>NC_090319.1:318841824-321379301 GCF_040869045.1 Eurosta solidaginis | reverse complement strand
TGGGGACACATTGCAAGCAGGGCATACATTTTGTATGTCGGGGTTGATTCTGGATAGGTAAGAGTTTAACCTGTTACAGTATCCAGAACGAAGTTGAGCAAGAGTGACACGCGTTTCCCTGGGGAGTATGCGTTCCTCTTCTGCGAGTTCTGGATATTTTTCTTCAAGTACTGAATTCACCGGGCAATTCCCGACATAAAGGTCCGACGCCTGTCTATGGAGTTCACCAAGGACCTGCTTGTGTTTTTCCGCTTCATACGGCTGGGTTCTCAGGTGCCGTATTTCCTCAAAATGCTTACGGAGATGACTCCTTAGGCCCCTAGGCGGTGCTGGTTCGTCAATCAGATGTCTGTTGGGATGCCCAGGTTTCTGGGTATTCAACAGAAACTGTTTGGTCAGCATCTCATTTCTCTCCCTGATGGGGAGTATTCTCGCCTCATTATGCAGATGGTGTTCTGGGGACATAAGAAGACAGCCCGTGGCGATTCTGAGAGCAGTATTTTGGCAGGCCTGTAGTTTCTTCCAGTGGGTGATTTTTAGGCTTGGCGACCATATGGGTGACGCGTAGCACGTAATCGGCTGGCTAATTGCTTTGTATGTGGTCAAGAGCGTTTCTTTATCTTTTCCCCAGGTACTGCCAGCAACGGGATTTGAGGATTTTATTACGGCTCTGAATTCTTGGAACAATTGCGGTTGCGTGCGCACCAAAATGTAGATCCTGATCAAACGTCACACCCAAGATTTTGGGGTGTAGGACAGTCGGTGGCGTAGTGCCATCGACGTGGATGTTCAATATGGTCGACATTTGGGGCGTCCATGTTGTAAACAAGGTCGCGGAAGATTTAGTCGGTGACAATGCCAGGTTTCGCGAGGCGAAAAAACTGGAGAGATCAGGGAGATAGCCGTTTATTTTATTGCATAGCTCATCGATCTTTGGGCCTGGGCCTGTGGCCATTATTGTGCAGTCATCGGCGTAGGAAACGATTGTGACTCCTTCCGGTGGTGAAGGTAGCTTAGATATGTAGAAATTAAACAAAAGCGGGGATAGGACACCACCCTGTGGCACCCCTTGTTTAATTCTCCTTTGTTTTGATGTTTCGTTTCTGAATTGCACCGATGCCTGCCGACCACCCAGATAATTTGCGGTCCACCTTTTAAGACATGGGGGAAGGGTGGACCCTTCCAGGTCTTGCAGTAACGAGCCATGGTTGACCGTATCAAAAGCTTTTGATAGGTCTAACGCTACGAGTACTGTTCTATGGTGGGGATATTGATTCAAACCGCAATTTATCTGGGTGCTAATGACATTTAGCGCGGAGGTAGTGCTATGGAGTTTTCTGAAGCCATGCTGATGAGGGGCTAGCTGCAAATGTGCTTGGAAATAAGGGAGCAAAATGGCTTCAAGCGTCTTTGCCACTGGCGATAGGAGAGATATCGGACGATATGACTCACCTACGTTAGCTGGTTTCCCAGGCTTTAGTAGCGGGACCACCTTGGCCATTTTCCATTTCTCGGGTATGACAAAGGTGGAAAGAGACAGGTTGAAGACATGCGCTAAATATTTGAAACCCTCTTTCCCTAGGTTTTTAAGCATCGGCATGGCTATGCCGTCTGGGCCCACTCCTTTGGATGGTTTAGCGCGACCAATGGCGTCCTCAACCTCTCTAGCGGTGATGGTAGTTGGTGACGCGCTGAGTTTGTGTTTATGTGCGTGTCTATTGGCTCTACGTCTATCGTTGCCGCGATGGTCGGGCTTGGTAGCTTAACGTACTGGATCTGCATCCGGCAAAGGACCGTCAACATCCATTACACTCCCCAAGGCGTGTCCTTGTCGCTACAACAACAACAACAGAAGCATTTGGTCCGCAAATTTGAGCCAGAGAAAAAGAAAAAAAAACTATCCAAACTACAACACACTCACATACAGCATCCAAATCCGACACCAACTCTGGACTACTTGAGATGGACCGACTTCGATGAAGAGCTCTGCCGAAATAAAAGTACATTAGTTCTTTAGACCACAGTCCACTAGCTCAATTAAATATTCTATTCTATACTACGATAGAGTCCCCCGATACTGCATTACACTGCAAAGCGATGCTGTTCCGCCGGGAATCGCACTAGTTCCGAAGAAGCGTAGAACTAACGCAGACATATCGCATAAAGGGACGGTACTAATTCTGTTCTCCTTCAGAGATTTTAACTGACTGTTTTTGATGACTAATATAAATGCCCTAAAATAAGAGTCAGTCACGCAAAGCCCTATAGCTTTAATCACTACCTCCGAACTGGTGATAATCGGATGCAGAGGGCCAGTTGGTACCCCCTCTTGCACCAACATCGCTTAAGGCTGAGCTATGTGAATTTAAATTAGTTACTCAAAGGTAGCGACTATTTCACATCCACCTACGACTGAGCCAGTTAAGAACGCGATCAAAGGGTCTGCAGAGAGAGCAATTGCCATTTCGGCGGACATCGCAATTTTAAAAGTGTCTGTTGTTGCCTGTAGAGCGAAACTGTCACTTTGCGTGGAGGATATGTGGTGGCGTATGAGTAACATATGGAGAGCCGTCACTCGTTATTTTTTTGGCATTTACTCGATGTAAACTGTGAGGTAGTCGCTACTTTTGTTTTATGAGGGACATTTTTGAATTGCCTCCCATTTATCAATGCGGTGTTGTCACGTTATGCAAACATTTTTTTTGGAAAGATAATTAAATAATTAATTAAATACAGTCGGAAAAATAAAAACAAATACCCCATGAAAATGTATAGAAGACATTTATAAACATCTCGCCCAAAAAAAAAGGAGCGACTACCTCACAGTTTACATCGAATAAATGCCTAAAAAATAACGAGTGACGGCTCTTATTATATTTATCCTCTTTGGCTCAACCCATTAACAGTCCTAATCTAAGCAACGGGTTACCTATATACCAAATTTCAGGCAAACTGATCCGTGAATAGAATTTGTTCGAATATATCGGTCCCTGGCCCACTGACCGGGAAGAAGTTTCACAGGAATACTCTTCAGGCTTCTGTGAAGTGATCCTGCAAATTTGAATAAAATAGGCAGAGTAATTCTGGCGTCCATAAGCTGCATGCGAACATACAACCTTCTTTGTAGAGGTAGATAAATTAAATCTCTTTAGTGCAAAACACACAAATATACAAAAAAAAGAACTTTTATTTAAGAATTTTAACAAAATGTTTAAAATTTTAACGAAAGAATTTTTTTCATGTAGGCATTATTAACCACTTATGTTGCATTAAGTTGGCAACACACATAGAAATATACATACATACGTCAAGCTCATATGAAATGAAAAAAATATAAAATACATCTAAGCACACCTATAAATGTACTTCCGAAGTTAAGTAACTCCAGCGAATGAAAATTTAATATGAATCAATATGTATGTTTGTAACCCTGTCTCACTCATAGCAAGTTTGCTCGCACAGTTCAAAGCGAACAAGCGCATACACTGCCTTTTTTGGAAAAAGTTTACTTTTGTTTGAACCTTTTTGCTCATATAAGAAGAGAACATTTTTATGCAGAACGAAGGCAAATATTCAAGAATTTTACTGTAAAGAAGAAATATTAAAATTGATCCATCCGTTTTGAATTTATAGCTGTATAAAGAAAAAATTCATGATTTTTCATTATATTTTCGTAATTTGCCACGCCCTTTTAATACATACCTTTAAACTATATTGAAAAAATCGTAAACGACATGTTACGCTTCGCCCAACAAATGCTCTGAAAGTTATATATTTTGATCATATTGTGACTAATATTAGCAACACTAAGGCATACTATCATCTCTAAGCCGATACTAAGCAGTTACTTATATCTACATAAACAAATCAATCATTATGTCTACACATATGTACATACAGCAGCGGAGAGATACTCACAAAAGTATGCAATCATCAGCAAAGTAGTTCTCACACATACACCTGCATATATATCTGAGATACTCACAAAAGTATGCAATCCTCGCGCATATTGCTTTGCGAGAAGCTATAAACGTGCATCTGTAGTTTATAGCTGGTGAGTTTATACAAGTAGTAAATTCTAGAAGAAGAAACGCCTAGTAGTATGCGAACGACACAGCAGAGAGTATAAAAGGAGCAAAAGCTGAGCAAACAAAATCAGTTTGATTTAAGCACGCTATCAGTTGCGAATTATAAGAGTTATTTTGAAGTATTCTAATAAAGACATTTTGCATTATTGAATATTGGAGTTATTTATTCAACAATTTAGCAATACGAACGATAGTAGAAGGTGTAAAATAAGCGGAGTTTCACTAAATTCGTTACAATATATTGTTGATTTTCCTACAGGGCAATTTAGTCGAAAATTGACAATACCTCATATTAAGCATGGCCAATTATGAATAACATATGTTGAATTTTATTTGTAAATTTAACAAACCACGACGTTGCATATCCTTAATAGACTGTAGGCATTTGAAGTGCAAATACAATCAAACATACAATTTTAATTGCGTCACATATGATTGCATATTTAGCACTCATTCATATGCGAAAAGAGTTGAATGATGCCCGAAAAAAATGGATGAAAAAAATTTTTTTTCATAATTTGGTTATGAGACTGTGATGCATGCAACCGGAGCAAACATATTTCACACGAATACACGCATACGTACATATGTATGTACGTAGATGCGTTAAAGACAAGCAGTGTAAAATATCCTGCTGATTGTATTTACATTTGCACTTATACACATAAGTTCATGTGTATGTATGCATTGGGGGCTCAAATTACAAACAATGGCAATTTTAATTTCGGCGTACTTCGCCAATCACGCTTCCCATCGTTTTTTACCAAAGAGAGCTCATTTGTTGACAATGAAGTATGCCTCCTATGTATATACTCGCTCTTGTATTCTGACTTGGTGCAGCCTGCAATTTTTATACTCAAAGCGACGAAACTTGGTAGATGAGTTGAACTTATGACGCAAAATAGAAAATTAGTAAAATTTTGGACAATGGGCGTGGCATCGCCCACTTTTAAAAGAAGGTAATTTAAAACTTTTGCAAGCTGTAATTTGGCAGTCGTTGAAGATATCATGATAAAATTTGCCAGGAACGTTACTCTTATTACTATATGTACGCTTAATAAAAATTAGCAAAATCGGAGAAGGACCACGGCCATTTTTAAAAAAAAATTTTTTTAAAAGTAAAATTTTAACAAAAAATTTAATATCTTTACAGTATATAAGTAAATTATGTCAAGATTCAACTCCAGTAATGATATGGTGCAACAAAATACAAAAATAAAAGAAAATTTAAAATTGGGCGTGGCTCCGCCCTTTTTCATTTAATTTGTCTAGGATACTTTTAACGCCATAAGTCGAACAAAAATTAACCAATCCTTTTGAAATTTGGTAGGGGCATAGATTTTATGGCGTTAACTGTTTTCTGTGAAAATGTCCGAAATCGGTTGATGCCACGCCCAGTTTTTATACACAGTCTTCCGTCTGTCCTTCCGCATGGCCGTTAACACGATAACTTGAGCAAAAATCGATATATCTTTACTAAACTCAGTTCACGTACTTATCTGAACTCACTTTATCTTGGTATGAAAAATGAACGAAATCCGACTATGACCACGCCCACTTTTTCCATATCGAAAATTACGAAAAATGAAAAAAATGCCATAATTCTATACCAAATACGAAAAAAGGGATGAAATATGGTAAGGTAATTGGATTGTTTTATTGACGCGAAATATAACTTTAGAAAAAACTTTATAAAATGGTTGTGACACCTACCATATTAAGTAGAAGAAAATGAAAAGTTCTGCAGGGCGAAATAAAAAACCCTTAAAATCTTGGCAGGTATTACATATATAAATAAATTAGCGGTATCCAACAGATGATGTTCTGGGTCACCCTGGTCCACATTTTGGTCGATATCTGGAAAACGCCTTCACATATACAACTACCACCACTCCCTTTTAAAACTCTCATTAATACCTTTAATTTGATACCCATATCGTACAAACTCATTCTAGAGTCACCCCTGGTCCACCTTTATGGCGATATTTCGAAAAGGCGAACACCTATAGAACGAAGGCCCACTCCCTTTTAAAAATACTCATTAACACCTTTCATTTGATACCCATATCGTACAAACAAAGTCTAGAGTCACCCCTGGTCCAGAAAGGCCCACTCCCTCTTAAAATACTCATTAACTCCTTTCGTTTGATACCCATATTGCAAAAACGAATTCTAGGATCACCCCTGGTCCACCTTTATGGCGATATCTCGAAACGGCGTCCACCTATGGAACTGAGGATTACTCCCTTTTAAAATACTCATTAACACCTTTCATTTGATACCCATATCGTACAAACGCATTCTAGAGTCACACCTGGTCCATCTTTATGGCGATATCTCGAAAAGGCGTCCACCTATAGAACTATTGCCCACTCCCTCTTAAAATACTCATTAACTCCTTTCGTTTGATAGCCATATTGCACAAACGCATTCTAGAGTCACCCCTGGTCCACCTTTATGGCGATATCTCGAAAAGGCGACCACCTATACAACAACCACCACTCCCTTTCAAAACCCTCATTAATACCTTTAATTTGATACCCATATCGTACAAACACATTCTAGAGTCACCACTGGTCCACCTTTATGGCGATATTTCGAAACGGCATCCACCTATCGAACTAAGGATTACTCCCTTTTAAAATACTCATTAACACCTTTCATTTGATACCCATAACGTACAAACGCATTCTAGAGTCAACCCTGATCCACCTTTATGGCTATATCCCTAAATGGCGTCCACCTATAGGTACACTCCCTCATAAAATACTCTTTAATGCCTTTCATTTGATACACATGTCATACAAACACATTCCAGGGTTTCCCTCGGTTCATTTTCCTACATGGTTATTTTCCCTTATGTTGTCACCATAGCTCTCAACTGAGTATGTAATGTTCGGTTACACCCGAACTTAACCTTCCTTACTTGTTTTGATTGTAGCCATAGTATCATATCTGTCCTTATATTTTCATGGTTTATAGGTATTGAAATGCGTGAAAAAAATTTTAAATAGTATTGTAATTTTGCGCTTTAACTTTTTTTTTTGTGAAAGCGCTGGATGTTACTTTTTTGTGCGTCACTCACTCATTCTCTTAAACTGCTCTACAAACTTTTTACCATAATATATAAAGAAAAGAATACTTAAAAATCATTTTCTTACATTTTTTTGTTATATAAATAAAATTGATAAAAAAAATTTTTATTTTTGAAAAATTTTTTTCAATTAAATAAAAAAAAATGTAAAAAACCCACTCCGGGATTAGCGGGGATGATTGCAGAATTGATTGAAGTTTTTTATGAGAAAAAAAAAATGGCAAAATGCGAAAAATCTCGAAAAACTGAAAAATTAAAAAAAAAACTTTAAAAATTTTTTTGTATTTTTTCCGAAAAGTACATTTAAACAAATTTAAAAAAAAAAAAAGATCACAAACGGTCAATTTTTGAAAAAGTTATAGCATTTTGAAAACAAAAACGGTATTTTTTTAAAAATCATAACTTTTTTTGAGTTGGATGAAAAAATTCTGAAAAACGTCTTTCGTAAGCTAGAAAAAGAAGAAAAACTTTCAGCCAATTCTAAAGGGGTCGGGTTCAAAATTGGTCGAAATGGGATGGAATACCCCCTATACAGCTACCACAAATTGAATTTGGCGTCCAATATTGGCTCAAATTCTCAACATCTATTTTAAAAGAATCCTTATATGAATTTTGTAGTGAAATAGTGAAATTTCTCCGCCCTCTTGCTGTAGTGTAAAGACCACATACATAACAAAATATATTTGGGTAATTTTTGCAGACAAATTTTCTACCGTTATTATTAATTTTTTTAAATTCACTAACCAATTAATAGTTTTTTGCTGTTGTTGACAACTTGACTTTTCGCGATCAGGAATGCTAGTTAAATAACATTGAATGAACTAACTGAATTACTTTAAATAGTCGCAGGCCACTTCGATTTTCAAAAGTATGTATCTTTTTTTTTTCGTTAAGTTTGTCACAATCGGCGACAATATACCATACAGGGCAGATATCTAATAAGTCTGTAAATTTTTAAGCACTACCTGCGAAAGAGTTTGAAAAAAAAGGGGTTTCCAAAAAAACTTCATATGCTGTAGGAAATGGCCTGTGCAGGCTGGGATGTTCCTTAGGTAGGTATACATAACAGTTTCTATGACAGAGTTATAATTTGATTTTTTTGTTTTTATGATTTAAGCATTCTAAGAACATCGCAAGAAATGCCTCAAGGAAAAAGTTGTATATATTTGATAACAAATATATATGACCATACTTCTTTCTTACGAAAACCCGCGTTGGCAACTTAAATTTTCCATACAGTATGAGGCATTTTTTCTTATGATCTGCATTTTGCCTTAAGACAAATTGACGGAAAAAATTTCTTGAGTGTCATTATGGAGCTTTCTCATTTGCAGCGATGCCCGTAGTAAGCTTTAAAGTTGCGCAAAATGTCATACCTAAATAATTTGTTTGTCAAAAACAATAATAGGCTTGATATGCAAAATTTTCGCTAAATTGGATATTTTCACTTTATTGCCAATAAAACCAACACTTATTCATGTATTTTCACGAAATGCGGTTTCAATTATTTATAATGTTTACAGTTTGAAGGCCGTGAAATAAAAATGGTATGTTTTTAAAACCTTCGATTCTTTATGAATTTTTGAAAAATAAAAAAATGTTCGATCTTGCAAAAAAAATTTTCTTTTTACATTTTTATGTGAATAACTCCACAACCATTGATCATATAAAAAAATTGTCTTATCAAGACTTGGAGAAAGTTTTGCGGTAAATCCACTGGTGTTTCTCTCAACGAATTTACATAAATAGTTTGAAAGATATGATAAAATAAATGGAAAGACCTCTGTGAAAATTCGTGATTTTAGAAAAAAAAAAAAAAAAAAAAAAATTGTATCCATATAATTTTAAATTGTGGTTGTTTTTGTACTTAGGGGGCCATAATACATCAAAATTAAATAGTTAGACTTCAAAATAATTTCTCTTGTTGACTAGTGTTATCAATAGTTCTTTGTTTCGCCAATTTTGTGGCTTTGGCTTGCCAGTGGTAGCTTATTAAAATGTCCATGTCACAATTTACTCTTTGCCACTGTAAGTACACAAACAAGTATACGCACAAAAATAATTTTTACCATCGATATTTATTTGTTTAACCTTACAGAGGGAATTACAACATTTGTAGAAATTTATTGTAGTGATGTTGCGAATCTTACTTCGTGTGACATACTTTGAAAGCGAACACGAACGAAATTAAATCTAGTATGTACAAAGTTGGGGTGTTATCTCTAATATTCGTCCAGGAATGGAAAAATATGTTATTTCCGTTTTTGATCTTTATCATGGTATGGGAGAGCGGGGTTTAACAGACGAAATGGATAAAGTTTATATTCATATTCTTTACATTTACAGTTATACAGATCGTTTGTCGGGGCGTATGAGTAACATATAGACATAAAGCGGGGAAGCAAGTTTATATCAGCGTTTTCCAAACAACAAGCGTTCCAAATACCATGCCTTAGTGTCATGAGCAAAAAACATTAACAATAAGGAAAGAGCGTACATCTTTACTATGCTCCCGTTCAAAAGTGTATAGAAGACATTAGGAAATAATTTTGGCTAAGGACAGGGGCGTAGCACCTGGTATAAAGTAGATGTTTGGGAGGAATAAACAACTGAACATGGGTTGGATATGACCAATCTAGCTAGACATGCGAGAAGTAAAGCGAGGGGTTGCAAAGTATCTTAAATCATATGCAAGTTTTACGATATTAGTTTAACACCGTTGCTCATATCTCTAAAGGAACAAGACTGAAAGTAATGATGAGCATAATACAAAGCGTCACATGCTAATAAATTACGCTTCTTCACTGTCAACAGAGTTAAAAAATGGTGAGGTAAAGAAGGCGCCAGGTTATAGACCTAGCTACTAAGGGCGTCGACGTTCTCAGATTTTGTAGCAGATATTAAGACGGGTTCCTTGAAACTTTGTAGTATATTATCACTAGGAATAACTTAGGCCGTTACTATACTTTTAGATAGGACTTAGGTGGTTATTCCTTGTGGCCATATGATACTCCATGTTGTATACTTTTCTGCGCGCTTGTTTTTGTTTTAGATATTTTTGGCGATGGAGTTTTAGCGTTTGCGAAGGCTAGAATTCGGGGGCAGGTATTTATTCCATTTGGACACATTCAGTCTATGTGAGGTCTTCGTCAATCGGAAAATTGTACAATGCATTAATTGTTTGCACGCTGTAAGAAAATCAAATAAGGAAGTTAGGCATGCGAAACATTTGGTCGAATAGTTACTGGAGATCTATCTGAATGACAATCAAAATTTACAACGGCTTGGAAATGGTATGACAAATCAAATACATGTGTAAATATAAATAAATATGAGCATGGGTTGGCATTTAATATGTGTATGTACGTTCGTTTGTTGTTTTGAATATGATTATCCTTGCCGCAGCAATCAAATTCAAAAATGGAGAAATTAAATTAAGTTGGACTGCCGTCGATGATGCCGCTGATTCAGTGAAATTATTAACCTCAATAAAATAAGGACAATAAATAATATACAGTAGCTCATATGAAATAAGCATGTATGTATGTATATTTGTATTTATTTGACTTCAATGACATTTGAGTGCAGAGGTGGATGGCCGTATGTGCGAAGTACTGTTTGTCTCTATTGCGTACAACAAGTTTTAAATGAATTCAATGTTATATTAAAATGAATAATGACACACATAAATACACATAAAAAACGGATAATATTAAATAGCAACTTTTGCCTTTATTAATTTAACTTAATTTTTTGCTTTAAATGCAGCTTTATTAAGTGCTTTGTGGCTATAAATTAATAATTTGCTCCAATTTTTGTGTGCGATACTATTGAAAGAGTCTGTGTGGGTGTGTGTGTTTGTGTGTGTGTATGTATGTGTAGCACTCACATATGCTAGCAATTGCTCTATTTCTCACACTAAATTTTCCACTAGAGTCCTTTTGAGACAGCATGCGGGGACTGTGTATTTGTACGTGCTTGTTAGTTTATGTAAGATGCGATTACTTGTCAGTGTAATTGAGATAAATTGCTTTTTTGGTCATTAATTGGATTTTACATTTGGCAAATTTTCTCTTTTATATATTCGTGGGTGATTGAAAAAATGCAACGCCAAGAAAATACTTTAAAGTTTGGTAAATTCGCTATTTTTACGTTATACTTACAATATGAGCATGCACTCATATTCATTGTTGTGTAATCTAGCGTTTGTAAGAGGTAAGCTTAATTGGGGATACATGTATAATGTAAATGCAGGCGTAATGTGTAATATTGGTATGGTATGGAGTGCTCTATAATGTGTAAGCTTACTGTGTAATATTCGTTACAGCATACCATATGGAGTAGTGAAGAATGAGAGCGCAAGTATAGTCACTACAATGTAGCTTAAGGTGTTAGAATTGATACGAGCGAAACCACACAGCAACTCCCGACAAACATATAACACATAAATTAAATTTCTGAGCACATAGAGAATTTTCGTGTGTGCAAGTACCCGAATAGATGTATACACTGCTGTTTTGCAGGAAAAAAGATCCGGAGCAAATATGAGTAAATGCGTGATTTTAATTTCTGATACACGAAGTATTTTCAAAAATAAAGCAAATGGTTAGGTATTTAAGTTAAAAAGATTTTCCTTTTAACGTGTTGTTGGTTGTAAGATTTACGTACATAACTTGGTTAGATTTACATTAAGTAATAAAGTGTCAAAAAAACAAATAATTTACTAAATAAAATCTAAGATATAAAATAAAATAAATTAATACAAAATAAATTACTATAAAATAAAATAAAATAAAATAATATAAAACAAAATAGAATAAAATAAAATAATATGAAAAAACAATAGTGAAATAAAATAAAATGCATTAGAAAATAAAAAAAATAATAAAAATAAAATAAAATAAAAGGAAATAAAATAAAACGAAAAAAGTAAAAAAGAATAATAAAATAATAAAATAAAATGAAATTAATTAAATAAAATCAAATGAAGAAAAATGAAAAGAAGAAAAAAAAATAAAAAAAATTAAATAAAATGAAATTAAAAAACTAACTTAAATTAAATAAAAACTAAATAAAAAAATTAATAAAATAAAATAAAATTAAAATAAACATTAATAAAATAAAATAAAAAATTTAATAAAATAGAATAAGATAAAAATTAACATGAAAAATATAATGAAATAAAATAAATTACAATAGAAAAAAATAAAACAAAATAAAATAAAATAAATCAAAATTAAATAAAGTACGAAAAATAAAATAAAAAAAATGAAATATAAGTAAATTAAGTTAAATTAAATTAAATTAAATTAAATTAAATTAAATTAAATTAAATTAAACTAAATAAAATAAAATTAAATTAATTAAATAAATTAAAGTTAATTTAAAATCAACTGAAGTAATTTATATTAAATTAAGTTAAATTTAATTAAATTCAATTAAATTAAACTTAATAAAATTAAGTTCAGTTAAATTAAACTAAATTAAATTAAATTAAATAAGATAAAATTTTAATCGTTCGTAATTCAAAAGTTTTGGATTTATCAAAGAAAATTTATCGTTTTATTATAAAAAGGATTCCAATTAGTTAAAGGAAACTTATAGATTTGCTATTGGAGTTTTATTCGATATCATAAATGTATCGATATGCTATAGAAAAAATTCCGATTTTTTATCTGAGTGTGACCAGTTTGTTATCGCCAAAAGCATGGATTTGACAGCGACGACTAATCCGCTTATTTTCATACAGATACCTTTAAAATGACAAAAGTGTAACCCTTCTATGACAAGCCGATAAGAAACCAATAAGAAGCCAATGACTCGGCGTTTACAAATCGATGAGTCAGCGATATTTTTTCGCAATCGATTATTAGTCGATTATAAAACGTCGACGAAGCTGTTCTCAATAATACCTATTTAGGTCTGGTAAAGTATGTTAACACTTCGAACTTCACGAGTACTTGGTACTCACGCTTTTTGTAAATATACTGAAGTCCACCAGTTAGTTACCAACTCCAAGTCCTTAAGTGATGTTTATATTACAAATCTTTTGATTGCAATATGCTGCATCTCCAGTTGAATACTCACATACTTGTGTAATCTATCTTTATGTGTGTGTGTGTGTTGTAGTGTCAGCCGAATGCAATAAATAAATTTACATAGCAAATCAATGCAAATGACTGGCTCTTCGATTCTAATTTGCAATTGTAGTGGGACGAATCATAAATATTTATGAATGTAGGTCTGTCCATTTCATATTGAATTTGATTAACGAAATTTACAATCAATGAATCCAATGGGTCGGCAGTGGTTAAATTATCTATGTACGAGGTCAATTTAAATGCATACGAAATTGTATTTGAAACAAGTCGAAGCAAACATTTGTATGCGTCCTAGTTGTCGGATTACTGATGAAGGAAAGGATTATTTTTGTTGTAAGCCCTTATATAAGTATTTCGGACGGGTCACCCCGTGTTCAGCGCACTAGTCGTAAGATATTAATTGCCCAGCTCAATGAGGGATTTGGACGTGATGGTGTGGTGGGTATTAACGCTCGATGTGGGATATTTTTCGACTCCCGAACTTTGCATGAGATTTCGCGAGCCTTTTCATTTCAGTACTTTTACTCATTTTGTTTATGGATTCTCAGCTTGGAAATAAGTTTGTACACCCACGCTCCCTTTTTATTCTAATAGACGGTTATTTGTAGCAGTGTCACACTTGAAGCAGGCTGAGGTGATAGTTTTCGTAGTTCATATAGAAGAATATAGAGATGGATCACTTGAGCTTTTAACCAGAATTGTCCTACCTTGGTCCTGTTTTTGTAGTAGTGTTAACGACATTTCACAAAGATTTATGAGAGTGTTTTTGAAGTTGATATTTATTTGCTGGAAATAGATCTGGTTCACTCAGGAGCTAACACCGCTCTAAACGCCATCAACACGCAGATGAATTGCGGATTGAATCAAAAACCCTACCATAGAACAATACTCGTATCGCTAGACGTATTAAAAGCTTTTGATACAGTCAACCACTGCGTTTTACCGCAAGACTTTGAAGGGCCCTCACTTCCTCCAAGTCTCAAAAGGCGGACCGCAAATGATCTGTCTGGTAGGGAATAATCGGTGCAATCTAGGAACGCTACATCTTGACCGAGAAGAATTAAACAAGGGGTACCACAGGGTGGTGGCTTATCCCCGCTTTTGTTTAACTTCTACAAAACGTAGCTCCCTTCGCCATCAAAAGGAGTCACCATTGTATCCTACGCCGGTGACTGCACGATAACGGCTAGAGGTCCCGGCCCACTCATCGATGAGGTATGTAATAAAATAAACAACTATCTTACTGATCTCTGCAGTTTTTTTCGGCTGACATTGTCACCGACCAACTCATCGGCGAACTTATTTACAACATAGACCTGGCAAATGTCGACCATATTGGACATCCACGCCGATGATATTACGCTACCGACTGTTTTACACCCAAAAATACTTGGTGTGGCGCTCGGTCAGGATCTACATTTTGGCGAGCATGCTACCGCAATTTTACCTAAAATCCAGAAAGTAAATAAAATCTTCGAATCTCTTACCGGCAGCACTTAAGCTAAAGACAAAAAGAGGCTCATTACCACTTACAAAGCAATTGGTCGGCAGCCTGCTTGCTACGCGTGTCCGATATGGTTGCCAAGCCTACAGATTACTCACGGGAAGAAGATACAGGCTTTCAAAAACACTGCTTTCAGAGTCAGTGAGGCGGGAGTACTCCCCATTAGCGAGACATATGAAATGCTGAGCAAACAGTTTCTGTTGAACACCCAGAAACCTGAGCATCCCAACAGACATCTGATTGTAGAGGCCCTACCTTTCAGGGGCTTAAGAAGTCATCTCCCAAAGCATTATGAGGAAATACGGCACCTGAGGACACAGCCGTATGTAGAAGAAAAACGGAAACGGGTCTTCAGTTATATCCACAAAAATGTCGTCGGACTTCTGTGCCACAAATTTCCCGGCGAACCCCCCTCCTTAAAGATAAATACCCTGAAATCGCAGAAGAGGTAAAAACTCTGCCTAGGGAGACGCGCGTTACTCTAGTTCAACTTCGATTTGGATACCGTAGCAGGTTAAGCTCTTGCTTATCCAGAATACAACTCCGACATACATAATGTATGACCTGCTTGCAATGTGTCTCCATATGACACAAACCATCTCTTTCATGCAATGTGGAACCAACGCCTGTAACAACCATCTCACTCTGGTCCACCTCTGTTGAAAGTGCAAGCTTACTTAGACTCCAGTAAGAGGATATTGATGGCAATTTGTGGGTGGTCGTACCCATTGGATGGGGCGAAGCACTGTTACAACAACAACGTCTTTATATGACCACTTCCTTCCTTAATGAGCCTGTGTCTTCCACATCCACGTCCTCTAAGTACATAAGTAAACATACGTGGCGGCCACCGTGGTGTGATGGTAGCGTGCTCCGCCTGCCACACCGTATGCCCTGGGTTCGCACCCCGGGCAAAGTAACATCAAAAATTTTAGAAATAAGGTTTTTCAATTAAAGAAAATTTTTCTAAGCGGGGTCGCCCCTCGGCAGTGTTTGGCAAGCGCTCCGGGTGTATTTCTGCCATGAAAAGCTCTCAGCGAAAACTTATCTGCCGATGCCGTTCGGAGTCGACATATAACACCCGTCCGGCCAATTTGTAGGGAAAATCAAGAGAAGCACGACGCAATTTGGAAGAGGAGCTCGGCCTTAGATATCTTCGGAGGTTATCGCGCCTTACATTTATTTATTATTTAAACATACGTATACATTAATAATTGTTTCAGAATTCACATAGCGTATGTGAGATCGGTAGCTGAGTTGGGAAGGTAGTGAAGCTAAAAAGCTATATATTACGCTCAACAACCTATGGAATCCCACAAAAATTATCAATATGGTTTAGACTGTTGATGCCTTCTCTAAGTTTTGGAAAGAAGAGAGCCGGAGCTAATTGAATGCTTTTCCATTGACGAAAGTTTCTTTGGAAGATTATATATAGTATGTGTTAAGGAGATGAGTAAGTTTGAAGCAAACCATTCCTCATAGCGCAATGTGGACTTGTGCAAATGTTATTTTTTCGCTTGCAGCATTTGCCCTCGATACTTAAGACTCATATCATAGTTCAAAATTTAGTGAGTTATCGACGCCAACCCCGCAGAATTCTCTTAATAAAAGGTCAAATCACTTTTTGACTCCCTGATTTATAACCTCAATTTCGTCTGTGTTTAACATAGCTGTTCCTACATACATACCTATTCGCAATATATCACAAATGAGGTCTATATTCACATCAGAAAATCAGAATAATAATATTGAATTGCCCAAGTATTTCTCATTTATTGCCCTTATTTATAACCAATTGAGTTTTGCTCCCTCTTTCATTACCTACACAGGCATATCGTTATAAAGGCGACGGGTATTATATTAAACTCAAGAATCAAACCTAAAAGTATAAATTTTGTTGTAAAAAAAAAAAAATTAGCAAGATTCCTAGTTTACTTGAAATTATGGAGCGGACTTGGTGATAACTTTGAAGTTCGCTAAGTAAGAAAAGTTGGTAGCAAGAAAACCTAATTCGCAAATTGACTACAAATAATTGAGCAATTCATGTGACAACGTAGCAGAAGAAGAAATAAGAGATATGGAAACTTTACCTTACCCACATCCTTTCAACACTTTATTACAAGTCTATGTGCGTATAAAATGTTTCCTTTTGTTTATGACACAGTAGGAAATGAGAGCACAAGTGTAGTGAATGGCTTCCATTAGTTTCTTGGCAACAAAATTTTGCATCTTGGGAAATCTTGTCAGACTAAATAGAAAATTACCTTACAGCCAAGGCTGTAGCAATGCACATTATGGACACATTCAGTCTATGTGAGGGCTTTATTAACCGGCCAGTTCAACTAAGGCTGAGACATCTCAGGGGTGGTATGGTTGAGCGATCGACAACGGTGGATTTGCGTGCAACCAACGGTGGAAGTTGGGAGAAGAAGCGCATACCAGCAGTGGGGCGGTGGCTGCTTCTCTCAGGGATAGTCGAAATCGCCAGTAGAAAGAATAAGGACACTCTTCTTAGGTGGTTGGCAGAATTTGTTATGCCGGAGCATCGATCAATTTTCTGTAGGAATATATAGTTACATTGGGGTTCATACTATTGTAAATCTTTGTAAGATTTAATACGACTCATCGTACACAGTTGTTTCAGAAAATTAACTGAACTGCCAGAAGTCAACCAGAACAACGAATTCATTCCACTAAAAGTTGGCAATAGAGGATTCCTAGCAAGTGGTTTGTCCTCGAGAGCCAAGTATCCTTTCGATCCTTCCAAATACATATCTTCCTCTAATCTTTGTGGGTGGCACAGCTTCTTCTGAGAACGGGTTCCATATCTGAGCTACATGAAGGTAATGAATAAGCCAACCACTTTATAAAACTGGGTACTACATCAGTATTTTATGGTAAAGAGCCTTTCTGTGGACACATATAGGACGATAATTGTATAACTGGGATTAACTGCCTAAGGTGAAGACGGATAGGCTATACACATTTTTAAGCTTACCTATTAGTTAGAGAGGACTTGGGTACTCTTACGAGATACTTTACTCAACACTGTCACCCAAGTAAGCTACATCCACTAACAAACTTGTCGCTTTGCATGCTAATTCGTTGCTCCACCAAGACAGATACTCTTTTACTTGGGTGGTGTGAATTTTAATCCGTTCGTGATATGGATGCAGCCCATCTTGAGCCTTAAAGCCTGAAAGCGTGGTCTTTGGAAATGGTATACAGAATGTAAGCGTAGTTTGTAGTGCGGGCGCAATCTTTGGGATTACGATCCTGTATGGGGGGAGTAGAGAATGTAAGCATAAGCGTAGTCACTACACTTTAGCATAACGAACAACGCAAGGCAAGGCAAGGAAATGAAGAAGAAACGTTTGTTTAAGTGTGTTATCGACGAGGTGTAAACAAGCTAAAGGTTTATTATCGAAGTCTATTATTTTTGTTATCATTTGAAACAGTTACCAATAAAACTTCTATAGAGAATCGATGAAAGTTCTGCAAACCGTCGATATCAGCACGATAATAAACCAATAAGAAGACGATAATTCGGAGATAGCAAACCGATAACTCGAGGGTAATAATTCACTATCTTGGCCTTTTTTCTGATATGCGGTCAGGAGAGAACTCGCCATACAGTTAATTTCATTTCCCCTAATTGAAGGAGAATGAATAGTGTGTGCATCTACCTCTCAGCAGCTTCCCTGCAAAAATCGTTGGATCATGTGGTCCACTTGCGTCATACTGGAGTACTCCATGGATTACTCTGATGTAATGCTGAGCTGGAGTATATGTTCCAGTCCTAGGACATCGCTATCTTAATTTAACCATATTTTTTGTATGAATTGTGGTTAATTTTGGAGCACTCGTTTGGTCCATAGCGAGTACTCCATACATGCATGCATGGAGTACTCGCGATTTTTGCAGGGTTTTCGAAAATTTGCCGCTAGTTATATTGTTAACAGTTCAAATATTGTAAGACCTTTGTGCAGTTTATGGAGGCACAGGCTAAGAAATATTTGATTGGCTCACGCCGGTCCGCGGCTGGCGAAGTATTACCCATCTATTATTATAGAGTGCTTTGGTTTCATCTACATATTGTTATTACTCTTCAAGTTCCTACTGTCCCTGCATCTTTTAAAGTGTTTGTATAAACATGCACTTCCATTTCCCTTAACCCATTTTTTTCTAGCGTGATAAACTGGACAATAGGCGGACAACGAACAAAACGAATTGCTTGCTTGACTAACTGCTTCAGTGGTAAGCTCTTGAGTTCTTAAGTGCGAGTTGAGTTGAGTAAGTTATCTACTTGT
This sequence comes from Eurosta solidaginis, assembly GCF_040869045.1. Lineage (NCBI taxonomy): Eukaryota > Metazoa > Arthropoda > Insecta > Diptera > Tephritidae > Eurosta > Eurosta solidaginis. The sequence continues at coordinate 321,360,204 of NC_090319.1, read as the reverse complement.
CCAAATAGTTTCCAAGTTTTCGTGTGCACTTGTAGGTGCGTACATTTTTGTGTGTGTGGCAATGTGCTGCGACATAGGATCTGCAGACTCGCTGAACGGCTAGCTCGACCTGCTGACGACCTTTATTGCTAGTCATAAAATATAATCCGTGCTGGCAAAGCGCAAACAGCAAGAAATTCAAGATATGTGTATCCGTTCTGACCGCAGTCCAAAGAAAATTGATGATACTTGGCGCTGCCACTCATCTAATTGTTATATCAATCTTGTTGCTATTGTTGTTACTAAACGGTTGAATAGGTCGTGGGTATGTGGTAGATACCAGGTTGTCGCGATAGCAGCAGCAGCAACTCACCAACGCAATGCTTCAATACACAACTGCGCGAACTAAGGGAGTTTCAGAACGCATTGCAAGAATATCCCAAAACGGATGTCGGAGTCATTCATTTAAACGTTGTCTACAACGAAACTTAAAAAGTTACGCAAGCGGCAGCAACCTGGCAGCAATGTGGCACGAAGTTGCAATTTGAAGTGTGTTATGTTGGATGCTCACCTTTAGCCTTCTGGCCATGGTTTGAATGTGCGTGTGTGCACCTAACTATTTTCCTACATCCTTATGACATCCTTGCTATTTGATTTTTCTAAGTTTTTGTGGCGCCAAAGTGGCGTGGAAATTTGTTTTAATCGATTAAAGTTGCCATAATGTTTGCTGCTACTGCTTCTTCTTCTTCTTCTTCCGCTAGCAGCAAACTTTTGAAGATTTCCATGTTTGCGATTCAGTGCGAGTTAATGTGAATTCGCGAATGGATGGGTGTCTCAATATATACATATATATTACAGTTAGGCACGCAAGGTTGACCGTATAACCGGGTCCTTGAAATCAGCTACGTTTTTGACACTACAACAAACCAAAAAGCATATGGGGAAACTGAAACACAAGCCAAGGATACAATGAAACCGATCCCAGTTCTAAAACAAGGGAAAACGCATATAAGTAGGTGTAATAAGATGTGTTAGCACTATTGGATATTTAGTCCCACTGAATAGTTCATATAGAAGTCGTGCGGTATATCCAAACCTTGTTGAACCTTGTTTTAGGTGGAGGTACTCCGCCACCATCGGTTCAAGGGCTCACTAAGGTTCAGAGCGCATGTTCACTAAGAGGTGTGGCTAAAAGTGGGCGTTTGTAAATGCGTATTTACATCTCCAACGGCATAATAGAGGTGGATGGTTGGCGCAAGGGTGACCAAATGGCGGACGAGGCCATACACGTGTCGACCCATGGTTACACAGTAGTGGAAGGAGTAGAGTCTGCGGTATGCTGTAATGATCCGGAAATAAACAGATTCTTCAGGCTGCTAGATCACTATAGCGTTTTTCAGGAGGAAGCAGTAGCCGTAACCAAAGCAGTGGAAAATAGCTTGAATTGCAGCCGCGTCAACTTTTATATTGACAGCCATGCAGCATCTGAGGCAATACTCTCTAGAGACACAGCATCTAAAAGTGTTTTAGAGTGAAAACAATCTATGGAAAGAATCGGGATAGGGCGAAGCATACATCTGTATTGGGTCGAAGGGCATATGAGAAAAGATGGGAATGAAAAAGGGGATCAAATAGCTAAAAAGGGCACATCCATCGAAGCTTGCTCCGTCGTTTAAATTACATTGGCCCAGATTAGGATAAGGCGAGAGATGTATATGATCGACCAGGAGGCAAAAGCGTAGGGCTGCAAAGTATCGAAGATCATATCTTACAACTTTAGACTAACAAAGTTACTCTTATCGTTAAAACAAATGAGGATTGTAGACTCATGACTCATTCTGACTGGACACTGCCTTCTGGCGCCACATGCTTTTAAATTAGGTTTGGTCAGTGATAGCAGATGTAGGAAATGCGGACTGTTTGGAGATATGGTTTTTCAGTTTGGTCCTTGGTGACTCTACGGACTCATTCAATCTATATGAGGTCCTCGTGAACCGGCCCGTTCAACCTAACCTAACTTAACCTCCCACCCTTGGCTCAGTAACCACACATAAAATAAGATAAAAAAGATAGCCCCGTTTATGATGGCGATCATCTAGCCTGGAAGGGTGAAGATTATACTGCCGGTCCTGTAAATCGTCCTCGTGAAGGCAAAACCGGGCTGACATCCCTCTCGTACAGGATATGCAATGGACCATCAAGCCAGAGGAGTCGAGATGTTATGCCTGAGGTAAGAGACTTCGAGGTAAGAGATTCGAGCGCTACTTGGGCCTGGCACAGCAACCAACCAACCACGAACGCCATTATTACGGTATGTAGAAGCTTTTATTAATGAATTTAAGGGGGTTCTCAAACTTGTTTCTCCATATTACGAGGGAACTGAGAGTCACGCCACTTAGATGAGATAGGCTGTACTTTGCCAAAGTGACACACTTGCAGTGAATGTCAATCTTCGTGTCATCATACACCTAACGAAAGGGTAAGATTTGAGTATCGGATAGATTCAACTTACTAAGGTGACATCGTAGACTATAGTGTCCCGTATAGTAACCTATGAGAGGGCACAGGTGCTCTTTGCTAAGATTAATGAATTTGGCTGATTCTCTCATCGCTGAGAGTCTTTTCTCTCGACACTCAAACAATTTTTGGCTAAACTGCATTCTTTTTGACTCACAGATCATTTAAAACTCCAATGCATTCAGCGTGGAATTAGTTTTGTAAAACATCAAGGCACGCAAAGCTGACTAGTTGTCTGACATAATAGGGATAGTTCTCGAAGGTTAGAATTTTTCATTTCACATTTTCTAGCGCAAACTTGCATTGCATGAATTTCTTTCTGCAAAATATTGGTTATCATCCCATTGATATCGGGTTTTTAAGTTCGGTCCATTGATACCAACTCCCGTATTTCCGTCATCAATTTGATCCATCCGTGAAGTCTGGCCTCTGGGTTAGGGTCAGCATATGGATTCCTTGCTTCTCAAAAAGTTCTGTCCACAATGAACACGTGAAAATTCTGTGAGATTCTTAGCGTAGATGCAATTGCATAACGTAGTTACAAAATGGGATTTTCTAGGAACATAAAAGGACTTTGCAGTGCAAAATGTCAGCCTAAAAAGATCCACCAAGCTACAGCTGTCTTCTTATCAAAAACGTGAAGAAAAATCGATTACATAATTATAGATATACACCTAGCTTTTCGAACATGCACCCTATATAGAAAGGACAATGAGATCTTTACGAGATAGGTAGCTGAAAAAGTCTTCACTAGACCGTCGTAATCTTCAATCAACTATGTAATCGATCAGGGGGAGCAATATCTTACCCGACCATAACCGATACGCCGTGACTACTTTAAATGAATGTTTGGCGATGTGTCATCAACAAAATTTTCACCCAGTTTCGTTATCGTCAAAAACAAAACAAAATTCAAAAAACTATGGAAGCACTCGAAAGACCCGATATCTTAAAAACTCGGCACTAAACATCGTTAATGCAGGTATGTGTGTTAGTTGGTGCTTGGCATTTGCTTGCAAGAGTTTAAGTTAAGGCATTACCGTTAATATATCTAGCTCAATAAACATGCCAATAATTTGGTTTGAAAAATTTGTGAGTGTCAAACTCAGTTCTTGATATCTCTACATCCAGATAAAAAGTGTGGATGTTTATGTTGTTGACCAGTTGCATTATCGAAAGGCTTATCAGTGCTTCTTATCTTAGAAAATGGTTGGCAATATTGTAAGATGAATTTAGGTATCTTTATCTCAAAGATACTTTAAGATAACATATAAATTTAAAACTTGTAGGCTGCATTTTCTAAATGTTCGACTGTCTGTTTAAGTCACCGTTTAGTGTGTGTTAGATTTCAATAAAAGCTGTTTAAAGTAAGCGACTTTCTCCCAGTACTCTACACCTTTTGCTTCACGTGCAATCAGATACTGACATCGACGAAATCTCTAGACGCCCTACTAACGATTTGGAAGCGCAGATGGAAGTAACATTATTTATAAAAGTCGATCACACACGGTATATACTGTTTTTCACTCAAAAGATCCAAGCCATCTAATATGTCGCAAAGGATATCAAGTGCAATTCTAACGTCGATCTACAGATATGATAATTATCACCTTCCGCTGTCAATCTCCGATAATAACCTAGTACCTGGGCGACCGAGCTTTGTTCGGCAACGTTTCGTTGTGCTGGCGACGTTTCTTTTTTAAACGGTTTTATTTAGCTTTACTTGACAGGCAGGCCGCATGTACGGTCTTTGTGGACGAATTTTGTAATTGAAATTTAAGTAACTTCCCGATAAGCTACAAGCTTGAAACTTGGAATATAGTTCAGAACCTGAAGACAATGCAATAATAGGAAAAAATCGCCGCTAGGTGGCGCAAGGATCGAAATATTCACAAAAATCGTATTTGTGGTCCGATTTGGCTCATATTTGGAACACATAATACATACAAGAATGGAAAGCGACCTATGAAAAAAATCGCCGCTAGGTAGCGCAAGGATCGTGATATTCTCAAAAATCGTATTTGTGGTCCGGTTTGGCTCATATTTGGAACACATAATACATACAAGAATAAAAAGCGACGTATGAAAAACAACCGCCGCTAGGTGGCACAAAGATCGAGATATTTAAAAAAGTCGTATTTGTGGTCCGATTTGGCCCATATTTGGAACACATAATACATTCATGAATAGAAAGCGACCTATGATATCCGATTTGGCTCATATTTCGAACAAATATTACATACAGTCCGGTAGAAGTGACATCAAAATATTTTGGAGTTAGAGGGGGGACAAGCATACGTGGCGCAGAGTCGAGTAAAGTCTTTGGAAGGATTATGTATTGAGGACTTAGATTGTAAAAAAATGTCAGGAAAGAGTCTTTGTAATAAAGAGTCACTAAAGGAACTAAATATAATCAGAAATAATAGGCAATTAAATAAAGAAAATAAAATAATTAAGAAAAATTTGTAAGTTAAACGATTTTATTGAAAACAATATTTACATGAAATAATAATAATACTAAAAGCTAGAAAATAATTAGGTAAGTCCTAGGTACTATTCAACACACTCCTCATCAATCTAGGGCGTTGATCAGACAATTAAATAAAAGCGTTGGACGCGTAAAAATTTTATTGATAGTCATATATAAGACCAATTGAACCGTAATCAGGTTATGCTACGCCTTACGTTTTTAGAAATTTCATGCGCCCAACGCTTTTATTTAATTGTCTGATCAACGCCCTAGATTGATGAGGAGGGTGATGACTAGTACCTAGGACCTATCTAATTATTTTCTAGCTTTTAGTATTATTATTATTTCATGTAAGTATTCTTTTCAATAAAACCGTTTAACTAAAATTTTTTTTTAAATTATTTTATTTTAATTTACTCTAATTTAAAATAGGTGGTAACCTTAAATGGCAACCCTACTCAAAAATGTCCCTATTGTAATGCGGAGTGAACTACCTTTCGTTTGATACCCATATCGGCATATCTCATGCAATCTTTTTTTTCATTTCGAATAGGTGGTAACCCTAAATGGTGACCCTACTCAAAAATATCCCTATTGTAATTCGGAGTGAAATACCTTTCGTTTGATACCCATGTCTGCATATCTCATGCAATTTTTTGTTTTTACTTTCGAATAGGTGGCAGCCCTAAATGCCAACCCTACTCAAAAATGTCCCTATTGCAATGCGGAGTGAAATACTTTCGTTTGATACCTATATCGGCATATCTCATGCAATTTTTATACTCAGTTGAGCAGAGCTCACAGAGTATATTAAGTTTGATTGGATAACGGTTGGTTGTACACATATAAAGGAATCGAGATAGATATAGACTTCCATATATCAAAATAATCAGGATCGAAAAAAAATTTGATTTAGCCATGTCCGTCCGTCCGTCCGCCTCCTATTACTATATGTACGCTTAATAAAAATTAGCAAAATCGGAGAAGGACCACGCCCACTTTTAAAAAAAAATTTTTTAAGTAAAATTTTAACAAAAAATTTAATATCTTTACAGTATATAAGTAAATTATGTCAACATTCAACTCCAGTAATGATATGGTGCAACAAAATACAAAAATAAAAGAAATTTTCAAAATGGGCGTGGCTCCGCCCTTTTTCATTTAATTTGTCTAGGATACTTTTAACGCCATAAGTCGAACAAAAATTAACCAATCCTTTTGAAATTTGGTAGGGGCATAGATTTCATGACGTTAACTGTTTTCTGTGAAAATGGGCGAAATCGGTTGATGCCACGCCCAGTTTTTATACACAGTCGTCCGTCTGTCCTTCCGCATGGCCGTTAACACGATAACTTGAGCAAAAATCGACATATCTTTAATGAACTTAGTTCACGTGCTTACTAGAACTCACTTTATCTTGATATAAAAAATGAACGAAATCCGACTATGACCACGCCCACTTTTTCGATATCGAAAATTACGAAAAATGAAAAAAATGCCATAATTCTATACCAAATACGAAAAAGGGATGAAACATGGTAAGGTAATTGGATTGTTTTATTGACGCGAAATATAACTTTAGAAAAAACTTTGTAAAATGGGTGTGACACCTACCATATTAAGTAGAAGAAAATGAAAAAGTTCTACAAGGCGAAATCAACAGCCCTTGGAATCTTGGCAGGAATACTGTTAGTGGTATTGCATATATAAATAAATTAGCAGTACCCGACAGATGATTTTCTGGATCACCTGGTCCACATTTTGGTCGATATCGCGAGAACGCCTTCACATATACATCTAAGGGCCACTCGCTTTTAAAACCCTCATTATTACTTTTAATTTGATATCCATATCGCACAAACACATTCTAGAATCACCCTGGCCCACCCTAATGGCGATATCTCGAAAAGGCGTCCACCTATAGACCTAATGCCCACTCCCTCTTAAAATGCTCAGTAACACCTTTCGTTTGATACCCATATCGTACAAACATTCTAGAGTCACCCCTGGCCCACCCTAATGGCGATATCTCGAAAAGGCGACCACCTATATACCTAATGTCCACTCCCTCTTAAAATGCTCAGTAACACCTTTCGTTTGATACCCATATCGTACAAACATTCTAGAGTCACCCCTGGCCCACCCTAATGGCGATATCTCGAAAAGGCGTCCACCTATAGACCTAATGCCCACTCCCTCTTAAAATGCTCAGTAACACCTTTCGTTTGATACTCATATCGTACAAACATTCTAGAGTCACCCCTGGCCCACCCTAATGGCGATATCTCGAAAAGGCGTCCACATATAGACCTAATGCCCACTACCTCTTAAAATGCTCAGTAACACCTTTCGTTTGATACCCATATCGTACAAACATTGTAGAGTCACCCTTGGTCCACCTTTATGGCGATATCTCGAAAAGGCGTCCACCTATAGAACTAAGGATTACTCCCTTTTAAAATACTCATTACCACCTTTCATTTGATACCCATATCGTACAAACACATTCTAGAGTCACCCTGGCCCACCCTAATGGCGATATCTCGAAAAGGCGTCCACCTATAGACCTAATGCCCACTCCCTCTTAAAATGCTCAGTAACACCTTTCGTTTGATACCCATATCGTACAAACATTCATTTTCCTACATGGTGATTTTCCTTATTTTGTCTCCATAGCTCTCAACTGAGTATGTAATGTTCGGTTACACCCGAACTTAACCTTCCTTACTTGTTTTTTTCTGTTCCCGAGATCGTTCGGCTATACAAACAAACAAGAATTCTTCGTTTAAATTTATAAGATACTAGAAGACCCGGCAGACGTTGTCCTGCCCTAAATTTGACCTATCTGCATACATTTTAATAAGCTTTTTCCGTCTGACTCTGCCCTCCCCCCCTCTTCAGTTTTTCCTGTGCTATGTGCTATACTTGATATCATTCGCTATAATATTTTTTATTGATAAGCAGGTTGTTTAATTAAACACCAAGCAATTACACGGAAGTATATCCGCACCACCTGCAAATATGAGTGCCACTGCGTATACGTAACATTTTATTATTACGTATATACAAATAAAAAAATTTGCAATAAAATAATATTGCGACTATAAACTGAGATATAACCTATCCCGTCTCTCAAGTTATATTAAGCTACACACGGGGTGCAAAACAAATTCAAAATCGGTTCAGTAGTTTAGGAGTCCATCGCGGCCAAATGGTTTTGACACGTAAATTGTAAGTCCTTAAAGGAAAATAGATAGACCCACCATTAAGTATACCGAAATAATCAGGTTGAAGAGCTGAGTTGATTTAGCCATGTCCGTCTGTCTGTTTGTATGCAAACTAGTCCCTCAATTTTTGAGATATCTTGACAAAATTTGGTGAGCGGGTGTATTTGGGTGTCCGATTAGACATTTGTCGGAACCGAACGGATCGGACCACTATAGCATATATCCTCCATACAACCGATTTTTCAGAAAAAGAAGATTTTTGTAATATCTTACCCAATTTAACAGATTGAAGCTTCAAACTTCACCATATACTTTCGTATATTGCACATATTGTTGCCTGAAAAAATTGATGACATCGGCTGTATATATAGTATATATTCCCCACAACCGATTGTTCAGATAAGGAACTTTTCGTAATTACTGCCCTATTTTGAGAGCTAGAGGCTTCAAATTTCAACGAATGCTTACGTATATAGCATATATTGTTGTCTGAAAAAATCATAAAGATCGGTGGTATATATAGTATATATATGGTGGTATATATAGTATATATATATATAGTATATATATATATATATATTTTCGCAAATTTTAGCCCCATTTTAACAACTAGAAGCTTCACATTTCACCGAATACTTACGTATATAGCATATATTGTTGTCTGAAAAAATCATAGAGATCGGTTGTATATATAGTATATATCTCATACAACCGATTGTTCAGATAAGAAACTTTTCGCAATTTCTACTCCATTTTAACAGCTATAAGCTTCAAATTTCACCGATTGCTTACGTATATAGTATGTATTGTTGTCTCAAAAAACCATAGAGATCGGTTGTATATATAGTATATATCTCATACAACCGATTGTTCAGATAAGAAACTTTTCGCAATTTCTACCCCATTTTAACAGCTATAAGCTTTAAATGTCACCGATTGCTTACGTATATAGCATATATTGTTGTCTGAAAAAATCATAGAGATCTGTGATATATATAATATATATATGATGGTATATATAGTATATATATATAGTATATATATTTTTTTTTGCGATTTCGGCCCCATTTTAACAGCTATAAGCTTCAAATTTCACAAAATGCTTACGTATATAGCATATATTGTTGTCTGAAAAAATCATAGAGATCGGTGGTATATATATTATATACTTCATATAAACTGTCATTTTGCCCCTTTTTTACGGCTAGAAGCTTCAAAATTTATCAAATTTCATCAAATAGTTACGTTTACGTCATATATTTTTGAAATACGTGATTCGTAGTCATAGTTTTTACATGCAGACCACAAAAAACGTGAAGCTTTGCATCCTCACACAAAGAACCTACCTATTTTTTATTTTATATTTATCTTAAAAATCGTTTAGATATGTTCAATTTCACCAAATGTTTACGTGTATAGCATATATTGTTGTCTGAAAAAATCATAGGGCCCGGTGGTATATATAGTATATATCTCATACAACCGATTGTTCAGATAAGAAACTTTGCGCAATTTCTTCCCCATTTTAACAGCTAGAAGCTTCAAATTTCACCATATGCTTACGTGTATAGCATATATTGTTGTCTCAAAAAACCATAGAGATCGGTTGTATATATAGTATATATCTCACACAATCGATTTTTCAGATAAGAAACTTTGCGCAATTTCTTCCCCATTTTAACAGCTAGAAGCTTCAAATTTCACCAAATGCTTACGTATATAGCATATATTGTTGTCTGAAAAAATCATAGAGATCGGTGGTACATATATTATATACCCCATATAAACTGTATTTTTTTGCCCCCTTTTTTACGGCTAGAAGCTTCAAAATTCATAAAATTTCATCAAATAGTTACGTTTACGTCATATATTGTTGAAATAAGTGATTCGTAGTCATAGTTTTTACACGCAGACCACAAAAAAACTGAAACTTTGCATCCTCACACAAAGTACCTACCTATTTTTTATTTTATATTTATTCAATTTATTGAGATCGTTAGAAATCGTTTAGGTATGTAGGTCTGTTCACTATATATTTCTTATCTTATACATCCGATTATTCGGAGATTACGAATGGGATAAGATTATTGCTCAGCCCCATTCATGAAAGGTATGAAGTCTTCGGCACAGCCGAAGACAGTCCCGTCCTTACTTGTTATATATTAAGATATAAAAGGAGTCAAACCAATGGTTCGATGGTAAACAAAATCTTTTCCCCAGCCTTACTAGGAGATGATTATATTGTAGATTATGAAACTTATTATGGATATGAGTTGTCTATATCCACATTCTCTCCCAAACAAACTACTACCAAAAGTCACAGCCCAGGCTTAGAATCGTTTAATATAGCTAGTGACTTTTGATAGGAGTCTTTCCCCTAGTCGCAGAAGTAACCGCTAGTGCCACCAAAGTACAAAGCAGCAATATAAGCTATTGTCAGTGCTAAGTCTCCACATACATGTGAAAATGAGTGTGACCTACCCGGAGTCGCTTAGGTAACTTTGGCTGCATTTCGTTCGAAATACTGTAATAGATCATCCGTTGATGGCATCTACATAAGCGAACTTCTTTCACAAAAACTTAAATTGCGCAAAAACTACCAACATTTTCCTGCCCATCAACTTAGGTTGCCTTCAATTTCGGCCTTTTCACTGTGGAAGCAGCTCTTAGATTACTGGAATAAATTGTGTCTAATAGACTGATTAATAATGTGGATTATATTGCATAGCCGGCACTTGATATTTCTCTTTTTTACTAGTTCTTAATGCAATTCTCAGCACATGCATACATTTTCTCGATTTTGAAGTGAATTTTTTTACTTTAATTGAAGGAATAAAGCTAAAATTCCAATTTTTTTTGCCAGCTATTGAGTCCCAGTTTATAAGACACTCTGCCGAGACTTTACCAGCTTGGTACGTGCATAAAGTATCTCCATAAGTTTATTATTAGCTATTTCGTCTCAATGTTAGGCAGGTTAGTAGTCAGTTGTAGTAAGACCTCCGAGAGTTAGACTCCTTTAATCTGTTGTCAGGCTACAAACATAAACCCAACCTTTCTTAACGTAATTAATTTCTCGAAACTGGAACGGCGATTTGTACTATTTCATGTACGGAAGCCTGCTACCTAAACTTTCTGAATACTCTTACATTAACAAATCCCCACAAAGTTGAAGTTAAGCTTATAACGGCTTTCTTAACTTCATATCACTTCTACTATGGCAAATAATTTGGAAAGTATCCTCTCTGGATGTGATTTATCGATGAGGTATCTTTCTCTCAAAGTTGGGGTTGATTCTGAATATACAATTGTTTAACGTGTTACATACGCCAGAATGACCCATGACTCGCTGGAGAGTCTGCTTTCCTCTATTGTCGGGTTGGGTATAACACTTTTACTCCTCTATTACATTTTTACCCAACATAACTCGCCATAAGAATTTACCGACTGTGTGGATTAAGCTGAAAGACATTCCATGCTCTTAAATTCTTAAATGCCGTATCTCTTCATAACGCTTCTGGCAACTTAACTGAAACTCTCTGTTAAATATTTTTATGGCTCCTCTGTATATAATTATTGTTTAGTGTCATAGATAGACATCCCATAGCAGTTTTGACCGCAGTGTTTGGGACAGGCACTGGTCACATACTCTGTAAGTGGTAAGCGCCTTGATCTTTGCCCCGAAAGCAGCCAGCGAGATACTTGATTACACTCTTTTGCAGTTTTGTGGACTTGGTCGGTAGAAAGTAATTCCAAATTCCTGAAGCAAAAAATATTGAAAAACTAGGAAGATAACGATTAGGCTTTTCCGGTCTAAGTTTTTTTAAGTGCGAAATAAAATTACATTATTTCAATTTTCTAACCCAACATTTCGCTAATAACTTTTTAGCATCATCAGGGGTATATGTTTATTTATTAAATCTGTTACAAACAACAAAATACAAATTAAATATATTTTGTATGTAATTTAACATTTTTTTGTATGTTGTAGTTTGTAACAGATTTAATAAATAAACATATACCCCTGATGTCGCTAAAAAGTTATTAGCGAAACGTTGGCTTAGAAAAGTGAAATAATGTAATTTTATTTCGCACTTAAAAAAACTTAGACCGGAAAAGCCTAATAATTCAACAAGAACTGGTCGGAAATACATAATAGGAAGATAACTGTTTATTTTAATGGAAAGAATGGCGACTTCTTCTGGTGGGTTTGAAGGTGTTATCACCTTCTTAATCCCAATCCAAGTAAGCATTTCACTATTGAACTGTACTTATGCCTACCGATATATGAGGTAACTCACGGCCCTCTTTTCAAGATTGGCGTAGAGATGATCCATCATCTGCTTCAGTGGACGAAATTTATTTTTGAACTTTTTAACTTGTTAAAAGTTTTTTTTTTGGTTTGGTATGTTGGCTTAGGAAAGGTTAGGTTACACTGGCCGGTCCGTGACGACTTCAAACAGACTGAATGAGTCCCTAGAGTCACCAGAACTCTGTTGGATGACTAAACTGAAAAACCCGAACACATATTATAAAATAACTCAGTCCTTTTGGCAAATACTTGAAGCATTATAGGACCATTTACCATTTGTTGACTCTAGATCTAATAGCTGTATCACTCCTAATAGCTGGAGTCTTAGCCAATCAAGCGTAGATCTGCCCTCACTGTAAAAGTCTAATTTAACATCATGTGATGCCAGAAGGCAGTGTCCAGTCAGAATGCCCTTCTTGAGTCCTCTCATTTAAATGATAGACGTAACTTTGTTAGTCTAAATCTAAGTTAATATAACTTAGCTTTATTTAAATACACCTTTCTTAACTTAACTGTTTCTTCCTTTTACCATCATCTGTATCATCAAATGGCTTTTGTAACCTTCTCTTTCTCATGGTTATTTTCTTCCTTCTCTTCTGTAATTCCCTTTTCTCACTTTATCTTTCAATTTATTTTATATTTTGCTACTCTCCTTCCTTCTCCTAGTTCTATTATTTTAGCAACTTCCTCATCCTATCCCAAGTCTCCTTTTATGTTGCCTTATTAGGGTTTATGTACACTCGCGAACCTTTCTTCTGGTTGTTCCATTTCGCTCATTTCAATGAAAGATTCTCCTTTTTCGAGGCAAAGTATAACGCGTTTCCCGATTTTGTGCCTTTTATATGTACAATAATTTTCACTTCTATTACTCGCGGAGTTCAGGCAATCAATTTTCCCTCACTGACAGTTTTTTTTTGTTTTTTTTTTTTTACACTCAGCCACGTGAAACACAATTCATATGGATAAAGATTCACAAATTGATTGATTGCTAAAATGATGAATAGCGAGTTTATGTTTTTTTCTTTTTCAGCTTTCTCATGCAATTTGGTATTAAGATTTTTCTAATTTTTATTTTGCGCCTTTTTTTTATATTTTTTTTTCGGATTTTGTATTGAGCCAACTGACCGAGTGACTTATTGTCGGGTAGCTATGTTATACGTTTGGGTGCGCTTAAGTTGTTCAGGTGATTAGATGGGCATTTGTGACTACATACAAATGTACATACGAGTAGAATATGGCTCACATAAATTAATTATGGTAAGCAATTAATTTGTACAAAGATCTAGCCTTGCTTTGGGTGTTATTGGTAAGGTAAAATCTTTCATTTTGGAACTCACTCGAACTTAAGTACTTACATAAGTCCATTGGATTTTTTTAGATCATATATGTAGAACATGAGGTTGCCTTATTGGCATATTTCACTAATTTAGTGAGCAATGAAATTAATTTGCTTTAAGTTCAAATGTGACATTTTTGCAAATAATCATCTCGTTAATCAAATTCTACTTAATTTATAGCTGAGCAAGAAAAAATCATTTGCTAATATCAGCAATTTTTTCTCTCAAAATAATAGTCATAAGTATGTAATGTTAGTAAAGTAGTGTGACTCGTTATGCTAACGCAACACACGCACATTTGTAGAATATCAATAAAATATAACTGTAAATGCTTACCACTGAAGCTTACATACTTCACTATAAACTTTTAAATGCGTAAGTAGTTCTACAACTCATATTTCTCCTATAGGACTGCATATCTTGTCTTAGTAAAGTTTGCTTTACCTTGCCTTAAGTGGAACCGGAAATATTATCTCATAGAGACTTACAGGCGACAATATCTTTTAAACTAATACGGTAAAGAGAGACAACGACCAGAGGGATTTCAATTCGTTCATATTATCCTTAGCATACAGGTATCCATGCGTATGTGACATACGAGGTTAGCTTGCGAAGCCAGTGACAACTTCCTCGAAAAAAAAACTGAAGTGCAAAAGTCGTTTCTAAATTCTGCGTTGTAAAGAAAATGCTTTTGGGCGGTAATTGGGTACAGGGGAGAGAAGAACATGTCAGAACTATAATCTTTAGCCGTTTAAAAATCAACCGTTTCAGCAACTTAGTTTTAGTTATTAAAAAGATTTATGAAGATCATCGAAGCATCATCTTCCACTACCTCATCGATCATGCTAAAACCGTAGATATCATCTTTAATCTACTATACAGATCGATACTTAATACCGATACTAAATTTTGAACAGAGATTTAAAATGGAATGGAATGGGCCTCCCTCGCACCAATGGTGGGCTTCTCCCCCAGCAAAAGTGTGGTGCTCTATTAATTGCTTCATAGTGGACAGTGTTGACGCTAGCAATATTTAAGCATTTGAGGCGTGAAGTGCATTGTCGTGGCCTTCTCGAGGTGATACTCTTTCCACTGCACGCTACTGAGGAAGGGTATCAACGAGTTAAAAAAAACGAAGAATGCGAGGAGATTAGGGCCGAGCATCGCTTCCAACATGCGTCATGCTACTTTCTTTTTTAATTCTTCCTACAAATTAGCCCTTCATATTTTATTTCGACACTAAGCTGCATCTGTAAGCAAATGCATTTTCGCTGAGATGCTTTTCATGGCAGAAATACGCTCGGAACCAAACCATTGTCGGAGTAAAGATATCGCACGCTTCGAAAATTTAGTATCTAATTGAGATCAACCTTCTTCTAAAGATTTTGATGTTGCTTTACTGCTGCCCTTAATAATTTGGGTGTGGGAGGCTAGAACGCTACCATCACGCCAAGGCGGCCGCCACGGGTTAATGGGTTTATAATATAAGCGTTGTGTCTTTCGTAAGAGGCGACTAAAATCGACAGATCTGAAGGTTCCAAATCGCTCCTGCGGCAGTTGGGTAAGTACAGGAAAGTAACACTTCTCTAAATCTTCGGGAAGTAGTTTTGTGGTTACTATAAAAACATATATATATTTTTTTATAAAAACATATACAACAACAACAACAACAACAACATGAAAGTTGTCGAATCTATGCTCCCCCCTAAATCAAGGAGTTGTTCGAATACGTGCCTACTGGGTTGTTGTTTTGCATCGGAACACGAGTACTTACCCTCCACCGGTAGTAACGGTAGACTTGGTATGTGGTATGAGAATCAGCCGAGATCGAGCGTGCCTTTGCCATTTTCGTCAATTTATGGTCATTGAAAGGCATTAAAATCGAACCTAAGCAAAACTGTAGCCCCTGATAGCTATACCATGGATAGCTGTGCCACGTCTATCCGCAAGACGTAGCAGTGCAACCTCTAACGAGAAGGACTACCAAAGCATGTATATGAGCATAGCGCCGTTTGCTTATCTACTATGCTTACTATCTTTTCTGCTGTGTAATCTAAGACTTTACTTATGAAACTAGAAAAGACTGATTGCCATTACATAGCTCTAACAACTGCCGGAAAATATATCCTTCACTGGAGCTACAAAATACCATCGGTCAGGTCACCGCTCATAGATGGGGTGAGGTGGAAGTATCTTTGTATGTTAAATACGTTTGTCGAGGACAAACTTTCCACTTCTCTAAGCCGCCGTGGATCAAATGTGTTATTGAAATGAAAGTCCAAGTTCTTATAGGCCTACGCTAAGCTCCGGGTGAGCTAAAATGTGGTTAGACTGAGTACAGAATTCCCATGGAGCGAGATCAGAGTTTGGCCTGACAGTATTCTTGTTACAAACATTTTACTTATTTTTTTTTACGATTTTCGAAAAAATCAAGAATTATTTGCCACGAGGAATCAGGATCAAGTAATCAGGCAATCAAAAAATTTATAAACTTTTCTTTGTCACAAAAGCTATCGAATAGCCCTCGTGCGTATTGTTCCGTATATGTATCTAAGCAGTAATTTTCATATGGTAGCATATAAAATAGTTTGCGGATGAGCGAATGATAAATTATGCGAGTTTTGCGCAAATTGCTGAATATCGTTAAATTGAATTGATAATTTGGAGCAAAACTGCGAATTGAGGTGACAAAAAAATTCCAAAAACATAGAACTGATATCCACATTTATAAGCATACATACGACATGTGTATGATACATTAGAGCTTACAATTCTATGCCATTGTATTGAGTACTTCATGTTAAGGATTTTGAAAAAATTGTTTTTGTATAAAGTTTCCATAATTTTATTGACGAAAGTCAACAAATAAAAATTGCGTTCAAAGCAATTTTTGCTGATGCAGTTCTCGTTGCTTTCATATTTGTCATACAAACAAGTGATGGAAAAATCCTCCGAAAATAAGTATCGTTGTATATTATTTTGATGTAGTAAATATTTTACACAAAAGGTGCAATCACTGCATTCGTCAAACAAAGGTGATTATACCGATGTATCGACGAGCACCCTTTTCCAAAATGAATAAAAATATGTACATGTACAGGGAAGTGTTTGTAAAAAAAAATTATATTCATATTTAAGTGTTAAGAGAACACTTTATGATTTTTATTAAGAAAAATATGTTTTAAAGATATTCTAATATATAATTTTTCCGTAATCTATATTGAAAGGATCCCTTAACCGTGTTGTGCCCTGCGCCACGTCTATCACGCTTCGGATGAAACTTTTTCTTCTGATGACTAACATGCAAACGTTGTGCCTGAAACGTTCTTGCAAGAGGAGGTACCTACGCCCGGCTGGTTGATGTCGGCTTGATGGTAGATGCTGACTTCACCTCCATATAGGAAGCATCATCGATGGGACAAGGTAGTACGACAGTAAAGCCTTGTGACGTCTACCGCAATGGCCATGCGAATGGAAGCGGAACTCAGAGCCACTTTGTTAAATTTATGGTAGAAAAGATATTTCACAGTCAAGTTCTATCGTTTACGGATGTGAAAGAGCGTCTCTCTGCGATTCGCATCAAGGCAAATTTTTTCTATATACAGTGAAATTCCTTATAACCGGACACTCACCGTCGCAGTGTTTCTGTCCGGCTATGGGAGATGTCCGCTTATAAGGGATGAAGTCACAAAATATATATAGCACACATATAAATTGTATTGTACATAGTTTATTTAAGAAATTTTTGGAAGTAAAGAATATGTGCATACTTTAGTATTACATATAAATACATATACATATTTTCAATATTAGTTTGATTGAAAAATTGCGTAATGCTTGATTGCTTAAAAATTGATTGCTTTATTTAAAATGTTGATTTTCAAAGTGACTCTCGAAATTTTTAATGTGCTGAAAAGCTACATTGTCATTTTTTGCAAATTGTTTCAAGCGCGCAACAAGTTTTAAAGCCTCATCATATGGTGTTATAGGCTCACTTATTTCTTCTGAAAATTCATCTTGTGAATCACTTATCACGTATCATCTTGTTGGTCAAATTGAATTTCTATATTGCTGTCCTCAGTGAAAACATTTTGCTCCATTTGGAGAAAGCCTTCCAAATCATTTGGCAAATCTAGTCCTCCCTGAATCCTAGCATAGATTGCCAGTGGAATGTCATCTTCGGGATTAAAATCTGGAAGATCCTCATAAGTTTCCAAAAATCCTGCTTTACGGAAGCAATTTCGGATGGTTGTGGCTTCCACTTTTATGAAATACACAGCTTCTAGTACATTAATCGATTTTGAGAGCTTTGAGGCTGAACTTGTATTGTCAATTTTAGATGGCAAGGTTTTAAAACTAAGCTTTTATACAAAGTTTTAAAATTTTGGATTATACCTCGATCAAGGGGTTGGCTAACTGTCGTTGTATTTGGCGTCAAGAAAATATTTTTTATGTTCGTTAAGTTTAATTCCTTTGGATGAGAAGCCGCGTTATCTAAAAACAAGATAATTTTTCGTTTCTGGGCTTTCATTCTTCGATTGAACTGCTGCCGCCATTCACTCATTACTTCTCTAGTCATCCATGCTTTTTTATTAGACTTCCAATCCACTGGCAGTTTTGCGATTGGAACATGTTTAAAAGATCGAGAACGGGCTGCTTTACCTATAACCAAAAGCAGCCCCTTATCTCCAGCCATGTTAGCACAGAACAAAATTGTGAGTCTTTGCTTTGATAGTTTACCGCCCACACATTTTTCGGATTTAGAGCGAAGGTTTTGTCAGGTAAGGCACGAAAGAAAAGCCCATTTTCGTCTACGAGGTAAATGTCTTGAGGCTTGTAACCAGTCAACAGAGATGACAGTTTTGTCCTAAACTGTTCGACACAATCCTGGTTACATCTGCAGCTTCACCAGATACGCATTTGAAAGTAATATTATTCCTTAGGGAACGTACCCAAACTACATGACCAATTTTCTACAACTTTTTATCCCCCCTCCCCTTTAGTTTTCACGTAGAAGTTAATAAGTATGATTTTAAATTATTTTTTGCTAACTTAAAAAAAAGTTATTTCATTAAATTTGTTTTTTTTTAATTCGGCACCCGCGTGCGTGCATATATATAATTACAAGTTAATAATATTAAGAAGAAAAATGTATTTAAAAACATATTCGAACAACAACTTAATTTATAAAGTCTTTTTCCTTTTTATTTCTTTTCATCTAATTCAACTTTATAAAGAATACGCTTCCAGCATCAAGCCACTGGGATACATCGTAGATTATGGGAGCAGTAGCATCAGGATTTTCCTCAGACATGATTATTTTTTCCTCGATGTCTATCCACTCCGCGCTTTGCTCCACGATACATAAGATCTCTTTTGGTCTCCTGGAGAGGACATGCAGAGGTCGCACGCGAGACACGTCGTCCACTGCATTACCGTGCAAGTTTTTCTGATGATTTTTCATGGAAATTTTTGACGCGAAATAAATTCCACAAAAAAATGTCAAGATTTTCTAGAGATTATTGACTACGTGACAAAGCTCCAAACCCTCCCCTCCCCCCTGTGACCAGGTGTAATACCTAAAGAAACCCCCTCCCCCCTAAAGGGGTCACGTAATTTGGGTACGTTCCCTTATTCGCCATTTGTAACCATTCATCTGAAGCATTAAAATTAGGTACACCCAGTTTGCCTGCAATTTCCATTGCCTTCAAAATGGGGCCAGAAAACGGAATGTTTTGACTTCTAGCCTTAGAGAATCAATTAAAACACATCTTGTCTATTTCAGAGCCGCCTTCTTTAAGAAAACTTCGCTTTTGATGAACATTAACTCCAGGCTACCATTTAGAACGATTTTTTTCTTTATTTTTGTTAATTTCAGCAGCTTGTGTTTTGCCAATATTGAACCTTTCAATGCAAAAGAAACGTGTACCTACTACTATTAAATTTTTGGGCTCACTATACTTTACCTTTTTGCAACTCCACGTACTGATAATTTATCTTTTTCGAAAACATTAATAATTTCCATTTTTTCTTTAATAGAAAGTACCTTCTTTTCCGGCGCCATATTATTACGAGCTTTGAACGCAACCATTCGCATGCATCTGACTTAACAAACTGAATTGAAAACTACCCTTAATTTGAAACACTTTTTGAATGTGCATACATGTTAAACATGTTAAAAGGGGAATCACCTATTTCATTTTTATAATGAACAACAAAGCCATAGTACAGGTCAACAAGTAGGATATGTAGCAGCGCGCACATACACAGTCACGCTCACCTGATAAAATGCTTGTTCTTGTTCGTTTTTTGTGTGGATGCTATTTGGCACTGTTGTACTTCTTAGGTCCAAGAAAAGTGTAGTAGCTGCTAGCGAAAACTGTGTAAAATTTTTATTGTAAAATTACAAAGAAGTATCCTTATTTACTTTCAAATGAGCACTTAATTACATCTCTCTTTAAAATCCATATGTTTTGGACAATTTTAATTAAAACATTGTGAATCTTTATTAACGGGGACGATTGCTAAAAGACTACCAAAACCGTCGGGAGAGGTATTAATAGACGCGCTTTTGCCTCGCTCCCCATAATTCGAATACTTTTTCGCCTTTGAAATATTGATAATAGGACAAAACGTGTTTTTTCATTTCTCTTTCCACATTTTTGAACGGGTTATTGCAGTCGACCTTGGTTTCAAACTGTTTTTCGCGGAAAACTTTTGAACGGGTACAAAAACTTAGCACTCGTATTTGTATTCTTAATGCTGGGGGTCAATTCCCTAACTGTGCAAAACTAAAAAATGTACACTCATTGAAAGCTCATTTGCACATACAATTTACACTTTAAATTTCCATGCGATTCTGTAAATTATTGTGTACATTGTTTTGCTGAATGGGCATTGAATGTAAAAGTCTTATGTCAGTGAGAAAATATTCATCAAACGCCATGAAAACAAAAAAGCCGTTCTGCAACAGTGCGTATGAGTTTTGAATGTCACAATAGTGTACACTGGCTGCCAAGAAAACTCACGAAGTTTTTGTCAGTGAGTTTTTTTGTTCACATTTTTGCTTTACAGAATCAGAATTTCACAGTTTACACAATTTGTTGTGTACACTTTAAAACTCACAGTTAGCGAATAGGGCCCCTGGAATAACTACGCGTCCTCAGATACCCCAATTCAAGGATTTTTTATAAATTTCTGTAGGACGCATATAGGTGCAATACATTTTCATACTAAATTAGTTCAAAAAAATTTACCATCACGGCAACCCATATCTGATATTCCGCTCCTTTTTTTGTTTCCCTGCGTCGCTTTCCACGACAGCAACCCCGGTAATTTTGACACTTCGTTCAGTGTCAAACGCATGTTCCACGCAGGTTCCACTAAGTTCCACACTAGTTTGACACTGACCGAAGCGTCAAACGGCAGTGTGTTAGAAAGAGAAAGGAATTGTTTGCTTCTCATATATATCATATTTGTAAACCTGTACTATGAACAAAGCTTGCTTGTGATATTCTTGAATTTTGTCCGTTTATGAGACATTTTTTTACGAAAATGGTTTGATATACTTTGTCCGCGTCCGGTTATTAGAGTATCCGTTTATTAGGAAGATATTTGTATGGAAAAATGAATGAAAAAGCTGAGTGCCCAAAATTTGTCCGGTTATTGGAGCTGTCCGGTTATAAGGACCTTCCGTAATGGGGAATTTCACTGTATATGTAATAAACACACCAACAGATTATGCGGCTAACGTGAATAAGGACTTTTCTATGAGAAACAAAAAAAAGCATACGATGACTGCCTTGGCATCAAAATCATATTAGGTGACTGATGGGCAACATGGTATTTGGTTGGTGGTTGCAGTTAAACCACAACAGAGGTAACTTTACCAGAAAAATTTACATTTCAGGCTTTTTGAGAAGAGCTTCGTCGGCTTCTCATTGCTTACAACCGACAAAACAAGATATTGACCGATATGCAATCGATAACTTTTCGATACATAATCAGTAATTGATGACATATCTATATTTTTTCGATTGCATGTCGATAAAATTTCGATAATAAACCGATAACTTTTGATAACCTATAGATAAGTTTTCGATAAATACTTGATAACTTTACGATAAAGAACAGATACCTTTTCGGTAGTAAATCCGTAACTTTTTTGATAACTTATCTATAGTTATTCGATAAGTAATCGGTAACTTTTCTATAATAAACTGTTAAAATTACGATAAAAAACCGATAATGCGTTAATAAGAAATCGGTAACTCATAGATAATTTTTGTTATGGATAACAAATTTATAACAGTTAGATAACAAATTTATAACACTTCGATAACAAGTCCTTTCTTTTCTTTTCTTTTCTTTTTTTTTTCTTTTCTTTTCTTTTCTTTTCTTTTATTTTCTTCTCTTTTCTCTTTTTTCTTTTCTTATCCTTTCTTTTCTTTTCTTGTATTTTCTTTTTTTATACTCAGCGTGCTTTGCACAGAGAGCATATTAACTTTGATTGGATAACGGTTGATTGTACAGGTATAAAAGAATCGAGATAGATATAGACTTCCATATATCAAACTCATTAGTATCGAAAAAAAAATTTGATTGAGCCATGTCCGTCCGTCCGTCCGTCCACCCGTTAACACGATAACTTGAGTAAATATTTGGATATCTTCACCAAATTTGGTAAACGAGCTTACCAGGAGACAGAATAGATTGATATTGAAAATGAGCGAAATCGGATGATAACCACGCCTACTTTTTTATATATATAAAATTTTAGAAAACACATAAAACCTGATAATTTAGTAAATAATACACGTAGAATTTTTGAAAATGGGTGTGGCACCGCCCCTTTTATGACTAAGCAATTTTCTATGTTTCGGGAGCCATAACTCGAAGAAAAATTTACGGATCGTAATAAAATTGGGTGCACAAATTTTCCCTATAGTAGAAAATATTTCTAGTAAAAATGGACGGGATCGGTTAAAGACAACGGCAACTTAGATATAAAACAAGTTTAAAAGGGTCGTCGACTAGAATAATAAGCTATAACTTAGCAAAAAATTGTTTTGAATCAATGATATTTCACTTATCAAGTTTTATTATAAGAGGAAATGGGGAAACATTTTTTGTTAAACGAGCGGTGTTACGTGTTATGTAGAAAAGTAGTTTATCTGAAATGAAATGTACAATTGAAGCTCACGCTGAGTATATAATGTTCGGTTACACCCGAACTTAGACACCTTTACTTGTTTTCTTATGCATTACCTTCTTTAATACCGATAGTACCGCTAGATTAAAGTCCATATCTAACTCAATCCATTCTCGCTGCTAAAAACCACTAAACGCTTTGCTGCTTATTTTTAAACACAAACTTTTCAGCAATTTTCATTAAAACTTTCCAAAGTGTTAACTTTTTTTTCTAAAACGAATGCAATATTGCAGAATGATGTACCAGATCCACACAAACATATACACAATTCGGTTATATATATGCAAGAGTACTGAAGTTTTGCAACACTATTCATTATTTAAATGCAGTCTTCACTTTGGGGTATTTATGTGTGGCATTGCATTCAGTTTCATGTGGAAAATTGCTCGTAAATTTCCATTTATTTGGCGTGGCCAAAGGAACTCATCAGCTTAAGTGAAGAATTTGTTTTTAGGCGGCTATAAACACTAAGTGTATGTGACAGTTGAAGATGCTATCCAAGTTATATCTTCGGATATGTATTTGAAGGAAGCTAAATCGTTGCATGTGACGCTTAATTTATTCAAATGAGGATGTTCTGAGGATATTGTATGATGTGATGTAGTATTATTTTAGAGTTTATGGGATTTGAAAAGCATTAAATGAAATGATTCGTGCATCCAATGAGATAAGGATATGGAGGCACTGAATTGGGATTAATATCCAAATCTAGAGATTGTCAAATTCTAAAAATTATCTAAATCTAGAAGGTTCAACGTGGTCAAATCAAATCGTTACCGCTGTGGTCGGACTAGTAACTTAATGGTGCTATTTTTCGGAAAGTACCAGTTTAATTTCCGGCAAAGGATCATCAACATCGATAAACCTCCTTAAAACCTTTAAGGAGTCTCCTTAGCACTACAAGAAGAAGATGCTGATAAAAGTTGTTTATATAAAGTTGCGAAACAAGAGAGCAATTGTTGGTACCTATAAAAACACTTTCTGGCTTGGCACAGATATCGTCGTTGCCATAGTCGAGCAAAAGACTACAAACCCAAAACATATCTCAATATTAATTTAAGATTGCAAAGAATGTTATCGTTAACGTTTTTACAACAGTTTTTTTTTTTACTAAAAAAAATTTTTTTTTTTTTAAATATATTTTTTGGGTTTTGGGGAGTGTTTTGGTCGAAAAATTGACCCTTTCGCCATTTTTTTTATCGCAGGCTCGAAAATTATTTTTTTGGGTATGCGTAGTGGCACTTTTTCCTATCGAAAAATCGATGGCGCGCTATCGATGAACTTTCGTCCATACAAATCGACCCCGTCTAATAATTACTCTATAAGAACTGATATCATATGATCTGATAAGATGTATAGCATATGATCTTGTTTTACAAAATTTGAAGTAAACTAATGATGTAAAAGGGGTTTTTATTGCAATTTTGTGTGATCTTATGTAGGAATAAACCCAGGGTTTTTGACATGGTGTTGATGCATATGAACTGTACTCGCTTTCGTTCTGTGACGTGATAACATAAGATGCATCCGAATGATTTAGACAGATTAGCTTTAAGGCTGTTCCTGTTCGTCCGAAAACTTTAGTACAAAAATTTCCAAATTTGTTCGTTTTATTTTTTTAACTTTTTTCCATTTTTCTTTATTTTGGATGATAAAAAAATTTTTCAGACCAATATACATTTCCTTGCTTTAATTTGATAGTTAATTATGATGTGACTTTTAGTGGTTTGATGCCATATCATATGATTTGACCTGCATATCTAACCTATGCTTGGTTTTCACTTTGTCAAATTTGGCCATAAACTCGGCAATATTAATGAAGGGTTGTCCTAAATTGACCAATAAGTGAAAACGGGTATTATGCCAAATTTGGCAGTGAAGTTATAAATCAAATAATTACTGCTACATAAAATCATGTCAAACATAAAATAACTACGTTATATAACAAGGCTTAATGACACGATATGCCCTATTTAATAGAATATGGTCCTATATGAGCTGATATGAGCATTCAAATTCGGTAGTACCATCGTATATTTGTTGTTGAAGTCAGATGAGGTGATCTTAAATAGTAATATGCTATTATTTCGGAGAGGCATGGTGCTATATGATATGTGGATGGTAATAAGTTCAATCTGGCAGTGCCATATGGATCACCACATAAATCTCGATCTTGATGCTGTTAAATTTATTATGATTTGTGACATTCACGGGTTTGATGTAATATCAGATGATATGATTTACGCACCAAACCTCACACAGCAAGTCATTTGTATCTATAAAAAATCGATAAAATGTGGCTGTTTGATCAATATCATAATTATTGATGTGATATCATCTCAGTTGATCTAATTTGGAACTATCTTAATTCAATGCAATATCATGTCAAGTGGTAAAACATTTTCGAAATGATTTTACTTTGCATATGATGTGCATAAATCTAAGTCATTGGTAGCAAAACCAACACAGTATTATATTTTATATTGGGGTATGGGCAAATACAATTATACGGTTCCCCTACTACGCTTTGCAAGCAGATGCGTTGACTTCAAATATTGAACATTCTTAAATCAAAAAAGCTCGAAGAGAATTTCGGAAAGGTCTATATCGCAATAGAAAACGTTGGCAAATATTACGCTGTGCCATGGGCAGTGTTTTCGTTAACACCGAAATCGATAGTTTCATTACTTATTACTGATATAATTCCTCCATTTATGCAAATAGGCAGTCTTGACTTTTCAAAAAGATCAAGATCAGATTAGTAGTATTTCAATATTTGTAAGCTATTTAGTCATTTTTAATGAGGGTTTGGCAAAGTACCACGGGTAATGGATGTGCATCAGCGTATTTGATAGCTCCCACAAGCTTTTAAACCGCTCTTTATGATATTTTTAGTATAGCTTCGTGTGATCACTGAACAGAGCATTGGTCATGAAAGTTTTCGGAAAATTGGTGGGTAACCTCTAGGAAAAATTAAGTTTCAATTTCTCATAAGTCAGAATCTTATTTGGTTCAGCGCAATGTTTACGATATCTATATTGGAAAAGTGGCATCACTTTGTTATATTTTCTAATCTGTTTTAAGCAGATATACAATGTTACGTATAGTGACTAACTCAATAAAGAAGATGAAGTAGTATTGTAAGATGGAATGGACTAAAAAAGGAAAGGAAGAAAAAGAAAGATAGGATGGAGGAGGGTATTATAGTCTTTTTATGGTTTTCTGTGTCGATTTTATAATTTCTATTCCTATTTTTCCCAATCCATCCATCTACACAAAATCATATTCACATCTTTTCGTTGATATGCGTACTGTACTCACACAACTTTAATGCAGATGCTATGATGAATCCCCGCCAATTTTCGTTTTGCCTCATTTAATTTTATTATATTTACACAAATAGTTTGTTGTAAGTATATGCGTGTAAATGTTTCTTGACAAGATCTATGTAAGTGTGGACAAGCATCTGTACTACAAGTAAGTACTTAAGTAAATATGCTCGGCTATTTCTGCTAGTCTCAATTACCTACCATCCACCAAAATGTGTACCAAGAAGAATAAAATGCACACATATGATTGGATTTATTTTCATAATTTTATGCAAAGCGAATTTTTGCGCGTTGGATTTGCATATAAACTTTAGTTCTTATACAAATAATATTTTTTGTTGCCTGTGTACGGGCTTAGTTAGTTAGGGTGGTCGGTAAATTGTTTTATTTTGTTGACTTTCATAAGTTCTTCAAAAACAATTTCATTAAAGTTATTCGGGTCAAATTTGATCTGAGTAGTAAAAATGTATAATTAGATCGCTCAACTAGGGGTCCTGCCCATAAACTTAAAAATGATAGGGCAACTCATGAGAGCCTGTAACCCATTGCAAAGCTAGTGAGCCGTGCAAGCCAAACAAAATTATATTAAACATCGCATTATTTGCGAGATTCCAAAGATTTCTAGGCATTCGCGAGTTTGAGTGAGCTGCCTGCTGTATTCGAGTTATAATGGGTCCCAACCCGAAGACTAAATAAACTGTATAATAAACTATGGCTACAAAGGTTCAAAAAATATAAGTACAAAGCCGATTGGATGACATAAAGTCAACGGCCTAAAGGTAACTTCTTATTATAACCACTTCAAACGGCATTAAGATCAATTGTCTTTATGACAACCTTAAATGGTCACAAGGTCATTTGACTTTATGGCATTTCTTAAATTGACTTTCTTTTGATTTGTTAAAATTGTAATACATGGAGGAACATAACAAAGTAATTGACCTTATGGCCGCTTGAGATAAAAAGAGTTGACTTTAAGACCATTTCGGATTGTTATAAAGTTAATGGAATTTCCGATCATTTGAAGTGGTCACATGGTTCATTGACCTTAATGCATCCCTCCTCCAAAATCACTAGTACCTGAATA
This sequence comes from Eurosta solidaginis, assembly GCF_040869045.1. Classification (NCBI taxonomy): domain Eukaryota; kingdom Metazoa; phylum Arthropoda; class Insecta; order Diptera; family Tephritidae; genus Eurosta; species Eurosta solidaginis. The sequence continues at coordinate 321,332,738 of NC_090319.1, read as the reverse complement.
CATCGTTTTTTTTTTTTTTTTAACAATGAAAGTCATAAAATATTCAAAATTTTAACGGCAAACTATTCCGGGAAAAACGGTTTTTTTAATAAAGTGGGCCAAATAAGACCAGAAAACCCTATAATGGTTATATTTTTATAGATATCGTTCATAAATCCTTAGTAAACCTTATTAAGGCCATCGGACTGAAAGCTGCTTTGCTTTGGTCCAAATATGACAAAACTGATAGAGGTATCTGAAAATTGTTTGGATATTAACCAAAGTGAATAATTGAGTCGGAGTAGAGTGCAGGGACTTATAAGCACATTCTAGAAAACTCGAAGTAACAACCGCTTTAAACTCTGAATGTCAAATCTTCTAAGTAGCAAAGCAACTCCAAAAAAATTAATAAAGCAAAAATTGTTATTTTTTTCATTTAAAAAATTATAAAACGTATTCCGACCACCCTAATTCTCATATCCATCATAGACTTTGTGCTAAGTATATTTCTCCAAATAAATTTACTTTGAAGGAATGTATGAATTATGGCTCATTATGACGTACTCATAAGAGTATATGAATTCAGGAACTTAATACAACCAAGGCTACATGAATGCATCAACAACCACAACTGCGTCACTTGTTCATTTATTACGTAGATATGTGGATGCGAGTAAATAGCCGGAGCAAGTGGGATAGATGCCGCACAAAGGCATATATAAATACTCAAACCATGCAATTTTTCTGAGCCTTTTGCCAAATGCAAATTTTCTCCTTGAGGTGTTCTTTTCTTAGAGCCAAGAACACCTCTGAACTAAGCTTGGTCTCAGCCGTCGAGAGCTTCTATAGTTGGAATGCAGGGTAGTGTGAGGGGTTGATGTGATTTGCGATTGTTCACAGAGATACATCTAAGGATCAGCGACAAGAAACATGATGATTTGCTTTCTGCTCCGCAAGCTCGAACCACTATCTAAACTTTGCTCGTATGCAAATGAACTCCTCGCCTGAGGATCATCTCGGGAGCTTATGTGCGAAATGGAAGATATACTGAGACTGCCGCGTGGCTATTTACTGCCCAAAGATTGTACGTTAGTATGTATCGCAAGTAGATATTTTTTGCTGACCATTGGCGGAAGGAAGGAAAGGGATAACGATGAGACCTGCTTTGTAGCTGCGTCATATTTGAGATATGATTCGGGCCGACTGTGATGCATCGTTAGAACAATGTCCCATAGCAGCTCAAAACGAGGGGTGAGTGCACTTACAAGTGTTGTGTTACTCCCTCTAGATCTGGTGAACAAACAGCTTATAGTTGTATTCAGATAAAGAAGGACGATACGTATCTCTATGGTAAGAAATTGGTGACATAACCATTAAACCAACAATTCCAACGCACGGTTGCCTTACCAGCACATACGGAAAGATCCGCTTGCATAGGAAAGTTTTGACTTTAATTTTAAACTAAGACTGGGACTTTAGCTTACAGTTCACGACAGTTCTTCATGGGGTTGTGAGTGTATATTGAATTCTTCTAACCGCTCTACGTACTCCGAAATTTAGAGTCTTGATAGTTGGATCCTTATGGTGGATGTAGCAGGAGCGCTACTCTCTCCTCTAGACCGAACGTGAATATATTGTGACGAATATTAGCAACACTAAGGGATATTATCATCTCTAAGCCGATACTAAGCAGTCACTGGCATGTACATAAACAAATCAATCATTATGTCTACACATATGTACGTACAAGCAGCGGAGAGAAACGCACAAACACATGCATATATCTCAGATACTCACAAAAGTATGCAATCATGGGTGGAAGTATCACTCACATATACACGCGCGTATGAGAAGCTATAACGTGCATCTGAGTTATACTGGTAATCTTATAGCTGGTAACTAAGTAGTAAATTCTAGAAGTAGAAATGCCTAGAAGTATGCGAACGACACAGTAGAGAGTATAAAAGGAACGAAAGCTGAGTAAGTATGAATCTGTTTGATTTAAGCACGCTATTAATTGCGAAGTATAAGTGTTATTGTGAAGTATTTTCAAAGCATTCTAATAACGACCATTTTTCATTATTGAATATTGGAGTTATTCATTCAACAGGTTAGCGATACGACCGTTAGTAGAACGTTGCAAATAAGCGGAATTGCACTAAATTCGTTACAATATAAATGCTCATCCCAAATTGCTAAGACGACTTTTGATAACTCGTTGAAAAGAGAAGCTGTTTTTCCTTTATAGTAAAAAATTACGCTAGTTGGGAGCCTGAAGAAAGACCAAATATTGCTCCACCTGCTCGGATCGGAGCTTTTTCATTCACTCGCATTACTGAAACCATACATTGCACAAGACATGATGTGTCACTTTTAAATCCTGATTTCGCCGAGAGAGGACTTCATTTGTGACGTGCCAACTTAGTCAAATTTTTCATTAGATTTTTAAGATGACACTGTTTTCACCGTAAGCCCTGGTTGTCAGAAAGACGAAGTCCTTCACAATTTTGAATTCATATCTGTCAACAGGGTTTGCTCTCCCTCTGCCTCTCTTTCTTCCTCTTCCTCGCCCTCTCCTTCTTTTTTGCTTTTTCTTCCTCTTCATCTCCCAATTTCTCTTCCTCTCCCTTTCCCACTCCACTCCCACTTCCATTCCATCTCATTCTCCCTCTCCCACTCCCTCGCGCTCTCCTACTGAAACCTTCTTGCCAGAAACCTCAAACACCGCTGCGCCCCTTCGAAGAAAACTGTACGCTCATGTTAGCAAAAATATCTATGAATATATATTGTCACTGCTTGCCATTTAAATTGGAGGCAAATGGTGACTGCCACTTTGTGCAACACATTGTGGCATTCATTGTAGATACGCTTGGTGTGGCACCAAAACTTTGTGTGCAAACATCTGAGTAAACTCGCAAATATGGAAGTATGACAAAACTATAAGATTATATATGAAGAAATAAGTATGTTTGAATGTAATCATAGAAAAGTGATTTCAGCACCCCCATTTGAAGAATGAAAGATTTAAATTTCTTTTATCTAATACTTTTATTTTCTTATTTTATTTTAACTTTTTAACATTTTTGTTTGATAGTGAAGCTTTGTTCGCACGATGATACTTTGTATGAGTGCTTCGAACTGTCATTGCTACTGTCTGTATTATATCGTTCGCTCATATAAAATTGTAAATATATTCAAGTTGCAGCGATTTGATGCGATTCCATGCGAAGTGATGTGAAGAGATTTATTTTTATCGCCTTGAAATCAATTCATTTGAATCAACATTGCGACAAACTTTCTTATGGAGATGTATGTATGGAAAATGTATCAAAGTACTAGATGTACATATGTATGTCTGTATGTTTGCATAAGTGCAAAATATGCTTGAGTCCAGTACGGGGTGATATTAGCGGGGTGTTTGACTTTTTTGGGAGATGATGAAAATCTGAGACGGTACTTCTTTGGCATTGGAAAATTCACACATGCAAGCGTATGTATGTATGTATGTATGTATGTATGTATGTATGCATGTATGAAAATTTTATACATAATGTTTTATTATAATCAACTTTTGGAGCGATTAATTTTTTTTGGTGCAAAGATTTTTTTTCTTTTCGTATAACTTAGAAATTTATGTATGAAGATAGATATTTTTAACTAGTTTTGCTACTAATGAAGCGTGGTACTCCAATTTTTATTAAATTATATCCCGAATTAACACATAACGACAAACTTGGTTTTTGCCAAGTTCAACAAAACCAGTCAGCTATCCCTGCTTCGCAATAATACGCCAGTTTTACGCATCGGCCTTGGAGTGGACTGAAGTCTATCGTGCAAAAACTTACAAAGGGCTGCCAACGCCAATTTATAGCTTCCCCAACCTAATTGTCAACCTCACATATCCGTAGCTAATCCTGTTTCTTTAGTAGCCGAGGCTTAGGCGACCCTAAGTTCCTCATGGGAGCGGGCGGTGGGGGAGCGGGATTGCATAGAAGATTCAATGTGTTCATATTAAATCATTCTCGAGATGGTCGGACCATTAAGGTACAAGAATGGTGCTTGTTACCAAAACGTATCGGATCTACATATATCCGGCACAGGGCCGCCAATATCCATAACACTCCCCAAAATCTTCGGAAATTGTTTTTATCGCTACAACAACACCAACAACAACAACTTATTAACTTGATGGTGGACCAAAACAAGTTCATCTGTAGTACCGAATTTCATGACAGAATCATATGTAAGGATATTCGCATATCTCCTGATTGAAACGCAAGAAATTAAATCGACATCACACGAATCCATAGCATGCTATATGTGTGATGGAATGTATGGGCTAATGATATCATCACTTTAAGACAGGTTCCGAAATATTCAAGGTTACAAATATGAATGTCAGCTGTTGTAATTCTTCTGCTCAGTATTCGACTGGTGCGAAATCTCGCTTGAGCGTAAACGTTGTCCAAGGTCTATTCAAATCCTAACAAAGCTGGGGTGTTTCTGTGGGTGTCTTTCGTCACAGTCAAAAGTTCATGCTATTGAGAGGCGCTTTGGGTAAATACAAGTTATGGTAATTCTGGTCAATTTCGTGAATAATTTAAAGCTGAAAAGGTTTTCTATTGCGAACAAAATTTTGGGCTTTAATGGTGGACTAAATTTGTTTAATTCGCACCAGATAGCGATTGGTCAAGAAGCCTTTTCAAGTTAAAAATAATACAAATTTAGCTAATTCCAATTCTTTTTTCAGGAGCCTTCCCAAAGATTTTGTTACGCAAATATGGCCCAGAACGTATGTAACAGGTAGTTGTTGTGACGGCTAAAAACTTCCAAATACGGCGTAATCGATTCTTTTCCCCGTTCGAAACTTCCGGACAATTTACGATGCTTAACCATCTACCGCAGACAATGTCAATGAAAGAAAGCAGGATACTTATAACGGTAGCACATCTACTATCCCTTGGTATACACAGTGCAGGAAGTGCAATGAAGTTGTTGTTGTCTTGCTCTCAAAATGCGGAACAAAATATTTGGCTGATGGAGCAGCCGGTATGCGGTCGTTTGATCATAGTTGACAAAATAGTAAATGCTTTTTCATTCGTAATCGATTCGCTTCTCATCGTCATTGCTATTCCTGCAAAAAAAAAAGTAAAATATGGCCTCCATACCTGAGGAGCTCTCCAGTAGTCGGTTAATAGAATCCTGCTGAAACTGGCCGGGGTTGGACCCTTATATCATCCGTCGAATTGTTGTGTATTGTTCTTATCAGGGGCACATCAAAATCCTTGCACTCACTCCTTTTCGGCCAATCTTTCCGTCCTTCTAACCGCCATTTTCTTTATAGTTTGCTCGAACCCTGTTGTGCTCTTAGCGGCAATACAAGTTGTGTGAGAAATATGTTCCCACGTCATCAACTGTGGGATCAGTTTTTGGACGGTAAATTTATTGCGATGCTGTGCGGACCCTCTTTCCAACACAAAGGCGCATACATTTCAGAATGACTGACGCATTAAAACTTCCCTTTCCGAGTCGAAGGAAAAGCCTTATCTTATGAAGACCGAACTTCGTTAGACTTATTTAAAAAAAGACTAGATTATCCTCATAAAATCAAAGCAAATTGTTTAATGGAGATTTATTGGTTCAACACCATGTACATATACTATAAATCTTTAACCATTTCCACTCCTGGTCCTGCTTGTCACTTTTCTGATAGGCATTTGCATGCCTACAAACAAATTGTGTCATTTCAAATTGCTGCATTTGCTTTTTTTTTATTTTTATATTTTTTTTTTATTGGCGCGTGTGGTTTTACAACTTTGCCGCCAGTTACATTAAACTAAAAGCGGAAGGACGTAGATATTTTACTTACCAACAATTTTATGCCCACACTAAAGTATAAATATCTAAATTTAAACGATACTATGACTTTATAAAAATTTGCACCCAGGATACACAACAAGAAGTGGTGTAGGTGTTAATAAAAAATATGGAATATGGTGAAAGCGCTAGATCCGATAAAGTGCAAAATTTATGGTACGACAACTCATGTGTAATTTTTTTTTTAAATTTTATAAGTGGATGATTAAAATCCGTTTTTTATTACTATAATTATTTACACAGAGAAGCTCAGGCGTTCTCTTCCTAGCGAAGGTTTGGCTTATGGACAGAAATTGCTCGATCGTGCTCTTGAAGACAGAAAAGACAGAAGTGGCTTCTAGTGTATATCATATTCATCTTTATATGTTATTTTATCTGCCGCGAATTGCACTAGTAATCTCTTGTTCCATCTGTTTAATGAGAGCAGACACCTACCCATATCTTCTAATATTGATGACAGTAGTTTTGCACACTCAATTCATTCTTGATTTGAAGAAAAACCTGTTCAGAGCCCACCTTGGCCGCTCAGCTAATTAATAAGCACATATATCTAGGCAGTCAGATTGGAATAAGCGCGTTATGTTTGACACCATAAGTAAAACGCAACTTAAACTTTTTTAGCTAAGAGTAGGCGAGTAGGGCAAGGCCATAACTAAAGCCACACATATATATGTATGCGGGAAGAAGTAAAATAGCTGGGGATTCTAGTAAAGGGTAAAGAGGAAGTGCCAATATATAAGACCAGTCTTCGAGAATGTGATACCCAAACTATTCAGAGATGTGTGGAGACATCAGTATATAGAGTCGCTCTTTGAGCTGTAAAACGCGACGTACATGCAAAGCATGGCGTTCGGTCTGATTTTACTGGGATTTAAATGGCTTCGGCGAATTCTTCACAGAGAACTCTCTAGTTGAAATTCGACTATCTCACCTCAGGATTTGATAGGATTTGGCCGATGAATTTAAATATGCTAAGATCATATGACAGCAAATATTAGCATATTATATTGTACCTTGTTTTGCACTTGCTGTAGCCTACATTGACAATTGGTATGACAACATAGATTTCCACTAATCGAACCCAGCAATATCTAGAAAACTTTTAGTGAGGTTCGATAGTAATCTCAGTTTATGTGCACATACCGCAACCACAATTACTGTGAAAGTACGCAGCTACCAGAAAAGGCAAAGATATTGCTAGCCAAATTTCCTCGTCACCAATATGATATCTCGACTTTGAAAGATACAGGCAGGCCTGCTCGCACTTTGGGGAACCTGAGAAACGTTTGTATGGTGATCATAAAAGGCGCCACATCAAAGAGGGAAAAGAAATAGTGAATTGGTAGTATCCTCTGAGAAGACAAAAAATCTTGATGAAACTCTTGCATTCAGTAGAAAAAGGGACATCTGCATAAGTACTATGGTTAAGTCTGGCATCTTTTAATCTAACAGCTTGTGGCCTTACTCGCGCATAATCTTTAAACGCCATTTCTAATCAAACTCGTTAACCCTCTTTACAAGATTCACATACCTAGTTCTCGTAAAATAGTAAAGCAGACTTTCCGACTGGCACGTTGCTCTGACCAAACTTCGATCTGCATACTTAAACTGACGTCGCCCTTAGTTATTCACAGTAACCAGCAGCATACATAATGTGCGTCAATTTTAAAGTGGAACCAACGCTAATAATAACAACCCAGTACACTCAGAGAAAAAACCGTTCTAAACCGAACAAAATAAGTCAAAATTAAGAACATCCTAAAGTCTGTTAAGCACGGTTTTTCATAAACTATGGTCTTGTTTTGCGAATATATTTTTCAAATCCACCATTCGTATTCTACGAAGAGACTGTTCTTCGATTATCAACCGTGTGTGCATTTCGAACCCGAAATGTGCTTGATTTAATAAGATTTTTCGATCCCACTTTAAGAACGTCTTCGTTTAAGACTTTTGGTCTCATTTCAAGAACCCTTCGCTATCTATTTAAGGTAGGTCTAGCTATGTTAGGAGGAGGTACATTTTTTGAAATTATAAAGAAAATTATTACTAAAAAAAAACAAAATAAAACAATTAATGAAGGCTAAGTTCGTGTGTAACCGAACATTACATACCCAGCTGAGAGCTTTGGAGACAAAATAAGGGAAAATCACCATGTAGGAAAATTGACCTAGGGTAACCCTGGAATGTGTTTATATGACATGGGTACGAAGGTATTAAAGATTATTTTGAAAGGGAGTGGGCCATACTTCTATAGGTGTACGCCATTTCAGGACATTATCTGTCGGGTCTCGCTAATTTATTTATTATGTAATACCCCGAACAGTATTCCTGCCAAGATTCCAAGGGCTGTTGATTTCACCCTGTAGAACTTTTTCTTTTTCTTCTACTTAATATGATAGGCGTCACACCCATTTTACAAAGTTTTTTCTAAAGTTATATTTTGCGTCCATAAACCAATCCAATTACAATGTTTCATCCCTTTTTTCGTATTTTCGATATCGAAAAAGTGGGCGTGGTCACAGTCGGTTTTCGGCCATTTTTTATACCAAGATAAAGTGAGCTCCGATAAGTACGTGAACTAAGTTTAGTAAAGATATATAGATTTTTGCTCAAGTTATCGTGTTACCGGCCGAGCGGAAGGACAGACGGTCGACTGTATATAAAAACTGGGCGTGGCTTCAACCGATTTCGTCCATTTTCACATTTCGACTCAATGCCCCTACCAAATTTCAAAGAATTGGTAAATTTTTGTTCTACTTATGGCATTAAAGGTATTCTAGACAAATTAAATGAAAAAGGGCGGAGCCACGCCCATTTTGAAATTTTCTCTTATTTTGTATTTTGTTGCACCATATCATTAATTTAGTTGAATATTGACATAATTTACTTATATACTGTAAAGATATTAAATTTTTTGTTAAAATTTGACTTTAAAAAATTTTTTTCTTTAAAAGTGGGCGTCTTTTTCATGCGATTTTCTAGTTTTTATTCAGCGCATATATAGTAATAGTAGTAACGTTCCTGCCAAATATCATCATGATATCTTCAACGACTGGTAAATTACAGCTTGCAAAACTTTTAAATTACCTTCTTTTAAAAGTGGGCGGTACCACGCCCATTGTCCAATGTTTTACTAATTTTCTATTCTGCGTCATAAGGTCAACCCACCTACCAAGTTTCATCGCTTTATCCGTCTTTGGTAATAAATTATCGCATTTTTGCGGTTTTTCGAAATTTTCGATATCGAAAAAGTGGGCGTGGTTATAGTCCGATATCGTTCATTTTAAATAGCGATCTGAGATGAGTACCCAGGAACCTATGTACCAAATTTCATCAAGATACCTCAAAATTTACTCAAGTTATCGTGTTAACGGACAGATGGGCGCACATGGCTCAATCAAATGTTTTTCGATACTGATGATTTTGATATATGGAAGTCTATAACTATCTCGATTCCTTTATACCTGTACAACCAACCTTTATCCAATCAAAGTTAATATACTCTGTGTGCAAAGCACGCTTAATATAAAAATTAAGATCATAAACCAGTGATTGCATGTCCTACTCCAGAGCAGCAGTAGAACGAAAAAAAAAAATGCTTTGTTTTTGCTTCGGTTCTGAACAAGAACAGCATAGAGCATAGCCGTAGCATAAAAAGTGATAGCATTTCTTATGCTCTGCTACGAGCTACATACTCCAAACGAAATGCTATTTGAAGCGGAGCGGCAGCAATCAAAAAAAAATGTTTGGTATTGTTAGGCAAAGTTTTGGGACACTAACCTCTGTTCCCCCCTTGCAAATAGCACAACATTTTTTTTAATTCCTCCCTCTCCGCTACAAATAGCATTTCGTCTGGAGTTTTTATTCTGCCATTAGCTCCGCTCTGAACACAACGTAGCTCTTAGCAGAGCATAAGAAATGCTATCACTCTTTTCTATGCTACGGCTCTGCTCTATGTTCTATCCACGTTCACAGCCGGAGCAATACCAAAGAAAACTCCAGAGTAATAAATGATTTCCAATCACTGTCATATGAAAAAAAAAACGAACCGTACCTGCAGTTTTAGGTACAGATTGAGAGATGGTTCCACTTTGATTTTCTAAATATTAACCGTATTTGTATTTAGAACATTTCATAAAGTGGTTGAACATGCAATAAAAAATTAAGTGTACAAAAAATGTATTTTCGGACCAATTTCGCTTATATAAGAACGGATGGTTTCTAAGTCCGGCGATGTAAATAAGTAAAATATAAAAGGAAAGAAATTTTGAAAAGTTTCAAAGTTTGGTCAGGTGTGAACCCGCACCTCTTTAATCCGAATATCAACATCATAGCCGTTTGGCTATTATTACTGCTTAGCACTGTGTGCTAAATGCTATCCATGCAGACGAATTATACGGAGTTGTTTTACGAACGGGTGGTAAGTAACTAATCAAGAATAACTGTTCGTTTCTCAAGAATAATTAAAAGCTGAAACAAAGTCCGGTTGTGATTGATTTTAGAACGCCATTTATCTCTGAGTGTAGTATAATCGTTTTAGGGATACTTGGGACAAATTTGATAAAAATACATGAGTGTTCGCATCCATGGAATGGGGTTAAGCAGTGCTAATACAGCCGCGGTGTTATGGTAGCGTGATCCGGCTACCACACCGAAGATCGTGGATTCACGCCCCGGGCAAACCAACATCAAAATTTTAGAAACAAGTTTTTTCAATTAGAAAACAATTTTTCTAAGCCGGGTCGCCCCTCGGCAGTGTTTGGCAAGCACTCCGAGAGTATTTCTGCCATGAAAAGCTTCTCAGTGAAAATTCATACACCCTGCAGATGCCGCTCGGAGTAGGCATACAAACAAATAGGTCCCATCCCGCCAATTTGGAGGGAAAATTAAAAAAGGATCACGACGCACAATGGAAGAGAAGCTCAGTCTAAAATCTCTTCGGAAGTTATCGCGCCTTGCATTTATTTTTTTTTTGGTACAGCAATAACAGCAGACAGCAGTATTTCAATGAACTTGCTACATTATTCTCATCTTTCAAGCTCAGCCTCGCAGGTGCCAGGTCCTGACAGGAGAACTGGCAATCAAATTAAAGTTTCATTACACAACTCGTTAAGGACACAGATCTTTGTCTGCAAACGAAGCATAGTTAATTTTATATTTATCAGATATGTTACTATTGATGGCCTATCACAGCTATGAGGTTGTATCTAGATCTTATGCCCGATGGCATCAAACTAGACATATACCGTCTCCGACCGAGACCGACTCTACAGCAAGAAATGTTGCCGAGAATGGTTCTCCTCAGAGTCCCTTCTATATACGTCAGGTATATAAATTATATCGACTACTAAACAATTTCAGGTTTCTTGTTATAAGCCTTTTGTTCAAATGATATAAACTATATATAAGGGACAACATATTTTGTTGAGCATATAAGAATTTAAGAGCTTTCACACATGCAAATTTATCATAAAACCATCGAATTGGTGTAGGTAATAAAAGCAAACAGGGGAAAGAATACCAGCTTGAAAGCCATAAGCTGCCAAATGGCTAAGATAAAGACGGAAACGAGTAAACGAAAAGAAGTGAACCCTTTATGACACATCATAAAAATATCATAAACAGAGATCATATGTCAAGAAGTTAAACTGTTTCACAGCTAAAGTGCGTAGTAAATTTTGTGAAATGAATTTGCAGTATTACTAAATGATATTGATAACGATACCCAGTAAATGTCAGCGTCGTCACAGCAAGTTTATAAAATATATGTATATGGATATAAATTTGTATGTGTATGTGTGTGTACATATATGAAGAACATTGTGAGTTAAGTACTAAATGATTTGTTTTTTATTGCAGTTTTTTTATTAAATAATTGCTTTATTGTATTTCTTGTTTCATAAATGCTTATCTAGTTTTTGTTTTTATTGTCGTATCTCAAAATTAGCAACTTGGCTGAGGCGTTATGTTATGACGATTCATAACTACCAACTAGTATATAATTTGTTTGCTAAGATTTAAAACCAAAACTTTTAAATCCATATCCTGCATATCTCTACGCAAAGTAGATTTCTATAAATTCATTATGTAGTTTTTACTATCTGAGATTTGGTATAACTATTTGCAATTTATACTTAATTCATAAATATATATTTTTTTTTCGTTTTAATAACCGTTCGCGATAACCTCCGAAGAGATTATAGGCCGAGCTTCTCTTCCAATTGGCGGGATGGTACCTAGTTGTTTTTATGCCGACTACGAACGGCATCTGCAAGGCAGATGAGTTTTCACTGAGCAGCTTTTCATGGCAGAAATACACTCGGAGTGCTTGCCAAACACTGCCGAGGGGCCTTATTCTAAAATTTTGATGTTGATTTGCCCGGGGCGTGAACCCAGGATCTTCTGTGTGGTAGACGGAGAACGCTACCTTCATACCACGGCGGCCACAGTGACCACTAAACATATCATATATTTTTATACCTAGCTGAGCAGAGCTGACAGAGTATATTAATTTGTTCGCATAACGGTACCCCGTAACGGCTTACACTAATCGAGATAGATATAGACTTCTATATATCAAAATGATTTGGGCGAAAAAAGGAATTAATTTCGCATTGCCCGTCCGTCTGTCCGTAAACATGATAACTTGAGTAAATTTTGAGGTATCTTAATGAAATTTGGTATGTAATTACCTGGACACTCATCTCAGATCGCTATTTAAAATGAACGAAATGGGACTATAACCACGCTCACTTTTTAGATTTCGGAAATTGCGAAAAACCGAAAAAGTGCAATAATTCATTACCAAAGACGGATAAAGCGATGAAACTTGGTGGGTGGGTTGACCTTATGACGCAGAATAGAAAATTATTAAAATTTTAGATAATGGCACCGCCCACTTTACAAAGAAGGTAGTTTAAAAGTTTTGCAAGCTGTAATTTGGCAGCTGAGTATGTAATGTTAGGATACACCCGAACTTAGCTTTCCTTACTTGTTTCACATAGAAAAGATACGTGCATCCAAACTACTCGTGAAATGTGTATACATAAAGGTATACGTCTAGAAAGCCAATGATTTCAAATTGACTAGTAATCGCTCAGGAGATGAAGTTAAACCACTATAAATGTAACTTTGCCGGAAACAAAAAAATTTAGGCTTTCCCAGAGAAGCTCCGTCCCTTCTTATCTATTGTTTCTTTATTGTGATCGTCATATCATTGGCTTCTTATTGGTTTATATTCGGCTGGTTATCGACGGGTGACAGATGTTTCATCAATTTTAGTTTGAAGTTTTATCGACATTTTTTTCTTAATTTATAGAGCTGCTCTTGAAACTAAAACACGCTGCATAGAGTAGCTGCCGAGACTACTAATTTTCTGTAGAATGTGTTGAACATACTTAAAGAGCTAGCCCTTCGGCATATTATATGGTTCCTGGTAGGATTATTAATTCTGGAAATTTTCGGGAAACATTTGCCATTGTATCTTTTTGAACAGGGAAGACCCTAGTACCAGAGGGTGGCATAGGGCCCATATCGGTAATGATTCCTAAGTGTGATTTTGCGCTAAGAACTGTGATTGCGAATGTCCGAGCTAGTAGCTTAGTGTGACATCTAAAAGTAGATAAAAACACAAATTTATTCATAATGTCGCAGTTTAGCTGATAAGGCGGGAGTTCGCTTAGGTTCGCTACTGCGAAATCTAGAGCTACATTGCACACATCTCAGGCTAGTTGGTTCATATTACCGTATCTGTTTGTTCCTATTCTGTAGTCAGAGATCTGATAAACAGAATTTCGAACAACATTTACTCAGATATTTTAGTCACTGTGACAAAAGAAAATTTAAATGAATATTGAATCCCTGCTTTATACAAAATTGCAATTCAGGGATCTTGATGAGTTGAATATTAGTTAGAATTATACATTGACAGGCTGTTAGCGATATCTTAGTGGGGAGCAGTCAAATATAAACTCTTACTTATTCAGATTGTGCAAAGACCTGTCAGGAACAATTACCTTAATGGTGCTTGTTACTGGGACGTACCGGATATGCATCCGGCAAAGGACCATATACATCGATAATAATCCCTAAGGCCTTTGGAGAGTGTCCTTATCGCGACAACAATAACACCCGGAGCAATTCTCCTATCAATATGTAATCTCAAACAGTCTCATCTAACTCTGGTCTCATTCGATCGCAGCAATGTGTTTTTTAGGTCTGCCACTACTTTAAGTTTTAATAGCCATGTAGGCTATCTACATGTCATGATCTTGATAACACCCCTGAGATCCTAAATTGATATATCGGCTAAACATGGTAGCTTGCTTAGCTGAAAATACCTATAAAGTTCAGGGGTATTCTTCTGAACTTTATCGGTATTTTCAGCTAAGTAAGCTACTATGTTTAGCCGATATATCCATTTAGGATCTAGGTACTTATCATTCCTTATATTGGACGATGACTGTCTCTTTTTATTAGCGATCACGTTATGGAAAGGATTGATGAAATGCGAGGCTTTCTCATTAAGAACTGTGGTTTTAGCGAAGGCTTAGTTAAAATAAAGCCAAATGTACATACGCACAAAAACATCTGGCTTTCAAAGTTGAGGCAAATACTTTTTTTACATTTACAGATTTGCAACTCTTTACAGCGATGAAATATTCGCTAATTTAAATGGTGGGACGAAGGATCATGAACGAGGACAATGCAACCGCAAAACAGGTTGCGCCCCCGTAAAATTGGCCAAACGCTTGCAGCTGTCAACCGTGGTGCCGCCAAAGTGACTCCAACGTTTTTTTCGTTTCTTGCAAAAGCAAAGGACCAACTAACTAAAAAAATGTTAAAGGATGGAATGTGCGCAGCACACGCATGGCAAAACTTAACAACGCTACGCAAAACTGATAAAATGAGCAGGACAACAACAACAATACAAATATGTGATGGTACGCGCAAAAAAGGTCACTTAGAATTCTTTTAAACAATTCTTTTGTAGCAAAGTAGAGTTCAAGAATTAAAAATTTGCAAAAAACGCACACTTTCAAGGAAACTTTTGGGAAAACTTTGATTTTTTGGAAATGTTAAACGCAAAACTTTAAGGATATAAATTATCGTTTGTGTAATACCTTTAGCACTTTTGAATGTTGTGTAGAGATTTCGTTGTTGTAGCTTCCTATTTTTTCTTTTTATCAATTTCTTCCACCTTGTGCAATCCATTGAAAGGCAAGTTGGCAAGACGCTTGGCGCCAATGTGCTTGACTTATACAAATTGCTTGTTCCACCGTTGGCTGCTGGTTGCTGCTTTACATCACGATGCATCGTTGCGTTTGACGTTTTCTGTTGTTGGTGCTTTTGTTGTGTATCGATGGTGCTATTAGCCTGTAAAGTGATTTTTCGCACAATATAATGCAAATATACTTGCACCTACATACGTACATTCAGTGGCAGATTTAGGCATGGAGAAGGAAGGCTGGGGGAGACTATGTGGTAACACAAAGTACAAAAAAGTGTGCAAATGAGCTGTTCTTTAACTAGTGCATTCGACAAAGCTAAAGCCGCACTGTAAAGATCTACAAGGGACTTTCAATCCTCCGTAGAAATTGCTTTACAAGGCCTAATATTCAATACTAGGAAGGCTCATTCTGCGAAAGTAAGCACAGTTTCTACCAGTAATTCAATATAGCCGTAGGCAATCCATCATCAGATTGTGCGCTTGGGTTCAGCATCTTCCGTGGCTGTTACATTGCTGCCTTTTTTCAAGTGGACAGAACGTAAGCACTTTCTATAAAAATTTATCCCGCGATTGAAAACTTCAATTTTTCGCGCAACTTTTTGTTAAAATAAAACACTGTTTCTGTCCGCTAGTACCTCAAAAATCTCCTATTCACGCTCTTCTATGATCTTAAGACAGCGTACTTTTACGGTTACACCGCAGCACTCTTCTTGGTGCCAGGTTATCAATATTTTCCTCGCTGGCGGCAATAACTGCGCAACAGATATGTTGAGTTGTGCTCTCAGGGAGTAGGTGTGCGATATTGGGTTCCGACTCGATGTTGCTACTTCGAATGGTACGCAAGTCTAAATCGGCATAGGCTTGGTAAACCACTAGTTTATGTATAAACCTGGAGCTGGATATAACCTTTTTTCGAGAACTGGCGAAGTCGGTCCGCCTCAATCCATTTATATACGTCTGTCATTGCTGTGTTTATTTGTATGAACATTCAAAATTTTTTTAACCCCGACATAGTTCTTTCCCAAAACGCCTCTCTGTATACGCCCCTGCATACATACATATGAATGCACAAAAAAAAAGTAACTTCTAAATTTTACGATCATGCTGTTCTATTGTCCTATACGAAACACAAAATTCGGTAGACGCTGTTAGCCTCTTCCCATGTCCCCCCGGTCCGAGTTAAAAGTTGCAGCAAGAATCTAAATAAATAGTATGTTCCCAAGGCCAGGTGGATATGCATAATGATAAAGTTTTTAGTTACCCGATTTGTAAAAAAGAACGTGATCTGTGATTGTGCTTTGTTAATGAAATTGTTTTTTATGTGTGCTGTGATATTGTGTCAATGCAGACATCTAGAACCATAAAGTAGCGGCGCAAACCACATGCCAAATTTTTTACTATCGCAGCTAACTATTCATGTGATGATTGGATATTATCGGTAACCGTGATTGTGAGCGAACCTCATGTGCGGTCTCATTCAGTCAGTCGCGGGATTTAATGCGATATTTTAGTCGCTGTGACAAAATCACAGGTGCCAGCTCTAAAGACCCGAAAAATGCACCAAATGAAGGCGAATTGTCCGCCTTGTAACTTAAGACGCACAACAAGTATTCAAAAACGTGATCTGGACATACATATATGCTGACCTTAGAACAACGCTTCCATGAAAGTCGTAAGGTCTTACCATGAAAGTTGCATACCGAACAGAAGTACATGTATGCTTTCTTAATCCTGTGTTATGAAACGTCAGCTACGATGAATTTTCTATGACGAAATGTACAATGATATATATTAAGTCGGATATACAAACGACATTGCCGCGGTCCGTACAATCCACAATAAAGAAGAAGCATTATCAGGAATCTTAATCAGGCGTACTTCGACTGGTAGATGAAAATAAATAGTAGTGATAATGCTTACAGATTCAATGCAACACTTTCTCGAAAATATAATTAACGGTTGATGGCAAAAATAGAAGGATCAACAGAATGCAAAATAAAGCTGCTGATGGGTATTATCCTTCCCACAATACTGAACACAACAGCATCTATAATGTCTATAGAAGCGCAGCTTAGGTTTAATAAAAATATTGCTGATAAGGTTTCGGGTGGACCGGTATCAAATTATTTGTGAACGGGTATGGCACCGCCTACTTTTTAAGGAGCGCTCACGGGTAAATAACTCTAATACCTGTTGTTTTGTAATTATACTCAGATGAGCAGATCTCACAGAGTATATTAACTTTGTTCGCATAACGGTAATCCGTAACGGCATAAACTAATCGAGATAGATATAGACTTCTATATATCAAAATGATCTGAAAAAAAAAAAGAAATTCATTTAGCCATGTCCGTCCGTCCGCCCGTCCGCCCGTTCGTCCGTCCGTCCGTTAACACGATAACTTGAGTACGTTTTTGAGGTATCTTTTTCCTGGGCCCTCATCTCAGATCGCTACTTAAAATGAACGAAATCGGACCACAAATACGCCCACGTTTTCGATATCGAAAATTTCGAAAAACCGATAAAGTGCGATAATTCATTACCAAAAACGGATATAGCGATGAAACGTGGTAGATGCGTTGACCTTATGACGCAAAATAGAAAATTGGTAAAATTTTGGACAATGGGAGTGGCACCGCCTACTTTTAAAAGAAGGTAATTTAAAAGTTTTGCAAGCTGTAATTTCGCAGTCGTTGAAGATACTCCTATTACTATATGTGTGTTAAATAAAAATTAATAAAATCGAATGGCGAACACGCCCACTTTAAACAAAAAAATTTTTTTAAGTCAAATTTTAACAAAAAATTTAATATCTTTACAGTATATAAGTAAATTATGTCAACATTCAACTCCAGTAATGATGTGGTGCAACAAAATACAAAAATAAAAGAAAATTTCAAAATTGGCTTTGCTCCGCCCTTTTTCATTTAATTCGTCTAGAATACTTTTAAGGCCATAAGTCGAACAAAAATTTACCAATCCTTGTGAAATTTGGTAGGGGCATAGACTCGATGACGATAACTGTTTTCTGTGAAAATGGGCGAAATCGGTTGAAGCCACGCCCAGTTTTTATACACAGTCGACCTTCTGTCCTTCCGCTCGGCCGTTAACACGATAACTTGAGCTCAAATCGATATATTTTTACTAAATTTAGTTCACGTACTTATCTGAACTCACTTTATCTTAGTATAAAAAATGGCCGAAATCCGACTATGACCACGCCCACTTTTTCGATATCGAAAATTACTAAAAATTAAAAAAATGCCATAATTCTGTACCAAATAAGAAAAAAGCGATAAAACATGGTAATTGTATTGGTTTATTGACGCAACATATAACTTTAGAAAAAACTTTGTGAAATGGGTGTGACACCTACCATGTTAAGTAGAAGAAAATAAAAATGTACTGTAGGGTGAAATCAAAAGCCCTTGGAATCTTGGCAGGAATACTGTTCGTGGTATGACATATATAAATAAATTAGCGGTACCCGACAGATGATGTTCTAGGTCAACCTGGTCCACATTTTGGTCGATATCTCAAAAACGCCTTCACATATACAACTAAGGGCCACTCCCTTTTAAAACCCACATTAATACATTTAATTTGATACCTATATCGTACAAACACATTCTAGAGTCACCCCTGGTCCACCTTTATGGCGATATCCTGAAATTGCGTCCACCTATAGAACTATGGCGCACTCGCTTTTAAAATACTCTTTAGTACCTTCCATTTGAAACCATGTCATACAAACACATTCCAGGGTTACCCTAGGTTCATTTTGCTAAATGGTGATTTTCCCTTATTTTGTATCCAAAGCTCTCAACTGCGTATGTAATGTTCGGCTACACCCGAACTTAACCTTCATTACTTGGTTTAGCAGTGTTTCGTCCCATACAAAGGTACGACCACTCCCCAATTGTCATCAATATCCTCTAATGCGAGTCAGAGGAACCTTGCCGTTTCAACAGCGTTGGACCAGAGAGATAAGGGTGTTAGAGACGATGGTTCCACATTGCAATAGAAAAGTTGGTTGGCGTCATTTAGGCACACATTACAAGCTGGGCATACATTGGATATATCGAGGTTGATTCTGAATAAGTAAGAGCTTAACTTATTACAGTTCAGATCGAAGTTGAGCTAGAGTTACCCGCTCCTCCCTACGGAGGTGGCTTTTCTCAACAGCGAGTTTAGGGTATTTGTCTTGCCTGGCATATAAATCTGACCCGGACATACATATCTCTCCTTTATGGGGAGTATTCTCGACCCATTCTGTATATTAGACTGGGTTGGTCCCCATACAAACAAAAAAAAGTTGCTAATGTCCGCCCCTAAATTTAAAGATTATGTTGAGAGGGTTTCGGAAAAATAATTTTTTTATTTTTTTTATCCTTCGAAATAGAGCCGAAAAGGCTTTTTCGTTGTAACTTTGTTATTTGGCGTCCGATTTTTAAAATTGATATGTCATTATTTTTTCCTTGAGAAGCTTCACATTTCCGATTAATGTCCTTTTAAGCTGTGAAGTCGTTTTCACATGATTAGGTCAGCTAACAAAGTTGTACCACCCTAAGGTATCCTTTTTTCCTTACCAATATAAAGTACTTAAAAATTCAAGAAAATGTTGCTTTTAAACCATATTACTAAAATAATAAACAAAGAAGTTATAGCACTTTCAATATTTATTGCTACTGTTATTTTACCTGATTCTTATTATACTTATACCTGAAACTTATGATATTTTTGGAGGAAAAATTATTATTAGGGTTTGCATTGAAAAGTTAATAAAGATATGCCAAATATCATGAATAGGGGAAGTCAAAGTAAATAAGTGAGTCAAACCTGTTGTTTCGTATTTATAATAATAACACTATGCGACAAAATCAACTTTTTTCTGGGTATTAGACAAACCTCACTTTTTTGTAGAGATTGAGGCTTAAGTAAACAAACTACTATCTCCGTTTTTCGAAGTTAGCTCCAAAACATTTTCTTGAGTCTTTAAGTACTTTCGTTTGGTAATGAAAAAAGCATACTTTAGGGGGGTAAAACTTTGTTAGCTGACCTAATCATGTGAAAACGACTTCATAACTTAAAAGGGCGTTAAACGGAAATGTGAAGCTTCTCAAGGCCAAAATAATGACATATCAATTTTAAAAATCGGACGTCAAATAACCAAGTTACAACGAAAAAAACTTTTCGGCTGTATTTCGAAGGATCAAAAAAATAAAAAAAAATTTCCGAAACCCTCTCAACATAATCTTTAAATTTAGGGGCGGACTTTAGCAACTTTTTTTTCGACCCAGTCTAGTGTATATGATTGTCTGGAGACCTCTTAAGTTATGTTATTGAAAATTCTTAAGAGTATTGCTTTTCGGAAAATTTGCCTGGTATAATATGCTTGTGTCTGCAAGATTTCAAAGTTAAATAATTTTGCGTGCCACGGTACGCCCCATATTTCAGCTAAATTACTTAGATCTCATTTGTCAAATAAAATTAAAGAAAAAAAAAACTTTTTTAAAAATAAGCTTTTATTATTGGTTAATAAAATTAACTAGAAAGTAAAAAATAAATTGACTGTAAGGAAATATAACACTTTATAAGTTCATTGTAACCTTTAACGATAATTAGGATTTTTCGTCTGCGACAAAAAAATTCCATATTGTACATAATTATATATTTTTAACATTAAAACTTTACACCTAAATTATTAAATCTTACAGTTTATATCACAGTCCTAATTGTTCTAAAGCGTGTTGAATTTTGATGGCATAATTAAGAACAATTACGACCTCCTTTTCTTGCTATCACAATGTAACACGCTTTTATTAGAACACTGTTGCATCGCCAAAATCTGTAAAACAAAATCAAGTGCGCAGAAAAGTATGCAACAAAAAGTATGCAACATTTAGCGATAACAGCCTAACTTCTACGTTTGTTGCATACACAAACAAAGCGAAGTTACCTGCGTTCTTGAGGACTTAGGATTTTATTCCCTTGTGAAAACAAATCTTTACCGATAACTCTGTTATCGATTAATTTATAGAATTATCGCAAATTAATATTGCATTCTCATCGGAGTTATACATGTGTGCAAAATTTCAGCTCAATCGGACACCGGGAAATGTATCAAATTTAACTTGCAAAATTTGATTACAGACAACAGACAAGTGAAAGTAAATAACAGCTTATAAAATACTCAACGGTGCGCTCAGAAATTGCTTCATTTTGATCACACATTTTTTACAGTCGCGTACTATAAATGGCACCAAATTAAGTGTTACATATTGTAACGAATTTACTGCAAATCCTCTTATTTGCAACCCTCTGCTAAGTTCGAAACACTAAACTGTTGAATAAATAACTCCAATATTGAATAATGGAAAAATGGCCTTTATTAAAGTACTTCACAATAACAGTTATACTTTGCAACTAGCTTGCTTAATAACCAAACTGACTGATAACTTAAATGAAACTCTACTATTGCCCGACAGATTGCGTGCTTAATTAAAAACTGATTATAGCGCCTCTACCGCTGGTGCTTTTATACTCTGTGATTTCCTTGTGGCATCTTCTAGGCGCTTCCAGAGTTTACTTAGTTGCCGCCATATAACTATAACTAGAGATGCACGTATATACCTTCTCATATGCGTGCATTTGTGAGCGACACTTCAACAATTACAATTGCATACTTTTGGGAGCATCTCAGATAAGATATCTGCATGTGTTTGTGCATCTCTTCCTTGCTGCGTGTACGTACATATGTGTAGACTAGGCCGGGTCGATTTGTGGGGAGGCAAAAAAATCGCCCATTGCTCTGTGAAAATCATATTCTACGATTTTCATAGAGCAATGAGCGATTTTTAAATCGACCCGCCCTAGTGTATACATAATGTTTTATTCGTTTATGTAGATACAAGTGACTGTCTGCTTTATTGTTGTTGTGACTTCATTTACCTAACATAAGAGTAGGGATGTGAGTATCACTTAGTGTCACTCATATTCGTCACACTACCCTTCACCTAAGTCTGATCGTCCCGATCAGACAAATCTCTCGATCTAAACGCTGCCAGCCTTTCCAAATGAACCACTTTCATTTTGGTTCGTGGTTTGCCAATGGTTTGTATGCGGTACACTACATCGTTGATCCGTTTTACAACTTTGTATGGGCCTTCCCAATTACCTTCCTTCCTTTCTAATTAATTGCTTAATCGTACCTCTCTTTCATCTTGTCACTAATAATTTTTGATCGTTGCCTTACAAGATCGTGTATCTCTCTCAGCTCTTCTTCCAAGACACCAGTGGATTTCTTGACATTTCTCTCCGAATCGGCATCTATCCCAAACTTCAAATCAGCTGGCAGTCGAAGATCATTGCCAAAAATGACCTTTGCGGGAGTTTGTCCCGTTGTCTCATGCACTGCCGATCGGTAAGTCATCAAGAATAATGATATATGTGTGTCCCACTCCTCATGGTACTTGTCTACTACTTTCCTTAAATAGTTCCACCATACCATCGGACTGAGGATGCAATGCAGTTGTCCGTGTTTTTCGAATTCCCAATGATTGACACATTTCCCGGAACACAGCTGATTCGAAATTCCTGCCTTGGTCAGAATGTAACTCCATTGGTACACCATACCTTGCAACCCAATTGTTTATAAATACTTCTGCTACTGTTTCCGCTTCTTGATTTGGGATTGGGTATACTTCTGGCCATTTGCTGAAGTAATCCATAACCACCAGTACATATTTGTTTCCGCAGTTGCTTGTAGGAAATGGACCTGCAACATCCATGGCGATCCTTTCAAATGGCGCACCTGAGTTTTATTTCTTCATCTGGCCATGACTTCGGGTTTTGGGCCCTTTCGCTCTGCCGCAAACCTCGAAGTTCGCAATCCACTCAGTGACCGACTGACGGCAACCAACCCAATAGAATCTATGTTTAATCTTCGATGTTATGCGTTTTTATAAATTTTTTTTTAAGCGTGTCTCCTGCGATTCCAGTTGAGATGCAATACTTGTCTTCTGTTCATCCAGTTGAGATAATATGTTGGTGGATATTTGTGATGACATTTCGGAAATTTGTGCAGATATGCAGCCAATATCATATTCAGGTCTGTGTTCGCCATTGTCTGTGGTGTTTCTTCCATTTTTGTTGTTTCCTCGCCATCAAGATGAAAGTCATACTCTTCCACGTCAATTCCTTCTAATTCCATTGCCTGTCGTAGTCGTTCCTGAAGTTCTAGTTTAATGCCGGTTGTATTCAATCTACGGCTCCCCAACTCCTTCTTCAGTTGCTGGATCTTCAATTCACTTAACTTTGGCATGTCCAAGTTGTATTCTAAGTCTTCGGAATTTATTCAACAATTCTTCTTCTACACCAATTGTAACGAATTTACTGCAAATCCTCTTATTTGCAACCCTCTGCTAAGTTCGAATCACTAAACTGTTGAATAAATAACTCCAATATTGAATAATGGAAAAATGGCCTTTATTAAAGTACTTCACAATAACAGTTATACTTTGCAACTAGCTTGCTTAATAACCAAACTGACTGATAGCTTAAATGAAACTCTGCTATTGCCCGACAGATTGCGTACTTAATCAAAAACTGATTATAACGCCTCTACCGCTGGTGCTTTTATACTCTGTAATTTCATCGTGGCATCTTCTAGGCGCTTCCAGAATTTACTTAGTTGCCACCATATAAATATAACTAGAGATGCACGTATATAGCTTCTCATATGCGTGTATTTGTGAGCGACACTTCAACAATTACAATTGCATACTTTTGGAAGCATCTCAGATAAGATATCTGCATGTGTTTGTTCATCTCTTCTATGCTGTGTGTACGTACATATGTGTAGACATAGGCGCGTAATCATAGTAAAAATAAAATAGATTTTAAATTTAGTTGCAGCATAATTTTCTGTGAGCTATCTGTCAAAAAAGCTGAAACTAAATTTAAAACCTATTTTATTTTGACTATAATTATGCGCCATAATGTTTTATTCGTTTATGTAGATACAAGTGACTGTCAGCTTTATTGTTGTTGTGACTTCATTTACTTAGCATCAGACTAGGGATGTGAGTATCATTTAGTGTCACTCATATTCGTCACAATATGGACATGGCCGACGTATGAAAAAAGTAGAAAATTGGCATCGTGTGACTGATCTACGACTGATCTGCGTTTACCATTAAAATAAACACAGCCAACTCTGCTGTCAATTTCTTCCGTGTACGCCAAGTTATTGACGTATTGTATTTGTTTAAGGCACTAGTTTCCATAGATAAACAAATAATTTTACAAAATTCTTCCCTTTTCCTTCTTATATTAGGCATAGGAAATAAATTGCTTTAAGCAAGTTGAAGATAGAACAAGTGATGATGTTCCCCTAATTTTCTACGCATGGCCTATGCCTTTAGTGAATGTTGCCGAGCTATAATCAGTAAGAAAAATCTTAGAGAACGTCAATCCAAATTTCGGTAGAATCAATATTTCGAAAACATCATTCTTACTCCTATCTAGATTGGATCTTTTGTGATTTTTTGGAAAATGTCTCCATTAACGCGTTCCACCGCGAGCATATCGGTTGTTATTGCGCCATAAAGCATTTCTTTTGGGTCGCTCGGTCCCTTCTCCACTCCCCGAAAAAGTTTTCCCAAATATTAGCTTATGCAATTAGCAATTTTGAAAATTTTAAGTAAAATGCTCTATAATATAGACTAGGAAATAGACTTGGTTGGTCTCTAGAAATAAAAAAAAAAGCAAATCATATTTTATGGCGTCACAACTCTGGTTTTACAGGCAAAACTATAAGAAAACGAATATGAAGCTTAAAAGTACGCTAAAAAATATTGACATATAAAATACCAAAATTGAATATCATATAACCAAGTTACTACAAAGAAATAAAATAATTTAAAAACATTTTAAAGTTAAACGGTTTTATTGAAAACAATATTTACATAAACTAATAATAATTCTAAAAGCTAGAAAATAATTAGGTAGGTCCTAGGTACTAGTCATCACACTCCTCATCAATCTAGGGTGTTGATCAGACAATTAAATAAAAGCGTTGGGCGCGTGAAATTTCTAAAAATGTGTGGTCTTATATATGGTGAAATGACTGCGACCCTGGTCGCCCAAGTAGCTATTTAAAGCCGTTTTGACGGGTCTTATATATGACTATAAATAGAAGTTTGACGTGTCCAACGCTTTTATTTAATTGTCTGATCAACACCCTAGATTGATGAGGAGTGTGATGACTAGTACCTAGGACCTACCTAATTATTTTCTAGCTTTTAGAATTATTATTAGTTTATGTAAATATTGTTTTCAATAAAACCGTTTAACTTAAAATTTTTTTTTTTAATTATTTTATTTTCAAGTTTTTAGTCTTTATTTAATTGCCTATTGTTTCTCATTCTATTTAGTTCATTTAGTGACTTATTATTACAAGGACTCTCTCCTGACAATTTGTTGTTCTAAGTCCTCAATACATAATCCTTGCAAAGATTTTACTCGACTCTGCGCCACGTATGTTTGTCCCTCCTCCAACTCCAAAATATTTTGATGTCACTTCTACCGGACTGTATGTAATATTTGTTCCAAATATGAGCCAAATCGGACATCCTAGGTGGCTTTCTATTCATGTATGTATTATGTGTTCCAAATATGGACCAAATCGGACCACAAATTCGATCCTTGCGCCACCTAGCGATGATTTTTTTTCTATTATTGCATTGTCATCGGGTTCTGAACTATATTCCAAGTTTCAAGCGTGTAGCTTATCGGGAAGTTACTTAAATTTCAATTACGTTCGTGCCAGCCAGCTAACCAGCCAGCCAACCAACTAGCCTGTCAAGTCAAGCTAAATAAAACCGTTTAAAAAAAGAAACGTTGGCTGTATTTGTAAGAGTTAAAGAAGAAAAAATTGCGAGACCTTCTCAACATAAGCTTTAAATTTATCGGCGGTCTTTTGCAACATTTTTTTGGACCCAGTCATACCGAACAGAAGTACATGTATGCTTTCTTAATCCTGTGTTATGAAACGTCAGCTACGATGAATTTTCTATGACGAAATGTACAATGATATATATTAAGTCGGATATACAAACGACATTGCCGCGGTCCGTACAATCCACAATAAAGAAGAAGCATTATCAGGAATCTTAATCAGGCGTACTTCGACTGGTAGATGAAAATAAATAGTAGTGATAATGCTTACAGATTCAATGCAACACTTTCTCGAAAATATAATTAACGGTTGATGGCAAAAATAGAAGGATCAACAGAATGCAAAATAAAGCTGCTGATGGGTATTATCCTTCCCACAATACTGAACACAACAGCATCTATAATGTCTATAGAAGCGCAGCTTAGGTTTAATAAAAATATTGCTGATAAGGTTTCGGGTGGACCGGTATCAAATTATTTGTGAACGGGTATGGCACCGCCTACTTTTTAAGGAGCGCTCACGGGTAAATAACTCTAATACCTGTTGTTTTGTAATTATACTCAGATGAGCAGATCTCACAGAGTATATTAACTTTGTTCGCATAACGGTAATCCGTAACGGCATAAACTAATCGAGATAGATATAGACTTCTATATATCAAAATGATCTGAAAAAAAAAAAGAAATTCATTTAGCCATGTCCGTCCGTCCGCCCGTCCGCCCGTTCGTCCGTCCGTCCGTTAACACGATAACTTGAGTACGTTTTTGAGGTATCTTTTTCCTGGGCCCTCATCTCAGATCGCTACTTAAAATGAACGAAATCGGACCACAAATACGCCCACGTTTTCGATATCGAAAATTTCGAAAAACCGATAAAGTGCGATAATTCATTACCAAAAACGGATATAGCGATGAAACGTGGTAGATGCGTTGACCTTATGACGCAAAATAGAAAATTGGTAAAATTTTGGACAATGGGAGTGGCACCGCCTACTTTTAAAAGAAGGTAATTTAAAAGTTTTGCAAGCTGTAATTTCGCAGTCGTTGAAGATACTCCTATTACTATATGTGTGTTAAATAAAAATTAATAAAATCGAATGGCGAACACGCCCACTTTAAACAAAAAAATTTTTTTAAGTCAAATTTTAACAAAAAATTTAATATCTTTACAGTATATAAGTAAATTATGTCAACATTCAACTCCAGTAATGATGTGGTGCAACAAAATACAAAAATAAAAGAAAATTTCAAAATTGGCTTTGCTCCGCCCTTTTTCATTTAATTCGTCTAGAATACTTTTAAGGCCATAAGTCGAACAAAAATTTACCAATCCTTGTGAAATTTGGTAGGGGCATAGACTCGATGACGATAACTGTTTTCTGTGAAAATGGGCGAAATCGGTTGAAGCCACGCCCAGTTTTTATACACAGTCGACCTTCTGTCCTTCCGCTCGGCCGTTAACACGATAACTTGAGCTCAAATCGATATATTTTTACTAAATTTAGTTCACGTACTTATCTGAACTCACTTTATCTTAGTATAAAAAATGGCCGAAATCCGACTATGACCACGCCCACTTTTTCGATATCGAAAATTACTAAAAATTAAAAAAATGCCATAATTCTGTACCAAATAAGAAAAAAGCGATAAAACATGGTAATTGTATTGGTTTATTGACGCAACATATAACTTTAGAAAAAACTTTGTGAAATGGGTGTGACACCTACCATGTTAAGTAGAAGAAAATAAAAATGTACTGTAGGGTGAAATCAAAAGCCCTTGGAATCTTGGCAGGAATACTGTTCGTGGTATGACATATATAAATAAATTAGCGGTACCCGACAGATGATGTTCTAGGTCAACCTGGTCCACATTTTGGTCGATATCTCAAAAACGCCTTCACATATACAACTAAGGGCCACTCCCTTTTAAAACCCACATTAATACATTTAATTTGATACCTATATCGTACAAACACATTCTAGAGTCACCCCTGGTCCACCTTTATGGCGATATCCTGAAATTGCGTCCACCTATAGAACTATGGCGCACTCGCTTTTAAAATACTCTTTAGTACCTTCCATTTGAAACCATGTCATACAAACACATTCCAGGGTTACCCTAGGTTCATTTTGCTAAATGGTGATTTTCCCTTATTTTGTATCCAAAGCTCTCAACTGCGTATGTAATGTTCGGCTACACCCGAACTTAACCTTCATTACTTGGTTTAGCAGTGTTTCGTCCCATACAAAGGTACGACCACTCCCCAATTGTCATCAATATCCTCTAATGCGAGTCAGAGGAACCTTGCCGTTTCAACAGCGTTGGACCAGAGAGATAAGGGTGTTAGAGACGATGGTTCCACATTGCAATAGAAAAGTTGGTTGGCGTCATTTAGGCACACATTACAAGCTGGGCATACATTGGATATATCGAGGTTGATTCTGAATAAGTAAGAGCTTAACTTATTACAGTTCAGATCGAAGTTGAGCTAGAGTTACCCGCTCCTCCCTACGGAGGTGGCTTTTCTCAACAGCGAGTTTAGGGTATTTGTCTTGCCTGGCATATAAATCTGACCCGGACATACATATCTCTCCTTTATGGGGAGTATTCTCGACCCATTCTGTATATTAGACTGGGTTGGTCCCCATACAAACAAAAAAAAGTTGCTAATGTCCGCCCCTAAATTTAAAGATTATGTTGAGAGGGTTTCGGAAAAATAATTTTTTTATTTTTTTTATCCTTCGAAATAGAGCCGAAAAGGCTTTTTCGTTGTAACTTTGTTATTTGGCGTCCGATTTTTAAAATTGATATGTCATTATTTTTTCCTTGAGAAGCTTCACATTTCCGATTAATGTCCTTTTAAGCTGTGAAGTCGTTTTCACATGATTAGGTCAGCTAACAAAGTTGTACCACCCTAAGGTATCCTTTTTTCCTTACCAATATAAAGTACTTAAAAATTCAAGAAAATGTTGCTTTTAAACCATATTACTAAAATAATAAACAAAGAAGTTATAGCACTTTCAATATTTATTGCTACTGTTATTTTA
This sequence comes from Eurosta solidaginis, assembly GCF_040869045.1. Lineage (NCBI taxonomy): Eukaryota > Metazoa > Arthropoda > Insecta > Diptera > Tephritidae > Eurosta > Eurosta solidaginis. The sequence goes on along the minus strand of NC_090319.1, from coordinate 321,303,644 downwards.
CCTGATTCTTATTATACTTATACCTGAAACTTATGATATTTTTGGAGGAAAAATTATTATTAGGGTTTGCATTGAAAAGTTAATAAAGATATGCCAAATATCATGAATAGGGGAAGTCAAAGTAAATAAGTGAGTCAAACCTGTTGTTTCGTATTTATAATAATAACACTATGCGACAAAATCAACTTTTTTCTGGGTATTAGACAAACCTCACTTTTTTGTAGAGATTGAGGCTTAAGTAAACAAACTACTATCTCCGTTTTTCGAAGTTAGCTCCAAAACATTTTCTTGAGTCTTTAAGTACTTTCGTTTGGTAATGAAAAAAGCATACTTTAGGGGGGTAAAACTTTGTTAGCTGACCTAATCATGTGAAAACGACTTCATAACTTAAAAGGGCGTTAAACGGAAATGTGAAGCTTCTCAAGGCCAAAATAATGACATATCAATTTTAAAAATCGGACGTCAAATAACCAAGTTACAACGAAAAAAACTTTTCGGCTGTATTTCGAAGGATCAAAAAAATAAAAAAAAATTTCCGAAACCCTCTCAACATAATCTTTAAATTTAGGGGCGGACTTTAGCAACTTTTTTTTCGACCCAGTCTAGTGTATATGATTGTCTGGAGACCTCTTAAGTTATGTTATTGAAAATTCTTAAGAGTATTGCTTTTCGGAAAATTTGCCTGGTATAATATGCTTGTGTCTGCAAGATTTCAAAGTTAAATAATTTTGCGTGCCACGGTACGCCCCATATTTCAGCTAAATTACTTAGATCTCATTTGTCAAATAAAATTAAAGAAAAAAAAAACTTTTTTAAAAATAAGCTTTTATTATTGGTTAATAAAATTAACTAGAAAGTAAAAAATAAATTGACTGTAAGGAAATATAACACTTTATAAGTTCATTGTAACCTTTAACGATAATTAGGATTTTTCGTCTGCGACAAAAAAATTCCATATTGTACATAATTATATATTTTTAACATTAAAACTTTACACCTAAATTATTAAATCTTACAGTTTATATCACAGTCCTAATTGTTCTAAAGCGTGTTGAATTTTGATGGCATAATTAAGAACAATTACGACCTCCTTTTCTTGCTATCACAATGTAACACGCTTTTATTAGAACACTGTTGCATCGCCAAAATCTGTAAAACAAAATCAAGTGCGCAGAAAAGTATGCAACAAAAAGTATGCAACATTTAGCGATAACAGCCTAACTTCTACGTTTGTTGCATACACAAACAAAGCGAAGTTACCTGCGTTCTTGAGGACTTAGGATTTTATTCCCTTGTGAAAACAAATCTTTACCGATAACTCTGTTATCGATTAATTTATAGAATTATCGCAAATTAATATTGCATTCTCATCGGAGTTATACATGTGTGCAAAATTTCAGCTCAATCGGACACCGGGAAATGTATCAAATTTAACTTGCAAAATTTGATTACAGACAACAGACAAGTGAAAGTAAATAACAGCTTATAAAATACTCAACGGTGCGCTCAGAAATTGCTTCATTTTGATCACACATTTTTTACAGTCGCGTACTATAAATGGCAACAAATTAAGTGTTACATATTGTAACGAATTTACTGCAAATCCTCTTATTTGCAACCCTCTGCTAAGTTCGAAACACTAAACTGTTGAATAAATAACTCCAATATTGAATAATGGAAAAATGGCCTTTATTAAAGTACTTCACAATAACAGTTATACTTTGCAACTAGCTTGCTTAATAACCAAACTGACTGATAACTTAAATGAAACTCTACTATTGCCCGACAGATTGCGTGCTTAATTAAAAACTGATTATAGCGCCTCTACCGCTGGTGCTTTTATACTCTGTGATTTCCTTGTGGCATCTTCTAGGCGCTTCCAGAGTTTACTTAGTTGCCGCCATATAACTATAACTAGAGATGCACGTATATACCTTCTCATATGCGTGCATTTGTGAGCGACACTTCAACAATTACAATTGCATACTTTTGGGAGCATCTCAGATAAGATATCTGCATGTGTTTGTGCATCTCTTCCTTGCTGCGTGTACGTACATATGTGTAGACTAGGCCGGGTCGATTTGTGGGGAGGCAAAAAAATCGCCCATTGCTCTGTGAAAATCATATTCTACGATTTTCATAGAGCAATGAGCGATTTTTAAATCGACCCGCCCTAGTGTATACATAATGTTTTATTCGTTTATGTAGATACAAGTGACTGTCTGCTTTATTGTTGTTGTGACTTCATTTACCTAACATAAGAGTAGGGATGTGAGTATCACTTAGTGTCACTCATATTCGTCACACTACCCTTCACCTAAGTCTGATCGTCCCGATCAGACAAATCTCTCGATCTAAACGCTGCCAGCCTTTCCAAATGAACCACTTTCATTTTGGTTCGTGGTTTGCCAATGGTTTGTATGCGGTACACTACATCGTTGATCCGTTTTACAACTTTGTATGGGCCTTCCCAATTACCTTCCTTCCTTTCTAATTAATTGCTTAATCGTACCTCTCTTTCATCTTGTCACTAATAATTTTTGATCGTTGCCTTACAAGATCGTGTATCTCTCTCAGCTCTTCTTCCAAGACACCAGTGGATTTCTTGACATTTCTCTCCGAATCGGCATCTATCCCAAACTTCAAATCAGCTGGCAGTCGAAGATCATTGCCAAAAATGACCTTTGCGGGAGTTTGTCCCGTTGTCTCATGCACTGCCGATCGGTAAGTCATCAAGAATAATGATATATGTGTGTCCCACTCCTCATGGTACTTGTCTACTACTTTCCTTAAATAGTTCCACCATACCATCGGACTGAGGATGCAATGCAGTTGTCCGTGTTTTTCGAATTCCCAATGATTGACACATTTCCCGGAACACAGCTGATTCGAAATTCCTGCCTTGGTCAGAATGTAACTCCATTGGTACACCATACCTTGCAACCCAATTGTTTATAAATACTTCTGCTACTGTTTCCGCTTCTTGATTTGGGATTGGGTATACTTCTGGCCATTTGCTGAAGTAATCCATAACCACCAGTACATATTTGTTTCCGCAGTTGCTTGTAGGAAATGGACCTGCAACATCCATGGCGATCCTTTCAAATGGCGCACCTGAGTTTTATTTCTTCATCTGGCCATGACTTCGGGTTTTGGGCCCTTTCGCTCTGCCGCAAACCTCGAAGTTCGCAATCCACTCAGTGACCGACTGACGGCAACCAACCCAATAGAATCTATGTTTAATCTTCGATGTTATGCGTTTTTATAAATTTTTTTTTAAGCGTGTCTCCTGCGATTCCAGTTGAGATGCAATACTTGTCTTCTGTTCATCCAGTTGAGATAATATGTTGGTGGATATTTGTGATGACATTTCGGAAATTTGTGCAGATATGCAGCCAATATCATATTCAGGTCTGTGTTCGCCATTGTCTGTGGTGTTTCTTCCATTTTTGTTGTTTCCTCGCCATCAAGATGAAAGTCATACTCTTCCACGTCAATTCCTTCTAATTCCATTGCCTGTCGTAGTCGTTCCTGAAGTTCTAGTTTAATGCCGGTTGTATTCAATCTACGGCTCCCCAACTCCTTCTTCAGTTGCTGGATCTTCAATTCACTTAACTTTGGCATGTCCAAGTTGTATTCTAAGTCTTCGGAATTTATTCAACAATTCTTCTTCTACACCAATTGTAACGAATTTACTGCAAATCCTCTTATTTGCAACCCTCTGCTAAGTTCGAATCACTAAACTGTTGAATAAATAACTCCAATATTGAATAATGGAAAAATGGCCTTTATTAAAGTACTTCACAATAACAGTTATACTTTGCAACTAGCTTGCTTAATAACCAAACTGACTGATAGCTTAAATGAAACTCTGCTATTGCCCGACAGATTGCGTACTTAATCAAAAACTGATTATAACGCCTCTACCGCTGGTGCTTTTATACTCTGTAATTTCATCGTGGCATCTTCTAGGCGCTTCCAGAATTTACTTAGTTGCCACCATATAAATATAACTAGAGATGCACGTATATAGCTTCTCATATGCGTGTATTTGTGAGCGACACTTCAACAATTACAATTGCATACTTTTGGAAGCATCTCAGATAAGATATCTGCATGTGTTTGTTCATCTCTTCTATGCTGTGTGTACGTACATATGTGTAGACATAGGCGCGTAATCATAGTAAAAATAAAATAGATTTTAAATTTAGTTGCAGCATAATTTTCTGTGAGCTATCTGTCAAAAAAGCTGAAACTAAATTTAAAACCTATTTTATTTTGACTATAATTATGCGCCATAATGTTTTATTCGTTTATGTAGATACAAGTGACTGTCAGCTTTATTGTTGTTGTGACTTCATTTACTTAGCATCAGACTAGGGATGTGAGTATCATTTAGTGTCACTCATATTCGTCACAATATGGACATGGCCGACGTATGAAAAAAGTAGAAAATTGGCATCGTGTGACTGATCTACGACTGATCTGCGTTTACCATTAAAATAAACACAGCCAACTCTGCTGTCAATTTCTTCCGTGTACGCCAAGTTATTGACGTATTGTATTTGTTTAAGGCACTAGTTTCCATAGATAAACAAATAATTTTACAAAATTCTTCCCTTTTCCTTCTTATATTAGGCATAGGAAATAAATTGCTTTAAGCAAGTTGAAGATAGAACAAGTGATGATGTTCCCCTAATTTTCTACGCATGGCCTATGCCTTTAGTGAATGTTGCCGAGCTATAATCAGTAAGAAAAATCTTAGAGAACGTCAATCCAAATTTCGGTAGAATCAATATTTCGAAAACATCATTCTTACTCCTATCTAGATTGGATCTTTTGTGATTTTTTGGAAAATGTCTCCATTAACGCGTTCCACCGCGAGCATATCGGTTGTTATTGCGCCATAAAGCATTTCTTTTGGGTCGCTCGGTCCCTTCTCCACTCCCCGAAAAAGTTTTCCCAAATATTAGCTTATGCAATTAGCAATTTTGAAAATTTTAAGTAAAATGCTCTATAATATAGACTAGGAAATAGACTTGGTTGGTCTCTAGAAATAAAAAAAAAAGCAAATCATATTTTATGGCGTCACAACTCTGGTTTTACAGGCAAAACTATAAGAAAACGAATATGAAGCTTAAAAGTACGCTAAAAAATATTGACATATAAAATACCAAAATTGAATATCATATAACCAAGTTACTACAAAGAAATAAAATAATTTAAAAACATTTTAAAGTTAAACGGTTTTATTGAAAACAATATTTACATAAACTAATAATAATTCTAAAAGCTAGAAAATAATTAGGTAGGTCCTAGGTACTAGTCATCACACTCCTCATCAATCTAGGGTGTTGATCAGACAATTAAATAAAAGCGTTGGGCGCGTGAAATTTCTAAAAATGTGTGGTCTTATATATGGTGAAATGACTGCGACCCTGGTCGCCCAAGTAGCTATTTAAAGCCGTTTTGACGGGTCTTATATATGACTATAAATAGAAGTTTGACGTGTCCAACGCTTTTATTTAATTGTCTGATCAACACCCTAGATTGATGAGGAGTGTGATGACTAGTACCTAGGACCTACCTAATTATTTTCTAGCTTTTAGAATTATTATTAGTTTATGTAAATATTGTTTTCAATAAAACCGTTTAACTTAAAATTTTTTTTTTTAATTATTTTATTTTCAAGTTTTTAGTCTTTATTTAATTGCCTATTGTTTCTCATTCTATTTAGTTCATTTAGTGACTTATTATTACAAGGACTCTCTCCTGACAATTTGTTGTTCTAAGTCCTCAATACATAATCCTTGCAAAGATTTTACTCGACTCTGCGCCACGTATGTTTGTCCCTCCTCCAACTCCAAAATATTTTGATGTCACTTCTACCGGACTGTATGTAATATTTGTTCCAAATATGAGCCAAATCGGACATCCTAGGTGGCTTTCTATTCATGTATGTATTATGTGTTCCAAATATGGACCAAATCGGACCACAAATTCGATCCTTGCGCCACCTAGCGATGATTTTTTTTCTATTATTGCATTGTCATCGGGTTCTGAACTATATTCCAAGTTTCAAGCGTGTAGCTTATCGGGAAGTTACTTAAATTTCAATTACGTTCGTGCCAGCCAGCTAACCAGCCAGCCAACCAACTAGCCTGTCAAGTCAAGCTAAATAAAACCGTTTAAAAAAAGAAACGTTGGCTGTATTTGTAAGAGTTAAAGAAGAAAAAATTGCGAGACCTTCTCAACATAAGCTTTAAATTTATCGGCGGTCTTTTGCAACATTTTTTTGGACCCAGTCATTGCTCACCCCTTTTAGAAAACTTTTCAATAAATCACAAATATAACATGATTGGTAAGCCTCCAACTATGTTTCACACATCTATCTACATGAAGGGGTTTAGAAGTGAATCCTGTTATCCAGGGACGGAAAATAATAATTTTTTTTTCGGAGTCGAAAAAGTCCGGGTCAAAAAAATTGTCCTAGGTGAAAATGTTTGAGTTCCCAGGTATCCCTATAGCAATATCATGTCAAATCATGCATCCCTTTTATTTTTCGAACTTTTTCCATAAAGCTCCACATATAAAAGTAAAATATGTACTTTTATTTTTTGAGTCCGATAGAACTAGTTAAAATCGGACTTTTAAAAATAAAGGTCCAACTTTATAACATAGAAACAGCTTATCTGAATTAAAAAAATTTGGTACAAATCGAATCTCCTTTATTCCTAAAATTTAAAATCGTATGGACTTTTGAAAATTTATGTTAATAATACTAGAAATTTATCATAAACAAACTAGATCGAAAATCTCGTTGTATAAATAGTGAACTTGCAGTGGATTTTTGCAATAACTTTCGTTCCAATACAACTATTAGAGTGAAAATTGGTACACCACATTATGCTATGATGGGAAAGCTTTCCAAAAAAAATGGGTGGAATCGGTCAGTAGCCTCGCCTCTTTCTGTATATAGAAATTTCCGCACAGAACATGCAATATTTGAGTATCTAAAGAAGCCATGTTATTTAAATTTGGCATGTAAATTACTGACATTGCATGTAGTTGATCCACATAATTTTTTTGGACAATGCGTGGCACCGCCTACTTTCCAGATAAGATTTTTTAGACTTTCAAGTGCTATAACTCTTACATTCTTCGAGCTATGTTTTGGCAAATTAACAAGCGAACTTCATATTTGTATTTGTACATGCCGACAGAAAAATTTTAAAATCGAATTAAAGTCACACTCACTTGTCAACTTACATCAAATAGATTTGGTGGCTTGGCAAACCTTTCGATTCTGTTTATGCCATGAAAAATGCGACTGGGCCCTTTTTGAGTCCTTATTGAATTGAAAAGGGCTTAATCTTCATATGGCCCATATGGGTATAAAGCGGAGTGGTCCTATCGATCCGTTTCGGGTATAAATGGGTACAATTAGTCTTTTCATAGGACATTATCAAACAAAAGGGAACAGTTCAACTCATACAAAGAGATCAAAACTGGCATTGGTCGAATTCTCCTTTGCGACTCATCCCGGATTCATCCTGGACTCATCACATTTTTTGTAGGGAAAATATCAAAACTTGCTACTTGAAGTCATTGCTAAGTACGTGAATATGTATGTAGATAGTTGCATTTATGTATCTACTAGCTTTTACCCGTTATTTAAAAATTATTCTTGTCAATGTATTTTATTTTTGTAATAGAGTAAAAAACATAACTAAATGAGCTGATAATCTGAAAGGCACGCTTACGTGAATAGTACAATACAGTTTTTTTTACTTAAATAAAAAGATGATAAAAAAATTTAAAGGACTACCTTTATATAAATGCACCAAAAAATAGGAGGCGATTTTTCCTTTAATACAAACATAATCTTGTTGAATTTTGACTAAAAAACTTTAACAATAGCTCTTGTAAAATAATTTTGGGAACTAAAACTATAAAGGTGGAGCGCAATCTTTCAATTTAAGGCAAACCATGTACTTGGGATTAACTAATTGATTATTTAAAATTTAAACACGCGATCTACCTTTATAATTTTAAATCCCAAAATTCTTATACAAGAGCTATTGTTAAATTTTTTTAGTCAAAATTCAACAAGACTATGTTTGTATTAAAGGAGAAATTGCCTTCTATTTTTTGGTCCATTTATATAAAGGTAGTCCTTCAAATTTTTTTATCATCTTTTTATTTTCAATTGTTTTAGTACTGCCTACAAAAAAGCAATTACAACTTTGATTAGTAATTTAAGTAATTCCTAATTGAAAATTCTTATCTTTATTTACTTGTTCAAAATAGCAAGATTTAAGAGAATTAGTGGAATTTTCGCTGACAATACTGGCGAAAACAACAGAATTCCACCTCGCATCATAACACGAGAATTCCACCTCGCTTGTCAGCTACTTAATTTGCACAACAGAAAATTGTGGTGAAATTCGCATACGCCCGAAAGTCTAAAAGAATCGTGGTGAAAGTCGCGTATGCCTAAAAGTGTGCAAGGACGTGCATTGAGTTGGGCCGGCAAAGAGGTGGAATTCTACATCGCCTGCAACACTCAGGAAGCTAGCCATGAAGGTATGGCCTAATCTTCTAAAGAGTTCGTCTTGTGCGTTACGTAGCTCAAATTTTTTGATCAAACATTGCACTGTCGTCGAGTTTTAAACTACATTTCAGATTTCAAGTCTCTAGATATCCAGGAAGTTAGTTAAAAATGGATTGCAAGATTCCCAATTTAAAACTAGTTTTCTCAATATCTCGATCCATGCGCCACCTATCGGATTTTTTTGATAAAATATTGCATTATCACCGGGTTCTGACTTACGGCTCAAGTTTCATATCTCCAGCTCGCTGGGAAGTTAATCAAAAATCAATTGCAAGATTCCCCTCGTTTTTCAAGGATTTGTAGTTATATCACTTAGCGCGCCACCTAGCGGAATTTTGTTTTCTGTAAATTGTATTGTCGCCGGGTCTCGAACTATGTGCTAAGCTACAAGTCTCTAGGTAGCCGGGAATTTAGTTAAAAATGGATTGAAAGATTCCAAAATTAAAATTAAGTTTCCTAATATCTCGATCCATGCGCCACCTAGCGAAATTTTTTTGATCAAATGTCACAGGGTTGTGACCCACGGCCCAAGTTTCAAGTCTCTAGCTCACCGGCAAGTTACTCAAAAAATCAAGTTATTAAAATATTGCATTGTCACCGGGTTCTGACTTACGGCTCAAGTTTCATATTTCCAGCCAACCGGCAAGTTACTCATAAATCGACTGCAAAATTCCCCTCGTTTTTCAAGGATTTGTAGTTATCTCACTTAGCGCGCCACCTAGCGGAATTTTGTTTTCTGTAAATTTTATTGTCGCCGGGTCTCGAACTATGTGCTAAGCTACAAGTCTCTAGGTAGCCGGGAATTTAGTTAAAAATGGATTGAAGCATTCCCAAATCAAAATTAATTTTCTTGATATCTCGATCCATGCGCCACCTAGCGATTTTTTTTTTGATCAAATATTGTATTGTCACCGGGTTCTGACTCACTGCCCAAGTTTCAAGTCTCTAGCTCACCAGGAAGTTACTTATAAATCGATCGCAAGATTCCCTGAGTTTTTCAGAGATTTTAAGGGATTTTCGTTTATCTCGATTCGTCTGCCACCTGGCGACATTTTGTTTTCTACGAATTGTAGTCCCATCGACTCGCAAACTATGTGCTTAGTTTCAAGTCTCTGGATCACCGAGAAGTTAGCTAAAAGTCGATTGCAAAATTTCCATTTTAAAATTAATTTTCTGTATATCTCGATCCGTGCGCCACCTAGCATTTTTTTTTTTGCTCTTGCATTATAATTTCCGTCAGATCTGAACCATGTTCTAAGTATCAAGTGTCTAGCTCAACGTGAAGTTACCGAAAAAGACTTTTCCGTGGGTTAAGAATTCGTATGGAAATGATGGGACGATCATGAAAGGGACTTAGTATAAATATAGTAAAAAACACATTTTGTTTTTAGTTAAATTAACTAATATGACAGGAGTGAAGGAATAACTATTCATAGAACAAAGGAGTAAAACTACAATTAGCTAAAACCAAAGAGAATTTTTTAGATAAAGGTAGCATTGCTTTTTCGGGTATTTGTTGGTTAAAATATTACAAAATGTATAATTATAGTTATAACAGTTCGTTACAGGATTCATTTAAAATAATCAAAAATAGAACTGTTTTAGATATTAAAAACAAAACATACCGAATTTTAATTACGAATAATTTGCAGCAAATCCATGGCCATAAAAGCTCTTAATTTAAAAAATCATGTGTGCGGTACTACCGGTTTCGAAGAGTCCTTAAATGATCCCGTAAAGGGTCCCAAAAGGATATCAAAATAGTCGCGAAAAAGTCCCGAAATTACCCTAACGGGATCCCGAAAGTCATCCAGGATAGCTACCGGAAGGATCCCCAAATGATCCCGCAATAGTCCCAAAATGAATTCAAGTAGCCAGTTTTGGTATTTTTATAATATATAATTCGATTTTAAAATTTTTCTGTCGGTATGTACAAATACAAATATGAAGTGCGCTTACCAATTTGCAAAAACATAGCTCAAGGATGCATGAGTTATCAAGTCCAAAAAATCTTATTTGGAAAGTAGCCGGTGCCACGCCCATTGTCCAATAAAATTATGTGGATCAACTACATGCAATGTTAGTAATTTACACGTCAAATTTAAATAACGTGGCTTCTTTAGATACTCAAATATCGCATGTTCTGTGCGGAAATTTCTATATACAGAAAGAGGCGTGGCTGCTGACCGATTACGCCCGTTTTTTTAGAAAGCTTTCCCATCATAGCAGAATGCGGTTTAACTATTTTCACTCTAATAGTTGTTTTGGAAGGAAAGTTATTGCAAAAATCCACTGAAAGTTCACTATTTATACTACGAGATTTTCGATATAGTTTGTTTATGATAAATTTCTAGTATTATTAACATAAATTTTCAAAAGTCCATAAGGTTTTAAATTTTACGAATCCAGGAGAATCGACTGGTATCAAATTTTTTTAATTCGGATAAGCCGTTTCTTTGACATCAAGCCGGACTTTTACTTTGGCCTTAAAAAATAAAAGTCCGGATTTAAATTTTATTTCGGGACTTTTAATTTTAAAAGTCCGAGTTTAACTAGTTCTATCGAACTACGGTTATAAAAATCCGAAAATAATTTTTATCTTAATCCAAATATATTAAAAATCCAAAATTAATAGTTTTGCAAGGAATTATATTATAAAAGGAATAATAGTTTCCGCCCTTGCTTTTATCTCTATAATCAGTTGTACAGAGGACATGCGCTAAATCAGTCTTAATTTAACGCTTCATACAAATGAAATTGGGTTAAAGAAGCTGTCAATCTATCAGTCTGTGTAATGCACTGAACGAACCATTGCATTCTAAGATTTTTCCTGCTTTGAACTCAGTTGGTGGGATTATCTCCATGATGTTCCTTGTTTGGAAAAAAAAGAATGTCACAGTGATTGCTTAAGCTCTTAGAAATTATAGATTCAAGTAGGCCAGAAAATTTGAATGGTAAAGATAAAAACCAGAAATTTTGCGGGCTCACTCCTTTTCCTTGTATGATTGTGTTTCTTCTTGTCACGTTCATTCGTCTCAATAATGGAAAATTATCTAAACATTATGAAGTTATTTAATTAAGAGGATAGAGAGTCACCGAAAATCACTATGAAGAGGAGAAGGTATCAGAAAATCTCAAATAAAGGATTACGTGATCTGTGAACGGCCCTATAAATTGAAATTTCATATATTTCATTTAATTAGTATAATAGGAACTGTGATCTTTAGTAGTGCAAAAAAGTATAATAATAAAATAAAAAGCATATTGCAAATAAAAACAAGTAAGGACGGAACTGTCATTATGCTGTGCCGAAGACTTCATACCTTTCATGAATGGGGCTGAACAATAATCTTGTCCCGTTCGTAATTAATCTCCAAATAATCGGATGTACCTAAAAGATTTTTAAAATAAATGTAAAATAAACAAGTAAAGGTGTCTAAGTTCGGGTGTAGCCGAACATTATATACTCAGCGTGAACTTCAATTGTACATTTCATTTCAGATAAATTACTTTTCTACATAACACCTGACACCGCCCGTTTAAAAAAAAAATGTTTCCCCATTTGCTCTTACAAAAAAACTTGACAAGTGAAATATCATTTCAAAACTATTTTTTGCTAACTTATAGCTTATTATTCTAGTCTACAACCCATTTAAACTTGTTTTATATCTAAGTTGCCGTGGTCTTTAACCGATACCGTCCATTTTTATTAGAAATATTTTCTGCTATAAGGAAAACATGTCTAATTGTTAATGTTAATTTATAATGTTAATTTTTCTTCGAGTTATGGCTCCCGAAACATAGAAAATTGCTTAGTCATAAAAGGGGCGGTGTCACACCCATTTTTTTAAATTTGAAGTTTTCCTATTTATTGTTATAAATCCACTTGGGAAATGAAATACCATTGAAATAAAGCACTTTTTTGCAAATATATAGCTTATTTTATTCGTCCACGACCTTTTTAAAATCTTTTATATAAAAATAAGCGTGTTCCTTAACCGATTTCGTTGATTTTTCTTCAAAGCATTCCTTATGGTAGAGAAAACCTCTCTGCCGAATTTTGTTACGATAGGTTTAACGATTTTTGATTTATGATTAATATTATTTGTAAAATTGATTTTATCACAAGTGGGCGGTGTCACGCCCATTATAAAAAATTTTTCAAAGTTTTTATCAAGAGTCTCAATATCAGTCCAAACGTCAAATTTCAACATTATGGGTGTATTATTTACTAAATTATCAGGTTTTTTGTGTTTTCCAAAATTGTATATATATAAAAAGTGGGCGTGTTTATCATCCGATTTCGCTCATTTTCAGTATCAATCAATTCTGGGTCCAGATAGGCTAGAGTACTAAATTTGGTGAAGATATCTCAATATTTCCTCAAGTTATCGTGCTAACGGACGGACGGACATGACTCAATCAAATTTTTTTTTTCGATACTGATGGTTTTGATATATGGAAGTCTATATCTATCTCCATTCCTTTATACCTGTACAACCAACCGTTATCCAATCAAAGTTAATACATATACTCTGTATGCAAAGCACGTTGAGTATAAAAATAGGTAGGTACTTTGTGTGAGGATGCAAAGTTTCCCGTTTTTTGTGCTCTGTATTGGATATAATATATATACCACCGATCTCTATGATTTTTTCAGACAACAATATATACTATATACGTAAGCAATTGGTGAAATTTGAAGCTTCTAGCTGTTAAAATGGGGCTGAAATTGCGAAAAGTTTCTTATCTGAATAATCGGTTGTATGAGATATATCCTATATATAGCACCGATCTCCATGATTTTTTCAGACAATAATATATGCTATATAGGTAAGCATTCTTTGAAATGTGAAACATCTAGCTCTTAAAATAGGGCAGTAATTACAAAAAGTTTCTTATCTGAACAATCGGTTATGGGGGATATATACTATATATACCTATTTTCCTTTAAGAACTTACAATTTTGAGATTCGTTCCAAAGTTAATATACCATTTCATTTTCATGAAAGGTATAATAAAGAATAACAGTATGTAATTGATTATCATTAAAACTATGGAAGTTTTTACAAAAGTCGTGTTTTTGGTTGCTTTTTTTGACATTTTAGTAAAGTTACAAGCCCATATTCAACGCGTTATGCAATATTGGGAACTATTTCATATGAACGCTTTGAGCTTAACAGGCGAAGTTGACGATTGAGTTTGAGAGGCTATAAATTACGCTTTCGATCCTTGAAAGTGTTGCGCTAAACAAAACGCTCCTTCCTTTCTTAATTTCTTTCCTCTCTGTGACTTTCCATTTTACCATAAAGGAACCACTCAATTTGCCGACTCACTTTCATTCTTTTTTCAATATTCACCCCTTTCCTCTGCCTATAATGTTAGTCTTACTCTTCCTGTTAGTCTTTTATTTCTTCTTTTCCTATTTCCTTTATTCCTTTTATTGCTCTCTCTTTTCCTCTTGCTCTCTCTGCTTTTAATTTTCGTTTAACTTTCTCCATTTCCCTTATTTTTGGCTCTAATTTTCCCTTTTCTTTTCTCTTTTCTTTCAATTTCTCTTTTACTATGTGGAACTTGGATTTTTTCCAGAAAGGAGTGCACATTTCATTACTAAAGTAGTAAAAAGTATCAAAATAGTTTAAAAAATTTCCCTCCCCACAAGCTTAAAATTCTTGACTGAAATATAAGGCCATCAAATTCTTGTTGTTGTTGTACTGATTTCACCTGTCTGTGGTAGCCGAGCCGTTAAGTATCATAATAGTGCTTTTTTCTGGAACGTACCGGATTTCTTTACGGCAGAGGATCGGCAACATCAATAAAATTCCCCAAAATCTACGAAGGATCAATATGTCGCAGAGTACAATTAGTGTGCGCTATGAAAGCATGCATACCCAATAGTTTAGGCCGTCAAGGGCAGAGGACACCAAAATCAATTTTACAGAAATATCTCATTTACTAAAGCTTTGCTTCCAAAACATTATTGGCCATGACATTTCTTCACACGAATTTTTGGGAATATTATTCACCCCAGAGAAACGCAAATGCTTAATTACACCCTGTGTAACCCTAAATTCACCATTATCGAAGCAAGTTCGTATTTGGATAATATAAGAGTTTCAAAGAGAAAATTTACAAATTTGGGAAAGTGGAAGGTGCAACGCCCTCTTTGTAGTTTTCGAGGTTTCAGGTTGTTTTGTGATGAACAAAAAATGGGGTGAACCATCAGATTACCATGAAATGGGCCCACGGCCCCAACTTGTATGTAGGTATGCATTAGACGGGGTCGAAAAAAAAAGTTGCTAATGTCCGCCCCTAAATTTAAAGATTATGTTGAGAGGGTTTCGAAAAAATGTTTTTTAATTTTTTTTGATCCTTAGAAATACATCCGAAAAGGTTTTTTCGTTGTAACTTGGTTATTTGACGTCCGATTTTTAAAATTGATATGTCATTATTTTGGCTTTGAGAAGCTTCGCATTTCCGTTTAGTGTTATTATTATAAATACGAGACAACAGATTTGATTCACTTATTTACTGTGACTTCCCCTCTTCATGATATTTGGCATATCTTTATTAACTTTTCAATGCAAACCCTAATAATAATTTTTCCTCCAAAAATATCATGACTTTCATGTCTAAGTATAATAAGAATCAGGTAAAATAAAAGTTGCAATAAATATTAAAAGTGCTATAACTTCTTTGTTTATTATTTTAGTAATATGGTTTAAAAGCAACATTTTATTGAATTTTTAAGTACTTTGTATTGGTAAGGAAAAAAGGATACTTTAGGGGGGTACAACTTTGTTAGCTGACCTAATCATGGTGAAAACGACTTCACAGCTTAAAAGGACATTAAACGGAAATGTAAAGCTTCTCAAGGCCAAAATAATGACATATCAATTTTAAAAATCGGACGTCAAATAACCAAGTATTTCGAAGGATTAAAAAAAAAATACATATATAAAATAAATTTTCCGAAACCCTCTCAACATAATCTTAAAATTTAGGGGCGGACATTGGCAACTTTTTTTTTTGTATGGGGACCAACTCAGTCTAGTATACATACTTTCAAAGTACGACAAACACTACACTTTGGGACACAATATAAAGGTTTGAAAATAAGTACCGCAGGGTAATCCTGAGATCTTGGATTATACAACTTGTAACAAAATATTTGGAACTTCAAAACGAAAAGTTGTTGCCTTCGTACAAATTGACTATGAAGATGGTAAGTATGTATTTTAGATAGCAAACCCTTTTAATTAATATTTGTATTCATTTAAGAACACTAAGGAACATATAAGTTAAGTTCGGTTAGCTGCCCTATGTTAAGAAGAGCTGAGTCCATTTAGCCATGCACTCCTCGGAGCTATTAGGACTGGTTCACTTAAATATATTTTAGTCCATCAGCATGACTTTTGAAAAGCTTCACAGCATCGCAATGGCGCATTGTGTTTAGTGCAAATACGAATTTTAATAATCGTTTCGTTTATGCTCGTACTCGAATACGATCACAGTTGCCACTTAGGTTCATTTTCTGCTAGATTCATGTTTTTGTGGAAACGGCTTCGATGAAACTAGCACCAATGAAAATAATCATGAGTTTCTTTGCAAGACATCAGAGTACAATGTGATTGAATGTGTCTTCGAGCTCAAAATACAGATCGTTATTAAAAAATCCAGGCCCAGAAATGAGTTCATGTAGTTACCAGAAGACATTGTGCCTTAAAGCAGGCTTCGAATTTGCTGAAACAAATTACTTTATTGCGGAACGAACAGTGTATGTGCAGACGTATTAAGTGGTGTCGGTATATGTATTAGGGAATACAGGATGTAAGCGTAAAGTAGTCACTACACTGTAGCGTAAAGACCAGTTAATGGTGATTTAACCATAACCAGATAAAACAGCTGATCAAACCAACCTTATGGAAATCAATATAATCGATTAATGGTGCCATACCATAACGCTAAAGCCACAACCATACCATAGCCAACCAATTGGTTTTTTGTTTTTCGCCATATCCATAACCTAAAAATATTAGAGTTGGAGAATTTATTAACTTTTTGTAGATTTTATTTATTGTTTTGGATACGTTTTGACTAAGAGACTTATTTCTTGTGGTATATGTTTGTAATTTTCTGAGTTTTCTTCATTTTTATGAAATTTTCACAATTTTTAAGTTAAGGCACCAATAACTGATGCCAATTTGGTATGGATAAGTAAAAATATGATTATGACTATGGCGTTATGGCTATGTCAACTTTAACTCGGGGTTAATGTGGGAACAATGCCAAACAAGTTATCGATTTGTTATGGAAGTGTTATAAATTTGGTATCGATATCACGGATTACCGATGAATTATCAATTGAGCATCAGAAATGTATCGATTTATTATCGGCAAGTTATCGATATGTTATAAAAAATTCATCGGTATGTAATGAAAATGATTAGTATCGAAAAACTATTAGTTGTTTATCTAAAATTTATAAATATGTTATCAAAAATATATCGATTTGTCATCGAACAGGTATCGATTTATCATCGTTGTATTGCCTGTTATTACCAGCGTATAGCAGATTAGTAATTGAGGTTATAGATATGTTTTCAAAAAGTTTTTGGGATGTTATAGAAAATTTATCGATTTTTGCTATCGGTAACATTTTATTGGTTTGCTATCGGCTTGTCATCGACGGTTTGCAGAAGTATCGGTATCTGTTTCATAAAAACCAATGAGTCGTCTTTAACAAATCGATAATTCACACTCTGATAAGAAATCGAAAGCATTTCAAAAGAAAATCTTTTACTTTTTGATAACAAATCGATAAAATTTCGAAACAAAATTAGTAACAAATCGATAAAACGCTGATATTGAATTGTATTATCAATTATGGATAGCTTTTCGATAATAAATCGATACCTTTTTGATAACATATCGATATATTTTTCGATAAATAACGGATACATTTTCGATAGTAAATAGCAAGCTGATAAGAAACCGATAGCTTGGCGATAATAATTCGCTAAAGATAATAGGGCAATAATAAAACTATAAGTTGGAATCGGTTGCTACCGATAAGTTTTGGTCCTTTTTCATAACAAACCGTGAATCATGATTCACAGCATTATTTGAATTTTAATTCATGTGACCAATTTTTTCTACTTTATTCATAAAAATAATAGTAAATTGGCGTATTGTACCACCGAAGAGAGGCAGAGATTCTCTCTCAATTCGTGGTGTGGTCTGCATTCAAATCCGAACGGCCGCTGTTAAGGCAACTTGCTAAAAACTTTCTCATAGCTGAAATACATTAGACCGGCTTCTTAAATTACTGCCAAGGTGCGACGCTGTTTTAGTAAATTTGTCTACAACATTTTGATGTTAGTTTTGACGTTATTTGAGCCGAGGGCTTTTGGTTAGTTAGCTAAGCACACAATGACAACATCACGCATGTACTTAACACATGCTTAAATACGAATATATATTTTATAATCATTATTCTTAGAATAGCTTATTAGTTAGATAGTAAGGCATTTGTTTGCTCCCGTTTTTTTTTTTTGGTAACGCAGAAAGATTCTTATCAACTTAATATGTTGACGTAAGTATGTAAATATGTATGTATCATTTATAAATTTCTAAGTGATTTTATTTATGCGGCCGCTGTGCCCATCTTCCAGGTGCTAAATTCAATTTCCCTGGTAGTGAAAACATTAAAGTTGAAAAAAGGTTTATGAAATTATTCTCACAGCTGTGTTTTATTATTTTTAATAACTTTTCAGAAGAAACTATCTCCTAGGGAAAAAATTATAAGTTACGCACCGGAAATTGTAGAAGCTAGGCCTAAAGCATGTCAGGGTTAAATTCTCTACAAACTATCAAACTAATAACTATCAGATTCACTTATAAAGACAAGATTGAATGGGGTTTACTTTATATTGTTATTTAATGGCACATGGTTAGCGGAAAGTCCCATATTTTGATAAAACACTAAGGAACAGTAAACATTTAAATTCAAATGAAACTTTTTAAATCAAATAAATTTTTTTTTCAAACAAAACTTTGTTCTTTTGTTTGCATTTCAAATGAAACCACTTTTGGCTTTGCATAGTGTTTCGTTAGCATAGATACGAAGCATTTTACAAAAGATTAATGATTATCGTCTTTTCTATTATTGCTATTTATCAAATGTTTCAAATGTTTCCTCAACCGGACAGCTATTTACAATTTACCTTACTGAAGTCAGACCCACCTCCCACTTGCAGACCGAATGGTCAAAAATATCGCGTTAGCAACTGCAACAAGGGTGCGTCCTCGGGGCAGCTTGAGTGTAGGCCTTGTGGCCATAGCAGCAAAGCGCCATCTAATATGGGGAGAACGGACTATAAGATCCCGTACTTCAGGTTCGAAGGACATCTTGTGGCCACAATAGAGCCGGAAGGTTGGTGCAAGTGTGTCGAAATGGCCGAACACCATATGCGCATGTATACCAATGGTTCCAAATTAACGGAAGGGGTCGGATCTGCTGTTTACTGTGTCGATCCAGAAATATGTAGAGCCTACAGGCTGCCAGTGAAGAAACAAGCAGAAGTTCTTGAGGAAGCGTGCTTAAGCTGCAGTCACGTCAATATATATATTGATAGTCAGGCGGAGATAAAGGCATTAATCACACACAATACTTCATCAAGAAGTGTCTTGGAATGCAAAGAAGCATTAGAGAGATTTCGTTCCGGCCGGACCATACATCTATACTGGGTTCACGGCCATAAAGGAATAAAAGGTAACGAAAAGGCAGATGCGTTCGCAAAGAAGAGTGCAGCATCGAAGAGTCGATAGTAGATGTCCGAATCCGTTTGGGCGAAATCAAAACGAAAGAGCTGTTGCATATGATCCATCAAGCAGGAAAGGCGTGGATAGATGCGCGGGGCTACAGAATATCTGAGTTCAAGTGCAAAACCTACAACGTTAGGCTCACAAAATTGCTTATATCTCTAAAAAGAGAAGACTTAAGGCTCACGATGGGCATATTAACTGGACACTGCCTTCTGGCTTTACATGCTTATAAGTTAGGCTTCGTCAGTAACAGCAGATTTAGGTAGTGCGAGCTGCAGGAAGAAACGGTTTAGCATGTCCTGTGTACATATCATAAAACAAAAAAAAAAGTTTGATTTAAAAAAAGTTTCAAAAATATATTCATAAATTAAAAGCAATTAAGGGCACTCCCCGCTTAGTAATACAAATATACATCATTCATAAATTCTTGGGTGTTCTATAAATAGGAGGAAGCCAACCAGTTCTTGAACTGAATCGCCAACAACAAAGCGTAGCTTTGGCAGAAGCTAACATACAATGTATGTACGGTTCAAAGAATAAACATGGCAAAGAAGGCATATGGGAAAATTTGCACAACAACAAAGGCATGGGCATGGCTTTGTCTGAATGTGTTTATAGTATTTCAACCATCACAGGAGTGCGCATTCGAGCCCTACTCCCGGATGAACAGGCTTTGAAGAGATTTGCAGGGAATAATCGAAGCAGCTGTCTTCTTGTCCGCTGTTACCATTATTTTCAAATTACCTCATAAATTAAGACTGGGTGCGAGTTCGCCTAAATTTTAGGTACCTAAACTAATATTTTACTGGAAATTTCCAGCACTTCAATAATTTAGGAAAAAGCTGTCAAAACTTTGCGAGTTGATTTGAAAACCTAAATTGTTTATTTCTGCTAAGAAAATAATAACAATACGTGAAATTTGGTATTTTTGATGCGTTTTCAAGCTTAAAAAGAACAGAGGTCAATTAGGTTCCGCGGTAAGAAGATAGCAGTTCAAGAAAATGAAGTGGCTCCGTTTTATAAGGCTTTTTTTCGGACATAGTGGAACACGTGCATAACAACCTTTTCCACAATCTCGAATTCAATACTGTGAAATTGAATGGACAAGACCCATTTATTTGCATATACAATATTGAAAAATCAATATTTTTGTTTTTGAAATTTGACATTTGAATTTAGGTTGAAAAGTATGTATGCTCATAAAAATTCAAAATTTTTATTTTGCACTGCCTTGCCGACAGTTTCCAGTGATTTAGGTTTTTTCTCTATTTAGGTCAATTCGCACACAGCCTAAATAAGTTTAATTTGATCTGAAAATGCTTTATCTAAATTAAAAACCTATAGATCTCATAAGCTATAGAACAATTTCTTTTAAATGCAGAAAGTTTCATTTGTTTTAAAAAAAGTTTCACTTGACTTAAAAAAAATTTTTCATTTGGCTTGAAGAAGTTTCATTCGAATTGAAAAAAGTTTCATTTGAATTGAAAAAAGTTTAATTTGACTTGAAGAAATTTCATTTGACCTAAAAATTAGATATGCGACATCGACAGTAATTTCATGCTATTTAATGGGGTTAGTTAGATATTGCTTCCGTACAGTTAGGTAGAAAATATTATTAATGCCACATTTTTCTCAAACGCAACATCCTTTGTTTTGTATTCCACTTGCTTAAATATGACTTCATTGTTGAAAATTGTTTATTAAACATATTAGACTGAGTTAGTTCCAAAAGAAAACAAAAAAGTTACAAAGACCGTCTTTAACCCTAAAAAGGTAATATACGTAAATTTTACGTGTATTTTTATTTTATTTATTAAAAAGTAGCCTACGGCTAATTCAATTAATTTCTATACAATTATTATTTCTTATTAAGTTTAACAGCCAGCTGTATGTAAAATTTAAAGTTAATTATAACTAAAATAAATAGATTTATTAAGTCTTATTTTATATCACATTAATCATCAGCCATTGCATTAGCATCTAACCAGAGACCTATCCTTTCCCTAAAAAATCCAACTGTTCTTACAATTTTTATTTCATCTGGGACGGCAATATACTTTGCTAATCCATTATTAAATACTGATTTTAAGCCCTTAGTTGTACGTACAGGCTCCAAGTGAAACTGATTTGCCTGTCTAGTTAGGTACTGATGTACATCAGAGTTTCTTCTAATTAAAGATTCTAAATATTCAGGTAACAGGCCATTTTCAACTCTATAGGTCAAAGTTAGTACATCTCTTTTCACTTCATTTTCTATAGATAAATATCCTAAATTTCTTAACATACTTTGAACACGGTCAGTATGACTTTTGTTCAATACTGCCCTCAGCCCTTTATTCAAATTTTTTTGCAGCTTGGATATTGCTTGTTTATTTGCCATCAATAGTATTGTAGAACAATACTTTATATGAGGCACCAAAATCTTTTTAAATAATGTAGTTCTTCCTGCTTTCGAAATATTTTTTCTCAATCTACGCAGCAAGTTGACTTTCTTTGCTATTTTGCCATTTATATATTCAACGTGTTCTTTGGAACTCAAACCATTATCTATAATTACCCCTAGATACTTGTATCTTTGGACCCATTCCAGCTGTGACCCTGAAAGTAAAACTGATCTCATTTCAGCTTCCTCCCTAAATCTAGGCTTTCCTACTACCATACATTTGGTTTTTTGCACATTAACACACAATTGGTTCATACACAACCATTCGTATACAGTAAGTAAATCTTCATTAATCTTTGCAAGCCCAACTTGCACATCCTTTTCCCTTAAATAAATCAGTGTATCATCCGCAAAAATATGTATTTTGTAATGATGTAATAGTCCTGGCAAATCATTAATATATATTAGAAAAAACAACAACGAACCTAATTTACTTCCTTGTGGAACACCATGTTTTACTTCTATCTCCTCTGAAACTTTATTATTAAATCTTATAGTTTGATATCTGTTACTTAGATAATCTCCTATCCATTCATAAACTCTTCCAGTGATGTTATATAATTTCCTTAAATTTTTCAACAACAGATTCCTCCAAAGCTTTCGATTCTGTAGACCACACTCTGCTCTGTAGGAAGCTTGAAAACCTATTTAACTTCTCTGGTCATGCAGTTGCCCTTATAATATCATATCTTGGCGATAGGACTCAAGCAGTATGTATAGATGGTGAAAATTCTGACTTCCTTCATGTCTTAAGAGGCGTCCCTCAAGGCTCTATCCTGGGTCCTCTGTTATTTGTTCTGTACATCAATGACTTACCCGATGTCCTTAAGTATTGTAATGTTCATATCTACGCTGATGATGTGCAGTTATTTACGTGTTGTCCTCGTGATCAAACTAGCTTGTGCATAAGTAACTTAAGCCACGATTTGAATCAAATATTTTCATGGGCTGCTATGAATGGCTTATGTATAAACCCGAATAAGTCAAAATGTATTGTTATTCATAGAAGGTCTTTTCCCACTAATGATTTAGAGAATGTAGTGTTCAACAATTCCGTTATAGAATACGTAGATACGGCGAAAAACTTAGGTGTAATTTTTAACAAAACATTGACATGGAAAGACCATATTTTTAGAACGGTTGGGAAAGTGTATGGAATGCTTCGTACACTATGGTTAACACAGTATTTCACGTCTTTGCACATAAGACTACTTCTGGCTAAAGCGTACTTAATACCTACGCTACTCCATGGTTTTGTGATTTACTCAAACTGTGACTATCTGTGCAAGAACAAACTAAATGTTGTTTACAACAACATTGCTAGATATGTTTATGGGTTGAAAAGATTTGACCACGTATCTCAACATGCTGAAAGGTTGCTAAACATTTCTTTCGAAAATCTTTTAAAAGTCAAAACACTGTCCTTCCTCCATAAATTGATACACACGAAGGAACCTGACTATCTATATCGTAAGCTTATTTTTCTGCAATCATCAAGATCGGTGCTTCTTCTTAAGCACATCAGATACCGCTCGCTAACCTCTGAGCGCCAATTCTTTGTTACTGCAATACGTCTTTGGAACTCGCTACCTACTAGTCTTCGACTCTTAAGTAATGCTCTGCACTTCAGAAAAGAGCTAACATCATTTTTTAACGACCCTTAAACTGGATCTCAAATTGTTGTTGTTAAAATGTTCATTTCTAAGTCCTTCTCCTTTCTCTGTGTCTTCTTTCTTTATTTGTTAAATACTATTCAATCTATAACCAGCCAAAGGTTATCATCACTACTGCTGTCTTTTAATATTTATTAACTACTTTTCTTTAGTTTTAAGATTTACATTTACATACATAAATATTTCACTATTGTCCGTTATATTTAATTTAATTTGATTAATCTAATTTATTATTATTATAAATGTTCAATTTTTATAGCTCATGCTATTCATGACTAGCACTGTTAAATAATTTGTCAAAATTGTTGTGCTAGGAACAAATTTTCAAATAAATACATACATACATACATACATTCCTATTAATAGTTTCAAATGCTCTTTTGTAGTCTAGAAAAACTACTAGTACGCCTTCACCTCCATCAATGGCCCTCAACCAGTCTTCTATAACTAGTTGCAAAGCCGATTGTGTACTGTGTTTCTCTCTAAAGCCTAACTGGTGTTTTGTATGTAATCTATTTTCAGATATATGCTTAAGCAATGTTTCTTGTACAATAGTTTCAATGACTTTTTCTATCACTGGAAGGGTATTAATTGGCCTCAGGTCATTGCAATGCACACTTCCCTTCTCTGTGTAAGTGACTGCTGTACAATACTAGTTACTTCGTCACCCACCACTTCCCACAGTTTTTTAACTGTATCACAACTTATTCTATCAGGGACATTCGTATTTTTTTAAGTTTTTTACTATTTTTGTAATAGATTCCTTATCTACTTCTGGGAATTCACACAATGCAGCATATCCAGCTCTCTCTTCCATTTCATATGAGGTATTTATATTAGGTATATTTTGAACTATCTCCTCCATACTACCGACAAAAAACTGATTTAATCTATTGGCTATTTCAGAGGCATCAAATACCTGTTCGTTTTCAATTATCAAGCTATTCATTGGCTTAGACTCAACTTTATATAACGTTTTAAGATATTTCCAAAGTGTCTTCGGATCTTTCTTTAGTTTTTCAAAACTATCTTCTTGATACTTCATTTTCCCATTTCTCCAGACGCTAATAAATTTGATTATTTTTTGCTTATATTGCTCCCACGCTTAAAATTGCCCATATCCCGTTTCTTTCAACAGAAGAAATCTGTTATAAGCAATATCCCTTTCCATGTCGCATAAAAAGTCCTGTTACATTTTACCTTTATGCCTTATCGCTGTGAGCGTTGGGCAGTGGTTGTTTTGTTTTAGTGTTACATAAACAAGTGAATAATTAGTCAGTTATCAGTTCGCGGTTTGCTCTAATCGGTGTTACAAAAAAGTCTGCACGTAAATTTTACGTAGTCTTACTAATAACTGTTAAATTTTTTGAACGTAAGTTTGACGAGGTCTTGCTAATAATGTCTAAATATTTGTGGATGAAATTTAAGTTCCGTGTGAATTTCAGTTGAAATTAAAAAAAAAAAATGGAAAACTCAAGTCGTTGTGTTGCGGATACAGAAATAGAGGCTCTTTTTAACAATCTTGACAGCGATGCAAGTTTTACTGATGACATAATTGAGGAGGAAGTAGATTTTGATAGTGACGAGAGTTTGGATGATCCACACTATTCTCCTGAGTTCGAGGAAAATACTTTTGAAGCACAAGTAAGAATAAAGAGAATAAAGATGTATCCAATGCTCATACGCTTTTGGGAAAGAATGGTCATGTTTGGAGTAGCAATCTCGTGCAACGTATTAGCGGAAAACCTATGGCTATGAATGTTGTCTATATTTGACTTGTGTGGTGAGCATCAAATTAAAATATGTCAGTAATGTATGAATAATTTCTCATAAATTGTTCTATAACCTAGTTTAAGAAACCAAAAACTTTGTATTTTCATTCAATAAAACTAACACTGAAGACAAATAAGCTTTTATTATTATTATTATTATTATTTAAAATAACACACGGAAATGGTGTAGTACGTAAAATTTACGTATATTACCAACAACGTATGTTAAAACTGTCTTACCTTTCTAGGATTAAATTTGATGCTTATATTGATTAGGTCTTGAAAAGAAATTTTTATTTGGTGAAGTAACATTTGATTTTTAAAATGAGCGTACAATTACTTTGATCTTGAAGAGCTCTATAGTTTTTTCTTACGAGATTGCCACTCGGCTAGCAGTCAAGACCATATGGAAATGACTTCACAGGTTAAAGGTACATTAATGGCACATTCTTCGAAAGGCGTATATAATATATATAAGCTATAACAACAAACTATTTTGGCGGTATTTACAAGCATAGACCATATCAACATAAGCCCTCCCAACAAAGACCCTCTCAAAGAATTGCTCTTTCTCAACATTTTTTTTACACAGTCTAATTTACATTTATATTCATCAATTCGTAGATTATCCTTTTAATTTCATACGTGCAACATGACTTCTGTTTGTATGTTTATAATGTTGTGTAGGTATATTACAAATTTCTTATAATCTCAAAACTTTTGCCTTATATATTGTTTGATCTGTCATTGATAGGCGTAGAATATTATTAAGAAGTGACTGTGTTGGACATGTAGACAATAGACAAATACCCACACAAATATATTTGGGTAAGGAGAAAGCCATCTACTTAAAGAAACTTATTTAAATACGTGTGTATCCCAGTCAACAATTTCGAAAAGTTAGTTCAGTAAGGTCAAGTCACACGGAGTGTTTTTTCAGAGCAATATTTTCTCATTTGAAATGAAATGAAAGTTGATATGCTAAAAAAATTAAAAAGTCCTGAGTACCAAGTACGCTTACTTGTGGTTTTAGCTTAGCTAGCGCTCGCCTAGGGGTTGCAGTTAAATCACAACAGAGGTTACTTTGTCAAAAACTAATAATGTAGGGCTTTTTGAGAAGAGCTTCGTCGGCTTCTTTTAGATAACAACCGATACCAACAAGTTGTTATCTTATTATCGACGTATTATCTATAGCGAACTACTATTGCAGAGCTACCGGTTTGTTATGGCCTTGTTATTGTCGAATCATCGGCTTCTTATTGATTCCTCTCGACTTGTTATCGACGGATTACAGAAGAGTCATCGATTTTATATTAAAGTTATATCGGTATCTTTTTCAAAATAAACCGATGAATAGTAGATAACAAATCGATAACACGCCTATAAAAAATTGGTAACACTTTGATCGACACCTTTTCATTGTCAAACCGATAAATTTTTGGTAACAAATCGATAATTTTTCGATCACAAAACGATAACAGGTCGGTAGGATATTGGTAAAACTCGGATATCAAATCGATAACCTCTCGTTATAAAATCGATAAAATTTTAATAAAAAATTTATAACTTTTCGAACGCAAGTTAATAAAAAGTTGGACGCTTCCCTTAATTGAGGCAATACAAGTCAGAAATTACAGAAGGATTTTAAGTGAAAAATGATTGAAATTTGCGCGATTATATAAACTAGCCATAACTCTTCGATGAAAATCTATAAATTTTTTATAAAATACCCATAGCTTTTCAATATCAAAGCGACACCTTTTTGATAACTTATCAATAACAAGTTGATAATACGCCGGTAAGATATGGTTTTAACGCCGATAACAAATCGATAACTTCTCGTTATAAAATCGATAAGGTCAATCGACAAAAAATCAATCAATAAATTGTTGATAAAATATTTATAACTTTGCGATAACAAATCGATAGCTTTCCTACAACAGATCAATAACTTCTTGATACCGAATCTGTAATTTCTCGAAATCAAATCGATAACTTTTCATTTCAATTCTTTTTTTCATCGCTTCCTTTGCCTGTGGTGACTACATTTATGGTTTAATTCTTTATTACGCCATAGAACATACCAATACCGCGCCTACACTTTAATTCTATATTTCCCCATATAGCAAACTACTTCAAAATACTACGTTTACGCTTACAATACGCGTACGCTTACATTGTTTATTCCACCATACCGTATGCAGAGATCTTCAGACGTCAAAAAGTGTTTGCACTAACATAAAATTAAAAACGAAAAGGTCGCTAAATTATCAAGATACACAACATTTTTTTATTGAAAATACACTAAGCGCAATTTGCCAATGGTAAAAATTACGAAATTTCGAACGACCCAAAAGATTCAAAATACTCAAATACGAGAGCAATCTTAAAAATGAATTTGAAACCAATCTTTTGTGCTTATTGGGTACATTCCATGTTATTTACCCGAAAGTATTCTTCTAGGGTACATATAGGCATGCACCTATACATTTACATAAATCTATATGTAAAACATATACAAAATAAATGGAAAAGTGTAAATAATGCCGTGCGAAAATTGTGATACGAATGAATATACATATTTAGATGGCACAGATTAATGACCATGACAATTAACTTTCCTATTAGTGAAATGCTATAGCAGATAACACGTACATACGAACACTAGGGTGAGTCTTATTTTGTTTATTGAACATCTGAAAGGTATTCGCGGAAAACGTTGTTAGCGCCAATTGTAAGTTTTTTTTAAAAAGTATAAAATAAACCTTTGTTACGGAGTGGATCGCATTGATTTTTGAAACTTTTTTTCCAGCTTATCATAAACTATGATTTATGGAAGAAACTTTGTTTTTTGCCGAATTAATGTTTTAACAATGAAAGAGGGCAATAATAACGTGATTACCCTTCATATGTCAACGCCCTTATTCAAAAAGAAAGTGAAGTGCTATATTGTCAATGGAATTAACATCAACTGACCTTTGTTTTATAAAGAACTAATGTGGGAATTACTTTTCCCCGTCGCAATCAAAATTTTTGAATGAAATAATGCGGGATTTTCCACAAGATATTTGTTTGCTCCTAGGAAATGGATGCGATAAAAAAGCCGCTTCGTCATATAAAATAAACATTTGGAATTAAATTTGTTTTTTAATTCTTTTATATTTAAATTTTGATACGACATTGAGAAGGCTAGAATCTTGAAAATTTGAACATACATCAGAACTCGATGACAATGCACCATAAGGGAGGAAATTGTCGCTATGTCCCACCGGCAAAAAAATACTAAAAAACTCCTTAGAATTTCGAAATTTCTCGGTCGGGTCTTAAGTAACTTTCCGATTCTTCTATATCGGGGAGATATCGAAATACTTTGAGAAATTTCATACAGACCAGGTGGAATCTTGCTATCGATTTTTAAGTATCTTCTCTTTGGGATTTTGTTCATTTCGCATATAATATATTGTGGCGAATATTAGCATCACGTTCTGTGCTCTTGCACTGCGCTTGTCGGCTAAGACTCCAGCTATTAGGAGTGATACAGCTGTCAGATCTAGAAGCAGCAGGTGGCTTAAATCCTAGGAAGCGTTTAGTATTTGCCAAGAGGACGGAGTTATTTTATAACATAGGTCCTGGTTTTTGATAGGGTTTTTCAGTTTGGTCGTTAAACAAACTTCTGGTAACACTACGGACTTATTCAGTCTATGTGAGGTCTTCATGGACCGGCCAGTTCAACCTAACCTAACCTAGCATCACTATGCTGTTAGCAGCCACACTTATGTACAACGCAACGAAGAATATTCCACATACACATTACAAGCAGCTTGAAGCAGAGAGATTATTTCATATACATGTATGCACCTGGCAGCTTAGAGCAGAAGTTGTTACTCACACATGCACACGCATATGGCTAGAAGGAAGGCATAAACTACAAATATACATGTATATAGCTAAATAACCAAGCATGAGATACAACTGTTGTAGAAGGTATGTGCGTAAAACATCTAGACCTAATTAAAAATGGGCGCAAGCTGAGGAATCAGTATTCAGTTTGATTTAAATGCGCCATTAGTGAAGTATAATTGTGAAGTACTACTCCCAAAGTAGCCTAAATAAAGACCACTTTACATACTGAATATTGGAGTTATTTATTCGACAGTTCATCGATTCGAACGTTAGCAGAAAGTGTATAGTAATTCGTTAAATTCGTTACAATATATACTTTTTTTATTTTGGAAATAATTTTAGTTTTTTAAAAATATTATTAATTAATGAAAAAATTAACAAATTTACGATCCCTGCAAGTTACAATCACGGAATAAAGCTAGCGAGGAAAACATTGCTTTTCTTGACTACCTTAATGTGAATATATGTATGCATGAGTATGCCTGTTTAAAGAGAGGGGTCATTTTAAGATTCAAATTGATAAGTCTATTCGTGCCTATTATTAACATATTCATTTCTGGTTAAGCACACAGTTTTCAGTTAATATTCCCATTAATATATATTAAAAACATACTTATGTTAAAGTATACAAAAGGAAAGGAGTATTAGTGTAGTAGTGTGGGCAATCTCTAGAAAGATTCGTGATAGGGAGGATCGTACATCTTGGGTACATATTGGGTTTCTGGACATTTACAAACTCATTGACAAGAAAAAGCGGATAAGCTAGCTAAAAAAGGCGAATCCCTCGAAGTTTGTACCGTGAAAGCGCCAATCAAATTGGGTGCGACTAAAAGAAAGTGACAGTTGCACATAATCGACAAAGACGAAAAGTTTGGGGCTGCAAAGTGCGGGGCTGCAAAGTGGCGAAGATCATGTGCTCGTCTTACAAACTTAGACTAACAAAGCTACTCTTATAAATAAAAAAAAAACAAGGACTTTAGGCTTATAAAGAGTACTCTGAATGACCACTGCCTTCTGGCGTAACATGCAAGAAAAGGTTGGTTCTGCTAGTGCGCAAAATTGGCTTCATACCTGATGATAGCACATCTCCAGAACACATCTCTCAACATGACTTCCAAGCTGATATACAAATGCTAAATGTTAAAGAGGACAATGACATTGCTTCTTCAACCATCGCCCGGAGAATGCCGTAAATGAGTTATAACCAGTAACGGAGGAGGAATGGAGTTTGTCCATAGTGATGAGCATTACAGAAACATCATGTTTTTGGGTTACTTACTTACTATATTGGCACTTAACCGTTTAAAAGAATATGGCCATTCAAAAAGGCGCGCCAGTCGCTTATTCGCTGATTAATTGGCGCCAATTGGTCACACAAAGGTAATTTAATTCGTTTTCCACCTTGTCCTTCTAGCGGGGTAGGGACCGCCCTTTTCCTGTGCTTCCATAGGCTGGTTCCAATGAAAATACTTTCTTTGCTGTATCATCATCTTTCATGGAATAGCCAGCGTAGGCGCTGTGCTTTAATTCGCTGAACTAAGCATGTTGATGTCTGCGTAAAGCCGTCGCCAACGCGTAGAGGTCCTTAAATTTTTTCCAAAACTTTTTTCTTGAACACTCCCCAAGCCGTTGCTATTTGATGTTGTCATGGTATTGTTGAGCATGATATTCGAATGCCGAGAGAGGAGTTTATTATTCAATTGACTACCTAGTTCTAAGTAGCAATTATTGGCAAGAGCGATTCTTCGCTGGATTTCCTAGGTTAGGTTAGGTTGAACTGGTTGATGACTGAAGACCACACATTATTTGAATGAGTCCATAGAGTTACCAGAAGTTTGCTCAACAATCAAACGGAAAAACACCATCAAAAACCAAGATGCATGTTGTAAATTAACTTCGTTCTCTTGGCAAATACTAGAAGCTTTCTGGGACTGGTGCTGCTAGATCTGATAGCAGTGCCACTCTCAATGGCTGGTGTTTTAGTCTTGCGAGCGCACGGCACGAGTATAAAGCGTTCTCGATCGTTTCCTCTTCTAACCCGCATTCTCCTATATTTAAGGAAATGTGGTATTTGACTAAAAAATTAAAATATTTCCTATTTAGAGCCTTAGACTCTACATCTGTTATGACTGAAAAGCACCTACTTTAAATCAAGTGACGCTAGAAGGCAGTGATAAGAGTAGCTTTGTTAATCCTGCCTTTTCCATCCCCATGCTTGGCTCCACGCCATTCCGATTGGTCGTGTGCAACTTGCGCCTTCTTTTAATCTCGCACCATCTTATTGGAACCTTTACGGTACAAACTTCGAGCGTTGCACCGTATTTAGCTAGCTCATTCGCTTTTTTATTTCCATCTGATCCCATATGCCCAGGCACCCAATATAGAAGCATTTTTCTACTAATTTTTCCAAAAGGGAGTTTTCGCCCGATAAATAAAAGGAAAAACTTAACTTTTTTCTTGATGTATATTTCTCCCTATCCCGCTTCGCCCTGGAATTGCTGACACGCTTTTATACATTGTGCTATGAGATATTATAGCCTTTAATGTAAAAATTTACTCGGCTGCAGTTTAAGCTATTTTCTTCAGTGCTTATTTTGCTTTAGTCACAGCGACTACTTCCGTCTGAAAAATACTACACTGATCTGGAATCTTGTAGGATTTGTTGATTGGTGTACACGTGTATCGCCTCGTGTTGTTGTTGCTGTATTAGCGATAAAGATACCCCCTGAATGATTTGGGCAATGCTATGGATGTTGATGGTCCTTTCCCGGATATAGGTCCGGTACGTCCCGGTAACAAAGCACCATTAAGGTACAAGCCCGACTATCTCGGGAACGATTTATATCACCAAATTAAACCTTCGAGCTCCCCACCCCCTAGTTCCATGAAGAACCAGAGCCAGAGCCTCGCCTGCTAAATATGTGTATGATTCATTCTTATTGTGACGAATATGAGTGACACTAAGTGATACTCACATCCCTAGTCTGATACTAAGTAAATGAAGTCACAACAACAATAAAGCAGACAGTCACTTGTATGTACATAAACGAAGCAATCATTATGTCTACACATATGTACGTATACGCAGCTGAGAAGCAACGCACAACCACATGCATATATCTGAGATAATCCCGAAAGTTTGCAATGAGAGAAGCTACAAAATCGTGCAATTGTAGTTACAGCTGAGTAATTTGATAGCTGATAGTCAACTAGTAGATTCTAGAAATGGAAGCGCCTAGAAGATGCGAACGAGGAAATCAAAGAGTATAAAAGGCAGCGACAGATTGAGGCGCTAGAAGCAGTTTTGATTTAGACGCTATCTGGCGAGCAATAGCAGTATTATTTATTGTGAAGTACTTTAATAAAGGCCACTTTTCCATTATTCAATATTGGAGTTATTTATTCAACAGTTTAGTGATTCGAACTTAGCAGAAGGTTGCAAATAAGAGGATTTGCATAAATTCGTTACAATATTTATAACAGGATTCCCCTCGCGTAGGTGAGGTTGACACTTGGGTTGCGGGAGCTTTGAAGCTATAAAGCTTTGTATTGCGCTTATCAACCCCTTGAGTCCCTGTATGGCCTTTTCTGACATTTGAGCGCCCTTGCGCCAACCTTTCACCTCTATCGTGGCTCCAAGAGACCCCTAGAAGCGCACATAGGGAATTACCTAAGGAGTCTGACCGACCAATATTTGATGACGATTTGCTACTACGACGGTATGGTCTGCGGGCAAGCTGCCTCGCGGCAGCGCTAACATGCTATGTTTTTCTCCACCAGGACCACAAGTGGACACGTTTACAAGATTAATATCGTTGAATATAAGTTGGACATGTCAAAAATGTGTCTCACTTCGCTTTACAGATTGAGTCTAAAAGTGTTTTGCTACACACATTCATTCCGTTTAAAGTAAGATCGATCTCATTCGATTTGCCTTATGAAATTCCGCCAAAAATTAATCCATTCAATCTGCTGCAACTCCATTTATTACGACTAATACTTCTTAAGTTGTGCCAAAAGTACTTTTCCAAGAACCTCAGAAGTGAATTATAGTGGCACTGATGAGTTCCGTGAAAAGTCAAGAAATAGACGAAGACGACAAAAAGGAAAAATATCAATGAGGAAAATATAGAAAAAGTAATATTTCAAATATGCATCCAATCATATAAACTTTAGCATGCTCACACGTTCATAGTAACTGATTGTTTAACTTAGGGATGGGTGCCACCAAGGCAATGATACTTAAAAGGACATGAGCCTAAAATTACATACATAGTACATAGCTACATGTGTGTCAAACAGTACTCCTACTTTCATACCGAGTATTAAATGTCAAGCGACAAATAATAAGAATCGAGTAGAACGCAGTACAAGTACGTATGAATACGTCAAGTAGGAACTTCAGAACCTCGGCTAACCGAATGCCCAACTTTCCCTAAAATGAACGAACAAAATAAATAATTGAGGATAAAAGTCAACCTATTACAGAACGGCATTTGCAAGGATGTTGGTTGCGCAGAATCCTATTTTACATGAAATGGTCACACCCACAAAATTTGTGCCAACACAACATGACACACAAACGAAGTAAATTATGTTGAACCGTTATTAAGAATGCAACAGTGTTTGTAGTCAGCAAGAGCATGAGTGAATGTGAGAGAAATATACATATGGGGTAGAAGGATAATATAGAATTCATACATATTTGAGTGTAACAAAGGTGCAAAGAACGGAAGGACACTGATAACGAAGCTTTCACACGAAGACAAATTACGAATTTGTGTAGTGTCGCTGAAAATTCTTAAAAACTTTCGTTCATCGGCTGCAGGTAATAGATAAGTAATCGTGAGAAAGAGAGCGTGACATGTAGTAGAAAAGTGTGAAAGAGTGCGCATACAAAAAGTTTCACTTTATCATTGTTGGTTGCTTTTTTGTGTTCGCAAGAAAATGACGAAGAAAAATACCGTACGAGTTGAATGGCAAGAAAATGCATACCAATGCTGTTGCTTGAATTCGGCGCAGTCGAAGTCAACGCCACTGCCAATGTTAAGCGCCTTGAAGGCTGCAACGTCGCTCGACACGTGCATGTGAGGCATACTTTATTGCTGAATGTGTGTGTGCACGTGTTGGTATGACTGAGAGTAAACAATCGTAACTTGAATCAAACAAGTGGGTGGTAAACATTCTTATTTATTTACATACATAGATTTGTGTTGCTATTAATGGATAACCTGAATCTCACACACAATTACTCCCAATTGTTAATCGTTTCTCCCTCTCTGTAAGCTCTCACCTAAAGTAATTTCTTTCCGCTTGCAAAATCGGCAAACTTATTCTTTTCTGTCACATCATGATTTCTTTTTACACTCTCAGTTTTGGGAACAACGTCCAAGTTTACCTTAATTCCAAAGGCCGGTAGGATCTCTCATGTTTCACTCAAGGTCACCAATACCTCTGTTGTCTTCTCTTGTAGCATCAACTGATTGATCCGTGCTTACTGAACAAAATTCCTGAGTGGTTACTGTCGGCATCACGGCATACTTTTTTACGGGTACGATGTCAAAGGTCATCATTTTAGTTGAGCTTATGACCACTTATGACCACAGCCATTACTTCAAACGACTTTATGACCACTTCAAATTGCTGGAAAGACAATTGACGTTTTGACTATATGAAATGGTCAGAAGTTCAAATTTAAAATGGTTAAAATGTCAGTAATCCTGCTTTTTCAAAGTGGTCATAAAGTCAACTCTTTTTTTTTTCAAGTTGCCATAAGGTCAAGTATTTCGTTTCACTCCTCCACGTATTGAAACTTTAACAACCGTTGAAATTTTTTTTATATTTTATATCGTTCCTTTCCCTATACTTTGGTCCATTCTAGTAAAAATCGGATTAAAATTTCGGCTCACTGATGTCCTCACTGCGTAAAGCGGAACTTGCTTAACTAATGTTTAGAGAAAATTTGGAATAAAAAATCGGGCGATGTCTAACTAATCCCGCGGAAATTTCTTGCGTTTACGCTAGTCTTAAATTGCTGTCCTTTTCCCGAAGTGGTTGTTCTTGAATAAAGACACAACCCGAAGGTTTGGGGAGTGTTATCGATGTTGATAGGCCCTTGCCGGATATAGTTCCGGTATATTTCAGTAACAAGCACCATTAAGGTACTAGTCCGACCATCTCGAGAATGATTTAATATTACCACATTGAATCTTCTAAACCATACCGCCTAACCCTCTGGTTTCAAGTTGACAATCCGGTTGGAGAAGCTATAAATTACACTGGCAATCCTTTGAAAGGGTTTGAACTACACAACCCCTTGAATCATTTGGATATTTTAATCGTCCGTTACCACAGGCATACCTACCGTGGGCATATTCTAAGCCCACTAACACGCTGGGTATAGAGAGGACTAGTTGTCTGGATTAGTGAACCAATTAAATGGTTCAAGGATAAGTAAAAATTGTAAGTAAATTTAAGCAGAGTAGTTTTTTGGCGGGAGCTTATAATAAGCCGCAAGTTCAAGCTGGTCGACACTGCAGCGCCCTCCAAGCTGAATTAACGCCATCCCAAACTACTAGGGTTAGAGAATTTAACATCCACTCGGGAAGATAAGCACCTATTAAAGCAATTAGCAGAACTGTGGTGAGATTGAGAGTAATAGCAGTATCATGAGAAACTGTTCCGGTGCCCCCTAACTCCCAGGGATAAAACTGAATCGGGAATAGAAATCTGTGAAGAGGACTAGGACCTTCTGGCCATACGTAGATATTTTCCAACTGAACGGATGCGCCTTGGTTGTTATGTCAGCGTGCTACATCTGTATTACCGCGGCCTTCATATGTCGTCTACTAGAGGTTCTTAGTTCGCTAGATTTAGATTCGCACAGAGCCAGATATTTTCCTACAGGGCATATATACAAATAACAGGCGTGTGTATACAAATATATATATGGCCATATATATATATATGCTTGTAAATATAAGTATTTATGTTAATTTTTCGTTGCGATGAATTTGAAACCACGTGTTTTACCAGCCCAAAGATAAATGAATTGTAGATGATGAACCGCCTGATGTTGTCATTCATTGCTGCCGCTGGGAGAGCAACTGATTTATAACTTGACGGCTAATTCGAACCTGCCTTGTGAATATGTGCTCTGGTAAAGATCGCCGTAGTTTTTGATGTCCCCATAGTCTCTACGTACATACATATGCTGAGTCTCTTCTGAGCGGATTTTTAGACGCTCAAAGAATTTGGAACGCTCAGCCGTGTAGTAGGGGTCTCGCTATCAGTGGGAGAATTTGTCGTTGTTTGGTGAAGGGTAGTGTATTTGCGTTTAATGCCCATAAGCGGAAGTTAAACTCCAAATAGGAGCTTACGGTTTTTCAAGCTAATGCGTAGTTAATTTAACATTCAAATTGGATTACCCACGCGTTTTATTATGTATATTTGCTTGTGTGTATGTTTGTAGAGAACCCTGCAATCAAATCAACTAGTAGTAAACTACTTAAATTGCGGCTAGTAATCTACTATCTAACTATCTTTTTTCTACATAGGCACTTTTAACATAAAGCTATTCTGCGAGATTTCCATTGACGGATCATGTTTCATACCAAATTAAGATAATCATAAAATACTAGTCCCTTCGCATACCAGACCCAAGACCTTGGCAAAGCAACGTCAAAAATTTAGAACCACATTTTTTCAATTAGAAAAATGTTTTTATAAACGGGGTCGCCTCTCAGCATTGATTTGGCAAACACTGTATAAAAATCTTCTCAGTAGATGCTCATCTGCCTTGCAGATGCTGTTCGGAGTTGGCGTAAAATATGTAGGTCACGGCCCGTCAATTTGCATGAAAAATAAAAGGAGCACGACAAAACTTGGAAAGAAGCTGTGTCATGTTGTTCCGTCTAAAATACTGTCTACAGATAGTAACGAGCGTTGTCGGGGCGATAAAAATTGGCTAGACATGAGTCGTTGTTTGTCCGTAGCTTTGACCTAGCTATTTTGCAGAGACATGGTTTCTAAGAGACTTGAATGATTTCAGAAGATTAACGGTACTCAAACCCAGCTTACTTCGTACTCGCATCTTAAAATAGCTAAAAAGTTCACCCGAGCAAGGCAGCAATACTTGGTCAGAAGAATCAGTCATTGTAAACGAACGTGCTCCGCTTACCCGATACCTAACTGCCAAAGAAGAGGCTGAAGTGTATATTTTTTTTCAACGCAAACGACCTCCTCTCTGAACTTGAACACGCCATAAGCCATAATCATCTTTGTGTTTTATTGAACCGCCACGCCGCTGGAGAAGCTCTAATTCCCTTGGTTTTACCAATTGACGCCAGTTAGCTGAGTGAATAAGCGACTGCCGCGACTTGTTGGACGCTCAAACCTGTTTAAATTGTTAAACGCCACTTAAGAAAGTAAGTAAAAAAATCGCTCTATTTCTTCGACTAAGTGCAGTATCATTTAGCAGTCTTATTACAAAATAGTATCTTTTCGGACTAGTTTAGTATGAAGATACTGGGAATCTATATTATGGACGTAGTTCTATGAGAAATATGTGATATCTGGGTGTGGAGTTAGATTTGCAAATTTCATAAAAAAAAGGTAAAGTGTTGTTTGCATGCAAATTTTTAAGTAAATCGATTCAGAATTCAGTTTTTGTTTACTAAAAAAAGTGGAAGTGGTTATTCTGTAATGATCCATTTTGGCGCCCAATGTGACAAATATGTTTTTTTGTTCTACCTACATTCTTGAGAAGTGTCATACGTTCAAGCCACTGATCAAAAGCTTTTTAATTTGCCTTGTTTAGTATCTTCAAAGTCTACATGAAGGAGATTCTTCAGAAGATAGGTGAGGGCTAGGGTTTTACCAGAATTGATAGCTATGTTAATATCGATATTATTATAACTTAATACTAATTATTATTATACTAATTGACATCGCAAGGTCAAGATCCAGACTTTCAGATATCCAAATGAACTATTCAAGCCCTCTAATGAGAGGACAAAGTTCAGATGATTAGATCACCCGCCATCAATGTAAAACATGTTAGAGGAGCGGAGAGTCCTATTAGGAATATTGAAACATATTGTGGCTAATTTTAGCATCACTAAGCTGATAGTAAGTCAAGGCACAACAACAAAACATTAAAGCAAGCTACACTTGTGTACATGAACACATCTATCATCATTTATACACATACATAGAAGGCGACGAAGAGATATCTCACACACAAACATGTAGTCATCATTTGAAGTTCTTGCACGCATATAACTAAATTACCAAGCAGGAAATACAATAGTTCTAGAAAGTGAAACGTCTAGGCCTTTGGAGGAATATGCGGAAGAGGCAACAGAGATAATAAAAGCAGCGCAAGCTGAGTAATAACAAATCAGTTTTGATTTAAACAAGCTATTGGTTGTGAAGTATAATTATGAAGTACTACTCCCAAAGTAATCTAAACAAAGACCGGTTTACAATACTGAATATTGGAGTGATTTATTCAACAGTTTAGCGATTCGAACGTTAACAGAAGTGCATAAATAACCAGAACCAGGATTTCCCTAAATTCGTTACAATATTCTTCCAAGAAGAGCTGGAAAGTCAATTGCACCAGCGATAATGTCGAAGATTAACATTAAATTTTGAACAGAGCATCTGACTTCGTATGACAAAATGTCGGTAAGCATGCACCTAGCAGAATAGGGAGGCTAGGGATTATCGAAATGTAGAGGTTAAAGAGCGAAATCGAAAAAATTTGCGTTAAACGTTTTCAATTCTTGCCGAACGTGTTGAGTAAATGGGATTTAAAATGACAGTCCATACTCAAACTTGGATTGCACTAAAGAATTATACAACAGCAAGAGCTATGCTTGGGTCATGTTGTCGAAAGTGCACTCATATATTTGTAAAACGTCTTAAAGCAAATGTTTAGTCGCAGATTAATATGAAGAGCCCAGATATTAAAAGAATTTAAATCATCCTGAAAGAGTAATACATCTAATGCACATGTGATTTAAGTCATCTGCATAAAGTAAATATTTTGAATGCTTTATATGTAAACCAACATCACTGAAGTTTAAAATCAGGATCTGCCTGAGATGCTGCCGTGTGGCACACCGGATATTGCTAAAAACTCATATGACTTCATATTTTCCATTTTAACAAAATACATTCTATTTGACAAATATGTTTCCAAGACATTCTTCATGTTTTTATGTCTGTGTTGTATTCAGTTGCATCCATTTTTATACTCAGCTGAGCAGAGCTCACAGAGTATATTAATTTTGTTCGCATAACGGTACCCGGTAACGGCATAAACTATTCGAGATAGATATAGACTTCTTATATATCAAAATGATCTGGGCGAAAAAACAAATTCATTTAGCCATGTCCGTCCGTCCGTCCGTCTGTCCCTAAACACGTAAACTTGAGTAAATTTCAGCTCAGATCGCTCTTTAAAATGAACGAATTCGGACTTTAACCACGCCCATTTTTTCGATATCTAAATTTCGAAAAACCGAAAAAGCGCGATAATTCATTACCAAAGACGGATAAAGCGATGAAACTTGGCAAGTGGGTTGACCTTATGACGCAGAATATAAAATTAGTAAAATTTTGCGTAATGGGCGTGG
The DNA here is from genome assembly GCF_040869045.1 of Eurosta solidaginis. Lineage (NCBI taxonomy): Eukaryota > Metazoa > Arthropoda > Insecta > Diptera > Tephritidae > Eurosta > Eurosta solidaginis. Next base: position 321,263,769 of record NC_090319.1, on the reverse strand, counting down.
CACCGCTCACTTTTAAAAGAAGGTAATTTAAAGGTTTTGCAATCTGTAATTTGGCAGCTGAGTATGTAATGTTCGGTTACACCCGAACTTAGCCTTCCTTACTTGTTATTTGTAAGATTACTAAACAATTAGTTGATTTATTCCCAGGTCTTATACCCTTAAGCTTTTAAATCGTTTTTAATGTCGTCAGTTTTTAAGTCGGAATTTTTAAGTTCTTGGAACACAAGCTTCAAAGTTCTCAAGATCTATAAATTTGTGTTTCTAAATCCTAACTTACTGCTAGTTTAATCAAAACTCTTCGTAGCCCTTATATTCATAATATGTATTTCATTATTCATCATTCACAATCAACTTTTTTTTTACTAATAATTATGTAAGTGAGTTTAGAAGTTTATTTTTAGCATTATAAATTGAACATTTGAAGAAAATATATATACTATATGATTAAAAGTCAATAAAGTTCTTGGCGCTCGCTTGAAACGTGACTAAAAAGCTTTTGTTTAAGCGTTGCTGAACTAAGCTTGCTTAAATTTTATGCAAAATATACAAGCAAAAATATACAACTGCTTACATTAGACTGGTTGAAAACATGTTTTTTTTTTTTGCTTGAAAAAGTCAAAGTTACACACCCCAACTTTTCTTTATATATCACACACAGTAAAATAATGTGTTCTAACTTTGTTAGGCAAACATTATATACATGGTTCAACTGTATGGTTGGCTCATCTGTACAATAACAAAATATGTCTGTTCAAATTGTCAGAATCTGTGTTGGTGCGAATGGTATGGAATGGAAACATAAAACTTAACAGTTTTTGTATGACAATGTGTTGGTTTCATTTTGAGTTTGCTATCTCCTTTTGACAATCCCATCGACCAGGCAATGAAATAAATAAAATCAGCTGATGAGATGAGCCAACCATACAATTGAACCATGCATTATATAATACCAAACTCACACAAAGAGTTAATAAAATAATTAGTCAAGTGTTTTACATTAAAATGCTTGGTGAAATATAAGAGGTGGGATCTATTTTATAACATGGGTATAGGTGCTGGTTTTTGATAGGTTTTTTCAGTTTGGTCTTTGTCAAAGACTTTGAGCGAATTTCTGATAACACATTCATTCTAATTGACGTATTTACAGACCGTAAAGTTCAACGTAACCTAACTTTGTTAAAAGCATTGTTTGCTATATAGTTTTTCAGCATGCACCAATAAACAGATCCCGCATTAAAAAATGAGAGAGGAAAAAATCATAGTTAGCTGGGAAATAAATTTTATCGGCGTGACGTCACGCTTTTGACAACATGTTACAATTTTTATCTCAAAGGTTTATTTGGGTCGAGTTGAAAACTAAATAGTATCACTACCTAAATAGTATACTACTAATACGTTGGAAAAGCTGATTGTTTATAAGTGACGATTGGATGAAATGACGTGAATTCATTGTTCGTGTCTTAAGACATGTTTGTTCACATTTAACTCACAGTTTTTGTACTTTTTTTTGTACGGAATGATAATAGAAGGAGTAAAATATAAGTAACAAGTAGGGAAGGCTAAGTTCGGGTGCAACCGAACATTACATACTCAGTTGAGAGCTATGGAGACAAAATAAGGAAAATCACCTTGTAGGAAAATGAACCTAGGGAACCCTGGAATGTGGTTGTATGACATGTGTATCAAATGGAAGGTATTAAAGAGTATTCTAAGAGAGAGTAGGCCATAGTTCTATGGATGGACGCCATTTAGGGATATCGCCATAAAGGTGGACCAGGGCTGACTCTAGAATTTGTTTGTACGATATGGGTATCAAACGAAAAGTGTTACTGAGCATTTTAAGAGGGAGTGGGCAATAGGTCTATAGGTGGACGCCTTTTCGAAATGTCGCCATTAGGGTGGGCCAGGGGTGACTCTAGAATGTGTTTGTACGATATGGGTATCAAATGAAAGGTGGTAATGAGTATTTTAAAAGGGAGTAATCCTTAGTTCTATATGTGGACGCCTTTTCGAGATATCGCCATAAAGGTGGACCAAGGGTGACTCTAGAATGTTTGTACGATATGGGTATCAAACGAAAGGTGTTACTGAGCATTTTAAGAGGGAGTGGGCATTAGGTCTATAAGTGGACGCCTTTTCGAGATATCGTCATTAGGGTGGGCCAGGGGTGACTCTAGAATGTGTTTGTACGATATGGGTATCAAACGAAAGGTGTTACTGAGCATTTTAAGAGGGAGTGGGCATTAGGTCTATTGGTGGACGTCTTTTCGAGATATCGCCATTAGTGTGGGCCAGGGGTGACTCTATAATGTTTGTACGATATGGGTATCAAACGAAAGGTGTTACTGAGCATTTTAAGAGTGAGTGGGCATTAGGTCTATAGGTGGACGCCTTTTCGAGATATCGCCATTAGGGTGGGCCAGGGGTGACTCTAGAATGTGTTTGTACGATATGGGTATCAAATGAAAGGTGGTAATGAGTATTTTAAAAGGGAGTAATCCTTAGTTCTATATGTGGACGCCTTTTCGAGATATCGCCATAAAGGTGGACCAAGGGTGACTCTAGAATGTTTGTACGATATGGGTATCAAACGAAAGGTGTTACTGAGCATTTTAAGAGGGAGTGGGCATTAGGTCTATAGGTGGACGCCTTTTAGAGATATCGCCATTAGGGTGGGCCAGGGTGACTCTAGAATGTGTTTGTACGATATGGGTATTAAATGAAAGGTGGTAATGAGTATTTTAAAAGGGAGTAATCCTTAGTTCTATAGGTGGACGCCTTTTCGAGATATCGCCATAAAGGTGGACCAAGAGTGACTCTAGAATGTTTGTACGATATGGGTATCAAGCGAAAGGTGTTACTGAGCATTTTAAGAGGGAGTGGGAATTAGGTCTATAGGTGGACGTCTTTTCGAGATATCGCCATTAGGGTGGGCCAGGGGTGACTCTAGAATGTTTGTACGATATGGGTATCAAACGAAAGGTGTTACTGAGCATTTTAAGAGGGAGTGGACATTAGGTCTATAGGTGGACGCCTTTTCGAGATATTGCCATTAGGGTGGGCCAGAGGTGAGTCTAGAATGTTTGTACGATATGGGTATCAAACGAAAGGTGTTACTGAGCATTTTAAGAGGGAGTGGGCATTAGGTCTATAGGTGGACGCCTTTTCGAGATATCGCCATTAGGGTGGGCCAGGGGTGACTCTAGAATGTGTTTGTACGATATGGATATCAAATTAAAGGTATTAATGAGGGTTTTAAAAGCGAGTGGCCCTTAGATGTATATGTGAAGGTGTTCTCGCGATATCGACCAAAATGTGGACCAGGTGATCCAGAAAATCATCTGTCGGGTACTGCTAATTTATTTATATATGCAATACCACTAACAGTATTCCTGCCAAGATTCCAAGGGCTGTTGATTTCGCCTTGTAGAATTTTTTCATTTTCTTCTACTTAATATGGTAGGTGTCACACCCATTTTACAAAGTTTTTTCCAAAGTTATATTTTGCGTCAATAAACCAATCCATTTACCATTTTTCATCCCTTTTTTCGTATTTGGTATAGAATTATGGCATTTTTTTAATTTTTCGTAATTTTCGATATCGATAAAGTGGGCGTGGTTATGGTCGGATTTCGGCCATTTTTTATACCAAGATAAAGTGAGTTCATGTAAGTAGGTGGGCTAAGTTTAGTAAAAATATATCGTTGTTTGCTCAAGTTATTGTGTTAACGGCCGAGCGGAAGGACAGACGGTGGACTGTGTATAAAACCTGGGCGTGGCTTCCACCGATTTCGCCCATTTTCACAGAGAACAGTTACCGTCATAGAGTCTATGTCCCTACCAAATTTGAGAGGGATTGGTAAATTTTTGTTCGACTTATGGCATTAAAAGTATTCTAGACAAACTAAATGAAACTGGGCGGAGCCACGCCCATTTTGAAATTTTCTTTTATTTTTGTATTTTGTTGCATCATATCATTACAGGAGTTGAATTTTGACTTAATTTACTTATATACAGTAAAGATATTAAATTTTTTGTTAAAATTAGAATTTAAAAAAAAATTTTTTAAAAAGTGGGCGTGTTCTTCATCCAATTTTGCTAATTTTTATTTAGCACATATATAGTAATAGTAGTAGCGTTCCTGCCAAAATTCATCATGATATCTTCAACGACTGCCAAATTACAGCTTGCAAAACTTTTAAATTACCTTCTTGTAAAAGTGGGCGGTGCCACGCCCATTGTCCAAAATCTTACTAATTTTCTATTCTGTGTCATAACGTCAACCCATCTGCCAAGTTTCATCGCTTTAACCGCCTTTGGCAATGAATTATCGCATTTTTTCGGTTTTTCGAAATTTTCGATATCGAAAAAGTGGGCGTGGTTATAGTCCGATATCGTTCATTTTAAATAGCGATCTGAGATGAGTGCCCAGGAATCTACATACCAAATTTCATCAAGATACCTCAAAATTTACTCAAGTTATCGTGTTAACGGACGGACGGACGGACGGACATGGCTCAATCAAATTTTTTTTCGATCCTGATTATTTTGATATATGGAAGTCTATATCTATCTCGATTCCTTTATATATGTACAACCAACCGTTATCCAATCAAACTTATTATACTCTGTGAGCTCTGCTCAACTGAGTATAAAAAATGTGTCCGGAAGCGATCTGTAAATCCTGTCAAAATTCAACATACAACACTTCTTGAAGTTTTATATAAAAATGGTGTACGTTGAGTCAGTAAGGTCAGCTAACCCTGTTTTGCGATAACAATTGGGAGCACCAAGAGAGATCAAATCTTCCTAACTCAGTGAAAATCTTCTCTTTCCTCTATTACAAACTGCCGGAGCGTATTAGTTCATCCGCATAACATGACCTAGCTAGCGAAGCTTTCTGTTTTTATTCGCTGCACTATCGTCGTATCTGCGAAAAGTTCATATAGCTCATCATTATACCTTCTTCGATACCCGCCGTCGACATCACGGATAGGATTATAAATCTTCCGGAGAACCTTTTTCTCCAATACTCCAAGAGCCATCTCATCTTCTCTCGACACTTTGCATGACTCCGAACCACACATCAGGACAGGTATGATGGGTGCCTTGTAGAGCACGAATTTTGTTCATCGAGAAAGGACTTTACTTTTCAATTGCCTTAAGAAGCACTTGTTGGGAAGAGTTATTCTCCATTCGATTTCTAGGCCGACATTGTTTTCGCTTTTAATGCTGCTTCCCAAATAAACGAAATCCTTCACTGTCTCGAATTTATATCCGTGAACAGTGTCGCGACTACAGTGTCCACATTTACTGCAAAACCCACTTTTTTTGCTTCTTTATTTTATACCAACTCTTCGCCGCCATGTTTGAACAGCCCGGCAAGTATCTCGTCATTACTTGGCACCTTGTGATTTTTTAGCCGTGATATTGCTATTCTCACTTCACCATAGTCGGATGTCGGAGCGTATTTTTCATCATCGGCGATCGGGGTATCGGGTTCGTCTTCCTCACGCTCCGTACGTCAGTAATCATGTCGCCATTATCGTTCCTACAGGAATCTGCCCCGGTCTTGAAACCGACTCCGTGTGCACCTGATAAGGCAGATAAGTTTTTTGCTGAGAAACATTTCATGGTAAAAACACAATCGGAGGGTTTGCCAAGCCACCAAATCAATTTGATGCTAGTTGTTCGCCCGCTTTCAAAAAGGGGAAAAAAATATACTCCGAAAATAAAATTTTTACTCCGGCGTAGTCGTTTACTTAGGTAACAGTTTTAAATACTCCGAACACTGTAAGCGAAATATGAGAGAAATGTAATAAAACGAAAAACTTGAAAAACGCTACGCCACCAAACTTTTTTTCAAATTCGATTACAAATACAACAATTCCGGTATGCGGGATCTTGGCTCTTTTGTTTATGGTTTGGCAGCTTAATGTTGTGAATAGAGTGAAAGCAGTAAAAGAAGGCAGTCGAATGGAGTGGAATGAAGAACAGTAGGAAGAACAGAGTTGCATTGAATAATAAATAATTTGAAAAACTCTACGTTTTCTCTGCTTTTTACACTTAAAGGAGTAACCCTCCGTAATAAATTAAACTTTTAATGAAAATCAATAACTCTGAACTAAACTCTTTTCTCCATGATATAAAATTAAAATGCTGTGGCACAGGAGCAACACTTTCGTGACTACATAAACCCTGTTTCAATCTTTTACCTCTCTGCACAGAACCCTAATTGACCGTCTTCAAGCGAAACAACAATGGTAACCCAGATTTTCCCGTTATGCTCACTTAAGCGAGTGCCTGTCAGAAAGAAGTCAACACACTTGTACTTGTACACTATGAACTTTGAGCGATAAGGTGTTAGTTGCGCTTATTGTTAAAAGCCCTGGCAAAGTTGACGTATCCATCCATATAAAACAGCTGATCCAACCAATCTTGTGGGAATCAATGTAATTGGTCAACCATACCATAGCCAACCAATTGGTTTTTGGTTTTTCGCCATATCCATAATATAAAAATATTTGAGTTGGTGAATTGATTAACTTCTGTATATTTTATTTATTTACGTTTTGGCCAAGAGACTTATTCTTAGTAATTTTTTGCGTTTTCTTCATTTTTAAGAAAATTTTGCGATATTTAGGTTAATGCACCAATAAATGATGCCAATTGATATAGATAAGTAAAATATGGTTATGACTATGGCGTTATAACTATGTTAACTTTGCCTGGCCCTTAAGGTTTACAATGGTTAAAAGCGTTGTGTGAATAGGAAAAATTAATTATTTCGTTAAATGATATTTTCCATTTAGCTTCTGTATTAAATTGGTATAAAACTTAAAAAAAATCTGCTATACGCTTTGATAAAAAAAGCACTCCTTTCAACCTAACAGTTAAAGAAAAGCAAAGCTTTTGCTGATGATTTTACCGCTATGGTAAGTTGCAATTATTTTGGAATGATTTTCCGTCATCCCTTGCCAATTTTGGTTTGTTTGGAGACAAACCGGGTTTGGCACTGTGCTATCTTCAGTGTTAATTTTCCATTCTATTTTTTGATATAGTCTAATGTTCATACATAAATAGGTTTATACAGCTCTAGAGTCTGTTTGTTAGTGTCATCTAATATCTAATATCTAATATATATATTATAAATGGGAAAGTTTGGATGTTAAGATGTTTGGATGTTTGGATGTTTGGATGTTTAGATGTTTGGATGTTTGGATGTTTGGATGTTTGGATGTTTGGATGTTTGGATGTTTGGATGTTTGTCCAGACGTTTGTCTTTGTGACTCAATAACGCAAGAACGGCTGGACCGATTTGGATGAAATTTTGCACACATATAGCCAATAGTCTAGAAGGATCTACTAGCTATATATTTTTCAAAAGGGGCGTGGTCCCCGCCCCCTAGGAACAGTTATAATGTAATTATTATATTTTTTCGTCTTTGCGACTGAATCACGCCAGAATGGCTACACGGATTTTGATAAAATTTGGGACACAGACAGTAGTCTACTAGCGAAATTTTTTTCGAACATGGAAAGAGGGGTGGGGGTCCCACGACCCTTAGAGAAATTATTTTTCATAATTTTTACACATTATAACTTTACGTATACTGGCCTTCACCAATATCACAGACTCAAGGGGTCAAATAAGTCGAGGGCTTACAAAGTAAGCAGTGACACCCTCCGCCCGGCCCCCTTTATCTACCCCTCTGGTGTAAAATCCATAAATTGTTATAACTCAATCTAAATTTTCTCCTAAATCAATAGTTTTTGGTATCTGGTACATACAGAACGAGATCTAGACAATTTTGGAGGAACGATCAGTGGTCCTCTCCTCTACTCCCGCCATCCGCCCTCCATCAATTGTTTTTATTAGCACGCTTTTATTAGCTTTACTGTATGGTTCTATCTAACTTTTTATTCGCTCCAATGCGCCTGCTGCCTTATTAACATGGTTTTATAATTAGCTTCACCTTATTTGTAATCCCGTAAGGGTCATATCGAGACCCTTCCGGGATCATTTCTGTATGGTTTTCGGGATCGGTCCGGGATTACGCCGGGGTAATTTCGGGACTTTTTCGGGACTATTTCGGGATCATTTTGGGACCCTTCCGGGATCATTTCTGTATAGTTTACGGGATCCGTCCGGGATCCCGTCGGGGTTATTTTGGAACATTTTCGGGACTATTCCGGAATCATTTCGGGACTATTTCGCGATCATTTGGGGACCCTTCCGGCATCATTTCTGGATGGTTTTCGGGATCCGTGCGGGATCTCGTCGGGGTAATTTCGGGATCATTTGCATACCTTCGAGAGATAAATTCTTGATGGTTTCCGGGATCATTGCGGGACTTTTTCGGGGTTATTTTGGGTCCCTTTAGGCATCATTTCTGGATGGTCCTTGGGATTCGTCCGGCATCCCGTCGGGACTTTTTCGGGATCATTTGGGGGCTCTTCCGGCATAATTTCTGGATGGTTTTCGGGATCCGTCCGGGATCTCGTCGGGGTCATTTGGGGACTTTTTCTGGATCATTTGGGGGCTCTTCTGGCATCATTTCTGGATGGTTTTCGGGATCCGTCCGGGATCTCGTCGGGGTCATTTGGGGACTTTTTCGGGATCATTTGGGGGCTCTTCCGGCATCATTTCTGGATGGTTTTCGGGATCCGTCCGGGATCTCGTCGGGGTCATTTGGGGACTTTTTCGGGATCATTTGGGGGCTCTTCCGGCATAATTTCTGGATGGTTTTCGGGATCCGTCCGGGATCTCGTCTGGGTCATTTGGGGACTTTTTCGGGAGCATTTTGGGGCTCTTCCGGCATCATCTCTGGATGGTTTTCGGGATCCGTCCAGGATCCCGTCGGGGTCGTTTCGGGACTTTTTAGCAACTAATACGGGATCATTTGGGAACCCTTTCGGCATCATTTCTGGATAATTTTCGGGATCCGTCCGGGATGCCGATGAGGTCATTTCGGGACTTTTTCTCGACTAATACGGGATCATTTGCGGACCCTTTCGGCATCATTTCTGGATAGTTGTCGGGATCCCGTCACGGTCATTTCGGGGCTAATACGGGATCATTTGGGGATCCTCTAGGGGTCGTTTCGTGACTTTTTCTGTTTTATTTCGGGATCATTTGGGGACCCTTCCGGCATAATTTCTTGATGGTTTGCCGGATCCATCAGGGTCATTTCGGGACCATTTTGGGATCATTTGGGGACCCTTCCGAGATCATTTCTGGATCCGTCCGGGATGCCGTAGCAGCCATTTCTGGATTTTTTGTTACTTTTCTGGGATAGTTTTTGGATCCTTCCGGGATCATTTCTGGATCTGTGCGGGATCCCATCTGGGTCATTTCGTGACTATTTCGGGATCATTTGGGGTACCTACCGGCATCATTTCTGGATGGTTTTCGGTATCCGTCCGGGATCTCGTCGGGGTCATTTGGGCACCTTTTCGGGATTATTTGGGGCTCTTCCGGCATCATTTCTGGATGGTTTTCGGGATCCGTCCGGGATGCCGTCGGGGTCATTTCGGGACTTTTTCGCGACTAATACGGGATCATTTGGGAACCCTTTCGGCATCATTTCTGGATGGTTTTCGGGATCCGTCCGGGATCCCATCAGGGTAATTTCGGGACTATTAGGGGATCATTTGTGGACCTTTCCGGCATCATTTCTGGATGGTTTTCGGTATCCGTTCAGGATCCCGTCGGAATAATTGCGGGACTTTTTCGGGATCATTTGGTGTCCCTTCCGGCATCATTTCTGGATGGTTTTTGGGATTCGTCCGGCATCCCGTCGGGGTAATTTCGGGACTTTTTCTCGACTAATACGGGATCATTTGCGGGCCTTTTCGGCATCATTTCTAGATAGTTGTCGGGATCCGTTCGGGATCCCGTCAGGGTCTTTTCGGAACTATTAGGAGATCATTTGAGGACCTTTCCGGCATCATTTCTGTATAGTTTTCGGGATCCTTTCGGGGTTCAGTCAGGGTCATTTCGGGACTTTTTCGGGATCAGCTAGAGATGGCTTTCAGGATTCGTCCGGGAACCCATCGGTAATTTCTGAACTTTTCCGAAACTATTTCGGGATAATTTTGGGACCTTCCCAAGATCATTTCTGGATGGATTTCGGGATCAGTCCGGGATGCCGTCAGGTTCATTTTGGTATTAGGTGATCATTTGAAGACCTTTCCGGCATCACTTCTGGATGGGTTTCGGTATCCGATAAGGATCCCGTCGGAATCATTGCGGGATTTTTCGGGATCATTTGGGGTCCCTCCCAAGATCATTTCTGAATGGATTTCGGGATCTGTCCGGGATCCCGTCAGGGTCATTTAGGGGTGCGTTCGAGATCCCGTCAGGGTCATTTCGGGACTTCTTCGGGACTATATCGGGATCATTTCTAGATGGTTTATGGGATCCGTCCATGACCCCTTAAGGGTCATTTCGGGACTATTAGGTGATCATTTGAGGACCTTTCCGGCATCACTTCTGGATGATTTTCGGTATCCGTTCGGGATCCCGTCGGAATCAATGCGGGACTTTTTCGGAATCATTTGGGATTCCTTCCGGCATCATTTCTGGATGGTTTTCGGGATTTGTCCGGGATCCCGTCGGGGTTATTTCGGAACCTTTTCGGGGCTAATACGGGATCATTTGGGGATCCTCTAGGGGTCGTTTCGTGACTTTTTCTGTATTATTTCGGGATCATTTTGGGACCCTTTCGGCATAATTTCTTGATGGTTTGCCGGATCCATCAGGGTCATTTCGGGACCATTTTTGGATCATTTGGGGACCCTTCCGAGATCATTTCTGGATCCGTCCGAGATGCCGTAGGAGCCATTTCGGGATTTTTTGTTACTTTTCAGGGATAGTTTTTGCACCCTTCCGAGATCATTTCTGGATCTGTGCGGGATCCCATCTGGGTCATTTCCGGACTATTTCGGGATCATTTTGGGATCCTTCCGGAATCATTTCTGTATGGTTTTCGCGATCCGTCGTGGATCCCCTCGGTGCCATTTCGGAACTTTTTCTGGAGTATGTCGGGATAATTTAGGGACCCTTCCTGGATATTTTCTGGATGGTTTTTGAGATCCGCTCGGGAGCCCGTCAGGGTCATTTCGGAAACTTTTCGGGATCATTTTGGAAGACCTTCAGGGATCATTTCTGTGTAGTTCTCTGGATACGTCTAGAATCGTGTCGCTGTCATTTCGGGTTTTTTGGGACTATTCGGGGAACTTTTGGAGACCCTTTCGGGGCATTTCTGGATGGTTTTCGGGATCCGTCCGCGATAGCGTGGGGGTCATTTCGCAGCTTTTTCTGGATAATTTCGGGATCATTTGGGATCCTATCAGGTTATCAGCTCATTTAGTTCTTTTTTTTACTCAATTACAAAAATAAAATGCATTAGAAGAAAACAAAATTTTAAACAGATAATAAGCAGGCTAACGCGAATAGCCCATATATTTAAATTTCTCCTTGCGGACGGGGCCGCGGGTAAAGGCTAGTCTAATATATATTATAAATGGCAAAGTTTGGATGTTAAGATGTTTGGATGTTTGGATGTTTAGATGTTTGGATGTTTGGATGTTTGGTTGTTTGGATGTTTGGATGTTTGGATGTTTGGATGTTTGGATGTTTGTCCAGACGTTTGTCTTTGTGACTCAATAACGCAAGAACGGCTTGACCGATTTGGATGAAATTTTGAACACATATAGCCAATAGTCTAGAAGGATCTACTAGCTATATATTTTTCAAAAGGGGCGTGGTCCCCGCCCCCTAGGAACAGTTATAATTTAATTATTATATTTTTTCGTCTTTGCGTCTGAATCACGCCAGAATGGCTACACGGATTTTGATGAAATTTGGGACACAGACAGTAGTCTACTAGCGAAATTTTTTTCGAACATGGAAAGAGGGGTGGGGGTCCCACGACCCTTCGAGAAATTATTTTTCATAATTTTTACACATTATAACTTTACGTATACTGGCCTTCACTAATATCAGAGACTCAAGGGGTCAAATAAGTCGAGGGCTTACAAAGTAAGCAGTGACACCCTCCGCCCGCCCCCCTTTATCTCACCCTCTGGTGTAAAATCCATAAATTGTTATAACTCAATCTAAATTTTCTCCTAAATCAATAGTTTTTGGTATCTGGTACATACAGAACGAGATCTAGACAATTTTGGAGGAACGATCAGTGGTCCTCTCCTCTACTCCCGCCATCCGCCCTCCATCAATTGTTTTTATTAGCACGCTTTTATTAGCTTTACCTGTATGTTTCTATCTAACTTTTTATTCGCTCCGATGCGCCTGCTGCCTTATTAACATGGTTTTATAATTAGCTTCACCTTATTTGTAATCCCGTAAGGGTCATATCAAGACCCTTCCGGGATCATTTCTGGATGGTTTTCGGGATCGGTCCGGGATTACGCCGGGGTAATTTCGGGACTTTTTCGGGACTATTTCGGGATCATTTTGGGACCCTTCCGGGATCATTTCTGTATAGTTTACGGGATCCGTCCGGGATCCCGTCGGGGTTATTTTGGAACATTTTCGGGACTATTCCGGAATCATTTCGGGACTATTTCGCGATCATTTGGGGACCCTTCCGGCATCATTTCTGGATGGTTTTCGGGATCCGTGCGGATCTCGTCGGGGTCATATGGGGACTTTTTCGGGATCATTTGAGGGCTCTTGCGGCATCATTTCTGGATGGTTTTCGGGATCCGTCCGGGATATCGTCGGGGTCATTTGGGGACTTTTTCGGGATCATTTGGGGGCTCTTCCGGCATCATTTCTGGATGGTTTTCGGGATCCGTCCGGGATCTCGTCGGGGTCATTTGGGGACTTTTTCGGGATCATTTTGGGGCTCATCCGGCATCATTTCTGGATGGTTTTCGGGATCCGTCCGGGATCCCGTCGGGGTCATTTCGGGACTTTTTCGCGACTAATACGGGATCATTTGGGAACCCTTTCGGCATCATTTCTGGATGGTTTTCGGGATCCGTCCGGGATCCCGTCGGGGTCATTTCGGGACTTTTTCGCGACTAATACGGGATCATTTGGGAACCCTTTCGGCATCATTTCTGGATGGTTTTCGGGATCCGTCCGGGATCCCATTAGGGTAATTTCGGGACTATTAGGGGATCATTTGGGAACCTTTCCGGCATCATTTCTGGATAATTTTCGGGATCCGTCCGGGATGCCGACGAGGTAATTTCGGGACTATTTCGGGATCATTTGGGATACCTACCGGCATCATTTCTGGATGGTTTTTGGGATTCGTCCGGGATCCCGTCGTGGTCCTTTCGGGACTTTTTTTCGACTAATACGGGATCATTTGCGGACCCTTTCGGCATCATTTCTGGATAGTTGTCGGGATCCCGTCACGGTCATTTCGGGACTATTAGGGGATCATTTGAGGACCTTTCCGGCATCATTTCTGTATTGTTTTCGGAATCCTTTCGGGATCCCGTCAGGGTCATTTTGGGACTTTTTTGGGGCTAATACGGGATCATTTGGGGATCCTCTAGGGGTCGTTTCGTGACTTTTTCTGTTTTATTTCGGGATCATTTGGGGATCCTTCCGGCATAATTTCTTGATGGTTTACCGGATCCATCAGGGTCATTTCGGGACCATTTTGGGATCATTTGGGGACCCTTCCGAGATCATTTCTGGATCCGTCCGGGATGCCGTAGGAGCCATTTCGGGATCTTTTGTTACTTTTCCGGGATAGTTTTTGGACCCTTCCGGGATCATTTCTGGATCTGTGCGGGATCCCATCTGGGTCATTTCCGGACTATTTCGGGATCATTTTGGGATCCTTCCGGAATCATTTCTGTATGGTTTTGCCGATCCGTCGTTGATTCCCTCGGAGCCATTTCGGAACCTTTTCTGGAGTATGTCGGGGTCATTTGGGGACTTTTTCGGGATCATTTGGGGCTCTTCCGGCATCATTTCTGGATGGTTTTCGGGATCCGTCCGGGATATCGTCGGGGTCATTTGGGGACTTTTTCGGGATCATTTGGGGGCTCTTCCGGCATCATTTCTGGATGGTTTTCGGGATCCGTCCGGGATCCCATCAGGGTAATTTCGGGACTATTAGGGGATCATTTGTGGACCTTTCCGGCATCATTTCTGGATAATTTTCGGTATCAGTCCGGGATGCCGACGAGGTCATTTCGGGATTATTTCGGGATCATTTGGGATACCTACCGGCATCATTTCTGGATGGTTTTTGGGATTCGTCCGGGATCCCGTCGGGGTCATTTCGGCACTTTTTCTCGACTAATACGGGATCATTTGCGGACCCTTTCGGCATAATTTCTGGATAGTTGTCGGGATCCGTTCGGGATCCCGTCACGGTCATTTCGGAACTATTAGGGGATCATTTGAGGACCTTTCCGGCATCATTTCTGGATAGTTTTTGGAATCCTTTCGGGATGCCGTCAGGGTCATTTCGGGGCTTTTTCGGGATCATTTAAGGATGGCTTTCAGGATTCGTCCGGGAACCCGTCAGGGTAATTTCTGGACTTTTCCGAGACTATTTCGGGATCATTTTGGGACCTTCCCAAGATCATTTCTGGATGGATTTCGGGATTTGTCCGGGATGCCCTCAGGGTCATTTGGGACTATTAGGTGAGCATTTGAGGACCGTTCCGGCATCACTTCTGGATGGTTTTCGGTATCCGTTCAGATTCCCGTCGGAATAATTGCGGGACTTTTTCGGGATCATTGGGGTCCCTTCCAAAATCATTTCTGGATGGTTTTTGGGATTCGTCCGGCATCCCGTCGGGGTCATTTCGGGACTTTTTCTCGACTAATACGGGATCATTTGCGGGCCCTTTCGGTATCATTTCTGGATAGTTGTCGGGATCCGTTCGGGATCCCGTCAGGGTCTTTTCGGAACTATTGGGAGATCATTTGAGGACCTTTCCGGCATCATTTCTGGTTAGCTTTCGGGATCCTTTCCGGGTCCCATCAGGGTCATTTCGGGACTTTTTCGGCATCATTTAAGATTGGTTTTCAGGATTCGTCCGGTATCCGTCAGGGTAATTTCTGGACTTTTCCCAGACTATTTCGGGATAATTTTGGGACCCTCCCAAGATCATTTCTGGATGGATTTCGGTATCTTTCCGGGATGCCGTCAGGGTCATTCTGGGACTATTAGGTGATCATTTGAGGACCTTTTCGGCATCACTTCTGGATGGTTTTCGGTATCCGCTCAGGATCCCGTCGGAATTATTGCGGGAATTTTTCGGGATCATTTGGTGTCCCTTCCGGCATCATTTCTGGCTGGTTTTTGGGATTCGTCCGGCATCCCGTCGGGTTCATTTCGGGACTTTTTCTCGCCTAATACGGGATCATTTGCGGGCCCTTTCGGCATCATTTCTAGATAGTTGTCGGGATCCGTTCGGGATCCCGTCAGGGTCTTTTCGGAACTATTAGGTGATCATTTGAGGACATTTCCGGCATCATTTCTGGATAGTTTTCGGGATCCTTTCGAGGTCCAGTCAGGGTCATTTCGGGACTTTTTCGGGATCATTTAGAGATGGCTTTCAGGATTCGTCCGGGAACCCGTCAGGGTAATTTCTGAACTTTTCCGAGACTATTTCGGGATAATTTTGGGACCTTCCCAAGATCATTTCTGGATGGATTTTGGGATCAGTCCGGGATGCCGTCAGGGTCATTTTGGTATTAGGTGATCATTTGAGGACCTTTCCGGCATCACTTCTGGATGGTTATCGGTATCCGATCAGCATCCCCTCGGAATCATTGCGGGACTTTTTCGGGATCATTTGGGATCCCTCCCAAGATCATTTTTGGATGGATTTCGGGATCTGTCCGGGATCCCGTCAGGGTCATTTAGGGGTGCGTTCGAGATCCCGTCAGGGTCATTTCGGGACTTCTTCGGGAATATATCGGGATCATTTCTGGATGGGTTATGGGATCCGTCCATGACCCCTTAAGGGTCATTTCGGGACTATTAGGTGATCATTTGAGGACCTTTCCGGCGTCACTTCTGGATGATTTTCGGTATCCGTTCGGGATCCCGTCGGAATCAATGCGGGACTTTTACGGAATCATTTGGGATTCCTTCCGGCATCATTTCTGGATGGTTTTCGGGATTTGTCCTGGATCCCGTCGGGGTTATTTCGGGACCTTTTCGGGGCTAATACGGGATCATTTGGGGATCCTCTAGGGGTCGTTTCGTGACTTTTTCTGTATTATTTCGGGATCATTTTGGGACCCTTTCGGCATAATTTCTTGATGGTTTGCCGGATCCATCAGGGTCATTTCGGGACCATTTTGGGATCATTTGGGGACCCTTCCGAGATCATTTCGGGATCCGTCCGGGATGCCGTAGGAGCCATTTCGGGATTTTTTGTTACTTTTCCGGGATAGTTTTTGCACCCTTCCGGGATCATTTCTGGATCTGTGCGGGATCCCATCTGGGTCAATTCCGAACTATTTCGGGATCATTTTGGAATCCTTCCGGAATCATTTCTGTATGGTTTTCGCGATCCATCGTGGATCCCCTCGGAGCCATTTCGGAACTTTTTCTGGAGTTAGTCGGGATAATTTAGGGACCCTTCCTGGATATTTTCTGGATGGTTTCTGAGATCCGTCCGGGAGCCCGTCAGGGTAATTTCGGAACTTTTTCGGGACTATTTCGGGATCAATTTGGTACCCTTCAGGCATCATTTCTGTGTGGTTATCTGGATAAGTCTAGAATCGTGTCGTTGTCATTTCGGGTTTTTTTGGGACTACTTCGGGAACTTTTGGAAACACTTCCGGGGCGTTTCTGGATGGTTTTCGGGATCCGTCCGCGATAGCGTCGGGGTCATTTCGTGGCTTTTTCTGGATAATTTCGTTATCATTTTGGGATCCTATCAGGTTATCAGCTCATAAAGTTCTTTTTTTTACTCAATTACAAAAATAAAATGCATTAGACAGAAAAACAATTTTAAACAGATAACTTTATAAGCAGGCTAACGTGAATAGCCCACATATTTCATTTTCTCCTTGCGGACGGGGCCGCGGGTAAAGGCTAGTATATTATAAATGGCAAAGTTTGGATGTGAAGATGTTTGGATGTTTGGATGTTTGTCCAGACGTTTCTCTTTGTGACTCAATCACGCAAGAACGGCTTGACCGATTTGGATGAAATTTTGCACACATATAGCCAATAGTCTAGAAGGATCTACTAACTATATATTTTTGAAAAGGGGCGTGGTCCCCGCCCCCTATGAACAGTTATAATTTAATTATTATATTTTTTCGTCTTTTCGACTGAATCACGCTAGAATGGCTACACGGATTTTGATGAAATTTGGGACACAGACAGCAGTCTACTAGCGAAATTTTTTTCGAACATGGAAACAGGGGTGGGGGTCCCACGACCCCTTCGAGAAATTATTTTTCAATAATTTTTACACATAACTTTATGTATACTGGCCTTCACCAATATCACAGACTCAAGTGGTCAAATATGTCGAGGGCTTACAAAGTAAGCAGTGACACCCTCCGCCCGCCCCCCCCCCCCCCTTTATCACCCCCCCTCTGGTGTAAAATCTATAAATTGTTATAAATCAATATAAATTTTCTCCTAAATTAATAGTTTTTGGTATCTGGTACATACAGAACGAGATCTAGACAATTTTGGAGGAACGATCAGTGGTCCTCTCCTCTACTCCCGCCATCCGCCCTCCATCAATTGTTTTTATTAGCACGCTTTTATTAGCTTTACCTGTATGTTTCTATGTAACTTTTTATTCACTCCAATGCGCCTGCTGCCTTATTAACATGGTTTTATAATTAGCTTCACCTTATTTGTAATCCCGTAAGGGTCATATCGAGACCCTCCGGGATCATTTCTGGATGGTTTTCGGGATCGGTCCGGGATTACGCCGGGGTAATTTCGGGACTTTTTCGGGACTATTTCGGGATCATTTTGGGACCCTTCCGGGATCATTTCTGTATAGTTTTCGGGATCCGTCCGGGATCCCGTCGGGGTTATTTTGGGACATTTTCGGGACTATTCCGGAATCATTTCGGGACTATTTCGCGATCATTTGGGGACCCTTCCGGCATCATTTCTGGATGGTTTTCGGGATCCGTCCGGGATCCCGTCGGGGTACTTTCGGGATTATTTGCGTACCTTCGAGAGATAAATTCTTGATGGTTTCCGGAATCATTACGGGACTTTTTCGGGGTCAGTTTGGGTCCTTTCCGTAATCATTCCTGGATGGTTTTAGGGATCCGTCCGGGATCCCGTCGGCGTCATTTTGGGACTTTTGCGGGATCATTTGGGGTCTCTTCCGGCATCATTTCTGGATGGTTTACGGGATCCGTCCGGGATCCCGTCGGCGTCATTTTGGGACTTTTGCGGGATCATTTGGGGTCTCTTCCGGCATTATTTCTGGATGGTTTGCGGGATCCGTCCGGGATCCTGTCGGGGTCATTTTGGGACTTTTGCGGGATCATTTGGGGTCTCTTCCAGCATCATTTCTGGATGGTTTTCGGGATCCGTCCGGGATCCTGTCGGGGTCATTTTGAGACTTTTGCGGGATCATTTGGGGTCTCCTCCGGCATAATTTCTGGTTGGTTTACCGGATCCGTCCGGGAACCTGTCGGGGTCATTTTGGGACTTTTGCGGGATCATTTGGGGTCTCTTCCGGCATCATTTCTGGATGGTTTACGGGATCCTTCCGGGATCCTGTCGGGGTCATTTTGGGACTTTTGCGGGATCATTTGGGGTCTCTTCCAGCATCATTTCTGGATGGTTTTCGGGATCCGTCCGGGATCCTGTTGGGGTCATTTTGAGACTTTTGCGGGATCATTTGGGGTCTCCTCCGCTATCATTTCTGGATGGTTTACGGGAACCGTCCGGGATCCCGTCGGCGTCATTTTGGGACTTTTGCGGGATCATTTGGGGTCTCTTCCGGCATCATTTCTGGATGGTTTACGGGATCCGTCCGGGATCCTGTCGGGGTCATTTTGGGACTTTTGCGGGATCATTTGGGGTCTCTTCCAGCATCATTTCTGGATGGTTTTCGGGATCCGTCCGGGATCCTGTCGGGGTCATTTTGAGACTTTTGCGGGATCATTTGGGGTCTCTTCCGGCATCATTTCTGGATGGTTTACGGGATCCGTCCGGGATCCTGTCGGGGTCATTTTGGGACTTTTGCGGGATCATTTGGGGTCTCTTCCGGCATCATTTCTGGATGGTTTACGGGATCCGTCCGGGATCCTGTCGCGGTCATTTTGGGACTTTTGCGGGATCATTTGGAGTCTCTTCCGGCATCATTTCTGGATGGTTTACGGGATCCGTCCGGGATCCTGTCGGGGTCATTTTGGGACTTTTGCGGGATCATTTGGGGTCTCTTCCGGCATCATTTCTGGATGGTTTACGGGATCCGTCCGGGACCCTGTCGGGGTCATTTTGGGACTTTAGCGGGATCATTTGGGGTCTCCTCCGGCATCATTTCTGGATGGTTTACGGGATTCGTCCGGGATCCTGTCGGGGTCATTTTGGGACTTATGCGGGATCATTTGGGGTCTCTCCCGGCATCATTTCTGGATGGTTTTCGGGATCCGTCCGGGATCCTGTAGGGGTCATTTTGGGAATTTTGCGGGATCATTTGGGGTCTCTTCCGACATCATTTCTGGATGGTTTACGGGATCCGTCCGGGATCCTGTCGGGGTCATTTTGGGACTTTTGCGGGATCATTTGGGGTCTCTTCCGGCATCATTTCTGGATGGTTTACGGGATCCGTCCGGGACCCTGTCGGGGTCATTTTGGGTCTTTAGCGGGATCATTTGGGGTCTCCGGCATCATTTCTGGATGGTTTTCGGGATCCGTCCGGGATCCCGTCGATGTCATTTCGGGACTATTTCGGCATCATTTGGGGTATCTTCCGGTATCAATTCTAGATGGTTTCGGGATCCGTCCGGGATCCCGTCGGAGTCATTTCGGAATTTTTTCTCGACTAATACAGGATCATTTGGGGACCTTATCGGCATCATTTCTGGATGGTTTTCGGAATCCGTCCGCGATCCCGTCAGGGTCCTTTCGGGACTATTTCGGGATAATTTGGGGTACCTGCCGGCATCATTTCTGGATGGTTTTCGGTATCCGTCCGGGATACCGTCGGTGTCATTTCGGGACCATTTGGGGTCCATTCCGGCATCATTTCTGGATGGTTTTCGGGATCCGTCCGGGATCCTGTCGGGGTCATTTTGGGACTTTTGCGGGATCATTTGGGGTCTCTTCCGGCATCATTTCTGGATGGTTTTCGGGATCCGTCCGGAATCCTGTCGGGGTAATTTTGGGACTTTTGCGGGATCATTTGGGGTCTCTTCCGGCATCATTTCTGGATGGTTTACAGGATCCGTCCGGGATCCTGTCGGGGTCATTTTGAGACTTTTGCGGGATCATTTGGGGTCTCTTCCGGCATCATTTCTGTATGGTTTTCGGGATCCGTCCGGGATCCTGTCGGGGTCATTTTGGGCCTTTTGCGGGATCATTTGGGGTCTCTTCCGACATCATTTCTGGATGGTTTACGGGATCCGTCCGGGATCCTGTCGGGGTCATTTTGGGACTTTTGCGAGATCACTTGGGGTCTCTTCCGGCATCATTTCTGGATGGTTTACGGGATCCGTCCGGGACCCTGTCGGGGTCATTTTGGGACTTTAGCGGGATCATTTGGGGTCTCCTCCGGCATCATTTCTGGATGGTTTTCGGGATCCGTCCGGGATCCTGTCGGGGTCATTTTGGGACTTTGCGGGATCATTTGGGGTCTCTTCCGGCATCATTTCTAGATGGTTTTCGGGATCCATCCGGGATCCCGTCGGAGTCATTTCGGAACTTTTTCTCGACTAATACAGGATTATTTGGGGACCCTTTCGGCATCATTTCTGGATAGTTTTAGGGATCCGTTCGGGATCCCGACGGGGTCATATCGGGACCATTTGGGGTACCTACCGGCATCATTTCTGGATGGTTTACGGGATCCGTCCGGGACCCTGTCGGGGTCATTTTGGGACTTTAGCGGGATCATTTGGGGTCTCCTCCGGCATCATTTCTGGATGGTTTCCGGATCCGTCCGGGATTCCGTCGGCGTAATTTCGGGACTATTAGGGGGTTATTTGGGGACCTTTCCGGCATCATTTCTGGATAGTTTTAGGGATCCGTGCGGGATCCCGACGGGGTCATATCGGGACCATTTGGGGTACCTACCGGCATCATTTCTGGATGGTTTACGGGATCCGTCCGGGATCCTGTCGGGGTCATTTTGGGACTTTTGCGGGATCATTTGGGGTCTCTTCCGGCATCATTTCTGGATGGTTTACGAGATCCGTCCGGGATCCTGTGGGGGTCATTTTGGGACTTTTGCGAGATCATTTGGGGTCTCTTCCGGCATCATTTCTGGATGGTTTACGGGATCCGTCCGGGACCCTGTCTGGATCATTTCAGGACTTTTTCGGGATCATTTGGGGTATCTTCCGGCCACTTTTCTAGATGGTTTTCGGTATCCGTCCGGGATACCGTCAGGGTAATTTCGGGACTATTTGGGGATAACTTGGGAACCTTTCCGGCATCATTTCTGGATAGTTTCCGGGATCCTTCGGGGATCCCGTCATGGTCATTTCGGAACCCGCGACTAATGCGGGATCATTTGGGGACCCTTTCGCCATCATTTCCGGATGGTTTTCGTGATCCGTCCGGGATACCGTCAGGGTAATTTCGGGACTATTTGGGGATAACTTGGGAACCTTTCCGGCATCATTTCTGGATAGTTTCCGGGATCCGTCGGGAATCCCGTCAGGATCATTTCGGAACTATAAGGGGATCATTTCATTTTTCATCTTTCTTTAAGGGGATCATTTCACCTTCCAGCATCATTTCTGTATACTTTTGGGGATCCGTCCGGGAACCCGACGGGGTCATTTCTGGCCTATTTCGGGATCATTTTGGGGTACCAACCGGCATCATTTCTGGATGGTCCGGGATCCGTCCGAGATCCCGTCGGGTTTATTTTTTTACTTTTTCGGGAAAATATCAGGGAATTTCGAGACTGTTCTTGGATCATTTGGGGATCCTTCAGGGATAATTTCTGGATGGTTTTCGGGATCCCGTCGAGGTAATTTCGGGACTTTTTCACGACTATTTCGGGGTCAGTTGCCCTTAAAGATCATTTCTGGGTGGTTTTCGGGATCCGTCCGGGATCCCGTCAGGGTTATTTCGCGCCTTTTCGGGACTATTTCGGGATCATTTTGGGACCCTTCCGGGATAATTTCCCTATAATTTTCGGGATCTGTTCGGGATCCCTTCGTAGTTTTTTCGCGACTTTATCTGGGATAAATTGCGGACCCTTTAGAGATCAATTCTGGATGGTTTTCGGTATCGGTCTGGGATCCCCTCAAGGTCATTTCGGGACTTTTTCGGGACTATTTCGGAATCATTTTGGGACCCCTCCGGCATAATTTCTGGGTGATTTTCGGGATCTGTCCGGGATCCCGACGGAGTTTTTTCGGGACTTTTT
Source organism: Eurosta solidaginis (assembly GCF_040869045.1). Classification (NCBI taxonomy): domain Eukaryota; kingdom Metazoa; phylum Arthropoda; class Insecta; order Diptera; family Tephritidae; genus Eurosta; species Eurosta solidaginis. The sequence continues at coordinate 321,241,215 of NC_090319.1, read as the reverse complement.
CCGGACTATTTCTGGATTATTTGCGGACGTTTCAGAGCTCAGTTCTGGATGATTTTCGGGATCTGTCCGGGATCCCGTCGGAGTTATTTCGGGGTAATTTTGGTACCCTTCCAGGATAATTTCTTCATGATTTTCGGGATGGGTCTGAGTTTTTCGTGACTTTCGGGACTATTTCGGGATCATTTGCGGAACCTTCAGAGATCAATTCTGGATGGTTTGTGGACTTTTCCGGGATCATTTCCGGATCCCTCCAGAGTCATTTCTGGATGGCTTTCGGGATCCCGTCAGGGTCATTTCGGGCCTTTTTCGTGACTACTATTTCGGAATCATTTTGGGACTCCTCCGGGATAATTTCTGGGCGATTTTCGGGATTTGTCCGGGATCCCGTCAGAGTTTTTTCGGGACTTTTTCGGACTATATCGGGATCATTTGCGGACCGTTCAGGAATCAAATCTGGATGGTTTTCGGGATCCCCTCCGGGATCCCGTCAGGGTCATTTCGGGAATTTTCGTGACTACTTCGGGATTATTTTGGGACCCTTCCGGCATCATTTCTGGATAGTTTTCGAGATTTGTCCAGGATCCCGTCGGCATCATTTCGTGACTATTTGGTGTCACTTAGGGACACTTCCGGGATCATTTTAGGTCTCTTCGAAACCGGTAATTCAGCACACATGGCCGTGGATTTACGGCAAATTATTCGTAATTAAAATTCGGTATGTTTTATCTTTAATATATCACAGCTTTTTCGTTCTATTTTTAAATGAATCCTGTAACGAACTATTATAACTATAATTAAAATTTTTGTAATATTTTAACCAACTAAATACCCGAAAAAGCAACACTACTTTCATTTAAAAACTTCTTTTTGGTTTTAGCTAATTGTAGTTTCACTCCTTTGTTCTATGAGTAGTAATTCTTTCACCCCTGTCATATCAATTAATTTAACTTAGAAACAAAATGTATTTTTTTTAATTCGAAAAATGTGTATTGTACTATTCATGTAAGCGTGCCCATCAGCTCAGTTAGTTCTTTTTTTTTACTGTATTAAAAAATAAAATACATTGACAGAAAAAATTTTTAAACAGACAACTTGATAAGCAGGCTAACGTGAATAGCACATATATTTTATTTTCTCCTTGCGGACGGGGCCGCGGGTAAAGGCTAGTATATTATAAATGGGAAAGTTTGGATGTTAAGATGTTTGGATGTTTGGATGTTTGGATGTTTGGATGTTTGTCTAGACGTTTGTCTTTGTGACTCAATAACGCAAGAACGGCTGGACCGATTTGGATGAAATTTTGCACACATATAGCCAATAGTCTAGAAGGATCTACTAGCTATATATTTTTCAAAAGGGGCGTGGTCCCGCCCCCTAGGAACAGTTATAATTTAATTATTATATTTTTTCGTCTTTGCGACTGAATCACGCCAGAATGGCTACACGGATTTTGATGAAATTTGGGACACAGACAGTAGTCTACTAGCGAAATTTTTTTCGAACATGGAAAGAGGGGTGAGGGTCCCACGACCCCTTCGAGAAATTATTTTTCATAATTTTTACACATTATAACTTTACGTATACTGGCCTTCACCAATATCACAGACTCAAGGGGTCAAATAAGTCGAGGGCTTACAAAGTAAGCAGTGACACCCTCCGCCCGCCCCCCTTTATCTCCCCCTCTGGTGTAAAATCCATAAATTGTTATAACTCAATCTAAATTTTCTCCTAAATCAATAGTTTTTGGTATCTGGTACATACAGAACGAGATCTAGACAATTTTGGAGGAACGATCAGTGGTCCTCTCCTCTACTCCCGCCATCCGCCGTCCATCAATTGTTTTTATTAGCACGCTTTTATTAGCTTTACCTGTATGTTTCTATCTAACTTTTTATTCGCTCCAATGCGCCTGCTGCCTTATTAACATGGTTTTATAATTAGCTTCACCTTATTTGTAATCCCGTAAGGGTTATATCGAGACCCTTCCGAGATCATTTCTGGATGGTTTTCGGGATCGGTCCGGGATTACGCCGTGGTAATTTCGGGACTTTTTCGGGACTATTTCGGGATCATTTTGGGACCCTTCCGGGATCATTTCTGTATAGTTTACGGGATCCGTCCGGGATCCCGTCGGGGTTATTTTGGAACATTTTCTGGACTATTCCGGAATCATTTCGGGACTATTTCGCGATCATTTGGGGACCCTTCCGGCATCATTTCTGGATGGTTTTCGGGATCCGTGCGGGATGTCGTCGGGGTCATATGGGGACTTTTTCGGGATCATTTGGGGGCTCTTCCGGCATCATTTCTGGATGGTTTTCGGAATCCGTCCGGGATATCGTCGGGGTCATTTGGGGACTTTTTCGGGATCATTTGGGGGCTCTTCCGGCATCATTTCTGTATGGTTTTCGGGATCCGTCCGGGATCTCGTCGGGGTCATTTGGGGACTTTTTCGGGATCATTTTGGGGCTCATCCGGCATCATTTCTGGATGGTTTTCGGGATCCGTCCGGGATCCCGTCGGGGTCATTTCGGGACTTTTTCGCGACTAATACGGGATCATTTGGGAACCCTTTCGGCATCATTTCTGGATGGTTTTCGGGATACGTCCGCGATCCCGTCGGAGTCATTTCGGGACTTTTTCGCGACTAATACGGGATCATTTGGGAACCCTTTCGGCATCATTTCTGGATGGTTTTCGGGATCCGTCCGGGATCCCATTAGGGTAATTTCGGGATTATTAGGGGATCATTTGGGAACCTTTCCGGCATCATTTCTGGATAATTTTCGGGATCCGTCCGGGATGCCGACGTGGTCATTTCGGGACTATTTCGGGATAATTTGGGATACCTACCGGCATCATTTCTGGATGGTTTTTGGGATTCGTCCGGGATCCCGTCGTGGTCCTTTCGGGACTTTTTTTCGACTAATACGGGATCATTTGCGGACCCTTTCGGCATCATTTCTGGATAGTAGTCGGGATCCCGTCACGGTCATTTCGGGACTATTAGGGGATCATTTGAGGACCTTTCCGGCATCATTTCTGTATTGTTTTCGGAATCCTTTCGGGATCCCGTCAGGGTCATTTTGGGACTTTTTCGGGGCTAATACGGGATCATTTGGGGATCCTCTAGGGGTCGTTTAGTGACTTTTTCTGTTTTATTTCGGGATCATTTGGGGACCCTTCCGGCATAATTTCTTGATGGTTTGCCGGATCCATCAGGGTCATTTCGGGACCATTTTGGGATCATTTGAGGACCCTTCCGAGTTCATTTCTGGATCCGTCCGGGATGCCGTAGGAGCCATTTCGGGATTTTTTGTTACTTTTCCGGGATAGTTTTTGGACCCTTCCGGGTTCATTTCTGGATCTGTGCGGGATCCCATCTGGGTCATTTCCGGACTATTTCGGGATCATTTTGGGATCCTTCCGGAATCATTTCTGTATGGTTTTCGCGATCCGTCGTTGATTCCCTCGGAGCCATTTCGGAACCTTTTCTGGAGTATGTCGGGGTCATTTGGGGACTTTTTCTCGACTAATACGGGATCATTTGTGGACCCTTTCGGCATAATTTCTGGATAGTTGTCGGGATCCGTTCGGGATCCCGTCACGGTCATTTCGGAACTATTACGGGATCATTTGAGGACCTTTCCGGCATCATTTCTGGATAGTTTTTGGAATCCTTTCGGGATCCCGTCAGGGTCATTTCGGGGCTTTTTCGGGATCATTTAAGGATGGCTTTCAGGATTCGTCCGGGAACCCGTCAGGGTAATTTCTGGACTTTTCCGAGACTATTTCGGGATAATTTTGGGACCTTCCCAAGATCATTTCTGGATGGATTTCGGGATTTGTCCGGGTTGCCCTCAGGGTCATTTTGGGACTATTAGGTGAGCATTTGAGGATTTTTTTTTTTTTTTGTTTTTGGGATTCGTCCGGCATCCCGTCGAGGTCATTTCGGGACTTTTTCTCGACTAATACGGGATCATTTGCGGGCCCTTTCGGTATCATTTCTGGATAGTTGTCGGGATCCGTTCGGGATCCTGTCAGGGTCTTTTCGGAACTATTGGCATCATTTCTGGTTAGTTTTCGGGATTCTTTCCGGGTTCCATCAGGGTCATTTCGGGACTTTTTCGGCATCATTTAAGATTGGTTTTCAGGATTCGTCCGGGATCCGTCAGGGTAATTTCTGGACTTTTCCCAGACTATTTCGGGATAATTTTGGGACCCTCCCAAGATCATTTCTGGATGGATTTCGGGATCTGTCCGGGATGCCGTCAGGGTCATTTTGGGACTATTAGGTGATCATTTGAGGACCTTTTCGGCATCACTTCTGGATGGTTTTCGGTATCCGCTCAGGATCCCGTCGGAATTATTGCGGGACTTTTTCGGGATCATTTGGTGTCCCTTCCGGCATCATTTCTGGATGGTTTTTGGGATTCGTCCGGCATCCCGTCGGGTTCATTTCGGGACCTTTTCTCGACTAATACGGGATCATTTGCGGGCCCTTTCGGCATCATTTCTAGCTAGTTGTCGGGATCCGTTCGGGATCCCGTCAGGGTCTTTTCGGAACTATTAGGTGATCATTTGAGGACATTTCCGGCATCATTTCTGGATAGTTTTCGGGATCCTTTCGGGGTCCAGTCAGGGTCATTTCGGGACTTTTTCGGGATCATTTAGAGATGGCTTTCAGGATTCGTCCGGGAACCCGTCAGGGTAATTTCTGAACTTTTCCGAGACTATTTCGGGATACTTTTGGGACCTTCCCAAGATCATTTCTGGATGGATTTTGGGATCATTTCGGGATGCCGTCAGGGTCATTTTGGTATTAGGTGATCATTTGAGGACCTTTCCGGCATCGCTCCTGGATGGTTTTCGGTATCCGATCAGGATCCCCTCAGAATCATTGCGGGACTTTTTCGGGATAATTTGGGGTCCCTCCCAAGATCATTTCTGGATGGATTTCGGGATCTGTCCGGGATCCCGTCAGGGTGATTTAGGGGTGCGTTCGAGATCCCGTCAGGGTCATTTCGGGACTTCTTCGGGACTATATCGGGATCATTTCTGGATGGTTTATGGGATCCGTCCATGACCCCTTAAGGGTCACTTCGGGACTATTAGGTGATCATTTGAGGACCTTTCCGGCATCACTTCTGGATGATTTTCGGTATCCGTTCGGGATCCCGTCGGAATCAATGCGGGACTTTTACGGAATCATTTGGGATTCCTTCCGGCATCATTTCTGGATGGTTTTCGGGATTTGTCCGGGATCCTGTCGGGGTTATTTCGGGACCTTTTCGGGGCTAATACGGGATCATTTGGGGATATTCTAGGGGTCGTTTCGTGACTTTTTCTGTATTATTTCGGGATCATTTTGGGACCCTTTCGGCATAATTTCTTGATGGTTTGCCGGATCCATCAGGGTCATTTCGGGACCATTTTGGGATCATTTGGGGATCCTTCCGAGATCATATCTGGATCCGTCCGGGATGCCGTAGGAGCCATTTCGGGATTTTTTGTTACTTTTCCGGGATAGTTTTTGCAGCCTTCCGGGATCATTTCTGGATTTTTTGTTACTTTTCCGGGATAGTTTTTGCACCCTTTCGGGGCATTTCTGGATGGTTTTCGGGATCCGTCCGCGATAGCTTTGGGGTCATTTCGTAGCTTTTTCTGGATAATTTCGGGATCATTTGGGATCCTATCAGGTTATCAGCTCATTTAGTTCTTTTTTTTACTCAATTACAAAAATAAAATGCATTAGACAGAAAACAAAATTTTAAAGATAATAAGCAGGCTAACGCGAATAGCCCATATATTTAAATCTTTCATTGCGGACGGGGCCGCGGGTAAAGGCTAGTTATATACATATATCCTTAAGATCGCTTTTGCGTACGCGAAAATGTCAACAAATGTTCATTTCACTTCCACGCTTTTATGCTTATTTAATTCAAATTATAAAGTTTGAAGGCCAAATGACTAGTTCAGTGTTACGTATCAGTTAATAATCTAATTTCGAATTACATGATTCTGAGATTTTTACGAGTAACATTAAGAACGCGTTGGCGTTAATTTATTGTTTGAGTGAGAGTCGATGAAGTAATTCTTTTTAACCTGTGCTGATCTGAATTTTTATCTTTTCTACAATCAAATGCTTTTTTGTTTCAATTTACTTGCTGGCACAAATAAATAGCCAGCAAAAATAGTCGTATAAGCAATTGTATGGCATTAAGTTTAGATGGAATTTTTATGAGAATTTCTAAATTTTCGTCAAAAGTTTGTTTACTTTTTGTAAGAAGCACTTTTGTAGCGCATTAAATTTTACCAATTCTGTGTTAATCTTAATACGATAAAAGGGCCTCCCTGATTTTTGGCGATTTTTTTCCTAGCGGGCTTCGGACTTTTTTCCATACAACTTTTTTTTATGCAACAAAAACAAATATGATCAAGTCGGATTTTTATTTTTAAATTAGGAAGTTTTTTGGTGTGTTTATTTATGTCAGGTAAATACCTGAACAAATTAAAAAAAATTTCTGAGGAAACTCAGCTGTGAGATCCTATCATCCAATTCGATTAGTTTCAGTTTTTTCGTATATGGCCCACGATATAGAAAAAGTTTAGATGAAATTGATTTCGTCAAATATTTTCAATAACAATTAGTTTTTTTGTGATAACGATCAGAATTTTATGATTTCGACTTAAATTGTTTTGTCTTACGCCATATAATATTTGTAAAATTTATTTAATCGCATTTGAACCGTGCCAAGCCTATTAAAAACGGCGAAACAATCTAGTACTGGAGAAATTCGATGTGTACACATAAAGGTGCACGTCTGGAAACAATTTTATTTTCAAGCTAATTTAGTTAAGAGAGGTAACTTTACCATAAATAAAAATTCCGACTTTTCCGAGTCATAGACTTCTTATTAATTTCTATTCTTTCGGCTTGCCATAGGGTTACACCATTCTCATCGAATTTATATTAAAGTTTTATATAATATATAGTTATAAAAAATAAATAAATGTAAGGCGCGATAACCTCCGAAGAGATCTAAGGGCGAGCTTCTCTTCCAATTTGCGTCGTGCTCCTCTTGATTTTTCCCTACAAATTGGCCGGACGGGACCTACATGTTTTATGCCGACTCCGAACGGCATCTGCAAGGCAGATGAGTTTTCACTGAGAGCTTTTCATGGCAGAAATACAATCGGAGCGCTTGCCAGACACTGCCGAGGGGCGACCCGGCTTAGAAAAATTTTCTTCTAATTGAAAAATCTTATTTCTAAAATTTTGATGTTGCTTTGCCCGGGATTTGAACCCAGGGCATACGGTGTGATAGGCGGAGCACGCTACCATCACACCACGGTGGCCGCCAATATATAGTTATAGTTTTATATATAATCACAAGCCGATGAGTCGTCGTTAACCAATTGATAATTCTTCGATTGCACATTGATACATTTTTGATAGCCAAATCGATAACTTTTCCATAACAAGCCTATAACAAATTGGTAGCACTCCTATAACAAATTTATTATTTCCTAAAACAAATGGATATCCTTTTAATAATGTTATATCGATAACTTATTAGTAAGTAATCGATACCTTTTTGATAACAAAAAGATGACTTTACGATAACACTTCGATGAGAGGTCCGATAGCGTATCGATACTTTTTCAATGAAAAATCCAAAACTCTTCGATAATGAACGGCTAACTCATAGATTGAAAATCGATTTATTTAAATTCAGTGTAATTTATTTAATTTAATTTTATTACGTTTAATTTAATTTAATTCAAATTAATTTATATCAATTTAATTTAATTTAATTTAATTAACTGGATTTAATGTATTTAAATTTAATTTAATTTAATTTGATTTAGTTTATATAAATTTAATTTAATTAATTTTTATTTAATTCAATTTAACTCGGTTTACTTTAATTTAATCTAATTTAATTTAATCAAGTAAGATATAAGTACTTCCTTAACTGGCGCTTAACCGGTCATATGGCGGGCCAGTCGCTTCTTCGCTCTGCTAACTGGCGCCACTAAGGGAATTTAAATCGTTTTCAACCTGATCCTTCCAGCGGAGGGGGTGCTGCCCTCTTCCTCTGCTTCCATAGGCATGCCATTATCGTCATCAATTAAAGTTGTCATTGGCGTGTGGTTCGACGTGGAGGGTCCAAAGCTCAGCGCAAAACACGCTCAGTGGTGATGAAAATATTAATTTGTACGTTTTATAGCGAGTCGCTTGATCCAAGACAGCCCGCTTGCAGCCGCCACCTTGTGGTGGCAAGACGCTGCCGATAAAACCACCACTTAACGGATGTTCAGTGGGTACCCAGAGGATACTTGGCAGCAAGCGACCGGAGGTAGTGAGCTACTTGAATCATATGCAAAAAAATCGCTCTAGCCATTCCCAGGTGAATGGTGGTCAGAAGCTTTCCCTACTTACGCGGTGGACTTTTTACGCGGCTTCATCCTCCTTCAAGATATAAAAAGTAGACAAAAACATTAACTAACAATTAAAAGGACCGAATATCCTACAATTGAGTAGTCATATGAAACACTTTAAGCATCGTATTAGGCGAAGCAAATGTTAACCGGTTATATTTAAATTTCTCCAAAGGTAAGTTTCGAAGAAACAGCGAAATGAAGAAAGTAGCCTTTCTTAGATTTAACTCGACGCTCTGTAAAGTCTGCACATCAACTGAATGTGACCATAGTACTACGAGAAGGGTGTTCGTTTCTAGCCCAATTGTGGCCAGAAAAAAAAAATATTTTGGTAAAAATGACAATCTTAATATACTTACTGAGTACATATCTACTTAGATCTAACAGTGTTTTAGCATGAAACCGATAGGATTTTAAATTGAATAAGTTTCGCGTTTGTATGCATAATTCGTACACTGTAAGAAATTGCGCATCATCAATTTTTACGCTCCCAAATCAATGAAACAAACACAAACTCGTGGGGGCTCGTTTCATTTGCCTTGGCATTTGTGGTTGTAATAAAAAAGCAAATATTTCATGAATACGCTATTTTACGAAATTTGTAGGTATATACGTATGCACTTACACTTTGCGTCACTTGAATAGACACACCTTTTCATTGTTAAATTTTTTTTTGAGCTTAAAGTAATGTCAATTAAAATTGTGAAGGATTGTAATATTAGTCTGTTTTTTTTTACATGTATATACTACTAAATTTGAAACTAAAAAAACGCTTATGGAGAATTACACATAGTAGTAGTTTATGGACGAATAGTGGAGACACGAACCTTTTAGGTTATAGTCTATAACGCATACCAAAATTTAACGTGGAGAATAGTGCAGACACACACTTTTTAGTACAAATTTTATGCGCAACAATTTCATAAGTGTAGATAAAGTTAAGCACTTAGCAGTCCATATAAAGTTTCGGTGCATATGTACATTATTCATACATGTAAAAAAACTGCTATTTTCCTTATACTAGGTTCAAACACACACCAAATTGGCAATTTATACTATTTGGGCAATTTATTACGCAATTTGTCATATAATAAATTGTAATAATAAATTGCCAATTTAAAAAAAATTGCGTAATAAATTGTTTCAAACTGCAAATGCAACATTGTAAAGTGTGTTTATTGAGTATACTTAAACGTCAGCTACGCACGGCTGAACTATATGGTTGGCTCATCTCATCAGCTGATTTTATGTCTTTCATTTCACTGGAGTAGAGATTGTCAAAAGAAGATGGCAAATTCAAAATGAAACCAAAACATTGAACACATTTTCTTACAACACACAAAAATTTCAAAGTTTTATGTTTTCATTCCATTCTATTCACCTAATACCAACACGCACATTTTGACAGTCTCAACAAAGATATGTTGTTACTGTAGAGATGAGCTATCAAATTACAATTGTGTAAGCTAAATCGAGTTGTATGAACAGCACTCAATTCAAATCGAAATTTCCTCAATTTATTTTTCTGTTTGAACATAGTATTATACAAAAAAATTTACAATTTTAATGTATGTACATATATTACATTTTAAGAACAATAGTGACATAATAACTGCTGTAGATGGCATCATCAAACCGTTCTCATTCGAATTAAAATTACGTTACATTATTAAAAGCAGGCATGCTTAACGAACGAAACGATATCATTTCGTTACGATAATCAACGTTAACAAACGAAACGAAGTCACTTCGTTTCGTTTATTAACGTTAAGATCGTCAAATTAACGTTAATTTGGCGTTCTTAACGTTAATAAACGAAACGAAGTCATTTCGTTTCGTTTATTAACGTTGATTATCGTAACGAAATGATATCGTTTCGTTCGTTAAGCATGCCTGATTAAAAGAAAGCATGAAATCACCTCCAAATTCTAGCTTTCGCTTTTGCTAAAGCACCGTTGCCAAAAACACGTAAAATAGTATATGTGACCCGGCCTATGAAATGGTGGCTTATGACTCAAAAAAGAAATTGCAAGAAACAGCTGTTAAAGATAAACAATGCATTTCTTCAGTTTCTTAGTAGTTTTTCTTTTGCATTAATAACAGTCATGCCCAAAAGGCAAAGCACAAACTAGTTTCTGACCGATATTATGGCTCCATTGCCATCGAAAAAAATGCTATCAAAAAAATCTTAGAATGCTTCACCAGCCACCAAAGTGGCATCGAAGGAACCAAAGGCTTCATCGTCCTTCATTTGTGCTCTTCTCTCTCTACATTTTTAGTACACTTCTAAGCAAGTTAGGACTTTCTTCACCACATGAAAGAGCGTCTCAAAAACTATCGAAACCAGAAAAAAAGTGGAAAAATTTTTTGAGTCACAAGCCACCTTTTCATAGACCGGGTCACATATAGTATCAAGTGCGCAGAAAGGTATGCAATATTTAGTACCATGTGGTCATAAGCAATAACCGCCTAGTTCCTATTTAAAAAAAAAAAGTATTAAATTTAGGCAGTTATTTCTTATGACCGTTTACTTCCAAATGTTGCATACTTTTCTGCGCACTTGATACCGAAGGAGTTTTAGCGCTAGTGAAAGTTGGCCCCGAATTCTAACCTTTGCTAACGTCTAAACTCCATATCCTCAAAACAGCAGAAAAGTATGCAACAATTAGTACTATATGGTCACTAAGAATAACAGCCTAACTCCCATACTTTTACATAGCACTTTGGTGGTTTTTATTTATTATGACAACATGGTAATAAATGTTGCATGCTTTCCTGCACACATTATACTGTTTTAGAGAGGGAGTTTTAGCGTTAGCCAAAACTGGAGTTTGGAGGCTGAAATTAGGAGCAGAACCATTGCTTTAGTGAACTTTGGAAAAGAATAAGTTAATTTCTGGGTCTGCGTGTTTCTTGGCACAACTGCGAACACAATAGGTGTGCCAATTTCAGTGACAAAGAGTGTTATAAGGTCTTATATATACATATGTATATATGTACCTATTTATACACAGATTCTAAATTCGTATAGATATATTTTTTTTGTTTAGTCTTGCCTTTTTATAATACATTTTTTTTTAACAAATGGTGGGTATGTGCATATGTATGTGCGTAAACTTATAGTTAAATGTTCTCCAAACGTACGCGTATTTGCAAAAAAATCTAAATATCTACGAAGTTGTGTTATAAAAACCACGAAAAGAATAAATAGAAATAGAATAAAAAAAAAATTTAATATTTAATTATAAAATTTGTTGCTTAACGAACGTGAATATCTGCGCATTAAATTCACATAGAAATATAAATTCTGAGTGTTTGCGCTCTTTAAAATATTTCTACCTAAACAAAATATTCTTGAAGTATTTTATGAAGAAAGCAAAAAAAAAAAAATATCAAAAATAGAGACAATAGAGAATATTTATGCATAAAATATATATATACATATTAATGGTTTATTGATCGTAACAAAGAAGCAAAGCCGAAAATGTTGATACAACTTTTTAATATATTTTGATGTAGGAATATAAAGAGATATACCTTCAAAAGTATACGTATATATGTATACACCGTGCCGACAATGGGGGACGTCAGGCAAGTCACGAGGTGTAATGACGACCACCGAACTGGTGCTAATCGGATGCAGGGCAGGAGAGTTGTACCGTCATCATCAATAATTGGCTATTCCTAGGCAATGCCTGTTTTGCAATAACTGACGCCAACTGGGATTACCTCCACCTGCCTTTCCCTACTCAGTGGCGGTCTTCTTCTTTCTCTTCTTCTGAATGGCGGTGTCGATTGAAATATTTTCTGGCCGCAGTGCCTTTGTTCGAACTTTTATCTCAGAGCATTCCAAAGGTCATCTTAATCTTCCCTCAATTCCGGGAAAGCTATGCTGAGCGACTTACAGAAAGTATATTTTGCTAGTCGAAAGAGAACTTTCCTTTTAAATTTCCTGGCCACTACAAGGCAGCACTTGTTGTCAGGCGTTATATTGGTATTCTACGTTCGATTTCCCAGCTAACATTAATAATGCGGTTATTGCTGATGCGCAGATAGACGAACACCTTCACAATCTCCAATTTATATCCGTCATAAGAGACGGCAGAAGTGGCTGCATAACCGCTAGTGCACCGAATCTTTCCTGGATGACAGCAAATAATTCGTAGTTTTGACATAGCAGCATGAACATTTTTCTTTCGTTTGCTTCGTTAACTTCTAGGGTGCTTGTTATTCTCAATTTGTTAATTAAATATTTCAAAGACGAATTTGTATCAAAAATTGAAGGTTTTCAACGCAAAATATGGTTTCTCAACAGCTAAATAATACCTTAAATCCCGAGTACTCGGCGGTGTAACAGTTGCTTGGTGTCCTCTCTTTTTTTACAAGAACAAAAAAAAAAAAAATAACATACAGTCAACTGAAAAAACAAGCTATTCGCCCTCTGTATCACTAACGCTTACATAACATACAAATAACTTCTTTTTGCGCTGCCAGAAATTTTTAGAGGCGATCATTTTTTTTTTATTTTGTAATAAATTAACTGAGGCAAAAAGTTATTACGACACGAAAAAAAAATTAAGGAAGTTCACCATATACAACATCACATCAAACATATATATAATACCCCTATATTCAGGGCTGTCATGGAATCCAATTGTTGTCGGAATCGGATGTAAAAACGACAAAATAATTAGTTTGGTGTCATGAAATCCAATGTTATCGGTTTAATATTCGAATTGGAATTAGTGTCGGTTTTAGGTGTCACAGAATCCGATAATATAAATAAATAAATATAAATTTACATATATTTTCATTCTTATTAGGGGAAAGCATAAAAATTCCATGCAAAACAATACTTTGATTATATTTATGGAGAAACATCCAGATATTGCGAAGGGCTTCACGAAGCACATCATCTAAAATCGTTGACACCGTGCTTCTTCCTACACTCATGTTAGAATCCTTGCCAACTGATCTTTGATAGGATCCTTCAGCTAAAAATCCTAACGTAGCTGCTAGTTGCAGCACTGGCAGAACTTTCGAGCGAGTTAAGCGTCCTTCAATGGTGTCCAATACCAATCGGAAAGCCTCTTTGCTTATGCGATAGTATGCAATGTAACTGCAAATACACTATACATATCTATAAACCCACATTAAGAAATATTTTTAATTACGCTGTCTCTGGAAACTCAAATGGATTGCTGCGATCTGTCAAAATTTTCCTTTTGGCCTTCTCGCAACTTTCTTCTTCCAATAATATAAATGCTACAACTGCTGATGCCATTTTGATGTCAATAAATTTGTTTATTTCTGTTTAAATGCACAAAACAAGTTTTTATAACATTTTGCCAAAAAAATTAACATCAAAATTGCCGGTGCACTGCAAAACAGCTGATTCGAACATCGGTTTCATTTACATTCGAAAAGAGCAAAACCAATACGGTTTTATGACACCAATTTAAATCAATATTGGTTTGTAATTCCGACAAAACGCAAAACCGACTTGGATTCCATGACAGCCCTGATTGCTACAAAAAGCTAGGTACATTCCCAAACATCTGAGTGCCGATGTACATACTGCTGTTTAAACGTTTTTGTTTTTGTATTCAATAATCGAATGTACCTAAATGTAAATATTTTCTTGTCATACTTATGCTGCTACAACCACAAAAATATTTTTGTTTCGATTTCGAATTCAAAATACATTGCGAGCATTTTCTATTAGCAATATAGGAGTATTACATATATGACATCAGAGGTATTTTGAGGGTCGTTTCCTGGTCCGCCATTTCACAGCAGTTAAAAATAAATGGCGAAGTGGGTTTATCCCAATATCTTCATATACTCGAGAATAAATTTAGTCCAACTCTGACTACATATCCCGTTTGAAAAATTCAACAATAAAACATCTGTTTTAAAGCAAACAAACTATAAATTTATAGAAGGGTAAACATGCGCGAACAAACATTCCTAGAAATATGGTAAACAAAAATCACCCGATCGACGGAAGTGACAAGTGGTTAAATTGAAAGGTATCGCTAACTCAGGCTTATTTCAGATTAACGTTTATTTCATAGCTCAAATATTAATTCTGCGAAGAACAAACAAACATAATTTCTACTAGATGTCATTATTAGCGATAAGGTAAAAAAATACTTGGCTACGGTTGTCGTCAAGCTTTGCTTTATTGTGGTTGTGGTCTGTAGACGCCGTGTTGAATGTGATCAGCCCTATTGGGCGGTTTTACATATAACGCTTTGGCGTGTAACATTGTGCGTGTCTCGAAGTAAGTGGCGTTAGTGTAATACAATTGGCAAATTTAATGTCCGATCCCGAAAGAAAAGCGTATATGATGTTTCTCGTCTATATTCTTAAAATTATAAATACCGTATGTACACTTCAAGCTTATCTTGACCAACTTCATGCATAATGAGTACATAAAAAATATTTCGTTGTTTTATAGCTTTTAAACGTTTAAACGGTTAAGCGCCTATTAAGTAAGTAAGTAAGTAGTAGTGGACAGCGGAGGCATTGTTAAATAAAGCGCTGCTAAAAATCCAATGTAACTAGGCTCTGTTGATGTGCGCCTGTAAATAAATATACAACACAATTTGGATCGAAAAATATGCTTTGTGGATTGCACTCCAAAATCAATAGATATTTAGCATTGCATTCTCCAAAAAATTATTACCGGCTTTGCATTTGCTACGTCATGGCAAATACGCAACCTCAAAAACCGTAGTTTATTTTTGCTGATGCTTTGCAAACATGTGATATAAGTTATATATATGTCCGATCTCTACGATTTTTTTAGACAACATTTTTTGTAATATATGATTATGAAATTAGCAAAGTTTTTTTTTTTTGTGCTTTTCTGGTAATTTTGATTGTCGCTTACACCGTTTTGCGCTTTTACCTTTGATTTGTTGATAAATTCTCGAGAGAAATGCTGTCGGCAATTTTTATGCTTTATGTGACGATATAGAAAAATGTTGTCAAACCCTGTCGTACCAAGAGCCTGAATCTAAAAAGAATACTTAGAATTTCGAATACATCCTCTAAATCTGAAGATAACTAATTTAGTTTCTTGAAAATTATTAAAGATCCTCTCGTGACAGGATAAAACTGGTGTTCTTTGAAACATTTATTTTTCCGGTAAGACAACGTTCTCTAGGCGAATTACTACTTAAAAAAGGCTTGAAGCCACGTACTCGTGAAGTTCGGTGTGTAAACATATAGGTATACGTCGGGCAGCTATATTTTTTAGAGCTAGCCTAGGAGCTGAAGTTAGTTCACCATGGATATAACTTTACTAGAAGCAAATAGCTCCGGGCTGTTTGAGAAGAGCTTCGTCGTATGGTTTTATATTCAGAATATTATCGATAACGAATAATTATCGTCAGCTTACCGGTTTGTAATCGGCTTATTGTTTCCTAGTCATCGGCTTTTTATTGGTTTCCTATCGGGAAACACACGGGTTTCAGATTTGTCATCGAATTTATATAAAATTTGTATAGGTATATGTTTTATGACAAACCGATGAGTCGTCAACATATCGATAACATGCCGATTACAAATTGGTAAAACTCTGATAAGGCAACTGTTCGATAACAAATCAATGAATAGATAACTTTTTCATAGCACGACGGTAACAAATAGACAACATTCCAATAACAAATCAATAAGTTATCGATAACTTTTTGATAACATTTCGATACGAAATCGGATTACTATCCGTTAACAAATAGATAACATATCTATAACTTTTCGATCAAAAATCCAAAACTCTTCGATGACAAACGGATAGGTTAGGTTGAACTGGTCGGTCCATGAGGACCTCACATAGACTGATTGAGTCCGTAGTGTTACCAGAAGTTTGTTTTAACGACCAAACTGAAAAACCCTATCAAAAACCAGGACCTATGTTATAAAATAACTCCGTCCTCTTGGCAAATACTATAAGCTTCCTAGGACTTAAGCCACTTGCTGCTTCTAGATCTGACAGCTGTATCACTCCTAATAGCTGGAGTCTTAGCCTGGCAAGTGCAGGGCACGAGCACAGAACGTGCTCGATCGTGTCCTCCTCCAACCCGCACTTCCTACATCTGCTATCACTGACCAAGCGTAATTTAAAGGCATGTGACGCCAGAAGGCAGTGTCCAGTCAGAATACCCGTCATGAGTCTACAGTCCTCTATTTTTAATGATAGAAACAACTGTGTTAGTCTAAGGTTGTAAGACCTACACATAATTTTCGACACTTTACAGCCCCGCGCTTGAACCCACGCCTTTCTCGCTTGGCCTATCATGTGCACTCTCGCCTTCGCTTAAACTCGCCCAATCTAATTGGGACGTCTACGGAGCAAGCTTCAAGGGATGCGCCCTTTTTAGCTAGGAGAACTCATCGACTACCGTGGCGGCCACCGTGGTGTGATGGTAGCGTGCTCCGCCTACCACACCGTATGCCCTGGGTTCGCACCCCGGGCAAAGCAACATCAAAATTTTAGAAATAAGGTTTTTAAATTAGAAGAAAATTTTTCTAAGCGTGGTCGCCCCTCGGCAGTGTTTGGCAAACGCTCCGGGTGTATTTCTGCCATGAAAAGCTCTCAGTGAAAACTCATCTGCCTTGCAGATGCCGTTCGGAGTCGGCATAAAATATGTAGGTCCCGTCCGGCCAATTTGTAAAGAAAATCAAGAGGCGCACGACGCAAATTGGAAGAGAAGCTCGGCCTTAGATCTCTTCGGAGGTTATCGCACCTTACATTTATTTTTTTTTAACTCATCGACAAAAAAGATTTTACTTCGTTTTATTTGACTTATTTTAATTAAACTTAGTTTTATTTAATTTAATTTAGTTTAATTTAATTTATTTAGTTTCATTTTATTTTATTTAGTTTTTACTTTATGTTATTTTGTTTTATTTCATTTCATTTTATTTTATATTATTTTAATTTATTCTATTTTATTTTTTTTGTTATTTTTTTTATATTATTTTATTGCATTTTATTTATTAAGTTTAATTTTATTATATTATATTTTATTTTTTTTATATTATTCTTTTGTTATTTTATTTTGTTAAATTTTTTAAATTAATTTCATTTTATTTTATTTATGTTACTTTATTCTATTTTCTCTCTAGTTTCTGCAAATTTTACCGCAACAACGCTCTTTCAATCCATTTAAACCACTGTGCTAACCAAGTAAGAAAAGCGCGCGATTATTCACAGAATTTTTCAACTACGTACATACATACCTACGTAAGCTATGTATGTTTCCCTAAATAATGAGTAAAAGAGCATACATAAATCATATCACACTGAGAGGAGAATGAACACCAACATTAGCGCCCACTTTTAATTCGCAACTAGCAAACGACAATGCGCCCACGGCCCATGGAGAGATACGATATAAATGAACACTTTCGAGATATGCAAAAACTAACGCGACGCAGTTTTACGAACACCACTAAAAAAACTGTCTATTATGAACGCGTAAGCGCAGTTAGCGACGACGTCATTGATGCTGAACACTTATGCGACAACGTTACCGCTAATGCCGCCATACCCCCCAATACACTGTGCCAATGTAGGTATGCGATGGTAGTTGGTGATTGTTGTTGTTATTTGATTGGCATTGTTTTTGTTGGCATAGTCGATTTTGCAACCACCGACAACTTAGCTCGCAAGTCAGCTTGTCAACCAGTCAGCCAGTTATCGGCTCCAAGCTGGTGGAGCCTGATTTTTTACCTACCTACATACATATGCGCAGCTACTACTACATACTTAATTCCCTCATATGGTGTTACACGAAAAAACGTACACCATAATAGCTTACTTGTACATATGTATGCATGTATGTATGTACGTCGCTACTGATACGATGTGAATATGAACGACGATGATACCGACTACCACATTGCCAATGATTAAGCATTGCGCTGTTGGCGCAACACGGCATCATCGTGTATACGACGTAAGTATTTGATAGAGCTACATAAATGATACGCGTGTGGGGTTGATTGTGTACGAGTTTTTGGCGCTCATGTCTCTCTAGCTAACGAGCGTTTATTTTGCTTTATGCAGCTTTAGTATTGAGGCAGCAGATTGTGGCGCTTTTTTGGATCCACTGTCAGTTGTCTGTTCGCATCCAACTAGAAAGCAAGTAGGATCTGTACGTACTAGAGTTTCTTCGGAAAGAAGCCACGAGGTCGTTCGCTGCGTAAGCAATTTGTGATTGATATTTCTATGTAAATTCAATGCGCGTTGTTGATTATTATTATTACTCGTTACTTAATATAATCATATAATCGATCGACCCAAAACGAAATTAGCGAGTGACGCGCCACGAAAGTGATAAATTTAACAGTAAATGTCGTTTTAAATGACGGGACTTTAAAGAGGCCTGAGCTACAATGTCTAGTTAAATATAGATCGAATGAGAAAGAAAGCAAAAATAAAACAAAAAACCATTTCGAAAATAATTCAAGAAGAACATGCGATTTTCAATGTGTTCTGCGACGTAGAGCGAAATCAAAGTTAAAGGAGAACGAAGAAATAGCAAAAGCCTATCTGAGAAAAGTCTACAAAGGCACATATGAAAGCGAAGACGAAGTCAAAGCAAAGAAGAATATAAAAATTGTTCGTGTAAAGAATGTGTTTGAACGCGTTAGTAAAAAAGCCTAATAGAAGTACAAAAATTTGCGCGTAGAATGTGAAAAGAGCAATGAGCATAAAAATTAAAATATCGGTGAACAATTTATAAAAAAAAAGAGAAAGAAAATAAAAAACAAACACCAAAATCAACGGCGAGTAAACAGCAAACAAAGATTTGGCGGACGGGCAGGGCCTACACAATTTTTTAGCGAACCAAATTTAATTTTTTACTTATTTTAAATTCAATCAAATTTAAAACGGCCGATTTCAATATATACATATACAAATGTGTTAGTGTGTATGTGTAAAGATCGAATAAAAAATAGCTCGCTGACAAGCAAAAATAAAAAAATTTAACGATTCGTAGGCAAATTGCGCGATCACTTATAATCGCACACAAATTTAGAATATTTCAAAAGAAGAAAAATATTTTAAGAAAAAGTTTGGCAAATGCCAGCTACTGTATGTTTTTGTTACAGCGATGATGACGATAATGGCGGCGGCTCTAGCGTATCCGTGAGTGATAGCAGCGTGGGAGCAAACGACTGAGGCTGTCGACGTTCATACCTTGATTTGGGACCACAATTCATAGAAAAAAGGACCAAATCTCAAAAAAAAGGGGCCAACATTTGTTTTATTTTATTGTGATACAAGCAGTTCGACAATTTACAAGAGTACCTACCTAGTCGTTGTTAAATATAAAACTTTAGGATGTTCCCATGGTTTCCTATACAAAATTTTACCAAACAAAGCGAATGGGAGACTTTGTTTTATTTCAAACTGCACAAACAAAAAGTGTACTTTTATGTATTACATTTTCATATTTTTAGGATAACTCTACGCCTTTCACGAACCAAACGTCTTGAAACTAGTTTTGCTGATAAAGCTCTTAGTTTAAGCCATATGTTGTCGATTGCAATGAAATAAAATGTATAGGCGCAGTTGGATTTTAGGACTATGATGTATATTGGAACGATTTTCCGCCATCCCTTGTCAAATTTGGTTCCGAGACAAACCGGTTTCGGCGTTGTGCCATCATCAGTGTAAATTTTCGTTCTGATCTGTTGTTGTCGTTTGTCTTGTATTTATAGTTCGTAGGTACAAGACAAACGACAACAATAGATCAGAACGAAAATCGACATTGATGATGGCCAAGGCGAATTCAGTAGAGGTGGTGTTATCCCAACAGCTGATTGCTTCTTCATGATAATTTTCCATATAAAGCCTTGTACTTTAATATTTCAGTTAATCGAAATCAAGGAACATTTTCTTTTGACTTGACATTCTTCTGCACGGCGAATTGGTTGAATTCGCTTTGCCACCGCCTGGTATGGATTCGCCTTGATGATGGCACAACTCCGAAACCGGTTTGTCTCGAAACCAAATCTGTCAAGGAATGACGAAAAATCGTTCCAATATACATCATTTATTCACCCTGTCGGAAAATCAACGAAACAAAATAATACGCCAGTTACACGGCTCAAGTATCCTTGTGCCAATTACCAATTTGCACAAGGATTTGACCGGTGTGTGAGAACTGCGCTAAAATCAAAACGATTTTGATATTTACGCATGCCTGCAAATATTGCACATGCTTTTTTCTTCGTGCGTGGTGAATCTTACACAGTTTACCTGTGGTTCCTGATAATATAACATCAGTAATTATTGCTTAAAAATGTTAATATCGAAGGCGTAAGGACCATCTCTAGCTTGTAACAGGAATTCACACAAATTTAATAATACAAAATAATTTTTTATGCAATTAGAACACATGTTTCATTTGTTGCGCTAGTTGAAAAATGAATATTGCGCAGTGTTTTTGAGCCGGGTATGTCAAAATTTTCATTTGCACAAATTTCGTCGTTTTATATTTGCGCATGGTTTTTGTGTCATGTATGGGCCGTCTAAGTCAGTTTTAGGAACAAACGATTCAAAAATCTGCGTTCTAGTGTTACCGAACTATATGGCAAACTCAGTAAATCATAAATGAAATTAGGCAATTCCTCGAAGCAATGCTTACGTTTTCACCTAAACGTTGAAATTTCATACCAGAGCCTAGATTAAGCAAGTGTAAATTTTGAAAAACTCGCATTCACTGAATCCAGCCTCGGGCCTCAGGTTAAAGTTTCAACTGTGCAATAACGGCACCTTACTACATTTAATTAGGTACTAGAAATTAGTTTACCGGATATTATTGAAGTTTATGTGGTTCTGTACCTGAGGGAATAACTTTACACAAAACCCTTCTTCCGAAATCTAATCTTTTTTACATTTGCTTCAAAAGCTGCATATAAAAATAGCTAGGTACTAAGTTAAGACTTTCTTCTGATAAGTCCGTGTAATGTGTTTTCCCTAAGATCCAGCACACTTCTTTTTAATGCCTCGCCTTAATTATCTCCTAGGTGAAATTTCATTGTTCTGCTACATTTTATTGTCTGATTAATTCTTGTGGTAAGAATTCCACGGAAGTAAATTGAAAATTATATGCGGGCTAATGAAAGTGTGATGGTGTTGTGAATTTACATCAGTGAAAAAGAAAGAAAGGTACCAAAATCGTGGCTAGTACCTAAAAAGGACCAAAAATTGAAAAAAGGGAGGCACAATTTTTGGTCCACATTGACGATCTCAGGAGTAATACTTCGAGCTAATTGTTTCATATTAGACGATGAGGACAATGCCAAAAAAAAAAAAAACAAAGAAGCTACATTTTACTCAAAAAATCTAGTCTCACCAAATGTTCACTTTTTATACATGATACCCATTGACAGCCTGCAAATTTGACGTGGAAGGACTTTTGACCAACAAGTGCTAATTTGAACATAAAAGGCAATTGAAAAGAAAAAGCCCTGTTTCGGCGAACAAAAACCAAGCTATGGAAGTCACTCAACATACTTTTCGTTAGGCATGGCTCGAATTAGTGGGCGGCGATGAAAGAAGAGGAGAGGGCTCTAAGAATAATAGAGTCCTGGAAGACTTGGTTTTCCCGATTTGTGTCAGCTATCGCTAAGAAGGAATGACTGGTGTGTGCTATGCTACGAGGTAGTCCATCTCTTCTGGACAGTCAAGTGATTAGACTGAAAATAAACGATTCCGGAAGCGAAATGAGATTAGGGCAAGGTGTCAGCGAAAAGGCAGGGTGTGCAGTGTTATCTTATAAAAATACTTTGTCGCGATATAGGTAACTCCCAGGATGTTATGGGCCAGGAGTTGCATAGTTGCAGGAAAGGTGTGAATAGAAACGAGAGGCTGCAAACATTCCAAGATTATGTGCTAATACCACTGAACACTACCTTGTGGCGTTACATGCCAATAAACTAGGTTAGCACCAGCAGAAGTAGAAAGTTCAGGCCGCAAGAGGAAACTGTTGAGTACGTTCCATGTTTGTGTCCTGGACGCTCGAGATCAAGGCTCCAGCTATTGGGAAATTAAGCTGGGTCCTAGAAAACTTCTAGTATTTGCCAAGATGAAGGAGCATCGTTTTAACCATTTTTTGATCGGCCAAGAAGTCATGCCAGATGATTCGTTGGACTAACTGGCGCTAATTGATAACATCAAAGGAGTTGAAATCGTTTTCCACCTGGTCCCTCCAGCAGAGAGGAGGCTGTTGTTGTTGTTGTTGTAGCGATAAAGTTGCTCCCCAAAGGTTTTGGGGAGTGTTATCGATGTGATGGTCCTTTGCCGGATACAGATCCGGTACGCTCCGGTAACACAGCACCATCCCGGCCATCTCGGGAACGATTTATATGGCCACATTAAACCTTCAGGCCATCCCTACCTCCCTACTCCGCATGGAACTTGGGGTCGCCAGAGCCTCGTCTGTTAGTGAAACAGGATTCGCCGCGGATAGGTGAGGTTGGCAATTGGGGTTGCAGACGCCGTATATTGCGCTGGCAACCTGAAGGGTTGCGCTACATAGCCCCTTGAATCTGGTATTTTAGTCGCCTCTTACGACAGGCATACCTACCGCGGTTATATTCTGACCCCCTAACCCACTGGGGGACAGAGAGGAGGAAAAGGAGGAGGCTGTCTTCTTCCTCTACTTGCGATAATAATACCTTCTTACTCGGAGCATCATCTTTAATTCGCATAACATGGCATAGCCAGCGTAGCTACTGTGTTCTAATTCGTCGGCCTATGTTGATGTCTGCGCAAAGCTCATTAAATCTTCTTTGGTTCTCGCCATCACCAACGCGTATAGGTCCCAGCGCCGCCAGATGTTGTTAGCGTCTATTCTTCGGCGCCATATATTTGACCGCGTGCGGTGAGTGGCTTATAGGTTTTGCTTAGGTACTCATCGGAACAATACCATGTACTCCGAAAATATCATTGTAGGTGCAGAAGTCATGCTGCTTAAGCTCGAATACAGGGCAGTACTATTTCCGAGATCCTGATGCTTACTCAACAGCCTCTCCAACAAATAAATTTTAGCAGATGCAGTAAACAAATATAAGCCTAGCAAAGCAACTGAAGAAAAAGCAGAAAATATCGCCATCTAGTGGAAAAAGGGTCGAAATGATATCTCGACAACAAAATCATGCTCCTAGGGCCGAATTAAATGTCCTACTTTAGAGCGTTAAAAATTTTTGATATTAAGCTGCAACTTTATACCAGCTGATTCTACCAACCTTACGGGAATCAATGCAATCGATTATAGCTGCAGACATTGGTGCTTTATCGGTAACCTCATAACAGCTGATTCGACCAACCTTTTGAGAATCAATGCAATCGATTATTGGTGCCGCCAAGGTCGTAACCGTATCGTAGCCAACCAATTCCTTTTTCATTTACCGTCGTAACGATAAACAGCTGATTACGTTAGGGATACGACTACAGCAATACGACATACGGCACCAACGACTCCCGCTTTTTGATCACACATTTTTTTCATGTTTTTTATTTACTCTTGTTCGTGAACTTCTATTTATATAACCACTAATACTAATCAACTTTTGCCAAAGTATGGTGAATTAATGACGTGACGTCCACTTATGTTTGATGGCTCATTTTAATAAAAGCCTTCATCACTAACAACTTCGAGCTCCACTTAACCTCTTGTAAATAAAACTAATTCATAACACATTTCATGTCTGTCGCACTCATTTTTTAAGTTTTGCCACCCCAGATTTTTTTGCGTAACAAAAATGATATTAAGGGTGGTACCTAATGAAAGAAATCAGCATATTCATAGTAAGAGATCAAGGGCGAAATACATGCGGATCTGCCAACGGGTTATTGGTGCCGCGCTAAAGGTGGTTCCCCTAGACATTCGCTGTGTTCATTTGATCGCCCGAAGTTGCCCAACCTTACACAAAAGGCTATTTGTTTTGTTTTATCGCATACAAAGAACGAGAGGGTGAACAATAGTGCCTATTGACTATTTCCTGCTGGCGTGTAGTTAGGATAACTAAAATCTTTTTCATTAACAAAAACTATAAAGCGAAATGAAGCTAAGAAGTTTATACAGTTGGCATTTAATGGTAAAGATTTCTACTTCACAGTAATGTCATTCGTTCTGAGCTCAGCATCGATCGGTGACGTTGCAGTCAAGTTTTTTTTTGTGTTTTTTCGAAGTAGGGCTGACAGCGATGTTGTCTTCTATCTGCTCCAAACACATCCATACATATATACTTATCAGTACTTAAACGCTCACTCGATCGTATGCTCTACTGCTACGTTTATATATTTTAAAAGATTACACTCAGCTTATGAGGTAGATAAGTACACGGACTGTTGTATAAACGAAAGCATGCAACGGCGAGCCCTGATACGCATTAAGTTTGTCAGGCAGAGAGCGAGACCGGTAGGCCAGCAGCATTATGAGTAAAGCAGTCTGCGTGATGGGCAATGAAGCAGTGTAATGTACGGGCAGTCAGTTAGTGAGTCAGCCATGCGGTCAAGCGATTATTCAAACAGACGACGCTGACGTATGCGCGGTCATTTAGTTCATCGTAGCAGTAGTCATTGGGGTTTTTTTTTATTGTATAATTGGTCAGTAGTTACTCAGTGCGTCGCGGGATTTGAACGCTAAAACGGCGTATAAGGATGAAAACGGGTTTTCTTCATATTTCATTTACTTTCTTCGGCGTGTTTTCGATTTTTGTTGTGAGTTGTTTTGTTGTGTGTCACTTTAAAAGTGTCAGAGTTAGAATGCGATGCTGCAAAGAGTTTGTTGTGAGAATGTGTGATGTGATATCACATTCCAAACTAAAAGAGAGATAAAGTCGTGTTACAAAGAATGTACACAACAAAACAAAGCGTTGTGATAGCAAAAATTAAAAAAAACTTATCTTAAAAAGATGCTATTTCAAATTATTTGTGTTTATATTCCAGCAGCTGCATGATTTTGCAAAAATTCAAAATTTTTCCACGAATCTAAAATATTTAAATATCTCTATGTGTGTATGTACATATGTATGCATAACTGTACGTGTAAAAATTTAAAATCAGTTCAATATGCAAAGGCAGCGCATAAATTTATAAACATAAACATACATATATGAAGAAAAGACAAAAATAATAAAATAATATATATAACAAAATAAAAAAAAAAAAATAACAGCACTCAAATGATTCGCCAAACCTTCCAGCTAATTGTTTGAAGTTGCCTTTTAAGATAAAGCAACATATTGTGTATTGTAAATTTCCAAAAACAATGTCACATGTGTGTTCTGTCACTGCTTGTTCGTTTCAAAGTGACAACAAACGACAGTAACCAGTGACAAATTCAAAAAATAATTAAAATATTAAAAGATAACACTAAATCCAAATACAAAACGAAGCGAGAAAGAAGAGAGAAATATATACGTACACAAAAAAAATAGTAAGAGTAAAAGTAAAATAATGGGAAAGAAATAGAAAAGTGTAATATCACAGTGGCATTGAAAATAAACAAATAGTTTGCCATAGAGAGAGCGAGTGTAAATGTAATAGCAGATAATCAGTGAGCGCGTATGAGCAAAACAAATAAAAAGTGCCAGTTAAGCAACCAAGAATAAATAGTTTTTTTTGCTCACAATTTTTAGCTAATGATCTAATAAAAACAACAATAACAATAATAAACCATCTCCCCAGCATATTTATGTGTCTACTTCTCAGCGGACTGACAGTGTCAAAGGCGTTTTAAGTGTAAGTATTTTAGATATTTATATGTATGTATATCACGATATGTAGAGATAAGAAAGGAAAAGAAAACAATTAAGGAAAGCTAAGTTCGGGTGTAACCGAACATTACATACTCAGCTGAGAGCTTTGGAGACAAAATAAGGGAAAATCACCATTTAGCAAAATGAACCTAGGGTAACCCTGGAATGTGTTTGTATGACATGTGTATCAAATGAAAGGTGTTAATGATTATTTAAAATGTAGTGGGCCTTGGTTCTATAGGTGGACGCCTTTTCGAGATATCGCAATAACGGTGGACCAGGGGTGACTCTAGAATGTGTTTGTACGATATGGGTATCAAATTAAAAGTATTAATGAGGGTTTTAAAAGGGAGTAGCCCTTAGTTGTATATGTGAAGGCGTTTTCGAGATATCGACCAAAATGTGGACCAGGGTGACCCAGAACATCTTCTGTCGGGTACCGCTAATTTATTTATATATGTAATACCACGAACAGTATTCCTGCCAAGATTTCAAAGGTTTTTTATTTCGCCCTGCAGAACTTTTTCATTTTCTTCTACTTAATATGGTAGGTGTCACACCCATTTTACAAAGTTTTTTTTCTAAATTTATATTTTACGTCAATAAACCAATCCAATTACCATGTTTCATCCCTTTTTTCGTATTTGGTATATAATTATGGCATTTTTTTCATTTTTCGTAATTTTCGATATTGGAAAAGTCGGCGTGGTCATCGTCGGATTTCGGCCATATTTTATACCAAGATAAAGTTACTTCAGATAAGTACGTGAACTAACTTTAGTTAAGATATATTGTTTTTTGCGCAAGTTATCGTGTTAACGGCCTAGCCGAAGGACAGACGGTCGACTGTGTATAAAAATTGGGCGTGGCTTCAACCGATTTCGCCATTTTCACCGAAAACAGTTATCGTCATAGAATCTATGTCCCTACCAAATTTCACAAGGATTGGTAAATTTTTGTTCGACTTATGGCATTAAAAGTATTCTAGACAAATTAAATGAAGAAGGGCGGAGTTACGCTCATTTTGAAATTTTCTTTTATCTTTGTATTTTGTTGCACCTTATCATAACCGGAGTTGAATGTTGACATAGTTTACTTTTATACTGTAAAGATATTAAATTTTTTGTGAAAATTTGACTTAAAAAATTTTTTTTTTTTAAGTGGGCGTGTTCGTCATCCGATTTCGCTAATTTTTATTTAGCACACATATAGTAATAGGAGTAAAGTGCCTACCAAATTTCATCATGTACCTTCAACGACTGCCAAATTACAGATTGCAAAACTTTTAAATTACCTTCTTTTAAAAGTGGGCGGTGCCACGCCCATTGTCCAAAATTGTTCTAATTTTTTATTTTGCGTCATAAGGTCAATGCACCTACCAGGTTTCATCGCTTTATCCGTCTTTGCTAATGAATTATCACACTTTTTCGGTTTTTCGAAATTTTCGATATGGAAAAAGCGGGCGTGGTTGTAGTCCGATTTCGTTCATTTTAAATAGCGATTTGAGATGAGCGCCTAGGAATCTACATACCAAATTTCATCAAGATACCTCAAAATTTAATCAAGTTGTCGTGTTTACAGACGGACGGACAGACGGACGGACACGGCTAAATGAATTTCTTTTTTCACCCAGATCATTTTGATATATAGAAGTCTATATCTATCTCGATTAGTTTATGCCGTTACGGATTACCGTTATGCGAACAAAGTTAATATAAGCTGGAGACATTGGTGCTTTATCGGTAACCGTATCGGTAACCTTTTAACAGCTGATTCGACCAACTTTATGAGAATCAATGCAATCGATTATTGGTGCCGCTAAGGTCGTAACCGTATCGTAGCCAACCAATTGGGGTTTGGTTTACCGTCGTAACGATAAACAGCTGATTACGTTAGGGATACGGATACACCGATACGACATACGGCACCAATGACTCCGGCTATACTCTGTGAGCTCTGCTCAGCTGAGTATAAAAATTAAAAATAATTATCAAAAGGAACGTTAAAAGCGGTAGCATCAGCTTGCCGCAAGGCGAATCTATACAAGGTGATGGCAACTCAATTCGCCGTGCAGAAGAATGTCAAGTCAAAAGAAAATTAGCATTGATTTCGATTAACTGACATATTGTCGTACCAAGGCCAAGGCGAACTCAGTACCAAGTGTTGCCAACATCTGATTGCTTCTTCTTGATTATATTCCATACGACGCCTTGTACAAAAATATGTCAGTTAATCAAAATCAATGCAAATTTTCTTTTGACTTGACATTCTTCTGCACGGCGAATTGATTGTGAAATCGCTTTACCATCACGTTGTATAGATTCGCCTTGACCAAGGCGTTGTATGGAAAATATCAAGAGGAAGCAATCAGCTGATGGGATAACAGCAGGGTACAGGGTACCAAATTCGCCTTGGCTTAATGTGATCAGCTCAGTTTCTTGTTTTATAATTTACTCATTTTCTACGTGTCGATTGCAACCGCGATTACCCCATCTCGGTTGCCGTTTCGAAAACCCCCTATCTAAGCAAACTTAGTAACGTCCAATTTCAGACCTTTTTGACAAACGCCACATCTGAGCATAAACTCAAAAAATTTTAACGGGAGATGGGATGCTTATGAAAAGAATTCTTATATAAGACGTTCTTCAGCTGAAGCGCTGAAAGAAATCTAGGCGCTTTTTTTAAATATTCAGAGATAGGGCGTTTTTGAACTGGCCGCCGAGATAAGGTGATATTTCACTTTTTGCTCGATATACGTATGTATATACAATATTTTCCGATTATATGCACGCCGTTCATAAGCATTTCCAGTTACGGGCCTGGGTTTTCAGTGCGATTTTGAACTGCAGTTGAACTATGTGGAAGGTTTCATGTTTCTAGCTCAAACCGAAGTTACTTAAAATTCGATTGCAAGGTTCCAAATTCTCTGAATGTTTTTTATCAATACCTCTAAATATGTCGGTTCCTGCCTTATCGCAAAGAATTTTTTATTCTGAGTATTGCAACAAAATAGGCCCTATGTTCAAAGTTTCAGGTTCCTCAATTATTGGGTAGTCACCTGAAACTCGATTCCAAAATTATAAAACGCGTATGAGTTTCCAATTATCTCAAATCGTTTCTTCTTTTCGTTGCATTGTGAGGGTGCCCTGAAGTATGTGTACGGTATAAAACAGCAATGAGAAGTGTCTTAAACATCGATTGGAAGATTTCACATTTCTAAATGCATTTTTAACACCTATATATACCTCGATTCCTGCCGCATCTAAAAAACTAGATAGCAAAATTCCCAACTTCGGAAGATTTTTTTTTAAAGTTCATGATCCCTGAACCACCTAGCGAAAACTTTTAATGTCATGTTGCATTGCCATGAAGTTCTGAAGTATGTTATTATTTTCCGAAATCTAGCTCTACGGGGAGTTACTCAAATAAAGTTGTAAATGGACTTTCTAAATATCTCAAATATCTCCATGCCGGTGCCATCTAGCAAACTCTTTTATCCTAAATATTACAACTTAATAGAGCCGAAAATTTCGTTCAAAGTTTCGGGTCTCTGATTTGTCGGGAAATTCCTTAAAACTAAAAAAGAAAAGTTTCCATGTTCGGAAATTTTTAGAATTTTAACGTGCCCTGGACCATCTAGCAAAGTTTTTTCGCTCATGTGAAACTGGTATAGTGTTCCGATGTTTGTTCCACGCTTGAAGATTCTAGCTCTCCGGAAAGTTACTCAAAACTAGATTGCAAGATTCTCCAATTTTTATGGAAATCGGCAGAAAAATATCAAACGAAACTAATATAAAGGAAGTAAATACAGGTTTCCTAATTGTTAGAAAAATCTTGTATAGATTGAGGAAAGTATTTTTTTTAATGCTAATATAATTTTTATTGCTAATCTCATTACTGCCTATGGGTTGGTACATCTGAAACTTTTAATAAAAAAAATATTTCAAGTGATGCATAACACAAACAAAGTGATTAAATTATCTCCTAACTAACCTCAATCAAATTTCCATATACGAACATGTGCCCATATCTTTTCTTATCTCTCTTTAACTAAACCATCATCATAAAAGCAGGCAAAAAAAGCCGGTATTTTGAGTAAAAAAATGTAGTTAAGTATATGGTGAAGAAAATATAAACATAAATATTCGAACCAAAAACAAAATCAAATGTAAACAAACATTAAACGGCCTTCCACTGCAAATCAGCGATTGCGAAGAGTTAACGAGGGCATAACAAAAGTAAAGTAATGAATAACAAAGCAAAGCTGAAAATGATGCACAACAAATCATGTGGTTGATGGATATCGCGGCTTTTTTACCTACATACATACATTGAGAAAAGCTATACAAGATCGTTTAACGTAAAATTTCTGTGGGTATTAAGGAATAAAAGCTAAAAACTAAAAGCCAAAGACATTTCTTCCAAAAGGAATAAACAACAACACACAAAAAACAAGAACGCAATTACCTACAGTAAAAATAAAACTTGAAAAGAAACGTGAACAGGATGATATCAACATACCATCGTCATCCTTGAAATGTCAGAGCGTGTGTGAAGTTGTATAGCGATCGGTGGCCTCCGCTTCGACAAAGCTTGTGGAGGGTTGATAAATCAGTAACAGCATAAATTCCACAGCAATCCACAGAGAATAAAAAGAAACGCAGGTTTGTTGTGCAGAAGGTTTGTTGTGCATGGTGATATGAAAGCTGTGTGAGCATTTTTTTGAAACTTAAGTGCTGTTAATGTGTTGGGGTAAAGAAGCGGCAGAAGATCTACAAATTACTTAGTGTATAGAACAGGTTTAGCAAAAATGAGAAAGGAAAAAAAAATGTAACGAGTAAAAGTTTGTTTTAGAGCCAAAGCGATGGGAAAGGTGGTGCGAGAAGAACTATGCGAGTAAATTAAAAAATATATTTATACCGACAAAAAAATCTTACTAAATATCTCCCTATGCTGTGTGGAAATGCCAGAAAACAAAACTCGCAAGCAAGGTGGTTTGAAAAAAATTATAATTTTTATTGAAAAGCTGACCAAATATTTTTTCCCGCTAAAGAAGAACCGAAAAGCAATATCATGGCATTGGAGAAAGCGACTGCGGGTGATCTACGTGCTATTCGAGGAAGAGGACGATGAGATTCAAGTCGATCTTGTCTTATAATCGCGTAGTGTTACACCACACCATTCTAAAGATTTTGACATTGCATTTTCCGGGCTTTGAACTCAGGAGCTTGGAGTGATGGGCGAACACACTACTTAGACTGAATATATGATACAACCAAAATGGGAGATATTTCAGCGGAACTTCACTTCCATTTTGCGCCGTGTCCTTTTTTAATTTTCCTTACAAGTTGGCAGGACGGGACTTACATGTTTAATGCCATCTCCGAGCGGCTGCTGCAAGGCAGATGAGTTTTCAATGAGAAGCTTTTCAAAGCAGAAATGCAATCGGAGTGTTTGTTAACTCCCGCTTAGAAACACTTTTTTCTGATTGAAAAAACTATTTACACATTTTTGATACCGCTTTGCCCGGAACTTGAACCCAAGACCATGGGTGCGGTAGGTGGAGCACGAAAAGTTGGCTTGAGTTCAAAGACAAGGGAGCAAGGTCAGATTCCAAGATTTCAAGGGAAGTAGATCGATTGACTACACCGCAGCTGGCAATATGGTCTAGTTAGTATCAGTCTCCGTACTACCAAGGTGACTGGTTATCTCGTGACCAAAAATTCACTATCATAAATGGAACACGTAATGATTGACAGAAGGCTTAACTCCAGTGTTTTAGATATCAAGATACTGTAAGTATTCACAGTATTAGATAGCTTGTAGTTTCTTCTCTTAGCCCTCCCACCTTTCTTCTGAAAGCAAAGCTTAATTATACAACGAAAAATAGTAATGTAACCATTTCGAATGTCCAGACGCCTTGGAAAGAACAACGTTCGGGGCAAATTAGCATTATAGCCACTCGAAGCGTCAAGTGCCTAGTAGGTAATAAGAAATGTGGAGCGTGATTGCTGCTTGGTAGGAGTAATGCTTCCAAAAGTCTAGCGGGTGATGAAACTTTCAATACCGGAGCATACTCCAACAGAGGTAATGGCCGACCTGATAGTATGTGATAGAATAATTCTTCTCATAGTTTCTTGGACAGAGATATGATGAGCTCCATATTTAAAGCCACCCAAGAATATAATTTTTCACCCAACTATGACGAATGGATACTGGATACTGGATGGATATTATAATAGGTTAAACTCTTACTTATCCACAAAACCGACATACGTAATATAGGCCCTGCATGCGGCGTGTCCACACATCACAGCAACCAGCTGTAATGTTAAACGAACGCCTCTAACTACGACATCCTTAGCGAGTTGTTCAAACTCGGATATGAGGAAATATGGCCGAAGGAGTTCAAGTCTCTAGGTTACAATTTAAGTTTGCTCTGCCCAATCCAAACCAAAGCGAGTAATTACTGTACGTAGAGCCTGTAGCTGTGTTATTGTGCGAACTACTGAACCCAAATGCAATGAATTCATTTTATGTTCATATTGTGACGAATATGAGCAACACTAAGGCATACTATCATCTCTAAGCCGATACTAAGCAGTGACTTGTATGCACATCAACAAATCAATCATTATGTCTACCCACATGTCCATACAAGCAGCGGATAGTAACGCAAAAATAATGCATATGTCTGAGATACTTCCGAAAGTATGCAACCATTTGTGCAAGTATCACTCACATATACACGCGCATGCGCTATGCGAGAAGCTATAAAATCGTGCATCTGTAGTTATAGCTGAGAAATTTATAGCTTGTAAACGAGAAGTAAATACTAGGAATAGAAACGCCCTGCAAAAATCGTTGGATCATGTGGTTTACTGGAGTACTTACCATTATACTCCACTGTAATGCAGCAATGGACCAACTCATGTTTCTACACGAACATATTGTAAGCCGATCATTGCTCGTTTTTAACGATTGTAATCACTAGACGATGTTTAGTGGACTGTGGGTACTCCATGGATTACTCTGATGTAATGCGGAGCTGGAGTATATGGTCCAGTCCTAGAACATCGCAATGTTAATTGGACCATATTTTTTTATGAATTGCGGTTAATTTTGGAGCACTCGCTTGGTCCATAGCGAGTACTCCATACATGCATGCATGGAGTACTCGCGTTTTTTGCAGGGCGGCTAGAAGTATTCGAACGAGAAATCACAGAGTATAAAAGGAGGTAAAGCTGAGAATTAGTAATGAGTTTGATTTAAGCACGCTATCTGTCGAGAAGTAGTAGTATTGTGAAGTACTTGAATAAAGGCCATTTTGCATTATTGAATAGTGGAGTTATTTATTCAACAGTTTAGTGATTCCAACGTTAGTGGAAGGTTGCAAACAAGAGGAATTTCAGTAAATTCGTTACAATATATTATTTATTTTAACAGTTTGATGCTTGAGTCCCTGGAGAAGTCCAGAAGATAGAAGAATCGACAAACAACATCTCTTTGTCGACTTCAAAAAAATGTATGACACAGAGACCGAGAGTTGCGAAGACAATACACGTTACTGTAGACAGATATAAAGTTGAAGATTGTGAACTTGTGTTTTACACTTGTATTCGGCATAAAATTGAAGCTAAGAACTTTTTCCTTCCGGGAACCAGCGTTACCCGCGAATAAGTGCTACTTTGTACTAAGTAGACGCTCGAAAACTAAATAAATCCAGTACGTTCCGATAACAAGCACCATAAAGTAAAGTAAAAACCCCACTCCTATATCCAGGAGAAACTTGGGGTTACCATTGCCTCGTCTGCTAACCATGTGTATGATACATTTATATTTGTAACATGTTTCTCCTTAGGTAGGTGAGGTTAACAATAGGATTGAGGAGGCTGCAAAGCTATAAAGCTTTGTGTTGCGCTTATCAACCCCTTGAATCCCTAAAGTCTTCTAAGGCTTTCATCATTACGGCTAGGGAGCATGGCCGTCGAAAAAAGATAGGATTCGAGAGGCAGAAATAATTGGTCCAATTTGCTACAGGGGCTAATGAGAATATACCATACAAAGTTGGAAGACGAGTTAGAAGGAAATCTATCCTTTGACAATTCCAAAAAATTTGTATCATGATAACACAAATATTTAATTTGCCACCTAATTGGTTGTATCTATGCTCAGTATAATCATTTAATAGCATACGATACTCTTAAGTAGCCGCAAAGTAGCATAAAGGAAAGTAAAAATGTCATTTGTGGCTTCGACAAATCATACCAGGGGAAGAAGAAAGTCCATTAAAAATAATGAAAACTGAAAAGTGAACTAAGTGGTCTTTTTGCGCAGAAGATGAAGTGAAAAGACTACAGTTTGAGCAGAAAAGCGTAATAAATTGTAAGGATTACCCGACAAAAAATGACGCTAGTGATTATAATACATAAGAAATGCAGCGAAAGCGCGGCTCGCTCCAGCAACCGGTAAAGCTCACAAAGTGGTTATTCATTTGAAAACAAAATTTGTTTTCGACCGAGAATATCAACAAAACAGTTTCAGAACAAAAATAAGATATATGTATGTATAAAGATGTATTGTTTACAATCTTTAAACCACGCATCGAAGACTGAAATGTATCTACTAGTTCTTCAACTCGCCAAGACACCACAAGTGCATCAAGGAGTAAGACTGGAATGTCTGAGCCCTTGGTGGCTAAAGCGTTATTCATTATTTTTCTTGTAAATAGGGAAAAGGAGCGTTGCAACACCCACTGTAACATCTACCAAACTACGTTGTAATGTACACTACCCACAGTCATTGGAGAGGCAATAAGATTTCAATAAGTACATATTTTTTCTTCGTGGGCGTTCATCAAGCCAACGATTTGCCTTTGAAACATAATTTTCTGCTCCAGCTAGCCTAGCGCTGCTTTAACGTGAAGAACGTTTGCTGTTCTGTGCCGACATGGTCGCTTTCCCCCAGATTTGCCCTCGGTGTACACCAAGATCAATCCCGACAATCATGCAAGTGGTGGTAACCACTAAAGAGCCAGTACTATCAATAATCTGATAGGAGGTCGTGCCCCTGTGCCATACTTTGTTATTCCGCTGGCAGCTGAGGGTAGGGGTTGCCGTTATGGCCCCAATGCAGTCGTGTACCGATGCTTGAGCAAAAGGGGTTTCAGCGTACAATTAGGCGAAGTACCGAAGGCTGTAGTGTAGGCCATATTGTATTTAGACGCATACAAAACTATATAGTGTACAACTAGGTACGTTTTACTATCTTAGGGGTTAAAGCTTCTTGTTCCGAAAGCAGCGGACCTAGTACCAGAAGGTGCTAGAATCGGATCGTACTGATTTCATATACCCAAAAGGGGTAACCAAATCCCCAACACCTTTAGGGGACTTTACTTTTATAGTTAAAACAACAAGAACAACCCATGGTCACTCAAATTTGTTTAACTATTCTCTATTAGGCGAAGTACCGAAGGCTGTAGTGTAGGCCATATTGTATTTAGACGCATACAAAACTATATAGTGTACAACTAGGTACGTTTTACTATCTCAGGGGTTAAAGCTTCTTGTTCCGAAAGCAGCGGACCTAGTACCAGAAGGTGCCAGATCGTACTGATTTCATATACCCAAAAGGGGTAACCAAATCCCCAACACCTTTAGGGGACTTTACTTTTATAGTTAAAACAACAAGAACAACCCATGGTCACTCAAATTTGTTTAACTATTCTCGCCGTTATCCACTAATGGATAACTAATACCGACTTTCAGTCCACGCGTTGAGGAAATCTCCGATATCTTATATTCACTATTGTAATCAAAGGCTACTAGTACTACAAGTTTTCCGGTTAGGACATTCCCATGTAAATAAACCAGTGTGATGCCAAGATCCACAGAAAATGGTATTGCTATGTATGTCCTAAATATTGGAGAGTACACATAAAAAGAAAGGCCACTTCGAACCCTACGAGACGAAGCTTGGCTTACCTTCCCCTTGCCTTTATGACCAAATGAAATTCGCCTTATGTATTTAACCTACACATTTCTTGGTGGGTATTGAATTGTGAATTTCTCGAAACATGTGACGGGGTGGCGACTACAGAATTATGGTAGGCAGAGAAAATATGTGCTTGGCAGGTGGGGTTCGGAGGAAGCATGCAAAATGTGTATGTGAGATGAATGCTAGCAACACCTACAAGAATGTGTTGGGGATATACACTAACAAAAACATATACGCGATAAATGTACACATTCAACAATAGCAGATCGTCTTCATACCGATGAGCTGTACCAACGAATAAAATTGATGAGAATGAACGCAAATTCACGGTTGTTTGCCGCAGTCGCTTGCTGTTGATGAACAGAAAGTGGGGCGGTGAAGCGGTGTTTGGTGTGGTGAGAGTGACGCGAATGGCCGACTTACATACTTTGTTGGCAAGTTTTGTTAGCATGTTTGACTAGGTCTTTTATAGCCAGCTGTACTTGTATACAGGGTATTATAACTTTGATTGGGTAACGGTTGGTTGTACAGGTATAAAGGAATCGAGATAGATATAGACTTGCATATATCAAAATCATCAGTATCGAAAAAAAAATTTGATCGAACCATGTCTCCGTCCGTGTGTCCGTTAACACGATAACTTGAGTATATATTGAGATATCTTCCCCAAATTTGCTACACGAGCTTATCTGGACCCAGAATAGATTGGTATTGAAAATGAGCGAAACCGGATGATAACCATGCCCACTTTTTATATATGTAACATTTTGGAAAACACAAAAAACCTGATTATTTAGTAAATAATACACCTAGAATGTTGACATTTGACGTGTGGACCGATATTGAGACTCTTGACAATAATTTGAAAAAATTGTTTAAAATGGGCGTGGCACCGCCCACTTGTGGAAAAATCAATTTTACAAATATCATTAATCATAAATAAAAATCGTTAAACCTATCGTAAAAAAATTCGGCAGAGGTCTGCCTTTACTATAAGGAATGCTTTGAAGAAAAATTAACGAAATCAGTTAAGGACCACGCCCACTTTTATATAAAGGATTTTTAAATATAAACGCGCTCTAGGCCAAATATTTGTATATTCTTAATAAAACACAATACGTGAATTTTTAATATACAATTATATTATTTAATTTGTCGATATTTCGACTTCAGTCTGAAGTCATCATCAGGAATTGTTGAATGCAATATGAGGAATGCAAAAAGATTTTTAAAAGGGTCGTGGACGAATAAAATAAGCTATATCTTTGCAAAAAAGAGCTTTATATCAATGGCATTACATTTCCCAAGTGGATTTCTAACAATAAATAGGAAAAACTTCAAATTAAAAAAAAAAAAATGGGTGTGACACCGCCCCTTTTATGACTAAGCAATTTTCTATGTTTCGGGAGCCATATATCGAAGAAAAATTAAAGGATCGTAATAAAGTTAGGTACACATATTTTCCCTATAGCAGGAAATATTCCTAGAAAAAATGGACAAGATCGGTTAAAGACCATGCCCACTTTTATATAAAAGATTTTTAAAGGGGTCGTAGACTTAAATAATAATAAGCTATATCTTAGCATAGAAGGGCTTTGTGTCAATAGAATTTTACTTTATAAATTGAATTATAACATTAAATTGGAAAACACCAAAGTTTTTGATAAGGGATGTGGCACCGCCCCATTTTTTTCTAAACAAATTTCAATGTTTCGGGAGCCATTACTCGACGAAAAATTTGGTGTTTAACAGGAAATACTTTCAGTAAAAATGGACTAAACCGGTTAAATCGCTTTCTTTTATATACAAGATTTTGTAAAAGTGCGTAGATGCAGGTAATAAGCTATTTCTAGTAAAAGTTGGAAAATTTCGTAAATAACCCTGCCCTTTTTTTGTAATAACGCTTTTTAGTACAATGGCACTTGTGTGTTTATGTTTATTGTTCTGTTATATCTTTATTTTAAAATAAACAGTAGGGAAATACCGCGTATAGCGTGCTCCGCCTATCACACCGTATGCCCTGGGTTCAACTCCCGGGCAGAGCAACATCAAAATTTTAGAAATAAGATTTTTCAATTAGAAGAAAATTTTTCTAAGCGGGGTCGCCCCTCGGCAGTGTTTGGCAAGCACTCCGGGTGTATTTCTGCCATGAAAAGCTCTCAGTGAAAACTCATCTGCTTTGCAGATGCCGTTCGGAGTCGGCATAAAACATGTAGGTCCCGTCCGGCCAATTTGTAGGGAAAATCAAGAGGAGCACGACGCAAATTGGAAGAGAAGCTCGGCCTTAGATCTCTTCGGAGGTTATCGCGCCTTACATTTATTTTTTTTTTTTTAGTAGGGAAATACCCATATCTGAAGGAAAACTGCATTATTACCCGCTCAAGGTCATTGGTGTTAGCCTCTGTATCCTTTTTGCTTCTTTTAAACAAAAATTGGTTCAGAATAGAACCATATGTATATGTAGTACCTATTGCGCAACCTTGTAACACTACTAAGCACACAAAACAAACAACAACAGCGTTTCAAGGGTACAGCTGGGTATATAATGTTCGGTTTATCCGAACTTAGTCTTCCTTACTTGTTTTTATAAACAGTTGTTTTTGTTTTTGCTTGATTTGCACGGCCCTCTGTTCGAAGATGCAGAGAGTTTTGCTCTGATCATGGAAATTCCTAAAGTCTTTTTTACTATTTATTGAGTATACTTAAGTGAGAGAAGGCTTGGCTGTATTATGATCAGTGTTGCCAGAAACAAAGATTTCATTGGCGCTAAAGGCTATAACAACAATTTGTTAGAAAAAGCTAAATTTTTTTAAACAAATTTATAACCAATAAAAAACGGCATAGTGGTGTGGAACTGCGTGCTCCGCCTACCACACCGAAGGTTTTGGTTTCAAGCCACATCCAAAATTTAGAAAAAAGTTGTTGCAATTAGAAAAAATGCTTTTATAAGGGGGGTCGCCCCGTGGCAGTGATTTGGCAGACACTCCGCGTGTTTTCTGCCATGAAAAGCTCCTCAGTGAAAATTCATCTGCTTTGAAAATGCTGCTCGGCGTCTGCATAAAGCATGTAGGTCTCGTCCGGCCAATTTGTATGGAATATTAAAGAAGGAGCTCAATGCAAATTAGAAGATAAGCTCGGTCTTAATCTCTTCGCAGGCAAATCGCAGCAACCATTTTTTTCGAAAGAGCTTAACACATTTTCAGACTTGTAAATTTTTTAGTCGACAAATTTTTATACTATTTTGATTTTGGATAGTTGTAGAGATGCAATTGTATCATCACCATAAATTTTTGCTTCACCGTATAGGCGATTTTGGCATTGCGTGGTAAGTATCAACATATCTGACACCAATTACGAACACCAAGGGAGATTAAGTATTGTTGGGAGAGGTCTCTGCCTTCATCTGCTTTCAAGTACGGGTGTATATAGGAATACTTTCTGTGCCGGAGCGTCTTCATGTATTCCAATCACACTAGCGATTGGCATCACGGAGAGGACCATAAATCTCTTACAGGATTTTTCTCTCGAACACTCCAAAAGGCCATGTCATCGTCTCTCCATGATTCCGACCCATACATCAGAACAGGTATGATCAGAAATTTATAGAGGATTATTGACAAGAGTTTTATTTTCAGTTTGAAGACAGAACTTATTGCAGAAATTTCTGTGCCCAAAATTCGAATATCTTAAGAAAATTTGTATATGCTTCTTGATACCCGACGTCGGTTTCGCTACTATAAATAAATTTGAAAAAAAGAAACTTACAAAAATTAATATCCTTGAATGAATTTTTCATGTGGTACCTCGCGATCCTTGATGTTTCCAATTAGCGTCAGTTGACGCAAAGAGGAAGAAGTTGGCGAGTTTATGAAACGCTCAAAAACGTGTAAGCTACGTGTACCCAACTAAGCAGAAATCAACTTTCAATCGATTTAATCAAACCGAAAAATAATTTTTCCAAAGTTCGAATCGAATCCAACTCTAATCACTATCACTATAACCCCAGACAACTTTTGAAAAACACCCCATATCTGGGCCCGTATTACATTTTACAATCAGTGACTGAAAACCACTTTCACTGAAATGAGAACCATGTAACTTTGTCGCTAGTTCACCTATGTCATTAATCCGATCCATCATTTTAGAGCTGTTGTGATTTAGCTCATATGAGTTTAGATCACGAATCGTAAAACGTAATACGAGATAAGCCGTTTTTAAAAAATATCGAGATTCAAAACTAGCAACTGGATGGAGCTGCTGTCGAGATAAGCTAGCCGTTTTTATACCGAAAATATAATGGCCATCTAGGAATGGCCTTGATAAATTTATTTAGGGTTACTTTAGCCAACGAAAATTCATCTTTAACGAATTATCGCAAATACCTAGACAGTAAGTTGTCGTGGATGCTCAACGTGGAGGTGGAGGTGGGGGTGAAAAAGGCCTCGACGGCACTTTATGCTTATAAAAGAAAGCTAGGGTGTACGTGGGCTTTATCGCCCTCTCTTCCTCATTGGGTATTTACAGCGATTGTAAACCTTATTCTATATATGGAGTTCTGGTTTGGTGGAAAGCCACACAAAAAGCAACCTACCTCAAAAAATTAGAGGGGGTATGCAGACTATCAATGCTTAGCATTACGGAAGCCCTGAAAACAACTCCGACGACTACACTGTATGCCATTCTGCACATTCCACCTGTAGACCTGGTAGCAAAGAACATAGCGTTAACAACTGCGACGAGGCTCAGTG
Source organism: Eurosta solidaginis (assembly GCF_040869045.1). Lineage (NCBI taxonomy): Eukaryota > Metazoa > Arthropoda > Insecta > Diptera > Tephritidae > Eurosta > Eurosta solidaginis. The sequence goes on along the minus strand of NC_090319.1, from coordinate 321,200,233 downwards.
CCTCGGGGCAGCTTGAGCGCAGACCATACAGCCATAGTAGTATAGCGTCAGCAATTACAGGCCCCTAAAGCCACAATAGAGGTGGATGGTTGGCGCAAGGGTGCTCAAATGGCGGACAAGGCGATACATGTGTACGCAGATGATTCAAAAGTAGTGGAAGGAGTAGGGTCTGCGGTATACTGTACTGATCCGTAAATAAACAAATCTGACAAGCTGCCAGATCACTGTAGCCTTATCCAAGCGGAAGCATTAGCCGTAACCAAAGCAGTAAAAACACTGGAAGAGAATAGCTTAAACAGCCGTGTTAAATTATATATTGACAGTCAAGCAGCAATTAAGGCAATAATCTCGCATAGCACAGCAAAAAACAGTGTTTTAGGGTGTAAGCAATGGCTGTAAAGAATCGGGACGTGGAAATCATACATCTATATTGGGCCCCAGGGCATATGGGAAAATATGCGAATGAAAAAGCGGATGAATTAACTAAAAAGGGCGCATCCCATGAAGCTTGCTCCGTAGACGTCCCAATCAGATTAAGAAAAGGCGAGAGGTGCATATGATCGACCAAGTGGGAAAGGCGTGGGTCCAAGCGCGGGGCTGTAAAGTTTCGAATTAGGTTTGCTTAGTGATAACAGATGTAGGAAGTGCGGGTTGGAGGAGGAAAGGATCGAGCACGTTTTGTGTTCATGCCGTACGCTTGCCAGGCTAAGATTTCTGCTATTAGGAGTGATACAGCTGTCAGATCTAGAAGCCAGAAAGTGGCATAAGTCCTAGAAAGCTTCCAATATTCGTCAAGAGGACCGAGCTATTTTATAACATAGGTCCTGGTTTTTGATAGGGGTTTTTCACTTTGGTCGTTAAATAAACACTACGGACTCATTCAGTCTAAGCGAGGTCCTCGTGGACCAGCCAATTCAATCTATCCTAACCGCAAATTTTAAGTCAGAACATTTAAGGCAAATTATATAACTTAAATCGTTAAACCACTTTATAAAAACTCACAACTACAGATGCGACCGACCACAATACTATAAGGACCCCGCGACAGAAAAATGCGTAACAATTGCCAAAATGAGGGAAGGGAAAATACAATTATCATTCTACTACGATTTCAATATCACAATGGAAAGGAAGTTACCGTAATATTTCACTTACTAAAAAACTGAAAGGGTGTCCAATATCCAATTTCAACAATAATTCGACCAGAAGGGCATTTACTGATATAATGAATATACTAGACAAAAAAATTATATGGCCTGAAGCCGCTGAAAATGTTTGAAGCTAGAGAGGAAGCAAAAATAAAGCCAAGAGCTAGACCCGAAATTTTAAAGCACGCCGTAGCACAGAAGTCCGTATCTCCGCTATTAAGCACAACTCGTTTTGTAGCGAGTTATTTAACCACTGCCGCGAGTCTTCAATATTTGCCGGTTGATTGGTCTAACGCTCCTTTGCGCGCCTAGGCTAGGAGTTACAAACAAGAATACACACAAGTGAAGCTAATATAAGCGTGTTAAAAATGAGCTAGAATAAGCTCCAAAAGCACCATAAGGCAACACTGACTATCATGAGTGCGATATTATTAAAGAGAGCGCGCGCAATTTATTCAGTGGAGCGTCTACTGCGCAGTTGAGAATTTTAATAAAAAAAAAATTTTAAATTAAAGCCACACGTCAAAGTTTTTCAAACAATTTAAATATCAAATATTCATTATTTTTATTTAATAGCTTTGTAGTAAGACGACGCCAAATTAACTGAGAGAGTGAGTTTAAGTGAGTGTGTGAAAAAGATAGAGTCAAAGTGAGAGAGCTTGGAAGAACACGATTTTTTTTAAATTTAATTTGATTAATATACTAGTTAATTTTTAATGCAATAAATTATCAGCATGGAAAATTTTACAGCGAATAAAAGTAAATTAGCAATGTAAGCAATAAAATAAAATATAATTAAGCAAATAGTTTAAATGCTTATTTAGCGATTAAGGGGTGGCATGTTCGACAGATGTGAAAAAATATGAATAACAAGTAAGGAAGGCTAAGTTCGGGTGTAACCGAATATTAAATACTCAGCTGAGAGCTATGGAGACAAAATAAGGGAAAATCACCATGTAGGAAAATGAACCTAAGGTAACCCTGGAATGTGTTTGTATGGCATGTGTATCAAATGGAAGGTAATAAAAAGTATTTTAAGAGGGAGTAGGCCATAGTTCTATGGGTGGACGCCATTTAGGGATATCGCCATAAAGGTGGACCAGTGTGACTTTAGAATTTGTTTGTACGATATGGGTATCAAATGAAAGGTGTTACTGAGTATTTTAAAAGGGCGTGGGCCTTACTTAGTTCTATAGGCGGACGCCTTTTCGAGATATCGCCATAAAGGTGGACCAGGGGTAACTCTAGAATTTGTTTGTACGATATGGGTATCAAATGAAATGTGTTAATGAGTATTTTAAAAGGGAGTGGTGGTAGTCGTATATGTGAAGGCGTTTTCGAGATATTGACCAAAATGTGGACCAGGGTGACCCAGAACATCATCTGTCGGGTACCGCTAACTTATTTATATATGTAATATCACGAACAGTATTCCTGCTAAGATTCCAAAAGCTTTTGATTTCGACCTGCAGAACTTTTCATTTTCTTCTACTTAATTTGATAGGTGTCATACCCATTTTGCAGTTTTTTTCTAAAGTTATATTTTGCGTCAATAAACCAATCCAATTACCATGTTTCATCCCTTTTTTCGTATTTGGTATAGAATTATGGCATTTTTTTTTAGTTTTTCGTAACTTTCGATATCGAAAAAGTGGGCGTGGTCATAGTCGGATTTCGGCCATTTTTTACACCAATACAAAGTGAGTTCAGACAAGTACGTGAACTGAGTTTAGTAAAGCTATATCGATTTTTGCCCTTTTGCACAGAAAACAGTTATCGTCCTAGAATCTAAGCCCCTACCAAATTTCACAAGGATTGGTCAATTTGTGTTCGACTTATGGCATTAAAAGTATCCCAGACAATTGAAAAAGGGCGGAGCCACGCCCATTTTGAAATTTTCTTTTATTTTTGAATTTTATCAATACTGGAGTCGAATGTTGACATAATTTACTTATATACTGTAAAGATATTAAATTTTTTGTTAAAATTTGACTTAAAAATTTTTTTTTTTAAGTGGCCGTGGTCGTTCTCCGATTTTGCTAATTTTTATTAAGCATACATATAGTAGTTGGGAGTAACGTTCCTGCCAAATTTCATCATGATACCTTCAACGACTGCCAAATTACAGATTGCAAAACTATTAAATTGCCTTCTTTTAAAAGTGGGCGGTGCCACGTCCATTGTTTTTACCAATTTTCTATTCTGGGTCATAAGTTCAACTCACCTACCAAGTTTCATCGCTTTATCCGTCTTTGGTAATGATTATCGCACTTTGTCGGTTTTTCGAAATTTTCGATATCGAAAAAGTGGGCGTGGTTATAGTCCGATATAGTTCATTTTAAATAGCGATCTGAGATGAGTGCCCAGGAACCTAAGCACCGAATTTCATCAAGATACCTCAAAATTTACTCAAGTTATGGTGTTAACGGACAGACGGACGGACGGACATGGCTCAATCAAATTTTTTTTCGATACTGATGATTCTGATATATGGAAGTCTCTATATCTATCTCGATTCCTTTATACCTGTACAACCAACCGTTATCCAATCAAAGCTAATATATTTTGTGAGCTCTGCTCAACTGAGTATAAAACAAGTAAGGAAGGTTAAGTTCGGGTGTAACCGAACATTACATACTCAGTTGAGAGCTATGGTGGCAACATAAGGGAGAATAACCATGTAGGAAAATGAACCGAGGGTAACCCTGGAATGTGTTTGTATGGCATGTCTATCAAATGAAAGGTATTAAAGAGTATTTTAAGAGGGAGTGGGCCTTAGTTCTATAGGTGGCCGCCATTTAGGTATATCGCCATAAAGGTGGATCAGGGTTGAATCTAGAATTTGTTTGTACAATATGGGCATCAAACGAAAGGTGTTAATGGGTATTTCAAAAGGGCGTGGGGCTTAGTGCTACAGGTGGACGCCTTTTCGAGATAGCGCCATAAAGGTGGACCAGGGGTGACTAGAATGCGTTTGTACGATATGGGTATCAAATTAAAGGTATTAATGAGGCTTTTAAAAGGGAGTGGTGGTAGTTGTATATGTGAAGGCGTTTTCCAGATATCGACCAAAATGTGGACCAGGGTGACCCAGAACATCATCTGTTGGATACCGCTAATTTATTTATATATATAATACCACGAACAGTATTCCTGACAAGATTTCAAGGGTTTTTTATTTCGCCCTGCGAAACTTTTTCATTTCATTCTACTTAATATGGTAGGTGTCACACCCATTTTACAAAGTTTTTTTCTAAAGTTATATTTTGCGTCAATAAACTAATCCAAATACCATGTTTCATCCCTTTTTTCGTATTTGGTATAGAATTATGGCACTTTTTCGTTTTTCGTAATTTTCCAATCGAAAAAGTGGGCGTGGTCATAGTCCGATTTCGGCCATTTTTTATACTAATACAAAGTGAGTTCAGATAAGTACGTGAACTGAGTTTAGTAAAGATATATCGATTTTTGCTCAAGTTATCGTGTTAACGGCCCAGCGGAACGACAGACGGTCGACTGTGTATAAAATAAGTTATCGTCCCAGAATCTAAGCCCCTATCAAATTTCACAAGGATTGGTAAATTTTTGTTCGACTTATGGCATTAAAAGTATCCTAGACAAATTAAATGAAAAAAGGCGGAGCCACGCACATTTTGAATTTTCTTTTATTTTTGCATTTTGTTTCACCATATCATTACTGGAGTTGAATGTTGACATAATTTACTTATATACTGTAAAGATATAAAATTTTTTGTTAAAATTTGACTTTAAAAAAGTTTTTTTTAAAAACGGGCGTGGTCGTTCTCCGATTTTGCAAATTTTTATTAAGCATACATATAGTAATAGGAGTAACGTTCCTGCCAAATTTCATCATGATATCTTCAACGACTGCCAAATTAAAGCTTGTAAAACTTTTAAATTACCTTCTTTTAAAAGTGGGCGGTGCCACGCCCATTGTCCAAAATTTTACTAATTTTATATTCTGCGTCATAAGTTCAACTCACCTACCAAGTTTCATCGCTTTATTCGTCTTTGGTAATGAATTATCGCACTTTTTCGGTTTTTCGAAATTTTCGATATCGAAAAAGTGGGCGTGGTTATAGTCCGATATGGTTCATTTTAAATAGGGATCTGAGATGAGTGTTCAGGAACCTAAATACCAAATTTCATCAAGATACCTCAAAATTTACTCAAGTTATTGTGTTAACGGACGGACGGACGGGCATGGCTCAATTAAAATTTTTTTTTTCGATCCTGATGATTTTGATATATGGAAGTCTATATATCTCGATTCCTTTAAACCTGTGCAACCAATCGTTATCCAATCAAAGTTAATATACTCTGTGAGCTCTGCTCAACTGAGTATAAAAAGTTTGGCCAAATAAATGCTGCTGTTGTGAAACGTTGTGGTTCGCAGAGCTTCGTATTACCGCTCGTCAAAAATGTACGAGGTATGAATCGACATGACCTTGCGTGAGTACCTGCTTCTTTAGACTCAACCTCACGGTGTCAAACACACGAATCTTATGGTATGATCAGTGTCCCAAATATCGGCACCAAGTTCCCTAATCAAACCACTTCGTAACCGAATCAAAAAAATTTCCTTGTAATCGGGTGAAGAATCACAAGGTCTTAACTCGGTAAGATATGGAGTCTATCAAACCTCCTTACCATTTTAAGGATAATGGCATCTAGTTGCAAGGTATCTCCATCTGGTGTTCCATTACCATTCTATTCTAAGCATAAATAATTGGTTGCATCAGTTCTGACGCTTGGGATACCACCCGATACATGATACAATTTCACAATTTTAATGCAAGTGTAAAGGACTACCTTTTCTTAGTACCAGGATATTCTGTATCACAATTAAGGGGTGTGATTTCCACAATTCCATCACATCGAATTGAAATGCCCGTTCGCTGAAGGCTCCCCAGCTACTTATCACATTTACTCTAGATCCGACGCAACCGGTCAGCTCAGGAAGAGTGAGCACAAATCCACTGTGCTATCAACGATAGTCATCTGCTTTGTCACCTTTTAATTTCCAGGATACACCACACAATTTCGTGCTGTGTTCAACCTTTTCTTTGATTTTCCGCTGAAGAATCGTTGAAAAGTTTATGCTAAGGATAGAATAGGGAAAGAGGCGGCTTTACCCTAGTGGCAGACCAAGGGAAAACTTTATTGCCAACTTCAGCGGAGAAGAGTCTGCACAGCTTCGTTAAGGATGCTTTATTGTCAATTTCCCCAAACCACAGAGGATTGGATAGCCTATTGCCACTTCGTTCGCCTTTTACGGCCGGTATATCTGCCATGAGTATATCCTCAGCCCTCAGAAGAAGGTAGTGGATTTTATGGTGTAAGAATAACAGCTTAGTATTTAGTGTTATTAATTTGATACATTTGCATCTTGACTATTACCAAGCGCCTAGGGTATATGCTGTGAAATTCCATAAAGGCATTCATCTATGGACACGGAGGGTGACGGAACCCACCGTTTGTAAAAACCAGTTAAAACTAATTTGAGTTCCCTCGGTTAAAAGTTATTTAAGGATAAGGGTCAATCTTTATTCGATCGATACAATCTCAAAATTGTGAAGACGTGTCTATATAGGAAGCAATGCCAACAGCTAGGACATAGTTGGACCCACTGTTATTTAGTGGCAGTGGAAAGTTATTTCAAAACACGGCCTCTACGCTGGCTATGTGGTGTTGAATGTAATGCAAGTTGATGCTTCGGTTATAAAGGGAACTCGCCCATGAAAGCAAAAGAAGAAGGCCCTCCGAACTAATTATGTTCCCTCAGTGCTACCAATGGGCAGAGCGAAGATGAACATTGGAAGCATAGAAACTCAGTTGGGAAGGAAACGAGGAATATGACTCTAGACTCCTTGGTGATTACAATAGGCGTCAGTTACTTGTACGATTAAAAAGTTGACGTTCTTTTTCCGAGTCGGACGAAAAATTCCGTAGGCGGATATGCACCAAATAACTATAACCTTATCGAGTTTTAAAGGTGGCTCTTGAAATTCTTATTTTTATTATTTTTGTTAGCGAGGCTACATGGAGTGATAGGCAAAACCAATTTGAAAATATCGAACTTAAATTTTTGGGCTCAAACCACTATTATCGTTGTGATAAGCATATTCTTAGCAGAGATATACGCCGCCGATAAACGCCGCCGCCGCCGCCGATTTTGGTTGTTTTTCGCACGCCGCCGCCGAATGTCAAAAATATCGGCGTGGCGGCGCGGCGTGCGGCGCGTTACTATATTTTCTACTCTTTGAAGACTGTTTAGGCGATTTATTGTTCATATCGAAAATTGGTCGGATATGGTCGAAAGTGGTGACAAGGGATGCGCATCACTGCCAGTAATAAGAAACTAATTGCGAAATTTAACTCTTTATAACTATTCAAAAGTTATTTAAAATAACATGCGCTTTCGATGTCAGCTTAACACGGACTTTGCATCACCCAATTCAGCAAGTTATTAAAACAAAATACTAAAAGAAAAGTTATATAATAAAGTTATATGCTCACTTTGCATTTTTGAAAAAATTAATAATGAACAATTAATTCAAATAAATGACCCAAGGCGAACATGTTTTTAAACTGTCCTCAAGAATAAGCGAAATCAGTGATGCAAAATCCTTTAGTAGGTTCTAGGGCATAAACACTCCTTTGAAATTATTCTTACCTCATACTTAAGTTGAGGATATATGTACGTATGAGAAGGGTTTGAAAAATGACTTGGGCTTACATTGAAACATCTGTTGTTTATTTGCGAAACTATACAATAGCGTCTGAAATGTTAATTTTGATTTTCACACTTCATCCTTCAACACCCAAGTCTCCCGGTTTGACATTTCCTAAAGTTGGCGACCCTATCCAAAACTAGTCCCTTGGAGTGAAACACATTGATTATAGCCTATCAACCAAGTTTAAATATCACCTACACGTTACGGCTCCTTTTACAATTGTGAATACGTAGGCACATATATCTACCAGGTGAGGCTTTGTCCTTCGCAAGAACACTCTAAGTGGTGAAGCAAAAGCTTTCCCAAGACAGTGGAACTAATGGCCGTGTGTGATACTACCCTAACGTAGTGGACAGTCGAACTTGTCTGAAAACTGAAGCTACGCGGTCATCCATAATGAGCTCCTATATCGTAAGGCCCGAAAACAGTAGCTAACAACTTTCAACTTAAAATCCATCGACTTTCATTCTAAATTTGATTTAACGAAGACTATTGAAATCAATGTTGTGAACACAACTGGCATATGGTGTGAGTCTCAGGAGGCGTGGTAGCGACTGGTGGTAGGGATTCCTACTGTTCGCACATCGGAAATTTTAGCTCTTAAAAACGGCCGAAAAAACTGGAGGCGCCCTGTGCCACGATAGTCATGAGTATTAATAGACCATTCATAGCAACCCTAAGTCGCCTTTATGCGTGACCGCCAAGGGGCGACAAATGATTTAAAGAAATTGTGTTCGCGACGATTATTAGGAGTTAACCCTAGGTAAAACTGCGCTCTGCACGAGATATACAGGCAAAAGTGTGACTATTTTATGTATCTCTACTTATTTTCAGCAGACGCAGCAGTACCAATTCCAAAGACCGGGGTAGGGTTCGAAGCCTCTCTGGAGCATGCGAACGAGGGACAATCCCTTCGCAAGGAGCTACTCCTGAAAATTTTTAAACGGTCTGCGAAATTTTGATGCAAAAACCTCGGATCTTTCCGAAATGGCCAACACGTTGATTTGCTTAAATACATATAAACAAAAACTTTCCAAAATATTATTTTTTAAATAGAAAAATCAAGCTTTTAAAGTAAGAATACCGGCGTACGCCGGCGCGCCGCCTACGCCGGTATATAATAGAGCCTACGCCGCCGCCGCCGATAAAGTGATCGGCGTAAACCTCTAATTCTTAGATATTATAGCTTTCATTATTTAGATAGAAAACAATTAGCAAACTAATTTTACATACATATGTGTCAAGCAGTAATTTGTCTCGACGCCATTGATTGATGAATTTTTCGGGTTATAAGAAACGATTCTTTCTCTTTTGGATTACATTATTCAACATATGTGACCCGGTCTACGAAAAGGTGGCTTATGACTAAAAAAAAAAAAAACAGCCCTTTACAGCTGTTTCTTGCAAAAAAACAGCTGTTAACAGCTGTTTCTCGCAATTTCTTTTTTGAGTCATAAGCCACCTTTTCATAGACCGGGTCACATATTGTGCGGTTCTAGACTTTAATGCGATAATTTGATTCAAAACAACAGCTATTAAATTTTCAACAATCACAGTCTGCACTACAGTCTCGCGTATAATGGTTAATCTAGCGTACTCTGCGAAAGACTGCAGTCAATAGTCAACAAACGGATTCGACTTTCAAAAGCGACATCCTTTCGTATAATTTATTTAACATAATGCTGGAGAACATAATTTTAGCAGCAGAACTAAGCCGCTATGGTACATTTTTTTATGAAAGTGTACAATTACACGGGTTAACACAAAATTTGACTTTGACTTCAAGCATTAAATTTGAATCCTTTAGGTCGTGATTTGACGGAAAAAATATATATAGCATGAAAAAGTTTGCTTTCCTATTTAGGAAACCGCTTGAACGAAATATATTTCGGTTTTAATTTTTACTTGAAAATTAAACAATTCAAATAAACATTTTTATTAAGTTTTAATATCGAAATAACTTATAAAAAGTGGAAAATGATTTAAAAGCGTACACTTTTACTTTTTATTTTATATTCATAGGTACTATTTCTTAATAAATATAGTCTCCCATCATGTTTGCATTATATTGGCTTAGAATAAGGTTGTTCGAAGAAGAGCCTAAAAGCTCTGCTTAACTTTTTGGTAAATTTAAATCTCTAATCAAATCATTAAAATCTTCACTAGTGATTAAAAGATATTTTGGTTGTTCCGGTGTCGGTAAAAACTCTTTATAGGCATTACTTTTATAAGAACTAAGAGATGGTCCACTTCTCTGCGATAATTTTTTTGGTGGCTCTGGTACTGGTCGTGTCAGATCGTATGCGACTGGAGCAGAAGCAGAATCAAGATCAGGTTATTCGATAGGTTTTCCATTTTTACCTCTACGTCTTTTACTCGGATTCACAATGCAAAAGTAGCAGTCTTTAACGTGGTCTTTTGTACTCGCCAGATTCTTGGTGTTGCAAATTTCACATCGATACCAAGAAAAAATATAGTAAGATAAATAAATATGTCTACTTTAATTGATGTTGTTATAAGCTTTTATTTACTTTCACTTTTGTTGTCTGTAATGGAATCTTGCAAGTTAAATTTGATACACTTCCCGGTGTCCGATTGAGCTGAAATTTTGCACACATGTATAACTCCGATGACAATGCAATATTACTTTGTTAGAATTCGATAAATTAATCGATAACACAGTTATCGGTAAAGATTTGTATTTACTTTGGCATAACAGCCTAAGTCCCATACAAACACGCCGGTACCTATCCGTGGATTGTGATATTTGGACGTGGTGAATCACGTGTCACGCGTGGTGAATCTCATCGCTTGCGAAAAGCGGAGACACAACCCTCTGTTGTATTTCTGTGTATAACCAACATAGCTGAATTTTTAATGCTGTTTAACCCTGTAATCTTTTCTGTAATTTATTTTGCTTTTGGAAAAATTACCTATTTGAAAAAAGCTGGCTGAAAAATATTGGCATAACAGCTTAAGTTAAATCAAGAATGGAAAATCTTTGGAAAATTTGAGCAGATGTGGCAATTTCGCGCGTCCGTTGAACGAAATATTGACAATCTGCTGATCATCGCTAAGAAATTAGCGACATTCCATCAACTAAGCAGCACTTTAGCAATACTACTGTTATTATTTGGCCGCTCAAACACACAAATATTAATTGTGCATTAAATCTAAAATATACAAATACACCATAATAATTTACACGGCCAAAGCCATAATAATTCACACGGGTCATCAATTCTTTCTCTGATTCAAAATCTGAACTACCAGCGCTACCGTCAACAGCTCAGTGTCATCACTGCCAGTAGCGCCAATAACACCAAACTCGTGCCTGACACACAAAAGTCGTTTCACTCAATAGCGCAAGTAAAATGTACTACGCACTCACTACTAAGAAGCGTCAAAAATTCGCTTGGAGTAATTTCGTCAATGAGCTACCATTGAGCTGGCACCGCATTGGCGCTGGCGCCATGCAATTTACATCACTAAAATTGCGCGAATGCCCAGGCTCATGACTTCAATACTTATATTTACAATGCTTTAAACTTTAAATACACCTCTGAAGTTGCTGCGCATAAAATGTGTACTAATAAATTCCAATACGCATTATACGCAGATGTTACTGATATATGTGTTTTTGTTTCACCCCCTATACTTATATTTAAAGCTTTTATAAAAACAAGCTTCTATTACTTGTTAATAAAACGAACTAAAAAGTAAAAAATAAAATTAAAGAAAAAACAACTTTTTTAAAAATAAGCTTTTATTATTTTGGTTAATAAAATTAACTAAAAAGTAAACAATAAATTGACTCTAAAGAAATATAACACTTTATAAGTTCATTGTAAGCTTAAACGATAATTAGGCTTTTTCGTCTGCGACAAAAAAATTCTATATTGTACATAATTATATATTTTTAACATTAAAACTTTACACCTAAATTATTAAATCTTACAGTTTATATCACAGTCCTAATTGTTCTAATAAAAGCGTGTTACATTGCGATAGCAAGAAAAGGAGATCCTAAATGTTCTTAATTATACCATCAAAATTTAACACGCTTTAGAACAATTAGGACTGTGATATAAACTGTAAGATTTAATAATTTAGGTGTAAAGTTTTAATGTTAAAAATATATAATTATGTACAATATAGAATTTTTTTGTCGCAGACGAAAAAGCCTAATTATCGTTTAAGCTTACAATGAACTTATAAAGTGTTATATTTCTTTAGAGTCAATTTATTGTTTACTTTTTAGTTAATTTTATTATTCAAAATAATAAAAGCTTATTTTTAAAAAAGTTTTTTTTTCTTTAATTTTATTTTTATTTTTATTATCGGCCTTTCAAAAGTTATATCAAGAAGAATTTCCGAGCTCTAGGCCACACATATATATTAATAATAAAAAATCAATTAATTATACCATATATGTTGTATTTATTTATTTTGTCGATATTTCGATTTCAATTAGAAATCATCTTCAGGGCTGTAAAAAATTAATTTTTCTATGTATAAAAACCACAAATGCACAAACATAATCTAACACTTACACTTGTGAATGCACATTGTCGACTTATTTAAAATTTCAGTGCAGAACACAGAATATCATAAACAGAAAACAAAGATGTATACAAATAATAAACAGTAATAATAAACAAAATATCTGCTAACAACAACGTATATATTAACTTGTTGGACACCCTCAGCATTTTTGTTGCTAACTTCTCTTCATTACCAAATGTCTGTAAGCGTGAGCGATGTTGGCGGTGTCGCTCTTAAAATTCATGCGTATGTCATTAGGTGCATTGATAATATGTAGCATTTCGAGAGTGTACCGCTTGGAATATTGTTTTTCTTCTTGCAATATTGTAACATTCTCTAAGTCTGGAGAGTGTCCCGTGGTCTTGCAATGTTGCGATAAAGCCGTTCTGTTGTCGTTAGAGTGGTCGCGATTTTTGATGTTCGATTTGTGAGCGGAAATCCTTGCCTTTGTTTTGATTTAGTAGTACCCACATATACTTTGTTGCATACGTGGGACCCGTCGCCATTACATTTAATTTTGTATATTACGTCGGATTTCTCGTATTTTTCGATTTTGCTTTTTGTATTGCTGTATATTTGTTGTAGGGTATTTTTATATTGGAACGCGATTTGAAATTTTTCTTTGTCATACATATTTGAATATTTTATTCGGTTAGACAAACCAGGTACAAATACGGCAGTCTTATATATTTTGTTTATGTTTTGTTCTTTATTTTTATTCGTAGCGTAAAATTTGTGGATATAACCATTAATAAGGTGGATCGGAAACTCGTTGTTTTGAAGTATTTTTTTGATGATGTTTATATTTTTCGGGTGATATATTCTATTGCTGATAGAGAGAACTCGCCTGATAAAATTTTTGGCAGTGTTTATTATTATACTCCTATCATGTTTCGAGTTAAAATTTATTAACCTCCCGGAAGCCGTAGGCTTTTTATACCAGTCCAAGGTTAGGTGGTTGTTATTTCTTATTACTACCGTGTCCAGAAACGGCAACATTCCATTATTTTCCATCTCAGATGTGAATTTTATTGAGTTATGAAATAAGTTCAAGAGGCCCAGCATTTCTTCAACGGAATCGGTTTTCACAATAGCGAATAAATCGTCAACGTACTTTTTGAGCAGACGAGGTTTGTGCCGTGATTCTTCCTCAAATTTCAATAGTAATTCCTCCATTACTATATCGGCTATTACCGGTGATGCTGGTGATCCCATAGGCATACCCGATCGTTGTTCATAAACTTTGTTGTTGTACTTAAAGTATCTGTTATCTTTTATACAGAAGCGTAAAACACTTAAAATAGCTCTTGGTTAAGGGTTGTGTGGGGTTTTATTTAGTTCCATTTGGACGATATGATCTCTAGGGCATGGTCTACTGGGATACTAGGAAACAGGGACATAACATCAAACGATACCAGACTCTCATCATCATAAATATATGTATTTTTAATCTTATTCTTGAACTCAATCGTGTCTTGAACATTGTACTTGAACTCTTTAGTGATATTTTTCAGGACATTAACAACGTATTTACACAAATTATACGACGGAGAATTAATGGACGAACATATAGGTCTAAGTGGAGTTCCTTCTTTGTGGATCTTTGGTAGTCCATACAATATGGGCGCATTGGCCGTTCTGCTCATTAGTTTATATTTTTCTTTTTCATCTGTCATTTGTTTTTTAAACAGTTTTTCTACGATCTCGTTATTCCTATCTTGCAATTTATTAGTGGGATCACGTTTTAAAACACGGTATGAGGAAATATCGTTAACTAATGTTTGCAATTTTCTATCGTAATCGGATTTTTCCATTACAACTGTTACGTTTCCTTTGTCTGCATTGAGAAGAATTGTTTGAAGAATTTCTTCGTCGTTTGTAAGGTATCTAAAATATATTTATCACGCACGCTAATGTTTGTTCTATTGAGGTGGTCCCGTATTAATGTAGTCAAATTGTTCCTCTCAATCTCTTGTTGCTCTTTGTCTTTGATCGTCTGTATAAATTCTTCGCCGTCTGCGATAAGCTTAAATAAGGGAAACTCTTTATTAGTTGTTGGTATGGAGTATTTCGGTCCCAGGGAGAGAATACACTGTATATCTGTCGGTATACTAATATTTGTGGTATTGTGAATTGTAATTGAAATCGAAATATCCGTCGGTATACTAATATTTGTGGTATTGTGAATTGTAATTGAAATCGAAATATCGACAAAATAAATAAATACAACATATATGGTATAATTAATTGATTTTTTATTATTAATATATATGTGTGGCCTAGAGCTCGGAAATTCTTCTTGATATGTCTACATTATTTAATTTATTATTTAACTAAAATTTGCTTATTTTCCAAACATCTTTTACAATAACTGCAAGCAACATGTGGAGCCTATGTCTTGTATTGATTCCAAACAGGACAGCTTCGTAGGCTTCACAGAGGATGAGAGATGTATTTAATTCATATTTTATACCTCGAAATTTAATAAATTGCCCACATATATAAAAAAAGAATCAGCTTCATATTTACACTTTCGCGACGAAGAATTTAGGTTATTCTAGATTTGTACAAAACACCTCTAGCGCCATGAGTATTGTTACTATAACTATAACGAAAGCAAACTTTATTCCGAGAAAAGGTACTTTCTTTTCGTTTTTGTTTATAATAAAACAAAAATCGTGAAATAAACTTTAGGACAAAGAACAAAATTAATTTTGTAGAGTCGGGTTATTGGCGAATGCTGATGATATTACTATTATTAACCATAACAAACGCGCTGTGAGTTCGCCTTCTATGAATTAGATAAAGCAGCAAAAACAGTGGGTCTTGCGCTAAATGAGGAAAGTACTAGCTGTGATCCACGTCTCTGTTGACAGATGTAAATTCAATACTGTGAAAGATTTTGCCTGTTTGGGAACCAGCATTAAAACAAGCAACAACATCAGCTTTGAAATTGCCAATAAATGCTTCTTTGGACTAGGTAGGCAACTGAATAGTAAAGTCCTCCCTCCCGTCCTGTTACATGGTGCAGAAGCATGGACCATGACAACATCAGATGAAGCGCATCTCGGAGTATTCGAGAGAAACGTTCTTCGAAAGATTTCCGGATATCTACGCGTTGGTGACGGCCTTATGCAGACATCCACATACTTAATTCAGCGAATTTAAACGCATCGGCTACGCTGGCTAGGTCATGTTGTGCGAATGAAGACGTATTTTTATCGCAACCCGCCTGTAGAAGCACTCCGCTGAAAGGAGCAGATGGGAAATAATTTAAATTCTCTTGTTGTCGCTAATTGGCGCCAGCTAACCCAAGAAGAAAGGACTGGCGCACCTTATTGTACGGCCATAACTGTTTTACGATTAAGGTTACCTCAACTGGTGTCTTAATTTTATTTTTTTTTATATGTTGGTAGTGGTATTCTGTAATTTTTTAAAAAATTCTAGGGTCGATATCAAATTCACAAAGGGTCTTGCCAACAAATTTCAATGTTCACATTCCTTTCATTTCATACATACTAGCTTTTCCAATTTTTAGTGAGAACGTCTTTTAACATACCAAACCAAAATTTGTGAAAACCGCAGTTTCGAAAAATATGTTGGGAGGGCATTTGTGTATTAAGCTAACTATGTGTAGGTATAGGATGCCATTTGCAACGCCTTCATAATATTCTAAAAGCGCTTATCAGTTGTAAGCGGGTTATCGTTTTATTCTATTATTATACGATTTACGAAACAGTGCTAGATTGAGTGACTCCTACACACGTAGATACTGAGATAACAGCAATATAAATTCTACAAACTCGTGTGCAGCACCACAATTTAAAAAGAGAAAATTATAAAAGAAACTAGATTATTTATAATATGGGTATTTTAAAGCACATCGCGAGTACGAATATATTCATATGTGTAATTTAACTTTGACTTATAAAGATATTAGGATTCTCTCTTTTCATTCGTTAGTTCTGATCTTTCTCACAAAAATGCGTAATGATAAGTGATGTCAATTGAAGTATCTGGGTTTTTTTAGACCCTAATTCTCGTCCCCTTACAAAAAAAAAACCTCTAGATGTGAACTTGGTGGCTTCTTAGAGCTTACCTATAATATCCTGACCGATTTAAAAATGAAATTTCACTAACCGACATCTGCACATTTAGAGTTGAGTATTATAGATTAACAAGAAATTTGCTTTGTTTTGCAAGGTGCCCGGATTGCACGGATTGTTTATATCCTACGACAAAATAGACAAGAGTACGAGAGCACCCCTTTGCGAAATTAAAGCATGCATCAGTGCCAAGCGTCAAAAATGGCACATAAATAAAATAGTTAAAAAAAAAATGTTTAAGTTAAACGGTTTTATTGAAAAAAAATACTGACATGAACTAATAATAATTCTAAAAGCTAGAAAATAATTAGGTAGGTCCTAGGCACTAGTCATCATACTCCTCATCAATCTAGGGCATTGATAAGACAATCAAATAAAAGCGTTGGGCGCGTGAAATTTCCAAAAATGTGAGGCGTAGCATAACCTGATTAAGATTCAGTTGGTCTTACTTATGACTATCAATAGAAATTTTACGCGACCAACACTTTTATTTAATTTCTCATTTTATTTAGTTCATTTAATGACTCATTGTTACAAGGACTCTTTCCTAACAATTTGTTACAATCTAGGTCACATAATCCTTCCAAATACTTTACTCGACTCAGCGCCACGTATGCTTGTCCCTCCTCGAACTCCAAAATATTTTGATGTCACTTCTGCCGGACTGTATGGAATATTTATTATGAGCCAAATCGGATCACAAATACGAGTATTTTTAATATCTCGATCCTTGCGCCAACTGGGGGCAATTTTTTTCATATCTCGCTTTCTATTCATGTATGTAATATGTGTTCGAAATATGAGCCAAATCGGACCAAAAATACGATTTTTTGAAATATTTGGTTCCATGCGCCACCCATCGGAGTTTTTTTCTTATTATTGCGTTGTCATCGGGTTCTGAACTATATTCCAAGTTTCAAGCTTTTAGCTTATCGGGAAGTTACTTAAATTTTAATTAAAAAATTCGTTCACAACGGCCGTGCTGTATGGCCTGTCAAGTCAACCTAAATAAAACCGTTTAAAAAACAATAAACAACAAAAAAATATAAAAACATTTGGCCAACTTTTCGTGCGCGGAATGACGAAATTGAGAGGAGTGCCGTTGAAGCAGGGTTGATTTTAATTTGCTAACATTCGTTGCACGAAAGTATGCATGGGCCTGAGCATACTATTGATACATCGTTTCATTGCAAATCGTTTTAACGTGGCAGGTAGCAAGCCTAGCGCACAACTCAGGAACGGGATTTTGATTTTAGTCAAATGGCGTATAAAGTTCTATCTAGCATACTAGAGAAAGACTAAATTCTATCTAGCGTACTGTGCGAAAAACTAAAGCCCAAATTCAACAAACTGATCAGTGCGGTTTCAGAACTGAAGCCGCTTGTAGGCTGATATGTCTGGATTTAAATTCCCTACAAAATAAATAAGGTTATACCAAATAACGTTGAGAAACACTATCAGCTCTGTAAGGATTGGAAAAGACTTCTCCGAGTAATTCGAAACCAAACGGGGCTTCAGACAAGGCGATTCTTTTCCGTGCGACTTCTTACATAAGGCCGGAGAAGATAATTCTAGCAGCATAACTAAACCTTGATGGTACCATCAATTATAATGAAACGCGCTGTGAGGTCTTCTTGGGATTAGATAAAGAAGCCAAAAAAAGTTAGTCTTGTGGTAAACGCGGACAACATAAAGTAGCAAGTGAGAGTAGTGCGGGTTTTCGTCTACCCCTTGACAGGGTTTTCAGAGCTTGGTTGTTGAGGAAACAATTGCCAGAAATACTATAAACTTATGTAGTTTATGCGCCTTTTTAACGTAACTCAAACTGGAGGAGTAGTAGTTATTTTTTGTGACATATCTGTACTATTTTAAGACTTTTGAAATTATTTGTTGATTAGACATAGTGATATAAAATTTTAGGTATTTGAGGAACCGGTTAGTTAACAGTAATCTGGGTGATGCCCGAATAGTTTTCAAAATTGTTAAATATATGATTTTGTCGCATTATTCCTAGGTCCATTTCCACCATCTCTAGTTAAGATTATTTGGAAGGTAGGAATTCGTCAGATAGCCTCTTTTGACATTTATGGTTCCACCAACACAGAGTGACTAGCTACTAATTCAATCGATAATTGTGAATGTTTTGTAGAACAAATCAATAAATCTATTGTGAATACACTGCAAACCATCAAAACAGCTGACTTTTGTCTAAAATTTTTCCTTGCGCTTAACTGACAGTCAATGCTTCGGTTAGCTTGCAGAAAACGAGAATTTCGATAACTTATTGACATTATTTTCGAATTTTTTTTCCAAAACTATTCCTCAAAGCTTTTAAAATTTATTGAACTTATAAAACTGCATGATTAAAAAAAATCACAAAACTCTAAGAATAGATTCGAAATTTTCGTAAACTTTTCTCAAATTTTTGAATTTTTTTCGAAATACCTTTGAGATTGGTTTGGTTAATTTTTAAACTTGATTGAGCTACAAAACTACATATCCAAAAAAATTAACTAAACACAGTAAAAAATCAAAATTTTTTAAAATAATTTCGAAGTTGTTCGAAATTGTTTTTGAGATTGGTTTGTTTAGTTTCAGTTACAAAATTCATAGAATTCCTTAATTATCGAAAATAAAAAATGAGGAATTTAAGAGACAAATTTTATGAAAAGTGCGAATCTTTTTGTAATCAATAAGTGTTCGTTGCTAGTAAGTCAATTTACGATTAATTGCATATGATATGCACGAAAATGCACCAATTCGTGAGCTACCGTAGTAAATCACCATAGCAAATATAATAGCAACCATACAACGAAAAAGGCCCTACAATAAGAGACTTGAACAAAAAATAAAAAAAAAAAAAAAATCCTGAATCGCGATTTAATTTAAAAAAAAATTGTGTGCAATGTCAGAAAATGGAAGTAGATCTTACGCATATACATACGCACACACCCAGATGCGTATAAGTTTGCGGCTCATTTTCCTCGTTTCCTTAATAGCCTTTTATGGAACTTATGGACTTATGGAATCTAGTCACTTTTTATTGCTTTTTAAATGCAGTTTTTTTAATCAGCTGTTAGTGAAAAAATTTCTTTCTCTTTTTCTTCTATTTGCTCTGGTTTTCTCTTCTGTTAATAAACCCGGATTTTCAGTACCATCCAGAATCCAGAAGCGGTTCCTTAAACGTTTTTTCCGTAGCCCTATAAATTCCTTTAATTTTTCGGTGTTTTTATACCTAGTTCGTTTTTTTTCGAACCAGCTTTCTCACCTTATAAATACTGGCACGTTTTTTTCTTCAATTAATTTGAGTATCAAATACGGTTGCCAAATCATAATATATAAAAATCACGTGTCACTATGTTTGGGGCCAATGGACTCCTAAACTGCTCAACCGATTTTGAATTTGTTTTGCACCCCGTGTATAGTTTGATCTAACTTGAAATATAGGATAGGTTATATCTCAGTTTATAGTCGCAATATTATTTTATTGCAATTTTTTTTATTTGTTTATACGTAATAATAAAATGTTACGCATACGCACCGGCACTCACATTTTCAGGTGGTGCGGATATACTTCCGTGTAATTGGTTGGTGTTTAATTAAACAACGTGCTTATCAATAAAAAATATTATAGCGAATGATATCAAGTATAGCACATCACCAGGCCCGCCGAGAGGGTGGGGTGGTTTCTGAGGGGGCTCGCGATTTAGAGGTACTATGAAATTTTTTTTTAATTCAGGAGAGTCTTTAGTTGTTCCATCTGCAATTTTTAAGCCGAATTTCAAAAGCAAATATAGGCCAAAACGGGGCCCAGTGAATGCCTAGACAGTGTTTATACAATATGGATATCAAATGAAAGCTGTTGATGAGTGCTTTAGTACAGAGTAATATATTATCCAGAGACGGACTGGGACTGGGATTAGGACTAGGACTGGGACTGAGACTCAGAGTGGGACTGGGACTGGAATAAAATACATACCACCCTCTGGGACAGGCAATAAGGGATGCAGAAGAATGAGAAGAAACTGAGAGAAGAGAAAAGAGAAGGAGATTGAGAAAGAGATAGAATGAGACATAGATGGAGATAGATGAAGCGAAAAAGATGGAGGGAGGAGTGAATAAAAGGATTAGGAAAAAGTAAAGGGGGGGGGAGGGCAGAGTCAGGCGGAAAAAGCTTATTAAAATGTATGCAGATAGGCCAAATTTAGGGCAGGACAACGTCTGCCGGGTCTTCTAGTATCTATATATATAAAATTCAAATTATGTATGTAGGTATAGATCGGGTTGGGTTGCGTCCTAAACGGATAGACCGATCACAACCAAATTTGCACAACCCACTTGTAACCTTCCAGGGATGGTCATAGGCTAAAAATAATTTCGATATATTAAAGGGGCGTGGCACCTGCCATACAAATGGATTCTTTGATACTGCATAACTCTGGAAGTACACATGCAAGAACATTGAAATTCAGTAAGGAGTTATATGAAGTCAATCCTTAACACCGCCAAGAAAATGTGCGGTGAGGAAGAAGGGGGCGTGGCACCTCCCATACAAATGGAATATATCATACTGCATATCTCTGGATGTAGTAATGGTAGGATAATGAAAATTGGTATATGAAGTTAAGTCCTAACACTTCCAGTAAAATGTGGAATTGGGGAAAAGGGGGAGTGGCACCTTCCTTACAAATGGGATTTTTCAGAACTATGGCTGCCGTACAAACTTAGGTTATTTCAGCAGCTAAAGTTTGACTACAGAGTTGAGTTTGGCCCTTGTTCCCTTTGTACGTTTAGTAATCTGCCGCCGTTAAAATTTTTTGTTAACGTCAGTCTATCTACATCTTCTCTATATATATATATATATATAATTCAAAATAACGTATGTTTGTACGTAGTTATAAATCGGGAATCACCCACTAGAAACCTTCCAAGGATGGTCCTAGGCTAAACATAACTTTAATATAAAAAGGGCGTGGCACCTACCATACAAATGGAATATTTGATACTGCATAACTCTGGAAATATACATGCAAGAACATTGAAATTCAGTAAAGAGTTATATGAGATCAATCCCTAACACCACTAAGAAAGTAAGATGTGAGTAAGAAGGGGCGTGGCACCTCCCATTTCATACTGCATATCTCTGGATTTAGTAATGGTAGAATAATGAAAATTGGTAAGGAGCTATACGACGTTAAGTCCTAACAAGACCATTAATATATGGAATTGAAAAAAACAAGGCAAATTTTTCAGAACTATGGCTGCCGTAAAAACTTTGGTTATTTCAACATGTAAAGTTTAATTGCAGAGTTGGGTTTGGCTGTTATTCCTTTAGTATTCTTTTATGTTATCTTTAGGGTTGGTATTTTTGGAGACGCCTGGAGGAACCGGAAAAAAAATGTCTGCTAAATTTTATATTAATTGATGTAAGAGCAAAAAAGAGAAATCGCTATGGCAGTTGCTTTCTCAGTTACCGCGGATACCCTTTGTGTGGTGGACTGTCTGGAAACATCTGATACACCGATGTGCAACATAAGCAAATGGTCAGGCCAAAGTGAGGATGTGCAATGTGTACACCATGACTCATAAACTGTCGCTGCAAGTTTTAGATCGAACCCTTAAGAATTTAAGTTGTAATGATCACCCCAAAAGTGATGCTTTCCTGTTACTTGCAGGAACAGCCGTAATTGAAGTAAATGCGTGATTTTTTGTATATAGACGTCTTTACGTCCAAAAATTTACTATATTTAGAAATATGAGAGGGCATTTTGGCGGGAACACTTCAGCAGCAGCTTTAGCTAAACAACTTCTTGAAATTAATTATGGCAAAATTCCTATTTCTTTACTAACAGATTTGATTTCTTTTCCTGCAAGTTTTTGTGAAATTATGACATCACCTGAAGCTTTAATAGCTAATGTTTCTTCCAAATATTGAATCTATCTTTACAAACTATAAATGGCTTTCAGAAAAGGCATTTTAAGCACCTTAAACTGAGGATGTTAATATCACTAGAACCAAGACAACTTATCACTCTATTAACACAGTCGTGGAAGAGCCCCAAGCTGTGCATATCCGATTGAGTTTATTTGCTCTTTTGAGGCATCAGAAATTTCTCCTCATCGATTGATCCTTAAAAAAGGGCCCATAATATCATAATATTTATAATATTTATGCTTCGTTATTTCGAGTCTCCACGCTTATGTAGTGGGATAAATCTTTTCATCACAAAACTTTTACGAATGTCATTGACGCTATTCATTTTAGCGGAAAATTTCGAAAACACAAAAGTTTAAAAGCAAGGATTCCATTGATACCGATAGATTTGTCTTTTCAATTGCCTCAAATTTCCTATCCCTATCAATGAAGCTCAAGGACGATCTTTAGCTGCGAATCAAGGAATTGATGAGCGCAATACAAACTTTTATAACTTCAGATCTTCTGCAACTCAATTGTCAACCTCACCTACGCGAAGGGAATCCTGTTACAAATATTTTTATATCATAAAACAACAGTCATTAGCTGTAGCAGAAGTCAATCTTACCAACTCATATTTTACCCATGGCCAGTTACGCGTACCCTGCATATTTTTATGGAAACGTGGGGTAAAACCCACTGGCATAAGCTAGTTATATATAACTTTCAAGCATCGTACATAAGAATATGTCCGTTTCAAGATTTTTGAATTCACATAGCACTTTATCAGCTATAAAAATCGTGACAAAAATTTTTCCATACCACTTTATAAATTAATAATATTTAATCAGTTAATTGTTTGAGATATTTCTATATTGAAATGCATATGTACTTCCACTTAGCAGAGATAAAATTAGAGTATCACTTGAAACGTGTAAATTAATAAAGATTATAATATTGTGAATGCGAGTATTTAGCAAATGCTTATGAAAAACTTAACAAACTGCAGAGCTGATTCAATTCGTGCAATATTTTGGGTTTGCCGAATATGACAAAAAAAAAAAAAAAAAAATGAAAATGGTTGATTGAGGCATTGCAGATCGTCTTGTTTTGCTTAGCAATATTATGCGCAATGTCCCCTTCAGGCTGTCTACACATTTCCTGTAGATCAAATTAATGAAATGCATGCTAATTTTTGTGCGATAATTGTTCATCTGCTGCTCGAAATCACGTCCACTCCAACAGTGTTATTTATCATTGAAATATGATTCAAAGTGGCTCGAAAACGCGTCCATTCCGACAACATATTCAATAATATGCAAAATTTGATAATAAAGAAAATGATGAGATCAATTATCTACGTTGTTGCCTGCATACTGAGAATTTCCAACTTCGAAAATGGGATGATATAACGAAATCAAATAGTGTCTAACATCTACTATTGTGACACCCCGTCCATCCCTACACCATAAAAACCAATTCCCATCTCTAATCAGATAGTACTGTAAAATCTATATAATGCATATCTGTAATTGCCTATCTAGTCCGTAGGATTTCATCAATCTATAGATAAAACAAATAACCAAATAACTACTCTGTTTTTATATATAAGAAGCAAGTTCCCCTGTGCCGAATTTCAAGCAATTATTTTTATACTCGGTTGAGCAGAGCTCACAGAGTATATTAAGTTTGATTGGATAACGGTTGGTTGTATATATATAAAGGAATCGAGATAGATATAGACTTCCATATATCAAAATAATCAGGATCGAAAAAAAATTTGATTGAGTCATGTCCGTCCGTCCGTCCGTCCGTTAACACGATAACTTGAGTAAATTTTGAGGTATCTTGATGAAATTTGGTATGTAGGTTCCTGAGCACTCATCTCAGATCGCTATTTAAAATGAACGATATCAGACCTATAACCACGCCCACTTTTTCGATATCGAAAATTTCGAAAAACCGAAAAAGTGCGATAATTCATTACAAAAGACCGATAAAGCGACGAAACTTGGTAGATGAGTTGAACTTATGACGCAAAATAGAAAATTAGTAAAATTTTGGACAATGGGCGTGGCACCGCCCACTTTTAAAAGAAGGTAATTTATAACTTTTGCATGCTGTAATTTGGCAGTCGTTGAAGATATCATGATGAAATTTTGCAAGAACGTTACTCTTATTACTATATGCACGCTTATTAAAAATTAGCAAAATCGGAGAAGGACCACGCCCACTTTTAAAAAAAATTTTTTTTTAAAGTAAAATTTTAACAAAAAATTTAATATCTTTACAGTATATAAGTAAATTATGTCAAGATTCAACTCCAGTAATGATATGGTGCAACAAAATACAAAAATAAAAGAAAATTTAAAAATGGGCGTGGCTCCGCCCTTTTTCATTTAATTTGTCTAGGATACTTTTAACGCCATAAGTCGAACAAAAATTAACCAATCCTCTTGAAATTTGGTAGGGGCATAGATTTTATGGCGTTAACTGTTTTCTGTGAAAATGGGCGAAATCGGTTGATGTCACGCCCAGTTTTTATACACAGTCGTCCGTCTGTCCTTCCGCATGGCCGTTAACACGATAACTTGAGCAAAAATCGATATATCTTTACTAAACTCAGTTCACGTACTTATCTGAACTCACTTTATCTTGGTATGAAAAATGAACGAAATCCGACTATGACCACGCCCACTTTTTCGATATCGA
The DNA here is from genome assembly GCF_040869045.1 of Eurosta solidaginis. Classification (NCBI taxonomy): domain Eukaryota; kingdom Metazoa; phylum Arthropoda; class Insecta; order Diptera; family Tephritidae; genus Eurosta; species Eurosta solidaginis. The sequence continues at coordinate 321,175,050 of NC_090319.1, read as the reverse complement.
AAATTACGAAAAATGAAAAAAATGCCATAATTCTATACCAAATACGAAAAAAGGGATGAAATATGGTAAGGTAATTGGATTGTTTTATTGACGCGAAATATAACTGTATAAAAAACTTTACAAAATGGTTGTGACACCTACCATACTAAGTAGAAGAAAATGAAAAAGTTCTGCAGGGCGAAATAAAAAACCCTTAAAATCTTGGCAGGTATTACATATATAAATAAATTAGCGGTATCCACCAGATGATGTTCTGGGTCACCCTGGTCCACATTTTGGTCGATATCTGGAAAACGCCTTCACATATACAACTACCACCACTCCCTTTTAAAACTCTCATTAATACCTTTAATTTGATACCCATATCGTACAAACTCATTCTAGAGTCACCCCTGGTCCACCTTTATGGCGATATTTCGAAAAGGCGAACACCTATAGAACGAAGGCCCACTCCCTTTTAAAAATACTCATTAACACCTTTCATTTGATACCCATATCGTACAAACAAAGTCTAGAGTCACCCCTGGTCCAGAAAGGCCCACTCCCTCTTAAAATACTCATTAACTCCTTTCGTTTGATACCCATATCGTACAAACGCATTCTAGAGTCACCCCTGGTCCATCTTTACGGCGATATCTCGAAAAGGCGTCCATCTATAGAACTTAGGTCCACGCCCTTTTAAAATACTCATTAATACCTTTCATTTGATACACATATCGTACAAACGCATTCTAGAGTCAACCCTGATCCACCTTTATGGCTATATCCCTAAATGGCGTCCACCTATATAACTATAGCCCACTCCCTCATAAAATACTCTTTAATGCCTTTCATTTGATACACATGTCATACAAACACATTACAGGGTTTCCCTCGGTTCATTTTCCTACATGGTTATTTTCCCTTATGTTGTCACCATAGCTCTCAACTGAGTATGTAATGTTCGGTTACACCCGAACTTAACCTTCCTTACTTGTTGTTTTTAGAATAGGTTGGCCGTGGTCCACTTCCCAGAACGAAAAGTTTCTCGAATGATAACTTAGCCAGAGGGTTATCTCTGTACCGAATTTCACGCAAACCGAACTATAAATTTAATCTTTTGGAAGAGGTCGGTCCCTAGTCCATTTCCCGGAAAGAAAGTTTCCCAACTAAGGCTAGGCTAGTTCAGTACCGAATTTTAAAGACATTTCACAAACATTTTTTTTTTAGAAAATGTCAGCCTGGGATCACTTACCGGAAAGATAAGACAGGAAACCAAAGTGTGAACTTGAAGCACTCTCAAACCCCCTTGAACATACACACAAAATTTCGTTAAAATCGGTTCAGTCGTTTAGGAGAAGTTCAGTCACAAACACACGTATAGAGGAAATATATGTATGTGTACTAGAGCGGGTCAAATTTATTGTTGGAAAGGCACATCCAGGTTCTGAATCTATGGGTCATACTGAGTAATATTGTTCATGAGACCATAGGTCTGAAATGAATTTCGAGCCTCCCTAATTTTGTTAGAAAATTTTATATCCTTGTCCGAATCTCGGCTCTTACAAATAAAATACATGAAAATAAATGTCAAATTCTGATTCGGATTGGGATATAAAAATTGTCTAACAAAATTAGGGAGGCTCGAAATTCATTTCAGACCTATGGTCCCATGGACAATATTACTCAGTATGACCCATAGATTCGGAAACTGGATGTGCACCTGAAGTTTTTCCCCCCATTTTTCTCCATACAGTTTGACCCGCTCTAATGTGTATATATTAAGATTAATAAAAATTTAACTTTTAATTTTCTTTACAGAATTATATCCATTTAAATACAAATCTTGGTTTTGGTCTTCGTTTATACACAAACGTCAAAATTGCTCAAACAATTTTCTATCCGACGAATTACGCAAATATCGCAAACCTGCACCTCATAAACAACGATCCATTTACAATAATGGAGGGCTTCGTACATCAATGGCACACACCTACAGATAATCCCCTGCACATGGATGTAGCCAATGAACTACAAGGCGATGGTGGCTTTGAGCCGCAGACTCGTGCCAGATCGAATACATGGCCATGTCCGCGGCCAGAGAATTTTGTGGAACCACCAGACGATGTGGAAAGTACGAAGGCGAGTATTCAACATTTAGCAGGAGGAGGTAAGTTTACAAAAAAAAAACATAATAATATTTATATATTTGTGACGCTCCGCGAAAAGTCTCCTAACTCGAAAAAAATACTTTTACGATTTATTACAAACGAAAGGTTGTTCTAGAACTGGTGAAAACCCGAGATCGATATCTGTATTTCTGCATTTCTAGCCAGCTATGTGTTTGATCATTATCTTCGACCCTCCTGTGATCCGAAACCTGGGTCAGTAAAACAGCATTGTGGGTGTTCGGTGGTTCAGTCTCTGCATGCACTCCAAGACTAGCACAGATTTTAATTCACGCGATAAGATCGCCTTGATTTCGACTTCATTGTCGCTGAATATGGCGATGGTCTCATTAGGGTATTTAAGTTGCAAGTTAAGCTCAGCACAAAAGCTTTTAGCGTATACTTCCGCTTCAAATATGATTCTTTACTTTCTCAAAGGCAACGATATTCCTGCTCGGAGTACAAAAACACTGTCTCTAATTCCTTGTAGTGTTCTCAAGCTGCCCGTATACTAAACGATTTTGCGTGACCGATGGATGTTCTCTATGCTGGTGTTATTTCACGTAGACTCTCCCTCTCTCCCTGTTCTACGCTCAATATTTTCTCACAGACTATCTGCCTTAATATCTTACCCCTCAGCAGTTGAGGGAGTGGGATCAGTCGTCTCTTTCAACTCAACTATATAACGAGATGATATAAATTTTGCAGCATCAATGATTTATCGTCCTCAGCCCAACCTTTTTCCTGGTAAACGAAATTGTGGCCCTTTTTGAAGGACTACATTTGAGGTCAACACTAGCACACCATACCTTGCTTTTTTGGCGCCCAAGTCGCTGTGTAAGATGTTGATTTCATGGATGGCAGATAGTGTATGTATTCTTGTATATGATAAAATGCGTAACGAATCACGCCAGCTATCTTTGTTTCGCAAAATCAGAACTTATTTGGGAACACCACGGATGACCAAATCTTCCTAACTCAGTGTAGGTCTTCTCCTTCTTCTACTTTCAAATATAGGTTTCGATCGAAAAAATGTCTTGCCTGTAACGTCGTTGTCCATTCGTATAACATTACCTAACCAACGAAGGAGTTGGGATTTTATTCCCTGCAGTGCCCATATTTGGGAAAGTTCATCATTCTATCCCCTTTGATCGCTATCACTGCCAGGAATATAAATCTTCCGCAGAACTTTTTTCTGAAGCACTTCAAGAGCCATCTCACAGGTATCATTTGCGAGTTGTTGACCGTGATTTTTGAGCGTCGAGCTCACATAAACACCATATTGAAAAACCTAGTTTTGCTGCTGATTAGAGGCTCGAACGAAAGTAATTGATAATTAAGTGTTTTCCTAACCAGCTATCCAATAACATACAACGTCTTCCGCTGGTCCCTTCTCCTGGAAATCGGGGTATATTAACCAAGGTCCGTTTCTCTACATCTAGCTCATTCCCTGTGGGAATATCAACTAAAGCATCAACTAGCTAATCAGCGAATGCTTCCTTAAAGAGCCTGGATATTTAAGGCGAAGGTTATAAATCCTTAAAACATATGCAAATGATTATCCCCAGAAAAAAGAATTCTCAACTGAGTATTTTTGTTTCTTGTCCTTTGAAGTGGGTTTTGAGTGATTTGTTCTAAGTACAGCGCTCTGCCCTACTATAGAGTTATGTACGCATTTACGTTATTTCGATACGTCTGGCATAAAATACATTTCCGATATTGCATCACAATAAAAACGATTTCAGACGCATTGAATTAGATCCATATTTTTTTCAGCGAAAGTTATCCCTGTAATCTCTTTTATTCAGAAAAATTCCTTGGATACTTTGTTGCAACTTTGTTATTGTTTAATGTCATTTGCAACTTGCGAAATGATAAAATTCACCAAGATTCTTTTGTTTTGCTTCCAGACTCACAACAAGCCGTACAAAATATAAACACGACTAAAAAGAATTCGTCGCGTCGAAATGCGTGGGGCAATTTGTCGTACGCTGATCTGATAACGCACGCCATTGGCTCGGCACCTGACAAGCGACTAACTCTAAGTCAAATCTATGAATGGATGGTGCAGAATGTGCCATATTTTAAGGATAAAGGCGATTCGAATAGCAGTGCTGGCTGGAAGGTAAGTGAGAATTTATTCGTTTTTGAAAACATGTACACCCACACTCAAACAGCTTCTTCTTCTTAATTACATCTATAAACAATATCCCTTTTATATTTATGTTTGCATGTATGTATGTGAACCGATATACATACATTGAACGGTGCAACAGTAAATAAATAACAATTTATAAACACAATGAGTAACAATAACAAAAACGAGTTATAAACATTGCACCACACTCAAAGTGTAAACAATAAATGCGAAAGATAGTAAGTAAGTGGACACAAATAAAATTTGTTTACAAATAAATATGACAATCAAAAATTGGCGGGAAAATACGCAAATAAGTGTGAGAAAAGGCCATTGACGTGACTGTACCGGAATGTACAAATAAACAAACTCTCCTTGTGTACTTAATTCGTTGCGTAATTTTGCTCAAACCGTACGCAATGTTTAGTATATGCTGATGTGTGCAAAATTTTTAATATCGGCTTATTATCAATAACCAATTATTATCGTCGAGCTATCGGTTTGTTATCGGCTTTTTACCGCCGAGTCATCAGCTTCTTATTGGTTCCTTATTGGCACGCTTTCGACGATACGCAGACGTAGTCATCGATTTTATATTGAAGTTTTATTGGTAACTGTTTCATAAAAACCGGTGAGTCATCGATAACACGCCGATAACAAATTGTAAGACTCTTGGTAATAAATCGTTAGTTTTGCGGTATAATTTGATAACTTTTCGATAGCAATATGTCGATACCTCGATAAAAATATGTCGATACCCCGATAACGCAGCAATAACCTTTCGATATGAAACCTATATCTTTTCGATAAATAGTCTATAACTTTTCTATAATCGAATTCGGCAACTCATTGATTCGTTATCGATAGCAAATTTATAACACTTCGATAACAAATCGAAAACTTGTCTACACCTCGTCGGTAACAGATCTATAAAAAAACCGATAACTAGTCATTAAGAAATGGATAACACGTCCACATCCTCCATTAGCGAGAGAAATGAAATGGTGAATAAACAGTTTCTGTTGAATAACCAGACGCCTGATCATCCCAATAGACATCTGATTGAAGAGTCCCCGCCTCCCAGGGAATTAAGAAGTCATCTACGCAAACTTTATGAGGCAATACGAGAGAACACTGCCGCATGTAGAAGAAAAACGCAAAGAGGTCCTCGGTGATATCCACAAACAGGCGTCGGACCTATATGCCAGGAATTGCCCGGCGAAGCCAGCTCATAAAGATAAATGCCCTGAACTCGCAGAAGAGGAAAGCATTATCCCTTAGGGAGTAGCGCGTCAGCTAGCTTAACTTCGATCTGGATACTGTAAGAGGTTAAACTCTTACCTATCTAGAATTAACCCTGACATAAATAATGTATGTCTTGTTTGCGACGAGTCCCCACATGACGTCAACCATGTTTTTAACTGCAATATGGAACGAACACCTCTAACATCCCTCTGAGTATGGGCCACCCCTTTTGAAACTGCCAGTTTCCTTAGACTACCGTTATTACAAATTGATACCAATTTGTGAGTGGTCGCATCTATTGGATTGGGCGAAACATTGCTACAACAGCAACAACAACGTCCACACCTTGGCGATATCAAATAACGATAACTCGTCGCTAACAACTTAATAAGAACCCGCCCGGTTCGGTTTCGGCTCTGGCTTCCGTTTTGACTTCTAATCTTTCCTATGCTCTACTCTCATTTTCTCTCCTGTTTCCTTCTAATTTCTTTACATTTATTTTCCCTCCCTCTAACAATTTGTTCCTTTTCTTTTTCCCCTCCGTTTTTATTCCTTTACTTCATTCTGTTTTCCGTTTCGGGACCATCTCACGATTGAGTTAAGGCACCGGCTTAGAGTATGGTGAGGAGGGGATGTCACAAGGGGTGTCGTTTCTCTCTTAATATACTTGTATTTGTGAAGACTCCTCCCTTTAGTTTGAAAGATGCGTATTGTTGATTATAGCTGCTTGAATTTACGAGGAAGTAAAAGATTACTGAATTTGGACCACCTTCATCGGAGAATACTGCTGGTACTCGCTGACAGGCTTAAGCAACTGCAGTCTGGGGAGACAAAACGACATCGAGAGGCAGGGTAAACTCTTCTGACTCCTGAACAATTTAAAGTTTTGATCAGCTTCTATCTTGTCCCTAGCAGGACAGATTATTGTCCACCGTTTTCCGTCCGCTAGATTCACACTAACATTTTCCCAAGCACATGAAACCTAATATAACTTGTCGGAAGTATTTGGAGCCAAACTGGCTGCTCCCGGACAGAGGTGCCTTTGCTCATCTTAGTAACCACTGGCTGGTAGTTATATCAACATAAAAAATCCAAACACAGCAGTAAAGTTTATCCATCCGCTCAAAAGTTATCCGTTATTAAAGCTAATCCACACGCATCTACACAGCAGGTACTACATTATTTTATACCAATGTAGTACAAAGCTGCCGACTAGATTCCACAATAAATTAGCTAGAACAAGCATTATGGTCAGGTGAGCGCAGCTGTGAATAAACAGCTGATAGCTGTTCGTTCACAGCTGATACATATCTTACGTTTAATGCTTGAAACACAATGCCCTGACGCCGCGAAATAATCGCGGCGAACTTCGCCTAGTCAAAAATAGAATCCTCGTAATTACATGAGGGGTGAACACAAGGAAAGCGAAGAGCGAAATTTACGCGACATCATTTTACGACGATAGATTTATTTCTATCGTCGCCGCCGGGCCATGATGACAAACATTCCAAGGGTTGCTGCAATTTTTTTTTTTACATATAATTCTTAATTTTTCTGGCACAACACGTTCAAAGGGAGGAGGAGGGATATCGAAATACGTGTTTCCATATATGTAATACTTAATATATAAAAATCACATGTCACTATGTTTGGCGCAAATGGACTCCTAAACTACTTAACCGATTTTGAATTTGTTTTGCACCCCGTATGTAGTTTGATCTAACTTAAAAGATAGGATAGGCTATATCTCAGTTTATAGTCGCAATATTATTTTATTGCCATTTTTTTATATGTTTATATGTAATAATAAAATGTTACGCATACGCGCCGGCACTCACATTTTCAGGGGTGCGGATATACTTCCGTGTAAATGGTCGGTGTTTAATTAAACAACGTGCTTATCAATAAAAAATATTATAGCGAATGATATCAAGTATAGCAGATCACCAGGCCCGCCGAGTGGGTGGGGTGGTTTCTGAGGGGGCCCGCGATTTAGAGGTACTATGACATTTGATAGAAGAGAAAAGAGAGAATGAGAGGGAGATTGAGAAAGGGATAGAATGAGACGAAGATGGAGCGAAAAAGACGGAGGGAGGAATGAATAAAAGGATTAGGAAAAAGGGAAGAGGGGGGGGGGCAGAGTCAGACGGAAAAAGCTTATTAAAATGTATGCAGATAGGCCAAATTTAGGGCAGGACAACGTCTGCCGGGTGTTCTAGTTGCTAATAAAAAATACTCGCAATGTGTTTTGAATTCGAAATCAAAACAAGACAGCCTATACAATTTTTGTGATTGTAAGAACATAAGTTTGACAAGGAAAAATTTAAATTTAGGCACATTCGATTATTGAATACAAAAACAAAAACGTTTAAATAGCAATATATCCGCACTCTGATGTTTGGGAATGTACCTAGCCTTTTGTAGCAATATAGGAGTATTACATATATCGTTAGCTTAATGTGAAAATGTGCTAAGTCACTTTTTTTGAAAAATTGTATTTTAGTGCAGTTTTAAAACTGAATTCAAAATACATCGATCCTGTGGGCAATGATGTGTAAATGTGCTAAGTCGTGAGCTGATTTTTTTTTTTGTTTTTGTGCTAAGTCAACCTGTCAATAATATCAATCCGAATTTCTAGTCATTTCTTTGTGCGCGCATTTTATTTATTTATTTAATTCATTCAGTCTAAAAGTACATGCTTTGTTGTTGTTGTTGTATTAACGATAAAGACACTCCCCGAAGGCTTTGGGGAGTGTTACCGATGTTGATGGTTCTTTGCCGGATATAGATCCGATACGTTCCGGTAACAAAGCACTAATAAGGTCTATCCCGACTATCTCGGGAACGATTTATATGACCACATTAATCCTTCTAGGCCATACCGCCTTCCCCATCCCTAGTTCTATGAGAAACTTGGGGTCTCCAGAGCCTCGGATGTCAATGAAACAGTATTCGCTACGGGTAGGTGAGGTTGACAATTGGGTTGGAGAAGCTATATTTTTCGCTGGAAACCCCTTGAGAAGCTTGCGAACACACCCCCTTGAAATTGGATTCACCCAATTGAGACATGCCTTTGGTGTTTTATAAATGCTTTGCGCTGACCATAATCTACTGCAATTCTTACATGTCGATAACTACATGCTTTCTTACAGACTAGTTAAAAATAGAAAATTCAAGCTTAAACTTATATAAGGTGTTATTAAAATTAATAACACTACTGAATCGATATGCTAGATCTATTAGCCTAGTTATAGGTTCATTCATAACATAATTCGTTTTATGAGTTATTTTGATAAATAATCTGTTATGCCGAAGATCACGCAGTGCAATATATGGAATGAACAAATTAGATAAACCAGAGCAATTCGTGCTAAAAATTATTACATTATAGGCAAGCATGAGTGAGATAAATGTTCTTCTGTCATGCAAAGCCTGAAGACCAAGCAATTTGCGCCTGCTGGTATACGATGGGAGGCCGTCTGGCCAGTGAAGCATACGTAAAGCAATTTTTGTAAAATGTTTTTGAACTTTCTCAATTTTATAGGAGTTAGATGCATAGAAAAGGATTCCATATTATTGAGCAATATTCAAGACCACTTCTGACCAAGGATATATAAAGTGCTTTCAACGTCATAGGGTCCTTAAAGTCACTGGTGTTACGTCTACTGAATCCAACCATTGCAACGAATTTTGAAACAATGAAGTCAATTGGCGGCCACCGTGGTGTGATGGTAGCGTTCTCCGCCTACCACACCGTATGCCCTGGGTTCACACCCCGGGCAAAGCAACATCAAAATTTTAGAAATAAGGTTTTTCAATTAGAAGAAAATTTTTCTAAGCGGGGCCGCCCCTCGGCAGTGTTTGGCAAGCACTCCGCGTGTATTTCTGCCATGAAAAGCTCTCAGTAAAAACTCATCTGCCTTGCAGATGCCGTTTGGAGTCGCCATAAAACATGTACTTCCCGTCCGGCTAATTTGTAGGGAAAATCAAGAGGAGCACGACGCAAATACAAAATAGCTGCTGGGTTAGCATGCATGATTTTTATTTATCTTTTAAAAGCTTCTACACTCAAAAGTATTGCAACTAAGGTATCCTCTTTCACAGTTTTGAAAAAAAGGTTATTTAAAAATTATTGATTTTTTTTCGTCTCCTGTAAAATTCGTAAAAGTTGACTTAGCACATTTTCACATTAAGCTAACGATATGCGTGTTTCGGTATCATTATTAATAAACTGCCAACTATTGATTAATACTATGACAAACTAAAAGGTAATTAGCACAAACATATGCTAAATTTTCGTTTTTAATTAAACGGTTTTATTTAGCTTGACTTGACAGGCTGGCACGAATTTTGTAATTGAAATTTAAGTAACTTCCCGATAAACTACAAGCTTGAAACTTGGAATTTAGTTCAGAACCCGATGATAATGCACTAATAAGGAAATAATCGCCGCTAGGTGGCGCAAGGATCGAGATATTCAAAAAACTCGTATTTGTGGTTCGATTTGGCTCATATTTGGAACACATAATACATACAGGAATAGAAAGCGACCTATGAAAAAATCGCCGCTAGGTGGCGCAATGATCGAGGTATTCACACAAATTTTATTTGTGGTCCGATTTGGCTCATATTTGGAACACATAATACATACAAGAATAGAAGCTGACCTATGAAAAAAATCGCCGCTAGGTGGCGCAAGGATCGAGATATTCACAAAAATCGTATTTGTGGTCCGATTTTGCTCATATTTGGAACACATAATACATACAAGAATAGAAAGCGACCTATGACAAACAATCGCCGCTAGGTGGCGAAAAGATCGAGATAGTAAAAAAATTCGTATTTGTGGTCCGATTTGGTCGATATTTGGAACACATAATACATCCATGAATAGAAAACGGATTATGATGTACGACTTGGCTCATATTTGGAACAAATATTACATACAGTCCGGTAGAAGTGACATCAAAATATTTTGGAGTTCGAGGAGGGACAAGCATACGTGGCGCTGAGTCGAATAAATTATTTGGAAGGATTATGTGACCTATATTGTAACAAATTGTCAGGAAAGAGTCCTTGTAACAATGAGTCACTAAATGAACTAAATAGAATGAGAAATAATAGGAAATTAAATAAAGACTAAAAAATTTATAAGACAATTAAATAAAAGCGTTGGTCGCGTAAAATTTCTATTGATAGTCATAAGACCAACTGAATCTTAATCATGTTATGCTACGTCTCACAACTTAGAAATTTCACGCGCCCAACGCTTTTTTTTGTCTTATCAATGTCCTAGATTGATGAGGAGTATGATGACTAGTGCCTAGGACCTTCCTAATTATTTTCTAGCATTTAGTATTATTACTTCATGTAAGTATTGTTTTCAATAAAACCGTTTAACTTAAACATTTTTTTTTAAATTATTTTATTTCAATCAATGTTTTCAACTAACCGGGTACGTGCGCTGTCAAAAATTTAAAGTCATGCAAGCTTATGGAAACGTAGGTACGTAACGTGCGCCGTATACATGTGAACTGTATTTTTATACTCAGCGTGCTTTGCACACAAAAATTCGGCAGAGAGGTTGCCTTTACTATAAGGAATGCTTTGAAGAAAACTTAACGAAATCGGTTAAGGACCACGCCCACTTGTATGTAAAAGATTTTTAGAAGGGTCGTGGACGAATAAAATAAGCTATATCTTTGCAAAAAGAGCTTTGTATCAATAGAATTTTACTTTCTAAATTGAATTATAACATTAAATTGGAAAACACTAAAATTTTTGAAAATGGGTGTGACACCGCCCCTTTTAGAACTAAGCAATTTTCTATGTTTCGGGAGCCATAACTCGAAGAAAAATTAACATATCGTAATGAAATTGAGTACACATATTTTCCTTATAGCAGAAAATATTTCTAATAAAAATGGACGGAAGCGGTTAAAGACGACGGCAACTTAGATATAAACAAGCTTGAAAGGCTCGTATACTAGAATAAAAAGCTATAACTTAGCAAAAAATAGTTTTGAATCAATGATATTTTATTTATCAAGTTTTATTGTAAGAGCAAATAGGGAAACATTTTTTTTTAAACGGGCGGTGCCACGTGTTATGTAAAAAGTAATTTATCTGAAATGAAATGTAAAATTGAAGCTCACGCTAAGTATATAATGTTCGGTTACACCCGACACCTTTACTTGTTTAAATTAAAGGATTATAATATTAATATTCTCCCTCCGGATTAACACAGCTCTTAACATTTTGGGCGTGTTTTAGCAGTCAAGTGCTAAAGCAGAGATTTAAAAAAGTTTTAATTGTTTTCATCTTTATTTCTAAATAATGGCCACTCTGAAAAAGCGTCAATTTCGCCCGGCATTGTGTTTCAAGTAGACGAAAAGTCTGGGTGTAATTTGAAAAATGTCATCGCCCGACGTGGCGTAAATCGTCTTCACTCGGCATTGTATTTCAAGCAAACGCCTTTACCAAAGACTGATTGAAGAGTAAAGATGTTGCAGGAACGAAAAATAGTGTGAAGCAAGCTTCACACAATTCTAGTAGGTCACATTCACCACTTACCACAGCAGAATTTGTTAAACTACCACTGTCTGTATTTGTTATTTAATAATTATTTGTACAGATTTTATTTACCTAATGTGTTCAGAATTTTAACTTGTGCTCTCTAAAACTCCAATCAGTGTATTTGTGTCCTTAAATTATGTTAAAAATTGTGTTAAAATTTTCGGTGTGGTGGAAGTGACCTACTAGAATTTTGGGAAGCTCCACTGCTTTCCACTGAAGTTCGCGCATGCAACATCTTTACTCTTCGATCAGTCTTTGCCTTTGCCTTTACCATAGACCCCACATATATAGTTCATCATTCGCCCATCAGCTGCTCACTTATGGTGCTTAAGCACGAGTACGCGCAAATAGTTTGCTAAGCGCTCCCACTTGTTGCATGTGACTGAATGAATGTCTGCCTAGGTAACTTGCGTATGTATCAGCTGTTGTTTTAATAAATTATGTAAACAAATCCCAGCTGATTGCCGGTTGCTAACTTGCCATTATAACGTCAACGAATTTATTCCAATTCATGAAACAACTATTGCTATTTGCTTTGTTTGTCTACTTATTCGTTTTGTTGTGTTTTACTTTTTTATGTCATATTTATTATTACTTCGTTGTTGTATGGGTTTTTTATAGCTTTTAACTTGTTATGTGCATTATATCTTCCCCTTCGAGCGCACAAAATGTGGTAACAGCATGACATGCATTTTGTTTGTTTTGGATTTTTGTTTTGGTTTTTTTCCTTTACATTGTTTCTATTTTTAAATACATTTTTATGGTTTTGTTTGTTTGTTGCAATTATCTTAATTTCAGTTGTTCCATGTATGAAGTTTACCGATGTTTGTTTTGTGTACACAACATCATTAACGTTTTTGTTGCTTATTATGTCATTATTTATTTTGTTGACTCTACGTGGTTCGAGTCAAGTTCAGGGCCATAGCCGGTTGGTTGGTTATTGGTGTTATTTGGTTTGGTTTTGTTTGTTATTTGTTTTACAGTTTACAATTCAATTTTTGTTTTTTTTGTCTGACAAAAATTTAATATTAGTTTTTATTAAGTCGTTTAGTTATTTGTGTAGTAACCCTGCCACAAATCCGATTAGTCTAGGATGAATCCGGGATGAGTCGCAAAGGAATATGAGACTAAACCCAGTTCTTACTGGAAGAAAATACCGGCCTATCAAAATACTGCTCTCAGAATCGCTAAGGGCTGTCTTATGTCCCAATAACATCGCCTACACAGTGTGGTGAGAGTACTCTTCATTATGGAGATAAACGAAATGCTGAACAAACAGTTTCTGTTGAATACCCATCAGACATCTGATTGAAAGTGCCGTGCCTCCCAGAGCTTTAAGAAGTCATTTCCGCAAGCATTATGAGAGAAACGGCACCTAAGGACTCAGCCACAGCAACAACAAAAAGTTGCTCAGTAATATCCACAAAAAGACGTCGGTCTCTATGCCAGGAATTGCCCGGCGAACCCCTTCTTAAAAGGAAATAACTTAAACTCGTAGAAGAGGAAAACAATTTTTCTTGGGAAACTCGCGCCACTCTTCCTAAATTTCGATCTGGATACTGTAACGATTACCTATGTAGAATCGAGCCCGACATACATAATGCATGTCCTGTATGCAACGTGACTCTAACCATATTTTCAATTGCAATGTGGAAACAACGCCTCTAAGACCCCTCTCACCCTGGTCCACACCTGTGAAAACTGCACGTTTTCTTGGACTCCCGTTAGGGGATATTGATGACTTTCCGACAGATCCTTTTTCTGCTCTCCTCGGTACCCTTACGGGCACTGTTCGACAGGACCTATTTGTATCACTTTGGATACTGTTCGACACTTTCGTTTTGTAACGGGATTGGTACTGTCATACAGAACCTTTTTCTACATTCCTTTATACCTTTACGGGTAATACTTGATCCTTCCTCTTCGTTACCCTACATTCATTGTTGGACAAGTCTTCTTTGATCGCCTACGAGTACTGTTGAAAAGGTTGTACCCAAAAGGGACTAGAGGGGATCAATTATACCCCCCGGGGGGAAAAAAGAGATTTATCGCAGACCACATCGCACAAATATTTTGCAGGGAAATTACAAGTTTGCTCAACTGTCTGGAAAAATAATTTTGTGCTAAACTCTTGTCAGCTGTTCTTGCCAACAGACTCTGACATATTTGTCTTAATTGTTGGCAAATAATCTTTATTTTTAAACTAAGTTGTTGCCATAGTTGAGAGCAGTTCATGAAATAGTACCATCCACTTAGATTCAACTATCATTACTTTTACAGACCCGGTGGAATGGCACGTGGTATGCCGCTTGAAACGCAGTATTAGAGGCGCTGTCATACTGAGTTCCGACTCTTTCTTCCCCTTTTTTGTTTTTGGAACGCAAGAAGTCTATTTATCGATACTATAAGCTCGCGGGAAAAATCGATCACACTGGTGGGAAGTCACTTTGGCATTCTCGGCTTGAAGTCTCCAAGCAAGGCTTTTAAAAAGCATATGTCCAGCAAAATTACACTATTGCAGCAAGCGGTTTGCTTTATATACTCATCAATTTCTTTTCGACTAGCTATTGGGGTTTTATCTATTTAGTTATCGAAAATAACGAGTCGTCGATTTATTATCCAAATGTTATAAACTTATTAACGATAGGAAGCGCTATCGACGAGACATTCGCTTTTGATAAATGGGTTATCGATTTTTTGACGACCGCCTACTAAAATCCTGGGATCAAGGCTCAGAAAAAGCAACACCAAAATCTTTAGAAATTATTTTTTTTCAAATAAGAGTAAGTTTTGTTTACCAGGAGTATGGTAAACATTTCGAGTATATTTCTTCCATGAAGGATTTAGGGAAGGTTATCGATATTCATGGTCCTTAGGCTATTTTCCAATGAAAATTTATTGACTTGGTATCTTACTGCTTTGTTATCGACGAGCTGTCGGTTTTAAATGGATTTGTTATCGGTCTGTTGTCGTTTTGTTGTCGAGAGAGCTAGCTAATTTGGCCTATAATCAAACAAATATCGATAACATTTCCAAAAAGATCTTTATGATCTCCTAAGGGTCCAGACAATATTCTGAAAATATCCTATATGAATACCGAAAAGGATTAAGAAATATTGCCGAAAAACTAACTATTCAACATATTTCTTTGCTAATTTCACGCATTTGAATTAATAACTAAACATTTGCAATATACTTAACAATATCGACAGCTAAGCGAAATATTACTCCATTTCGGGTGCCAGTTCGAAACGTCCTATACTTAAATATCTTCCAAAAATTTCGTATCTCAGGATGTATTTCAAGAACTCTATATTCATAGAAAGTTTTTAAATAAAATAATAAATTAAATATAAGGCGCGATAACCTCCGAAGAGCTTTTAGGTCGAACTTCTCATCCAATTCGCGTCGTGCTTCTTTTCATTTCTCCTGCATATTGGAGGTCCCCTACATGTTTTATACGGACTCCGAATAGCTTTCCATGCCAGAAATACACTCGAAGTGCTTGGCAAATCACTGCCGCGAGGCGACCTCGCTTAGGAAAACTTTCTCTTATTTGAAAAAACTTGTTTCTTAAATTTTGATGTTGCTTTGCCCGGGGCGTGAACTTAGAATCTCCGGTATGGTAGATGGAGCACGCTACCACCACACCACGGCGGCGTTCGGAAAATTTCGTACAGAAAAGTAGTTAATATTTAACTAATTCATTGTTTTTCACAGACATTGAAAGAGTTTCTAAAAGAAAAAGAGTATTTGGATATTATTTCTGGATCATTGTGGACTATTTTAGAGGAATTTGAAAACATATGACTAACGGCTTTTTATCGATAAAGATGAAAGGGAGTTTATAAAAAAGTCAGTCTGAAAAAAGTAAGTTTGAAATCCCAAAATTGTTCAAAACCACATCAAAAATTTTAAAATGGAAAAATGAAAATAATAAAAACCTTAAACTTACAGTTAAAAATCGTTAAATTGAAATATCTGTGGTCACAAGTTATAACAGCCTAAGTCTAAAATCACGTCATCGAAAATGTTGTATAAAACGCTTCAAACCTCGAATAATAAACTCAAATATACACAAATATCGTTCAAAACCAATAGTCTAAATATGTACATTTTTAAATCTTAAATCGTTAGTGTTTATTTAGTAAGTATAAAATGCTATCAAAAATTAATTTTGCGAAATATTAAATGGTGCCTTAAGCGTTTATGACTTGTAGCCACGGATATATGAAATGTTATGATTGTGTTCTGTTTGAGAGATGTGATAGCTCTGAATGGAGCACCCGATATTAACCAGAGCGCTGCGACTAGAAACCTGCCCACGGAGCGCATGATTTAAAAAAAAAAACATTGACTTTGCTGGTTTAAAATTGAAGCCATGAGCGCCCAAATCATTTGCATGACAACCGGTTAAATTTAGATTTCGCACCAAATTTGGTTCGGTCATTAAAAACGTCTCAAATTGAGACTCAAATTTAAGCCTGAAGCGCACGAAAAATTGGGGAGAAGGCTCTGTCTGACATTTGTCATAGTGTAACCTTTCCGTTATACTTTTTATCAAGCATTTTAAATGAATTATCTGCTAAACTCTGTTATCAGCACTTTCGTAGTTTTTTTCACAGGTTTTAAAACTTTATCTGACTTTGAATGACTGATTTTATCGTTCCAGCTACTTTTCAATATAATAGTATTTTTTAACTTTATAAAAAGCATGTTTGTTGAATAATGAATGAAATATTTTATGGTGGGTGTGACCTCATATTGCTTGAGTAAACTATTAATAATGCAAAGCTAACTTTTTAATACCCGCATGCACACGTTTCTAATAACAAATTTAATTAGGTGCAAATATGAATAATAATTGTGCATATTCTCTTGCGCGTTAAGTTTTTTAATATAATAAAAATAATTGAATGACTTTGACATGTGAATAGTTACAGCCACGGGTTAATCGAGATATTTACGTTAATTGATAAATGTAAAAAAATGTTGGTGTTGTATTTCACAACAAAACGATTATTCTAATACATCCTTCTATGTATTATAAAAAAAGTTAGGAAATTACAGTTATTATGTAAAACAATAAGTACAAGCAGATCAAGTAACTTGTGGATATGGGTCCTTTCCATTGCAACGACCGCACTAACAAGTTTGTTCAATCTATAGACTAAATAAATAAATCATTTAAATAATCATTGAGTATAAATAAAAAAAAAACAAGTAAGGAAGGTTAAGTTCGGGTGTAACCGAACATTACATACTCAGCTGAGAGCTTTGGGGACAAAATAAGGGAAAATCACAATGTAGGAAAATGTAAACCTGGAATGTGTTTGTGGGACATGTGTATCAAATGGAAGGTATTAAAGAGTATTTTAAAAGGGAGTGGGCCATAGTTCTATAGGTGGACCAGGGGTGACTCTAGAATGCGTTTGTACGATATGGGTATCAAATAAAAGGTATTAATGAGGATTTTAAAAGGGAGTGGCCCTTAGTTGTATATGTGAAGGCGTTTTCGAGATGTTGACCAAAATGTGGACCAGGGTGTCCCAGAACATCATCTGTCGGGTACCGCTAATTTATTTATATAGTATGTATTACCACGAACAGTATTCCTGCCGAGATTCCAAGCGCTTTTGATTTCGCCCTCCAGAACTTTTTCATTTTCTTCTACTTAATATGGTAGATGTCACAACCATTTTACAAAGTTTTTTATAAAGTTATATTTTGCGTCAATAAACCAATCCAATTACCATGTTTCATCTCTTTTTTCATATTTGGTACAGAATTGTGGCATTTTTTTCATTTGTCGTAATTTTCGATATCGAAAAGTGGGCATGGTCATTGTCGGATTTCGGCCATTTTTTATACCAAGATAAAGTGAGTTCAGATAAGTACGTGAACTAAGTTTAGTAAAGAAGTATCGATTTTTGCTCAAGTTATCGTGTCAACGGCCAGCGGAAGGATAGACGGATGGCTGTGTATAAAAACTGGGCGTGGCTTCAACCGATTTTGCCCTTTTTCACAGAAAACAGTTATCGTCCTATAAACTAAGCCCCTACCAAATTTCACAAGGATTGGTAAATTTTTGTTCGACTTATGGCATTAAAAGTATCCCAGACAAATTAAACGAAAAAGGGCGGAGCCACGCCCATTTTGAAATTTTCTTTTATTTTTGTATTTTATTGCACCATATCATTACTGGAGTCGAATGTTGACATAATTTACTTATATACTGTAAAGATATTAAATTTTTTGGTAAAATTTGACTGTAAAAAAAATTTTTACCACACATAAAGTAATGGGAGGAACGTGCCTGCCAAATTTCATCATGATATCTTCAACGACTGCGAAATTACAGCTTGCAAAACTTTTAAATTACCTTCTTTTAAAAGTGGGCGGTGCCACGCCCATTGTCTAAAATTTTACTAATTTTCTATTTTTCGTCATAAGGTCAACGCATCTACCACGTTTCATCGCTATATCCGTTTTTGGTAATGAATTATTGCACTTTTTCGGCTTTTCGAAATTTGCGATATCGAAAAAGTGGGCGTGGTTGTAGTCCGATTTCGTTCATTTTAAATAGCGATCTGAGACGAGCGCCCAGAAACCTGCATACCAAATTTCATCAAGATACCTCAAAATTTACTCAAGTTATCGTCTTTAGGGACGGACGGATGGACGGACATGGCTAAATTAATTTCTTCTTTCGCCCAGATCATTTTGATATATAGAAGTCTATATCTATCTCGATTAGTTTATGCCGTTACGGATTACCGTTATGCGAACAAAGTTAATATACCTTGTGAGTTATGCTCAGCTGAGTATAAAAAACGAACCAAATCTCGAAGTTGCTTTGAACTTAAGTGTGCAAGTGCGCTACCTAAAAATATATAAGACAAATAAGGGTGTCTAAATTCGCGTGTAGCCGAACATTATATACTCAGCGTGAGTTTCAATTGTACAGTTCACTTCAGATGAATTATTCTTCTAAACCTTCTGAAACATAATTTAGGGAGTCTAAGTTCTGGTGTAACCGAAGTTGGATTTACGCTGCTGTATATTTTACATATTTGCATTTGACGGGAAAAACATAAGGTCTGAAGCTTTCGATATGTTTCAATGTTATGAAAATTGGTAACATAACGATTGATCGTAACGGCATAAACGAATCGAGATAAATATAGACATGTATCAAAATGTATGTGCGGATGAAAAAGGGAATTGATTTAGCTATGTCCGTCTGTCCGTCCGCCTGTCTGTGATCACGATGGCTTGCGTAAATAGCTTATTGAAATTCGGTATATGGGTTCCTTGGCACTCATTTCCCATCGCTATTTAAAATGAGCGAAATCGAATGACAACTAAGCCCACTTTTTATATATATATAACATTTTGGGAAACACAAAAAACCTTATTATTTAGTAAATAATACACCTAAATGTTGAAATTTGATGTGTGAACTAATATTGAGAATTTTGATAAAAAACTTTAAAAATAAATTTTTATAATAAGCGAAGTATAAACGCTTTCAATATTTAATCAATTTTAATTTTCTTCAATAATCTTTTTGTAAGCGTTGAGACCGAATGTTTGTTAATGATTTATATTTATATACAAAACGCAAACGGATCGCTTTCTGATAAAATGTTATATGAGTATCTTCCAGCATCCGTATTCCTAGGGTCTCAGTTCGGTTTGTGCCGCTTTACACGGTATGTGTATGTCTAATCCGCCGTGAAGCAGGTGCGACAAGCTTCGTTGGCATAAACACACGTAGTGCGTTTAACATTCTGTTGGTTGGTGAGAATGTAGTTGTTGTTGTTGAAGCGATAAAGAAGATTTTGGGGAGTGTTATCGATGTTGATGGTCTTTTGCCGAAAATAGATCCGAAAGATTTCGGTAACCAGCACCATTAAGGTACAAGTCCGACCATCTCAGGAACGATTTGATATACCCTCACTGAACCTTCTAGGCCATACCACCCCCACCCCGGTCACCAGAGCATCGGCTACTAAAGAAACAAGATTCGCCACGGGAGGGTGAGGTTGACAATTAGGTTGGAGAAGCTATATATTGCGCTGCCAACCCCTTGAAAATGTGGTGCTACACAACCCCTTGAATCATTCAGTTATTTAAGTCGCCTCTTACGACAGGCATACCTGCCGCGGGTATATTCTAAGCCCCTTAACCCGCTGGATTAGTGGGATTGTAGTCCTTACTTAGAGCTCCCACCACACTATAGAGCCCTACGTTAGCACTGGCCGCACCATTTTTTTTTTTTTTGAATATTGCTGTCTTGATTATTTAGTTGTATTTAGTTGTCTTGTTTAGCGGTCAACAAAATAGAGAGAATTGCTTCGTTTTGCAAATGGTGCACAGATTGCACGTGTTTTGCATCACGTATTGTAAAGTTACAACAACAAAAAAAAAAATCAATTCGTGCAATTTATATTATGCACAAACTTACCTATGCGTGTTTTCGTGCAACGAGTTATAAGAAGCTAAAATGCAACCCTGCTTCAACGCTATTCCTCTCAATCCTCTCATTTCGCTAAGGAAACAATTGAAACTTGCTTTCCATGATTTTATATGGCATTTTGTCACTTTCCATGACACATTTTTTTACGCCTGTTATAGATGCATGCTATATCTTCGCAATAGGGCGCTCTCGTAGTATTGCATAGGATTTAGCCAATGCGTGCAATTCGTGCACCATGCAAGACAAAGGGATTCCCCTTATATGACTTAAAGGTAAGTTGTTTTGGTTGCTTCTTTTCCTACTATGTATGTACGTCGTATATGACAAAAACAAAATCTGAACACAAAAAACAACCATTATCGACGTCATACCTTCTTGTTTATGTTTTTATGTATTTTTTCTTGCTAAAATAATTGGCAACATTTAAATTTGAATATTTAGTCATTAAATGGCGCTTGCATTCAATTTAGAATTCAAAATAAAAACAAGTAAGGAAGGCTAAGTTCGGGTGTAACCGAACTCATACATACTCAGTTGAGAGCTATGGAGACAAAATAAGGGAAAATCGCCTCGTAGTAAAATGAACCTAGGGTAACCCTGGAATGTGTTTGTATGACATGTGTATCAAATGGAAGGTATTAAAGAGTATTTTAAGAGGGAGTGGGCCATAGTTCTATATATGGACGCCATTTCGAGATATCGCCATAAACGTGGACCAGGGGTGACTCTAGAATGCGTTTGTACAATATGGGTATCAAACGAAAGGTGTTAATGAGTATTTTAAAAGGGCGTGGGCCTTAGTTCTATAGGTGAACGCCTTTTCGACATATCGCAATAAAGGTGGACCAGAGGTGACTCTAGAATTTGTTTGTACGATATAGGTATCAAATGAAAGGTGTTAATGAGTATTTTAAAAGGGCGTGGGCCTTAGTTCTATAGGTGGACGCCTTTTCGACATATCGCCATAAAGGTGGACCAGAGGTGACACTAGAATTTGTTTGTACGATATGGGTATCAAATGAAAGGTGTTAATGAGTATTTTAAAAGGGAGTGGGCCTTTTCGAGATATCGCCATAAACGTGGACCAGGGGTGGCTCTAGAATGCGTTTGTACAATATGGGTATCAAACGAAAGGTGTTAATGAGTATTTTAAAAGGGGGTGGGCCTTAGTGCTATAGGTGGACACCTTTTCGAGATATCGCCATAAAGGTGCACCTGGGGTGACTCTAGAATTTGTTTGTACGATATGGGTATGAAATGAAAGGTGTTAATGAGTATTTTAAAAGGGAGTGGGTCTTAGTTCTATAGGTGGACGCCTTTTCGACATATCGCCATAAAGGTGGACCAGAGGTGACTCTAGAATTTGTTTGTACGATATAGGTATCAAATGAAAGGTGTTAATGAGTATTTTAAAAGGGCGTGGGCCTTAGTTCTATAGGTGGACGCCTTTTCGAGATATCGCCATAAAGGTGGACCAGGGGTGACTCTATAATTTGTTTGTACGATACGGGTATCAAATGAAAAGTGCTAATCAGTATTTTAAAAGGGAGTGGCCCTTAGTTCTATAGGTGGACCCCTTTTCGGAATATCGTTATAAAGGTGGACCGGAGTTGACTCTAGAATGCTTTTGTACAATATGGGTATCAAACGAAAGGTGTTAATGAGTATTTTAAAAGGGAGTGGGTCTTAGTTCTATAGGTGGACGCCTTTTCGACATATCGCCATAAAGGTGGACCAGAGGTGACTCTAGAATTTATTTGTACGATATAGGTATCAAATGAAAGGTGTTAATGAGTATCTTAAAAGGGCGTGGGCCTTAGTTCTATAGGTGGACGCCTTTTCGAGATATCGCCATAGAGGTGGACCAGGGGTGACCCTAAAATTTGTTTGTACGATATGGGTATCAAATGAAAAGTGTTAATGAGTATTTTAAAAGGGAGTGGGCCTTAGTTCTATAGGTGGACCCCTTTTCGGAATATAATTATAAAGGTGGACCAGGGTTGACTCTAGAATGCTTTTGTACAATATGGGTATCAAACGAAAGGTGTTAATAAGTATTTTAAAAGGGAAAGGGCCTTAGTTCTGTGGGTGGACGCCTTTTCGAGATATCGCCATAAACGTGGACCAGTGGTGACTCTAGAATGCGTTTGTACAATATGGGTATCAAACGAAAGGTGTTAATGAGTATTTTAAAAGCACGCCTTAGTTCAATAGGTGGACGCCTTTTCGAGATATTGCCATAAAGGTGGACCAGGGGTGACTCTAGAATGCTTTTGTACAATATGGGCATCAAACGAAAGGTGTTAATAAGTATTTTAAAAGGAAATGGGCCGTAGTTCTATAGGTGGACGCCTTTTCGAGACATCGCCATAAAGGTGGACCAGGGGTGACTCTAGAATTTGTTTGTACGATATGGGTATCAAACGAAAGGTGATAATGAGTATTTTGAAAGGGAGTGGGCCTTAGTTCTATAGGTGGACGCCTTTTCGAGATATCGCCATAAAGGTGGACCAGGGGTGACTCTATAATGTGTTTGTACGATATGGGTATCAAATTAAAGGTTAATGGGGGTTTTAAAAGGGAGTGGTGGTAGTTTTATATGTGAACGCGTTTTCGAGATATCGTCCAAAATGAGGACCAGGGTGACCCAGAAAATCATCTGTCGGGTACCGCTAATTTATTTATATATATTCGATACCACGAACAGTATTCCTGCCATGATTCCAAGGGCTTTTGATTTCGCCCTGCAAAACTTTTTCATTTTCTTCTACTTAATATGGTAGGTGGCACACCCATTTTACAAAGTTTTTTTCTAAAGTTATATTTTGCGTCAATAGACCAATCCAATTACCATGTTTCATCCTTTTTTTCGTATTTGGTATATAATTATGGCATTTTTTTCATTTTTCGTAATTTTCGATATCGAAAAAGTGGGCGTGGTCATAGTCGGATTTCGGCCATTTTTTACACCAATACAAAGTGAGTTCAGATAAGTACGTGAACTGAGTTTAGTAAAGATATATCGATTTTTGCTCAAGTTATCGTGTTAACGGCCGAGCGGAAGGACAGACGGTCGACTTTTTATAAAAACTGGGCGTGGCTTCAACCGATTTCGCCCTTTTTCACAGAAAACAGTTATCGTCCTAGAATCTAAGCCTCTACCAAATTTCACAAAGATTGGTAATGTTTTGTTCGACATATGGCACTAAAAGTATCCTAGACAAATTAAATGAAAAAGGGCGGAGCCACGCCCATTTTGAAAATTTCTTTTATTTTTGTATTTTGTTGCACCATATAATTACTGGAGTTGAATGTTGACATAATTTAATTATATACTGTAAAGATATTAACTTTTCGTTTAAAATTTGACTTAAAAAAAATTTTTTTTTTAAAAGTGGGCGTGAACGTTCTCCGATTTTGCTAATTTTTATTAAGCATACATATAGTAATAAGAGTAACGTTCCTGCCAAATTTCATCATGATATCTTCAACGACTGCCAAATTACAGCTTGCAAAACTTCTAAATTACCTTCTTTTAAAAGTGGGCGGTGCCACTCCCATTGTCCAAAATTTTACTAGATTTCTATTCCGCGTCATAAGTTCAACTCACCTACCAAGTTTCATCGCTTTATCCGTATTTGGTAATGAATTATCGCACTTTTTCGATTTTTCGAAATTTTCGATATCGAAAAAGTAGGCGTGGTTATAGTCCGATATCGATCATTTTAAATAGCGATATGAGATGAGTGCCCAGGAATCTACATACCAAATTTCTTCAAGATACCTCAACATTTACTCAAGTTATCGTGTTAACGGGCGGATGGACGGACGGACATGGCACAATCGAATTTTTTTTCGATACTGATGATTTTGATATATGGAAGTCTTTATCTATCTCGATTCCTTTATACCTGTACAACCAACCGTTATTCAATCAAAGTTAATATACTCTGTGAGCTCTGCTCAACTGAGTATAATAACACAAACTCGTTCCTAAATACATACATATTTATACATATATGTATATTTCTGCCAATATAACATTTTATTTACGGAATAGAAAAATTTTGCAAGAAAATCTACAACGAATAGTAAATATTTATTATTTTTAAATTAACACAAACGTCAGCTACTTGGAATTACGCCGTAATATATTGCACTCGATTTTTTCTTTGCAAAATTATTTATTATACGGCTACAGTGCATTTGATTAGAATTACGCTGGCATCGACATTCAATTAAATGCGTCAACTTAATTATAGATACACACCCTGTATTAGCAGGTACTTTAGTGATTGGGTTGCTTCATGCTAATTTACGGCGTAGTGAACCGATTGAGTTGGAAAATATGATTTTTTTTAAATAAATGTGTGGCAAATAGCTTTGCACGTATTTGCATAACAAATTAAAGCAAGAGTAATATGAACAAGTAAGGAAGGCTAAGTTCGGGTGTAACCGAACATTACATACTCAGTTGAGAGCTATGGAGACAAAATAAGGAAAATCACCATGTAGAAAAATGAACCTAGGGTAACCCTGGAATGTGGTTGTATGACATGTGTATCAAATGGAAGGTATTAAAGAGTATTTTAAGAAAGAGTAGGCCATAGTTCTATGGATGGACGCCATTTAGGGATATCGCCATAAAGGTGGACCAGGGCTGACTCTAGAATTTGTTTGTACGATATGGGTATCAAATGAAAGGTGTTACTGAGCATTTTAAGAGGGAGCGGGCCTTAGGTCTATCGGTGGACGCCTTTTCGAGATATCGCCATTAGGGTGGGCCAGGGGTGACTCTAGAATGTTTGTACGATATGGGTATCAAACGAAAAGTGTTACTGAGCATTTTAAGAGGGAGTGGGCATTAGGTCTATAGGTGGACGCCTTTTCAAAATGTCGCCATTAGGGTGGGCCAGGGGTGACTCTAGATTGTGTTTGTATGATATGGGTATCAAATGAAAGATGGTAATGAGTATTTTAAAAGGGAGTAATCCGTAGTTCTATAGGTGAACGCCTTTTCGAGAAATCGCCATAAAGGTGGACCAGGGGTGACTCTAGAATTTGTTTGTACGATATGGGTATCAAATGAAAGGTGGTAATGAGTATTTTAAAAAGGAATGGGCTTTAGTTCTATAGGTGAACGCCTTTTCGAGAAATCGCCATAAAGGTGGACCAGGGGTGACTCTAGAATATGTTTGTACGATATGGGTATCAAATGAAAGGTGTTAATGAGTATTTTCAAAGGGAGTGATCCTTAGTTCCATAGGTGGTCGCCGTTTCGAGATATCGCCATAAAGGTGGACCAGGGGTGACTCCAGAATGTGTTTGTACGACATGGGAATCAAATGAAAGGTGGTAATGAGTATTTTAAAAAGGAATGGGCTTTAGTTCTATAGGTGAACGCCTTTTCGAGAAATCGCCATAAAGGTGGACCAGGGGTGACTCTAGAATATGTTTGTACGATATGGGTATCAAATGAAAGGTGTTAATGAGTATTTTCAAAGGGAGTGATCCTTAGTTCCATAGGTGGACGCCGTTTCGAGATATCGCCATAAAGGTGGACCAGGGGTGACTCCAGAATGTGTTTGTACGACATGGGAATCAAATGAAAGGCGTTACTGAGCATTTTAAGAGGGAGTGGGCATTAGGTCTATAGGTGGACGCCTTTTCGAGATATCGCCATTAGGGTGGGCCAGGGGTGACTCTAGAATGTTTGTACGATATGGGTATCAAACGAAAAGTGTTACTGAGCATTTTAAGAGGGAGTGGGCATTAGGTCTATAGGTGGACGCCTTTTCAAAATGTCGCCATTAGGGTGGGCCAGGGGTGACTCTAGATTGTGTTTGTATGATATGGGTATCAAATGAAAGATGGTAATGAGTATTTTAAAAGGGAGTAATCCGTAGTTCTATAGGTGAACGCCTTTTCGAGAAATCGCCATAAAGGTGGACCAGGGGTGACTCTAGAATATGTTTGTACGATATGGGTATCAAATGAAAGGTGGTAATGAGTATTTTAAAAGGGAGTAATCCTTAGTTCTATAGGTGAACGCCTTTTCGAGAAATCGCCATAAAGGTGGACCAGGGGTGACTCTAGAATATGTTTGTACGATATGGGTATCAAATGAAAGGTGGTAATGAGTATTTTAAAAGGGAGTAATCCTTAGTTCTATAGGTGAACGCCTTTTCGAGAAATCGCCATAAAGGTGGACCAGGGGTGACTCTAGAATATGTTTGTACGATATGGGTATCAAATGAAAGCTGTTAATGAGTATTTTGAAAAGGAGTGATCCCTAGTTCCATAGGTGGACGCCGTTTCGAGATATCGCCATAAAGGTGGACCAGGGGTGTCTCTAGAATGTGTTTGTACGATATGGGAATCAAATGAAAGGTGTTACTGAGCATTTTAAGAGGGAGTGGGCATTAGGTCTATAGGTGGACGCCTTTTCGAGATATCGCCATTAGGGTGGGCCAGGGGTGACTCTAGAATGTTTGTACGATATGGGTATAAAGCGAAAACTGTTACTGAGCATTTTAAGAGGGAGTGGGCATTAGGTCTATAGGTGGACGCCATTTCAAAATGTCACCATTAGGGTGGGCCAGGGGTGACTCTAGAATGTGTTTGTATGATATGGGTATCAAATGAAAGATGGTAATGAGTATTTTAAAAGGGAGTAATCCTTAGTTCTATAGGTGGTCGCCTTTTCGAGATATCGCCATAAAGGTGGACCAGAGGTGACTCTAGAATTTGTTTGTACGATATGGGTATCAAATGAAAGGTGTTACTGAGCATATTAAGAGGGAGTAGGCCTTAGGTCAATCAGTGGACGCCTTTTCGAGATATCGCCATTAAAGTGGACCAGGGGTGACTCTAGAATGTGTTTGTACTATATGGGTATCAAATGAAAGGTGGTAATGAGTATTTTAAAAGGGAGTAATCCTTAGTTCTATAGGTGGACGCCTTTTCGAGAAATCGCCATAAAGGTGGACCAGGGGTGACCATAGAATATGTTTGTACGATATGGGTATCAAATGAAAGCTGTTAATGAGTATTTTGAAAAGGAGTGATCCCTAGTTCCATAGGTGGACGCCGTTTCGAGATATCGCCATAAAGGTGGACCAGGGGTGTCTCTAGAATGTGTTTGTACGATATGGGAATCAAATGAAAGGTGTTACTGAGCATTTTAAGAGGGAGTGGGCATTAGGTCTATAGGTGGACGCCTTTTCGAGATATCGCCATTAGGGTGGGCCAGGGGTGACTCTAGAATGTTTGTACGATATGGGTATCAAACGAAAAGTGTTACTGAGCATTTTAAGAGGGAGTGGGCATTAGGTCTATAGGTGGACGCCTTTTCAAAATGTCGCCATTAGGGTGGGCCAGGGGTGACTATAGAATGTGTTTGTATGATATGGGTATCAAATGAAAGATGGTAATGAGTATTTTAAAAGGGAGTAATCCTTAGTTCTATAGGTGAACGCCTTTTCGAGAAATCGCCATAAAGGTGGACCAGGGGTGACTCTAGAATATGGTTGTACGATATGGGTATCAAATGAAAGGTGGTAATGAGTATTTTAAAAGGGAGTAATCCTTAGTTCTATAGGTGAACGCCTTTTCGAGAAATCGCCATAAAGGTGGACCAGGGGTGACTCCAGAATGTGTTTGTACGACATGGGAATCAAATGAAAGGTGTTACTGCGCATTTTAAGAGGGAGTGGGCATTAGGTCTATAGGTGGACGCCTTTTCGAGATATCGCCATTAGGGTGGGCCAGGGGTGACTCTAGAATGTTTGTACGATATGGGTATCAAACGAAAAGTGTTACTGAGCATTTTAAGAGGGAGTGGGCATCAGGTCTATAGGTGGACGCCTTTTCAAAATGTCGCCATTAGGGTGGGCCAGGGGTGACTCTAGATTGTGTTTGTATGATATGGGTATCAAATGAAAGATGGTAATGAGTATTTTAAAAGGGAGTAATCCTTAGTTCTATAGGTGAACGCCTTTTCGAGAAATCGCCATAAAGGTGGACCAGGGGTGACTCTAGAATATGTTTGTACGATATGGGTATCAAATGAAAGGTGGTAATGAGTATTTTAAAAGGGAGTAATCCTTAGTTCTATAGGTGAACGCCTTTTCGAGAAATCGCCATAAAGCTGGACCAGGGGTGACTCTAGAATATGTTTGTACGATATGGGTATCAAATGAAAGGTGGTAATGAGTATTTTAAAAGGGAGTAATCCTTAGTTCTATAGGTGAACGCCTTTTCGAGAAATCGCCATAAAGGTGGACCAGGGGTGACTCTAGAATATGTTTGTACGATATGGGTATCAAATGAAAGCTGTTAATGAGTATTTTGAAAAGGAGTGATCCCTAGTTCCATAGGTGGACGCCGTTTCGAGATATCGCCATAAAGGTGGACCAGGGGTGTCTCTAGAATGTGTTTGTACGATATGGGAATCAAATGAAAGGTGTTACTGAGCATTTTAAGAGGGAGTGGGCATTAGGTCTATAGGTGGACGCCTTTTCGAGATATCGCCATTAGGGTGGGCCAGGGGTGACTCTAGAATGTTTGTACGATATGGGTATAAAACGAAAACTGTTACTGAGCATTTTAAGAGGGAGTGGGCATTAGGTCTATAGGTGGACGCCTTTTCAAAATGTCGCCATTAGGGTGGGACAGGGGTGACTCTAGAATGTGTTTGTATGATATGGGTATCAAATGAAAGATGGTAATGAGTATTTTAAAAGGGAGTAATCCTTAGTTCTATAGGTGGTCGCCTTTTCGAGATATCGCCATAAAGGTGGACCAGGGGTGACTCTAGAATTTGTTTGTACGATATGGGTATCAAATGAAAGGTGTTACTGAGCATTTTAAGAGGGAGTAGGCCTTAGGTCAATCAGTGGACGCATTTTCGAGATATCGCCATTAAAGTGGACCAGGGGTGACTCTAGAATGTGTTTGTACGATATGGGTATCAAATGAAAGGTGGTAATGAGTATTTTAAAAGGGAGTAATCCTTAGTTCTATAGGTGGACGCCTTTTCGAGAAATCGCCATAAAGGTGGACCAGAGGTGACTATAGAGTATGTTTGTACGATATGGGTATCAAATGAAAGCTGTTAATGAGTATTTTGAAAAGGAGTGATCCCTAGTTCCATAGGTGGACGCCGTTTCGAGATATCGCCATAAAGGTGGACCAGGGGTGTCTCTAGAATGTGTTTGTACGATATGGGAATCAAATGAAAGGTGCTACTGAGCATTTTAAGAGGGAGTGGGCATTAGGTCTATAGGTGGACGCCTTTTCGAGATATCGCCATTAGGGTGGGCCAGGGGTGACTCTAGAATGTTTGTACGATATGGGTATCAAACGAAAGGTGTTACTGAGCATTTTAAGAGGGAGTTGGCATTAGGTCTATAGGTGGACGCCTTTTCGAGATATCGCCATTAGGGTGGGCCAGGGGTGACTCTAGAATGTTTGTACGGTATGGGTATCAAACGAAAGGTGTTACTGAGCATTTTAAGAGGGAGTGGGCATTAGGTCTATAGGTGGACGCCTTTTCGAGATATCGCCATTAGGGTGGGCCAGGGGTGACTCTAGAATGTTTGTACGGTATGGGTATCAAACGAAAGGTGTTACTGAACATTTTAAGAGGGAGTGGGCATTAGGTCTATAGGTGGACGCCTTTTCGAGATATCGCCATTAGGGTGGGCCAGGGGTGACTCTAGAATGTTTGTACGGTATGGGTATCAAACGAAAGGTGTTACTGAGCATTTTAAGAGGGAGTGGGCATTAGGTCTATAGGTGGACGCCTTTTCGAGATATCGCCATTAGGGTGGGCCAGGGGTGACTCTAGAATGTGTTTGTATGATATGGGTATCAAATGAAAGATGGTAATGAGTATTTTAAAAGGGAGTAATCCTTAGTTCTATAGGTGAACGCCTTTTCGAGAAATCGCCATAAAGGTGGACCAGGGGTGACTCTAGAATATGTTTGTACGATATGGGTATCAAATGAAAGGTGGTAACGAGTATTTTAAAAGGGAGTAATCCTTAGTTCTATAGGTGAACGCCTTTTCGAGAAATCGCCATAAAGGTGGACCAGGGGTGACTCTAGAATATGTCTGTACGATATGGGTATCAAATGAAAGCTGTTACTGAGTATTTTGAAAAGGAGTGATCCCTAGTTCCATAGGTGGACGCCGTTTCAAGATATCGCCATAAAGGTGGACCAGGGGTGTCTCTAGAATGTGTTTGTACGATATGGGAAACAAATGAAAGGTGTTACTGAGCATTTTAAGAGGGAGTGGGCATTAGGTCTATAGGTGGACGCCTTTTCGAGATATCGCCATTAGGGTGGGCCAGGGGTGACTCTAGAATGTTTGTACGATATGGGTATCAAACGAAAAGTGTTACTGAGCATTTTAAGAGGGAGTGGGCATTAGGTCTATAGGTGGACGCCTTTTCAAAATGTCGCCATTAGGGTGGGCCAGGGGTGACTCTTGAATGTGTTTGTATGATATGGGTATCAAATGAAAGATGGTAATGAGTATTTTAAAAGGGAGTAATCCTTAGTTCTATAGGTGGACGCCTTTTCGAGATATCGCCATAAAGGTGGACCAAGGGTGACTCTAGAATGTTTGTACTATATGGGTATCAAATGAAAGGTGTTACTGAGCATTTTAAGAGGGAGTTGGCATTAGGTCTATAGGTGGACGCCTTTTCGAGATATCGCCATTAGGGTGGGCCAGGGGTGACTCTAGAATGTTTGTACGGTATGGGTATCAAACGAAAGGTGTTACTGAGCATTTTAAGAGAGAGTGGGCATTAGGTCTATAGGTGGACGCCTTTTCGAGATATCGCCATTAGGGTGGGCCAGGGGTGACTCTAGAATGTTTGTACGATATGGGTATCAAACGAAAGGTGTTACTGAGCATTTTAAGAGGGAGTGGGCATTAGGTCTATAGGTGGACGCCTTTTCGAGATATTGCCATTAGGGTGGGCCAGGGGTGACTCTAGAATGTTTGTACGGTATGGGTATCAAACGAAAGGTGTTACTGAACATTTTAAGAGGGAGTGGGCATTAGGTCTATAGGTGGACGCCTTTTCGAGATATCGCCATTAGGGTGGGCCAGGGGTGACTCTAGAATGTTTGTACGGTATGGGTATCAAACGAAAGGTGTTACTGAGCATTTTAAGAGGGAGTGGGCATTAGGTCTATAGGTGGACGCCTTTTCGAGATATCGCCATAAAGGTGGACCAAGGGTGACTCTAGAATGTTTGTACTATATGGGTATCAAATGAAAGGTGTTACTGAACATTTTAAGAGGGAGTGGGCATTAGGTCTATAGGTGGACGCCTTTTCGAGATATCGCCATTAGGGTGGGCCAGGGGTGACTCTAGAATGTTTGTACGATATGGGTATCAAACGAAAGGTGTTACTGAGCATTTTAAAAGGGAGTGGGCACTAGGTCTATAGGTGGACGCCTTTTCGAGATATCGCCATTAGGGTGGGCCAGGGGTGACTCTAGAATGTGTTTGTACGATATGGATATCAAATTAAAGGTATTAATGAGGGTTTTAAAAGCGAGTGGCTCTTAGATGTATATGTGAAGGCGTTCTCGCGATATCGACCAAAATGTGGACCAGGTGATCCAGAAAATCATCTGTCGGGTACTGCTAATTTATTTATATATGCAGTACCACTAACAGTATTCCTGCCAAGATTCCAAGGGTTGTTGATTTCGCCTTGTAGAACTTTTTCATTTTCTTCTACTTAATATGGTAGGTGTCACACCCATTTTACAAAGTTTTTTCCAAAGTTATATTTTGCGTCAATAAACCAATCCAGTTACCATGTTTCATCCCTTTTTTCGTATTTGGTATAGAATTATGGCATTTTTTTCATTTTTCGTAATTTTCGATATCGATAAAGTGGGCGTGGTTATGGTCGGATTTCGGCCATTTTTTATACCAAGATAAAGTGAGTTCAGATAAGTACGTGGGCTAAGTTTAGTAAAGATATATTGGTTTTTGCTCAAGTTATTGTGTTAACGGCCGACCGGAAGGACAGACGGTGGACTGTGTATAAAAACTGGGCGTGACTTCCACCGATTTCGCCCATTTTCACAGAAAACAGTTAGCGCCATAAAATCTATGCCCCTACCAAATTTCAAAAGGATTGGTTAATGTTTGTTCGACTTATGGCGTTAAAAGTATCCTAGACAAACTAAATGAAAATGGGCGGAGCCACGCCCATTTTGAAATTTTCTTTTATTTTTGTGTTTTGTTGCATCATATCATTACTGGAGCTGAATTTTGTCTTAATTTACTTATATACAGTAAAGATATTAAATTGTTTGTTAAAATTTGAATTTAAAAAAAAATTTTTTAAAAAGTGGGCGTGTTCTTTATCCAATTTTGCTAATTTTTTTGTAGCGCATATATAGTAATAGTAGTAACGTTCGTGCCAAATTTCATCATGATATCTTCAACGACTGCCAAATTACAGCTTTCAAAACTTTTAAATTACCTTCTTGTAAAAGTGGGCGGTGCCACGCCCATTGTCCAAACTCTTACTAATTTTCTATTCTGCGTCATAACGTCAACCCATCTACCAAGTTTCATTGCTTTAACCGCCTTTGGCAATGAATTATCGCATTTTTTCGGTTTTTCGAAATTTTCGATATCGAAAAAGTGGGCGTGGTTATAGTCCGATATCGTTCATTTTAAATAGCGATCTGAGATGAGTACTCAGGAATCTACATACCAAATTTCATCAAGATACCTCAAAATTTACTCAAGTTATCGTGTTAACGGACGGACGGACATGGCTCAATCAAATTTTTTTTCGATACTGATGATTTTGATATATGGAAGTCTATATCTATCTCGATTCCTTTATACTTGTACAACCAACCGTTATCCAATCAAAGTTAATATACTCTGTGAG
Source organism: Eurosta solidaginis (assembly GCF_040869045.1). NCBI lineage: Eukaryota > Metazoa > Arthropoda > Insecta > Diptera > Tephritidae > Eurosta > Eurosta solidaginis. The sequence continues at coordinate 321,141,518 of NC_090319.1, read as the reverse complement.
CTCTGCTCAACTGAGTATAAAAACAGGATTTTAAAAAGCAGGATTTTGCTTTAGGGATTTTGCAAAAACAGGATTTCGTTACCAACCCCACCCATTTTACAAAATTTTTTCCAAAGTTATATTTTGCGTCAAAAAACCAATCCAATCACCATGTTTCATCCCTTTTTTCGTATTTGGTATAGCATTAGGGCGTTTTTTTTTTCATTTTTCTAAATTTTCGATATCGAAAAAGGGGGCGTGGTCATAGTAGGATTTCGCCCATTTTTAATACCAAGATAAAGTGAGTTAAGATAAGTACGCGAACTAAGTTTAGTAAGAGGAAGGGCAGACGGTCGACTGTGTATAAAAACTGGGTGTGACTTCAACCGATTTATCCCATTTGCACAGAAAATAGTTACCGGGATAGAAGCTTTGCCCTTACCAAATTTCACAAGGATTGGTCAATTTTTGTTCGACTTATAGCATTAAAGGTATTCTAGACGTATTAAATTAAAAATGGCGGAGCCACGCCCATTCTGAAATTTTCTTTCATTTTTGTATTTTGTTGCACCATCTCATTACTGGAATTGAATGTTGACATAATTTACTTATATACTGTAAAGATATTAAATTTTTTGTTAAAATTTGACTTAAAAATTTTTTTTTTTAAGTGGGCGTGTTCGTCATCCGATTTTGCTAATTTTTATTTAGCCACATATTGTAATGGGAGTAACGTTCCTGCCAATTTCATCATGATATCTTCAACGACTGCCAAATTACAGCTTGCAAAACTTTTAAATTACCTTCTTTTAAAAGTGGGCGGTGCCACGCCCGTTGTCCAAAATTTTACTAATTTTCAATTTTGCGTCATAAGTTCAACCCACCTACCAAGTTTCATCGTTTTAGCCGTCTTTGGTAATGAATTATCGCACATATTCGGTTTTTCGAAATTTTCGATATCGAAAAAGTGGGCGTGGTTATTGTCCGATTTCGTTCATTTTAAATAGGGATCTGAGATGAGTGCCCAGGAACATACATACCAAATTTCATTAAGATACCTCAAAATTTACTCAAGTTATCGTCTTTACGGACGGACCGACAGACGGACGGACGGACGGACATGGCTAAATGAATTTGATTTTTCGCCCAGATCATTTTGATATATAGAAATTATATCTATATCGATTAGTTTATGCCGTTACGGATTACCTTTATGCGAACAAAATTAATATACTCTGTGAGCTCTGCTCAGCTACGTATAAATAAAAAAATTACTAATTTTGCGAAATCGTGTTGAGCGTGAATTCATAAAATAAGATTGGGGTAAACGTGCGATTCTGAAATTACCCTGCAGTGAGCCAGTCTTGCCTTGAAATTTAGCATAAAAATTCCAAATTAGTCGTCATTATGGAACTCATTCATTAATTTAAGACTTGTGCCTCATTCTCTATTGCAAAAAGGACCTTCGTTTCGGCTCAGAGGCGAATCGTTGGTGTTATTGTATTATGTGAAACGATAGCAACATATCAGCCATTCTAGTGAGTATTCTAAGTCCGTATCACGCTCAATTCTAACGTGAATTCTCTGGATCATCAAAAGACTTGAGAAGCAGAGGTCGTGATATTTTTGTACACATCAGTTGTGAAAGAGAGATTGCGCCGTTGTGTTTCATCTAACACATAGGGCTAAAGGCCAAGCAGCGGCATCTATTTTTGAAAAGTAGATTTATTGAAGGCAGCGTTGCCAAACTAAAGACAAGAAATTAACAGATCGTTGTTGTTGCATTTACAAGCAAAATTATTTATCTGGGTCAGGATCTTTGCGATCGGATTCTATTGTCTTTCTCTTTGACATAACGTTAGACACAAGCGAGAGTTATATAGTATACCATTGCTAGACGAAATCGCTAAGAGATGATTCATTCTTATGAGCTATCGCTCGCCACACAGAACGATGCCCTTGATTTTTCAATTCTTTAAGTTAAGAATTTATCCAAATAAAGTAAATTAATTTCAATTACAAAGCGATTGACTTGTTTGATTAAATCTTATCTGATTTGGTTAGAATCAACAAAATTAAGTATATTCAAATTTTAATTAATTAAAATAACAAATAACTTAATAAATAAATTAAATTAAAATAATTAAGTAAATTAAATTAAATTCAAACCAAATTAATTTAATTAAATTCATTTCAGTTCAATTCGAATCGATTCAATTCAACTCATTCTTATTCGATTCAATGCAATTCAATTCAATTCCATTAAATTAAATTCCATTAAATTAAATTCCATTCAATTCAGTTCAACCCAATCCATTTCAGTTCCATTCAGTTCGACTCAATTGAGTTTAATGCTTACTTACTTATTTAATTGGCGGTTGACCGTTTAGATGGTTATGACCGTCCAAAAAAGCGCGCAGTCCCTTCTTCGCACTGCCATCTGGCGCCAGTTGGTCACAGCAAGAGAGTTTAAATCGTTTTCCTCCAGGTCCAATACAATTTTATTCAATTCAATTCAATGCAATTCAATCCTATTAAACTTAATTCTATTTAATTTATTTCAATTCAATCAAATTCAATTCAATTCAATTAAACTTAACTGAATTTCATTTATTTCAATTCAATTCAGTTCAATAAAATCCAATCCAAATTAGTTAAATTCAATTCAATTCAATTTAGCTTAAAAAAAAAAAAACAAATAAATGTAAGTTGCGATAACCTCCGAAGAGATCTAAGGCCGAGCTTCTCTTCCAATTTTTGTCATGCTCCTCTTGATTTTCCCTACAAATTGGCTGGACGGGACCTACATGTTTTATACCGACTCCGAACGGCATCTGCAGTGCAGATGAGTTTTCACTGAGAGCTTTTCATGGCAGAAATATACCCGGAGTGCTTGCCAAACCCTGCCGAGGGGCAATGTTGATGTTGCTTTGCCCGGGGTGTGAACCCAGGGCATACGGTGTGGTAGGCGTAGCCGTCAATTTAGCTTAGTTCAAATTAATTAAATTTGATAGCTGATCTATTCTTCCGTAATCGGCCCCTTTCTCTGGCATTGTCATTTCGTAAGTGAGCCACAATCTTCCACATAGTGGAAGATGTTTTCGGCTCCAGTCCGACCAATACTACAACCGGTCTGCTTTGGTGGCTATCTCGCCGTTTCTTACAATATTTATAGCTTCAGCTATGGCATCTATTTTGGAGTGGTTAGCGAGAGCGACGTGTGAGGGTTTTGGTCGGGTGAGGACAAATCATCTAGGTAAGTAGCCATGCTTACATCCCATGTTAAATCGACGTCTTGGGCAGGATATTTGACCACGGTCCTCACCCACAGCCACATTACAAAAGGGGTTCAAATCTGCACGTCGGGTGACAAAAGACGAGCGGAGTGGAGAATAAAGGATGAAGGTATAAGGGCGTGAAGAATAGAATGCCTGTCCTGTCAGGTAGAGTCTTCCCACACTGTTCAGCGTATCGTGGGATGTAAGCGTACCTACTTGCACGGCTCCTAGCCCCCCAAAAACAGTCACCCATGTAACAGATGAAAATAGTTTCTCTAATACTTTGCACCCTTGTACACGATTCGGTGATGCAGTCACGGCAAGTAAAATGTTCCATTACTCTCTAACAATAGATTTTGTAGAATTTTCTTATACGAATGTAATATCCAAAAAGCGCTGTATCGGTGCCTGAGAAACCATTTCTCCTAAACGGAGAAGATTCGCTGCATCAGTAAGTTGGATCACAACTTGGACTCTCTTGTTGCTTTTGAAGGATTTTATCTCTAAGAAAGAATTAGTGGCCTGCTTTTAAATGCAACAGAAACTTATTTTTGCTTATTGGGTTAACACTCATTAAAAATAAGTCGTGGCGTGTGCTTCACAACATTTTATTATTAAACTTGTTTAAATAATTTATGAATATATGCCATTAAGTGTATATAAACATATTGACACACTTAGTACATATTGACACACGTTATAACTGTAGTGTAGTAAGTACATGCATATACATATGTGTTTTACGTATGTATGTATGCAATCAACAGGTGAGAGAAACATGAGCGAAATGAATGCGCCGCGGCGCGCCGTGATTGCTGTCTGTTCACATACCTGCGAACTATTTATAAATTCGATTGCCATTCATTCATATTTACAAACAAGTAAGGAAGGCTAAGTTCGTGTGTAACCAAACATTACATACTCAGCTGAGAGCTTTGGAGACAAAATAAGGGAAAATCACCATGTAGGAAAATGAACCTAGGGTAACCCTGGAATGTGTTTGTATGACATGGGTATCAAATGGAAGGTATTAAAGAGTATTTTAAAAGGGAGTGGGCCTTAGTTCTATAGGTGGACCCCTTTTGGATATATCGCCATAATGGTGGACCAGGGGTGACTCTAGAATGTGTTTGTACGATACGGGTATCAAATTAAAGGTATTAATGAGGGTTTTAGTTGTATATGTGAAAGCGTTTTCGAGATATCGACCAAAATATGGACCAGGGTGAGCCAGAACATCATCTGTCGGGTACCGCTAATTTATTTATATATGTCATACCACGAACAGTATTCCTGCCAAGATTCCAGGGGCTTTTGATTTCGCCCTGCAGAACTTTTTAATTTTATTCTACTTAATATAGAAGGTGTCACACCCATTGTACAAAGTTTTTCCTAAAGTTATATTTTGCGTCAATAAACAATCCAACAATGTTTCATCCCTTTTTTCATATTTGGTATAGAATTATGGTTTTTTTTTCATTTTTGTAATTTTCGATATCGAAAAAGTCGGCGTGGTCATAGTCTGATTTCGGCCATTTTTTATATCAAGATAATGTGAGTTCATATAATTACGTGAACTAAGTTTAGTAAAGAAGGACAGACGGTCGACTGTGTATAAAAACTGGGCGTGGCTTCAACCGATTTTGCCCATTTTCACAGAAAACAGTTAACGTCATAAAATCTATGCCCCTACCAAATTTCACAAGGATTGCTTAATTTTTGTTCGACTTATGGCATTAAAAGTATTCTAGACAAACTAAATGAAAAAGGGCGGAGCCACGCCCGTTTTTAAATTTTCTTTTATTTTTGTATTTTGTTGCACCATATAATTACTGGAGTTGAATGTTGACATAATTTACTTATATACTGTAAAGATATTAAATTTTTTGTTATAATTTGACTTAAATTCTTTTTTTAAAAGTGGGCGTGTTCGTCATCCGATTTTGCTAATTTTTATTTAGCACACATACAGGAATAGGAGTAACGCTCTTGCCAAATTTCATTATGATACCTTCAGCGACTGCCAAATTACGGCTTGCAAAACTTTCAAATTACCTTTTTAAAAAGTGGGCGGTGCCACGCCCATTGTCCAAAATTTTACTAATTTTCTATTCTACGTCATAAGGTCAACCCACCTACCAACTTTCATCGCTTTATCCGTCTTTGGTAATGAATTATCGCACTTTTTGGGTTTTTCGAAATTTTCGATATCGAAAAAGTGGGCATGGTTATAGTCCGATTTCGTTCATTTTAAATAGCGATCTGAGATGAGTGCCCGGGAACCTACTTACCAAATTTCATCAAGATACCTCAACATTTACTCAAGTTATCGTGTTTACGGACGGACGGACAGGGCTAAATAAATTTCTTTTTTCGCCCAGATCATTTTGATATATAGAAGTCTATATCTATCTCGATTATTTTTTGCCGTTACGGATTACCGTTAGGCGAACAAACTTAATATACTCTGTGAGCTCTGACCAGCTGAGTATAAAAATTGCATTGTATTATAATGATTTTGCACTTTATATATGCCACGTGCCGCAAAAATTAAATATTATAATATAAAGAGAAAAAAAAAAATATTTTTGTAAATTTTGAAAAGTGTGTGTGTACTAGAGGTTTACGCCGATTACTTTATCGGCGGCGCACAGTGGCAGTTTTGCTTTGTTTAGACGCGAAAAATTAAAAATTTTTTAAAATTTTTTTTTTGAAATTTGAATGCAGCTTGTTTTTAAAATGTTCACAGTATATAATGGTAATTATGATTTCTTATAATTATCGTTCTTCATTGAATAATCTGTTGTCAAACTGTGAGTTGTTGATGACGAGCTAATTAGTACAATTTACAGAAGTGAAATAATGCGTGGTTTAAAATTAAATGAAAGTTTGAAGTGAAACAAAAGCTAAAATGCTTTTTGGTTATTTAAAATCTACACATAATTATATTATTCTGCAAGTGTTCAAAAGTTTTTTGGTTTAGTACTTTTTAACGAAATTATGAGTTTTTTAATGTGTATTATTTTTGTGCCGTGAACCACGCTGTACCACAATAATTTTTGAATTTCTACAATAGTTCAATATTATTTCATATAACTCAAACGATTCTTCATCCCCGTAGGCCCCTTTTGAAATAATGATGAATGAACGAAGAGGGAGTTGTATGAGGTGGGGGTTGCAGAACGTGGCCAAAAGCAAAAGGATTAAACTGTTTTATACAACGTATGTACTGTTTTAGGGAGGGAGTAACTAGAGACGAGGGATTGTATGATGAATGCTGCAGTAAAGTTCGAATTTTTTTATCAAACTTTGTATGAGATTGATTCAAGTGAATTGCACCATAGTTAATTTTCTTGGAAAATTTGCTTCATTTTTTGAAGAAGTAAGAAATTTAAATATAGGAATGTTCAATTGTGAACAAAAGAACAAGATAAGGCTATAAGAAAGTTTTTTTTTTGGGGTAAATTCAAAATTTTTGGAGGGGGTCTAACCCCCAAACCCCCTACCCTCCCTTCCCCTACCCCCACTGAAGGGGAGTACGGCATACAAACATATACACTTTGTTTGAATGAAATATATTAATTTTTGGGCGAGTTATTAATTTTTCGCTTCTAAATTATGCAAAAATGCCACTGTGCGTCGGCGGCGGCGTAGGCTCTATTATATACCGGCGGCGGTGGCGTGGGCGGCACGCCGACATACGCCGGTGTTCTTACGTTAAAAAGCTTGATTTTTCTATTAAAAAAATTTATATTTAGGAAAAGTTTTGTTTGTATGTATTTAAGGAAATCAACGTGTTGGCCATTTCGGAAAGATCCGGGGTTTTTGGCTCAAGATCGCGCAGACCGTTTAAAAATTTTCAGGAGTAGCTCCTTGCGGAGGGATTGTCCTTCGTTCGCTTACTCCAAAGAGGCTTCGAACCTAACCCCGGTCTTTGGAATTGGTATTGCTGCGTCTGCTGAAAAGAAATAGAGATACATAAAATAGATACACTTTTGTATATCGTGCAAAGTGTAGTTTCATCTAGGGTTAACTCCTAATAATCGTCGCGAACAAAATTTCTTTAAATCATTTGTGGCTCCTTGGTGGTCACGCACAAAGGCGACTTAAGGTTGCTATTAATGGTCTATTAATACACATGACTCTCGTGGCCCAGTGAGCTTCCAGTGTTTTCGGTTGTTTTCTAGAGCTACAATTCCCGATGTGCGAACAGTAGCAATCCCGACCACCAGTCACTACCACGCCTCCTAACACTCACACCATATGCCAGTACAGAAGCTATAGAACTGCGACTTCGCAATCATACCTTCGTCGACGTCACTTTCCTAGAAGCTTTAGGTGTAGCCCCGAAGACTTTCCAACGGATGTTTTTGTCGCGCTATGCCGAGCTACCCAGATAAACACCTTGAAACGTTAGGGAGTGACTATTCGGCCAAAGATGCCGCCCTTGAAATCATAAGCAGTCTAAGTGGATGTCACTGCGTAATGGGTGAAAATCGAATAATCCTCGGCGCATCTACATAATTAAAATTTTACAAGGACCCTGGATAAAATTTTTAAAATTTAGACCAAAGAATCTAAAACGATATTTTAGAATGAAAGTCGACCGATTTTAAGTTGAAAGATGTTAACTACTGTTTACCGGCCTTATGATGTAAGAGCTCATTATGGATGACCGCGTAGCTTCAGTTTTCAGACAAGTTCGCCTGACATTAGGGTAGTTGAACACACGGTCATTAGTTCCACTGTCTTGGGAAAGCTTTTGCTTCACCACTTAGAGTGTTCTTGCGAAGGACACAGCCTCACCTGGTAAATATACGTGCCTACGTATTCACATTTGTAAAAGGAGCCGTGACGTGTAGGTGATATTTAAAATTGGTTGATAGGCTATAACTAATGTGATTCACTCCAAGGTACTAGTTTTGGATAGGGCCGCCAAATTTACGAAATGTCAAACCGGGAGACTTGGATGTTGAAGGATGAAGTGTGGAAATCAAAATTAACATTTCAGACGCTATTGTATAGTTTCGCAAATAAACAACAGATGTTTCAATGTAAGCCCAAGTCATTTTTCAAACCCTTCTCATACGTACATATATCCTCAACTTAAGTATGAGGTAAGAATCATATCAAAGGAGTGTTTATGCCCATAGAACCTACAAAAGGATTTTGTATCACTGATTTCGCTTATTCTTTCAGCCAATCACAATATAAATTTTTTTTAAAAATCGGCACCTTTTTTGGGTATTTTGCTTTTTTTTAATAACTTAAGGACAATTTGAAAACATGTTCGCCATGGGTCATTTTATTTGAATTCATTGTTTATATTTTTGTTTATTAATTTTTTGAAAAAAATATCCAAAGTGAGCATATAAATTTATTATATAACATTTCTTTTAGCGTTTTGTTTTAATAACTTGGTGCATTGGGTGATGCAAAGTACGTGTTAAGCTGACATCGAAAACGTCCGTTTTTTTAAATAAATTTTGAACAGAAAGAGTTAAATTTCGCAATTAGTTTATTATAACTGGCAGTGATGCGCATCCGTTGATACCACTTTCGACCATATCCGACCAATTTTCGACATGAACAATAAATGGACTAAATGGTCTTAAACGAGTAGAAAATAAAGTAACGTGGCGGGCCGCGCCGATATTTTTGACATTCGGCGGCGGTGTGCGAAAAACGACCAAGATCGGCGGCGTATATCTGTAGTATGTACGTGTGTAGGTGGATGGTTTTGCGCGAGAATAGTGGCGTACACTGAGCGATAAATATAATTGATATCCTTATCTTGATTTCTTGCTACATCTTGCACGTTAGGTGTACGTAATTAAAAATGTAAATATTTTTGTATTTATATTTATTTCTACATGCATACGTATGGCTTGCAAAAATATTGAATTTATTAGTTTTCAGTAATGTATTTAGGTCAGCTGCGGCCAATGTTTCAGTTTTGCTAAGCGATGAGAGATTGAAGAAAAGAACTTACTCATTTGCAGAAAATAGTATCCCCGGCGCAAATGTTTTTTATTTGATAAAGAAGTTGGTATGCTTATAAGAAATTGAAAGACGTATGGGTTGTCTAGGTTTTGCTCACGTCCCCCTGAATGGCCAAAATCGATTAAGGTTTAACATTTTTGGGATGATTTTATACCTTGAAAGTGATAACCATGGAGTATGAGTAATAATCGCACCCCAGCGGGTCAGGGGGTTAGAATATACCCGCGGTAGGTATGCCTGTCGTAAGAGGCGACTAAAATACCGGATTGGCCTGAAGGTTTAATGTGGCCATATAAATCGTTCCCGAGATGGTCGGGCCAGCACCTTAATGATGCTGTCTTACCGGAGCGTACCGGATCTGTAAACGGCAAAGGACCATCACATCGATCACTCCCTAAACCTTCGGGGAGCAACCGTATCGCTACAACAACAACAGTAATAATCGCCTGTCATAGTCATATCGCTCATGTGCTGCAACGTCGTCATAACTCAAAAAACCCCATTTTCCAGGAGAGCCATTCAAAGATTTTAACTGCCATATATTGCCCATATAAAAGCATATTTTCATTTTTATAACACGTGCTAAATTTTTAACTGATCACGAAGATTTTTTTGTACAACATAGATAATGATATTGGGTACGTTTATATGTTATTAACTCAAAAGTCACGTTTTTTGAGTTATGACGACGTTGCAGCAAATGAGCGATATATGCAGTGGAATCCGTACGATAAGTCGAAAAAAATATCGAATAAAAAATGTAGAGTTTTAAATTTTCTATATGTTTATGTCATGTCAAATCCATTTTTTCCAATCATTTTCAAGAACCGATTATATTAAAATAGGCGCTTTTATAAATCAACTTCGCTCGTAATCTGCAAAACTATGAAATTCAATGTTTATTATCATTTATCATTGATAAGATCTGAATAAAGCATCCATCAAAGTGTTTCAATTTTGAGTATCGAACCATTAAGTACCCTGAATGTGTATGATTTTTGCACTAATTAAATTATTGATATTTTATATGAAAAATCAATTTCTCGAAATAATTCAATAAATCATTCATTGAATTATTTCGATTTTTTTCAGCAATTTTATTTTTCGGCTTTTTGGTGTTCGATATTTTTTTCCGACATTTTTTTCGACATTTTTTCGATATTTCTAGTTTCGACATTAAAATTTTCTACATATCGTACCAGGCCCATATGCAGTGGCACCCACAAATTATTTCATGACCCAAACTCACGATGAAAAAGAACCAAAACTGCAAATCAAATACTTTCTGAATTACTCTGAGCGAAACTCTCGCTTGTAATAGTCATAAAGGGCTTCCTTCGCCTGCGCTCGATCCTTTGGCATGAAATTGGGCGCTCGAAAACAACGAATCCACATACGGTCCTGTGGCAGTGAAAGATTTTGAAAAGCTAGAAAAAAATAAAGCAGAAATATTATTAGGAATGTGCATAAAGCAACCGATTCCATAAAATTAAAGATATATCTTCAATAATTGGCATATGTAGTATCTTATCCTATTGTGGGTGGAAATTAAAAAAGGTTGCTCAAGTCCTTTTGGAAAGATTGTGTTAGCTAATGCTGTTGCAACAACAATAACAACGATCAGATATAGAAATCAATATATTTCTTCTGCAAAGAGCTCTATGTAAGTGAGACATGATAGATACTAAGATCACTTTGGGAGGCAGAATACTACTTCATCTTCGAAAGCTACCAAGATCATCATTCAAGTTATTTTGACGAAGAATGCCGTCTATAACACAACATCATTTCCCGCCCTGTTATGTGACCTCACTAGCTCCCAACGTGGTGGTATAAGTAGTAAGTTTTGGATACATACTCCTACACATAAACATATTTATAAACTTGTTATCTTATTCCTTTTTGTTTATATAATAAAGTTTGAACTTTTTTTATAATCTGTGTCATAAAGCTAAAGTTTGCTAATAAAACACATGAACTTAAATGCTTCTGTGCAAGTGCATAGCCATTAGGTTCAATCACAAATTGGCTATGTCGTCCAACTCATAATAAAATGTTTTGTCCACTTGTTGTCAGTATATATGTTCTTGAAGGTTACTTCCACCTTAATATGCAGAAGCGAACAAACAATTAGCAGCGTCAATGAGCCAAATTCCTTTTTTCTCATTTTTGATATTTTAAGAAAATAAATCTACGTATTTTGTTACTGAAACTATGCGAACCAAGCTCAAAAACTTTTTCGAAAAACATTTGAAAATTCGAGAATTTTTTTCGAATATTTACAATATTTAACTAAAACTTCGCTAATACTAGGCTCAAATTGTTTGGGATACAAAACTGTATGCTCAAAAAAATTGTGGGAACTCTAAATAAAAAGTTCGAAATTTTCGGAAATTTTTTTCGAAAACGGTTTTTGCGATAAATTTGCAGTTTACATTACAAAACTCATATTAAAAAACAAAAAATTAAAATAAAATTTTAACTGTCAAAATTTGATAAAAAAAATGTCGCTGTTATTTTTCTGTTCACTGCTGTACATATATTTGTGTATTTTGCCTTTTTAAACTATTGAGAGGTTTATAAAAATTTATTTGCTACATTTTGGAATGGACTTTTGATATGCTTTATTTCCGCTAATAAAAAAGTTATAAAATAGTTATATAATAGCAAAATAAAAATTGTTAAAAGGCGGTCGCTGGTCAGTTGATGCTTACATATTTACAACTGTAGGCTTATATCTTTTTAACGATGTCGAATAAGTACATACGTGGGGCACAACAGATAACTTAAATTTTTTTGCAAACTCAGCTAAAACTAGCATCGAAAATACTTAAGACAATTTTGCTTAAGGCAGTGGTTTGTCAAACCTTCAGAGTGTATTTCTGCAATGAAAATCGTCTCAGCAAATCTGCTTTAGTAGATGCCTTTCGGAGCCAGAATGAAACCTATTGGTCCGGCAGTCTGTAGAGAAGTACACCATTAAGAGAAACTACTCTTTATATCCTCGTATGTATATCGCCCCTCATTTTGTTTTTTTTTTTTTTGCAGTTTCCATTGTTTCAATTTTTGTATAATTTAATTCTTATTGAGGTATAAACATTTGTTTCCCATTCCAAAATCATGATTAGTAACCCTTGTATGAATCTTCGTATAAGCATACTCTTTACATTTTTCTTTGTTTAAGTTGAACTTATTGATTTGCACTTGCTAGTGGTCATAAATATGTTTGACTGCTTGTTGTTGTTTTATTTTACTATTCATTGAAACTTCATCTTGCGCGCTCTCATCTTTACTTATCGCGAAGAGTGACCATTTATGACCGCCAGATAATTTATCAATAAACTTGGATATTCTATTGCTTTTGACGACGAGTACCCAAACGTGTGACAAACATTTTTCATACATTTTAATATAAGGGTGGGAATGGCATTCTGGATTGTTGTAAATTCTACGTTTCTTTTCTTAAGGAAATCTCATGAAAGGTCGTCGTCTTGTCTGAAGCTTCGTTTGGTTTGGAATGGCGCGGGCAGGTTATTTCCAATCCTTGCGCGGCTAATGATGCTCAATGTAAATGTTTAAAGCCCTATAAGTTTTGCAGCATAAAGGCAATAATTTCGTCAGTTCTCCTATCCTTCTACAGGATTTGGCGTATCGGTGAGATATGGTCGACTGTAAAATTACCAGATCTGAAGGTGCACCAATATGAAGACCAAATCGCACCAGCCCTATCCGCAAATTGGGCAATTTACAGTATCATATTTCTTGTGGATTGTTCATAAACGACTAGAGCTGCAATCTGGAGGCATACGCTCGTCCGCGTATATTTTGAAACTCTTACCACCCGTGCTTAAGCAGTACAATGAGTTTTTAACCAAGATACTACCGTTCTCACTTCGTCTTAGTCGAATGGTAGAACATATATTCCGTTCTCAGGAACTGGGGTGGTTGTTATCCATTTTGGCACATTTTTAATCAGCCTAGGCTAAGTGACAAAGCTAATATGATATCTCAAACGACACTTGACACATGGTGCCTTTTTTCTATAGTCTTAAGATCAATCCACTAATTAAGTTTTATCAGTTCATCAGTTTTATACCAATTTCACACTAAAAATTAATGAAATAATTAGTAAATATAATAATTAGTAAATATTATCCGCATTAAAGAGCTTATTGATTTCAATCCGTTTCCATACAAAATACAAATTATTTTATAATTGCCATACTGAATGCATTATAGCGTAAAAAATCCATTTAAATTTATTGTGGTGCCATTAATGGGGCTATTTAATAAGTTTTACAATTTTCGATTTTTTTGAAATTTTCGATATCGAAATGATGAGCGTGTTTATCCTGCGATTTCGCACTTTTTAAATACTGGCCTTCTTCCTTTACAAATATTGTCCCTATTACCGTTTACAACTCAACTTAGTTGGGTTGTAATTAAAACAACTCAACTTTAAGACAACTCAACTCCTGTTTGGTATTACGAATTACAAGTTATTTCAGTTGAAGTTGAATTGGTGTTGCCAGTCTAAGAAAGTGATGATTTGACAACAGATAAATGAACAGCTGATCAATTTGTGGCGGAAATTTAAGCATTTGCAAAAGTGATTTTGATATTACAAGATATTATATGATATGAAATCTATTTTACAATGGCGAAAATATTGGTGATTGACATATCCCGAATACGGAAAACATTCGGGTGATCATTCCTATCCCTTGGAACTACCAAGCACCAAGTAAGAATATGTTTAAGTGACAAATGAAGTTATTTTGCAGATTTGAAAGGAAGCATTTTGCTCATTATTAAACACAATTAAGGACCATTTCCGCAAACGCTTTCGAGGGAAGGCTTTATCCCTATTTTAAAATTATGCGCCACACTCAGATTCCTTGCTGATGGCAGCTATCAAAAATGCTGTGGAAATGATTTTGGTATTGGACTGGTTTTAGATATTATTGAGGAGCATATTTGTGCGAAGTGGATTAAAACCCAAACAGCAAAAATTGTATTTTACTCTAAAACAGTATTCCCAGGAGTAGTGATCAGTATCAGTGGGACTCATGTTCGCATAATTTCACCTAGTTTGGCTGCCTTCGAACTGCGCCTTGCCTCGTCCAACTTCGGAATGTCGCTTCATAAAGTCAAAAGGGTTATTCAATGTAATCCTTCGTTTAAACGTTGTTTTTTCTATAAATGTGTACAAAATTGTTGATTAATGTTTGATAAAAAAAAGGTTTAACCACCGGCTTTCATTTTTTTGTTTTTATTCGGTAACGTTTTATGAGACCGTGCACCATCTAACTCTCATCAAAGGTGGTATAAAAAGATGTGTTTCGGTCTCCATTTTTAGGATTCGAAAGGGGAAATTAAAAATTTTATTTCTGTCGAAAAATATTTACAAAAACCCACAAAATGGCCCGGAGTGGGTCCGAAATATGAGGCCCGATCCATAGTTTGTTTGTACAGAATATCTTTCTGCATAGGCGGCCTTCGCCCGCGATTTATAAAAATAACCCTGGGTGGATCCAACACCTTTCTGCATTAGTGTGTACAAAAAATCCGGCAAAAAATGATATGACAGAAATTAAATTTTTAATTTTTGTTTTCGGGTTCTAAAATCGGAGGTCGAAACGTGTCTTTTGATATCAACTTTGAAAATTTTTGTTAAAAATTAGGTGGTGAACCGTCTTGTAAAACGTTACCTTTTTTCAAAACAACTGCAAAATTGTACGAGACAACTGCTAGTAATCAGTTGTAAGATTTTGACGTCTTTGACAACTACACCAACACAAGGTTGTTAACGGTAATGCCACAAAAAGTTGTTAGACTAGACAACTCAACCGACATTTTTTTTGACAGTTTGAGTTGTAATCTGTAATACCGAATTGCGAAATTTCAACCCAACCAGAGATGAGTTGTAAACGGTAATAGGTGCATATATTACCTTGAGGCTAAGCACAACTATGTACTAAGATATATTCATGCGCGAATATCTCGATATAGAAGTGGTGTAGGGCTGTTTTTAGGATGGATAGGTGCAGTGTTTGGCAAGCACTCCGAGGGTATTTCTACCATGAAAAGCTCTCTGTGAAAACCCATCTGCCTTGCAGATGCCGTTCCGAGTCGGCATGAAACAATAAGGTCCCGTTCAGTGATTTTGTAGAAAAAATTTAACGGAGCACGATGCAAATTGGAAGAGAAGCTCGGCCTAAAATCTCTTCGGAGGTTATCGCGTCTTACATTTATTTATTTTTAATACATAGGTGCCAAAATGTTTTTTTCACACTTTACTCACACGTGTCGGCGACAAAAACGCATACATACAAACGTATGGTGTAGAGCAGTGTTGCACTCGAGAGCTTCAGAAAAATATTTGGCGTTCACCTACATGTCGCGTGGGCACATCGAGAGATATTCAATTAAGGCCGAGCCACAATCAACTTTTTCATATAGGTGCGTTCAGCGCAATCTTATGCATGCCAGTAACATCGTCATAATATGAAGGGAATTCAGACTTGGCAATTAAAGTTTATTTCGCCCTGTCCATACATATACAAAATTTCGTGAAGTACTTTTATAAGCATTCTGACTATAAAAGAAAAATGTTAGAAAAGTACCAACGAGTGGGAAAAATAATTTAACTTGTAAAGTGGAAATCACACTTAGCTAAAGCAAATGTCGAATTCTTCTTCATATGCTTTGCTTTCAACAAAAGTTGGAAGTTGGCTATTATTTCGTGTCAGATACGCCAGTGTCGACCGCTCTGCCGTTCTCCATAAAAATACATGCAACATACTCATCATGCATAATAGGTCCGACACATAAGCAGTTTTTCATATAGATGAGTTTAACACATGCTTATGCATTATGAGTAGATTGCACGTATTTTTATGGAGAACGGTAGATTGAGCGATACTGGCGCCATCTGATATTGAAAAGTAGCCAACTCTCCAATTTTGTTCCAAGCAAATCATAAGAAGAAGAATTTGACATTTGCTTTGGCTAAGGGTGTTGGGACACTTTGCAAGTGAAATTATTTTTCCCACTGGTTGGTAAATTTTCTAACATTTTTCACAATTAAAACTGCAATATAACAATCGAATACAACACCAAATATATTAGCAAGTATTTTTGTTGTATAGGGAGAATGTTTACAACAGTGCTTCGCGAAATTTTATATGTGAATGGGCAAGGCGTAATAAACTTCAATTGCCAAGTCTGAAGTTCCTTCATGTTTACAAACACAACATCTTGGTTGATTGTCATTGTACCGCGACCTTTACATTGCGTTAAACGCATCTTTATGAAGAACTGCTTATGTGACAGGGCCTTAAAGTAAGCAGTCATTCAGTTTTAGCTTGTAATTCAAACATTAAACATCTCGTGCTTGAGCTCTTTAGTCAAACAAAACAGTAGGGGTTGTGTTCGAATCTCCGTCGGCCTTGTGCATCACTGTTGTACAGAGTTGATTGTGGTTCCTAAATTATATTTGATTTGATTCACTGAAGGTAGGAATTTTTCGACTTCTCTAATATGTTATTAAATTAGAAAGTTTTTATTAGATCTTTTATGCATACAGCAGTGAACATGAAAATAGCAGTGACAATTTTTATCAAACTTCTTGAGTAAACTTTTTTTTATTTGCGATAATTAAAAAAAAAAATTCATGAATTTTGTAACTGAGGCTATGTAAGCAAATTTAAAAAATTTTTGTTAATGATATTAGGGGAACAATTACAAAATTTGCACGCGGCGATGTTACTTAAACATTTTGCTGAATTTTACTTCTTTATCAACTAGCTTTTCGGATGCTGAGCTTTTAACTCGATTTCACCTGCATTCGTACTGGTGTTAAGAAAGATGCCTCTATGCACTCAACTATTTCAATGCTCCGCTGTACGCTTTGTTATTTGTCTCTGGCTACTGCCTTTTTGTTCTTATTGATTTTGTACACATTTGCGTAAATATGTATTTAATCCCAAATTATGTGGACTATTTTTAGGCTCGTTCAACAGAACTTCGTCAGAGACATTGGATTTTATATCAGTGCCTTATTAGAAATGCTTTCGCTGTTCACCACTATATCAATCTTGTATATTATTTGTAATTGCTGTTTTTATGTGCAGGTCCCTGTTTCGTTTTTATTAGGAATCAAAATCTATAAATGAAGAATTGGTTGTAAAGATGGAGAGGAGATTCGTGCTATTAGCGAGCTTTGGGCATTATTGGTCGTAGTGCTTTTGTTTAGCTATATTGTATTAACATAATTTGTTAACAAGTAAAGGTGTCTAAGTTCGGGTGTAACCGAACATTATATACTCAGCGTGAGCGTCAATTGCATATTCATTTCAGATAAATTACTTTTCTATATAACACGTGGCACCGCCCGTTTAAAGAAAATGTCTCCCCATTTCCTCTTACAATAAAACTTGATAAGTGAAATATCATTGATTCAAAACTATTTTTTGCTAAGTTATAGCTTATTATTCTAGTCTACGGCCATTTTAAACTTGTTTTATATCTAAGTTGCAGTGGTCTTTAACCGATCCCGTCCATTTTTACTAGAAATATTTTCTACTATAGGGAAAATTTGTGTACCCAATTTTATTACGATCCGTTAATTTTTCTTCGAGTTATGGCTCCCGAAACATAGAATATTGCTTAGTCATAAAAGGGGCGGTGCCACACCCATTTTCAAAAATTTGTGTGTTTTTTAATTGAATCTTATAACTCAATTAAAAAAGTAAAATTCTATTGATACAAAGCTCTTTTTCGCCAAGATATAGCTTATTATTTTCGTCTACGACCCTTTTAAAAATCTTTTATATAAAAGTTGGCGTGGTCTTTAACCGATCTCGTCCATTTTTTCTATAAATATTTGCTGCTATAGGGAAAATCTGCGTACCCAATTTTATTACCATCCGTTAATTTTTCTTCGATTTTGGCTCCCGAAACATAGAATATTGCTTAGTCATAAAAGGGGCGGTGCCACGCCCATTTTTTTTTATTAGAAGTTTTCCCAATTTATTGTTATAAATCCACTTGGGTAATGAAATACCATTGTTATAAAGCTCTTTCTTGCAAAGATATAGCTTATTTTATTCGTCCACGACCCTTCTAAAAACCTTTTATATAAAAGTGGGCGTGGTCCTTAACCGATTTCGTTAATTTTTCTTCAACTCATTCCTTACAGTGAAGGCAACCTCTCTGTCGAATTTTGTTACAATAGGTTTAACGATTTTTGATATATGATTAATACTATTTGTAAAATTGATATTATCACAAGTGGGCGTTGCCACGACCATTTTAAAATTTTTTTCAAATTTTTATCAAGAGTCTCAATATCAGTCCACACGTCAAATTTCAACACTCTAGGTGTATTATTTACAAAATAATCAGGTTTTTTGTGTTTTCCAAAATGTTTTATATATAAAAAGTGGGCGTGGTTATTATCCGATTTCGCTCATTTTCAATACCAATCTATTCTGGGTCCAGATAAGCTCGTGTATTTGGTGAAGATACCTCAATATTTACTCAAGTTATCGTGTTAACGGACAGACGGACGGGCGAATATGGCTTAATCAAATTTTTTTTTCGACACTGATGATTTTGATATATGGAAGGCTATATCTATCCCGATTCCTTTATACCTGTACAACCAACCGTTATCCAATCAAAGTCTGTGTACAAAGCACACAAAGAAATCTATTTGTACTATGGTACTATTGTGAATATTTGATTAGAACTAACACTGCATTACCGGCAGTTGCTTACATTCGCCAAATGGCAGTGCAGTCGCATGTAAGGTTGTATTTTATTACGCAAGTTGCGCACGGGTCCGGCTAGTACTATTTATTTGCGTTTGATTTGAGGCTTTAAACAATTTTTCTTTTGTTTCAAAAACGTTTTGCAAAAAACTCGAAAATTCGAAAAAATTTCGAACATTTCGCTTAAAACTTTCTGAATCTTTTTGGAATATGCAGGTTTTTAGCTTTATAAACCACAATTACAGTTTTCCCAAAACTCGCATTAATTCTTGCTTTTTCTACAAAGCGTGTTTTATATATTCCTCCATACGAAATATGTTTAGCATTATCTTTTTTTATGCAAGAAAACGACCTTTGGATAAAATTTGTAAACATCAACGCGAATTCAAAGAGACCTTTAACCTTACTTCGTTAGACTAAAATTCATTGGGCTAAAAACTGCATATTCAAAAAAATAAAAAATAAAAAATCAGAAAACACTGAATAAAAACGTTTTCGAGAATTTTTTGCATATTTTCAGTTACAAAATCCATAGAAGGTTTGTTTGTTCGTAAATTATCAAAAATGTAAAAAATTAAAAATTTGAAAAAAATTTCCACTGCTATATTCGTGTTCGCTAGTGTACCTGCGTGAAAGATATCGACAACTAAGCATACCACCGTATGCTGTTCATACAAATATACCATTTTGTGACAAGCTTTAATTTCTAATAACTCTAATTCAAAAACGAATAAGCAAATAGTAAACTTGTTGCTAGTTTGCTTATATTTTCCTCAGCAATCCAAAGTGTTAATCAAAGGATGAAATGAACTTTGAGGTTTGTTTTACTCTTAAATTCTTAAGCCGTCCTTCCTGTATATTGAAACGATTGTCCGTCATCCCTTATCAAATTTGGTTTGGAGACAGACCATCTTCGGCGTTGCGCCATCATTAGTGTAATTTTTCGTTCGATTTCACTTTGTAATTTCAGCCAAACTATAAAAATCCTTACAAAACTGGCTGTAGATATTGTGACGAATACTAGCAAAACTAAGGGATACTATCATCTCTAAGCCAATACTAAGCAGTGACTTGTATGCACATCAATAAATCAATCATTATGTCTATACTTATGTTCATACAAGCAACGGAGAGAAACGCACAAACACATGCATATATCTGAGATACTCCCAAAAGTAGGCAATAATTTGCGCAAGTATCACTCACATATACACGCGCATACGAGAAGCTATAAACGTAGTTATAGCTGGTAATTTTATAGCTGATAACTAACTAGTAAGTTCTGGAAATAGAAGCGCCTAGAAATACGTCAACGAGGAAATCGCACAGTATAAAAGCAGCAACAGTTGAGGCGCGACAATCAGTTTTGGTTTACGCAAGCTATCAGTTGTGAAGTATAAATAAATGTTATTGTGAAGTACTTTAATAAAGGCCATTTTTGCACTATTCAAAATTGGAGTTATTTATTCAACAGTTTAGTGATTCGAACGTTAGCAGAAGATTTGGAATAAGCGGAATTTCAGTCAATTCGTTACAATATGTTCAAATGGAAAGAAAAGATCCAATTGTACCTTAACGCAACTTTTAGTTTTAACAAAGAAAAAAAGAAGCATATTTTAGCTTGTGACGGGTGGGAAAAGTTGAATTGGAAGCACATCATCTACATATGAATAAATTTCAATTGACTGTTTCACTATAAAGAATTATTTTAACTTCGTTAAGAAAGAATGACTGCCGGGCTTCTTACCAAAAAATCGATACGAGACTGGGGTTGAAATACTCGATACCAAAGACTATCGTCATAAAACATAGAGTATAATGACTCAGTATCTAATGTCAAAAGTATCGATATGTTAAAGTATCATGTCCCTAAGTAAATTCACTACAAAGAAGTTCTATTCGGAGTAGTTCATTAAACGCGAAAATTCTAGAATATTGAAAACCACAAAAGATGCTGTGGCGCCCATTTATAAGGGCGGTAAGGAATAACAGCATACGAACAAGCCAAGCAAACAACCGAAAGCGGAAAAAAAATGTATGAAAAATAAAAACAACTGCATATTTTATACATTCATAGAACCTCCGCTCTAACAAGTTTATGAGGGAAACTTTAAAAACTCTTAACGCTCAAAAAAGAATTTATATCGAAAATGGCTTAATTGCACAAGCAAAAATTTGTGCGAAAAAATGTGGTAGTTTGAAATTGTGTGCAAACGTTTTTTATAAGAGTTACATCCACCTGCATCATTAATTACATTTTTTTTTATATTTATTAATTCCTACTTTGTCTGCTTCCAGTCTCAAAGCTGCGAAGCTATAAACGTCACGAAATCACATGTAGCAAAGCATGAACGTAGACAAATTTGATAAATTAATTTCTAAATGCTTAATGACAACGAGAATCATTACTTTTTATGAACCATATGAAAAATTAGTTTTGTTGCGTGTGAATGTTGCTATATATGTATGTATATTAGGCTGGTTAAAAAAAACAGGGTTGAAATTTCATATCAAAAACGCTTGATTGTACTTAGACGAACGCTTTTGAAAAGTTAGGTAAAGTTTAAAATACATTTTTCGTTTCACTTTATTTAACAGAAACAGTAACGGCGACCATAACTGCAAACAAACCCGTAATCAGTACCGTAATTCAAACGTTATTTAAATCGTATCCATTACCGCTGTGTTAGCCTTAACCAAAAACCGAAGCATTATGAAAAACGTGACCTTACCAGTATACGCAAAGCTAATTCTAGAGGTCCTTTTGGCTAGGCATAGTTTATCTGCTCAGGAAAAAAAACCCACGGATAACAATACTAACATGTTAGAAGGAGGCGGAATTGAAAGAGACTTTGAAGGTATTAAAAAAGGGAGGCAGTAGGAGGACACACATGTCACGAAGAAGTGGGGAGGGCAAAGAGACACGTGGTGATGCAAATCTTACAAACGAACCGTCAGCACAGTAAAGTGTCGCCGAGCGAGCTCGTTTTTACCATTGAAGAAGATTCATTTGACGTGGCACTGGTCCACGAGTCATGGATCTCATAGGGCGGAAAATTTTCTGTGCTCAGAATGCCCACATTAAGCGTTTACTGCGTACAAATCGAAGACAGGGTGGGAGAAAAATTCAAAATACACTCGCGTATGCTGCCTAATTACATACATTATTGACGACCTCGATGGCAGGAACTTATCCTGGCATCCTACTACGAGCCCAATAATGGGGAGACATCACTAGGAGAAAGCAACGCTTATGACTGCGTATAACAGAGATTTAAGCTGGCAAAAGTCGTGGAAAGCGAAGCGTGCAGGAACGAGTATAGTTTTTGAATATCTGCAAGCATGAAATACACAGGTCGGAGAGAGTCTCATGGAAAGATTTGCATGCGAACATTAAGTGCTCCAGCGAAGCAGCGCGGTTAAGGACAGTCCTAGCTAGATGCAAAACCGTCCAGGGACTTATAAAGAAAGGGAACGTGGAATTTTTGCGTACTAATGACGAATCCATTGAAACACTTCTTGACACACATTTTCCTTCCGAAAATGATGCGGAAGAGTCGGCAGTCGATCACGGAGCGGGTAGTTCCGGGCTTGGTGACTTATACCACAATCAAATGGGCCATGAAAACTTTCTCTAATTTTAAATCAGCGGCCCTTATGGTGAATTCCCTGCCATGCCAGAAATCTCGAGAACTGCCAGTGTCGCTTTCCTATCAAAGCGGGGAAGATACGTCATATATACCATTGTGACGAATATTAGCATCACTAAGCTGCTACTAAATAAATGCACACTAACAATAAAGCCGCCACTCGTATGTAGAAGGCGACGAAGAGATATCTCACACACAGAAATAAGTAGTCATCAGCCGAAGTAGTTACTCACACATACACACGCACATGGCTATGGGAGAGGCGTGGACTACAGATATACATGTATATAGCTCGTAACTAACCAAGCATGAGATACAACTGTTCGCGAAATTACTAGACCTTAGGGGAAATGGGTGAACGAGGAAACCGAGAGTGTAAAAGCAGCGCAAGCTGAGTAATAACTAATCAGTTTTGATTTAAACACGCTATTGGTTGTGAAGTACTACTCCCAAAGTAATCTAAATAAAGACCAGTTTGGAATACTGAATATTGGAGTGATTTATTCAACAGTTTAGCGATTCGAACGTTAGGAGAAGGGCCATAAATATCAGAAATCCCCAGAATTCGGCACGCGAATCCCCAAGGGCACGCCCTAGGACGGGGTATTATCACCTCTGCTTGTGGACGCTGGTTATCAAACAAAGGCGGTCTAATGAGAGATCCGCATAATTTACGGCGTACGCAGATGGCGTTGTAAAATAAATCTTGTAAAAAATATATCTAGTAATTATTCTAGAAGTAAGTTGTCGTAGATGCTCATTCTAGAGGAGGGAGTCGGGAAAATAATCCCTTTTGCACGACGGCGCTATATTTATGAACAAGAATACTGGGTTGTACGTCACCTTCTCATTTTCATTGGATATTTCCAGGGATTATTGAGGTGTACTTGCTTGGTGAGCAGTTACACAAAACAGGACTTGCCTCAAATTGACCGGAGTATGCAGGCCATCAATTGTTAGCATAATGGGATCCCTGAAAACAACCAGACGGCTGCATAACGCAAATAAAAAGAGATTCTAGGCCTAAAATCTCTTAGCTTTTTCAATGAAGAATCCAGTACGCTCTTTTCGAGCACCACTATATCCATTAGTAATTGTGTAATAATAATATGAGTAAATAAAATGTGTATTTGAAATTATACACAATCAGTCAAAAGCTAGCCGCTGGCAAACGAAAACTATTTAACCGATACATTGATTATATACCAATCGAAAGTGCTAAACTTGTAGAAGGGAACTTAAAGTTAGACACCGTATAACCTTCTAGGGAATGTTTTCCATTTTTATCCACTGGTGTAGAAATCTAAAACTTCAAGGGAATGTCGGAAAGTAACAAAACAGACAAATCCATATTTAGAAACAAGTAAGGAAGTTTAAGTACTAGTGCTGTAGTTGTAGCAGTATTGCACTCTATTCAAACCTTTGTTAATATTTATACCCTGCATAAAAACATATGAGTACCAAGCATTCGCGAACCTCAATGTTGGGTATTAGTTACCTGGAGCTCGCCCAGGAGTTGCAGTTAAAGCACAACAGAGTTAACTTTACCAGAAACAAATATTATCAGGCTTTTTGAAAAGAGCTTCTTAGTAGTAACAACCGATACCAATAAGTTATTCTTTTATTATCGTGTTATTCAAAAGCAAATTAATATCGTCGATTTTATTTTGAACATTTAAAAAAAATCCATAGCAAAATTATAACTTTTCTAAAATGAAGCGATAAGACGTCGATAACAATCTTGTAAAAAATCGATAATTTGTTTAATATCAAATCAGTAACTTTTTAAAAGAAATCATCACTTTTTGATAACATATCGTTATTTTTTCATAAGACAATCGATAACTTTTCGTTATAAAATGGATAACTTTTCAACAAAAATATCGATAATTTTTCATATCTAATCGACACTTTCTCTAACAAATTTATAACTTTTCAATAAGAAATCGTTTACATCCTGATAAGAAACCGATAAATTATCAATATCCAAATCTTAAAAATTTTAAAATACTTAAATTGAAAACTTCTTGATAACATATCGATATTTTTTCAATAAATATTCGATAACTTTCCGATAATAATTGGATTACTTTCGATAACTCTTCTTCTTTCTTGACGACTTAACGAGGGCTTTCTGATAACAAATCGATAACTTTTCGATAAAACATCAACCACCTTCCCATCTGGATACTTCCATACCGTGAGGAAAGATGTTTAGACGTCAAAAATGCAGCCGGGGGTGATCCTATGACTACAACCATATTGCATCTTTTTTGCTTATTTTAAATAGTATTGTTTTTACTGATCGCTTAAAATAACGACAAACAAGTAAGGAAGTCTAAGTTCGGGTAAAATTGAACATTATATACCCAGCTGTACCCTTGAAACGCTGTTGTTTTTGTTTTGTGTGCTTAATAATGTTACAAGGCTGCGCAATACTACATATACATATGGCTCTATTCTGAAACAATTTTCATTTAAAAGAAGCAAAAAGGATACAGAGGCTAGAACCGATGACCTTGAGCGGGTAATAATGCAGTTTTCCTTCAGATATGGGTATTTCCCTACTGTTTATTTTAAAATAAAGATATAACAGAACAATAAACATAAACACACAAGTGCCATTGTACTAAAAAGCGTTATTACAAAAAAAGGGCAGGGTATTTACGAAATTTTCCAACTTTTACTTGAAATAGCTTATTACCTCCATCTACGCACTTTTTCAAAGTCTTGCATATAAAAGAAGGCGATTTAACCGATCTAGTCCATTTTTACTGAAAGTATTTCCTGTTAAACACCAAAATTTTCGTCCGAGTTATGGCTCCAGAAACGTTGGGAAATGCATTGTAAGAAAAGGGCAGTGCCACGCCCATTTTTCAAGATTTGAAGCTTTTTCCATTTCTTGTTATAATGACACAAAATACGATCGGTAGAAAACAATTTTTTGCTAAGATTTAACTTATTATTTATGCCATCCTTTTTAAAGTCATTTATATATATAAAAGTGGGCGTCGTCCTTAACCAATCTTATCCATTTTTACTAGAGATATTTCCTGCTATAAGGAAAATATGTGTACCCAATTTTGTTACGATATGTAAATTTTTCTTCGAGTTATGGTTCACGAAACATTGAAAATTGCTTACACAAAAAAAGGGCGGTGCCACAGCCATTTTCAAAAATTTTATTGTTTTCCAATTTATTGTTATAATTCAATTTAAAACGTAAAATTTTATTGATACAAAGCTCTTTTTCGCTAAGATGTAGCTTATTATTTTCGTCTACGACCCTTTTAAAAATCTTTTGTATACATGTGGGCGTGGTCTTTAATCCATCTCGTCCATTTTTTCTAGAAATATTTCGTGCTATAGGGAAAATTTGTGTACATAATTTTATTACGTTCTGTTAATTTTTCTTCGAGTCATGGCTCCCGAAACATAGAAAATTGGTTAGTCATAAAAGGGGCGGTGCCACGCCCATTTTTTTAAATTTAAAGTTTTTCCTATTTTTGTAATTGATATTAGAGAAAAATTGTAAGTTTACAAACGGCGATGGTTACTAGGACATGTTTCTGAATTTCACTTCTTCATCAGCTAGCTTTTCGGGAGCTGAGCGTTGAACTCGAGTCTCCAACATTCATATCAGTGCAAGCCTTTTTAGCTGCTACGCCATATGAATGTTCCGTTGTTCGCTGTACAATTGGTCTCTAAGAGTTGCCTTTTTTGTTTATATTCCTTTTGATCACCATGTAGGCACATACACTCTGTATGTAGTTTATTCCTAATGGTGTGGATATGATTTTTAGGCGTGCTTTTTTTCCTATTTATTATTATAAATCCACTTGGGAAATGAAATACCATTAATATAAAGCTCTTTTTTGAAAAAATATATCTTATTTTATTCGTCCACGAGCCTTCTAAAAATCTTTTATATAAAAGTGGGCGTAGTCCTTAACCGATTTCGTTAATTTTTCTTTAAATTATTTCTCATAGTAAAGGCCAACTCTCTTCCAATTTTGTTACGAAAGATTTAACGATTCTTGATTTATGATTAATAATATTTTTAAAATTGATTTTATCACAAGTGGGCGGTGCCACGCCTATTTAAAATTTTTTTTTTAATTTGTATCAAGAGTCTCAATATCAGTCAACATGTCAAATTTCAACATTCTAGATGTATTATTTACTAAATAACCAGGTTTTTTGTGTTTTCCAAAATGTTATATATATAAAAAGTAGGCGTGGTTATCATCCGATTTCGCTCATTTTCAACACCAATCTATTCTGGGTCAGATAAGCTTGTGTAGCAAATTTGGTGAAGATATCTCAATATTTACTCAAGTTATCGTGTTAGCGGACAGACGGACGGACATAGCTCAATCAATTTTGTTTTTTCCATACTAATGATTTTGATATATAGAAGTCTATATCTATCTCGATTCATTTATACCTGTACAACAAACCGTTATCCAATCAAAGTTATAATACCCTGTGTACAAGTACAGCTGGGTATAAAAAGGTTATGTTTGTGGAATGTACGCACCTAACAACTGCACTGCTTACAAGTTTCACGCCAAGCTACAACAGCTCTTTTGATTGAACGCGATCACACTTATATAAAGTGCTTACAAATTTTTCGCCTCGAGCGTACATAAAACTATGCAAGAGCACATATTTATTTATTGACAACCGCTTATCCTCATAATCGCCAGTGAACCAGACAAGTGAATCCATTTGATGTCCACGAGTTAACTGCCGCTTTGGCTGCCCGACGACGTAATACAACTTTAATTCAGCAAAGTTCCCGCATTAAGTAAGATTGTGGCACATTTACACACAAACACATTTTGATTGCTAGAAATTGTATGCCACTTCGAGAGTCTTTAACATTCTCTACCACAATCAAGTTTTGAATTGAACTTGGCTTAATTTTGTCGTTTATATAATTTTTTCAATGCGAATGCGAATACCAATGAGAATATCTTGTTTGCTGTCTAATTTTTAGGACATTGCGCTACTAAGGATGTATTTACTTAGCTTGTATTGATATATACAAAGCTTTATGAATTTATACACATGTATGTATGTACATATTTGTATGTACATATGTGCGTATTAATAGGATGTATGCATAATTTCGCTATTCAGTCCATTTCCTATGGTCGTCTTTATTTTTGCAACTTCTTCGCTTGTGAGTGTGGTATAACCATACATACATACCTACATATACATATACGTATCCACATACTTGATATGCAATACTCACATACACCCATCCGTAGCTTTCGTCGCCGTTGTTGCACAAGTTTCTTCAAATTCGCTATCAATATGACACTTGTCACATGAATATCCATTTTTATATCCTTCGCATGAATACACTTTTTTAAGTTTAGTATTTCTTGGTTGGCATTTTCGCTTTGCAACTTGTCATCATTTAATTCAAATTGAGCTCATTTACTGGTTTTCAGCAGCATTTCTTTATTTTATTTTTTTTTTGTGTTTCTAGTTTCTTTTAGTATTTTCTTGTAATATTTTGCGCGATTCCTTTGTATTTGTGTCGGTTGCTGGTTGTTAAATGAAACGTTCGTTCTTCTTAGTAGAATTTCAGGATTGGCAAAAAGTTACATAAAAATCGAGCGAAGATTTCTAAACCTCATATGACTTTTCTAATTATCTGACCCGGGTGCCACCTAGCGGAATTTACTCCCTATAAAATCTAAACTTTTTGTCATTGCAAAGCGTAAAAGAAAATGTTTGTATCCTTTTGTTGCATTGTCTCGGTACCCTGAACTACATATGCGTACGATTTTAAGTTTCTACCTCAATGACAAAATACATAAAAAACTATCGGAAGGCTTCGCATGCTCTCTATGGATATATTTTCTAAATATCTGTATCTAGTATGGTACTCAAAAAACAATGCCAAACGAAGCTCTCCAGATCATTTTTGATATCATATCCTCTTATAGAGAATCGTTCATAAAATGAAAGGACACTCTAACGTACTGAACATTTACAGTTTTCGTCTTCGAAGCACCGATCGCTTTGCGCCCACAATAGTTGCACATTTCCGGCACGTAGCGTCACATTTCTTTCCCTTATGTTGCTTTCTTTACGTTGCTATGTCGGAACGGACAAGCGGAATATACGGTTCCGTGCCTGAGCTTCGAGAGAGTTCTGAGCGCCACAATTGAACCGGACGATTGGTGAAAGAGTGCAAAAATGACAGAAGAATATACAATTAACTTGAATACAGATGGCTGCTAGTTAACGGAAGGGGTCGTATCTGCACTGAAAGAAATGGTGCTAGTAAAATCAACAAGTCTGTTCTGTTCTTGACTTAACGGAGATTCGGGGAAATTGATCAAATTACGGTTAATTCGACCGAGTTCTTTGTCAAGCGAACACATTAGTTTAGTCATTTCAACAGAACAGAAATTGTCGCTCTTAAGTTAACAAAATTCAGTAAAATTGACAGATTCCTAATCAATCTAACTTATTTTTTTGTTAACACAACTGATCTCACTGGTCATTTCAACAGCGATCAACAGCCAATACATGAGCAAATTTCAAAGAGAATTTTACGCACACTGCGCTCTCTACTTTGTACTTATGACGATCGTGTCATTTGTTAAAAAAAAAAAACACCAAAATAAGAAAACCACCAAATCGAAAAAACCCACAAAATGGGAAAACCACAAAAAACTAGTTTTTCAGTTATCAATACAAAACGAAAAACCCTTTTTTGAATTTACTGTGCTAATAATTATGAGATACCAGGACACCTATATGTGTATCGGGTAAAATTTTGTAACTTCTTCTCCAAGCGAAATGCAAAATTGCGCCCTCTTGTTGCAAAAGTTTTGTTTGAACGAATAGGATTTTTCCAAAGTTAGTAACATTTTGTTCAAGTTTTTACGAATTTTTACTCATGCGAACGTATCTAATAAGATAATAAAAAAACATCCTTTTTTATGTTGATGTTTTCGACAACATAAAAGTTTGAGTTGTTTTGGAATCGGTTCAACTTAAAGTGTTACGAAAATTAAACTTGCCGAATTACATGTAAAGTTATTCCAGTGGTGAATTACCTTCCTGCGATTTGATTCTTTACTTTTCTACAACTTACAAGTTCTCTATTTAAAATGTTGTCAAACATTTATACTAAAAGTTTTGTTCGAAACAATCAAGTGTGGCAACTACATGTGGGAGAAGAAATTGAGAATGAGCTGAGCTGCAACTGAAAGAATTGAGAAACAGTTTTGTGACTACTATTTTCATTTCTATTTGCAAAGGGAAGTTCAAAACTATAAACTAATTAAATTATAAAATATAAAATTTTGTGAAAGTGTGTTTAATAAAACAAAATAATAAAGTGTATAATGTTTAATGTGTGCCAGCATATTTGATGTGCGCCCAATTGAAGTTCGGTTAGTAAGTGCCACCGTGGTGTGATGGTAGCGTGTTCCGCCTTCCACACCGAATGCCCTGGGTTCACACCCCGGGCAAAGCAACATCAAAATTTTAGAAATAAAGTTTTTCAATTAGAAGACAATTTGTCTAAGCGGAGTCGGCCCTCGGCAGTGTTTGGCAAACACTCCGAATGTATTTCTGCCATGAAAAGCTCTCAGTGAAAACTCATCTGCCTCGCAGATGCCGTTCGGAGTCGGCATAATGTCGCCAATTTGTAGGAAAAATTAAAAAGGAGCACGACGCCAATTGGCAAATTGGAAGGGAAGCTCGGCCTTAGATCTCTTCGGAGGTTATCGCGCCTTACATTTTGTTTTTTTGTCGCAACAATTTTTTTGTTCATTTGACTACTAAAATGGTCAATTACGAATCAACGATTTGTGCCCAGTTGATTCAACATCTTGGCATACTAACTGTACACTGCTTTCTGGCGTCAAGTGCTTATAAGTGAGGCCTCTTTTGCGAACATCAGGAAGAAACGGTTGAGTACCTTCTGTATTCATGTCATGCGCTCGCCAGGTCAAGGATCCAGCTATAAGGGGCTGCATAGTTGCCAAATCTAGAGGCAGCAGTTAAGTTAGGTCCTAGAAAACGTCTAGTAGTTGCCAAGAGGAAGGACCTATTACATAACATTAGTCCAAGTACCTGATTGGAGACATTCCGTCTATGTGAGGCTTTTATTGGCTGGTCAACCTAACCTTGCTATGTACCGGGAAGTTACTTAAAATCGCTCATAACATTTGCCAGATTTTGTACGGAAATTCTCGAAGAAACATAAAAGCGACTTAATATAAAGGTATTAAACAAATTTTTTTTAAGATTTCATTAGCTTAGCAGGTCTATTCACGTACCTCAAAAAAACAATGTAAATTTTAATTAATTAATTTACATTTGTAATTGATTACCATCAATTATTTTTCATTGCTATGTTTTATTCATTTGGGAGACTAATTAGATTAAACAGACTTAATGAAAATAAAAAAAACTTGTCAATTATGTACTTAAATAAAAGAATAATATAACTAAGAGATTGGATTAATTAAAAATAATACAGCCCCACAGAAAAAAAGTGGGATGTTCAACGGAGGAGACAGTCCAATTCTTATGGATTTTTGATCGCTGAACCCGAATCCGTTGTCAGAATTCAAAAGTTAGCTCTTGCTTTTTTCTAATCTCAAAAAACTTCCTTTTTTCGAGTTTTTGAGACGAACATCCCACTTTTTTTCTGTGTAATCAGATAAAATGATTTATTTTTTTATGTTTATTCAAGAATTTTTTGTAAATCATTGGTTGTTTTTCATGTTTTGAGTATTTTTGATTTTCTTATTTGCAAATTATTTGCAAACAGTGGTGATTAATCTCGAAATAAATTTATTCTGAAAAGAAATTCTCTAATCAATAAAATCAAAACTAATAACACTGGACCACGAATTTCAACTTTTTCTCTTTACCAGAAACGCCATTATGAAATTCGTATGTAAAATCACCCCCTGATTTCGAAAATTGCGTTCATTTTTGATTCTATGGTACAGTTTTTGAGATATTTGCAATTTACAGTTATTCGAAAAAACCAAAAAGATGGCTCCCTTTAATTACGCATATCTCACGAACGGGTAAAGCAATTGCCAAAAAGTTAAAAAATTGGAAAGGCGATAAAATTTGCTATAAACGCATCATTCATTATTTTTTGCTCAACTAGATAGTTTTCGAGATATTAGCTTATCATTTCAGAATTTTGTTTTTTTTTATGAAAAAATTACTCTTTGCGAGGGCAGCATTCCAAAACCACAACTTTTTATACAGATATTTTTTCTTTACGTAAAGCTGTTTAATTAGAAAAAAGATAAGCTATCATCGAAGAAAATCGATGCAAAACTTTGTAAGTTATAAGCGATCAAATAAAAATACCCAGGTTGCGCAACTTCAATGTATGTATACATACATATATTAAAGGTATAAAGTGCAAATGGGATATTATCCTGATAAACGAATAACACCATAACAATGATAATACTTTTTCTTTAAATAAATCAAATAGTACTTTTAATACTCGAATTGTTTTATAGTGGGTAGAGTGGTTGCATCGAAAGGAAGAGTGGTTGGATTCGAAACCTGCTGTAGGCATGTAGTTATAAACATGTATTTCCGTCACTTATGGGTAAGTATGCAGGTAGATTTTCAAAATTATAAGACACAGAAAATTTTTAAAGCCTACATCTAAAGCAGGTAGTATTTTACTTTTCCCAGCTTCGTATAAAAAGGAACCTTTCTGTCTAGGTAAGATTTGATTTTTTCAATTTTATTTTTGTTCCGAGTATAAATATGAGTTAATGCGCCTTGAAACCTCAAAACATCTGCAAGGCTCGCCGGATATAGTTCAGTTCATAAGTCAAATTTCAAAACCGTGGTTTATTAAAAAAATAAAATGAGTAAAAGGACGCGAGAATTTGTGTGTAATAACGATCCAGATATGTTCTGTTTCATGTGTGGCCAATATACTATCATAAGGCGACGACGAGTGTTCTCGGATCATATGAAAACTTTATACTCCAAGTATTTTGGCATTGAGCCTAAAAATGCTGAAAAACCATAGACACCGAAGACTTTGTGTACATCGTGTCGAGTAGAACTGATTCAGTCGGAATCAGGACAACAAATAAAATTTGATACAGCAATGGTATGGAGAGAACCTACTTGCCATTCAATAGAGTGTTATATTTGTCAAACAAAAGTACTTGGCGTTGGAAGATCAAGAAGAGTAACCTATGCCTGGCATTACCAGTACTACATTCAACGGCAGTTGCGGATCCAGTTCCATTGTCAACAGTAATATCTGAGTGCGGGGAATCAAGTTGTACTGAATTTCGCATGGGAAACGAGAGAAACGTTCTGTCACAAGCACAACTTAATGATTGGATAAGAGATTTGGAACTATCCAAGGAAAAGGCCGAGACCCACACTTCTCGTATTCAACAATTTAAATTTGTGTCATCCGATGTTAAGGTGATATATTGTAAAACTCGTCACGAACCATTTTCCAAACACTATATCAAGAAAGACAGTATATGCTACTGCAACGACATTCCTGGTTTATTCAAAGAGTTTGGTCAAACATATGATTCTAAAGACTGGCGATTGTTCATAGACAGCAATAAACTGAGTTTGAAGGCTGTATTATTGCATATTGGTAACAAACAGCCTTCTATCCCGACCGTACATGCAGTAAATACAAAGGAAACGTACGAGGAAATGCAAAAACTACTCAAATTCATCAAATATGAAGAGCATGATTGGAAAATATGTTCTGATCTCAAAGTCGTTGCAATGCTATGCGGTCTACAAAGTGGCTACACCAAGCACTGCTGCTTCTTTTGCAAGTGGGATAGCCGAGCTCGTAAGGACCACTACGTCAGAAAGGATTGGCCGGAAAAAGTCGAGTTTACCGTTGGTGTGGATAACATCAAATACACCCCTCTTGCCAAGAAAGAGAAAATCATACTTCCACCCTTACACATCAAGCTCGGTCTCATTAAAAACTTTGTTAAGGCTTTGGACAAAGAAGGCGGAGCATTCGACTATTTGAAAACAATTTTTCCAGATATTTCTCAAGCCAAGATAAAGGAAAGTATTTTTGTTGGACCGCAAATAAAAAAGTTGATCAACAATAATCAATTCAAAAGACTACTCTCATCAGTTGAGGCAGCAGCGTGGGAAACCTTTGAAAAGGTCGTTGCTTCTTTTCTCGGTAGACACAAAAGCCCTAACTACGAGCAGATAGTGAACGACTTAATCAATAATTATGCGAAAATGGCTTAAAGGCTTATTAAAATTAGTTTCCCAAAATTCTATAACTTGTTTACCTAACTAATATTTTCTTTCCAGGCTATGTCCTTAAAAATTCGCTTTCTGCACTCACATTTGAGCTTTTTTCCGGCAAATCTTGGCGACGAAAGTGACGAACATGGCGAAAGATTTAATCAGCAAATGAAATTAATTGAGAATCGATATCACGGATTCTGGGACGTCGCAATGATGGGTGATTACTGCTGGTTTCTCATAAGAGAAACCGATCCGAAACTGAATAAGCGTCAAAGTAGAACACATAATTATTTCGACTACATAGTAA
Organism: Eurosta solidaginis; assembly: GCF_040869045.1. Lineage (NCBI taxonomy): Eukaryota > Metazoa > Arthropoda > Insecta > Diptera > Tephritidae > Eurosta > Eurosta solidaginis. The sequence goes on along the minus strand of NC_090319.1, from coordinate 321,107,239 downwards.
AATCAAATAAAGATTGTTAGAATATAGTATAAACATAAATAAATTAAAAAAAAAAGTTAAAAATATGGGTAATTTCGTTCACAAATTGAACTTTTAACTAAATAGAAACAGAACATAGCTAGATATTTCACTCTTCTTTATACCATACATACGTTTCGAGGTATACGTTGAAATTGCGCAACCCGGGTATTTTTATTTGATCGCTTATAACTTACGCAGTTTTGTATCGATTTTCTTCGATGATAGCTTATCTTTTTTCTAATTAAACAGAGCTTTACGTAAAGAAAAATTATCTGGATAAAAAGTTGTGGTTTTGGAATGCTGCCCTCGCAAAGAGTAATTTTTTTCATATTTTTTCATAAAAAAAAAACAAAAATCTGAAATTATAAGCTAATATCTCGAAAACTATCTGGTTCAGCAAAAAACAATGTATAATGCGTTTATAGCAAATTTTATTATCTTCCCGATTCTGTAAGCAATTGCTTGACCCGTTCGTAAGATATACGTAATTAAAGGGAGCCATCTTTTTGGTTTTTTCGAATAACGGTAAATTGCAAATATCTCAAAAACGGTACCATAGAATCAAAAATTAACTCGATTTTCGAAATCAGGGGTTGGTTTTACAGACGAATTTCATAACGGCGTCTCTGGTAAATTTTGGCCGTCGACCAGTGTAATTAATTGAAATTTAACAGGCCCAATGGTAATTTCTTAATCAAACCGTCTCTTTACTTTCATAAATACATCTAAATTTGGCAATAGAGATTATGCCATTACGACTACTTTATCAGAGTTTAAATTTTTTATCACGATTTCTGTAATCATAAATAAAACTACCTGCGATGGAATCGTCTATAATTTACGAGTACTTCAATAGGTCTCGTGATCTGAAAGAGTTAATATTATAGTTATTGTAATCCTTATTTATTTGTTTCGTAATTTCACGATTTTAGTTCCTAATCACTTTAATCGTTGTTCTAAAATTGCAAATTACGATTGCTACGATCATATTCGTAAATGGACCGTATTCGTAGCTCGACCGATTAATGACTAGTTATTGTTATCATGTTTTCTACAATTGCAATCTTTATCCTTATCGCTCCGCTCTGAATATATTATATTTAAATTACGTACAGTTTTATACAAGTCACCGAGAATAATCGAAACTGTATAGTATTTCGGTCATTAACTTATTATTTATTAGGTAGATGAAACGAAACTTTACCCTAATAAAAAAAAATATATAAATAAACAAATATTAAACAGGAAGTTCTCAAGTTCAATTAACGTTGTCTCGTGAGCAAAAGTCTGGTTTTGATTCATTTAAAATAGAGTAAATGCCAAAATAAATTTACGTACATATATATAAATTATTCTCTTGCTTACTATTTATTTATTTGCATTTATTGCATTTTTATTTTTAAAGCATAAAATAATCGCTCTTAGATTCTAAGTCAAATTACTATGCTTTATTAACACGAATTCATGTTTTATTTTTAATTTTATTTGATGACTGAATTCCGTATTGTATGGCACACTCGCACGCACATCAAATTTCAAGTTCAATGAAATCAGTCAGTCAAAACTTTAAACATTTAGTGCCCATAAAATATGTTGTCAGACTAAATACATAGTTTGCTTGTATGTGAGGGGCCCTTGGTATGATGTCTAGTAGGAAAAAGGAATGAATTACATTGTTTTTTGTAACTGCGTTTTTCCTACAGAGCAGACATTGGCGAGCATTACCTTGGAAACAAGAAGAAACCCATACAACCCTTGAATACAGCGCTTTTTTAATTAATATTCACTATTTCATACTTAAGTTTAAGGAACTTAAGCCTATAGGGCAATTTCATAGAGGTAAACAAATTTTGCATAAGTTTGGGGGGTACCCACCGGAACATTCTTCGGGTTGTTCCCAGGTAATTTTGGGGATATTTCTGAATTACTAGAGGACTACTTCGCTACCATTTTGGACCATTTCCCGACAATTTTTGGAGTGTTTTTAGGATTAATGCGAAGGACTATATCAGCATGATATTTGGGGTCATTACTAGGATTTGTTAGAGGCTATATCTTAATAATTGCTTGATTATTTAGGGAACATTTCGGGATTGTTCTAGGGATCTTTTTGAAGCTATTTCAAGATTGTCTCAAGATTTGTTCAGTATATATTAAAAAAGCATTCGTGACTTTATCGAATTAATTTCTTTTTTGTTTTCGGAATAGTATAGTAATCATTTTAAGACTACTTCGTAGCTATTTTAGAATTAGCTAAGGTTAACTTTGGGACTGTTCAAGACTAATTTGGGACCGTTTCAGAAATGTTTTCAAAATACAGGGTGGGGACGACTTATACATCTTTAAAGAGAGACGCTTGCTCCTAAAAATTATGTTCAGCTTCGTTTTGCGTATCCTTACTGTTAATAATGGCAAAAGCCGAAAATTGTGACCTTATATCCGTTGAGCGTATGTCACTCCGCCATTAAATTATTGCATTGTCATTGGTCCTTGTTACATGTGTAATGTTGCGACTGACCTTTTTGCCACTAGAAGTGTTCATGAGGTCAATTGAGCTTATTTCACATCACCATTAGTTTGCTATTATCGAACCTTGATAAGTTCCCAAAGTTGAAATTGACCTTACGGCCGTTTGAAGTGGTCATAAAGTCAGTTGACCTTGTGTCCGTTGACCTTATGTCAATCCACCATAAAATTATTGCATTGTCGTTGGTCTTAGATAAGTCTACAAAGCTTGAATTAAATCTGTCTGTTTAAAGTGGACCAAAATCGAATCCAAAGGAGTCGGTTACATACAAGCAAACAGGTGAAGCTAATATAAGGGGCTTAATAAATATGGTTTTTTGAATAAATAATACTTCAACTGCTGATTCCTATATAAGGGAGAGCTTAGCGAATTTTCAAAAGGAAAATTATGTTTTTATTTATTTGATCAAAACTGAACGCCAAATTTCTTTTAATACATATTTGCATTGAAAATACTTTAAAGCAAATTTGTACTTTTGCAGTCATGCCATTCAATAATGTGGTGGACAAACATTGAAAATGCTACGTTGACATTTTTTAATATTTTTTTTTTTTCATAATTTGCTACCTTTTTATTACAATACGATGAACAGCGAGGTTACCGGCCCAACCTGTCATTTGTCTGTTGCTGTGAAATGTTACAGCTGTTCAATTCGCCGTTGTTATGATTTTTTCAATGAGATTAGAACAACTATTTCTAAACATACATATTTTTATGTATGTATGTATTTACATACATATGTGTATATTAGAGCGGATCAAATTTTTTTCTATCAGGAGTATAGCAAAAACGTAATCTACAGATGATTCTAAGAAAACTTGTGGAAGACACCATAGCTGTAAGTCCGATTTCGAGTGGCCCGACTTTTGCAAAATAGATATTTTGCCATATGAATGTAGGGTTTGGCCAAAAAACTTGCATAGCTTCTGATAGAATTATAGGAAAAATATTATTATGGGCTTACTTTAAAGGTATTGTAACGAATTTGCTGCAAGTCCTCTTATTTGCAATCCTCTGCTAAGTTCGAATCACTAAACTGTTGAATAAATAACTCCAATTTGTAATAATGCAAAATGGCCTTTATTAAAGTACTTCACAATAACACTCAAACTGTGCAACGAATAGCTTGCTTAATAACCAAACTGATTGATAGCTCAAATGAAACTCTACTATTCGAAATAGTACTGCTCTTGCTCGCTAGATAACGTCTTAGTCGAACTGCTTGACAACTCAAATCAAACTGAATTCCAGCGCCTCTACAATTGCCGCCTTTTATACTCTTTGATTTCAACCTTCGCATCTTCTAGGCGCTTCCAGAATCTACTAGTCCAGCAGCTCTCAAACTTCTCAGCTGTAACTACAATTGCACAATTTTATAGTTTTTCTCATTGCATACTTATAGGAGTATCTCAGATATATGCATGTGTACGCAATTATTGTTTCGTTTATGTAGATACATAATGATTGATCTATGGATGTGAATTCACGTCACTGCTTAGCATCGGCTTAGAGATGGCAGCACCCCTTAGTTTTGCTAATATTCGTAACACTGCCCTCCACTTAAGTCTGATCGTCCCGATCAGACAAATCTCTCGATCTAAACGCTGCTAGCATCGCCAAATGTACCACTCTTATATTTCGTGATTTCCCAATTGCTTGTATGCGGTAGACGACATCACTGATCGTCTTCACAACTCTGTACGGGCCTTCCCAACTGCACCGATATTTGGATGGAACACCTTTCCGCCGGTAAGGGTTGTATAGCAGTACCAAATCTCCATCCCGGAAACCTTCCAAATTATTTTCCTTGTCGTACCTGTGTTTCATCTTACTACTCATTATCCTGGATCTTTCCCTCACACTCTGTTGCTTGGCCAATGAACTACTTCGTAGAGCTTGCGCTTGACGGATTGGCTTCGCATAATCAGTATCGTTCCCACATTCCACAACAGTAGTGCGCTCCGGCTTGAAACTACCCTCGCATTCTTTCTCGGAAATTCGTTGCTTCGTTTTCCTGCATCTTTTAGGTTTTGTCAATGCCAGTGTTTCTTTCGCAGGTACTTTTGGTTTTGCTTTATTTGCCCCATTCGACCTATTAACCTTTGCCTTTGACATCCGTGGTTTTTGTCGAGTCTTCTCCACCAGTACTCGATTACTACTGAATCCTTTCCGCAAACTGAAGTTAAGTGGTATATCCTGGTTCTCATAACGCATCACCCTTCCCTGCATATCGATCTTGATGTCATGGTCAACCAAGAAGTCCACTCCCAATATGATTTCTTCAACGATTTTCGCCACAACGAATTTGTGTAGAACCGTGACCTTTCCAATCAAGACTTCACATATCACTTCTCCCTGAACTTGGTTATACTCGCCAGTGACCGTACGCAACTTTGCTCCAGGTAACGGTTTTATTCTCCTGTTGACCAAGTTAGATTGGATCAAGGAATGAGATGCGCCCGTATCTACAGTCAGTAAACGTTCTTTACCATCCACATTCCCTCTGACGGTAAGACTGCTCGATTTTCTACCAATTTGCAACACAGATATCACAGGGCATTCAATAGCTGGATCTAGCTCTCGATCTCTACCTCTTACTCGCTCTTGCTCATCTCCTCCAGCTTTGCGTTTACGGCCACCCACATTGTTGGAACTATTAGGACCAAGATCGCAATGACGTGCAATGTGACCGGACTTCCCGCATTTGAAGCATTTGATAACTTTTTCACTCCGCTTTTGCGATCCTTTCAGCGCCTCCAATATTGCGTCTACCCACTCTGGCCTTTCTACTTCCACACGGCGTGCTTTGAAAACTTGCTTACACAGAAGCGACGCTGTTTCCTGAATCAGAGCTTGTGATACCGTTTCTGCGAACGTTGGCTTTGGGTTTGCGTATGTAGCTCGCTTTGTTTCCACGTCCCGTATGCCATTTATAAAACTCTGGATTTTTACCCTCTCGGTGTATTCCACGGGTGCGTCCGCATTTGCGAGATGAGCTAACCTTTCAACATCCGAGGCAAACCCCTGCAAAGTCTCATTCGCTCTTTGGTGACGGTTTTGCAACTCAATTTGGAATATCTGTTTCCTATGCTCGCTTCCATAACGTCTCTCGACAGCGGCCATCAATGCTTCATAGTTGTTCCGCTCTCCTTCGGGAATCATCTGTAGGATTTATGCAGCTGGTCCTTTTAAAGCTACGAACAATGCAGCAACTTTATCTTTAGCATTCCACTTGTTCACTGTTGTGGTCTTCTCAAATTGTAGCTGGAAGACCTGGAAAGGAACAGAACCGTCAAAGGATGGTGTTTTTACCTTTGGATTACTCGTTGAAACTACTGGGCGAGTTATTTGCAACTGCTCGATACGTCCTCTCAAAGCATCCACCTCGGCCTCGATTTTTTCTTCAAACTGTAAAATTTTTGTATCTTGCGCCTCCAACTTCGAGGAAATACGTCCTTCTTGCTCTTCCAGTTGAGCAGAGATCTGCGATGATATCTGTGCTGAAATTTGCGCCGACATTTCGGATAGCCGTGCCTCTTGTGCTTCAATCTTCGCTGTTATACGGTTCTCCTGCGATTCCAGCTGAGATGACATTTGCGACGACATTTGGGATATACGCGTTTCTTGTGCTTCAATCTTCGATGTTATTCGTGTCTCTTGGGATTCCATCTGTGATGACATATACGTTTTCTGTTCTTCTAGTTGAGATGACATGTTGGTGGATATTTGCGATGACATTTCTTTTATACGTGCCTCTTGCGCTTCCAGTTGGGATGCCAATTGCGACGACATTGATGCTACTGTCGATGTTTGTGCAGATATTGCAGTCAATATCATGTTTAAGTCTGTGCTGGTAACCGTCTGCGATGTTTCGTTTTTCTCTTCAATTTTTGTTGTCTCCTCGCCATCAAGATGAAAGACATACTCTTCCACGTTATTTCCTTCTGCTTCCATTGCCTCTCGTAGTCGTGCCTGAAGTTCGAGTTTAATGCCGGTTGTATTCAATCCACCGCTCTCCAACTCCTTCTTCAGTTGCTGGATCTTCAATTCACTGAACTTTGTCATGTCCTTGTTGTCCTCTGGAATTTATTCAACAATTCCTCTTCTGACACCAATTGTAACGAATTTACTGCAAATCCTCCTATTTGCAATCCTCTGCTAAGTTCGAATCACTAAACTGTTGAATAAATAACTCCAATTTGTAATAATGCAAAATGGCCTTTATTAAAGTACTTCACAATAACACTCAAACTGTGCAACGAATAGCTTGCTTAATAACCAAACTGATTGATAGCTCAAATGAAACTCTACAATTCAAAATAATACTTCTCTTGCTCGCTAGTTAGCGTCTTAGTCGAACTGCTTGACAACTCAAATCAAACTGAATTCCAGCGCCTCTACAATTGCCGCCTTTTATACTCTTTGATTTCAACCTTCGCATCTTCTTGGCGCTTCCAGAATCTACTAGTCCAGCAGCTCTCAAACTTCTCAGCTGTAACTACAATTGCACAATTTTATAGTTTTTCTCATTGCATACTTATAGGAGTATCTCAGATATATGCATGTGTTTGTTCATTGACTGTCCGCTGCTCGTATACGTACATGGTACATATGTGTAGACGCAATTATTGTTCTGATCTATGGATGTGAATTCACGTCACTGCTTAGTATCGGCTTAGAGATGGCAGCACCCCTTAGTATTTTATGTATGTACATTTCAGAATCTCTATTAATAGCTGTGTTTTTTTATTCTTCTATATACGTTTACGCTTAAACTTTATATGGACTGCTAAGCGACAAACTTTAAATACACCTCTGAAATTGCTGCGCATAAAATTTGGCCTACTAAATTTCAATACGCATTATACTCAGATGTAACTGAAATATGTGTCTCTGTTTCACCCTCTACACTAATTCTATGTATTCTATGTGTGTCCACAATTCATCGCAACTGATTCAGCTATATGTTATACCCTATGGCCATCAGAGGGTTGTGTATCCGCTTTTCGGTACACCCTGTGCTGTAGCTGTAGTTATTTAACCACTGCCGCTAGATGGGTCTCCTAAGCATTATCCAAGCGAGGATTGGCGTTTTTTTCACGCGCAAACGAAACGTATACGCGTGTAAAAAAAAAACACGGCTAATATCTATAATGTTTTTGCATTTTATTAGAGATATCAGGCTTAAATTAAATAAGTTCATAACATTTCCAATAAATTTCATTGAGATAGTTTCTCTTTTTTCGAATTCGTTTTAGTAGAAATATATATAACTAAATAAGCAACAAAAAAAAAAACACAATTGTTTTAATTTTAATGTAATTTATTTAAAAAAATATTTTTTTATTTATTTTTTTACTTAGAATTGATCATTTTAACGTATTTTTCAAAATAAAAGTAATGTTATGTTATTATTTTTAAAATCTTTTTTTCTCTCCATTCGTGGTTGTTTTTAATGAATTTCTGCTGTGACAGTCATAACACCTTCACGTTTTTTTTTTTCTATAACACGTTTGGAAACAGATGTTAACAACTGTACATATCTTTCTGTTCCTTGTATATGCATTGGAATATTAGGATCATCTAGTGTTGGCTCATCATAATCTAAGAATTGTACCAAGTGATGAAATGGAATATTTCTTGCGAATGCCGGTTTAGATAGTAAATTATCGTCATTCAGATCAATCATATCAGTATAATCTAAAGCGTTAAAATTGATATTATATTTTTTGTAAACTCTGATTTTAGTTGGATCAAGTATTTTTTCTCGATAGTATAAAATTTGTTTGATAGCTCTCTCACGTATTTTTCTTAGAATCATAAGTAGATTACGTTTTTGCTATACTCCTGATGAAAAAAAAAAAATCCATCCATACAATTTGACCCGCTCTAGTGTATATGTATTTACTTGCATATGTAAGTGCATACGGTTATATACAGTTAAAAAATAACGCCACCTCATTCTATTCTGAGGACTGTTGTATTGTAAGGCGAAAAATTTAAAAATGATTATCCCTGAAATTTTAGCAAAAATTATCAAACTTTACTGACTTATTTGAAAAGGTGCCAATGAAAAGCAACTCTGAAGAAAAAATTTAAAACATCCAGCAAATTGGCAGTTTCGCACTACAGGTTTTATGACTACATCCGAACTGGTGCTAATCGGATGCTGAGCGGAATAGTTGGTAGCCAAACTTGTACCAACAGCGCTTAAATCTTAGCTTTATTAATTTAAATTATTCATACAAAGGCAGCGACTATTCGACATTCACAAAGGACTGAGCCAGTAAAGAACGCGTTCAAAAGGTCTGCAAAGCGGGACAATTACTGTTTCATGTGACGTCACAATGACAAAAGTGTCAGTTGTGACAGAATTAGAACTGAAATCGTTTGAAACTAGTGCGGTTTTTTGCAGGTACCCTGAAGGGAAGTCTGGTTTAAATTAGAACTCACGTACGAAATAAGTACTAATTAGACTGAGACTAGATTTTCGCTAGTTTACAAATCGACAGTTTGAGTCTTCATATCTAATGTTTAACATGTATTTAATATAGAGAAAACCATTCCCATTGACTTTTCTACTGTTTTTACGTGGTATTGTTATACCATGATGGAGCCTTTGTTTCCTTTCTGTAGAACGTCATCAGAGACATCGGTACCTGGTCTTCGAAAGGGCGAGACGGCGGCATAGATAATGCTCTACGCTTTCTATCTCTTCCTCGTCCCTGCAGCTGTGGCAGAAATCATTTGTTTGCAGGCATATGAGCCCCATAGGCGCCCACAAGAGAGTGTTTTGTTAGAATAACCTCTCATGGGCTAATAAAGATGATTTAGAAGCATGCCTGATTCCGATCTCTTTTCGTACAGCTTGGGCCAGATTTGCCTGGACACCCTACATGTTGGATCCATGGCCCATCTTGCGTTAGCTTGTTCCGTGAATTGAGTTCGCGTCCAGTGCATGCAAGTATTCAGCCAGCAGAGGTGATTGTTTGCAAGCTGGTGCCTTCTGGCTTGGAAGTAACACAATAGAATAAGCAAAAGAACTAGATCTTAACTATTCATTTTTACACTAGTTCGGAGCTATCGAAATAGTGACAATAAACCAACTAGTTCTACAGTGGAAATATGTATCTAGTTCGGAACTATAGAAAAGTTTATGCATCCGGGACGATTCCTACAGCTTAGGATATCGCCATGTTAAATTCGCCAGTTGAAAGCATGTGAAAGAGATAGGGCGGACTATTTGGTGCATGCACTAGAAGCGCACCAGTTCTGAACTAGAGATTTTCCCTTCAGGCTGCCTTATCCTGGCTTCCTAAGTCCATATTTTGGTTGATATTTTCGAAGAATAAAATCCTAAAACCATCTTAATAAATGTTGCAGTTCATTGGTCAAAGGATTATGATTGACTATTTTGTTCAGTCGGTTGGGAATTTCTCAAGATTTGGGAATGTTGGCAGTATGTCTAAATAGCTCTCAAAGATATTATATACCAAAAATATAGACAAGTTTGTTGGTTTTAAGGAGTTCATTGTAGGAATTTTTCTATTTAGAAGGAGCGTTTATCAACGACTTTCTCCAATCTGCAGCAATTTAATTTAATTCATTAATAAGATACGCTTTCAGATGCACCCCATAAAAGGATGGAGCCTGAGATCAACACCTCACTTTAAGAACTTAGTAGGTCATTGGTTAGGCCTAGATATCTTCGGCTCCTATGCAAGATTCTTCAGACCGCATTAGATTTTGTTAAATGAAGGCGGCCTCACACCTGAATGATTTGCTTCGATCAGGTTTTCACATTACTTTCTTTTAGTCCAGTACTCTAAGGTAAGAAGTTTTCAAAACTTTCATTAGAAGCCTGACCTACTTGTGTTTTAAGCGGCTTTATGTCGCCCATAGATCGCAGTCTGTACTACTCGATCATAAGACCCATACTATTCGAGGTAGCTATGGTCAACCAGAATGCGTATAACATTGTCAAAAAGTTCTTGAGGCAAAATTCGAAATTCGTCTGGTATAGCTGTATTGTATATTATAAGCAATTTTTACGCAGCATGCAATCCTGCATTGATGGTATATAAGATTTGGACACGTCAGCTTGAAAAATTTAATCAAGTAGACAGTACTATGGTGACCCTTTTGTATAAACAATAAGTTATTAATAAGAATTTCTGACAACCACGAATGCGATACTACCTACACTTAACAAGCAAACTTCACGACCATTTTCGCGAGTTGCACTTCACTAAATATCAACGTGGGAAGTGTTATCAACTCAGAAGATTTGTCACTTTCCTGAAGTATACAGCTACCGAGATATTGTATATTGTATCATCATTCAGACTTAAGAAACATCCGGCCGTTTGCTACACACAGTCAAGGGCTATCAGTTGGCTTCATTGCTACGTAGAAACTGAACGCATTAAATTAAAATTACAGGGATCGATGTTAACCATAGCTGTGAGTTCCAGGTCACAGTGGTGTATATGGGACTAGCTACTTCGGCAACCTAGCATGGCAGGCTACTGACCGGACCAAGGTGAATCAAAAACAGGAATTAACAAGTAAGATAAGGTAAATTTCTTTCCGCACCTATTAGAACCTAGACTAGGGGTATTAACGAGGGTGTTCTGGCTGCGCTCTGGGATTGGAGTACAGAGAGAGTTCTTGAGTACACTAAAAAATGGATGCTAATAGAAGCTGTTGAGCATTCCCTGTGCTGCTATTCTTCGTTGAGAAATATAGGTATGTAATTTTTGGGAATATTGGAGAAAACCCGTTTATACGGTTTTACGTGGTTTGAGAATAGAATTAAAGGCGATATCCAGATTTGAAAAACATTTGAATAATCACAGTCCCTAATAAAAATTGAAAACAAAAGGAAACTAAAGATTAGGTAGTGTACCTTACTTCAAAATATGCAAGTTATGTAACTTTTTCTGATGTTACCAACGCTCTCTAGTCAGACTTCCTTTCAAAAGTCCACCTCGCCCAATCATCGCATCGGATGAAATCTAGGCCATAGACATGCATAAATATCTATGTATCTGCCTTCATAATATCTTTAAAGTATTTAACAGTTTTCCTCACATAACTGACGACCATTCACAAAAAAGCTAAATTTCTTTACTTCATATTGTTTATCAAATTTTTATATATCTCACTAATAACGCTTTCGGTTCTTAGAGAAATTATAGTTCAAATTAATCAGGAGAACGTGTGCCCTTATCTCTGCCTAATACAAAGTTGACCTAAATTCAAAAAAGAGCTGAGTATTGGTGCTAATTTTCGTGCGCTGACTCCATGAAATCAGCGCCATGAGCATTATCGTACGAATATGATAACGCAATTGCGCTAAGTGCTCCAAGCTGGCGCTTAAAAGGGTGTATTACATAGAATGTAAACTTGGCTGGCTCAAAATTATCATAATGCTAGACTAAATGCGCACAACACTAACACAATACCAAACTCATGTCTCCAACTGTCTACTTTTATACGGTGATGTCATTGGCTGTGGCCAGATATTTTGTTTATCCATCTCAACGAATTCCATCGCTGGATGTTCTAAGGTACCTTCGTTGTGGCTAGTTGCATTTCGGAGGACTGGCTGTGGATGAGCGACTATCGATAACCGACACCACGAATTATGTTTTAATTGATTTTACGATCGGGATAAAACCAGTTACGAATTGGATTTCTAAAAGTTTGAATTATTTTGAAATTAATTCGTAATTAAACAACACGAATACTTTCTCATACATTTTTTTCTTTGGTAGTAGTAGCGCTGAATATGCAACCCATTAAAAAATTCAAAAAATTATCAAATGAGATATTTAAAGATGCTCGGAATACGAATTAGTAATTGCAATCTACCATCTCAAAAACTGTGTGCTCTTGTTTGCGCGCTAGCGAAACCAGTTTTGGTCTGACGGCAATGACGCAACGCAGCGCAACGTGTTTAAGACTAATTTTATAGGAGCTAACAGCTTTAATAAATATCAATGTTTCTATGCTCTCCATACTGGCATTATTCCTGCTCTTTATATTGACACTCACAAAGCGGATCCCAGGCACAATGTGGATATAAGGTGAGAGCAAAGGCGAATTCAGAGAGCAGAACTGAATTCAGCCTTGCAAACTAATGACAAATCAAAAGAAAGTTTTTGTTGATTTTGTTTCATTGACATCCTGCTATACCAGATACCTGTTGCCAAAGAATTGACAGAAAAAGAACTACCAAATTTAACTTGGGCGGATCTATACAAGATGATAGCAAAACGAATGAAGAACGACGACGCCGTACTTCAGAATGCGATAGCAAAGGATCTTTTTCGTTTTACTCACATTCCAAATTCCAAAATTTTTTGTATGAATATCGCAAGAGCAATCAATCAGCTGATCACGTGCCATAACCTTGTGTATCAAATATACCACTTGAATATGTTTATTCCGATTGGAAACGGTGTCGCACAAGTGTTAATACGAGGTGTGTTCAAAAAGTATCGCGAATTTTGTGTTTTTTCAAAATTATTTGTTTATTCATGAATATCTATTTTGTCCCCTTCAAAGCAATCCCGATGAGATATTATACACTTGTGCCAACGGTTTTCCCAATCTTCGAAACCCTTCAAAAAATCGCGTAGCGTCGTCCTTTCATTGGGCCTCTTCAGTTTAGGGAACAAGAAAAAGTCACAGGGGCCAGATTTGGGGAATACGGTGGCTGCGGCATCATAAGTGTGTTGTTTTTGGCCAAAAAGTCGCGTCCAAATTGAGCCATTTGATAAATTTTTTTGAATAGGTAAAAATCGAAGATGAGCCCAAACACGTGCAAGCAAATCAGCTGTCAACAATTAAGTGAACATTCAAAATGGCCGAGCTTGTGGGTAGAAGTACCAACATAACGCCACAAAAAATTGAAATTCGAATATACGTAACCAGCAAAAATTCAAAATTCGCCATACTTTTTGAACACACCTCGTAGTCTTCATAACGCAATTTGAAGCTTACGTCAATGTTCATTCATTTGTTGAGAGATATCTTAGTTTGAGTCGGCTGCTAAGTTAAATAATCACCCATCTAATCTGCCATTGCGAACACTCTTCAGTTGACTTTTGAAACACGCCCTATTACAAAATTTGTTTAAAAAATGCCCTATCTTAAAATTCGATTTAAGAACGACCTATTTTTAAATTTGTTTATATATATTTGTTACGTTTTGATCTGAATTTAATACGTTGCATATTGCGTTTGTGAAAAATATTCTGAGAAAGGGCGTTCTTCAACCGAATTTTGAGGTAGGGCGTTATTGAAGCCATTTTTGAGATTTGATGTTTTTTAAAAAATATGCTTGGATAGTGTGTTTTTAACTGTTAGCCGAGATATAGTGATATTCCACTCAGCTGTCGAAGCTCACATTAGAGGTTATATATCTTCCTCTTTCACACAACATAAGTTATTATGAGACATTCTAATCGGTTGGGTGTTATCAGGTAGCTATAGGACACGGCTATGGCTTATCAGACATGACACGCACACATACTAGCGCGTGTAAGAATGACGGGGCGGTACATGATTAAGAATATCATATACATACATAAAAATTAGCATACATAAATTTTGGTCCCGCTTTCAGACGGTTAACGAGTGTCGCACAGTCGTAAAAGCGCGTATTTTACTATGAAGAGTCTTCCTAGAGCGATCTGAATGCCTATAGGTAGCTTGCTAACCATGTGATTCTTGACATAGGCTTATCGTTTGAGGGGGTAAGATTAAACAACTCGTTTATTGGATTTGTAAGAACCACCCTTATATAGATACAGCAGCGAGCACGAAAATATCAGTGGCAATTTTTCTCAAACTTCGCCAATTTAATTCTTCTTATCTTTATTTTTATTTAATTTTAGAAAAAAATCTGTCAATTTCGTAACTGAAACTCTGCAAACTAATCTCAAACAGGTTTTTGAAAAAATTCAAAAATTTGAGAAAATTTTACAAAAATATCAAACTTTTTATACAGAGTTTTCAGAATTTTTATGTAGTTGAGTGGTCAGCCTAATCAATTTCAGTTATGCATGGAACAAGCTATTTGTCTCGCATAATTCGAATGGATTTTTGAGAACTTTATCCTCAGGGTGTTTTTGAATTTTTTTTAATATAGAGGAAAATCCAGAACATCTCTCGGAAAATTGTCAAAACTCAATGCGAATTTTGAGATACCTATAACTTGCGTACTCAAAACCAATTAAAAGCCTCTAAATAAAAAATTCCAAATTTTCGTGAAATTTTCTGGAGTTTTTTCAAAAAAGTTGTTGAGATAGGCTTGCATAGTTTCAGCCACGAAATACCTGGTCATTTTTCCTAAATTATCGAAAATAAAAGAAAAATAATATAATTAATGAAATTTGATCAAAATTTATCTCTGCTATTTTTGTGTTCACTACTATATATATTTATATTTATATATACCTATTATATACATATATGCGCCATTAAACGCTTTTAAGATAAGCAATTTTCGATGAATTCCTAATTAATATATTAATGTTTTTGCTTTTTTATGGTCTATAATTTTTGACTTTCATAAGAATTGTTCTTAAATTAATTTTTTTCCTTCTGGTTGCTAGGTCAATATTTTAATGCATCAAAATTGTACAGCTTGTAACTTTAGTACAAACCAGTACGGCCAAATCGGACCACCATAGCATATATCCCCCATACAACCGATTTTTCAGAAAACTGAATTTTTGTCATATCTTCTTCAATTTATCAGATTGAAGTTTCAAACTTCACCATATGCTTTCATTTATTACACATGTTGTTGATGAGATCGGTCGGATATATGCAGCTAGAGGCTTCAAATTTCACCAGATGCTTACGTATAGGGCATTCATAATTGTCTGAAACAAAAAAATTTATAGATCGGCCGTATATATAGTATATATCCTATACAACTGATTGTTCAGAGAAGAACATTTTTGTAATTTCTCCAGGATTTTAAAAGCTAGACTTGCTGTCTGAAAAAAATCATAGAGATCGGTCGCATATATAGTATATACCCCAGATAAACCGTAATTTCCGCCCCCTTTTTAGGGGCTATAAGCTGCAAATTTCATTAAATGTTAACGTATATGTCATATATTATTCAGATAAGTGATTCATGGTCATGCAGACCACAAAAAATTTAAACTTGATGTTTATCTGAAAAACCGCTTAAGAATGTACATCAGTTCTTTACATATTACATATCTTATACAGTCGATTATTTGGATCTTACAAATGGGATAAGATTATTGTTCAGCTCCATTCATGAAAGGTATGAAGTCTTTGCCACAACCGAAAACAGTCCCGTTCTTACTTGCTTGTTCTTAATATATTATATAATATATAATATATTTCTTTTATCAGCTGTTGTCTCACTATGACTGACTTAAGCAGCGAGGAGACTTATCTGTATTGGGCTATTTTTAAACACAGACGTTTTAAGTTTTATAAAACGCAACATTTGTTGCTGGGCCAAAAAATAAAGATAGCGCTATTTACATTTTATATACATACTATATAAGTCTGTATTTTCCCATATGAACATTAGACTGTGACGAATAATAACAATTGAAAAAGACCAACCCTATATTATATAATTTGGGATTTAAAAAGTGGGTTGCTAGCAACTATAGTATTAATATTGAGGTCTAATATTCAAGAGAGCAACTAAATAAACAAAGTCTTCTCCGAGCATACCGATTTTTTTTGCTAAGCCCCCATTACGTGACGCAAAAATAAATATCTACATTAAGGTGGCGTTATAAATAAAAAAAAAAATAAGTAAGGAAGGGACTGTCTTCGGCTGTGCCGAAGACTTCATACCTTTCATGAATAGGGGTGAACAATAATCTTCTCCCGTTCGTAATCTCCAAATAATCGGATGTATATGATAAGAAATATATAGTGAACAGATGTACATACCTAAATGATTTTTAAGATAAATATAAAATAAAAATTGGCAAAAAACCTCCTTATCTGAACGATCGGTTGTATGGGATATATATTATATATAGCTCCGATCGAAATGATTTTTACTGAAAATCTTCTATGATATATTAGAATAAATATCACCAAGTTTAACGTTTTTATATTGGAAATTAAGGAAGAAATGGCTAAAAATCTTTCTATCTGAACGATCGGTTGTATGGGATATATATTATATATAGCTCCGATCGAAATGATTTTTTTATTAAATCTTCTATGATATATTAGAATAAATGTCACCAAGTTTAACGTTTTTATATTGGAAATTAAAGGAGTAACTGCCTAAAATCTTTCTATCTGAACGATCGGTTGTATGGGATATATACTATATATGCTCCGATGAAAGTGATTTTTCCAGAAAATCTTCTATGATATATTAAAATATATATCACCGAGTTTCACGTTTATACTTTCTAAATTAAGGGAGAAATGGCCAAAAATTGTTCTATCTGAACTATCGGTTGTATGGGATATAACTATATATAGCTCCGATCGAAGTGATTTTTTCAGGATATCTTCTATGATATATTAGAATATATATCACCGAGTTTCACGTTTATACTTTCTAAATTACGGCAGGAAGGACCAAAATCGTGTTATCTGAACCATTGGTTGTATGGGAGATATATGTTATAGTGGTTCGATCCTACCGGATCCGACAAATGTCTAATATAATACAAAAATACATCCTTGTGCCAAATTTCATTGAGATATCTGGAAATTTGAGGGACAAGTTTGCGTTCAAACAGACAGACGGACGGACGGACAGACGGACATGGCTATATCAACTCAGTTCGTCGCCCTGATCAATTCGGTATACTTAATGGTGAGTCTATCTTCTATATTTCTCAATGTTACAAACATGGGACCAAAGTTAATATACCATTTCATGTTCATGAAAGGTATAACAAGTAAGGAAGGCTAAGTTCGGGTGTAACCGAACATAACATACTCAGTTGAGAGCTATGGAGACAAAATAAGGAAAATCAATCTGGGGTAACCCTGGAATGTGGTTGTATAACATGTGTATCAAATGAAAGGTATTAAAGAGTATTTTAAGAGAGAATAGGCCATAGTTCTATGGATGAACGCCATTTAGGGATATCGCCATAAAGGTAGACCAGGGCTGACTCTAGAATTTGTTTGTACGATATGGGTATCAAATGAAAGGTGTTACTGAGCATTTTAAGAGGCAGTGGGCCTTAGGTCTATCGGTGGACGCCTTTTCGAGATGTCCCCATTAAGGTGGACCAGGGGTGATTCTATAATGTGTTTGTACGATATGGGTATCAAATGAAAGCTGTTAATGAGTATTTTGAAAAGGAGTGATCCTTAGTTCCATAGGTGGACGCCGTTTCGAGATATCGCCATAAAGGTGGACCAGGGGTGTCTCTAGAATGTGTTTGTACGATATGGGAATCAAATGAAAGGTGTTATTGAGCATTTTAAGAGGGAGGGGGCATTAGGTCTATAGGTGGGCGCCTTTTCGAGATATCGCCATTAGGGTGGGCCAGGGGTGACTCTAGAATGTGTTTGTACGATATGTGCATCAAACGAAAGGTGTTACTGAGCATTTTAAGAGGGAGTGGGCATTAGGTCTATAGGTGGACGCCTTTTCGAGATATCGCCATTAGGGTGGGCCAGGGGTGACTCTAGAATGTGTTTGTACGATATGTGCATCAAACGAAAGGTGTTACTGAGCATTTTAAGAGGGAGTGGGCATTAGGTCTATAGGTGGACGCCCTTTCGAGATATCGCCATTAGGGTGGGCCAGGGGTGACTCTAGAATGTTTGTACGATATGGGTATCAAACGAAAGGTGTTACTGAGCATTTTAAGAGGGAGTGGGCATTAGGTCTATAGGTGGACGCCTTTTCGAGATATCGCCATTAGGGTGGGCCAGGGGTGACTCTAGAATGTGTTTGTACGATATGGGTATCAAATGAAAGGCGGTAAGGAGTATTTTAAAAGGGAGTAATCCTTAGTTCTATAGGTGGACGCCTTTTCGAGATATCGCCATAAATGTGGACCAAGGGTGACTCTAGAATGTTTGTACGATATGGGTATCAAACGAAAGGTGTTACTGAGCATTTTAAGAGGGAGTGGGCATTAGGTCTATAGGTGGACGCCTTTTCGAGATATCGCCATTAGGGTGGGCCAGGGTGACTCTAGAATGTGTTTGTACGATATGGGTATCAAATGAAAGGTGGTAATGAGTATTTTAAAAGGGAGTAATCCTTAGTTCTATAGGTGGACGCCTTTTCGAGATATCGCCATAAAGCTGGACCAAGGGTGACTCTAGAATGTTTGTACGGTATGGGTATCAAACGAAAGGTGTTACTGAGCATTTTAAGAGGGAGTGGGCATTAGGTCTATAGGTGGACGCCTTTTCGAGATATCGCCATTAGGGTGGGCCAGGGTGACTCTAGAATGTGTTTGTAAGATATGGGTATCAAATGAAAGGTGGTAATGAGTATTTTAAAAGGGAGTAATCCTTAGTTCTATAGGTGGACGCCTTTTCGAGATATCGCCATTAGGGTGGGCCAGGTGTGACTCTAGAATGTTTGTACGATATGGGTATCAAACGAAAGGTGTTACTGAGCATTTTAAGAGGGAGTGGGCATTAGGTCTATAGGTGGACGCCTTTTCGAGATATCGCCATTAGGGTGGGACAGGGGTGACTCTAGAATGTTTGTATGATATGGGTATCAAACGAAAGGTGTTACTGAGCATTTTAAGAGGGAGTGTACATTAGGTCTATAGGTGGACGCCTTTTCGAGATATCGCCATTAGGGTGGGCCAGGGGTGACTCTAGAATGTTTGTACGATATGGGTATCAAACGAAAGGTGTTACTGAGCATTTTAAGAGGGAGTGGACATTAGGTCTATAGGTGGACGCCTTTTCGAGATATCGCCATTAGGGTGGGCCAGGGTGACTCTAGAATGTGTTTGTACGATATGGGTATCAAATGAAAGGTGGTAATGAGTATTTTAAAAGGGAGTAATCCTTAGTTCTATAGGTGTACGCCTTTTCGAAATATCGCCATTAGGGTGGGCCAGGTGTGACTCTAGAATGTTTGTACGATATGGGTATCAAACGAAAGCTGTTACTGAGCATTTTAAGAGGGAGTGGGCATTAGGTCTATAGGTGGACGCCTTTTCGAGATATTGCCATTAGGGTGGGCCAGGGGTGACTCTAGAATGTTTGTACGATATGGGTATCAAACGAAAGGTGTTACTGAGCATTTTAAGAGGGAGTGGACACTAGGTCTATAGGTGGACGCCTTTTCGAGATATCGCCATTAGGGTGGGCCAGGGGTTACTCTAGAATGTTTGTACGATATGGGTATCAAACGAAAGGTGTTACTGAGCATTTTAAGAGAGAGGGGGCATTAGTTCTATAGGTGGACGCCTTTTCGAGATATCGCCATTAGGGTGGGACAGGGGTGACTCTGGTATGTTTTTGTACGATATGGATATCAAATTAAAGGTATTAATGAGGGTTTTAAAAGCGAGTGGCCCTTAGATGTATATGTGAAGGCGTTCTCGTGATATCCACCAAAATGTGGACCAGGTGATCCAGAAAATCATCTGTCGGGTACTGCTAATTTATTTATATATGCAATACCACTAACAGTATTCCTGCCAAGATTCCAAGGGCTGTTGATTTCGCCTTGTAGAACTTTTTCATTTTCTTCTACTTAATATGGTAGGTGTCACACCCATTTTACAAAGATTTTTCCAAAGTTATATTTTGCGTCAACAAACCAATCCAGTTACCATGTTTCATCCCTTTTTTCGTATTTGGTATAGAATTATGGCATTTTTTTCATTTTTCGTAATTTTCGATATCGATAAAGTGGGCGTGGTTATGGTCAGATTTCGCCCATTTTTTATACCAAGAAAAAGTGAGCTCAGGTAAGTACGTGGGCTAAGTTTAGTAAAGATATATCGGATTTTGCTCAAGTTATTGTGTTAATGGCCGAGCGGAAGGACAGACGGTGGACTGTGTATAAAAACTGGGCGTGGCTTCCACCGATTTCGCCCATTTTCACAGAGAACAGTTACCGTCATAGAATCTATGCTCCTACCAAATTTGAGAAGGATTGGTAAATTTTTGTTCGACTTATGGCAATAAAAGTATTCTAGACAAACTAAATGAAAATGGGCGGAGCCACGCCCATTTTGAAATTTTCTTTTATTTTTGTATTTTGTTGCATCATATCATTACTGGAGTTGAATTTTGACTTAATTTACTTATATACAGTAAAGATATTAAATTTTTTGTTAAAATTTGAATTAAAAAAAATTTTTTTTTAAAAAGTGGGCGTGTTCTTAATCCAATTTTGCTAATTTTTATTTAGCACATATAGAGTAATAGTAGTAACGTTCCTGCCAAATTTCATCATGATATCTTCAACGACTGCCAAATTACAGCTTGCAAAACTTTTAAATTACCTTCTTGTAAAAGTGGGCGGGGCCACGCCCATTGTCCAAAATCTTACTAATTTTCTATTCTGCGTCATAACATCAACCCATCTACCAAGTTTCGTCGCTTTATCTGTCTTTTGTAATGAGTTATCGCACTTTTTCGGTTTTTCGAAATTTTCGATATCGAAAAAGTGGGCGTGGTTATAGTCCGATATCGTTCATTTTAAATAGCGATCTGAGATGAGTGCTCAGGAACCTACATACCAAATTTCATCAAGATACCTCAAAATTTACTCAAGTTATCGTGTTAACGGACGGACGGACGGACGGACGGACGGACATGGCTCAATCAAATTTTTTTTCGATCCTGATTATTTTGATATATGGAAGTCTATATCTATCTCGATTCCTTTATATATGTACAACCAACCGTTATCCAATCAAACTTAATATACTCTGTGAGCTCTGCTCAACTGAGTATAAAAATAATTGTTCCACTCTCAACCCTTCAGAAGGTAATATCTAGATCAAAACTGTCACATATAATTTTGGTGCTGATTGGCTGATTGGGGTGGGGTAAAGGATATCGCACATAGGTCAAAGTTGAGTAGTTTGCTAGGTAAACACAAAAAATTAAACTCTCTCATCAGTAAGCTTTTCGGGAGCTAAGTCTTGAGCTCCAAATTTCCAACTCTATCTACTAAGCCATATGAATGCCCCGCTGCACGCTTTGTAATTTGTCTCTAAGTATTGCCATTGTTTGTTGCTTTTCTTTTATACAAACTAGGTACTATATATTTTTTATACAAATTATGTGGAATATTTTCAGATGCGTTCAACAGCATTTGACCTAGTAACATTCGATTTTTAGCAGGTATTTATTTGCAATGCTTCCTCTGTTCACTATTATATAAATATAATTAATATTTATATGCAGCCGCCGCGGTGTGGTGGTAGAAACGATTTTTTCAATTAGAAAAAAGTTTTTTTCAAGCGGGGGTGCTCCTCGGCGGCGATTTAGCAAGCACTCCAAATGTATTTCTGCCATGAAAAGCTTCTCAGTGTAAACTCATCTGCCTTGCAGATGCCTGTCGGAGTCGGCATAGAACATGTAGGTCCCGTCCCGCCAATTTATAGGAAAAATAAAAAAGGAGCACGATGAGAATTGGAAGAGAAGCCCGGCCTTAAATTCCTTCGGAGGTCATCGCGCCTTACATGTATTCATTTTATTTAAATTATATGTATTTAATTAGCGATGTGTATTGATTTATAGAACTTTTTTATTAAAATTTTTTTGTTATCAAACTTTGTTTTTTTGCTATCAAGTTCTGGAAACGGTTGAGGAATGTTGCGCAGTGACTCAAATTCAGGTTTTATTGTACTGAGTTCTCATACGGCAATCTGAGCATGGATCTCGCTACAACACGTCCCAACAGTATTCAGTCGAGACTAAAGTTTACATGTGATAAGTTTGTTGGTGTTGTTCACACATATCATTTATAAGGACCACCCTCACGTACAAATGTGCATAAGGAAGAATGTATACTAATAGCGAAATACGTTATGCTTTTTTTTAGAACTATTAGGTATGGAATATGAGGACATTAGTGCAAAACTGGGACCGAACCGTAATATTTTTTAAATCACAAAGCTCCGAAATGGTGTATCGGATTAATGAGTGTGTGATTAATGAATGTGTGGATATGTTAAAAAGGGAAAAAGCGTACTCACTGGATCCATAAAATATTATTATTTTTTTCAATAGCTGGATAGTCTAATTTTTATCGCTTAAGTGAAAATAGTTTTCGATCCGCTATCGCATGTTACGATTCCGTAACTTATGTCACTCCAGACTAAAAACTGTGACATGATTTTTTAAGCCGCATATTTTAAGGGATACCAAAAGGTAGTTTAGTCCACTTACAACAGAGCAGTGATCAAAATGGATTATGGATTACACCAATTTTGTGGTCATATCCTAATATCTCGTGGATGGTATGGTCATCAGCTCATCTCTTTAGGTGATAATATTTTAAAGATGCAAACAAAAACAAAAAAAAGATAGAGACCTACAAGTTGTAACCAGATAAGTCGATAACCAGCTGAAGTACGATATCCCATTTGCAAACAAAAATATCGCCCTCACATAAAATTCCACTGCAAAATTATTTGCAAATAGCCATCAAAAATCCTTCGTTTTCCAGATGTCACTTATTATTAACTATGTTGTTGTAGGAATATTGGGCAGTGTAAAATTTTCCACCAATTTCTTACTTAAATATCCATATTTAATGCTTTGTTATCAAACAAAAAGTACGAAACACAAAAAGTACTAAGAATAAAAGGCACACAAAGCGTAGACAAGGCAACTGATGCATATTCATGGTAACTAACATAAAAGAAGGGCTTTTCTGATGAAAATGGTCTTAAATTTTTTTGTTTAGGATCCCTGGTTCTTTGTGTTTTTTTTTTAGGTAATAGTTATAAGAAAAATTAGGGCAAAGAAAATTGTAGTACACTGAAAGAAAAAGACTGGTAAAATTAACCAAAATACGGGTCAATTCAACCGAAATTTCTGTCAATTTTTATCCATCGCAACAAGATATTGAATCAGTAGTCAAATGAACAAAAAAAGTTGTTGCGACACTTTTGTATGAAAGTACCTATGTTGCCATATAAATAAATAAATGTAAGGCGCGATAACCTCCGAAGAGATTTTAGGCCGAACTTCTCTTTCAATTTGCATCGTGCTCTTTTTTAATTATACTCAGTTGAGCAGAGCTCACAGAGTATATTAACTTTGATTGGATAACGGTTGGTTGTACAGGTATAAAGGAATCGAGATAGATATAGACTTCCATATATCAAAGTCATCAGTATCGAAAAAAAATTTGATTAAGCCATGTCCGTCCGTCCGTCCGTCCGTCTGTCCGTTAACACGATAACTTGAGTAAATTTTGAGATATCTTGACGAAATTTGGTATGTAGGTTCCTGAGCGCTCATCTCACATCGCTATTTAAAAAGAACGATATCGGACTATAACCACGCCCACTTTTTCGATATCGAAAATTTCGAAAAATCGAAAAATTGCGATAATTCATTACCAAAGAGGGATAAAGTGATGAAACTTGGTAGGTGGGTTCAGCTTATGACGCAGAATAGAAAATAACTAAAATTTTGGACAATGGGCGTGGCACCGCCCACTTTTAAAAGAAGGTAATTTAGAAGTTTTGCAAGCTGTAATTTGGCAGTCGTTGAAGATATCATGATGAAATTTGGCAGGAACGTTACTCCTATTACTATATGTATGCTTAATAAAAATTAGCAAAATCAGAGAACGACCACGCCCACTTTTAAAAAAAAATTTTATTAAAGTGAAATTTTTACAAAAAATTTAATATCTTTACAGTATATAAGTAAATTATGTCAGCATTCAACTCCAGTAATGCTATGGTGCAACAAAATACAAAAATAAAAGAAAATTTCAAAATGGGTGTGGCTCCGCCCTTTTTCATTTGATTTGTCTATTTGTACATTTAATGCTATAAGTCGAACAAAAATTTACCAATCCTTGTGAAATTTGGTAGCGGCTTAGGTTCTAGGACGATAACTGTTTTCTGTGAAAAAGGGCGAAATCGGTTGAAGCCACGCCCAGTTTTTATACACAGTCGACCGTCTGTCCTATCGCTCGGCCATTAACACGATAACTTGAGCAAAAATCGATATATCTTTACTAAACTCAGTTCACATAATTATCTGAACTCACTTTCTATTGGTATAAAAAATGGCCGAAATCTGACTATGACCACGCCCACTTTCTCGATATCGAAAATTACGAAAAATGAAAAAAGTGCCATAATTCTATACCAAATACGAAAAAAGGGTTTAAACATGGTAATTAGATTGGTTTATTGACGCAAAATATAACTTTGGAAAAAACTTTGTAAAATGGGTGTGACACCTACCATATTAAGTAGAAGAAAATTAAAAAGTTCTACAAGGCGAAATCAACAGCCCTTGGAATCTTGGCAGGAATACTTAGTGGTATTGCATATATAAATAAATTAGCAGTACCCGACAGATGATTTTCTGAATCACCTAGTCCACATTTTGGTCGATATCGCGAGAACGCCTTCACATATACATCTAAGGGCCACTCGCTTTTAAAACCTTCATTAATACCTTTAATTTGATATCCATATCGTACAAACACATTCTAGAGTCACCCCTGGCCCACCCTAATGGCGATATCTCGAAAAGGCGTCCACCTATAGACCTAATGCCCACTCCCTCTTAAAATGCTCAGTAACACCTTTCGTTTGATACCCATATCGTACAAACATTCTAGAGTCACCCCTGGCCCACCCTAATGGCGATATCTCGAAAAGGCGTCCACCTATAGACCTAATGTCCACTCCCTCTTAAAATGCTCTGTAACACCTTTCGTTTGATACCCATATCGTACAAACATTCTAGAGTCACCCCTGGCCCACCCTAATGGCGATGTCTCGAAAAGGCGTCCACCTATAGACCTAATGCCCACTCCTTCTTAAAATGCTCAGTAACACCTTTCGTTTGATACCGATTTCGTACAAACATTCTAGAGTCACCCCTGGCCCACCCTAATGGCGATATCTCCAAAAGGCGTCCACCTATAGACCTAATGCCCACTTCCTCTTAAAATGCGCATTTACACCTTTCGTTTGATACCCATATCGTACAAACACATTCTAGAGTCACCCCTGGCCCACCCTAATGACGATATCTCGAAAAGGCATCCACCTATAGAACTCATGCCCACTCCCTCTTAAAATGCTCATTACCACCTTTCATTTGATACCCATATCGTACAAACACATTCTAGAGTCACACCTGGTCCACCTTAATGGCGATATCTCGAAAAGGCGTCCACCGATAGACCTAAGGCCCACTCCCTCTTAAAATGCTCAGTAACACCTTTCATTTGATACCCATATCGTACAAACAAATTCTAGAGTCAGCCCTGGTCCACCTTTATGGCGATATCCCTAAATGGCGTCGATCCATAGAACTATGGCCTACTCTCTCTTAAAATACTCTTTAATACCCTCCATTTGATACACATGTCATACAACCACATTCCAGGGTTACACTAGGTTCATTTTCCTACATGGTGATTTTCCTTATTTTGTCTCCATAGCTCTCAACTGAGTATGTAATGTTCGGTTACACCCGAACTTAGCCTTTCTTACTTGTTTTTCGTACAAATTGGCGGGACGCGACCTAATTGTTTTATGCCGACTCCGAACGGCATCTGCAAGGCATATGAGTTTTCACTGAGAGCATTTCATGGTAGAAATACATTCGGAGTCCTTGCCGAACACTGCCGAGGGGCGACTCCGCTTAGAAAAATTTTCTTCTAATTGAAAAAGCTTGTTTCTAAAATTTTGATGTTGCTTTTCCCGGGTTGTGACCCCGGGGTCTTCGGTGTGGTAAGCGGAGCACGCTACCATCACAGCGCTGCGGCCGCCATATAAATACGTAAATATGTGAATACAAAAATACGCATGTTTGCTATATGAATATAGAAATGAAAATAGTAGTCACAAAACTGATTCTCAATTCTTACAGTTGCAGCTCAGCTCATTCTCAATTTCTTCTCTCGCATGTAGTTGCCACACTTGATTGTTTCGAACAAAACTTGTAGTATAAATGTTTGACGTAACATTTTAAAAAGAGGAATTGTCAGTTATAGGAAAGTAAAGAATAAAATCGCAGGAAAGTAATTCACCACTGGAGTAACTTTACATGTAATTCGGCAAGTTTAATTTTCGTAACACTTTAAGTTGAAACGATTCCAAAACAACTCAAACTTTTATTTTGTCGGAAACATCAACATTAAAACAGGATGTTTTTTTATTATCTTATTAGATTCGTTCGCGTGAGTGAAAATTCATAAAAACTTGAACAAAATGTTACTAACTTTGGAAAAATCCTGTTCATTCAAGAAAAAATTTTGCAACAAGAGGGCGCAATTTTGCATTTCGCTTGGACGAGAAGTAGCAAAATTGCATCTGATAAATAGGTGCATCTCATAATTTTTTGCACAGTAAATTCAAAAAAGGATTTTTTCGTTTTGTATTGATAACTGAAAAACTAGGTTTTTATTGTTTTCCCCATTTTGTGTATTTTTTCGATTCGATGGTTTTCTTATTTTGGTGTTTTTTTTTAACAAGTGGCACCATCGTCATAAGTACAAAGTAGAGAGCGCAGTGTGCGTAAAATTCTCTTTGAAATTTGCTCATGGATTGACAGTTGATCGCCGTTTAAATGACCTGTAAGATCATTTGTGTTAAAAGAAAAATCAGTTAGATTGATTAGGAATCTGTCAATTTTACATAATTTTGTTAACTTAAGGACGACAATTTCTCTTCTGTTCAAATGACTAAACTAATTTGTTCAGTTAACAAAGAACTCGGTCGAGTTAACCATAATTCGATCAATTTCACCGAATCTCCGTTAAGTCAAGAACAACAAAACCGATTTGTTGATTTTTCTAGCACCATTTCTTTCAGTGTATATATGACAAACCGCCGAATTCAATACCATAATACATTAGCATTGCCATGGTAAAATTTTTTTTTGATATTTTTTATTCATGCTGCGCAAAATGGTTTGAACACAATAGAGTATTGTGTATGATGTAATATAATGATCCAAACATAAGAGAATTTATATGTACACAGGAATATAAATGTACATACAAGTTGTAGGAGTAAGACTGACAATTAATGAAGCTGGGATAGACCATTAATACAATATTTGAGACGACACAACCTACAAACCAAGGTTGGAACTACCCTAGAACTAAATCAAAGTAAATAGCGAAAAAAAAAAAACAAAAACGAAACTCCCAAACTTAAGAAAGCAGCAATAAATTTTGAGAGAAATGGTAAGACAATCATTGAAAACTATTTTTTTCTGCAGTAGATGTGATGTTTTTCCTGCAATGAGATAATTGTTATGTTATAAAATGAGCAATGAAAAATGCATGGTTTTTCTTTACTACTATTTTGTTGAATCCATCTAAAAGATCGTAGTAGATCTTGCGTAAACCGTAGTAGTGTAGACAATTTGTATGTTGTCCCTAAAACATATTAAATCTACTGAGATTGTAGTAAAGTTCCAATTCTGCAACATGATTTGGCTTTAATTTCTTTTTTTCAAATATGGATTTAAAATTCGTGAAAAAAATCATGGGTATCAAGTTCTATGATATGCGATCTGTGAACTATATAAGTGCTAGTCTAGAAAAATAATATTTCTATGTAACTTACGCTCGCCCAGGGGTTAAAGTTACCTATATAACACCAGAGGTAACCCGAAAAAAATTGGAGCTTTTTGAGAAGTGCTTCTTATTGATAACAGCCGATTACAACTTATTATCGATAACATGCCACTTACCACTTACTATCGATAACGGCAGTAACAAATTGGTAACACTCTGATAATTAGTCGATAAATTTTCGATAACAAATCGATAGCACGCCGATCAAAATTGCTAACGCTTAAATAACTAATCTTTTCGATAGTAATTTCGATGACATATCGTAAATTTTTTTATAGCAAATTGAAAATTTTTCCAAACATATCGAAAGTTTTTCGAAATAAAACGATACATTTTTGATACCATATCGATAAGGAGTCAATAAATTTTCGATTAAAGACCATTACTCGTCGATAAAAGCTGGTAGCACTTTGATAACTTTTATTACCGACAGACAATGTATAACAATTCCACAAAAAATCGATAACTTGTCGTAAAGTAGTGAATAACACGTCCATGACCCGTGGATAACAAATCGATTAATAACCGATAATAAACACTCCGTCCGGTCTCGATTTCGGCTTCCGCTATGGCTTGTAGTTTTCCTCTTTTTTATTTAAATTTCTTTCATTTTACTTTAATTTACTCCATTTAATTTTTTGTTTATTTGATTTTAACTTATATTATTTTACATTACCTTATTTTACTTAAGTTTTTCATTCATTTTAATTTATTGTAAATTTTTTAAATTAAATTTTATTTTATTTTAATTTAAATTATTTGCCTATAGATTATGTTATTTTATTTAATGTTCTGTTACACTATATTTTATTTTTTGTTTTTAATTTTCTTATTTTGTTTTAATTAAATTTTTTTTTCTTTTATTTGATTTGATTTCAATTAAATTAAATTTATTTTATTTCATTCTATTTTATTTTATTTTATTTGTGTAATATTATATTTTATTTTACATTTATTTATTTCTTTTTATTTTAGTTTAGTTTATTTTCTTTTCTTTTATTTTAGCATAGTTTTCTTTAGTTTGTTTTTTTTTGAATTTATTATTTTTATTTTATATCATTTTATTTTATTTTATTTTATTCTATTTTAATTTAGCTTATTTTATTTTCTTTTTTTAATTTATTTTATTTTATTTTATTCAATTCAATTTCATCTTATTTTAAATTATTTGTGGTTTTTGGTACCACATATGACTGAATGCTTCAACAATAAATGTTCTAGCAATGCGTGGGATTTTTACCAAATTTTATATTTCATTAAAAACACAGCTATGTATGTCATTCTGTCGCCCAAATATGTAATTTTAAAGTTTTTATTATAGAATTCGACACAGAAGATCGACTGTTTTGCTCTTAAAGTCGAATAAGGAATAGGCCTTTAATTTAAAAAACCATATAGGATTATAGGTCTAATCAAACCACTAATCAATGGGTGCCTACTAGTAAAATAATAAATTAAAAAAATAATAAATTAGATAAATAAAAATTATATGAAAAATTCATTGAGAACATTAATTTACTAAGTCACATTCTTGTACATATATATAACGAATCCATACTACATACCTATAAGTATTTTTGTATATGTATATGTACATATGTATATTATGACTCCGCTTATTTTGGCATCTTTACCAGCTAAGAAAATCACTCGCACTAAATATTCTTATGACAGCTCATTGCCAAGACAATTCCACAAATATTCTTACGTAAATAATACTTTCAAGTTATGTATGTATGTATGTGTACATTTATATACTTAGGCTGTATCTTATTCAAGACTTTATTCTTAGAAATAAGCTCAGGCCTATTCAATATACGATAAATGTGATATCTAAATGGCAGCAGGCAGCGCAATCATCGGCGTCTCTATCTTTTTCCATACCCCGTCCCGTATTAAAGTAATCCATATATTTTATGTAGATTTAAATAGGCCTATAAATTTATTTCAATAAATTAGCGAATTTCATAGCATGGCAACCAAATTAAGTTAATGGCATTAAAAGGCAGTGTAGTGCTAAGAAAAAAAGGGGAAAACTAACATCAGCAAACAGCAAAGGGTAGCGTGATGTTTGTAGAAGTGATATCACTGCCTTTGGATGATGTTATTACGTTATGTTTCTTTGCTTACATGTGGGTATGGCATTTTTTCTTTAGCTGAGGTGAAGCCTATAGAATTTTTTCTGTTTACTGATTCATAGTTCCTTCGTATGTCATAATATTATTTATTTATTTTTTTTTAAAGTCGACAATTAGACATAGCGGTGGATTTCTACAGAAAAAAATACTAATGCAGGAATCGGTCACTTCTTATCTGGTTGGAAAGGGCATATTACGCTATTTCTAGGTCAAATGAAATTGTTTCAAATCAACCGAAACTTTTTCAAGTAAAATCAAACTTTTTTTCATATCAAATGAAACTTCTTTCAACTCAAATCAATCTTTTCTCATATCAAATTAAACTTTTTTCAATTGTAATACATTTTTTTTTCAAATAAAATGAAACTTTTTTCACGTATTGAAATTTTTTTCATGTTTGATTATATTTTTTCAAACCAAATAAAATTTTATCTAGTCAAATGAAACGTTTTTTCAAATCTAAAGAAAATTCTTTTTTCAAACATACTAAAATTTTTTCACTCAACTTTTGCACTCAGCAGTTGATATTTTAAGCTACCGTTAGCTTTAAACAGCTCAATAGTTTTTATTTTAAAAGCAAGATTCAAAACCTGTAGATGTTACAAAGCAAACAAAAAAAAATTAAGAAAGTTTCATTTGATTTGAAAAAAGTGTCGTTTGAAATGAAAAATAGTTTCACTTGATTGAAACTTGAAAAAAGTTTCTTTGGATTGATAAAACGTTTTTTTTTTTTTCATTTGAAAAGAATTTCACTTGATTTGAAAAAAAAAATTTCATTTGATTCAAGTATAGTTTTATTTGACTTAAAAAAATTTAATTGATTCTACTTGAGCTTTATTTGACTTGAAAAAGTTTCATATTAAATGAAAAAAAGTTTTATTTGATGGCAAAATGTTTCAATTTACCTGAAAAAGATTCATTTGAAGAGAAGAGATTTTCATTTGACTTGAAAAAGTTTTATTTTACTTGAAAAAAGTTTCATTTGTTTGAAAAAAAGTTTAATTTAATTTGAAAAAGTTTCATTTGTTTGAAAAAAAGTTTAATTTGATTTGAAAAAGTTTCATTTGATTTGAAAAAAGTTTTATTTTACTTGAAAAAAGTTTCATTTGTTTGAAAAAAAGTTTTATTTGATTTGTAAAAGTTTCATTTGATTAAAAAAGAGTTTATTTGACTTGAAAAAAGATTCATATCAAATTAAAAAAAGGCTGATTGCAAAATGTTTCAATGTACTTGAAAAAAGTTTCATTTGAAAAGAAGAAAGTTTCATTTGATTGAAAAAAGTTTTATTTGATTTGAACTTGAGTTTTTTTGACTTGAAAAAACTCTCGCTTGATTTGAAACAAGTTTCGTTTGAAATGAAAAAAGCTTCATAATTAAAGAAAAAAGTTTTATTTGATTGAAAAAAAGTTTTATTTGATTTGAAAAAAATTTCACTTGATTTGAAAAAAAGGTTCGTTTGAAATGAAAAAAGTTTTATTTGATTTAAAAAAGTTTCATTTGAAAAACGGAAAGTTTCATTTTCTTTGAAAAAAATTCCATTTGATTTGACAAAAGGTTTATTTGACTTGAAAAAAGTTTCATTCGATTGAAAAAATGTTTTATTTGTTTTTAAAAATGGTTCACTTGATTTGAAAACAGTTTTATTTGACTTGAAAAAAGTTTCATTTGACCTTACAATGCTATACTAATCCTTACCCACACCTGATTGTAAATTTATTTATAACAAATCCCTAACAGCCACAGGGCCTAAATTTCTATCAACGTGCTTGATACTTCTCAGCTATAAAAACTAATATGATTCAATAAAAAATTAAAATAAACCATTAAAAAAATTCATTACATTTTACGAATATATGAAATTTGTACAGACCATTGAATCCAATAATAAATCCATATATGCGAAATTTTCTTTTGAAACAATTACGTGAATGTGCTTAACTGTTCCAACGTCGCTCAAATTTAATTTCTTTTCTTATACCAGCTCCCCTCATGCTAAAACTTCGTTTGGTTGCCAGTTTCCGCATTATTTGTAAACGACAAACATTTTCACATTTAAATATAACTCACTGCTGTTTCCTGTTTTCGTATCATTGCTTAAATAGTAAGATTTTGAAAGTAAAACTTTTGCTAACATCTTTTTATTCCAAGACATGAATACAAAGTACACAAAC
Organism: Eurosta solidaginis; assembly: GCF_040869045.1. Classification (NCBI taxonomy): domain Eukaryota; kingdom Metazoa; phylum Arthropoda; class Insecta; order Diptera; family Tephritidae; genus Eurosta; species Eurosta solidaginis. Next base: position 321,074,596 of record NC_090319.1, on the reverse strand, counting down.
CCTCATACATACATATATACACCCTTAGCCTTAAATTTAAGCCAAACACATGTAATTATTTAAATATTTACGCTCAACCCATAATTGCTTACCGGAAGTCAAGGTTTGTTTAGCAGTCCTTGCTTGTCAGTTACAGTTATTGTCCTCCGAAATTGCTCTAACAAAGTTGAAACACAACATTGCTTGAAAAATTTCCTCAACCGTATATTTTTTTCATTATCTAGCTAAATTTGTTTGTAGCTTTCAATATTATAAGGTCAATACGTTATTATGTTGGCTTCTGTGAGTGGAAGTGGAGTGAAGTGGAAGTTTTGAGACCCATTTTAATTTTTAATATAAGCTACAACAACGACGTGGCTTTGGTCGAGTATGTGTGTCAAAAGATCGATCGTCGCAGCAATGCAGACTTGGATCTCAATTTCGGGAGAAATGGCTTTGAAGAGTTATAATGGCATTAGCTGCCGGCCTGCCCGTCCTATTGTTGTTGTAGCGAAAAAGACACTCCCCAAAGCTTATGAGGTACTTGCCCGACCAACTTAGGAACGACTTAGTATGATCACATTAAACCTTCTCGGTTATACTGCTCCCTGGAACCACAGCATCGCCTGCTAACTGTGTGTGTGATATATTCATATTTGTAATAGGATACGCCTAGCGTAGTTAAGGCTGAAAAGTGGGTTTCGGAAACTGTAAATTGCGCTTATCAACCCCTTGAACTCCTCTTGTCCGTACAAATGCCGCGTTGTTCCAAATTCCGCGTTGTCTCAAAATTTTTAATATTGCACTTTGTTTAAGGCAGCGCCAAGAAATATTTTATTTAATAACCCTACAAGTCGTTGTTCGCATTGTTGAAATTGATGTATTTAATGTCCCGGGTAAAGCAACATCAAAAACTTAGAAAAAAGGTTTCTTAAGCCCAGTCGCCCCTCGGCAGAGATTGGGTAAAAACTCCGAGTGTATTTCAGCCATGAAAAGCTTCTACATGAAAATAAATCTTTCTTGCGGATGCCATTCTTATTTGGTGTAAAACTCACGCTCACATTTACCACTACATATATATTGCCAAAGATTTCACAAAGGCGCTCAGGTTTACTGTCGCTCACTGAAGTGAATTATTCTTACATCATACGAACTTTTGTTCATACGAGAAAAAATGACTCATTGCGTCACGCTGCATTATACATAATTTGGCCTTAAATAAATAATTTTGTTGAGCATTTTTATTGCAAGATGTTAATTGAATACCTTTTTTTGTATGATAGCTAGGAAATAATTGATAAGTGACTTAAGTGTTATAATTTACACAATAATGCTTACAATTTTCATCGAACTGTGATCATTATTTTTAATTGCCTTATTTAACCGCTGCTTCTTTTTACACTCAGCTGAGCAGAGCTCACAGAGTATATTAATTTTGTTGGCATAACGGTACGCGTTAACAACATAAACTAATCGAGATATATCAAAATGATCTGGGCGTAAAAAGAAATTCATTTAGCCATGTCCGTCCGTCCGTCCGTCCGTCCGTCTGTCCGTGAACACGATAACTTGAGTAAATTTTGAGTTATCTTAATGAAATTTGGCATGTAAGTTCCTGGGCACTCATTTAAAATGAACGAAATTGGGCTATAACCACGCCCACTTTTTCGATATCGAAAATTTCGAAAAACCGAAAAAGTGCGATAATTCATTACCAAAGACGGATAAAGCGATGGAACTTGGTACGTGGGTTGACCCTATGACGCAGAATAGAAAACTAGTAAAATTTTGGACAATGGACGTGGCACCACCCAAGCTGTAATTTGGCAGTCGTTGAAGATATAATGATGAAATTTGGCAGGAACGTTACTAGTTTACTATATGTGCTCTAAATAAAAACAAGTAAGGAAGGTTAAGTTCGGGTGTAACCGAACATTACATACTCAGTTGAGAGCTATGGTGACAAGATAAGGGAAAATAACCATGTAGGAAAATGAACCGGGGATAACCCTGGAATGTGTTTTCATGACATGTGTATCAAACGAAAGGTATTAAAGAGTATTTTATGAGGGAGTCGGCCATAGTTCTATAGGTGGACGCCTTTTCGAGATATCGCCATAAAGGTGAATCAGGTTTGACTCTAGAATTGGTTTGTACTATATTGGTATCAAATGAAAGGTGTTAATGAGTATTTTAAAAGGGAGTGACCCTTAGTTCCATAGGTGGACGCCGTTTCCAAATATCGCCATAAAGGTGGACCAGGGGTGATTCTAGAATGCGTTTGTACTATATTGGTATCAAATGAAAGGTGTTAATGAGTATTTTAAAAGGTCGTGGGGCTTAGTTCTATAGGTGGACACCAGGTGGACCAGGGGTGACTCTAGAATGTGTTTGTACGATATGGGTATCAAATTAAGTGTATTAATGAGGGTTTTAAAAGGGAGTGGTGGTAGTTGTATAGGTGGTCGCCTTTTCGAGATATCGCCATAAGGGTGGACCAGGGGTGACTCTAGAATGGGTTTGTACGATATGGGTATCAAATGAAAGGTGTTAATGAGTATTTTAAAAGGGAGTGACCCTTAGTTCCATAGGTGGACGCCGTTTCGAGATATCGCCATAAAGGTGGACCAGGGGTGATTCTAGAATGCGTTTGTACTATATTGGTATCAAATGAAAGGTGTTAATGAGTATTTTAAAAAGGAGTGACCCTTAGTTCCATAGGTGGACGCCGTTTCGAGATATCGCCATAAAGGTGGACCAGGGGTGATTCTAGAATGCGTTTGTACTATATTGGCATCAAATGAAAGGTGTTAATGAGTATTTTAAAAGGTCGTGGGGCTTAGTTCTATAGGTGGACACCAGGTGGACCAGGGGTGACTCTATAATGTGTTTGTACGATATGGGTATCAAATTAAGTGTATTAATGAGGGTTTTAAAAGGGAGTGGTGGTAGTTGTATAGGTGGTCGCCTTTTCGAGATATCACCATAAGGGTGGACCAGGGGTGACTCTAGAATGGGTTTGTACGATATGGGTATCAAATTAAAGGTATTAATGAGGGTTTTAAAAGGGAGTGGTGGTAGTTGTATACTGTTGTAATACCACGAACAGCATTCCTGCCAAAATTTCAAGGGTTTTTTATTTCGCCCTGCAGATCTTTTTCCTTTTCTTCTACTTAATATGGTAGGTGGCACACCCATTTTCCAAAGTTTTTTTCTAAAGTTATATTTTGCGTCAATAAACCAATCCAATTACCATGTTTCATCCCTTTTTTCGTATTTGGTATAGAATTATGACATTTTTTTAATTGTAATTTTCGATATCGAAAAAGTGGGCGTGGTCATAGTCGGATTTCGGGCATTTTGTATACCAATACAAAGTGAGTTCAGATAATTACATGAACTGAGTTTAGTAAAGATACATCGATTTTTGCTCAAGTTATCGTGTTAACGGCCGAGCGGGAGGACAGACGGTCGACTGTGTATAAAAAATGGGCGTGGCTTCAACCGATTTCGCCCTTTTTCACAGATATAAGTTATCGTACTATAATCTAAGACCCTACCAAATTTCACAAGGATTGGTAAATTTTTGTTCGACTTATGGCATTAAAAGTATCCTAGACAAATTAAATGAAAAAGATCGGAGCCACGCCCATTTTGAAATTTTCTTTTATTTTTGGTATTTTGTGGCACCATATCATTACTGTAATTGAATGTTGACATAATTTACTTATATACTGTAAAGATATTAACTTTTCTTTTAAAATTTGAATTGAAAAAAAATTTTTTTTAAAAAAGTGGGCGTGGTCGTTCTCCGATTTTGCTAATTTTTATTAAGCAGACATATAGTAATAAGAGTAACGTTGCTGCCAAATTTCATCATCTTCAACGACTGCCAAATTGCAGCTTGCAAAACTTCTAAATTACCTTCTTTTAAAAGTGGGCGGTGCCACGCCCATTGTCCAAAATTTTACTAGTTTTCTATTCTGCGTCATAAGTTCAACTCACCTACCAAGTTTCATCGCTTAATCCGTATTTGGTAATGAATTATCGCACTTTTTCGATTTTTCGAAATTTTCAATATCGAAAAAGTGGGCGTGGTTATTGTCCGATATCGTTCATTTTAAATAGCGATCTGAGATGAGTGCTCAGGAACCTACATGCCAAATTTCATCAAAATACCTCAAAATTTACTCAAGTTATCGTGTTAACGGACGGACGGACGGACGGATTTTTTTTCGATCCTGATGATTTTGATATATGGAAGTCTATATCTATCTCGCTCTGCCCAACTGAGTATAAAAATGGAATCTAAACACTTCAAATTGGCTGTTTTCTCTATATTTTCTTCCTAATTCTTTTCACCTGTTACTACAACAAAGATCTCTAATTCTTCTATGTGAGCATCTATTTATATAATTTTAGAAGTGATTTAATAATGTTAAGTTAATGTTATCACTTTCTATGTATAACACTATAATAAATTGAAACTGAAATTGAAATATGAGTCTGTTATTATATTATATGTTTAGATTTCCTCGAGGCACATATTTCTCACATATTTCGGACTCTTATCGGACACATAATTAAGAGCGCTTCGAAAATATTTCAGGGGTGATTTAAACAAAAAAATTATAATGAAATGCGTTCAAATTTAACCAAATTTTCATATTTAAAAAAATATTCAAATAAAACGAATTGATAGCTGAAGAAAGATAGCAAAGGCAAGTTGCTCTACTTTTTAGTATTACCATTTGTATGTATCCATGAAAAAGACTATTTTGTCTCCAAAGCTCTCAGCTGAGTATGTAATGTTCGGTTACATCCGAACTTAGCCTTCCTTACTTGTGATATAAACTTGGTACTGGCACTGATGTTATAACATCTGTTTATTAGCTCCAGCAAGAATATGAAAATGCCTACAAAACTTTGGACATGTAATCAACCAGTACTTATGTAAGTACAACAAAGGCGAGTGCGAAGGCGTATAGATAACTTAACAAAAATTTGTGGTGATCGGCTGGATTTTGGCTATTTAAGGCGTTTGTAGCTCAACGCTTCCGTCCACGCCTTTCATACTTGATGAATTAAATGCAACTCCTGTCTCCTTTTCATTTCTCCCAAACGGATTGGGACGTCTACCGTTGATTCATCGAGTGCTGTGTCTTCTTTTACAAACTCATCGATATTTTTGTTACCTTCTATCCCTTTATGGCGGGAATCCAGTATAGACGTATGGTCCGACATGCAACTTACGCACGCTTCCTCCACAAATACTGCTGCTTTCTTCACGGATTTAATTGCCGTCTGAAAGACTCTGCAGTAATCTGGCAACCTGCAGGATATACTTATTTTTGGATAGACGCAGTAAACAGCAGACTCGGCACGTGCCGTTAATTTGGAACCATCGGTTTACACGTACATTGTGTGTTCTGTCATTTCCGCACCTTTGCGCCAACCCTCCGCCTCTATTGTAGCCCCAAGATGTCCTTCGAAGCTCATGCACAGGCATGCAATGTGGAGTAGATTTTAGAGCTCCCGTTATGCTAAGCATTAAAAATTTACATCGTCCTTAATGTTTTGGTAGTACCCCCATAAAAATCGATATCTTTTTGATAACATATCGATAGCTTTACTATAATTAATCGATGAGTAGTATTAGACCTATAACTCTTAATAAATTTTCGAAAACAAATCAATAACATGCTTATAACGAAGTGGTAACACTCTGGTAACAAATCGATATTTTCCGATGACAAATCGACAATATTTTATAACATATCGATAAATTGTCAATAAATTATCTACATACTTAACCAATAGCTCTTCGCAAAAAAATCGGTTGCTCATCGATAACTATTGTTATCGATAACAAGTTAAGACCATACCTAACCGACAGGGTGGATAAATGATGTACTTATACTGGAACGATTTTCCGTTATTCCTTGTCAAATTTGATTTGCTTCTTCTCTAGAGCAAAAAATAACATTGATAACGGCGCAACGCCGAAAACGGTTTGTCCCAAACCAAATTTGACAAAGGATTACGAAAAATCGTTCTAATATTTAAGCCACTAAGCTAACAAATGGATAACTCGTCTATACCTAGTCTGTAACACACCGATAACAAACCGAAAAGCGATGAAGTCTTTATTCCTCCATGTAGCATACAACTTGAAAACACTTGCCGTCATCCGGTGGCAAAATCCTGAGCCAGATAAATAATTTTGCATGTAAATGCAACAACAACGATTTGAGCCAGATAAATCCAGATAGAAGTCTGGTTAAATTTGTGAGCCAGATAATTTGTTAATTACTTCTTTTTAGGTTGGCAACGCGGCCTTTAATAAACCTACTTTTTAAAAAGTAGATGTCGCTGCTTAGCCTTTCGCCGTATGAGTTAAATGAAAAACAGCGGCGACATCTGCCTATCACATTTCACGGGTGCGAAAATTTCACCATGTCTGCTTTTCAAGTCTCTCAATGATCCAGAGCATTCCCGTGAGAAGTGAGCGTGAGCCGGAGCTGTAAAACTCACTGAAAGACGGCAACTGCTCTTACACTTACCTTAAGCTTAGAGACTGGATTCCTCCGTACAGTGTGCGAAGATGTTAACACATCACAGAGCCGCAATCATTCCCATACTTACTTGCACTCATACATATCCACTAACACTAAATTGCTACTAAAACGTTTAAATAAATATGAACACATTAAGTGAAAAATGCAATAACCACAAAAGAAAAAATGAGAAAAATGTGGGCAAACCATTTCAAAACCAAACTCGATTAAACTTTACCAAAGGCTAAACCATTAGCTCAACCCTATCACGACCTGTACAATAACAGAAAATTGAGGCGAATAACCATGAGAACAAATACAACAAACATGAAAGGGGCAAAATGTATAAATTACGGGAGCAAAAAGGATGCCGACGCAACTATTGGCAGTGACGCCAAGAAAAACTTTAACAAAAAAAGTAAAATTAAGTTAAACTTACTCTTTTTCGGAGTAACCCAAACAAACATAGAAATCTCATTGCCATTCACACATACATACTCACTTCTTCACTACACCCACGCAGTCTGCGACATGATGCGTCGCCTCATTGCTATAGTTAAACTACTTTTGGGGTGGCTGTGGATGCTAACGGTGTAAATGTTGTAAAAGAGCTAATGCCAGTGTGATGGCGCATCCTATGTAACGGTGATCAAAGGCGCCAGTCCGTCGCTTAATGCCGTGTTCACTGTCGCGTCATCAACGAAATTTTGTTAGTTTGGTTTGTTTTATTGTACGTTTTAGAAAAACGTTTTTTTTTTCTTCTGTTCACTGCCACATGATAGCGCCAGAGGAGTACGGCTTATTTGATCCGTTTTCTTAAATTTCGTCCTGATATTTTTTTTTTTGATTTGCTTACTTGCTTTGTCGGCATAAATACATAGAGATGAACATATATAATGCATGAATGAAATTGCTACATGTACAGGGTGTAGCAAAAGAAATGTGAACCGATCTTGAAAAGAATCAATCACATTACATACAGCCCAATTCTAAACGAAAATTCCGTTCTAGTTTTTTCCCTTCTCCCACTCCTCGTATTCTAAATAAAAATTCCTTGTGAGTTTTTTCACATCTCCCTCTCCTCCTATTCTGAACAATGTTCGAAAAAGCGGAAACCGGTTATGGGAGAAAAGTAGGTATTATGAATGTGAGAGAGAGGGAGAGGGAGATTTCTCTGCCATTTCATAGGAGTTTTTTCACTAGTTAAATTAAAGGGAATGCATCAAAATAGTTAAAGGAAATTTGTTATTTTAAGAAAGAACACTTATTTGTACAAATTTGTGCTAAAATATGTATTTACATTCTACCACAATATTCTCACTGTTAAGACAACAACAACAAAAACCACAATATTCTTTATTTTAAGTCGAAAATATATATCATAAGCAACGGAAGAGCTCTTCGCATATTTGATGCAGCCATCCAGAAATTGCGCAAGGATTTTTTAAGAAGGCTAAAATAGATTTTGGCGTATGAATTTGCTTTGCAGAATGAATGCAGCCAACTCCGGCGGATTTGTGTTATCCCGCCGGTCTTCTGCTTATGCTCCTCTGTTGATGTTGCGGTGGCACCAATTCATTACTCATTTCAGTGAATACCACATGAAATGCAATAATAGCCATGTTTTTTAACACGCGCGTATACGTTTCGTTTGCGCGTGTTAAAAAACGCCTATCTTCGCTTAGATAATGCTTAGGAGACCCATCTAGCGGCTGTGGTAAAACAACTAGCTACAGCAACAGGGTGTACCGAAAAGCGGAGACGCAACGCTCTGATGGCCATAGGGTATAACATATAGCTGAATCAGTTGCGATGAATTGTGGACACACATATAATACATAGAATTAGTGTACAGGGTGAAACAAAGACACATATTTCAGTTACATCTGAGTATAATGCGTATTGAAATTTAGTAGGACAAAATTTATGCGCAGCAATTTCAGAGGTGTATTTATAGTTTGTCTCTTAGCAGTCAATATAAAGTTTAAGCGTAAACGGATATACGCGTGTTGAAAAACACGGCTAATGTGCATTGTTTATACCTTATTTCTTAATTTCAAACAAATTCGCAACAATAATTAAATTTTTTAAACAAAATAAGAAATGCGCAACGGAATTTCAATTGACAAAACAGCTGACTTCGAAAATTCGAAATTCCTATTCCCCAATTATTCTTCTCCCTATGAGAAAAGAATTGGAGGAATTTTTCCGCGGGAATAAAAAAATCCGCGAGAACAAAATTCCGCGAGAATATTTAGAATTGGTCTGATAATGTCCTTTTTCATGCGAGCTGAAAGGAGTCAAAGTGATGTTTTTGTTAGCCATACGGAGCAATAGCGTGTACACTTTTGTCCTTCAATATAATAGTGTGTCTTTTTCCATCCAAATACTGAATTTAAATTGTTAGTACTCCATCAATTTGACGGGTATGATGTCTACCAAAACCTTGGCGTGCAGAATTCTCTCTAATGCCAAGGATTTAGGTCTCTGGCCCCTTTTGATCTCGTAGCTCGTTACATGACTTTTAATCATATTACGAATAACATGGTTGAAATAATATGAGCGCAAATTAATGACAAGATAATGACGGAGGTGGTGGACACAAACACAGTAACCAGCTCGGAAAACAGGGAAAAGAAACCGAAATAAGAAGAAACAAGTAAGGAAGGCTAAGTTCGGGTGTAACCGAACATTACATACTTAGTTGAGAGCTATGGAGACAAAATAAGGGAAAATCACCATGTAGGAAAATTAACCTAGAGTAAAGCCACCATTACTGATACTTAGCATAGACTTGACTTGACTTGGCGTAAACTTGGCAACTTAGCCACGATTATACTCCACTTGGCGCATACAACCTGGCATCATAATCAGCGTTGAAATTTATTTTTAAATAAATGTCAATTTGTATGACAAAATGTCAAAATGAAATGTAAACAAACAAATGGCATCTCAAAATGTAAACGTCACTTAGAACTTACATAGAAATTCAAAATTCATCAGACTTCTAAGTCAAGTTAAGTGTTCCCAAGTTTTGAGTAATCAGTAACATGCAATGTTCATTTAACAGAACTGTAAGTGACAGTTCTCAAGTGAAGTAAAGTCTATGCTAAGTATCAGTAATGGAGCCTTAACCCTGGAATGTGTTTGCTTGTCATGGGTATCAAATGGAAGGTATTAAGGAGGGTTTTAAAAGGGAGTAGCCCTTAGTTGTATATGTGAAGGCGTTTTCGAGATATCGACCAAAATGTGGACCAGGGTGACCCAGAACATCATCTGTCGGGTACCGCTAATTTATTTATATATGTAATACCACGAACAGTATTCCTGCCAAGATTCCAAGGGCTTTTTATTTCGCCCTGCAGAACTTTTTCATTTTCTTCTACTTAATATGGTAGGTGTCACACCCATTTTACAAAGTTTTTTTCTAAAGTTATATTTTGCGTCAATAAACTAATCCAATTACCAATTTTCATCCCTTTTTTTGTATTTGGTATAGAATTATGGCAATTTTTTCATTTTTCGTAATTTTCGATACCTAAAAAGTGGACGTGGTCATAGTGGGATTTCGGCCATTTTTTATACCAATACAAAGTGAGTTTAGATAAGTACGTGAACTGAGTTTAGTAAAGATATATCGATTTTTGCTCAAGTTATCGTGTTAACGGCCGAGCGGAAGGACAGACTGTCGACTGTGTATAAAAACTGGGCGTGGCTTCAACCGATTTCGCCCTTTTTCACAGAAAACAGTTATCGTCGTAGAATCTAAGCCCCCATCAAATTTCACAAGGATTGGTAAATTTTTGTTCGATTTATGGCATTAAAAGTAGGCTAGACAAATTAAATGAAAAATGGCGGAGCCACGCCCATTTGGAAATTTTCATATCAATCATTACTGGAGTTGAATGTTGACATAATTTACTTATATACTGTAAAGATATTACTTTTTCTTTTAAAATTTGACTTAAAAAAATTTTTTCGAAATTTCGAAATTTTCGATATCGAAAAAGTGGGGTGGTTATAGTCCGATATCGTTCGTTTTAAATAGCGATCTGAGATGACTGCCCAGGAACCTACATACCAAATTTCATCAAGATACCTCAAAATTTACTCATGGTATCGTGTTAACGGACGGACGGACGGGCGGACATGGCTTAGCTGAGCAGAGCTCACAGAGTATATTAATTTTGTTCGCATAACGGTAGCCCGTAGCGGCATAAACTAATCGAGATAGATATAGACTTCAAAATTAGCTAGGCGAAACAAGAAATTAATTTAGCCATGTCCGTCCGTCGGTCCGTCTGTCCGTAAACACGATAACTTGCGAAAATTTTGAGGTATCTTAATCAAATTTGGAATGTAAGTTCCTGGGGACTCATCGTAGATCGCAATTTAAAATGAATGAAATTGGACTATAACCACGCTCACTTTTTCGATATCGAAAATTTCGAAAAGCCGAAAAAGGTCGATAATTTATTATCAAAGGCGGATAAAGCGATGAAAATTGCTAGGTGGGTTTACCTTATCACGCAGAATGGAAAATTAGGAAAATTTTTCTTACAAATAGGCGGGACGGCACCTATACGTTTTACACCGACTCCGTACGGCGTCTGCAAGGCAGATGAGCTTTCACTGAAAAGCTTTTCAATGACAGAAATCTACTCGAAGAACTTGCCAAATCACTGTCGAGGGTAGACCACGCTAAGAGCTTTCTTCTAATTGAAAAAAGTTTGTTTCTAAAATTTAGATGTTGTTTGCCCGGGCTAGCGTATCTAGAGTATCTGTGTGGTGTCTCCGGCATACAAGGCAAAAGGACTAACTGCGATTTGCAACATCGATTCGCTAAATGACATGCCTGTAAGCAGAATCCTCTGTTTCATAAATCGAGGCGCAATGCAAAAGTTTAAAAATCTCCATGAATTCAACGGAGCCCTTCCGTGCTGGACTGGAAGCTCGCCAAGCAGAATCTCGTCTTGGATATGGACTATGAGGACCCTTTCTGAAGACGACGACGGATATGGCATACTTTTAAAGATTTTCATTGATCATGAGCGTAACCAGACTTAGAGTTAGGTGGGTGTAGGCGAGGTATTTTTCAAGGATAACATGACCAGAAAAAGTTGCGGTTATTCTATCCAGATTGTTTTTCTTTAAAATGTTTTCTAATCTCTCTGTTACTAATGTTACGGAAAATATTATTGATTTGGGATTTCACTGTTTTTGTTTTAACAATAAAGACACAGATTTTGGGGAGTGTTATTGGCGTTATAGACTCGATATTCTTCGGTAAGTACGCTAAACCTTCTTCGTCAACCCTCCCCACCCCACTACCTAACTCCGTGATTAATAGGCCACGGTGCCTATCGGGAAGGAACGCTTCTGAACTCAGGTCGGGCGTATTTGACGTTTAATGCTCAAATAAGGAATACGGGGTGATAGCTGCAAAATTTGTAAGAAAAGATATTTATTCATATATGATGCCTAGCTACAGTACCTAGGATTTCGTGGTAGTGGCCCCATAACGGATGGAAAACCAAGCAAGCACCAACAGCAAGAGACTTGTGAAAGGAGGGAGCGATATTTTTTTTCCTAGAAATACTTCGTGAAATTAACTATCGCTTGTTTATGAAGCACCCTATATTTGCCACATAGATTGATAAATTTATACAGCAGGTGAAATAGCGTTAGATTGATTTTTTTCTTGCCAATATATATGTGTAATTCACACACTCACATATCCTTTATGACGCGGCTTCAGTGTCTTGTACCTTGAAAACTTTTTATGCTCGCTTCACGTTGCTTGTCTATGACATCGATGAAGCGTATAATTTAGCGTTGCGCCGCGTCTTTTCAATTCCTGAACTTTACTTCGCTTTCCTCCGCTTGCTGCCGAGTTCTAGTCACAAAGTATTTATGGTTTATGTCATAAAATATGAATTGACAGTTCAAATGTGAGCAATAGCAGAAAAAAAAAATTATAAAAATTGAAGAATGAATATAGAACAAAAAAGATTCGAAAAGTGGTAAGCAGGGAGATTGAAAGGGGAAACGTCAAAGCGTCAGAACGACAACTCGACAGTCCAATTAGCGCAGCAGAAGCGTATGACATTCCTTTGGTTTTATTTTATTTTTTTTTGTGAAAAAGAAAAAAGCGATAAAAATGTCGACAGACAATTGAAATGTATTCACTGAACGACTGGGCGTACAAGAGAAGGGGTAGGTAAATGAGCGAAGGGTGGAAGAGAAAGGCTGTTTGGAAATTGCTGAATGGTAGACAATGACTTGAATGTTGTCGCAGCACACGGGTTTCAATTGCTTACAAATTGTTACATCAGCGATGATATATGAAAATGAGGGCAACTAGCCCCCACTCTCTCTCGCACACACACACACAAGCCACAACACGTACAATGCGACAAAACGTCTCTAAGTAACGCACTGAGATTCGCAATCTCAGCAATGATTTGAATTGATATTTTTAGATTTCAGCACAATAATTGCGCGCGACAATTGGTCTTCTTTTCTATAACTGCTTATGCGGAAAAAAGAATAAAAAAAAGTTCTATGCAAACGCACAGAGGCTGTAAGGAAGTTGTTAGGAAGATTTAAGCGTGTCAACAATTGTTTACATATCAAAAAATACTTGCTGAATATAATGACCTTGTTTACCTCCAATATTTATTAAAGATTCCTCTCTTTTCTCTATTTTTCAGAATTCTATACGGCACAATCTCTCATTACACAATCGTTTTATGCGCGTTCAAAATGAGGGCACTGGTAAATCTTCTTGGTGGATGTTAAATCCCGATGCAAAACCAGGTAAATCGGTGCGTCGGCGAGCAGCCTCAATGGAAACATCGCGCTATGAAAAACGTCGAGGGCGTGCCAAGAAGCGTGTTGAGGCCTTACGTCAAGCAGGTATAACGGGTCTCAATGATGCCACACCATCACCCAGCAGTAGTATAAGCGAAGGTTTAGATCACTTTTCAGAAAGTCCACTGCACAGGTAACTATTAACTTTGCCTCATTTTTTTTTGCTAATTTTGCTGACATTTTCTTCGCATAATTCGTAGCAATTCCTGCTGTAGTTTAGAAGTAGTTTTTGAAAACATTAATTTTTTAATCTGTATGCAAACAGCAAATAAAAAGCTTGTAGATTTTTACTTTTTAATGAATTATTGGTTGTGTTTTTTACTTGCATGTACATCTGCGTGTGCGCCTAAGAAAAAAATGCTCATCGGCAATTACACATATCGCTTCCCCGCTTCAAAAATGACCCAAATGTCAATTTTAAAGTTTCGAGATAACGCGCATAAAAGCTTTAAAAAGTACTAATCTTTGCTGTGTATAAATTTTATAATTGTATTACAAATAGTTTCCGCGCTAGACCACTTGCGTCGTTATTGCATTCGCACATTTTTCTAGTTGGCGCCGGTTCAATAACGACGCAATTGATTAGTTGTGTGAGTTAAAATAATAGGCTTTGTTAAAGAGAGTGACGTATATTTTTACAAAACTAGCTACAAGGATGTAGAATGGATGGAAGCAAAAGTTAGAAATATCGGAACAAGGCGATCTTCTAAAGCAACGGATATTATTAATATTTCAAAAAAAAACCTGATTATAACGGCAAAATCTCAATCGCTGACAAGAAAATATCAGATTTGAAAAGTATCTTGATATCAAATATCATTCCACATTACTACGAATCGTTTTTCAACAGCTTGGCTTAGTTTCTTTTTTGCTACAGTATCTTTTGAAATCAAAAACTTTGTGAATTTCCTTTATGTTTTTTCTTTGCTCCAGAATTTTTTAAAATCGTTGTGAATTTCCCAAAATGGCTATAAATTTTCTTTGTTCCTACTATATTATATACGATTATTTGAATTAAAAATAAAATAAATATTTGAATGAAAAAAATGATGGTCACATGTATTACTTGATCATACATTTTAGGGGAATAAATCTAGTTCAAGAACGACGCAACTGAAATGGGACTGCAAAAAAGGGTGTAACTTTCTAACTTTAAAACATAATGTGGCAGATTTATCGTAATCATATTTATTAAATCTATTCTTTACGGTATTTAATGTCAATTTAAAAAAACAAGCAATTTTACGGGACTATTTATTAAAATGAACGGATGCAAATATTGGAACTTGCTTCACCAAAACTTAATCAGACCAATTCTAAATATTCTCGCGGATTTTTTTATTACCGCGGAAAAATTCCTCCAATTCTTTTCTCCTAGGGAGAACAATAATTGGGGAATAGGAACTTCGAATTCTCGAAGTCAGCCGTTTCGTCAATTTCGTTGCGCATTTCTTATTTTGTTTAAAAAATTGAAAAGTTTAATTATTGTTGCGAATTTGTTTGAAATTAAGAAATAAGGTATAAACAATGCACATTATTGCTTTTCATGTGGTATTCACTGAAATGAGTAAGGAATTGGTACCACAGCAACATCAACAGAGGAGCATAAGAAGAAGACCGGCGGGATAACACAAATCCGCCGGAGTTGGCTGCATTCATTCTGCAAAGCAAATTCATACGCCAAAATCTATTTTAGCCTTCTTAAAAAATCCTTGCGCAATTTCTGGATGGCTGCATCAAATATGCGAAGAGCTCTTCCGTTGCTTATGATATATATTTTCGACTTAAAATAAAGAATATTGTGGTTTTTGTTGTTGTTGTCTTAACAGTGAGAATATTGTGGTAGAATGTAAATACATATTTTAGCACAAATTTGTACAAATAAGTGTTCTTTCTTAAAAGAACCAATTTCCTTTAACTATTTTGACGCATTCCCTTTAATTTAACAAGTGAAAAAACTCCTATTAAATGGCAGAGAAATCTCCCTCTCCCTCACATTCATAATACCTACTTTTCTACCATAACCGGTTTCTGATTTTTCGAACATTGTTCAGAATAGGAGGAAAGGGAAAAGTGAAAAACTCACAAGGAATTTTTATTTAGAATACGAGGAATGGGAGAAGGGAAACAACTCTCACGGAATTTTCGTTTAGAATTGGGCTGAATATTTTACAATTGCGTCATTATTGAACCGGGTAAGCGATATGTAGTAATAGCGTATGGTGAAGTAGCGGAGAAACAAACCTTTAAATACTTATTATATGCGCAACAGTATCATAAAGAGCCCATTACTGATACTTGGCATAGACTTGACTTGACTTGGCGTAAACTTGGCAACTTAGCCACGATTATGCTCCACTTAGCGCATACCAGGCATGCTTAACCAACGAACCGATATCATTTCGTTACGATAATTAAAGTTAATAAACGAAACAAAGTCATTTCGTTTCGTTTATTAACGTTAAGAACGTCAAATTAACGAAATGATTTTGTTTCGTTTTCTGCCATATCAAAACGAAATCAAATCGTTTATGTTGATTATTAATTTCAAACTATGCTGGCAAAGCTGATTGATGACGGAGTCTTTAAAGGTGAAAGCATTAGCCAAGCTGATTGCAACTTTTCTCATGAATTTTGACGGTACGAACATTTCTCAGAGTATTTTTTACACAAACAAATTGCATGGAGTTTGTGTGTATGTCCGCTTGCTGTTACCACATTACGGCTTCACCATGGCTATAGCATTGCCAGCACAATTAAAACATAAAGTATCACGTTTGTGGTAACGTTTTTAACGTTAACGAAAGCTTTTCGTTTCGGTTAAAAACGAGATACAATTCATCTTGATAATTTCTTCATCGATAATATTTCGAAGTGTTTCAGCGGAAACGGTGGAAATTTTTTGATAAACGATTAGCATAACGTTAAGGTGCATCCCTGGCGCATACAATCTGGCATCATAAACAATAAATGTCAATTTGTATGACAAAATGTCAGAATGAAATGGAAACAAACAAATGGCAACTCAAAATGTAAACGTCACTTAGAACTTACATACAAAATCAAAATTCAACAGACTTCTAAGTCAAGTTAAGTGTTGCTAAGTTTTGAGTAATCAGTAACATGCAATGTTCATTTAACATAACTGTAAATGACAGTTCTCAAGTCAAGTCAATCTATGCTAAGTATCAGTAAAGGGCCCTTAAGAGCAGATAAAGTTATGCACTTAGCAGTCCATACAAAGTTTAAGTGCACATGCATATGCGCGTAAAAAACACACAGCTATTAATAGAAGAAATATATTTAAATTATCATCTGCATTACGTTGATATATCTCACCGGATAAGCGTAAATTCCGAAATGTAAATTGTATGTTATATCTTTATTGAAGTTAATATTCAAAATATCAAGACATAGCCTAATGAAACTAAGCATGTTTTAAATTTCAGTAGTGATTGTCTTGCTGAATTTTGAAAAATATTTAAATTAATGATTTTTTTTGGTTAAGTTATCACGTTCTTATTAAGTTAGATTTATTTTTATTTCTTCATTTACTTAAGTAAGGTCCATTTCATGTTTGTACGCAAAGGTGGCTCAGAGCTCGTGATATTTGACAAATTCGTCCGAATTAAGAAAATTTCGCTTTCGAGTTTAAGTAATGTTCCAATAACCTAGATACCACAAGTATTGAAAATAGATTGAGTGACTATTAAGTTGTATTATTATTTGGGATACACCATTTTTTTTTTTAGATAGACCATGAATCAAGATATTTAGGGATACTTCCATATCAGATTTTCAGTCGATGTTGCAAATTTCGATGACATATATTTTTTTTTATGTTCCTTATCGAAAATTAATCGACATTTTTTATATCGCTCAATTTTTCTTAATTTTTATACACTGCCGTTTTTAATTTTTATTCAGACGCGTTTTACACATAAACAAATGAGCCAAGATCTACCAATGCGGAGTTGTTGTATTTGTTATCGAATTTGAAAAAAAAGTTTGATGACGTAGCGCTTTTGAAGTTTTTCGATTTATAATTTTTTTCCATATATGAAATACTTTTGTAGCAATATAGGAGTATTACATATATAATTTTTTCTCATATTTCGCTGCCAGTTTTCGGAGTATTTAAAACTATTACCTGAGTCTACGCCGGAGTAAAAATTAAATTTTCGGAGTATATTTTTTCTTCCTTTTTGAAAGCGGGCGAACAACTAACATCAAATTGATTTGATGGCTTAGCAATCCCATCGATTGTGTTTTTGCCATGAAATGTTTCTCAGCCTTATGCACGGCCTAAAACGTGTAGGATGACTAATTAATGCTCCCATAAGCACACCACATTCTGGAAGAAAAGTATCTCCCCGGATATTTATCTCGAAAAAATATTATTATTATTGTTTTCGGTTTACCATACATATTTCATGCCCTTTTAGTAACAGATGGTTTGCCAATGATGAAAAACACGCTCCGGCATCCAACTATGGCGAAGTGAGAATGGCAATATCATGGCTAAAAAATCACAAGGTGCCAAGTAATGACGGGGTACCCTCCGGGTTGTTCAAACATGGAGGCAAAACAGGGTTAGCTGACCTCACGGACTCAACGTATTTCATCTAATATATAAAATTCTTGTGTCACGGTGTTAGAGGCTTAACTCCTCCGAAATGGCTGAACCGATTCGCATGAAATTTTGTGAGCATATTGGGTAGATCTGAGAATCGGTCAACGTCTACCTTTTTTTCGCTACGTGCCTAGGGTCTTGAGATCAAAACGTGGACCCGGGTACCCCTAGAATGTGTTTATACAATATGGATATCATATGAAAGCTATTGATGAGTGCTATAGTACAGGATCATTTTTATACAACTGGGAGGCTAGGGTCTCGAAATATAGCCCAAAACGTGGACCCGGGTACCCCTAGAATGTGTTTATACAATATTGATATTAAATGAAAGCTATTGATGAGTGCTATAGTACAGGATAATTTTCATACAACTGGGAGGCTAGGGTCTCGAGATATAGCTCAAAACGTGGACCAGGGTACCCCTAGAATGTGTTTATACAATATGGATAACAAATGAAAACTGTTGATGAGTGATTTAGTAGAGGATAATTTTCATACTCCTGGGTGACTAGGGTCTGGATATATAGGCCAAACGTCGGCCCGTGAACGCCTAGACAATGTTTTTACATTGTGGGTATCAAATTGAAGCTGTTGATGAGTGCTTTAGTACAGGGTAGTTTTCATACCTATTGGTGACTAGGGTCTCGAGATATAGGCCAAAACGTGGATCAGGGTAACACTAGGATGTGTTTTTACATTATGGGTATCAAATTGAAGCTGTTGATGTGTGCTTTAGTACAGAGTAAGTTTTACACCGCTGGGTGACTACGGTCTCGAGATATAGGCCAAACATGGACCCGGATACATCTAGAATGTGTTTTTATATTATGGGTATCAAATTGAAGCTGTTCATGTGTGCTTTAGTACAGAGAAAGTTTTACACCGCTGGGTGACTACGGTCTCGAGATATAGGCCAAACATGGACCCGGATACATCTAGAATGTGTTTTTATATTATGGGTATCAAATTGAAGCTGTTCATGTGTGCTATAATACAGAGTAAGTTTTACACCGCTGAGTGACTAGGGTCTCGAGATATCGGCCAAAACATGGACCCGGATACCCCTAGAATGCGTGTGTATTATGGATGTCAAATGAAAGCTGTTGCTGAGAGCTCTAAAGTTCATTGTGATATTCGATTTAGTAGCATCAACCTGTCAAAACTGATAAATATGCATGCGAAGCCGAAATAAAGACAAGAATTAATAATACCCACATACATATTTACATACGTCCTATTCGATTTGCCTGAAATTTCGTATATAAATTTGCATATATTAGTATTTACGATGCTTTTTTCCGGGAAGTATACCAGAGACGGACAGGGACTGAGACTGAGACTCGGAATGGGACTGGAACAAAATACATACCACCCTCTGGGACTGGCAATAAGAGATGAAGAAGAATGAGAAAAATTGAGAGAAGAGAAAAGAGAGAAGGAGACTGAGAATGAGATAGAATAAGACGAAGATGGAGATAGATGATGCGAAAAAGAGGGAGGGAGGAATGAATTAAAAGATTAGGAAAAAGTGTAGAGGGGTAGGGCAGAGTTAGACGGAAAAAGCTTTTTAAAATGTATGCAGATATACCAAATTTAGGGCAGAACAACGTCTGCCGGTTCTGCTAGTTTTTATATAAAACTTCGAAAAGTGCTGTATGTTGAATTTTGGCGGGATTTACAGATCGCGTCTGGACACATTTTTTGCTTACATTTTACTCCTTCTATTCTCATTCCGTACGAAAATAGTACAAAAACTGTGAGTAAAATGTGAACAAACTTGTCTTAAGACACGAACAATGAATTCGCGTTATTTCATCTAATCGCCACTTGTCATACGTATGCAATGAAAACTCCAACCAAAAGATATTAGGTAGTAATACTATTTAGTTTTCAACTCGACCCACATAAACCTTTGAGATAAAAAATATAGTAGGAGGTAAGAGTGGAGCAAAATACACCGATTGGAATAAAGTCTGAACACTGCGTCAACAATGAAACATGTTGTCAAAAGCGTGACGTCACGCCGAGAAAATTTATTTCCCAGCCAACTATGATCTTTTGCTCTCTCATTTTTCAATGCGGGATCTCTTTATTGGTTCATGCGTTTTACAACTCCAATAACTTAAAAACCATACATCATATTAAAAAAGTCTTCTCGACGAAAAATGTAGATTTTCATAAATAGAAGTGAAACTGCTTATAAAAAATTTTTTTAAGCTTGCGGCCATTCCTTTTTGTATTTTTTCATCGCATTAAATTCTCTAAAGTCTTACCGGGACTGAGCGCGCGAACCGTTCATAATGTTCTTTAAAATTCTAACGACATTGCAGTATGTTTATCAGAAGATTTTATCAAATTAAATGTGATGAAAAAAGAGCCCACATTTTAAAAAATCAATGTGTTTTAAGGAGTTTCACTTCTAGTAGTAAAAAATTTAAAAAATTTTAAAGTAGCTTTTGATTGAGTTAGAAAATTGAAAGCTTACATTTCATTCAGGGCGTAAAAACACCGCAAAAGCAAAAAGCAGGGCACGGATCGAGATATTTGAAAAATGTATAGAAGAATTGTAGTCTTGAGATCGGTTGTAAGTGACTTCCTGATTACTTGGGGACCTTAAACCTAAAAAAAATGGGTGCGTGTACTTATGTACGCGTGCGAGAAGTTAAACTTCTTTGTCATCATTAAAAAAAGGTTTTTAATTGCATGCAATTAATTAATTAAATAAAATAATAAAAGGACTGAAAATAAGTAATCAACAAAGTCAGTTTAAATTTGAAAAATTAAACGAATAAATATTTATTTTCTTACACTCGGTTAGGTTGAACTGGCCGGTCAATAAAGACCTCACATAGACTAAATGTGTCCATGGTGTTACCAGAATTTGTTTGATGACCAAACGGAAGACCCCAATCAGGTACCAGCACATACATATGTTATAGGGTGCCCCCCATAAATTCAGAAAGCAAAAATTTAGAAACAGATTCTTTCAGAAAACATTAGTCGGAACCCTTTTTCCGAAAAGACAAAATTCAGAGGTCAAAACTCAGAAGTCAAATCTCAGAAGTCTAATTTCAGAAGTCAATTTTCAGAAGCCAATTTCAGAAGTCAAATTTTAGAAGTGAAAATTCAGAAGTCAAATTTCAGAAGACAAAATTTAGAAGTCAAAATTCAGAAAGTAATCAGACGACAGAAAAAACATAAAATTTTTCTCAAAATTCAAAAGTGTTTATTTATTTGGAAGGAATTATGTATAAAGAAAAAGAAGTACAATCTAAAATTTTGAATTGTGTGCAATAGCAAGCATGTAATTAATTAATTTTTTTTCGCGTTTTTTCTTTTCAAATGAATTTACAACTTTTGGTGTTATATCGGCCTACTGATTTGTAAGATCGCGGGTTCGAATCGAGCGATTCTTTTGAATTTACAGTATTAAAAAAATGAAAAAAAAAAAAATTTTATGTTTTTTTACTGTCTGATTACTTTCTGAATTTTGACTTCTGAAATTTGACTTCTGAATTTTGACTTCTGAAATTTGACTTTTGAAATTTGACTTCCGAATTTTGGCTTCTGAATTTTGGCTTTCTGAAAAAAGGGTTCTGACTAATGTTTTCTGAAAAAATGTGTTTCTGAATTTTTGTTTTCTGAATTTATGTGGGGGAACCATGTTATAGAATAACTCTGTGCTCTTGGCAAACACTAGCAGTTTTCTAGGACCCAGCTTCATTGCTGCCTTGAAATCTGGCAGCTCTTGACCTGGCGAACGCAGGACACGAACACAGAACGTGCTTAACGTAGCGCCTTATCTCTGCTATTTCTTATGTCTACCAGTAAACAGATTTTTCTATTTGGTAGCATTGACATAGATTTATGGTTCTTCAGCATTTGATGAGACGAGTTTGCTAAGCGGGTATGTGTCGATTTTAGCTTTTAGAGTTTTAATTGTGTCCGCTCTAGATGCGTCTTGTGGCACTACAATGAAAGAGATATATTAGTTATCTACACTCTTATATGGACCCAGAAATGTTCTCTGATGCCATATATGATATTGTTTCTGCGCAACCTGATCTCCTGAAGTTGATCCATGAGCCAGTATTTATGACTGTTTGTCGCAGCCTAGCCGCTATGTTCAGTACCTGTATTTATTTCCAGAGAGAAAGAGTCGTTGGCATTATCCAGTCATTGGCTCTTAAGTTAGTCACCTGTAATGATTACCGCACCGTCCGCAACAACTTTCCTAGTAACACCGCGGCTGTAATTGACTTACATCATTGCTTTGATCAGCCGACACGACCTAAATTTAATCATATTTTTATTATTTTTTATTATTACTTACTTTGAAAATACCCTTTTGCCTTGAGCCATTTTTTGATTTACATTTTTTTGTTTTTAATCAATTTGTTTATATTTATTTTTATGTTGAATCCATTTAAAGTGGTAATTTTCAATTGTCACCGGATTTCCGGCAACGCGCTTCATCGAATGCCAGTTCCTGTGGACGTCTTAGTCCGATACCAGCACTCATAGGACTTGAACCAGATTGGAGTTTGTGTGCTACTGATTATTCAAACACAACAATAACACCTGCACAATCAGAATCAATGGATGAATTAGCTGGTTCAATAGCTGAAGTCAAATTGCCAAAGGATATTTTGCAAGGGTCAGTGACTAAAATTTTTTATTTTTGTTATTGTTTATGTTGAATGTTTTCTCTTAAGTTTAGATTTTAAGTTTATTTAAAAAGTAATTGGTTTTTGAGTTTTTTTTTTAGAAATATATATGCATGTGTTTGTGTATGTATCTCTAGTATGCATGTTGCAAATATTTCTATTTATATGTAATGACTGCTTGAAAAATTTGTTTGTCGCAGATAAATAAATTCAATTTTTTTTTTGACTTTCCTTTTTTAACACCTAACGGTCATACGGTTGGAGTAGGTTTAGCGCTGCTTCGGGCATTCCCACCCAACCACCACCGCCCTACCAGGCACCACAACAGACATATACGCTTAATACAGCCGTCGTAACACAGGGTTACGGCTTGCAACAACAATGCCTATTGCATCGTTCGTTAAGTTGCAGTTGTTTGCAAAATTCACGTGACGTAAGTATTTTGTTGAATTTTTAGTTATTTTCTTTATAAACTTTCTTCCTAAAATATGTACTAATTTGTAATATTTTGTTTGTTATTTTTCATTTTCAGGGTTTGTCACCAAGTTCTGTTACAACAACAATGTCACCCGCCTATCAGAATAGTGAACCATCATCCGATTCATTGACTACATACAGTAATGTGATTTTAGATGCTGGAAATGCTGCGAATGATAGTGGTAATGGATTAATGGTGCAACAACAACAACAACAAGTACAACAGGTGCTGCTGCAACAGCGACGCCAGCAACAACAACAACAGTCACTTAGCACAAATATGGCTGGTAAGGTATTAATGGCACAAACCCAACTTTTTAGCGTCTAACGTAGAATTTGCGATCATTATTTTCCATAAATCAAGCAACATTTTACACAAAACTTGTCTCTAAATATCGATAACAATGCGAAAACTATAGGAAGCTTGTTGGCGGGTCTGTGTTAGAGAGAGGTGTTGGCCTAACGAGGTCGACGATTGGTAGTAATTTGGCAAGTCCTACGAGTTTATTTCTTTTATGAAAAACATCTCAAACAAAAAAATAAAATAAAAATTGTAATCTACATTAACATATAACCGAAAATTTGAAACTATTTTGTAGGAACCCGATTGTTTCATCGGTGCCACGCCCATTTTAAAATTTTTTTTCAAAATTTTTATCAAGAGTTCTAATATCAGTCCACACGTCTAATCTACGATGTACGATTATTCTATTTTAACTAACTGAATTCTGAAAATCGAGTATTAAAGTATTCCAATATCACGAGCTCTTACACACTACTTTACATATTTTTTAAATCATTAATAAAATATTTACACTTTGTTATTCAGTTATTTAGCAGATTTATTTACATAATAATATCCATTTCATATTTCTGTTTATTTTGTTTTTGTATACACAGGAAACTGTCCCTCAACGTTTATTGGGCAATGCATGGAAGCACTGAATAGTGGGGAACAAATTGACGAATTTACTTTAGACAACTTTCAACCTGGTCTTGAGTGCAATCTAGAAGAAGTGAGTATCAAATCATAAAACGGCTAATTAGATCATTAAGAATATTTTCTTACACGTGGCCAACAGCTAATCCGGCAGGAGATGAGCATTGATGGCACATTGGATATTAATATCCCATTAGCAACTGACCCCACAACTGTTACCAATGACAGTACAAATATTGTGAATAACGCTCTTGGCATGACGAATAGTGAACAACAACAAAAACAACAACAACAGCAGCAACAACAGCAACAGCAATTGAATCAATTACAAATACAGTTACCGCAACAACAACAACACCATCAACAACAACAACAGCCACAATTGATGCCATCACTGCTTAACAGTATCAACAGCAATAATAACAATAATAATATAAATAATAGTAGTAATGTTTTAGAGTTGCCATCTTCAGCACAAACACAAACAAATTTAAATGCGCGAGTACAATATTCACAAGCGAGCGTTGTAACGCCACCTTCGTGGGTGCATTAGAATCTAGAATAGAATACTAAGGAGTGTGAGTGGAGATGTAGGAATGGGGTCGTTATAAACACACACACAAACATACATACATGCATACATACAATGATAATAAACAGTAATAATATTATTAGCAAAAAAAGAAAAAATAAAGAAACAGAAAATAAATTGGTAACCAAGAAAATGGACTTGTATGCTAAGTATGCAACAAAAACAAATAAAATGAAATTATTTTAATATGAAATGGCTGCTAGTGTGATTGCGAATACCCCCACCCAACGACAGTGGTAATGGTGAACGACTGCCCAACGATGATACTCCTTCAGATGAGAATGCTGATGATAGCAAACATGTTGATGCTGTGATGATATGATGTTAAGATGAGATGTCACACGTGTGGAGAGCGAGCCAAGTCGTATCACATTAGCAACATTTTTGCATACACATACATACATACATAGAAAAATAGATGTTAATAGTTGACGATATGATTTAATCTATACATACATACGTGTATAAAAAATTAATTAAATAAATATAAATTTAAGAATAATGCCAACGAATTGCTTTCTACCTTCAACAAACAGACAAAGTCAAAAACAGAAAATTAAATCAATTAAAACTTTAATTTAATAAAAAAAAAAAACAATTGTCATATGGAATAAAATGAAAAATTTAATGGAATAATTAAAAATAGTAAATGAATGAAAAAGTAAAATTAAGCTAAGACAAACAAGAAAAAATACAAAAATCACAACTCTATGTCTAATAATCACAAAAGGACAATAGCCATAACGGATAACGGATTACTTAAATTAAACTGCAACAACAACTGTAAACAGCAGCGTACATTAAACTAAGTTTAGCTCGTAAGTACGTTATGATGTATGATAATACAAGTTTTTTTTTGTTCTTGGTAAAATTAAAATCATATTTTGGGTTTAATTTTTTCTCTATAAAGCTTGTTCATAGTTACTTTAAAAAAGGTGTATATTTATGTAAATGTATATTTTTCTTAAAAATTAAAAATAATTTCAATAAACCCTTAGACAATTTTTTTTATCAGAACAAAATTTGATTAATTTACTGGGTTTTGAAAAAATTATACTAGCTGCAGAACTTGCCGCTCTGGAACAATATTCGTTCTTTTTCTTTTTCTTTATCATTCATTGGCCTTAGCACTCGTGCCGTAAGTTTTGCTTACTCCAAACTTGAAAAAGAAGCGGAAAGTATGGGTTTGATGGTAAACGAAGCCAGAACGAAGTACCTGCTGTTATCGAGCAAAGAGTTAGCTAACTTGTGCCTTGGCAAACACGCCACTATTGGCAGCCATAATTTCGAAATAGTAAAAGACTTCATTTATTCGGGAACCACCATTAACACAAGCAACATCAGCTCTGAAATCCAGCGAAGAATGATTTTTGCCAACAAGGACTAGTTAGATGAAGTTAAGTGCTCTCGGCAAACGAAAATCGTGCTCTACATGTCACTTATCGTACCAATCCTGCTATATGGTGCTGAATCATGGACAATGACAACGTCAGATGAACCGGCTGTGGGAGTGTTCCAGAAAAAAGTTCTTCCTAAGATAAGATTCACGGTACTCCAAGCGTTACGAGTATTTACGCAGACATCACATTGTCCAGCGATGATGACCCTCCAGCTAAGGAAGTATTTTCTATTGGAGCCCGCCTACGGAAGCAGAGAAATAGGGCGACCGCCACTCCACTGGCAGGTCCAGGTGGAAAACGATTAGGATTCTCTTGGTTCCACCAATTATTAATTGGGCGGCTATAATCCTTTAAACGGTTAAGTGCTAATAAATTTAATAAGTTTTGTAGATTAATCCACAATTTGACATAAACTTCTATCATTAACCCATTAGGCCTAAACAGGAATTTATCGGTGCCCAAATAGCCCATCACTTTAACTGAGCTGCATTATATCTCTTAAACCAAGCTATATTTCAGAAACTTTTTTTACATTATATATATGAGGAACAATTTCATTCAAGGTTCAACCGTTAGCGGCTAAGGCTCTAAGTGGGTTAATCGGTTTATCGATAACTACTGTCTATTTGTGTATATCTCTTGAGTCAAGCCAAATGTGACTCTGAGTCAAATTGTGCCTTAATCGATAAATAGGTGACTATATAATGAAAAAAAAAAGTTAAGAAAACACTGCTTAGCTGAAGAAATATAGGACAATTTAGGTGCTGGGTAATTTGTGTTTCGATAAATTTCCATTTTGGCCTGAAAGGTTAATGATGGAAGTTTATGTTAAATTGTGGATCAATCTACAGTACCTTTATATTAGGAAAACAAAAACTTAGCCATTTGCTTTGGTTCATCAGATGTATACAAAGTGACAGTAGCTATCGAAAACCCGATTAGCACACTTAGCGCCTTTACCGTTAACGATAGAATATTGATTAAAATCATGCCTTAATCCACAAGCAGGTAGCTAAATAATGCGATGAAAAATAATTGAAATTTTGCTTGGTTTAAGAGATTTACACATTAATCGGTTTAGTCGTCAGTAGTTGTCGATAAACCGGATATCTCACGTAGCGCTTGAACCGTTAATGATAGGGCCTTGGATCAAACTGCGAGTTAATGTTCAAGTACGAGGCAATATAATGTAAAACAAGAGTTATAAAAATCTTGGTTGGGGCGAGAGATATTGGGCAATTTATGTGTTGGGTCATTTCTGTATCGATAAATCAGATTTTCGATAAATCCCATTTTCGACTTGAAGGGTTAATGATTTAACTTTATATCAAATAGCGGATTAAGAAAGTAGCTATATTTAAAAAGAAAATTTTTAATCTTGCTTGCTTCAAGAGTTATAGGGCAATTTAGGTGCTCGGTCACTTGTGTTCCAATAATTTCCCATTTTGCTCTGAACGGTTAATGATACAATTTTATGTCAAATTATGGGTTATTCAACCAGGTGAGTACCTATAGAGTACAAAAATAAAAACTTTGTGTTTGCTTTGGTTCAAGAGTTATACATAAATTACCAGTAGTTATCGATAAAACCTTAAGGCAGATTATGACTTAATCTATAAGTAGGAAGCTATATAAAGCAAAAAATAAAATAAAATTTGTAATATAGCTTAATTCACGAGATATACACATTAATCCGTTTATTCGTTAGAAGTTGTGGATAAACCGGATACCTCACGTAGTGCCTGAATCGTTGATGATAGAATCTTGAAAGAAATTGTGAATCAGTCTACAAGTAGGAAGCTGTATGAATACAAAACAAGAATTTAGAAAAATTTGCTTGGTTCAAGAGATATAGGGCGATTCGGGTGCTGGGCCATGTGTGTACCGATAAATTCCCATTTTAACTTGAAGTGTTAGTGTTGAAAATTTGTATAAAATTATGGATTACTCTACAGGTACGTACCTAGATATATACACAACATGACAGTAATTACTCAGTTTGACGGAAATAGCACGATTACGATTAACCTTGTTCTGCTTTCGAAATCAAAAAGTGAGAGCTTTAAACATTTTTTTAAGGGAGTTTTATTTATTCCGCAGTCTTCAAATAACAGCAAAGAGCAAAGGAGCATGCTATTTTAATGAAATGAAAGTCGAAACGTACGTAGCTGAACCGAAGCTGGCAGGTGTTTGGCTAGAAGACTAGAAGAACAAATACCTTTGTCGAACATCACAACAGAAAAGATCATCTGCGAATACCGCAGCAGAAGAAAAGTGGTTTTGCTGCATTTTCTGCAAAATAATACATTTATAACGGTCCCACTCATGTCAGTGTATCACGTATAAAGGATGATTGCATCAAACGGGGAGTTGTGGGCTATGCTCCATCATCCCTACAATCTACGAAGCTTATGTCGCGCACCAGCCCCTTCTTCTCTTTCCGGAGCCAGTACACGAGGACAGGAAAAGGGACGCCTCGTTCCTGTTGTTGTTATTGTTGTAGCAGTGCTTCGCCCCACCTAACAGCTGCGACCGATCACAAATTGTCCTCAATATCCTCTAACGGGAGTCCAAGGAAACTTGCTGTTTTAACAGGGGGGACCATAATGAAAGGGGTGTTAGAGGCGTTGGTTTTGCTTCATACGGCTGAGTTCTCAGGTGCCGTATTTCTTCAAAATGCTTACGGAGATGAATCCTTAAGCCCCTAGGCGGTGTTGGCTCATCAATCAGATGTCTGTTGGGATGGCCAGGTTTCTGGGTATTCAACAGGAATTGTTTGGTTAGCATCTATTTCTCTCCCTGATGGGGAGTATTCTCGCCTCATTATGTAGATGGTGTTCTGGGGACATAAGAAGACAGCCTGTGGTGATTCTGAGAGCAGTATTTTGGCAGGCCTGTAGCTTCTTCCAGTGGGTAATTTTTAGGCTTGGCGACCATATAGGGTACGCGTAGCACGCAATCGGCTGGCCAATTGCTTTGTATGTGGTAATGAGCGTTTCTTTGTCTTTTCCCCAGGTACTGCCAGCAAGGGATTTGAGGATTTTATTACGGCTCTGGATTTTCGGAACAATTGCGGCTGCGTGCTCACCAAAATGTAGATCCTGATCAAACGTCACACCCAAGATTTTGGGATGTAGAACAGTCGGTAGCGTAGTGCCATCGACGTGAATGTTCAAAATGGTAGACATTTGGGACGTCCACGTTGTAAATAAGGTCGCGGAAGATTTAGTCGGCGATAATGCCAGGTTTCGCGTGGCGAAAAAAGGAGGAGATCAGGGAGGTAGCCGTTTATTCTGTTGCAAAGTTCATCGATCTGTGGGCCTGGGTCTGTGGCCATTATTGTGCAGTCATTGGCGTTCTTGTCACCATGTGCAGTGTTTGCCAATACAGAATATATACGTTTGCACCATCTGCCCAGTGTAGTTCTTGTCATGGACAATGCCACTTGCCTAGATGTTTTGGACGATACTCCTCATACGGGTGCTTTTGCTGGCCCGTGCTGCACCGTTCTGGCGATGCAAATCTTGAAATCATAAACAGCTACATCCCCCATGTTGCCTGCTGCTCCAGTGGCTACCACCCTGACGTTAGTGCTCTACTCATTGTCGAAAATCGCATAATTTTAGGCGTTTCGAATTGTGGCAGGGTATAGATTTCGCCGGAACAAATAAACGGAACGACAGTCCGCACTGTGAAAGGTGACGACCCCACGCGAGTGGAATGAAATTGTTATAACTAGACATACACTATAAAAGTCAGCGAAGGACTGATCGACTGCACAAGTTGGCAGTCACCTTCCCATCCTCTCATTGGAACGATAAGCCAATTTCATCGCATCCGAATGCCGCAATCTTGGCGAGAGAATGTGACGTTGGCGACCTCAAAGCGAGGTATAAACTTGCGCACCGGACGTCCTCTGGATAAACGCAACCGGGCGAAATGGGGGAACATCTAAGGAACTGTAATCTCTCTACCGGTTTTGGTAAGCAAAGGTCAACCGTAAAGCCCCTTTCAAATCCGACAAAGTACGATGAGAAAATGTCCATCGTCTTTAGTTATAACGTGCTGTCGGATGGGAAGAGATGCGTGAGGACTTTCTGCCGTCAAAAAGAATAAGAAATATAGACGGAAGGCCAAAAGACGCGCACATAAGCATAAACAGGGCAATCACCGATAAAGATGATGTTGAAGAGGCCATTAACTACGATAAAACATTAAAACCAGTATGTCCGGACTGAATTGCCTTGCATATAACTACTCAGTTACCTGGCGTTTGTCGCCAACTTGTCTCCGTAAATTTTTAGCATCCCTGAAAAATGTATGTTGTTGTGTTAACAGTGCTTCACCCCATTCAATTGGTGCGACCACTCACAAATTGTCATCAAAGTCCTCTAACGGAAGTCCAAGGAAACTGGCAGTTTCAAAAGCGACGGACCATAAGGAAGTAGGTGTTAGAGGCGTAGGTTCCACATTACAATTGAAAAGATGGTTGGTGTCACGTGGGGCACACCGCATGCAATGCATACTAGAGCCTACGATTTCTCGAACATGTTCGAGAAGAGATTTTTCGCGAGTCTCGCCTTCTCGCGAGATTCTCGAATCTCGAATTACTCGAATCACTTCTTGGTCCACGGCTATTTAAACATAAAGTAAGCTGCTCCCAGAAGTCCGGCACTTTTTCCCGATCATCTTGTCAAGCAGAATTTCCGATTGTTCATTATTTATTGATTCATTTCTACATTTAACATTTTTTTTCTCGTTCGCCTGTAAGATATAAGTGAATAAATTTGGGTTTCCCCGGTATTCATTTCGCCCGAACAAAGAGTTGCCGATAAGCTGAAATCTTTTTCGAACACGAAAAATTGTTTCGCCACCCTCTGCAATAGGGTGAACAAAAACTGTCGCGATAAAGGTGATTATATCCCTGTGTATAGCTGACTTGATCGACGTGGCACCGCATACTTACTAAAAGAGATTTTGATCGGTTTACTGCATAAACAAATGAGCCAAGATCACACTTTCCGGAAATATTGTATTTGTAATCTAATTTGGGAAAAAATGTGATGACGTAGCGCTTTTGAAATTTTTCGATTTATTACATTTCTCTCATATTTCGCTACCAGTGTTCCGAGTATTTAAAAGTATTACCGGCGTAAGCGACTACGCCGGAGAAAAAATTAATGCCCCTATTACCGTTTACAACTCAACTCTGGTTGGGTTGAAATTTCGCAATTTGGTATTACAGATTACAACTCAACCTGTCAAAAAAAATTTCGGTTGAGTTGTCTAGCCTTACAACTTTTTGTGGCATTGCCGTTTACAACCTTGTGTTGGTGTAGTTGTCAAAGACGTCAAAATCTTACAACTGCTTACTAGCAGTTGTCTCATACAATTTTGCAGTTGTTTTGAAAAAAATGTTACGTTTTAGAAGACGGTTCACCACCTAATTTTTAACAAAAATTTTCAAGGTCAAAAGACACGTTTCGACCTCCGATTTAAGAATCCGAAAACAAAAATTGTAATTCTTTACGACAGCATGACACTGCTAATACGCGTCCAAAAATATCGAGAGAGGTGCCAAAAGACGCGTATTAATCTCGAGAACCGAAGGCGGAAAATAAACATTTTATCACTGTCCGGAGATATTTTCAGTTGAAGTTGGCGATTTTCATGTGGTTGTTGTAATGTTGTTGTCTTTTTTCGGTTTGTGTTTAATATCTTTTGAACGAGTTAAAATTTGTATTTTCCGCCTTCGGATTATTAATACTGATGTCAAGACGCGTATTTTAATACCTCTCTCGATATTTTTGGACACGTATTAGCAGTGTCATGCTGTCGTAAAGAATTACCACAAAAATTAATTCTAATAAAATCTAATTTCATGTGGTTGCTGTGTTTTGCCAGATTTTTCGTACACAGCAATGCAGAAAGCTGGTGGACCCAACCAGGATTATTTTTACGAATCGCGGCCAAAGGCCGCCAACGCAGAAAGATGTTCTGTGCAAAAAAACTGTGGACCGGGCCTCATATTTCGGACCCTCTCGGGCCATTTTGTGGGTCTTTGTAAATATCTTTCGAAAGAAATAAAATTTTCGCTTTCGAATCCTAAAAACGGAGATGGAAACCCGTCTTTTGATACCACCTTTGAAAAGAGTTAGATGGTGCACGGGCTTATAAAACGTTACCAAAAAAAACAAAAAATTTAAAGCCGGTAGTTAAACCTTTTTTAATCAAACAATAATCAACAATTTTGTACAAATTTCTAGAAAAACCAAAGTTTAAACGAATTACATTGAATAACTTTTTGACATTCCATAGTTGGACGAGGCTGGTCGCAGTTCAGATGCAGCCAAAATATGTGAAATTATGCGAGTACCATTGATACTAATCCCTACTCCTGGGAATCCTATTTGAGTAAAATACAGTTTTTTCTGTTAGGGTTTTAATCTACTTCGCACAAATACGCTCCTCAATTATATCTAAAACCAGTCCAACACCAAATCATTTCCACAGCATATTTGATAGCTGCCGTCAGCAAGGAATCGGAGTGTGGCGCATAATTTTAAAATACGAACGCGTATGCGGAAATGGTCCTTAATTTTGTTTAGCACTGAGTAAAATGCTTCCTTTCCAATCTGCAAAATAACTTCATATGAAGCTCATTATTTGTCACTTAAACATTTTCTTACTTGGTGCTTGGTAGTTCCAAGGGATTGGAATGATCACGCGAATGTTTTCCGTATTCGCAACATGTCAATCACCAACATTTTCGCCATTATAAAATAGATTTCATATAACATTAATAAAAAAATCACATTTGAAAATGCTTAAATTTCTGCCACAAATTGATCAGCTGTTCATTTATCTGTCAAATCATAACTTTCTTAGCTTGGCAGCACCAATTCAACTTCAACTGAAATAAGTTGTAATTCGTAATACCAAACAGGAGTTGAGTTGTCTGAAAGTTGAGTTGTTTTAATTACAACCCAACCAAGTTGAGTTGTGTACCGTAATAGGCCCTTAAATTTTAGGAGTCTATTTTTTCTTCTTGTTTGAAAGCGGGCGAACAACTAACATCACATTGATTTGGTAGCTTGCCATGAATTTGCCATGAAATGTTTCTCAGCAAAAAAGTTATCTACCTGATCTATCAGATGCACATGGAGTCGGCCTAAAACGTGTAGGATGACTAATTAATGCTCCCATAAGCACACCACATTCTGGAAGAAAGTGGGCTCTATCTCCTCGTATATTTATCGCGAAAAAATATTATTATTAGTTTCGCTCTACCATACATATTTCATGCTCTTTTAATAACAGAAGGTTTCAAGACCGGGGCAGATTCCTGTAGGAACGATAATGGCGACCTGGTAGCTGATGTACAGAGTGTGGGGGAAGACGAACCCGATACCCCGACTGCCGATGATGAGAAACACGCTCCGGCGCCCAACTATGGCGAAGGAGAATGGCAATATCACGGCCAAAAAATCACAAGGTGCTAAGTAATGACGAGGTAGCCGCCAGGGTCTTTCAGTAAATGTGGACAAGACAAAGTATTTGCTGCCATTGTGGCCTTTGTAGCCACGTCACTCTTGACGGATATAAATTCGAGACTGTGAAGGATTTCGTCTATTTGGGAAGAAGCGTTAAAAGCAAAAACAATGTCGGCCTAGAAATCAGACAGCGAATAACTCTTGCCAACAAATGCTTCTTTAGGCAATTGAAAATAAAGTCCTCTCTCGACGAACAAAAATCTCGCTCTACAAGTCATTCATCATACCTGTCCTGATATATGGCTCGGAATCATAAAAGGTGTCGAGAGCAAATGAGATGGATCTTGAAGTATTCGAGAGAAAATTTCTCCGGAAGGTTTATTGTCCTATCCGTGATGTCGACGGCGAGTATCGAAGGAGGTATAATGATTAGATATGTGAGCTTTTCGCAGATATGACGATAGTGCAGCGAATAAAAACAGAAAGCTGCGCTAGCTAGGCCAGGTTATGCGGATGAACGAATACGCTCCGGCAGTTTGTAAACAGAGGAAAGAGAAGACCTTAACTGAGTTGAGAGAGACATTTGGAGGAAACTTTGACCTCGTTTGGTGCTCCCAATTGGCGGCTGTTATCGCAAAACAGGGTTAGCTGACCTCACTGACTCAACGTACTTCATTTCTATATAAAATTTCAAGAAGTGCTGTATGTTGAATTTTGGCAGTATTTGCAGATCGCGTCCGGGTACATTTTTTTATTACATTTTACTCCTTCTGTTCTCATTCCATATGAAAAAAAGTACAAAAACTGTGATTAAAATGTGAACAAACATGTCTTAAGACACGAACAATGAATTCGCACCAGCTTTTTATACGTATGCAATGACAACCAAATATATTAGGTAGTAATACTATTTAATTTTCAACTCAACCCAAATAAACCTTTGAGATAAAAAATGTTGTAGGAGGTAAAAGCGGAGCAAAATACTTCGATTGAAATAAAGTCTGAACCCTGCGTCGCCAATGAAACATGCTGTCAAAAGCGTGACGTCACGCAGAGCAAATTTATTTCCCAGCCAACTAGGATTTCTTTGCTCTTTCATTTTTATACTCAGTTGAGCAGAGCTCACAGAGTATATTAAGTTTGATTGGATAACGGTTGGTTGTACAGGTATAAAGGAATCGAGATAGATATAGACTTCCATATATCAAAATAATCAGGATCGAAAAAAAATTTGATTGAGCCATGTCCGTCCGTCCGTCCGTTAACACGATAACTTGAGTAAATTTTGAGGTAAATTGATGACATTTGGTATGTAGGTTCCTGAGCACTCATCTCAGATAGCTATTTAAAATGAACGAAATCGGACCATAACCCCCACTTTTTCGATATCGAAAATTCCGAAAAACCGAAAAAGTGCGATAATTCATTACCAAAGAAAGCTAAAACGATGAAACTTGGTAGATGGGTTGACCTTATGGCACAGAATAGAAAACTAGTAAAATTTTGGACAATGGGCGTGGCACCGCCCACTTTTAAAAGAAGGTAATTTAAAATTTTTGCAAGCTGTAATTTGGCAGTCGTTGAAGATATCATGATGAAGTTCGGCAGGAACGTTACTCTTATTACTATATGTACGCTTAATAAAAATTAGCAAAATCGGAGAAGGACAAAGCCCACTTTTAAAAAAAATTTTTTTTTAAAGTAAAATTTTAATAAAAAATTTAATTCTTTACAGTATATAAGTAAATTATGTCAACATTCAACTCCAGTAATGATACGGTGCAACAAAATACAAAAATAAAAGAAAATTTCAAAATGGGCGTGGCTCCGCCCTTTTTCATTTAATTTGTCTAGGATACTTTTAATGCCATAAAATAAAAAAATAAATGTAAGGCGCGATAACCTCCGAAGAGATCTAAGGCCGAGCTTCTCTTCCAATTTGCGTCGTGCTCTTCTTCATTTTCCCTACAAATTCGCCGGACGGGACCTACATGTTTTATGCCGACTCCGAACGGCTTCCGCAAGGCAGATGAGTTTTCACTGAGAGCTTTTCATGGCAGAAATACACCCGGAGCGCTTGCCAAACACTGCCGAGGGGCGACCCCGCTTAGAAAAATTTTCTTATAATTGAAAAACCTTATTTCTAAAATTTTGATGTTGCTTTGCCCGGGAGTTTAATGCCATAAGTCGAACAAAAATTTACCAATCCTTTTGAAATTTGGTAGGGGCATAGATATTATGACGCTAACTGTTTTCTGTGAAAAAGGGCGAAATCGGTTGAAGCCACGCCCAGTTTTTATACACAGTCGTCCGTCTGTCCTTCCGCATGGCCAAATACGAAAAGAGGAATGAAACATGGTAATTGGATTGGTTTATTGACGCGAAATATAACTTTAGAAAAAACTTTGTAAAATGGTTGTGACATCTACCATATTAAGTAGAAGAAAATGAAAAAGTTCTGCAGGGCGAAATAAAGAACCCTTGAAACCTTGGCAGGTATTACATATATAAATAAATTAGCGGTATCCAACAGATGATATTCTGGGTCACCCTGCGCACATTTTCGTCGATATCTGGAAAACGCCTTCACATATACAACTACCACCACTCCCTTTTAAAGCTCTCGTTAATACCTTTAATTTGATACCAATATCGTACAAACAAAGTCTAGAGTCACCCCTGGCCACCTTTATTGCGATACCTCGAAAAGGCGTCCACCTATAGAACTAAGGCCCACTCCCTTTTAAAATACTCATTAACACCTTTCGTTTGATACCCATATTATACAATCGTATTCTAGAGTCACCCCTGGTCCACCTTAATGGCGATATCTCGAAAAGGCGACCACCTATACAACTACCACCATTCACTTTTAAACCCCTCATTAATACCTTAAATTTGATACCCATATCGTACAAACACATTCTAGAGTCACCCCTGGTCCACCTTTATGGCGATATTTCGAGATGACGTCCACCTATAGAACTAAGGCCCACTCCCTTTTAAAATACTCATTAATACCTTTCATTTGATACCCATATCGTACAAACAAATTCTAGAGTCAACCCTGATCCACCTTTATGGCGATATCCCTAAATGGCGTCCACCTATAGAAATATGGCCCACTCCCTCATAAAATACTCTTTAATGCCTTTCATTTGATACACATGTCATACAAACACATTCCAGGGTTTCCCTCGGTTCATTTTCCTACATGGTTATTTTCCCTTATGTTGTCACCATAGCTCTCAACTGAGTATGTAATGTTCGGGTATACCCGAACTTAACCTTCCTTACTTGTTTAATACCGGATCCGTTTATTGGTTCATGGGTTTACTGTAGCGATATCTTGAAAGCAGGGGGAAAAACTGTGGTAAAATTTTAGCATGCGCCTTCCTAATTAAAAGAAGATCTCCACTGAATAAAATTGCAAAAATAAAAAAAACTGGCGACTAAAACCTTTCTCTATAGAAATGTACAAAAGCATCTTTTATAGACTCACCTAACATATCACGTTAGAAATTCATATTATTTTCCTTGCCCGTTTTGTTGCTTGCATTTACTGGCGGAGAGCCGTACGCAAATCTTGGTCGCATTAATTTAGATAGATCCAAGTCAAAAGTAGCAATTACTTCTTATTTTTCTTTTCGTTGCGGTAAAGACACTCCCAACAAGTTTTGGTGAGTATTATTGATAATGATGGTCCTTTGCCGATACGCTCGGGAAATTAGCCTCAGAAACTAGCCAAACAATGCCGAGAGCGATTTGATGCAGCCATTCTGGGCCTGTGGATTTAATTTGCCTCTAGCGACGGGGTTGCTTTTTAGCAACCGATGCTCTAGAGTATTGGAGGGATGTCATTTAACTATCGCAATATACCCGGTCTTTTTGTATGTTTTTCGATCCGGGGATAGTCAAGTAACTTTGTGGATCTGTTTATGTTCTAGAAGGAACTTGTAGATGATTATCATTCCGACTATGGAGTTGAATGCACACAATGATTATATGTTTATATCGCAATAGCTCAAGTAGCTCCACACAGCTACTGTGTTCATCACTGTACTAAGCTAATATTTTATTCACCTAAAATCTGCTACATTTTAAAGTCAATGTCAGCTCTCAGATTTCCCCATCCAAAATATGTTAACATTAAAATTTTTTTCTTGCTGCTCATGAAATGGCTTCACAAATTTTAAATGACATTTATGCATAAATTATGTTAATAATGTAATTTTACAATGAAGTCTAGAAATCTATGAATATGAATGAATGTGCAAGCGACAAAAGACATTTACAAGCAAACTTAGCATTCCATAAGAATAAGTTAATAAATGAATGAAGTGTAAGAATTC
This sequence comes from Eurosta solidaginis, assembly GCF_040869045.1. Classification (NCBI taxonomy): domain Eukaryota; kingdom Metazoa; phylum Arthropoda; class Insecta; order Diptera; family Tephritidae; genus Eurosta; species Eurosta solidaginis. Next base: position 321,036,630 of record NC_090319.1, on the reverse strand, counting down.
CGCTAAGAAAGCGATGGTTGACCAAAATCGAAAGAGACTTGCCTACGTTGGCGTAAGAGTTTGAAAAGGAATGAGGAGCTTACATCTTTGGAAAGCCATCTTCAAAGACGACGCCATTTACATCATCACCTTAATTATATCATTCCCCATCACTTTCTACGTAATACTCTTTTTATTTTCTACGTAATACTCAGTTTGATTCATTGGAAATGCAAAAAGTCAGCTGCGTCGATATGAAATCACTGATATTTTGATTTTTTCGTAGCACAATGACCCTTTCCTGAATAAGGTTGAAGCAAGTCATCTAAAAGTTCGATCGTTGAACACAGTTTGCATCTGTCGGGGTATATTTTTCTCAAATCTTTCAAAGCCCATACTGTCTCCTTTCGACACCACCCATGATTGCATCCATCAGCTGTTTAGTGAATGCCAAGTCGCGAATATACCGATAATTTCTTTGACGACAACAAGAACTTTATCTTGCCTCGTTCATTCTAAGTCCCACTTTTTTCTTTTTTATCCAGACCATTCGCTAAGGCCCATGATATTCAAATCAAATATAGAACAATACAGTTAGGTCTATTTCATGCTGTCAGAAGCTGATTTTGAAATCAAACAAATCCTTTAAAGGAGTTGCCAGTGCAACTTATGGCTTCATCACTCCACTTGTTAACCTCACCTAACCATGGCGAGTCGTGCTTGTTTAGCAGGCGAGACTGTAGCGACTCCAGATTCCTCCCAGAAGGAGGGAATTGGATAGCCGAGAAGGCTCAAAGTCATATTAATTGTGCTGTTTACTGTTTCGAAGCTGCACTGATAATATCCAATCTGTTAATAAGCTTTGCGCTTCAGTTTTTTGCTACACACTCTTGTTAGATACTTATATGCGAGGGTAGGAGAGCACAGTCAAACTCCAATTTGGAGGCATGCACATGCCTTTATGTCTGCTCTTTACCAGTTCTTCTTTTCCGTATATGAATAGCTCGGTGGGCAGTCCTTCGTTAGCTGGCGCCTTATTATCCTTCTGGTGGATGGCGAAACGTTTCTTCCGTCGTCAGGGGCTCAGATGTGGATTTTGTTGTTCCAGTCGCTTTCTAGAAATAAGTGGAAGTATTGACTCCTCAACTTAAACTCAATCTGTGCGTCAGTTACAAGGCCGCTCCTCGCACGTACGCCGTCTAGTCTAACGTTGCTTACATCTAACAGGGTGACTCTCTTCTTTTTCGTGTCACGATAGCGTGTTATTGCGTCCATATGCAGCTTCGTACTCTAGCTTAGTTTTTCCCGATTCAGCTCGATATCCCTCGTCGAACCGCTTGTTTTTCCGGGCATGCTATATACCTATAGCACCGAACAACTGCCGGATATGGTGAGTCAGAAATGTGTTCACATACTGGGCTATGATATAGGTTGGAGATTGCTCCCCGTGAGTAGTTATGATATACAAGAGGAGAAATAAACAACTGCCCACTCCGACATCATTTTCTTGACGAGAACCTCCTCTTGCGACTCTGCGCGGATTTTTAACTTTTTTTAATACTTTCAGTCACAAGGTAATAGGGGGAGTACAAACGTTATGCTGAAGAACTTCGCTCACATGTGTCTCCCGGCGAGATAATCGATCAGAGGCGTGAACGACAGTACTTGACTCGAAATCTTTTTCCCACCTCCTAACTAAAATTACGACTTTGATTTATAATTTCACTTCACTGCCACTGCGGTAAATGTCGTTAATTCATTGTGTTTAAGCCGTGGCCAGCTCTACAACCTCACCCCAAAGTACTTTGAGGAATATATTCAGCGTAATCTTCAGCCAATCCAGTTGAATTAGCCATATTTTATTTGTAAATGACGTCAGATACACACACACAGACACACAGTGACGCAGGGTTCTAACAAGTCGAGGAGATGAGAAGATGAGCAATAGCTGACTAAGTCGACGAAACAGTCGGCTGGCAGTGTCGGAGAACGGTGAATCAAAAAAAGGAATGGCTCATAGCAATGAAGGTAGGTGAAATTCGTAAGCGGTTGTCAGATACCAAAGTTACCAGTGAAATCGGTAAAGTGGTGCCTGGATGAGGTGCCCATGCCAAACAGCAGAGGGACGGGTTGAAAGCCGATGTCAAACTACCAGTGAAATAGTGACCGATGAACTGGTGCGTCAATCGCTGGCCAAACAACCAGTGAATAGATGAATTTTGAGCCGATATCGTGCAAACGTTTGATCGGTGAATGGTGAGGTGGTGAAACCTCCGATTGGTGATCTGAAGGACTAACCAGTGTCTTTGAGACGCGAAGCTGGTAATCGAGTGGTGCAAAACGAAGTCGTGCTTTCGACCATTCAAATATTTGTAATACAAATACAAATAAGAATTGGCGTGAGTACCAAATACTCGTGAAGTTCGGTGTGAAAAATGTCTCGAAAGGAAATATTTTTGAATTAACCCCGGGGATTAAAATTAAATTACAATAGAGGATATTTGAATAGAAACAAAAAATGTCGAACGTTTTGAGAAGAGCTTTGCCGCCTTCATATCCGTAACCGACAAGTTATTGTTTTGTTATCGGCTTATTATCGGTAGCGAAATATTATGGTCGGTTTTTTTTATTGGTTTCTTATTTGCTTGTTAACAATGGATTATGGATGTGTAATATATGTGGGACGGGAACACCGCAGTGGACGAAAGACCTAAACTTACATACCTTAAAATACAACCTTAACATAGCAACTTAACAACACTGCTTAACGAAGCGTCTTTTCAACAGAACAGTTTTGCAAGTTCAATTTTAAACAGTTTCAGTTCTGTCCAGCTCGCGAATCATCACGCTTCAACACTCACATAAAATAGACATTAAAAATAGTCTTAAACCTAAATCTAAGTGCGTATTAAATACATTTAAATATAAAAATAAACATTTAAATATGAAATAAACATTTGAACATTAAATAAAGATCTATTTTACTACAAATTGGTGTCAGAAAAGGGATTCGGTTCCTTTCGCGAGTGGCCATGAGTAAATCGAGTGGCAAGAGAATAAAATACTTAACAATTTAAGTGACAGTGGCATGAATAAACGAAATATTCGTGTAGATTGCGGAAAATTTTTTCCCGATACGCTAATATCGTATGCAATCGAATTTTACCTACATACATATGTACATATATTGGCAGTGTGCTACATATAACTTTGTTCAAAAGTACAGCGTGGCAGTGGCCGTATAACGCGTGTTTGTAAGGTTGTGTGTAGATGCTAAAACGCATACAATCCTTGTTGTTGTTGATTTACTAGCGTGGCAGAGGCCGAATAGCGCTAATTCTACGAATGGTGATTTGTGTGGCAGAGGCTGAAAACACAAGAACGAGTGCATATTCGCATCAGCCCAAAGCTGTAACAGCGATTGTGTCGTTAATTCAAAAACTGACGAGAAATTGTTATTGTTTCGATCAATACGTTCGTGCGGAGTAACACAAGTGGTGCTAGAACAGAGTAGCTGTTGATTTGAGCAAAAGTCGTTTGGCAGGTTGGCGAACACGAAGTCAGAAGAGGCGAACAGCAGATGAGTATCAGTAGAGTAGTAGATAAGAGAGTAAATGAAAAGAACATTAAATTGAAATGTTGTGCTTAAAGACTGTATTTCTGTTTCACTTTATTTAACGTAATTTTGATATTGGTAGAGTAGCTTATAATAAGACAAAACAGAAAATTCGAGTATCAACGAATTTCATATGCAACCCTTGTTCTCATTTTTTTGGGTCTATGTAAACATTTCAAACCCCATATATACATATTTACATACGTAAAATAATTTTGGTTAACAAAACATAATAAAAGCGGATGGTGAAATTATATGTATTAATAATGAGTAAGGATTTAAAGTTTGTGTTCATTATATTAACAAGGAAGTACATATAAGCGAATCGAGTTGTAAAATTTTCTACGTATTGCGAAATATTTTGATTGTTCAATTAGTTTGAAAGAGAAAACCATAGCAAGACAATTGTTGATTTGGGGAAGAAGCACTTTGTATTTGAATTAAAAATTATGGCACAGCGAACATTTGTAACTAAGGTGAGTTAAATTTATAACAAAACTTACATACATTTTGAGGTGAACTAATTGTGGTAACTCATAAATACTTGTACACTCTTGTGAAAGAAAATAGTTTTTTTAAAAGTTGTACGGTGAATATTTCAATATTCGTGTTCGCTATAGCATTGTATAATTTTAAATCGAAACAAATTTAATCATAGTCGATAGTTGGAGTGTGACGAGTCACAATGGATAGGGACGATATTTTGAAGTTAAAAGTAGACGAATTAAAAGTAAAGTTAGCTGAGTTAGGGTTGTCGACTACAGGCCGGAAGATGACGTTACAAGACAGATTAATGGAGCATTACGGCCTAACTGTAGATGATGGTAACGGTGTCGAAGGCTCTGAATATGGCGATGCTGGTTCGTCACCTCCAAGTGAAACCCAGTTCCAAACATTATATCGTACGCCATTTACATTACGCGATATTGCAGATTCATTAACGTCTTTTAGTGGTTCAGGGTCTTTGTCGGTCGAAGATTGGTTGGAAGATTTCAATGAAAATGCTGAGGCTGTTCATTGGAATCCGCTACAAAAATTTATATATGCAAAGCAATTGCTTAAAGGTGCGGCTAAACTTTTTATACGAAGTCAAAGAGGAATTGTTAGTTTTGATACATTAGCGCAGGCCTTAAGAGCTGAGTTTGGTATTGCAGTGTCCGCAGCTGAAGTGCATCGTACGCTAAGAAATCGCCGGAAGCGTCAGAACGAAGATTATAAAGAGTACCTTTATAGTCTCATGGAGTTAAGCAAACCAATTAAACTAGACGATATGAGTTTAATTGAGTACTTTATAGAGGGTATACCTGACTCACGGCAAAACAAAGTTAATTTGTATCAGGCAAAAACAATATCAGAGCTAAAGGAGCAAATTCGGGTCTACGAAAAGGTAAGATCTAGTCGCCATCAAGTGGTTAGTTCAAGCTTTGGCCAAATAGCCGATAAAATGACCTCGAATTCCAAGTCAGATGAACAAAAAGTAAAGATCAAACGATGTTTTAAGTGCGGTGATACTGCACATATAGCAAAAGATTGTAAACAGGTACAGATCAAGTGTTTTAAGTGTGGACAACCAGGTCATCGTGCCGCTGATTGTAGCGATACGAAACGTTCGGTCAAAATCGAAAACGGTAGCGTAAATACGTTGGGGGGTGAGTCATGCCCAACAGCAGGTGAAATAGGGCGATGCATTTTTAAGGATTTTGTGTACAATGGTATAACCTTGTCGGCATTAATCGACACCGGTTGCGACCTTTGTTTGATACGCTATGACATCCTACTTATGTTCGGTGGGAATATCGAATTGAGCAAGGATAGACGTAAGCTAAGAGGTATAAGCGGTAGTGTCCTTAATACATTAGGTAGCTTTATAATTCCCGTTCAAGTTGACGATTTACAGCTTGAAATTACTTTCCATGCTGTGAGAGAGCGTGACATGCATTACTCGGCGATAATCGGCAACGCCATACTCAAGAAGGTAGATATAATTGTGTCGGAGGAGTCGGCTAAATTTAAAGCCAAAAGTGAAACTGAAAATAAGTCACAAAGCGGTAGTATTTTAGGAGATCCGGATACGTGCGTTAGTGAAATTGAGGGGAAGGAAAAGCAGCAAGGAAAGCTGGAAGTGCTAGAAGAATTTAAGAGTATGTGCTACATAGTAGAAGAATTTGAGACTAGTGAACCAGATGTCGACTTGTCACATTTGCAGATTTCCGAGCTCAATGTTGTGAAATCGTTGATTGTTAGTTATAAGCCGGAAATGGTGAGTGAATCTCCAGTCAAAATGAAAATTCTACTTACCGATGATATTCCGATCTATGAAAGGCCTAGGCGTATGTCTTTCGTAGACAAGAAATGCGTAGATGACCAGGTAGCAAAATGGCTAGAAGAAGGTATAATCCAACGGAGCACATCAGAATATGCATCCGCTATTGTGTTAGTGTCCAAGAAGGATGGTAGTAAGCGCCTTTGTTGTGACTATAGGCGGCTAAACGCGAAAATCGTTAGAGATAATTTTCCAATGCCCCTATTAGATGACGTTATTGAGAGATTGCAGGGTGCTCTTGTTTTTACTACTCTCGATTTAGCCAACGGATTTTTCCATGTACCGGTCGAGGATAGTTCTAGAAAATATACGGCTTTTGTAACCCACAACGATCAGTTTGAGTTTTGCTATGTCCCATTCGGAATTTCAAATTCGCCTGCCGTGTTCTCGCGATTCATATTCGCCGTCTTTAGGGATTTGATTCAGAATGGCACAGTCGTGGCTTATATGGATGACCTCATTATTCCCTCCAAGGATGTAGATGAGGGCACCCAGAAGTTAGAGCGTGTGCTAAATAGAGCGGCAGAGTACAATTTAAAAGTAAAATGGAGTAAATGTAGATTTCTCGTGCGTAGAGTGGACTTTTTGGGGTACATAGTGGAAAATGGTACCATAGCACCATCAGAGGCAAAAACTCAAGCCGTTGCGAATTTTCCTATACCTCATGATAAAAAGTCTTTGCAGCGTTTTCTCGGCTTAACGTCGTATTTCCGGAGATTCATAGAAGGTTACGCGGTGGTAGCTAAACCCCTTTCGGATAACCTTAGAAAAGATTCAAAATTCGAATTGAGAGATGCGGAGATAGCCGTTTTTCAGCAGCTGAAGGCAGCTCTGATGAAAGCACCCGTTTTAAAACTATACAATCCTAAGGCAGTTACTGAAGTGCACGCAGATGCCTGCATCTTTGGTTATGGCGCTGTTTTGATGCAAAAAGACACAGATGACCAGGCATTTCATCCTGTGCAGTTCATGAGCCGTAAGTGCAAGCCAGCTGAAGAAAGATACCATTCGTATGAGCACGAAGTGTTGGCTATAGTAGAGGCCCTCAAGAAGTGGCGCGTTTATTTACTGGGTATCAGATTCAAGATCATAACTGATTGCAACGCCTTCACGATGACGATGAAAAAGCGCGATATTCCGTCAAGAGTATCTCGCTGGGCAATGTTTTTGCAGGACTACAGTTATGAGATTGAACACCGCAGTGGCTCGAAAATGAAGCACGTGGATGCACTGAGCAGAGTGTCGTGTTTGATGCTCGAGGATACGTTGATACATAGGTTGCGGCAGGCACAAAATGATGACCATTGGGTAAGGGCAGTTTGTACAGTGTTGGGAAAGGATAGCTACGAAGATTTTTATCTTAAATATGACATCCTCTACAAGGATCCCATCAAGGAACTAATAGTGGTCCCATCGGCTATGGAGGATGAAATAATTAGGATGGCACATAGGCAAGGTCATTTTTCTATTGCAAAAACAAAAGACGCACTTGAAAAAACGTATTATATTCCTCAAGCGACCCCTAAAATCACCAGGATTGTAAGGAGCTGTGTGGAATGTATTGTAGGAGAGAGCAAGTCAGGTAAAAAGGAAGGGTTCTTAACCCCGATAGATAAGCAGGACAGACCTTTGGGTACCTACCATGTCGACCACGTAGGCCCAATGGAGCAGACCACTAAATACTATAGTTACATATTTGTGGTTGTTGACGCATTCTCTAAGTTTGTGTGGCTTTATCCAACCAGAAATACTGCGGCAGATGCTGTCATAGACCGACTCAAAAGGCAGGCTTCTGTGTTTGGAAACCCAGGACGAATTGTATCGGATCGAGGAGCCGCATTTACCTCAAATTCGTTTAAGGAGTATTGCGAAGCGGAGGGTATCGAACACCTTTTGATTGCTACCGGCGTACCCCGTGGAAATGGTCAAGTGGAGCGCATCCATAAGATCATTATATCGATGCTATCTAAGCTTTGTTCAGAAAACCCAGGTCAGTGGTACAAACACGTAGAGCGTGTTCAGCAGACCGTAAACAATTCTCCACCAAGAAGCACGAAATTTACACCATTTAAGCTGTTAACTGGAGTCGAGATGCGAGTGAACACTGAACCTAGGCTGGCTGAATTGCTGGAAGATGCAGCTATACAAGAGTTAGACGAAGAGCGTGAGAATATACGTAAAGAAGCACAAGCAAATATTAGCAAGATTCAAGAAGAGAATAGGAAGACGTTTAATAAAAACAGGAAAGAAGAGAACAGGTACCGTGTAAATGATTTAGTAGCCATTAAGCGAACACAATTCGGTGCTGGATTAAAGTTAAAGCCGAAATTTCTAGGCCCGTATAAAATCAGTAAAGTTTTAAAGCATGGGAGGTATGAGGTTGCAAAAATAGGAGACCACGAAGGCCCCGGCCGTACAATTTCTGTTGCTGAATTTATTAAGAAATGGGAGCCTTCGGTTCAACCCGAGCAACCATTCGAGCCGAATGAAGCGTCAGGAGGGCCGAATGTGGGACGGGAACACCGCAGTGGACGAAAGACCTAAACTTACATACCTTAAAATACAACCTTAACATAGCAACTTAACAACACTGCTTAACGAAGCGTCTTTTCAACAGAACAGTTTTGCAAGTTCAATTTTAAACAGTTTCAGTTCTGTCCAGCTCGCGAATCATCACGCTTCAACACTCACATAAAATAGACATTAAAAATAGTCTTAAACCTAAATCTAAGTGCGTATTAAATACATTTAAATATAAAAATAAACATTTAAATATGAAATAAACATTTGAACATTAAATAAAGATCTATTTTACTACATATATATTGAAGTTTTTTTGGTATCTGTTTTACAATAAACCGATTAGTCGTCGAAAACAAATCGACATCACGCTGATAGCAAATTGGAAGCACACCGAAAACAAGTCGATAACAAATCAATTATTTTTTAGTAATATTTCGATAAATTTTCAACAATTTCATTAAAACGTCGATTATGTTTTGATAACAAATTCACTACTTTACTTTGATAAAAAAATACATTTTTTTCGATAACAAATTGATATTACGCGGATGAGCAATTGGTATGACTCCCACAAACAATCGACCTCTTTTCTATAATATTTTTTCGATAAAAATTTGATAAATTTGTAGTAGCGCATTGATAACAAATCGTCATCTCTTACCTTTTTTAGTGAAAATTTAAGCCCCATATTGGGAAGGTCGATCGCAGTATAAACTCTACGTCTGAGCGGTAATTGATTATGTTATAGTGAAGGGGAACAAATTTCGTATTCTGTTACCGATAAGATAACTGGTTATAATAGTCCAATGATTTGGCGATTAGTTTTCATAATAACATTATTACATGGAAAAGAGTCGATAGATAAATAATAGATTATTTTGCGATTGACACACGCATTCGATAGTGAATCGATAACTCTCTATACCTCGTCGATAAGACGCCTAGAAAAAACCGATTTGTCATCAATAAGGAACAGATCACACGCCCAATAAATTACAAATGCTTGAGACATATTCAAAATAAATGGCGTTGTACCGGAGAGTCAAAAAAGAAAAAGATTCAATTGTCATATCGTCGACTAAACGCGTCCCTTTTAGTGAAAGCTGATTTGCAGAGATTATACAACTTACCGACAAGAAAACCTTTTATTTAATAATTTGGGAAAATTTTAAACAACGTGACATTAGGACGGACAAGGCGGCAGCTGTTTCGATTATACATTGTAAATCTCTTCAAAGCCTTTTCTCCCGGGAGTGAGATTTGAACCCGCACTCCTACGATGGTTGAAGTCTTACAAACGCATTCAGCTACGTCATGCCTTAGTTTATCCCAATTGCCTTCGCTGCATATTTTATTCTTTTTGAACAGTACATTAGGTTAAGTTAGGTGGTAGCTGCCCTAGTAAGGGGAGCTCACTTGGACAACATGAAGGTCCGTTGTGATACCACATGCAATAAAATAACGGTAACGTAGATATAGCTACTTAGAGAATCGTTGGGTAGCAACGATAAAGCTCCGAATGATACCGATCTCAATTCTCGATAAATCCTCGGGAAATCCAAGTGAGTTGCGACCGAAGTACTTTCGCCTAGTTCTGGTAAAGCTGGGCAATCAAGCATAAAGTGATTTGGTGATTCCACCTCATCATCCTCCATACAGCTGCAGAAGGATGAAGTTTCAGTATATTGAGACGTACCGCATGGATACCCATGGGACAGTGCCCTGTCAGAACCCCAATGACCATTGATAATAGGTGAGCTTTAGTGAACCCAATTATTTCAGCAGACCTCCTGCCATCCACTTTCGGCCAGAAAGATCTTGCTACCCTACAAGACGTGGTGTCCGCCCAACGTTTTCTGAGCTGACTCGAGGCCCAGCTATGGAGGAGCAATCCACAGGTGGCCAGCGGAATCCCGAAATCCCTACAGCCATCTTAATTCGGTTCAGTTGTACCGATGCGGGCTAAGACACAGTTACCCGGGATATCACTATGGCCCGGGACTCAGATAATCTTAATTGTAAAATAATTCGATGCAATCGCAAGCGAGGTCAGGCACTCCCAGACCACCCTCGATCGCACTGTAGTTGAGCTCAAGGTCTTGATAGCCGCTTGGCTAGCAGAGCAGATGTTAGATTCCCTAACCGTAGTAGCACTGGATAGCATTTATCCACGGCATCCTTAATCGCAGCAACTTTCGCTTGGAATACACTGCAGTGATCAGCCAACTTAAACTTGCGGCTTACATTTAGTTCTTGACAAAAGACCCCCCCCCCCCCCCCAAACTTTCCGTCCAACTTCGACCCATCCGCGAACAAGTTAACCGGTCCCATACCCCAGATAATTCCTCTTCCCCACTCCTCTCTCGGTGGAATGACTGGGCTGAAGGTTGTAAAGAGAGCAGTTATCGGCATAGAATAGTTTGTCCTCTCCGGGATAAAGTCGAAACTGGTAAGAAGGCTAGAGTGTCCGAACTCAGAAAGTATATGGCTCATATCGCGGAGCCTGACTAACGACCGGGCCGCGGCCGCCTTTTCCGCAATATCTACTGGATATATGTTCAGCATGACGTTCAGTTCTAAGGAAGGTGTTGTTCTGAGAGCGCCACTGATACTGATCAGCGCCGTCCGTTGCACTGACACTAACATTTTGGAGGTCATCGCTGTGTCCAATGATTACCACCAGACCAGCACCCCATAGAGCAGAATCGGTTTGACCACCATCTCATAAAGCCAGTGTACTACTCCTGGCGAGAGTCCTCATCTCTTTCCGATAGCCCCCTGCAGCAGTACAAGGCAAACGCGGCCTTCCTGGCCCTATCTTCCACATTGCGTCTCCAGGACAGTTTATTGTCCAAAACAATCCCCAAATATTTAACCTCATCAGAAAGTATCAACGGTACCCCTCAAATCGAGGGAGTTCTGAAATTGGGCATCTTATATCTCCTTGTAAAAAGAACCAATTCCGTTTTTCCCGGGTTGACCGCCAATCCACATGATTCAGCCCACCTAGCCACAGTATCCAGGTAGCCCTGCAGAACATGGCGCACGGTGCACAAAAATTTGCCTCTGACTAGGATAGCGAGGTCATCTGCATAGGCAACCACCCGACAACCATTGGCTTCCAGCTCCACAAGACTTGACTACCACAACCCAGAGCAGAGGAGATAGGACACCCCCCTGTGACGTGCCCCTGCACTCCTTCCTCTTAAATATGGCCCCTCCCCACTTCGCTGCGACAACTCTGCTGCATAGAAGTTTGCTAATAAATTCAACCAGAGCCGCCTCGACTCCCAAACCCACCAGAGCTCTTTCGATTGCCTCCGGTAAGGCATTGCTAAAAGCCCACTCGATGTCTAGAAAGGCGCCCAGAGCAAACTTTTTGTGTTCTAGCGACCCCTGTATTTGCTTTACTGTCGAATGGAGAGCCGTTTCGGTCAATCTGCCCTTGCAGTACGCATGCTGTGAAGCCGACAGAACCCCCGCGGAAGCGTTTCCCGTAGAAACAGATCAATCAACCGGTCAAACGTCTTAAGAAGAAACGACGAGAGGCTAATTGGCCTGAAATCCTTAGGTGATACATGAGAGCTTCTGCCGGTCTTCGGAATAAAGATGATCCTAACCGTGTGCCAAGACTTCGGGATATAGTTAAGCCTGAGGCAGTTAGTGTAGCTGATGGCATGCTGAAAATTTAAAGAATTTAAATCATATTAATACCTTTAAAATAAATCGCACTTGAATTTTATCTAACTGTGTTACAATTGAACTCTGAAGTCAATAATTCAAATACGCAAAGCAAAACGAGCTCAATTACGAGGCATTCAAAATGCATAAAATTACATAAAAGGGCATTCGCCCGTGAAGCTCTCTCACATGCGCATCTACTTAAACCCCACTGAGAAAGCCACTTACTTAAATTCCTTATTTCGTTATCTTAACGTTGCCAATTTGTCTCCTTGACAAAATAGGTAAGCACTTAAGTTTATGTCTTTGTAATTGGCTACTAATTCACTTTACATACCCAGATAGCCAACGATGAAATAGAGCAATTCATGCAAAAAACAAAAGAATTGTAATGAAGTTCCTAATGTGAAAAAAAAAATTCTAAACGCGTGAACCGTCAACAGCAAAGATATTCAGATACATTTTGCACCCCAACAAAAGCGAAATAAAGAAAAAAAAGAAAAAAATGCAGAGCCGCAATTTTGTTTTTGCGTTGCCTAGCAAATTACCTAAGTGATTACCTGCCCAATGTTATGCAACACTGAATTAGCTTACGGCTCGTGGCTCTTTTGCTGCCACTTTACTGCCCCGTTGTTGCGTTTGGTGTTGTTGGTCTTGTCAGTGGACAGCTTTTGAAAATTTAATTATATCCTTAGGGTAATAAATGTTTCATGAACACTTGAAATATATAGGAATGTAGGTATGTGTGTATAATAGGAGTTAAACTGCTTGTTGTTTTAATTTTTGGAATTGGTCACTTTTCCTCACTCAAAAAAATATGTTCTAAGTTTTTTTTTTGTTGCAAAAAGCGCTATTTATAAAAAGTAGGGTTATAGTTTACTTGACCCGCCGAAGGTGTAACAAGACAAAGGAGTATCATGAAAATTGTGTGCAGTGTTTTTGAAAGAACGAAAAAGCTTGAGGTCATAAAAGATGCGAAAAAAATGATTCTATTTTTATTTCAGCACTAGCTTATGCTCGTGGGCTTTACCCCACTTTTCTATAAAAATATGCAGGCTACGCGTAACTGGCCAAGAGTAAAACACGAGTTGGTAAGATTGACTTCTGCTGCAAGCTAATGACTGTTGTTGTATGATATATTCATAATTGTAACAGGATTCCCCTTGCGTAGTTGAGGTTGACAATTGATTTGCAGAAGCTCTGAAGCTATAAAGGTTTGTATTGCGCTCATCAATCCCTTGATTCGCAGCTAATAATCGTCCTTGAGCTTCATTGATAGGGATAGGAAATTTGAGGCATTTAAAATTGAAAAGACAAATCTATCTGTATCAATGGAATTCTTGGTTTAAAAATTTTTTGTTTTCGAAATTTTCCGATAAAATGAATTGCTTCATACTAAGTTGTCTTGGTTCTAGTGATATTAACATCCTCATTTTAAGGTTCCTATAATGCGTTTTCTCAAAGCCATTTATAGTTTGTAAAGATAGACTGAATATTTGGAAGAAACATTAGCTACTAAAGCTTCAGGTGGTGTCATAATTACTCAAAAGCTTGCAGGAAAAGGAATCAAATCTGTTAGTAAAGAAATAGGAATTTTGCCATAATTAATTTCAAGAAGTTGTTTAGCAAAAGCTGCTGCTGAAGTGTTTCCGCCAAACTGCCCTCTCATATTTGTAAAGAGAGTAAATTTTCGACGAAAAAGCACGCATTTACTTCAACTACGGCTATTCCAGCAAGTAACAGGAAGGCACCACCTTTGGGACGGTTATTACACCTTAAATTCGTAGAGGTTTGTTCCAAAACTTGCAGCGACTGTTTATGAGTCATGGTGCACACATCGCACACCCTCACTTTGGCCTGACCGTTTGCTTATGTTGCACTGTTAGCAGACAGTGGTCATTTAAATGCGGAGTTGTACGTCCACCACACAAAGGGTATCCGCGGTAACTGAGAAAGCAACTGCCATTGTGATTTCTCTTTTAGCTCTTACATTAATTAATATCAAATTAAACAGAAAGATTTTTTCCAGGGGTATCTAAAAATACCAACCCTAAAGATAACATAAAAGAGGGATTCAAGGGGTTGTGTAGCGCAATATATAGCTTCTCCAACCCAATTGTCAACCTCACCTTCGAGCGGCGAATCCCGTTTCACTAACAGACGAGGCTCTGGCGACCCCAAGCTCCTCATGGAACTTGGGGGTGGGGTGGGAGGGATGGCCTGAAGGTTCAATGTGGCCATATAAATCGTTCCCGAGATGGTCGGGCCAGCACCTTAATGGTGCTGTGTTACTGGAGCGTATCGGATCTGTATCCGGCAAAGGACCATCACATCGATAACACTCCCCAAAGCCTTCGGGGAGTAACCTAATCGCTACAACAACAACAACAACATAACATAAAAGAATACTAAAGGAATAACATCCAAACCCAACTCTTCAATCAAACTTTGCGTGTTGAAATAACCTAAGTTTTTAGGCAGCCATAGTTCTGAAAAATCCCATTTTAAGAAGGTGCCACGCCCCCTTTTCCCCAATTTCACATTTTACTGGAGGTGTTAGGACTTAACCTCATATAGCTCCTTACCAATTTTCATTATCCTACCATTACTACATCCAGAGATATGCAATATCATAAATTCCATTTATATGAGAGGTGCCACGCCCCCTTTTCCCCCACCCCACATTTTCTTGGGTGTGTTAGGGATTGGCCTCATATAACTCCTTACTGAATTTCAATGTTCTAGCATGAATACCTAAAGAGTTATGTAGTACCAAATCATCATTTTGCATGGGAGGTGCCACGCCCCTTTTATATATCGATATTTTTTTAGCCTATGACCATCCTTGGAAGGTTTCTAGTGGGTTGTGTAAATTTGGTTGTCATCGGTCGATGCGTTTAGGACGCAACCCGATCTATACCTACATACATAATTTGAATTTTATATACTTATATAAATAAATCTTTAAATAATGCAGATCTAGAAAAAGCATTACTCTTGCAAACTTTTTGGATGACACGTCTGTTTATTATTTTCCAACACTTCGACTTTGTGTTTGAACAGGTCTGTGCTCAGTGTACCGGCTCCGTCGCTAATGGATCATTTAATGCCAGAACATGGTACCTATTATGTGTTACCATATTTCATGGCACTTCGTACTCAATAGAGCGTTAAACATCGCAATTTCTGATGCCAGTTTTTGCATTGACGATTTCATCAAATCAGAGGAATAACGGAATCTTGCTTTAAAAGGGTAAGTACATTCCAACCAACGACTGCCGGTTATGTTTTATTGTCTGTCATCCGTCATGTGGAAGACAGATGTTTGGCTCTTTTATGCCATACACAGTCGCAGTAACGTGCTTGCCTACCACACCGTATAATTCTGTCATGAAAGGCTTCTCAGCGAGAATTTATCTGTCTTGCAGATGGCGTTCGGAGTTGGCGCACATGTAGGTCCCGTCTCATGTGATTTTCAGAAAAATTTAAAAGTAAAAGCAAAATATAATAGTAGTTCAGCCTCAATCTGCTTGGAGGTTCATCACGTCAATGATTGCTTTTTTGATGCCATACACGTGTCCGAGCCTCAGAGAGGTCTGAGCTAACTACTAATTATTGCAAGGGTCGAAATATTTTTTTTTAAGTTGGGTAATAGTGGCTGTATACTAACAAAGCCGTGGGCACACTTAGGTTACCTGGCCCATTGTGATATTACTCATTGAGCTAACGCCCTTATTTCTTTTTACATGAACCATTCTGTCTATCTTATCTAGCACAGGATGCCTTCAATTTTAGCAAAGCAAGGTTCCGTTTAACAGCCCTCAAAATGCTTCGCCAGAAGTCATTCGTTGAGAATATGGTAAGTTCGACGTGTACTCGATAATGTCCTATTAAATGACTTAGGGAGTGACGATTAAGAATAATAAAGAATCTAGTTCGCTTCCAGTGCCCATTTGTCATTGGATTTCTCGCTAATACAGATATGAGCAAGTTTTTTCCCTAGCAAGAAGAGGAGCGATGTGCCTTAACTGAATTAACTCAAAATGTTCCCAGTTGCGCCACTGCGGGAGCGATATCCTTTGAGCAGAGAATGCTGCGCACACTGCCATTAAGTTTGTAAACATCCATCAAGATTGCTGCCTATTTCTGTATTGGAGATATCTTCCCATTAATATCCCGCTGCGATTCTGGCCTTCGGAGTGGTATAATGTAGTTGACGTAAGTTTTCCTAGAAAGCTCCCACAATATTGGTAGACTCATATCTGATGTCGATTAGAGCAGGGCTGCACTCAGTCTAACCTCATTACAACTCGTCGACAGCTTACTACACAGGCCTATTAGAAGAAGGCTGAACATAACTTCTAGAGCCTTCGTGGGTGTGAAAGGTAGTTCCTTTGATATAATCATTGTGGTTGACAGTTGCACTCTAGTCATCCTGCTGCTTAGTCTAGAGTCTGAATATGTTTTCCGGTGGATTTTCCATTGGCGAATGAGCGATAAATTGTCAACCAATACTATCTTACAACAGTAAAAAAATTTTCACTGTTGGGTTCCATAGTAGAGGGTATAAAACCCTGGTGGGGATATCAAACCTCTTTGGTGATTGCTTTTGGAAGCTTGCGGTTTTATGAGGGAGTCTTCCAGACATGAAGTTCTTCTCGATGGAGGCTGCCCCATAAATTTCACAACCCCATTTTTAATAAGGAACCGATTACAGCATGCACATATACGTTTTTAGACGCTCCTTAGTCTTTGTTGTTGTATTAACGCGAAAGACACTCCCAGAAGGTTTTGGGTGGTGTTATTGATTTCGATGGTCCTTTGGCGGACATAGATCTGACAAGCACAATTAAGGTACTAGCCCGAATCTCGGAAATGATTTCACTCTTATTTTAATATGGCAGAGTCTAAAACAGGAATTAAATTTCTGAGATTATCGGATTCAAGAGATTTAAAGGGTACCAAGTATTTGAGACCCACTAAACCTTGTGATTAAGTGTCTAATGTAGTGATAGTTGACCAGAGAGATGTGAGTAGTTGGTCAATATGTGGTGCGCTAGAAGGTAGCGTTTGCTTCGAAACGTCCAATATGCCAAGGCTGAAGGACTTTCCTCCGTCATTGGGCTTCTCTACTTAGCTCAGTTAGGAGTTTTGAGAGGCATTTGCTTAGCCTGTGAGCCCTTCAGTTTCCCTCATATTGTCGTAAAAAGATTTTCGAAGAGTTCCTTAAGCCTTCTTGAAGATTTTAATGGCATATTTTTAAATTTGCCACGATATTTTAAGTTCGGTTTGATTATATACAATACAATAAGCCCATAAAAAATGTTAGTTACAAAATCAAAATATTCAATGTAGGTCACATTTTCGAGAATTAGCCGATCTTTTTTCATTTTTAAACCAAATAAGCCAAATATTTTTTTTTGAATTTTATGTCATGCGCCGTAAAATTAAAATTAAACATCTCAAATCTTTTAGGTATATCTTTTCGGATGTTCTGAACAATATTTCTACTACACCAAAAGAAAAAAAAAGAAATGTCCCACTCTAATACATACAGCTGCGTAAAGAAAAATAGTATTAACAATTTTTTTTTTTTTTTACATTAACAATTTTTTTTTTAAATTTCGTTAAATAAATACACCTTTTTTATTTTCCATATCTTGACAAAAAATCTATATGATTTTTGCTACTTAAACCATGCAAACCAATTTTAAAGAGCAGTTTCGAAAAATTCGAGAAAATCTTACGAAAATTCCGAGTTTCTTTTTGACATTTTTCTTTTTACCCAATAATTTTATTCAAACAAAAAACAAGTTAGAGTTCTTTCAAAATTCCCATTAATTTTTCAAAAACTGTTTTTCCGAAGGGTGTTTCAGTGTTTTTTTCATATAAAAAGATTTTCGAACCTGGTATGGAGAAGAATCTAAAAGAGCTTTCGGTAAAAAAATTGTCAAGAATCAATGCGATTTTGAGAGACTTTTTACTTGAAATTTGTTGGACTAAAATGGATCGGGCTACAAAGCTGCATACTCCAAAAAATTGAGGAAATTCCAAATAAAAAGTGTGAAAATTTCGTAAAATTTCTTATGTTTTCGAGTTTTTCCAAACTGTGTTTGAGTTTGGTTTGCACAGTTTCACAGAGGTTTTTAAAATATTGAAAATAAAAAGAAGAGTTCAAATGACAAAATTTGAAAAAGTAACCAATGCAATAAAAAAAAAAAAATAGTTTTTTCTCTTTTGGTATAGTAAAAATATTATAAAATTTTCTCAAATTTTCGAATTTTTTGGAAAACTTTTTGAGTGTAAAATTTTCTAGTGTTTTCTAGTTTTATAGAAATAGTTTTTGAGTTTGGTTTGCACTGTTTCATAGAAGTTTTTCTTAAGATATCAAAAATTAGATGAATTTAATTGAAGGAATTTGAAAAATGTTGCCAGTGCTATTTTTTTGATTTCTGCTTTATGTATTGGGGTGGTCAAATAAAAAAATATGTTTTTTCTTTTTGGTATAGTAAAAACGTGGTAAAATTTTCCAAAATAAAGTTTTTGTAAAACCTTTTTTTAATCCTTTGCTTAGTTTCAGAGTTTCCGTTCCAAAAATTCAAAGGAGTGTTCGCCTAAAATATAGAAAATAGAAAAAAAGATTTGAATTGATGAAAAATTTTGAATTTGAAATTCAAATTGCCACTGCTATCTTTGTGTACGTTGCTGTATGCCCTTAAAGCGGAGTCATTGGTGCCGTTTGTCGTATCGCTGTAGTCGTATCCCTAACGTAAAGCCGGAGTCATTGGTGCCGTATGTCGTATCGCTGTATCCGTATCCCTAACGTAATCAGCTGTTTATCGTTACGACGGTAAACCAAAACCCAACTGGTTGGCTACGATACGGTTACGACCTAAGCGGCACCAATAATCGATTGCATTGATTCTCATAAGGTTGGTTGAATCAGCTGTTAAAAGGTTACCGATACGGTTACCGATAAAGCACCAATGTCTCCAGCTTTAATCAAGTTAACTAAAATTGAAATGATAATTCAATTCGATTCTCAATTTAAAGTTTTTGTTTTAAAATATAATCACACGCATAACTTTAACTCTCTAAGTGCACAATGCAAATCTAGCTTAAAGCACGAAATGAACTGTAAAAAACAGTAGCGAACAAAAATGCAAATGAACTTTTCAAGTATTCAAATAATTCAGTGAAATAATTCGTTTGAATCAAAGCAGTTTAAAAAGTTTAAGCACATTTTTTGAATTTCTTAACTGCGCTTGCTAAGTTTTTTGCCACGACTTTTTTTCGAATACAATCCCATGGGTTTTTGTTCTTTGACTGGACAAGCGGATGATTTACGTCAAAGTTTTGTCACCAAAGCAAAAGCCAATGACGCATCGCCGCAATGCCAACAAACCAAAAAAAATAAAAAAAAAAAACAAAAACTTACAATTCTAATTGCCGGATTACAGGCGCTCACGCACACAGCAACGACAATTCATAAGCGCATATTCAAACATATAAAAAGCTTGTAAGAATTCAATTTGTCGTGAAAAAAGTCAAAGTATGAGAAAAAAAAAATAAAAAACAGAACCTCAATTGAAATGAAATAAATACCGAAAAAAAAAACTTTCTGGCAAACTTTTTTACAAAGCAAAAATGCAAACTGACAGTTTGGAAAAAGTTTTCTAAGCGCAACTTACAAACACAAGCAAAAATTAACAAGTAAGGAAGGCCAAGTTCGGGTGTAACCGAACATTACATACTCAGCTGAGGGCCTTGGAAACAAAATAACGGAAAATCACCATGTAGGAAAATGAATCTAGGGTAACCCTGGAATGTGTCTGTATGACATGGGTATCAAATGGAAGGATAGGTTAGATTGAACTCGCCGGTCCATGAGGACCTGGCATAGACTGATTGAGTCCGTAGTGTTACCAGAAGTTTGTTTTAAAGACCAAACAGAAAAACCCTATCAAAAACCAGGACCTATGTTATAAAATAACTCCGTCCTCTTGGCAAATACTGGAAGCTTCCTAGGACTTAAGCCACTTGCTGCTTCCAGATCTGACAGCTGTATCTCTCCTAATAGCTTTAGTTTTAGCCTGGCAAGTTCAGGGCACGAGCAATGGAGAGTAATGGAAGGTATTAAAGAGTATTTTAAAAGGGAGTGGCCCTTAGTTGTATATGTGAAGGCGTTTACCAGATATCGACCAAAATGTGGACCAGAACATCATCTGTTGGGTACCGCTAATTTATTTATATATGTCATACCACGAACAGTATTTCTGCCAAGATTACAAGAGCTTTTGATTTCGCCCTGCAGAACCTTTTCATTTTCTTCTACTTGACACCCATTTTACAAAGTTTTTTCTAAAGTTATATTTTGCGTCAATAAAGCAATCCAATTACCATGTTTCATCCTTTTTTTCGTATTTGGTATAGATTTATGCCATTTGTTCCATTTTTCGTAATTTTCGATTTCGATAAGATAAAGTGAGTTCAGATAAGTACGTGAACTAAGTTTTGTAAACATATATATAAATTTTTGCTCAAGTTATCGTGTTAACGGCCGAGCGGAAGAACAGACGGTCGACTGTGTATAACAACTGGGCGTGGCTTTCACCAATTTCGCCCATTTTCACAGAAAACAGTTATCGTCATAGAATCTATGCCCCTACCAAATTTCACAACGATTGGTAAATTTTTGTTCGACTTATGGCATTAAAAGTATTCTAGACAAATTAAATGAAAAAGGGCGGAGCCACGCCCATTTTGAAATTTTCTTTTATTTTTGTATTTTGTTGCACCATATCATTACTGGAGTTGAATGTTGACATAATTTACCTATATACAGTAGATAAATATTTTGTTAAAATTTAAATTTTTTGTTTAAATTTGACTCAAACATTTTTTTTTTATCCGATTTTGCTAATTTTTATTTAGCACATATTTAGTAATTGTAGTAACGTTCCTGCCAAATTTCATCATGATATCTTCAACGACTGCCAAAAAACAGCTTGCAAAACTTTTAAATTACCTTCTTTTAAAGGTGGGCGGTGCCACGCCCATGTCCAAACTTTTATTAGTTTGGTATTCTGCGTCATAAGGTCAATCCACCTACCCAGTTTCATCGCTTTATCCGCCTTTGGTAATGAATTATCGCATTTTTCGGTTTTTCGAAATTTTCGATATCGAAAAAGTGGGCGTGGTTATATTCCGATATCGTTTATTTTAAATAGCGATCTGAGATGAGTGCCCAGGAACCTACATACCAAATTTCATCAATATACCTGAAAATTTACTCAAGTTATCGTGTTAACGGACAGTTGGACAGACGGACGGACGGCCGGACATGGCTCAATCAATTTTTTTTTCGATACTGATGATTTTGATATATGGAACTCTATATCTATTTCGATTCCTTTATACCTGTACAACCAACCGTTATCCAATCAAAAAATTAATATACTCTGTGTGCAAAGCACGCTGAGTATAAAAATAACGATATGACGAGAATAAGAATATGCAGAGGTAAACGTACGTCGCAGCTTCTGCATAAAGTCAAAGGAAACGAAGTAGTGTCCGCGTAAATGAATTACTTGCACTTGTCTTAGGCAACAGCGGCAAAAAAAAAACACAGCTGATGTAAAGGTAGACAAATTGAAATGAGATGGAATGCTGGCAGATGAAGTGAAAAGTTTGTAGGCGAAAAATCAAAATCACTGTCCGTTAAATTTGTTTGACGCAAATTAAGATGTAACAAACGTCAAAGAAATATGTATAGAGGTAGAAGAGGGTTGCACCTATAGACAACGAGGCTCAATGCATCGGAGCAGCTTGAGCGCAGACCATACGGTCATAGTACTATGGCGTCATCAGTTAGGACAAACAGACTATCCGATTTTGTATCTGCACTGCGAAGGCGCTCTTCTTGTCATAAAATAGAGATGGATGGATGGTTGGCTCTGGGGTGCCCAAATAGCGGACGAGCCGATACACGTGTACACTGATGGTTTCATAGTAGTGGACGGAGTAGAGTTTGCGGTATACTGTGCTGATCCAGAATTAAACAAATCCTACAAGCTGCCACATCACTGTAGCGTTTTTCATGCGGAGCAGTAATCGTAACCGAAACAGTAGAAAAATTGGAAAAATATTGCTTAAGCTGCAGCTGCTTCAACTTTTATATTGACGGGTGTCATAAAATAAACCAATAATTCCGCCTAGCACAGCGCAGTGTGTTAGAACAATTCCTGGAGAGAATCGGCATAGAAACGCCGGTACTCGACGGGGATTTTTCAGATTGATTTCTGACCCGTATGATATTAGTTGGAGATCATTTATTAATAGTTTGGTACTGTTTTGGGATTAGTTTTGAACATTTCTGGAATGACTTTGCTACCATTTTCTTTACAAATTCGGAACATTTTCGTCATGATGTAGGTATTATTTCAGAATCAGTTTGCCTATATGTGAGGGCATCTTCGGTCCACTTCGGGATATTTTCGGAATTATTTCAGAACCATTCCAGAAGCACTTTGGAATTTTTTTCAAACCATGTCGGAACGATTTTGACTATTTGGAATACACGTCATTGGATTTCTACCGGTAACAATCGGTACTGACTAGTTACCAGTTTTTGGTTTGGAAACAAAGAAAAGCATAAGAGATGAGTTATCTGTTTGTTATCAATTTGTAACCAACGTTTTTCTAGTGTGATCAAAGTGTTAGTGGGGTTTTCATAGACGTGTTATGTTATCGCTTTTTTTTTACGTGTTATCGATTTCATATCGGCATGTTATCGGGCTTAGCCATTTGTTCACGAAGCGCTATCAATTATTAAGCGTCCTATCGGTTTGTTATTAAAGAGCTTTAGCTTTTTAATCTATTACAATTATAAAACGTGTGCTATAAATTTGTTATCGATGAGCTGTCGATTTTTTATCAGAGTGGTATTGACTTGCAATTGAAATGTAATCAGAATTCTTTGGGAGTGTTCCTTATTTGTTATAAATGTTTTATTGATTAGTTATCTGCTTTTATCGATCATTTACTGATCTACCATCCGCTTTCAGTCGGTGTGTAATCGGTATGTTATCAACAGGTTTACCTTTTGTAGTCGATTTGTAGTCGTCAGTTCTTTATTGGCGTGTTATCGGTTTTTGTCGACGAGGTATTGGTTTGTTATCGATAACAACCATTAACGACGAGCTTTAGGTCTATTTTTTGTAACCGACATTAAGTTGATAACTCGTCGATAATAGTATTATGTAATAGAAAATGAACGATAATCACAGATGCATGTGTGGTTTTCCTAGAGCAGATCCTCCCGCTACGCCCTTAATCGTTGTAAAGATTGCGCTACCGAAAGCTGATAAAGAGTTTTTTTGATATGTAGGCGCATCTACACCCATTTTCCTATGGAGTCTCGGTAACTAAATAAATAAATACAAGGCGCGATATACCTTCAAAGAAAATTTAGGCCGTGCTTACCATCCAATTTGCGTCGTGCTCCTTTTTATACCTTTCATGAATATGAAATGGCATATTAACTTTGGTCCGATGTTTGTAACATTGAGAAATATAGAAGATAGACTCACCATTAAGTATACTGAATGGATCAGGGGACGAACTGAGTTGATATAGCCATGTCCGTCCGTCTGTCCGTCTGCCTGTTTGAACGCAAACTAGTCCCTCAAATTTTGAGATATCTCAGTAAAGTTTGGCACAAGGATGTATTTTTGTATTATATTAGACATTTGTCGGATCTGGTAGGATCGGACCACTATGACATATATCTCCCATACAACCGATCGTTCAGATAAGACGATTTTGGTGATTCCTGCCGCAATTTAGAAAGTATATACGTGAAACTCGTTGAAATATATTTTAATATATCATAGAAGATATCTTGAAAAAATCACTTTGATCGGAGATATATGCCATACAACCCACCGTTCAGATAGAAAGATTTTGGGAAATTTCTCCCTTAATTTCCAAAATAAAAACATTAAACTTGGTGATATTTATTCTAATATATCATAGTAGATTTCGTGAAAAAAACATTTCGAATCGGAGATATATATAATATATCCAATACAACTGATCGTTCAGATACACAGATTTTTAGCTATTTCTCCCTTAATTTCCAATATAAAAAGGATAAACTTGGCGATATTTTTTCTAATATATCATAGAAGATTTCTTGAAAAAATCACTTTGATCGGAGCCATATGTATATAGTATATACCTATCCCATACAACCGATCGTTCAGATTGAAAAATTTTTGGCCATTTCTCCCTTAATTTCCAATATAAAAACGTGAAAATTGGTAATATATATTTTAATATATCATAGAAAATTTCCTGTAAAAATCATTTCGATATAGATATAGACTTCCATATATCAAAATAATCAGGATCGAAAAAAAATTTGATTGAGCCATGTCCGTCCGTCCGTCCGTCCGTTAACACGATAACTTGAGTAAATTTTGAGGTATCTTGATGAAATTTGGTATGTAGATTCCTGGGCACTCATCTCAGATCGCTGTTTAAAATGAACGATATCGGACTATAACCACGCCCACTTTTTCGATATCGAAAATTTCGAAAAACCGAAAAAATGCGATAATTCATTGCCAAAGGCGGTTAAAGCGATGAAACTTGGCAGATGGGTTAACGTTATGACACAGAATAGAAAATTAGTAAGATTTTGGACAATGGGCGTGGCACCGCCCACTTTTACAAGAAGGTAATTTAAAAGTTTTGCAAGCTGTAATTTGGCAGTCGTTGAAGATATCATGATGAAATTTGGCAGGAACGCTACCACTATTCCTATATATGTGCTAAATAAAAATTAGCAAAATTGGATGAAGAACACGCCCACTTTTTAAAAAAAATTTTTTTTAAATTCAAATTTTAACAAAAAATTTAATATCTTTACTGTATATAAGTAAATTAAGTCAAAATTCAACTCCTGTAATGATATGTTGCAGCAAAATACAAAAATAAAAGAAAATTTCAAAATGGGCGTGGCTCCGCCCAGTTTCATTTAGTTTGTCTAGAATACTTTTAATGCCATAAGTCGAACAAAAATTTACCAATCCTTCTCAAATTTGGTAGGACATAGATTCTATGACGATAACTGTTCTCTGTGAAAATGGGCGAAATCGGTGGAAGCCACGCCCAGTTTTTATACACAGTCCACCGTCTGTCCTTCCGCTCGGCCGTTAACACAATAACTTGAGCAAACAACGATATATCTTTACTAAACTTAGCCCACCTACTTACCTGAACTCACTTTACCTTGGTATAAAAAATGGCCTAAATCCGACCATAACCACGCCCACTTTATCGATATCGAAAATTACGAAAAATGAAAAAAATGCCATAATTCTATACCAAATACGAAAAAAGGGATGAAACATGGTAACTGGATTGGCTTATTGACGCAAAATATAACTTTGGAAAAAACTTTGTAAAATGGGTGTGACACCTACCATATTAAGTAGAAGAAAATGAAAAAGTTCTACAAGGCGAAATCAACAGCCCTTGGAATCTTGGCAGGAATACTGTTAGTGGTATTGCATATATAAATAAATTAGCAGTACCCGACAGATGATTTTCTGGATCACCTGGTCCACATTTTGGTCGATATCGCGAGAACACCTTCACATATACATCTAAGGGCCACTCGCTTTTAAAACCCTCATTAATACCTTTAATTTGATATCCATATCGTACAAACACATTCTAGAGTCACCCCTGGCCCACCCTAATGGCGATATCTCGAAAAGGCGTCCACCTATAGACCTAATGCCCACTCCCTCTTAAAATGCTCAGTAACACCTTTCGTTTGATACCCATATCGTACAAACATTCTAGAGTCACCTCTGGCCCACCCTAATGGCGATATCTCGAAAAGGCGTCCACCTATAGACCTAATGTCCACTCCCTCTTAAAATGCTCAGTAACACCTTTCGTTTGATACCCATATCGTACAAACATTCTAGAGTCACCCCTGGCCCACCCTATTGGCGATGTCTCGAAAAGGCCTCCACCTATAGACCTAATGCCCACTCCCTCTTAAAATGCTCAGTAACACATTTCGTTTGATACCCATATCGTACAAACATTCTAGAGTCACCCCTGGCCCACCCTAATGGCGATATCTCGAAAAGGCGTCCACCTATAGACCTAATGCCGACTCCCTCTTAAAATGCTCAGTAACACCTTTCGTTTGATACCCATATCGTACAAACATTCTAGAGTCACCCCTGGCCCACCCTATTGGCGATGTCTCGAAAAGGCCTCCACCTATAGACCTAATGCCCACTCCCTCTTAAAATGCTCAGTAACACCTTTCGTTTGATACCCATATCGTACAAACATTCTAGAGTCACCCCTGGCCCACCCTATTGGCGATGTCTCGAAAAGGCCTCCACCTATAGACCTAATGCCCACTCCCTCTTAAAATGCTCAGTAACACATTTCGTTTGATACCCATATCGTACAAACATTCTAGAGTCACCCTTGGTCCACCTTTATGGCGATATCTCGAAAAGGCGTCCACCTATAGCACTAAGGATTACTCCCTTTTAAAATACTCATTACCACCTTTCATTTAATACCCATATCGTACAAACCCATTCTAGAGTCACCCTGGCCCACCCTAATGGCGATATCTCTAAAAGGCGTCCACCTATAGACCTAATGCCCACTCCCTCTTAAAATGCTCAGTAACACCTTTCGTTTGATACCCATATCGTACAAACATTCTAGAGTCACCCTTGGTCCACCTTTATGGCGATATCTCGAAAAGGCGTCCACCTATAGAACTAAGGATTACTCCCTTTTAAAATACTCATTACCATCTTTCATTTAATACCCATATCGTACAAACACATTCTAGAGTCACCCTGGCCCACCCTAATGGCGATATCTCTAAAAGGCGTCCACCTATAGACCTAATGCCCACTCCCTCTTAAAATGCTCAGTAACACCTTTCGTTTGATACCCATATCGTACAAACATTCTAGAGTCACCCTTGGTCCACCTTTATGGCGATATCTCGAAAAGGCGTCCACATATAGAACTAAGGATAACTCCCTTTTAAAATACTCATTACCACCTTTCATTTGATACCCATATCGTACAAACATTCTAGAGTCACCTCTGGCCCACCCTAATGGCGATATCTCGAAAAGGCGTCCACCTATAGACCTAATGTCCACTCCCTCTTAAAATGCTCAGTAACACCTTTCGTTTGATACCCATATCGTACAAACATTCTAGAGTCACCCCTGGCCCACCCTATTGGCGATGTCTCGAAAAGGCCTCCACCTATAGACCTAATGCCCACTCCCTCTTAAAATGCTCAGTAACACATTTTGTTTGATACCCATATCGTACAAACATTCTAGAGTCACCCTTGGTCCACCTTTTTGGCGATATCTCGAAAAGGCGTCCACCTATAGAACTAAGGATTACTCCCTTTTAAAATACTCATTACCACCTTTCATTTAATACCCATATCGTACAAACACATTCTAGAGTCACCCTGGCCCACCCTAATGGCGATATCTCTAAAAGGCGTCCACCTATAGACCTAATGCCCACTCCCTCTTAAAATGCTCAGTAACACCTTTCGTTTGATACCCATATCGTACAAACATTCTAGAGTCACCCTTGGTCCACCTTTATGGCGATATCTCGAAAAGGCGTCCACATATAGAACTAAGGATAACTCCCTTTTAAAATACTCATTACCACCTTTCATTTGATACCCATATCGTACAAACACATTCTAGAGTCACCCCTGGCCCACCCTAATGGCGATATCTCGAAAAGGCGTCCACCTATAGACCTAATGCCCACTCACTCTTAAAATGCTCAGTAACACCTTTCGTTTGATACCCATATCGTACAAACATTATAGAGTCAGCCCTGGCCCACACTAATGGCGATATCTCGAAAAGACGTCCACCAATAGACCTAATGCCCACTCCCTCTTAAAATGCTCAGTAACACCTTTCGTTTGATACCCATATCGTACAAACACATTCTAGAGTCACCCCTGGCCCACCCTAATGACGATATCTCGAAAAGGCGTCCACTTATAGACCTAATGCCCACTCCCTCTTAAAATGCTCAGTAACACCTTTCGTTTGATACCCATATCGTACAAACAAATTCTAGAGTCAGCCCTGGTCCACCTTTATGGCGATATCCCTAAATGGCGTCCATCCATAGAACTATGGCCTACTCTCTCTTAAAATACTTTTTAATACCTTCCATTTGATACACATGTCATACAACCACATTCCAGGGTTCCCTAGGTTCATTTTCCTACATGGTGGTTTTCCTTATTTTGTCTCCATAGCTCTCAACTGAGTATGTAATGTTCGGTTGCACCCGAACTTAGCCTTCCCTACTTGTTTATTTTATATTTATCTTAAAAATCATTTAGGTATGTACATCTGTTCACTATATATTTATTATCTTATACATCCGATTATTTGGAGATTATGAACGGGATAAGATTATTGTTCAGCCCCATTCATGAAAGGTATGATGTCTTAGGCACAGCCGAAGACAGTCCCGTCCTTACTTGTTTAAATTTGTTTTCCTATACATTGATTGAACGGGACCAACGTGTTTTCCGCCGATTTCGAAGGGCATCTGTAATGCAGATGTGTTTTTACTTGAAAGCTTTTCATGCAAAAATACACTCGGAGTTCTTGCCAAATCACTGCCGAGGGCGACCACGCTTTGAACAACTTTATTCTAATTGAAAAAAACTGGCTTCTAAATTTTTAAGGTTGCTTTGCCCGTCAGTTGAATCCAGTTTCTTCCCATGACATTCATATTCTATAAAAAAAAATCTCGTTTCCAAACGTAATGCATAGATACTTTATGGACAGTGATCCAATAGGTCCTACATGACCTACTTTTGCTTAGCTGGCCCGAGACCACTCTGGAGACCACAGCTGACCATCAGCTTATTGCTATGACTTCAAAACTACATGATCCTCATCTTAAAACTGCTCGCTGCGGTGGTAATGGTGATCTGACTCCCAGACGACCCTCGATCGTGTCGCAGTTTGACTTAGGGATTTTATAGTCGCTTGGTTAGCTGAGTAGATTGTAGATTCCATACCCTTCCAGCACTAATTATCATCCAATATACCGCTTCCTTAATCGCCAGGTTTATATCGAGCTCTTATAAGAACCACTCCCACACAACGCCTGCCATATCTTCCAACATCCGCGCTTGAAGTCAGAAAGGCAAATTCTTTCAATACTAATTTAGATCGGTCAGCAACCGATTTGCCTTCAATATCCACCATAGTAGTGCAGTGACATTCGCGAAAGATCTAAGGGCGTAGGGACTGCGGGGTTTGTTCCGCCTTCACTTGTTTTTTTTCTTTGTAAACTTAAATGCGGGACAAACTTATGTGTTCGCCATTTCTCTATTTATTTAATAGGGGGACTCATGTAACCGTATAAATGCCTTATAAAGTGTGTAAACGTATAAATTTATCTAGTGCGTAAACGAACTGTCAAATTTTGTACGAAAAATCATTTACACAATTTGTATAAATTTACGCGCACATTTCATTGTGTAAACGCGGTAAACTCAAAGGAATGCAACCTTGCAGACATTACAGCAGGCATTTTCATCAGAAATCTCCAACATCAGAAAGTCGTTTACAAGAATATCTTAGTAAAACCGTTTTAGTTTTGATTTTTCACTTAATCTTGGCATTTTTTAATTTGTATAACAATCAAAAAATGTTTGTTTGGCAATAATACAGCTGATAAACAATCAAGTTTATCAAGAGTATTTCTAGGTGCGTTCATATAACAGCGTGTGTAAATGGATATAATTTTACACCTTATAAGTTTATATGCTTTCATGAGTCCCCCTAATATATCACCTTTAAGCCAGCTGCGTTGAAGTTTTTTCGAAGATGTTTGTATGTAAACATATAATTATGCAACTTGAGCGCACTTAGTACCCTTAGTCCTACTGGCATTTGGTACTTTAGAAACTTTTATCATTTGATTAACTCTGTTCGTGCAGAATTTATTAATAAGGTAAAAAATTTTGATATTAAAATTTAATCGAACATAAAAGTTGTCAACTTAGAAGGTGTGAGATATAGAGGCAGAGGCCAATGAGCAAAAGGAGGGATTGGAATGTAAAGCACCATAGGGAGAAGAAACATATTGAGTACGCAAAAGAATAAAAGAGAAGTAAAAAAGTTAAGCAAAAAGAAGCGAATGCAAAAAAAAAGTTGGAAACCTGAAGACTGGTTTGGGGAGGACAATTTGGCTCACTGCAAATTATATGAGACAATTTAACTTTATTAACCACCCGCTTGCGCTGTCAATATAAAATCAAAATGTCCTGGAGGATAAACTGGAAAATGGAATAAAAAAATGAGAAAAGAAGTGCACATAGGGTGCTTCTAGTACGACAAAAAAAAAAAAAAAAAACCGATTAAAGAGGAAGAGAGCTGAACGTGATGAATGCCACCAACTTTGTAGCCATGACTATGTGTGATGTGGTCTATTTGATTGAATTATTTAACAACTTGCAACGAATTTGTTTCTAGTTCACTTTCCACCTTTTTTTACATTTTCTTTTTTTATTAGTTACTTCTTTTGAGGAAATTCGAAACGGGCGCACACCTTGTAATATGCCACTTAAAATTAAGGAAGCCCACTTTGCCACATAATTTCACCGCAACTTGTGAGGAAAGTTGATGACGGCGACACACAAAGTGTTTGACATTTTGTTGCCACGTTTGTTGCTTTTGTCTCGATGATGGAGTGAGGAAGAAAAATCTGTGCTGGTAGCTATAGCGAGGTGTAGTACAATGAGTTTAGGTAACACGAAAGCAAAACAATGTGCCAACATTTATGCTGAAACCTGAAGGAAAGCTAAAAAATGAGGAAAGTAAAAGGACGAGGTGCGCATTTTTTTACTTTTTTGTCGGCATTATTTTTATATGACAAACTTTGTTCAACATAGTAAGCGGGCTCTCCATTGGTTTTTTGTTCTTTGAGTTTTTTATTTCTATCTGGCAATTATTTTTTAGCGCGATTTGCTATTGCCACGATACCTCCAATTCCTTCATTTTTTTGCCACTTTTAAAGACTTTTGTTACTAATTTTTTTTGCTTCCCTGTTTTTGTTCTTTATCGCATTGTTCTTGCTTGTACTTTGGCATTCAATTTCATTTTAAAATAATAAATAGTCATAAAATTCTTTTGTGTCACAAATTGTTCATCGTTGCGGCTTCCTTAAATCAAACATACTTTTTTAGGCGTCATTTGTTAATAAGCGTCAGGGGAATATTCGCAAAGTCTCTTGGATGACAAATTATTAAGTAATATATAAAAATTTACCGTTTCGTGTGTTGACACCCGTTTGTGACAGCCACAAATTACGACACCAACTGTCAAATAGTAGCGGTGGTAGTTGAAAAGACATGCCAGCGGCGATGAGGAGAACTTTGACAATTTTTTTTTTAGATTTTTTGTTGACAATAAATTTTTTTGTTTAGCTTAAGAAGTAGAGATATACACCGTCGATAAACGCCGCCGCCGCCGCCGATTTCGTCGTTTTTCGCACGCCGCCGCCGAATGTCAGAAATATCGCCGAGGCGGCGCGGCGTTCGGCGCGTTACTATATTTTCTAATCTTTGAAGAATGTCTAGGCTATTTATTGTTCTTTTCGAAAATTTGTCCCATATGGTCCAAAGGGGTTGTAGACAAAAATGCCCACAAAGAAAACTAACCAAATAAAAAGTTATTGATCAATTTATTCAATTTGATTTCCGTGTGCGTGTTAAAGAAATTTGATGTTCTCTTCTATGAAATTTTTCCGCGAATGGACATTTCGTTTCATAGAATGTTCGTTTCAGTTGATACATATGTATAATTTGAATTTCATTTATGTGTTGGTACATGTATTGTAAGTATATAAAGATTAATTGCAAGTATTGGAAGTTGACATATAAATTGAGAGGATTTGAACATACATTTTATTATTTGATCAAATAGAAAATTCGAATAAGAATACTCAAATTTGTGCAGGGTTGTATTTCATTTTTACATTTGGGGATTAATAGTATTGCGACAACATTCCACCTCCAGGTGAATCATTATGGAGATTCACAAACGTTTAAAGCGGCTAGCTTGCTGGCTGGTCTTCGTAACTCACCGTGACTAGTTTTGACTACTGCAGATCGCACTTGTCCATCTTTTGCTGTTATTACTTCTTTGATTCGCCCTTTTATCCATTGACTACGAGGTAGACTAGCGTCGCATATTATTACTAAATCGCCACACTTCAATGGCTCGACTGGTTCCCTCCATTTGGAACGACACAATAATGTTGGCAAATATTCGCAAGTCCATCTTTTCCAAAGGCGGTCTTTTAGTGCTTGCGCTATTCGATATTGTTTTCTCAAACAAACGTTTTCTTCGTCATTAGTCGGCGTTTGGGTTAAATTTAGGCAACCAAATAAAAAGTGGTTTGGTGTTATGGGCTCTTCATCCGTGGATGAAATTGGGACGTCTGTGAGTGGTCGACTGTTAATTATGTTTTCGGCCTCAATCAATGTGCTTCTAAAGGTTTCGAGACGTGGAGCTTCCTCTTTTAAGACTCTCTGCAAAAGCCGTTTCACACACTGGACCAATCTTTCCCAGCACCCTCCAGCGGACGGATGTGCAGGACAATTAAAAATCCATTCGATGCCACGTTTTGCACATTCTTTCTCAATCTGGGTAAAGTCCCATAAACGTTCTTCATCTTTTAACATTTTCTGCGCACCAATAAAGTTTGTCCCATTGTCGCTACGTAGTCGAATTGGTATACCTCGGCGGTTGACAAAATTTCGTAGGCAAATTAAAAACGCATCTGTTGATAGGTCTTCTGCCACCTCCAGATGAACGGCTCTGACTGTTAAACACGTGAAAAGTGCGACCCAACGTTTTTCACGACGACGACCAATTGTTATTTGAAATGGACCACAATAGTCGACACCTACGTAGCTAAACGGACGGACGAAAGGCGTCAAACGATCAGCTGGCAGCTGACCCATCATTGGCGTGTTTGGCTTGGCGACATTGGCTTGGCATATAAGGCACGATCGCTTGACGGAACTCAATACTGAACGAATATGTGGTACCCAGAACTTTTGGCGAACTTCATTTATCGTAAGACTTTCATTTTGATGGTGGAATTTCTCATGCAAATATGTGACGACTAAACGTGTAAAATAGTGATGTTGTGGCAAAATGATGGGGCGACGTGCCGAAACAGGAAGGCAGTATGCTGCGTCGATTCTACCATTAACCTTTAGAAGACCATCATCATCGACGAAAGGCGTTAATGCATATATGTGACTGGACTTAGATACGTTTTGTTTTGAGTGTAGTTCGGCGAATTCGCTGGCGAAACATTCCTCATGTACGCGGCGACACAGTGTTTTTTCTGCTTCTGCTATTTCTGAGGCTTTGAGTTCTCCGATACGTCGGCACCGGTGTCTGCCGTTGGAAATGAAGCGTTGTACCCAGCTCATGACTCTGAGAACCTTCAAATAAGAAGAAAATTTTTTAAAATTAATTATATACTCATCTCTTGGCGATGTCAGGACTAGGCAGGTCCTCTTCTCCTCTACGGCACAATCGTTTGGTACGAAATCTGCTAGTTCTTGTGGCCATTCTTCTTCTTACAATTGTAGAAACGCTGGACCCTTTAGCCATCTGTGATTTGGATCAAACTGTGGTACTAGTTTACCTCGAGTGTAATCATCTGCTACATTAAGCGCTGTTGACAACCACCTCCATTGAGACGACATAGTGGTGGACAAAATCTCTGCGATTCTGCTGGCGATGAACTGTTTATACTCTCTAGTGGTGGACTTAATCCAGAGTAAAACAGTTTTGGAATCACTCCAGAAAACAACACGATCAATGTTTACGTCATGGCATTCAATTATGGATTTATGCAAACGGCCTCCAAGAACTGCCGCCTGTGATTCCAAAAGAGGGACTGTCATACCCTTTACAGGAGCGCATCTTGACTTAGCTGCGACGAAGACGACATCCACATTGCTACCTGTTTTTATTCACCAATATGCTACAGCTGCGTAGGCGCTGAAACTCGCGTCGACAAACACATGCAGTTGAATCTCATTGGCTGACATTAATCTTTCAGAATAGCAGCGTGGGACAGAGAAACTCGATACCTTTTGGAAAAACTCCCACCATGACGTCCATTTAATGTTAAGTTGTTGTGGCAGTGGCTCATCCCATTCGATTTGATATCTCCAGAGTGACTGTTGCAAAAGTTTGATGTATATTGTTATATTTGCGAGAAATCCAAACGGATCGTAAATGGCCATAACAATACCGAGAAGTTCTCTTTTCGTAGGCGGTCGTTTGCAATTTAGTACATCACGTGAAATTTTGTGAAATTTAACGTGGAATTCGAAGGTGTCGTTAAGGGTATTCCAAAACATGCCCAAAACTTTATCGGCAGCTGATTTATGTTCCATATCAACATATGTTACGGATGTGTCACCTTCTCTCTCCAGTTTGATTTGTAAAGATTTGTCATTTGACACGAAGTTCCGCAATTTGAAACCTGCTGCTGAGTTGATGTATATAACTTCTCTTACGACTTCCTCAGCTTCGACTGAGTTCGCAAAACTGACTACCAAATCGTCGACATACATATTATTAACAACGACGGTGGCTCCTCGTGGCATAACAGACTCATATTTCTTGGCGTTTAAATTTTTAATATATTCTGCACAGCATGGCGAGCACACGGCTCCGAAAATCATGGATTGCATTACGTATACTCGAACGGGCTCTGACGAATCCCCATCACGCCACAAAAATCGCTGTGAGTTCTGATCGACATCCCTTATGGCTACTTGGGAAAACATCTCTTGTATATCGGCCGCTACTGCTACAGAGCCTTGACGGAATTTGTATATTACGGCGATAAGTGACTGTGCATGTTCCGGCCCTTGAGCAAAGCCGAATTAAGTGAAACATTGGATGTGGCAGCGGCTGCGTCAAACACAATTCGAAGCTTGTTGGGCTTATGTGGATTTACTACCCCAAAATGTGGCAAATACCATGTGGTTGGACTTGTTTGTGCAACCTCATCTCGCGACAATAACCTAGCATACCCTTTTTGAACATACTTCTCAATTTCGCTTCTATATCTTGTGTTGAAATTACTATCTTTTGACATACGCGACTCTAGGTTTCTCAAGCGCTGATATGCCATGTCAAAACTAAATGGAAGTGTTGTGTGATCACTGCGCCACAACAATCCAACTTCGTATTTTTGATCCAACTCTTTCGTTGTTTCTTCTAAAATCACTCTGGCACGTCGATTGTCATCGGACTCCAATATAATGTTAGTGCTACGTACACCAAAACTATCAACTGAGTAGTACTCACTCACCAGTTTATGCAACTCTTGTAATGACTGTTTCTTGTGGACATGCAACACGCGTGGATGCATTTCTTGGCTTTGCTTGAGTGGTCCATATACTACCCACCCCAACTGAGTTGCTATTGCGATAGGCTTGTTTGGTCCTGCATCGACCGTTTTATTGGAAATACCCAAATAACTATTGTCGAGACCCAGTAAAACTACAGGTTTGGCATTATAATAGCCTGTTACGGGCAACGACTGAAGGTGAGCAAACTTTTCTTTTTCAAACGACTGGATTGGTAAATTAAGCGACCTTACCGTGTGAACATTTTTAATATTATATTCGGCATAACTACCCTTGATTGTGACTGAAACCTTTCTAGAATTTTATTTAACCTGACTCTCACCATACCATTGCAAAATCAGAGGTATGGTTTGACCACGTAGACCTAAGGTGTTAGCGACGTTCTCTTCTAAAAGAGTGATAGATGAACCCTCATCAAAGATTGCATATACAGATATACTTCCGTTTGGCCCAGACAATGTTATTGGCAATATCTTAAAAAGCGTTGATTGTTTATCATCATGACAATTTAATACACGTTGCACTTCTTCAGGGGTTGGAGCTAATTGAGATGCATCCAAATGCAACAACTTATGATGCATCCGTTTACAACCATTATATGAACATTCTTTACGTTGGCGACAATTGCCCAGACTATGCCCTTTACGAAGACACCCAAAGCATAATCTGTTGTTTTTGACAAAACTCCATTTTGATGGTATATCACCCGATAGAAACTGACGACAATCTTCTAGTTTGTGTGACTGTCCACACTTTATGCATGTACCTTTCGTTTCAGACTGTACCTCGTTATTATACAGGACTCTGCGTGTAGAATTTGTAGCAGATCCATTGTGACGTGTTACTGTGCGTGACTGCGCAGTCGACGTTGACTGCGATACGTTGGCTTGAATAGTCCAAAGCGAGACATCTGACACTCCTGGCAATAAAGAAACGACTTTAGCTATTTCACTTAACCACTCACCAAAGTTTTCCACTGTTGGAAAAGGTACAATAGTTGCTGCTCTTTGGCTCCATTCATACTGCTTGGATGGCGGTAACTTCCCAACTAAACATTCGAGTAGCGTAAGGTTCATTAAATGATGTGAACACCTAGCTGATTTAAAAAAGGCAATAATATTTCTGACGCGATTCAAGAAATCCAATATTTGATCTAAGTGATTCTTGTTTATAGGCTGAAATCGTTGTACTTTTTGCAGTTGTGCTTTAATTAGTAATTCCGGACGACCGAAGTTGAATTCCAACTCCTGAATGACCCGTGGAACATCTTCGGGGTAGATAAGCAACGACGTGACGGCTCTCTTAGCAGCACCTTGCAGCGCTTTGTGAAGGCGCATTAGGTTCTGCCTGTTGCTATAATGGAATTCATTTGTTGTATCATTATAATTGGCCAAAAACAAAGGCCAATCTTCTGGATTGCCATCGAAATTTGGCAATGGAAATAGCTTGACGGCAGAATTATCCATGAAAGTTAAGGCCGCGCTGTTCATGGTAGGCGTTTGCGTTGGCGTTAGCGGCATATATGTTGATGATGGTGTCGGCTGAATTCTTTCTTGTTGTTGTATTGACGGCTGATTTTGCGATAATAAATGCGCATGACTTGACGTTGACATTTGCGATTGATTTTGCTCTGATTGCGCTTGCATAGACGCTGGCATTTGTGACTGATTTTGCGCTGACTGCGCTTGCATATACGTTGACGTTTGCGTTGGCGACTTCATGGTTTCGGGAGTTGCAGCGTTGACAAAGCTGACTCCGATTTCTTGCCTGTTACCAATTGCATCACTTCGCAGCGCTTCTACACATGCTTGCAATGACGCAATGCTAGAAACCAACAATGCGATTTGGTCACTGGCAATGGCAACGACTGAAGCACCCGCTAAATTCTCCGCACCTCCTGACTGGTCAGCTTGCTGTTCTTCCATCTCGCTTGATGAATCGTACTGCGACTTGTCACTCAATGACTCCTGGCTTTTTGTAATTTTCCTTTTTTGTAATCTCGTAAACCTTTAAATTTTAATACGCGATATAGAGAACAAATTTCTTTAAACAAATGTAGACAAAAATGCCCACAAAGAAAACTAACCAAATAAAAAGTTATTGATCAATTTATTCAATTTGATTTCCGTGTGCGTGTTAAAGAAATTTGATGTTCTCTTCTATGAAATTTTTCCGCGAATGGACATTTCGTTTCATAGAATGTTCGTTTCAGTTGATACATATGTATAATTTGAATTTCATTTATGTGTTGGTACATGTATTGTAAGTATATAAAGATTAATTGCAAGTATTGGAAGTTGACATATAAATTGAGAGGATTTGAACATACATTTTATTATTTGATCAAATAGAAAATTCGAATAAGAATACTCAAATTTGTGCAGGGTTGTATTTCATTTTTACATTTGGGGATTAATAGTATTGCGACAACAGGAGTATCAAGGGATGCACATCACTGCCAGTTATATAACTCCAATTGCGA
This sequence comes from Eurosta solidaginis, assembly GCF_040869045.1. Classification (NCBI taxonomy): domain Eukaryota; kingdom Metazoa; phylum Arthropoda; class Insecta; order Diptera; family Tephritidae; genus Eurosta; species Eurosta solidaginis. Next base: position 320,998,478 of record NC_090319.1, on the reverse strand, counting down.
AAATTTACTCTTTCTAACCGTTCAAAAGTTATTTGAGAAAACATGTGCTTTCAATGTCAGCTTAACACGGATTTTGCATCACCCAATTCATTAAGTTATTAAAACAAAAAAATTAGAGAAAAGTTGTATAATAACTTTAAATGCTCACTTCGCATAATTTTTTTTTTCAAAAATGACCCAAGTCGAACATGTTTTCAAATTGTCCTTAAGTTGTTAAAAAAGCAAGTTACCCGAAAAAGGTGCTGATTTTTTCACAAATTCTATATCTCGATTGGCTGAAAGAATAAGCGAAATCTGTGATGCAAAATCCAGGGGTTCTAATACCTCATATTTAAGTTGAAGATATATGAACCTATGATAAGGGTTTACAAAATCACTTGGACTTATATTCACGCGTCTGAAATGTTTATTTTGATTTTCACCCTTCATCATTCAACACCCAAGTCTCCCAACTAGTCCCATGGATTGAATCACATTTGAAATAGCCTATCGACCATGTTTAAATGTGACCAGCACGTGACGGCTCCTGTTGCAAATGTGAATACGTAGGCACATATTTGAACCAGGTTAGTCTTTGTCCTTTGCAGGAATACTGAAAGTGGTGAAGCAAAAGCTTCCCAAGACAGTCCAACAAGTTTTTACCCTAACGTAGGGCAGAGTCGAACAAGTCTGAAAACTGAAGGCGGTCATCCATAATGAGCTCTTATATCATAAGACCAGAAACGAATTGTATTGAAGTCAATGCTTTAAACACATAGGTCTGAAAAATGGTACACATTTTAAAACTTTTATTACGGACGATGTAGATGCGCCAATGATTATACAATTTTCACCCATGAGTTACGCAATGATATCCACTTAGACTGCTTATGATTTCGAGGGCGGCATCCTTGGCCGAATAGTTACTACTTAACGTTTCAAGGTGTTTTTTTTTTTGGTGTAGCTCGGCAGCATAGCGCGACAAAAACATCCGTCAGAAAGTCTTCGGAGCTACACCTAGAGCTTCTAGGAAGATGACATCGAGGGAGGTATGAGTTCGAAGTCGCAGTCCTATAGCTTCTGTGCTAGCATATGGTATAAGGGGTAGGATGCGTGGTAGTGACTGGTGGTCGGGATTGCTACTGTTTGCACGTCGGGAATTGTAGGTTGTTGTTGTTGTTGTTGTAGCGATACGGTTGCTCCCCGAAGGTTTAGGGAGTGATCGATGTGATGGTCCTTTGCCGTTTACAGATCCGGTACGCTCCGGTAACACAGCATCATTAAGGTGCTGGCCCGACCATCTCGGGAACGATTTATATGGCCACATTAAACCTTCAGGCCAATCCGGTATTTTAGTCGCCTCTTACGACAGGCATACCTACCGCGGGTATATTCTAACCCCCTGACCCGCTGGGGTATTGTAGGTCTTAGAAACAGCCGAAAAAACTAAAGGTACCCTTTGGCGCGATCCGCAATAAACCAGCATTGATGCTAATCGTTAAAACTGTGCCACGAGAGTCATGACGTAAGTCGCCTTTGTGCGTGTGCAGCATGGTGCCAAAAATTGTTTAAAGAAATCGTGCAGACGACGAGTATTAGAGTTAGCCGAGAACATCTCTTTCGGTGAAACTACGCTACAAAAGTGTGGCCATATTAAGAATTTCTCTGCCCCTCCACAAGGAGCTACTCCTGAAATTTTTTTTTTAACGATCCGCGAGTTTTTAAGGCAAGCCCCCGGATTTTTCCGAAACGTCTAGTTCCTTAAATACATATAAACAAACCCTTTCCAAATATTATTTTTTTAAATTTTCGTATCACAAGCTTCCCAGATACACATCCGTAGCTTTATGATATTGTTTCAGATTGTCAAACATAACATTGATGTCAGCAGATGTTTCCATATTCATTAGTTTTGAACAAGGTGATGCTCTGAAGTCCAGTCATTCAGTTTAGAGGTTTACGCCGATCACTTTGCCATCTTGCCGATCCATCTCGTTAAGGCTGACACACCATTAGGTACATAATAATTCTATATGTGTTGAATTCTTGTTGTGTAGAATACTTATAGGCGCGCTTTCAAGAGCTTGGATTTTTAGTAGTGCTTTATAAGCAATGCTTCCGCTTTTCACTATTATATCAACATTATTAGCTGTATTTAATTGAGCCTGAAATGTTCATATTGCTTTATACAATTGTTTTTGTTGTTGCTCTCCCGAAGCAAAGCCATGCCTAGTTATGCCAGAAGAACTAGTCAACATATATACAGATTTTATGTCAAAAAAATAAATAAATATAAGACGCGATAACCACCGAAAAAATGTAAGGTCGAGCTTCTCTTTCAATTTGCGTCGTGCTACTTTTAATTGTCTGTACAAATTAGCTGAACGGCACCTACATCATGTTTTACGCCGACTCCGAAGGGCATCTGCAAGGCAGATGAGTTTCCACTAAGAAGCTTTTCATGGCAGAAACACACTCGGAGTGTTTTCCAAATCAATACCGAGGAGCGACCCCGTTCAGAAAAAACTTTTTTTCTAATTGAAAAAACTTGTTTCAAAATTTTTGATGTTGCTTTACCTTGGAATCGAACTTCTGCAGTGTGGTACGCAGAGCATGCTGCCACCACACCACGGCGGCCACCAAATTCAAAATATACGATTTCATAAAAATTTTTTTTTTTTTGTAAATTTTCCGAAGTGCTCATTTGGATCGACTATACTCGATACTTTTTACTGAGTATGAGTATTAGCTTCGATACTTTGATCCGAGTATTTTAAAAGAGTACCGGTATCGATAATTTTTCTAAAAGTTCTATCACTACGGCCACCTATGCCCAAGTATCACCTGCATAACATTTATACACCTTTTTGCTAGTAAAGTCGGACAGAATCGGCTTAAGGTCAATCTGCAGTATTCCATTGAAGCAGTCGGATCACAAGCAGTAGTCTGTCTTGGGTATGCAGATGTGCAACTCAACATCGTAACCGCAGAGCGAGTTGTGTGCTAAGCTTTGAATCCGACAACATTTAAATGAAATCCATAATGAAACATCGGTTAGAGAGACCCCTACTTTGATGATGACTATAAAAACATTCAAAAGCGCACGAGCAGGTACTTCCGTTTCGGGATGGTTGATGAGCTGGAGGAAAAAATTCACTTCATGCGATAAACAAAACATAGACATCAAATTATTTAAATAATTGACATTTACTGGAGTGATCATGCAGATATGTGTGTTTCGGTTTTGGGCTCGTAGTGGGTGAAAGACTTAATCTGCGAATATTATCGGTCATTCGTAATTGCAAAATTCACCGACAGAGGAGAAAAACGATGTTGAGAAAAGTTCATTTTAGAGCAACTAGAACGCAGGGAGTGGGAGGGCGGGATGGCCTAGAAAGTTGCATGTGGTTATACCAAATGGTTCCCGAGATGGTCGGGGTAGTACCGTTATGGTGCTTGTTACCGGAACCTACCGAATCTGCATCAGGCAAAGGACCATCAACAATGATAACAGGGCAATTTGGCGGAAACACTTCAGCAGCAGCTTTTGCTAAACAACGTATTGAAATTAATTATGGCAAAATTCCTATTTCTTTACGAACAGATTTGATTCCTTTTGCTGCAAGTTTTTGAGAAATTATGGCATCACCTGAAGCTTTATTAACTAACGTTTCTTCAAAATATTAAATCTATCTTTAGAAACTATAAATGGCTTTGAGAAAAGCCATTTTAGGCACCTTAAAATTAGATCGTTAATATCACTAGAAGCAAGACAACTTATCACTCTATTAACACAGTCATGGAAGAGTCCCAAGCTGTGCATATCCAATTGAGTTTATTAGCTCTTTTGAGTCATCAGAAATTTCTCCTTATCGATTGATCCTTAAAAAGGGGCCCATAATATCATAACATTTATGCTTCGTTATTTCGATTCTCCGCGCTTATGTAGTGGGACAAGGCTTTTCATCACAAAACTTTTACGAATGTCATTGAAGCAATTCATTTTATTGGAAAATTTCGAAAACAAAAAAGTTTAAAACCAAGACTTCCATTGATATCGATAGATTTGTCTTTTAGATTTTAAATTCCTCAAATTTCCTATCCCTATCAATGAAGCTCAAGGATGATCATTAGCTGATTTCAAGGAATTGATGAGCGCAATACAAACCTTTATAGCTTCAGAGCTTCTGCAACTCATTTGTCAACCTCACCTATGCGAGGGGAATCCTGTTACAAATATGAATATATCATACAACAAGAGTCATTAGCTGTAGCAGAAGTCAATCTTACCAACTCATGTTTTAGCCATGGCCAGTTACGCGTAGCCGGAATATTTTTATAGAAACGTGAGGTAACATGGGCATAAGCTAGTTTATTATAATTTTTAAATTTAATTTTATTTAATCTTAAAAATTGTATTATTGTACGAGCTACACGCAGACATCAACATAGTCCAGCGAATTAAAACGCAGCGGCTGCGCTGGAATAAAACATGACGCTCCGGCCAAGAAAGTGTTTCTATCGGAACTCGCCTATGGAAGCAGAGGTAGAGGGCTGCTCCCACTCCGTTAGAAGGATGAGGTGGAAAACGATTTAAACTCCCTTGGTGTGACTGATTGGCGCCGGTTGGCGGAGCGAAGGAGCGACTGGCGCGCCTTGTTGGACGGCCATAACCGTTTAAACGGTTAAGCGCCAATTAAGTAAGTAAGTATGTAACAAAGAAGCGCATACTGCCAGAAGCATTCTCTGTATATATCGCATTAAAGCAAGTAGTTATATATATGTATATGTAAGTGTCAGATTATACTCACGGCTAACAAAGGTTGCGTAAAATCAAAATGCGATAGAGAGGGAATTTAAACCCGTATCGTTCCTAATCAATCTGTAGCAAGTCTGCGAGAAAAATTATCAACTAGACAGATAGACATGAAAACCCATCTCAGATGTTATATATTATCTCGAACACCCGAGATCGCAACGCGCAGAGCACTAAAGTGGGACTGGGATGCAGGTTTGGCCATGGTTCCAAAAAAGGTATATCTTTAAGTCCATGGACACGCGACTCAAAATCGAACTATATGTTATTTCTAGAAATATGAATTTATGCAGAAATTGCTCAACAGCACATCTGTTAGTTTTTAGTTTGGAGCTTTTACAATGCTCAGATATCGTTATGCTCATATTTTTCACATTTGTGCCAATAGACCCATGCCCGTTTTTACAAACAAAAATTACAGGAAGAATTGCATTGAAAGTTGATTTTACAAGGCTCAAAGCTTTTTGGGATCAAATATTTTCAAAGTCGTACCGTATTTGGTTAGATGGGGTAGATAACGTGTATGCGAGTTTATACCTACTCTTAATAGCTTGTTTCGAGGAAACGGATGACAGAAAATCGTTTCAATATGCATTCGAGAAAAACTCACTTCGCTCACATTTCACATCGCTGCTTTACTGAGTTTCACGGATCCGCTTTTTTCGGGTCTTTACTATTATCATGGCGTATACCATAACGAAAATTATATTCAACCACCTTACTCCCACTTTAGACATTTTCTTTCCTATGGTATTTAAATATTTCCACACGTGCCCACACTTTGTACGCATTTCAATGAACTTTTCTGAAATAGAAAAAAGAAAATAGAAAACGAACAACAAAAGCGGCTTGTTTACATAACACCTTTCCATTTTAGTGCATTCATCATTGACTTAAGGACTTGAATATCTTTTGACATCTACACAATGCATTCAACTTATTACGCATACACGTGCGCGCTTATATGTACCTATGTATATGTATAAGAGTGTGCGCGCTCATCAATGCACCTCTTCACACGTTCTCAACAACAACCACAAAAAAAAAGTGTTAAATTACTGTTGTTTTTGTGTTTTTATTTCTTTGTTTAGATACATATGTGTGTGCGCTTACCCATTGTTTCTGACATATCATTTGAACAACAACAAGCTTACTTAGCCTTTGCCACCGACGAATTGTATTGTGTGCACGCGAATTTAGCTCAAAAGACAGGAGACGACGGCTTATGAGCAACTAAGAACTGGAGAGCAACAGATGTGCTTATGATTGTATTCATGGTGTTATTCATACAAACACATCTGAAAGCAGGTCGTGTTTTATTGCAGTAGCAACAACAACAAACAAACAAAAAATCGAAACATTTTATTTTGTTTATATTTATTTTCCACTTGTCTAGCTGGTCCGTCTGTTGGTACGCCGACTGTGGATAGCTAGAGTGCCAACTGAATGGCAATCCACAGGAAAGGCATCTGGACAGACATCCGTGCTAAAGCAATGAATTTTTTTGTTGCACAATTTCCAACAACTCAACAAGTGGGTAATCGTATTCGTTTATTGCTTTGCCTTTTATATTTTTAAAATAGTACTCGCACATACATACATACAAACATATAGTCATATAAAATACAAATACAAATATATTTTACGTTGCATTTGCTCATAAATCCTTAAGGACTTTAAGCAGCTTCCAGCCACAGTCTGCAACAATGAGCAGCTCGTTGGCAATATTCTCCCGTTCGTACGCGTCTTTTGTTGCATAGAGCGGTGCAAGTACTCGTTTCGTTTTTCAACTTCACTTCATCATTTGCCACATTCACACCATTCCTGCTGAATTTATTGTTATCCCCAACTCATTGTCTCGACAATTTGCTATCCTGTCACAAAAGTGCCACTTTAATATTGTAATTCTCTCGTCTGCTATTTATTCCCTTCCCACTTTTTTACCTAAATAGTCTTCACCGCGATTACGTGGGCGTGATTGTGGTTGTTAATGTTACTTCGTTACATCCTCCTTCCTGTGCTTATTAACGTTTTTACTTCATCATTATACAGTTGTTGTTTTTTCGCTGTTGTTGCGATTGTTGCCACGCATTGACACTGGCAACAAGTGTGCTTGTTAGGTGTACCCGTGCAGTGCTAACAGGGGTACAAAACATTGGTTGAACTCATAAATAAGTACTTACAAGCGCGATTGCTTATAACATCCACTTGGGTTTTAATGCAGTTCTTTTCCCATATTTGGTTCATTGGTCCAATTTTTTCAGACCTAGTCCTTTCTAGGAAGCATTAAAAACTTATAGTCCGACCGTCCATCGATGGTTTTGTGATCCGGTCTTTGGTCTTCACTTATTAGCATTCCTCGTTATCGTTCTATGGAACAATGAAGTTAACAAAATTTCGTATAAGTATTTTGCGATATTGAACTTTTCCATAACAAGCTAACACTTTTCGATAGAAATGCGATAATTTTCTAATATTATGTCGATAAATTTTCGACACAAATGTAAAAAGAATGTGGCGAACAGTATCCCTAAAAGTGGACAAAATCATTGCACAAAACTTGTCGACGGGTTTCTTTAGAAAAGTTCGGTCCTTCGGACAGCAACGATTGAACTGATACAATTTCTTTATCTGCCATTGATATAAACATATATTTCCATGCTAATGAAAACAAAGTAACTGTTAGAAATTTGTGGGATTTTTAAAATTTGCAGAAATTTTTGTTGCAGTCTTTACACTCAGAGAAAAACGCCGTTCTAAAATCCAGCACCACCGGACTCAATTCAAGCTCTTCATGTTCTTAAGAACGACCTGTTCTTAAAACAACAACCTTGTTCTTAAACTGACACCATTTTCTTGAAAAGAGAACGGCTGGTCTTAAATTATGAACAAATGTTCTATTAATGGTAACAATGTTCTTAAATTAAGTTCAAGAAAAAAGAAACGGTATAATTCGTGTGCACTACAATGTTAAGCACAACTTTTGGGACAAGGTACCAAGCAGTTGTAGTGGCCCAGTGGCTATGATGTTGCGCTTGCAATCGTGTGGCGCGAGCTCGATCACCGTCACACTCTGAATTTTTTTAAAACAATTTTTTATGTTCTATTTTTTTTAACTCTTATTTTTCGTTCAGTTCCATTCACATATGCGCAGGTAATTCTCAAACTTGTTATGAAATGTTTTAAGTATATATGCAGATTATATCTTCAAATAAGAATAATTTCTCAATAAAAGAAATGTATGAGAAAATGCTTATTTTGCATTTTTTCTTAAACTTTTGAATTTTAAGAACAATTTTTTTGTTATAAATATTTTTTATTTATGACAAAAAAATTATTATTAATAAAAAATAAATCATAACAATAATAATTATAAAAAATTCTTGTTAGGCCTTGAGCTCGATTCGAACCCACGATCTTACAAATCAGTAGGCCGATATAACAACAAAAATTGTTAATACATCCCAGAGCACGCGGAAAAAGTGTCAATAAAATATGACACTATGGCAGCATTGCCATCAAACAAGTCCAATTTTCACATCCATTCTGCAACAGATGTCGCAGTGTTGTGAATATCAATTGGCAAGAACCTGAATAGAAGTAGGAATAATGAAGACAGACAAAAAACCGCTGTGGTGGCTGAATGGTTATAGCAGCGGCGCCTAAACGTTGCCGATGAAGGAATTTAGCAGTTCCCGAAATGGATCTATACAACGAGCTTTGGCAGTTGTCTAAATTTTTTCTTTCTTCTATTCTAATTTAAAAATTTTTTCAATTAAGAAAAAAATTATCATAACAATAATAATGATAAAAAATTATTGTTAGGCCTTGAGCTCGTTTCGAACACGCGATCTTAAAAAATAAATAAATATATTTAAAAAAATACTTCCCCTCCCACCAAGGATTAAGCACGAACCGTTTTTAAATTGAGATCGAAAAACGTTAAATCGACCCCAAATCGTTCTCGAAGCGTGAGAACGAAAAATCCTAAATCAAGCCCAGGTAGTGATTGAAAAGAGCATAGAAGTTTCACACATCTATATCAAACTGGTCATAAAATACGAACGGTGTGCTTGGAAAAACTGTTCTTAAAACAAGCCCATCGGTCACGAGTTAAGAAAAAACGTACTTAACAGGCTTTTGTCAACGAATGTTCTTAATTTTGAACTTGTTTCGTTCGTTTTAGAACGATTTTTTCTCTGAGGGTATAGTATATCAGTGAAATCTTCAGAAAAACAGTTGCACGGATTCTACCAAACCTATAAAAAAACGATTCTAATTAGAAGCATGGAAAGCTTGGACATCCTGTCAAGTTTTTAAAAACTTGAAGCAAAAAAGGCAGATAAAATAAGCAACCAATTAAATATATAGTAAATTCCTTTCAATGATTGCTGCAATTTCCATTCAATCAATTATAAAAGAAAGAACCGCACAAATCTACACACTATAAGTAAATACCAAGAAGATACAGTAGTAAAATAGAGAATGCAATACAAACTATGGGTACAAAGTTGTATATAAAAAGAGATAATTTGTAGTAACTGGCAAGAGAGAAATGGTAAACTACGAGAAGCGTTTGTGAAACTTTCAATTGTTGTACTTAAGTTGAAGCACTTAATCGGTAACCATCAATTGTCGCTCACATAATAAGCAAGTGCCATAATTGAAACCATGGTTGCCACATTGCCTTTTATTGTGAACCAAAATTCAGTACGAAAAAAGGAACAAAACAATAAGAAAAAAGAAAAAAAAATTTAAACACTTCCTTTACTTAAATACAACAAACCTCCGCCGTGTTTTGGCGGTAGCGTACTCCGTCTACCACACCGAGAATCTTGGGTTCCCGCCCCGTGAAAACTCATCTGCCTTGCAGATGCCGTTCGGAGTCGGCATAAAATATGTGGGTCCCGTCCCGCCAATTTATAGGAAAAATTGAAATAAGCACGACGCAAATTGGAGAAGAAGCTCGGCCTAATATCTCATCGTAGGTTATTCGCGCCTTACATAAATTTTATTTTAAACTATTTAAAATTTCAAGCATCTAGCTTTCTAGGAAATACATGAAAATCTATCAACAAATTTCAAATCTCTCATGTTTTTTAATGTATCGACTACTACGCGACCTAGCGGATTTTTTTTCGTTTTCTTGATATTTCTTGGTCCTCGGAAGTGTATATTAGGTTACAATTTGAAAATACTTGATCGTATGACTTCCCGTTTTGTACAAAGTACTTCGCCCGGGGCGCAAACTATCGGGAGATTCGAAGGTTTGGTAAGAAATTTTAAATTATTTCGCCCCTGGCGCATTCGCCATAGGATTCCCTATTTCGAATCAGGTACTAAGTTCTTCACACAATGGGTAATCCCTCAAAAATTGATCGCAAAGCTCCATCCGATTCGTACGATTTTCCTTAATATCTAAATCCGCGCGAGCTTTCACTGATTTCAATACTTCTAATATTGCATGATTTTTTTTTATCCCGACCCTTGCGCCACCTATCGGAATTTCTTTCTCCCCTTGTTTCACGATGGTTTCAAGTTTCCAGCTTAATAAAAAGATAATTTAAGATCGATAGCAAGGTTATCACAGTTTGATGTAGGTTTTTCAAAAACTAGCTCGATCCCTTCCCAATTAAGTAGATTTTTTTGATGTGCAAACAACTATGCTCATGGTTTTTGAAATTCAGTATTTGAGCAAGAGATAAGTGTAAGCATAAACATAGTCTTTGGAAGTCACATATGGAAAAACATAGAATGTAAGTGCAAGCGTAGTGTGTTAATATAATAAAGTCGTTATAGAGAAATAGTTTGATGGCGTTTTGCTATCGATGAGTAATCGAGGGACTGTATGCGTACGATTCATTCTTTACGGACGAGTTATCGGTTCGCTGTCGATAGCAAAGGTTTCGCATGAGTAAATAACATTAAGACAAAGAATAATTAGACAAGGGGTGTAGCAGCGTTGGTATTCTACGATATGCTATCGATTTATTATTGAAAATGTATCGATTATTTATAAAAATTTTAACGATATCTTCTCAAAAAATTATGAGAAATGTCATACATAAAATTCAATAAAAACGTGTGCGTATTAACTAAAGCGTCATTTAAAAATTTTGCTCTAGAGCGATTATTTGTATTTTATTTTAGCCAAAAATCCGAAGTATCTAATCCAGAAAGAAACACATAATTTTTACGCTCTAACAGCCAACAGTATAACAACAAATTGTGAGAATTTTGGATAGTCGTAAATTTATTAGTTTGCTGTTAAACAGAAAAAATCTACGCCCATTTATTGAAAAGGCGGTTAGGTCAAGGGTAGCTGCCTTTTTCCACTTACGTGGGGCATAACTAAAGTTTACTTAACTCAAGCAGAACTGTCCCAAGAAAACTAAAGAATTTGTTAACAGACTAACTTTATAAAAACATATTTCCTTTAATAAGGAGTTTGATCTTGAAGCAGCAAGTGGCATAGGTTCTAGAAAACTTCTAGTATTTGCTAAAAGGACGGAGTTATTTTACAACATAGGTCCTGGTTTTTGATAGGGTTCTTCAGTTTGGTCGTTAAACAAACTTCTAGTAATTCTATGGGCTTATTCAGTCTATGTGAGGTCCTCATGGACCAGCCAGTTCAACCTAACCTAAGGAGGTTTGATAAGTGGTTTTAAAATTATAATAATTTTCATTGTAAATAATTTATGAGATTCAAAACTATAAAAGTGATGCTCAGGCTTTTAGTGCCTTATTTATGTACTATGAAATGATTGTTGCGAACATCTTTTGTCAATATTGTAACGAATTTAGGGAAACTCCGCTTATTTTACACCTTCTACTAACGTTCGTATCGCAAAATTGTTGAATAAATAACTCTAATATTCAATAATGTAAAATGGCCTTTATTAAAGTACTTCACAATAACACCGATACTTCAACACCAATAGCTTGCTTAAATCAAACTGATTCTGATTACTCAGCTTTAACTCCTTTTATACACTGTGATATCTCGTTCGCATACTTCTAGGCGTTTCTTCGTCTAGAATTTTCTACTTGTTTACCAGCTATAAACTACAGATGCACGTTTATAGCTTCTCAAATGCGCGTGTATATGTGAGTGATACTTCTACCGATGATTGCCTACTTTTGTGAGTATCTCAGATATATGCATGAGTTTGTGCATATCTCTCCCTTTCTTGTATGTACATATGTGTAGACATAATGATTGATTTGTTTATGCAGATACAAGTGACTGCTTAGTATCGGCTTAGAGATGATAGTATGCCTTATTGTTGCTAATATTCATTACAATATGTTTTATTACCATATGGCCCTGAACAGTATTCTAACGATTTGCAGAACGCTCCATACAATACTTTAATAAAAACAAATAAGGACGGGACTGTCTTCAGCTGTGCCGAAGACGTCATACCTTTCATGAATGGAGCTGAACAATAATCTTATCCCACTTGTAACATCCAAATAATCGGCTGTATAAGGTATGAACATAAGGTGCGAACAGATGCATATACCTAAACGATTTTTAAGATAAATAAAAAATAAAGAATCGGTAGGTACTTTTTCTGAGGATGCAAAATTTCACTTTTTTTGTCTGCATGAAATGCTGCTTTGACCATGAATCACTTTCCCAACAATATATGCCGAAAACGTAAGTATTTGATGAAAGTTGCAGCTTCTGGCCGTTAAAAATGGGACGGAGATGACAGTTGATATGGGGTACATAATATATATACCACCGATCTCTATGAGCTTTTCAGACAACAGTATATGCTATATACCTAAGAATTTGGTGAAATGTGAAGATCCTAGCTGTTAAAATGGTATGGAAATTGCGAAAAGTTTCTTAACTGAACAATCGGTTGTAGGGGACATATGCTCTAAATACTACCGATCTCTTCGATTTTTTAAGACAGCAATATTTGCTATAGTCGAAAGCATATGCTGAAGTTTGAAGTTTCACTCTGATAACTCGAGGAAGATATGACAAAAATCCTCTTTTATGAAAATTCGGTTCTATGGGGGATATATGCTATAGTGGTCTGCTGCCGCCGGTTCCGACAAATGTCTAATCGGACACCTAAATATACCCGCTTACCAAATTTTATCAAGATATCTCAGAAATTGAGGACTACTTTGCATACAAACAGACAGACGGTCAGACGGTCATGGCTAAATCCACTCAGCTCTTCATCCTGATCATTTCGGTATACTTATTGGTGGGTCTATCTCTTTAGGATTTACAATTTTTAGATTCGTGACAAACTTAATATATCATTTCATTTTCATGAAAGCTATAAAAATTAGCTTGTGGGATAAATACACACAAAGCTGAACTTGCCATTTTAAAAGAACGAGGTCTATGCAAGACTGGTGAATGTTCCAAATAAGTTGAAGACTACTAAGGATGATTCTATACTCAGACAGCTATGTAAACATTTTTTAGTAGTTTTGATACTATTCTACAACTTTTTGGAGTTTAATTTTCATTAAAATTTGTATAACTCCGCCAGCTTTTAACATATATATCGTTAGCTTAATGTGAAAATGTCCTAAGTCACTTTTTTTTGAAAAATTGTATTTTAATGCAGTTTTAAAACTGAATTCAAAATACATCGATCACACACAAAAAAACGTTTATTTTTAATTTTTACGTGCTGCTGGCAAAGATGTGTAAATGTGCTAAGTCGTCAGCTGTTAAAAAGAATGCGCTAAGTCCACCTGTCAATAATTTCAATCTGAATTACTAGTCATTTCTTTGTGGGCGCATTTTATTTATTTATTTAATTGATTCAGTCTATAAGTACATGTTTTGTTGTTGTTGTATTAACGATAAAGGCACTCCCCGAAGGCTTTGGGAGTGTTACCGTTGTTGATGGTGCTTTGCCGGATATATGTAGGTCCGGTATATTCCGGTAACAAAAATATAAACGTATTAGCCGAACCCATCTCGGGAACGATTTTTATGACCACATTAAACCTTCTTGCCCATCCCGCCCTTCCCATCCCCTAGTTCCATGAGGAACTTGGGGCCGCCCGAGCCTCGGCTGTCAATGAAACAGGATTCGCCACGGGTAGGTGAGGTTGAAAATTGCGTTGGAGAAGATATATATTGTGTTGGCAACCCGTTGAGAGGATTGCGCAACACAACACCTTGAAATTGGATTCACCCAATTGAGACATGCATTTGGTGTTTGATACACACAGAGAAAAAATCGTTCTAAAACGAACGAAACAAGTTCAAAATTAAGAACATTCGTTGACAAAAGCCTGTTAAGTACATTTTTTCTTAACTCGTCACCGATGGGCTTGTTTTAAAAACAGTTTTTCCAAGCACACCGTTCGTATTTTATGGCCCGTTTGGTATTGATGTGTGAACCTTCTGTGCTCGTTTCCAGCACTACTTAGGCTTGATTTAAGATTTTTCGTTCTTACGCTTCGAGAACGATTTGTGGTCGATTTAATATTTTTCGGTCTCAATTCAAGAACGGTTTGTGCTTGATCATTGGTGGGAGGAAGGTAATGTTTTAATTATTACCCATTTATATATTTTTTATTAATAAATATTTTTTTTGTCTTTAATAAAAAATATTAATAACAAAAAACCATTATTAAATCCAAAAGGTTTGAAAAAAACGCATAATATGCATTTTTCCATACATTTCTCTTATCGAGAAGTTTTTCTTATTTGATAATGCAATCTGAATATATTTAAAACATTGCATAACAAGATTGACTGTAAATATGTGAATGGAACTCAACGAAAAATAAGAGTTCAAAAAATAGAATATAAAAAAATTGTTTTAAAAAACTTCAGAGTTTGACGGTGACCGAACTCGCGCCACACGATCGCAACCGCGACATCAAAGCCGCTGGGCTTGTGCCAAATGTTGTATTTAACATTGCAGTACACATGAATTATACCGTTTCTTTTCTTTTTTGATCTTAATTTAAGAACATTGTTCTCATTAATAGAACATTTGTTCATATTTTAAGACAAGCCGTTCTCTTTTCAAGAACATGGTTGTCAATTCAAGAACAAGGTTATTGTTTTGAGAACAGGTCGTTCGTTTTTCAAGAACAAAAAAGTAAGAACATGAAAAGCTTGAACTGAGTCCGGTGGTGCAGGATTTTAGAACGGCGTTTATCTCTGAGTGTAGTTAAATGCTTTGCGCTGACCATAATCTACTTCAATTCTAGTTAATAGTAGTTAAGACTAGTTAAAAATAGAAAACAATTCAAGCTTAAACTTATAAAAGGTGTTATTAAAATTAATAACACAACTGAATCGATTTGCTAGAAGTATATTCCTAGTTATAGGTTAATTCATAATATAATTCGTTTTATGAGCTATTTTGATAAATAATCTATTATGCCGAAGATCACGCAGTGCAATATAAGGAATGAACAAATTAGATAAACCAGAGCAATTCGTGCTAAAGTTTATTACATTATAGGCAAGCATGAGTGAGATAAAAGTTCTTCTGTCATGCAAAGCCTGAAGACCAAGCAATTTGCGCCTGCTGGGAGGCCGTCTGGCCAGTGAAGCATACGTAAAGCAATTTTTGTAAATATTTTTTGAACTTTCTCAATTTTATAGGAGTAAGATTCATAGAAAGGATTCCATATTATTGAGCAATATTCAAGACCACTTCTGATCAAGGATATATAAAGTGCCTTCAACGTCATTGGGTCCTTAAAGTCACTGGTGTTACGTCTACTGAACCCAACCATTGCAACAAATTTTGAAACAATGAAATCGATGTGACTACAAAAAGAGGGTTTGGAGTCAAAGATTACACCCAAGTCATTACTTTCTTGACAACGATTAAGATATTTAGCATTTAGTTTTTAGATAAAGTATGTGGCAGTTGTATTTTTCGAATTAGACACAACACAGCATTTGTTTGAATTTAAAAATAAATTATTATCTGCGCAGAACCGTTGGAAATACTTTGACAAGTAAATAGTATTTTTTGTGAAATATATAGTTTTAGTGTTATGTTTCAATCATTAAAGGTGAGGAGTGATGGGGAAATATATTGAGTAAAAAGTGCTAAGTCAGGAGAAAAAATTAGTTTTAAGTGCGGAAATTCTGCTAAGTCATAAAATGTCTGCTGGTTTAGCAAACATGATTTTTATATATCTTTTTCAAAGCTTCTGCACTCAAAAGTATAGTATTGCACTTAAGGTATTCTCATTCACAGTTTTGAAAAATAAATGTTATTTCAAAAATTATTAATTTTTTTCGTCTCCTGTAAAATTCGTAAAAGTTGACTTAGCACATTCTCACATTAAACTAACGATATATAAGAAAATTAATACTTATTTAACACATAATTAATTTTCAGATTTGATGCAATTCATATTTGGTATAGTCTTCCCATAAATTAGTGCATACAGATAGCACCAAAATTGACAAAACCCAAAAAAGTGTCAAAAAATTGTTTGATTTAGAAAATTTGCACAGTTGTGTTAAGTTTTGCTAGTTGATGTATATATCGTTAAAATAGTCTAGATCACTTCTTTGCTTGTTGATTAATAAAATTTTCGAACTTTTGTTAGTCTATCCTTATCTCTTGGTGTTCTCTTAGTGCTTTGTCATAACCATTCAGGCTTAAGTAGATGCTTAGCGCAATTGTAGTATAATTGAATTTTATGCGTCATTTGACACTTAACTGTCACACTTAGAGCGCATTTTAAATCTACCACAAATCGTACTTCGTGGTTGAAATCGTCGTACTTTACTATGGGTATTACAATCTAAATCAATACAAATGTGACAGAAAAAATTAGCCGTAAATTTGTGCGAGTAACATCGTATGATTTGCCGAAGTCTTTCCTGCTTCATGGATCATTTGCAACTCCTGTTTTTTCTGATTTCTGAGTAGGGCGTGCGTCTACCGTCTATTCATCGAGTGCTGCACCCTTCTTTGCCAACTCTCCTTTTCGTTACATTCTATCCCATTATAACCGTACAATAAAGATGCATGTTTCAGCCTGAGCGAAGTCTCTCCAAAGCTTCTTTGCATTTCAGGACACTTCGTGATGACGTACTGTGTGTTATTGCTTTAATCGCCGCCTGACTAACAATATATATATATATTGTCGCGATGCCAACCTAAGCACGATTTGTCCAGAATTTCTTCTGCTTTTTTCGTGATTATAATTTGCGAGTGAAAGACACTGCAGAGGTCTGGCAGCCTATTCTGGCCCGAGATATCTCTCAAAGCTCAGGCCCGCGACCATGTGTACGTTCGCCCTATGTTAGACGGTGGTATACTTCTATGACCATATTGCCTGCACTCAAGCGAGACCATAAGCCTTGTTGCAGTTGCTAATGCTATATTTTTGGCCATTAGGTATACAGGCGGGATGTGCAGAATGACATACAATGCTGCCACCGGAATAGATTTAAAATGATCTGGACGAAAAAAGAAATTGATTTAGCCATGTCCGTCCGTCCGTCCGTAAACACGATAACTTAAGTAATTTTGAGGTATCTTGATGAAATTCGGTATGTTGGTTCCTGGGCACTCATCTGAGATCGCTATTTAAAATGAACGAAATCGGACTATAACCACGCCCACTTTTTCGATATCGAAAATTTCGAAAAATCCAAAAAGTGCGATAATTCATTACCAAAAACGGATAAAGCGGTGGGTCAACCGAACTACCTAGAATAGAAAATTAGTAAATTTTGGACAATGGGCGTGGCACCGCCCACTTTTGAAAGAAGGTAATTTGAAAGTTTTGCAAGCCGTAATTTGACAGTCGTTGAAAATATCATAATGAAATTTGGCAGGAACGTTACTACTATTACTATATACATATGTGCTAAATAAAAATTAGCTAAATCGGATGAAGAACACGCCCGCTTTTTAAAAAAAAAATTTTTAAGTCAAATTGTTATCTTTACAGTATATAAGTAAATTATGTCAACATTCTACTCCAGTAATTATCTGATGCAACAAAATACAAAAATAAAAGAAAATTTCAAAACGGGCGTGGCTCGGCCCTTTTTCATTTAATTTGCCTAGAATACGTTTAATGCCATAAGTCGAACAAAAATTTACCAATCCTTGTGGGCTTAGCTTCTATGCCGATAACTGTTTTCTGCGAAAATGGGCGAACTCGGTTGAAGCCACGCCTAGTTTTTATGCAAAGTCGACCGTCTGCGCTTCCTCTTGGCCGTTAACTTGAGCAAAAATCGATATATCTTTACTAAACTCAGTTCACGTACTTATCTGAACTCACTTTATCTTGGCACAAAAAATGGCCGAAATCCGACTATGACCACGCCCACTTTTTCGATATCGAAAATTACGAAAAATGAAAAAAAAAAACCATAATTCTATACCAAATATGAAAAAAGGGATGAAACATGATAATTGGTTTGGTTTATTGACGCAAAATATAACTTTAGAAAAAACTTGGTAGAATGGGTTTCTGCAGGGCGAAATCAAAAGCCTTGGTATCCTGGCAGGAATATTGTTCGTGGTATTACATATATAAATAAATTAGCGGTACCCGACAGACGATGTTCTGGATCACCCTGGTCCACATTTCGGTCGATATC
This sequence comes from Eurosta solidaginis, assembly GCF_040869045.1. NCBI lineage: Eukaryota > Metazoa > Arthropoda > Insecta > Diptera > Tephritidae > Eurosta > Eurosta solidaginis. Next base: position 320,980,092 of record NC_090319.1, on the reverse strand, counting down.
GCGAAAACGCCTTCACATATACAACTAAGGGCCACTCCCTTTTAAAACCCTCATTAATACCTTTAATTTGATACCCGTATCGTACAAACACACTCTAGAGTCACGCCTGGTCCACCTTTATGGCGATATCCCGAAATGGCGTCCACCTAAAGAACTATGGCCCACTCCCTTTTAAAATACTCTTTAATACCAATGTCATACACTTCATTTTCCTACATGGTGATTTTCCCTTATTTTGTCTCCAAAGCTCTCAGCTGAGTATGTAATATTCGATTACACCCGAACTTAGCCTTCCTTACTTGTTTTTAAGCAGTTTTTTACCTCTTACTCTGCTTTCCCTCTTTTCTTTTCTCTCTAGCTCTTCTTACTTTTCTGCATCCCATGTTCCCAGTCCCAGTCCAGGTCCCAGTCTCAGTCTCAGTGCAGTCCCAATCTCAGTCGCGTTCCCAGTCCCAGTCCCAGTCCCAGTGCCAGGGCCAGTCCCAGTCCCAGTCGCAGTCCCAGTCCCAGTCTCAGTTCCAGTACCAGTCCCAGTTCCAGCCGTTGCCTGCTCCATTTCCCGGAAAAAAATGTCGTATATACTAATTTAGGCAAAGAGCGGCCTATATACCAAATTACAGACAAATGTGAACCGTGTATAGAATTTGTTCGAATAGATCGCTCCCTAGTCAATTTCCCCGAAAGAAACTTCACAGGAACGCTATCTTATCTTTTAAATTGAATCAAACTTGATTAAGATCGGTTTAGGACTTCAGGAGACCATCGCAGACAAACAACTGAACGAAACCACACCGGAGAACCTGGGTTCACTCCCCAGGTAAAACAACATCAAAATTTTAGAAATAAGGTTTTTCAATTAGAAGACAATTTTTCTAAGCGGGGTCCTGTTTGGCAAGCACTCTGAGTGTATTTTTGCCATGAAAAGCACTCAGTGAAAACTCATCTGCCTTGCAGATGCCGTTCGGAGTCGACATACATCAAGTAGGTCCCATCCTGCAAATTTGTAGGAAAAATTAAAAAGGAGCACGACGCAAATTGGAAGAGAAGTTCAGCCTAAAATCTCTTCGGAGGTTATCGCGCCTTACTTTTTTTTTCTTTTAAGATTATATTTTTAACTATAATATGTGAGCTTAAATATTGTTAAGCTTCATTTTATAGTAAACACTGTAAAGCTTGCCAAGATGGAGCTAACTAAATGTACGTATAAGAACCGCAATAACTAAACCATAAAAGCCACCAGAACACACACCAAATTGACTTAACAAAAGCTTTGAAAGCTTCAAAGCATGAAAGCTTCTTTGAACTTAGCAATCATTGGCAGCTTTCCTAGTGCTTCAACAAAGCAATAAGCGTTTGCTGGAAAGCACGTAACTGGCTAAGAAGACAGATATATTTAACTGCAAGGACATAGTCGAAAGAACACACATATGTATGTACATACGTATACTTATTTGTTACATCAATGCAAATATGCAGTCAGACTTTAATAGTGCGATTTTAGTTCATCGAGAATGTACTTTACTTGTCATTAGCCTACGCAGTTAAAATTAGAGATTGCTTTGAAGAGTGACTTTTTGTTAAGCCGAAAATGTTTTCTTTATTAAGACTGGTTTCTAAATTACCGAAGTTCTGCGCAGTTTAAAATTCATAGCAAACAACAAATTGGCTGGGAAATATCGAAAGCACTTATTCTTTCGCTGATGAATGCAAGCAGTTTATATTAGCTTTGTTTACCACCTCTTTATTCAGAGGGGAGAAGACAGAACTTAAGAAGCTTTTTTTAATGATGTGAATATTATTAGCAAACGACAGCTCTTGCAAATTCAAAATAAATTTTCCTGCAACAGTAAAAAAATTAAATTTTCCACCCACAGGTGGGGACGTTGTCAGAGTAGCATTCCATGGAACTTGATTTCATCATCATACAGCAGCTCTCGTTCGCGCTCTTCTTATGGATGTTCTGCACGATGTGGGGAATGGTGGAAATTTGGGCTATAGATATTGGTTGTACTGATAGGATACATTTGTAAGTAGATAGGTACGTCGGTCGGTACGCAGGTCGCATTTTGATGCCATAAAACTCGTTTGAACCTCGGTTATGTACTCCAACTAGGCCGATTTGTTTTTAAATTCCAGAATATTTGGAGTCCCCATTCCCGAATATCTAACCAGATTTTCCAAAAAGGAGCTTCCTAAGGTCCTTAAATGTGGCTCTAGATAGAGCCCGGCAGTTTCACAGAAAATGCTCAACATTCTCTTTTGATTTTACAAATTTTGCAGTGGCACAATGGCCTTAAGCCCAATGAACGGTGTAGACCGCTATAAATTCATAGGTGTCAGCCTTAGATCACTCAGCAGACTCCTTTTCCTTCTTGGATTTTAGTCTGACCATGTAGCTCCTAAAAATGCACAGCGCGTTGGACTCTTCCACTTTTGCTGAGATTTGTTCACGTAAAAATTCTGAATTTCTCCCTTGGCTATCTCCAGTAGTATGCCTACTTCGACGCTGGGTATTTCCCCATCTCTTCCGTTGAGCCCCTATGTGCCAGCTCAACAGCTTTATCATTTCCATTGATTCCTCTATGTTCCGAAACCCAGAGTGTCGGTTAACGCAGCTATAAGTTGCTTGCATGCCCCTGCTAGCTTAGAGCTAGTGTATGGTGTAGATAGCGTCTTTATTGCTGCTTAGCTGTCCGAAGAGAAAGACAATTTACCAGTTATTTTCCGGACCTGGAGTGATTTGCATGCCTACGGAATCGCAGGGACTTCTGCTTGAAACACACTTTGAATGACGTGGAAATCTATAGCGAATGCAAATAGATGCCAGCCCCCACACCTTAGTCTTTTTTGGAGCCATTGTCGTAGATAAGTATGCCGTTATTAGCTGCAGCTGTGCCTCTCTTCAAATCAATGTCACTTGGACTGACTGCCTTCAAACTGTTGTTTGCGAGTTTAATAATCTATTTCGAAATTAAAGGTTCCCGGTGGAAGTAAATTAAGGATACTGCCTTGCCGTTTCTGATTATGCATCCAGCACTAAAATTCCCTGAATCTCAGTGTGGCCTGTGCGGACGTACATAAGACACAATGAGTTGGTTAACTTTGGGAGAATACGTTTGCAAAATAAGTTTGATAGAATCTTATAAACGATAATTAGCAGACTGTTTTCGCGAGGTCGCTTCAATTTGAGATTGGGATTCAAGTTATATGCTGGAGAATGCGCTCGTCAGATTATGTTTCGCAAAAAACTAGCTGCATAATTTTTACTAATTTTTACCCATTCAGTCTGTGTGAGGCCCTCAAGCGTCGGCCAGTTCAACCTACGGTTTGAACAGCTCGGCGGGTATTTCGTCGTTTCCTGCCGCCTTGTTATTGTAAGCTTTAAAATTTAAATTAAAGTCTATATTTTAAATGGAGAGTAACGCGATCTCAAATATAAGTTAAAAGTATCTATAATCAGTTCATAGTCTTATATAGCTTTCCATCCTCAACAAACAACTTTTGATATGCTTAGGAGTACATAAATATACAAACTTCATATTATATGAAAAAATGTGATTCACGTTTCTATTTTCCATTTGAATTCACCCCCACAATATGAAGCGATGTCAACTTAATGCAATTCTCACAATTCTCAGCAGGATATCGTTGTTGTTGGCATTAATGCCGTGGACATCGCAACTATTGACAAATCAAATTGCGTATGTCTTTGTTGTTGTTGTCTGTTTGCATAATTCTATTTAGAAATCGTAAGATGTTCCAAGCTGCTGCTGTAGATAATGCGCATATGTATGTGTGAGTAAATATGCAGAAGTGCACTACAAGAAAAGAAAAAAAGCGTAGGCTTTTGAAGCAACAGGATGCAAAAGTAGCGGTTCATAATTCATGCACTAAGGTCGATAAAAAAAGTTACTTTGACACCTTACCCTCTAAAAGAAAAATGTATTCATATTATTTCGCTGACTTTTGCACGGAAGCTTGACGGATGCAAGCAGTCTTTGGCGGATATGGGTTCGGTATTCTCCGGTACTAGTACTACGACTGCTACGGGCACGATTTGTTTTTACCTTCCAACTTGCGGATCTGTGGACTATGGTGGCCTCTTACAAATATCTTTTTTCCACTGAATAACAAAAGGGGGCTCATTACCTACCAAATAAATTGCCATCAGTGATCACATATGAGAGTATTCATACTTGCTCGGCTGTGGCCGGCATTTCGAAGCAAATGTCGTTTCATTGGTTGAATGGTCATGTGGTTTCTATTCTGCTTTTTTAACATCGGACAGTTAATTAATTGGTATATAAGTGATGAAAGACTTCAGAAAATTTTTGAAAAAAAGAGAAGACGGATCATTCTCTACAGAGGTAGTGTGTATTTTCACTTTAAGAAACAAACAGTTGGACATTAGAGGGCTGAAGTAAGGCGGATGGTCTTATTACCCGGGTACCCGCATAGTAAAATACCCGAGAACCCAGTTATGCGGTTATTACCCGGTCGAGCTAAATGTATTTTAAGTTAAAATCCTTATGCCGTGACCATAACAAAAAAAAAATAAAATAAGTTGAAATTTTCTACCCATTCATCCGTCCTAAGAGCCGTACTTACAGGCATTCTTGCAAAAACTTTCATTTAAACAAAGGTATCTTAATGAAATTGGGCACATTACTTCTTTTTACCATGAGCAATTCTCCCACTATAAAAGAGGGTAATCAGAACACAACCAAGCCCATTTCTAAACGGTTTTATTTAGGCTGACTTGACAGGCTGCACGTCTGCACGGCTGCACGGCCGGTCGTTGTGAACGAATTTTGTAATTAAAATTTAAGTAACTTCCCGATAAGCTACAAGCTTGAAACTTGGAATATAGTTCAGAACCCGATGATAATGCAATAATAAGAAAAAATCGCCGCTAGGTGGCGCAAGGATCGAGATATTCCTAAAAATCGTATTTGTTGTCCGATTTGGCTCATATTTGGCGCACATAATACATACAAGAATAGAAAGCGACCTAAAAAATAAATCGCCGCTAGGTGGCGCAACGATCTAGATATTCACAAAAATTGTATTTGTGGTTCGATTTGTTAAACGGTTTTATTGAAAACAATACTTACATGAAGTAATAATAATACTAAAAGCTAGAAAATAATTAGGTAGGTCCTAGGTACTAGTCATCACACTCCTCATCAATCTAGGGCGTTGATCAGACAATTAAATAAGAGCATTGGACGCGTAAAATTTCTATTGATACTCATAAGTAAGATCAACTGAACCTTAACAAGGTTATGATACGCCTAAAATTTTTAGAAATGTCACGCGCTCAACGCTTTTATTTAATTGTCTGATCAACGCCCTAGATTGATGAGGAGTGTGATGACTAGTACCTAGGACCTACCTAATTATTTTCTAGCTTTTAGTATTATTATTACTTCATGTAAGTATTGTTTTCAATAAAACCGTTTAACTTAAACATTTTTTTAAATTATTTTATTATATATCAAAAAATTTCTATAAATATAGTCCTTCGATATTTCAATAGAAAATAAAGTTATTCTCTTTAAAGTTTAATCATTGGTTCCCTGTGTAGAGCAGACTTAATTTGCATAAAAATTAGAAAATGGATGTGGCAACGCCTACTTACTAAAGGAGGTTCTGGTCGACTTGCAATAACGATATCTTGGAAACGGTTAAAGATACAGATATTAAGTTTGGTTTGCGCCTCCTTAATTAAAATATATTCTCGTTTGAACAACGTTCAGAAAATCGGTTGACGACCATACCAACTTTTTATAGACAAAAACAAATTTTTTAGATAAATAAAAAGTGATACCTCTGAAAATTATCAAGTTACTATACTAAAATTTCAGAGAACTTTAAAAGAAGCTTCGCGTTAAATTTCGGTAGGGATATCTTGAGAACGGTTGAAGCTATTTTGATGTACCGCTTCCTAAAAAATTGGTTTATGACCACTTCCACTTCGCTATAGCTTTTCAGCTTATGTTTTCAAGATATTGCTACCGCCACACGGTGGCGTATTTGATCAATCTAGCTGGCCAAAAGTCGATTTTTCAAAATATTAAAATATTTTTTTAATATACTCCCTGGCATTCCTAGATGTCCACTGAATAGTATACATACCCTAAAACCCATCTGCAACATCAACGGAGCTAGCCGCGCATATCTAAAGTTGTATAAAAATTGTGTGCAGTTCGATGTATTTTTGGATTAAAAAGCAATATACCCTTCTAACCTAAATACTTGTTAACTTGTTTAGCCTTAATAAAATCTAGTTACATTTTATTTTAAGACCGGTAAATATGTTTTTAATTCATATGTTAGACTTTTTATACCACATGTTTTAACTGAGTTATTCTACTTGTAATACTACTATGTTTCAATATTAAAATTTTTAAAAACCTTGCAAACAAAAAGATATATCTTTTTTTCATGGCATATCATGTCAGTAATTTTTTTGCAATATATAAGCTTGTGTTTGTTTCAAAGTTTAGGAAGAAAAACGACTGCGCATACCCGCGATTTTTTGAGTGGTGATCAATTTTGTAAGAGACTGATACCCGTATTGGCAAAAGGTGGAAACCTTGTGAAAACGTCCTCAGTGGCAACACCTAGGCGAAAAGTTTTAAAATGTAATACTATATCGATGTACCAAATTTGAGTCAAATCGGTTAAGCCGTTTCCGAGATGGTAGTGGATATACAAAGAAATATAAAAAAGAAGGTGAGGTGGCAACCCTAAGTAACAACTCTTATTAAAAATGTCAATAGAAATGCGGAGTAAACAACTTTTCGTTTGATACCCATATTGACATATCTCAGGTAATGCCAAAAAATGACCCCGGGTTCATCCGAAACAAGTCATAACAATGAAGTGAGACAACCACTTTTTTAACAGAAATAACTGCTGTTTTAATTTTGACCAGCTAGATTGATCAAATAACCAACCGTCCGCTAGCTGGTAAAAAACTTTTTTAATAAGTGGGTTTTGTCTATATCATTTATATGAAGGTTTTGCTATATCAGTTAAAAACAAGCCCGATATTGTATATCTCTAAGGCACTACTCACGTAGTCGAATGCTTGCAACATATCAAATCCGTAGTCGCAGAAGGATTTAACGAAATGCTCCGAGGATTACTGACCAGCCGCAACAAAGTGGACGGCTCTCTGAAGCAGTTACCTGTATATTTGTTTCACTTAGTTTTAAAACAAGACAGGGGCGGGAACTGAACTAAGACCAACTCGAAATAATAACCCCTCTAGCCCACGTTGCGGTAACAGTAGCGATGTTTTGGTTTTTGTCGTATGGTTAAGGGTGCTATCGGAAGGTTTTGGGGAGAGTTATCGGTATTGATAGTTTTTTTATGATTATATATCATGTACCCTTCTGAAGTAACACCCGTAAGTACCACGAACATTGGCCGATGATTAAGGAAGTGTTACGATTATGTTTAGTCTTTTCCCGGTTGAAGCGGGTACGCTCTATTACTAACACCTTCTGGTACTAGCTCGATTGGGGTCTGTCGAATTCAGTCGCCTATTACGAAAAGCGTGTTGTAAGCTCCTTAACGTGATGACGTAGCCTTCTGCTTGTTTAAGATAACGGTAATAACTTCCCATAGGGTTACATCTACTTTTGCGGCAATGTTGACTATTGGGTTTCGGTGACGGTCAGAACTATGGTTATTAGGATTAAAGCACTCTACACCGAAGACTTCATACCTTTCATGAATGGGGCTGAACAATAATTTTATCCCGTTCGTAATCTCCAAATAATCGGATGTATAAGATAAGAAATATATAGTGAACAGATGTACCTAAACGATTTTTAAGATAAATATAAAATAAAAAAGGGCAAAAAACCTCCTTATCTGAACGATCGGTTGTATGGTATATATATTAAATATAGCTCCGATCGAAATGATTTTTACAGGAAATCTTTTATGATATATTAGGATATATATCACCGAGTTTCACGTTTATACTTTCTAAATTGCGGCAGGAATGACCAACATCGTCTTATCTGAACGATCGGTTGTATGGGAGATATATGTTATAGTGGTCCGATCCCACCGGATCCGACAAATGTCTAATATAATACAAAAATACATCCTTGTGCCAAATTTCATTGAGATATCTCAAAATTTGAGGGACTAGTTTGCGTTCAAACAGGCAGGCGGACAGACGGACGGATATGGCTATATCAACTCAGTTCGTCGCCCTGATCAATTCGGTATACTTAATGGTGAGTATATCTTCTATATTTCTCAACGTTACAAACATCGGACCAAAGTTGATATACCAATTCATGTTCATGAAAGGTATAATAAACTCAGCCATTTGCATAAATATGTATAGCTGGCAGCATAAAAAAGAATATTCAAACGTGATTATGGAATTGAGAAGCTTAGCGCAACAAAACACAACAAAAACACAAAATTACACAGCGAAAAGAAGAAAACAGAGTAGAGAGTAAAGTGAGAAGGGAAGGAACTTTCATTATTCTTGATTATGTTAATGCTTGGCGTTGACGTTGTCAACGATGGATGCTGCTTACACACAAAATACAAACAGTGTATGTAGTTGTGTTTGTATGCATAACTGTTCGCTTGCGCTAGCTGCGCTGCTTACTTTTTAGTTATTCGCAATAGGGCACTGAAGTAAATATATTTTGGCTTTGTCACCTTTTGAATCCTTTAAATCCTTTATCACACTTTTCATTTCTTAGGTAAAAGCCTTCTCAATGAGTTTAGCTTAATGTCAGTTGTTGCTATGCCTTGCGAGGCTGTGGCTGTGATAATACCTACAATAACTAAGAAATAACCTTATCGAAAACCCAAAGCAAAGTTTTGTTCGTTGGTAGGTTAGGTTAGCGATCGCAACTCCTTTTATCAAGATAATTAAACAACAAAAAATTAATATATGTATGTTTAGTTCTGACTGGCAGTCCAAGAAATGTGGTCAGAAGGCCAGTATTAGTATAAAAACACAATGCCTAGATAAACATAATTTATTTACTAAGTTCAAGAACCACTCAATCGAAGTTCTCAGCTCGTTTTGTCGTGGCCTAACAATAAGAATGTGTCATTGAAATCTAGTTTGCCAATTAGTTTATTAAATAATCATAGCATCTGTAGTTTTGATCTCCTAAACTCGGTTTGCGGAAGAGTGTTTTTGAGTATTCTCAAATAACAAAAGTTTTCTCCTTCCAACACAATATGGGGCTCCCGTCTTAGCCCAGCTAGTAAGGGGTTAGAATGTAATTACGTTAAGATATGGGTACCCTTAAAGTTGAGTTATGACCAACTGAGCTAATTAATCTTAATGTAAGTACTAGTCTATGCTACGGAAGACTGATGAATATTTAAAATTCACTTAAAGATCCCTTCCCGTTTTATTGATCCCATTAAATTTCACTAATAGCTCCGCAGGCTACTAACCCTTATGTTTTAAAGGGCTATAAAAAAGCATTCCTTAGGGGCAAATTATTTATAACGGAACCAGTAATTTTTTTTATCTTGGGAACCAAAATTCCTTTCATATAAGAGCATCAATTCACTTCAGTGAGTGTCAGTAAGCCTGAATGCCTTTTTAGGAATTTTTGCTATTATGTAGTGGTGACTGTGAATGTGAGTGACTGTGACGCAAAACCATGAGACTTTGCATACATAATCTGACCTTTATAAGTATTTCCATCCTATTCCATCAATGCACTGAAATACCGAAAAGAAGGTGTACCACCGTTTCTTTCGTTTCTGTAAGATGTCACTTCCAATGAAATCCATTCCTTCAATGTATGACGGACACAAACCACTAGCAAATCAAATTTGATATCATCGCTGCTTTTCCGAAAACCAGCCGCCTGGGCTATCATAGAAAATAAATCAATCAGCCTGAATTGAATCCTTGAGCATCGATTTGTAGAATAACAATGTTCGATTGGTGCTTCTTTCTCACTTTACTCTCTACTCTCTATACAAATCCTTTACGGACAACCGCTTTGCTGCCCTCCCTATCTCGACTGATGCCCGCCAAGGGGAGCGTGCTTTCCGCGGCACGTTACTGCAGGACCAGGAAGGGTCTACCCTTCCCCCATGTCTTAAAAGGTGGACCGCAAATTATCTGGGTGGTCGGCAGGCATCGGTGCAATTTAGAAATGAAACATCAAAACCAAGAAGAATTAACAAGGGGTGCTACAGGGTGGTATCCTATCCCCATTTTTGTTTAATTTTCACATATCAAAGCTACCTTCGCCACCAGAAGGAGTTACTATTGTTTCCTACGCCGATGACTGCACAATAATGGCCACAGGTGCAGGCCCACAGATCGATGAGCTTTGTGTGTGACGTTTGATCAGGATCTACATTTTGGTGAGCACGCAGCCGCAATTGTTCCGAAAATCCAGAGCCGTAATAAAATCCTCAAATCCCTTGCTGGCAGTAGTTGAGGAAAAGACAAAGAAACGCTCATTACCACATACAAAGCAATTGGTCAGCCGATTGCGTGCTACGCGTCCCCTATATGGTCGCCAAGCCTAAAAATTACCCACTGGAAGAAGCTACAGGCCTGCAAAAATACTGCTCTCAGAATCGCCACGGGCTGTCTTCTTATGTCCCCAGAACACTATCTACATAATGAGGCGAGAATACTCCCAATCAGGGAGAGAAATGAGATGCTAACCCAACAGTTCCTGTTTAATAGCCAGAAACCTGAGCATCCCAACAGACATCTGGTTGATGAGCCAACACCGCCTGGGGGCTTAAAGAGTCATCTCTGTAAGCATTTTGAGGAAAAACGGCACCTAAGAACTCAGCCGTATGAAGCAAAAAAACACAAGCATGTCCTTGGTGAACTCCACAAACAGGCGTGGGACCTTTATGCCAGGAATTGCCCCGTGAATCCAGTACTCAAAGAACAGTACCCAAAACTTGCGGAAGAGGAACGCATACTTCCCAGGGAAACGCGAGTCACTCTAGCTCAAACTTTGTTCTGGATACTGTAACAGGTTAAACTCTTACCTATCCAGAATCAACCCCGACATACAAAATGTATGCCCCGCTTGCAATGTGTCCTCACATGACACCAACCATCTCTTTAATTGTAATGTGGAACCAACGCCTCTAACACCCCTTTCATTATGGTCCACACCTGTTGAAACAGCAAGTTTCCTTGGACTCCCGCTAGAGGATATTGATGATAATTTGTGATCGGTCGCAGCTGTTAGGTGGGGCGAAGCACTGCTACAACAACAACAACAACATTGGACCTTCTATGATGGCTACATTGTTGCTGATTTTCTTAAGGACAATGATGAGATAGATACACAGACGTAGACGTAGGCGCGGGTTGTTGGGGCATTTAGGACATATCGGGAAGGTTTTGGGAGTATTATCGATATTCGTGTCAAATCCGCGAAACAGTCTGGAAGTGTCAGCTTTAGTTACCCCAAGAGTACTGCCAGAAGCTTTGGGGAGTGTTACGGAAGTAGTAAGTTTATTTGTCGAGTTTAATCTGGTACGCTCCGTAGCTAGTGTTGTTGTTGTTGCAGCGACATTCCCCGAAAGCCTTGGGGAGTGTTATCGATACTGATGGTCTTTTTCCGGATGCAGATCCGGTACATTCCGATAACAATCTGACCATTTCGGGATCGACTTGGTATGACCACATGGAACCTTCTAGGCCATAGCGCCCTCCCACCCCCTAGATCCATAAAGAACTTGGGTCGCCAGAGCCTCGGTTCTTAAAGAAACAGGATTCGCCACTGCTACGTGAGGTTGACAATTGGGTTGAAGAAGTTATATATTGCGCCGGAAACCACTTGAATCAATTTGGTATTTGAGTCGCCTCTTACGACAAGCATACTTATCGCTGCTGTATTCTAAACCCACTAACCCGGTAGCATCTTATGGTACCGCTGGGGCCAACCTTCTAAGTCGTCATTGTCTTCACTTACGGTTACTGCTATGGTTACAGTGATTTTATCTATAACGGTAACGGTTTCAGTGAGGATTATGGTTACGGTGAAATTCGGTCTCAGATTCGTTGCCTATTACGGCTATGGTTATAGCTTATGTTATGGTTATGATGATGGCTATAGTTATGGTTATGGTTATTGCTGTGTTTATGGCTTTGGTTATGGTTATATGATGGCCGTGTTCATGGCTAATGCCACTGTGGTATGGTAGCGTGCTCTGCCTGTCAAACCGGAAGTCTGGGCTTCAAGTCCTGGGCAAAGCAACATCAACATTTAGGGAGAAACAGTTTTTCTATTTGATATAGCAACCAGCCGGTGTTTATTTTTGCCATGAAAGGCATAAAATATGTAGGTCCCGTCCGGCCTATTTTTAGAGAAAAACTAAGAAGGATCACTACGCAAATCGAAAGATCAGCTTGGCCTTAATCTCCGCAGAGGTAGTTATGGAATTGTTATGTTTATGATTAAGATTATTGTTATGGTTACGGCTATGATTACGGTAAAATATACGTTAAACTTTATATGGATTATGGTTATGATAACGGTAAGGGTTTGGTAGTAAAAAATTGTAAAAATTGTGGGTATGAATATGGTTGTTGTTAAGGATACAGCTGCGGTTGCTGTTATAGTAATGGGAATGGATACGGTTATGGTCTTTGTTGCTATAGTAACGTACTAATGGCCTTCTTTGTGATCAAAGTAACAAAACTGTGCTAATAACCTAATTTCACCCTTGGTGGGCTTTGTGCGTTTTTTGCAGATCTAAATACGACTTGTTTGCTTTAAATTGCCTTTTATGTTGTTAGAACTATTGCCATGTACTGTAAATAGATGGAGTTGAAAATATAGAAAGTATACCATAATATAGTATGGTATAGCTTCAATGGTATGTATGTAAGGGTGTTGGAATATATATTTATATATATTGTGTTAAATGTTTGAAATGGTATATGTAGGTTTGTATATGTGTGGCTATATTCACAGTTCTTGTAGTTGTGTATATGTTTTTCTATAAAATGGCATTCGCATGAGTGCGTAAGAAGCAATTTTGTTGCATATGGATGTGTCGTAAATTTTTATTATGACAGCAACAACTGGAGTTACACTACATACAACGAGCACAACAACTACATACAAAACATTGTAGCCATAGCACCAGCCGACGACAAAAATGCCAAGAAATAAGAGTAAGAGAAGTCAATCTGGAACAAAAGTAGCATCAGCATAGAAAGCACTAAGTAACTAAATAAGAATAAAATCAGAACGGTAATGCTGTTGCGCTTCTATCTCAAATATCATTAGTGTCTCACTTTGTTCGTATTGGTGCTGACTGTTACTTAATTTAATTTTGCAACGAATATACCCAGACTTTTGAACATAGGGTAGGTTAAAAAACATTTTCTAACCAATATATACTTTACACTTTGCTAAAAAAAAAACAAAAAAGTCGACGAAAATTTTTTCTCTCTCACAGCATTTTTATAGTCACTAAAGTAATACAACGAGAGTTTTTAGTTTAAGTACCTTAGCTCATTAAGTGATACGTTGGGACGAGAAAGTTAGACTGTCCCTAGTAGTTTTCGTGAAAGCAGCGGTATTTAATAAACGCACTAGTGCTATCTTGAAGAAAAAAGTTAACATAATTGTTTACAAACTCGTAATTCCAGTTTTTAAATCTGTAATTAAAAATGATGCACGGACCTATCGATCAAATTCCTAAAATAACTAATACTGCCAAATTGTTCGCAAAGATCATTAGCTCAAAGCTTTCATATACTATCAAACCATACATAACGTTGTCCAAACATAGTTTTATACTAGGTCGATCTACAGTTACTAATCTTGCTGTTTTTAAAATTACAGCATCTGAGCCTTTGCATATAGTATGCATATCGATTCCATCTATACGGATCTATCTAAAGCTTTTCATAGAGTATCTCATATCTTATTAATTTACAAACTACAGTTATTTGGGTTTCACTCATCATTTTTAGCCTGGGTGAAATCATATCTAACACACAGAGTTACCATTGTGGTTATTGATGGTGTAAAATCATTTTCATATAGATCAACCTCTGGGGTTCCTCAGGGAAGTATTCTTGGTCCTGTATTTTTTTATTTTTTGTTATTTTCAGCAATTATTGTTCAAAGTGCTTTACAGCATGTGAACATCTACTTTATGCCGACGACTTGAGATATTCAAAATGATAAAAACTTTCTCTCATTTTGAAACATTACAGATTGAATAAAAAAATTTATAAGAATGGTGCCTTCGTAATAAACTATCTATTAATATGAATAGATGTTGCTCGGTTACCTTCTGCAAAATTAGGTCATCACTTCAGTCTTCGGATTCTATTGCTAATACTGTCCTTAGATCCAGTAATAAAATCAAAGACCTTGGTGTTGTATTTGACTAAAATTTTACATTTACTGTACATTTGAATTCTGTCATACCTAAGACGTATTTCTCGTTAGGATTTATTCGGCGCAATAGCTTTGAATTTAAGGATCCATACACTAAAAAAATTGCTTTGTAAGGTCAAAATTGAAACATGCTTCTTTAATATGGAATCCGTTTTATGAAGTATATACTAATAGAATTGAAAAGGTTCAAAAAAAGTTTTTAAAATTCAGCTTGTCCGGTATTAGTTTCGATTTACCTACCTATTCCGTCTTATGTTTCTCTTTACAAATTGATAAGATTGCATACTCTTACCAGTAGAGGACCGATTTCCGGTTTACTATTTCTTCATGATATCTTAAATTGAGCTATTGACTGTCCTTATTTATTACATTGCATAAAACTTATTGTTCCAAAAAGATCTCTGCGTTATAATGATTTGTTTGCAGTTGACCTCTGCAAAACAAAGTATGCTCAGAATGAACCTATTATCGGACTATTAACTGAATTTAATTTGCTATGTAGAGAAATAAATTTAGATATTGGATGAAAAATATGGAATCGGTGACTTTATCCCCTCGTTCTGGGAACGGATGAGCACGAAAGGCCACTGAACGCGATGAAAGGAATATCATCAAGATAGCTCTTCGAGCACTCTTAAAACCGCTGCAGAAATTGCCACGAAGTTTAAAGATTGTGAAGGATTCTCCGTATGTAATGGCGTGGTACGCGATAAAGACCTTGGGAGTTACGCCAACTCCACCAGGCGGCCTTTCACTAAGTATTGGGGCACTAATCGAACACAGTAATATGAAGGTTGTTGTAAATCCATATTTTGACGCATTACACGACTTAATTTAATATATTTTTTTTTGCGCTAATCATAGAATATGACTCGTCCTGCAGTCGTTCCGAAACCAGTTTCTTTTCGCAGTACCAGCTAGGCGGGGTGGTAAGAAGCTGGTTTTATTTTATCCAGGCACCTACAATTTCCATATTTTGTGTGATTTATCATTTTAGACAATTATGTTCATTTTTTTTCAAGGATAAAACTTTTAGTTCTATGAAACATGGTTGCTTTAACGAAAACTGCTGGGGACTTTCTAACTTTATCGCCTTAAGATGCCACCCAATCAGCTAAGGAACCATCGATGTTAACCAAAGTAACTAAAAAGTTTCGTTTGGTAGCTGTAGTGACAATAGAAATGCGGCTATCGGAAATAAATTTTCTTGGGCTTTTTTTTTGACCTTAAGTGTATCTGTATGTAAGGTTTACAGTTAGTACACTGTGCTCTTACTTAACCGGCGACGCGCCGGTAAGTTTATCAATTGCAAATAACGTTCGACGGCGCTACCAAGAACATCCAAAAACATATCAAATAACTGCAGCTCTTTGACTTAGACTAGTGTGTTGCCGCAAAGAGTGCAACTCGATGGCTGAATTAAGGATTGGCAAATGTGTCTATGAAGCAAAAATATTTGCGATTCTTTACCATCTTTGGTCACGGTATGGAACAACCCAGAAAGTTTCCCGTACCATGTAACTCTTCACGCTAAGCTACACCGTTAAGTTAATACGAATCCAATTAGACACGACCAAAAAGCGCAGGTAGTGGACATAAATCAGAGTACAATCAAATCAGAGAACTAGGAGAAACAAGTAATGGAGGCTAAGTTCGGGTGTAACCGAACATTACATACTCAGCTGAGAGCTTTGGAGAAAAAATAAGGGAAAATCGCCATTTAGGAAAATGAACCTATGGCAACCCTGGAATGTGTTTGTATGACATGGGTATCAAATGAAAGGTGTTAATGATTGTTTAAAACATAGTGGGCCTTAGTTTTATAGGTGGACGCCTTTTTGAGAAATCGCCATAACGGTGGACCAGGGGTGACCCTAAAATTTGTTTGTACGTTATGGGTATCAAATTAAAGGTATTAATTAGGGTTTTAAAAGGGAGTGGCCCTTAGTTGTGTATGTGAAGGCGTTTTCGAGATATCGATGAAAATGTGGGCCAGGGTGACCCAGAACATCATCTGTCGGGTACCGCTAATTTATTTATATATGTAATACCACGAACAGTATTCCTGCCATGATTCCAAGGGCTTTTGATTACGCCCTGCAGAACTTTTTCATTTTCTTCTACTTAATATGGTAGGTGTAAATTTTACAAAGTTTTTTCTAAAGCTATATTTTTCGTCAATAGACCAATCCAATTACCATGTTTCATCCCTTTTTTCGTATTTGGTATAGAATTATGGCATTTTTTTCATTTTTCGTAATTTTCGATATCGGAAAAGTGGGCGTGGTCATATTCGGATTTCGGCCATTTTTTATACCAAGATAAAGTGAGTTCAGATAAGTACGTGAACTAAGTTTAGTAAAGATATATCGATTTTTGCTCAAGTTATCGTGTTGACGACCGAGCGGAAGGACAGAAGGTCGACTGTGTATAAAAACTGGGCGTGGCTTCAACCGATTTCGCCCATTTTCACAGAAAACAGTTATCGTCATAGAATCTATACACCTACCAAATTTCGAAATTTTCTTTTATTTTTGTATTTTGTTGTACCATATCACTACTGGAGTTGAATGTTGATATAATTTACTAACAAAATTTTTTTTTTAAAAGTGGGCGTGTTCGTCATCTGATTTTGCTAATTTTTATTTAGCACATATATAGTAATAGGAGTAACGTGCCTGACAAATTTCATCATGATATCTTCAACGACTGCCAAATTACAGCTTGCATAACTTTTAAATTACCTTCTTTTAAAAGTGGGCGGTGCCACGCCCATTGTCCAAAATTTTACTAATTTTCTATTTTGCGTCATAAGGTCAACGCACCAAGTTTCATCGCATTATCTGTCTTTGGTAATGAATTATCGCACTTTTTCGATTTTTCGAAATTTTCGATATCGAAAAAGTGGGTGTGGTTGTAGTCCGATTTCGTTGATTTTAAATAGCAATCTAACATGAATGCCCAGGAACCTATATGCCAAATTTCATCAAGATACCTCCAAATTTACTCAAGTTATCGTGTTTACGGGCGGACGGACATGGCTAAATGAATTTTTTTTTCGTCCAGATCATTTTGATATATAGAAGTCTATAACTATCTCGATTAGCTTATGCCGTTACGGATTACCATTATGCGAACAAAGTTAATATACTCTGTGGGCTCTGCTCAGCTGAGTATAAAAATAAGACGTCTACGAATGTGGATATATTAATATATTGCCTAGAGAATACTCCTCTTTGGTATGGATGAGGAGCTGAGGGGTAATTTCATCTGCGACAGAGATGTTCGGCATTATTCACATTAGTGCTCCAATAACTTAAGTAACTTTCTCTCTCACCGCCCAGAAGTGCTGCTTAAAAGTTAGTTTTGAGTGAATGTTTACTCCTAAATATTTCACGTAAGGCCTTGAACTTATTTGTTTATCTCCACAGGTAGGCAGGTATACCCAAGTTTCGTAGCATTATCATTATCCCTATCCTGCTCGCAGTGTTAAAAGCATTTCTAATATCCAAAATAATCAGTGCACAGAGCTTCCTTTAATCCACTAATAGCACGCTCGAAAATCTTTCCTATCTTTATCAGGATGGTTGGTTGGGCATATTGCCAAGTTTCGGCAAAAGGACCACTCTTTTACGTTTCCCTGAACAGGGAAGATGCCTTTCTGGATACAAGAGTTGAAGAGATTCGTAAATACTGATGTTCTAGACCTTATTGTTAGGTTAGGACCTGAGGACTTATTATCGGAAAAAGGACCACTATTTGACGTTTCCCCGAACAAGGAGGATGCCTTCCTGGATACAAGAGTTGAAGAGATTCGTAAATTCTGATGTTCTAGACCTTATTGTTAGGTTAGGACCTGATGACTTATTATCGGCAACTCTATGTATTGCGTTCAGTACCTCCTGCTCTGTTATTTATCTAAAATGCTGCTCGTTGTTGATGGCTGGATATAATAAAAGTATTTAATTCGTATTAAAATCACTAATTTATCTCTCTAACTATGCAACTAATTTAAAATTTCAACTTTAATTCATAGCAAAATTTTTAAACGATTTGAAAATGTTCTGGCTCTTTTCTAGTATTCAAAAATATTCCACAGGTAAAGCCAGCACTTTGCAAAACTTTAAGCATTGAAACAAAGCGGTGCTTCTACTGACACAAGCAACAGTTTCTAAACAAAAGTTTATTTTATCGCAAGCCATAGTAGAAACAAAAAACAAAAGCAACACAAAAACCGTTTAGCACATATAAACATGTATCAGACACTGGCATAGCCTTGAATTAGGTGTTGCTCATAGATAGCCAGATGTCGAGTCTTTAGGTCTTGCACGCACCCACACATGCTTGAAAATAACAAAAAAAAAAGGTTCACACACACATTCGCAATATAATGCCGGTACTAAAAACTGAAGAAAGCTTTGAATGTCAAAATTTTTGGTGAAAAGCTATTTAAGTCAAGTTGTACATACATATGCACATGAAACCCGACCATGCCTGAAGTAACGTGAGGAACGAGCGAAGGCAATCAGTGAGTCAAAATATATGTTTGTATGCGTGTGTATGCATGGATAAGAGTTTTTATATTCTTATGTTCTTAGTATATCAGACAAATTATTGTTTTTTGAACATTTTTTTTAATTTTTTTTTTTTTTTTGTAGTGCTTTTCTTATATATTTGTCAGTTTTCTTCGTCGACTTAATTCTATTTGCATGCGAACGTTAAGATGTTACTCATACGCCCTGCCCTATCGGTTTATGGCAACGTATAAAACAACACCGACATTCATAAGAATAAGTTTGAAGATTTTATTCGTAAAGCATGTGATTGGTGAAAATAATTTCTGGCTGCATTAAAATAGTATAGATATTACAGTTTTTGGTAGAAATAACTGAGAATATTTGATATGACAAATTAAAAAAAAAATAAATATTAGAGGCTTGGAATAAGGGCCTCCCCAGACCATCTCCTCAGCAGATTGCTTCTTCTTGATAATTTCAAAGCAACGCCCTAGCACAGCAAGGTATCAGTTAATCGAAATCAATCCTAGTTTTCCTAGTTTTCTTTTGATTTGACATTCTTTTGAACGGCGGTTGGTGAACTCGCTTTGCCATCACCTTTTATAGATTCTCCTTGCGTCGGTTTCTCGTCATGTACGATTAAAGAGGCGAATCTATACAAGGCAAAACGAATCCAGCACGATTCGCCATGCAAAATAATGTCAAATCAAAAGAAAACTAGGAAAACTAGGATTGATTTCGATTAACAGACGACTTCCTGTACCAAGGCGATGCACGGAAAATATCAAGAAGAGGCATTCAGCTGATAACATAACATAACCGAACCGATAATTCATTACCGAAGACGGATAAATCGATTAAACTCGGTAGATGGGTTAACCTTATGACGCAGAATAAAAAATTAGTAAAATTTTGGTCAATGGGCGTGGCACCTCCCACTTTTAGAAGAAGGTAACTTAAAAGTTTTGCAAGTTGTAATGAGGCAGTTGTTGAAGATATCTTCATGAAATTTAGCAGGAACATTACCCCTATTACACTATGTGTTCCAAATAAAAATTAGCAAAATCGATTGACGAATACGCCCATTTAAAAAAAAAATTGAATATCTTTACAGTATATAAATAAATGATGTCAACATCCAACTCGAGTAATGATATGGTGCAACAAAATACAAAAATAAAAGAAAATTTCAAAATGGGCGTGGCTCCCCCTTTTTCATTTAATTTGACTAGGATACTTTTAATGCCATAAGTCGAACAAAAATTTACCAATCCTTGTGAAATTTGGTAAGGGCATAGCCTCTACAACGGTTACTGTTTTCTGGGCGAAATCGGTTGAAGCCACGCCCAGTGGTTATATGCAGTCAGCCGTCTGTCCTTCCGCTCGGCCGCTAACACGATAACTTAAGCAAAAATCGATATATATTTACTAAACTTAGTTCACGTACTTATCTGAACTCACTTTATCTTGGTATTAAAAATGGGAGAAATCCGACTATGACCACGCCCACTTTTTCGATATCGAAAATTTCGAAAAATGAAAAATGCCATAATTCTATACCAAATACGAAAAAAAGGGATGAAACATGGTAATTGGATTGGTTTATTGACACAAAATTAAACTTTAGAAAAACTTTGTAAAATGTGTGTGACAGCTACCATATTAAGTAAAAGAAAATCAAAAGGTTCTGCAGGGCGAAATCAAAAGCCCTTGGAAACCAAGGTTACCCTAGGTTCATTTTCCTACATGGTGATTTTCCCTTATTTGACAAAGTATGAAGGAAAATCGTTCCAAAAAACATCACCCTTGGTCTACAATTTCGGACTCATATCGGACTCATAATTAAGAGCGCTTCGAAAACATTTCAGGGGTGATTTAAAAAAAATGATATACGTTAAAATTTAACCAAATTTTCATATTTAAAAAAATATTCAAATAAATCGAATTCATAGCTGAAGAAAAATGGCAAAAGCAAGTTGCTCCACTTTTTAGTATTACCATTTGTATATATCCATGAAAAAGACAATTTTGTCTCCAAAGCTCTCAGTTGACTATGTAATGTTCGGCTACACCTGAACTTAGCCTTCCTTACTTGTTCTTGAGTGTAGATATTACAGTTTTTGATTGAAATAACTGAGAATATTTAAGAGAAAACTATAAAAAAAAAAAATAAATATTAGAGGCTTGGAAGAAGGCCCTCCCAGAGCAGTGGCGTCATCCCATCAGCTGATTGCTTTTTCCTGATAATTTCAAAGCAACGCCCTAGCACAACAAGGTGTCAGTTAATCGAAATCAGTACCGATGTTCTTTGATTTGACATTCTTTTGCACAGCGAATTATGTGAATCGTTTTGCCATCACCTTGAATAGATTCCTTGCGTCGGTTTCTCGTTATGTACGATCACAAAGGCGAATCTACTCAAGGCAAAGCGACTTCAACGCAATACGCCATGCAAAAGAATGTGAAATCAAAAGAAAATTAGGATAGGCGCTGCATAAAAACATCAAGAAGATGCATTCAGCTGATAAGATAACTACACCGAATACTTCGAGTTTTGGAAACATTGAATTCTTGCAAATACGTCATGTACATACATTTTTATTCCCACTTCTCGTTATTTTTCTTTTTTTTGCTTAAAGAACTTGTGTAAGACGGGACCACCAACTTTTACTTACTTACTTAATTGGCGCTTAGCCGTCTAAATTGTTATGGCCATCCAACAAGGCGCACCAGTCGCTCCTTCGCTCCGCCAACCGGCGCCAATTGGTCACACCAAGGGAGTTTAAATCGTTTTCCACCTGGTCCTTCCAACGGAGTGAGGGCCGCCCTCTACCTCTGCTTCCATAGGCGGATTCCGATAGAAACACTCTCTTGGCCGGAGCATCATCTTTCATTCGCATAACATGGCCTAGCCAGCGCAGCCGCTGCGTTTTAATTCGCTGGACTACGTGGATCTCTGCGTATAGCTCGTACAGCTCATCATTAAATCATCTTCGGTACTCGCTGTCGCCAACGCCTAGAGGTCCATAAATCTTTCGAAGAAATTTTCTCTTGAACACTCCCAAAGCCGCTTCATCTGCTGTTGTCATGGTCCATGCTTCTGCCCCAAATAGCAGGACGGGTACGATAAGTGGCTTGTAGAGTATGATTTTCGTTCGCCGAGAGAGGACTTTACTTTTCAATTGCCTACCTAGCCCAAAGTAGCATTTATTTGCAAGATTGATTCTTCGCTGGATTCCAGTGCTGATGTTGTTGCTAGTGTTGATGCTAGTTCCCAAATAAACGAAGTCTTTTACTATTTCGAAATTATCGCTGCCAATAGTAGCGTAGTTTCCAAGGTGCATATGCGCTGACTCTTTGCTCGATGACAGCTGGTACTTCGTTTTGTCCTCATTCACCATCAAACCCATATTTCTTTTTCCAGTTTGGAGTAAGCAGAACTAACAGCGCGGGTGTTTAGCCCGATGATATCAATGTCACCAGTAAAGGAACGCTTTTATAGTATATTGTTCCAGTGCGGTTAAGTTCTGCAGCTAGTACAATTTTCTCCAGCATAAAATTAAAGAAATCGCACGATAGGGGGTCACCCTGTCTGAAACCTCGTTTAGTTTCGAACGGCTCGGAGAGGTTCTTCCCAATTCTGACTGAGCTGATGGTGTTGCTCAACGTCATTTTGCACAGCCGTATAAGTTTTGCGGGGAAACCAAATTCAGACAGAGCGGCATATAGGCAGCTCCTTTTCATGCTGTCGAAGGCGGTTTTAAAGTCGACGAAGAGGTGATGTGTGTCGATTCTTTTTTCAGGGGTTTTTTCCAAGATTTGGCGCATTGTGAAAATCTGGTCGATGGTAGATTTACGAGGCCTGAAGCCGAACTGATAAGGTCCAATCAGCCGGTTCACGGTGGGCTTCAATCTTTCGCACAATACATTTGAAAGGACGTTATATGCGATTTTAAGAAGGCTGATTCCACGATGGTGCATTTTGCAGTATCCCCCTTCTTGTGGACTGGGCAAAGAACACTTAGATTCCAACCATCGGGCATGCACTCTTCCCCCATATTTTGCTAAGACGCTGCTGCATGCGCCTTACCAACTCCTCGCCGCCGTACTTGAATAGCTCCGCAGGCAATCCATCAGCGTCCGCGGCCTTGTTGTTTTTCAATCTGGTTATTGCTGTTCTAACTTCGTCATAATCGCGCGGGGGGACATATATTCCATCATCATAGATTGCGGGATCGGGTTCTTCATCTCTGCGCGGTGAATTGCTGCCTCCATTTAGGAGAACAGATAAGTGTTCCCTCCATAATCTAAGCACTCCACCAACTTTTAGGAAGGAATTTAAAACCGACATCGGCTCAGTGCAGGTATTGCATTGGTCGTTGCTATTTTCCAAGATTATCTGGTCTTGGTAATGACAAATTTGTGATGCGTGCATACGTTGCAAAGTGCTGCCAACTCGTGGCCACTCATCACAAATTACCAGAGTGACAACCACTTCCCCGACGTATTTCAGAATCTTGCTATTTAACTGCAATGGCTTTACCTTGCCATCTACGGCAGGGACAGTTTGTTAGTTCTTGTGGGAAAGCATGGATTGATAATCGAAACATTTGTCGGCTTGTCCGTCCTGATGCCTGGTTGTTTCCATACGATTTGATACATTTATAAAAAGGTAGCGTCTTACACTTTTTATCTTCTTTTTATTTTGCCCTTTTTTTTTTTGTATTCTTTTCGTGCTCTTAATTATGTGCGAAGTTTCATGCTGGTTCACTAATCACGAGATTCCTCCCATTTCGTGCGATTGTCTAGTCGACCAGTGCTCCCCTTGATAAAAACTCTTGTGATAGGTATTTCACTCCCTTTGGTCACTGAATTGCGTTTGAAATTTCAAGCCTGTAGCTTTATAGGCAGTTGAAATTTTTTCCCGAACCATACGCAATATAACGGTGGTCTCGTGTAAGATTTTTTGGGTCCTCTGCACTATATTGGTCGGAGGTAGCAAATCTATTGCTCAGTGGGAAGTTTCATAAAGCTTTATGTCGAAATTCCCCAGTTTGATGCAAAATTTCTAAACATCAGGCCCGTTCGCCACCGATCGCAATATTGTCTTTTATTAAGTTTGCGACTCAATGCGAAGTCTTTAGAAAGTTAATCGCAAGATTCCATTTGATCTATCGTGCTACACCAAGCAAAACTTTTTGTCAAGCGTGTTGACCTGTTATTGAGCTACGAATTACATATTAAATGTCTGGTCATAGCTCTACGAGAAATTACTTAAAACCCGATCCCAAAAATTTCGAATATGAACGAGTTTTTTTAATATCACCCAGCGCCACCCACCGGCAGCTTTTTCCTTCAAGTTGAATTCTTATCGAGTTTTTTCTATTTCCAAAAAGTTACACAAAAATCTATTGCAAGGTTCCCCAATTTGGAGACA
Source organism: Eurosta solidaginis (assembly GCF_040869045.1). Taxonomy (NCBI): domain Eukaryota; kingdom Metazoa; phylum Arthropoda; class Insecta; order Diptera; family Tephritidae; genus Eurosta; species Eurosta solidaginis. The sequence goes on along the minus strand of NC_090319.1, from coordinate 320,955,721 downwards.
AACATACAACCAAGGAAGTAATTTTAAATATAAAAGAAGCTCTGCCTGAATACCAAGTTGAATGAGCGTGAAGTTGGCAATAAACCGAGAAGGGGAAAACTCTGCGAGTGAATATAAACCCAATAAGAAAATTCTAACTCTATTTTTAAGGAAAACGGAAAGGTAAATGGAAAGGAATGAACGGAAAAGGAAAGTAAAAAGGAAAAGCTAACACAAAAAAAATAGTGTAAGATGCAAATACAATGGCAAATTTTGAGGTTAATTAATGTCAAAGTGAATTTCCCGTATGAATGTGATATTTTGGGAGAAGGCGAATTCGCTTCGGAATTTCGCTGGCAAATTTGGGTAAATTCGCTTTTAGTGAGGGTTTGGCAATTGTTGGTTGAACCTTTATAGTACCCGGTAGTCTACATTTGTGGCAAAGAAATCAAATAAAATAAAGAAGTTCCAAAATACCAGTTCACGCAGTCTAATTGAGTCGAAAATAAGTGCATAACATCATTCGAACTGTAACTAGCCGGATCAATAGCCCCTCTCCGAAAAAGAAAAACCATCTGACATTCGGTAGTGTTCACTTGAAGATACCATTTGTCGAAACATAATTTGTTAATCTGTTATTAATACTAACTTACTCATACTTTGCATTTTGTCGATAAAGCGATTGCTTACTTAACGCACGACTTTGTATCTGGGAGCTCTAGCGAATTCCATCTACGCCTTACTGCCTCATGGGAGGACGGCGGGACCAAAAAATGTGTCTATTGAACGATTTGCAGCCAGAGAGTATAGACGGCTGTAGTTCAACGCAACCTTCCCGATATCTTGTGGGTAGAGGGAAAACAAATTCAGAAGAGAGAGTGGACAACCGACGCATCGGATTAGGAAAGCAAAACTAGCGCAAAGTCGATGAGCTTCATGATGAAATGACAAGTGAATCTTATTTGAAAAGGAGAGTAGAGAACATATCTATGGTTTTTCGATAAAAAGCGATCACTTTTCGATCATGACAAATGGGTAATACTTTTATTTATTTATTCAATACTGTCTATGAAAGAACATTTCTTACAGACTAATAAAAATGGTGTAGTATACCAAATAAAACATACGTACTTAAAATAAGATAGTAAAATCTTGTTTCCCCATGGAAAAATCAAAGGAGACTCTCTGAGATAGAATATTAAATTCGCGCATAGATCTTGCAAGAGGAGCATTACTGGCAAATTTAGTTTTGACTTTATTCCAGTAAAAAGGATAGGTGACGCGAAGATTTCTCTTTGGAATGTTAAAAGTAATCCTTTCCAGAAAATAAGGACAATCTATGGTACCATGTATAACATTAAACATGAAAGTCAATGATAAGATTAACCTACGGTTTTCGAGAGATTGTAAGTCAAGTAGCATAATACGGGATGCATAGGGTGGAATGGGAGTATCAAATTTGAGGGGCCGTAAAGCGAAATTAATGAACACCTTTTGAATACGTTCTATTATTTTTATTGATACCTGGTTATACGGCCTCCAGATAACAACTGCATATTCAAGGTGTGAGCGAACAATAGTTATATACAACATTTTAAGAGTATAAGGGTTTAAGAGCTTGGTGCAGTTCCGACGAATAAAGCCTAAAACAGAGTAGGCCTTCGCAATGATGAAATCCACATGTTTGTTGAAACACAGTTTCGGGTAAAAAAAAATCCCGAGGTCTTTTACTTCCACAACATTCTAAAGGACAATATTAGAAATGTGGTAGGACGTTCTTCGAAATTGCAAAATTTTAACAAATGTCATTTTAAAACATTTCTTTATGTTTAAAGAGAGACCAGAACGAAGACACCATAATGAATTGCGTTGATATCGCGTTGAAGCTTAGCTTCATCAGAGGCATCTTGGACTTTGCCGAATATTTTGAGGTAATCGGCATAAAGTAAAAACTTTTCGTTAAATAATGCGCAACTTCTCGATAACAAATCGATAATCGATAAGATTTTGACAAAAAAACGATAACTGGTGAATAACTATTCGGTTACGTATCGATAATTTTTCAATGAATGATCGATAGTAAAACAATAAATTTCTGATAAAAAACCGATAATTCGCTCACAAAATATCAGCAACTCATTGATAACATTTGTTAGTGATAGAAAATATATTAAAAATTCCATAACAAATTGATAACGCGTTCATACCGATAACTCACGTATAACATAATGAGAGCTCATCGATAACAAACTGTCAAAACTTCGATAAAAACTGATAACAGGCCGTATGGTTTAGAGATATACGCCGCCAATTTTCTTCGTTTTTCGCACACTGCCGCCGAATGTCAAAACTATCGACGCGGCGGTGGCGGCGTCCGGCGCGTTACCATATTTTCTACTCATTTAAGACTGTCTAGGCCATTTCTTGTTCATGTCGTAAATTACCAACGGATGCGCATCACTGCCAGTTATAAGAATCCAATTGCCAAATTTAACTCTTTTTACCCATTCAAAAGTTATTTTAAAACAAGTAAGGAAGGCTAAGTTCGGGTGTAACCGAACATTACATACTCAGTTGAGAGCCTTGGAGACAAAATAAGTGAAAATCACCATATAGGAAAATGAACCTAGGGTAACCCTAGAATATGTTTGTATGACATGTGTATCAAATGGAAGGTATTAAAGAATATTTTGAGAGGGAGTGGGCCATAGTTGTATTGGTGGACGCTATTTAGATATATCGCCATAAAGGTGGACCAGGGCTGACTCTAGAATTTGTTTGTACGATATGGGTATCAAATGAAAGGTGTATATGAGTATTTTAAAAGGGAGTGGGCCTTAGTTCTATAGGTGGACGCCTTTTCGGGATATCGCTATAAAGGTGAACCAGGGGTGACTCTGTAGTGTGTTTGTACGATATGGATATCAAATTAAAGGTATTAATGAAGGTTTTAAAAGAGAGTGGCCCTTAGTTGTATATGTGAAAGCATTTTCGAGATATCGACCAAAATGTGGACCAGGGTGACCCAGACTATCATCTGTCGTGTGCCGCTAATTTATTTATATATGAAATACCACGAACAGTATTCCTGCCAAGATTCCAAGTACTTTTGATTCCGCCCTGAAGAACCCTTTCATTTTCTCCTACTTAATATGGTAGGTGTCACACCCATTTTACAAAGTTTTTTCTAAAGTTATATTTTGGGTCAATAAACCAATCCAATTACCATGTTTCATACCTTTTTTCGTATTTGGTTTAGAATTATGGCATTTTTTTCATTTTTCGTAATTTTCGATATCGCAAAAGTGGGCGTGGTCATAGTCGGATTTCGACATTATTTGTATCAAAACAAAGTGAGTTCAGATAATTACGTGAACTGAGTTTAGTAAAGATATATCCATTTTTGTTCAAGTTATCGTGTTAACGGTCGAGCGGAAGGACAGACGGTCGACTGTGTATAAAAACTGGGCGTGGCTTCAACCGATGTCGCCCTTTTTCACAGAAAACCGTTACTGTCCTAGAATCTAAGCTCCTACCAAATTTTACAAGGATTGGTAAATTTTTGTTCGACTTATGGCATTAAAGGTGTCCTAGTCAAATTAAATGAAAAAGTGCGGAGCCACGCCGGTTTTGAAATTTTCTTTTATGTTTGTATTTTGTTGCACCATAACATTACTTGAGTTGAATGTTGACATACTTTACTTATATACTGTAAAGATATTAACTTTTTTAATTTTTTTTTTTAAGTGGGCGTGGTCGGCCCTGATTTTGCTAATTTTTATTAAGCATATATATAGTAATAGGAGCAACGTTCCTGCCAAATTGCATCAGGATATCTTCAACAACTGCCAAATTACAGCTTACAAAACTTCTAAATTACCTTCTTTTAAAAGTGGGCGGTGCCACGCCCATTGTCCAAAATTTTACTAGTTTTCTATTCTGCGTAATAAAGTTAACTCACCTACAAACTTTCATCGCTTTATCCATCTTTGGTAATGAATTATCGCCCTTTTTCGATTTTTCGAAATCTTCGATATCGAAAAAGTGGGCGTGGTTATAGTCCGATATCGCTCATTTTAAATAGCGATCTGAGATGAGTGCCCGGGAACCTACATACCAAATTTCATCAAGATACCTGAAAATTTACTCAAGTTATCGTTTTAACGGACAGACGGACGGACGGACGGACGGACATGGCTCAAACAAATTTTTTTTCGATACTGATGATTTTGATATATGGAAGTCTATATCTATCTCTATTCCTTTATACCTGCACAACCAACCGTTATCCAATCAAAGTTAATATACTCTGTGAGCTGTGCTCAACTGGGTATAAAAACAGTCGGTTTCAATGCCATCTTAGCACGGATTTTGCATCACCCAATTCACCAAGGTAATAAAACAAAGCACTAAAAGAAACGTTATATAAAAATGTAAATGCTCACTTTGCATAATCTTTTCAAAGAAATTTATAAGGAACAATGAGTTCAAATAAAATTACCCAAGTCGAGCATTATTGCATATTGTCCTTAAGTTATTAAAAAGCAAGTTATCAGAAAAAAATATATTTTTTTAAAAATTCTATATTCCGATTGAATAAAATAATAAGCGAAATCAGTGAAGCGAAATCCTTTAGTAGGTTCCAGGGATTAAAAAACTCCTTTGAAATTATTCCCACCTCATACTTAAGTTGAAGATATATGTACGTATGGGAAGGGTTTGAAAAATCACTTGGCCTTATATTCAAACATCTGTTGTTTATTTGCGAAACTTTAAAATATCGTCTGAAATGTTAGTTTTAATTTTCATACTTCATCCTTCAACATCCAAGTCTCCCGGTTTGACATTTCGTAAATTTGGCGGCCCTATCCAAAACTAGTCCCTTGGAGTGAATCACATTGGTTATAGCCTATCAACCAAGTTTAAATATAACCTACGCGTTACGGCTCCTGTTACATATGTGAATACGTAGGCACATATATTTACCAGCTGAAGCTTTGTCCTTCGCAAGAACACTCAAATTGGTGAAGTAAAAGCTTTCCCAAGACAGTCGGCTGAAAACTGAAGCTACGCGGTTATTTATAATGAATTCTTGTATCAAAAGGCAGGAAAAAACAGTTTGGACTGATCTTTCAACTTAAAATCGGTCAATTTTCATTCTTATATATCGTTTTGGTTTAACGAAGACTACAGAAATCAATGTTTCGAGCCCAAACGTCTGCAAATTGTGGTCTACATAAAAAAAAAAAAATAAAAATTATAAAAATTAACTCTGTATAAGTTACGCAATAATATCCACTTGGACGGCTTATGATTTCGAGGGCGGCATCCTTGGTCGAATAGTTACTCCCTAATGTTTTAAGGTTTTTCTCTGGTAGTGCTCGGTAGCATAAATAAATAAATGTAAGGCGCCATAACCTCCAACGAGATTTTAGGCTAATTTGCTTCATGCCCCTTTTAATTTTTCTTAAAAATTGGCGGGACGGGACCTACTTGTTATATACCGACTCCGAACGGCATCTGCTTTGCCCGGCAAAGAAAAATCAGTTAGAAAGTCTTCGGTGTTACACCTAGCGCTTCTAGGAAAGTAACGTCGACGAAGGTATGAGTTGGAAGTCGCAGTCCTATAGCTTCTGTGCTGGCATGTGGTGTGAGGGCCAGGAGGCGTGGTAGTGACTGGTGGTGGACAGTGTTACTACTGTTCGCACATCGGGAATTATAGCTTTTAAAACAGCCGAAAAACTAGAGGCGCTCTTGGCCAGCGTTGGTGTTAACCGTTAAAACAGTGCCACGAGAGCCATGACTATTAAAAGGCCATTAATACCAACCGTAAGTCGCATTTATGCGTGACCAGTGGCCACAAATCTAAAGAAAAGCTTGTCTACAACGAGTGTTAGGAGTTAGACCAGAACATCTCCTTCGATGAAACTACGCTTTGTCCGAGACATACAGGCAAAAGTGTGACCATTTTAGGTACTTAAATTTGTGTCGGCAGACGTAGCAGTACCAGTCCCTTAGACCAGGGTTAGGTTCGAAGTCTCCCTTGATTAAATGAATGCGGCACAGACCCTACACAAGGAGCTGAATAATCCGCGAGAATTTGAGGCAAACCCTCGAATCTTTCCAAAATGGCCAAAACGTTGATTTCCTTAAAGACATACAAACAAAACCTTTCCTAAATATTATTTTTTAAATAAAAAAGTCAAGCTTTTTAAAGTAAGAAACGCGGCGTAATAATAGTGCCTACGACGCCGCCTCCAATATAGTTATCGGCGTAAACCTCTAGTATGGTTTCGCTTTTGGATTCGATTTTGACATCTAGTCTTACTTTTCAACTCCACCTACTATTTTTATACTCAGGTTGGTTGTACAGGTATAAAGGAATCGAGATAGATATAGACTTCCATATATCAAAATCATCAGTATCGAAAAAAAATTCGGTTGAGCCATGTCCGTCCTTCCGTTAAAGATATCGGACTATAACCACGCCCACTTTTTCGATATCGAAAATTTCGAAGAATCGAAAAAGTGCGATAATTCATTACCAAATACGGATAAAGCGATGAAACTTGGTAGGTGAGTTGAACCTATGACGCAGAATAGAAAACTAATAAAATTTCGGACAATGGGTGTGGCACCGCCCACTTTTAGAAGAAGGTAATTTAGAAGTTTTGCAAGCTGTAATTTGGCATTCGTTGAAGATATCATGATGAAATTTGGCAGGAACGTTACTCTTAGTACTATATGTATGCTTAATAGAAATTAGCAAAATCGGAGAACAACCACGCCCACTTTTAAAAAAAAAATTTTTTTAAAGTCAAATTTTAAAAGAAAAGTTAATATCCTTACAGTATATAAGTAAATTATGTCAACATTCAACTCCAGTAAGGATATGATGCAACAAAATACAAAAATAAAAGAAATTTTCAAAATGGGTGTGGCTCCGCCCTTTTTCATTTAATTTGTCTAGGATACTTTTAATGCCATATGTCGAACATATGTCCTTGTGAAATTTGGTAGATGCTTAGATTCTAGGACGGTAACTGTTTTCTGGGAAAAAGGGCGAAATCGGTTGAAGCCACGCCCAGTTTTTATACACAGTCGACCGTCTGTCCTTCTGCTCTGCCGTTAACACGATAACTTGAGCAAAAGTCGATATATCTTTACTAAACTCAGTTCACGTACTTATCTGAACTCACTTTATACTGGTATAAAAAATTACAAAAAATGCGACTATGGCCACGCCCACTTTTTCGATATCGAAAATTACTAAAAATGAAAAAAATGCCATAATAATATACCAAATACGAAAAAGGGGATGAAACATGGCAATTGGATTGGTCTATTGACGCAAAATATAACTTTAGAAAAAAACTTTGTAAAATGGGTGTGACACATACCATATTAAGTAGAAGAAAATGAAAAAGTTTTGCGGGGCGAAATCAAAAGCCCTTAGAATTTTGGAAGGATAACTGTTCGGAGTATTACATATATAAATAAATTAGCGGCACCCGACAGATGATGTTCTGGGTCACCCTGGTCCACATTTTGGTCGATATCTCGAAAACGCCTTCACATATACAACTAAGGGATAGTCCCCTTTAAAACCCTCATTAATGCCTTTAATTTGATACCCATATAGTACAAAAGCATTCTAGAGTCACCCCTGGTCCACGTTTATGGCGATATCTCGAAAAGGCGTCCGCTTATAGATTTAAGGCCCACTCCCTTTTAAAATGCTCATTAACACCTTCTATTTGATACTCATATTGTACAAACGCATTCTAGAGTCACCCCTGGTCCACGTTTATGGCGATATCTCGAAAAGGCGTCCGCTTATAGATTCAAGGCCCACTCCCTCTTAAAATGCTCATTAACACCTTTTATTTGATACCCATATTGTACAAAAGCATTCTAGATTCACCCCTGGTCCACCTTTATGGCAATATCTCGAAAAGGCGTCCACCTATAGAACCAAGGTCCACGCCCTTTTAAAATACTCATTAATACCTTTCATTTGATATGCATATTGTACAAACGCAGTCTAGAGTCACCCCTGGTCCACGTTTATGGCGATATCCCGAAAAGGCGTCCACCCATAGAACTAAGATCCATTATCTTTTAAAATACTTATTAACACCTTTCGCTTGATACCCATATTGTACAAAAGCATTCTAGAGTCAACCCTGGTCCACCTTTATAACGATATTCCGAAAAAGTGTCGGCCTATAGAACTAAGGCCCACTCCCTTTTAAAATACTCATTAACACTTTTCATTTTATACCCATATCGTACAAACAAATTCTAGAGTCACCCCTGATCCACCTTTATGGCGATATCTCGAAAAGGCGTCCACCTATAGAACTAAGACCCACTCCCTTTTAAAATACTCATTAACACCTTTCATTTGATACACATGTCATACAAACACATTCCAGGGTTACCCTAGGTTCATTTTACTACGAGGTTATTTTCCCTTATTTTGTCTCCATAGCTCTCAACTGAGTATGTAATGTTCGGTTACACCCGAACTTAGCCTTCCTTACTTGTTTCCTTTATACTAATTTGCTTTGCAACGCTCTTATTTTCCACATTATTAACGACATTGTTTAAATGCTTTTCTTTTTCTTCCACTTATTCTATTTCATCATTTTTACATTAATTTCTTTTCCTTTGCTGTTTGTATCATCGATTTGGTTTTCTGTCCTTGTTTATTTCTATTAATTGATTTACTGTCTGATTTCGCTCATATCAACTCTACCACGTATATTGTTTACACATTACGTTACAGTATGCTAACTACACTTACGCTTACATTCTATAATCCCTCATACCGTGAGCAAAGATGTTTACACATCACAAATGTTGAACCTATTTAGATATGCTACAGCGTATGCGTTAAAATATGTATATTCACCATACGTAAAACTCACCACACACATCAAAGCACTCGCAATTTCTTCATAGCAAAGCTACAGAAACTCCTTTTGACGATTACGATACGAGTGCTGCTTATTCCAGTTGTTAATTTACGCTCGAATCGCAAGGACTTGTTAAAGAACGGCGCGCTTGCAATAATAAAACACACACATAGAAAAATGTGCAAAATACAACAACAGCAAATATAACAGAGTGCGTTAGAAATAGCAATAAAAAGTTGAGTAGATAATAGCTATGAAATAAAAGCCAATATTTTTTGCGTATGTAAATGAATTTGTGAGAGAGTCAATGTACAGAAAATTACTCACAGAAAAATTTTAGAAAGTTTTTGCTATCAAATGAGTGAATACGACACGACGTACGGATTTTGTCTAGCGTGCACAATATAAGCACAAGTAAAGCTGTAGCATACTTTGAGGCGCACAGCAGCTGTTCTACATCGTTAGATACGAAATACTAAGTACATTTATAAATTTTTATAATATAAGAAAATAATAACTACGCAATAAAAACAAACAACAAAAATAATTCATGCACATATTTTAACGAGCCATAATTTGGAAGTGAAAAAGGAAAAACATTAACAGATTTTATTACCAACGTGAAATACTACATTTTACAATCATTCGTTCTTATCAACATTTGCGTAAATCAAGTGTAGGTTTATTGCGTATTCCTTCTCGTATTATACAGTGAGAGTATATGTATGTGTGAGTGTAAAGTGCCAATAAAAATCAGCTACTTAGTATATGAGCGTAAATTGCAATAAAACTCATATATATGTGTATATGAATGTACATTAGGACGTATCATGAAACAATATTGAAAATATTCTGATGGGGTTTGAGCACATAGGTTAGTTTAGGTTGAACTGGCCGATCCGTGAGGACCTCACACCCGAATACACTTTAAGATGCTGTGCTTGGCCATCAATATAAAAGTTGATGCGGGTGCAATTTAAGCTATTTTCTTCCAATGTTCTCCTTCCTTTGTTACGGCTACTACTGCCGCTTAAAAATGCAACAGTGAACTGGCAACTTGTAGGATCTGTACATTTTCGGATACGCACAATATACCGCAGACCTTACTCTTACTATTACTTCGGAACCATCGATGTACTTGTGTATCGCCTCGTCCGATATTTGATCTTCTGGCTCTAAAAGTCCCTTCTATGGGCAGATGTGGAATTAGATACTGTTCAAATATTCAATCTATGATGATTTGAAAAATGAGTCGTTTTTCTTTATATATTGACTCAGTGCATATTTCGTCCACCTTGTCTTTTTGATTCCCCCAAAACTCATATATTTTCAACTTTTGCCTTCTTAAGCCCATAATAGGTGTGTAGAAATTCACAATCCCCTTTCACACCTCTACATTAGTTTCGTGAGGAAATTGGGGTCGCCAGAGCATCGCCTGTGTAATGTTAGTATGACACATTCATATTTGTTACAGGATTCGCCTCGGGTATGTGAAGTTGAAAATTGAGATGGCAAAACTGTGACTTTTAAAAGATTTTAATTGCGCTTACAGTCCCTGCAATCTCATACCACATTGGCTTCCGTTAGACAGTGCTTTGTTAACACTCCAAGAACCATGGATAGATGACGGCCCCGTGATGTGGAGGTATCGTGCTCCAGTCCCGGACAAAGCAACATAAAAAATATAGAAACTAGTTTTTTCAATAAGAAACAAGTTTTTATATTCTGCCATGAAAAGCTTCTCAGTGAAAAATTTTAGAGATGCTGTTCAGGGTCAGCATCAAGCATGTAGGTCCCGTCCTGCCAATTTTTAATTGAAACTTAAAACATCACAATGCAAAATAAAAGAGAATCTCTCTTCGGAGATTATCGCGCCTTGTATATAGATGAGCTTTTTATCCTATTAGCTCCAAAGAGCACTGGAATATTCAACACACGACAAGAAGTGATGTAAGCGCAGCATATCCTTAGTTAGAGCAGATAGCATGTTGATAGCGAAATAATGAAGTCTCCACTTGCCATGAGATCCGCCTTATAGTTGCACTGTGATACCCTTATGTCAAGGCACCCACATAATTCTTATCAAAAAGTATTTAGATGCCACCGCAAATGAGGTCACTCACACGGTAGAATAGCTTAGGGCATTGATAGCCGTCTGACTATCTTAGTAGATGTTAGCAGATATTCCCTAACAGTTGCAGCGGGGAATAGCATCCCATCAACCTGAATACCGGAGACCGCCGCCTACAAGACGATACAAGGATCGGTCAACTCAAATTACTGGCCAAGCACCCGCAAATATGCTGCCCAAATTCACCAGGCTCATTCATTCCTCATTTCATATCCCTCTTTCGGAAATATAAATGGTGAATGTGGCACAGGAGCGAAAGCCGTCACACATTAGTCTGCTCTGTCAGTGTGGAAGTCGAAATCGGTCAGAATGCTGGATTTCCTGTAATTTACAAGCATACATTATTTTCAAGAAGTCATATTATGCAGGCATTTTTCCCACGATGCTACAAGAAAACGCGCTAAAGAAGTCTGAGATAGGACAATAAATTGGCTTAGTTACGAAATCTGCCAAGAAAAACTAAAATTTTATTTTATTTTATTAATTTATTTCAGCTTTAGATCGATAAAATCCTAGATTTTTATTTAAAGTTACTGAGAGAAAATACAATCATGAAGTTATTATAACTGCTTAGTGCCCTCAATACCGACCGTCACAGGAACGATTAAGTATGATTACATTGAACCCTCCAGGCCAGGCATGCTTAACCAACTAACCGATATCATTTCGTTACGATAATTAACGTTAATAAACGAAACAAAGTAATTTCGTTTCGTTTATTAACGTTAAGAACGTCAAATTAACGAAATGATTTTGTTTCGTTTTCTGCCATATCGAAACGAAATCAAATCGTTTATGTTGATTATTATTCAAACTATGCTGGCAAAGTCGACTGGTGGCGGAGTTATTAAAGGTGAAAGCATTAGCCAAGCTGATTGCAATTTTTCTCATGAATTTTGACAGTACGAACATTTCTCAGAGTATTTTTGACATTACCACCAACGAATTAAACAAACAAATTACATGGAGTTTGTGTGTATGTCCGCTCGCTGTTACCACCTAACGGCTTCACCATGGCTATAGCATTGCCAGCACAATTCAAACATAAATTATCACGTTTTTGTTAACGATTTTAACGTTGACGAATGCTTTTCGTTTCGGTTAAAAACGAGATACAATTTAACTTGATAATTTCTTTATCGATAATATTTCGAAGTGTTTCAACGGAAACGGTGGAAATTTTTTGATAAACGATTAGCTTAACGTTAAGGTGGATCTCTGCTCCAGGCTATGCCGCCACCCACCTCCTAGCTCTTAAAGAAACTTGGCATACCAGAGCCTCGTCCGCTGAAGAAACTACGTTCGTCAAGGATAGGTGAGGTTGAGAATTGGGTTTGAGAAGCTATAAATTGCGCTACACAACCCCTTGAATAATTTAGGTATTTTAGTCGCCTCTTACGGCAGGCATACCCACTGTGGGCGTAACCTAAGTCTCTTAACCCGCTGGCGGATGCTTATAAAATACCGTCCTGGCTCCATTAGCAAACCACTAAACGCTAAAAGTAGCAATTTTTCTAGAACAGACCCCAAATTACCTGATATAATCTAATACCAGGGGTTCCATACAACTGAAGCATATTCCATTTTTAATAGCAGCCGGTATTGATGCAATTCAATTGGTCATGAAATATATCGCTTGAGAATGTTAAAAAAATTGAGTGAAATTTCGCAGAAAAAAATTTATTTGAGTGAAAATCTAAGCAGTATTTTACTACTTTCATACATAAATTGTAAGCTCACAGTTACTTTAATACGATTCAATTAGCGTTAACCCAAAACACAGCAGCGCAGCAGGCACAGACATTGAATTCAGTCAAAGATAAAACAAAAAACCGAAAGCTCTTACAAAATAAGTAAATCCTGAGAAGAAGGGAAATAAATCAAACAAAAAGTTGAAACAAAACAGTATTTAGCACCAGCGCAATTGTCACTGGACCTTTAAACAAGCACAAAGCGTTAACCCAACATCCGCCATTTACCAACCGAAACAGCGAAACAGCAGAACAGCAGTTGTAATAAATATTAGGGATACACAGACATTAAAACAGAAATTGTAGCCACAATAAGCTTTTAGTAGCATTCACAGCAAAAACAACAACAGCAATCAGCAAGCAACAGATAACAATTACAGTTACAAAAGCACAACAAAAGGAATTCTCATTGTGGTAGCAGCAGAAGATGTTAAGTAAGTATCTATGTAAGTGTGAAAGAATGTATAAATGTATGTATGTATAGAGGGACTTGTAAGTGGCATAAAGCTGCAAGTATGCACCGACGTGTGTCGTACGTACGGACGTTTGTCGTACGAAACACGTTTGACCTAACCCTCTAGCCCGTAGGAATCAATGTGTGCGTCGGTGTACATGTACATAACATATTTGTGTGTGTATTGTTTAGAGCAAAGCACTGTTGTCATTGACCAGTTGCATGCATGCTTATGCAAACATCAGCTTTTGGAATTACAAATTTTCATGGAGCAAATGGCAGAAACAAATACTGAATAAGAATCTCTAGTTCATTTATTTGTAACCTCCAATTTTATATAATAATTTTAGGATATTTCAACAAAGTTTTAAACAATCTTTAGGCCTTTTTGTTTAATAACTGCAAACGGTCAAAAATTAGCGCATAAAAGTTTACTAGGCAACTCTGTCTAGTGAGAGAGCGATCAGCTGACACGTTGTTTTGATTTCTACGTTCCGGGCTACGTACGTACGTGCGTTGAACGTCGGCGAGTTTTCGTTTACATTGCACACTCATAAGTTAGGTCGTGTCAGCTGACACGTATTTTCTACGTACGTTCGTGGGTAACTGCCGCTTAACGCGGCGCCCAATATACTGCGTGCGAATGTGTGTGTGAAATATTTGTAAACAACCTTCAAGTGCCATACCAAATGTTCAAAGTTCTTTTGTTTGTTTAATTTCTTCACATTTCCAACATTCTTTTTTATGTAATTCTCGTTTTTGTTGGAAGTATTTCTGGCAAGTGCTCTGAACTTTGTATTTTTATCCTGCGAGGAACAAGGATATTATGCAAGTTTTGTGTTTAAAGTTTGATTGTTGGAAAAAATATGCATACAACAGAAACTAACTTTAAAAATGTTTTTACGCGAAATTTAGTGAGTACATGGCAACTCAAGTGGGTAAATATTTCCCATTAAAAACGCGTTCCCATTTATATGCATAAACAAAGATTCAGTGATTGCTCTTATGACTGCTAGAATAATGTAAATAGGGAGAAAGAGACAGGGCGATAAAGGCAGAGGCGAAGAAGCAGAGTTAGAGGGAGAAGGGAGTGGACAATGTAGAGGGAGACAGAGCTGTACACAGAAAGCAAGAGGAGAGGGGGCGGAAACTATAGAACAGATATAATAGAGAGAGAAAGTGGGAAGATAACGTAGTGTTAAATAGAAAGGCAGAGAAAATGGCAAAGGTTTAGGATGCGGGAGTTGTAAGGAGAGAGGGGATGGAGGGAAAGATGTAAATGGAGACAGAGAAGAATAGGGGGTAGATAAAGGGAGAAACAGAGGGATAGGGGATATGGAAGAAAAGGAGTGGCGAGAAGGGACTAGGTAAAGGGAGGGTAAGAGAAGAGTCTCACATTCTCTAGATAAAGAGAGAGGAAGAGAGAGAGAAGAGATTTACATTCCCTTTAAAGTTTGAAGAAGGGAGGGGAAGAGAGATGGAAGAGTCTCACATTCTCTTCAAAGTTTCAGGAAGGGAGAGGAAGGGAGAGAGAAGAGTATGACATTCTTTCTTCTCTCCCTCTTCCGCTCCCTTTGCCAAGTCCTCTCTTGCTGGAGGGAGAGGAAAAAGTAGGAGTAACGAGGAAGGGATATGAAGATGTAGAGATAGGTGGAGAGAAAACAGATTTAAAAGCAAAGGAAAAAGGTAAAAGAGAAAAGAAAAGGTAATGGGAAAAAAAAGATATAGAACCAGAGACAGTGGCAGAAGTAGAGAGAGATGTGAAAATAAGAGAAATACCATGGAAACCTTCACATATTCTTCGCTCAGCAAATTCGTCCCCTATGTTCGTAAATTATAGTAAAATTTCTTCGTAATAGCCACTTTAAATTTAACTTCTGCAGCCTGATCCGTCTAAATAATGATCACCTGATAGACACCAGCGGGAAAGAACAAAAGATGCTATGAGAAAAGCAACAGTATTCCGAAAAAGTAAAATGTTATATAGAGAGCTCTGTTATCGTCTAGGCCAATTGGAGGAAAGGGAGAGGCCTTGTAAAAATGTAGATGATGGAAGCAATTCCTCCTGTCACTGCTAAATAGGCAGGAAGATGATAATCTGAAATCCTAATCGATCGAAGTGGAACATATATTCCACCACCCGACTACAAGGAAGTGAGAAATGCAATATTATGGCTGAAAATGAATAGAACGACGGTAAAGGTCGAATTACATAAGCAAAGAGGTAAAAAATTTGTAAAGGTTTATGCCTACCTTGGCTGCGACCTGGGTTGCACAAGTAGCGAACAAAAATCCGTTCTTATGCTTTAAAACTCGTCTGAACCTACTGAGTGCTATATACATGAGATCACCCCAATTATCAATAAAATCAGGGGTATTTTCAAATCCTATTTTCGATAATCTTGCCCGATTTTCCAAAAACGGGCTTCCGAAGGTTCTTAGAAGTGTTAAAAACAGTATCTCTGGTAGCTAAGTCTTTAAACTAGACCTTACGATTTCTTCTCGAACACAAGCGAGATTTTCGTGTCTCGAAGCACTCGTAAATCTCGCGAGCTTCTCGACATTTTTACTTAATCGCTTTATGGACAGTATTTATACACTCTGTTTTTTTTTTTTACTTGGGACTTTTTTGTTGATTATATTGCTTCAATGACATTTAACTCAAAATATATTTATTATACATATAATTTTGTTCGCAATATTTTATTTTTCAACGAGACATCAAGAGTACGGTTTCTCACGAGATTCTCGAAACTCGAATTACTCGCGATCTTCTCGACTTTCAATTCAGTCCCTGCATTGGCAATATTCTATACATTTCGGGGGTTTTTTACTTGTGGGTTTGCGGACATTTTGGCTTGTGCTCCAGAAGAAATCTTAAGCTCTATATAAAACAGCCAATGATTCGATTAAGTTGAATGTCGAGGAGCTCGCGAGTAATTCGAGAGCCGAGAATCTCGCGAGCCTTACTAGTAATTCGAGATACGAGAATCTCGCGAGCCTTACGAGTAATTCGAGATTCAAGAATCTCGCGAGAAGGCGGGACTCTCGAGAAGTCTCTTCTCGAATATGTTCGAGAAATCGTAAGCTCTACTTCAAACCTTCAGCAGTCGTCGATCTTTGCCTTCAAAAACCCTATGACCTAAGGCCTAATGACCGATGCAGTTCACTATAAACTTATGGGAGTCAGCCGTAGATCTGCTTAGAATTCTTGTCCTTTTTCATTATTTTCTGGCAATGTAGCTCTTGATACTGCACAGGTTGTGGTAATTTTCCATTTTTTGGTAAATACAGATTGAAATTCAAGATATAGTGTTCGGACAATCTCATTGTGCGAAATATTTAGCTGGTTGGACTGTATCGGGGTGGCTTCAGTGGAAAGTCTGCAAACGAGCTGATCTTCTCAATACGCCAACACCTTTCCAAATAAAGGTTCCAGTGAGACAGCAGCATAAGAGCTTGCAATTACTGGAAAACCATGGCTGTATTGACGCTTTCGTCCTTAATAGTGACGAAATAAGTTGTCCCTTCTGATGACTGAACAAAGAGGACGAAAAAACAAAAACACATGAACGTGAATAAGAAAAAAGGCTCGCTGCCATTGAAGAGGTAGTCAGTGCACAAAGGCTTCAACTATATAAATCTTTTGTCGTAACAGTAAGGATATAAAGAATAGCAGAAACATCAGATAAGATGACCTCCAGTCTATTCGAGAGAATACCTTCCTTAGAATCGAAAGAAATATATTGGCAAGCTGCAAACATTGATTTAGTTTAGACATTTAATTTTTGCACCTAGCGAAGTCTAACATTATCACCGACTAAATCCTTGGGACCTTATTTACAACATACAAAAAACAAAATACCGGCATATTTGGCAATCAAGTCGATGAAATTACGCTGCCAATTGTCTTGCATCCGGCCGCTTGTATGCCGCACGTCCCCAATAAGGTCCCCGAACCTAAAGAAAACACACAGAAGGAAAATGTAGGCCTGTCAAAACACCGCGATCGGAACTGGCACGGGATGTCTTCTTTTGTCTTAAGAACTTTATCTACACAGTAAGGCGAGAAAACTCCCGACGAAGTAGCAAAATGAAATGCTGAACAAACCCAAAAACCTGGGTATCTCAACATATATCTTATTTAAGAGGCCCCACCTCCCAGGAACTCAAGAAGTCATCTCTGTAAGCATTTTCAAGAAATCTGGCACATAAGAATCCATCCGTATGAAGGAAAGTTGCACGAAAAGGCCTCAGAGATATCCGCCACAAGGTGTGGGACTACTAAGTAGAGATTGCCCGGTGAATCTCATAGCCAGATACCCTAAACTCGTAGTTGAAGAAAGCAAACTCTCCAAAAAGACGTGTGTCAAACTAGCTCAACTTTGATCTGTATACTGTAACAGGTTAAACTCTAACTTATCCAGAATCAACCCCGACATATTCAATGTATGTCCTGCTTGTAATGTGTCCCAACATGACAGCAACCATCTTTTCAATTACAATGTGAAACCCACGCCTCTAACACCGCTATCTCTCAACGCTGTTGAGGATATTGACGACAATTAGCAGTGGTTGCATTTATTTGATGGGGTGAAGCACTGGTGAAATAACAACAGCTTGATTTATTATTATTTATTAATTTAAAACGTTCCGATGTTTGTGTCATCTTATGCGAATAACTCAAGATATTTCGGCTCCGACAGTGCACGCTGGTGACAACAGAGAAACGGGGAAAACCCCACGGAACTATCTTAGATGCGCGAAGGGCATATTTATTAAGCTTTAATAAATTTCTATTATTTATTCTTAAACCACTCAGGCAAAAGTTCCAAAGTAAAATAATCCATATCGATACAGTTATTACCCGGGAATTCAAAACGATTTGGAAATTTTACAATATATGTAGAACTCCCAGCCTATGAGAAAATTATTTCGGTAGGACAAGTGTTATCTCATCGTGTTATTTGCGCATTGGGAAACCTATATTGGAACACATTGGCTGAGGTAGAATATTTTACATAAAAAGCAAAATTGTGACGAATATTACCACATCTCAGGTTACTAAATAAAGGCACAACAACAGAAACAATAAGCAAGCTACATAAACACACTAATCATCATTTACCCACATACGTACAAGGCAACGAAGAGATAACTCACAAACATATGCAGTCATCGGTGGAATTAGCACTCACATATACACGCGCATATGGCTATGCGAGAGGCTATAACCGTGTATCTGTAGTTTATAGCTGGTAGCGTATAGCTGGTAACCAAGTAGAAAATTCTAGCAGAAGAAACGTCTAGACATTTGGGCACAGAGTATAAAAGCAGCGTAAGCTGAGTAATCTGGAATCAGTTTGATTTAAGCACGCTATCAGTTGCGAAGTGAGTTTAATTGCAACGTACTTTGAAAGTAGTCTAATAAAGACCATTTTGTAATACAGAATATTGGAGTATTTTATTCAACAATTTAGCAATACGAACGAAGAGATAACTCACATACATATGCAGTCATCGGTGGAATTAGCACTCACATATACACGCGCATATGTCTATGCGAGAGGCTATAACCGTGTATCTGTAGTTTATAGCTGGTAGCGTATAGCTGGTAACCAAGTAGAAAATTCTAGCAGAAGAAACGTCTAGACACTTGGGCACAGAGTATAAAAGCAGCGAAAGCTGAGTAATCTGGAATCAGTTTGATTTAAGCACGCTATCAGTTGCGAAGTGAGTTTAATTGCAAAGTACTTTGAAAGTAGTCTAATAAAGACCATTTTGTAATACAGAATATTGGAGTATTTTATTCAACAATTTAGCAATACGAACGTAAGCAGAAGTTTGCAAGTAAGCAGAATATCCCACAATTCGTTACAATATCTTAAAAGAATTTAAAGGATTCATGAGAAAAACTTTCTGAAATGAAATTGTGGGAACCAAATTTTAACATGCCTTACTCAGGTGGGCTTAAAGTTAAAATTTGCTAGAAAAAGTCTATTTCGATCCAAAATTCACTAGCACCGCATTTCAAATTTTTTAAGAAGAATTTGCATCTCCAATGTCCTAACTCCTTGAATTTTTCTACTTTATCAAATTATATTTCCCTAACGCTTCAACTTTTTTCTAGTGCAAAAGAACAAATTCGTATAAAATATCCATACACACTTACGTATACATTGCATACCAGTTTTTAGTTTCTTTTTAAGTTTTTTTGACAAAATTTTATCATTTATGGTGCAGTGAGTTTTTGGGAGTAGAAAGCGTTTACATTAGGCGAAAGCAAAAAAAAAAAAAACCGTTATCAACACTGTGTACGAAATAATAAGTTTCACTAAGTTATTCAAGTTTCTGAAGGGTGCAGATGCATTCAGGTGTGAGGCGGTGGTTTTTCCTCAAGAGCCAAATATAGGCCGCAAGTTTAAGTTGGATGATCACTGCAGTGTCTTTCAAGCAGCAGTTGCTGCGATTAAGGACGCGGGGTATGAAATGCTGTCCAGTGGTACTATGGATAGCGAATTTAATGATGATAAGGTGGAAGCACCGTGTTACTTTATGCTTCATTGTTCAGTCTTTGCCAGAACTAGGAGAAAATATTTCGGTTGCGACTGACTTATATCTCCGGAGGATTTATCCAAGATTGAAATCGGTCTCATTCGAATCCTTATCGTTACTATGCAATGACCCTCGAAGTATGTAGCTACAGTTTACGTCACTGTTATTTTATGTGGTATCATCTGAACGTACCGTCATGCTTTCGAAGTGAGCTTCCTCTACCAGCGCAACTACCACCTTACCTAACTTAGATGTCTGCAGGTGTCGGTATGATATTGGAAGAGAAGTTGATATATTGCAGAAAATGTGTCCGTGGAAATTGAAGGTACCAGGGGAGTGCAATAAGCTAGTAGAAGTGCGTGGAGAGGAGGCGATACAAATAATGAAGGCGAGTCGCTGCATCCTGTAAAGCAATTTCCAGATAGCCAAAAGGGGTTGTTCCGCTCGATAAGTCGGGCCAGAACATCCAGCAATTTTCATGTAATCAAATTGATTTCTACACGTAATAAAGGCGTAATAGGAGGGTTATTGATATGCCAAACTTTTCAGACCAAGTGCATATTAGCTTAAGAGGTGGAACCTTAAGGAACCGTTGGTCAACGAATTCGACCACATACCAGAAATATCTAAACTGGGACAACCTAAAGAGGAACTGCGGTCCTCATAGCTTCCTTTCAAATATATTTATGACAGGAAAGGAGTGAAACTAAGTGGTAGCCTGCAAAGTATCGAAAATCGTGGGCATGCTTTAAAACCGCAGACTAACAAAGATACTCTTATCATTACGAAGAGGTAACCGTGCGCTCGGGTAGTAAGTGTGGGTTGCACTATCGAGCATGTACTCTGTACATGTTCTGTGCTCGTAAGGCTTATACCGCACCAAATAGGTACAAGAAAATGGGGTTATTTTCTAACATGGGTCCGGAATTTTGATAGGGTATTTTAGTTTGGTCGCTGAGCGAATGTATAGTAGCACTATGGACTCGTCCAGTCTATGTGAGATCCCCAAGAACTGGTCTGCTCTATCTAGCCCAAACAATAACTTACGGTTTGATTATGTATCATGCCGTGACACTTAGCATCGCATTCATTTACATTCACAGTCACCGCTATATAATACCAAAAATTTCATAAAAGTATTCAGGTTTGCTTTCATAGGAATTTTGGTTCAAACCAGAAAAAATAACACGTTGCATTGTACATAATTCGTCCCTTAATGTTCATAAGTTTTGGTTTGAAATTCTGGCAGCAGCTAATGTAGACGGCTTATCAAAAAAAAAAAAAAAAAAAAAACTATTAGGGTGGAGTTAAATTTTTATATAGGCTTAATATCTTCATCTTCTTTAAATTGGAAACTTAGTAATCTGGATGGACGATAATTTTGCGCTGCTTTAAGATGGTTAAAAGTTTGAGCCTTAATATTGTGGCGAATATTAGCAGTTCAATGTATCACTACTACTGCAACTAGCAAATAAATGCACAACAACAGCAAAGTAAGCAACCACACGTATTTGCATGGAAACATTAAAGCAAGCAGCCACACATCCATACATGCAAACAGCGATGCTAAGAGCTAAGAGATTATTTCACACACACATGTAGTCATCACTTAAGAGCGGCAGTTATTACTAACACAAAGGCACGCATATAACTAGAAGACCAAAGTGAATACCGGATACATAAAGGAGAAATAAATTAGCAGCTGTTCACGAAAAGTTTAGACCCCAGGAGAAATAGGCGAACGAGGCAACTGAGAATATAAAAGCAGTGCAAGCTGAGGAATTAGTAGTCAGTTTGATTTTAAAACGCTATTAGTGAAGTACGCGAGTATTGTAATTGTGAAGTACTACTGCCACAGTAGAGTTGTAAATAAAGAACATTTTGCCATACTGAATATTTCAGTTATTTATTCGACAGTTCAGCGATTCGACCGATAGCAGGCGGTGCAAAATAGTCAGGAATTCATAAAAATCGGTTCTAATTGTGTATATGATCAAATTTGGTTTCAAATATTTTCAAAAAGTTTAACGGTCTTCCTGAACAAGCATGCACAAAACTTGGTTTCAATTTTAAACTCGAGAGGAATACAGATTAAAGCTGAATTTTTCAATTTGAGTTTAAATTCTAGTTAAAGTTGGCTAGAGTTTAACCGTGCCACTTTATTCGCTGGTCATCTCTCATCTTAAGAGGCCGAAGTGGGAGGGTCAAACTCTAGTATAAACTCGTACTAAAAAACAGGGCATAATTTAAAGAAAAAAAGGAAAATTCTGGTGGGCGATTTCCTGGTTTCGAACCTACGTGCCGCCCACTTTGTAGCTTGTTTTTATTGGTCGAAATTATAGGTAACGGTGCCCCTTTTCTAATTCAGTGGGGAGAGATTTAGTGAAAGGCAAACCTTAACTTACGATAGAGCGTAGAATAAAAAATACCACTAGACTCCCTCACGTGTTGCGTATTCATCATATCTTCATCCTCGCAAAGTTTTCTTGTATCTGATTTGACTACAAACACGTGAGAGGCTATGAAATGGTTTTTTTTTTACCATTTTTTATACTCAGCTGAGCAGAGCGCACAGAGTATATTAAGTTTGGTCGCATAACGGTACCCCGTAATGGCATAAACTAATCGAGATCGATATAGACTTCTATATAATAAAATGATCAGGCCGAAAAAAAAAAAAAAAATCATTCAGCCACGTCCGCCTGTCCGCGAACACGATAACTTGAGTAAACTTTGAGGTATCCTAATGAAATTTGGTATGTAAGTTTCTTGACACTCATCTCAGATCGCCATTTAAAATGAACGAAATCGGACTATAACCACGCCCACTTTTTCGATATAGAAAATTTCGAAAACCCGAAAAAGTGCGATAATTCATTACCAAAGATAACCCACCGACAAAGAAACTTAGTAGGTGGGTTGACCTTATGACGCAGAATAGAAAATTAGTAAAATTTTGGACAATGGGCATGGCACCGCCCACTTTTAAAAGAAGGTAATTTAAAAGTTTTGCAAGCTGTAATTTGGCAGCTGAGTATGTAATGTTTGGTTACATCCGAACTTAGCCTTCCTTACTTGCTATTTTATATTTTGAACATCCTTCTCCTCTGAGCTTTGAGTCTGACTTGCATTTAGTGCCAGTTTTAACTCGCATGAGTGCTTCAATTTTTCTATTCTCACGTTGAAGTTATGTGAAGTAACTACAATTGGCTTTTTAATGGTAAGGAGGAAAAAAGTGCTTAAAGTGAAAAGTTAGTCCTGTCAAAGTAAATTTCATTTTCGTTTATTTCGTCGAATATAATAAAAGTACATACATATATGTATATCTTTATCTGTGTGTAGATATGTAGGTGCTAGTCAGTTTGAATTACACACAACTTGCAGTTACACATGTCATCTTATATTTTCCTAGGTAAGTGTCACACCTAGTTTAGTTGGAATAGAAATTGTGTGATTTTGCGACAGTTGAGAATTTCGATGACGAATAAATATGCATAAGGACTTAAGCATTAGGCATGCAAACATAGAGAGGTGCACGCACTAGAATTTATTATTTTTTATATTCGTCATTATTTTTAATTTCTTTTCTCTTTTTTTGCTTCTGCTGCGAAAACGTGATGTGAATTTTTGCTATTTACCCATGAGGAAATTAATTTTTATTATTTCTAAAGTCTAGGATTTTTTTTTATATAACTAAAAAAATTATGAAGCTGGGTTTTAAGAGGTTTATGCATGACTAAATTTTTTGCGCAGAGTATATCAAAATTTGGGTGAAAAAGATAATTGCATAGTTAGTTAAGAGTAATTCCATACCTACAGAACAATGATGCAGTTCCCCAATCAAGAAAACGTCAAAGACTGGTCCTTTCGCTGGAAACCTGGCAAAATGCTTGCATAGCCATTCTCTTACAGGCCACTTTGCATGTTAGATTCGATAGGAAAGATTCTCGAGCATATTATAAGTGAGAGTCTGCAGCAGACCCTGGAGAGCCCAGATGGCTTGTCAAATCAGTCAGTCTGTGCACAGATTACTTTGGATATTAGAAATGCTTTTAACACTTTGAACTGGATACAGATATTGACTACGCAACGAATCTTTGGAATACCTTCTTACATGCGCAGAATAATTGGTAGCTACCTTAGCGTCAGCGTGCTCCTCTTTGATACGGATGAGGAACCGAAACAGTATAACATCACCGGCGGCGAACCTCAGCGAAATATGGCAGGATCAACGCTATGAAATGCGATGTATGACAAATCGACCTACCCGGAGGTTCTAGTGTAAAAGTTACGTGGGTATCTGTCATGCAAGACCTAACCCAACGGTGTACTTAAACACGGATAAATATCTGTTGATCACCGGCCCAACAAAGTTGGTACCAATGGGCTGAATTTGGGTGTTCAAGTCCAACAATCTTGGTGAGGTCGGTTGCTGTTGTTGTTGTAGCGATAAGGACACTCCCCGAAAGTCTTGGGGAGTGTTATCTAGTCCTTTGCCGGACGCAGATCTGGTACGTTCCGGTACCAATTCCGACCATCTCGGGAACGATTTGTTATGACCACATGCAACCTTCTAGGCCATACCGCCCTCCCACCCCCTAGATCCATGAGGAGTTCGGGGTCACCAGAGCCTCGGCTGTTAATGAAACAGGATTCGCTCCGGATAAGTGACGTTGACAATTGGGTTTGGAGAAGCTATGTATTGCGCTGGCAATCTGAAAGGGCTGCGCTACACAAACCCCTTGATTCCAGTATTTTAGTCGCCTCTTACGACAGGCATACCTACCGCAGGTATATTCTAAACTCCTAACCCGCTGGGATAGCTTGTCTAGTATCACTCTTTCATTGATTTTTGTTATCTCAATATCTGATTAAAGTATCAATCAGTATGAGATATGTATTTGTTTATCACAATTTAGGAATGTGATCAACCTCTTCTGCCCAGCCGTTGCAACAATGTATGTATGATACATTGTTGACGACAAACTGCGTTTTCTTCGATATTGCTTAAAACTGTACTTCCTTGACCAACGCTATGCACCTTCTTGCGTCAATAACGCGCTGATGATATTGTGGTTAATAGCCGTGGTCCAGAAACTGGATCTGCTCCAAGCATTATGTAGTGACTCCGTAGGAAGAATAAAGGAGTGGCTGACGAACATGTGGCTGTGTATGGCTAGCAATAAAATGGAAGTGGTTTTGGTGAACTAAAACCAGAATGTGGATGAGTTGATCCTAACCATAGAATATCATCAAATAAATTCATAGCCTTAATTGAAATACTAAGGAGTAAACACTTACTCCAAACTAGCATCTAAGAGCACTTCGGCGCGGTCGGCGAGAAATTCTTTGAAGTTAGTGAAGCCCTATTGCGAAAAATGCCCAACAACGGCGGCCAGGTGAAGCTGTCCGTTAGTTAATCAGTTGAATGTAAACAGCTCGATAATATTATACACTGCAGCAGTGTGGTACGGATCTAAAATTACATTTTGGCAGGCTAACAAATTAATGCTCTAAGAATAGCAAGTGTTTACCGAAGGGTGTCCGACGACGCGTTCTTTCTTTAACCTCGGAAAATGCAAATAAATATGCAGTCAAGGGAAATGGTCGATCTTTATGCTATTGGAATCGGGTGACTATCGGAAGATGCCAAGATCGCAAGGCCACGAATAATAGCTAGGTGGCAAGAACGATGGGAAGAATCGATTGAAGAGCGCTGAACCTCCATCACGATAGTTCGAAATGTAATGGAATTGTATGAGCGGAAGCACGGTGAACTAAATTCCGGTTTCAAGTAGTATTTGCATAAACATAAGATAAATGAGGATCCCTTCTGTCTACACTATCTTATCGAAATGGAAAACTCAGAACACATAATGTATCATTATCCTCCTATTCGAAGCGAAAGACACTCTGTGCACAGAGTTTTTGAAGAGGGACTTTCCAAAAGGAATTAAGCTTCCCTAATTTGCAGACAAATAAATGCTTGGACTACTGTGAGCAAAATGGCCTTTCTAGTTATGACGCGTTTGATGCATACTGAGAAGGAAATCAGAGAAATTCGCATGCGAAGCAGTGGCGATTAAATCGCTTTTCCCCCCGTGACAACACGTGGCTGCTCTTTTTCTGCGTAATTTAGCTCCTAAGCTCTTGTGGTAATTTAAGCTAAACCCTACTCTTATAAGATCTCAAAAGGGCGAAAGATTTATTGATATGAATATGTGTCTAGCAAATATATAGGGCTGCTCGATCCGACCCTGGCAATAGTTACTCAGGAGCACTAGTGCAAGAAAGTGAAGGGTCATTGCATATAACAATTAGACTTCCAGTATCAACTCTCAATTAAACATGTTTACTTCCTTTGTTGTTGTAGCTGTAATGGTACAGGCACAAAAGTTTAAGGACAGTATTAAAAAGAGAAATCCTTCGTCGGGTATGAAACGGGTACTCTCTACTTCTAGCACCTTCTGATAGTAGCCCAATTAACGTAAAAGCAATTTAATTGACCCTTACCTTCCACTAGAGCTGACGATTTCTTATCGAACACAAGCGAGATTTTCGAGACCCGATAAATCGAGAACTCTACTTCTCGGGAGATTCTCGTGTCTCGAAGTACTCGTAAATCTCGCGAGGTTCTGGACATAAGCTTGATTGCTGTATGGATAGTATTTATACACTTGGTTTTTTTACTTGTGATTTTTTTATTATATTGCTTTTCAATGACATTTAACTCAAAACATATTTATTAATACTCGAAATACTCGCGAGCTTCTCGACTTTCAATTCATTCGCTGCATTGGCAGTAGTCTATACATTTCGGTGTTTTTAGTTGTGGTTTTGTGGAAATTTTCGCTTGTGCAATGAATCGATTAAATTGAATGTCGAGAATCTCGCGAGAATTGAAAGTCGAGAAGCTCGCGAGCCTTACGAGTAATTCGAGATTCGAGAATCTCGCGAGAAGGCTAGACTCGCGGGAAATCTCTTCACGAACAGTTCGAGAAATCGTACGCTCTACCTTCGACAAAATTTGCTTATACGTTCTCCAAATGTATTTCAAAAATAACTGTTCCACGTTATTTAGGGAACGGCGGAGATTAAAAGCGATAAATGGGAGACATTATGTATCATCACAAGGTTTGGCTGCTATCACGGTTCGTTGCCTTGGTAATTTCAACGTATCTCTTTGTCCATTTTTTCTTTCCTTTTTCTTTCTGTTCCGTCTTTTCTTTAATTTACATCTACCATCTCCTTTATCTTTACCTGTAACTTCCCCTTTACCTTTAACTTCAACTTTATGTTTACCTTTAACTTCCCCTTTACCTTCACCTTTACTTGTAAATTTACCTTTATGTAAGGCGCGATAACCTCCGAAGAGATTTTTAGGCCGAACTTCTCTTCCGATTTGCGTCGTGCTCCTTTTTTATTTTTCCTACAAATTGGCGGGAAGGGAACTACTCATTTTATGTAGACTCGGAGCGGCATCTGCAAGGCAGATGAGTTTTCACTGAGAGCTTTTCATAGCAGAAATACACTCGGAGAGCTTGCCAAATACTGCCGAGGGGTGACCCCGCTTAGAAAAATTTAAAGCCTTGCTTCTAAAATTTTGATGTTGGTTTGCCCGGGGCGTGAACCCAGGACCTCCGGTGTGGTAGGCGGCCGAAAATGTATCTTTACCTTTACCTTTACCTTTACCTTTACCTTTACCTTTACCTTTACCTTTACCTTTACCTTTACCTTTACTCTTTACCTTTACCTTTAATTTTACCTTTACCCTTACCTTTACTTTTACCTTTACATTTATCTTTACCTTTGCCTTTACCTTTACCTTTACCTTTACCTTTACCTTTACCTTTACCTTTACCTTTACCTTTACCTTTACCTTTACCTTTAGCTTTACCTTTACCTTTACCTTTACCTTTACCTTTACCTTTACCTTTACCTTTACCTTTACCTTTACCTTTACCTTTACCTTTACCTTTACCTTTACCTTTAATTTTACCTTTACCTTTACCTTTAAATTTCCTTTACTACCTTTCCTTTTCCTTCGGTTTCCTTTCCATTCCTTTCCTTTCTTTTCCATTGCTGTCCTTTCCTGTATTTTCCTGTCCTTTCCTTTCCTTTTCTTTCCTTTCCTTTCCTTTCCTTTTCTTTCCTTTCCTTTCCTTTCTTACATTTTCGTTCCTTTCCCTTCCCATTCCCTTTCCTTCAGCCTTCTTTTCCCTTTCCATATCGCTTTGACTTTTCCTTCTCCTTTTCCACTCTTTTTTGTTACTTTCCCATTTCTACCTTCACCTTTACCTTTACCTTTACTTTTACTTTTACCTTTACCTTTACCTTTACCTTTACCTTTACCTTTACCTTTACCTTTACCTTTACCTTTACCTTTACCTTTACCTTTACCTTTACCTTTACCTTTGCCTTTACCTTTACCTTTACCTTTACCTTTACCTTTACCTTTACCTTTACCTTTACCTTTACCTTTACCTTTACCTTTACCTTTACCTTAACGTTTACCTTTACCTTTACCTTTACCTTTACCTTTACCTTTACCTTAACGTTTACCTTTACCTTTACCTTTACCTTTACCTTTACCTTTACCTTTACCTTTACCTTTACCTTTACCTTAACGTTTACCTTTACCTTTACCTTTACCTTTACCTTTACCTTTACCTTTACCTTTACCTTTGCCTTTACCTATACCTTTACCTTTGCCTTTACCTTTACCTTTACCTTTACCTTTACCTTTACCTTTACCTTTACCTTTACCTTTACCTTTACCTTTACCTTTACCTTTACCTTTACCTTTACCTTTACTTTTACCTTTACCTTTACCTTTACCTTTACCTTTACCTTTACCTTTACCTTTACCTTTACCTTTACCTTTACCTTTACCTTTACCTTTACCTTTACCTTTACCTTTACCTTAACGTTTACCTTTACCTTTACCTTTACCTTTACCTTTACCTTTACCTTTACCTTTACCTTTACCTTTACCTTTACCTTTACCTTTACCTTTACCTTTACCTTAACGTTTACCTTTACCTTTACCTTTACCTATACCTTTACCTTTACCTTTACCTTTACCTTAACGTTTACCTTTACCTTTACCTTTACCTTTACCTTTACCTTTACCTTTACCTTTACCTTTACCTTTACCTTTGCCTTTACCTTTACCTTTTCCTTTACCTTTACCTTTACTTTTACCTTTAATTTTACCTTTACCTTTACCTTTACTTTTACCTTTACATTTATCTTTACTTTTGCCTTTACCTTTACCTATACCTTTACCTTTACCTTTACCTTTACCTTTAAATTTCCTTTACTACCTTTCCTTTTCCTTCGGTTTCCTTTCCATTCATTTCCTTTCTTTTCCATTCGTGTCCTTTCCTGTATTTCCCTGTCCTTTCCTTTCCTTTTCTTTCCTTTCCTTTCCTTTCCTTTCCTTTCTTACATTTTCGTTCCTTTCCCTTCCCATTCCCTTTCCTTCAACCTTACTTTCCCTTTTCTTTCCCCTTTCCCTATCGCTTTGACTTTTCCTTCTCCTTTTCCACTCTTCTTTGTTACTTTCCCATTTTTCCTCTCCCTCAGATTCGATCTCTCTATATTATTCTCTCTACGTCCAATTTTCTAGTCAATAGAATCATAAATATTTATCGGCTGATTTCTTGTATTTTAGATCATAGGAATATTTCGTTTTCTTTACCTTGGATTTTATAGAAAAAAAATGCTGTACTAATTGGCTTCCATTTGCTTGTATCTACCTTTGGCCAACCTCGACCTACTTATCCAGGCCCGATAAGCAAAATTTCAGTAGTATGTATGGAGCCAAAAATCGCTTACTTTTGAGTTAGCTCATTTTACACTTATCAGAAAACGAAGTGGACTTCTTACTCTACCCTAGCATTGGCAACTGTAATTAAGTGGCGAATACTTTGAAAACCAAATTCTTTTGGTTTCTCTTTAAACCTTCCAAGAACTATCCATTTGAAGGCTCATAAAATTGTCTCCAATATCAAAATAAAACATTCTCAAATAGATTTGCCAAAAATCCTTTAGATCCTTAAACATGCCAAACATGTATTGTAGATAAGAATTCAAAGAACTTTACCCATATTGTCTATGTAAGTATTGTATTTACATATTTGACAGATGAGTATGAACTGAAAAGTGCTTTTCATGCTGGGCTTTCGGAATAAAGGGCGGACAGGCGTACGTTAATATTTATATATTTACTTACACTTACATACTTGAATGAATTTAATGCTTGAACTTTGTGGGAAAAAATGTTATGCAAAGGAATTTTCGTAAATTCATGCCTTTAGTATTTTGCTTTGGTGTAGTAATTGAATTTTTAATGTGCATAACGAATTGCTGGCTGCCTGCTGGCAACTGTGGGGATACCAATAACATTAGCTCGCTCTAATAAAAACTGATGGTATTTAACAAATAAGAATAAAAATTAAGAGAAAAATAGGAAACAGGCTAAAAGCTAGTAATAAAAACGGCAAAGTTGATAAGACTTGGTGCGTTTTTATATATGTAGGTATGTTTATTAAAGTTCAGAGATATCCATTGAAATATTGTAGGCGCTCAATAATAATAACTTGTACGCAGTACTCTATAGGTAATTAAAGCGCAGTTGTTGTTGTTGCAATAAGAACACTCTGCGAATGCCTTGGGGAGTGTTATCGATTTCGATGGTCCATTGCCGGATGCAGATCCGATGAGTCCCGGTAACAAGCACCATTAAGTTACTAGCCCAACCATCTCGGGAACGATTTAGTATAACTACATGAAATCTTCTAGGCCATCCAGCCTCCCACCCCCTAGTCCATAAGGAACTTTGGTTCGCCAGAGCCTCAGCGATTAAAGGAAAAGGATTCGCCACGGGTAGATGAGGTTGACGATTGGGTTAGAGAAGCTATATATTGAATCAGTTTGGTATTTTGGTCACCTCTTATGACAGGCATACCTGCCGTTGGCCTATTCTAAGCCCCCTAACCCGCTGGTGGGAGTTAAAGTCCAGTGCTTCGCTTTGGCGCTTTGACAGCGCTTTCTTCTCTTTGAATCTATCAAAGCATTGATGCAAATCTAACTAATTTTTTTTTTTAATTTTACATCTTACAATTTCGCTTAATCCCGCCGCCATTAAACTTCCGAAATTTTATCGTTGAATGTTGCATCAAGAAGTTTCAGTTTTGTTATGTTTTCGGGAATTAATTGGAGAACCATAAGCCTTTTTTATATCCCGGCAGAAACTTTCGAAATTTTTAACATGGCCTAAGAATGCTGTTGCACAGCGTAGCTATCAAAATGTTATCGAATTTATATCGCAAAGTTATTGATATTGTAACGATTTTCCTGATTATTATGTAACTTGTGTTAACGTTCGAATCGCTGAACTGTTGAATAAATAACTCAAATATTCAGTATGGCAAAATGTTCTTTATTTACAACTCTACTGTGGCAGTAGTAATTCACAATTACAATAATCGCGTAGTTCACTAATAGCATGTTAAAATCGAACTGATTCCTCTTCCTCAACTTGCTCTGCTTTTATACACTCTGTTGCTTCGCTCATATATTTCTCCAAAGGTCTAGACGAACAGCGAACAGCTGCTTATTTATTTCTCCTTTATGCATCTGATATTCACGTTTGTCTTCTAGTTATATACGTGTGTAGGTGTGAGTAATAAATTCTGCTGTTAGCTACTGTCTACACTTATGCATGTGAAATATTCTCCTCGCTGTTTACATGTACATAGGTGTGGCTGCTTGCTTTGATGTTAACATGTATGTATGTGTGGCTGCTAACTTTATTGTTGTTGTGCATTTATTTAGTAACAGCATAGTGTGGAACCGAAATGCTAATATTCGTCACAATATCTTACAAAAAAGTTATTGATTTGTTATGGAAAATTATCGATTTATTATCGAAACGTTGTCGATAATAATCTAAATGGTATCGATATAATGTAAAAAATATTTGTTGTGAAAAAGTTGTCGATTTGTTATCGGAATTATGTCGAAAAATTATTGTTTTTATTATTAATTATTATCGATGTATTATTTAAAAGGTATAGACTTGTTATCGAACAGTTATCGGTTTATTATCGGAGTGCTACCAATTTGTTTCCGGCGTGTTATCGATTTGTTGTAGTAGAAAGGTTAACGATAATGATCAAATATTTATCAGTAAAACGGCAAACAAGGCAAAGTTTTGTCGGTATCGGTTATTATCGATAAGAAGCTGGCGAAGCTCTTCTTAAAAAACCCGTTATTTCATTCTGGTGAAGTTACATTACGTGGTTTAACTTCAACCCCTGTATATACAAAAGTTGAACGAACTAAAATACGAGGGTGACTCCGATATCGCAAGTGCACACGAACGCAAGAAAGATGGCGATTTTTGTGAGGAAAGTGCTTGATTGTAAGTGAATTAACTTTGCATTTCAGGACAAATTTGTCAAAGTCGATGAAGAGCTTCGTTGCAAAAAAAAAAATTTGGGTTAATGAGATTTTGGCCGTGAATCCCAAAACGAACTGGCAAATTAGTGTTAAACCAAACATGCTGATGAAGATGCTGTCGAATTTCCATCACCAAATTTTGGAACTTATTTTTGGAATTATTTTCCGTCATTCCTTGTCAAAATTTCGTTTGTGTAACCTTCGCTGTTCAAGGTCTTACTTCTTTTTAGAGGCTTGAGAGCTCAAATCAAGATAGAAATTCACAAATGAACTTTATTGTCGACTTAAACCAGCTCTACAAAGTGATAGCATTTCGTAGGCTCTGCTACGAGCTGAGTCGTGCTTTAGAGCGGAGCAAACTGAAATATAAAAAATTAGGACGATACGCTATTTGCAGTTGGGCGATAAGAAAAAAACACATAAACGCTGTTTGCTCTGTTGGGCATTGTTATACAACTTTTTCTTGGTCTTTTATCGATTTGTAATCGACGGGAGTGTTAGAGAGAAAAGTTCTTTGAAAGATTTTATACGCAGACTTCAACATAGTCCAGCGAATTAAAACGCAGCGGCTGCGCTGGCTAGGCCATGTTATGCTAATGAAAGATGACGCTCCGGCCAAGAGAGTGTTTCTATCGGAACCCGCCTATGGAAGCAGAGGTAGAGGGCGGCCCCACTCCGTTGGAAGGACCAGGTGGAAAACGATTTAAACTCCTTTGGTGTGACCAATTTCAGTGACTGGAGCGCCCTGTTGGACGGCCATCATCGTTTAAACGGTTAAACGCCAATTAAGTAAGTAAGATATATTTTCGATAGATCATCGATAAATTTTCGCTTATAAGTCGATAACATGCCGACAACAAACCAACTACACTGCGATAAGAAATCAATAACTGTTTCACAACAACTTTTCGATAACATACCGACTAGAAATTTGTAACACTCTAATAAAAAACCAACAACTTTGAATAACATACAGATAGGAACGAATCAAAAACTTTTCGCTAATAAATCAATAACAAAACAATAGATTTTAGAAAACAACCCGATAAATCGTCCATACAAAATATTTGGCTCATTGGAAAATTTTGCTATAGATTACAAGTTCATAGCTCTACGGTAGCTTGTCAATACCACGGCGAAAAAACTTCCATAACGGACCGATAACTCGTCGATAAGAAATATATGCTGTAAACATATCTTGTCGGAAATTTATGATAAACAAATTGATAATAGGTCACGTGATTTCGGCTCAGGCTTCGGATTCGATTTCTTATCATTCCGTTCGTCTTTCCTTCTTTTTTTTCCTTTTCGGCTGTTCTTTTCTTTTCTTTCCTTACATTCCTTTCCTTTCGTTACTTTGCCCTGGCTTCGAAGTTGTGGCTTTAACCACTAACTTCATTGTAATCAGTCACATCATTGAACTGCTTTCTTTCTTCCTGTATTTCGTCCGTTTCGTCTTATTTGAATTTAGTTTTTAACCTTTGGCATTTCACATTCTACCTTAAATATCCTCTTTTTTGTTTTTCCGAGTTCCCTAATTTCCATTAACTAATTTGCTGTCTGATTTTGCTCAAACCAACTCCACCCACTTTCAAACACTACGCTCACATATTACTTATCAGAAAATTTAAGTACTTATCTCAATTAATATGTATGTAAGTTAACAAAGGCATGTACTCGTAATTACGCATCACTCATACACCATTAATATCAAAATCCAAAATATGTATACAAACAGATAATCTATAAATAACAAGTAAGGAAGGTTAAGTTCGGGTGTAACCGAACATTACATACTCAGTTGAAAGCTATGATGACAACATAAGGCAAAATAACCATGTAGGAAAATGAACCGAGGGAAACCCTGGAATGTGTTTGTATGACATGTGTATCAAACGAAAAGTATTAAAGAGTATTTTATGAGGGAGTGGGCCATAGTTCTATAGGTGGACGCCATTTAGGGATATAGACATAAAGGTGGATCAGGGTTGACTCTAGAATGCGTTTGTACAATATGGGTACCAAAATAAAGGTGTTAATGAGTATTTTAAAAGGGAGTAATCCCTAGTTCCGTAGGTGGACGTCGTTTCGAGATATCGCCATAAAGGTGGACCAGGGGTGACCCTAGGATTTGTTTGTACAATAGGGCATCAAACGAAAGGTGTTAATGAGTATTTTAAAAGGGAGTGGGCCTTAGTTCTATAGGTGGACGCTGTTTCGAAATATCGCCATAAAGGTGGACCAGGGGTGAATCTAGAATGTGTTTGTACGATATGGGTATCAAATTAAAGGTATTAATGAGGGTTTTAAAAGGGAGTGGTGGTTGCTGTATAGGTGGTCGCATTTTCGAGATATCGCCATAAAGGTGGACCAGGGGTGACCCTAGAATTTGTTTGTACAATAGGGCATCAAACGAAAGGTGTTAATGAGTATTTTAAAAGGGAGTGGGCCTTAGTTCCATAGGTGGACGCCGTTTCGAGATATCGCCATAAAGGTGGTCCAGGGGTGACCCTAGAATTTGTTTGTACAATATGGGCATCAAATTAAAGGTATTAATGAGAGTTTTAAAAGGAAGTGGTGGTAGTTGTATATGTGAAGGCGTTTTCCAGATATCGACCAAAATGTGTACCAGGGTGACCCAGAACATCATCTGTTGGATACCGCTAATTTATTTATATATGTAATACCTGCCAAGATTTTAAGGGTTTTTTATTTCGCCCTGCAGAACTTTTTCATTTTCTTCTACTTAATATGGTAGGTGTCACAACCATTTTATAAAGTTTTTTCTAAAGTTATATTTCGCGTCAATAAAACAATCCAATTACCTTACTATGTTTCATCCCTTTTTTCGTATTTGGTAAAGAATTATGGCATTTTTTTCATTTTTCGTAATTTTCGATATCGAAAAAGCGGGCGTGGTCATAGTCGGATTTCGTTCATTTTTAATACCAAGATAAAGTGAGTTCAAGTAAGCACGTGAACTAAGTTCAGTAAACATATGTCGATTTTTGCTCAAGTTATCGTGTTGACAGCCGAGCGGAAGGACAGAAAGTCGACTGTGTATAAAAACTGGGCGTGGCTTCAACCGATTTCGCCCATTTTCACAGAAAACAGTTAACGTCATAAAATCTATGCCCCTACCAAATTTCAAAAGGATTGGTTAATTTTTGTTCGACTTATGGCGTTAAAAGTATCCTAGACAAATTAAATGAAAAAGGGCGGAGCCACGCCAATTTTGAAATTTTCTTTTATTTTCGTATTTTGTTGCACCATATCATTACTGGAGGTGAATGTTGACATAATTTACTTATATACTGTAAAGATATTAAATTTTTTGTTAAAATTTTACTTAAAAAAAAAATTTTTTTTAAAAGTGGGCGTGGTCCTTCTCCGATTTTGCTAATTTTTATTAAGCGTACATATAGTAATAGGAGTAACGTTTCTGCTAAATTTCATCGTGATATCTTCAACGACTGCCAAATTACAGCTTGCAAAATTTTAAAATACCTTCTTTGAAAAGTGGGCGGTGCCACGCCCATTGTCCAAAATTTTACTAATTTTCTATTCTGCGTCATAGGCTCAACTCACCTACCAAGTTTCGTCGAATTATCTGTCTTTTGTAATGAATTATCGCACTTTTTCGGTTTTTCGAAATTTTCGATATCGAAAAAGTGGGCGTGGTTGTAGTCCGATATCGTTCATTTTAAATAGCGATCTGAGATGAGTGCTCAGAAACCTACATACCAAATTTCATCAAGATACCTCAAAATTTACTCAAGTTATCGTGTTAACGGACGAACGGACGGGCGGACGGACGGACGGACATGGCTCAATCAAATTTTTTTTCGATCCTGATTATTTTGATATATGGAAGTCTATATCTATCTCGATTCCTTTATATATGTACAACCAACCGTTATCCAATCAAACTTAATATACTCTGTGAGCTCTGCTCAACTGAGTATAAAAATGAATAAAAAATGAATTCAATGTCATAACACCCACCCACCTACCATGCTCAAATCAAAGGGCACTTAAACTGCCTTTGAAACATTAAAAGCCAACGATAATATTGCATTAAGCAATCCATAACTTTACGCCGAACTATACACACTTATATATGTACAAAATGGGCTGTCATTTGTATGCCTGAAAAACTGTGATTAGTCTAGGATGAGTTCGGGTTGAGTCGCAAAGGAGTATGTGACTATAGCCAGTTCGTATCTCTTTATATGGGTTAGAGTGATCCCTTTTGTTTGAGGATGTTCTATGGAGTAACCATATAGCCCTGTTTATGCCCGAAAGGATAGTGTCGGATTGCTCCACTTTATATTCCCACGGATGCTGTCAAACAGCTCATTATCCACTCCACATACTTTATAACCTTACGGGTACTTTTCGCCAGGTCGTTTTTATATCCTACGGGTAGTGTCGGTAAAAATTCTATTTGTGCTTTACGAGTTATGTCGGACAGGCCCTCTTTGTTTGACAGGTCTTTTTTCACCTGCGGGTACTTTTGAACAAGTCATTTTTCTACTTCTAAGGCAAGACTACCCAATCAATATGTTTTTTAAATTCTAACTAAATATTTTAGCATTTTTTCCTTATTGATACTGAAGAATAACAAAAAACAAAAGAATAACAATCTGAAGTTAATGGAGCATAGAGTTCTAGTAATTTAGTTCCAGTATTGGGCTTCTTATTTACCTTATATTATTTCCATCAATTTCATTTAAGTTTTATTTCACTTTACTCATTTCCCAATTTTAACCCAAAGTGAATAAAGGGTATCAATTAACCGTACTGTAGACAAAAGAGTTAAGTCGCAGACCACTCAATTTAGATATTAATTGCTGGATTTTTTGCAGAGATGTGTGTAGACGCCTCTGCTCATGTTCATATATAGAAACAAGTAAGAACGGGACTGTCTTCGGCTGTGCCGAAGACTTCATACCTTTCATGAATGGGGCTGAACAATAATCTTATCCCGTTCCTAATCTCCGAATAATCGGATGTATAAGATAAGAAATATATAGTGAACAGATCTACATACCTAAACGATTTTTAAGATAAATATAAAATAAAAAATAGGTAGGTAATCTGTGTGAGGATGCACAGCTTCACGTTTTTTGTGGTCTGCATGTAAAAACTATGACTACGAATCACGTATTTCAAAAATATATGACGTAAACGTAACTATTTGATGAAATTTGATGAATTTTGAAGCTTTTAGCCGTAAAAAGGGGGCAAAAATTAGAGTTTATATGGGGTATATAATATATATACCACCGATCTCTATGATTTATTCAGACAACAATATATGCTATACACGTAAGTATTTGGTGAAATTTGAAGCTTATAGCTGTTAAAATGGGGTAGAAATTGCGAAAAGTTTCTTATCTGAACAATCGGTTGTATGAGATATATACTATATATACAACCGATCTCTATGATTTTTTCAGACAACAATATATGCTATACACGTAAGTATTTGGTGAAATTTGAAGCTTATAGCTGTTAAAATGGGGTAGAAATTGCGAAAAGTTTCTTATCTGAACAATCGGTTGTATGAGATATATACTATATATACAACCGATCTCTATGATTTTTTCAGACAACAATATATGCTATATACGTAAGCAATCGGTGAAATTTGAAGCTTATAGCTGTTAAAATGGGGTAGAAATTGCGAAAAGTTTCTTATCTGAACAATCGGTTGTATGAGATATATACTATATATACAACCGATCTCTATGATTTTTTCAGACAACAATATATGCTATATACGTAAGCAATCGGTGAAATTTGAAGCTTATAGCTGTTAAAATGGGGTAGAAATTGCGAAAAGTTTCTTATCTGAACAATCGGTTGTATGAGATATATACTATATATACAACCGATGTCTATGATTTTTTCAGACAACAATATATGCTATATACTCAAGCAATCAGTGAAATTTGAAGCTTATAGCTGTTAAAATGGGGTAGAAATTGCGAAAAGTTTCTTATCTGAACAATCGGTTGTATGAGATATATACTATATATACAACCGATCTCTATGATTTTTTCAGACAACAATATATGCTATATACGTAAGCAATCGGTGAAATTTGAAGCTTATAGCTGTTAAAATGGGGTAGAAATTGCGAAAAGTTTCTTATCTGAACAATCGGTTGTATGAGATATATACTATATATACAACCGATCTCTATGATTTTTTCAGACAACAATATATGCTATAGACGTAAGTATTCGGTGAAATTTGAAGCTTCTAGCTGTTAAAATGGGGTTAAAATTGGCGAAAATATATATATATATATACTATATATACCACCATATATATACTATATATACCACCGATCTTTATTATTTTTTCAGACAACAATATATGTTATATATGTAAGCATTCGTTGAAATTTGAAGCCTCTAGCTCTTAAAATGGGGCAGTAAATACGAAAAGTTCCTTATCTGAACAATCGGTTGTGGGGGATATATACTATATATACGACCGATCTCATAAATTTTTTCAGGCAACAATATGTGCAATATACGAAAGTATATGGTGAAGTTTGAAGCTTCAATCTATTAAATTGGGTAAGATATTACAAAAATCCTCTTTTTCTGAAAAATCGGTTGTATGGAGGATATATGCTATAGTGGTCCGATCCGGTCGGTTCCGACAAATGTCTAATCGGACACCCAAATACACCCGCTCACCAAATTTTATCAAGATAACTCAAAAATTGAGGGACTAGTTTGCATACAAACAGACAGACGGACAGACGGACAGACGGACATGGCTAAATCAACTCAGCTCTTCAACCTGATTATTTCGGTATACTTAATGGTGGGTCTATCTATTTTCCTTTAAGGACTTACAATTTTCGGTTTCGTGACGAAATTAATATACCATTTCATTTTCATGAAAGGTATAAAAATATGAATATGCCACGTTTTGACTTTATCGACCGGATGTTTTAGAAATGTTGCCGTTACATTTATTATTGGATTCATATGCGTCAGTGATTGTCATTGTTGTTGTTATGCTTTGCTGTTTTGTGAGTAGAATTATTTTTGACTCGCAAATGTGTTTCCCGATTCATATGCGCGATTGTAACCAGTCACATACATACATACATACAAACATACTGGCTATAGATAACGGAAACAATGAAAAATGGCAGAAAGATGTTGTTCCAAGCGAATACACATACGTGCACAATTGGGTTAAATGCTTTTACAAATACATATCAGCAGGGGCTGAAACTGTTACTTCTTTTATAATATAATTCCTTGCAAAACTATTAATTTTTGACTTTTAATATATTTGGATCAAGATAAAAATTATTTTTGGGTTTTTTATTTTTTGAGTCCGATAGAACTAGTTAAACTCGGGTTTTTAAAAATAAAAGTCCCGCTTTATAACAAAGAAACGGCTTATCAGAAAAAATATTTTTTTAATTCGGATAAGCCGTTTCTTTGTTATAAAGCTGGACTTTTATTTTGGCCATAAAAAATAATAGTCCGGATTTAACTTTTATTTCCAGACTATTATTTTTAAAAGTCCAAGTTTAACTAGTTCCATCGGACTCAAAAAATAAAAATACAGATTTTACTTTTATATGTGGACTTTTATGGAAAAAGTTCGAAAAATAAAAAGGATGCATGATTCGGCATGATATTGCTGGGAACTCAAACATTTTCACCTAGGACCATTTTTTACTAGGACTTTTTCGACTGCAAAGAAAAAATTTTTTATTTTCCGTCCCTGCATATCAGCGTAAATATGAAAGGCGAAAGTTTATGTGTCATGTGCTGAAGGCTTTTATAAAAATAACCATAAATACGTTTTAAGATTTTTTACAAAAAAGGAAAAAATATAAAAATATTTGTATTACTTTGTAGTCCTTTACATAGCATTATCTGTATTCATAATCCTCTCTATACTTTCACACATACATACATACAAGTACTTGACACGGAATTCACCCCAATTACAGTTTTTGTAGTCAGGTAAGCAAGTCGTGCAGTTAATGTTTACAAAACGGAAGCAGCTTAGGTTGTTGATGGGCTTTTATGTGATTAATTGCGGAATTTTTTAAGATTTTTGCATAAATTTGCACGACAACTGAATTCATCAGCCGGTATAACATGAGTGCTTACGAGTCTTAGCTCATATACGAGAGATCTTGATTTGAAGCGCAGGTGCCGCAAGTATAAATTTTGAAAGAAAAAACTTCTACCGTAAAAAAAAAGTTATTACAAAGTATTTATACAAGAGTAGCTCGGGCCAGATTACAGGCTAAATGCGCAGAGTACAAGTTCAACAAGAAGATCGGCCTAAAATTTGTCAGTTTTGATTGGGTTCCTGCTACTTTTTTATTGTTATTTTATGAATGAAAACTTTTTCATGTTAAATTATGAATTGGATCTCAAGTGCAGACAATGTTCCATAAATAGCAACTGAGAATTTAAGAGCCCTAAAATTATGTTATGGTTTAAATGGGTTTTGTTAGGCACAAGGCTACCGTCAGATTCATTATAATTATTTGCTTAAAGTTGAAAGGAAGTAAGGAGTCGTAGAGGTCTAGGAGAGGAAAACGAAAGAGGAAGATTGTTTAAGCGACTTAAACTATGAGTTTTTTTCTTTCGTTTGTTTCAAGCGCTGAAATTCTCATCGGGCTTATGAAATATTCTAAAGACATAGTTTTAGTTTTTAATTTAAAATCGAGGTTCTTCGAGTAGAAGATGGGGTGCCAATACCTCAGAGCCCAGTGCTCGCCTCCACATCACATTTTTAAAGGGGTCTTCAAATAGAAGATGAGGTGCCTCATTAGAGCGAAACCTCAGAGTTCCCTATGTTCACCCCAAATTAAATAAATAAAGAGGTTTTTCTAGTAGAAAATGGGGTGCCAATACCTCAGAGCCCCGTGCTCGCCTCCACATCACATTTTTAAAGGGGTCTTCAAATAGAAGATGAGGTGGCTCATTAGAGCGAAACCTCAGAGTTCCCTATGCTCGTCCCAAATTAAATAAATAAAGATGTACCGATAATTTGCATCGTCTCGTATTTTGAATACACCATAAAGTAAATGAAAATAAAATACAGTCCATTAAAAAATAATTTATAAAAAATAATAAATTTAAAAAAATGCTTGGTTACATTGGCCTTTGAACCCGCAACCCCAAACGTTTGAGTCGGGTACGTCATCCACTGTGCCACGACTCATACGCCTACAAGCACATCAAATTACTCCCTTATAACTCACATTAAACTGCTCGCCCTTAACTGCCCCGCGCTTAGCTAAAGATGTTGAAAAAGATAAAGACAATAATGAAAAAGAAAATGCAAGAGAAGGAGTGAAGACGGGACTGTCTCAGGTTGTAATGAAGGCTTCATACCGTTCATAAATGGAATTGGGAAGTAATCTTAAGTCATTCCATACATCAGAATAATCGGCGGTATAAGATATATAATTTATATCTTCCCGAGATTTTAGGGCTTGTTCAATTTATGGTGCTTGTGACTGGAACGTGCCAGACCTACATATATCCGGCAAATGACCATCAACATCGATAATGCTCCCCAAAACTTTCGGGGAGTATCTTTATCGCTACAAAAACAACGGGGTCGCAAGCGAACGAAGACAAAAGCGCTATAAGCGATGCGTCGTACTCAGGGAGCGCAAGTAGTGGAGAGTCAACGAGCTCCGTAATGGAAGGAAAGGTGAATTAAAACAGAGAAGTAGAGAGGAGAAGAGTACGGATTAGAGGAAGTAAGAAACCTGTCTCGCAGTACCGTGTAGCACTAAGGATCGTACAACGCTACAGAGCATTTTTTATTTATTTATTTATTTATTATTTAAAGTCGACGACAAACTATGGTCGACTGCATAATATAAAAGATATATAAATATACAACTCAAAAGATAAAATTTAAGATATATCGAGCTTTCAACAATGTTATATTACAAACAAAGAAATATTAATGAACATTACTATTTAATTTCAGAATATAATAATAATAAGAAATATGAGCAGAAATAAGATCTTATGCCGAAATCTTATACTGGCGGAATGCATCAGATTCCGCTCAGCATGATTTCGAAATGCAGTGGATCCCAATCTCCCTGTTGGAATGCAACAAGATTCCAATCAGCATGTCATGGGAATCCGGCAGTGCTAAGAGTAGTGTAATGAGGATACGCCATCACAAGGCATAAAAAAGTAACATGACCTGTGTTGTTGGAATGCACCGGATTCCAATCAGCTCGATGCCTGACCCATAAGATTATACTGCCGGAATGCATACGATTCCGGTCAGTGACTCATGAAAAAGCATGTTTTTTACGTTGTTGGAATGCACCAGATTCCAATCAACACAGTACTGTCTTGTTCCTTCTTAATGATACATGTTGATAAATGTTCCTCCATCCTTAAGCGAGATAGTTCCTGTTTTTTATCGAAGGAATAAAATGCCGGCAAATTAAGTTAGCTTGCATCTCTTAAATTAGATAGGCAAGTATTGCATTACGTATAGTGGCAAAAGTACATTCAAGACTGATGCAGCTATACAAGTCATTGTAGTGCGCGCACCAGATAAGAAGAGGATTATTTTTAGCAAAGTTTCGTCGACAAAGGGGTAAATAGAAAGGAACGTAGTGTCTGGATACTCTAAGGGGAACAGCAAAAAACAAGCGGCTGAGGAATCGACCCAACAGACTTTGAGGGTGGGCGCTATGAATGGGCTCGTGAGGTGGTAAAATATTGGAAGGTGTATGTCTCTAGCTTACCCGGAAATGAATGTAAGGCGGTAGACATGCCCATCGGAAGGGGAGACTATAATACAAAGCCTAGACATACCAGATGAATTTCCCACAAAGAGACCATCACCACCGATAATGCTTCCCAGAATCCTACTCCTAAAAGCGGCAGAGGTGGCCCAAGCCTTGGTTTACATGCACATGTAATGTGCTTTTTGTTTCTCTTCATCAAACTGAAAGATAACAATAAAAATTTCAAAGTTTTCCAGCGTTTAACATTACATTTTCATTACTTAGATTTGCCGATATGGAATTACATAAATAGAAATTGAAGTGTGAGTAGTCAAGGACATCAGTTAGGAATCAATCTGGCAAAATGAAACGGGCAGCAGGAGGAGACAATGAAAGTATTAAATTATCGAATTGAAAAAATAAAAATAAAGTTATAAATTGCATGAACAAAGCAAAAAATGAAATGTAATCAGGAAGAAATAACTACAATGTAACGCATAGATAAAACGCAGGCACTCACACAAACATATTTGTTCATAGATATTTGTACACAATTGTCACCGACAGATATCAGTTGCAACAATTGTCATAAAACACATAGATTTTTTCTTCCAATACAATAAAAATCTTAAATTCTACTTAACTTAACAAAATGGAGGAGAACATTTGCACATTTTTAGCTATCATACCCTGTGGGAAATAATGTTTATCTGAGCCTTGATGATTCGGAGGAGAATAGTTTTTTTTTATAATTTTATTAGGGGTTTTTTAAAATTTTATATAAATTTCCACTTCTGTTTTAGCATTCTCTGATGTACATACAAGCGGTTAAGCCAGAGATACAAATAGTTCTGCGCAAAACAAAAGGACTAAAATTTAAAACGATATTTTTTAACTTATGCTTAAACCACGGCCGCCGTGGTGTGATGGTAGCGTTCTCCGCCTACCACACCGAAGACCCTGTGTTCACGCCCCAGGCAAAGCAAAACCAAAATTTTAGAAACAAGTTTTTTTCAATTAGAAGAAGATTTTTCGAAACGAGTCGCCCCTCCGCATTGTGTGGCAAGCACTCCGAGTGTATTTCTGCCATGAAAAGCTCTCAGCGAAAACTCATCTGTCTTGCAGATGCCGTTCGGAGTCGGCATAAAATTAGTAGGTCTCGTCCCCCCAATTTGTAGGAAAAATTAAAAAGGAGCACGACGCAAATTGGAAGAGAAGCTCGGCCTTAAATCTCTTCGCGCCTTTCATTTTTTC
This sequence comes from Eurosta solidaginis, assembly GCF_040869045.1. Lineage (NCBI taxonomy): Eukaryota > Metazoa > Arthropoda > Insecta > Diptera > Tephritidae > Eurosta > Eurosta solidaginis. Next base: position 320,911,434 of record NC_090319.1, on the reverse strand, counting down.
TTTATTTATTTATCGAAGTGGATAATCGATATTTACAGAAGATACGATTTTTCTATTCATTGTTTTCGTTTTTACTATTATCCTAATATTCTGAAATATTGAATTGTCTTTATGAAAAGAGGGGCTGGAATAAGTAGGTGCGCCATGAATGAGCCAGTATTTCCTTAAAATATAATCCGACCGTAGTTCATTCTGTACTCAAACCAATAAAATCTAGAACTGGACTTTGAATTTTCTATTCACGACACTAATATTTTGTGCCGAATATTAGCATTTCTAACATCACTATGCTGTTGGTAAATAAACACAGCGACATTAAGGCAGTTACAAACATACACAGAAGGCAACAAAGAATATTTTACACACATAACCAGCAGCTTGAAGTAAAGATATTGTAACGAATTTTCTGCAAATCCTCTTATTTGAAATCCTCTGCTAAGTTCGAATCACTAAACTGTTGAATAAATAACTCCAATATTGAATAATGGAAAAATGGCCTTTATTAAATTACTTCACAATATCACTTATACTTTGCTACTCGCTGTCTTAATAACCAAACTGATTGATAACTCAAATGAAACTCTACTATTGGCCGCCAGATTGCGTGCTTAATCAAACTGATTGATAGCTCAACTCAAACTGAATTACAGCGCCTCTTCATCTGTTGCCTTTTATACCCTTTGGTTTCCTCGTTCGCATTTTTCCAGAATGTACTAGCATTGTCCATGAGCTCTCAAACTTCTCAGCTATATGCATGTGTTTGCGCGTTGACTCTCCGCTGCTCGTATTCGTACATGTTACATATGTGTATACGCAATTATTTATTCGTTTATGTAGATACATAAAGATTGAATTATTGATGTGAATGTTTGTAGTTTACAGTCTCTCGCGCGCACATAGGCGTATAAGTAAATGCATCTGTGTGTGAAATCTCTCTGGGCTGCCTTATATATGTGTATACTTGATTTGATTATTAACGTAAATACTGTTTGGCATGGCCTTAGCATCGTCTTAGTGATGGGATAACTTAGTGATGCTAATATCCGTGACACTGCCCTCCACCTAAGTCTGATCGTCCCGATCAGACAAATCTCTCAATCTAAACGTTGCCACCCTTTCCAAATGGACCACTTTCATTTTGGTTCGTGGTTTACCGATGGTTTGTATGCGGTACACTACATCGTTGATCCGTTTTACAACTTTGTATGGGCCTTCCCAATTACACTGCAATTTCGGGGACAAACCTTTTTTACGTTGTGGGTTGTATAACAGCACCAAATCTCCTTCCTGAAAACCTTCTGAATTAATTGCTTTATCATATCTGGCTTTCATCTTGTCACTCATAATCTTTGTTCGTTGCCTTATTAGATCATGTATTTCTCTTAGCTCTTCTTCCAAATCACTACTGGATTTCCTGACATTTCTCTCCGCATTGACATCTATCCCAAACTTCAAATCAGCTGGCAATCTAAGGTCATCGCCAAAAATTACTTTTGCAGGGGTTTGGCCCGTTGTCTCATGCACTGCTGATCGGTAAGCCATCAAGAATAATGTAATGCGGGTATCCCATTCTTTATGGTACTTGTCTACTACTTTCCTTAAGTGCTCATCCAATGTTCTATTGAATCGTTCTACCATACCATCGGATTGAGGATGCAATGCAGTTGTCCGTGTTTTTCGAATGCCCAATGACTTACACATTTCCTGGAACACAGCTGATTCGAAATTCCTGCCTTGGTCAGAATGTAACTCCATTGGTACACCATACCTTGCAACCCATTCGTTTTTAACCACTTCTGCTACTGTTTCTGCTTCTTGGTTTGGGATTGGGTATACCTCTGGCCATTTACTGAAATAATCCATAACCACCAGTACGTATTTGTTTCCGCGGTTGCTAGTAGGAAATGGACCTGCGACATCCATGGCGATCCTTTCAAATGGCGCACCTGAGTTGTACTGCTTCATCTGACTTCGTGTTCTGGGCCTTTTCGCTCTGCTGCAAACCTCGCAGTTCGCAATCCACTCAGTGACCGACTGACGGCAACCAAACCAATAGAATCTCTGTTTAATCTTCTCGAGCGTCTTCGTGATTCCAAGATGACCTCCGCTTGGACCATTATGCAGCTCGCTGAGCACGTCAGGAATCCTCTTTCTGGGAACAACTATCAGTTTATACTTGTATTTACCATCCTCACTCTCCCATACTCGATGAAGGCAACCGGATATCAATTCTAAACTGTTCCACTGTGCCCAATATGACTTCGCAATGGGACTCTCTGCTGAGATCTCTTCTCTGTTTGGTCTTTCATTTCGTTCGAGCGCTTGCATAACACGTGACAGATCTGCATCTTCTAGCCGGCACTTTCTTAGCTGTTCCTTGTCCCATTCATCTGTACATGTTATATTCATTAGTCGGACATCTATAATGTCTTCTTTAGCCTCGGCTTTTGAACAGTGCTTGCATTCCAAACTACATGGTCTTCGTGACATTGCATCAGCATTTCCATGGGTACTACCTTTTCGATGCTCAAGGGAAAAGTCGTAGCTTTGTAGTCGCTCGATCCACCGTACCAATTGTCCTTCCGGATTACGGAACTGCAGAAGCCATTTCAACGCTGCGTGATCTGTCCTGACACGGAATCGCTGGCCGTAGAGGTATTTGTGAAAATGTTTAATGCACTCTACCAATGCCAACAGCTCTCTCCGCGTAACATAGTAGTTCCTCTCTGGTTTTCCAATCGAACGGCTGTGATATGCAACTACCTTCTCCTGTCCATCGACCAGTTGTGATAAAACGCCTCCTATAGCATATCCACTCGCATCTGTATATAGAATAAATGTTGCTCCTGGAATCGGATATGCTAACATTGGGGCAGTGCATAAACGCTCCTTCAATGTTTGGAAAGCCACTTTTTGCTCCTTCTTCCATTTAAAAGCTTTGTTTTTTCTTGTAAGCTCATGGAGGCTATGGGCTACGTTGGAAAAATTTGGTACAAATCGGCGGTAATATGTGCACAGCCCAAGAAAACTTCTCAATTCATGTAGGTTCTGTGGTCTTGGCCAATCCTTTACTGCCTCTATCTTTTCATTCGCTGTACAGACACCTTCTGTAGTTACCTTGTGGCCCAAATAATTTACTTCCTTTTTAAACAGCGTACACTTTTTGGAACTTAACTTCAGACCAGCGCCAGCTATTCTCTGGAAAACTTCCTCCAAGTTCTTAAGATGTTCATCAAAACTCTTGCCCAATACGATGATGTCGTCCAGGTACACCAAGCATGTTTTCCAATGTAGTCCTTTCATTATCTGGTCCATGAGTCTCTCAAAAATAGCTGGTGCATTACAAAGTCCAAAAGGCATCACTGTAAATTGCCAAAGACCATCACCGACACTGAAGGCTGTTTTCTCTTTATCTTCCTCCTTCACCTCAACTTGCCAGTAGCCGCTTTTCAAGTCCAGTGTAGAAAACCATTTCATACCAGAGAGCGAGTCCAGAGTGTCGTCGATTCTTGGCAATGGGTAGCTATCCTTTTTCGTAACGTCATTCAACTTCCGGTAGTCAACGCAAAACCTCATTTTTCCATCCTTCTTCTTTACAAGTACTACCGGTGAGCTCCAGGGACTAGCTGATGGTTCGATGACGCCGCTGTCGCTCATTTCTTGTATAATTTGACTCACCACTTCCCGCTTCGCCAGTGGAACACTACGTCGAGCTTGACGTATCGGCCTCGCGTCTCCAGTGTCAATTTGATGTTTCACAACATTGGTGCGGCCTGGTTTGGAACCATCCTGGTCAAATATGTTTGCGTACTTTAGGAGCAGTTGCTTTGCCTTACTGTGATAATCTTCCTCTAGCCCCTCCGTCCATTCCGTGATGTCATTTGAAAGATCAGTGTTACTAGATGAAACGTGTTCCTGGAGCTGTTCACAGTTAATAATTACTTTAGCCTCTTGGCATCTTCCCAAAATAGCTCCTTTAGTCAGTTTGAGTGGTGACTTGAACTCATTGAGTACTCTTACCGGAATACGTCCATCTTGTTTTGTCATAGCCAGGGTTTTTCCTACAAGTATGTTCAGTGCTGATTTATTTGCTGCTTCGACAACCCACAATTTGTTTGTCCCACAATCTCCATCAACCTTTGCCCAGATGACTGCTTCTGATTTTGGTGGTATTTGCTGACTCTCTTCCACCAGCACTCGTTTACTGCTGTAGCCTCTCTCGTAGCCGAAATTAAGTGGCACCTCCATGTTCTTATATCGCATCGTCTTGCTTTGCGTATCGATCTTGATGCCTTGGTTGATTAAGAAGTCCACTCCAATTATGATTTCATCAATAATACCTGCCACTATAAAATTGTGAAGTACCGTGACGTTCCCAATGGCAACTTCACATTCTACTTCTCCAATTACCTGGGTGTCCTCTCCCGTGGCTGTACGTAATCTTGCTCCAAGCAATGGTCTTATCTTCTTGTTGACTAAATCTGATCGAATGATGGAATGGGATGCACCCGTATCTACAGTCAGTAAACGTTCCTTTCCCTCCACATATCCTGCGACAGTAATATTGCTTGACCTTCTTCCAATTTGCGAGATAGAGATTATGGGGCATTCAATTGTGGGAGCCAGCTGTCGCCCCTTGCGGCTGACTCGCTTTAGTTTAACGATTGAGTGGATTTGGAGATTTGCTCGTCTCCTTCAGCTCTGCGTTTACGGCCACCCACATTGTTCGAACTATTGGAATTGCTACTGCAATGACGTGCAATGTGACCTGGGTTACCGCACTTGAAACATTTCATAACTCCGGCATTTTTCTGTTGTGATCCCTTCAGGGATTCCAAAATTGTATCTACCCACTCTGGCCTTTCTACTTCCGCACGATGAGCTTTGTACGCTGGTTTACTCAATAATGACGCCGTTTCCTGAGTCAATGCATGGGATACCGTTTCAGAAAATGTTTGCTTTGGGTTCGCGTATGTGGCTCGCTTCGTTTCGACGTCCCGTATGCCATTTATAAAGCTCTGAATCTTCACTCTTTCCGTATATTCCACGGGTGCATCTACATTTGAAAGATGAGCCAATCTTTCAATGTCAGAAGCAAACTCCTGCAAAGTCTCGTTAGCTTTTTGGTAGCGGTTTTGCAATTCTATTTGAAATATCTGTTTCCTGTGTTCGCTTCCGTATCGCCGTTCTACAGCAGCCATCAATGAGTCATAACTGTTCCGTTCGTACTCTGGAATAGTCTGTAAGATTTCGGCAGCTGGTCCTTTCAATGCTACGAAGAGTGCGGCAACTTTATCTTCCACATTCCAGTTGTTCACTGCTGCGGTCTTCTCAAACTGTAGCTTAAAGACCTGGAAAGGAACAGAACCGTCAAAGGATGGTGTTTCTACCTTTGGATTACTCGCTGAAACTGCTGGACGATTTAATTGAAACTGTTGAATCCGATCTTTCAAAGCATCCACCTCAGCTTTCATTTTATCTTGTCGTTCACTAAAACCCTCCAACTGCGATGATATGCGATCTTATTGCGCTTTCAACTGCTGAGCCAACTGGGATATCATATATGTCTTCTGTTCTTCCAGTTGCGATGCCATATATGTCCTCTGTTCTTCCAGTTGAGATGACATTTGCGACGACATTTCTGAAATACGCGTTTCTTGTGCTTCCATTTGTGATGACATATACGTTTTCTGTTCTTCTAGTTGAGATGTTATTTTTTTTTATTTATTTATTTATTTATTTATTATTTAAAGTCGACGACAAACTATGGTCGACTGCATAATATAAAAGATATATAAATATACAACTCAAAAGATAAAATTTAAGATATATCGAGCTTTCAACAATATTATATTACAAACAAAGAAAGATCAATGAACATTACTATTTAATTTCAGAATATAATAATAATAAGAAATATGAGCAGAAATAAGATCTTATGCCGAAATCTTATACTGGCGGAATGCATCAGATTCCGCTCAGCATGATTTCGAAATGCAGTGGATCCCAATCTCCCTGTTGGAATGCAACAAGATTCCAATCAGCATGTCATGGGAATCCGGCAGTGCTAAGAGTAGTGTAATGAGGATACGCCATCACAAGGCATAAAAAAGTAACATGACCTGTGTTGTTGGAATGCACCGGATTCCAATCAGCTCGATGCCTGACCCATTAGATTATACTTCCGGACTGCATACGATTCCGGTCAGTGACTCATGATAAAGCATGTTTTTTCGTTGTTGGAATGCACCAGATTCCAATCAACACAGTACTGTCTTGTTCCTTCTTAATGATACATGTTGATAAATGTTCCTCCATCCTTAAGCGAGATAGTTCCTGTTTTTTATCGAAGGAATAAAATGCCGGCAAATTAAGTTAGCTTGCATCTCTTAAATTAGATAGGCAAGTATTGCATTACGTATAGTGGCAAAAGTACATTCAAGACTGATGCAGCTATACAAGTCATTGTAGTGCGCGCACCAGATAAGAAGAGGATTATTTTTAGCAAAGTTTCGTCGACAAAGGGGTAAATAGAAAGGAACGTAGTGTCTGGATACGCTAGGGGGAACCGCAAAAAACAAGCGGCTGAGGAGGTCCGCGGAATCAATTTCTCCAATAATGAGCTTATGGATGAACAATACCCCCAGTAATATTCTCCGATTTTCCAGAGTGGGTAAGTTAATAAGAAGAAGTCTACTTCTGTATGGAGGAAGGTGGAGACTTGAGTCCCAATTAAGGCCGCGCAATGAAAATATCAAAAATTGCTTTTGAACTGACTCAAGACGCTTTATATGCTTTTGAGAAACAGGGGACCAAACGCATGAGCAATACTCGAGTATTGGACGAACCAGCGATGTGTAAAGAACCTTAGTGAGGTACGGATCATCGAACTCTTTAGCCCATCTTTTAACAAATCCAAGTAAACCCAACGCTTTGTTGGCTATAGATGAAATATGCATGTTAAAATTCAATTTCGGATCAAAAAGGACACCTAGATCATTTGCAATAGATATACGCTCCAAAGGCGTACCATCTATTACATAAGATTTCAATGCTGGCTTCACTTGGTGAAATGTCATATGCTTACATTTAGAGCAATTTAAAGCTAATAAATTTGTTGTGCACCAACATTGGAACGAGTCCAAGTCGGCCTGAAGAAGATCCAAGGAACTCAAATCGGTAGGACAGTAAGTGTAGCAAAGTTTTACATCATCCGCATACATTATAGTATGGGAATATAATATTGTCTGTGGCAAGTCATTAATGAAAAGGGCAAAGAGCAAAGGGCCTAGATGACTTCCCTGTCTGTCTTTTGCGATTCCAGTTGAGAGGCCACTGTTGATGTTTGAGCAGATATTGCAGCCAAAATCATGTTCAAGTCTGTGCTGGTAACCGTCTGCGATGTTTCGTTTTTCTCTTCAATTTTTGTTGTCTCCTCGCCATCAAGGTGAAAGACATACTCTTCCACATCAATTCCTTCTGCTTCCATTGCCTCTCGTAGCCGTGCCTGAAGTTCGAGTTTAACGCCGCTTGTATTCAATCCACGGCTCTCCAACTCCTTCTTCAGTTGCTGGATCTTTAATTCACTGAACTTTGTCATATCCTTGTTGTCTTCTGGAATTTATTCAACAATTCCTCTTCTTTTTTTTCTGCAAATCCTCTTATTTGCAATCCTCTGCTAAGTTCGAATCACTAAACTGTTGAATAAATAACTCCAATATTGAATAATGGAAAAATGGCCTTTATTAAAGTACTTCACAATAACACTTATACATTGCTATTCGCTGGCTTAATAACCAAACTGATTGATAACTCAAATGAAACTCTACTATTGGCCGCCAGATCGCATGCTTAATCAAACTGATTGATAGCTCAACTCAAACTGAATTACAGCGCCTCTTCATCTGTTGCCTTTTATACCCTTTGGTTTCCTTGTTCGCATTTTTCCAGAATCTACTAGCATTGTCCATGAGCTCTCAAACTTCTCAGCTATATGCATGTGTTTGCGCATTGACTCTCCGCTGCTCGTATTCGTACATGGTACATATGTGTATACGCAATTATTTATTCGTTTATGTAGATACATAAAGATTGAATTATTGATGTGAATGTTTGTAGTTTACAGTCTCTCGCGCGCACATAGGCGTATAAGTAAATGCATCTGTGTGTGAAATCTCTCTGGGCTGCCTTATATATGTGTATACTTGATTTGATTATTAACGTAAATACTGTTTGGCATGGCCTTAGCATCGTCTTAGTGATGGGATAACTTAGTGATGCTAATATCCGTGACAATATTATATGTACATATACATATGTAGTCAGTAGTAAGAGCGAAGAAGAAAGAAAAACAATCACATCTAAGGACAGAAGTTGTTACCCACACATACACATGAATATAACTAGAAGAAAAACATAAACTACAGATATACATATAACTACTATATCTGTAGTATAAAAAAACAATTGTTCCAGAAGGCATGTTCGCGTAAGGTTTAGACCTTAGGAGAAATAGATAATCGTGGCTAACCTAGATTATAAAAGCAGTGGGGTACAAGCGATAATCAATCATTTTGAATTAAAGACGCTATTAGTGAAGTATGCGATAATTGTAATTGTTAATTACTATTCCTAAAGTAGTACAAATAAAGACCCTTTTGCCATACTGAATGTTAGAGTTATTTATTCGACAGTTCAGCGATTCGAACGTTAACAGAAGGTGCATAATAATCAGAAATTCCAAAAATTCGTTACAATATCCATTCCGGATGAAGTGAGAGTTATCAAGGCTCTTTACAGAGAGATATAACAAGAAACCTTTGCAGTAAAAACGCATCAAAAACGCAGTAAATGCCAGTTGAGTTCATGTAATCTCCATTTGTTAAACCACAAATTGTATGTTAATGACTTTTTGCGCATATAAAATGCAAATGATCAGTTTATAGAGTTGTATATCGGTTAGTTTTGTATATCTCATTACGTTTATTAGTTTCATAATAACGACTAGTATAATGAGTGTAACAGTTGAAGCTGTTTGGCTATGTCGACCGTTGCAACACAATTATGTTGCATAAGCATTTCCCTACTGACGTTACGGAATTTACAGGCATAAAAATCGGATTTCCGTATAGCATTAAAAAGCTAAGTTTGGAAATGATTACAATATATGAGTTACTATTATGTTATAGGTAAGGGCGAGTATGCAACTTATGACCGGTTTTCAATTTCTTCGATAACATAAAAACTATGCTGCTCGTCTCATCTTAAGCGGCCGAAGTGGAAGGGCTAATCTCTAGTAAACTTGAACTAAGTTTATACTTGCACTGAAAAAGCAGGTATTCAAATAAGCAAGCTTTAACTAGAGTTCCTTATTTTTTTATGTTTGAATTTGGTCGAAGCTCAGCGTTTGTTAAAGCTGAAAGTGAGCATATTTTTGACCTCAACATAATAACTTAGAAGCGGATCAATATTTAAAAAATAAAAAAAATATATTAAATCCTTGGCACTATTTTCCTACGAAGACATTTAGGTCGAGCTTCTCTTTCAATTACCGTCGTACTCCTTTTAGTTTTTCCGGCGGGATGGGACCTACATGATTCATACCTACTCTGAACGGCAACTGAAATGAGGATGAATTTTTACTGAGAAGCAGAAATACACTCGGAGTGTTTGTCCTATCGCTCCCGAGCGGCGATCTCGCTTAGAAAAACTTTCATCTAATTGAAAAACTTTTTTCAAAATTTTCGGTGTTGTTTTGTCCGAGAGTTGAAACGAGTACCTTTGGTGTGGTAGGTGGAGTACGCTACCACCACACCACGGCGGCCGCCGGCGAATATTTAGACCACCATTATTTCTGGTCAAATCTCTTTTAAAAACTTCTATGTCCTGGATGAAAGCCTTATTTCAGGAGATTCAAGCAGCTTTTGACAGTAATGCCTTCAGTGAACCCGGAATTGCCCGTAACGGCATAGCACGACCTGGTAAAATATCTGTGCTAAAGCGCATTTGTATTCATACCAAAAAGCCGAAAAGTGAAAGCACTAATCAGAGGTGAGCGAAATTGTTTAATGACCGCAGCTTCCAGCAGACTTTCTAATAAAGTAAAGAACAGCAAACTACTCTTGTACTCAGAGCTCTACAGAGAAGGCTTAGATATTTCTAGAGATATCGAACGAGATTAGTGCGAAAATTTTGAGCGGAAATATGAAAGCTTGGAAGAAAGTTAGTGCCGGCATGAATACTTTCTCGAGATAATTGATTCTCTTGTGGAACTTAATCAATATCCGTGTGGTATATTTGATTCTGAGCTATTCATGTGTATACCAATGGCTCAAAGTTAACGGAAGGGGTCGGATCTTCTTTTTACTGTGTCGATCTAGAAATAAGTAGATTCTGCAGACTGCCAGATTACTGCAGCGTCTTTCATGCGGAAATTATACCGTGCTTAACCTGCAGTCGCGTCAATATATACATTGGTAGTCAGGCGGCAATTAAGGCAACACACAGTACTCCATCAAGAAGTCTTCTGGAATGCAAAGAAATATTGGAAAAGCTTCGCTCAGGCCGGACCATGTCGTCTATATAAAGGGATAATGGCCTATGAGCTGGCAAATGAGGATGCATTACTCGCTGAATCAACGATAGACGTCCAAACTCGTTTAGGAGAAATCAAAAAATTCCATCATCCACCAAGGAGGAGGGCGTGGACAAAAGTGCGGGGCTGGAAAATTTCTAAGATCATGTGCAAAGCCTACTATATTAGACTCACAAAGAAGCCCATATCATAGGCCTCGTGAGTAACAGCAGGTGTCGGAAGTGCCAGCAAGTGAAAGATACGGGCCAGAACGTTCTGTGTTTCAAGCTATTAGGGGCGGAAGAGCTGCCAGATGTCGGGACAGTAGTTAAGCTCGACCCTAGAAAACTTCTAGTAATTCCCAAGAGGATGGAGTTATTCTATAACATAAGTCCTGGAATCTGATTGGGCTTTTTCCGTTTGGCTGTCAAACAAATTCTGGTAACACTATGGACACGTTTAGTCCATCTGAGGTCTTCATTTACCGGCCAGTTCAACCTAGCCTAATCGTTTTTCCCTGGCGTTCCGGTTCATAAGCAGCTCTTCATGCACTACCGACCCTTGTGGGCTCTATATGAGGTCCTGGCGTTCAACCAACCAACCAAGCCAGCTTTATGATGAATTGTGTAAAAATACGTAGCCAAGGAAATTAATCACAAAAACTAAAGACCTGCGGCAAGTATGCCGTTCAAGGAGTGTCTTAATTGCTCCAACAACAAAAACAACCAATCAGTCTCTGGATTAAACCAAAAACGGCACGCCTTTTAAATGCAAAATTGAGAGAGGGATCCCTCGTATATAGAGGATTCACTATAGATGCCCCTATAGATTTCTGGAGAGTTCAGGAGAAAATCGTGTCGCGATCGTAAGCACACTTTTGGTGGTCCATTAATTCAGCGGCTTCCAAATGGTTGCCTGGTCAAAGGAAGATTTTCATGCATCCTGTGCAATATTTCTATGAGTGAGTTTCGTATGGTCGTAAGGTGGATTGACTTTATGCAATGGAGTTCCTACGAAATTCAAACTTTTTTTGAAATATTTTACGACAAGTTATAAACTCATACTGCCCTTGATTGGAGTAGATATGTGGACCCCGAAGTAAGAAGAAAATGATGAATAGTTCTTTGACTACTTTTGCAACCGATTCTAAGGAGTGGAATGCTAACTAATGCTCTTACCATTAAGGAATTCATTGTTATAGTCAAATGGAGATTAAGGTGCATTAAGGTCAACAATGACGAAGTAGACATGTCCTAATTAATCTTAAGGGTATTTATCATCTCGGTCTCGTTTAATGAAACAACTTTCGAAGAGGCGCGCTGTAGGGGATTCGGAGCTCCGCTGACTATCTGAAGTCAGTTGTGTGTCAGGTTTGCATCTATTTAGCATTGACGAAAACTGTCGGAAGGTAATATATCTTGCAAACTAGCGAGCTCATTTAGCCATATATAACGATTTCCGGAAGTGATTTGACAAACACTTCGAGTGTATTTCTGTCATGAAAAGCTTGTCAGCGAAAATTCATTCATCTTGAAGATGCCTTTTGGAGTCGGAGTTATGTACATAGGTCCCGTCCAATCAGTTTGTAGGAAAAATTAATTGGAGCACGACGCAAATAGGAAGAGAAACTTGGCCTAAAAATCTCTTCGGAAGTTATTACGCTTTTAATTTATTTATTTAACGATTTGTGCAATAAACCGATTAATTATAGAATTTTGTCCTTTCACACAGCCGATCGAATGCACAGTTATCCGTGTGACTCAGCATGCAAAACAACCTCTTAAATTTTTTCGGGAATGATGATGATGAGAAGTACGTAAATATATCCCGGCTTCTTCGGATCCTTAGTTAGTTAGCGCGTGGTTAGGTTAGGTAGAACTGAGTCCGTAGTGTTACCAGAAGTTTATTTTAACGACCAAACTGAAAACCCTATCAAAAAAAGGACCTCTTCTTATAAAATAAATCCGCCTTCCTGGCAAATACTAGAAGCTTTCTATGACTTAAGCTATTTGATGCTTCTAAATCTGACAACTGTATCACTCCTAATAACTGCAGTCCTAGCCTGGCAAACACAGGACATGAGCACAAAATGTGCTCGACCGTTCATTCCTCCAATCCACATTTCCTACGTCTGCTATCACTGACCAAGCCTAATTTAAATGAATGTGACGCCAGGCAGAAAACCCGTCATGAGTCTACAGTCCTCTCTTTTTAATGATAGATGCAACTTTGTTAGTCTAAGGTTGTAAGACCTACACATGATCTTCGACACTTTACAGCACCGCGCATGAAACCAACCCCTTTGCTGCTTGGCTGATCATGTGTAACTCTCGCCTTGTCTTAATCTCGCCCAATCAAATTGCGATGTCTACGAAGAAAGATTCAAGGCATGCGCCTTTTTAGCTAGTTCATTCGCTCTTTCATTCCCATCTATTCCCATATGCCCTGGGACCCAATAGAGATGTACGCTTTTCCCTGTCACGATTCTCTCCAGAGACTCATTACATACTAACACGCATTTAGATGATGTGCTATGCGAGATTATTGCTTTAAGTGCTGCTTGTCTGTCAATATAAAAGTAAACACGGCTGCAGGTTAAGCTAATCTCTTCCTGTGTTTCTACCGCTTTGGTTACGGCTACTATTTCCGCTGGAAAAACGCTACAGTAATCTGGCAGTTTGTATGATCTATTTATTTTCGGATCAGCACACTATACCGCATACCCTACACCTTCTACTACTTTGGAACCATCTGTGTACACATGTATCGCCTCGCCCGCAATTTGAGCACCCTCGTGCCAACGATCCACCACTATTGTGGTTTTAATATCTCCCTCGAAGCGCAGATAGGGAATAAGGTAGTATGTTCGTCCTGTATTTGGTGATGCTATACTACTAACCAACGCGAGATTGCGAGCGATTTTATCTACCAACCATGGTTGTATATTTCCTGAGTTTCTTATGTTCAGCCTTTGCGACCACCGTGTTATGATGGTACCGTGCTCCGTCTACAACACCGGAGATACTTGGAGTTATAGGTTCAAAGTTTCTCAGTGAAAACTCATCTCCCTGGCAGATGCCTTTCGGAGTCAACAACAAACATGTAGGTCCCATTCCGCCAATTTGTAGGAAAACTTTAAAGTAGTATGACGCAAATTGGAAGAGTAGCTCGGTCTAAAATATCTTTGAAGGAATCAGTGGTTTAATTCAAACGGAAGTTCCCAACATTCTTAAATAAACCGAAGCTCCGTCATATCCCTCGCTATATGTCTACATATTTACGTACATACCCTGCAAAAATCGCGAGTACTCCATGCATGCATGTATGGAGTACTCGCTATGGACCAATTAACATTGCGATGTTCTACGGCCGGACCATATACTCCAGCTCCGCATTACATCAGAGTAATCCATGGAGTACCCACAGTCCAATAAACATCGTGTAGTGATTACAATCGTCAAAAACGAGCAATGATCGGCTTACAACATGTTCGTGTAGAAACATGAGTTGGTCCATCGCTGCATTACAGTGGAGTAGAATGGAAAGTACTCCAGTGGACCACATGGTCCAACGATTTTTGCAGGGTATGAATGTATGCTAACGAGCTTCGAGTGAAAATTAACATGACTGGCGCAACAATATAGCTAATCCTTTATCTTTTGCTTGCAACCGCTTGCAACACCGCTTCACCACTTTCACACTCCCAACATACATTCATACATTCATACATATATACTGACAACTTTTTCCTGTCATTAATGGAAAGCGTATTTAAATGCTTTGCTTACTGCAATTTCACAAAAACAAAGACAATCCAAGCTACTCGGATTAAATAGATTTTCAATGTTATGACGAAGTAGCAGTTGTGTGGCGCCTCGACATGGGGCAAAAGGACAATGAAAAGTAGTTAACATTACTCTATGAAAGTCAGCGAAATTGTCATGGTTTGCCAGCTGAGCTGCTGCAGGCACATCACCAATTATGTACACCAATCTGAATATTATTATGTTTTTAATAAAGAAAAAGAGAGAAAGAAAATTTAAAAAATATTATAACAAATGAAAGCTATATATATATAAAAAAATATGAAAAATTGTGGCGCAAAAATTTGGCTTTTGTGGTTGATTTACACGGCTTTGTGAATTTTTTGTGTTCAAAGCCCCGCAAGTAGGTTAGGTTTTACTGGTTCATCTGAAAAAAAAAAATGGCGTACCCTTCTTAGCAGCTGCAGCCAAAGAGAAGCCAGGCTGCTCAGCCAGGCCGCTTTAAAGGCAGTAGAATACAATGTGATAGAATCGGATATCGTGCGGAGGAGACGGACTTCGCTGGAATTCATAAGGCACTTAAATGTCTCCCTTTGCTGGGTTCAAGGCACAGCGATGTTGAATGGAATGAATTCGCAGAGGCGATGGCAAGAAAAGGTTCCGAAATGAGCAAGGGCAAGCCGAGTAGCTCCGTAATACCACCGCTGGATTAACTTCTATAACAATGAACTTGCTGTGGAACAACCGGGATGATTGCTTCTCAAACAAAACAACACTGCAGTGAAAATGCTTACGGGTGTCATTACATGTCATTGCGCCATTGCAACAATGCTTCGACGGTGGCGTATACCAACAAACTTCCTCTGAGGAAGCTGTCAGAATGTGGAGGAAGAGGAGTCGATTTATCATTTTCCCTGCCGGTATTCTCGACTGCAACCAAGGCGACTCAGATAAATGTCGACCAGTGGATGTGTAGAAAATTACCATGAACGCTACTTTGAACTTGGTTGCCAATTGAAAATTAAAGTATCTCGGCAATCAAAAATTGTGCTTTACAATCACTTATCCTACCCATCATCCTATATGGTGCAGAAGCATGGACCTTAATAATATCAATGAAGCGGCTCTGGGAGTGTGCGAGAGAAAAGTTTTTCAAAGAATTTACGAACCTCTCCGCTTTGACGACGTCACCGAAGAAGATTTAATTATGCTGCACGAGCTTTACGCACGCATCAACATAGTGTAGCGAATTAAAACGCAGTGGTTACCGTGGATAGGCCATGTAATGGAAATGAAAGATGACGTTCCGCCTAAGAATGCATTTTTATCGGCACCCGCCTAAGGAAGCAAATGAAGAGGGCGCCCCTCACTCCGATGGGAGGATCAGGTAGAAAACGATTTAAGTTCCTTTGGTTGTTGTTTTTGTTGTAGCGAAAAGGAAGACCCGAAGGCCTTGGGGAGTGTTATCGATGTTGGTGGTCCTTTGTCGGGTGCAAATCCCGAACGTTCCGGTAACGAGCGCCATAAATGTACTAGCCCGACCATCTCGAGAACGATTTGGCATAATCAAATGTAACCGTCTAGGCCATAACGCCCTCCCACCCCTTAGATCCATCAGGAGTTCGGGGTCGCCAGAGCCTCGGCTGTTAATGAAACAGGATTTGCCAAGGGTGGCTGAGTTTGACAATTGTGTTGGAGAAGCTATATATTGCGCTGACAACCCTTTGAGAGGGTTGCTCTACACAACCCCTTGAATCAATTTGGTATTTTAGTCGCCTCTTACGACAGACATACCTACCGTGGGTATATTCTAAGCCCCCCTAACCCGCTGGGGCAAATTACCTCGGTGTGAACAATTGGCGCGAGTTAGCAGAGCGAAGAAGTGACTGGCGCGCCAATTAAGTAAGTAAGTTATTAAACGAATTTGGTGAACAAAAATCATCATTAATTGCCAAACGAAAAATCATCACGACTATATCTTATATTTTAATTTAACAAAATTGCGTGCTGCACTGTGGTGCATTTACAACAGCGAACAGAAAAATAGGACTAACAATTTTTATCCAATTTTGAAAATTTAATTTTTATTTTTTATTTTTGATATTTTAGGAAAAAACTTTTATGAATTTTGCAACTGAAACTACGCAAAGTAATTTCAAAAACATTTTCGAAAAAAATTCGAAAAAAATTCAAACTCTTTCTTTGGAGTTCTCTGAAGTTGTTTGAGTATGCAGTGTTACAGCACTATCAATTTTATCAATTTTAATCTAACAAAGTGCAAGTTCTAGGTCTTCGAAAGTGAAAGATGTTTCCCCAAAAGGTGTTTCAGATTTTCTTCCATATAAAAAAACTAAGTATCGAGGAAAATCCAAAACCTCCTTGGGAAAACAAATAGTGGTTAATCAATGTGAAATTTGAGAGACCTAGAACTTGCACTTTGTTAGAATAAAATGGATAAAATTAAAAATCTGCATACTCGAAAGAATTCAAAGCGCTCGAACTGAGAAGTTCGCAATTTTTATAATATTTTCTCGAATTTTCGAACATTTGAGAATGGCTTGCATATTTAAGTAAAGCTGCAAGACTTATAGAATTTTCTTTCGTAAAATATTGAAAATAAAACCGATGAATTTAACTGAAGAAATATTTGCATTCCCATTTTTCTTTGCTGCTGTATTTGTTGACAGTGGTTTTATTTTATTATTTTTTTTTTTTTTTGGTACGAGTAAATTTTAATTATTCAGAGCACCATACAAGCAACCAAGCAACATTGTCACAAATAGCCTTCACTATATACAAATATGGACGCAGTTTTATATTTAACCATTTTCCATCCCACACATTAAACACAGACAAACTTACATACATATGTACAAGAAATAATCGATATTTCAACTTGAGCTAAAGGTGTTGGAAACGCTTTATTCTTATCATCACTTTTTTGTACATTGGGACGGGTCGATTTGTATGGACGAAAGTTAACCGATATCGCGCCAGGGATTTTCGATAGGGCTCAGGAAAAAATAATTCCACTACGCATACCCAAAAAAAATTTTTCGAGCCTGCCAAAAAAAAAAATGGCGAAAGGGTAAATTTTTCGACCAAAACACTCCCCAAAACCCAAAAAATATATATTTTTTTTCAAAACGCTATTGTAAAAACTCTGGCAATAACAGTTTTATAAAAAAAAAAACAAATTTTTTTTTTTGGTGGTTTGAGGAGTGTTTTGGTCGAAAAATTTACCCTTTCGCCATTTTTTTTCGGAGGCTCGAAAATTATTTTTTTGGGTATGCGTAGTGGAACTTTTTTTTCCTTAGCCCAAATCCTATCGAAAAATCGATGGCGCGATATCGGCTAATAAATCGACCCAGTCTAGTGTACATCCTTTTGGTGTTGCATTGCAATATGCTTGGCTATGAATTCGAGCCCAGCTTGCAAATACACATATCTACCATTTTTGGAGCATCATTGGCCATCATCGCTAAACTTGTCAGCTACATATTCGCGTCCATCAAGCACTATAAGTAAACGAATAATAGCAATTGAAATTGATAGCTGTAGGCGTTGAGTGGGTAGAAAGGTAAAATAATGCTTGTTTGAAAACTATAATGACCATGAAGGTAATGGAGGCAGTGAATCGCTTCCTGTTAAGGGCAAATTTTTGTTTATCAGCTTTCCGTCAGTCTGTGGACAGAATATATCACAGCAAGCTCAATATGGCACAACTAACACCACCACAACCAGCAATAAATTTGTTACAACAAATTATGTTATAAATATCCATGCACCACACATACACACACATGCACATCTGGACAACCCAAATATAACCCATCGACATAGCTATTCGTAGTCTGTCATAGTAGTAGTGTAGTCCGTCGATGTATTATTCTTCCAGACGTGCTTGTATGTATGTGTTGGCCGGTTGAAGCTTTTGTATGACTTTGCTTTTACTTGAATTTTAATTTAATGTTCAAAAGCGTGTCCAAAATATGGTTGGCTTTAATTCAATTTCAACAGGTGCATCATTTCTCATGTAAACTTATTTATGCACAAGCAGGGTGGGGGTATTCCATGCGTAATGGGAAAAACCATTTTAAAAATAAAATTTCCCATCCTCTACAAAGTTCTGTTATGCCGACAAATTTTGGTTACCAATAATAATAAAATATTATATTTTGTTGTAATAATTGATATTAAAGAAAAATTTTAAGTTTACAAACGGCGATGGTTACTAGGACATGTTTCTGAATTTCACTTCTTCATCAGCTAGCTTTTCGGGAGCTGAGCGTTGAACTCGAATCACCAACATTCATATCAGTGCAAGCCTTTAGCTGCTAAGCCTTATGTTGTAATAAACTTTCAGTGAAATTTTGAGGAAGCTTCTCTTCTAACTTTTGTTTTGTTTAGCAGCCCTTCAGATTATAATGTACTAGCTTTTACTGCGTCTTCGTCCGCAGGAAAGAAAAAAAAACATAACATGATCCTTAAATAGCACCAACGCGATCCTTAAAACTAACCTTAACCAATGCAGAAAACAGTTACTAAACAGTTGCGAAGCGATTCCATAATAGACGCAAAATAATAACGCTTATAGACATTAGGGTAGTTTTCCTTTTCGTTAGAAGATGTTATTAAATGACAGGTACCAAGTCTAGCACACAAACCAACAAAGGGGAAACATCTGTCCGAACATTTGGAAACGAACGAAACTTCTTATAGAGCAACTTCCTTGCATGCAACTCCTTTAACCTTGTCGCAAAGATACAGTCCATGCTATTAGCGTAAAATTGTTGGGGCATGCTGATGATTTATCAGATATATCATTAAAGGCGCCGTAAGTTCACCTTTCCTTGGATTGAATAAAGTGATAAAAAAAAGAGGATCTTGCGATATATGAGAATAAAACAAAACACTTGTTGTCAACCGAGAAAGAGTCTGCCCGTGCCTGTTTTGGCAGACACATCATTCCTAACGGATATACGTATATTCGAGACTGCGCAGACCTTCGTCTAACTGTGAATCGGCATAAAGAGCGAAAACAATGTCAGCATAGAAATCAAATAAGAAAATTACTCTTGCCAGGAATCGCTACTATGGACTGAACAGGAAATTGGAAAGTAGAGCCGTGTCTCGATGAAAAAAAATCGCGCTCTATATGTCGCTCATCTTAGCTATTCAGATGTATGGATCGCAATCATGGACGCTGTCGAAAGAAGATGATATGGCCCATGGAGTTCCTATGGAAAATATATGGTCTTGTCTGAGATGGCAATGGCGTATAGCAGTGCTATGTTGTATATGCGTTACAAAAAAAAAAAAGATGAAGAAAGTTCAAAGACTAAAAGCCTAGGACTTCGCTGTCTACATCATATTACGCGAATGAACGAGTATTTCTATCGAAACTCGTATTTGGAAGCAGAAGAGGGCGCGATCTTATTCGAAATAGTTCCGATAGCAATATGAAGAACAAAGCAATCTTAAAGTACTTCCTAGGCGTTCTTGAAAATATTCCAGTATATTCCCGAAATTATCCTGAAATAGTATCGAAATGTACTTAAAACAAGTAAGGAAGGCTAAGTTGGATGTAACCGAACATAACATACTCAGTTCAGAACTATGGAGACCAAATAAAGGAAAATTACCATGTAGGAAAATGAACCTAGGGTAACCCTGGAATGTGTTTGTATGACATGGGTTTCAAATGGAAGGTATTAAAGAGTATTTTATGAGGGAGTGGGCCATAGTTCTATAGGTGGACGCCATATAGGGATATCGCCATAAAGGTGGACCAGAGGTGACTCTAGAATTTGTTTGTACAATATGGGTATCAAATTAAAAGTATCAATGAGTGTTTTAAAAGGGATTGGCCCACAGTTGTATATGTGAAGGCGTTTTCGAGATATCGACCAAAATGTAGACCAGGGTGACCCAGAACATCATCTGTCGGGTGCCGCTAATTTAATTATGTATGCAATACCACGAACAGTATTCCGGCCAAGATTCCAAGGACTTTTGATTTCGCCCTGTAGAACTTTTTCATTTTCTTCTACTTAATATGGTAGGTGTAACACCCATTTTACAGTTTTATTTTAAATATATATTTTGCGTCAATAAACCAATCCAATTACCATGTATGTATTTGGTATAGAATTATGGCATTTTTTTTATTTTTCGTAATTTTCGATATCGAAAAAGTGGGCGTGGTCATAGTCGGATTTCGGTCATTTTTTATACCAATACAAAGTGAGTTCAGATAATACGTGAACTGAGTTTAGTACAGATATATCGATTTTTGTTCAAGTTATCATGTTAAGAGCCGAGCGGAAGGACAGACGGTCGACTGTGTATAAAAACTGGGCGTGGCTTCAACTAATTTCGCCCTTTTTCACACAAAGCAGTTATCGTCCTGGTAAATTTTTGTTCGATTTATGGCATTAAAAGTATCCTAGACAAATAAAATGAAAAAGGGCGGACCCACGCCCATTTTGAAATTTCCTTTTTTTATTTTATTGCACCATATCATTACTGGAGTTGAATGTTGATATAATTTACTTATATACTGTAAAAATAATAAATTTTTTGTTAAAATTTGACTTAAAAAAAAAAATTTTTTTTTTAAGTGGGCGTGGTCGTTCTCCGATGTTTCTAATTTTTATTAAGCATACATATAGTAATAGGAGTAACGTTACTGCCAAATTTCATCATGATATCTTCAACGACTGCCAAATTACAGCTTGTAAAACTTTTAAATTAGCTTCTTTTAAAAGTGGGCGGTGCCGTACTCATTGTCCAAAATTTTCGATATCGAAAAAGTGGGGGTGGTTATAGTCCGATATCGTTAATTTTAAATAGTGATCTGAGATTAGTGCCCAGGAACCTACATACCAAATTTCATCAAGATACCTCGAAATTTACTCAAGTTATCGTGTTAACGGACAGACGGACGGACGAACGGTCGGACGGACGGACATGGCTCAATCAAATTTTTTTTCGATGCTAATGATTGTGATATATGGAAGTCTATATCTATCTCGATTCCTTTATACCTGTACAACCAACCGTTATCCAATCAAACTTAATATACTCTGTGAGCTCTGCCCAGCTGTGTGTAAAAATAATTTTCAATGTTGCGGAGATAGAGCCGACGTAATTCTGAAGTTCTAAATAAATAGTTCCGAAAGAAATTCCACTTTGGGGTTAAGCAAGACTATCCCAGAAAAAAATCCGAAATTTTTCCGAAATAGTCCAAAACTTATTTTAAAGTAGTCTTAAAATGGTCCTACAAACATTCATGAATGATTGGGAAACATTCTTGAAATCCTACGGAAATCTCTGAAACAAACCAAAGTGATCGGGAGACAGTGTCGAAGTGATCCTGAAATTGGAGCGAAATAGTTCGGGAGATAGTGTCGAAGTGATCTTAAAATTTTAGAAAAATAGTTCCTAAAACGGTACCCGAAATGGTTTCGAAACCATACCGAAATTATTCCGATACAGCTGAAAAATTATTCTGCCCTAATATGATCCTTCAAACACTTTCGAATGCTTGCGAAACATTTCTGAAGCTATACCAAAAATTTTGGAAACAAGCTCGAAATCGGAACCGTATTCTGAAAGGGATCCGAAAAATGTCACTATAATTGAAGTTTTATCTCTTGAAAAGCTTTAAAATGTAAATTTTCCCAGTGTATTCCTACAGATTATTGTCTATCTGTATTCCGAATTTTAATCAAATCCGGAGTCATTTCAGCGCGATTGAGCGTTTAATTTAAAATTGAAAGTAGTAATTAAGTACAGGGGTCCACACCCGCCCCCTGTTCAAAAAAAAAAAAACTATAGATCCTTTCAAATTTTAGCCAAATGTATTCAACTTGGTGAGATTGAATCACATTATTAACAAATTCGTAGGAGAAATACACGTTATTCAGACCCCTTTTTTATCAAATTGTGTATTGGAGAATTTAACGGAGACATACTGCGGACATTGCGTCTATTAGAAATTACTCTCGATTTGTTTTGCAGCTTCGATGCATGAATCCATAAACAGATCCCGCATTCAAAAATGAGAGGCAAATATCATAGTTGGCTGTGAAATAAATTTTCTCGGCGTGACGTCACGCTTTTGACAACATGTTTCGTTGCTGACGCAGTGTTCAGACTTTATTACAATGGCAGTATTTTGCCCGCTCTTACCTTCTATTACATTTTTATACTCAGCTGAGCAGAGCTCACAGAGCACATTAACTTGGTTCGCATAACGATAATCCGTAACGGCATAAACTAATTGAGATAGATATAGACTTATATATCAAAATGATCTGGGCGAAAAAAGAAATTCATTTAGCAGTCCGTCCGTCCGTAAACACGATAACTTGAGTAAATTTTTTGGTATCTTGATAAAATTTGGTATGTAGGTTCCTGTGCACCCATCTCAGATCGCTATTTAAAATGAACGAAACAACCACGCCTACTTTTTCGATATCGAAAATTTCGAAAAACCGAAAAAGTGCGATAATTCATTACCAAAGACGGCTAATGCGATGAAGCTTGGTAGGTGGACTGACCTTATGACACAGAAAAATTAGTAAAATTTTGGACAATAGGCGTGGCACCGCCCACTTCTAAAAGAAGGTAATTTCAAAGTTTTGCAAGCTGTAATTTGGCAGTCGTTTGAAGATATCATGATGAAATTTGGCAGGAACGTTACTCCTATTACTTTATGTACGCTTAATAAAAATTAGCAAAATCGGATCACGAACACACCCATTTTAAACAAAATTTGTTTTAAAAGTCAAATTTTAGCAAAAAATTGAATATATTTACAGTATATACGTAAATTATGTCAACATTCAACTCCGGTAATGATATGGTGCAGCAAAATACAAAACTAAAAGAAAATTTCAAAATGGGCGTAGCTCCACCCTTTTTCATTTAATTTGTCTAGGATACTTTTAATACCATAAATCACACAGAAATTTACCAATCCTTTTGAAATTTGGTAGGGGCATAGATTTTATGACGTTAACTGTTTTCTGTGAAAATGGGCGAAATCGGTTGAAGCCACGCCCAATTTTTATACACAGTCGTCCGTCTGTCCTTCCGCTCGGCCGTTAACTCGATAACTTGAGCAAAAATCGACATATCTTTACTAAACTTAGTTGACGGACTTATCTGAACTCACTTTATCTTGGTATAAAAAATGGCCGAAATCCGACTATGACCACGCCCACTTTTCCGATATCGAAAATTACAAAAAATGAAAAAAATGCCATAATTCTATACCAAATATGAAAAAAGAGATGAAACATGGTAATTGGATTGGTTTATTGACGCAAAATATATCTTTAGAAAAAAACTTTGTTAAATGGGTGTGACACCTACCATATTAAGTAGAATAAAATGAAAAAGTTCTGCAGGGCGAAATCAAAAGCCCTTGGATTCTTGGCTGGAATACTGTTCGTTGTATTACATATATAAATAAATTAGCGGTACCCGACAGATGATGTTCTGGGTTACCCTGGTCCACATTTTCATCGATATCTCGAAAACGCCTTCACATATACAACTAAGGGCTACTCCCTTTTAAAACCCTAATTAGTGCCTTTAATTTCATACCCATATCACACAAACACATTATAGAGTCAGCCCTGGTCCACCTGTATGGCGTTATCTCGAAAAGGCGTCCATCTATAGGACTAAGGCCCTCTCCCTTTTAACGCCTTTCATTTGATACCTGTGTCGTATAAACGCATTCTGGAGTCACTCCTGGTCCACCTTTATGGCGATATCTGGAAAAGGCGTCCACATATAGAACTATGGCCCACTCCCTTTTAAAACCTTCATCAATACCTTTAATTTGATACCCATATCGTACAACACATATTCTAGAGTCACCTCTGGTCCAACTTTATGGCGATATCCTGAAATGGCGTCCACCTATAGAACTATGGCCCACTCCCTTTTAAAATACTCTTTAATACCTTCCATTTGAAAGCCATGTCATACAAACACATTCCAGGGTTACCCTAGGTTAATTATGGTAAATGGTGATTTTCCCTTATTCTGTCTCCAAAGCTCTCAGCTGAGTATGTAAAGTTCGGTTACACCCGAACTTAGCCTTCCTTACTTGTTTTATCTCAAATGTTTATTATCAAAAGCGTGTCCAAAATATGGTTGGCTTTAATTCAATTTCAACAGGTGCATCATTTCTCATGTAAACTTATTTATGCACAAGCAGGGTGGGGGTATTCCATGCGTAATGGGAAAAACCATTTTAAAAATAAAATTTCCCATCCTCTACAAAGTTCTGTTATGCCGACAAATTTTGGTTACCAATAATAATAAAATATTATATTTTGTTGTAATAATTGATATTAAAGAAAAATTTTAAGTTTACAAACGGCGATGGTTACTAGGACATGTTTCTGAATTTCACTTCTTCATCAGCTAGCTTTTCGGGAGCTGAGCGTTGAACTCGAATCACCAACATTCATATCAGTGCAAGCCTTTAGCTGCTAAGCCTTATGTTGTAATAAACTTTCAGTGAAATTTTGAGGAAGCTTCTCTTCTAACTTTTGTTTTGTTTAGCAGCCCTTCAGATTATAATGTACTAGCTTTTACTGCGTCTTCGTCCGCAGGAAAGAAAAAAAAACATAACATGATCCTTAAATAGCACCAACGCGATCCTTAAAACTAACCTTAACCAATGCAGAAAACAGTTACTAAACAGTTGCGAAGCGATTCCATAATAGACGCAAAATAATAACGCTTATAGACATTAGGGTAGTTTTCCTTTTCGTTAGAAGATGTTATTAAATGACAGGTACCAAGTCTAGCACACAAACCAACAAAGGGGAAACATCTGTCCGAACATTTGGAAACGAACGAAACTTCTTATAGAGCAACTTCCTTGCATGCAACTCCTTTAACCTTGTCGCAAAGATACAGTCCATGCTATTAGCGTAAAATTGTTGGGGCATGCTGATGATTTATCAGATATATCATTAAAGGCGCCGTAAGTTCACCTTTCCTTGGATTGAATAAAGTGATAAAAAAAAGAGGATCTTGCGATATATGAGAATAAAACAAAACACTTGTTGTCAACCGAGAAAGAGTCTGCCCGTGCCTGTTTTGGCAGACACATCATTCCTAACGGATATACGTATATTCGAGACTGCGCAGACCTTCGTCTAACTGTGAATCGGCATAAAGAGCGAAAACAATGTCAGCATAGAAATCAAATAAGAAAATTACTCTTGCCAGGAATCGCTACTATGGACTGAACAGGAAATTGGAAAGTAGAGCCGTGTCTCGATGAAAAAAAATCGCGCTCTATATGTCGCTCATCTTAGCTATTCAGATGTATGGATCGCAATCATGGACGCTGTCGAAAGAAGATGATATGGCCCATGGAGTTCCTATGGAAAATATATGGTCTTGTCTGAGATGGCAATGGCGTATAGCAGTGCTATGTTGTATATGCGTTACAAAAAAAAAAAAGATGAAGAAAGTTCAAAGACTAAAAGCCTAGGACTTCGCTGTCTACATCATATTACGCGAATGAACGAGTATTTCTATCGAAACTCGTATTTGGAAGCAGAAGAGGGCGCGATCTTATTCGAAATAGTTCCGATAGCAATATGAAGAACAAAGCAATCTTAAAGTACTTCCTAGGCGTTCTTGAAAATATTCCAGTATATTCCCGAAATTATCCTGAAATAGTATCGAAATGTACTTAAAACAAGTAAGGAAGGCTAAGTTGGATGTAACCGAACATAACATACTCAGTTCAGAACTATGGAGACCAAATAAAGGAAAATTACCATGTAGGAAAATGAACCTAGGGTAACCCTGGAATGTGTTTGTATGACATGGGTTTCAAATGGAAGGTATTAAAGAGTATTTTATGAGGGAGTGGGCCATAGTTCTATAGGTGGACGCCATATAGGGATATCGCCATAAAGGTGGACCAGAGGTGACTCTAGAATTTGTTTGTACAATATGGGTATCAAATTAAAAGTATCAATGAGTGTTTTAAAAGGGATTGGCCCACAGTTGTATATGTGAAGGCGTTTTCGAGATATCGACCAAAATGTAGACCAGGGTGACCCAGAACATCATCTGTCGGGTGCCGCTAATTTAATTATGTATGCAATACCACGAACAGTATTCCGGCCAAGATTCCAAGGACTTTTGATTTCGCCCTGTAGAACTTTTTCATTTTCTTCTACTTAATATGGTAGGTGTAACACCCATTTTACAGTTTTATTTTAAATATATATTTTGCGTCAATAAACCAATCCAATTACCATGTATGTATTTGGTATAGAATTATGGCATTTTTTTTATTTTTCGTAATTTTCGATATCGAAAAAGTGGGCGTGGTCATAGTCGGATTTCGGTCATTTTTTATACCAATACAAAGTGAGTTCAGATAATACGTGAACTGAGTTTAGTACAGATATATCGATTTTTGTTCAAGTTATCATGTTAAGAGCCGAGCGGAAGGACAGACGGTCGACTGTGTATAAAAACTGGGCGTGGCTTCAACTAATTTCGCCCTTTTTCACACAAAGCAGTTATCGTCCTGGTAAATTTTTGTTCGATTTATGGCATTAAAAGTATCCTAGACAAATAAAATGAAAAAGGGCGGACCCACGCCCATTTTGAAATTTCCTTTTTTTATTTTATTGCACCATATCATTACTGGAGTTGAATGTTGATATAATTTACTTATATACTGTAAAAATAATAAATTTTTTGTTAAAATTTGACTTAAAAAAAAAAATTTTTTTTTTAAGTGGGCGTGGTCGTTCTCCGATGTTTCTAATTTTTATTAAGCATACATATAGTAATAGGAGTAACGTTACTGCCAAATTTCATCATGATATCTTCAACGACTGCCAAATTACAGCTTGTAAAACTTTTAAATTAGCTTCTTTTAAAAGTGGGCGGTGCCGTACTCATTGTCCAAAATTTTCGATATCGAAAAAGTGGGGGTGGTTATAGTCCGATATCGTTAATTTTAAATAGTGATCTGAGATTAGTGCCCAGGAACCTACATACCAAATTTCATCAAGATACCTCGAAATTTACTCAAGTTATCGTGTTAACGGACAGACGGACGGACGAACGGTCGGACGGACGGACATGGCTCAATCAAATTTTTTTTCGATGCTAATGATTGTGATATATGGAAGTCTATATCTATCTCGATTCCTTTATACCTGTACAACCAACCGTTATCCAATCAAACTTAATATACTCTGTGAGCTCTGCCCAGCTGTGTGTAAAAATAATTTTCAATGTTGCGGAGATAGAGCCGACGTAATTCTGAAGTTCTAAATAAATAGTTCCGAAAGAAATTCCACTTTGGGGTTAAGCAAGACTATCCCAGAAAAAAATCCGAAATTTTTCCGAAATAGTCCAAAACTTATTTTAAAGTAGTCTTAAAATGGTCCTACAAACATTCATGAATGATTGGGAAACATTCTTGAAATCCTACGGAAATCTCTGAAACAAACCAAAGTGATCGGGAGACAGTGTCGAAGTGATCCTGAAATTGGAGCGAAATAGTTCGGGAGATAGTGTCGAAGTGATCTTAAAATTTTAGAAAAATAGTTCCTAAAACGGTACCCGAAATGGTTTCGAAACCATACCGAAATTATTCCGATACAGCTGAAAAATTATTCTGCCCTAATATGATCCTTCAAACACTTTCGAATGCTTGCGAAACATTTCTGAAGCTATACCAAAAATTTTGGAAACAAGCTCGAAATCGGAACCGTATTCTGAAAGGGATCCGAAAAATGTCACTATAATTGAAGTTTTATCTCTTGAAAAGCTTTAAAATGTAAATTTTCCCAGTGTATTCCTACAGATTATTGTCTATCTGTATTCCGAATTTTAATCAAATCCGGAGTCATTTCAGCGCGATTGAGCGTTTAATTTAAAATTGAAAGTAGTAATTAAGTACAGGGGTCCACACCCGCCCCCTGTTCAAAAAAAAAAAAACTATAG
Source organism: Eurosta solidaginis (assembly GCF_040869045.1). Lineage (NCBI taxonomy): Eukaryota > Metazoa > Arthropoda > Insecta > Diptera > Tephritidae > Eurosta > Eurosta solidaginis. Next base: position 320,883,075 of record NC_090319.1, on the reverse strand, counting down.
ATCCTTTCAAATTTTAGCCAAATGTATTCAACTTGGTGAGATTGAATCACATTATTAACAAATTCGTAGGAGAAATACACGTTATTCAGACCCCTTTTTTATCAAATTGTGTATTGGAGAATTTAACGGAGACATACTGCGGACATTGCGTCTATTAGAAATTACTCTCGATTTGTTTTGCAGCTTCGATGCATGAATCCATAAACAGATCCCGCATTCAAAAATGAGAGGCAAATATCATAGTTGGCTGTGAAATAAATTTTCTCGGCGTGACGTCACGCTTTTGACAACATGTTTCGTTGCTGACGCAGTGTTCAGACTTTATTACAATGGCAGTATTTTGCCCGCTCTTACCTTCTATTACATTTTTATACTCAGCTGAGCAGAGCTCACAGAGCACATTAACTTGGTTCGCATAACGATAATCCGTAACGGCATAAACTAATTGAGATAGATATAGACTTATATATCAAAATGATCTGGGCGAAAAAAGAAATTCATTTAGCAGTCCGTCCGTCCGTAAACACGATAACTTGAGTAAATTTTTTGGTATCTTGATAAAATTTGGTATGTAGGTTCCTGTGCACCCATCTCAGATCGCTATTTAAAATGAACGAAACAACCACGCCTACTTTTTCGATATCGAAAATTTCGAAAAACCGAAAAAGTGCGATAATTCATTACCAAAGACGGCTAATGCGATGAAGCTTGGTAGGTGGACTGACCTTATGACACAGAAAAATTAGTAAAATTTTGGACAATAGGCGTGGCACCGCCCACTTCTAAAAGAAGGTAATTTCAAAGTTTTGCAAGCTGTAATTTGGCAGTCGTTTGAAGATATCATGATGAAATTTGGCAGGAACGTTACTCCTATTACTTTATGTACGCTTAATAAAAATTAGCAAAATCGGATCACGAACACACCCATTTTAAACAAAATTTGTTTTAAAAGTCAAATTTTAGCAAAAAATTGAATATATTTACAGTATATACGTAAATTATGTCAACATTCAACTCCGGTAATGATATGGTGCAGCAAAATACAAAACTAAAAGAAAATTTCAAAATGGGCGTAGCTCCACCCTTTTTCATTTAATTTGTCTAGGATACTTTTAATACCATAAATCACACAGAAATTTACCAATCCTTTTGAAATTTGGTAGGGGCATAGATTTTATGACGTTAACTGTTTTCTGTGAAAATGGGCGAAATCGGTTGAAGCCACGCCCAATTTTTATACACAGTCGTCCGTCTGTCCTTCCGCTCGGCCGTTAACTCGATAACTTGAGCAAAAATCGACATATCTTTACTAAACTTAGTTGACGGACTTATCTGAACTCACTTTATCTTGGTATAAAAAATGGCCGAAATCCGACTATGACCACGCCCACTTTTCCGATATCGAAAATTACAAAAAATGAAAAAAATGCCATAATTCTATACCAAATATGAAAAAAGAGATGAAACATGGTAATTGGATTGGTTTATTGACGCAAAATATATCTTTAGAAAAAAACTTTGTTAAATGGGTGTGACACCTACCATATTAAGTAGAATAAAATGAAAAAGTTCTGCAGGGCGAAATCAAAAGCCCTTGGATTCTTGGCTGGAATACTGTTCGTTGTATTACATATATAAATAAATTAGCGGTACCCGACAGATGATGTTCTGGGTTACCCTGGTCCACATTTTCATCGATATCTCGAAAACGCCTTCACATATACAACTAAGGGCTACTCCCTTTTAAAACCCTAATTAGTGCCTTTAATTTCATACCCATATCACACAAACACATTATAGAGTCAGCCCTGGTCCACCTGTATGGCGTTATCTCGAAAAGGCGTCCATCTATAGGACTAAGGCCCTCTCCCTTTTAACGCCTTTCATTTGATACCTGTGTCGTATAAACGCATTCTGGAGTCACTCCTGGTCCACCTTTATGGCGATATCTGGAAAAGGCGTCCACATATAGAACTATGGCCCACTCCCTTTTAAAACCTTCATCAATACCTTTAATTTGATACCCATATCGTACAACACATATTCTAGAGTCACCTCTGGTCCAACTTTATGGCGATATCCTGAAATGGCGTCCACCTATAGAACTATGGCCCACTCCCTTTTAAAATACTCTTTAATACCTTCCATTTGAAAGCCATGTCATACAAACACATTCCAGGGTTACCCTAGGTTAATTATGGTAAATGGTGATTTTCCCTTATTCTGTCTCCAAAGCTCTCAGCTGAGTATGTAAAGTTCGGTTACACCCGAACTTAGCCTTCCTTACTTGTTTTATCTCAAATGTTTATTTGGGTCGTGTTGAAATCTAAACACTATTACTACCTAATATCTTTTGGTTGAATTTTTCATTGTATACGTATGAAAAGCTGATTGTTTACTTCATTGTTCGTGTCTTAAGGCATATTTGTTCACTGTTTTCGTACTTTTTTCAAACGGAATGAGAATATAAGGATTAAAATGTAAGTAAAAATGTGACCGGGCGCGATCTGTAAATCCTGCCAAAATTCAACATATAGCACTTCTTGAAATTTTATATAAAAATGAAGTATCTTGAATCAGTGGGTTCAGCTAACCCTGTTTTGCGATAACAGTCGCCAACTGGAAGCATCAAGCAGCCGCTTCTCGCAACTCAGTGAAGGTTTTGGCAAGTACTAGAAATTGTCTGGGATCTCCTTTAATAGCTATCTCGTGATCTGGTAACTCTGTCGACAATAGTAGCTGGAGCCTTGACCTCGCAAACGCAGGACACGAACACAGAACGTACTCAACCGTTTTTTACAGCAGTTCGTACTTCCTGCTGCTACTGACGAGGCCTAACTTATAAGCTTGTGACGCCAGAAGTCAGTGTCCAGTAAGTTTGCCCATCGTTAGCTCTAAGTCTTCTCTCTAGTGATATATAGGCAACTTTGAGAGTCTTACATCGTAGGATTTGCACATGATCTCGGATGATGCCTTTCCTGCTTTTTATCTCTCCCGAATGTATTGGGACGTCTGTCATCGATTCCCTTAGTGATGCACACTCGTTTGTAAAGTCATCGGATTTCTCGTTACCTTCTGTGCTTTTATGACCGGAAACCCAGTTGAGATGTATGGTCCGACCTAAACGAAGTACAGCCAATGCATCTTTGCATTCCAAAGCACTTATTGTACATGAAGTACCATGTATTGTGTGAGCTTTTTGCCCTGACTGCCGGCTGACGCGACGGCTACAATTTCCGACTGAAAGACATTTCAATGATACGGCAGCCTTAATATCTATTTATTTGTGGACCAACATAGTATACAGCAGACCTGCCCCTTCCATTAATTTCCGCACCCTTGCGCTAACTCGGCCTGCAATCAAAGTTAGCGAAGCTTTAGGCCCTGTTGCAGTTGTTAACGTTATATTCGTAGTTATTAGGTCTTCAGGCCGGATAAGCAGCATAGCATACAATGCTGCTACCGGCGTAGTTTTTATGGCTCGCGTTATACCAATTATTGATAATCTGCATAACCCTGCTAGTTTGTTGGTATACGTAGTTTTTTGTGTGGCTGTTCGCCAAACAAGAACCCCATAGTAAAGTACGGGCATGACAATTTCCATAAATAACTTATGGTAGATTTTGTGCGAAAAGCCCCATGCTCATCCTTGCATCCTAGAGCGCAAAACAAACCATATTTTTTAGACAGTTTTTAAAAGATCTCTCTTGGCGTATTGTCGGTCAAATGGCAGTGTTTATTGTGCAAAAAAAGAACATACGATTGAATAAGTGTAATGGTAAAGAAGAATAACGAAGACTTTAAATCATAAAATGCTAACCAAAGCTGCTTATGACCACCACTGTTTTTATTGTTGTTGTAGCGACAAGGTTGCTTCCCAAAGGCTTTGGGGAGTGTTATCGATGTGATGGTCCTTTGCCGGATACAGATCCGGTACGCTCCGGTAACACAGCTCCACTAAGTTGCTAGCCCGACCATCTCGGGAACGATTTATATGGCCACACGCCTTCAGGCCATCCCTCTCTCCCCACCCCCAAGTTCCATGAGGAGCTTGGGGTCGCCAGAGCCTCGTCTGTTAGTGAAACGGGATTCGCCGCTCGAAGGCGGGGTTGACAATTGGGTTTGGAGAAGCTATATATTGCGCTGGTTAAAGGTAGCGCTACACAACCCCTTGAATCTAGTATTTTAGCCGCCTCTTAGGACAGGCATACATAACACGGGTATATTCTAACCCCCTAACCTACTCGGACCTTTTTGTCTGGACCTGGGATAACGTTGGTAATTTGTCCTAATGGCCACTGGTTAGATGTTATATTATCTTCATATAAAAGTACAAGCTGATCAAGTTCTACGTTTGCTTTGGATCGCTGCTACATATCATCAAGGTAGCCACGTCGCCATTGTTGCCAAAACAAATTTTTGATATGGGTAATTCGTTGCCATCGTGATAAATATGATAGCTTGTTGGTGTCACAATTAGGTTCGGGTACGCTCCTAATCGCTTCACCAATGAGAAAGTGAGATGGCGTCAATACGCTTCCATCATTAGGATCGTTTGGCATTGTTACCAATGAATGAGAGTTAAGAGTGCCTTCTGCTTCAACTATGACTCTCACGATTTCCTCATACGTGAGATAAGTGTTTGGTAGAAAGTTGGTTTGCTGACTTAACAGCAGCTTCCCAGAGCCCACCGAAATGCGGCAATCGCGATGGGATAAAATGAAATTCGGAACCTGTGATGGACGAAAAGTCGGGAAATTTCCCTTCGCCTTTGATCGCACAAGTAGCACTGGTAAAAATCTTGCAATTTGTTGTGAGCCCCCATGAAATCTGTTGCGTTGTCACAGTAAATTCGATGTGGAATGCCTCACTGGTTTATAAATCGTTGGAGACAGTATATGAAAGCATCGGCACTTAAATCGGAAACTAATTCCATATGTATTGCTTTAGTCGAAAAGCATACAAAGATCGCCACAAAGGTTTTGTACGGAACCTTACTCCTGATACGGTAACTGGTAAGGAAAGGTCCACAAAAATCCACTCCGCAAATATAAAATGACCGCTCTGTATTAAATCGGTCCGCTGGTAAGGGTCCCATGATTTGTTGTTGCAATATTGGTCGATACAACCTTACGTTGTAAGAAATATCCGAATCCGAAAAACGACCCGATTCTGAAAAAGTATCCGAAAAAGTACTCTCGGTTCTTATATCAGTTCGCTAATTAAATAAATGGTATCATAAATAATAAAAAAATGTATTTAATTTAAAACCAACCGGTTACTTGTAAACATATCCGTACCACCTGAAAAGGCGGATACCGGTGCGTATACATAACTTTTCTCATTGAAATGATGGCGGAGGCAGTGATCATATGAATTTTCTAATTATAATAGATGTAGTGAGAACACGAGTTTCGTTTCGAATTTTCGTTAAAAAGAGGCGGCACAAACTGATTTGTAACTTGCAGTAAATTCTGAAAAGCTGACAACTGCACAATGAAATTCCAGAATTGCATAGAACATTTGCCTTGTCAATTCAGTATCGCTACCTTGAGTTTCGAGTCTTTTTAATTCGATACTTTCGGATACCCGATACTTGTAAAGAGATACTTGATATGACTACCGTATCGATACTTTGCTTTCGACAGCATGTTGCTGAGAAGGGGTACTTATTCACGACGGCGTCCTCTTTGTCAGCGTCAACAAATTAAATTATGAATGAAAAATCTTACGTCACTTCCCCACAAAATTCATTTCTTTGTAGTTGCAAAATAACTCTATAAATAGATATATGAAGAAATACTTGTCGCTACGTGGAGCGAGCCTGAAAATTTTCTTATGGTTACAAAAAAATTTCTACAAATATTCAAATATGTACGGCATGCCGCTTGAAAGTAGACAATCCCCCACAAACACAGACGCAGCAAGCAACAGAAAAGGCTAACAATTTACTGATTGAACACAGTCGGGAGCACGGTAGTACATAAATCAACATCAACAAGTTTAGGTACATAAATATTTACATATCTACTTCTTTAAGTTTACGGTAAATAAACTCAAGGTTACATATATATTGATGTACCCTGCATTAAAATTGGGTGACACTCACGCAATGCGACATTTTTACACTACAAGTATAATGTCCACCTTCGAACTCGTGCTAATCGTATGCACAGCCGGACAGTGAGTGTAATAGTTTACGTGGGTAGTAGCAAAGATTGTTTAAGTTTGTACGAATCGGCTGGTGTCAAGTGTTCAAGTCAAGCAGCCTTGGTGAGGCCGGAGGACTATCTATACTCCACCATGAGATAGAATATACATCTTCATTACGCTCCGTTTACAATCCAATCTTCAGCCACAATCAATGGCTGCATTCAATAATATCGACGCAAAAGCAGTTCGTCCACTGCTGTCATCCGACATAATCAGCCGACATAATTCATCATCTTCCGTCAATTCCAACCACAATTATGAGAATTGGTCAACCTTTCTTCAAAATCATCAATTCGGGTATTTTTTCTTACCGCAGCCTCAAGCAGCTTAAACATCTAAAAAGACCAGATGAGCACATACAATTATCGACTGTTCTCAGCTGACGATAGGCATCCATTATTCCGTTTTGGCACGGTTTTCACAGATTGTCACAATTAAGGGATGTGGCCAAACTTTTTCTCTGCCCATGAGGGGGTTAGGTTTCAACGGATGGGGGTTTTTTGAGACAAATAAGTGCCCATATTCCCCTGGGGCAGGAAGTACCCAGGGAAAAACTTTATGGTCTATTCAGAGCTACTCTATGAGTGAACTCTCCCCACAATTGAGGTGAAAAAACAGCCCCCGCCATGTATACACGATTATATATTAAAGATAAATATACACAGGTCAAAACGTGTCGTGATAGGGTCCCGCAAGTAATACACGTGTGCACATTGCTTCGTGCATCAGATGAGCCGTAGTGCTAAAGTCCATTTTTACAATCGGTATATTTACCGCGCGCATATTCTACTACCCCTAACTAACAGGAGGAGCACAGCGGGGCAGTTCGATGTCACACTTGTACCAACAACGCTTAAATCTGAGCTATATGTAATCAATTTAAACAAGCAAAGCTTGCAACTATCTCTATTAGCCCAGCGGGTTAGGGGGTTTAGAATATGCCTGCGGCAGGTATGCCTGTTGTAGGACGGGTCTAAAATACCTAAGTGGTTTAAGCAGTTGTCTAGCGCAACCCTTTCAAAATGTTGGCAGCGCAATTTATAGCTTCTCCAAATCAATTTTCAGCCTCATCTAGCCGTGGAGAGTCCTGTTTCCCTAGAAGCCGAGGCCCTGGGGGCCCAAGTTCCCCATGGAACTAAGGGGTGGAAGGTTAATGTGGTCATAATGAATCGTTTCCAGTATGGTCTTGTTACCGGAAATTACCGGATCTATATCCCGTAAAAGACGATCAACATCGTTAATACTCCTCAAGGCCTTCGTGAAGTGTGTCCTTATCGCTACAATGACATAGAATATCTCTAGCATTGTCATTTCAAGTGCCAGTTGAAAGTGTCTGAGAGGACAAAATTAAAACTAGTACAGGCTCTTAATGCGACGAGTCCGCGCTAGTTCGGCACCAGTGCGAATCGCTGCAGGATGCAAAAGCAAAAACGTTCATAAAATATTTACATAAGGCCTCATTGCTTATTCAACATCACCGCGAATTATTGGGTTGTTCTTTATAATAAATAACTTATCCAAATTGCGTAGGGTCATAATGAAGTTCAATTTGTTTTCCAATTAAAGTTTTGCGGAATATAAAATGAAAATTTTAACTAATTACAAATTCGCTATCAATACCGCTCACAAGGTTTTTATGTATTGTTTATACAATGTTGTTCTTGTTTTTTGTCTTCGCAATACATTTGATGATGGATGAAATTGATTTAGTAAATTAAGTTCACTGATGATGAATGAGCGTAATGAAATGTAAATATTAGTGTGTTAGCGTGACCAGCGGAAATATAAAAACCACCTAACCTAAAAATTTGGGGCAAATATTAAAATAAAAAACTAATTTGTTAAATTGAATTTTTATTGGCGCATATCCTGTGCTGCTAAAATGTTTTGGCCTTTTTTATACCTTTGTCACGAATCTCAAAATTGTTAGTATTAACCGAGAAGAGATAGACCTACCAATAAATATACTGAAAAGATGAAGAGCTGAGCTGATTAAGTCATGTCCGTCTGTCTATTTGGATGCAAATTAGTAGCTCAAATTTTGAGATATCTTCATAATATTTTGGTAAACGGGTATATTTATGTGTCCGAATAGACATTTGTCGGAACCGACCGTATCGGGCTACTATAGAATATATCCCCCATGCACCCGAATTTTGAGATTAGAAACATTTCGCAATTTCAGCCCCATTTTAACAGCGAGAACCTTCAAATTTCACCATATGCTTTCATATATAGAAGATATTTTTTCCTGAAAAATTCTAAGAGATCGGTCGTATATATAGCGTATGTCCCCTGCAAACCGATTGTTTAGATAACAAACTTTTCGTAATTTCTGCCCCTTTTTAACATCTAGAAGTTTCAAATTTACGTTTACGTCATATATTGTTGAGATAAGTGACTCATGTTCACAGCTATTTCATGCAGACCACGAAAAACGTGAAAGTTTGCATCCTTCCACAAAGTACTTACCTCTTTTTATACCCAGCTGTACTTGTACACAGGTTATTATAACTTTGATTGGATAACGGTTGGTTGGGTTGGTTGTACAGGTATAAAGAAATCGACATAGATATAGGCTTCCATATATCACAATCATCAGTATTGAAAAAAACTTTGATTGAGCCTTGTTCGTCCGTCCGTCTATCCGTTAACACGATAACTTGAGTAAATATTGAGATATCTTCACAAAATTTGGTAAACGAGCTTACCAGGAGACAGAATAGATTGATATTGAAAATGAGCGACATCGGATGAAAACCACGCCCACTTTTTATATATATAACATTTTGGAAAACACAAAAAACCTGATTATTTAGTAAATAATACACCTAGAATGTTGACATTTGACGTGTGGACTGATATTGAGACCCTTGATAAAAAATAGGAAAAAAAATTTTAAATGGGCGTGGTACCGTTCACTTGTGATAAAACCAATTTTACAAATATAATTAAACATAAATCAAAAATCGTTAAATATATCGTAATAAATTCTTCAGAGAGGTTGACTTTACTATAAGAAATGCTTTGGAGAAAAACTAACGAAATCAGTTAAGGACCCCGCCCACCTTTATATACAAGATTTTTAAAAGGACCGTGGACGAATAAAATAAGCTATATCGTTGCAAAAAAGAGCTTTATGTCAATGGTTTTTTCGCAAGAGGATTTATAACAATAAATAGGAAAAACTTCAAATTAAATAAAGAAAAATGTAAGCAATTTTCTATGTTTCGGGAGCCAAGACTCGAAGAAAAGTTTGTTCAGAAGAGAACCACATGTATATGTATTATTGCGCAGACTTGTTACACTATTAAGCACACAAAACAAACAACGACAGCATTTCAAATGTACTGCATGGTATATTATGTTCGGTTTCGTCTGAACTTAGGCTTCCTTACTTGTTTATTTTCTGTTTTATATTTATCTTAAAAATCATTTAGGTATGTTCACTATATATTTCATATCTTATACAACCGATTTTTGGTGTACTACCGAAAATAATCAAAGTATTACTTGCGGTATCCTATCATGTTTGTTAATAAAACCTGTACACGCGGGGTGCAGAAAAGCAGTTGTGGTCTCTATATACTGCATCATATGACACTTGTATGCAGGTCTTATCTACTGGTCTTGAGGACGGGCCCTGCAGCGAAGAATCGCGGAGACTGTGGTTTTGCTTCGCATGCGAGGGAGTTCACTGTTGGTGAAGTTGACTATAAAGCATACTAAATAAATCTCTGCAGTATCTTCTCCACTAAAGTTGACAACAAAGAGATATCTTCGGAATAATGCAGTCTCTTCGTTAGAAGGTTGGCAATAAAGTCCGTTCTTGGAGGATTCGCCGTCAAGTTCTGAACAGCCTATTTACTAAGCTAACCATACATTTTTCAATTAATTCTTAAGACATCCCTTAATTGTGCGGAAACTCCTGATGAAAAAATGGTTGACAAATCAGCTGCCTATCGTTTGTGAATATCAATTGATAGTTGAGATGTGGTGTATTAGCTCACTTTCCCTTTTGAAATGTTTGAAACTACGTTAGGCTTTGTTGAACAATGGCACCGGAGTTAGTGTAAATGTGATTAGCAGCTAAGAATTTATGTCGTAGACGCGAACGGACATTTAGATTCGATGTGACAAAATGTTTGTAATCACATCCCTGATTTGCGATGCTGGTTAGTTTGGTGTTAAGAAAATGTTGTTCACAGCCCTTGTCTCATGTATCTGATGGTGTCGCAAGGGTCAGAACATGATGCAGTGAATTACTTGTAACTAGATTAGAACGGTACTGGAACTCACGGTGTAGTTGCCGTGCAACCGGATGCCTTAAGCCATAAAACGGAGAAGGGTTTAGATAAACCTTTTGTCTTATCAAGGTCAGAACTTTTGATAATACAACCGATTACAAGCTAACTTGGTTCCAACGATCGTGCATTGAAGAGTTTGGCGTGGGACACGGATTCTTCGTTGCGTCGCTGGTCATGTAATTAGATTCGTTAAGACACCATGAGAACAAGATTTACTTCGCAGGTACTCAAGTTTAAAATATAATAATGTAACGAATTTTGGGTAATTCCTGAAATTTATACACCTTATGCTAACGTTCGAATCGCTGAACTGTGGAAAAAATAACTCGAATATTCATTATTGAAAAATGATCTTTACTATACTACTTTGGGAGTAGTACTTCCCAATTTTATCACGTTCTTCAAAAAAGCGTGTTTAAATTAAACCTATTAGTTATTCCTCAGCTTGCCCTGCTTTTATACTCTCTGTTGCTAGGTTCGCATATCCCCCTATGTTCTAGACTTGTACATAGGTGTGGTTGCTTGGTTTTTTTTGTGATTATTTACTAGCAGCATAGTGATGGCAACATTCGCCACAATACTAATTGTGGCAGGAACGGTTTAAAAATACGAAAAAATATCGGCATCAGTTAGACCTGGTTTTTACTCTCCCGAAGGTAATAAGTTTCGTTTTGCCTTTCACACATGAAATCTCAAATCAATGTTTGAGCAGAGGGAACACAGGTCCGACGACATCCGTAAAATAAAACAATCGAACTTACAAGAAGATTTTTGTCTAAGATATCTTGAAGTCAGGTGTATTAAAACACATTTCTATTTTCCCGATATATTTCGATCTACTTCGGAAATCGTCCGGAATCCAGCTTGCCCTACTAGCAACTAGTACGATGAGCATTAGGTTAGGTTAGATTGAACTGCCCGGTCCATGAGGACCTCACATAGACTGAATAAGTCCGTAGTGTTAACAGAAGTTTGTTCTAACGTCCAAATTGCAAAACCACATCAAAAACCAGGACCTATGTTATAAAATAACTCCGTGCTCTTGGAAAATACTAGAAGTTTCCTAGGACTTCAGCCACTTGCTGCTTCTAAATCTGACAGCTGTATCACTCCTAATAGCTGCAGTCTTAGCCTGGCAAGCGCAGGGCACGATCACAGAACGTGCTCGATCGTTTCCTCCTCCAGCCCGCACTTCCTACATCTACTATCACTGACCAAGCCTAATTTAAAGGCATATGACGCCAGAAGGCAGTGTCCAGTCAGAAAACCCCTCTTGAGCCTACAGTCCTCTCTTTTTATGATATGAGCAACTTTGTTAGCCTAAGGTTGTAAGACCTACACACGATCTTCGACACTTTACAGCCCCGAGCCTGAACCCACGCCTTGCCTGCTTGGTCGATCATGTGCACCTCTCGCCTTCGCTTAATTTCGCCCAGTCTAATTGGGACGTCTACGGAGCAAGCTTCAAAGGATGCGCTCCTTTTAGCTAGTTCATCTGCTTTTTCATACCCATCAATTCCCATATGCCCTGGGAGCCAATATAGTGTATGCTTCTCCCTGTCTCGATTCTCTCCAGGGACTGCTTACACTCTAACACGCATTTAGATGCTGTGCTCTGCCAGATTATTGCCTTAATTGCTGCTTTACTGTCAATATAAAATTTAACACGGTTGCAGCTTGGGATATTGTCTTCCAGGATTTCTACTGCTTTGCTTACGGCTACTATTTCCGCTTGGAAAACGCTACAGTAATCCGGCAGTCTGTAGGATCTGTTTATTTCCGGATCAGCACCATATACGCAGACCCTGCTCCTTCCACTACTTTGGAACCATCTGTGTACACATGTATCGCCTCGTCCGCCATTTGAGCACCCTTGCGCCAACCGTTCACCTCTATTGTGGTGGTACGATGAGCCTTACGCCTGGAAAATGAATGACGCTACTCAGAGGACAAAACTGCGTACGGCGCAACAACACATTATGTCAGTGGGAAGAATATTAAGGTTGCGAGATCAAGGAGCTTAAAATGGCGCCCCATTGGTTTAACATTTGAAACCTCTACGATAAATTGTCATACAAGATGAACGCTTCAAGACGGCAGAAATAACTGTAGAAACAAGTACTTGCTTATGTACCATGGTTGAATTTTTTTCGCCGTGATGTAGTGGTAGCGGACTGGCCTAGCACACAGAAGTATTTGGGTTCAAGTCCTGGCAAAAGTAAACTTCAAAATACTTTGCAGAAAAAGTTTTTAAGTGGGGTCACCCCTTGGCAGTGGTCTAAGTGTATTTCTGCCATTAAAAGATTCTCAACAAAAATTCGCCTCTCTTGCTGATGTCTTTCGGAATCGGCATTTCGGATGGGTGTCGCACGGCTCGAGATATATTCAAAGAGACTAGGAATCTTGCAATTACTAGCGTATGCAGACGACATTGATATCATTGGCCTGAACACCTGCACTGTAAGTTCTACTTGCTCCAATCTTGAAAAAGAAGCGGCAAAGATGGGTTTGATGGTGGTTGAGGAAAAAACAAAGTACCTGCTGTCTTCGAGCAAAAAGTCAGCCCATTGTGTCTTGGCAACCACGCCATTGTTGACAGAAGTAATTTGGAAATAGTAAAAGATTTCCTTTATTTGGAAACCAGCATTAACACAAAGAACAAAATCAGCTTTGAAACCAAAGTGAGAGTTACTCTTGCCAATAAATGCTACTTTGGACTAGGTAGGCAAATGTAGAGTATAGTCCTCTCTCGATAAAATAAATCGCATGGACACTGACTACATTTTATGAAGCGGCTCTGGCAGTGTTCCAGACAAAAGTTCTTTGAAACATTTAAGTTGCTCTATGCTTTGGCGATGGCGAGAACTGAACAAGATAAAGTGCTGAGCTCTACGAACTTTACGTAAATATCCACATAGTTCAGCGACTTAAGCGACAGCGCCTACGCTGGCAAGGCTATGCTGTGCAAATAGAAGACAATGCTCCGGCCAAGAAAGTATTTTCATCGTAACATACGGAATCAGAGGAGCTCTCCACTCCCCTGGATGGACCATGTAGAACTCGATTTAAGTTCCTTTGCTGTTACCAATTGATGCCAGTTAGCGCAGCGAAAAAGCGTTACATTCTAGATAAGGAAGGGATCGAGATATTTGTATGGTCAATAGAGAGCATGTGGAAACAGGCGATCGATTTTAGGTAACTTCTCATTAAGCTAGAGACCATTCACTTATATCAGTGCACCGTGGAAATGCAACAAAAGAAGAAAATATTTTCGTTTTGTGGCGCACGTAACTAAATATTAAGGAAAAACTTCCCACTGAGCTCTAAACAATACATCACACTAAGTAGAGCACCCGAAGGCAAAGCAATAAAAGAAGGGAGAAAATTCCGATAGGTGGCGACCGAGTGGAGATTTTTATACAAGGGAATCCTCCAATCAAATTTCAAGAAACTCCATTGAGCAACAAACCTGAAATCCCATACATAGTGCAGACGATAAAAACATTGAGCTAGAAGCTTGGAGCTTCACATTTAATTCAGAGCACTTAGGCAATACAAGGAAAGGGGGAAAGGTTCACTAGATGGCTCACGGGCCGAAATATTTAGATAATTCAAAGCTTGTAATCATGCGATATATTTTAAAGTACCTTCCAGTAAGCTAGAAGCTTGAAATTTTCAAAAGTGTTCCTCTAGGCGGCGCACAGAGCGTTGTAGTTAGAAAACTTGTACGGATAAGAGGGAATCGTGTGATCAATCATTAAAAGACTTAGCATTAAGCGATAAGCTTGACACTTCACAAAAAGTTCAGAGCACAGAGACAATGACACAAAAGGGAAAAATAAAGAGATGATTTGTTTACATAAATAGAAGAAAGAGCAAACAAAAATGTAAACATAAATATTGGTGAGTTTTGATAGTGAAACTTGAACAATAGATATAAAGCTATAAATACTGGACTAAACTTAGAGATGTTTGTTATCTTCTTTACTGCATAGAATCCAGTCTTGACGAACCTTAAGTAATAATTCACCAGGGTTCAGTATTGATGCCCTCTTTTTACAGTTTTGTTACTGATAAGCTGTTCACAAAAGCTTTTGTTAAAACTTCAAAATAAAAATTCATCAATGTTTTATCTGTATTTAAGGGCATATTGTCCACTGCATTTTGATCCATTTTTATAAAGGATATATTAACAATTTTTATACTCATCTGAGCAGAGCTCACAGAGTATATTAATTTTGTTCGCATAACGGTAACCTGTAACGGCATAAACTAATCGAGATAGATATAGCCTTCTGTATATCAAAATGATCTGGGCGAAAAAAGAAATTCATTTAGCCATGTCCGTCCGTCCGTCCGTCCGTCCGTAAACACGATAACTTAAGTAAATTTTGAGGTATCTTGATGAAATTTGGTATGTAAGTTCCTGGGCACTAATCTCAGATCGCTATTTAAAATGAACGAAATCGGACTATAACCACGCCCACTTTTTCGATATCGAAAATTTCGAAAAACGGAAAAAGTGCGATAATTAATTACCAAAGACGGATAAAGTGATGAGACTTGGTAGGTGTGTTGATCTTATGACGCAGAATAGAAAATTAGGTAAATTTTGGACAACGGGCGTGGCAACGCCCACTTTTAAAAGAAGGTAATTTAAAAGTTTTGCAAACTGTAATTTGGCGGTCGTAGAAGATATCATGATGAAATTTGGCAGGAACGTTACTCCTATTACTATATGTATTCTAGAGCTGGATTCGATTCGATTTTTTTAAGAATCGATTTTTTGATTCGTTTCTAGAAATAAAATCGATTTAATCTAATAAACCGAACCAAACCAAGTTTATTTAAATTTTGCGTATTCTTTGTAACAGTGTACTTGCTTACGTACTTAACCGTTTACACGATTTTTCCCGACAAATAAAGCAGGACAGTTTCTCTCTCGTTTCTTTGCCTGCCGACAAAATTGAAAGTATCAAGGAATGCCACATCGGTCTTCACTTGATCATTTCATCGGAGTGAGATAATTAGAATAATCTTTACCGAAATGTCTTACTTTTTGCGCTTTTTGGAATCTTTTATTTCAAAATGCCTAAAGAATCGAACGATTTTTTTAATAAAAATCGATTCTACATTTCTAAAAAAAAGATAGATTAAATCGATTAAGATTCGAATCGAAATCCCAATGAGATGACTCCAAGCGTCGCCCGTTGGAACCACCACTTCCTGTGCTGGTCGGAATCTCATGCATTCCGACACCCCAAATTCTAGAAATCCTATTATTATTAAAATGTATTTATAATTTGTAGTTATCTAAGTTTTAGGCTAAAAACGTCGTAATAATAATTAATAATAATAATAAAATCCAGCCCTAGTGTGTTCTAAATAAGAATTACCAAAATCTAAAAAAAAGTTTTTTTTTAAAGTCAAATTTTAACAAAAATTGAATATATTTACAGTATATAAGTAAATTATTCCAACATTCAACTCCAGTAATGATATCGTGCAACAAAATACAAAAATAAAAGAAAATTTCAAATGGCGCAGCTCCGCTATTTTTCATTCAATTTGCCTAGAATACTTTTAATGCCATAAGTCGAACAAAAAATTAGCAATCCATGTGAAATTTGGTAAGAGCATATCTTATAGCATAGCGATAACTTTTTTCTGTGAAAATGTGCGAAATCGGTTGAAGCCGCGCCCAGTTTTTATACACCGTGGGCCGTCTGTCCTTCCGCTCGGCCGTTAACACGATAACTTGAGCAAAAGTCGATATATCTTTACTAAACTTAGTTCACTTGCTTTATCTTGGTATAAAAAATCCGACTATAACCACGACCACTTTTTCGATATCGAAAATTACGAAAAATGAAAAAACTGCCATAATAATATACCAAATACGAAGAAAGGGATGAAACATGGTAATTGGATTGGTTTATTCACGCAAAATATAATTTTAGAAAAACTTTGTAAAATGGGTGTGAAACCTACCATATTAAGTAGAAGAAAATGAAAAAGTCCTGCAGGGCGAAATCAAAAGCCCTTGGAATCTTGGCCGGAATACTGTTGGTGGTATTACATAAATAAATTAGCGGTACCCGACATATGATGTTCTGGGTCACCCTGGTCCACATTTGGTCGATATCTCGAAAACGCCTTCACATATACAACTAAGGGCCACTCCCTTTTAAAACTATCATTAATACCTTTAATTTGATACCCATATCGTACAAACACCTTATAGAGTCACCCCTGGTCCACCTTTATGGCGATATCCCGAAAAGGCGTCTACATATAGACCAAAGACCCACTCCCTTTTAAAATACTCATTAACACCCTTCATTTGGTACCCATATCGTACAAACACATTCTAGAGTCACCCCCGGTCCACCTTTATGGCGATATCCTATAGAATTATGGCCCACTCCCTTTTAAAATACTCTTTAATACCTTCCATTTGATACCCATGTCATATAAGCACATTACAGGGTTTCCCTAGGTTCATTTTCCTAAATGGTGATTTTCCCTTATTTTGTCTCCAAATCTCTCAGCTGAGTGTGTAATGTTCGGTTACACCCGAACTTAGCCTCCTTACTTGTTTATCTTCTTTTTATTGTTATCTAACTCGTACTCACTTGAGCAGTTGTATGCTGAAATTATTTTGCACGTAAACAGAACACACAGCGAAGCAATTTTTCAGCCGTATAAACTAAGGGCAGTTGATTTGCTACTCACACCATTACACATCCTTTCGCCACAACACTGAGTTCGCAGTAATGCTGGCTCGTAGTATAGAAAATTTTTAAACTTAATTCCTGAATGGAGAGGCAAATTTAATATTTTTTTCTTGAGATAACTGCATTGAAATCATCTCTTTAGTATCCGATACTGCCTCCTTTCAAAATGTAAGACTTTAATTTATAATAACTAAGATTAGATATAGATATAGATACAGTTATAGATATAGATATAGATATAGATGTAGATATAGATATAGATATAGATATAGATATAGATATAGATATAGATATAGATATAGATATAGATATAGATATAGATATAGATATAGATATAGATATAGATATAGATATAGATATAGATATAGATATATGTTATAAGTAAAAAGAAAATAAATGTAAGGCGCGATAACCTCCGAAGAGATTTTAAGTCGAGCTTCTCTTCCAATTTGCGTCGTGCCTCTTTTTTTTATTTTTCCTACAAATTGGCGGGACGGGAACTAATTGTTTTATGCTGACTCCAAACGGCATCTGCAAGGCATATGAGTTTTCACTGAGAGCTTTTCATGGCATAAATAGACTGGCAGTGCTCTCCAAACACTGCCGAGGGGCGACCCCCTTAGGCAAATTTTCTTCTAATTGAAAAAAACTTGTTTCTAAAATTTTTGATGTTGCTTTGCCCAGGGTGTGAACCCAGGATCTTCGGTGTGGTAGGCGGAGCACACACGGCGGCCGCAAGTCATTTTGTTGATTATACGAAACTAAATAGTTTCAGCCCAACTTTGAACGGCTTTTAGTTGTTTCAGGTAAATTAAAGACTTAACTACAGTTATAATTCGTATACACACATACATGCACAGTCATGTTGTGATTCTTTGGCAATATACTTGTGCTATTTTGTTTCCAATATACATACATACGTATTATCAGGCTCTCACCTTTTCAGACACCATAGCCATTTCAATTTTGTATGTACATATGTAAATGCCATTACACCACGCATGTAGATGTATGCACAGTTGCGAGCACGAAAAAAGCCTTTTGCAGCAAATTTCATCGATTATATTCCTTCTTTTATTTTCGATAATGTAAGAAAAAAATTTCATAAACTGTGTAACTGAAACTGTCCAAACAAATCCCAAAAAAATGTTTCCAAAAATTTCGATAATTCGAGAAGTTTGCATGAAGGTTTACATTTTTTATTTTAAATTTTTAGAATTTTTTTGAGTGTACAGTTTGGTAGCCCAATAAATTTTAGTCTAACAAAATACAATAATAAGCCTTTCAAAATTTGCATTTATTTTTGACAATTTTTTTTTTTGAAGTTCTTACAGTTTTTGCTTTGTATAAGAAACAAAATATTGCGCCCTTCGTATGGAAAAAAATCTAAAACACTTACAAAAAAGAAAAAAAAAAATTCAAAAATAAATGATAATTTTGAGAAACTTATAACTTGTACTTTGTTAGACTAAAATTGATTGGGCTACACAACTGTACACTCAAAAAAAAAAAAACTTCTAGATGAAACTAGCTCAAAACTTGCACTGCTACTTTCGTACCTACAGCTGTAGTAAGCTACGTTGTCATAAAGTTTCTACATAAACTTGTTTATGTTTTTATGCTGTAATTAAATTGAGCAAATAAAAAAGTTTTTACTTTTGTAAGCATTTACATATTTAACGACAAAATTTTGGCGATAATGCTCCAGGAAAGTAAATTAAGTCGAACACACAAACGATTGGGGTATTCACAGCAGCTTGACTAACAGGTTATGTGGTTCACAATTATATATTTCTATTGTATTTTTATACTCAGCGTGCTTTGCACACAGAGTATATTAACTTTGGTTGTACAGGTATAAAGGAATCGAGATAGATATAGACTTCCATATATCAAAATCATCAGTATCGAAAAAAAATTTGATTGAGCCATGTCCGTCCGTCCGTCCGTCTGCCCGTTAACACGATAACTGGAGTAAATATTGAGATATCTTCACCAAATTCGGTACACGAGCTTATCTGGACCCAGAATAGATTGGTGTAGAAAATGAGCGAAACCGCATAATAACCACGCCCACTTTTTATATATATAACATTTTGGAAAACACAAAAATCTGATTATTTAGTAAGTAACACATATAGAACGTTGAAATTTGACGTGTGGACTGATATTTAGAATCTTGATTAAAAGTGAAAACAATTTTTTAAATGGGCGTGGCACCGCCCACTTGTGATAAAATCAATTTTACAAATATTATTAATCATTAATTGAAAATTTATAAACCTATCGTAACAAAATTCGGCAGAGGGGTTGCCCTTACTATAAGAAATTCTTTGAAGAAAGATTGACGAAATCGGTTAAGGACCACGCCCACTTTTATATAAAAGATTTTTAAAAGGGTCGTGGACGAATAAAATAAGCTATATCTTTGCAAAAAAGAGCTTTTTATCAATGGTGTTTCATTTCCCAAGTTGATTTATAACAACAAATAGGAAAAAAATTCAAATTTAAAAAATGGGCGTGGCACCGCCCCTTTTATGGCTAAGCAATTTTCTATATTTCGGGAGCCATAACTCGAAGAAAAATTAACGGATCATAATAAAATTGGGTACACAAATTTTCCTTATAACAGAAAATATTTCTAGTAAAAATGGACGGAATCGGTTAAAGACCACGGCAACTTAGATAATAAAGCAAGTTTAATACGGGAGTAGACTAGAATAATAAGCTATAACTTAGCAAAAGATAGTTTTGAATCAATGATATTTCATTTATCAAGTTTTATTGTAAGAGGAAATGGGGAGGCATTTTTTTTTAAACGGGCGGTGCTACGTGTTATGTAGAAAAGTTATTTATCTGAAATGAAATGTACAATTGAAGCTCATGCTGAGAGACACCTTTACTTGTTTTATTTTTATTTTTCTTGGAACTGATTATAAGGCTATGTGGTTCAGGCGTCTGTATCCATGCCGTTCGGCTACATAGGCGGGTCGGCAACAAAGAACCACCAATGGTTGTGCGGGCCCTTCCTATTAAACGCTTTGCAGCCATAGGGTATATTGAATTGTATTTCACAGAACATAGTCCTGCACCCAAATTCAAACATTCGCTAACGCTAAAGATCCTTCGCCAAAGATTTTTAAAGCAGTATCAAAGCGGAGAAAATTATGCATTGCCATATGGTCTCAAGGAATAACAGCATAACTCCTATAATTTTCCATAGGACTTAGACGCTTATGCCTTGTGAGCATGTGGTTCTAAATATTGTAATATGCCAAACTGTGGCGGGAAATCCTCTTTCAAAACAACAAATATAAAACTCTTACCGAAACAAATATGAGGAGAGAGGAAATAACTCATCAAACTGGAGAACAAGGTAATTAGGCCCCAGGAAGCAAGGGAAATAAGGGATGGAGCGGGTGGTGTCTTCGAGCACAAGCAACCAATTTAAGTTCCCGATTCAGCAGTCAGTTCGAGGTAGAACGAGTAGCGATTGTGTGAAAGCAATAAGTATTCTTTAAACTGGCGTAGGCGGAGAGAAAATATCCCAGTTTCAGACTGTGAGGTAAGCCAGCCGCTCTTGCAAGAATTACAACACTTAATCTGTAGCGACTAACTACAAGCGGCTTTGGGAGTGTTCGAGAGAAAAGTTCTTCGAAAGATTTATGGACCTCTACGCGTTGGCGATTGCCAGTACCGAAGAAGATTTAATGATAAGCTGTACGAGCTATATGCAGACATCCACATAGTCCAGCGAATTAAAACGCAGGGGCTGCGCTGGCTAGGCCATGTTATGCGAATGAAAGATGATGATCCGGCCAAGAAAGTGTTTCTATCGGAATCCGCCTATGGAAGCAGAGGAAGAGGGCGGCCCCCACTCCGTTGGAAGGACCAGGTGGAAAACGATTTAAACTCCTTTGGTGTGACCAATTGGGCCCGGTTGGTCGAGCGAAGGAGCGACTAGCGCGCCTTGTTGTACGGCCATAACCGTTTACGGGTAAGCGCCAATTAAGTAAGTAAGTAACTAAATGGAGACTCATATTATAGGGGGGGGGGGGGGGAGCCATGAATATAGAAAGCTGCAAAGCAAAAGTGAAGTTGTGACTTCTTTTGTTTCCTAGAAGATGATCGAAGTCACGAAGCAGTGCTTAAATGCAGCGCCAAAAGATCATAGCAATAGGCAATTTTCTAACTAACTAAAGATAAAGATATGTAAAAATAGAACTGCTTAGCAACATGATTTTAATGATGTGCGACGAATCAAATAAATGCAACAATTTTTCGATTCCACGGAGTGGAAAAATTGCGTTAATTGTAATAATAACGCGACCTTATATGGGTTAAAGGGAGTTTTTTTCACACCTCGCAAGGCACGGTTTATGGATAAAGCGCTAATTCCTACAGGTTGAGGGGCTTGGAATATTCTCAGGGTAGGCATGCCTCTCGAAAAAAAAATACTTGATGGATTTACCTCCGAAGAAATTTAGACCGAGCTTCTCTTCTAATTTGCGTCATGGTCTTCCCTACAAATATTCGGGACCGAAGCTACATGTTTTATGCCAACTCCGAACGGCATATGCAAAACAGATGAACTTTCACTGAGAAGCCTTCCATTGCAGAAATACTCTCAGGGTGTTTGCATATCACTGCCGAGGGGCGACCACGCTTAGAAAAAGTTTGTTGTAATTAAAATGAAAAACTGTTTCTAAATTTTAGTGTTACTTTGCACGTAAGTTGAAACCAAGACCTAAGATGTGATAGGCAGGGCACTCTATCATCAAAACACGGCGGTCGTCTCTCGTAAAAGCTTACTAAATCGACATAACCTAAGGTTCGAGGGGTCTACGGAATCGTTCCCGAGGCAATCGCGCTTATACCAGAAGTTGATAGTACCGGAGCGTGCCGTATTTATATCTCGAAAATCACTACCCATAAGCGTAACGCTCCATACGACTTCCGACGAAGAACAACATATCGTGTTCTGATAAAAATCGGACCGTTACAGCCCGAACATCCCTCCGGGAGCTTACGTATAAACCGTGTTTGTGACAGCGTAAGGTGATATAAGGGCGGTGGAGTGATATAAGATCAACGGTTATAAAGTCAATTGGGCTTGCGTTCATAAGGTAATTTTAATCCGATTTTCCATTGCATTCGAGACTCTGAAGGTATTCGTTTATCTGGAATCCAGCGCTAGCAGCAAAAACAATGTAGCTTAAAAATTAAATGAAGAAAAACTTTTACCAACCAGCGCTATTTTGGACTGAGTTGGCAATTGAAAAGTAAAGTCATCTTTCAACAAGCAAAAATCACGTTCAACAAGTCGCCCATTATACCTGTCCTGATGTATGACTGTTGTTGTTGTTGTAGCGTTAAGGACAGTCCTCGAAGGCCTTGGGGAGTGTTATCGATATTGATAGTTGTTCGCCGAATGCAGATCCGGTACGTTCTTGTAACAAGCACCAGTAAGGTACTAGCCCAACCATCTCGGGAACGATTTCTTATGACCACATGCGACCTTCCAGGCCATACCGCCCTCCCACCACCTAGATCCATGAGGAGTTCGGGGTCGCCAGAGCCTCGGTTGTTAATGAAACAGGATTCGCCACGGATAGGTGAGCTTGACAATTGGGTTTGGAGAAGCTATATATTGCGCTGGCAACCTGAAAGGGTTGCGCTACACAAACCCTTGAATAAATTTGGTACCGCTGAAATGACTTCTTATGAAACGGCCAAAATCGTTTAGGCGGTTAGGCGCCAATTAATAATGGTAATGATGGCCATTTCAAATGTTCACACTTCAATGACCTTGTGATCATTTTAGGTGGTGTAAAAATCAATTAACGTTATGACCTTATTTCACCCATCCGAAAAGCCGATGAGCGTGAAAAGCTGTCCGCGATAAATAGCAGGAAGATATTTTAGCGAGAGGTGTTTATGATGAGGTTCTTTGAAGAACACATTATACCTGCCGACGTTAGGTAAGTATGAGCTTTATGAGTTTCTTGTTTCTGACCAACATCAGTTATCACAAATTAAGGTATCTTGTGAAGCAGAAGACCACATGAAACTTATTCTCTTTAACATTTTGGTAATTTAAATAGATTTAGTCCTGTCCTTTGCCTCCTATCATCTTGTGGAATCCCGAAGTTGAAAAAATACAAGCACAAATACACACCGACAAATTATCCTTCCTTCAGCCTTAAATTTGGAAAAATTACATGCAATCTTTCACCAACAAAACAAACTAAGACGTTCTCATAAAAATAATGCAACAAAAGCTCGGAGGAACGACATTCTCTATATATAAACATACATACATACATATCTTTGAATGGCCCTACCTGCTTCATAACCCCAAAGCAATGAAGTTAACAGTTAGGATCTTGGTATTTTTTTTTTTTAAGCAAAAGGCTGATGTGTGACATATCATTTGTATATAGCGCCGCACAAAGGAAGTATGCAAGAACACAATAGTAAATATTCGCATACAAGAATACGCACCAATGACCCTAGCAACAAGTCATCATTATCTCCAGGTCACTTAGGCAAACGCCAACTTTGGTAAAGAACTCAATATCCGTTCGAAACTGTGGGTGGTTAGCCTGTGGTGAAGAGGAAATTTTAACCTTGTTCAGCATTTTATTTTTGGTATTTTTTCTTTGCTCCCTTGTAAATACGAGCTATTAAACTGTTTGTTTGCATTTGGGTGTGTGCGTGAGAATGTGTAGGTGTGCGTGTGTTAGTGTGCTCGGATGCGTGTGCCACTGTTCCGGTCAAACGATGCAAATGAATTTATCAATTCCGTAAGGCAATTTTTTGTTGCACCGAAGCAGGGAAATAAAAGAAAGCATGAAATTGCAAAAAAGAACATTCAAAATGAAATCGACAGCTATGGCAAAGAAGAGGTAAACTAGTTTTCTGCTCTCAGCGTTTTTCCAGCCATGCATCAATTCACCTATATATATCTACGCTTCCCTTTTGTTTGCCCGAAGCCGGTATTTTTATAGCCATCATTATTCGTTTTTGTTCATGTTATGCTATTTGTTCCTTTTTCTGTATTTATACCCTGCTGCGGCCGTTTTAGTGTATTGGGTTTTGAGATTTGCCGATATTCGAAAAGTGCTTTGTTCCAAGTCTCCTAGGGCCCCACCAGACGCAACTATACGAATATATAATAAAGGTGAGTTGGCAACTATACTTGAAAAATTTTTTGTTTGAAAAACTATATTAAACACATTTTGCTTGATACCCATTTATGTACGTATTTATATATATATATATATATATATATATATTGTTTTTAATTTTTAACAGATGGCAACCTTGTTTAATTACCTGATTTGCAGCACCAAATCAAGATATCCCAAAAGAAATATATATATAAAATGCGGCGGAATGTCTCCTTTGATATCAAACTATATGTATATATTTAAAAAAAAAATTTAATTCAATATCGACCATGTAAAATAAAATAGACAGCTGTGGAAAAAAGACATAAAATAAAGCTATCCCTATATGTGACCCGGTCTATGAAAAGGTGGCTTATGACTAAAAAAAAATTTTTCCACTTTTTTCTGGTTTCGATAGTTTTTGAGACGCTCTTTCACGTGGTGAAAACTAGAAAGTCCTAACTTGCTTAGAAGTAAACTAAAAATGTAGAGAAAGAAGAGCACAAATGAAATACGATGAAGCCTTTGGTTCCTTCGATGCCGCTATGGTGGCTGGTGAAGCATCCTAAGATTTTTTTGATAGCATTTTTTTCGATGGCAATGGAGCCAAAATATCGGTCAGAAACTGGTTTGTGCTTTGCCTTTTGGGCATGACTGTTCATAATGCGAAAAAAACCTACTAAGAAACTGAAGAAATGCATTGTTTATCTTTAACAGCTGTTTCTCGCAATTTCTTTTTTGAGTCAGAAGCCACTTTTTCATAGACCGGGTCACATATATCTACGTTTACCTTATTGCCCGCAGCCAGCATTTTTATAGCCATCATTATTCGTTTTTTTCATGTTATGCTATTTGTTCTTTTTTGTTTTGTATTTATACCCTGCTGCGGCCATTATAGTGCATTGGGTTTGGTGATTTGCCGATATTAGAAAAGTGCTTTGTTCAAAGCTAACTTGTAGGTAGTTAACTTTGCCTTAGAAATTCGAAACAATAATGCGTCTACACATATGTACCATGTACGTATACGAGCAGCGGAGAGTCAATGCACAAACACATGCATATATCTGAGATACTCCTGAAAGTATGCAATGAGAGAAGCTATAAAATCGTGCAATTGTAGTTACAGCTGAGAAGTTTGAGAGCTGATGGACTAGAAGATTCTGGAAATGGAAGCGCCTAGAAGATGCGAACGTTCAAATCAGAGAGTATAAAAGGCAGCAAATGTGGAGGCGCTGGAATTCAGTTTGAGTTGAGCTATCAAGCAGTTGTTGATTAAGCACGCAATCTGGCGGGCAATAGTAGAGTTTCATTTGAACTATCAGTTTGGTTGTTAAGCAAGCTAGTTGCAAAGTATAAGTGATATTGTGAAGTACTTTAATAAAGGCCATTTTTCCATTATTCAATATTGGAGTTATTTATTCAACAATTTAGCGATACGAACTTAGCAAAGGGGCAAATAAGAGGATTGGCAAGTAAATTCGTTACAATATTTTTTGCTATGCAAAGCAGATGAGTCTTCACTGAGAAGCTTTTCATAGCAAAAATACACTCGGAATGCTTGCCAAATCACTGCCGAGAGGTGAACCCGCTCAGAAAGATGTTTCTTCCAATTGAAAAAACTGGTTTATAAAATTTTGATGTTGCTTTGCCTGGGGCGTGAACCCAGGATCTTTGGTGTGGTGGTGGTAGGCCACCACGGTGGCCGCAATGTACGTATCCATGTTTTTTTTTTTTAAATTTGACATCAAGCTACGTGTATTTCATACAATTTTTTTAAATTCAATTACGAATCCTCAGGGGCCACCTCAAAACTTGAAATTCCAGAATGTCATACTTCAGGTTAGGTTAGGTTAGAAGGACTGGGCCTAGAAGTTGGACACTTAGGCCACCTAAGGACCCACTGTGACGCCCTAAACCTGCTTCTACTTAATGCTGGCCAATGGCGCAGCGAATGCTTAACATTTTTTCCTCCTCGATACGTCTTCAGTTCCGGCAGTAATTATATAATTCGATACCCATGATAGCGTCGTGACTACCTATCAAACAGTGACTAGTGAGGACTCTTACTCTTATAGCCCTAACTGATCAAAAGAGTGTTAGTGTGTGTTAGTGTGTTAGGAAGGCCAAACCAACCATGATGATTCATATGTGAGAATCCCTGACCAGGGAATATTCGCCCTGCTTATAGTGTTCGTTCTCAAACGGAACTTGAAAGAACCCTATTAAATCATTTGCGGGAAGGATGCGGGTAGTCGTAGCTCCTCTGGAGAGCTCATCAGCTTTACAGATTGTTTTCAATAACCCTGTATCCATGTACATAAAAAAAGACTGATACCAAAGTGTCAGACCATCTCATTGAAACAAGACTTTGATTTTTCGGCCCGTAAGTCCAAAGCATTTAACCCGGTCTAGCGGTCCGAGAAAATCATCACCTTTTTCCTGTAGTAAGGCACAGGTGCTTGATAAGGCGAAAGAGGATCTCTAGTAGCAGTCCTGTTGAAAGAAAACACCCACCTTTCCATCAAGCTAAGTACCATCGGTTAATATGCTCATGACAACATGAACATTATGTTGGCAACTCTTGTCGTGTGGGAGTGCACATTGTGTAGTTCGAAATAATACTTTTGCAGGAGTGCAATGACTAGTGAGTATTGATGATGGAACTTGGAAATTTGTGCTCAATGGTCGTGCTTCATTTTCCTCCATTCCTCTAATGCGCGGCTTCTGAAATGGTGGTACGTCTAGCACAGTATTGAGCGAGTCCATCCGAATGGAGACAAAAGCACCGTTAATACAGAATTCGACCTTTTTTGGACCTTTTGTAACGTTTAAGATTCGTAGCATTTCAAAGGATTGGTCACACCAATTTAGTACGCTATACAGTAGAATCGGACGTACAATGGCTATATAGGTTCAATATACTACTTTGGGAGAAGAAACCCCACGAGACACCAATTGCTCTTTCACCGGAGAACACGCGTTGTTTGCTTTCTTTACTGTCTCTTCTGTATTGCAACTGCTATCCAGAATGACTCTTAGAAATTTGGATGTATTGCCAAAATCTAAGCTTGCACCGCAAATCATGGGAAAGGTTTGGCGTTTTGTATCTTCATGTGAATCTTCTTGTTAATGTCAGTTTTATCCAGATTGATCAGGAGTCCCGAGCGTCTTACCCAATTATGCGCACACTATTGATAAAGTAGTCTCCATTAGATCGCAGAGAATTTTGAGGAATTTTTTTCCCCACATAACAACACAAATATATCCCGCGTAGGCGGGTGTTCCAATTCCATCAATTGTGGTAGCCGGTTAACCGTCACCCCCAAAAGTAGCAGATCCTTGCGGGGTGTTTCTATTTACAAGCCTATGGAGTGTTTTTCCACCTAGCTCCGTACTTAGTATTCTACGAGTAAGCAGTTTGTACATAAGCTCAATTAGGCATATGTCGATTAGTAGGCTCGTTAGTACCGAAGTGATTACCTACGGAAGAAAATTATTAAAAGCAACTGCTTTATCCAAGAAAGCTGTAAGTTTATTTTTTGAGGTCGAGCGACCTCTCAGTGACAGATAAAAGGAGTGTTGTGCAATTTGCTGACAAAATGTTTCAGAAGTCTTTCTTAAGTTAAAAATAAAGAAGCTAGGATTAAACGCCTTAAATCGTTGAGTTTTGAGTAAGGAACCTTTTCCGCCTTTGATAAAAAAAAAAAAACAAGTAAGGAAGGCTAAGTTCGGGTGTAAACGAACATTACATACTCAGCTGACAGCTTTGGAGACAAAATAAGGGAAAATCACCATTTAGGAAAATGAACCTAGGGTAACCCTGTAATGTGTTTGTATGACATGGGTATCAAATGGAAGGTATTAACGAGTATTTTAAAAGGGATTGAGCCTTAGTTCTATGGGTGGACGCCTTTTCGAGATAACGCCATAAAGGTGGACTAGGGGTGACTCTAGAATGCGTTTGTACAATATGTATATAAAATTAAAGGTATTAATGAGGGTTTTAAAAGGGAGTGGCCCTTAGTTGTATATGTGAAGGCGTTTTCGAGATATCGACCAAAATGTGGATCAGGGTGATCCAGAACGTCATCTGTCGGTTACCGCTAATTTATTTATATATGTAATACCACGAACAGTATTCCTGCCAAGATTCCAAGGGCTTTTGATTTCGCCCTGCTAACTTTTTCATTATCTTTTACTTAATATGGTAAGTGTTACACCCATTTTACAAAGTTTTTTTAAAGTTATATTTTGCGTCAATAAACCAATCTAATTACCATGTTTCATCCCTTTTTTCATATTTGATATAGAATTATGCATTTTTTTTCTTTTTTCGTAATTTTCGATATCGAAAAGTGGGCATGGTTATAGTCCGATTTCGGCCATTTTGTATACCAAGATAAAGTGAGTTCAGATAAGTACGTGAACTAACTTTAGTAAAGATATATCGATTTTTGCTCAAGTTATCGTGCTAACGGCCGAGCGGAAGGACAGACGGTCGATTGTGTATAAAAACTGGGCGTGGCTTCAACCCATTTCGCACATTTTCACACAAAACAGTTATCGTCATAGAATCTATGCCCCTACCAAATTTCACAAGGATTGATAATATTTTGATCGACTTATGGCACTAAAAGTATTCTGGACGAATTAAATGAAAAAGGGCGGAGGCACGCCCTTTTTGAAATTTTCTTTTATTTTTGTATTTTGTTGCACCATATCATTATTGGAGTTGAATTTTGGCATAATTTTCTTATATACTGTAAAGATATAAAAATTTTTGTGAAAATTTGATTAAAAAAAAATTTTTTTTAAAAGTGGGCGTGTTCGCCATCCGGTTTTTCTAATTTTTATTTAGCACACAAATAGTAATATGAGTAACATTTATGCCAAATTTCATCATGACATCTTCAACGACTGCCAAATTACAGCTTGCAAAACGTTTAAATTCCCTTATTTCAAAAGTGGGCGGTGCCACGCCCATTGACCAAAATTTTACTAATTTTCTAGTCTGCGTCATAAGGTTAACCCACCTACTAAGTTTCATCTCTTTATCCGTCTTTCGTAATGAATTATCGCACTTTTTCTGTTTTTCGAAATTTTCGATATCGAAAAAGTGGGCGTGGTTGCAGTCCGATTTCGTTCATTTTAAATAGCGATCGGAGATGAGCGCCCAGGAACCCACATACCAAATTTCATCAAGATACCTCAAAATTTACTCAAGTTATCGTGTTTACGGACGGATGGACGGACATGGCTAAATGAATTTCTTTTTTCGCACAGATCATTTTGATATATCTATATCTATCTCGATTAGTTTCTGCCGTTACGGATTGTCGTTCTGTGAACAAAGTTAATATACTCTGTGAGCTCTGCTCAGCTGAGTATAAAAAACAATCTTAACCTTCCTCCATAATGCGGGTACGTGATTCGGCAGTGTGTTGCAGCTGAGCCGGAAAGATACCATCCGCTTCTGATAAAGCCACTGGGTATGGTGGTCATTTATATCACCTCCGATGGGTTTGTACATCGCACGAGTGCTTTGAATATATCGAGTGGCTATGGTCCCTGATAATCCTGGGCCATATAAAGGACCACTACCTTATAGGTGCTCTCCGGGCATTCGAAGCTGATCGTTACCTTGCCACCGTCACCAAATTGAGGTAGCAATAAAGCATAAAATATATATATGAAGCTCACCCTTTTCGTGAGCGCTGTATGGCCTGTAGTTTGGAATCGTAAAGCCACACATCCTTTTAACAGTGACCCATGACTCTTGATGTAGGATGATATCCACCTCAACCGAAGAAATAGAAAAAATATACGCAGCTGATGATGCTTCCTCCTCCGTCTTGCCTCAGAAGCTGGCCCTTTCAGTAAATAATTTTCAATTCTGGTTATATAATGTCCAATTTTATACGAATTTTCAGCTACTCAGCTCTTTTTTCCTTTCGATTTTAGTACCTACCTAAATATACAATACATTAATCCTTCATCTGTCACTTTCTTTGTTCATGTTCTTTGTAGTCGACACAGCAAAAAACCTATACTTATGTCCCTCTTGTATCTTTTTCCATTACTGCCCTCACCTTTGTCACTGCCCGCGTCTCCATCTCTTTTTACCTAAGATTATCGAAAATAAAGATGTTGCAGGCGCAAACTTCGGTGGAAAGCAGCGGAGCGTGACAAAATTCTAGTAGGTCACTTTCACCACACCAAAAACTTTAACACAATTTTTAACATAATTTAAGCACAGAAATACACTGATTGGAGTTTTAGAGAGTAAAAGTTAAAATTCTGAACACATTAGCTGAATAAAAAGTGTACAAATAATTGTTAAATAACAAATACAGACAGTGGTAGTTTAACAAATTCTGCTGTGGTAAGTGGTGAATGTGACCTACTAGAATTTTGTGGAGTTTGCTTCACACTATTTTTCGTCCCTGCAACGTCTTTATTTTCGAAAATCTTTGTTTTTACCTTGTTTTCATTTTTGCTTTTGTCCAACATTCGGTTAGTGTTTACTGATGGTAATTCAATTCGAAATCGATTGAAATGTAAATGACAGGACGCTCGTCGGGGATGAATATATACATATGTATGTATGTGTGAAAAAAATCACGATTTTAATATACGATTTGTCTTAATTCAGAGGAAAACACCATGGCTAAATATGGATAAACTAATGAATGAAGAATGATGGGGTGACCAAAGCTAATGCGTTTGCTCTTCGTATTCGTTCTGCTTCACTTCATTTAGTTGTCAAATTAGTATCTTATTTACATGGTTATATATGTCTGAGTATATTTTATACCCCATGTACATACATTCTATTTGTTCCCAGCGAAAAATGGTGGAACTAGTCTCTAAAACAAATGTAGCGTATCGTCTACAATGGGCTATAACTAATTGATCATCACTACCTCATTATGGTTATAATTTTGATTACTCCTTCTTAAATGCATTAAAGTATTCCATTAGTGGTAGAACGAGGACCCGTCTAACAATACCCGTTTGTTAGTAACTGTGGGGTACTAGAAGACTTTGTTTAAGAGTACCACTTCAGACATAAAAGCTTACAATTATTTATGGTGTTTTCTTTTCTGAAAATAGTGTCACTCTGTATGTTTTCTCAGTTCTCACTGGAGTTTGTGTATTTTCCACTTAATACGAAAAGATATCTCATTGATTCCAAACAGAACCATTTAGCATAGCGCCAGGTAATCTAGGTAAACAGAGCTTAAGAGTGCAGCATGAGGGTAACATACTTTCCAGAAAAGAAAACGGCATTGCGTACGTAAATAATGCCTAAATGTCCAACTAAACTTCCTTAACCCCAACGCCATAGTCGTAACCATGCCCATATCCATAACCATCTCCAATGTGATCGATTAATGGTGCCTTAACCAAAAATCGTGAAAATTTCATAAAAATGAAGAAAAAGCAAAAAATTAAAAAAATATATTCCACAAAAAATAATAAGTCTCTTAGTCATAACGTATCCAAAACAATGAATAAAATCTATAAATATCCAAATCAAATATTTTTAAGTTATGGATATGGCGAGAAACCAAAACCAATTGGTTGGCTATGATATGGTTATGGGGTTAGCGTTATGGTATGGCACTATTAACCGATTACATTAATTTCCATAAGGTAGGTTCGATCGGCTGTTTTATCTGGTTATGGTTTTATGGTTGTAAATCACCATTAATTGGCCCTTAACAATTTAAACGGTTATGGCTGTACAATAAAGCGCGCAAGTCGCTTATTCGCTGAGCTAACATGTGTCTTTTGGTAACACCAAGGGAATAAAATTGTTTTCCACCTGGTCTTTCCAACGGAGTGGCGGTCGCTCTTTTCCTCTGCTTCCGTAGGCGGTAAGAATACTCTCTTAGTCAGACCATCATTCATTCGCATAACATGAGCTAGCCACAGTAGCCGTTATGTTTTATTTCGCTGAATTAAGCAAACTATAGGTCGTACAGCTCATCATAAAATCCTCTTCGGTAATCGCCTTCGCCAGCGCATCGAGGTCACTACATCTTTCGAAGAACTTTTCTCTCGATTACTCCCAGAACTGCCTCATCAGATATAATCGGTGTTCATTCTTCTGCACCATATATCGGGACGAGTACGATAAGTGACCTGTAGAGCATGGTTTTCGTTTGCCGAGATAGGACTTTACAATTGCCTATGGGAACAAAGCATAGTAGAAAGGAGCCTGTCCAACATTACGTATAGAGTTATAAAGAAAATCAATTTCTCCATAAGACCTGCTCATTCAAAAGAGATCTGTTCACCTCATATAAAGAAATCAAACCCGACTTCGACTCCATTGCACACATCTCACATTCATCCTCCTGAACTAATCGCATTTTTGGCATGGTTGGTTTAGGTAAAATACTTTGCTTTAGCTGTTCTCTGTATGTAGTCATGTTGTTAATTAAAATAAAGCTTTCGATGGCAACTACGAAAAGGGGCATATTTGGTGTAGCCTGTAAATATGTCTATAAACTTAAAAGGAAATTGCTTTTATAATGTAGAGGAGCAAAGTAAAGTCATTAATTCTGAAAACATTAAACTATTTATTTGCTGCTATAAGTAAAAGTAAGTAAAGCCCCCCAACCTGCTGTTGGCTCTATAATTTTAAATTGTTCGCCTTGCTGCTTTTTGATGTGTAAACATCTTTGCCTGCGGTATGGAAGAATTCAAGTTGAGAAACCAAATATGAAACCGAAAACAAAACCGTACAGATTGTTATCGATTGCTAAACGAAGTTTTAACTGTATGTTATCGATAACAGCAGTTATCGAGGTGCTCTGGGTTATTATTGACAGGTAATCGGTTACCCGTTTTTCTCGACGAATTCTCAGTTTGTTATCCACTTTTTGTCGGCGAGTTTTCCACTATTTATAGACAAACAGTCGATTTGTTATCGAAATGCTAAAAATTTGTTATCGGTAACTATTATTATCGAGGGCTCATCGGTACCCCAACGGCCCAGCGTGCTAGGGGGCTTATAATATACCCGCGGTAGGTATGCCTGTCGTAAGAGGCGACTAAAATACCAAATGGATTCAAGGAGTTGCCTGCGCAATATATGGCTTCTCCAACATAATTGTCAATCTTACCTACCGTGGCGAATCCTATTTCATTAACAGCCGAGGCTCTGGCGACCCCGAACTAATGATGGATCTAGCGGGTGGGTAGGCGTGATGGCCTAGAAGGTTGCATGTGGTCATACCAAATCGTTCCTGAGATGGTCGGGCTAGTACCTTTATAGTGCTTGTTATCGAAATGTACGGGATCTGCATCCGGAAAATGACCATCAACATCGATAACACTCCCCAATGTCTTCGGGGAGTGCCTTTATCGATTCAAATAACAACAACAACGGGCTCATCGGTTTCTTACCAAAGACACTTCGAAAAACATCCCTGACTTATATGAAAAGGGTATGTGTGGGGTGTTGGCATGCGAGGTACCGCAACACAAAAACAAACATTTTTTTAGTAGGTATCAAATGGTTTTGGAGTTCCTGAGCAGAAGGAAGAAGTTCTGAAATTTAAAATAAAAAAAAGAAAACGTTTTGAAATTTGTGTATGACAATGAAATGTCAAAAAGAGGCAAATGAACAGAGCTGCTCAACACCTGTACACTTATAGCACTTTTGTTTTGCACTGAAGAATAGCCACAGACAAATTCACATTTTGAATATAAAAAAATTTTCATAGCACCTCACATAAATTCGATTCATATGAAAGTACCTGAATGAATGAAAGTGCAAAGAAAAATCACTTCCATATGAAGCCAAGGCACTTTGGAATGGTATTCAAATTTACACCAACAAATTGACAACAAACAATTTTTCAAAAATATTGTAGCACTGAGATAAGTTTCAATTCAAAATTTATTCATTAAGGCCCTCTTTTTTCACTTTAAAAAAGTTTCAGTGTATATATAATTTAGTATATGTATTGTGATTTGCACTTCAATATACACATTTTTGAACATCCCTGCAAATAAAGAACAGTTTTGAGTATTTTTTTTTTTAATAGTTTTAGAGTTCCTGAAAAGGCGAAGAAATGTTTCCAATAACCGCATTTTGAAAAATGTTTTTATTTCGAAAACGGCAAAAAATTGCAAGTTGTTCTGAGCAGATTTTCTAGAACTCCTGAAAAGAAAAAAAATTGCAAAATTGCCCCAACTATTTACATATTTCCAAAACTCGAAAACTTTTGAAAATTTATATAAAAATTGAGTAGGCAAATGTTTTCGCGGTAAGGCATGCTTGCCGTCAAAACCGTATGAACGCACAATCCCAGGAGCGCTGACGGTGCATGTGCTAACGCCACCGCCAAAGCACTGCCTTCATCCATCATACTTTCCTTTAACTTAGCGGTTATTACTACAGCAACAATATCAACCAAAGACGTCAATTAGGACACGACCAGTGAAATTTTGTACGAGGTCCCCCCTTGACGAACCCTCCCAAATTACTTCTATGATAAAAAGTTTCTTTGTAATATTCATTTGTTTGGAAAAAATTAAATGTGACACGCCGTAAATTGGAGGGAAAGCTCGCGAAAAGTTAATATAGCAAAGGGGTAAGTTATTTATAAAACAGCAACTACTCATTTTAACTCATGTGAAGAAAAATTCTTATGATTCATATTCATTTACTTCAGTGAGTGACAGTTAACCTAAGTGCCTTTCTGCATTATTTGGTATAAGATATGGTGGATGGGAATGTGAGTGAAATGACAGCGTTATACAAATCTGGTCCTTAATATTATTCTACTAATGTATTTAACTCAAATACAACAACTTTATTTTCTTTCCTTTTTATCCTTGCAGGCATTTGGTATAACAGTGAGCACCGCGACTGGGTACGTATTGCTGGCCGATAGTACCCACTACACCCTGCTAAAGGGTTGAGACCGTTATCATTGCGCCGGCCATCATACGGCGGCAATAACAGTAATAGCAGCAGCAGTAGCATAAAGGCTTGTCCACACCCACCACCACCCACACCGCACAGCACCAGCAGCCATTGCACAGCCAACAACAATAATACAAATAGCACAGCACCAAGCACAAGCACTAATAAAATAAAACGCAAAAACGATAAAATAAAATTTGACGGCACACCAACAACAACTACACACAGAGCAAGTGCTACAACTATCCCCACAGCAGATATACCAACAACAACCATCACCTCACCTTGCAGTCAATTGCAGGTGAATTATTTTGAATTCCCACCGAAAAATCTCGCAGCAACCGGTTCAACACCATCGCTGGCTACAACAACAGCTGTAGATTTAGCCGCATCCACCGCCAGCACCCCCACACATACATCCGCAACAAATTCGCCCAAAAATTTATATCCAACACACAATCACTCACACTACTCCGAATTACATTTGCACGAACATCAACATCACCAATACTATTCCAACAAAGCTAACACACAACAACTGCGCCAACATAATACACACTTCTCAAAGCAACATCAAAGTGAGCTTGAGTTAAAATTTTGTAGTGAAACGGAAGGGCAACTAATTCCTTTGACAACAATAAACGAGGGAGCAGTAAAAAATCATATTTTAGCAACACCACCAATAAACAATATGGGGAGACGTGAAATCAAGAGATCCAACACCAGTGGTTCGACTATAAAGTCATACGACAGCGGCAGCGGTAAGTGAAATAAATTTAAAAGTATTTATATATGTATGAGTATAATTTTAAAAAATTACAAAATGGGTTTAAAGAGTCCGACTTAATAGGGAACAGTGTTATATATTCGCAGCCCTTTAAATCTATTTTAAAATATAAATCAAACAAGATTCAAGAATAAATGAAAGCAGACCTCTGAGTGCTGGATGGATGAGGTCATCATCCGGTGACATATCTATCGCAAAATCTCATACCCAATGCTAAAAACATACACCTTCTCTCCAGTGGGTTAAGGGGCTTATAATACTCACGCGGGAGGTATGCCTAACGTTTTAGGCGACTCAAGTCCACAAACTTGAAAGATCAAGGATCCAAAAAAAAAAGCGTGAGTATGAACTAACGAAGTACTCGTGTTGTCCTATGAGTAAACATACAATTATACGTCTAGAAAACTACATTATTAGACGACTGGAGTTCGCCTAGGTCTTGAAGTAAAGCCACAACAAATATAACTTTACCAGCAACAAAATATTTGGGGGGTTCTGAGAAGATCTTCTTTGACATCTTATCGATAACCACCGAAACAGACAAACCGTTTTTCATTAGCATGTTATCAACAGGTTACAGATGTGACATCGATTATACGTATATTGAAGTTTTATGGGTATGTTTCATTCGAAACCGATAACAAATCTTTAACAGGCTGATGGATTAAGTTAGGCTATGTTAGGTTAGGTGGTAGCTGCCCTGATAAGGATAGCTCACTTGGACGACACGAAGGTCCGTTGTGATATCACATGCACCAAAAATAACGGTGACTTAGATCCAGCTACTTAGAGAATCGTTGGGTAGCAACGATAAAGCTCCGAATGATACCGAATCTGAACTTTGTATAAATCCTCGGGAGATCCAAGTGAGTCGCGACCGAAGTACTTTCGCATAGTTCTGGAAAAAGCTGGGCAATCAGGTATAAAGTGATTTGGTGATTCCACCTCATCATTCTCCATACAGCTGCAGCAGGATGGATTTTCCAGTATATTGGGACGTATCGCATGGATACCCATGGGACAGTGCCCTGTCACAACCCCAACGACCATTGATAGGGGAGCCTTAGTAAACCCAATTATTTCAGCAGACCTCCTGCCATCCACTTTCGGCCAGAAAGATCTTGCTACCCTGCAATATGTGGGGTCCGCCTAACGTTTGCTGAGCTGACTCGAGGCCCTGATATGGAGGGCAGTCCACAGGTGGCCAGCGGAATCCCGAAATCGCTAGAGCCATCTTCATCCGGTTCAATTGTACCGATGCGGGCTAAGAGATCCGCTTGACAGTTACCAGGGATATCACTATGGCCCGGGACCCAGATAATCTTAATTGTAAAATAATTCGATGCAATCGCAAGTGACGTCAGGCACTCCCAGACCACCCTCGATCGCACTGTAGTTGAGCTCAATGCCTATCCAAGCGGCTATCAGATTAAATGTTAAATTCCCTAACCGTAGTAGCACTGGATAGCATTTCATCCACCGCATCCTTAATCGCAACAACTTTCGCTTGGAATACACTGCAGAGTTCAGCCAACTTAAACTTGTGGCTTACATTTAGCTCTTGACAAAAGACCCCCCACCAACCTTTTCGTCCAGCTTCGACCCATCCGTGAACAAGTTAACCGGTCCTATGCCCCAGATAATTCCTCTTCCCCCCTCTTCTCGGTAGAATGACTAGAGTGAAGGTTGTATAGGGAGCAGTTATCGGCATACAATAGTCCGTTCTGTCCGGGATAATGTCGAAACTGGTAAGAGGGCTAGAGTGTCCGAAGTCAGACAGCCCATAGCCCATATCACGAAGCCTGACCAACGACCCTGCCGCGGCCACCTTTCCCGCAATATCTACTGGATATATGTTCAGCATGACGTTCAGTGAAAAACAGGCTGATAAGAAATACATATATAACTTTTCGAAAAAAGCTATTAGCTTTCTGATTATATGTTGGTAAGTTTTCGATAACTAATCGATATCTTTTCGATAAATAGTCGATAAATTTTTGATAGAATATGGATGACTTTGTGAAAATAAATCAGTAAACTTTTGATAACAATACAATAACACGTTAATTTTCTTCTAACGTATTGGTAAAATTTCGATAGCAAACTGATGAAACTTCGATAACAAATCGATACCTTGATTTTACTTTGTCGATAACAGCCTTGCCTTTTCGTTCTGTTGCGTGATGACCGCACTTACGCTTATATTTTGTATTCGCCCATTCCGAAGACTACGCTTACGCTTACCTTAAGCTTATCTAAGTATTGAAGTTAAAACAATATTTAAGCTCGGGGAACTTAGTATTAAAAAATCTGTATAGTAAAAGCAATATTCACCTCCCCCATTTCTCTTGTGTCAGTATGCCTTGATTTCATACCTTAAGATAGCGCCTTGGGCTCTCTACTTAAGTCAAAATAGAATTTTGGTGCTGCATTGCATTCAGGGCAATATTGCGCGTTTCATAGAATGCTTCCGTGTAGCACCAAATGATTGTTATTTAAAGTTTTGTTAGCTAATATCCTATAGTATCACTACAGTCTACAGAACTGACGTTTTACCAAAGATTTTCTACTCTGTCAAAACACAGCAAAGGCTTTATAAATTTTTCTTCTTACGTGAGTTTCCAATTCATTATGAAGCTCTTTATGACTTGTCAGGTTAGGCGCATATGGCCAATAATATTCAGACGAGTTCTAGATTATTCAAAAATTGCTGCAGGAGAAAAAAGTGTAATAACTAAGATAAGTTACATCATCCGCATAAAATTGAAGATGGATATTCCTGTTAATGAAGTAGCTCAGATATGAGTCAAACACCAACCAATGTCATCCGTCATTCAATTATACGGTATTCTATGTTTTATATACCTCCTTGGTAGATAAATCTCCAAAATACTACAATTACTTTAGTGAACCTGTGAATATAATATCGTTAATATTGATGTTTAAGACTGTTGCACTTTATTTCAACTTAGACACGTATTTACAGGTAATTGTGCAGCTTTGCATATGCATACTCGCTATGCAAACACAAGTATTCATAACCTTTTGACCCTTCGTTACCCTCTGTCCGCTGAGCTTGTGTATCTAGAGGCAATACTATGACGCTATTTGGCAACTTAATTGATGACATCACCACATGAAATTGGCACATGCTAAGCTACTCCCTTGTCGAATAATCTAACACCAAACTAACAAGCTTTCAACGCTTCAGGCGGAATGGGTCAACTAACGGCGACTGCCCAACAAGCAATGCCTATAGCTGTCATCAAATATTCAACTTTGGAAAAGCATTACCTGCACACACATGAACATAGATATATGCAGTATTACGCCCAATAAACAGTTTTCTGTAATCTCATATTGACAGTAACTAATATGCACACTTCACTACCACATGCACTTCCAGTTTCTATGCTCCCTCCCTAAACCAGCAATTTCATGTATTTACTCTATTGCGACCGACAGTTATCGGAAATTACGTCTAACCAACTGGCTTCATCTCCTGCTCCGGCCGAAAAAAAATATATATTCGCAATTGGTTATAGATTTTCAAGGAAAAGGTGATGCCTTAGAAAAGTGATGCCTGGTACTACACCCGCACTAAACCTATATAGATAGTTACTGTGCTATTTTGTTTGCATCAGGACACCAACTAGAACTTTTCACTGTAAAAAACATCGTAGCGCCGTTTCCAGGCTTTGAGCACCAACCTACACCAGACTGATGCAGTGTCTTGCGCCACATTGCGCATTGAACTTATACAGCTGCTCTACATTTGTATCAACAACTTAGGTAGTACGATCCTTTATAGAACTTGTTTCGGTCCGTCGGCCAAATCTTCTACCTTATCCCGCAGTTTTACGATTCAAGACCGTCAGCTTCGGATCCCTAATATATCGGATATCGGTAGAACATATGTACTTCATATCCCCAACTCCTTTTTTATTCCGAACTTCGCACCAGCAACCTTTTGGATTAAAGCATATATATATTAATAAGCTAACAAAACTTCCACACAATCAATTGACAGGCGATTTCGCATAGTTGGTATACGTAAAATCATATAAAAGTTATATGAATCGATTCGTATGGATCAGCCGCAGTGCATAGGCCTATTTTTGTTAACAAATATTACTCTATTTGCTTATAATTAATAGAAAAAGTTGTTTGTAAATCCAATAATCTCTCCAAATATCGATATTTACTTTCTTGCACAAAAGCGCGCCATCTTTGGACCAATTATGTAAGTGCTCTAAGCCACAAACCTACATAATGCGTACGCGCTATATTTTTTAATATATTAAAAATTACGTGTGACTTGTCTTGGACTTGTCCTTACAAAATCAATCTTTTTCGAAGGACCTCGATTTATAGCAAAAAAATTTAAATAAAATACATTTTTTGTACTTCAATTGAATGAGCTAACTGTTTTAAACTATATTGTAACGATTTTACTTGCAAATCCTCTTATTTGCAATCCTCTGCTAAGTTCGAATCACTAAACTGTTGAATAAATAACTCCAATTTGTAATAATGCAAAATGGCCTTTATTAAAGTACTTCACAATAACACTCAAACTGTGCAACGAATAGCTTCCTTAATAACCAAACTGATTGATAGCTCAAATGAAACTCTACTATTCAAAATAATACTGCTCTTGCTCGCTAGATAGCGTCTTAGTCGAAACTGCTTGACAACTCAAATCAAACTGAATTCCAGCACCTCTAAAATTGCCGCCTTTTATACTCTTTGATTTCAACCTTCGCATCTTCTAGGCGCTTCCAGAATCTACTAGTCCAGCAGCTCTCAAACTTCTCAGCTGTAACTACAATTGCACAATTTTATAGTTTTTCTCATTTCATACTTATAGGAGTATCTCAGATATATGCATGTGTTTGTGCATTGACTCTCCGCTGCTCGTATACGTACATGGTACATATGTGTAGACGCAATTATTGTTTCGTTTATGTAGATACATAATGATTGATCTATGGATGTGAATTCACGTCACTGCTTAGCATCGGCTTAGAGATGGCAGCACTCCTTAGTTTTGCTAATATTCGTAACAATATTTAAAAAAATATAAGCTAAAATTACCATTATAGGCAAAAATTACATATAAGATTTGTAGTCACGTAAAAGATAACGATACGTCTCTTAGACGTATTTTTAAAAAACAATCGTATATATTTCATCAAACAAAAAAGTTACTACTGAAAAACACCCCCCACTGACAAGCTGGTAATATTAGCTGAGAAAACTGAGAATGAGAATGTTCTCTCTTTACGATTGTGGGAGACTGAGTGCAAAATTGAAACGACGTTCGTCTCACAGACGTGCGTTATCTCACTGGGGGTAAGCAAATGTCAGATCAAATTAAAAAGTAATACTTTCTCAAGCTCTTGAGAAACTTTTTCCAATTATTTACTGGCTGTTAATAGTAGCGTAAAGCTTGAATTTGTATTGCAACAGTGTGGTCGAACATACTTACATGCATACACATTACGTGGCCATTGTGTCAATGAGGTCGCTGTCTTGTGTGTCGATTAACAAGTCGATGCGACGCGCGTGTCTTTGCTAGTTGAGACACTTTCAAGCAGAAATTTCCGAAAAGCACACATAATTTGATAGGATAAAAACGGAAGTGCCAGATCCACCTTTATGAGCAGTGAGTTCTACCCCTTTAGTCGACGTGTAATACTCGATGCCCTAGATTGCTCTTTAAGCCTAATATTGCGCTGAATGTTTAAACATCCCATATCTTTCTTAAGCAGAACAGGATATGTAGAAATGAAGGGTTCATTCATCTAATCCGTTGGAATTCTCATGCGCGCACTATATAATCCCATTAGACTGTGACCAGTTAATATCGCAAGCAGTGAATCTATGTACAGTTGGGACTAACAAGGAACGATTCGGTTTGCACTACTTCCTGGTTAAGTTTGTTTAGACAGCTCACATTTAGCTTCCAGTGCCCACTTGCTTTAAGCTTCCTTAGTGCTATCGCCTGGGGATCTCTATCCGTGATCTTATTTACTAAGTCGTCAGCAAGGCAGTTGATACACCGTTGTGACTTTAACCGCTATCAATGTAGACGTTCTCGCACTTGAGTATCTTGAGTGTGTTCAAATCTTATACCTGTACAGGCTCGGATTTTTTTCAGTCGAGATGCATTACATCCATCTCTATCGGAAGAACGTTGATGATGGGCACATCTGCATTATTCTACTTCATAAGACGGTAGATGGAGATCGACGGCCGCCGTGGTGTGATGGTAGCGTGCTCGGCCTACCACACCGAATATCCTAGGTTCAAGCCCCGGGCAAAGCAACATCAAAATTTTAGAAAAAAGTTTTTTCAATTAGAAGAAAATTTTTCTAAGCGGGGTCCGCCCCTCGGCAGTGTTTGGCAAGAACTCCGAGTGTATTTCTGCCATGAAAATCTCTCAGTGAAAACTCATCTGCCTTGCAGATGCCGTTCAGAGTCGGCATAAAACAAGTATGTACCGTCCCGGCAATTTGTAGAAAAAATTTAAAAGGAGCACGACGCAGTATCATGACCACAAAATTTCAGGACGATGTAAAAGCCCGCTTCTTCCTTTCCTTTGCGCGATTGATACAACGGAGTCGATATGTTTTAGAGTAGCAATTACACACTCCTTGAACGGCATAAGGAAGTAGTTTCTGATCTCAACAAGCCAGGCAAGAGACACTTTGCGTAACTCACAAGATGAAGAAGGATCAGAAGTGCGTCTTCCAAAATCAACTAGGATGCTAAGAATCCGCTATAACAGAAGTATTGCAAAATATATTGGGTACTTTTTATATGCGCCTTGGGAAGAAGAGTCCAAAAGACGATAAACACAACATCTTAGTAGCATGGAAAGTGGAAAAAACCTAGAACCTCTGAGACTTTCATAGCAAGAGATTGAGGTAGTGATATAAACAGCAACTCTGCTGGAGGGTGACAACAGCTCATTCAAGCAGAGAGTACTTATTAATCTTAAACATAGGATATTTGCTTCTAGCGAACTTATCCTTAGACCTGAGAAAGGTTTGTAATGTGTTTGAATCAATTCGGAACAGATGGCAATGAAACAATGCATCAACAGCCTAGGCAGGAGGACGCAACCCTGTAAGAATACACGCTACTTAGCTCAATCAGTTTGAGCGAGATAATAAGGATAAAAGAGTTGCACAAGGTCTACTAAGCACGAAAATACTGAAATTAAGCGCTTAAAGTAAACGATACTCGTATAACTGAAAATAGCAGTTTGTATGTAGGCTTATAAGGGGGCACTGCCTTCTGGCTCGCGCTTAAGAGACTCCGATATTTTCCCATAACAAGTCGCGCCAGCTATCACTGTTCAGCTATAACTGGGCACTTAGGCAAAACAAATCTTCTTCCATCTATATCTGCGAACTCAGTGGAGGTACCTCCTTCTACTGCTTCCAAACTGCGGTGCCAATAGACATAATTTCTTAGCCGGGGCGTCTTCTTTCATTTGCATAACACGACTCAGCCAGCGAAGACTTGAGACTGATACGGCTCATTTATTAAGGCCAACGGCATAAAATTTGTCAGCATGTGCCAGGAATTGTGCGCTCTTACAATAAATTGAGGCATCATGGTTTAGTTCTGCTGCTGATATTGTCTTCTTCAGAAATCGCACGAAGACGAGTCGGCTTGCCTAGTGCCTATTTTGGTTTCGAATACCTTGGAGAGGTTCTTTCCAATACTTACGCTGAGTGTCAATTTTTCGTAGATAAGTCTTCTCCAGGATTTGGCTCATTGTTAAGATCTGCTCGATAGTAAAATTACCAAGTCTGAAACCGCACTGATAAATTCCAATCAGCTCATTAAATTTGGGCTTCAGTATTTCCCAGAGTACGCTAGATGGAACATTTTGCAAGATATTCCGCGGTGATTTGGGCCGTTTATTGTGGCTTGCACACTTAAATTCCAATCGGAAAGCATGCGCTCGTATGACCGTATTTTGCATAGGAGCTTATGCTTTTCATCAATCCTTTCGCTTCCGGCTTCACATGATTCGCAGTGATAGTAAATGTAGAATATACGAGTTGTAGCAAGCAACGGTAGAGCACATTCTGTTTCTTCGCACTGCGCTCGACAAAATTTGAGTAGCAT
This sequence comes from Eurosta solidaginis, assembly GCF_040869045.1. Classification (NCBI taxonomy): domain Eukaryota; kingdom Metazoa; phylum Arthropoda; class Insecta; order Diptera; family Tephritidae; genus Eurosta; species Eurosta solidaginis. The sequence continues at coordinate 320,838,766 of NC_090319.1, read as the reverse complement.
TTCTAAAGAGCAACAAAAATATCGAAGCAGTAAGTTGTGGTTTGTCACGACAACACAAGCAGACGTTCTAGTTCGATGTAGGGGTTTTCAGTTTGGTCGTCAAACAAACTTCTTTTAGTACCAAAGACAAATTCAGTCAATGCGAGGTTCTTACGTATCGGTAAGTTCAAACTACGCTACACTTTGTCATTGACATTTTCTTTGACTTCGGATTGTGGACTTATATGAAAATTTCTTGAGTAATCGAACCTATTGAACTGAACGAAATAACAACAACAACACTTTATTTTCATAAGCTATGATTTGAGTATTATTTTCCTGTCTTAACATTAAGATAGAAAAAAATTCACAAAGTTCACGAAGTTCTCGTATATTTTATAAACAATAAAGCCAAACTAAAAACTAAGCTAAAAAAATAATTAAATTAATTGTTTTTTAAATAACTTAAGCTTACTAGCTAAATTATAGATAATAAATGCTTAGTGAAAATAAAATTTTTAATACCCCATAGATATTCGATTTATACAAGTGTACAATTTTCATGTGTTCAGAAGTCGTTATATTACTCATATTGTTGATCCAGATAAGCGCTAATTCTATCGCGCGTCTCGTCCGCGCAAGGATTTAAATCCCAAAAAACGTAGGGGCAACCATAACGTTCAAAACATCTGTAACGCACAGAGCGATCATTTGGCGTACAACAACTGGCTATAGCCCAAACACAAGCAATGTTAGAACGGCGCATGGGCGTAGCAGCTGCTGCTGTTGGACGAGTGGGTGCAGTTGTTGTTGGACGTGGTTGAAAGACGGGTGCTTCCATATTTACGGTATAAGGAATATCTCCCTCATAAGAGAAGCCTGGACCGCTTGCGGGCCGATATGTAGGCTGTTGACCTTAATTTTATGAAAAAAAAAAACAATTAGTATAATTTAATCAAAATTACAAAAGAAATTTTAGGTTGGTCCGTGAGAACCTCACATAGACTGAATGAGTCCATAGTGCTAAGAAACACAAAAAATTTTGGTTAAAAAAATTTTTTGAACTGACACTTTGATATTGGACACTTACTTACAGTTGATTGTGGTGCCGCTGTATTGTTTTGTGGAAAGAGGGGGAGAGGTGGACGCACGTTAATGTCCAAACGTTTGTTCGCTGTAAAAAATGAGCAATTTTAGCAAAAATATTTGTCTCATATATTTTTATTTTTTTTTTTATTTACGATCTCTGGTTGGGGTATAATCACGCCAAATAACGCGATCCCTATTTGTATCCCCGCCAAATCTATCTTCCACATTGAGAACAGGCACGCTAACTGGACCATTGTGATAATTACCGGGAACAGGGTGTCTATATATAAAAATACAACAAAAAATTGGTAGGAATATTTATGTGTACTGTTAATGTGGTTACAAAGTTGATATATTTTTATGAGTATGTATGTGCTCATCTATCCTCAGCCGCATGCCTTTACTACATTAACAGCCCGTGTCGCTTTTGTTTTTTGACTCAATAAGCTCAGAATGACTAAAAGTATTTGGGGAATGAACACACAGCTAATAGTCTGAAATGATCCACTGAACTACTGTTAATGACCCGGAAACCTGAAGGGATATCCGAGGTAGCGGTTTCTCAAGCGTCCATTCAAAGGTTAAAATTACAACCCTTCATGCAGTAAGTACATACAACTGGACAAAAATCAGCAGCAGTTGTTGCTCTTGGTACAGTTCCAGCAACTTACATAATGATCATTGTCTAAAGCCAGGTTATATTCGCATCATCTCAACGATTATCATTTTTAAGGGAACGATGGTACGAAAATGACGTTTACCAAAAAATTCCATCTGCAAATGCTGTAATGCTGTCATCAGGATCAGAAGACGAGAACTTTACTTCGTATACCTTTCTACTGACAGACGGAAAGTATTATTTCTTCTTGGAAACTAAAAAGCCCGAGAAATTGGGGAATTCCACCTCGGTCGATTGCATGAACTGACTCAATCATTGTGGAATCAGCCATCATAATATCGTGTGTTTACGGTAAGGCTAAACCGCATAGCAGATTGTCACACCATCCTGATGACTTGAGTTGCGAGCCATAGACGAGTGGAGGGCAATTAACAAGCTTATAGCATAGTAAAGAGAGCAGCAGCCGTTAGGATTATGAGACATTCACCCTTCCTTAAATAAGGGTCTTATATTATAAAAAACACCAGAGGATGTAGAACTTGCATGTTGTTGTTGTAATAACAATAACGGCATTCACCGAATGTTTTGGTGAGTGTTATCGATGTTGATTGATGTTCTTGTTGTTGTTGTAGCGATAAGGACACTCCCCGAAGGCGGTACATTCCGGTACCAAGCCCGACCATGTCGGGAACGATTTGTTATGACCACATGCGTCCTTCTAGGCCATCCCGTCCTCCCATCTCCGGGATGCACGCGGATTTCGGGTCGCAAGAGCCTCAGCTGTTAATGAAACAGGATTCGCCAAGGATAGGTGAGGCTGACAATTGGGTTTGGAGAAGCTATGTATTGCGCTGGCAACCTGAAAGGGCTGCGCTACACAAACCCCTTAAATCCGGTATTTTAGTCGCCTATTACGACAGGCATTCCTACCACGGATATAGATCCAGTCCATTCTGCTTACAAGCACCAATAAGGTTCAAGCCCAACCACCTCGGAAACAATTCAATATGACCACATTGAATATTCTAGGACATCCCGCCCCAAGCACTAGATCCATGAGGAACTTGGGATCCCCAGAGGCTCGGCTACTTAAGGAGCAGGATTCACCACGGGTACGTGAGGAGCTATAAATTGCATTAGTAACGACTTGAAAGGGTTCCGCCACAGAACCCCTTGAATTATTTGGGTATTTTAGTCGCCTCCTACTACAGGCGTATCGCCCGCGGGTGTATTCTAGCCACCCGTAACCCGCTTGTAGTGGAAAATTTATAGCGCTTCATGTAGCATCATCCCAGCATTACTGGTATCTGTACCACAGAGTGGTTTGAAAGCAATACTGATCCCTAAGATGCAAGGAAATAGCCTTGATTTCAAACCATTCTGCAGTACAGGCGCAAGCAATGCTGGGATTATACAACGTGAAGCGATATAAATCCGTAATAAATCTTCCGAAAAATGTTAAGTAAATTCATAACATGGATTTTGAGGCAGCGCAATATATACTGCAAAGAAGGAGGCTAGCCGCCTCCCCGAGACCATAAACTAGGCAGATACACTACATGAACCCAAAAATCATCCTTGATTTCCTAGTACTGAGGACAGAAAATGTTGCTGTGCATCATTTCATGAACAATTATTTTATATTCGATATAGCTGATTGATCGAGAAAGTAAACCCAACGTTATTAGACTCATTGGCGACTTTTCGTTCCGCTTGTATATTCCATTAAACTTTCACTGTATGCATTCGAAAGAGCGAAGGAGAGGCATGAATGTTCCACTGGGATCATTTTGATATTATCGACCTCGACAGCGAACCAGTAAGTTCTGCCTTATCCAAACGATAATAGCACGAAGTACATGTTGTCAACGAAAATATTATTGTGACTTTCCCTTAACTGCTTTATCACTATTGATAGCCGCTGATCTTCTTTGGCTATTCCAATTGGTGAAAGTTATCCCCAGAAGGAGATATTTGTCATGGATTTCGGTCAAATTACTGTTGCCAGTTACTAGTTGGTATGCTAACGCAAAAATTCAGTTAGGTGAAAAATAACCTCCTAGGTGTTTCCAATTAGCATCAGTTATCGTGACACAGAGGTAGCTAGCGTAACCGCCCAGACGGCTTAATGCTAATTAAGAACGGTGTTATCAATTTTCAATACAAACTGTACTTAATTATAATTGGAAAGTACAAAATAATCCAAAGCTGTAAACTTACTTTTCAAAATATTTCCCCTGCAACCATGTCGGCAGATAATGATTGCAAGGTGGCGCTACTCCATTTAGGCTATTCGCGTTGTTAGACACTTTTCTCCAACTGTAGTATGGATTTCGTTTCGGTCTATTATGCTCGTTGGTATCGCGACGTTGTCGACGATTACGAAACTTTTTTGGACGCTTATGAAGTGCACGTTTCGCTTCTGCATCGTCATCGTCGTTCAATTTCGTTTCCGCATCAGCCAAAGAGATGACTTCTACATGCGATTTAGATGATCCGAATTTCGATTCACTTGAACTTACAATGGGCGCAGATGATAAAATATCGAAATAAATTTTTTCCGGTTTTAATGGATGATATTGCTCTGTGTCTGAGTGATTGCCGCTGCTAATGCGACGACGTCGATGTGCCGGATCTCTGTGTTTTCGAACGCGATGGGATGCTTCCGTTTTGGGTACTGCTGAGTGCAAAGTAATAGTGAAGAGATGATTAAAATTTGTTACGTCGAAGTAGTAAAAAATTTGGAAACTTACCAAAATCTTCACTAACAAAATCTTCCTTATACATAATAACCGGATGATCTTCCTTTAAAACGCCATTCACCATTTTGGCCTGATGAAACTGTAGACGTGAGAGAAAATTTATGAAATATAAAATTTTTACGTTTGAAAAGCAAAAAAAGTGTACAAGGTTTTTGAACAAACAAAAAAAAAATTAATATACGTTTTATATTTCTTTCATTCGTGCGTTATTTGAAATTGTAACTTTTTGTTTGTTTTCGTTTAAGTTAAAAAAACGAATTATAAAAAAATATTTGCAAGTGAATTTTAAATAGGAAATGTTTTGCAAATATTTTGAAACACAGAAAGTTTTTGGCGAAAAAGAATAAACTAAAAATTTCTGAGTATAAAACGTTCAAAGCAATTTAAGATTTTATATGGGTATCAGGTCAGGATTTTTTTTTTTTTTTTTTGCCCAGAATGAAACAAAACAGCGAAAAAAAAACATTATATAAACATAAAAAATATTTGAAACTTTCTACAGCCTTAAGGTTTTATATAGTTTACTATTATTGGATACTATAATTTTTACTATCGGCGTAAAAAAATGATTAAAAAAATTTTAAATACCCAATATTTTGTTTTAAAAAATTTTGTGAAACATATTTTTGTATTTAATAGTATTATAGGATTTCTACGACTATTGTGTTGATACAACTTAATTTGAAAAAAAAAAAAAAAAACATAATAATAATATGGAAATTTGGAAATTTGCGTTTCTTTTTTTTAGATATAATAATGAAGCTAAGAAATATATTGGCAAAACTAATAGATATTATATAGGAATATTTTCTAGTTAAAATAAAATAAACGTTTTGTCGTCCTAAATGCAGTAAACTGAAGAAAACTGTAAAAAGAAATATCATAAAAAACACATACTGTTGAAATTTTTCGGAATAATTTTTATACATTTTATTTACATTGCTGAATTTTTCGGGCTTTTTATTTTATTTTATTAGGCCTAAAGAAAATATTAAATATATATATTAGAGATATACGCCGCCGATAAACGCCACCGCCGCCGCCGATTTTGGTCGTTTTTGGCACGCCGCCGCCGAATATCAAAAATATAGATGGACGCCTTTTCGAGATATCGGCATTAGGGTGGGCCAGGGGTGACTCTAGAATGTTTGTACGATATGGGTATCAAACGAAAGGTGTTACTGAGCATTTTAAGAGGGAGTGGGCATTAGGTCTTAGGTGGGCGCCTTTTCGAAATATCGCCATTAGGGTGGGCCAGGGGTGACTCTAGAATATGTTTGTACGATATGGGTATCAAATGAAAGGTGGTAATGAGTACTTTAAAAGGGAGTAATCCTTAGTTCTATAGGTGGACGCCTTTTCGAGATATCGCCATAAAGGTGGACCAAGGGTGACTCTAGAATGTTTGTACGATATGGGTATCAAACGAAAGGTGTTACTGAGCATTTTAAGAGGGAGTGGGCATTAGGTCTATAGGTGGACGCCTTTTCGAAATATCGCCATTAGGGTGGGCCAGGGGTGACTCCAGAATATGTTTGTACGATATGGGTATCAAATGAAAGGTGGTAATGAGTACTTTAAAAGGGAGTAATCCTTAGTTCTATAGGTGGACGCCTTTTCGAGATATCGCCATTAGGGTGGGCCAGGGGTTACTCTAGAATGTGTTTATACGATATGGGTATCAAACGAAAGGTGTTACTGAGCGTTTTAAGAGGGAGTGGGCATTAGGTCTATAGGTGGACGCCTTTTCGAGATATCGCCATTAGGGTGGGCCAGGGGTGACTCTAGAATGTGTTTGTACGATATGGATATCCAATTAAAGGTATTAATGAGGGTTTTAAAAACGAGTGGCCCTTAGATGTATCTGTGAAGTCGTTTTCGCGATATCGACCAAAATGTGGACCAGGTGATCTAGAAAATCATCTGTCGGGTACTGCTAATTTATTTATATATGCAATACCTCTAACAGTATTCCTGCCAAGATTCCAAGGGCTGTTGATTTCGCCTTGTAGAACTTTTTTATTTTCTTCTACTTAATATGGTAGGTGTCACACCCATTTTACAAAGTTTTTTTGAAAGTTATATTTTGCGTCAATAAACCAATCCAATTACCATGTTTCATCCCTTTTTTTCTTATTTGGTATAGAATTATGGCATTTTTTTCATTTTTCGTAATTTTCGATATCGATAAAGTGGGCGTGGTTATGGTCGGATTTCGGCCATTTTTTATACCAAGATAAAGTGAGTTCAGTTAAGTACGTGGACTAAGTTTAGTAAAGATATATCGGTTTTTGCTCAAGTTATTGTGTCAACAGCCGAGCGGAAGGACAGACGGTGGACTGTGTATAAAAACTGGGCCTGGCTTCCACCGATTTTGCCCATTTTCACAGAAAACAGTTACCGTCGTAGAATCTATGCCCCTACCAAATTTAAGAAGGATTGGTAAATTTTTGTTCGACTTATGGCATTAAAAGTATTCTAGACAAACTAAATGAAAATGGGCGGAGCCACGCCCATTTTGAAATTTTCTTTTATTTTTGTATTTTGTTGCATCATATGATTACTGGAGTTGAATTTTGACTTAATTTACTTATATACAGTAAAGATATTAAATTTTTTGTTAAAATTTGAATCAAAAAAAAAATTTTTTTTAAAAGTGGGCGTGTTCTTCATCCAATTATGCTAGTTTTTATTTAGCACATATATAGTAATAGTAGTAACGTTCCTGCCAAATTTCATCATGATATCTTCAACGACTACCAAATTACAGCTTGCAAAACTTTTAAATTACCTTCTTGTAAAAGTGGGCGGTGCCATGCCCATTGTCCAAAATCTTAATAATTTTCTATTCTGCGTCATAACTTCAACCCATCTACCAAGTTTCATCGCTTTATCCGCCTTTGGCAATGAATTATCGCATTTTCGGTTTTTCGAAATTTTCGATATCGAAAAAGTGGGCGTGGTTATAGTCCGACATCGTTCATTTTAAATAGCGATCTGAGATGAGTGCCCAGAAATCTACATACCAAATTTCATCAAGATACCTCAAAATTTACTCAAGTTATCGTGTTAACGGGCAGACGGACGGACGGACGGACATGGCTAAATCAAATTTTTTTTCGATACTGATGATTTTGATATATGGAAGTCTATATCTATCTCGATTCCTTTATACCTGTATAACCAACCTTTATCCAATCAAAGTTAATATACTCTGTGAGCTCTGCTCAACTGAGTATAAAAACAGGCCTTTTGGATGTCAGCTTAACACGGACTTTGCATCTCCGAATTTACCAAGTTATTAAAACAAAACACTAAAAGAAAAGTTGTATAATAATAATAATAACTTTGCATATTGTTTTTTTTTTTGCAAAAAATTAATAATGAACACTGAATTCAAATAAAATGACCCACGGCGAACATGATTTCAAATTGTCCTCAAGTTGTTAAAAAAAGCAAAATACCCAAAAAGGTGCCGATTTTTGAAAAAAATTTATATTGGGATTGGGTGAAAGAATAAGAGAAATCAGTGATGCAAAATCCTTTAGTAGGTTCTAGGGTGCATAAACACCCCTTTGAAATGATTCTTACCTCATACTTAAGTTGAAGATATATGTATGTACGTATTAGAAGGGTTTGAAAAATCACTTGGGCTTACATTCAAACATCTGTTATTTATTTGCGAAACTATACAAAGCATCTGAAATGTTAATTTCGATTTTCGCACTTCATCCTAACACCCAAGTCTCCCGGTTTGACATTTCCTAAAGTTGGCGGCCCTATCCAAAGCTAGTCACTTAGAGTGAATCACATTGATTATAGCCTATCAACCAAGTTTAAATATCACCTACACGTTACGGCTCCTTTTACAAATGTGAATACGTAGGCACATATATTTACTAGGTGAGGTTTTGTCCTTCGCAAGAACACTCAAAGTGGTGAAGTAAAAGCTTTCTCAAGACAGTCGAACTAATGACTGTGTGTGCTACTACCCTAATGTAATGGACAGTCGAGCTAGTCTGAAGCTAGGCCAGAAAACAGCAGTTAACATCTTTAAACTTAAAATCGGTCGACTTTCATTCTAAAATATCGTTTTGATTTAACGAAGACTTATGAAAAAATTTGTCCAGGGTCCTTGTTAAATTTTAATTATGTAGATGTGCCGAGGATTATACGATTTTCACACATTCCGCAATGACATCCACTTAGACGAGGGCGGCAACCTTGGCCGAATAGTCGCTGCCTAACGTTTCAAGGTGCTTCTCTGGTGTAGCTCGGCAGCATAGCGCGGCAAAAATATCCGTTAGAAAGTCGTCGTAGCTACACCTGGAGCTTCTGGGAAAGTGACGTCGAGGAAGGTATGAGTTCGAAGTCGCAGTCCTCTGGCTTCTGTGCTGGCATATGGTGTGAAGGTCCTGACTGGTGGCGGGATTGCTGCTGTTCGCCCATCGAGAATTGTGGCTATTAAAAACAGCCAAAAAAACTGGAGGCGCCCTGCGCCACAAGAGTCATGTGTATTAATATACCATTAATAGCAACGGTAAGCCGCCTTTGTACGTGACCGCCTAGGATCCACAAATAATTTAAAGAAATTGTGTTCGTGACGATTATTAGCAGTTAACCCCAGGTGAAACTACGCTTTGCACGTAATATACAAACAAAAATGTGACCATTTTATGTATCTCTATTTCTTTTCAGCAGACGCAGCATTACCAATTCCAAAGAACGGGGTTAAGTTCGAAGCCTCTCTGGAGTAAATGAACGAGGGACAATCCCTCCGAAAGGAGTTACTCCTGAAAATTTTTGAACTATCTGCGAGATTTTGAGGCAAAAAGCCTGGGGCCTTTCCGAAATGCCCAAAACGTTGATTTCCTTAAATACATACAAACAAAACCTTTCCTAAATATTATTTTTTTAAATAGAAAAATTAAGTTTTTAAAGTAAGAGCACCGGCGTATGCCGGCGCGCTGACCACGCCGCCGGCGCCGTTATATAATAAAGCCTACGCCGCCGCCGGTAAAGTGATCGGCGTAAACCTTTATTATATATATATATAAAATACACAAAATATTATTTTTCAAAATTTCATGAAAAATTAAATTTGCATTTAATAGTTTTCGTTTTTGTTTTTATTTCTAGCGACTAAATTTCCGATGCAGCATAATTTAAAAATATAAAAAATTATAAGTTCGAAATGAAGAAAAACTACAAAAAATTTTCATAAAAAAACAAAAGAAAATTTCGCAAATTTTTATTTTTTTCGGACTAATCGATACGCTGGTTTGAGTAGAGGACTTTTATGGACCCACTCTTATCTAACCTTTCGGACCAGTTTTTATTAACTTTATTGAATTGGATGAATTTTTCAGATTTTTTTAAAGTTTATTTTACTGGCTTGGTGTCGGGCTAAAAAAAAGGTTTAAATATAAAAGAACTACATAAAATAGTATTTAAAAAAATTACGTTGAAACACGTTTTCTATTTCTGTTTATTTATATCGACTATTATGAAGATGCAACATAATTTAAAAACTAAAAAAAATATTATTCAATTCCAGAAATGTTTCTCTCTTTTTTCAAATAAAAAAGATGTATGAAGTAAAATTCTTGCAAGCAAATTTTGAAACGAAATTGATTTAAAAATGGAAAGCTTTAGACGAAAAAAACTTAATATGCAAAATTTGTGACGGAAAAAATTTTAAAAACTTAACAACAAATTAAAATACAAATTGTCAGCAAACAAAACTGAAAAACTATTGTTTGGAAAAAAATCTATATTTAAGCTTGCATCGAATATTTGTTTGCAAAAGAGCGGTTCAAAATACACAGTTTTGCATACAAATATACCAAAATATATAATTTTCATAATTTATTTATTTATTAAATTTTGTTTGATTTACATAATTTTAAAACGTAAAAAAATATTTTTTTTTTTAAATATAAAAACAGTTTAAGTAAAAATGACCTGCGAAAAAAATTAGCGAAAAAGAACATCTCACTAGGATACATGTGAATACAGAAAAAAATACAAAAAAAAAAACAACAAATTGAAAAAAATTTCGGAAAATAATACAAAAAATAATTTAAAAAAAATATTTATTGTAATAAGTATTGATTGGAAAATTAAAAAAAAGCAGCCGAAAAAAATAACTCAAACTTAATCAAAAACAAACAAAAAAAATAGAAAAGAATTACAAAATTGGATAAAAGAAAAACCAAATAAAAAAAAAACTTTACAAAAAGAGAAGGTAGCTCGATAATGAAATTTCAGTATACTTGGAGAAGATTAAAAACAGAATAATTTTTTGACAGATAATATAAAAAATTAATTAATAAGAAAAAAATTGAAACAAAAAAATACAATGGAACAAAATATCAAAAAAAAAAAATATATAATAAATTAAATTTTAAAAATTTATTTATACAGGAAGTAGCATGTGAATAAAATTTCAGTTATAAAAGAAAATTCTGTTGTTCTTGACTTAACGGAGATTCGATGAAATTGATCGAATTATGGTTAGTTCGACCGAGTTCTTTGTCAAGCGAACAAATTAGTTTAGTCAATTAAATAGAAAAGAAATTCTGTAAAATTAACAGATTCCTAATCAATCTAACTGACTTCTTAGTGGTCATTTCAACAGCAAACAACAGTCAATGAATTAGCAAATTTCAAAGAGAATTTTACGCTCCCTGTGCTCTCTACTTTGTACTTATGACGATGGTGCCACTTGTTAAAAAAAAACACCAAAATAAGAAAAATGCCAAATCAAAAAAACACACAAATTGGGAAAACAACAAAAAACTAGTTTTTCAGTTATCAATACAAAACGAAAAAACCCTTTTTTGAATTTACTTTGCATAACACAGCAAAGAATTATGCGATACCGGGACACCTATTTATCGTGTACAATTTTGCTACTTCTCCACCAAGCGAAATGCAAAATTGCGCCCTCTTGTTGCAAAAGTTTTGTTTGAACGAACAGGATTTTTCCAAAGTTAGTAAAATTTTTTTCATGTTTTTACGAATTTTCGCTCACGCGAATGAATCTAATAAGATAACAAAAAAACATCCTTTTTTAATGTTTATGTTTCCGACAGCATAAAAGTTTGAGTTGTTTTGGAATCGTTTCAAAATAAAGTGTTACGAGAATTAAACTTGCCGAATTACATGTATAGTTACTCTAGTGGTGAATTACCTTAACGCGATTTGATTCTTTACTTTTCTATAACTTACAATTTCTCTATTTAAAATGTTATACCAAACATCTATACTACAAGTTTTGTTCGAAACAATCAATTGTGGCAACTCTACATGCGAGAGAAGGCATTTTGAATGAGCTGCACCTGATAGAATTGAGAATCGGTTTCGTGACTACTATTTTCATTTCTATTTGAAAAGTGAAGCGACGCGCGGCGAAGTTCAAAACTATAAATTAAATAAATTATAAAAAGTAAAATTTGGTGGAAGTGCGATTAATAAAAGTGTATAATGTTTAATGTGTGCCAGCATATTTGATGTATGCCCAATCGATGTTCGGTTAGTAAGTACATACAAATGTACTTATTCGTCAGATTTTTGTTATAAATTCAAAGAAAATGGAAACATTTTATATCAAATGTGCGGACACAAATATAACTATATGTAATTATAATATAAAAATATGGTGAAAATTTTTGAAATAAAAGTTGAAATAAAGTTCTTGAAACCGAGGCCAATGTGGCTTGCTAGAGCATGTACTAACGCGTGTGAGAATATGTATGTAGCAAGTATATATGTAGCAATCATGCGCATTTATGTATTCACATATTTACGTATGTATATTAGACAGGACATATTTTGTATGAAAAAATAAAAGTTCATGAAAAAGCGGTACCGCTCCCTCAAATTATTCATTTGTATGTAGGTAATTAATTTCCAAACTCTTGGGCATATAACTTAAGGTTAAGGCGTAGCACATTTCCATTGAGAATTCTCAGAATCGGGTTTTTTGTTATTTTCGAGAGCCATGCCCGACAAAACCTTACAAAAAGTTTTTAACACGCTATTTCTCTTCTAAAGTGTATTTATAAAAATTAAATGAATGGCAACAATTTTTAGAAACTGGCGTGGCACCGCCTCTTATTTGATCATGCATTGGCATACTTGAAGACCGATTGACGTAATTTAAACATTTTTAAATAGGTCTGGCAACCTCTTTTGACCAATGCAGAAGAATTGGCCTACTGTGAAGCAACTCCTTAAAATTATTTCCTGTACAGAGGAATTCTTCCTATAAAATATTCAAAATCATTAAGTAAACACCATCCTTTCGATAGTACTTGGGGCCAAAAAACTGAACTAAATGAACTGTACTATAGATCTCTAGCTGAGTATATGATGTTCGTTTACATCCGCACATAGACAACCTTTCTTGTTCTTCTTCCATGTTCCTTAAAACTGAATTATGATTCTCCATTAATTAAAAAAACAAAACAACTTATTTGCATCAGGTTAATTCTTAACAGCATTTATTTCTCTTCTTTATCAAACTTTCTCATTTCACACATATTAGCCATCATCCAGTGAGCTTTCTAGCTCCGTATCCCGCTCATTTCTCACGGGAATGCTCTGGATCAGTGAGAGACTGGAGAAACAAAGGTTGTGATATTTTTGTACAAATGAGTTATGAAAGGGCCACTTTGGGCCAGGTAGGCAATTTAAAGAAAAAGTCCCCTCTCCGCAGTTGAAAATCATGCTCTACAAGTCAATTATCGTACCCGTCCTGCTTTATGGTGCAGAAGCATGAACCATGACCAAATCAGATGAGCGGCTCTGGGAGTGTTCGAGAGAAAAGTTCTTCGAAATATTTACGGATCTCTACGCGTTGGTGAATTAAAATGCAGCGGCTATGCTGGCTAGGCCATATTATGCGAATGAAAGATGGCGCTCCGGTCAAAAAAATATTTTTATCGGAACCCGCCTATGGAATCAGAGGAAGAGGGCGGCCCCCACTATGCTGGAACGACCAGGTGGAAAACGATTTCTACTCCCTTGTTGTGACTAATTGTAGCCAGTTGGCGGAGCGAAGATGCGATTGGCGCGCCTCGGACGGACATAACCGTTTAAACGGTTAATCGCCAATGAAGTAGAAGTACAGGGCTATCGTACAGTTCATTTGTTGTCAGTTTTTTGACACTACGTATTTTGGTAAAAAGGGGGCTGTTTATTAAATGTATTTTATTAGAAATATTTATATTTAAAACGAAAATAAGGATATAGACTTTCTTCACAATAGTTAAATTTTTCTTCCAGTAATGGCTATCGAAACGCAGAATAACGAATGATCGAACAAGGAGTGGTGAAACACACATTTCAAATATTTCAGTTTCTTAAATCTTTTGCTATAATCTTGTTTTGAAGGTAAAATACGATTGATATAAAGATAATGCCTTTTACGTTGGTCTGTGCTCCTTTATTTAAAAAAAAAAAAGTGGGAAAAATATGTGTACCAAATTTTGACTTGACATGTCAATTAGTCTCCAGAATCGTTGGAAAATACTTCATTGAAAAATTTCTTTCCTTTTTCATTTTATTCTTATAAATACACTTTAAGTAAAACATCATATTTACAACTTTTTATAAGATTTTGTCGACCATTATTCTCGAAAATTAAAAAAAAAAAAATACGGGTTTTGAGCATTTTCCATGGGAATGTGCCACGCCTTAAGCTGCTGTAATCTGCCTAGGAGTTGTGATATTTAATACTTTCACACAAAGGTATAATAAGTGGGGGCGGTACAGTCTTTTTGTCGAAAAAAAATGTTTAAGACCACTCTAATGTATATATATGGCAACATACTTTCGTACAAAGCTGTCGATGGTAATTCGGAGCAAGTTTTGTTTATTTGAATTCAGATTTAAGTTATTATTATTTTAATTAATATTATTAAATATAGCAAAAAAATCATTACAAATGAAATGTACTTATGTGTAATTTATACAAATCAAAAAACTACGTAAGTTTAAACATATATTTATCCGGCTTTTATTTTTCCACAGGTATTAATGTCATATGAACAGAAAACTCTGTTGATGTAAAAATTTACGCTATTAATATAGAAAAAACAGAAATATCTGTTATTTCAATAGATTTCACTGGTAGTGTCATTTCGACAATGAACTCTGTTAATTTAACATTTTGCATTGGTAATTTCAAAAGAACAGAAATGCCTTTCATATTAACAGTTTTAATTGGTATTCCTAGAGCGACAGTAATAATTGTTAATTTAACAAAACTATGGGCAAAGTATAATGAAACAACTTTTTTTGTTTATTTGACTACTAAAACGGTCAATTACGAATTAACGATTTGTGCGCAGTTGATTCAACATCTTGTTGCGATGGATAAAAATTGACAGAAATTTCGGTTTAATTGATCCGTATTTCGGTTGATTTTACCAGTCTTTTTCTTTCAGTGTACTACAAACAATGTCATTTGTAATTTTAATATATCCTCAGTTTAGAGTGCAAAGCCGCTAACCGAAATAAGAAGAATTGTACATGACAAGCAAAGCACTATTTGAGGATTTCATCATAAAGTTGATCTAATTTGTGTTTTGCCAATATATGACGTTACTATTATGCCATGTTGGTTCATTGGCTTCTGCTTTTTCAAACCGCATCAAAAAGTTATTATTAAAAAAAAATTATACTTCGCAGGTTTGCATACAAAGCCGATGAAGAAAAACTAATTTAAAAGTAACAATATTATAGCAATACAATATTTTTAGATCACAATTTATCCAAAACATATAAACGAGTGGTTTGTTTAAACGTTTTTTTATGAGCTAAAACAGCCGCCTTTCATATAAGAAAAATTTATTTTGCTACTATCAAGCACATTTGCCTTCAATACGAGTATACATAACTACATAAATACATGCATATGCAAAAAAAATACACAGTTTTTTAATCGTTTCACAACTCACCTCAATATTATCCACATCATCATATTCCTCACTTAATGGCAACTCTTCATCTAGCGATGGTATGATAACGTCGCCCTCTGTGTCTTTGGGACGTGCAGCCGCAGGTGCCGCAATCAACAGTAAAACACATGCTAAAAACAAATAACTGTGAAACTTCCGTTTAAACCGGAAGTCGCTGTCATACGAAACTCCTGCGCTCGTAAACCAGGTCATTGTTGTATGCGCGTTCTCTATATGTATGTAGGTGCTAGTATGTATGTATATGTAAGTGTTGCGATGTAAATATGTGTTATCAACTTCAATGCTGTACGGAAGTGAACGCTTGAAGGTGTGAGTGTAGATTTAAAAAGTTTTACGTGTACTTTATTGTTTACTGCTGCAACTGCAAAGACAAATAAATATATATTTTATATTAGTTTCCAGTTTTATAATATGCAAGTCTATTATTTTATAACAACTTTTATTAAATACTTGAACAAATTTTTTTGCGGTTTGTACAACAGGGCGTATACGTAACTTTCTGTATGAGTAGCGCGCAAACCGGCAATTTACAAGTTTTAAATGAAAGAATATTTACAATTCAGAAATAAAAAATACTTCCAATCGAAAAGGAAAACCACAAAAGAACTGAATAGATTTTCTAAAAACTTTCTACTTTTGAGTAATAAAGCAACATTTTTTTAGTCATTTTCTAAATCTTTTAACAGGTTCCCTGCCCCATGTAAGTATCATATATGATACATGTTGTAATTTTGTACCGCGTCCGATACGCTCGTGTACCATATATGAGCAACTTTAGATATAGTTTATACGATGGAAATTACTTAAACGTGGAGAGCTATTTCTGTTTTTCGTATGGGACGTGCCTGTATAGACTTTGTAAACTGTAAACTAAAAAAATTAGGTGATTTTCAAATACTTACCTAAAAATTTGTCAAAAATTCGTCAAATTTTTTTTTTTGTTGTTTTTGTATGTTTTTTATACCTTTCATAAACATGAAATGGTATATTAACTTTGGTCCGATGTTTGTAACGTTGAGAAATATAGAAGATAGACTCACCACTAAGTATACCGAATTGATCAGGGCGACGAACTCAGTTGATATAGCCGTGTCCGTCTGTCCGTCCGTCTGTCTGTTTGAAAGCAAACTAGTCCCTCAAATTTTGAGATATCTCAATAAAATTTAGCACAAGGATGTAGTTTTGTATTATATTAGACGTTTGTCGGATCCGGTAGGATCGGACCACTATAACATATATCTTCCATACAACCGATCGTTCAGATAAGACGATTTTGGTCATTCCTGCCGCAATTTAGAAAGTATAAACGTGAAACTTGGTGATATATATCCTAATATATCATAGAAGATTTCCTGTAAAAATCATTTCGATCGGAGCTATATATAATATATATCCCATACAATCGATCGTTCAGAAAAGGGGGTTTTTTGCCATTTTTGATTTTATATTTATCTTAAAAATCGTTTAGGTATGTACATCTGTTCACTATATATTTCTTATCTTATACATCCGACTATTTGGAGGTTACGAACGGGATAAGATTATTGTTCAGCCCCATTCAGGAAAGGTATGAAGCCTTCGGCTGTCCCGTCCCGTCCTTACTTGTTTTATATTATTATCTTTTAAACGCTTATACGCAATTAAAAATGTACCTTTCACAACGCATGAACAAAGGCAGATCCATTGTAAGCAGTATCATATTCTTCCAAATCGAAGGGGGAGGAGGAGAATTATTGGGAGTAGCTTAAAAACCAAGAGAGATATTGCCGACTATGAAAGTATTTTTATCGGAACCCGTCTATGGAAGCAGAGGAAGAGAGCGTTGCACATAGGTAGATTTTCAAGTTTGAAGCGGCCAAAAATATTTTGTTGCCTATATCTTCTTAAAACTGTTTAATAAATTAAAATTTATAATAATAATTAATCGGTTATATTAAAAAAATAGATATTACACTGTGTAACACTAAAAAAATTTCTGCGCAGAGCCTCACTGTACAGCAAGAAGTGTAATAACTTAGTTCTGTCTTTATCTAGAATAAATTTTTAATATGTTTTATGAAAAATTATAATGATTTGTATAACTAATCGGTTATATTAGAATAGATATTACACTTTGTAACACTAAAAAATAACTGCGCAGTGAGGCTATTTTTATGTTGTGCAGCAACAAGGGTGTATCAAGCCCTCTATCTAACCCCATATCTGCAAGTATCTGAAGTTAAATTTAATGCAGTTGGCAAGATAATTGTGCTAAGTATCAAGTTCAAAACTAATTTTCACTTGGACGGACTTGGAAACATAACAAAACGGGTTTTGAACACTAAAAATCAAAAAAAAAATCTTTTTTTTTAACATTCTAAACAAAATAGGTTTTTTATCAATTTATAACTTTTAAAAATCACAAACACCATCAATAATGTTAGTATTTACCTGAAATATCACAATCCATCACAATTACTAAATTCAATTCACTTAAACTTAAAATATTCACGTTAAAACATGCGATTTCACATAGGTTAAAAAAAAAAACATAACACGCGTTTCAGAAATAGCTAAATTCCGATTACTTGGCAGCTAACGCCAGATATGCGATGGATGGGAAGTGGTAGAATTATTGTTCACCTGCCTATTCCTAAACTGTGGGAGTGCTTTTTTGTAATTGTGGCAACTTTCAGTTCAATTATGGCCGCCTAAATGTCTTAAATCTACCTATGTGCGTTGGTAGCTCCAGGTGCAAAATGATTTTAATTCCCTAAGTGTGACCAATTAGCGCCAGTTAGCGTCTTTGCAACTTTTTTAACTGTAGAACGCATAACAGGATACCCGTGTGCCCAGTTGCGAATTTAAACTACTTTAGTGAGAGAACCACTGTAACTAGAGTGATGAACCTTCTAATCTAGGAAACAACAGTATTTCTGTATCGTTTAAGTCAATGCTTGTAGGATTCAATTGAGGAGTGCTCCAGATATAAGTTCCCAACATCGACATCTACGCGAGCGCATAATCGGGTACCCGTGTACCTATCAAATATCAAAAAATTCATTTGTTTTAATGAGATTTTTATTGCTGATTGTAAAAATATATTAGAAAACATGAATCTTGAAACAAAAAATATTGTATTTTGTAGACATATACTTTTCTGCTCGCAAACGGGGCAGATATAATTTTTCACAGAATGTGCCAGACACATTAGTTTTTTGCAGATGCTGCATGCTCTTCGCATTTTTCTTCTTCGTTTGCGGGTTTCAGTATAACATATGTAGCAGGATCCAGTTACTGGTTTTATCGAGCTTATCGCAGTAATTAAGTAACTCACTGCTCAGCACACAATCTGTAATCATTTTTACTTATGAATATTGTTACTGTGCATTTGTAACGGTAAAAACGTGTAAGTGGACACACGGGTACCCCTGTTATGCGTTTGCGTGTATTTTTTGGTTATGCGTTTACGGGTAAAAGGCTACGATATTAGCTATGGGTTATCGCTGGCATTTGTTGACGATCTTTGATTGATGTCTGGATTCGTAATAGATTAGTTGCGGATCTTTTTGGGGTAATTTCGTACTGGTATGGGATTAGTTTGATAACTTTTTAATAATTTTGGCGCCATTCTGTAACGAATTCAGAACTTTTCCGTAATGATGTAGGTAGTACTGCGGGATTATTACAGGTCAACTCAGGGACACTTTCGGGATTATTTCGGAATGGCTTTGGAATTCTTTAAAAACAATGTCGGGAATAATTTAGGGCCAGTTGGGTATAATTTGGGAAGGTGTAAATCGGTAGCAACTTATATCGCCGAATTCTCGGTTTCCTACTACTTTGCTATCAAAGTGCCAATGGTTTTTTTTATCAATAACAATGTAATCGACAAGTTGTTGACTTGCTTCCGAATTGTTATCGAGAAGTTGTCGGCTTGTTATGGACGAGTTATCGTTTTTTTTATTCGGTTAGTAATCTATAACAATGTTATCGGTAAGTTATCTGTTGGTCATCGGCTTGTTATTAGTTTGCTATCGGTTTGCAATCAATATATTTTCCGAACCAAGTCGATAATATTCTAGAGACATTTCAATTAAATTTCGGAAGGGAAAAACTTAGTCGACTTAAAATCGATAACACTCATATCGACAAGTTATCGGGTTGTTACAGGCTTGTGATCGAAATGTTACAGATTTGTTATCAAAAAAACGTTATCGACGAGTTACCGGATCGATTTACAATTGTTTTCAGTTTGTTATTGGGCGTTATCGTCAAGTTATCGATC
The DNA here is from genome assembly GCF_040869045.1 of Eurosta solidaginis. Lineage (NCBI taxonomy): Eukaryota > Metazoa > Arthropoda > Insecta > Diptera > Tephritidae > Eurosta > Eurosta solidaginis. The sequence goes on along the minus strand of NC_090319.1, from coordinate 320,819,062 downwards.
TCATATTGGGGTGTTACACGCTTGTTATCGGAGTACTATCGGTTTGTTATCGACTACAAAGTTATGTACTAGTTACCAACTTGTTACTGGTTTGTTATCAGGTTGTTACAGATTGAGTTTCGAAGTATTATCTGTGTGGTATAGAAGAGTTATCAGGTTTTTATTAGTTCAATTAACAAAAAACAAAAAATACTTGGAAGATTTGAGGAAAAAAGGGTACTACTTTACTACAAATTAGCAACACGGGACCTAAATGTTTTATGCCGACTCCGAAAAGCATTTGTAGAATTACACTCGGAGCGATTATAAAACCATGTTTCTAATTGATAAGACTTGTATCTAAAGATGTTTATATAACTTTTCCTGGGCCTTCAACCCAAAAGCTTCATTGTGGTAGGCGAGCACCTTACAATACCACCTCGGCGGCTCGGTTAATATCGTTGAAAAATCGGAAAATCGTAGATAGAAGTTGTTATCGATAACAAACTTCGATAGTCCGTCGATATAAAAATCTTGATAGCTCGTCGTTAAAAAACTATAACACCACTATAAAAAAGTAAAACCAAGGCGCGAAAGACCTCAGAACGGAGTTTAGGCCCAGCTTTTGTTCCAATTTGCATCATGCTCCTTTTAATTTTTCCTTTTTTTTTTTTATTTATTTTTTATAAATTGGCGGGCAGGACCAACATGTTTTACGTTGACTCCCAACGGAATCTGCAAGCAGTATGACTTTTTGTTAAAAAGGTTTTCATGGCACGAATGCAATCGGAGTGTTTGCCAAATCACTACCGATGGAGGAACCTTGCTTCCAAATTTTGATGTTGGTTTTTGTCCCGGACTTGAGACCAGCGGTAGGCGGACCACGCTACCACCAGACCATGGCGGCCGTGTACAAAAAATGTTCATAAAAAATGTGAACTCTGTCTCTTTCAAATAAAGCTATGCATATATACAATTTTAAGGTCATTTTACCAAACAGATAAAAAAAAATTGTGTGAAAGAATCATATTTAAAATTTTTCAATACCTATAAAGTATGAAGAATTTTTTTCTTTGACAAGTTTTAGACATTTTATAAATATTCATAATAAATTTGAGCAACGCATATTTTACTTGGCGTAAATCTAGTCGCGCGAAATATTACAAAACTGTGGAAATTTCAAAGTCAACCAATCTCAATTTTCCATTAACATTTCCAGACAGCTACATACAGAAGTACATATGTATATCTACATATACATACATACATACATACATACATACATACATTTGTAAATAACAGAGCCTTACCACAAGCAAGAAGCAATTCAAACTTTTACAACGAGCAACAATAACAACAATATGTGTATTTGAAAATATGTCGGCTGTCGCGGCTAAATTAAAAAGTTAACCAAACAAATTCACCTTCATAGTAAATACAAAAACATGAATCAATGCTAGTTACACCAACAACATTAGATGAAACTTGTTGTTTTTGGAAATACCGCGCCAAAACATTGAATAAGTTGAGAAGTGAAACTTTAGTTTAAAAGGAAACAAACAGGAACAAGGAAACAAAGAAAAGCTTCTGCTCCACTTATTTCGTATATATGTGTGTATGTAGATCGTATATGTATTATCTTTGAAATTCATGATGTGAAAATATATGCGAAAATACAAAACGCAATATCACATCTCATTATAAAGATTTATTGACCGCATAGGCAGACATTGGTTGTGTTCAATATAAATGAAGCTCAGCTTTTTATCTGTGCACGTCATATGAGTTCCAGATGTTGTACACATTTTCACTATTTTCATGCCATTTTGTTTCATGTAAGTTCATCATAATGTTTGTTTATTTATGGCTGTAAATTGCATTTGTAAAGATGGTGCTTGCGTTAAATAAAATTTGTCTGATTTTATATTTTACTCTTTAAAACGGGAGGCGAGAAGAGTTGAGTATGGGAAATTTTATCTTGTAAAACTATACACATACATAACAATAAACACGAAAATAGTTGTGGCAGTTAGTTAAAAGAAACTATGTAAGCCAATCTCAAAACCTTCTCGTAAAAATTCGAATATGAAGTTTTGCAGACGAATCAATTTTATTTGTTTTTTTTCGGAAAGTATTTCAGACTTTTTTTCCAAACGAAGGGCACATTGCTTTAATTTTTCTGTTTCGTTTGCTTTTTATTCCATTTTATTCCTTTTATTTTCTTTTCTATCATTTTATTTTCTTTTCTTTTCTTTTATTTTCTTTCCTTTATTTTCTTCTATTTCATTTATATCATTTTATTAACTAACAAAGTAGAGCACAAAATTGTTGTAACCCACAAAACGAATGAATATTCTCTTTTGGAAACACTTCGCAAGGCGCGATAACCTCCGAAGAGATTTCAGGCCGAGGTTGCGTCGTACTCCTTTTAATTTTTCCTAAAAATTGGCGGGACGGGACCTACTTGTTTTATGCCGACTCCGAACGGCATCTAAAAGGCAGATGAGTTTTCACTGAGAGCTTTTCATGGCAGAAATACACATGGAGTGCTTGCCAAACACTGCCGAGGGGCGACACCTATTAGAAAAATGTTCCACTAATTGAAAAACCTTGTTTCTAAAATTTTGCTTTGCCCGTGGCGAGAACCCATGATATTCGGTGTGCTAATCGGAGCACGCGGCGGCCACCGTGGTGTGATGGTAGCGTGCTCCGCCTACCACACCGGATGCCCTGGGTTCACACCTCGGGCAAAGCAACATCAAAATTTTAGAAATAAGGTTTTTCAATTGGAAGAAAATTTTTCTAAGCGGGGTCGCCCCTCGGCAGTCTTTGGCAAGCGCTCCGGGTGTATTTCAGCCATGAAAAGGTCTCAGTGAAAACTCATCTGCCTTGCAGATGCCGTTCGGAGTCGGCATAAAATCATGTAGGTCCCGTCCGGCCAATTTGTAGGGAAAGTCCAGAGGAGCACGACGCAAATTGGAAGAGAAGCTCGGCCTTAGATCTCTTCGGAGGTTATCGCGCCTTACATTTTTTTTTTTTTTTTAATCGGAGCACGCTACCATCACACCACGGCGGCTGCTGTCTAATAACTGTTATCTAAATTTCAAAATCTATATTCATCAACATCTTATCTGTGTTCAAAGACAAATTTTCTGTTCAGACTCTAGGTGTCATGGCGCTTAAAAGAGTCGACCACAAGATTTATTGTTTCAATTTTGTAAATATCCTTTATTTTCTTTAGCTTTATACTGCACAGACGCACTTTGGTACAACAGCAACAAAATCTTCTCATTTTGATTCATTACACCAGAAGTGAGCGTTTTTTATCGCCTCAGATTAAACTATTTTGTTTACGTTTTCATGGACAAACACATTATTTCTTTTTTTATTTTCATTATAAACAATGAGATCCAGCAGATCATAGTTATTACATTTTTCACTCTCACTTTTACTTATAAGGTAAAAAAAAAAAAAAACAAAGCATGTAACATTTTGCGTCACTCACTGATAATTTATTTTTTGTTAATATTTCATCTAACAAATATTTCTTACCGCACTGAATCAAAGAATTATTACAATTTTTTTTCTGTTTAACGATAATTTGCTTTCTATATCTTTCCGGTCAATAGGCACATCCAGCCTGCTTTGCTTGAATAGTACTAAAGTATTAAAAATTGTTGTATGCTTCACGCTTTTTATATATCATCAATCATGACTCAATTTTAGACTCGCCTAGCTAATACGTTTGTGAATGTGTATGCGTCGTGTACAGCTGTTGGGAAATATGTATTTGAGGTTATAGCAAAAAAGCTAAAAAACTGATTGTTCAACTGATGCATCAACCAAAGAATGTTTATGATTTGGGGGGTAGTAAATGTTTAAAACACAACGAAACACTTTAAAATATAATTATTTTGGAATTCTTCGAAAGAAAGTGAGAGTGTGAGCTTAATTTACTTATTTACTTTCTGGGAAAATAAATTGAAAATGTAGCAAGAAAAAACGTCAATAAAAAGCTAAAACGTTTTCCCAGAATTAAGGTATCGTTCTTTTGCTTCTCTGGTAATTCTCTCAATAAGAGGAGGAGATATATTATGTAATCACTACACTGTAGCGTAATGTGGAAAGAAAATATATGATAGAGTTGGTATTAGTGAAATCAGACAGCAAATCAGTTAATGATTGATACAAAACCTGTGTTTTTTACATGTGTATACATTTACACTTAAACTTTATATGAACTGCTAAGTGTATAACTTTATCTAAACTTATAAAATTCTTGCGCAGAAAATTAGTACTGCTCAATTTCAGTACGCATTATACTCAGTTGCAACTGAAATGTGTCTCTCCATTTTATTTCCAAAATATTCTCCACTTCTATGGCAGAAAATGGTGTGTGTTCACGATTTATCGCAACAGATTCAGCTTTAGGGTTTACACTATGACCTACAGAGGTTCGTGTCTCCGCTATTTAGTTCACTCTGATTTGTATCAAATTATTTACCACTGTCGCGAATTTTCAATAATTGCTGCTAGATGGGTCTCCTAAATAAATATTATCTAAGTGATGATACGCTTTTTCTTTACACGCAAATGTAGATGTACATATATACATGTTAAAAAAACACGTCTAATATAAAGGAGAAAGTTAAACGGTAAAAGAAAATAAGTGAACGTAAAAATGAAACATATAAGTAGAGGAATTATATAAAGAGCAGTATAATAAGAACGCCGATAATGATGGGAATAATAATAACGATGCTTACCAAGACAAGGCAATAAAAGGCATGCAAAGGTAATGAACGAAACAGAAGACAAGAGAAAGACGGGGAGAGAAAAGTGGAGATAAGAAGTCAAAAGGATAGACGAGTTATAGAAATTTTATAAATTTGCTATCGACAAAAAAACTGATTTTTTACGTCGATATGTTATCGAAAAGTTTCACATTATCTATAGAAAAGTTATTGAAAGGTTATCGATATGTTATGATAGTGTTACCAATATGTTATCTGCGTATTAGTGGTTATTTATAGAAAAATTATCATTTGTTATCGATTATTAAAAAATCGTTATCGGTTGGTTGGTCGTAAAGTCGTAGATTTTCTCTCGGAAGGGTATCGACTACTTATCAAAGAGTTATCAATTTTTGATGCGAGTGATATCTATTTGTTACAGAAAATTTATACATAAGTTATCGAAAAGCTATCGATTATCTATCGGAGTGTTACGATTTGTTGTCGAAATGTTATCTAGTTCTTTTCGCTATATTTCCAATGTTTTATCGGCACGTTTGCTATGAAACAGTTACTATATAAACTTAAATATAAATTCGATGAAACTTCTGTAACCCGTCGATAGCAATCCGATAACTCGGCGATAGTACTTTGCCATGGATAAGCCGATAATAACACAAAAACTTGTCGATATCGGTTTTTATCGATAAGAATCCGACGAAGCTCTACTCAAATAAGCCGAAATTATTTGTTTCTGGTAAAGTTACCTCTGTTATAGGTCAAGGCTTTAACTTGTATGTTCACATACTGAACTTCACGAATACTTAATACGTCACTTCATAAATTTTTTATTGATACTATTTTACTAAAATGTTAGAATGTCATTAGATAGATATAAAGAGCGATAATCCGCGAGCAGATTTTAAGCCGAGCTTCTCTTCCAATTTGCGTCGTGCTCCTTTTAATATTTTCTACAAATTGGGGGGACGGGTCCTACTGCAAGGCAGATTAGTTTTCGCTGTGAGCTTTTCTTAGCAGAAACACTCGGAGTGCTTGCCAAACTCTGCCGAGGAGCGACCCCGTTTAGGAAAATTTCCCTGTGTTTGATGTTATTTGTATTGTTGATATAACGTTATTCCATGTTTACCACACAGCATATGTCCTGCTCGGGCGCCAGATGTTAATGTTTAAATTTAGGCTGATAAAAAATTGGTCAGTGAGAGCAATGCTGGTCTGCAATTAAGTTCACTAATTTAAATTTACTTGTATGAACCCAAAAAGCGTAGATTATCAAAAAAAAGCTTCAAAGTTAATTTAAAAATCAATAATCAAACTTATCAAACTCATCGCATTCGGAGTAATTGCGGTTTCCTTTAAAATAACTTCCGAAGGCAGTGTGATAAAGAGTTGAACGGTACTTAATCTATATTCTTCTTCTTAAGGTACTAGCCCGTCCATCTGAGGAACGATTTGATATGCCCACGTATAATCTTCTAGATTTGTGAATTTAGGCCTCCTCTTTGGACAGGCATGCCCAACGCGGGAATATTCTAGGCCACTTAACCTACTGGGATGCACGAAATTTATCATTTTTCTCAATGTATCGGTGGTATCTTTTTATATACAAAATTCGGCCACTGGTGTTTGTTCGGACGTCAGTTATAACAAGTAGTTTAAAAATTGATATTAAAGGCTATTTTGTTATTGTATTTTTATTTCGCCGGCCCTAACATAGATAGCATGCTTCGCAGAAACAATTTTATCTTTATAACTTGTCAGCAATTGTCAACATATCTCCCTCAACCCGCCGTGCTTATTTTTAAAAATTTTCATTCATAAAAGTAAATTTCGTTATCAGAACATTGATGATGTTCGACATCTGGCATTTGTTGTGTCAACTTTGTTCGTAAAAAACAAAACAGTTAGCAACAATATTTGGTTTTTAAAGCAATTTATAGAAAATATTTTCAGTTGTACAGTTAATGACTAATAAATAGTCTTAGTACCTACGTCAATTCACTTATTTATAAGAAATATATATTTTTGGGGAATTTGATGCGTGATCGACTACGTGTTTCTGGATGTTCTTTAAAGTTTGTGTTGTCTTTAAAATTCCATAGAAATTATAAAAAAAAGATGATGCATCCATTGATACCAACCACATGATAAACTTACTTTGGGCATTAATAGGTTTACAGTGTGGTAGATCGAAGAAATTTGACGCAAAACCGATTACATAGGCTAGGCTAGATGCGATGATAGAGTTGGAAAGAGAAAGCGATCGAGTGCGGGTGGGGGTCACACTCAAATTTTTGGTGTTATATGGAGAAAAATGCTTAGGTGAAATTATAAAGACCGATTTTGATATTTACTTGATTTAACCAATTTTGAAGCTCTTGAGATTAGCGCTGTGTGATTAAATTATTACTAACAAGTATCGATGGGACTGTCTTCGACTGTGCCGAAGACTTCATGCCTTTCATGAATGAGTCTGTATAATAATCTTATCCCATTCGTAAGATATAAAGTATATAGTGAAAAGATGTACATACATACTAAGCGATTTTTAAGATAAATATAAAATAGAAAATAAAAGAAGAGGTCTTTGTGTGAGGATGCAAAGTTTCACGTTTTTTGTGGGCTGCATGAAATAAATATGGCCATGAATCACTTATCTAAACAATAGCTGTGTTTCTTTTACATCTATATACGTTTACGCTTAAAATTGATTTTCTGCAAAATCGATTGCATGGGGGATATATGCTTTGGGGATCCGATTCGGCCGGTTTCGACAAATGTCTATTCGGACACCTAAATATACCCGCTCATCAAATTTTATGAATATATCTCAAAAACTGAGGGACTAGTTTGCATACAAATGGCCAAACGGAAAGATAGACATGGCTAAATCAACTCAACTCTTCATCCTGATCATTTCGGTATACATATTTGTGGGCCTATCTCTTATCTTTTAAGGCCAGGACTTACAATTTTGAGATTGGTCGCAAACTTAATATACAATTTCATTTTCATGAAAGGTATAAAAATTGCTATTAATCAAAGTTCAAATTCTTCAATTAACCCTATGTATGAATGTAGCATTTTATCACATCTGTTTTTTTTTTGCATTTTATCTTGTGTGACAGAATTATTTATAACAACAAGGAAAATAATATGTGAACTTCAAAAGCGGACCGAACACACAAGTAACATTTGTCTGTCTGACATTATATTAAAAGGGTATTTTGCTAAATATAAAACATATTTGTATACAAAACCGTTTAAGCAATTTTTCTGTAGTTAATTACCCAAGATTTATGCTGTCCCGCATTAATTATCTTCCCACTTCCAGTACCACTTTTTGTTAGGATTTTTAAGTTTATACACTTAACCGCCTCGAACTTTACTTCCATGTTTCATATTTTCTCCCTTCGAAAACTGGTTTACAAAAGGCTTTCTCTTTGAGTATCAAAACCGGAAACATATATATAAGACTCCCGAAAACCTTCGGGGAGTGTATCTAAAATATCAACAATAACAACAACTGGGGGCTTGTATGCTGCGAAATATTATAAGTGTAAATGTACCCTACGGTTCTTAGCATGTTCTTATCGCAAATGATGGTGTTTTATTTAAACAGAAAAGCTATCTTTCACAAATTTAAAATTTAAAAAAATTTTAAAAATTTCTGAAAGGGTTAAAATTTTTTTTTACATTATAGTCCGGTTCTTTATGAAAGAACTGCCAAATTCAGTCACACTTTGTTAAATACACTTTGAATCCAAGAAAGTACAATTTATAGGCCGCTGAAAACTTGCATTGATTTTTGACAATTTTTTTTTTTTTGGAGGGTGTTTCAGATTTGTTGGCATAGTAAAAAAAAAAAAAGTTAAGCTTTTTGTAGAGAAAAATGGGGTTAAGGAACGTAAGATCGAACACCGGAAATGCAAAACGAACCAGTTTATATCTGAGAAGAACAATCTGTAGGATTCCACTCTGTTGTTGCCTTTCTCCGCGGTGATGCTGGCAAAGGATACACATGTATATGCTTTTCTGTGCGATACGAATTATTGGCAAAAGAGTTTAAAAACTCTTCGATTTCGTTGTCGCCAAAGGCATTAAATACCTTCGTAGTTTGATATAAATTGAACACACGACAAGGATTTAAGGTATTCTACCCAATTAGTAATTTTATGTTATTCAAGTGATCGCTTCACTCCGATGTAAAGCAAATCTTAATATGCACGTTTCTTGGGCTCAAGTGTCTCAAAACATCATGTTCTTCCAGAAAAATGCCACTGCAATATTTGCTGTAAGCCATCCATCAAAATCGGGTTTATCTTTTGTAGAGTTGTACAATATGGATATATTCCATCCATGTGAGGTCTTTACGGATCGAAATTCGCGATTGTAAAGGCTTATGATATAATATTCTAAAACAAATCGATAACTTTTCGATATAAAGTCCTTCGATAAGTTGTCGATAGCTCTTCGATACATAATTGACAACATTTTGGTAACAAATCATTACATTTTTGATAGCGCACGGATATCACTCCGAAAAAAAAACCAAAAACTCTTCGATAACATTTGCTACCGACAGAAAGTTTATATTCATTCATTTAAATCACGCCTAAACTTACATTCTATATTTCTCCATGGTTAGGCTAGGCTAGGTTGGATTAATGGGCGTGCATGGGAATTTCTCACACTTCCATTCGGATACATTTGTGTGCATTTTTATACTCAGCTGAGCAGAGCTCACAGAGTATATTAACTTTGTTCGCATAACGGTAATCCGTAACGGCATAAACTAATTGAAATAGATATAGACTTCTAAATATCAAAATGATCTGGGCGAAAAAAGAAATTCATTTAGCCATGTCCGTCCGTCCGTCCGTCCGTAAACACGATAACTTGAGTAAATTTTGAGATATCTTAATGGAATTTGGTATGTAAGTTCGCGAGCATTCATCTCAGATCGCTATTTAAAATGAACGAAATCGGACTACAACCACGCCCACTTTTTCGATTTCGAAAATTTCGAAAAACCGAAAAAGTGCGATAATTCATTACCAAAGACGGATAAAGCGATGAAACTTGGTAGGTAGGTTGACCTTATGACGCAGAATAGAAAATTTGTAAAATTTTGGACAACGGGCATGGCACCGCCCACTTTTAAAAGAAGGTAATTTAAAAGTTTTGCAAGCCGTAATTTGGTAGTCGTCGAAGATATAATTATGAAATTTGGCAGGAACGTTACCCCTATTACTATATGTGTGTTAATAAGAATTAGCAAAATCGGATGACAAACACGCCCACTTAAAAAAAAAATTTAAATGTCAAATTTTAACAAACAATTTAATATCTTTACAGTGTATAAGTAAATTATGTCAACATTCAACTGCAGTAATGATATGGTGCAACAAAATACAAAAATAAAAGAAAATTTCAAAATGGGCGTGGCTCCGGCCCTGTCTAGAATACTTTTAATGCCATAAGTCGAACAAAAATTTACCAATCCTTGTGAATTTTTGTAAGGGCATAGCTTCTATTCCGATAACTGTTTTCTTTGAAAATAGGCGAAATCGGTTAAAGCCACGCTTAGTTTTTATACACAAACGACCGTCTGCCCTTCCTGCCGTTAACACGATAACTTGAGCAAAAATCTATATATTTTTACTAAACTTAGTTCATGTACTTATCTCGACTCACTTTATCTTGGTATTAAAAATGGGCGACATCCGACTATGACCACGCCCACTTTTTGGATATCGAAAATTTCGTAAAATGCAAAAAAAGTCATAATTGTATACGAAATACGAAAAAAGGGATGAAATATGGTGATTCTGGGTCACTCTGGGCCACATTTTGGCCGATATCTCGAAAACGCCTTCACATATACTACTAAGAACCACTCCTTTTTAAAACCCTCATTAATACCTTTAATTTGATACCCATATCGTACAAACACATTCTAGAGTCACCCCTGGTCCACCTTTATGGCGATATCTCGAAAAGGTGTCAACCTATGGAACTACCGCCCACTCCCTTCTAAAATACTCTTTAACACCTTCCATTTGAACAACATATTGCAGGGTTACCCTACGTTCATTTTCCTACATGGTGATTTTCCCTTATTTTGTCTCCAAAGCTCTCAGCTGAGTATGTAATGTTCGGTTACACCCGAACTTAGCCTTCCTTTCTTGTTAGTACTTTAATTCAGTTCCGGCCGATGGCACATTCGTCCAACCATATTATTTCCTAATGGTGCTCAACGAAACACTGGCTTTCTCTGATGACCTTAAGTATGAGTGAAAGATCCACAGTGCCAACCTTTGGCAGAGCCCAAAAATTGTGCGCCGAAAAATCGGAGTCATCCTCTTTGCAGTCCTGTATGTTGGCAGAGAAAGCTATAAAGCGACTCCTCCTCATCTTGACTGCCCAAAATCGGTGCAATGCCGCAATGACCTGTGATGACACCCGTGAGTACTCGCACTGCGGATTTGTTTCGCTTGCGAGGAAAGCTAGTTCATATCCTGTCTAAACATGGCTATAAGGACCGTGAGCATTCCATATTGGATGTTAGAATACAAATCCGTTGCCTTAATCGCATATTCCTAGATTTTCCCTCAGGAGATAACCCAGCGATGATCGTACGTTGCTGTCCGTCTGATGTATGTCTATTTCTGAACCTTTCCTGGCCATATCATCGGCACATTTATTCCCTTCAATATCGCTGTGCCCAGGTACCTTGTAATGGTATGAATGCCAGCTTGGGCACCATATCCGATTTTATCACATTGGATTCTAATACCTTTATGGTGGCATGGCTGCCAACAAAGATAGTTAAATTTGTGTCTGGAGTAGTTTGACTACTCTCTCCATGGCATAATTCTTTCACACATAGAACTCTACTTCTAAACCCCCCTCGGGTTAGGAGGGTTAGAATATACCCATGGCAGATACAAATGTGTGTCATTGTAGGCTACATATAGAGCCAAATTATACAAGGGGCTGTATAGCGCGATCCTCTCAAGTGGTTGCCCGTGCAATATATCGCTTCTCCAACCCAACCCAGTTGACAACCTCAGCTAAATCTTGTTTCCCCAGCAGACGAATCTCTGGCGACCACAAGTTCCTCATGAAACTAACGGTTTGGGGCGGGATGATAAAAGCTTCAATGCAAATGGTCGTACTTAATCGTTGCCAAGATGGTCGGGCTTGTATCTTAATGTTGATTTATACCGGAACGTACCGGATCTATATACCCCAAAGGACCACCAACATCGATAACAAACCCCAAGACCTTTGGGAAGTATATTTATTGCTACAAAAACAACAAAAACCCTACGCTTACACCTAGCAATGCTTGCAATCCGGATTCGTTTACACATCAAATACGCTTTATAGTGTGACGTTCTCTCCGGACCTGAAGCCGTTGTGAAAAGATCCAATCGAGTTGCTGATGAAGGATTTCAGTCTTCAATACGCCAGATATTTAACAGACAGGCTCTGGTACATTTGATGCTGTATCGCCTTTCAATCTAGTGCACTTCAGCAAAATACAATCAATAAGTGTGGTATCTATTTGTTCAGTTCTTTTCTTTTTATAAAAAATTATGTCACTCATACGCCTAGTGGCACCGCTGAATTGCTTGCCACATACAAACCACGTATCTATAAGTCAATTATCTGTCACAGTCTCTTGTGTCCACTAATAGCCAACAAATAATGTAAAAGCATTCAACCGCAAATTGCAGTGCAATAAGTTTTAACTTACAAACATATTTATATTGATTATCAACAAAAACCTAGCAAAATAACAAATAACAAAAAACAAGTAAAGGTGTCTAAGTTCGGGTGTAACCGAATATTATATACTCAGCGTGAGCTTCAATTGCAAATTTTATTTCAGGTAAATTACTTCTCTACATAACACGTGGCACCGCCCGTTTAAAAAAAATGTTTCCACATTTCCTCTTACATAAAACTTGATAAGTGAAATATCATTGATTCAAAACTATTTATACGACCCCTTTAAACTTGTTTTATATCTAAGTTGCCGTGGTCTTTAACCAATCCCGTATATTTTTACTAGAAATATTTTCTGCTATAAGGAAAATACATATGTGTACACAATTTCATTACGATCCGTTAATTTTTCTTCGAGTTAGGGCTCCCGAAACATAGAAAATTGCTTAATCATAAAAGGGGCGGTGCCACGCCCATTTTTAAAAATTTGAAGTTTTTCCTATTTATTGTTATAAATCCACTTCGGAAATGAAATACCATTGTTACAAAGCCCTTTTTTTGCAAAGATATAGCTTATTTTATTCGTTCACGACCCTTTTATACAAAAGTGGGCGTGGTCCTTAACCGATTTCGTTAATTTTTCTGCAAAGCATTCCTTATAGTAAAGGCAACCTCTCTGCCGAATTTTTTACGATAGGTTTAACGATTTTTGATTTATGATTAATAGCATTTGTAAAATTGATTTTATCACAAGTTGCCGGTACCACGCCCATTTTAAAACTTTTGTTTTAATTTTTATCAAGAGTCTCAATATCTGTCCAAACGTCAAATTTCAACATTCTAGGTGTATTATTTACCAAATAATCAGGTTTTTTGTGTTTTCCAAAATGTTATATATATAAAAAGTGCGCGTGGTTATCATCCGATTTCGCTCATTTTCAATACCAATCTATTCTCAGTCCATATAAGCTCGTGTACATTTGGTGAATATATCTCAATATTTACTCAAATTATCGTGTTAAAGGACAGACGGACGAACGGACGGACGGACGGACATGGCTCAATCAAATTTTTTTCCGATACTGATGATTTTGATATATGGAAGTCTATATCTATCTCGATTCCTTTATACCTTTACAACCAACCGTTATCTAATCAAAGTTAATATACTCTGTGTGCAAAGCACTCTGAATATAAAAACAAGTAAGGAAGGCTGAGTTCAGGTGTACCCGAACTTTACATACTCAGCTGAGAGCTTTGGAGACAAAATAAGGGAAAATCACCATGTAGGAAAATGAACCTAGGGTAACCCTGGAATGTGTTTGTATGACATGCGTATCAAATTAAAGGTACTAATTAGGGTTTTAAAAGGGAGTGGCCCTTAGTTGTATATGTGAAGGCGTTTTCGAGATATCGACCAAAATGTGGACCAGCGTGGCCCATAACATCATATGTCGGGTACCGCTAATCTAATATCTAATATATATTATAAATGGCAAAGTTTGGATGTTAAGATGTTTGGATGTTTGGATGTTTAGATGTTTGGATGTTTGGATGTTTGGATGTTTGGATGTTTGGATGTTTGGATGTTTGGATGTTTGGATGTTTGTCCAGACGTTTGTCTTTGTGACTCAATAACGCAAGAACGGCTTGACCGATTTGGATGAAATTTTGAACACATATAGCCAATAGTCTAGAAGGATCTACTAGCTATATATTTTTCAAAAGGGGCGTGGTCCCCGCCCCCTAGGAACAGTTATAATTTAATTATTATATTTTTTCGTCTTTGCGTCTGAATCACGCCAGAATGGCTACACGGATTTTGATGAAATTTGGGACACAGACAGTAGTCTACTAGCGAAATTTTTTTCGAACATGGAAAGAGGGGTGGGGGTCCCACGACCCTTCGAGAAATTATTTTTCATAATTTTTACACATTATAACTTTACGTATACTGGCCTTCACTAATATCAGAGACTCAAGGGGTCAAATAAGTCGAGGGCTTACAAAGTAAGCAGTGACACCCTCCGCCCGCCCCCCTTTATCTCACCCTCTGGTGTAAAATCCATAAATTGTTATAACTCAATCTAAATTTTCTCCTAAATCAATAGTTTTTGGTATCTGGTACATACAGAACGAGATCTAGACAATTTTGGAGGAACGATCAGTGGTCCTCTCCTCTACTCCCGCCATCCGCCCTCCATCAATTGTTTTTATTAGCACGCTTTTATTAGCTTTACCTGTATGTTTCTATCTAACTTTTTATTCGCTCCGATGCGCCTGCTGCCTTATTAACATGGTTTTATAATTAGCTTCACCTTATTTGTAATCCCGTAAGGGTCATATCAAGACCCTTCCGGGATCATTTCTGGATGGTTTTCGGGATCGGTCCGGGATTACGCCGGGGTAATTTCGGGACTTTTTCGGGACTATTTCGGGATCATTTTGGGACCCTTCCGGGATCATTTCTGTATAGTTTACGGGATCCGTCCGGGATCCCGTCGGGGTTATTTTGGAACATTTTCGGGACTATTCCGGAATCATTTCGGGACTATTTCGCGATCATTTGGGGACCCTTCCGGCATCATTTCTGGATGGTTTTCGGGATCCATGCGGATCTCGTCGGGGTCATATGGGGACTTTTTCGGGATCATTTGAGGGCTCTTGCGGCATCATTTCTGGATGGTTTTCGGGATCCGTCCGGGATATCGTCGGGGTCATTTGGGGACTTTTTCGGGATCATTTGGGGGCTCTTCCGGCATCATTTCTGGATGGTTTTCGGGATCCGTCCGGGATCTCGTCGGGGTCATTTGGGGACTTTTTCGGGATCATTTTGGGGCTCATCCGGCATCATTTCTGGATGGTTTTCGGGATCCGTCCGGGATCCCGTCGGGGTCATTTCGGGACTTTTTCGCGACTAATACGGGATCATTTGGGAACCCTTTCGGCATCATTTCTGGATGGTTTTCGGGATCCGTCCGGGATCCCGTCGGGGTCATTTCGGGACTTTTTCGCGACTAATACGGGATCATTTGGGAACCCTTTCGGCATCATTTCTGGATGGTTTTCGGGATCCGTCCGGGATCCCATTAGGGTAATTTCGGGACTATTAGGGGATCATTTGGGAACCTTTCCGGCATCATTTCTGGATAATTTTCGGGATCCGTCCGGGATGCCGACGAGGTAATTTCGGGACTATTTCGGGATCATTTGGGATACCTACCGGCATCATTTCTGGATGGTTTTTGGGATTCGTCCGGGATCCCGTCGTGGTCCTTTCGGGACTTTTTTTCGACTAATACGGGATCATTTGCGGACCCTTTCGGCATCATTTCTGGATAGTTGTCGGGATCCCGTCACGGTCATTTCGGGACTATTAGGGGATCATTTGAGGACCTTTCCGGCATCATTTCTGTATTGTTTTCGGAATCCTTTCGGGATCCCGTCAGGGTCATTTTGGGACTTTTTTGGGGCTAATACGGGATCATTTGGGGATCCTCTAGGGGTCGTTTCGTGACTTTTTCTGTTTTATTTCGGGATCATTTGGGGATCCTTCCGGCATAATTTCTTGATGGTTTACCGGATCCATCAGGGTCATTTCGGGACCATTTTGGGATCATTTGGGGACCCTTCCGAGATCATTTCTGGATCCGTCCGGGATGCCGTAGGAGCCATTTCGGGATCTTTTGTTACTTTTCCGGGATAGTTTTTGGACCCTTCCGGGATCATTTCTGGATCTGTGCGGGATCCCATCTGGGTCATTTCCGGACTATTTCGGGATCATTTTGGGATCCTTCCGGAATCATTTCTGTATGGTTTTGCCGATCCGTCGTTGATTCCCTCGGAGCCATTTCGGAACCTTTTCTGGAGTATGTCGGGGTCATTTGGGGACTTTTTCGGGATCATTTGGGGCTCTTCCGGCATCATTTCTGGATGGTTTTCGGGATCCGTCCGGGATATCGTCGGGGTCATTTGGGGACTTTTTCGGGATCATTTGGGGGCTCTTCCGGCATCATTTCTGGATGGTTTTCGGGATCCGTCCGGGATCCCATCAGGGTAATTTCGGGACTATTAGGGGATCATTTGTGGACCTTTCCGGCATCATTTCTGGATAATTTTCGGTATCAGTCCGGGATGCCGACGAGGTCATTTCGGGATTATTTCGGGATCATTTGGGATACCTACCGGCATCATTTCTGGATGGTTTTTGGGATTCGTCCGGGATCCCGTCGGGGTCATTTCGGCACTTTTTCTCGACTAATACGGGATCATTTGCGGACCCTTTCGGCATAATTTCTGGATAGTTGTCGGGATCCGTTCGGGATCCCGTCACGGTCATTTCGGAACTATTAGGGGATCATTTGAGGACCTTTCCGGCATCATTTCTGGATAGTTTTTGGAATCCTTTCGGGATGCCGTCAGGGTCATTTCGGGGCTTTTTCGGGATCATTTAAGGATGGCTTTCAGGATTCGTCCGGGAACCCGTCAGGGTAATTTCTGGACTTTTCCGAGACTATTTCGGGATCATTTTGGGACCTTCCCAAGATCATTTCTGGATGGATTTCGGGATTTGTCCGGGATGCCCTCAGGGTCATTTGGGACTATTAGGTGAGCATTTGAGGACCGTTCCGGCATCACTTCTGGATGGTTTTCGGTATCCGTTCAGATTCCCGTCGGAATAATTGCGGGACTTTTTCGGGATCATTGGGGTCCCTTCCAAAATCATTTCTGGATGGTTTTTGGGATTCGTCCGGCATCCCGTCGGGGTCATTTCGGGACTTTTTCTCGACTAATACGGGATCATTTGCGGGCCCTTTCGGTATCATTTCTGGATAGTTGTCGGGATCCGTTCGGGATCCCGTCAGGGTCTTTTCGGAACTATTGGGAGATCATTTGAGGACCTTTCCGGCATCATTTCTGGTTAGCTTTCGGGATCCTTTCCGGGTCCCATCAGGGTCATTTCGGGACTTTTTCGGCATCATTTAAGATTGGTTTTCAGGATTCGTCCGGTATCCGTCAGGGTAATTTCTGGACTTTTCCCAGACTATTTCGGGATAATTTTGGGACCCTCCCAAGATCATTTCTGGATGGATTTCGGTATCTTTCCGGGATGCCGTCAGGGTCATTCTGGGACTATTAGGTGATCATTTGAGGACCTTTTCGGCATCACTTCTGGATGGTTTTCGGTATCCGCTCAGGATCCCGTCGGAATTATTGCGGGAATTTTTCGGGATCATTTGGTGTCCCTTCCGGCATCATTTCTGGCTGGTTTTTGGGATTCGTCCGGCATCCCGTCGGGTTCATTTCGGGACTTTTTCTCGCCTAATACGGGATCATTTGCGGGCCCTTTCGGCATCATTTCTAGATAGTTGTCGGGATCCGTTCGGGATCCCGTCAGGGTCTTTTCGGAACTATTAGGTGATCATTTGAGGACATTTCCGGCATCATTTCTGGATAGTTTTCGGGATCCTTTCGAGGTCCAGTCAGGGTCATTTCGGGACTTTTTCGGGATCATTTAGAGATGGCTTTCAGGATTCGTCCGGGAACCCGTCAGGGTAATTTCTGAACTTTTCCGAGACTATTTCGGGATAATTTTGGGACCTTCCCAAGATCATTTCTGGATGGATTTTGGGATCAGTCCGGGATGCCGTCAGGGTCATTTTGGTATTAGGTGATCATTTGAGGACCTTTCCGGCATCACTTCTGGATGGTTATCGGTATCCGATCAGCATCCCCTCGGAATCATTGCGGGACTTTTTCGGGATCATTTGGGATCCCTCCCAAGATCATTTTTGGATGGATTTCGGGATCTGTCCGGGATCCCGTCAGGGTCATTTAGGGGTGCGTTCGAGATCCCGTCAGGGTCATTTCGGGACTTCTTCGGGAATATATCGGGATCATTTCTGGATGGGTTATGGGATCCGTCCATGACCCCTTAAGGGTCATTTCGGGACTATTAGGTGATCATTTGAGGACCTTTCCGGCGTCACTTCTGGATGATTTTCGGTATCCGTTCGGGATCCCGTCGGAATCAATGCGGGACTTTTACGGAATCATTTGGGATTCCTTCCGGCATCATTTCTGGATGGTTTTCGGGATTTGTCCTGGATCCCGTCGGGGTTATTTCGGGACCTTTTCGGGGCTAATACGGGATCATTTGGGGATCCTCTAGGGGTCGTTTCGTGACTTTTTCTGTATTATTTCGGGATCATTTTGGGACCCTTTCGGCATAATTTCTTGATGGTTTGCCGGATCCATCAGGGTCATTTCGGGACCATTTTGGGATCATTTGGGGACCCTTCCGAGATCATTTCGGGATCCGTCCGGGATGCCGTAGGAGCCATTTCGGGATTTTTTGTTACTTTTCCGGGATAGTTTTTGCACCCTTCCGGGATCATTTCTGGATCTGTGCGGGATCCCATCTGGGTCAATTCCGAACTATTTCGGGATCATTTTGGAATCCTTCCGGAATCATTTCTGTATGGTTTTCGCGATCCATCGTGGATCCCCTCGGAGCCATTTCGGAACTTTTTCTGGAGTTAGTCGGGATAATTTAGGGACCCTTCCTGGATATTTTCTGGATGGTTTCTGAGATCCGTCCGGGAGCCCGTCAGGGTAATTTCGGAACTTTTTCGGGACTATTTCGGGATCAATTTGGTACCCTTCAGGCATCATTTCTGTGTGGTTATCTGGATAAGTCTAGAATCGTGTCGTTGTCATTTCGGGTTTTTTTGGGACTACTTCGGGAACTTTTGGAAACACTTCCGGGGCGTTTCTGGATGGTTTTCGGGATCCGTCCGCGATAGCGTCGGGGTCATTTCGTGGCTTTTTCTGGATAATTTCGTTATCATTTTGGGATCCTATCAGGTTATCAGCTCATAAAGTTCTTTTTTTTACTCAATTACAAAAATAAAATGCATTAGACAGAAAAACAATTTTAAACAGATAACTTTATAAGCAGGCTAACGTGAATAGCCCACATATTTCATTTTCTCCTTGCGGACGGGGCCGCGGGTAAAGGCTAGTATATTACAAATGGCAAAGTTTGGATGTTAAGATGTTTGGATGTTTGGATGTTTGGATGTTTAGATGTTTGGATGTTTGGATGTTTGGATGTTTGGATGTTTGGATGTTTGGATGTTTGGATGTTTGTCCAGACGTTTGTCTTTGTGACTCAATAACGCAAGAACGGCTGGACCGATTTGGATGAAATTTTGCACACATATAGCCAATAGTCTAGAAGGATCTACTAGCTATATATTTTTCAAAAGGGGCGTGGTCCCCGCCCCCTAGGAACAGTTATAATTTAATTATTATATTTTTTCGTCTTTGCGACTGAATCACGCCAGAATGGCTACACGGATTTTGATGAAATTTGGGACACAGACAGTAGTCTACTAGCGAAATTTTTTTCGAACATGGAAAGAGGGGTGGGGGTCCCACGACCCTTCGAGAAATTATTTTTCATAATTTTTACACATTATAACTTTACGTATACTGGCCTTCACCAATATCACAGACTCAAGGGGTCAAATAAGTCGAGGGCTTACAAAGTAAGCAGTGACACCCTCCGCCCGCCCCCCTTTATCTCCCCCTCTGGTGTAAAATCCATAAATTGTTATAACTCAATCTAAATTTTCTCCTAAATCAATAGTTTTTGGTATCTGGTACATACAGAACGAGATCTAGACAATTTTGGAGGAACGATCAGTGGTCCTCTCCTCTACTCCCGCCATCCGCCCTCCATCAATTGTTTTTATTAGCACGCTTTTATTAGCTTTACCTGTATGTTTCTATCTAACTTTTTATTCGCTCCAATGCGCCTGCTGCCTTATTAACATGGTTTTATAATTAGCTTCACTTTATTTGTAATCCCGTAAGGGTCATATCGAGACCCTTCCGGGATCATTTCTGGATGGTTTTCGGGATCGGTCCGGGATTACGCCGGGGTAATTTCGGGACTTTTTCGGGACTATTTCGGGATCATTTTGGGACCCTTCCGGGATCATTTCTGTATAGTTTACGGGATCCGTCCGGGATCCCGTCGGCGTTATTTTGGAACATTTTCGGGACTATTCCGGAATCATTTCGGGACTATTTCGCGATCATTTGGGGACCCTTCCGGCATCATTTCTGGATGGTTTTCGGGATCCGTGCGGAATCTCGTCGGGGTCATATGAGGAGTTTTTCGGGATCATTTGAGGGCTCTTTCGGCATCATTTCTGGATGGTTTTCGGGATCCGTCCGGGATATCGTCGGGGTCATTTGGGGACTTTTTCGGGATCATTTGGGGGCTCTTCCGGCATCATTTCTGGATGATTTTCGGGATCCGTCCGGGATCTCGTCGGGGTCATTTGGGGACTTTTTCGGGATCATTTTGGGGCTCATCCGGCATCATTTCTGGATGGTTTTCGGGATCCGTCCGGGATCCCGTCGGGGTCATTTCGGGACTTTTTCGCGACTAATACGGGATCATTTGGGAACCCTTTCGGCATCATTTCTGGATGGTTTTCGGGATCCGTCCGGGATCCCGTCGGGGTCATTTCGGGACTTTTTCGCGACTAATACGGGATCATTTGGGAACCCTTTCGGCATCATTTCTGGATGGTTTTCGGGATTCGTCCGGGATCCCATTAGGGTAATTTCGGGACTATTAGGGGATCATTTGGGAACCTTTCCGGCATCATTTCTGGATAATTTTCGGGATCCGTCCGGGATGCCGACGAGGTCATTTCGGGACTATTTCGGGATCATTTGGGATACCTACCGGCATCATTTCTGGATGGTTTTTGGGATTCGTCTGGGATCCCGTCGTGGTCCTTTCGGGACTTTTTTTCGACTAATACGGGATCATTTGCGGACCCTTTCGGCATCATTTCTGGATAGTTGTCGGGATCCCGTCACGGTCATTTCGGGACTATTAGGGGATCATTCGAGGACCTTTCCGGCATCATTTCTGTATTGTTTTCGAAATCCTTTCGGGATCCCGTCAGGGTCATTTTGGGACTTTTTTGGGGCTAATACGGGATCATTTGGGGATCCTCTAGAGGTCGTTTCGTGACTTTTTCTGTTTTATTTCGGGATCATTTGGGGACCCTTCCGGCATAATTTCTTGATGGTTTGCCGGATCCATCAGGGTCATTTCGGGACCATTTTGGGATCATTTGGGGACCCTTCCGAGATCATTTCTGGATCCGTCCGGGATGCCGTAGGAGCCATTTCGGGATTTTTTGTTACTTTTCCGGGATAGTTTTTGGACCCTTCCGGGAACATTTCTGGATCTGTGCGGGATCCCATCTGGGTCATTTCCGGACTATTTCGGGATCATTTTGGGATCCTTCCGGAATCATTTCTGTATGGTTTTCGCGATCCGTCGTTGATTCCCTCGGAGCCATTTCGGAACCTTTTCTGGAGTATGTCGGGTCATTTGGGGACTTTTTCGGGATCATTTGGGGCTCTTCCGGCATCATTTCTGGATGGTTTTCGGGATCCGTCCGGGATATCGTCGGGGTCATTTGGGGGCTCTTCCGGCATCATTTCTGGATGGTTTTCGGGATCCGTCCGGGATCCCATCAGGGTAATTTCGGGACTATTAGGGGATCATTTGTGGACCTTTCCGGCATCATTACTGGATAATTTTCGGTATCCGTCCTGGATGCCGACGAGGTCATTTCGGGATTATTTCGGGATCATTTGGGATACCTACCGGCATCATTTCTGGATGGTTTTTGGGATTCGTCCGGGTCATTTCGGAACTATTAGGGGATCATTTGAGGACCTTTCCGGCATCATTTCTGGATAGTTTTTGGAATCCTTTCGGGATCCCGTCAGGGTCATTTCGGGGCTTTTTCGGGATCATTTAAGGATGGCTTTCAGGATTCGTCCGGGAACCCGTCAGGGTAATTTCTGGACTTTTCCGAGACTATTTCGGGATCATTTTGGGACCTTCCCAAGATCATTTCTGGATGGATTTCGGGATTTGTCCGGGATGCCCTCAGGGTCATTTTGGGACTATTAGGTGAGCATTTGAGGACCGTTCCGGCATCACTTCTGGATGGTTTTCGGTATCCGTTCAGATTCCTGTCGGAATAATTGCGGGACTTTTTCGGGATCATTGGAGTCCCTTCCAAAATCATTTCTGGATGGTTTTTGGGATTCGTCCGGCATCCCGTCGGGGTCATTTTGGGACTTTTTCTCGACTAATACGGGATCATTTGCGGGCCCTTTCGGTATCATTTCTGGATAGTTGTCGGGATCCGTTCGGGATCCCGTCAGGGTCTTTTCGGAACTATTAGGTGATCATTTGAGGACATTTCCGGCATCATTTCTGGATAGTTTTCGGGATCCTTTCGGGGTCCAGTCAGGGTCATTTCGGGACTTTTTCGGGATCATTTAGAGATGGCTTTCAGGATTCGTCCGGGAACCCGTCAGGGTAATTTCTGAACTTTTCCGAGACTATTTCGGGATAATTTTGGGACCTTCCCAAGATCATTTCTGGATGGATTTTGGGATCAGTCCGGGATGCCGTCAGGGTCATTTTGGTATTAGGTGATCATTTGAGGACCTTTCCGGCATCACTTCTGGATGGTTATCGGTATCCGATCAGGATCCCCTCGGAATCATTGCGGGACTTTTTCGGGATCATTTGGGTCCCTCCCAAGATCATTTCTGGATGGATTTCGGGATCTGTCCGGGATCCCGTCAGGGTCATTTAGGGGTGCGTTCGAGATCCCGTCGGAATCAATGCGGGACTTTTACGGAATCATTTGGGATTCCTTCAGGCATCATTTCTGGATGGTTTTCGGGATTTGTCCGGGATCCCGTCGGGGTTATTTCGGGACCTTTTCGGGGCTAATACGGGATCATTTGGGGATCCTCTAGGGGTCGTTTCGTGACTTTTTCTGTATTATTTTGGGATCATTTTGGGACCCTTTCGGCATAATTTCTTGATGGTTTGCCGGATCAATCAGGGTCATTTCGGGACCATTTTGGGATCATTTGGAGACCCTTCCGAGATCATTTCTGGATCCGTCCGGGATGCCGTAGGAGCCATTTCGGGATTTTTTGTTACTTTTCCGGGATAGTTTTTGCACCCTTCCGGGATCATTTCTGGATCTGTGCGGGATCCCATCTGGGTCAATTCCGGACTATTTCGGGATCATTTTGTAATCCTTCCGGAATCATTTCTGTATGGTTTTCGCGATCCATCGTGGATCCCCTCGGAGCCATTTCGGAACTTTTTCTGGAGTTAGTCGGGATAATTTAGGGACCCTTCCTGGATATTTTCTGGATGGTTTCTGAGTTCCGTCCGGGAGCCCGTCAGGGTAATTTCGGAAATTTTTCGGGACCCTTCAGGCATCATTTCTGTGTGGTTATCTGGATAAGTCTAGAATCGTGTCGTTGTCACTTCGGGTTTTTTTGGGACTACTTCGGGAACTTTTGGAAACACTTCCGGGGCGTTTCTGGATGGTTTTCGGGATCCGTCCGCGATAGCGTCGGGGTCATTTCGTGGCTTTTTCTGGATAATTTCGTTATCATTTTGGGATCCTATCAGGTTATCAGCTCATAAAGTTCTTTTTTTTACTCAATTACAAAAATAAAATGCATTAGACAGAAAAAAATTTTAAACAGATAACTTTATAAGCAGGCTAACGTGAATAGCCCACATATTTCATTTTCTCCTTGCGGACGGGGCCGCGGGTAAAGGCTAGTTTATTTATATATGTAATACCACGAACAGTATTCCTGCCAAGATTCCAAGGGCTTTTGATTTCGCCCTGCAAAACTTTTTCATTTTCTTCTACTTAATATGGTACATAGGTGTGACACCTATTTTACAAAGTTTTTTCCAAAGTTATGTTTTGCGTCAATAAACCAATCCAATGACCATGTTTAGTCCCTTTTTTAATATTTGGTATAAAATTATGGCATTTTTTTAATTTTTCGTAATTTTCGATATCGAAAAAGTGGGCGGGCCATAGCCGGATTTCGGTCATTTTTATACCAAGATAAAGTGAGTTCAGATAAATACGTGAACAAAGCTTAGTAAAGATATATCGATCTTTGCTCAAGTTATCGTGTTAACGGCCGAGCGGAAGGACAGACGGTCGACTGTGTATAAAAACTGGGCGTGGCTTGAACCGTTTTCGCCCATTTTCTCAGAAAACAGTTATCGTCATAGAATCTATTCGCCTATAAGATTTCACAAGGATTGGTAAATTTTTGTTCGACTTATGGCATTAAAAGTATTCTAGACAAATTAAATGAAAAAGGGCGAAGCCATGCCCATTTTGGAATTTTCTTTTGTTTTTGTATTTTGTTGCACCATATAATTCCTGGAGTTGAATGTTGACATAATTTACTTATATACTGTAAAGATATTAAATTTTTTGTTGAAATTTGACTTTTAAAAAAATTTTTTAAGAAGTGGGTGTGTTCGTAATCCGATTTTTTCTAATGTTTATTTAGCACACATATAGTAATAGGAGTAACGTTCTTGCCAAATTTCATTATGATATCTTTAACGACTGCCAAATTACGGCTTGCAAAACTTTCAAATTACCTTCTTTCAAAAGTGGGCGGTGCCACGCCCGTTGTCCAAGATTTTACTAATTTTCTATTCTGCATCATAAGATCAACCCACGTGACAAGATTCATCGCTTTATCCGTCTTTGGTAATGAATTATCGCACTTTTTCGATTTTTCGAAATTTTCGATATCGAAAAAGTGGGCGTGGTTATAGTCCGATTTCGTTCATTTTAAATAGTGATCTTAGGTGACTACCCAGGAACCTACATACCAAGCTTCATTAGGATTCCTCAAAATTTACTCAAGTTATCGTGTTCATGGCCTGACAGACGGACGGACATGGCTAAATGAATTTAATTTTTCGCCCAGATCATTTTGATATATAGAAGTCTATATCTATCTCGATTAGTTTATGCCGTTACGGATTACCGTTATACGAACAAAATTAATATACTCTGTGAGCTCTGCTCAGCTGAGTATAAAAATAGTAAACGAATCGAAACTGAGAATGCACTTGACTGTTATTTCAAGCAAAGCGAATAAATGATATGAGAAATCTGCCGCTATGCAGTTAAGTTTGTTGGAGTAAAAGCAATAACAAAGGTACAGAATTCAATAGGGAAATGCAGGTAGCAGATTAATATTTTTATTTTTTATTAAGTTTGCCTATTTGCTTGTGCTTGTGTGGTACATGTACCGCATCCTTCCTCCCGCTTCTATTTAAGCTCTACAACTTCAATTTACCCGCAATGAAAAGTAAGCTCATTGTTTATTGATGAAAGCTTTGGTGCCACCATTTGTCGGCAAATATATATAAATTGATAGTTCTTTGCTTGTTTTGTTATTGTAGAAAATGTTAATACTTCATCATAAAATAAATATGTTTGTATGTGTATTTGTTGCTGATAATATAGTTTGTGGAATTTTGTTGAGCTCAGTCTTCTATATGAACTGCCACAGTTAAAACGCCCAACGGGATATATAAACCAAAAATGTTTTCACTTTTTATTGAAATTTTATTACCCATCCATCACATATTCTTGCATATACATAAGTCGTGTTAATTTCGGTTTCAAATAAATTGGAAATCGTGATTTTCGGCGCTCGATGCAATGTTGTATGTGACTCATTACGAATTTTGTTTAACGTACTAAAGAATTTTGTTGTATAGTGAAAAGTTAATTTGATGCAACTTTGCCGAAATGTATCGCAAACGCTTAACAATTTTGATAGGAAGCAAAGCGCTTTGTTGTTCTTCTTGGCGGCGTCAATAAAGTGCTAAAATTGTAAAGCAATAAGAAAACAAAAAAACTAAGTGACAGCAATAACAATGAAACACTTGCTGCTCATACAAATAGAATATAGCAAGGAACCGTGTGAAAAGTATCGAAGCCACCATGCAGCGCGGTAAGTGGGGAAAAGAGTTAATAGATACTAATGTTTCGATAATGAAGCGATAAGAAAGCAGACTAATACCTTCCCGCTACTGCTACAACAACACATAACCAAAGTAGGCGAATGCCCAAAACTTGGATAAAACTCAACACGCCTGCGCACAGTGGTCTAGAATGACCAAAAAGCTGGCCAAAAATTAAACATTCGGTGAAAAATTTGAAATCCTGTAACTAACTGTTTCTTGGGTCAGGGAATTCGAAATTGAGGTTAGTTTTTTAAAAAACAAGATGGCTGATACAAAATGGCGGACCTACTTACTTACATAATTGGCGCTTAACCGTTTAAACGGCGGACTGCTGATTAAAATAGAGATGTCAGACTCGAAGAATGTTTGTTTAGAGATTTTTATAGCGGTAAATTGTTATTTTTTGGTGTAAATTTGAAAAAGGAAAGTCCTTCCGAAAATACAGATAGGAACTATAGAAAATAACATCCCGTTTTTGCCCAAAAACTGACCAAAAATGAAATTTCCGGGCGAAAAAATTGGTATACCGTAAACTACTGTTTTTGGGGTCGTGAAATTCAAAATCAAGGTTAGTTTTCCCAAAACCAAGATGGCTGATACAAAATGGCGGTATGTTTTTTAAGATAGAAACCTCAGACTTAAAAAAAATGGGTTTTAGATGTTTTTAGCGTGGTAAATTCCAAATTATTAGTGTACATTTACAAATAAAAAGCTTATCTTAAATGGCAGAGAAAGGCTCTTGAAAATAACATCACGTTGCTTTGTAAAATGTATTCCGCGGCTTTTGAGGTGAAAAATTAATTATTTACGAATATCATGTTAAAAAAGTAAGGAAAGCCAAGTTCGGGTGTAACCGAACATTACATACTCAGTTGCCAAATTACAGCTTACAAAACTTATAAATTACCTTCTTTTAAAAGTGGGCGGTGTCACGCCCATTGACGAAATTTTACTAGTTTTCTATTCTGCATCATAAGGTCAACTCACCTACCAAGTTTCATTGCTTTATCCGTCTTTGGTACTGCATTATCGCACTTTTTCGGTTTTTCGAAATTTTCGATATCGAAAAACTGGGCGTGGTTATATATAGTCCGATGTCGTTCATTTTAAATAGCGATCTGAGATGAGTGCCCAGGAACTTGCATACCAAATTCCATTAAGATACCTCAAAATTTACTCAAGTTATCGTGTTTACAGAAAGACGGGCGGACGGACATGGGTAAATGAATTTCTTTTTTCGCTCAGATCATTTTTATATGTAGAAGTCTATATCTATCTCGATTAGTTTATGCCGTTACGTGGTACCGTTCTGCGAACAGAATTAATATAGTCTGTAAGCTCTTCTCAGCTGAGTATAAAAATAACTGAAAAATATAAAATATCTTTAATAACAAACTTTAGTAATACAAAAGACAATAATGAAACTATGAAATATTATAATTACTGTAGAAAACAAATAATTTTTGATTCTTGACACGAACAATACAACAATGAAAATTACAGTATGAACATTGCAATTTCTCATTACATTTTTAAATATTTTGTAAGCCAGAAAGTGTATGGAATGCTTCGTACACTATGGTTAACACAGTATTTCACGCCTTTGCACATACGACTGCTTCTGGCTAAAGCGTACTTAATACCTACGCTACTCCATGGTTGTGTGATTTACTCAAACTGTGACTATCTGTGCAAGAACAAACTAAATGTTGTTTACAACAACATTGCTAGATATGTTTATGGGTTGAAAAGATTTGACCACGTATCTCAACATGCTGAAAGGTTGCTAAACATTTCTTTCGAAAATCTTTTAAAAGTCAAAACACTGTCCTTCCTCCATAAATTGATACACACGAAGGAGCCTGACTATCTATATCGTAAGCTTATTTTTCTGCAATCATCAAGATCGGTGCTTCTTCTTAAGCACATCAGATACCGCTCGCTAACCTCTGAGCGCCAATTCTTTGTTACTGCAATACGTCTTTGGAACTCGCTACCTACTAGTCTTCGACTCTTAAGTAATGCTCTGCACTTCAGAAAAGAGCTAACATCATTTTTTAACGACTCTTAAACTGGATCTCAAATTGTTGTTGTTAAAATGTTCATTTCTAAGTCCTCTTCCTTTCTCTGTGTCTTCTTTCTTTGTTTGTTAAATACTATTCAATCTATAACCAGCCAAAGGTTATCATCACTACTGCTGTCTTTTAATATTTATTAACTACTTTTCTTTAGTTTTAAGATTTACATTTACATACATAAATATTTCACTATTGTCCGCTATATTTAATTTAATTTGATTAATCTAATTTATTATTATAAATGTTCAATTTTTATAGCTCATGCTATTCATGACTAGCACTGTTAAATAATTTGTCAAAATTGTTGTGCTAGGAACAAATTTTCAAATAAATACATACATACATACATACATACAAATCAGTGCATCCGAAGATATCAGGAGCCTATTGAAAATATAGTTCATTTTTTGTTTACGCGAACATTTTCTAGCATGATTTTAACGATATCTTTTGATATCATTGTTTCGATCCTCTTGAGCATCTTCAGATAGTTGACCAATCGGCAACGCAAGTGCGTCAATTGTAGCATATCCATGAATCAGAACAATATGGACGGAAGTACGTATAGGACACCATTTGTACAATTGCATATACAAATCTCAGCAATTTTTGAACAAAGCTCTTTGAATTTTTAACTCTTACAACTAAGCCGCACGACATTGTTTACAATATAACCTTACAAAAACCTTTCACTTCCTCATCGACACTGACGATTTTAGCACTTATTGACACATCTCGAAAAAATCGTGGTGCAGTGCTTTCATCGTTGGTTGTTCCAGCTTCACCTTGAGGAATGTCGATACATAAACACAATTATTTTTGAAACTGATCTTGAATTCCTAATTTCCAGGCTGCAAGTTTTGCCTTCATTTCTTCCGATCACCCTGCAATTTTTTCTCCCCTTCTTCGTCAATATTCTTATAAACAAGATATATAAGCCATAACATGAAGCTATTAATAGATTTCAAGGGAAAGTTTTCCGCAAATTTAGTGTTTAGTTCACCTCGAATTTTGATAAATACGGTATCACCCAAATCAAAGTCCTTCTCAATTAGCTGGAAAACGTTTCTTTGCGCATACATTTTGACGTTTGGCAGAATTTTTGGCTAGTTCCCAAACAGTCTACTTGTACGTGCTTCCCAAAATATCGATCGTTGACATTACGGCGTTCTACATCTTACCAGCATTACTACATAATCCGTTACAAATTCAAATTTTGCATTTACAATTAAAAAGTTTACTTTTCTAATTTTGGCCAGGCTTTTGGGCGTTCAAAACCACCGTGCTGCGGGTCATATCAGCTTAGAATATACCCGCGGTAGGTATGTTTGTCGTAAAGGCGACTAAACTCCAAACCGATTTAGGAGCAGGTACCTCGAATGTTCGAACTCTTTTAGGAAAATGTACCGATAACCATCTGTTTCGGTTGGTTGATGTTTTGATCAAGCTAAAGGCCGACATCACTACTATACAGAAAGCGCAATGAACAGGGGAAGACAGAAGAACGATAAAGTTGTGATGTCTACTACAGTGGCCATATGAACAAAATGCGAAATTCAGAGCCAAGGTGTTGGTGGTTTTGTGGAGAGAAAAAAAACTACCTCGCCAAGTATTATCGTTCAATGCTGTGAACGAGCGTCTCGCCGCGATCGGCATTAAGGTAAAGTTTTTCAATATCTTGTTTATATGCGCTTACTCACTTACAGACGATGCGGACGATACTTGGCCAGAATCAACCCCATGTATGTCCTGCATGCGATGTCTCCCAGGATGACACCAACAATCTTTTCAATTGTAATGTGTAACCTACGCCTCTAACACCAATCTCCCTATGATCCGCCTCTGTTTAAACTGTCAGTTTCCTTGGACTCTCGTTAGAGGACTTTGATGACAATTTGTGAGTGGTTGCGCCCATTGAATGGGGCGAAGCACTGTTAACACAACAACAAAAGCATGCGGAGGAAAAGAACA
Organism: Eurosta solidaginis; assembly: GCF_040869045.1. NCBI lineage: Eukaryota > Metazoa > Arthropoda > Insecta > Diptera > Tephritidae > Eurosta > Eurosta solidaginis. The sequence goes on along the minus strand of NC_090319.1, from coordinate 320,788,598 downwards.
AGGAGTCCTTCTACGGTAAAGCAGAAAAGACTTACGATGTCTGCCCGCGCCATGATGTTACAGTCATATTGGGCTAATTTGACGCCAGGCTGGGCAAGGAAGTGGTCACTGGTCCTTCAGTCGGAGAACTTAGTCTCCATAATTGAAAATCTTCCAACGGGTTTAGGCTGGTGGACCTAACATCGGCTCGAAATATGGTAATCTGCGGCGCCAGTTCCCAGCATAAAAAGATACATCAAACTACTTGTCTGTTTCCAGATTGAAGAACATGAAACCAAATCGATCACGTCGGGATCGACGGCAATCATAACTCGATTGTTCTGAATGAAAGCATTCTGCGACTCGGGCGACTACCTGGTGGCAACCAAAATACACATACACGCCTCCATACAACACCGCCACGAAACAGACAACTGATGTCTATTCCACCTTACCCTTACACCTGCTCACTGAGGGAAATCTTCGATATGAAACTCTCGCTGAGTAGTGGAAGCATATTTCTCATTCATTATATATTGTCGTTACTAAAGCCATAGGTTTCCAGCAAGCCTGCAAAAACAACCGGTACGAGATGAGGAATATCGCGCTACTTCGAAAAGAATAACTCTACCTATAAGGTCACGCTTCTTACGAACGGGGCAACGTGCGGTATATTGAAGTAAACACGTACCCGGTACACCAATCATCGTTCCGGCACCCGATATGCCCAAGGTAGGAAAGTGAGAAAGGCAATATCGCGGCTTAAAAATCACAAGGTGCCAGGTTACGACGAAAAATATGGTCGAATGAGGGCGTACATCCTGATGGGAACTTAAGTGTGCTCTACCCAATCCACAAGTGAATCGGTCCCTTAAATCGCGCAAATTACCGCGGAATTAGCCTTCATATTATCGTGTATACCAAAGTCAACGAACTGATTGGACCTTGTCAGTGCGGCTTTAGCCCAGCTAAATCTACCATCGACCAGATCTTTACAATGTGACAAGTCAATAAGGCTCTACCAAATGATGATGAGCACCACAAACAGCTCTGTAAGAATTGTAAGAATTGGGAAAGACCTCTACGAGCCATACGAAAACAAGTGATGCTTCAAACAAGGCGATACCCTTTTCTTGCAATTTTATTAACATAATGCTGAGCATTCAATGGCTGGCGTAAGCTGATGATATTCATATTATTGGCGTTAATAAACGCGCCGTGAGTTCTGCCTTCTCTGGATTAGAAAAAGAGGAAAAAAAATGGGGCCTGCGGTAGATGAGGACAAGAAGTACTTGTTGTCATCCAAGAAAGAATCGACGCATGGGTATCTTGCAGCCACGTCATTGTTGACAAATATAAATTCGAGACTGTGAAAAATTTCGTCTACTTTAGAACCAGCAATAATAGCGAAAATAATATCAGCTTAGAAAACAAAAGGGGAACAACTTTTTCAACAAATGCTGCTTAGGGTTGAGAAGGTAATGGAAAAGTTAAGTCCTCTTAGGTCGAAAAAAAAATCACGCCCTGAAAGTCGCTCACCATGGAGTAGAGAGTTATATGAGATTTACTCAGATATGAAGTTATTCAGCGAATAAAAGCCCAATGGCTTCCATGGCTGTATCAGGTGATGCAAATGGACGAACGCGCTTAAGCCAAGAAAGTGAATCAAACGACACCATCATTTTGAGGCAAAGGAAGGAGGATACCTCCGCTGAGTTGGTAGAGGTAGGGGAAGGAAGATTTCACCTGCCTTGGTATTGCGTCAGTTATCGCCAAGCAGGCGCGATTCGTTATGAAACGGCCAAAATCGCTTGGACAGTTTGGCGCCAATTAATGATCATATCACAAATTATTATCTATAATAGGAGAAACCTTCAAAGTCATCCTATTGTTATGAAAAATACTGTAAATGTTTGCTTATGTATATCGGTATAAGCTCAAGAGTTATTTCATTATCAAATAAGTTCATTTTGAACGTAAAAAATTTTAAAGTCATTTTACTTTTTATGGGACTTTTATCATTTGGGCGTTATTTCATTGTACTGTGAAATGTACCTCCTACTTTTCAGCTGGCCTTTCTCACACCTCAAAGTTGTTGTGTGCATATTGATTTTATATTATAAAGCATTAAGTGTGGGGGCGTATCCTTAGGCATGACTTGGCAGTGAATCCCTAATGAGCCCACTAAAATGATGATTACCAAATTTAATTGGAAATCTGAAGGGCATACCAAACATTAGCAATATTTTATGAGACTACTCGTATTTACGTTTGTACTTATGCGTGCCACTTTCGTCAAATGTAGATATATAAATACGCTTTTTCCTAAAGGCGAAAGTACTTTCTATGTTATGAAGAGTCTAGTTATTGATTGAAATGTTCTTAATTAGAGCAATTATTTAATATCCTTAATTACGTAATATGGATAAAATCAAATTGATGTGAAGATCATTTAAGTTGCTTAAATTGAAATCCAAACAATTAAGAAAGTCTGTGTGTGCACTTGAAACGCTGTTGTTGTTTGCTTTGTGTGGTTAATAGTGTTATAAGGCTGCGCAATAGTACATATGTGGTGCTATTCTGAACTCATTCTCGTCAAAAGAGTGATTTGTGTACAAGTGGAGCTGGGCATAAAATGCAGGAGTGTCTTTCAGATGATTTCACTCATTTTCAGAGCAAACAGTTTTAACAATGAACACAAGTAAGGAAGGCTAAGTTCGGGTGTAACCGAACATTAGATACTCAGCTGAGAGCTTGGAGACAAAAGTTGGAGTTAGATGTTGACATAATTTACTTATATACTGTAAAGATATTAAATTTTTTGTTAAAATTTGACTTAAAAAAAATTTTTTTTTTAAAAGTGGGCGTGTTCATCATCCGATTTTGGTAATTTTTATTTTGAACACCGATAGTGCTATGAGTAACGTTCCTGATAAATTTCATCATGATATCTGCAACGACAGCTTGCAAAACTTTTAAATTACCTTCTTTTAAATGTGGCCGGTGCATACCCATTGTACAAAATTTTGCCAATTTTCTATTCTTCGTCATAAGGTCAACCCACCTACCAAGTTTCATCGCTTTATCCGTCTTTTGTAATGAATTGTCGCACTTTTTCGGTTTTTCGAAATTTTCGATATCGAAAACGTGGGCGTGGTTATAGTCCATTTTGTTCATTTTAAATAGCGATCTGAGATTAGTACCCAGGAACTTACATACCAAATTTCATTAAGATACCTCAAAATTTACTACAGTTATCGTGTTCACGGACAGACATGGCTAAATTAATTTATTATAGTGCCGAGAGTCGACCCCGCTTAGAAAATTTCTCTTCTAATTGAAAAACTTTTTTCTAAAATTTTGATGTTCCTTTGCCCGGGGTGTGAACCCAGGATAGTCGGTGTGGTAGGCGGAGCACGCTACCATCACACCACGGCGGCCGCCAATCAAATGTAGTTAAATAACAAAGAGTTATTGCAAACTTTGTTAAAGTTAGATCTTAAGGAAAAGAGGGCGTGCTCTTTAACCGATTTTGATTATCTTCACTCAGTCGATATAATTTGACAAGAATAGTGTCTCTGCCAAGTTTAAAAGTAATATCTTTAACGGCTTTTGATGTACGGCTCATTAAATTTCCAAATCTTCTTCTTCTAAATGTGGGTGGTGCCACGCCCATATTCCAAAATGTTTAGGAATTTATGTTTTTCGCCATAAAGCGAGTTCACCTACCAAATATCATTAGCTTAGTGGTATTCATTTTTGAATTATCTCATTTTTTCATTTTTCTAAATTTTCGGAAAAAATGGGCGTGGTTATCGTCCGATTTCTAGTTTTAAATACCAATCTATTCTAAGTCCGGATAAGCCTGTTTACCAAATTCGGTGAAGATATCTCAATATATTCTCAAGTTATCGTGGCTTAATCAAATTTTTTTTCGATACTGATGACTTTGATATATGGAAGTCTATATATATATCGATTCATTTATAACTGCTTAGCCAATCGTTATCCTATCAAAGTTATTACATACTATGTACAAGTACAGCTCGGTATAAACAGAAGCATTCAAATAACTTTCAATATATGCCAAACCTTAAGTTGGGATGAAACAGAAACCGAATTGCTTGATTACATGTACAAAAGTTTTACTAAGTTCCCATGAGGGAATCCTGATCTTTAGGCGCTGACAACGGCGTTCAACAGGTCATGTTATCTGAGGAAATTCAGAAAAAGTAAAAAAGTAAAAAGTTGAGTCTTCTTAGAAAGGTAAGGGATATTTTTAAGCTGGCAAAAGCAGCAGAAGGCGAGGAGCGCTGGTACGAATATGGATATCTGTAGACGATTTATTAAAGTGGAAGCAGTATTTCGGAGAAGGTTTCATGGAACACCTTATATGTGAATAAAGAATGCTCTAGCAAAAAGGCAAGACTGATGAAAGTCCTATATAAGGGAGATACAGTCCAGTTACTGATAAAAACGGACGACGCGGAATGCTCACACAGTAGTGAAAAGTCCCTTCAGGCCCTACTAAGCAAACACTTCTTATCACGAGATGATGTTGAAGAACTCTGTAATATCGTCAACACTCTACAGAGCTAGCAGTATCAAGATTGGTTACAAATGCCAAAATTGAATGAGCGATAAGAACTTTTGGCAAGTTTAAATCACCGGTTACAGATGGAATATTATCTGCTATGTGGCAGATGGCAGGTGGAACGACTGTAGAATGGCTTAGAATAATCTGTGACGCCTGCTCAAGTAGCCTTCACACCGAAAGCATAAAAAACCAGTCATCTGAACCCGAAATACTACATGTCTATTAGTTAGCCAACTTATCTGCTCAAAGCCCTAGAGAGATCAATAGATGTTTATATTAAATCAAACAAGAATGAAGAATTATATTCTTCAGCTCAACGTGTTTACACCAAAGGCAAGTCAGTCGATAATGCATTGCATATGGCCGTCATTAATACAGAGACAACACTTAAACACCAGTAATATATCCCGGGTGTTTTTTTTTTTTTGATATTACCGGGGCTTTCAACAATGTCTCGAGACGAGCAATCATCGACAGTGTCACTTCGATTGAAGAACATCCGATCGCTCTATCTTAAGCTACAGAATGACTACGTCGCAAAGCGGTATGCGCAAGGCCACCAAATCTGTAAACACAGGAACGCCGCAGGGTGGGGTATTATCAGTCATCATAAGCGGCAGATGTCTACCAAAAATAAGTTCACTGATATGGATCAGGCGCTTTGGGATGTACATGAGTGGGCGTCTGGAGTCGGGTTAACCGCCAGCGCGGAAAAAACGGGTCTAGTATTATTTCCTAGAAAATATAAGGTCCCTTGTTGGCTTCGCTTGTAGGGCCTACCGCCTGAATACTCACATTGGGTATTTACGACAATAGTCAATCCCATACTTTAATACGGGATCCTAGCTTCGTAGACAGCTACACAAAAAAGTACTTTCACCAAAAAAAAAACAATTATCAATATTAAGCGTAACGGGCGCTCTAAAAACTATCAATAATGCAATATCGCATGCTATTCTGCATATCCCGCCTGCAGACCTAATGGCTAAAAATATAGACCTAGCAACTGCAACTAGGCTTAAGGGGCAGCTTGAGTTCAGGCCGTATAGCCACAGCAGTGTAGCGCCGTTAAATATAGGGCGAACGGACTACATGGTCTCGCGCCTGAGCTGCGAAAGACATCTTGGCGCCACGATGTAGCCGGAGGGTTGCAGTAAGTGTGCGGAAATAGCAGAACATACTATACACGTGCTCGTCGATGGCTCCAAATTAACAGGAGGAGTCGGGTCTGCTGTTTATTGTGTCCATCCAGCGAGAAGGAGATCCTACAGGCTGTCCAATGGATACTGTGTCTTTCGGGTGGAAATTGTAGCCGTGATGAAAGCATCAAATGTTATGGTGGAAGCGTGCTTGACCTTCAGGGCGTCAATTGTATTGATAGCCAGGCAGCGATCAAGGCCATAATGCAGACAGTACATTACAGAAAAGCATTAGAGGTACTTCGCTCAGTCTGGATTAAACATTTATACTGGGAGAAGTTGCATATCGTCCAGAAGTGTGGGGTAGGAAAATTTCAAATAACATATGCAAATCCTACTACGTTACTCTCACAAAGTTGCTCATACATCCAAAGATTCACGACAGCTATATTAACTGGATGTAAGAAGTACTAGCTGCAGGAAGAAACGGTTGAGCACGCTTTGCGTTCGTGTCCTGTGCTCGCGAGGTCAATGCTCCAGCAACTAAAATCGACAGAGTGTCCAGATCTCAAGACATCAATTTAGTTAGATCCCACCAAACTTCTGGTATTTGCCAAGAGGGCGGAGTCTTAGGTCTTAAGTATTGGTTCCTTATTGGGCTTTTTCTGTTTGGTCGTCAAACAAGTTCTGGTAACACAATTGACCGGCCAGTTCAACCTTACCTAGCCCATAAGATCGGAACTTAATCTAATTTTCTCAGTATAGGCCACCAAAGGGAGGCTTACACTCCAGGAAACTAAAACTCGCACGAAAACCAGATTTTGTTTTTAAAAAAATTTTTGGTAAAAATTTCAAATTCACTAGCTTTACAATTATTTTAAATAAATAAGCAAACTCCTTTTCATTACTTATCAATATTCCTAAACATATGAATTTAAAGATCTACATATTTGGTTTTAGTATTTGAACTTAAGTTAACTGTAAAAAAGGACATGTTGCAAAATTCCTTTCATATTTAACTAGTAAATAATATTTGGCCAAGTGCAAAATACTAAATAGAAATATATATCAGTAAACACAAATATTCCAGAGTATCGTATGCCTTCGTACGCATATTCTTATTAACGTACATACATATGTATTTATACCCAGATGTACCAAAATACAGAGTATTGTATATTTTTCCTTTAGCAGTAGATTAGAATGCCAGGCAGACAAGATAGATAGTCACTCCTAAGGCGAGTAGCTCATTCTAGTTAATTCGCTAAACATTTATTTGGATTTAAATCCTACTTCAAAAGGTATTTACCAAGTTGATTTTTGAAACTCTGAATTGGAAATGAATATTTTATAAGCTGATTGAGAATTCCAAGCGCAGCCATGAATTTTATAAACGACTGAAAAATTTGTATGTTTTATGTTGCTTAAACATCATTTATGGCTTTAAGTTTTATACAACGGTGAAAAGTTGTGAGCAGTGTTGCCAGGTTAGCCTTTTCGAGGCTAGATTTAGCCTTTTTTTTGCCTTTAGCCTCGAAATTTTGGGTTTAGCTTCGTGACTTTTTTCTAGCCCTTTTTACTCCGAATGTATTTTTAATAATTTCTAAAATAAAATAATTTCAATAGTTCCTGTGAACACCTAATACCTAATAATATGAGTTCTCTACAAAAGATTAATTCTTTTTCTGCTGAAAATTCGTTGAAAGTTTCAAAGCCAGATGTATTTTCTTACTTTGAAAAAGAGAAGTACAATTATTCTTCAAATCAAATAGCATTAATAGAGCTGCAGTGGCGAAAACTTATAACAACACAATGGAAAAATGTACACTCCACCATGGAATTTTGGTCGGAAGTCCGAGAACATATAACTGCATTAAACGAACCTCCTTTTTTAGAACTTGTCGAATTCATATTTAGTTTTTTAGTATTACCACTCAGTAACGCGAAGGTTGAAAGAGTTTTTAGTGGCATGAAAATTCTGAAAACTAAATTAAGGAAGAAACTAAAAATTAAAATGCTTAATGCGCTGCTTAATATTAGATGCTCGTTAAAACGCTTATCTAAATGTTGTAATGACTTTGAAATTACCTATGATCTCATATCTATGGTAAATAGCGAAACTTTATATCCAGACATAAGCTCTTCTGATTCTTCAGATGGGGAATATTTTATATAAATAATTAGTTTGTAATATTTTTTTTATGTATATACACATACTAGCAGACCCGTCAGACGTTGTTCTGCCCTAAATTTGGTCTATCTCCATACATTTTAATAAACTTTTTCCGTCTAACTCTGCCCCCTCCCCCTCTTCATTTTTTCTTAATCCTTTTATTCACTCCTCCCTCCGTCTTTTCGCTTCATCTATCTCTATTTTCGTCTCACTCTATCGCTTTCTCAGTCTCCTTCTCCTTCCGTCTTTTCTCTTCTCTAAAGTTTTTCCCATTCTTCTTCATCCCTTATTACCAGGCAAATCGAATAGCACGTATGTAAATAGTTATGTGGGTATTATTAATTCATGTCTTTATTTCGGCTTCGCATGCACATTTATCAGTTTTGCCAGGTTAATGCAACTAAATCGAATATCACAATAAAAATTACTTTAAAGCTCTCGGCAACAACTTTCATTTGATATCCATATTACACACATATTCTAGGGGTATCCGGGTCCAGGTTTTGCCCATATCTTGAGACCCTAGTCACCCAGCGGTATAAAAATTACTTTGTACTAAAGCACTCATCAACAGCTTCATTTTTATACCCATAATGTAAAAACACATCCTAGTGTTACCCTGATGCACGTTTTGGCCTATATCTCGAGACCCTTCACAAATAGGTATGAAAACTACCCTGTCCTAAAGCACTCATCAACAGCTTTCATTTGTTGTCCATATTGTATAAACACTTTCTAGGGGTACCCGGGTCCACGCTTTGGCCTACATCTCGAGACCCTTCACAAATAGGTATGAAAACTACCATGTACTAAAGCACTCATCAACAGCTTTCATTCGTTATCCATATTCTATAAACACATTCTAGGGGTACCCGCGTCCACGTTTTCGCTTATATATCGAGACCCTAGTTACACGCGGGTACGAAAAATACCCCGTATCAAAGTACTCATAAACAGCTCACATTCGATACGCATATTGTACAAACATATCCCAGGATTACCCAGGTCCACATTTTGATAACAAGACCCTATCCAGAACGGGATAAAATTAGCCTATATCTGGCTCCTGGTTCTAAGCTACCCCTCCACCAATTTTCAGCCAAATATGTTCATCCGTTACTTCCTCTTCAATCACTCTTTTTCTATTAAAAAAAAGCGCATCCAAATCCGTTGCGTATTTTTAAAGCCGGAGTCATTGGTGCCGTATGTCGTATCGCTGTATCCGTATCCCTAACGTAATCAGCTGTTTATCGTTACGACGGTAAACCAAAACCCCATTGGTTGGCTACGATACGGTTACGACCTTAGCGGCACCAATAATCGATTGCATTGATTCTCATAAGGTTGGTCGAATCAGCTGTTAAAAGGTTACCGATACGGTTGCCGATAAAGCACCAATGTCTCCAGCTTAAAGGTTAAAGCATTAAAAGGGACATAGGGACAGAAAAATCGACTTTGTTTTATACTATGTAGTGATGTACATCAATACATACCTATAAACCTACGCCCGAAGTTAAATAACGCAGCGAATGCTATATATGTACGTATGTATGTGTCGCATTTAGCCTCACTCAAAAGCAATTAGCGCGGACAGTTCACAGCGAACAAACACACATACGCATTTTTTGATAAAATTTTTACTTTTTTTAGCTGTGTAAACAAAAATTTTATGATTTTTTACTACATTTTGGCAATTTGCCACGCCCCTATAATATACATACACCTTCAAATTATATTAACTGTACCATCTCACGTAGCTAAGCTTTCAAATGCAAAAAACCGTTTTAAAATCGGAGCATTCTGTGTGAAGTTATGTGCATACATGGCATTTAGCGACTTTATTTTATAAGATTTATAGATAGATGCAATCATTTAAAATAATTCCATGTGCTAGTCAAAGAAAATGTGCCTGATATGTTTTGAAACAGGAAATTATGCTTAAGTTATGTTTATAAGTTTTTATTTAAAAATGTGTAAACTCAAATATAAAAAAAATTTAATAAAGTAACCAAAAAATTTCTGGCCTTTTTTTAGCTTCTTTTTTTTCTAAATTTAGCCTTTTCTAACCTTTTTTTTTTGCCAATCTAGCTTCTTTTTTTTGCATCACCTGGCAACACTGGTTGTGAGTGAGTAGGGGCGATATTGTTGAGAGCTGCTAATGTCAGAGGTTCTCTTATACACTGGGAATGTTATATATTGACGCAACGCAAGTCGATTGTTTCAGTGCGCTCAATTAGGTTAGACTGCAGGCACATTAGTGAGCGACTGAGAAGTGGCTGAGAGTCGTTGTTGTTGGAAATGAGTGACGAAGTGGGAAACGAAGCAGTAATGATTAAGAAGTTAAAAAAGCTGAGATTCAGGTAGTCGCGTTTACAACAGTGCTCTCCAAAGCTGAAACTGTGACTATTTTTGTAAGAGTGCTATGATAGGGGTAGTGGTTTAGTCGTTGGTAAACGAGCAACTCAGCAAGACGAAACCACGCATTGGTTGCTTATATTCAGAAAATAATTTGTAAATATAATGTAAACAAATTTTTTTTTTAAATGTATTTAATATAACTAACTTCACAAAATTGCTATCGAATTTTTCAAGCGGTTCAAGACGTCTTCATATTAAAGAAGGCAAAATTAATTAATTGCATAACAACTTAATTCATACAGTTAATAGGGCAATTGATGAGCAGCAAAGTTATCAACTAGAATACAATTATGGGCTTACCTGTAACAATAGCTATATTACGTTGAACGTCAGTTAAGCACTCACAGAGACTGAGTGTGTCTATAGTGTTATCAGAGTTTGTTTGACGACCAAACGGGAAAACCCCAATAAGGTAGCAGGACTTATGTTATAGAATAACTTCCTTCTCTCGGCAAATACTAAAAGGTTTCTAGCAAATAGCTTATTTGCTGCCTCGATATCTGGTCGCTGTGCCACCCCTAGTAGCTTGAGCCGTGGTCTCACGAGTGCAGGACACGTACACAGAAAGTGGCCTTCCTGCAGCTCGCACTTCCTACATGTGGTCTCACTGACGAGGCCTAACTTTTTGGCATGTGACGACAGAAGGTGGTGTTCAGTTAGTATGCCCATCTAGAGCTTCAAATATTGTCTCTATACAGATATGAGCACCTTTTTGCACATGATCTTAGAAATTTTGCAGCCACAAGCTTCTGTCCACGCTGGATCCATATGCAATTCCTGTCTCCTTTTGATGTCTCCCAAACGGATTAGGAAGTTTACTATCGGTGCGCATCGTGTGCTGCACCCTCCTTCGCCAACTCATCTGTCTTTTCGTTCCCTTCTGACTGAGAACCCAGTATAGATTTTGTAGCGATAATAGTACACAGCAACGAAAATTGTACAGGCAACAATTGGGAAGCCTAAATATATAGCAGCATATGCAAAATTCTTGGACTGTAGACTTAGCTAGTCTGCGAGGGCATCGACTGTATCTGAATCCTCAAGGAAAACTGAATTCTTATTGCCTGTCGGTTACTAGTGTATGTATTTTGCAAGTCTATAGCCTTACCAGCATTACTTTGTACAACGGGAATTGCTTTATAAGCACCTGGCTCAAATTGGACACAACTTTTTGTCAGATGTTACAAAGTTTAAGGTGTTGTTGGTATATTACTAAACGCCATTTACGACGAGTTGGTAAGAGTTCTTTCAGTGCACTTGGAATAAAGATTAATGGCGCTTTGGTATCGGATTCAAGTCAGAACCCAAAAGCTAAGGTCCCGATTGGAGGCGGTTGCTTAAATTTACCGTGGAAAAGTTAGAATTTTTCTATAAACACTCCAAAAACTAACACAACATTCACATTGCTCAAATCTCAATGTCTCAATCAAAAATGGTCTATAAAATCGAGTTTAAGGCGCAATGTAAATTTAAATAAATAAAAAATATTTTTATTAACAATACGCAAAATCAATATCACACATAAATTTTTAACCCAATAAAGAACGGTAAGGGGGTCTCGCACAGTGGGTCAGATTTTAGTATATTGATTCTTCGTAGAGTAATCTGATTTTAGGTACTGAGTGAGCATCAACAAATTTAATTTTAATTACAGTGATGGCAAAAATTATAGGGACAAATATCAAATCCATTATATCAGCAGTACTTCAATGTGTTCCTTGGCATGGGGCGCCCTATAACAATAACAGTTAAAGGTTATTCTCTTGCAATAAATTGTATTCCGCCAGTTTGTCTTATTTGGTTTGTCTTATTCTGGTAAAAAACAAAGTCTGTTGGTTTTTGTTTATAAGGCTCAGTAGAAGTCCCATACTAGGATTTCTGACTGAAAGCTTGGCATTCGCCAATTTGTTCATAATCATTCGGCTTATTCAGTTTAAATTGAGTTCTGTTTTCAGCTCTTTAGAGGACAAAAAAGGGTTATCTTTGCAATGTTGAATTAAATTTCTTTCATCGCCACTAGAGATTTTTCGATTTTTACTTCGTGTTTTTGGTTTTTTTTTCGCTATGAGGGGAAGTGACCACTACCATTTTGAAACAGTTCACCATATCTGATATCTAACTCATCTCATGGTTTTTTCTTTAGACTTATTAACTAAATTGTTATCCTTTTTTGTGTAGTGTTTAATTCGGTTTATTTAATTATATTTTATGGTTCAATAATCTATATTATTATTTTAATTTACTTAACATGCACTAAATACATTATAAGAAGCTTCAAAAACGAACTTTTTACCATTTAAAACGCAAAAATGTTAACAAAAATTTATTGTCCCTATTTATTTTTCCAGGCTGAAGTTTGAGTGGCTCAGTTTTTCGCAAATAAGACAAACTGGCGGAATACAATTTATTGCAAGAGAATAACCTTTAACTGTTATTGTTATAGAGTGCACCATGCCAAGAAACACATTGAAGTACTGCTGATATAATGGATTTGATATTTGTCCCTATTATTTTTTCCATCACTGTATATAGAAATATGTATGTAACATGAAGCTGATAGCTTTCTTTTGAAAAACAATTTAAAAATATTACAATATATTTGATTATATAATTTAAAAAACACTCGAATACTGATCCTTAAATCTTTGCGACACATTTGTGACCCTCGAAACTGGGTATACAATTCTAAACTTCACTCTACCTTGAACTTTCTTACTTTTTATTATTGCTTTTTATGGTCTGCTGCTTTTGATGTTGCACTTTGATTTTGCTTGGCATTTAGTAAGTCTGTTGGTTATTGTTCAAATTTAATAAATTCATTGTATGAAATTTTATTGGAATTTCATGAGATATTTATTTGCCCTGAATACCGATTCCTATAAGAAGTTACATATATTTCATTTCTTTTGGTATGTTTTATGGATTTATGTACGTGTTTGTATGACTGCAGGCCATCTGGATTAAAATTATTGGACTTTGTCAAGCAGTAGAGAAATGTGCTTTTATTTGAGATACTTACATTAACCAGGTCTGCTCAAGATATGCTAAGAATAAATTGTTATGGCTATGTCGTCGCTTCTTACAAAGAGATTCGATTTTCTTTGCCGATTTTCGGTAAGGAATTTATATTGCAACGATCTTTTGTTTTCGAACATATTATACAAGACAAATCAGTTGGAGCATTGAGTTATCTTCTGTTTTGTCACGTTTTCTTCTTAATAATGAAGAATTGCGAAGAAGATGGCACCACGCTATAACCGGTTAGTCTACAAATCATATTTTTTTGAGGTGTGCCAGCAAATCGTTCCATCATGCATTCATACGACGCGGTACCAAGCGGTATACCCTATAGATCTCTTCTCTGGAAACTGACATGTAATAACGAGCTCATGCTATGTGCATATACAGAAGCTGAAGTTATCGGTTCGCCGACAATATTTCGGCTTGGGTGCAAACAAACTATGCTTGACAACAAATAGCTACGTACGCATATACACAGCAACAAAGAGCGCAGACGCCATTACTCAGCCATTTACATAGAAGACAATAGTGAACATGAGATGCAGAGATATGGGAGCAGTAAATAAGCAACTAATCGAGAAGGCTGTTCGCAAAAAGTGCAGTCTGAGAAAGAGTGAATCAGTTTGATTTATGCACGTTGTAAGTGAAATAGGCGAGTAATTTCAATTGAGAAATTGTGCTACCAAAGTAGTGCTGTTAATAAAAATCATTTTCATTGATTCGAACGATAACAGGAGGAAAAGGAATAATCGATAAACTACAGATTCGCTAAAATATATTCACGCTTTATTAAAAATTAAATTAATATTAAAAGAACTTTTGGCTTATTCGCTCGCTCGTATTTCATGACTCATTATTATTATTATTCCTTTTTTCATTTGATAAATTGGTTTGTTAAAAGTGAAATCATCTAGACATATATGAGCAATAGACTGGGTTGGTTCCCATACAAAAAAAAAAAAAAAGTTGCTAATGTCCGCCCCTAAATTTGAAGATTATGTTGAGAGTGATTCGAAAAAAATGTTTATTTTGTTCCCTCGAAATACAGCCGAAACAGTTGAAATAAATATTGAAAGTGCTATAACTTCTTTGTTTATTATTTTAGTAATATGGTTTAAAAGTAAGTTTGGAAAGGAAAAAAGGATAATTTAGGGGGGGGGGGGGGGTGCAACTTTGTTAGCTGACTTAATCACGGGAAAACGACTTCATAGCTTAAAAGGACATTAAACGGAAATTTTACTTCTCAAGGCCAAAATAATGACATATCAATTTTAAAAATCGGACGTCAAATAACCAAGTTACAACGAAAAAATCTTTTCGGCTGTATTTCGAAGGATAAAAAAATATAAAAAACTTTTTCCGAAACCCTTTCAACACAGTCTTTAAATTTAGGGGCGAACATTAGGAACTTTTGTTTTTCGACCCAGTCTAATGAACAACCATGATATTAGACATAAACTTATTTATAATTTCTTTCTCATACTTGAGTCTATTTTAGCTAGACCAGTAGCATTTGGTATTTAGATCTAAGATGGAAAAAGTACGCGGAGCCACCTTCCCTTCCGTGAAGTATTTTCGGAACTTTTCAGGATTTCTTATTGTTTGTTTCATAATCATTAGCGAACTATTTTGGAATCATATTTTGGGAGCATTTGGGGACCACTTTCCGATAATTTCAGGATTTCTTTCGGAATAAATTCGGCTTAATCTGTATTTTTTTTCATTTACTATTGCTTCGGTAGTATACGTCGATATAAACAACCGAAAAAATCGGTAGCCTTTGTCGAAAGAAAATTAAAAGTAAGTAATGCTCATCAATCCAGACTCTTGAAGGTGGCACATCTTTATTCGTTGTCCGCAATATGTGAAGGAATTGGTGCCGCCAACAAGAAGAGATGAACGAATGAGCCGATTTTATCCTCTGTTGAAATAAAACTGACAACTGGCAAGTCGCCTAACTAAGGTAGGGACTGAAAACAATATCTTTTCAACCGGCCAGACAACACAGCATGTCCGTTTATAAATACTATTTTTTACAAATTGAACACTAACGAAGCATTCAAAACATCAAACTGTTTAGGGAAAGGACTAATAATAAACAGCATATAAAAGGATGACAGTATGAGACGGGATGACACGTAAGAATTGGGTTTAGACATCATATTAAAGACTACAACAAAGAAACACTGAATACCGCCATAGCACTTGAGTCTAGTTTTTCAATTCACAAGGTTAACAATAACTGTGCCTCAACAAATATTTATAAAACAGTCAAAGTCAAAGTCCTTTACATGCAAGCAAAAGGACTGCGACTGCGTTTTCTTGAAAACATGGTAATTCACTAACAGAAACGCTCGACTTTATAATAATAGAGAAACAACCAGGGTCTTTGACGAAATATTCGAAACAGTACAAATGGTTTACAAACAAAAAAAGTAGTCATGTAGGTAAAATAAACACGCACTCAGAAACGTAACAACAAAAAAAAAAAAAGCAACGAACACTTGGGAATTGGTGCACGGGCACTATGAACTTGAAGTTTGAATATACTCCCGGTCCTAAACAATGAAATCTTTAAACAGTTTTCGACATTTAAAAGAAATAACATATCGAGGATATAAATCAGCAAACCAAGTAAATAAAGGACATAATAAAATATAGTACTAAGATGAAGTCACCAGCTTAAGTACAGAATTGGACAACGGCTATTATGTACATAACATGCGATAGAATCCCAGTACCCGCAAAATTTTATGAAGTATCGGTGGGTCCCGAAGAATGTGTACCATATACCTCTGTATTCAAAGTTGTATTGCTTTATATAACAAAAACAATGAAATAATCAAATTTTATATTAACAAGTAAGGAAGGCTAAGTTCGGGTGTAACCGAACATTACATACTCAGCTGAGAGCTTTGGGGACAAAATAAGGGAAAATCACCATATAGAAAAATGAACCCAGGGTAACCCTGGAATGTGTTTGTATGACATGGGTATCAAATGGAAAGTATTAAAGAGTATTTTAAAAGGGAGTGGGCCATAGATCTATAGGTGGACGCCATTTCGGGATATCGCCATAAAGGTAGACCAGGTGTGACTCTAGAATGTGTTTGTACGATATGGTTATCAAACTAAAGGTATTAATGAAGGTTGTGAAAGGGAGTGGCCCTTAGTTGTATATGTGAAGGCGTCAATAAACCAATCCAATCACCATGTTTCATTCCTTTTTTTGTATTTGGTATAGAATTATGACATTTTTTTTAATTTTTCGAAATTTTCGATATCGAAAAAGTGGGCGTGGTCATAAACGGATTTCTCCCCTTTTTAACACCAAGATAAAGCGAGTTCAAATAAGTACGTGAACAAAGTTTAGTAAAGATATATCGATTTTTGCTCAAGTTATCGTGTTAACGGCCGAGAGGAAGGTCAGACGGTCCACTGTGTATAAAAACTGGGCGTGGCTTCAACCGATTTCGCCCTTTTTCACAGAAAACAGTTATCGTCCTAGAATCTAAGCCTCTACCAAATTTCCCAAGGATTGGTAAATTTTTGTTCGACTTATGGCATTAAAAGTATCCTAGACAAATTAAATGAAAAAGGGCGGAGCCACGCCCATTTTGAAATTTTCTTTTATTTTTATATTTTGTTGCACCATATCATTACTGGAGTTGAATGTTGACACAATTTGCTTATATGCTGTAAAGATATTGAATTTTTCTTAAAATTTGACTTTAAAAAAAAAATTTGTTTAAAGTGGACGTGTTCTACATCCGATTGTGCTAATTTTTATTAAGTACACATATAGTAATAGGAGTAATGCTTCTGCCAAATTTCATGATATTATGACTGCGAAATTACAGCTTGCAAAAACTTTGAAATTAGCTTCTTTTAAAAGTGGGCAGTGCCACGCCCATTGTCCAAAATTGTACTAATTTTCGATTCTGCGTCATAAGTTCAACCCACCTACCAAGTTTCATAGCTTTATCCGACTTGGGTAATGAATTATCGCGTTTTTTCGATTTTTCAAAATTTTCGATATCGAAAAAGTGGGCGTGGTTATAGTCCGATATCGTTCATTTTAAACAGCGATCTGAGATGAGTGCCCAGGAACCAACATACCAAATTTCATCGAGATACCTCAAAATTTACTCAAGTTATCGTGTTAACGGACAGGCGGACGGACGGACGGACATGGCTCAATCAAATTTTTTTTCGGTACTGATGATTTTTATATATGGAAGTCTATATCTATCTCGATTCCTTTATACCTGTACAACCAACTGTTATCCAATCAAAGTTAATATGCTCTGTGAGCTCTGCTCAACTGAGTATAAAAATATGCGGACCAGCCTGAAATAGTCCCAAGAGTAGGATGTTTAAAACTATTTAAGCTCGACGTGTTTTTCCTTGTAAAAAAATCAAGTTCTTCTTTCTTTATTACTAAGAAAATGATTTAAATTTCAGCCATTCTTATACATTAAATTCTCATATAACACGCCAAATTTTCAATTTGCATTGAATTGAAAATATTTTTAATTGTATGTCTCCGCTTCAAGTGTTGCGTGTTTTCTACTCACTTATCTACTTTAAATACGTATACATATGTAAATATGTACATATCTATGTTCATATATGATGGTCTTATATGCTTTAACATTACTCTACACACACAAGTAATGTGTACGAAAGTAAATATACAAATAAACCAAATCTTCAGGGCGTATAATATTTGTGATCAAATACTTGCCAGACGAGTTAAGTGAGCAAACATCACATCACACACCTACATACAAACATACACCTATGTAAACGCAGCAAGTTGTGACATTCATATGCGCATGTGCAAGTGGAGTAAAATAAAATGTCTTCAATTAAATATTTCACATTTTCATACAGAATTATTTGTACTTATCAATTCCTAACTTGTAAACTCAATTAAACAAAGCCCATGAAACGCAGGTCAATGGATATCTATGTGGATGCAAGGATAGATGTGATGTGATGCAGATTGCATAAATACATTAATAGAAGATGTTACTACTTAGAGGTTATATTGTGTTAAAGCAAAAATTAATTAATATACAAGTAGTTTCGACTTTAAATTGTTATCATGGAGTTCGGTCGCGCCTGTTGTGCCTAGTTCTAACTCCTATCGATTGCTGTACATCACTAATAATCGGACTTGTTATTTTAGGTAGCCAGCTCACATGTTCATGAAGCATGTGTAATGTCGTTATAAAGAATGAAACTGGTAAAATATCTACAGAAAGGAGTTACCGCAAGAGCCTCTTATGACCTTCGGGCACGAAATTCCAAAATTAGTGACAAGTCGCTCTTGTGATTTTGGATAAAGTTCTGAATTTCTCATAATCACAAACTCGCACGTTTAGCATGACCGATAAACTGTGACGTAAGCTACTCCAAGCATAGCCACTCCCCTCTTCTTATTGGTAGCAACCCAAATGGTTTTATAATGGACTAATTATCGATAATGAATAATTATCGTCTACTAATTGGTATGTAATCGGCGAGTTATTGCCGAGTCATCGGCTTTTTATTAGTTTCTTACCGGATTTTCATAGAAATCGTCGTTAAAAAAGATGCCGATAACAAACTGTTGATAAGATATCGATAACAGCAAATCGATATATTTTTGACAGTGAAATCGATAACTTTTTCACAACACGCCGATAAAAAATTCATAGCACTCCGATAACAAATCTATAAGTTTCCTAATACTGTTTTCACACAGAAACTTAATGATCTCATTTCACCTGCTAATGAAATCGTAAATTTTTTGCTTTCACACAGAAGTAACTGCTCGATTAGTATGAAGAATGAGACAGACAATCATGGCGGAACGATACAAGGTGGGAGCATGGTGACATACCTACAAACAAACAAAATTCCATGTACTTGTAAATTCGATGGACAAATGTCAAAATCGTACTGCGCCGGTAGTTGATGTATCAAATCAAATAAAAAAGGTTATAATCAGCTGTTCGATGCGGCCACCTTGTATCGTTCCGCCATGCAGACAATGACATTTGCTTTGAAAACTAAGAAACGGAAACGGAAGCGGAACGCTGCCAACAGAGTTGCATTGTGCTTTTGACTTCATTAGGCATTCGATTAGCTACTAATGAAATAATAATAGATTCGAATTTTGTAGGGAAGATTGAGCTCAATAAGCGTCTTAATGTAGAAAATTGCCTTTATTATTCAATAAGCCGTCTGCGTGAAATTAGTATAAAACAAACTTATATCATTTTTATAATAAAACGATAACGGTAATTAACAGATAAAATCGATAACTTTCCGATAATACCCTCGTAAGAAATTGATAATATTCCGATAACAAATCGACATTTTGATTTTATACTTTAATTATTTGGGAAAAATTTAAACAGCGTGTAACAAACATAACTTGAACACATGATTACACACAAAGGACGGCAATTGGGATAAACAGTTATAACGAGTAGTTCAAAAAATGATGTTAACACATTGACTGCCAAGCCACTTTCAACAAATAAGATGCAGGGGCGACATAATTTTTTTTTTTTAATCTCATTAGAGACGTCAAGATTGGAATTTAGTGTAGTGCTGGTAATATTTTCTGCTTAGAAACAGGCAGTTTTTAACTAATTAGTATGTCACACACATATGTTCGACGTGGCGCCTACCGACTTTTTTTAATTCAGGGCCATGGTGGACATATATGGACGACAAAAACATTGGCTAAACATCAAAATACATCGTCGTCATATCCGATACTAAGTTAAAAAGATACTCCCAATAATCAGAAAGTTAAGAAGATGAAGATTATAGTTCTGATGACTATGTAAAGGATCCTATGTATAATCCTACAGCATACTTTTCAGAAAGTGAGGAAGATGAGGAAGTCGTAAATTATATAGAAAAAGTTCTTGAAAGCCTAGCACTAGAAGAGAATATGGAAGAAAGCGATGAAGAAAAAGAAAATCGGGTCGCAAGTGAACCCGAAATTATAAATGCTGTCTGGTCTGAATACGAATGTCATCATAAAACATTTACTTTTTCGGGGAAATCAGGCCTACAAGTAGATGTCCCACAAAGTGGAGGGGTCGCTTAGTATTTCGACAGTATATTCCAAACAAAACCCATAAGTATGGCATAAAATTATTCAAGCTATGTTCTACATAAGGATATACATGGGCAAGTAAGATTTACTCAGGAAAGTCAGAGTTTTAGGCAAGAAATCTTGCCCTGCACCGATCAGTTTGCGAAAAACTTTCGGAGGACTGACTAAATCAAGGTAGGACACTGTTCGTTGACAATTTCTATACAACCTATGAGTTGGCACTTTCCTTTTTACGACAAAATACACTCGTTGTGGGTACACTAAGATCAAACAAAAAGTATATGCCCAAAGAAGTTTTTGATGCCAAATTGGAAAAGGTCAGATAATTGATAGAGAAGAGCAAAATTGAATTGTGGTACTGAAATGGCGCGATGCTCGTGATGTACGGATTCTATCCACAAAACACAGTCCAAGAATGGTAGAAGAAGCTCACGATAATGGTGAAAAAGCATTAGCTTCTTACCTTGACTAACAATCAACCAGTAATTCCTCTGGCTCAAAACGTCTCTTGGCGAAGAAGAATAAGAAATAGCCAATAGCTATTCTTGCTTACAACAAGGGAAAAGCAGGGATTGATCTATCAGACCAAAACTGTTCTTACTGCGACGTGGCAGTAAATGTGTTAAGGGTTATTTTTATTTATAATTATTTGTTCTTACTTAAGGAAGAGGCCTTTCAAAAGGTACTCGAAAGGCATGCAGTATGACCATAAAATTTAGTTGTAAAATGAGCCAAAAAAAATGTAATAAAGATTCAGAAGTTGTACAAGAAGGACCTTGAAATAAGGGTGTGAATGAACTAAATTTATAAGAGCCAATGGGTTCCGAGACTCCTATTCCGCATAACAAAAGATACATGGACGTTATCAAAAGTAAAACTCACTTTGATATATGTTTTCAAATTCTAATCATGAGATATCTAAAGCCTCCACATTTATCTCTAGCTGTGATTTTCGTTAATCCGTTATAAAATTTAAGTGTGTTAGATTAAGTAAATTCGAGCTGTAAACATAGCTAAATTTTAATAATTAATTAGCTACATATAAATCCACCCAAAAACCTAGGCCAACAAATTATTTCTATTTCGCCCCTCCCTAACATAGATAGCATGCTTCGCAGAGACACTTTTATCTTTATATCTCCTTTAACCCGCTGTATTTATCTTTAACAATTTTTATTCATGAAAGTAAATTTCATTATCAGAACATTGGTGAGGTTACATATCTGGCATTTATTATGTCAACTTTGTTCGTAAAAAAACGAAAAGAGTTGGCAGCAATATTTGGTTTCTAAGGCAATTTATAGGAAATATTTTCAACTGTACAGTTAGTGACTAATAAATATGATAAATGGTCATAGTACATACGTTAATTCGTTTATTTATCAGAAAGTTTTTTGTTTTTTGGGGAATTTGACGTGTGATCGACTACGTGTTTCTGGATGTTCTTTAAGGTTTGTTTGTCTTTAAAATTCCATAGAATGAATGCAAAAGATGATGCATCCATTGATATCAACCATATGATAAACTTACTTTGGGTATTAATAGGTTTACTGTGTGGTAGATCGAAGAAATATGACGCAAAGCCGATGATAGAGTCTGAAAGAGAGAGCGAGGAGGGGTCACACTAAAAACTTTGATGTGATATGGAGAAAAAGGCTTAGGTAAAATAATAAAGACCGATTTTGAAATTTACTTGATTTAACCAACTTTGATTAAAAATGGAATCTTTCTCGAGAAATCAGCTCAAATAAATCTTCCAATCGTAAGACGTTCTGCTTAAAGCTTCTCTTTTCTAGCTCGAAAAGTGAAACAATTTAGTACTGTTACAGGATCACTTCTGGATTGTTTTAGCTATAATTAATAAAATTAAATTGGCTTAGCCCATTCGCGAGGGTTACCCTATTACAATAAGTTATGTGCCGATTACAATATAATTTCCACATCAGTGCGTCGGTTAGAAATTTTTTATACAAAAAGCTGAAATACCAAAAACGCCTGGTTTTTATACTTAGCGTGTTTTGCATACAGAGTACATATATTTACTTTGGTAACATAGCGGTAGATCGTAGCGGGATATACGAATCTAGATAAATATAGACTGACATAAAACAAAATGCTCAGGATGAAAAAAGTAGTTGATTTAGCCATGTCCGTCCGTCTGTCTGTGCACACGATAACTTGAGTAAATCTTGAGATATCTTATTGAAATTTGGTATATGGATTCCTTAGCACTCATCTCCCATCGCTATTTAAAATGAGCGAAATAGGATGATAACCATACCCACTTATTAACTTTTTATAGATATAACATTTTGGAAAGCGCAAAAAACCTGAATATTTAATAAATAATAACCTAAGATAAATAATAACTAAAGGATGAAATATGCAGAGAAGGCAATTGGGATGAAGTTAACAACAACTAAGGCATGACGTGGCTGAATGCGTTTGAACACTTCAACCATCGTAGGAGTGCGGGTTCAAGTCCCCCTCCCGGGAGAAAAGGCTTTGAAGAGATTTGCAAGGTATAATCGAAACAGCTGTAGCATTGCTCGTCCTGATGTCACGTTGTTTAAATTTTTCCCAAATTATTAAATTAATTTAATTTTATTTAATTTAAATTTATTTAATTTAGTTTAATTTAATTTGGTTAGTTTAGTTTAATTTAATTTAAGTTAATTTAATTTAATTTTTTTTATATAATTTAATTTAATTTTACTCAATTTTACTTTATTTTATTTTACTTTTTTATTTTAGTTTGATTAATTTTACTTTATTTGATTTTGTGTTATGTTATTTTAGTTTATTTTATTTTATTTTATATTATTATTATTTTTTTTTTGTTCTGTATTTATATATGTAAGAATAATAAAAATTTTTTTTTTATCATCCAATATATTTTACCAACTGTATATATAGAATACATCTAACAAATTTGTGGTTTTTTTTAAAGTAATTCATAATTAATTAAACTTAATAAACTTTATGGGCATGGATGGATTGCTTTCCGTAGTGCATCCATTTTTTTAGAATTCTTTTTCGGTACTCAATGAATCTTCTTCGGTACTCGCCATCGCCAACGCGTAGAGGTCCATAAATATTTCGAAGAACTTTTCTCTCGAACACTCCCAAAGCCGCTTCATCTGCTGTTGTCATGGTCCATGCTTCTGCCCCATATAGCAGGACGGGTACGATAAGTGACTTGTAAAGTATGATTTTCGTTCGCCGAGAGAGGACTTTACTTTTCAATTGCCTACCTAGTCCAAAGTATCATTTATTGGCAAGATTGATTCTTCGCTGGATTTCAGTGCTGATGTTGTTGCTAGTGTTGATGCTGGTTCCCAAACAGTTCACAAGGATTAATTTTCATTGATAGAGTGCTTTTTATTCCCACTCTCTCCGCAGCGTAAAAAACCATGCAAAAACAGTGAATTGCAAAAACAATTTTATGTTTTTATCGTATTGTTTGGGATTTTTTATCCTGAATTGCAGTAGTTTTGAGGTCTGAGAAATTACGTTCATCGTCAAAAATTTTTATGGTATAGCATTTCCTGAACGTCGTATAAACTATGGTTATTAAAAAATATGATGGATGGTTATGTCCATCAGGAACAACAAATTCCTTTCAATTAATAAAGAAATAAAGCACCACATATCTGTGACATATATATAGATATATGTACGAGCCAGACCCGTGCGCATTTTACGCAACAAATCCCCATATTTACAACCAAAACTTTATTTATAGATTTGGATTCCAAATAAGAGCGAAAAAGGGACCTGCACATAGAAACAACAATTAGAAATAATATAAAACATATAAGTCACTCAATAAATTAATAACCGAAAACATAAAACATTAATCAGTAACTCAAAGGACGAACACAGAAATAATACGAGTTGTAACCATCAATCGTTCAACAACTCATTCTATAGTCCAACTACTTCATAAATCAAACACAAATAAAACAAACACTCATTATTATCATTAAGCGCAAACATCAAACAATCAATCAAACAAACAATAATGAGTGAGACCAAGAAAACTTGATTAATAAACCGGCCTACTCGTATTAATCAAATCACCAATCAATAATATGAACCTATCGAACTAGTTCTGTGGACTAAAAATCTTCCACAACTAAAAATTGAAGTATAATAAAAATTTAAGATGAAGAGACAGTCGGTTTATTTATGCCCTGTATATTTGTGTTCATAAGCAACAATAGCCTAGGTCCCATGCAAAAGGATAGGACTTAGGCGGATATTGCTCATTTATCGTATCCGCAGAAGGCAGAGCTCACGGCGCGTTTGTAAATGCCAATAATATTAATGTCATCAGCATACGCCAGTATTTGTATGCTCCACTAAAATATTGTACCATCACGGCTCATTTCGGCTGCTAGAATTATCTTCTCCAGCACTTGGTTAAAGAAATCGCAAGATAGGCTTGTCTGAAGCCTCGTTTGGGTTCGGCAATTTAAATTAAAGTCATCTTTCGAAGAGAAAAAATCACGCTGTAGAAGTCGCTCATCATACCTGTTCTGATGTATGGCTCAAATCATGAGCGGTGTCGAGAGAAATTGAGATGGCTCTGAATGCCATGTGATTCCGATCAGCATATTTACTAGCGTGACAAACGGACGAGGTTGGGAGCCACTCTTTTAAGGGAGGTTGGAAAGGACGCGTTTCCAAACCTCCAGTGCTCTCAGCATAAGGCAAAAAAATTTGTAACATATATTTTTCAATTATATTGGTATTTTAAGCTGCCGGAATGTATTAGTATCCGATCAACATAGCTAGCATGTATTTGGAAGTTGATAGTAACGTGTGTCCTCAACTTTGTTTAGTAATGACGCTGTCGGAATGCATGAAGATTGAGCAAAGCTCAATTGAAAAGGACATGTTTCCAACCCCCCCCCCCCCCCCCCTGTCCAACTTTTTTTTTTGCCTTATTTTCGTTACACGTCATATAATTATACCTTTCATGAACATGAAATGGTATGTTAACTTTGGTCCGACGTTCGTAACGTTGAGAAATACAGAAGATAGACTCACCATTAAGTATACCGAATTGATCAGGGCGACGAACTGAGTTGATATAGCCATGTCCGTCTGTCCGTCCGTCTGTCTGTTTGAACGCAAACTAGTCCCTAAAATTCTGAGATATCTCAATGAAATTTGGCACAAGTATGTATTTTTGTATTATATTAGACATTTGTCGGATCCGGTTGGATCGGACCACTATAACATATATCTCCCATACATATATATTCTAATATATCATAGAAGATTTCAAGAAAAAATCACTTTGATCGGAGCTATATGTATATAGTATCTACCTATCCCATACAACCTATCGTTCAGATAAGGGGTTTTTTGTCATTTTTTATTTCATATTTATCTTAAAAATCGTTTAGGTATTTACATCTGTTCACTATATATTTCTTATCTTATACATCCGATTATTTGGAGATTACGAACGGGATAACGTTATTGTTTAGCCCCATTCATGAAAGGTATGAAGTCCCGTCCTTACTTGTTTTTTTGTTATATTAATGCTGTCGGAATGCAAGTGATTCCCATCAGCAACAGTAAATTTCGGCTGAAAGAACCGAATTCTAGCGAAATTAGTTGTTGGAACGGTCTGGAGTTACACTGAAAGAAATGGTGTTAGTAAAATCAATAAATCGGTCTGTTGTTCTTGACTTAAAAGAGATTCGGTGAAATTGATCGAATTATGGTTAATTCGACCGAGTTCTTTGTCAAGCGAACAAATTAGTTTAGTCATTTCAACAGAAGAGAAATTGTCGCTCGTAAATTAACAACAAAATTCTGTAAAATTGACAGATTCCCAATCAATCTAATTGATTTTTTTGTTAACACAACTGATCTCACTGGTCATTTCAACACCGATCAACAGTCTATACATGAGCAAATTTCAAAGAAAATTTTACGCTCACTGCGCTCTCTACTTTGTACTTATGTATGCTGTGTACTATATGTATGCACATATTTACGTATGTGTATGGCGGCCGCCGTGGTGTGAGGGTGGTGTTCTCCGCCTACCACACCGAAGGCCCTGGGCTCACACCCCGGGCAAAGTAACATACAAATTTTAGAAATAAGGTTTTTCAATTAGAAGAAAATTGTCCTAAGTGGGGTCGCCCCTCGGCACTGTTCGGCAAGTACTCCGAGTGTATTTCTGCCATGAAAAATCTCAGTGACAACTCATCTGCCTTGCAAATGCCGCAACATAGGTACTGTCGTACAAAGCTGTCGCAACAACTTTTTTTGTTCATTTGACTACTAAGACGGTGAATTACGAATCAAAGATTTGTGCGCAATTGATTCAACATCTTGTTGCGATGGATAAAAATTGACAGAAATTTCGGTTGAATTGATCCGTATTTTGGTTGATTTTACCAGTCTTTTTCTTTCAGTATACAGGTGGTGGTAGATTTTCTTTTCCTTAATGCCGGATGCATTGTATTTTGATGCGTCCGCTATTACCATTCACTTTTTCCGCTCCAGTAGCGGATATGTCATGTTAAAAAAAACTTTATTTTATTGGAAGAATTTCAAGTTATTACTACTTTTTATGTGATTAGGAAGTTCATTGAAATATTCCAGGCCTTTGTAAAATGTATTTGGTGGACACACTTCTGTTCTGAATAGAGGTAATCTAATATTATTGTTTTCTGTGATGAAGATATAAGATATAGCAATGAATAAAAACCCAAAAGGCTTCGCTGTCTAGGTCATGTTATGCGAAGGGACGAAGACGCTCCAGTCACAAAGTATTTTAGTGTACACCGCAGTTTGGAGGTACACGAAGGAGAGAGCTCTACTGAGTAAGGAATGGGAGGTGTAGGAAGATTTAACCTCCCTTGGTGCTCCCGATTGGCGTCAACTATCGCGAAACAGGATTTTTTACCAAATGGCCGAAATCTCTTAGGTGCTTAAGCGCCAATTAATGACGATGATTAATTAATAAGCAAGGTGCACCAAGATGCGAAAAATAACGCCAGCTAAATATCTCGATACAGAAAAATGCACCACAGATGCTTGTATATTTTTTTATGAGAAAAGCTTCAAATTGAGGCAGGGAGTTCTTAAATATCTTAAAGTAAAAACACATCACTGCAAAAACAAAGAACATCATTTGATTTTATCTACATAATTGATGTCTAAATTGCCTAAACGTTATTCAAAGTTCTCAATGAAGGGAAGATTAACATGAAATCAACACGAAGACAAGAGGATACATCGATGAATAAGCACAAATATATGTACAGCAGTGAACAAGGAAATAGCAGTGGTAATTTTTATCAAAGTTTGTCAAATAAAATCTTAATTTTCGATAATGTAAGAAAAAGCTTCCATGCATTTTGTGAGTAAAACTATGTAAAGCAATTTCAAAAACGTTTTAAGTGTATTATTATTATTATTATAAGGCCTCTAGGCCCATGATATTCTCGTTGTGTTGGAGTATAAACAATTTGGCCTCTTTTTGCCCTGGGTATTCAATCCAATGTTGTCTGAACTGCTTTGATCCTAGTTTATGGTGGTTTCCTTTCTGTGTTCCTGTATGAGTCCACTGAAGGGGTCTGACCAAAAAATGCTACAATAGCACCCTGTTTGGCTAGGTAATATTTGTTTCCCAGTTACATTGGTTTCCCATGTGGGAGCTTTTGCGAGCCCACAGGAGGGCGTGTACCACAGAATGCTGCTCAAGCAGCCTCATGGGTTAGGTAGTCTGCATATTCATTACCTTCATGTCTCCGATGCTCACACTAACATAACTTTGTTTTTGGCTCCCAGGTCGTTTAGCGCTCCTATGCATTCAAGCACTAGCTTAATAGTAATTGTGTAAGACTGTAAGGCGTGTAAGGCTGCCTGGCTGTCTGAAATTATTAGAATAACCTCGAGGAGAAGCGTTTTCGTAGAATGCCTCTACAGCAAACTTTTATTGCATGGATTTTTTCCTAATGACACCTCCGCTTTTTTCGTGCGAAGTGTTGATCCATTCGTGAACTAGACCTCTGAGTCTAGATCTCTGAGTCAACTCAGAGATATTTGTGTGCCCTAGTGCAGCAAATATTTCCTCTTTCTCACTATGTGCATAAACAGGGGACGTTCTCATCCCACTCGTTATATGCTAATACAAAATAGTCGATGCAGTTTGCTTAATTTTGCTATTGCTGTTCTTTGTGTAATCTTCGGCCACCAAACTAAAGAAGCATTGATGTTGTTGATCGACTGCAGGCGAAGAAACGTCTTGTTGCTTTTTTTAAGGTAGCACCATTCCACGTGAAGGTTCTGTCCAGTGTTACCCCTAGGTATTTTGTTTCCATCGAAAACCGATTTTGGCGCCACCTAAGGATGGTTCTTGTATATATAGTTTTCTTTTCAAGACACTAGGCAACTGGGACAGTGTTTTAGGATTGATTGATAGTCTAATGGTATGGATGCGCAGCGCTTGTTGCATGCAATTGGATATTGAACCCCTTGTGTGTAAAATGCATTGGATTTAAGTAACTGTAGGATCGCATCTATGACTAGTGTTCACAAGAGTTGAGAGAGTACACCGCGAAACGGCGAAAGGAGAGCTGTTACTAGAGCTGAAAAAATCGCAAGATGGGAAAACAAGCGCGTACCAAGCAGAAATTGAAGCGGTACTAAAGGACTCGGCTAAAGTTATAACAAAGTCCCAAATGGTCACGCTACAGTGCAGAGATCTCGATGAGATTACTACGCCCGAGGAGATTTGCAACGCCCTCCACCAGCAATGCAACATCAAACTTCCAGATGTGGCTGCCATAAAAAGCATACGCACAGGGTACAGTGGCACGAAGTCGGCAATTATAAGCCTTACAGCGGATGATGCCAAGGCGGTTCTTAATACGCTAAGAATCCGGGTAGGATGGGTTTCCTGCCGAATTAGAGAGCTCAAGCAAGAAAAACGCTGTTATAGGTGCTGGGGCTACGGGCATATAGCTCAGAAATGTAAGGAGACTGTAGATAGGTCTAGCCTATGCAGGAAATGCGGCCAGGAAGGTCATAAGGCTGCAAGTTGCGAAAATGCACCGAAATGCGCGCTATGTGGGGGACAACATTCAGCAGGCAGTTTTAAATGCCCACAACGAGAGGGCAGCAAAATGACTGTCTCATGAGGGTATTGCAGCTCAATTTAAACCATTGCGAGGCAGCCCAAGAGCTATTATCCCAAACAGTTTATGAAGGAGGATATGACATAGTTGTACTCTCTGAACAATATCAAAATCGCCAGGAGCAGGGTTGGCTCTCAGATTCAGCAGGGAAAGCCTCAATTTGGGCACCAGGGAAATTTCTCCCACAGGAAATTATGACGCCAACGGTAGCAGGATTCACGTGGGCAAAAATCAACGGTATATACGTCTTCAGTTGCTATGCCCCTCCGAGCATGACCATCGCCGAGTTCGAAGACATGATATACGGGATCACCATTGAAGCACGAGGTAAACACCCGCTTTTAGTGTGTGGAGACTTCAATGCATGGTCATCTGTGTGGGGAAGTAGACGAACCAACGAAAGAGGGAGAGTTCTCCTCGAAAGTCTTACTTCTTTGAGGCTAGAACTCCTAAATGAACCAGGGATATATACCTTCGATACAGGTACCAGACGATCCATTATAGATCTCACCTTCGCTAGCAGCGAAATAGCAAGACGAGCAAAATGGTCCATAAGCAACGTCTACACACACAGCGACCATAAAGCTATTAGCGTAGAGCTGCTCGAAACTCCACGAACGGTAGCAGCAAGACATCGACAAAGTAGGAAATGGAAACAGCACCTTTTCGACCCACAAATATTTGACATTATCTGGAAGGACGCCATAGTACGAGAATCGCATGCGGAAGACCAGTCGGTTCAAATCACTAAGTTGCTATGTATGGCATGTGATGCTGCCATGCCCAGAAGTCGCGGAAAAGCACAGCGCACTCCGGTATATTGGTGGAATGACGAAATTGCGGAAGAGCGTAGAAAATGCCACAAAGCACGAAGAATAGCGCAGAGGGGACGCTCATCACCACGATATGCAGAGCTACACAGCACCTATGTCGCACAACGAAAGGCACTTAAAAATGCCATAAAAAAGAGCAAGAAGTTATGCTTTAGGGAACTGCTGGATAATGTCGACCTAGATCCTTGGGGATCAGCCTACAGAACTGTGATGGCCAAAGTTAAAGGACCGATATCACAGCAACCTACGTGCCCGATACTGATGAATATTATTGTTGAAACACTTTTCCCGGCGCAAGATCGCTGGACTTATCCAAGCGAGGATCTAGAAAGTACGGAAATTCCGCAAATTACAGAGCAAGAGGTGCTGGACGCTGCAAAAAGAGTTGCTGATAACAAATCCCCAGGACCCGACGAAGTACCAAACATAGCCCTTAAAGCCGCGATTACAACTAGGGCTACATTATTTACTGATCTTTTTAATGCCTGTATGCAAGAAGGCGTGTTCCCTCGCCCGTGGAAACGACAAAGACTTGTCCTATTGCTGAAACGTGGTAAACAGCCGGACCAACCATCCTCATATAGGCCACTTTGTATGCTGGATTCCCTAGGGAAGATTTTCGAGCGTATAATTAGTGAGCGCCTACAGCTGACTCTAGAAAGACCAGGTGGCTTATCGAATAGTCAATATGGATTTCGCAAATCAAGATCCACCGTAGATGCAATACAAACAGTCGTCAATATAGCTAGAGAAGCTATCTCTGGAGGCCAAAATAAAAGGAAGTTCTGTGCACTGATTATGTTGGACATCAAGAATGCTTTTAACACTGCGAACTGGATGCAGATAATGGCAGCGCTGCAAAGCTTCGGCACTCCAGCTTACTTACGCAGAATTATAGGTAGCTATCTTAAAGACAGAGTACTTCTTTTTGACACGGATCAAGGAGCTAAAGAGTACAAAATCACAGGAGGCGTCCCACAGGGATCTGTTCTCGGTCCAACGCTTTGGAATGTAATGTATGACGGGGTGCTAAAGATTGATCTACCAGAAAACACGCAAATTGTGGGATATGCTGATGATATTGCAGTGGTAGTAGTGGCCAAGAAACTGGACCTGCTTCAAGCATTATGTAATGACGCCGTAGCAAGAATAAAGGAATGGCTGACCAATACAGGACTGGAGTTGGCTAGCCAAAAGACGGAAGTGGTATTAGTAAGCTCCAAACGGTCGGCGAACGAGTTAGTCTTAACTGTCGGGGATCATCAAATCACCTCAAAGGATTCCTTAAAATACTTAGGAGTGCACATTGACTCTAAGTTAACTTTCAAAGAGCACTTCAGAGCGGTGGGGGAGAAAATTACCAAAGTTAATGGATCACTTATGCGAATAATGCCTAACATTGGTGGTCCGAGCGAAGCTATACGTCAGCTATTGTCCACAGTAACCAGCTCAATAATACTATACGCAGCACCAGTGTGGTATGGATCTAAACAGACCCATCAAAAATATATATTAGCAGCGTACCGACTTGCTTCTTTAAGAACAGCAAGTGCTTATCGGACGGTGTCCGACGACGCGATCCTGGTTCTAACCCGGAAAATCCCAGTGGACTTACTGGCAAGCGAAATGGCCGATCTGTATAACACTAATATCGAGCGACCATCTGAAGAAGACAAGAAAAGAGCAAGGACACAAACAATAGCTAAGTGGCAAGAACGGTGGGAGGCCTCGAGTAAAGGGCGTTGGACTTTCACACTAGTTTGGAACGTAGCTCAATGGAATGAGCGGAAGCACGGCGAACTGAACTACCATCTCACGCAAATAATGAGTGGACATGGCGGTTTCAAAGAGTATTTATGGAAGCGTAGGATAGAGGAAGATCCTCATTGCCCAATGTGTACCACAGAGTTAGAAAACGCAGAACACGTCATGTTCTACTGCCCCCGTTTCCACGAAGAAAGACTCACCTTGCATGGAGTCTTTGGGGAGGAACCTACCACGAGAAATTTAGTTTCACACATGTGCAGCAGGAAAGAATGCTGGACTGCAGTGAGCAAAATGGCATTTATAGTAATGACACGCCTGATGGATGCTGAGAGGGAGCGCAGAGAAATGCGCATGCGAAGCAGTGGTGATTAAATGGACACTCAGAGCAAATAGCGGGAACCTGGACGCAGGGACAACAGTAGGCTCTTAAAAAATGAGAAATATGGAACGCCACCCTGAAGTAATGCGAAAGTGGTGCCGGGGTGGGCGACGGTACCAGAACGGGGCTGTTTTTTAGTCTACGGACACACGGTTGCTGCGACGGCAGCAATTATGGTGCATTAGGCATTTTTCAGCCTCCCCGCAAAAAAAAAAAAAAAAAAAAAAAAAAAAAAAAAAAGAGTACACCGCCTTGAGGGTATACCCTTGTGGTCACATGTGAGTCATATAATAATTTGGCTTATACCCTTGTCTTTTTTTGTCAGACTTTGAATAGCCATGCCCGTAGATATTTCTGACTGAAAAGAAAGTTGATTCCTACATAGAGGCAGTTTGTTTAAGTTAACCTTCCTAATGTGCTAGTCTAAAATATTCTCCATACCCTTTAGACGAAACGAATTGGTGCTAGTTGGTCGGCACGACGATACGTCTTACAAAGTGCAAGTTATAGGGCGCTAGAAATTTGCACTGATTTGCATGAATTTTTGAATGTTTTCCAAAACGTTTTAGAGATTGGTTAGCATAGTTCTAGTTACAAAGTCCATAAAAGTTTTTTTTAACTTACGAAAATAAAATATGAAGAACCAAACCGCCCAAATTTGAAAAAGACTGCCAGTGCTATTATTGTGTTCGCTACTGTGCCTAACGAATTGACTGCTTAGAACATAAACTTAATTTTATTGCCACCATCTAACCTTAAGCAGCTTACGCCATACGAATCTAATTGGTATGCATTTACGCATGGAATATACTAAAGTTAGATATTTAACTGCATAAAATATAGTGAAAGCTTATAAGAAAGTAGTTTGAGAAATCGATATATATAATAACTTGTCTTATAAGATAATAGGTACATTTACATACACGTGCCTATGCATTTGTATTCGTAAATGTATGGAGACCTACACTTGGATGTTATATGAATATGAGTATGTATGTTAAGGCATTGCCAGCAGCTTGCAATATAATTAAAGTAATTGCACAAGAAAATCAAACCAACTCTGTTTCCAAGACAACCGTTCGATTGATGTAGAAAACTGTCACAATATCATCAAAATAGCAAATAAGCCATGGAGCCAACATGATGACAGTTGCTATGTGCACAATTGCACAATGCGGTCAGTTAACCAATACGTGCACAATTTACGTATGCCTACATACAAATGTGAAAATGTCGCCATTGGCGAAAGAAAAATATAGAATGGCGTTTCGAGCCCTGAATGGATTTTTGTAAAAACGAAAGTCATGACTTGGCAATAGATATAATAGAGGCTGTGATAGGAGAGTCATTAACTGGAGAAAATTAAAACAAACAAATAAAAAATTGAAAAAATTACCGCTAGGGGGCGCAGCTATCAGAATAATTGTATATGTGTTTTACTTTACACAAATTCGGTCCAACTAACTGCCTTTAATAGCAACGCCATTTATACCAGCAGAGCTACAACTTGCAGTAAGAAGCTTGAAAAATAATAATGCCCCAGGGTGAGATGGCGTTCCAGCAGAAGCCATTAGGGAAATCGTAAAAATGCGCTTAGAAGTTAAGCTGGATATGTTTAGCGCATGTCTAAAGAACGGCTTGAGCTCCGAAGCAAGGAAAAAGCAGCAGCTTGTGTAAATTGGTAAACGCAAAGAGCACCCGAAATCGAAATCAACATACCGGCCCATATGCATGCTTGACACAGCCGAAGAACAAGCAGGATGATTACCACCCAGGCAACATGGCTTCAGCTTAGGAAAATGCACTTGAGGCGCAAACGCAGACATCCTTACAAGCGCAGAAATAACACAGCAAGGTAGTGTCAACTCGATGCCAATTGTTCTCCTCGTCATCTTAGATGTAAGAAACGCTTTCAACAGCGCGCGATGGACAGATATGCCGGCCTTTTTAGAGCAGCTATTCCAAATACCATTCTACCTACAGCGCATCTTCAGAAGCTACCTCAATCATCTTTATGCTTATATATCAAACCACATAAGGACCGCGTAGCATGAAAAGGATATGCGAAGTAGCACAGGCATCAATTCTTGGTCCTGACTTGCGGAACGCCAGCTACGATGAAATTCTCAATCTCAAAAGCCTGATGATTCACTCGTGATTGTATACGCAGACGACGGGCATTACAGCCCGAAACACAGAAGAAGCATACATAAAGCTCAATCCCTAGTCATGACACAGCCGGCAACAGAAAAAATAGAGTTAATACTGCTCAGTTAGGTCGAAGTTAGCTTTGAAACCATCGATTTTGCGATAGGATTTGGGCTCAGAAAAAAAGTACCCCTACGCAAATAATTTACGAGCCTGCGAAAAAAATGGCAAAAGGGTAAACTTTTCGACCAAAACATTCCCCACACCCAAAAAATATTTTTTTTTTCAAAAAAGTGTTATCGCCAACGTTTTTACAATAGTTTTTTGAAAAAAAAAATGTTGGCTTTTGGGGAGTGTTTTGGTCGAAA
The DNA here is from genome assembly GCF_040869045.1 of Eurosta solidaginis. NCBI lineage: Eukaryota > Metazoa > Arthropoda > Insecta > Diptera > Tephritidae > Eurosta > Eurosta solidaginis. Next base: position 320,753,483 of record NC_090319.1, on the reverse strand, counting down.
AATTTACCTTTTTGCCATTTTTTTTCGCAGGCTCGAAAATTATTTTTTGGGTATGAGTAGTGGAACTTTTCGCCATTTTTTTTCGCAGGCTGGAAAATTGTTGTTTTGGGTATGCGTAGAGGATCTTTTTTTCCTGAGCCCAAATTCTATCGAAAAGTCGATGGCGCGATATCGGTTAACTTTCGTGCATACAAATCGATCCAGGTTAATACATACATACACGTCATTACATTTTATAAGGAAATAATTACAAGTCTACGATGACGTTGGCAATCTGACACTATTTTCTTCAAACTGGACGTGAAACGGAAAATCACAATACCAGTATCAAAGAAGCAAAGCATACATACGTACATATTTACATACATATATACATACAATACCGATGCAATACCATTCAAAAATGTCAACAACAGACTGCATATGAGAATGTATAAATGTGTGTATGTGTAACTTAGGCGACAATTCTGAGACTAGATTTAAAGGGGAAAAATTTCTACTTTTTTAGAATTCCTGAAAACAGTTTTGGTAATAGTTTCATCTTAGTATGAAATTATAAGCAAATCAAAATCTTAAGTAAACTGTAAGAGTATAAAATTGCCTCCTCGCATTCTGTATTATAGAAAAAGTAGTAGCTAAAAAGGGACTGGTCTCAAACAGTCACTTCATAGGCCATTATTGAATAAATGCAACAGTTTTTTTCAATAAACAGATACCAAGTGAGGTACTTTAAAGAACTACATATGTACATACATATTTGAAGTTAAGCGCGTTTAGTAAATAGCAAAGTTGCCAACTTTTCACACTTTGACAAATAACAAAAATACAAAGTAACTCGCACTAGTATATTTACGTATGTTTGTTCCCTTGAAATACGGTTGGCAGTTTAATAAGACAACAGGATGTCACACACGCTCGAATCGTACTAGATTCGTTTGAGTAATATCAGCATTTCCGTTTTCACATCTACATATACATATATACGCGAATGTCACTCATACGCAGTGGCGTACAAATTTTGTTTGATATAAGAAACAACACAATTGCATACTTTTGTTACACAGCACACAGAAATTGAAGGGAGTGTTTTTGTATGTGTGTGTATTAAACGTTTAAATGTGTATAAGCAATAATAAAAAGTAAGGAAGGCTAAGTTCGGGTGTAACCGAACATTACATACTCAGTTGAGAGATATGGAGACAAAATAAGGGAAAATCACCATGAAGGAAAATGAACATAGAATAACCCTGGAATGTGTTTGTATGACATGTGTATCAAATGAAAGGTGTTAATGAGTATTTTAAAAGTTCTATGGGTGGATGCCTTTTCGAGATATCGCCATAAAGGTGGACCGGGGGTGGTGTTTCTAGAATTTGTTTGTAAGATATGGGTATCAAATTAAAGGTTAATGAGGATTTTAAAAGGGAGTGGTGGTAGTTGTATATGAGAAGGCGTTTTCGAGATATCGACCAAAATGAGGACCAGAAAATCATCTGTCGGGTACCGCTAATTTATTTATATATGTAATACCACGAACAGTATTCCTGCCAAGATTCCAAGGGCTTTTAATTTCGAACTGCAGAACTTTTTCATTTTCTTCTACTTAATATGGTAGATGCCACACCCATTTTACAAAGTTTTTTTCTAAAGTTATATTTTGCGTCAATAAACCAATCCAATTACCATGGTTCGTCCCTTTTTTTCGTATTTGGTGTAGAATTATGGCATTTTTTTCATTTTTCGTAACTTTCGATATCGAAAAAGTGGGCTGGGTCATAGTCCGATTTCGGCCATTTTTTACAACAATACAAAGTGAGTTCAGATAAGTACGTGAACTGAGTTTAGTAAAGATATATCGATTTTTGCTCAAGTTATCGTGTTAACGGCCGAGCGGAAGGACAGACGGTCGACTGTGTATAAAAACTGGGCGTGGCTTCAACCGATTTCCCCTTTCTCACAGAAAACAGTTATCGTCCTAGAATCTAAGCCCCTACCAAATTTCACAAGGATTGGCAAATTTTTGTTCCACTTATGGCATTAAAAGCATCCTAGACAAATTAAATGAAAAAGGGCGGAGCCACGCCCATTTTGAAATTTTTTTTTATTTTTGTATTTTGTTGCACCATATCATTACTGGAGTTGAATGTTGACATAATTTACTTATATACTGTAAAGATATTAAATATTTTGTTAAAATTTTGCTTTAAAAAAAATTTTTTTTTAAAGTGGGCGTAGTCGTTCTCCGATTTTGCTAATTTTTATTAAGCATACATTTAGTAATAGGAGTAACGTTCCTGCCAAATTTCATCAAGATACCTCAAAACTTACTCAAGTTATCGTGTTAACGGACGGACGGACGGACGGACGGACATGGCTCAATCAAATTTTTTTCGATACTGATGATTTTGATATATGGAAGTATATATCTATCTCGATTCCTTTATACATGTACAACCAACCGTTATCCAATCAAAATTAATATATTCTGTGAGCGACTGAGTATAATAATAGTAATATTAATAATAAACCCAACGGATAAAGCCCGCCCAACAGACACGAGGGGCGCATCCGCATAACGCACGGATTTTATTATTGCCGAGTGGTTGATAGGCGGAGGTTTGTTAAGCGTTGAGATCTGAAACTGCTCAGCTACAGAAAAAATATCATCAGCTGAGCATTATACATAACAGTTGGAAATAATACAAATACCACATTGTTAAATAAGGCAACTCAAACTCGTAATGGCATCGTAACCATTGAAACCTCGCTATAAACTATTTTCCATATTAGGTTGCGGCTTTTCATGAGTTACCCTAATATTTCCTTGTATAGATATACATAGAAGATATATGCATTCGATTAGAAAACACGTTTTTAGTATCTAAGCAGTATATTTACAGAAGAACTTAAGCACTATTAAGAGAAAACGTAAGGAATGGATAAGCGCTTTAAAGTTTTAAGCCACCAAAAGAGGACTGCATACTCATGTCGGGTATTTTGACTGGGCACTGACCAGGCATGCTTAACGAACGAAACGATATCATTTCGTTACGATAATCAACGCTAATAAACGAAACGAAGTCACTTCGTTTCGTTTATTAACGTTAAGATCGTCAATAAACGTTAAGTGACTTCGTTTCGTTTATTAGCGTTGATTATCGTAACGAAATGATATCGTTTCGTTCGTTAAGCATGCCTGGCACTGACTTCTGGGGTCACATGATTTTAAATTAGGCTTGGTCAGTAATAGCAGATGTAGAAAGTGCGGGTTGGAGAAGGAAACGATCGAGAACGTTTTGTGCTCGTACTCTACGATTGACAAGCTAAAACTGCAGCTACTAGAAGTGATACAGCTGTCATATGTGGAAGCAGTAAGTGGAGAAAGCTTCTAGTATTTGTCAAGAGGACGGAGTTATTTTATAACATAGGATCTGATTCTAATAGGATTTTTCAGTTTGGTCGTTTAACAAACTTCTGGTTACACTACGGTTCCATTCGGTCTATGCGAGGACTAGCCAATTTACCCTAACCTAACGTAATCACCCGCCAAAATCCTAGATTTAATTTTTTTATGTGTAAACATCTTATTTAACGTGATGGGGGACTCCAGAACGGAAGTGTATGAAAGTGAAAATAATGAATATAAGCGTAAGTGCAGTAACTATACTGTAGCGTAATGTGGGAACAATGTAGGTAGAATTGAAAGTAAAGGAAATGAATAAGGAAGGCTGAGTTCGGGTGTAACCGAACATTACATACTCAGCTGAGAGGTTTGGAGACTTATGGCATCAAAAGTATTCTAGAACAATTAAATTAAAAATGGCGCAGCCACGCCCATTTTGAAATTTTCTTTTATTTTTGTATTTTTTTTTTGCACCATATCATTACTGGAGTTGAATGTTGGCATAATTTACTTATATACTGTAAAGGTTTTAAATTTTTTGTTAAAATTTGACTTAAACAAATTTTCTTTTAAAAGTGGGCGTGTTCGTCCTCCGATTTTGCTAATTTTTATTTAGCGTACATATAGTAATAGGAGTAACGTGCGTGCCAAATTTCATCATCACATATTCAACGACTGGCAAATTACAGCTTGCAAAACTTTTAAATTACCTTCTTTTAAAAGTGGGCGGCGCCACGCCCATTGTCCAAATCTTTAGTAGTTTTCTATTTTGCGCCATAAGCTCAATGCACCTACCAAGTTTCATCGTTTTACCCGTCTTTGGTAATGAATTATCGCACTTTTTCGGTTTTTCGAAATTTTCGATATCGAAAAAGTGGGCGTGGTTGTAGTCCGATTTCATTCATTTTAAACAGCGATCTGAGATGAGCGCCCAGGAACCTACATACCAAATTTCATCAAGATACCTCAAAATTTACTCAAGTTATCGTGTTTACAGACGGACGGACGGACATGGCTAAATGAATTTCTTTTTTCACCCAGATCATTTTGATATATAGAAGTCTATATCTATCTCGATTAGTTTATGCCGTTACGGATTACCGTTATGCAAACAAAGTTAATATACTCTGTGAGCTCTGCTCAGCTGAGTATAAAAAGGGGTGTGCAAGGACATGGAACGACTAGAAGTCGAAATCGAAGCCAAAACCGAAACTGTATGGCGTGTTACCATTTTGTTATCGAAGTGTTAACGCCTTGTCAACGACAATTTATTGATTTTTTATCCGCGAACTGTTGGTTTGATATCCACAAGATTTAGGCGAGTTATCGAAGAGTTATAAAATAGCTATTTATAGCAAAAGTTAACAGTAAATCACCGCGCTTTTAACGACGAGTTGTCGGTTTGTTATCGAAAATTTGTCGATTTATTAACCAAAATATAACAATTATTTATCGAAAAGTTATAGATATGTTATCAAAAAGTTATCGCTTTTCTATCGAAAAATCGAGTTATACTATCGTTTTATTATCATAAATTTATCGATTTGATATATAAAACATATCGATTTATTACTGGAAGTTTATCGAACATTTATAGATATGCTGTCAAAAATATGTAAATATGTTTTATAAAAATATCGATTTGATATCGAAAAGATGTTAAATTAATTTATATACATATAGCTCAAACTTAAACGCTGTGGATAGGAGTGTGGCTACCAAAGGCTACGCTCTGCGTCCGACCGAAAAAATTAAAACGTGCCTAAGGCAGAAATTGTTCATTGTTAAGGATTAAAATAAATAAATAGATGCAAGCCACGATAAACTCCGAAGACATTTTAGGCAGAGCTTCTTTTCCAATTTTCGTCGCTCTCCTTTTTTTCCCAGACAAAATGTTTTTCTCCGACTACGGACGATATCTACAAGGCATATTAGTTTTTTCCAAGAAGCTTTTCACTTCAGAAATACACTCGAAGTGATAGCAAAAACACTGCCGAGGGGCGATCCCAGTTTTAGAAGTTGTTTGCCCGGGAGTTGAATCCAGAATAAATTTCATGTACTTGCGTCGAAGTGTTCTCAACTCCTAACATTAATTTGTAATGGAGGAAAACTTAGAAAATAACAGTCTGACTTGTTCGCCACGAAATAGTCGGGAAATTAACATCTGCAGATTCTGCGTTTCAGTAATCGTCCGTACAGGTACTACATAAGGAAACAACCTCCAATGAAAAGAAATGTAACAATGCCTAGGACCTTTGATGTTGAAAAAATATAACGATTTGAGGGCATACAACGTGGATATTCGTATTCTAAAAAGGAACATGGAGCTAGTCAGATAGTTTAGGGACCGCGACTGAATCAAAGAAAGTAACAGCAACATTTTCGATGCGGAGATTTTTTATGAACTCAAGTTACCTAAAGTATGCACTTATTAAAATGCTAAGATAAACAACCATCAAGAATTTTCTTCGTTTGCATTCAACTTCGCGGAAAATATGGCGGTTATCTCCCAAAATGGTATTTAATACTCTTGTGAAGCCAACCATCACCTAAGCTTCCTTAATCTGACGGCGAAAGGCGACGCAGAGAACACAGATAACAACCTGGTTTGTGTAATTATAACAGGTGCGATGAGAACGTACCCGGCTAGCGCATTTAGGGTCTCCAGTTGGAATAGCTCATTTCACAATTCTAATAGAGAATTGTACTTTAGAGCAACAAATTATATCTTATCGAAAGGTAAGTGCTGGAATGGCGCATACAATTAGAATATCATGGTGCTTTATGTAGACAGATAGCTCTGCTAAATAGGGAATTTATATACCAACCTCGATTCTATCAGCCTTTTGTTGCCTGGAAACTTTATGTGGGCTTACTAAAGCACAATAAAGGGAATCCATAAGCAATTAAGTAACTATACTCATAGGTTAGGATAGGAAAATGTTAAACTCTGCCTAATCCCTTCAAATGAACTAGTGAATTTAAGTATAAACAGCCTTCTAGCTATCAACGAATACAATACAGGAGACTTTTATGAAGTGGACGATGAAACACGTCCCTCTTATTTCGTAAGTGTCCTGCGAAAAAATACTGGTCTGGTGAAATAATATATTAAAAGCTCTAACAAACATTTTTAGGCAGAAAAGTCTAGAATTAAAGTAGCCGTGTTGGCATATGTCTACGCTTTTCCAGAATAGAATATAGAGGATCGTTATAAAAGGATGAATCCCCAGCGTTTTAGGGGGCTTAGAAAATACCCGCGGTAAGTATGCCTGCCCTAAGAGGCGACTAAAATACCAAATTGATTCAAGGGTTGTTTTGTGCAACCCTCTTAAGGTGTTTCCAGCGCAATTTATAGCTTCTCCAACCCAATTGTCAACCTCACCTACCCGTCGCCAATCCTGTTTCATGAACACCCGAGGCTCTGCCGACCCCGAACTCCTGATGGATCTAGGGGCTGGGAGGGCGGTATGGCTTAGAAAGTTATAGCTTCTCCAACCCAATTGTCTACCTCACCTACCCGTCGCCAATCCTGTTTCATGAACACCCGAAGCTCTGCCGACCCCGAAGTCCTGATGGATCTAGGGGCTGGGAGGGCGGTATGGCTTAGAAAGTTCCATGTGCTTATACCAAATCGCTCCCAAGATGGTCGGGCTAGTAGTAACTTTATGGTGCTTGTTACCGGAACTTACCGGATCTGCATCCGGCAAAGGAACATCAGCATCGATAACACTCCCCAAGGCCTTCAGGGAATATTATTATCGCTACAATAACAACAACGTGAAAGGGTGAACTCGCAACAAACACCGTACATCATTTTACCTACCACTGGTAGCATAATTCTTAATTAGATTCGACAGAAACACAGAAAGACCTGGACATAATCTTGAAAATTCATGAGAGAATTTATGTTGTTAAAATAATAACAAAAACAACAACAGAAATGAAGGGAAGTCACAGCTAAGAAACAGTAACGATTGAGAAGGCTTTTTACTTTTATGCAAGCAGAAGCAACATGGGCTCATAAAACTCTATGTAGAATAGGGTTTGCAGGATATGGCGGCTTTATTATAAATATAAACTGATCTACCTAGTCCGAAGATTCTGCAAGTTCTCGTTATAATCATGTCGTGTACCAGTCTAAATATCATTCTTTGTACTTCTTCACCGCGGCTCCTGATACACGAGATGATTTTGGAAAAGATTAAGGACACGACTCTAACACGTATCATAGCTTTAGTTGATGATGGAGAAAATAATTAATTGCTTAAGCCGCTGGAATTAAATCACTCTTTCGAAAAAATAATCACATTAAGTAGGTCTGTAATCAAATCTGCTATGGCACTGTCATCACATTTGAGAGAAAAATTTTCTGTAAGATTGATATAAATACAAATGAATGTATTTGCTTAGTATGAAGCTTTACGCAGAAAAAGATACAGCTTTTTATATCTCAAGTGTAATAAGTGTAATTTAGTAATAAATGTATAGAAGAAATGCAATCAATTTTAAAGCAGAAGAAAAAATTTAAGGACAAAGTAAGAATACAAATAAGTAAGAATGAAATTTTAATAAAAAAATTTTTGTAAAAATATATGCATACATATAATACAAACATAAGAACAAGCTTAACAAACAAATCTCCAAATAAGCACACACTTTGGATTCGCAAAAGTAAAAGAAAAGATAAATTGCATTGTTTATTATGCTTGAGTATTTTTAATATTATAAACATCACTCATACGCCCTGGCGTACAATAAAATATTTCGTGCTTTTCAATAATTCTTAGCACTTTGCTGCTTGAGGAGATATCGTTAGTATCATGTAAGAGCTGTAAGAATTACTACTCGTTTTAAATTTAGCCATTTTGAAGTGAAACTTCTTAAGCAATAGCGGGTATAGATTGTACCAGAAAACTAATTCTAACCCATATCATAACTTAAAGAATTTGAAATGAGTCAATTAGTCCAAGTATACCATCGGAAAGCTAACTTCTCTTGTATGTAGGTGTGTTATCGACAAGTTATATATTAGTTATGAATTTGTTACCGAAGTGTTATGAATTTGCTGTCAATAACAAGAATTATGAATGAGTTATTCAATTTTTATCAAAGAGTTATAGGCTTGTTATCGAGTAATAATGTATTTATTATCGATTATTTATTGAAAACGTATCGATTTGTTATCAAAAATTTATCGATTTGTCAACGAAAAGCTATCGATTTGTTGTAGGAGTGTTAAAAATTTGGTTTCGGCGTGTAGTCGATTCGTTATCGAAATTTTATCGATTAGTTTTCGATGTTTTATCAAAAAATTAACGATTTGTTAAAAAACGTTTAAACTTGTTATAACAATCCATCATTATTCGCCTAATTAAGCTGGGTAAGCCGTCAAACCCAATAAGTGTCTTTTCATTCCGGCTAATGCTGCTATACAGCTTCTCAAGACAAAACAAATTGTATGTATATCAAATTTGAAGAGTGGATTTAAAACAACAAAGTTGCAAGAAAAAATGTTTTCTTTGAATTTGCAAGGATAAAAAAAGTTTTCCTCAACCGGTCTAAAGTCTACACTTTTAAAAATAGCTACCAAGTGAGCTGTTTTCTGCCAGTGAATATTCCTCTGATTTAGGTGTAAAGTTGCCATCTTACTAAAAATTTGATAAATTTGTTTATAATAAAAATGCAGTAAAACTGTATTAAACGAAAGGAATGTATGAAGTTTTGCCAAATGGTTGTGAGCTAGCCAATCAAACTAAAGCTTCTAAGTTCAAGTACTGATGCTAGTAATATCAAAGATGAAAATACATCAGATACAATTTTACAACACAAAGCGTTAATCAGCAGTGACGTGGTAAACAATTCTAGTGTATTTTAAGCATGAAAATGTCTGTGCAAAAATTAATCTGCTACATTCTATACCGTTCTGAGAAGGTAAAGCGACAAGCTTTCAACTTTTACTAAATCAATTTATTGGAATCATTATATGATGAACGTAAACAATTTACTTAAAAACTTAGACATAAAAGAACCTTTTAGCTCCAATGAGAGATAAGTGGCTACCATGACACCAGAAGTGATTATACAGTTTTATTTAGTGAAATAAAAATTAAAAATAAGAGCTTAAGTTCACTGAAGTGTTGTTGCATATGGTGTGAGGTGACTCTGTTCATTAATTTTATTTAACTCAATCGAAGCGAATAATTCATTTCCTGTGCAAAAATAGAATATGGATATTTAACATATATCCTATACAAAATTTGCTACTTCAATAAAACATGTTTCATCAAATCAAAATGTCCATAAAAGAAGGCCTTACATTTAAACCGAGTATTTGCGGCATATCTTGCTGAACTTAATCGGAATTGCGGAACTCGTCTCACAGAGCGTTAAACCTAGAAAGGAATTTTGGCTACTTTAAGCAAAAAAAAATTCCCAAAACCTCCACCTGAATGTATTTGCTCAATGCAGGAGGCAGTCCTGAGTATAAGCGTAAGACAAGTGTAGATGAAAACGTAGTCTTTAGAGGTGGTATGCTGTATTGGGGAATACAGAATATAAGCGTAAGTGTAGCAAATAAACTTAGAATGATGTATGAAAAATGTACGTTAATAGTTAATAACACGTAAGGGTGTCTAAGTTCGGGTGTAACCTAACATTATAAACTATATACTATAGAGAAACTATCGATTTTACTATCGATGGTACTAGAAGGTAGTCGATATATTGGATATCGAAAAAATATTGCCAATTCATAAAAAACTTATAAAGAAAAAATATTTGAAAACTATCGACCCTTTAACGAATAGTGATCGATTTTTAACAGACTCTTTATGGAAATGGTATTGATTTGGTATCGGGGTGTTATCATTTTGTTATCGAAAACTCGCCGGTTTATTATAAAACAGATCCTGGAAAGTGCAATATTAAATCGGTGACAATCGGTCTATCGATAACACTTCGGGACTATTTTAATATTATTGCGGAACTATTGCAGGAAGTGATTCCGAACTGGTTTCAGATCAATTCGCTATTAGGGTTTCATTCGCGATCATTTCGAGTTATTCTCTATATCATTTGGGATCATTTCGGGAATACTTGAGGAACATTTTTTCTTAACTTCAGGACCATGTCGGCTTTGTTCTGGTTAACTTTTCGGAACTATTTTGAGACTATTTCCGAAATATTAAGGGAGCGATTCGAAACTGTTTTCAGATCAATTCGGGATTGTTTGCGGATTCGTTTCGAAACTGTCTTTAACCGGTAGATAACAGTTGAGAACTATTTTGAGATTGTTACTGTACTATTTTTGGGATCCATTCGGAACTATTTTCAAATCGATTCGGGATTCTTTACGAGTTCATGCGCGATCATTTTGGATTATTCTCGCGATCGTTTAGGATCATCTCCCAACTACTTCGGGTGCACGTCGGCTTTGTTTTGAGAATCATTTCCGGACTACTTAATAGAGGAACTATTAAAGTAACGATTCGAATAAATTTTCAGATCGATTCGAGATTGTTTTCGGGCTTATTTCGAAACTGTTTAGCAACTGTTTTAGAATTGTTTTCGGTATCATTTCGCGACTATCTTATTACAATAACAACAACTATATCAGGACATTTTCATGTTATATATATTTCCAAGTATATACATAAGGTTTGTGCCTATTTTTTTATTATTGCCGCCTACTAAATTTTTTCATGGTATTTGAAAAAAAAAAACACAACATCCTGAGATAAATCAAAAGCTTTAATTTACTTAGTTGCGTATGTAATTTAAATTGCCTTTGTACGCTGATGTTGGTTTTTTATGTGGTTTTATGTTTGTACTGTGGTCAAGCTGCAGGTTTATGTTTTCTTTTTTTTTTAGTTTCGAGAATTTCTATATTTACTTTTACTTGTTGTGGTTGCTCGAGCGTGCCGTTAGGGGTAGTGGAATAACGCAATATTTCACGCATAATATTTACATTTCATACATGAAATACATACATATATCACAATTTATACTAAATATAAAATATGCAACACAGCTGCCAAGCACCTGTCTTCGAAGGTTATCCTTTTGCACTGCACCTCCACTTTTACGAATATGTAAACTATGTCGTAAATTTATTTCTTTCTCCTCTATTTTCATAGTAGTATAAATACTTTATTGGTATAAATTAAGTTCAAACAAACCGATTGAAATATGTCGCTACGCAAAACGTTAACAATTGTGAGGTTTATGTTCCAAAATTTATTGATATTATAGATCGTCCACTGATTGAATTGATTCGTAAACATCTTTGCTCGCGATATGGTGGAATAAAGAATGTAAGGGTAGACGTACTGTTTGATGTACGTATGCTGTATGTGGGAATACAGAATGGGGAGCAACGAACGTGGTAGAGTTGATATGAGCCAAGTCAAAATAAGGTGTTGTCAATTTGCTATCGAAGTCTTAAAGGTTTCTTATCAGTGAGTTATCGGTTTGATATTGACGAGTTATCGGTTGGTTATAGGTGTTTCAGCGATAAGGTATAGACGAATTATCGATTTTTTATCGATGTGTTATACATTTGCTATCGATAACCGAGGTTATAAATGCGCCATTGATTTTTCATTGACGAGTCGTAGGTTTGTAGTAAATTTATTATCGAAAGTTTATCAACTGCTAATCGAAAGGTAATGGATATGTTATAAAAAGATAAATATTTTTTGTAGAAAAGTTATCAATTTGTTATCAAAAAGTTATCGATTAATGAATAATTTGTTGTCGGAATGATCTCGTTTTACTATTAAAAGGTGATCGATTTCATATCGTTAGCCTCCGGTTTTGTATCGGCTGTGTTATATACGGGTTATCGATTTACTATCGATGATTCGTCCGTATCGATTTGATATGAAAAATTTATTGAGAAGTTATCAATAATTTATCTAAAAGTGACGAATTGGTATTAAAAGGTAATCGAATAGTTATTGATAAACTATCGAAAATATATTTTTTTTATTTGTTATAAAAAGGTTATCGATTTCATATCGAAACGATATCACTTTGTCATCAAAAAGTTATCGATTTCATATCGAAACATTATTGGAGTGGTACAAATTTGCTTTCGGCGTGTTATCGATGTGTTATCGGTATTACTTAGCTCACTATGAAACGGATACCGTTAACAATTCCAATATAAAATCGATGACATATCTGTAATCCGTCCTTTAAAAAGCTGTTAAGAAACCAACAAAAAGTCGATGACTAGGTGACGACAAATCAATTTTCCGATGATAAAAGTTCCGTATTGATAGTAAGCAGAAGATGAAACAATATGTGCTTGGATGGTACCGATAAGATGCCGATGAAGTTCAAGATTATTTGTTTTTGTTAAGTAAGCCCTATTGTGGTTTAATTCCAACTCATAGGCGAGCTCCAGTTAGCCACACCTGTACGTTAATACAACGAGCTTCACGAGTACTAAACTCCCACATTTTTATATAAAATCTCACTTTAATTTAAATTTTGAGCTTTTGTGGTGTCAACTCGATTTCTCTTTCAGATCCGCCTTCAGACTTCAATTTTAAACTGACTCAATTTTCGTTCCAATTTCGGCCCCGCTTGCAGATCAGTTTCGGTTATAACATCGTTTCCTTTCCCGGGTCTGTTTTGAGTAAAGTTTCGAGTAAGCTTTCCATTTCGGTTCCTGTTAAGCATCCGGCTGCGGTTTCGGTCTCAGCTTTGGTTTGAAGCCGCTTCCTGTTTTAGTTCCAACATAATTTCTAGTTAGAGCGCGACTTCTTTCACTGTGTCGGTTCTGCTTCTCTTTCATTTTCCGAATCTGCTAATTATTTACTATTTTGCTTAGGTTCCGTTTTCTGTATCGACTTCTGTTCCAATATCACGTCTGAACTTTGCTTCGACCTCCCTTTCAGCTCCAGTTCCGAATCGAGATCCAGTTCAGGCTTCGGATCCGGTTTCGGATATGGTATCGGATTCAGTTCCGTTTACACATCCTATGTTGCTTTTCTGGGTGCGATTCAGAGTTTCGAGTCAGTTCCGGTTGCAGTCTCCACTTCGCCTTTGTTTTCTGTTCACCATATTCCCATAGGTTTCCGTGGTGAGGCGCCATTTTCGAGATAAATTAAATTTTGGCAAAGTTTGAGGAGCCACGGTCACAGGCAATATAGATTTCATTTGGATAGCAATTATAGAGCAGTACAACGACTGTACCAGAAAGAGTATGACTCAATGGACTGCTTAAATGAGTTCTCCTTTTCCCACTGCCTGATGGGAATACACGGCGAACGCATGAGAATTCCAAGCAACGATTTTTGTCGGAGCTGCAGGGATAAAGAGAAGATAGAAAGCATCGAACACTTCCTCTGTTGATGCCCTGCTCTAGCCAGTATACGTATGGAATGTCTGAATAAGTATTTCATCGAGTGCTTAGCAGAACTTGGCTCTGCGGTAATCGAAAATATTCTACGCTACATCAGAAGGTCAAATTGATTCAAATTCCCACACATTTAGAGGAGGAAGGGCTATAGATCACACAGTGGTATCACAATGAGCCAGCTGGCCTAAGTGTGTCCCAACATTTCTGGTGGGCAGCCACTTTAGCCTAACCTAACCTCCCCAACAGCCGAAGTAGAATTTTTTTTTTACTTACTTCATTAGTTGGCGTTTAACCGTTTAAATGGCCGTCCAACCAGGTGCGTCAGTCGCTTCCTCGCTCCGCCAACTGGCGCCAATTAGTCACAGCAACGGAGTATGAATTGTTTTCCACCTGGTCCTTCCAGCAGAGTGGGGCCGTCCTCTTCCTCTGCTTCCATAGGCGAGTTCCGACAGAAACAATTTCTTAGCCGGAACATCGTCTTTCATTCGCATAACATGGCCTAGCCAGCGTAGCCGCTGCGTTTTAATTCGCTGGGCTATATTGATGTCTGCGTATAGCTCGTACAGCTCATGATTAAATCTTCTTCGGTACTCGCCATCGCAAATGTGTAGAGGTTCATAAATGTTTCGTAGAACTTTTCTCTGGAACACTCCCAGAGCAGCTTCATCTGACGTTGTCAGGGTCCACGCTTCTGCAATATATGGCAGGACGGGTACGATGAGTGATTTGTAGAGCACGATTTTCGTTTGCCGAGATAGGACTTTACTTTTTATTTGCCTTTGAAGTCTTTTACTATTTCGAAATTATGGCTGCCAATAGTAGCGTGGTTGTCAAGGCGCATATGCATTGACTCTTTGCTCTTTGACAGCAGGTACTTAGTTTTGTCCTCATTCACCATCAATCCCATCTTTGCCGCTTTTTTCCAGTTTGGAGTAAGCAGAAATAATGGCGCGGGTGTTCAGGCCGATGATATCAATGGCATCAGCATACGCCAGTAATTGCACGCTTTTATAGAATATTATTCCAGCGCGGTTCAGTTTTACAGCTAGTATAAATCTCTCCAGCATCAAATTAAAGATTTTTTTTGTTTAGAATATAGTTTTAATGGTTTTGATAATGTCACGTCAAGCTCAGCATTTCGTATAATATCGCAATCTTTAAAGTGCCAGCTGAAAACTCTTCGAGGGGACCGAGCCTCAACTAGTACCGTCTCTTAATGCGATAGTTCTGCACTGGTTCGAAAATAGTGCAGTTCGCTAATGGAATATTTCATTGAAGGGATAGAATGTTCATATCGTTACGAATATTAGCCACACTAAGGGGTACTGTCATCTCTAAACCGATGCTAAGCAGTGACTTGATAAACATCACTAATTCAGTCATTATGTCTACACATATGTACGTACACGCAGCGGAGAATCAACGCACAAACACATGCAGATATATTATCTGCGATGCTCCCTAAAATATGCAATTATAATTGTGGAAGTGTCGCTCACAAATACACGCGCATATGAGAGCTACACACGTGCATCTGTAGTTATAATTATATACCAGTAACTAAGTAAATTCTGGAAGCACCTAGAAGATGCAACGAGGAAATCACACAGTAAAAAAGCAGAAACAGTAGAGACGCGAGAGTCAGTTTTATTTGAGAAGCCACCTGGCGAGCAGTAGTGGAGTTATTTATTCAACAGTTCAGTGATTCGAACGTTAGCAGAAGATTGCAAGTAAGGGGAATTGCAGTAAATTCGTTACAATATATTCGACAGAAGATGTGGGGTACGCCCTACACTAGTTCTTCCAAAAGTATGGCGTAGATTGTGCATTTTTTGTCCAGACAAACATAAAAACAGCTATAAAACTCACTTTCGAGACCACCTAATACTATTTTTGTGCTTAGTTCAGACTATTTTGTAAATAATGAGCAACTTATTGTTGGAATAGAAATTAAAGCCTTAATAAAGAGTCATATAAAAAATCGAATTTTTTTTGTCCGCTGTTTTCTTTGCCCATGATCGTTTTTTGTTACTTCCATTCAAAGCCTCTTATTACAAAATTCAATAACATTATTTACGAATTTTATTTGCTACCCAAAGCACGTTCTTCAACAATAAATCATACTCGATTGCCGCAGGAGTGACGTGAAGTCAAAATGTCACTGCTTGCCGTTTACATTTTATTTACAGTTATACTTGTAGCTCATTATTTGTGTATTGTTTTAAGGAAATCATTTTTTTTCGGCAAATACTTTGTTGTTGAAAGATCTCAGTATTTACGAGCGTAAGTCACTTGTATTCATTAGTTACAAAAGAAATACGTGTTTATTAGCGAGTACTTTCGAGATAAGCCGATTATTTATGTCAATGAATGATTAAGGTTCTTATTTATATTATTTATTGTTGTTGTTCTGCTTAAAACAATAAAAAGAGAGATAAATTAGAATTTGGCAATTATATTTGAATCGCATTTTTTTCTTGATGATATGTAAATGCCACCAATAGAAATTATAAGACATAAATTTATTGGCCATTTAATGAATCTGTAAGCAATGGTTTTGACAGCCGCTGTTGAGCAATTTATTATAATGGTATTTCTCTTACTTCTTATTAACACGTCAATTAAAAAGTGATGACAAATTACTGAACTGTGCACCTCTTCAAGATGCTAAATATTCATAGTTAATAAGTGCAAATGAGCATAGTTTAGTAATGAAAAAAATATTTTATATCGTCCGGTTTCATTATGGTAGGAGAGGAGTCAGATAAATCGCAGACCACCTTCTCAGTCTCGATAAGAGCAGTCATTCTTAAAAAGCTTAGAAAAACATGACTTGAATGTTTGTAATAAAGATTTTCAACCAGATTTTGCATAACTGACTGAACTACCATCAAATTAAATTGGGTTAAATAAAGAACCCCTCCACAGAACAGCACACGTTGCGATAGACCTATCAAAAGCTTTCGATTCGGTCAAACACGGCAGGTTACTGAAAGACTTGGAAGAGTCCTCCCTTCCTCCCTCCAAGTCTCCAAAGGTGGATCACAAATTATCTATCTGGTCGGCAAGCATCGGTGCAATTCAGGAACATAACATCCAAATCCAGAAGAATTAAACAAGGGGTTCCACAGGGTGATGTATTACCCCGATTTTGCTTAACTTCTACATATCGAAAATCCTTCGCCACCAGAAGGAGTCACCATTGAATCGTACGCCGACGACTACACTATAATGGCCACAGGTGCAGGCCCATCGATGAGCTCTGTAATAAAATAAGCGGCTATCTCCCTGATCTCTACAGTTTTTTTCGTCTTGCGAAACCTGACATTACAACATGGACACAGCAGATGACGATCATATTGGACACCAAAGGCCGCTACCGACTGTCTTATACCCAACAAATATTGGGTGTGACATTCGATGAGGATCTACATTTTAGCGAGCATACAACCGCAACTGTACCAAAAATCCTTAGCCGCAATAAGAGTCCTCAAATCTCTTCCGGCAGCACTTGTGATAAAGTAAAAGAAAAGCTCATTACCACTTACAAAACAATTGGCTGGCCGATTGCACGCTACGGGTCCCCCATTACGGTCAACAAACCTAAGGGTTACTTACTGGAAGAAAATACAGGCGTGCCAAAACACTACCCTCAGAACCGCTACGGTTCTTATGGCCACAGAACACCACCTACACAATGAGGCGAGAGTAATCCCCATTAGGGAGAGAAACGAAGTGCTGAGCAAACAATTTCTGTTGAATATCCAGAAACCTGGGCATCACAACAGACATCTGATTGATGAAAACACATCTCCCAGGGGCTTAAGAGGTCATCTCCACAAGCATTATGAGGAAATACGGCACCTGAGAGCACAACCGTATGAAACAAAAAAGCACAAGCATTTCCTCAGTGATATCCACAAAGAGGCGTCTGAAAAATACCCAGAACTGGCAGCAGAGGAACGCCTTATCCCTAGGGAGACGCGCGTCACTCTAGCTCAACTTCCATCTGGTACCGTAACAGGTTAAACTTTTACCTTTCCAGGATCAACCCCGACATGCATAATGTATGCCCTACTTGCAATGTGTCCTCATATGACACCAACCATCTCTTCAACTGCAATGTGGAACGAACGAGTCTAACACCCCTCTCACTATTTTGGATGGGGACTGCTACGCTAGTGTTGGTACTACACTATGTTGGTGTTGTTGTTATAAGCAGCAGCAGATATATTCAATGCAAATAACTATGGTTGTCGGCTTATGATCGTACGTCGTTCATCTGTAAAGTTTTATTTAAACTCTATGGAACTGGTGGTCTAAATTTGTAGCACATTAGGGGAAAAAATCAAATAAGATAAAGATTTGCTAAACAGCAGGCCCATAGTTCCTCAGTAGTTTCCTAATTATCAATTCTAAGTCGATTTAGTTCATAAATTCATTCAAACATTTATATGCTTCTTGAAAAAACACCACCTCTCTGCTGGTTAGCTTAAAATGGTAGACATCATATAAAGTATATATAAAATCGAATGTGTCTAAGAACTGTTAGGCATTCAATCTGCGCCGTTCTGCCCCGTAATATGGTGACGGGTTTTCGGTGACCAAGTACTATGTATGTCTGTGGGATGATTTTCAGCCAGAGGGTATAGCCGGCTGTATTTCAGTACAACCTACCCGATAACTTGTATTGATAAGATAGAAGAGAGGGAGAGAGACCTTTATAGTTTTATCTTTTATAAATATTTTTACAATTTCTTTGTCAAAATTTTAAAATCAAAGTTTAGCAAGAATATGTCTTTGTATAAGTACACATCTTTCGCTTATTTTTGTCCATTTATATAAAGGAAGTGCTTAAAATTTTTTTATTTTCTTTTTATGTTCTACATTTTCGTTCTAGATTGAAAAGAGTTAAGTCTTATTTATTACAATATGAAAAACTTACTTTTATTAATTCAGAATGCATACAATACTTGTTATGAATTGAGTGGGAGTGTTGACTTAGAGAAACTTTCGATTACCGAATTACAGATGTCGGTTCGAAATCAACTCAATAACTGAACACTGCGCAGAGTTGCGCTGCCTTAATAAAATTTATAATTCATGCAAAGTAGACCATCAATTAAAATAATGTAGGTAACTCAATCCCAGCGCAATGAATCAAAAATTCGTTTAGTTACATAATTCCTAGTCTATCACAAACTAGAATTCATTTAAAAATCGACTGGTAGTTTCCCCCTGTTCTGTATGTTTTTTTTAAATATCTCTATTCCTGGCACATTAAGTAGAATTTTGAATGCTAAATATTGAATCTACATTGGGCTCTAAAATTTGTTCAAAGTTTTAGGTCTCTAGCTCATATGGAAGCTGCGTAAAACTCAACCATAAAATTTGTCAAATTCGGACGAGATTTCTCAATATCTTGATCCGTGCACCACCTATCTGAGTTTTCCCCCCATTTATGTATTACACCGACTTCCCAACTGCGTATGAAGATTGTAGCTAAATGGAAAATCTCTTAAAAAATTAATCGCGTGATTTCCCCCTTTCCGTATGATTTTTCTCAATGTATTATGTTTCATATTGTCGTCGGCTTCTGAACTTATTTTAAAATTTCAAATTTATAGCTCACCGAGAAGTTACTTAAAAGACTGTTTCAAATTTCTAAATAATCATCGAATTATTGCGATCCGTGCGCCACCTAATGGACTTTTATAATTTTTTTTTTTTTCATTTTGTTCCCTTGTCACGGTGTCTTAACTTTTCTGTAAAGTTTCACGTTTATAGCTCAATGAGAAGTTACTTAAAAATCAATTGCAAAATTTGTATTGAATATGAGGACAAACATTCCACCGTCTTGATGTAAAGGAAACAAAAACATTTATGAGTACCTTTTAAGTTTTTTCAACGATTAATAACGACGCGTCTCTCTTTAAAGGAAATTGATTCAATAATTCGTTCCTGCTTTAAGTTGCATATCTGAAAATAAACAAAGCAAGAAAAGGATGTTAAAAATATTGTTCCAAAGGTTTTCCGTTTTACATCTTCAGAATATGAGATATGTTTGTTCATATATGTAAATGAAAATAGTTCGAATTTTGGGGATTTTCTTTCTGTTTCCCTCGAGCCTCATAATTGAGAAGTAAGGTGTTACGTGCTCTTCACTGCAACCCATAGACAGTTGTAGTTACAGAAACAATAGAAACCACTATTGTAGGCTCACTCAACGATATTGAACCGTTTTTAATCTATAACATGAAATCATCAGTAAAATTTTATTCAATAAAATAAAAATCTTTGTGAATGCAATTGCATTATTATAGAAAACAACACACTTTTAAACGATTGTCATTTGTCACATAATGATGATAATTATGTGAAAACGTGACAGCAATTTTTTTTACAACGTAAGTATTTATATTGAAAGCGAACTTGTACGTACTATGTAAAGACATTTTAGCTACAAATAATGTTCTTTTAACTACTTGAGTGAGCTGCAAGTGTGTGACACATTTCGGTCATGAGATTTACAAGAAAATCTCATTTGAGAAACGTTTATTCAGCTGTGCAACTGTGTACCAACATTTTTTATTTATATTTAATTTTATTCAATTGGTTTTTTCTTCTTTCTAGCCTTAGTTAGCTCACGAAAAACGTGATGTACTTAAAATTGGAAATTTAGCGAAGACATAAATTTAAATCTGACTCAATAAGGAAGCATACATAAATTGCTTGATTGAGTCATTATTACAACATTTATGATTATTGCAACGTTTTGCAAGTAATTAAGATACAACAATATACTTCTGCGAATGTGTTTGTATCTTTTTCAATACAAATGCGTGGGAAAATTTATTAGGCATTTCATATTAACACAAACTATGTACATTCATTAACGAAAATAGCTTGCAATTAACACATTTAATCATATGATATTAATTAACCTTTTTAACGTTCGATATATTTATGAATTACACATTAAATGACAAGAATTATTATTATAAATAAATAGCTCAATATTAAATGGAATTTCAAGCATTCACAAAAGCTATTAGAAACAAGTAAGGACGAGAATGTCATAGAATGTGCCAAAGACCGTATACCTTCTGTTATTACAACTAATAATGTGATTGATTGTTTGGTATGTAAAAAGCTAAATTAACACAAGTCATCAAATTTGAAGAATCACTTTTTAGAGGGAATCAATGTTTCCACTTCTTATGAAGCTTAATTGACAACGATATAAAAAAGTTATTACAAGTGGCGCGATTTACCTCCGAGCAGACTGCGGGGCTTTTAAAGCGCAAGAGTGCTCAAATGGCGGACGAGGCAATACATGTGTACACAGATGGTTCCAAAGTAGTGGAAGGAGTAGGGTTTGCGGTATACTGTGCTGATCCGGAAATAAACGGATACTAAAAGCTGCTAGATCACAATAGTGTTTTTCAAGCGGAATGAAATAGTTTAAACGGCAGCCGTGTTAACTTTTATATTGACAGCCAAGCAGCAATTAGGGCAATAATGTCGCATAGCACAGCATCTGAAATTGTGTTAATTGCGTAAACAGTCCCCGGAAATAATCGAGACAGGGAAAAGCATACATCTACAGTCATATGGGAATAGATATGAATGAAGAAGTGGATGAACTAGCTAAAAAGGGCGCATCCCTTGAAGCTTGCCCCGTAGACGTCCCAATTTGATTGGGCGAGATTAAGAGAAGGCGATATGTGCAGATGATCGTCCAATCGGGAAAGGCGTGGGTCCAAGCACGGGACGGTATAGTTTCGAAGATTATGTGTAAATCTAAAAACCTCAGACTGACAAAGTTGCTTTTATCATTAAAAAGGGAGGATTGTAGTCTCATGACAGGTATTCTGACTGGACACTGCCTTCTGGCGTCACATGCCTTTAAATTAGGCTTGGTAGTGATAGCAGATGTAGGAAGTCTGGTTGGAGGAGAAAAAATTTGTGCTCGTGCCCTGCGCTTGCCAGCCTAAGGGCTTCATTCTGTATTGCGAACGATAGCTCAGACGAACGATTCGCCTCCAAAAGATTTCGTCTAGCAATGGTATTCTTCATAATTTTCGTTCGGCCTTTACGTTTCTTACTTTCAGTCAAACAGGAGGGCGAAAGCAATTGTCAAATGATATGTTAGCATCGTTTAGCATCATTTAGCATAGTGCAAATATACTTGCGATTCGTCTCTAAGCTAAGGCGAAACGAACGTTCGTTTCGTAATAGAAAATGAAGCCCTAAGACTCTAGCTATTAGTAGTGATACAGCTGTAAGTTGCACTGTTCTTAGAAAAACTTTTTCTAATTGAAAAAACGGTTTCCTAAATTTGAGACGTTGCTTGCATGCTACGTCCACGCCACGGGCGCCGCCGTGGCGGCCGCCAAGACACTATAATAAAGCTTAATGTGGGAACGAGTTTAACCCACTTCAAACGGACAGATTTAATTCAAACTTTGTATACTTATGGTGGGGCGACATATGGTCATCGGACATAAGGGCAACCACTTTAAATGGTTATAAGATCAATTTAAACTTTGCCCACGTATCAAGGATCGATGATAATAAAATAAATTTGTCGTGAGGTAACTTAAATTCAACGGACATAATGTCGGGATTCATTTTAGTCTATTTTCAAACCTCTCTTCTCATAGATAGTTGAAAATAGAAAAACTGTAACATTTAATAAAACAAAAACCGCACGCTTTTTACTCTGAATTCAATTATTCTAATTTAATAATTTTCAATAACTTAAATTTTATTATAAATAAGATTATCTTGAGTTAATTATTTATGGTAAATTATTCGACCTTCACCTACTGTAGCTTGAGCTATACGTGATTAAAAATTATTTTATAAATTTTAGTTCAGTTAGCTGTAAAAGGGTGTTTTTTTAGTTTTTTTCTTACTGTTATTTATTTTAAACAAAGCATTTACTCACTACAATAGGTCAATGTTCTCATAATTATGGACAATGTAGTGAAGGTAATTTATGACAAAGCTATAAACCATATGTAGGCATGAAATGTTAATAAATTTGAAATTTTCGCGTTCAAATTTGCTAACATAAACATTGAAGTGTTGTCATGCGAATTCGACAACGGAAAGCACGAGACAAAATGAATATGAAATTAGTAAACAAATAAAGTGCACTTGAGTCATTTTAAATGCAAATGAGTGCAAGTACTTATTTTAATGTGTGTTTGTATGGGCAAGCATATAGCAGCCAATTCAACTCGTTGTAAACTAACTCACAACTATTGAAAATCAAAAGCTAATTAGTCAGTTGAGTGACAGTCTCAAACAAATTCAAAATAAGTATATATATACACCAAATAAATCCTACTTCAATCATATTAATCTAAAACTGGCGCCAGGCAAAGCGGATGAGTATTATACTCATAAAGGAGGAGAGATCCTGAGTTGTAGCTCTACGAGCCGAAGACAACAAAATTGAATTGAAATGTACTACTACACAGAAACTTTTCACCACTAAAGGCGAATTCATTCAATGTTAAGCTTTTGTTGAAAGAGGAGCTCAAGGTGTTTTTCGAACTAGTTCAATGGGAGGCAAACTATTTTTTGCACTTGAATGTTTTCTTCTTACCTCGGTGTCCCACTGCAAATTCTTATCAAGCAAAAAAAAAAAAAAAAAAGCAAGTGTAATCAATTAAAATGCAGCGGCATCTCAATAACTTGCGAATTTCGGTTTTCCCCAAGTTGATAATTAATGTGCATTGCAAATACTTTAGCGCCCTTTGGAGTGTGCAGTTGCAAATTGCTATTTGTGTATGTGTGTCGATATGAACAATTAGCGCATGACTTTACATATAGAAATTGACATATGTAACAAATTAAGCAATTTAAATAGAACAAACATACTCCTGTCATATGAAAATTAGTCATGGCATGTAGTGTTGGTTTAAAAGATACATTTATAATATCAATGTATTTAATGCCAGTTTCACACAGAGGCTTAATGAAATAATTAGTCAAGTTTTCTACACTAAAGTAGAGCTTACGATTTCTCGAACTTGTTCGAGAAGCTATTTCTCGCAAACCTCGCCATCACGCGATATTCTCGAATCTCGAATTACTCGTAAGGCTCGCGAGATTCTCGAATCTCGAATTACTCGTAAGGCTCGCGAGTTTCTCGACATTCAATTTAATCGATTCATTGCCTGTTTTATATAAAGCTTACGATTTCCTCTGGAGCAAAAGCCACAATATACCCGCTAAACCACAAGTAAGAAACCCCGAAATGTAAAGAATATTGCCAATGCAGCGACTGAATTGAAAGTCGAGAAGATTGCGAGTATTACGAGTACTTCGAGACACGAGAATCTGGCGAGAAATCGAGTTCTCAATTTTTCGGGTCTCGAAAATCTCGCTTGTGTTCGAGAAGAAATCGTAAGCTCTACATTAAAGCCTTAATTGAACTCAATCTTCCAAACAAAATACAAATCCTTAATTATCTCATTATTGCTTAATTGAATGCCTAATCGAGTGAAAATTCCAGTTGGCTTTGCTTGGTGCTTCGAATTTTATTGTCAATGTAACAAATTATTATTTTTTCGCTGCATTTGCAGCAAAAGATAATATATGGTTAGGTGCAACATCTATGGATAGTTCCACATGTATTTAATTTTGATTGTATTTAAAGTTAAGAAGGAAACGGCTGCTTTCCATTTTAACCTTTTTTTTGTAAAAACGAAATATTTTTTTAGCTGCTGACAGATGTTCGCTTAATGAAGCAAAAGGCCCTGTATGAAAAGGGAAGCTTAATTATGTCATTAAATAAAATTGTTATTCGATTAAGATTCTGTGTGAAAATGGTATAAATTTGATATGCCTACACAATTAGTTTATCAAACAAGTAATTTTGAGTCGTTTTGAAATGCCTTAAGTATATGAAATACTTGCCTTTACCGACGGCTACTTGCACACGGAGAATATGAAACATTTAGCTTTGGGTGGGTTGACATAAGGTTGACGGCCAAAATGTCAATTGATCACTTCAAATGGCCATACGATCAATTGGCTCCATAACCGCTTCTAATGGTCAACAAAAACAAAACCCGCAGGATGTATAACTTCTAATCTATTGAATATTTTTTTCTTGTTTCGAAGGAATTCTCACCGTCGCAGTTTTAATCCGATTTTCCACCGTAATAAAATCGGAATTAGGAAAAGTAGCGTGCCAGACGAAAATTGGGAGTAAAAAATGGCGCCTTAACCCTATGGCCGCTTGAGAAGAAAACAAATTTTTAAAATTTCGTTTACATACAAATTTAAATTTTATTTATATTTAGATCATAACCTACATTTTCAAAATTGCTTGATCTTATATCTGACCAATTTACCAAATATTATCGGCCAATGCTCCCAGTGGCGGGTGAATGAATTAGCACTGCATTTTTAAATATTTTGGTTTAAATTTAAAACTTTTTTTCGATACATATTAATACAGCACCAGAATTTCAGCCAACAAGAAAATTTTATTAAACAAAATTGACTTTAAACACAAATTTCAACTTTATTTATTTTGTTTAAGACCATTTCGGAATATTAGAAATTATTCCGATAAGTTTTAAATTAAAACCGAAAAAGTTTAAAAAATTAAGTAAATTCACGGTTGGAAATTTAGACCAAAAAAGTACCAACCATTTTCTCACTTCAAAGATAATTCCAAAATGATCTATAAGTGGTCCTGAAATCATCTTAAAATACCCCTGAAATTGTTCTCTGAATGTACTGAATAAAATCCAAAGATTGTTCTGGAATATAACCTAAATAGTATCGAAATGATCCCTTAATATTCCATAAATTGCCTCGGAATAATCCATAGAACGAAATGATATCAACCGGAGATAGTCCCGAAATATATCGAAATTATACCGAAAATAATACCAAGGTGATTATGTAACTATTCCAAAAACCGCATACTTTTCCAAAATTGTATTGACGACAATCCATATCAACCATAAATAAACCTTATGTTATAAATGTGAAAATTTGTGTGTCCAAAAATCTAGATGTTTGCATTCGTGACTAAACCACGTCAGAACTGCTAGTTCGACCCCAAAAACAATAACAAAACGGTTTGGAGATCCCGAAATGGTTCCGGTACGATACTTAAAATTTGTTTCAGGATTGAACAATAACTGAATACTTCCAAACGATTTCGAAATGGTTTTGAAATAGTTGCAAAACAGTACCGAAATTAATACAGGTATGATCTCGAAATAGTCGTGAAAGTAGTGCCGAAACGATGTGCACTTAGGACAAAACCCGTTCAGAGATAAGCAATCTTGGAGTGCTCCCCAAAACAATACCGAAATAGTGGCAAAGTTATGGCGAAAACGATACAATCTCTAAATGTGCCGAATGTAGCCCCGTAATAACGCAGATATAGTATCAAAACAGTTATAAAACATTTTAGAAACTATTTGTAAAAAGTTCTACTATTTCAAAATATTCCTTTAATGTACATTAAAGCAAGCCCGAAATTATTCGGAAACAATCCCGAAGTCATTCCAAAATAATCACGAAGCACAACCAAAATAATTCAATATGCACCTTTCGTCACGAACTGACGACAATGCAGAAATGGTAATGAAAACAAAATCGAAATAAACGAAAAAAGTGCCGCATTGTTCTAAAGATAGCATTACTCACTCCGGAAATGATTCGAAGATAAGATTTTGAAAAAGTTCGAAATGATGCCATAATTAACCTAAGAAAAATTTCAAGCTAAGCCCAATATGCACCCTTAATCGGCCTGAAAATATCCGAAGACAATTCTGAAATGATTGTTAAAACAACCTCGAAAAAATCGAAAACAGTATATTCAAAAAAATAAATCAAAAGTTTTTAGTTGGAGAATCCCCCTTTCTTACTACGGCACTGTTTACATCGGTTGTTGCTAAATTCGTAATTCTTTAGTATGTTTTTTTTCTTTTTTTTTCATTTCAAAGTACTTACGCAGAAAAGCAAGCGCATGTCAATAGAAGACATAAACAAAAAATTTGCAAACTATAAAACGAGCATATTTTAAGCAAAGCATTTGTATTCAAACAATGAAGCAGATATTTTTAGAATTTAAATACAAATAGAGTGAAGTGGGCAATTTCAAAGAGCTTTGTTTGATATTTTGACCATTTAAATGGAGCCATATGTGGACTTGAATTTTAATTTTCGGTATCAATTGAAGGATTCGCTTTTTACAGTAGCGCATAGAACAATAGCAGTTACAATTTTTATCAGATTTCGTCAATAAAATTCTCCTTTTTTTGTTGTTTTTTAATTTTTTTTAGGAAAAAAGTTCTATGAATTGCGTAACAATTTAATAACTTGATAAAAATTTAAACAACGTGACATCAGGACGTACAAGGCGACAGCTGTTTTGATCATACCTTTTAAATTTCTTCAAAGCCTTTTCTACCGAGAGTGGGATTCGAACCCGCACTTCTGCTACTGATCATACTGTATCATAACAATAATAATGATAAAATTAATTATTGGGGCTTGAGATCGACTTGAACCCGCGATATTATAATTTATTTAATAATTTAGGTAAACACGTGACATAAGGAAGGACAAGGCAACAGCTGTTTCGATTATACCTTGTAAATATCTCCAAAGCCTTTTCACCCGGGACTGGCATTCGAAACCGCGCTCCTGCGATGATTGCACTTTTGACAAACACATTCGGCCAAAGCCATGATTTTTTGTTGGCGGTTCATTTTAAGAGCTGATTTGCTTTGTTCAAAATTTATAGAAACACAAAGAATTACCTTAATTTATAATAAATTTAAATAAAAAAATTGCTTAATAAAAATTTTTTCATACATTTAGAATAATATGGGCAACATAAGGTTGTTGACTGGTTGTTTATTGAAGACCTCACATAGACACATAGAATGTGTCCATTGAAGAAATTAGAAGGCATTTTACGACATTTTACTTTGCATTTTTTATTTGGAGTTCTTTGAATTTTCTTGCAAATGCTATTTTATTCCCCAATCATTTTTAGTCTAACAAAGTACAGGTTATAGGACTCTCAATGTTGCCTCTGATTTTGGCAAAAATTTTTCCCGAAGGCTGTTTTAGATTTTCCTCCATAAAAAGTGTGACAATTTTGTTTTTATATGGAGGAAAATCTGGGAAAAAAATTTCAAAAATCAATGCGAATATCAAGAGACTTATACTTGTTTTTTGTCAGACTAGAATTTAATGGGCTACAAAATGGCATTCTCAAAAAAGTTTAAAGAACTACAAATAAAAAGCTCGAAGTTTTAGCAAAATTTTTAGCAATTTTCGTATTCTTCGAAAACGTTTTTGAGGCCTGTTTGCGTATTTTCAATTACATAATTCGTGGAAAATTCTTCTTAAAATATAGAGAAAATAAACACAGAAGAATAGCGTTGACAAAATTTAATAAAAACTGCCACTGCTACTTCCAATAAAAGGTCGAAAACTTTCGCACTATTTCTCGAATTTTCGCATTTTTTCGAAAAAGTTTTAGAGATAATTTGACATATTTTTTTACAAATGAAATCCATATAATTTTTTTTCAATATGGAAATCAAAAACAGAAGAATATATTTGAGGAAATTTGATAAAAATTGCCACTGCTACAAATAAAAATTTGGAAATTTTCACTAAATTTAGTTGAATTTTCGAATTTTTGGGAAATTTTTTTCAGTTCGCTTTGCACTTTTCTGTTACAAAATTCATGAAAAATGTTTATTAAAATATAAACAATAAGAAGGAAAGAATTTAATTGAAGAAATTTCATAAAAACTACTAGTGCTATTTTTTTGTTCACTGCTGTATATAGCTTATTTTCAAGATGGCAACCATATTTGTTCACCCAAAGCCAAGAGTATGATTTCAAAATGATGAATTATTAAGTTAATTTTAATTTATATATAATCTCATTACAAGCTCCTCTTTAGCGAGCAATTTTTTCAAGCACTGTATTTGTACATAGTGTATTAATTTATGGAAGCAGTATTCAACTGTCTGTCAGAAATTTCAAGGCAAAGGTAACGAAATGACTAATGACGACGAGTTAGCAATTTAACAGTAGTTAACATATGAAACGCTTATTTATTTACATAATTAATGATCGTCGTAGTTGAATTTAATGCTAGCGAATTATGTATTCTCTTTTTACCAAACACACATGCTTATATCAACAAGTTCACAGTATGTATTAAATGAACTTATATATGGTGAAGTGTCATGTCATTGTGAATGTCAATTTGATTACATGAGCTATATAACAAAAATAACAAAACATATGACATATAAACGAACATACAAACACTAACTCTGAAGAAATATTCGAACCTTTAGAACCGTTTAAAATCGTTTGTGTAGCACCTGCACACCCTAATGTACATGTGTTATATGTGTTTGCAAAATATTTGGGAAACTTGAGATATAGCAGATGGTGCTTAATTAAAATTTTTTAATTACAATATTTTTTGCCAAAAAAAAAATTATACTTAGTGATGCTCACGTAATATGTGCCGAAATGTGAATAAATTATGCATATAACCAATGCGTCATTAGATTTCTACTCTTCAAAGTCGGCATGATATATATTATTAAAGTGATATAAGTTTGCCTTTGTCATGATAATAATGCATCGTCACACTCTTGTCAGACTGATGAATGTGACGTTTATGCGATTTCTAGTTAGAGGGATCGCTGCGGTAGGCTGCTCTATTGGCGTAGTCATAGTTTCGTTGCATCTTTACCGACACTTACTACTCGTAGAGTTGAGCGTTTCTAAACGATTTAATTTAGCTTGACTTGACAGGCCAGCCCTTGTTTACGAATTTTGTAATTAAAATTTAAGTAACTTGCCGATAAGCTACAAGCTTGAAACTTGGAATATAGTTCAAAACCCGATGACAATGCAATAATAAGAAAAAACTCCGATAGGTTGCGCATGTATCGGAGATATTAAAAAAAATCGTATTTGTAGTCCAATTTGGCTCATAATTGGAAGAAATATTACATAGAGTCCGGTAGAGGTGACATCAAAATACTTTGGAGTTCGAGGAGGGACAAGCATTCATACAAATTTTCAGGAATGAGTCCTTGTAACAATGAGCCACTAAAGGAACTAAATAGAATGAGAAATAATAGGCTATTAAATAAAGACTAAAAACTTGAAAATAAAATAATTTAGAAAAAAAATTTTAAGCTAAACGGTTTTATTGAAAACAATACTTACACACGAAGTAATAATATTACTAAAAGCTAGAAAATAATTAGGTAGGTACTAGGTCCTAGTCACCACACTCCTCATCAATCTAGGCCGTTGATCAGACAATTAAATAAAAGCGTTGGCGCGTGACATTTCTAAAAATGTGAGGCGTAGCATAACCTGATTAAGATTCAGTTGGTCTTACTTATGACTATCAAAATAAATTTGTCGCGTTCAAGGCTTTTATTTAATTGTCTGATCAACGCCCTAGGTTTACTTTTGATCAGCTAGCTTTTCGGGTACTGAGCTTGGAGCACGAGTACCCCGGCATACATAAACATGTTAAAAAAATGTGTCTTTATCCTCTCAGCCATTTGAATGCCTTGCTGCTCACTTTGTAATTTATCTATAACTTTTGCTAATTTCTTGCCCTTCTATTTATATTTTTCGGCATATGCAACAGAACTTAATCAGAGACATTGGACTTACAGTACTGCGTTATTAGCAAATGGCTGTTTGGTTAGCGGCATCTGCCTTAACAGCGGGGGCCGTATCGTGACATACGATCTATGATCGATTGCCATTTTTAAATCACAACAGATTCGAAATGGTGGATCGGCTAAGTGAAATATATAAACCAAGGATAACGCGTACCCACTAGATCCATAATATATTATTTTTTTTTAACAGCTTGATAGTCTCATTTTTATCGCTTGAGCGAAAATAAGTTTTTCGTTATAGATCGTAAGTGACGATACGGTCTCAGTATAAATGCAGGTGTCTCGAGGTCAAAGTTAACTTATGAAGAAGTCAGTTTAAGAAACATGTCTTAGTGACCGTCGCCGTGTGTAACATTTGTAATTTTTTTTTCAATACTTAGAACTGTGCCGAAGACCTCAAAGCTTTCATAAATGGTGCTGAACAATAATCTGATGAAATTTCAAAAATTCGTAATATCTGAATAGCAATATAATATAATATAGATAAATTATTTATAGGGAATCGGTATAAGCGACATTTTCTATAGATCTCAAATAAATAATTGATAAGTAATCCCCAAATAAGATCGTTATGCCTATGAACCTCTTATCTTAACAAAAGGTTTAAGGTTTTACATTATATATACGACCGATTTTGGCCTTTCTTCAGACAAGATTGTATGCCATATACAAAAGCATTTGGGGGAATTTTACGCTTCTAACTGTTCAAATGAGGAACACGTTTGTACGGGATATATGTATGTATACTAACATGGGTCGATTTGTATGGACGAAAGTTAACCGATATAGCGCCGTCGATTTTTCAATAGGATTTGGCTCAGGAAAAAAATTTCCACTACGCATAACCAAAAAAATAATTTTCTAGCCTGCGAGAAAAAAATGGCGAAAGGGTAAATTTTTCGGCCAAAACACTCCCCAATACCAAAGAATATTTTTTTTTTTAAACTGTTGTAAAAACGTTGGCGATAACAGTTTTTATAAACAAAAATATTTTTTGGGCCTTGGAGAGTGTTTTGGTCGAAAAATTGACCCTTTCGTCACTTTTTTTTTCGCAGGCTGATAACAAAGACCCTCTTATCTGAACAACCAATTTGTATGGGATATATATTTTATATACGAGCGATCGTGATGATATCTTTAGATAAATATGTTTTTACGTACAACAAGATCTCGTGAAATTTAAAGCTTCTATCAAAATAAATTAAGAAGACATGAATAAAAATTCTCGTATTGGGAAAACCGTTTGTATAGGCGAATATGCTATAGTGGACCGATGTCAAATGTTTAACGGGACATTAAAATAAACACACTCAAGAACTTTCATAAAGATATCTCAAATATTGAGCCTATACAGACAAACGAACAGACTAACTAACTAACTTGACTCATCTCATTTTACTTATTGGGTGGTCTATCTCTTCTTCTTCAAGGACCTAAAATTTTCGATTTTGGGACCAAACTTAATACACCATTCAGTTTTATGAAAGGTATAAAAATCCACTTTGAACTCCGGATCTGCTAAACACACCTCAGTAATATCCCTTTTAAGTATGTATTTATGTACTGTACGGTGGCAGCCGCCGTAATATGATAGCAGCGTACTCCGCTTATAACGGTTCCTCCCATAAATTCAGAAAACAAAAATTCGGAAACACGTTTGTTCAGAAAACATTAGTCAGATAGCCAAAATTAAGAAGTCAAAATTCAGAAACAAAAATTCAGAAATCAATATTCAGAAGTAAATTTCAGAAGTAATTTTTGAGAAGTCAAAATTCAGAAAGTAATCAGACAGCACAGAAACATTAAATTTTGCGCAAAATGTTATTTTTTTTTCGCTGTCTGATTACTTTCTGAATTTTGACTTCTGACATTTTACTTCTGATTTTTTTTCAGCCTGGAACACGGCAACGTCGAAAGAAGACGTTTTATCCAATCGAATTATGAAATATGTATAATATCACCAAATTGAGTGAAGTCCGTACAAATAAATATACCGAAAGACGGCTAAACGTTATTCGAAGTGCCTTCGGAGGAAGGATAAGTTCGGGTGTAACCGGACATTACATACTCAGCTGAGAGCTTTGGAGACAAAATAAGGAAAATCACCACGTAGGAGGGTAACCCTGGAATGTGAACCTAGGGTAACCCTAGAATGTGTTTTTATGACATGGATATCAAATGGAAGGTATTAAAGAGTATTTGGTGGTAATGAGTATTTTAAAAGGGAGTGATCCTTAGTTCTATAGGTGGACGCCTTTTCGGGATATCGTTATAAAGGTGGATCAGGGTTGACTCTAGAATGGGTTTGTACAATATGGGTATCAAACGAAAGGTGATAATGAGTATTTTAAAAGGGAGTGGGCCTTAGTTCTATGGGTGGACGCCTTTTCGTGATATCGCCATAAAGGTGGACCAGCGGTGACTTTAGAATTTGTTTGTGCGATATGCGTATCGAATGAGAGGTGTTAATGAGTATTTTAAAAGGGAGTGGGCCTTAGTTCTATAGGTAGACGCCTTTTCGGGATATCGTTATAAAGGTGGATCAGGGTTGACTCTAGAATGGGTTTGTACAATATGGGTATCAAACGAAAGGTGATAATGAGTATTTTAAAAGGGAGTGGGCCTTAGTTCTATGGGTGGACGCCTTTTCGTGATATCGCCATAAAGGTGGACCAGCGGTGACTTTAGAAATTGTTTGTGCGATATGCGTATCGAATGAGAGATGTTAATGAGTATTTTAAAAGGGAGTGGGCCTTAGTTCTATAGGTGGACGCCTTTTCGGGATATCGTTTTAAAGGTGGATCAGGGTTGACTCTAGAATGGGTTTGCACAATATGGGTATCAAACGAAAGGTGATAATGAGTATTTTAAAAGGGAGTGGGCCTTAGTTCTATAGGTGGATGCCTTTTCGAGATATCGCCATAAAGGTGGACCAGGGATGCCACTAGAATGTGTTTGTACGATATGCGTATCAAATTAAAGGTATTAATGAGGGTTTTAAAAAGGAGTGGCCCTTAGTTGTATATGTGAAGGCGTTTTCGGGATATCGACCAAAATGTGCACCAGGGTGACCCAGAACATCATCTGTCGGGTACCGCTAATTTATTTATGTATGTAATACCACTAACAGTATTCCTGCCAAGATTCCAAGGGCTTTTGATTTCGCTCTGCAGAAATTTTCCATTTTCTTCTACTTAATATGGTAGGTGTCACACCCATTTTACAAAGTTTTTTTAAAGTTATATTTTGCGTCAACAAACCAATCCTTTACCATGTTTCATCCCTTTTTTCATTATGGCATTTTTTTCATTTTTCGTAATTTTCGATATCGAAAAAGTGGGCTAAGTTCATAGTCGGATTTCGGTCATTTTTTATACCAAGATAAAGTGAGACAGACGGTCGACTGTGTATAAAAACTGGGCATAGCTTCAACCGATTTCGCCCATTTTCACAAAAAAACAGTTACCGTCATAGAATCTATGCCCCTACCAAATTTCACAAGGAATGGTAAATTTTTGTTCGACTTATGGCATTAAAAGTATTCTAGACAAACTAAATGAAAATGGGCGGAGCCACGCCCATTTTTTAAATTTGCTTTTACTTTTGTATTTTGTTGCATTATATTATTACTGGAGTTGAATGTTGATGTAATTTACTTATATACTATGTTTAACGCATTGACGCAAATGCGTATTTCAATATTAATTCATTTATTGAATTTAAACTCTTAAAGCTAACAATGGGAACTTAAACGCTGATACTTCACACAGCAAATATATATAAAATGGAAATATAACTAATTCCACAACGGAACGAACATTTTTACGAAATGAATTTAAATAGTGAATTTGAAAGGTAGGATTCGGAATTTTGATCCGTCTTGCGGCCGCGCAAGGGCTAGGTTAGGTTCGAGAACCAATCTCACGCAAGGGTGGGGATGACCGCGCAAGGGTTAGGCTAGTTTAGGGGAATACCGCAGCGCAAGTGCTATCTCGGTTGCTTTTATATAGAAAGATATAACTTACGATTTTTGGGATGATACTTCCTTTGTTGTTCTCATGGATTTGGAGGTGACGTCGGTGCTGATGGTTGTACTCGCTCCTACGTTGTTAATTCGATGCAAGTTTTTTCCAAAAAAGGTAGATGATGTTGGTTGCTGGTAGATGTTCGGTGTTCCACGAAACAAGAGAGCGAGTTAATGCATTGCACTGGTATTTATAACATGGGTTAGTGATGGAAAGCAATTCCAACACTGTTGACTGGAAGCACTGGATGGCAACTCCAGTCTACTCTACCGCCAGGGTTGTATGAACGCAAGTCATAACTAGTGAAGTGAACGCAAGTCACTTGGAGACGTGATCGCAAGTCACGGATGGGTGGTTAGGTGAACGCAAGTCACGGAACCGTTGCCTATTTAAGTGAACGCAAGTCACTTAAACATACTGTAAAGATATTAAATTTTTTGTTAAAATTTGACTTTAAAGTAGGCGTGCTCTTCATCCGATTTTGTTAATTTTTATTTGGCGCACATACAGTAATAGAAGTAACGTTCACAACAATTTCATCATGATATCTTCAACGACTGCCAATTACAGCCTGCAAAACTTTTAAATTTCCTTCTTTTAAAAGTGGGCGGTGCCACGCCCATTGTCCAAAATTTTGCTAATTTTCTATTCTGCGTCACAAAGTCACCCACCTACCAAGTTTCATCGCTTTATCCGTCTTTGGTAATGAATTATCGCACTTTTTCGAAATTTTCGATTTCGAAAAAGTGAGCGTGGTTATAGTCCGATTTCGTTCATTTTAAATAGCGATCTGAGATGAGTGCCCAGGAACCTACATACCAAATTTCATCAAGATACCTCAAAATTTACTCAAGTTATCGTGTTTACGGACAGACGGACGGACGGACGGGCGGACATGGCTAAATGAATTTCTTTTTTCGCCCAGATCATTTTGATATATAGAAGTCCATATCTATCTCGATTAGTTTATGCCGTTGCGGATTACCGTTATGCTGTCCTTTCGGACAAATGACTACTGAGAGGGGGAGATCTGTGGAAAGGGAGCTTATTAACTTAATGCTTAAGATGATGCGGTATCAACCAAGTAAGCCCCTTCCAACCTTTGATTCGGGGGGATGGTATAATGGTGTGAAGATGATAGCGTGCGACAACATCGCGACCTTGCGGTGGCTGGAGGAAGTGGTTCCAAACCTCCAAAGGCAAGGCACGAACGCGCGAATTGAGGTGGTGGATAAAGCGCAAATCTCCACGGTACCGAAAGTTAAGGTATGGACACCATGCGTGATGAAGTCGGAGGATACACTGCGACTTCTGCAGAATCAGAATCCGAACATACCGACACAGGATTGGAAGGTACTTACTGTATCTCGGCATACCGAGGATGGTCAGTTCTACATCTTCCAAATAAACAAGCAGGCGGAGGATATTTTGTACACGCAGCTTGGTAAAATGTCCTTTGGCACTGGCAAAATTTACATGCGACTCAGGAAAAGAAGTCCCGAGGATAAAAACCCTAACACGCTAGAGGTGGGCGAAGTCGAAAAGGACTCAAAAGCCTAAGGGAAAAAAGACAGGTGGAGGTCCCCGACGTCACCACGAACGTGCTAGAAGAGGACCAGCCGCTAAATAGTGCTGTGACTCGCACAGAGGAACACCCTGCACAACAGTCACGAGAGGCTGAAGGGGACCTCGAATACTCTAAAACAAAAGGGCAAGGGGAGGACGACGACGTCAAGACGAAGGTGCTGGAGGGGGACAAACAGCCCAATTGTGCTGCGAGTCCTACAGATAAACCTCCAACACAGTAAAGTGGCGTCGAACGAACTCCTCCTAACCCTTGAGGAGGGTTCGTTTGACGTGGCGCTAATCCAGGAGCCGTGGCTCTCATCGGGAGGAAAGGTTTCTGGACTTAGCGCGCGCGGGTTTGGCGTTTACTACGCGCAAACGGAAGGACGGGTGCGAGCTGTAGTAATGGTAAGGAAACAGCTGCATTCATATATGTTGCCTAATTACACCACTGAGGATCTCGTAGCGGTGGCCGTTGAGCAAAAGAATAAGCAGGCATTTATCCTGGCGTCCTGATACATGGCCCATTCTGCGGAGGTCCCACCGATGGAGTGCAAAAGGCTAGTACAGGAGGAAGGGCGCAAAGGGCGGTTGGTCATAGGCGCAGATGCAAATACGCACCACAATGCGTGGGGAAGAGCAGATACGAACGAGGGAGGCGAATCTCTGTTTTGTTACATCCTGCAAACCAATTTGCAGATATCCAACAGGGGAAATGTCCCTACATACATTGGTCCAACATCCAGCAATGTTCTGGATATTACATTGAGCTCCGAGCGTGATATATCAAGGTATGATTGGATGGTTCTTGATAGACCATCCTTCTCCGAACATGCGTATATCAGCTTCAACATCCCCCTAAATAGGGTAGAGAAGGGAGGAACCTTTAGAAACCCTAGGTCAACGAACTGGACTAAATTCCAGGAACATGTAGAAACAAAACTGGGACAACCCAAAGAGGTTGCTAATGTAGAGGAACTGGAAGAGTCGAATGAATTCCTAACAAGGACGTTTATGACTGCGTATAACAAAGCTTGCCCTCTAAGAAGATTCAGAGGAAAAGCAAAGCCACCATGGTGGAGCAATGAGCTGAGACTTCTAAGAAGACAGGTAAAAGAAATGTTTAAGCTCGCAAAGACCGCGGAAAGCGAAGCGTGTCGGGACGAGTACAGGGATCTACTGAGGATCTACAAGCGTGAAATTACCAGGGCGAAGAGAAACTCATGGAAAGGTTTCTGTACGGACATAGAGTGTTCCAGCGAAACAGCCCGGTTGAAAAAAGTCCTAGCAAAGGGAAACATAGTCCAGGGACTAATAAAGAAAGAGAACGGGGAATGGTCACGTAATAGTGAGGAATCCCTTGAGGTGCTTCTCGATACACATTTCCCATCGGGAGACGGTTTAGAGGAGCCAGCAGACATCACTCACACTTCGATCACGGAGCTAGTAGTGCCGGGCTTGGTGACAGATACCAAGATCGAATGGGCAGTGAAGACGTTTTCTAAGTTTAAATCGCCAGATCCAGATGGTATATTCCCGGCCATGCTACAAGTCTCAAGTAGGGCGGTCGTGGAATGGCTTACAATAATATTCGATAGGTGCATACGACTGAATCATGTACCGCACTCTTGGAGAACTGCTCGTGTAGCTTTTCTACCAAAGGCGGGGAAGATCGGTCACGTGTATCCCAAAGACTATAGATCCACTAGCTTATCATCATTTCTGCTCAAAACCTTTGAGAGGCTGATAGATGTGTACATAAAGTTCAACGTGGATGAAAAGCTGCTCTCCACAACACAGCATGCGTACACCAAAGGTAAGTCGGTAGACACCGCATTGCATAGGGTGGTAATAAGCATAGAGAAATCCCTGGAATATAAGGAGTCTCCTCTAGGAGTCTACTTGGACATTGCCGGGGGTTTCAATAATGTTGCAAAATGGGCGATTATGGATGGTCTTAATTACATTAAAGTACATCCTGCCTTAATCAGATGGATCGGCTGCATGTTAAATTGCAGAAAGATTACATCACAATGGGGATTGTACGAGGCCACGAAATCAGTGGACAGAGGCACGCCGCAGGGACGGGTGCTATCACCTCTACTGTGGACGCTGGTCATCAACCAACTGCTCAGGCAATTCGATGAGGGACCCGTAAAACTTACGGCTTACGCAGATGACGTTGCAATTGTCATAAGTGGAAAGTGCCTTCCAAAGATTAGTTCTTTGATGGATCGGGCGCTTCGCGATATTCATACTTGGGCATCGAATGTCGGGTTGAAAGTCAATGCGGAGAAGACGGATATGGTCTTGTTTACAAAGAGGTACAAGGTCCCAAATTGGACCAGGTCTAAGTTAGGAGGGGTGACCTTACAGGAGAAATCTTGCACAAAATATTTAGGAATCATCCTAGACAGTAAGCTGTCATGGAAGCTCAACGTGGAGGAGAGGGTCAAGAAGGCCTCAACGGCACTCTATGCATGTTAAAGAATGCTGGGGTGTACGTGGGGCCTATCGCTCTCTCTTTCTCATTGGGTTTTTACAGCGATTTTAAGCCCTATTCTATACTATGGAGTTCTTGTTTGGTGGAAAGCCGCACAAAAAACAACATACCTCAAAAAATTAGAGGGGGTATGCAGACTATCGATGCTTAGCATTACGGGAGCCCTGAAAACAACCCCGACGGCTGCACTGTATGCCATTTTGCACATCCCACCTGCAGACCTGGTAGCAAAGAACAAAGCGTTAACGACCGCAACCAGGCTCGGCGCTTCGGGGCAGCTTGAATGCCGACCATATGGCCATAGTAGTATAGCGTCATCAATCACAAGACGAACAGACTACATGATTCCCTATCTGCGCTTCGAGGGAGATCTTAAGGCCACAATAGAGGTGGACGGTTGGCACAAGTGTGCACAAATGGCGGACGAGGCGATACATGTGTACACCGATGGTTCCAAAGTAGTGGAAGGAGTAGGGTCTGCGGTATACTGCGCTGATCCGGAAATAAGCAGATCCTACAGGCTGCCGGATTACTGTAGCGTTTTCCAAGCGGAAATATTAGCCGTAACCAAAGCAGTAGAAACCCTGGAAGAGAATAGCTTAAGCTGCAACCGTGTTAACTTTTATATTGACAGTCAAGCAGCAATTAAGGCATAATCTCGCATAGCACAGCATCTAAATGCGTGTTAGAGTGTAAACAGTCTCTGGAGAGAATCGGGACAGGGAGAAGCACATCTATATTGGGTCCCAGGGCATATGGGAATAGATGGGAATGAAAAAGCGGACGAACTAGCTAAAAAGGGCGCATCCCTTGAAGCTTGCTCCGTAGATGTCCCAATTAGATTGGGCGAGATTAAGCGAAGTCGAGAGGTGCACATGATCGACCAACCGGGAAAGGCTTGGGTTCAAGCGCGGGGCTGTAAAGTGTCGAAGATTATGTGTAGGTCTTACAACCTTAGACTAACACAGTTGCTCCTATCATTAAAAAGAGAGGACTGTAGACTCATGACGGGTATTCTGACTGGACACTGCCTTCTGGCGTCACATGCCTTTAAACTAGGCTTGGTCAGTGATATCAGATGTAGGAAGTGCGGGTTGGAGGAGCAAACGATCGAGCACGTTCTGTGCTCTTGCCCTGCACTTGCTAGGCTAAGACTCCAGCTATTAGGAGTGATACAGCTGTCAGATCTAGAAGCAGCAAGTGGATTAAGTCCTAGGAAGCTTCTAGTATTTGCCAAGAGGATGGAGTTATTTTATAACATAGGTCCTGGTTTTTGATAGGGTTTTTCAGTTTGGTCGTTAAAACAAACTTCTGGTAACACTACGGACTCAATCAGTTTATGTGAGGTCCTCATGGACAGGCCAGTTCAACCTACCTACCTACCGTTATGCGAACAAAATTAATATACTCAGTGAGCTCAGCTGAGTATAAAAACGAACAGGCAATAACAAAAACAAAACTGCAGCAATTTTTAGCTGGCGGCAAGGCGAATTCAGTACCAGGTATTGTTATCCGAACAGCTGATTGCTTCTTCTTAATAATTTTCCATACAGCGCCGTTTACTTTAATATGTAAGTTAATCTAAATGCATTAAAATTGTCTTTTGATTTGACATTCTTCTGCACGGCGAATTGGTTGAATCCGCTTTGCCACCACCTGGTATAGATTCGCCTTGGCTGGAGGCGAGCATATTGGAAACGGAAGATAAAATATAAACACTTCGTTTTTTTAACAGTTTTATTTAGGTAGACTTGACAGGCTTCACGGCTCCGTTGTAAACGAATTTTTTAATTAAAATTTAAGTAACTTTACGATAAGCTACAAGCTTAAAACTTGGAATATAGTTCAGAACCCGATGACAATGCAAAATTATGAAAAACACTCCGATAGGTGACGCATGGATCGAAATATTTCAAAAAATCGTATTTGTGCTCCGATTAGTCTCATATTTGGAACACATATTACATACATGAATAGAAAGCGACATATGAAAAAAGTCGCCACCAGGTGGCGCAAGGATAGAGATATTAAAAATATTCGTATTTGTGGTCCAATTTGGCTCACATTTGGAAAAAACATTCCATACAGTCCGGTAGAAGTGACATCAAAATATCTTGGAGTTCGAGGAGGGACAAGCATACGTGGCGCTGAGTCGAATAAAGTATTTGGAAGGATTATGTGACCTAGATTGTAAAAAATTGTCAGGAAAGAGTCCTTGTAACACTAAATGAACTAAATAGAATGAGAAATAATAGGCACCTAAATAAATACTAAAAACTTGAAAATAAAATAATAAAAAAAAAAAATTTTAAGTTAAACGGTTTTATTGAAAACAATACTTACATGAAGTAATAAAAATATTAAAAGCCAGAAAATAATTAGGTAGGTCTTAGGTACTAGTCATCAATAAAAGCGTTGGACGCGTAAAATTTCTATTGGTAGTCATAAGTAAGACCAACTGAACCTTAATCAGGTTATGCTACGCCTCTCATTTTTAGAAATTTGACGCGCCCAACGCTTTTATTTAATTGTCTGATCAACGGCCTAGATTGATGAGGAGTGTGATGACTAGGACCTAGTACCTACCTAATTATTTTCTAGCTTTTAGTATTATTATTACTTCATGTAAGTATTGTTTTCAATAAAACCGTTTAACTTAAATATTTTTTTTATTAATTTTCTTATTATTGTAAATTCATTTGAAAAATATAAACGCGAAATGATTCAATTAATTACATGCCTGCTATTGCACACAATTTGAAATTTTAGATTGTACTACTTTTTCTTTATACATAGGTAGGTGGAATGGCTGCGACCCCGGTCGCCCAAGTAGCTATTTAAAGCCGTTTTGATGCCATGTAACTCGTCTAAAAACCTACGGAATGTTATGGTCAATGTATTACAACCAGCCAGAGTTGTTGATAAAATTAAGAATATCGGGATTGCTATCACAGGTAACCCTTTGAGGTCTTCTAGAAACGGGGTTCCAAGGAACCTGAGCCGAGCTCTAGCCGGAGTCGGGCATTTACACATAAAGTGTTCTACTGTCTCCCTTGCAGCTTTTGCAGTATTCGTTATACGGAAAGCCCATCTTTTCCGCATGCGTACCTACTGGCCAATGACCGGTGCAGACTGCTATCAGTTTGCGTGTGTTAGCCCTTGATTTGCTCAGAAGACTTCTCGTCCTCTTTCCATCATAGGTTGGCCAAATGGATTTTGATATTGTACAGGTCGTGATGTTATTCCACTTTGTTTGTGCTTTCTTCAAGTAGAAGCTTTGGATATTCCCATTGGCTACTGCTAAGGGTATGCCTATTTCGACACTGGTTATTACCTCGTTCATCTGCGATGAGCCCCTGCGTGCTAGCTCGTCGGCCTTCTCGTTACCCTCAATCCCCCTATGACCCGTGACTCAGATAACGCGTAGTTCTAGATTGGTGGATAACTGGGATATGAGTCGCTTACAAGCCCACACTAATTTTGATTTAATGTGTGGAGAGGAAATCGCTTTTATCGCTGCTTGGCTATC
This sequence comes from Eurosta solidaginis, assembly GCF_040869045.1. Taxonomy (NCBI): domain Eukaryota; kingdom Metazoa; phylum Arthropoda; class Insecta; order Diptera; family Tephritidae; genus Eurosta; species Eurosta solidaginis. The sequence goes on along the minus strand of NC_090319.1, from coordinate 320,711,348 downwards.
CGACAGGATGCAAACTTTACCAGCTATATTCAAGCCCTCCAGTGATTCGCAGGCTTACCAAATCGCGAGGATTTCTGCTTGAAACACGCTGCAGTGCGATGGGAGTCTGAATGATGCAGACAAATCTAGGGACTCAGAGAAGACTCCGGCCTCCACTCCCGATTCCATCTTGGAGCCGCCAGTATAGATTTGGATGTCATCCCTTATGCCCGGGTTTCTCTTCCACTCGTTGCTGCTTGGAATGGCGGTATTACAACCGTACTCAAACTTCAGTTTGCGAGGGTAGTAATCTGTCTCGGTACTACATGTACCATCCGGAAGTTTATATAGGATACTACTAAGCCCTTGCTGAATATCCTCCCAACACCCAGACTCCCTGAGTCTCAGTGCGGTTTGTGACGATGTACAAAGTATATGCAAGTCGATCGGATGCAGGTGCAAAATGGGGTCTAAATCAGCTGTGGGGAAAGTGCGTCCGGCCGCTATGGCACCAACACACGCAGTGCGCTGGAGATTGTAGCTCTTACTTAGAGCTTCCCACCAGACTATGGACCCATAGGTAAGCACCGGTCGCATTCTTTATACATAATTCCTTCCAAACAAATTAACGTTTCTCAATTTTGAGAAAAATTTTTTTTCTGTCCTGTGATTACTTTCTGAATTTTGACTTCTGAAATTTGACTTCGGCAATTTGACTTCTGAAATTATACTTCTGAGTTTTGACCTCTGAATTTTATATTTCTAAGCAAAAGGCTTCTGACTAATGTTTTCTGAAAAAATGTGTTTCTGAGTTTTTGCTTTCTTAATTTATAGGGGGCACCGCTTATAACACCGAAGTTCAGTGATCTTGTCCCAGACAAACAACATCAAAAAATTGTTTCAATTAGAAGTGAGCTGGCAAACACTCCGTATGTATTTCAGCCATGAAAAGCGTCTCAGTAAAAGTTCATCTACTTTACAGAGTCGTCATAAAACGGACCTACAAAATTTAAAAGGAGCACAATGCAAATTAGGAGCGAAGCTCTGCCTTAATCTTCACAGAAGTAAATCGCGCCAAGCATTTTTTTTTTTCTATTATATATATATATATATATATATAAAGGGTGGTCCTTACTAATCGGGTATGCAAAACTTTCCTGTCCAAACCCTTCAACCTGTAGTGGCAAGTTCCAAAATATCACATACAAATTTTTATTCCGATTGGAGTTAATTCAGGATTAAGTTAAGAATTCTCTATGAGGACCCTAAAATTGAAAATAATTGATTTTTTAACATTTTTAAATTTTGGTTGAGATTAGTATGGTGAAAGAGTGTTGCACAGCGGTTCGAGCTCAAATTACGTTATCAGGACTCAGTATCTTAAAGTATGAGCTCTAACCACTGTGCGACACCCCTTAAGCGGCACCGATCAGAATCGAAATTTGTATATGGTATCGCTTACTATAGTATTATCAATTTGGGTATTACAAAGAAAATAAATTCAAATTTTTTGTATTTCCATTCGTAACTTTGACCCCTGCGCGGCACCCCTTAAACGACTCCAATCGAAACCAAAATTAATGTGTGATATGTTTGTATCACCGTTTGAACCACCCTAGTGCACATTTTTATATAGACTCAAAGCATACGAAAGTTTTTTTTGCGTAAGCAGTAAAAGTGAAGAGTTAAGACAAGAATTTGCATTTCGTGTCTTATCTATTTGGGAAAATAAAACGACGTCTCACGTCACAGCTATAAAATCAGGATAATAGTCGTATACAAATATTTATATATTACTGTGTAGAAGGGAAACACATTATAAAGTATGAAGGATCAACAAAATGCAATCAGTAACAAAAATAAATGGAAGAAAATTGAGAAGGGAAATGTAGCTGGAGTGTAATCAAAGCATCTACAGGTTAATCAATCGTACCAACTTCCCGACAGATGCAACGTCTTCCAGGTGGAGGTCTGTGCCATATAGAGACAAGCCAGACTGTTCCAGGATAGTATAGTTCCAGACATCATTGTAACAATTTTTGTCGACCGCCATTTGTGCGGATGTGTTGAGTCTCACTTGCGTCCATAAGGCACTTAAATATCTCCCTTTGCTGGATACCGGGCTACAGAGATATTGCAGGGAATAAATTTGCCTATGATATGACGAGGAAAGGTTCTGGACATCCCTGTACGAAGCGAACATCTCTGTACGACCACCGCTGAATTATCTCCCACTAAAAATCAAGACATATGATATGAGGCAACGGACTTGCTGTGGAATGATTTCGAGTGCTCAAGTTTCTTATGACGTATTTGGATAGAAAAGTAATAAACTTTCTTCTCAAGCTAAACAAATATACATGAACTTACGTGTGTCATCACAGGTCAATGCGCTATAACATCAATGCTTCAATGCTGGCGCACACCACCAAACTCCCTCTGCAGAAGCTGTCAGGATGAGAAGATGAGTCGACAAATCACTTACTCTACCGATATTTAACATTGCAAACCAGATTACTCAGATTTCTGTTCGCACGGTTTTCCGACAGTCTGTTATAGTTTGAGAAAATTGATCTTTCGCTCCCACTTAAACTCATCAGAGAAAGCAAGTGGTTCGTTGAGGACCACTAGGAAGTAATCTGATTGGACGAATGTGCCGCCACCTGGTACTCACTGAGGTCACTCACCATGGACAAAAATGTGTCAAGAGTGTGGAAGATTGGAAAATTTCCACGCATTCAACAGGCAACAAAAATATCGACTGCATTCTAATTTGGTTTTCAACTTTACTTAGTACAGTAGTTCATCAAGAAGTGTTCTGGAATGCAAAAAAGCATTGGAAAAACTTCGCTCAGGCCGGACCAAACATCTATACTGGGTTCGCGGTCATAAAGGTAAGATCATAGAAGATAACGAAAAGGCTGATGAGTTGGCAAGGGAGAGTGCAACACTCGCTGAATCGACAATAGACGTCCCAATCCGTTTGCGAGAAATCAAAAATAGATAGGAGTTGCATATCCATCAAGCATGAAAGGCGTGGACAAAATTGCGGGACTGCAAAATTTCTAAGATTATGTGCAAAGCCTATGATGTTATACTCATAAAGTGGTTCATATCTCTAAAGACAGACTCACGATCGGTATACTAACTGGACACTGCCTCCTTCTGGCGTCACATGCTTATAAGTTAAGCCTCGTTAGGCGTAGGAAGTTGGAGCTGCAGAAAAAATGGTTGAGCAAATTCGTTGTTCGTGTCCTGGGCTCGCTAGGTCAGGGCTCCAGTTATTAGGGGCGACAGAGTTGCCAGATCTCCGGCAGCAATTAAGCTTGGTTCTAAAAAACTTCTAGTACTTTCCAAGAGGACGGAGTTATTCTAAGACAAAAGTCCTGACACTTCGTTGGGGTTCTTCCGTTTGGTCGGACACTATATACACATTCAATCTATGTGAGGTTTTATGGACTGGCCAGTTCAACCTAACCCAACCAAGCACATCACTATCAAATCATTCTGAACAAAAAGTTCCACTCTGGGCTGAGTCCCTTTCGACGAACAAATATCAAGCTCTATAAGTCTCTACTCATACTTGTCCTCATCTATGGCACGGAATCATAAACGGTGTTGGAAGGAGATAAGATGGCTCTTGAGAAACACGAGGGAAAAGTTCTGTATGTGCTTTAGGCAGACAAGGATTCGCTGGCAACGTCATGTTATAAGAATGAAAGAAGGCGCTGTGGCTCAGAAGTACTCCTACCCGCAGTCGTACCTAAAAGCAGAGGAAGTGCATATCTACACTGACTTGAGAAGCAGAAGCCAGTAATCGTGAAACAGGGATAGCTTTCAACTCTTGTTTCGCAACTGTCAAAATCGTTCAGGCTGTCAAGCGTCAATCGATAATGAGAAATGATGGATTTAAAACAGACACATCTGGCAATAATACAATAAGTCTTATTGATTAAAATTTTGCCATAAATTTTAATTTAAAAAAGCTAAAGAGCATTTTTGTTATGAGATCTTCGCATGTTTTTTGCCATCTCTACAGTACAAAAAAATTAAAACTATTTCAATTTAAAAGCATTGATTAAAGGTTATGAATTATTCATAAAATTTTTAATAACAAATATGTGCATAAGTTTGTCGATATAACGTGGCATTATCGTACATATCATTTAAAAAGTTTACGAGTAAGCAAATGGTCGCATGCCAGTATAATTAGCCGTAAACCGCAAAAACCTCAATGGCACACTTCATCATTCGTATGACGTATAACATGACAAAAGGCCGGACACCGGCCCGCTGGGCTCTGATTGAATGTAAACAATTTGTTGAACTAGCAAAATATATTAGTAACTACCATACATATATACGTTGTACATACATATATGTATGCAGTTATAAGGTGTTGACTTGCTTGGAGGCTATGCATAAATTGAGTGCCAAGTATGGGGATTATAGTTTTGGTGAACAAATTTAAATTACTCACATTTTCTATTTAAAATGTTTAAATGCGGGTATGTACTCTAATGACATTATTATTATGTCAATATCATTAAGGCTAATTGCAGGTATATAAGTATGTATGTTTGTAATACTTATGCACATGGGGGTATACAAATGTGCTGACATTTTGATCTTGTCTCAAATTTTGAGTTATTTCTCTTTAATTATGTAGTAACGATTCCATCTATAAACTAATTTAAATTAATAGAGGTATTCTCGGGTATCACTGGTGAAACATAAACACATGGGAAAGAGTCTCTCTTTTAGCCGTCGTTGATACAACTTTTTGAACCAGAATTATTTGATGTTGTATGGAACGATGCCGTAATACGAAGGACACATGCGGATGGTCTTTCGGTTCAAATATCTAAGTCATTAGGTATGGCGTGTGATGCTGCCATTCCCAGAGGTCACGCAAAAGTATATTGGTGGAACGAGGAAATAGCGGAGGCGCGTAGAAAATGCAACGGAACGGCGAAGGGCACAGAGGGCACACTAGTCGCCACGATATGATGAGTTACACAATACCTACATAGTCCAAAGAACGACGTTTAAAAATACTATAAACAAGTAAGGAAGGTTAAGTTCGTGTGTAACCGAACATTAAATACTCAGTTGAGAGCTATGGTGACAACATAATTGAAAATAACCATGCAGGAAAATGAACCTGGGTAACCCTGGAATGTGTTTGTATGACATGTGTATCAAATGAAAGGCATTAAATAGTACTTTATGAGGGAGTGGGCCATATTTCTATAGGTGGACGCCATTTAGGGATATCGCCATAAAGGTGGATCAGGGTTGACTCTAGAATTTGTTTGTACGATATGGGTATCAAATTAAAGGTATTAAGGAGGGTTTTAAAAGGGACTGGTGGTAGTTGTATAGGTGTTCGCCTTTTCTCTAGAATACGTTTGTACGATATGGGTATCAAATGAAAGGTGTTAATGAGTATTTTAAAAGGGCGTGGGCTTAGTTCTATAGGTGGACGCCCTTTCGAAATATCGTCATAAAGGTGGACCAGGGATGACTCTAGAATGTGTTTGTATGGGTATCAATTAAAGGTATTAATAAGGGTTTTAAAAGGGAGTGGTGGTAGTTGTATAGGTGGTCGCCTTCTCTCTAGAATACGTTTATACGATATGGGTATCAAATGAAAGGTGTTAATGAGTATTTTAAAAGGGCGTGGGCTTAGTTCTATAGGTGGACGCCGTTTCGAAATATCTTCATAAAGGTGAACCAGGGATGACTCTAGAATGTGTTTGTACGATATGGGTATCAAATTAAAGGTATTAAGGAGGGTTTTAAAAGGGACTGGTGGTAGTTGTATAGGTGGTCGCCTTTTCTCTAGAATACGTTTGTACGATATGGGTATCAAATGAAAGGTGTTAATGAGTATTTTAAAAGGGCGTGGGCTTAGTTTATAGGTGGACGCCTTTTCGAGATATGGCCATAAAGGTGGACCAGGGGTGACTCTAGATTGTGTTTGTACGATATGGGTATCAAACGAAAGGTGTTAATGAGTATTTTAAAAGGGAGTGGTGGTAGTTATATAGGTGGTCGCTTTTTCGAGATATCGCCCTAAACGTGGACCAGGGGCGACTATAGAATGCGTTTGTACAATATGGGTATCAAATCAAAGGTGTTAATGAGTACTTTAAAAGGGCGTGAGGCTTAGTTCTATAGGTGGAAGCCTTTTCGAGATATCGCCATAAAGGTGGACCAGGGGTGACTATAGAATGTGTTTGTACGATATTGGTATCAAGTTAAAGGTATTAATGAGAGTTTTAAAAGGGAGTGGTGGTAGTTGTATATGTGAAGGCATTTTCCAGATATCGACCAAAATGTGGACCAGGGTGACGCAGAACATCATCTGTTGGATACCGCTAATTTATTTATATATTTAATACCACGAACAGTATTCCTGCCAAGATTTCAAGGGTTTTTTATTTCGCCCTGCAGAATTTTTTCATTTCATTCAACTTAATATGGTAGGTGTCACAACCATTTTACAAAGTTTTTTCCAAAGTTATATTTCGCGTCAATAAACCAATCAAATTACCATGTTTTATCCCTTTTTTCGTATTTGGTATAGAATTATGGCATTTTTTTCATTTTTCGTAATTTTCGATATCGAAAAAGTGGGCGTGGTCATAGTCGGATTTCTTTCATTTTTTATACCAAGATAAAGTGCGTTCAGATAAGTATGTGAACTAAATTCAGTAAAGATATGTCGATGTTTGCTGTAGTTATCGTGTTAACGGCCATGCCGAAGGACAGACGGACGACCGTGTATAAAAACTGGGCGTGGCTTCAACCGGTTTCGCCCATTTTCACAGAAAACAGTTAACGCCATAAAATCTATGCCCCTACCAAATTTCAAAAGGATTGGTAAATTTGTGTTCGACTTATGGCATTAAAAGTATCCTAGACAAATTAAATGAAAAAGGGCGGAGCCACGCCCATTTCGAAATTTTTTTTAATTTTTATATTTTGAGGCACCATATCATTACTGGAGCTGAATGTTGACATAATTTACTTATATACTGTAAAGATATTAAATTTTTTGTTAAAATTTTACTTTAAAAAATTTTTTTTTAAAAGTGGGCGTGGTCCTTCTCCGATTTTGCTAATTTTTATTAAGCGTACATATAGTAATAGGAGTAATGTTCCTGCCAAATTTCATCATGATATCTTCAACGAATGCCAAATTATAGCTTGCAAAAGTTTTAAATTACCTTCTTTTAAAAGTGGGCGGTGCCACGCCCATTGTCCAAAATTTTACTAATTTTCAATTCTGTGTCACAAGTTCAACTCACCTACCAAATTTCATTGCTTTATCTGGCTTTGGTAATGAATTATTGCACTGTTTCGGGTTTTCGAAATTTTCTATATCGAAAAAGTGGGCGTGGTTATAGTCCGATATCGTTCATTTTAAATAGCGATCTGAGATGAGTGCTCAGTAACTTACATACCAAATTTCATCAAGATACCTCAAAATTTACTCAAGTTATCGTGTTAACGGACGGACGGACGGACGGACATGGCTCAATCAAATTTTTTTTCGATCCTGATGATTTTGATATATGGAAGTCTATATCTATCTCGATTCCTTTATACCTGTACAACCAACCGTTATGCAATCAAACTTAATATGCTCTGTAAGCTCTGCTCAATGAGTATAAAAAGAGCAAGAGAGCCTGCTTCAAGGAACTGATGGATAGTGCTGATCTTGATCCTTGGGGATTGGCTTACAGAATGGAGATGGCGAAAAATAAAGGGCGGAAATCAGAGCAACCTACATGCCTTACAAAGCTTTTTTTATCCGTCCACGATCCTTTTGAAAATCTTTTAAATAAAAGTGGGCGTGGTCTTTAACCGATTTTGTTAATTTTTCTTCAAAGCATTCCTTATAGTAAAGGCAACCTCTCTGCCGAATTTTGTTACGATAGGTTTAACGATTTTTGATTAATAATATTTGTAAAATTGGTTTTATCACAAGTGGGCGGTGCCACGCCAATTAAATTTTTTTTTTTTAATTTTTATCAAGAGTCTCAATATCAATCCACACGTCAAATTTCAACAGTCTAGGTGGCGGCCACCGTGCTGTGATGGTAGCTTGCTTCGCCTACCACACCGTATGCCCTGGGTCACACCCCGGGCAAAGCAACATCAAAATTTTAGAAATAAGGGTTTTCAATTAGAAGGAAATTTTTCTAAGCGGGGTCGCCCCTCGGCAGTGTTTGGCAAGCACTCCGGGGATATTTCTGCCATGAAAAGTTCTCAGTGAAAACTCATCTGCCTTGCAGTTGCCGTTCGGAGTGGGCATAAAACATGTAGGTCCCGTCCGGCCAATTTGTAGGGAAAATCAAGAGGGGCACGACGCAAATTGGAAGAGAAGCTCGGCCTTAGACCTCTTCGGAGGTTATCGCGCCTTTCATTTATTTTTTATTTTTTTAGGTGTATTATTTACTAAATAATCAGGTTTTTTGTGCTTTTCAAAATTTTATATATATAAAAAGTGGGCGTGGTTATCATCCGACTTGGCTCATTTTCAATGTCAATCTATTCTGGGTTCAGATAAGCTCGTGTACCAAATTTGATGAAGATATCTCAATATTTACTACAGTTATCGTTTTAACGGACAGACGGACTACGGACAGACGGACGGACAGACGGACGGACGGACGGACGAACATGCCTCAATCAAATTTTTTTTGCGATACTGATGATTTTGATATATGGAAGTCTGTGTCTATCTCGATTCCTTTATACCTGTACAACCAACCGCTCTCCAATCAAAGTTATAATACCCTGTGTACAAGTACAGCTGGGTACAAAAACTATTCTAAAATTGGCTTAGTATTCTCTGCTGCAACGTGCCGGTCCAAAGCATCGGGCCATGGCCATATACTTGAAAAAAAATAAAAATTGTGTACCTACATATGTATATTGTATGAACAATAGACGGTATCACATAAAAATGTTCCAAATGCTCCACCCTGAATTGAATCATTTACTGGTTCACTTTTTACTCCAGTGAGAAAATAATTCCTTTTTACACCCTGTGGAAGTCGCAATATTGAAAATTTCCCTACAAATTTCCTGTATCATTTAAATTTTTTTTTAGTGGCATTTTTTATGAAGTTCCGAACTAAGGACACATTTCAATTAACCTACGACGGCGCACTTAGGTGTTAGTAAGTTTTTTTTTACGCAGCATCCTGTACTGAAGTTATGCTATTGAAATGTCGGGTCCAATGAAAAATTATGCATGTTATTTTTGTCAAAGTAGGTATATTTAGCAGAGCGGTTATGCCTTTCATTATAAAAGTCAAATTTTAAATATTAGTTATGGCTTTTATAACATAAGTCAAGTTTTAATTGTTATTTTTGATTTCATTATAAAAGTTTAAAAAAAAGTTAAAAGATAAATTTACTATAATAGCCATAAATAACAGTTTAAATTTTACTTTTCATAGGTAAAAACTATGGTTAGCATTTTTTATAATTAATTTCTTTTTTGATACAAGCCAAAATAAAATATATTAATAACAAGTAAAGGTGTCTAAGTTCGGGTGTAACCGAATATTATATACTCAGCGTGAGCTTTAATTGTACATTTCATTTCAGATAAATTACTTTTCTTCATAACACCGCCCGTTTAAAAAAAAATGTCTCCCCATTTCCTCTTACAATAAAACTTGATAAGTGAAATATCATTGATTCAAAACTATTTTTTGTTAAGTTATAGCTTATTATTCTAGTCTACGACACTTTTAACTTTGTTTTATATCTAATTTCCCGTGGTCTTTAACCGATCTATTTTTAGTACAAATATTTTCTGCTATAAGGAAAATATGTGTACACAAATTCATTACGGGAGCTACGGCTCCCGAAATATAGAAAATTGCTTAGTCATAAAAGGGGCGGTGCCACACCCATTTTTTTTTAATTTGAAGTTTTTCCTATTGTTATAAATCCACTTGGGAAATGAAATACCATTGATATAATGCTATTTTTTGCAAAGATATAGCTTATTTTATTCGTCCACGATCCTTTAAAAAATCTTTTATATAAAAGTGGGCGTGGTCCTTAACCGATTTCGTTAATTTTTCTTCAAAGCATCCCGTATAATAAAGGCAACCTCTCTGCCGAATTTTGTTACGATAGGTTTCACGATTTTTGATTTATGATTAATAATATTTGTAAAATTGATTTTGTCACAAGTGGGCGGTGCCGCGCCCATTTTAAACATTTTTTTATATTTTTCTCAAGAGTCTCAATATCTGTCCACATGTCAAATTTCAACTTTCTAGGTGTATTACTTACTTACTTACATAATTGGCGATTAACCGTCTAAACGGTTATGGCCGTCCAACAAGGCGCGCCAGTCGCCTCTTCGCTCCGCCCACCGGCGCCAATTGGTCACACAAAGGGAGTTTAAATCGTTTTCCACCTGGTCCTTCCAACGGAGTGGGGGCCGCCCTCTACCTCTGCTTCCATAGGCGGGTTCCGATAGAAACACTTTCTTGGTCGGAGCATCATCTTCCATTCGCATAACATGGCCTAGCCAGCGCAGCCGCTGCGTTTTATTTCGCTGGACTATGTTCATGTCTGCGTATAGCTCGTACAGCTCATCATTAAATCTTCTTCGGTACTCGCCATCGCCAATGCGTAGAGGTCCATAAATCTTTCGAAAAACTTTTCTCTCGAACACTCCCAATGCCGCTTCATCTGCTGATGTCGTGGTCAATGCTTCTGCCCCATATAGCAGGACGGGTACGATAAGTGGCTTGTAGAGTATGATTTTCGTTCACCGAGAGAGGACTTTACTTTTCAATTGCCTACTTAGTCCAAAGTAGCATTTATTAGCAAGATTTATTCTTCACTGAATTTCAGTGCTGATGTTGTTGCTAGTGTTGATGCTGGTTCCCAAATAAACGAAGTCTTTTACTATTTCGAAATTATGGCTGCCAACAGTAGCGTGGTTGCCAAGGCGCATATGCGCTGACTCTTTGCTCGATGACAGCAAGTACTTCGTTTTGTCCTCATTCACCATCAAACCCATCTTTACCCCTTCTTTTTCCAGTTTGGAGTAAGCAGAACTAACGGCGCGGGTGTTTAGTCCGATGATATCAATGCCATCAGCATATGCCAGCAATTGCACGCTTTTATAGAATATTGTTCCAGTGCGGTTAAGTTCTGCAGCTAGTATAATTTTCTCCAGCATCAAATTAAAGAAATCGCACGATAGGGGGTCACCCTATCTGAAACCTCGTTTAGTTTCGAACGGCTCGGAGAGGACCTTCCCAATTCTTACCGAGCTGATGGTGTTGCTCAACGTCATTTTGCACAGCCGTATAAGTTTTGCGGGGAAACCAAATTCAGACATAGCGGCATATAGGCAGCTCCTTTTCGTGCTATCGAAGGCGGCTTCTAGGTGTATTATTTACTAAATAATCAGGTGGGCGTGGTTATCATCCGATTTCGCTCATTTTCAATACCAATCTATTCTGGGTCCAGATAAGCTCGTGTACCAGATTTGGTGAAGATATCTCAATATTTACTCAATTTATCGTATTAACGGGCGGACGGACGGACATGGCTCAATCACATTTTTTTCTATACTGATGATTTTGATATATGGAAGTCTATATCTATCTCGATTCATTTATACCTGTACAACCAACCCTTATCCAATCAAAGTTAATATACTCTGTGTGCAAAGCACGTTGAGTATAAAAATAATTACAAGGCACGATATGCTCCGAAGAGATTTTAGGCCGAGCTTCTCTTCCAATTTGCATCTTGCGCCTCTTCCTACAAATAAGCGGGACATGTCTTATGCCGACTCCGAACGGCATCTGCAAAGCAGACAAATTTTCACTGAGAAGCTTTTCATGGCAAAAATACACTCGGAGTGTTTGCCAAATCACATCCGAAATGCAACGATGCTTAGATACTTTTTTCTAGTTGAAAAAAAAAAACGTGTTTCTAAATTTGTTGTGTCTATTTGGCCGTGAATTGGGCCAATGATCTTTTTTGTGGTAGGAGAAGCATGCTACCACCACACCACGGCGACCGTATAAAATCCAAAAACAAAAGCTAAAACTAAACGGACAACGGACAAACGAGAGGGGGTTAGTTAAGTTTGAACTTTCCGCTCCACGAGGACTTCACATAGACTGAATCCGTGCAAGGTCCAGAAGAGTGAGAGGTTTGCTCAACGACCAAATTCTATCAGAATACCTTTGTTCAAAAATACTGGAAGCTTTTTATTACCTATGCTACTTACTGCTTTTAGATCTGATGGCTATGTCACTACTTATATTGGGAGTCTGAGCCGGACTCGAGCCCAATGAGGTTGTGATGGTTTCCTCCTGCAACCTGCACATCCAACAGCTGATATCATCGACGAGAGCTAATTTAAAAGCGGAAGGCATTGTTCAGTCAGAATACTCATCATGAGCCTACAGTCCTCTCTAACACCGCGCTTGAATCCACGCATTTCCTACTTGATCATTCGTATGAAGCTCTCGTCTTATATTAATCTCAGTAAATCCGAATTGCATATCTATGAGTACAAGATTCGGGCGAGGCTTTAGCTCATCCGATTTTTCATTGAATAGATGAAAATGATATTCAACAAAAAAATTTGGGTTTTTACATATTTCGAGATCATTTACTCTTTAAGATCGCGCCCATTTATGGATCGATTCAGATCTATTTCAGGATTTTTCCCGGATCAATTCGTAAATACTTTAGGATCATTTCGCATCTATTTTCGAATGACTTCAAAACTGTTTCGGGACTGTATTCGAGACTATTTTGGAATCCTCCTAGCACCGTTTCAGCATACTTTTCAGGACCATTTCGGAATTGTTTCGGGAGTACGCAGAATCATTTCTACATCTGTATAGGCGTGTTTCGGGATCTATTAATGACTCTCGTATAATTCTTTTCGGGGCAATTCAGGACCATTTTGAAATCGGGAACTTTAAGGCTATCTCTGGATCTATTTAAGACTTTTCCAGTATTACTTTGGGGTTTTTTACGGCAACTACTCGGAAGGTTTTTAGGATTATTTTGGAGCTAGTTTGGAAGCACCTCCCAGGACCATTTTGAGACTGGTTTTGGGACTATTTTGGGATCAACTCAATACCATGTCGGGATCATTTAAAGTTATTTTCTGGATCAACTTAGTACTGCCAAGGATCACTTCCAAAATACTTTCGAAAGTCATTCGGAACTATTTCAGGATTATTTCGGAGCTACATATTTTCGGAACATTTGGACACTGATTTCGGAATCAATCCAATACTATATCGATATCCATTCAGGACTATTTCAAGACCATTTCAGGATCAATTCGGAACTTCTTTGGGTCACTACGGAATTGTTTTACGGCATCAATTAGGGACTATTTCAGGATAATTTTGCAGTTTTTTTGAGATATCAATTCTTTGAACCAATTTAGGAGTGTTTTTAAGAGTAGGGCGCAATCAGTTCAGATCCACCAGTTTTGGATCATGTCGGAATCAGTTCGGGACTATTCCGAGATCATTTCGGATTCAATTTGGTGCTGCTTTAAAATCATTTCTAAACTGTTTTCGGAATCAAGTTAAGACTATTTCAGAAACATTTCCGGATCATTCAACATTGAATATGTATGTGTGGTATGAAAATGGAAGGCCAAATAAGGAGCTTTAGGCCCGGTTATTCAGTACAAGTTTAACTCAGTTTGACAATTGCACCACGCTTAAACTCATTCACTTTTCAGTCTACTTCAACCGAACCGTAAGCCGAGTTTAAGCCGCCAATCTGGTAGGGTTAAACTCTAGTTAACCTATCGGATTTTCGGTAATGGCGTCGAGTATACCCAACAAGCATTTGCTCTTTAGTACCATTAGAGCTCATGTGGATAACAGGCTCGAAATAAACAGTGTTGGGTATGGTGGTACCACCTTGGAGACGATTTTTTTTCAACTCCACCTCAACTCGATATCTAATATGTGATATCACCTGGAGAAATGTGATGGATATTCATTTGAGAACTATATATACCATTATATATCTCAAAATCTTTCAAAGGTTGGTGAATAATTTAAGAATGACGTTCCATATCAACTCAAGAGCTATATATTTTGCAAAATTTCTCAGGTTGGGTAGTGATTCGAGAATGATGTTGGAGATCAACTCAAGGACTAGACATAAATTTTTCCAAGTCTGGAGAAATATTTTCTCAACTGCTGCCGTATCTTAAAATTATCTAGAATGTTCGATATTAAAACAACAAAAACAGCAAGCAGCCACTCTTATGTACATGTGCACATTAAACCAAGCAACACTTACGTACATAGAAGGCGACGAAGAATATCTCACTAACACATATGTAGTCATCAGCTAAGAGAAGAAGTTGTTACTCAAACATACATGTATATAGCTAAATAACCAGGTATGAGATACAACTATTCTAGAAGTTGAAACGTCTAGACCTTAGGAGAAATATGCGAATGAGGCAACAGAGAGTATCAAGGCAGCGCAAGATGAGGAATAATCAATCAGTTTGATTTAAACAAGCTATTAGTTGTGAAGTATAATTGTACTACTCCCAAAGTAGTTTAAAAAAGACCATTTTGCAATACTGAGAATTGCAGTTATTTATTTGCCAGTTCAGCGATTCGAACATTAGAAGAAAGTGCATAATGATCAAAAATTCCCAGAGTTCGTTACATTATAAAACCAATGTTACTAAGCTCTTGATAGCGTGCTTATAAGTATTCCACACAATAATGATTAAAAACATATAGAATTAGTATGTACCTAATAGTGTATTAAGAAATCGCAATTGCAAAGCGAACAGCGGGGTAATCATATGGCTGAGTGGATAAAGGTATCTGCCTTTACACTGGTATAAAGTATGTGTGCTGGAGATTTCGAGTTCAGTACTCAGCTTCCGAGAAGCGAGCTGATGAAGAAGTGAAATTCAGAAACATGTGCTAGTAATCAACGCCGTTTGTAAACTTTGCAATTTTTGTTTAATATGAATTTTCCCATTATTTACTTCCATAATTCGCGATACGCTCTATTATAAATTGTAGCTATATAGTAGGTACATACATATGTATATATTGTTTAAAAGAAAATTGTTCCAAATTTTTAAAAGCAGAACTACAATGCGTGTGCTTATGCGGGCGAGGGTACTCCGCTCTTATCTTTCCAACGCAAACAAAACAAACAGACATAAATACCTTTGGGAATTTTCAAGTGCTGTCTGGTTGCCTCAATTTCAAAGTGGACATCACAAAAGACAGAAACAAAAGAGTTAAAAAAAAAATCATATTAGTGGAAAACCATGCCAAACCATAAAGGGAGCAGCGAATTTGTGAGAGCACCAAAATGAAACGTGATTTTTTGATTACATTCATCTTTTTTCTTCTACCCTTTCTTCTTCCTCTTCATTTTACTTTTCGTCTCGATTGGGTGATTGGGCGTTTTTTTATTGTTGCTTTGCTTGGCATTTTCGAAAAGTGTTATTGGCAACAGCTGTTAAGCTACAAAATTAAAAACCAGCTGCTCATCCTGCTGGCCCCAACTGGTTCGTTTATGAGCCACTTAAGCGTTGCTGCTACCAAAATATTGACAAGGTCAACACAAGTTTTAACTGTAGATTCTGATTAGCTGGGTTTGGATGTATGTACATATGTACCTACGTAAATTAAAAGGTACATAGTTGCTATACATAAATGTATATGTATATACATAAGCAACGGTTAGCTAATTAAATAAAATTTTTGTTTGGAGGCTATTCGTGTGCTTAAAAATTTATGTATATTTTTCTAGACGTGTAAACAATTTTGCAAACAATAAGTTTGTTTATATGAGCAATTACATATTTTATAGTGTTTACATGGAGCTTGTTGTGTATATGTGACCTGGAATCATGAAACGAAAATACCGTTCTTCACTTTTTGAGTGATTCTCATACGAAATTTAACGCTCTTTCCAATGGAACAAACCGCAGTTTTCTATCTTTCTTAGTTTTTTCATAAATCGCATTTAAAGCCAAATCGGACCACAAATACGATTTTTTGAAATATTTGGATACAAGCGCCACCTATCGAAGTTTTTTTCTCATTATTGCATCGCCATTTGCTTCTGAACAAATTTCAAGCTTGTAGCTTATCGGGAAGTTGATTAAATTTTAATTACAAAATTCGTTGACAACGGCCAGGCGCTACACAGTGTCAAGCTAAACAAAAACTTTAAACGCGTTTTTCTCGAAAACTTGTTTTCGCACAATAGGGTCGTTTCATGATTCCAGGTCTATTTCCGGTAAATGGACCAGGGACCGATCTTTTTGAACAAACTCTATTCATGGTTCGATTTGCCCGAATTGTGGTATATAGGTAGCCCCTTGCCTAGATTAGTATTTACAAGGCTTTTTTTCGGGTGAATGAAGGGACTAACTGGGATTAGAACTGAGACTGGGACTTGGAATTTGACTTGTACTTCGAGTTGGTCTTGGAACTGGACTTGACTTGGACTTGTACTTGGACATGCACTTGGACATAAACTTTGCTTTTGACTTGAACTTTGACTTAGACTCAAGCTAGAACTGGAACTGGGACTGGGAATAAGAGATGCAGAAGAAGAACTAGAAAAAATGGAGAAGAAGGGAAGAGAAAGAGGCTGAAAAAGAGATAGGGTTAGACGTAGACAGAGAGATAGGGATAGATAGAGCGAAACAGAAGTGAGAGGAAAGTCGGAGAGAGAGAAAAAGACTCAAAGGAAGAGAAAGACAACAAGAGGAGTGAATAAAAGGATAAGGGGAAAGGGAGAGGGGGGGGGGGGG
This sequence comes from Eurosta solidaginis, assembly GCF_040869045.1. NCBI lineage: Eukaryota > Metazoa > Arthropoda > Insecta > Diptera > Tephritidae > Eurosta > Eurosta solidaginis. The sequence continues at coordinate 320,694,514 of NC_090319.1, read as the reverse complement.
GGGGAGTAAGAGGTAAACACTTCTTAAAAGTTATGGGGATAAACCAAAATTAGAGCAGAAAAACGTCTGCCGAGTCTGCTAGTAATAATTAAAATAAAAATTTAAATTAAAAGAATTTGTGAAAAGAAGGAAGACAGTGCAAAGTAAGCAGCCGAGTATAAGCAACTCGGTGTCCGTCCGCTTTCATCGTTACTCCTCTTGCGAGAGCGAAGAACAAAACTTGCGTGGTATAAACACCAACTTGGAAAAAGAAATCTAAATAATTATTGATAATTAAATTGCTAATTATCTAAGCTATGGTAGCTCGGCGGGCGAGTAGTTAGTTTTTATAATTTTATTATTTTATTTGTTCTTTTAAAAGTACAATGCCCGCTTAAAGTAAGTAGATTCGGAATCCCTTCAGAGTGTAGCAATATTGTATAAAACTGTATAAAAAAAAAACAATTTATACAATTTATTTGGCAAAGTTGTATAAAATATAGAAGTCTAATTAAAATAAAAAAATAAAACAAAAAAAGGCTTGCACTGATATGAATGTTGGAGACTCGAGTTCAACGCTCAGCTCCCGAAAAGCTAGCTGATGAAGAAGTGAAATTCAGAAACATGTCCTAGTAACCATCGCCGTTTGTAAACTTACAATTTTTCTCTAATATCAATTACAAAAACCATTGTATAAAGCAATATGAGCAAAGCTCGCTAATTAAATACATATGATCATATTGATATAATAGTAACAGCGGAAGTATTAAAAACAAATACTGTAAAAATCCGAACAAATGTTACTAAGCTTTCAAAAGCACGCCTAAAAATCATATTCACACCATTAAGAATAAACTACATACAGAGTGTATGTGCCTACATGGTGATCAAAAGGAATATAAAACAAAAAAAGGCAACTCTTAGAGACCAATTGTACAGCGAACAACGGAACATTCATATGGCGTAGCAGCTAAAAAAGGCTTACACTGATATGAATGTTGGAGACTCGAGTTCAACGCTCAGCTCCCGAAAAGCTAGCTGATGAAGAAGTGAAATTCAGAAACATGTCCTAGTAACCATCGCCGTTTGTAAACTTACAATTTTTCTCTAATATCAATTACAAAAACCATTGTATAAAGCAATATGAGCAAAGCTCGCTAATTAAATACATATGATCATATTGATATAATAGTAACAGCGGAAGTATTAAAAACAAATACTGTAAAAATCCGAACAAATGTTACTAAGCTTTCAAAAGCACGCCTAAAAATCATATTCACACCATTAGGAATAAACTACATACAGAGTGTATGTGCCTACATGGTGATCAAAAGGAATATAAAACAAAAAAAGGCAACTCTTAGAGACCAATTGTACAGCGAACAACGGAACATTCATATGGCGTAGCAGCTAAAAAAGGCTTGCACTGATATGAATGTTGGAGACTCGAGTTCAACGCTCAGCTCCCGAAAAGCTAGCTGATGAAGAAGTGAAATTCAGAAACATGTCCTAGTAACCATCGCCGTTTGTAAACTTACAATTTTTCTCTAATATCAATTAAAAAAATAAAACTTTAAATAAAATTAAATGAAACTGAAATACTGATAGTGCAACTCTGTGGTTTTGCTTTAACTTAATTTTGAGGTTTCAGATTTGTACTTGAGTTCAGTTTTGCATTTAAACCGAATAAAGCTAAAAGCGGCAGTCGTTTATTAAGATGTTTTCAGCTTCGCACAGAAAATGTTGAGCAACTACTCACTTGAGGAGATTGATGGTTGAAATGTAGACTTAAATTTTTACCCAAAACCTTGAAAACTTAGTTAATATTTGGTAATTAAGCATTTAAGTTAAAGCTTAGTTATTCTAAGAAATTTCTGTTTTTTTTTTTGCAGCGTAATTAAAACATGAATTTGAGCTGTGCATAGTTAGTATAGTATTTTTCTCTATAAGAGTTTGCCCCCATCTACATTTTATTTGCACCTTACTTTATTGCTTCCTTCTTTTATTTGATGTTAAAAAAAATATCTTCAGACACGCAAGAATTAATTAAGCAAACATTGGGGGGCGTGAATGCTACTTAATATTTAACAATTATATTTACATCAATAGTGTACTCATACATGCATACATATGTATACATACATACAAACGTGCCTATTTAGGTTAACTTTATGTTGAGTCATGTCCATAAAAAGTCATATTTACTTTGGGCGGATGTAAAGTTACCAAAAGGACCAGGATGACAAGCTGAGTCCATTTATCTATCACATCTTCAGTGTCATTTTCGTTTTAATCTGTTATCGTTTCTCTTATATTTATTGTTCGTATAGGTATTGCCAAATTTAGAAAACGTGATTGGTTTTAATTGATCACTTGTGTGGTTAGCTGAGGCAGGTAGAAGTCAGTAATTTTTAGTCGTTGGACCTTTTTTGTGTATACGTTCGTTTATTGTTTGTTGTTTGGCTGTTGTACCTGTGTTACTGCTTTGTTTTTAGTAAACAAATTGTAAAGGTTCAAATCTTAAAATATATAAAATTCGAGTCACGTTGTTTGTCCGCAATGGTCTCCTAAGCTACTTAACCGATTTCAATCAAATTAGCACACCGTGTACAGTATGATTCAAGTTGAAAGATAGATAGCGTTCCTGTTCCTGACCAGGGACCGATCTATTCCAACAAATTCTATTCACGGTTCGATTAGCCAGAAATTTTGTATATAGGCTTTGGTATATAGACTTATATATATATATTATATATAGCCCTTTGTCTAGATTAGTATTTATAATTTTTTTCGGGAAATGGACCAGGGACCGATCTTTTCGAACCAAAACTGATCTAAGTTCGATTTACCTGAAATAGGTATTCCTTTGCCTATATTAGTATTCATGACACTTTTTTTCGGGAAATAGAGCGGGGACCGATTGGGACTGGGACTTGGACTGGGACTCGAAGTGGCACTGAGACTGGGACTTGAGGTGGGACTGGGACTGGGAAAAATGAATGGAGAAGAACTAGAAAGAAGAGAACATTGGGAAGGAGAAAGAGATAAAGTTAGACGAAGATAGAGATATGTATAAATGTAGGGGAAAGGAAGTGAAGGAAAAGACCGAGAGGGAGAAAGAAACGCAGAAAAAGAGAAAGGTGGAAGAGCGAATAAAAGGATAAGGAAAACGGGGAGAGAGGGGAAGGGAGTATAAGAGGCAAAAACTGCTTAAAAGTTATGCAGATAGACCAAAGCTAGGGCAGAGCAACGTCTGCCGGGTGCTGGTATTACATAATAAAAAAAAATTTATGTAATGCGCGATAACCTCCGAAGAGATCTAAGGACGAGCTTCTCTTCCAATTTGCGTCGTGCTCCTCTTGATTTTCCTTACAAATTGGCCGGATGGGACCTACATGTTTTATGCCAACTCCGAACGGCATCTGCAAGGCAGATGAGTTTTCACTGAGAGCTTTTCATGGCAGAAATACACCCGGAGCGCTTGCCAAACACTGCCGAGGGGCGACTCCGCTTAGAATAATTTTCTTCTAATTGAAAAATCTTATTTCTAAAATTTTGATGTTGCTTTGCCAGGGGTTTGAACCCAGGGCATACGGTGTGGTAGGCGGAGCACGCTACCATCACACCACGGTGGTCGCCATTACATAATGCTTCGTATAAATCCGTCCACCAAATAAACAAGGGGATAAAGTTTACGATGTAGCCATAGCGAAAGAACACGGAGACGTAATGCCCGGAATGCGCCGCTACTTTTAAAGATTAACCTCCAACGTAGTAAAGTAGCTTCGAGCGAACTCCTTTGTACTATTGAGTAGAATTTGATGTGGTTCTAATATACTAGCCATTGCTCTGATCTGAAGGAAAGGTTTCTGGAAAAATTTTAAAATGTGTTGGTACAGTAATTCAAACAAAGAATTTTGATTCTATCTGTATTTTTGGATAAACTTCTTAGCAGTGGTTTGCAGCTATACGGTATTCGAGGTAAGGGCTAAAAAACAATCTATTAGGGAAATTGCAATAGCGTATTAAGAAGCAGCGCGTCAAAATGCATGAGAATATATGCTTCGCATTAGCAGATCCGGTATATTATGTTGGTCCTATATCGCGCACAAAACTTAATTTTTCTGTATAGTGAAATATTTATTTATTTATGAAAGCTTATATAAAAATAAAATTAATATATAAACTATAATTAAGTGCAGCGCTACCGACGGAGGCTTTCGGCTGGATAGTGAAATATAAAATATTATTTGCATTTGATTTTCAAACAGTTACGAATCAAAAATTAATACCTCGAGAAGCCAATAATCTGCATATTTCCGACACATTTTCAGTTGCTAAAATACAACCACATACATAGGTACACACGCATTTACATATATGCACAAATAAATATATGAAAATATATATGTTGTAGTGACTCCCAATTAAATATTTGGCGCTTTAACCTTTTGTGCGCGTCTGCATGCAAAAATTGTTCGAAATCCGATCCACAATAAATACAAATTGCAAAATAATTTGCAATTTTAAAATAATACCGATAATTAATAGCTGATTAAGCTTTATTAATGTTTACATAATTTCTACATGCAAACGTACGTTCATACGCAGCTTAGCTTTGTTTATGTATAAGCAAAACATAAATTTCGTAAATTGGTGTATAAAGTGCTGGACATGGAAGTTCGCGGGAACGAATTCAGAGGCATGGAGCAGCTAAAAGAAATGTTGTATCGTTTTTTTTCGAAAGCAGAACGGTCACCGAGTTGTTCCGCTTGTAAAAAGAACATATGGAATGGTTCTAAATATTATTTTACCACCGATTTGTATCGAAATAATGAAAGCTACAAATTATAGAAACAGCTTGGCCTTATACTCATTTGAGCTTCGTTTGCGCTAAAATTTAACCTCATACATACAGACGGTGCTTTTGGAAGGTTATCAAGTTCATGTATACAGAAATATCAAATTTGCATAAATATGAATAAATAAAAAAATAGGTAGAGGTACGTGCTATGTATAGAAAACAGTTAGGTACACGTGAGTCTCTGCGAGTTACTCGACATTCATATTAAAGTAGCAACTAAGAAAGTCTTACAACACTCGTAGAGAATAACATTGCCGCGGTTGCACCAAAATATAATTTAGCGAATTTGAAGGGTGGTCGATTATTCTGCACCCTCTATTATCGTTGGAATTGCTGAACTGTCATAAATTTCTCCTAGGGTCTTGAACTATAGCGAACAACCGTCTCGAATAGTTGCTTATATATTTCTCGTTTCTGTATCTCATAGTTGCTCATTATTGCTGTGTACATGTGTGGGAAATAACTTCTGCGCTTTTAGTTGATGTGTGTGTACTAACATCTGGGCTCGGATGGGCTCTCACTATTACCTTCTATGCATATGTGTATATGTGTGGCTGTTTCCCCTTTTAGCGATATAGTGACGTATCGAAGCTGCCAATATTCGCTAAAATATGTATTACTGAATAACAGCAGTCTGATCTCCAAAATTTTTAATACAAAGTTTATTTTTTTATTGAAAAATTTAAATAAAGTCACAACCTTCTTTGATACACAGCGATACGTGATTCATCAGATGTCGTTGTTATAGCGATAAACACACTCCCCGAAGGTTTTTGGAAACTTAAGGAATTCGTGGAATCCGCCACGATTGGTGAGGTTGACAATTGGGTTGGAGAAGCTATAAATTGCGCTGGGAACACCTTGAAAGGGTTGCGCTACACAACCCCTTGAATAATTTGGGTATTTTAATCGCCCTCTTACGACAGGCATACTTGTTGCGGGTATATACTAAGCCCCCTAGCTCGCCACCCTGCAATTATTCAGTAATATGAATTTGACGCATGGTTAGAAACCCATGGTTCTAAAGAAAAATTCCAGCTATAAAAACCAATTTCCACCCTAAATGGTATGATCATATCAAAGACATGAACCCTATCAAGAGAATAAAAATTAAAAAGTATAGAATGGAACTAAGATTAATTCACAAACTTCAAAGCAGACATGACAGCCTAGTGCTGAAGGTAATTGCACTTGGCAAAGGCTACGAAGTTGGTACTAGGATCGAGTCTCAGTACCCGAAAAGTATCTGATGAAGGATCGGCGGGTCCCGAAGCATGTAATCTATCGCTTTGTTTGAAAAAACTTTGTTACTCAAACTTTTTCCTTAATATGTGGGCGGGGTCGCCCCTCGGCAGTGTTTGGCAAGCGCTCCGGGTGTATTTCTGCCATGAAAAGCTCTCAGTGAAAACTCATCTACCTTGCAGATGCCGTTCGGAGTCGGCATAAAACATGTAGGTCCCGTCGGGCCAATTTGTAGGGAAAATCAAGAGGAGCACGACGCAAATTGGAAGAGAAGCTCGGCCTTAGATCTCTTCGGAGGTTATCGCGCCTTACATTTTTTTATTTATGTGGGCGTGTGCATATCGCTTACATACTTTTCGGTATGGTATCAAGAGCACTCCAGGATTATTTTAAGTATCATTTGAAAACTATATTGGGGCAACTTTAGGATTCTGGACTATTTTCGTTGTCATTTCGGCACTATTTCAGGATCACTTCGGTAATATTTTTGGAGTCACTTCTGGACAACTTCAAGCTCCTTTCGAGACTACTTCGGTAACATTTTGGCAAAGTGGCAGTATCACTTCAGGATCGATTCGGGATTATTTTTGGAATTACTTTGAGACTACTTTAGAACTGCTTTGGAACAATTTCAGGCTCATTTCGGAATTATTTTACACACATGTAACTTTTGGACAACTTCGGTATCGTTTCGATGCCATTTCTAAACCATTTAGAACTATTACAGTATCACTTCGGAACTATTTTCGGAATCATTTCGAGACTATTTCGGGTCCTATTTCGAACAAGTTCATGATAATTACGAGATTAGTTTAGGTAATGTCTCGAGACAACTTTTGTATCATTTCGAGACTATTTCGAAACCATTTTCAGAATAATTTCGAGTTTATTTCACGAAAATCATTTCAAGACTGTTTGGAAACAATTCTGGTACAGTTTTAGGATCAACTCGGGAGAGTTCTAATCTAATATCGATATATTTACAATATTAGTCCAAAAACAACCATTAAATTGGTCTGAAACAGTCCCGAAAAGATTCCGCATACGATTCTTAACGGTCGTGAAACAGTATTGAAAGAAAATAGGAATGTATTCTGGGTGGACTGTTTTCATTCATTTGCATAACAGCAAAGCTTTTGTGATCTGAAAAAAGCCTTTACAGCTCATCATTTAGCTGCGTTCGATACACGCCTTTGACATCATGGAAAGGCCCATACATCCTCCCATACATCCTCGGCATATTTTCTCTCTCGATTACCTCAAGGTTCATACTACCATCCATCAACACGGTTCATGATTCCGAGCCATATGGCAGGACCAGTAATAGTAGAGAAAGGATTTTGCTTCTATTTTGACTTCTTCTGCTTCTTGTGGGCAATAGCGATTCTCTGTTGGTATTCGTGGCTGGCATTGTTTTCGGTGCAGTCCAGACCAAACATACTTATAAGTTTAAATAGTATTTATGACAAAACAATGCAAAGCCCACAACTACAACCGATTCCTACAGAATAACAACAGCATATTGGCTAAAGTGCGAAAGCAGTATTGACATCAATTTTGTTTTGCTTAGCTAAGTAAACATTCAGTTATGGTTTTTCCAGAAGATATCATGCGCTGGCACTTTTTTACAATATAGAGACGAGCGATACGAAAACTAGCACCGGATTTGTATACGCTGATTATGGGATTTCATTTCCTGTCAGACGAATAGTAACACTTTTAACCCGATGACTCAATTATTTGTTTGGTTAGTCACGAGCCTACTTTTCTCCCAAACCATAGCGCAGGAAAAAACTACCTTTTAAAAACACCTTTAGATTAAACTAGACTTGATAAAAAGTATACTAAAACTTTTATCAGACTTATGATAATACACAGCTTACAAAGCTTGCAGCTTGAAGTTTTGGAGCTAATTTATTTAAGTGCAAAAGTTCAACTTTTTAGACTCATAACACTTCTAACAAATCACTTAAAGGGACTTACGACGTTTTTCCCTCAACTAATATGCGCTTAAGTCATCAAAAGGCACTGATACATGAACATTCATACATATGACATATGGCGGCAGCTTTCAACTCTTTGTTCTCTCAAATATGTTTTTGGTTGAGTTTTTTATAGTTTTTTTATTAACTTCGCTTCGCGCATCTTGGCACAGTAGTATGGCCTAAAAATTTCACTATTTCTTTATCAAACATAAATCAATTCATTTAGCTTGCTTTGGTGTAGTTTCTGACAGCCCGCTACGAATGCGTTATTAATGAATGAGTTTCACTAACATCAAATTATGATCGCTTTATGCGATCAGTCGTATGTAGCTGCTAAACGCATGGGTTGCGCTGTGCAAACAATAGAATCAAAGTGTGCGATCCCTCTACATCAGATATTTACATACAAGTATGTAAGTATATTGACTAAACTTGTCCATTGACATTAGGGGGTCTCGACAAAAAACTGCTAAAACTTTCTAGTGAAAATTTAAGTTTAAAATATAAGGGGACCCATTTAACCTTATAAATGCCTTATAAAGTGTGTAAACGTATAAATTTATCTAGTGCGTAAACGAACTGTCGATTTTGTATGAAAAATCATTTACACAATTTGTATAAATTTACGCGCACATTTCATGGTGTAAACGCGATAAACTCAAAGGAATGCAACCTTGCAAACATAACAGCCGTAATTTTCATCAGAAATCTCCAACATCGGCAAGTCATTTACAAGAATATTTTAGTAAAGACATTTTAGTTTTGATTTTTCACTTAATCTTGGCATTTTTTAATTTGTATAACTAGGACGCGCTCCGTAGTCCACCGCCCCTGACGTCACATCGTCGCCACTCTGGTGCTGCCGCTGCTTCCATCTCGCCGGTGCTCCGCCGACAGTTAGCCGTCCGCCATACTACCGCCGTGCCGATCCCTCCTTGCTGGTGGCGCCGCTGCTACAACAAACACTGGCCGTCCGCCATCCTACCGCCGTTAAGCTGCTGCTTCTATCCCGCCGCTGCTACGCCGACCGCCGGGCTGATTCCGCCGCTGCTTCCATACCGCCGTACCAATCCGCCCATTACCCGACCACCGTTCAACCGCCCTGCCGATACCTCCTCTGCTCCGACGACCGTTAGCCGCCGCTCCGACCCCTCGCCATCATGCGACGGAAAGCTGCAGCCGCCTAATACCTCCAGCCGTGTGTGCATGTGTTCGTAACACATAAATATTGTGTTTTTATTCAGTAGGGGTTTGTGGGACCTTTACTCGACTCTGGATTGCCTGAGCGTTACCCCAGCCTTAGACAAAACCCACCTCATGCAACCATAAATTCTTACGCCGAAGCCCAACGTCTAAATGCTGATTGGACTTTGCCAGTGATTTTTCACACCTCGATTTTAACCATACGCCATACGAACCACCTTTTTATCACAAGTAGTTTTCCAAAGCGTGAACAAAACTGCCTACATACCGTTAAGTCTGAATTTGACGGCTAGGTCAAATTACGTACAGTTGCAATCTCTTACTGTGCCATTATTCTTCTTCTTCTTGTAGATGTAAAGAAACTTTTCAAAGTTTGTGGGGAGTAATATTGATTATGATGATCCTTTGATCTTTGGATGCGTACATTGACCCGTTATATTGCGGAAATTAGCACTATTAAAGCATTAGCTCGACCATCTCAGAAAAGTATTGCTATGGTCACGTCAAATCATCTAGGACTGTGCCTTCTTACGAAAGTTATGCCTACCAGGACCAATTCAGTTAATTTGATGCTAGAAAGGTAGCCTGAATTGAGGAGATGAACCACTTGGCACCATCTGTTATAAAATAATATATAATTTGGCGGAAAAACCTCCGATAAGATTTAATCCGAGGCTCCCTTCCAATTTCTGGTGTGCTACTTACTCCTATTTTCTTATAAACATGTTCCTTATCGACTCCGAATGGCATATACTAAGGCAGATGAATTTAAGTGAGAACTTTTCATGACAGAAAAACATTAGTGGTGCTGATATAGGGTTGAGAAGGGGATTCAAGGGGTCGATAAGCGCATTTCTAAGCTCACCTACGCTAGGGGAATACTTAGTAAACGATGCTCTGACAATCGCAAGTTCCTCATGGAACTAAAAGCGGTATGGCCTAGAAGGTTCAATTTAGTCATATCAAACCGTTTCCGAGATGGTCGGGCTAGTACTCTAAAAGTGCTTGTACCGACAAGGGGTTTTGCAAGGGGTCGAAGAGCGATGTCGTTTTAGAAATATTTTCTGGGTCGTTCTAGTGTTAGCAGTCTCGCCATTTCAGTCGAGGAGCTTCGGTTATATAGACCAGCACACTACTCTTACTTTCTTGCTTTTAATCTTTGCTGGTTTATTAATTTGCGTAACACATATCCCTTCAAGTTTTGCTAATACGGAAGCAACCAGCTCAAAAACAATATATCAAAATATCTGAAAAAAATCTAATTATCCGAATCCGAAAATGGATCCGGTTCCAAAAAAGTACCCGATTTTAAGAAAGTACCCGGTTCATAAAAATACCTGGCTCTAAAGAAGTGCCTGGATCGGAAAAACGCCAATTTCAAAAAAGTACCGGCTCCGCGAAAGGACCCATTTCCGGGCCAGCATTCTATAAAGTGCCCAGTTCTCAAAAAGTACCCGGTTCAAACAAGCATACAAAGTACCCGGCTCCGAAAAATTACTTGGATACGAAAAAGTACCCGGTTCTAAAAGGAGTACCCGGCTCTTAAAAAAGAAACCGGCTCCTTAAAGAGACCCCAATTCTCACATATCTCGCTCGTTTACTTCAATAGTACCAAAAAAAAGCTTGTAGTTTCTTTGATCAACATAGTTTCTAGTGCGACAAGCACTGAAGGTTTATGTAGTCCTAAGCTCCATACATCACACGCTATCTACCCGATAGAGGCCTTGTAGGGTTTTCTATATATCTTCTAAAATATCGGCATATTAATTTTTTCACAGGGCTCAGCAGAAATATAATTTTTGTCATGGATTTAGCGAAAAAAAATTGGTTCATAAACATGTACATTCGTATTTTTGTAGATATGTATGTACATTAAGCTGGGTTGATTTGCATGGACGAAAGTTAACCCATATCGCGCCATCGATTTTTCGATAGGTTTTGGGCTCAGGAAAAAAAAATTCCACTAAGCATACCCAAAATAATAATTTTCGAGCCTGCAAAATTTGAGTTTTTTGACTTTTTTTCTTTGATTTTTAAGGTTTTTTTCATGACCTACTTAAAAAATTTTCATTTGATTTTAAAATTTTCATATATACCCTGTCCGACTCAAAATTATCCGCTAAAAACTTTGGCGATGACAGTTTTTTGAAAAAAAAAATATATTTTTTGGGTTTTGAGGAGTGTTTTGGTGAAAAAATTATTTGTTCGCCATTTTTTTTTAAGTGTTTTCTTCAGAAACGTGCAAAAGTGTTGCCGATGAAAACAAATTTGTCTCATAGTTCCTATCCCACTTAAAATTATGCGATAAAAACGTTGGCATTAACAGTTTTTAAAAAAAATTTTTTTTTTGGTTTTTGGGACTTGTTTTGGTCGAAATCGATTTTTTTCATTTTCAAGGCTCCAAATCATTTTTTATGTATATGTTTCCGTCAGACCCACCAATAAGTATACTGAAATGATCAGGGGACGAGCTGAATTGATTTAGCCATGTCTGTCTGTCCGTCCGTCCGTCCGTCTGTCCGTCTGTCCCTTTGTTTGAACGCAAACTAGTCCCTCAATTTTTGAGAAATCTTGATGAAATTTAGTAAGCAGGCATAATTTGATGGGTGATTTGACATTTCGACCGGATCGCACCACTATAGCATATACCTCTCATACAACCGATTGTTCAATAAGAGGGTTTTCGCCATTTCTGCCCCATCTCTGCCTCATTTTAACAGCTAGCAACATCAAATTCTACCACAAGCTTACGTATTGGGCATAGATGGTTGTCTGAAAAAATCGTCTAAATGGGACTAAAAATCGATTTCTAAAAAAAATGATGAAAATCCTCTTACCTGAACAGTCGGTTGTAATCGATTTTTATTATAAATATGTCCAATCTTGATGATTTTTTCAGACAACCATCTATGCCCAATACGTAAGCTTGTGGTAAAATTTGATGTTGCTAGCTGTTAAAATGAGGCATAAATGGGGCAGAAATGGCGAAAACCCTCTTATTGAACAATCGATTGTATGGGAGGTATATGCTATAGTGGTCCGATCCGGTCGATTCCGACAAATGTCAAATCCCCCATCAAAATATGCCTGCTTACCAAATTTCATCAAGATATCTCAAAAAGTGAGGGACTAATTCAAACGAAAACCTCAAACAAAAAGACAGACGGACAGACGGACAGACGGACGGAAAGACGGGCATGGCTAAATCAACTTAGCTCGTCCCCTGATCATTTTGGTATACTTATTGGTGGGTCTAACGGAAACATATACATAAAAAATGATTTGGAGCCTTGAAAATGAAAAAAATCGGTTTCGACCAAAATAAGTCCCAAAACCCAAAAAAAAGTCTTTTTTTTCAACTGTTAATGCCAACGTTTTTATCGCCAAATTTTAAGTGGGATAGGAACTATGAGACAAATTCGTTTTCATCGGCAACACTTTTGCACGTTTCTGAAGAAACCCTTAAAAAAAATGGCCCAAAAATAAATTTTTTCACCAAAACACTCCTCAAAACCCAAAAAATATTTTTTTTTTTTCAAAAAAGTTTTTAGCGAACGATTTGGAGTCGGACAGGGTATATATGAAAATTTTAAAATCAAATGAAAATTTTTTAAGTAGGTCATGAAAAAAACCTTAAAAATCAAAGAAAAGTCAAAAAACTCAAGTTTTGCACGCTCGAAAATTATTTTTTGGGGTATGCTTAGTGGAACTTTTTTTCCTGAGCCCAAAACCTATCGAAAAATCGATGGTGCGATATAGGTTGATAAATCGACCCAGCTTAATGTACATACATATATGACTAGATAGTCCATACCTTTTTTTAACTTCTTTAACTGAGCATCACTCCAAGACTAAAAATACTTGATTTTTTCGCAGAACAATAAAACAAATTCTCGTTTTATTAATATATTCGATATTTTTGCAGTATTAGCAATTCGACCTTATATACAATATATTCCTACATATGTATGTATATATATATTTATACATTAACAACTTTTCGCCCACTGTAGCTTTTTTAGTCACGTTTCTTTTTTCAAGATATTCGCGCAACGTTGAGTTAAAAAAACACGTTCACCACTGATCACAAATTTGCGATTGTCAATGCAACAATCCCACGAACACAGCTGATGCTACACACTTTCATATATACTATAAACATATACATATATAAATATGTTAGAATATACAGTTAAAAATCTTTTTTTTTTTGTAGTACGTGAATGATGATCAATTAAAAGTATTGCATACAACGAACAATTAAATCTAACGAAACGAACACTAAATCGTGCCTATGACTTCTGACCTTTTTTTGTTGATTACTATTTATCGCGAACCACACCTTTTAAACTCTCACACCGCCTCCAGTATTTTATTTGTTTTTCGTGTTAGTTATATTTCTTCAACACTTTTCTCAACTCATTTTGTAAATACGTCCGCACGTTTTATTTATCGTTGTTAGCGCTTTGTGTTGTCGTTTGGCACTGTTCGCCACTCACCCGTCAGACGATCACTTCAACAGCCAATTTCTGTTCTCACAATTTTATGCTTTGCCCATCAGTTTTATGGGGTTGTGTTGTGTTGTGAGTATGGCGCGAAAGTCTCAGCCTCATCAGTTTTTGTGGGTATTTTAGTTCTCTCACTTGGCGTTACGCCCGCCAACATATGGCCAGAAGCACAACCTGTTTGAGAAGATCCACAAGAGATGTCAAGTGTTGACTTAACAAAGGGGTTGCCAACTTAATAAGCACTTTCATATGTGAAGGCAGGCATAATGATAGTGATTTAGTTGGTTCGTGCTTCGTTGAATTCATTGATCCAGTTCTGGAACTTTATTAGTTATATCTAGATGGATTTTAAATAATTAACCCTTAAATGCATGACATCTCCGGTTTGAATTTTTTTTTTAAACGAAAGATAACTGCTTATAAAGTCATGAAAAAATAATAAAAAAAATTTTAGTGCTCAAAATTGTGCTTTTTTTCTTAAGGATAAGGGTTTGTTGCCAAATGGCTACATCATGTGTTATTAGAGCGATATAGTGAAAATTGTCAGGACTGAAACAAATCGAAAATGCAAGGAGAAAAAGTTATTTTATTCAATTTAAATTGTTCAAAAAACATGTAAATGATATATTAATTTATATGAAAAAGTTTAAAACAATTATTTTTGTTGTTAAAACACAGAGCAATGCCACATTTTTCACATTTAACGCGACTGAAGCCCTTACATTCAGGATATTTGTAGCGCATTTTAGTTTCCGTGTGCTCGGGCCAGTGTCCAGTTTCATCTCTGCGAATATCTTTGGGAGGAACATGTTGAGCAGGACCTCTTTTCTTCTTCATTTGAATTGCTGATTCTATGCTACTTGGTCTGTCACGTTTTGTTCCCACTTTCACTTGGCTAAGACAACGACCTACTTCAAGACGAAAATCAGCTTGGTTTAAAAGATCAGATTCCGTTTTGTTCTTCTGCTTCAGTACGCGTTTGTAGGTCAACCATGCATTGACTATTGTCATGTCAATCAAGTGATAAAATATTCGCAAGTACCACTTTCTACTTTTAATTGCAATTTTATACCGACCCATTAAACTATCTAAGAGGTCCACGCCTCCCATATGACGATTATATTCCTGAATAATATTGGGGCATTTTACATCAACTACTTTGCCAGCTTTCCGACCAAATCATTTACTAATATTTCAGGAGATGTTCCTGCAAAAGAAGATATTAGGTTAACATATTTATTATCCTTCCAAACAACTGAAGTTATATCGACTCCATCTATAGTCGTCATATATTCATGGCTTTTTCCGCGTTCTTTTTTTTTCATTGCGGCTTCTGTTGGTAATTTACAATTTGGAATTCTGTTTCTACGAACAGTTCCAAGCGAGAAAATACCTTTTTTGGCTAAATACACCATCAGTGGAATGGCTATATAAACATTATCATGATATATGCGATAATTTTGTTGTCTTGGAATAATACGAGACAAACGCAAAACAATGTTTGATGTTGCCCAAAATCTGGTTCGTCATGCGGTCTGCGTATATTGTTTTCAGCACCAGTGTATATTTCAAAATTGTAGGCAAATCAATAAATTCCTGCCAAAACAAACAATTTGAAACCCCATTTATGGGGTTTCATTGGTATATATTACTTCATGAAGTGTTTCATTTTTGTTGAGCACATTTGTTCGTCGATGGCCAGTTGCTTTTCCAATGGTATGCTTTTAAATTTGGAAAGAAGATGATTGATTAGGGGCCTTATTTTGTATAACCGATCATGCCCTTCTTGACCACGTGGTATAAAAGAAGAATTATCATTGAAGTGTCTATTGTGCTGCAATTTTTCAAAGGCGTTGACTGGAATTATGTCTTTTACAAAAGAAATGCCCAGTTTATCACTCCAATAAGACCTAATACTCGGCGCATGTACAATAGACATGTACACTACAATGGCAATGTACTTTTTTATATCGGATGGAGTATATTTGTTATGTTTCTCTGGATTCTTTGATACACTGTACAAAAATGTCTGCTCCACAATGTTCATAATAAGTTCATCAGTAAAAAAGTAACAAAAAAACTGGTATGGAGTCTCTAAACTTAATAAATCACCGTCTATTTCATCGTTGCCATGAAATTGGAGTTGATCTTCATTTAATTGTAGATTTTTTTTCCAAATGATGTTTTTTTTGGTGCGTTGTCCAAAATCTTCGGTTGAAGGGGCTGCAGAATTACATTCCAATGACGAACTCGGAGCTAAAGGAGGCTGCGTGATTTCATCTATTTCTGTATCATCATCAGAATGTGCCAGATCAGTCGGAGCAAAGTCTGGGTCCTCTATATCGTCGTCAAAGTCATTCTCATCTTCACTTTCGTCGCTATTATATTCCAGCAAATATTTCGTAAGCTCCTCCACTGATTTTAATGGTTTATTCATTTTGGAAACAACTGAACAAGAGAATTAATAGTGGTCACACAAGTTGAACAAACTATGATTATATGCACAATGTAGCCAAATGGTAATTTGATAACAACCAAAATTATTTGTATATATACAACTGCTGCAAATGCAAATACATACCTTTTTATGTATAAACAATAATTTTAAATAACAATTGATGCTTTATTTATTATTTTACAACGCTTTTCAAAGTTCACACTTCACTACTTATGGACAATGTGTATACTCATGTCAAAAAATTGCGCCAAAAAAAGCACGATCAATGAAAACACACGAGTCAACTTACGATTTCGTTTGAACAGTATGTAGCCAAAAGTACACATCACGAATTAAATCGTTATCTGTAGTATATGCGAAATTAGAGAACTTTTAATGCTATGTTGCCAAACGGAAACGCAATGCATTTAAGGGTTAAAACTAAATGTGAGGTTCCGCGGATCTCTTATACAGCATTTCTTCACATAACAAACGCTGTAAAGGGTTCTCCTTCGTGAAAAAGCCTCTCACTATCAATCTTCTTCCTTCTTTCAGGTTAGGTGATAATGTTAACTCCAACTTGGCAAACAGCTATCGTCATCGGTAACATTTACCTAACACAGGGATTATATTTTATCTTTTTTATATTTTTTTCTTTTTGTGTTAATGCAGCCTTATGGTGGAGAACTGCGAAGTCAAGGAGACAAGTTCCTCCTCGTTTCTACGCGTCTCGTCTATAATTTTATTCTACAAACACAATTATTAACAACAAACATAAATACGCTTCCCACGTCAGCCGGTTCTATGTACGGAAGCGAATCGGCATTTTTCCCAACCGAGGGCTTTTTCAGTGTGACCCCACATATTGCCATCTTCCCATTCTCCTGCTCCGGGAAGGTATTGCACCCAGAACCAAATCCCGGTCCAGAGAAATGGTTTTGTTGCGTGTGCCGGAAAGGAATCTTTGTAGTCACTACTACAACAACAACAACAACAACGGAGGGTTTTTCTGTTAATACAACAAGAGGAGGAATTCTTCGATATAGGTAGAGTACTTCACGGTTTGGAATTTGTAGCTGTTTAAAGTGTGACATGGCTGTTAAGCGCCACTTTCTGGCGTTTTTTATTACTTAAAGTATGCAAGTACTATTCGCACTTTACCATTGCCGGGCGGTAGAATGTAGGTTTCATCCTCTAGAATTGGGGTATCGAGCTCTCCATAGGCATCCTCATGTACAAATTTATGCTTCCCGGACTCACACCTTTCTTAAGCTTTTCAATTTTTAGCTCAAATTTTACTTATCTCATTCTGCGCTTTACACTCACCTTAACCTGCATCGTTTCTTTACAAGACAATGAAACACTTCACATTCAATCAGTTATTTTCTGGCTCCTTATTATCTTAAAATATACCCAATGACGGCTTACATCTAATTATAAATACGCTGTCTTCCTGAAAGAGGTGATGTGTCGGAGGTACGAATTATAGCCCGTTGTCTATTCATCCTTGTAATAGACGCTCCAAAGCGCTTTAGTCGGAATATATCGCAGTATTTTTGTTCCAGCTTTTTCTATTTCTTTTCTGTAGTACGGCTCCAAAGGTAATCGTTACGTCATCTCATAATTTCTTAATTCCTACTACGGGATGGAGGACTAACAATACCCCCAGCGGGTGAGGGGCTAGAAGGTTCAATGTGGCCATATTACATCATTCCCGAAATGGTCGGGCTTATACCTTAATGGTGCTTGTTACCGGAGCGTACCAGGAAGGGACCACCAACATCGATAACACTCCGCAAAACCGTTGGTGAGCGTCTTTATTGCTACAGCTACAACAAAACGTAACGATAGGATCTTGGTATAAGTCCCAAACTCCTGCTCTCGTACAATGGCACCCTTTTGCACTATGAGACGGATATCTTTATCTACTAAACTTAACTAACGGAGAGTTGTCCTTTTTTCGGAACTGATTCCTTTTCAGAGCCGGTTACTTTTACATACCTTGAAGTTTTTCGGTTCCCGTTGCTTTCATGTATCCTGTTACTTTTTTAACAGTTACTTGCACGAGAGCGGTAACCTTTACGAAACCTTTTACTTTTTGGGAAATAGTTACCTTACTCTTTCTCCGAAACAGTTTCTTGTACCGAAGTAGTTATTTTGACGGATTCGGTTGCTTTTCAGACATTGGTTACTTTTACGAAACCAGTTTCTTTTTAGGGATTCGAGTTTTTTTAGACACTGGCTACTTTTCTGAAACTGTTTTTTTTTTCACGGATTCGGTTTCTTCGTTACTTTTTACGAACCATTTTTTTCGAATGCGGGTTCTTCTTTAGACCCCGGTTATTTTTTCGGAATCAATTATTTTTTCGAAATAGCTTTCCTTTAAAAACGCCATTAATTTATTCGTAAACAAATTTTTTTTTTTTTTGGAACCGGTTACTTTTACAAAAAAGTTAATTTTCTCAAGTGTTTCGAATGATCTCAAAGTGGCCTCAAATTGATAACGAAAAAACTCTGATAATTGGTTTAGACCGCTACACGGATTGATTCTGAAAACAATATTCCTAAAATTCGACCGAAATGGTGAAAAATTCATACGATCTTGATCCGAAATGAAACGATATCGAAACCGTGACAAACGCAGCTTCGAAATAGCCCAAAGAGATTCTGATAAAACAATGAAAATTACTCCGAATGGTCTCGAACTGGTCTTGCATTGATCCGGAAAGCAATCTTTCGGCAAATGGTTGCCGGGTCGCAAAAAGGGAGCATGTAATTATTCTGTATTACAAAATTCTGGGTGACAAAATTCTGTAAATTACTAAAAATTCTGCTTTCTGAAATTCTGCTTTTTCAAAAATCTGCATGTTTACTTCTGGAAGTCAAAATTCCAGAATCATGGCATGGCGTAGCCGGTGTTGGATCGGCTAAGGGTTATTTTTTTAAAGTGCGGCCGAAGGCCGCCTACGCAGAAGGGTATACTACGCAGAAGGACATCACCGTGGCGGTAGCCATGCAGAAAAGTGTTCTACGCAGAATTGCTGTGCATGGCGCACTTTTTCAAAATAATTACATGACCTCTTTAACATTGTTAACATTATATTTTAATACAGAATTTTGAAAGCAGAATTTTTGAAAGCAGAATTTTAAAAAAGCAGAATTTTGTACATACAGAATTTCGACACCAACCCTCGCAAAAAGGATGCAATGGATCGTAAATGACACCTGAAACTGTTTTAAAGATCCCAAAAATACTACCTTACTTCCGAACCTATACCTTAGTTAAATAGAGTTTGTCAACAAAACGCAGAGGCAAGCGATAATTCTTTTTCTTTTCGGTTACAACCGATAACGCCAATGTATTGTTTTACTTATCGGTAGCAAACTATTATATGAGTTATCGGCTTTGTACTGCTCATCGGCTTCTTATTAATTTATTATCGGCTTGTTACCGACGGCTTGCAATTGATTGTAATTGATTTTGTATTGAGTTTTTGTCAGTATCTGTTTCTTAAAAAGGGTCGTCGATTACAAAACGAAAACAAGCCGATAGCAAACTGTTAACACTCCCAGAAAAAATCGAAACTCTTCAATATTAACTCGATAAGATATCAAATCGATAACATATCTATAGCATTTTGATAAAAATTCGATAACAAATAGATAGAAAGCCAATAAGGAGTTAAAACTACTCCGATAACTATTCGCTAACAAATTGATAGCTTTTCGATGCCAAATCAATAAATTTTTGCTAATCTTTGGACAAAAGAAACGATTACAAAACGAAAACAAGCCGATAGCAAACTGTTAACACTCCCAGAAAAAATCGAAACTCTTCAATATTAACTCGATAAGATATCAAATCGATAACATATCGATAGCTTTTTGATAAAAATTCGATAACAAATAGATAGAAAACCAATAAGGAGTTAAAACTACTCCGATAACTAATCGCTATCAAATCGATAGCTTTCCGATGCCAAATCAATAAATTTTTGCTAATCTTTGGACAAAAGAAACGATAATTCGTCGATAGAAAATCAATAGTTCGTCGATAGAAAAACTTTAAAAAATCGATAACCTCTGTTATCGATAGCAAATTCACATGCCAACCTAATATAAACGCACGCAAGTCATTTTCTGCCAAAAATGTCTCATGCACATACAACTTGTATGAGAGCAACCGAAATTGAATTTGCTGCGTGTAAACCTAAAGCCCCCATTACTGATACTTAGCATAGACTTGACTTGACTTGGCAACTTAGCCACGATTATACTCCACTTGGCGCAAAAATCTGGCATCATAATCAGCGTTGAAATTTGTTTTTAAATAAATGTCAATTTGTATGACAAAATATCAAAATGAAATGGAACAAACAAATGGCATCTCAAAATTTAAAATCTCAAAAATCAAAATTCAACAGACTTCTAAGTCAAGTTAAGTTTTAAGTAATCAGTAACATGCAATGTTTATTTAAAAGAACTGTAAGTGACAGTTCGCAAGCCAAGTCAAGTCTATGCTAAGTATCAGTAATGGAGCCTTAACTCGATTTCCAATTTTTGTTCTGCGTGACATTTAGATTTGACGTTTGCATACATGTTTTACATTAGGGGGACTCATGTAACCGTATAAATGCCTTATAAAGTGTGTAAACGTATAAATTTATCTAGTGTGTAAACGAGCTGTCAAATTTTGTATGAAAAATCATTTACACAATTTGTATAAATTTACGCGCACATTTGATTGTGTAAACGCGGTAAACTCAAAGGAATGCAACCTTGCAAACACTACAGAAGCATTTTCATCAGAAATCTCCAACATCAACAAGTAAAGGCGTTTTAGTTTTGATTTTTCACTTAATGTTGGCATTTTTTAATAACTATAACAATCAAAAAAAATTTGTTTGGCAATAATACAGCTGATAAACAATCAAGTTTATCAAGAGTATTACTAGGTGCGTTCATATAACAGCGTGTGTAAATGGATATAATTTTACACCTTATAAGTTTATATGTTTTCATGAGTACCCCTATTATCCCAACGCATACTTATTTCGGTTCGGGCAAAAAACGCCGGTTGTTTGCGTGCGCTAAACAAACGCAGTGCGGTTTTATTAGGTTGGCATTGTTATTCAATGTTCTATTACACTGTTCGGGGCGCCATCTATATCTCAAACTAAGTACGAGACATAAGTTTAGCAGAATACTGTTTTGCATTGCGCTACAGTAAATAACAGTGCACTGATGCCGTTGTTAACAGCATAGTTTGGCCGACTGGATAAAGCAGCAGCGTTGAATTTTGCCAACCACGGTTCAAATCCACGTGAGCGAAATTAAATTAAGTATTTTTAAATATAAGGTAATATCAGGAGAAAAATAATTCGTTTGCATGCGATTTATATTGGCATAATGTACCAACTGGGATTTCTTTCGAAATTCATGAATGGATGGCTCATTTCCACATAGATCGCAGATTATGTTTAACAAAGGATTACTTTCTCTGCTGCTACATTTAGTTTATAAATGATAGTGTTAGGGGGGTTTTCCAACAAAATTTTACTTTTTTATTCATATGTAAATTGATTCTTTTATAGATTTTAAACCAAACATGCTCGCTTGCAATAAAAAAATATAAAAAAATAATGCTAATTTATAGTTTTTATTATATTTCTTTTAGCCACTTCAAATTTTGTGGGGAAATTCACGCAAAGTGTTCGTCGCATTGTGCAAGATGTCAAGGACGAAGGAGCGCCCAGTAAGTAACAACAATTTTAATCCCATAATATACATATGTATGTAAGTATATCGCAGAGAGCTTGAAAGTAGCATTGACAATTTTAATCAAATTTCGACGACTAAGTGAGGTTAGGTTGAACAGGCCGTTCAATAAAATCTTCACATAGACTGAATGTGTCCATAGTGCTACCAGTTTGAGGACCAAAAGTAAGAGACAAATTCAGGTGCCAGGACTTATGTTATAGAATAACTCCGTCCTCTTGGCAAATACTAGAAGTTTTCTTGGACCTAACCTAAGTGCTGCCTCGATATCTGGCAACTCTGCCGCCCCTAATAGCTGGAGCCTTGATCTGGCGAGTGCAGGACATGAACAAAGAACGTGTTCAACCGTTTTACCTGCAGCCCGAAATTCCTACATCTGCTGTTACTGACGAGACTTAACTTATAAGCATGTGCAGTCAGAAGGGAGTGTCTGGTTAATATGCCGATTGTGAGCCTTAACCCTCTGTGACTGACGTGAATTAAGTTTCCCTATTCCACTGACGTGGTAGTCCACCAGACACCATTACGATAGCTCATATTTCCTCGTCGAATTTTGCAAACGTTTTGAAAGCGTTCCTGTTTTAAGTTCCAAGGTGAATGTTTTTATTTATTGTATTTTTTTTATAATTCAAAAAGTCAATTAACTTTAAACGGTATTTATTTACATGGCTCAACTTGACCCTGAAAAATTTATATCTATAAAAAACCAACAACAATATATTCCATATTATATTTTTTCAACAAAAGCTTTAACTTATTTTAATGACATTAAAGTTCATCAATCTTTCAAAAAAGAGAAAAAGTCAGTGGTTAAATAAAAAGATATTGCCGATATGCCTTTTATAGCTAGGCTTTCCAAAGCTTATACGCGGCTTTTAAAAGTCCCGGATGAAGTTCTCTTACTTCTCTTAGAACAGTGAGGGCGATCATTAATGCTGATTAATCCATCAGAACAAAATAAACTAGAAATATAAGATATCGAAACAACTTCACTGACGCGGACGCTAAAAAATTTTGACTTAAATACTGAGATGGTTGTCTCCCAGACACCTACCTTAAGGTGACGCTAAAAAATTGTGACTTAAATACTGAGATGGTTGTCTCCCAGACACCTACCTTAAAACTGACGTGGTTGACTCGTAGACACTTTTCCGCTCAAAACAACTCACGTGCTCCCTTCAATCGCTTTCAACACACTAACTTACGCATGAGTATGCAATATGAAGGTAAAGAGAGATCGTGAGGAGAAGTGTGTAAAATACCGGCGCAAAATCTATTTTTCTGTTTATTTGTGTCTGTCAGACTACCACGTCAGTCGCAGAGGGTTAAGTCCTCTCTCTTCAGAGATATGAGCCACTTTGTGGGTATAATATCGTAGGCTTTGCATGTGATCTTAGAAATTTTGGAACTTCGCACTTTTTTCCACGCCTTTAATGCTTGATGGAATATGCAACTTCTGTCTCCTTTTGATTACTCCCAAACGGATTGGGACGTCTAACGTCGATTCAGCGAGTGTGGTGCTTTG
Source organism: Eurosta solidaginis (assembly GCF_040869045.1). Lineage (NCBI taxonomy): Eukaryota > Metazoa > Arthropoda > Insecta > Diptera > Tephritidae > Eurosta > Eurosta solidaginis. The sequence goes on along the minus strand of NC_090319.1, from coordinate 320,670,993 downwards.
CCAAAACATCAGCCTTATCGTTAACTTCTATCCCTTTATGACCGGGAATACAGCACATATGTATGGTTCGGCCTGAGTGAAATTTTTCCAATGCTTGTTTGCATTCCAGGACACTTCTTGATGAAGTAAAGTGGACAGCACATAAAGTCTACTTCGTGAAAGGATGTCTATTGGCCTAGACAGTGGTAGGGACATTTCAGTTCACACAGAAGTCAAGAATTGAAAGGAGAGCTTGTATTTTGCAATACTCGTAACATTTGTAGACTAATCAGCTTCCTGACTTCCTAACTCTTTAAATAGACGGAATGACAACACTAATCGAGGCGAGCAAATTTTCAGCTACGTAATGTATCATTGACAGTCAGTCGGCGTTAAAAGTACTCGATTCTAGGATGATCAAATCGGTTATAGTGCGAAGTAGTCGAGCGTCTCAAAGTCTTCCTTTCTGGGGGCCCGAGCACAGAAATATTGAATTAACAGCTCCCTATCACAACCACTGGTTTATATTCTGAGGACAATCGAGGAATACATTATAAAAGCAATGAGCTAACAGTGGACCAACTGGTATGATTCGGTTCATGTGGTCCTCTTTATATAGGAAAGAAAGAAGCTTCCTTCGTAAACTAAACAAATGCGTAATGAGAGTACCTACTGGGTTTAGGTTTATTTTAAGAAAACATGTGGTTTGTTAAAGACTTATTAAGACTTATCTGATTGCACGAATGTGCTCCCAAACGGCGCTTACTGAGGGCATTTGCAATCGAAAAAAACATCTCCCGAGTGGAAGTGCGTAATGTTACCGTCATGCCCTCATAAAATAATCTATCCATTATTGGTCTACTTAAGATCAAATGAGCGTTATTTATTTATATCAGAAAAATCTTTTAAAATTGCTATTTTTTAGGTGGCATGACACGCGATGAAGTCATCGATACCAATGAACGGTTAAGAGCTTTACGTTTAAGATTGGAAGAATCATACGACACAGCGAAGAAAGCGCTTATAACTCTCATGAATAAATATGGCGATTCCAAAAGTCAACGTAATGTGTTCCAGCGTTATCCAATGCTAAAATTAATGATAAAAGTGAGTTTAACAATAAGTTTAATTAACAAATGTTGTGTGAGAAGGAGGATTACCGATTGAGCTCAATAGCCACCTCTCGATAGAGTAGCCTTAAAACTTAAATTTAATCAGCCCTTAGTTGCTTTATCAAGAGTAGTGATGTAAACCCTGCTACAGACTATTGAGAGTCGACTCTTAAGAGAGAGGTTGCAGATCAATTTGTTCAACAATCGGTAATCCTAATATGCGCAAATAATTTCTTGACTATATATAGCATTTTTTTGCCAAATTAAAGTTCTCAAAACAAGTTAAACTTTTTTTAAAGCAAATCAAACTTTTTTTCATATGAACTGTAACTTGTTTCAAATCAAATCAAACTTTTCCAAATCAAATTTTTTCAAACGAAATTAAACTTTTCAAATGAAATGCAACTTTCTTATGAATTGAAACATTTTTTCAAATCAAATGAAACTTTTTTTCAAAGCAATTGAAATTTTTTTCCAATCAATAAAAACTTTTTCAAATCAAATGAAACTTTTTTAAAATTAACTCAAAACTGGAATAGAACTTTTTTCAAATTAAATGAAACTTATTTCAAATCAAATACAATTTTTTTGAAAAGAAATTAAACTTTTCAAATTAAATGAAAGGGATTTTTAAATCAAATGAAACAACAAATTGCAAATCAAATACAACTTCTTTCAAATCGAGAGAAACTTTTTTAAGTCGATTGAAACTTTTCCAAATGGAATAAAACTTGTTTCAAATTAATTGAAACTTTTTTTAAAATCAACTCAAACTCATTTCAAATGAAATGTAAATTTTTCATACGAAATTATACTTATTTCAAAACAAATTAAACTTTTTTCGAATGAAATGAAACTTCTCAAATTGAATGAAACTTTTTTAAATCAAATTAAACTTATTTTAAATTAAATTAAACTTTTTTCAATGCAACTGAAAATTTTTTAGTTGAATGGAACTTTTTCAAATCGAATGAAACCATCTTCAAATGAAATGGAACATGTTTAAAATCCACTCAATAAGCTTGAGCAAATCAATTGAAACTTTTTTAAAGGAAATTAAAATTTTGTCATTGACTTGATAAAAGTTTAATTTGACCTGAAAATGCTCTATTTATACGTTTCAATAAAAAGATGATAAACAAATTTTAAGGACTACCTTTATATAAATGGACCAAAAAATAGAAGGAAATTTTTCGTTTAATACAGACATAATCTTGTTGAATTTTGACTAAAAAACTTTAACATAAGCTCTTGTAAAAGAATTTTGGGATTTAAAACTATAAAGGTGGAGTGCAATCTTTCAATTTAAGGCCACCTGGTTGGGATTAACTAATTTATTATTTAAAATTTAAGCACGCGCTCTATCTTTATAATTTTAAATCCCAAAATTCTTTTACAAGAGCTTATGTTAAAGTTTTTTAGTCAAAATTCAACAAGATTATGTCTGTATTAAAGGAAAAATTGCCTTCTATTTTTTGGTCCATTTATATAAAGGTAGTCCTTAAAATTTTTTATTTTCACATTTTTAGTGCTGCCTACAAAAAGGCATTTGGAATTTTGGGTTCTGACTCACGGCCCAAGTTTCAAGTCTCTTGCTCACCGGGAAGTTGCTTAAAAATCGATCGCGAGACTTCCTGCGTTTTTTCAGGGATTTTCAGGGATTTTCGTTTACCTCGATTCGTCTGCCACCTGGCGGAATTTTGCTTTCCACGAATTGTAGTGCCATCGACTCGCAAACTATGTGCTAAGTTACAAGTTTCTAGGTAACCGGGAAGTTAGTTAAAAATGGATTAAATTATTCCCAAATCAATATTAATTTTCTTAATATCTCGATCCATGCGCCACCTATAGATTTTTTTTTTTGATAAAATATTGCATTGTCACCTGGTTCTGATTTACGGCTCAAGTTTCATATCTACAGCTCACCGGGAAGTTACTAAAAAATCGATTGCAAGATTCCCCTCGTTTTTCAAGGATTTTTAGTTACCTCATTTAGCGCGCCACCCAGCGGAATTTCGTTTTCTGTAGATTGTATTGTCACCAAGCCACGAACTGTGTGCCATGTTTCAAGCCTCTAGGTGACCGGAAAGTTAGTTAAAAATGGATTGAAAGATTCCCAAATCAAAACTAATTTTCTTAATATCTCAATCCATGCGCCACATAGCGAAAAAATTTTGATCAAATACTGCATCTGACTCACGGCCAAAGTTTCAGGTCTCTAGCTCACCGGGAAGTTATTTAAAAATCGATCGCGAGATTTCCTGCGTTTTTTCAGGGATTTTCATTTATCTCGATTCGTCTGCCACCTGGCGGCATTTTGTTTTCCGAATTGTAGCGCCATAGACTCGCAAAATATGTGCTAAGTTTCAAGTCTCTGGATCACCGCGAAGATAATTAAAAGTAGATTGCAAAATTTCCATTTTGAAATAAATTTTCTGTATATCTCGATCCGTGCGCCACCTAGCGGATTTTTTTTCACTTGCATTGTAATATCTCCCAGATCTGAACTATGCTCTAAGTATCAAGTGTCTAGCTCAACGGGAAGTTACCGAAAAACTTTTCCGTTGGTCAAAAATTCGTATGGAAATGAGGGGACAAACATGAAAGCGACTTAATATAAAGGTATAAAAAGGAATTTGTTTCAAATTGCTCTTTTCTTACCCAATCTCTCTTCAGGACGTCATACGTTTAGAAACACAATATTGGACTTTGGTGGATATTCCGCGTCAGGAGAAACAAGAAACGGTACCCTCGTATGTGATGCGTGCCTGTGCGATTATGGAGAAAACACAAAAGTCGGGTGAAGGAGTGAAAACCTCAGCTAAGCTGGCGGAAGAGGCCGCTGAAAAGCGTGAACGTATGGAACGTTTGGAGTGTAAGTTTTGTATTTATTCGGATTTTAAAATTTCATAATCAAAAATATTTTAAAACTTACTATTATTTATTGTTAGTTATGACGACAGCACAAATCGAGCTCGAGAATACACAACTTATAAATGATTTATACCGACTGCTGAAAAAATATATGGGATTGCGGCATTTGATAAGAGTTCTGAAGGTAACTGGGTGATGCAATTTTTAGTGTACTTAGATTGCAGCTAGTTGCCAAGAGTATTTAAAATAATTTTTACTTTTACGATCTGAACCCTTGTTGGTTAAGTTGATTGGATAGTACAGTGAGCGCATTCTGCCTCCAATTAGAGCATATGGATAATTTTGATACCACCGCTTTTGGACAAGGCCGACACGTTTTTAGAATTCAATGCATTATAATCCATGTGAAGGGTCTCGAAGATAATCTTGATTGATTTCCAGGGGCATAGTCACAATGCAGCAGCTTTCTCAATGGCAGTGAAACCAAGACTACGTTGGTGAATTAGTTCCCAAGTCTGCCAAATTTTTTAAAGGTAACAGTTTAGCCAGGCTTAGCTGGAACGTTAGAGGCTTATGAAGGTTTAGAACATGTTCCCAATAATTCCAAAGAAATCAAGTTGGTCTTCATCACAATGACCCACAAGAGAGAACGTGAGATGCTCAAAGACTTTAGCCACATTTATCCTTCGCCCTTTGTTTAAGAAATTTAAAGAAAAGAAGCTAGAAGTTGTTATTCCCAGAAATTTGGATGTATCGAGACTGTCAACAGCGCAAAAACGGCGAAGTCTGCGTTTTTTTAAGTAGTTCACAAGATATCGCTGGAAAGGTAAAGGTTTATTCTGGCTTCATTATTGGATACATATAGATAATGCTCGACAGAATGCTATAGAAGGTTGAAGGAAAAAACGACAAGGAGGTGTGCTGTCCCGATGCTCTGAATTTGTTTATGAGACAGCATATTTCAAAAATTTAACATGAATTACATAGTAATACTGGTATCAGGTCACAGGGAATCATCCACTAAACACTGAGGAAACTGAGTGGATGGACAGGCCTCCAGCGGGCTAATGGGTTTCGAATATTCACCTGTAGGCATGACACGTAGGCCAAAAAGAGTAAGTGCCGGATTCAAATCTGGCAAAGGGCTTTCACCATCTCCAACACTCCCCTTAACATTCGGAGAGTATTTTTGCCTTTATAACAACAACAGAACAGCGGATAGGCGACTAAAGCAGGGTTCAGTGTGAGCCGCTCAAAGACAACCACAAAACAAAAGTCTCAAGTTATATCTCTTCTCTTAATGGTAAAAATGTGAGAATGATTCGTATAGAGCGATTTAATGACCTATCGTTGCTCTGGATGTGGTTTCCTCTAGGTATCTTTAGCAAAAAATCGACAGTTTCACAATAGTAAGTAGTTTTTTGTTTCGTGACTTGAGACCGGTACGTCCGTATACTACACAATTTTAAGGACGAAAAATGACTCAACAAATACGTGCATTCGACATTTCAGTGTTCACGGTCGGTTCCATAATTCTATCAGTATGAGGATCAGAAATCTTTGCAACACATTTGACCGCGCTCGTATGAATGCGTCTAAAGATCCAGCCGTATATTCAAACAGAAACACGCTTCCCTTGCTCTAGTATTCTAGGAAGAGGCGGCACTCAATAGAAGAGTCGAATTTCAATTTTCATCGTAGATCCTACACTCTGAATGATTATCAGAAACTTTTGCAACACATTGCGTTACGTTCACATCAATGCTTCTAAAAGGCTCGGCAGGTATAAGTTTTTTTAATTTGGATGCTTGGTAGCAGGGATTTATCAAAGTATCTCTCAGCGGCCGCCGTGGTGTGGTGGTAGCGTGCTCCGCCTACCACACTGAAGATCCTGGGTTCAACTACCGGGCAAAGTAACATCAAAAATTTGGAAATAACTTTTGTCAATTAAAAAAATGTGTCTCCATGCGGAGTCGCCCCTCGCCAATGATTTGGGAAACACTCCTAGTGTATTTCTGTCATGAAAAGCCTCCCAGTTAAAATTGTTCTCTCTTGCAGATTCCGTTCAAAAACGGCTTAAAACATCTAGGTCCCGCCCATTTGTAAGAAATATCAAAAGGATTACCACGCAAATTAGAAGAAAAGCTCGGCCTTAAATCTATACGGATGTTATCGCGTCTTGCATTTATTTTTTACTATATCTACGCTCTGGCTTAACGATGCAAATAGCTGAAGATGTTGTAGTCCTTTAGAGTTTCCAGGTTTTTTCGGCTGTGACTTTCAGCTATTCTAAAATGAATATGTCTAGTGGATCCATGCACTGTTCAATTGGGGTTCATGTGACAAGAATGAGATAGGAACACAATACCTCTTAAGGCGGCTGAAATCTTTTGAGGGCGGAAGGAGCGTCCTATTGTGCATTTGTAGTAGTAGAAAATTTCTTCGAAAACCTTTTACGAGAGCTTCTCAGCCTTGGAGTATAGTTTTTTTTTTCAAGTATAGACTTGCGTTCCGTGAGGTCCAATGGATGCGAGTTTATTTCCACTAATAATATATAGGAATAATAATTTGTAATCAAATATGCATAAATTAATATCCCTTCCATTTTCAGGAGGAATATGGCAGCTCCAAAATGTATCCGATCTTCCCGCGTTACACAATGCTCAAGGATATGATTAAGGGCATTATGCATGATCCAGACTATATGGAAGTTTGTCATGAGGTGAATAACTGAGTGGCACAGTTAATTGCACAGAGTATACTGCATAAAGAAAGTATACGATGTGCACAACTACAGTAGGGGCCTTCATGTAACGTTCAAAAATACTGATAAAGTAATTAAATTAGCAACTTGGATAAATGAACTGTCATAACTAAATAATCAATAAACAAAGTTAGTATATTTGTCAAATAATTTTAGACCAAAAAAACCCTAACATATAACAAAGCAATAAGCGCCCTACATTATGCTCATATGAAATGGCAGTATTTAGGTCTACAGGTAAGCATCAGAACAGCCCATACTCAAATGTAACTGTCAGGTTTAACATAAATTACTTAACCGCGAGTGTTGTGGTAGGGCTACTTATAAGATGCCAGCAAATTAAGTTCTACAATTATTTGATGTAACATGGCGCATATAAACTGATAAATTTAAGTACTTTAAAACCTTTTTACGTTGCATGAAGACCCCTAGTAATTTATATATCAAACATACTACATGGAATTAGTATATGCATAGAGAAATTTAGAGATAATTGTACGATGCAAAAATACCAAAGTAAACAGATAATACATACTAATATAGATAACATATGGAAAAAATTAAGATACTCTGTGTGCTATGCAAAGCTGAGTAAAAAAGCACAAAAATGTAACTAAGGGTGGGTGCAAGTTGGTTCCTCTTTGGAGCCGTCACTCGTTATTTTTTACGCATTTACTCGATGTAAACTATGAGGTAGTCGCTACTTTTTTTTTGGGCGAGATGTTTATAAATGTCTTCTATACATTTTCATGGGGTATTTGTGTTTATTATTCCGGCTGTAATTAATTATTTAATTCTCTTTCCAAAAAACACGTTTGCATAAAGTGACAACACCGCATGGATAAATGGAAGGCAATTCAAAAATGTCCCTCATAAAACAAAAGTAGCGACTAATTCATAGTTTACATCGAGTAAATGCCTAAAAAATAACGAGTGACGGCTCTTATTATATTTATCTTCTTTGGTTGGTCTCAGTTTTGGGAACCTAAACTAATATTCCACTAGAATATTCGAGCACTGTTGCAATTTAGAAAAAAAAAAATTTTTATATCAAATATCACACAGTTTAAGGTGATGAAACTTGGATAACTAAAGCGGTTAATGTGTCACTTTTTTCCTAATTTAGAAATTCTATCACCTACCATGTAAACTTGAGCAGAAGTTATCACTCACACATGCACACGCATATAACTAGAAAACAAACGTGAGTATCAGATACATAAATGAGAAATAAATAAGCAGCAGTCTAGACCAGAGCCGGCCACACAAATACTAAAACAATTGCATAAGTGTGTGTAAAAATTGATTGACAACTCCCCACAGTGTGCTTAAAGAAAACATGGACTGTGAAATTTGAAATTAAAAATGGCTTTGGTTATTTGATTTCAAGCTAATCATGACTATATTTACTTATATTCGTATAACTAAGAACGCGGAGGTCGAGCTAACCAGATACAACCTTTTTTATAAAATAAGGTATGTTGTTTCTTCAATACAAGATTCATAAGGACGGCATTGCTTTGCTTAAAATAAAGCGACGACAAAATAAGCCTTCTTTATTTCATAGTTCGTTTCTGCTGTATCTGATTCACTATCCGAAAATAGTTTCTTTTTGGCTTTATCAAATACACTGAGCTTTTCTGCTTGTGAAAGGGAAGCTACGTCTTTATGGCAGTTATTAAAATTCCTTTTCAAGGAAAAAGGTTATTTGATGTGAAATTTCGCTGGGGCAGCAAACATTGCAGCATATTGTTTTTATTTAATGTGCACAAGTAGCATGGACGTTTTTCTTTGCATTCATTCTGGTTTTGTTTAGCGTGCGCAGCCGTCTTGCTTGCTCAAGCGTTATGCAGCGAATGGCAAGCGATAGCAAAATATGAAGAACTATAAAACAATGTAAAAGTAAAAATATTTTCACATTATTAAGTTTTGAAAAATATGTATGTTCAAGGAACTCAATAATACTAACAAACACTTTTTAAAGTCACTTTAACATTGCAGCATACTGTTTTTATTATGTGCCCAAAAAGTAGCATGGACTTTTCCTTTTGCATTCACTGTTGATTTTAGTGAGTGACAAGCGAAAGCAAACGATCGTGATCACACATCGTTAGTGTCGGTGTGAAAATACGAACTCAAATTGCACAATGTGCAACTTTTGGCCGGCTTTGGTCTAGACCCTAGAAGAAATATGCGAACGGGTCAACTGAGAGTATAAAAGCAGCGCAAGCTGAGGAATCATTAGTCAGTTAGTTGATTTTAACACGCTATTATTGAAGTACGCGAGTATTGGAATTGTAAAGTACTAGAACGAAAGTAGTGTAAATAAAGACCGTTTAGCTATACTGAATATTTGAGTTATTTATACCACAGATCATAAAAACCAAGTATGCAGGGTGAATTTCCGCATTCAAAATGCTCATGCTAAAACAAAGCCGCACGAAAATGTATTTTACTGTAAAAGATTGTATGGCTAATGTAAAAAAAAACCATATTTTGGGCTAATTGCTAAACGCGGCCAAAATGCTAAATAAGGGCTTAGTATGAAGTGCTAATAAGTTTAGTCTAGTACACAAAATCAACCCACTTAAAAAACAATAAAATATAGGCAAACTTTTTCGACTTGATAATCAAGTTTTGTTCCTTATGGGAAAACTGTCAAATTGAATCACATTGATATTAAGATTAACTTGCACCCGACCCAAATTAAATAAATCACATTTAATAAATTTTCAAAATTAAAATTAATGTACTGAATTATTTAATTACGTAAAATTATGAGTTTGTTGTCATTATTATTGCTATGATATACAAAATGTATGGCAACTACCCAAGCTCGTTGTATATACCCAATTCGAGGTGCTAAATCTTGATAAGCTCCAAGTTACCAGAAAATTTTTGGTACCACTGTTCTAACCATTTGTCTATCACAGTGGTGATTCTTCTATTCTAATATATATCATAACAAAAATAATAGTAAAATATTTTTAAGGCCTCAAGGTCGTTTCGAAACCATTATGTTACAAATTAAAAGGCCAATTAAAAAACAACAAAACTGTTATTAACACAAATAATTATGTTAACTTAAATTTTATTATATTATATGAATCAGTTTACTAGAACACATGATTCTAGTTAATTAGTAAAAAAATAATTTGGATTTAGGTAAAGTTAAATAAACTTACAAATCAATTAATTTAGATAAAATTTTGTTACTAGCAGTACTGCGCAAACTGTTTATTTAAAATTTATTTAACATAGAACAAATGACGATTATCACCATAATGTAATTTATAGCTCAATTAATTGTTGAAGGAGCTTAGAAAATTATTTATTTTTCTTAAAGTATACGCAGTTGCAATTAATTAAATTATATTTAAGTAATATACGGAATCTGGCTGATTATTTTGTAATAAACGGATAGCTGAAAAAGCGCCATAAAAGCAAGCTTCTGGATACCTACCAAGCCAAAGTCATTTTTATTAAATAAATTGAAGTAATAACTTAGTCTGCACACAATTTGTTAGCAAAATATTAAAAAAAAAATTGTATTAAAGGAAGATAAATTATAAGCCTATTTATTAATTTTTAATTTAACGTAAATCTCGGCGAGCTGTATTGACAGTATTTATACGCTATTTTTTTTTACTTGTGGTTTTATTGTTAATTATATTGCCTTTCCAATGATACTTCACTCAAAACATATTTATATAATTTTGTTTGAGAAAACCATAACTCGACTTCTCGCGAGATTCTCGAATGTCGAAATGCTCGGGAGCTTCTCAACATTCAGTTAAGTTGACAATATTCTATGAACTTGGGTGGTTTTTAATATGGTGCTGTGGAAATGTTCGCTTGTGATCCAGAGGAAATCCCACGGTATATATAAAACAGCCAGTGCAACGAGTCAATTGAATGTAGAGACGCTTCGAGCTTTACGAGTATTACGAGTTTCGACAATCTCACGACAAGTCAAGACTTGTGAGAAATCTATTCTCGAACAATTTCGAGAAATGGTAAGCTCTAATTTAATGTTGTTTGACAGATCACAAACAATTTGTGACAAATAAAATGCTTGTCGGCGTTAACCGACATATAACAATCTTTCTGAAAGCTTTACTTGCCATTTTCGTTTTCAACAACATAGAGTGACCAATTTTTCAATATTTTGTAGAATAAATTGCAAAAACCTATTATGAATACATGAGAACAAAAAAACACAGCTAACTTTGCTTACACTTTTTCCTTGGAGTTAACTGAGACGCGCACATTGTGAACTTATACAAGTGGCGAATATTAAAAAAAAACGTTGACAATATTAAACATCTTGGAGCATCTGTTAAATCGCTGTTCGATTACTCAAATCATTTACTCAATAGTGTTTTTCAAACATTTTTGTAGGCGACTGGTATGTTGCATTATTTACATATTTTAAAATAATTGCTTAACTGGATGGTTATATTTCTCTGTTAACTAGATTTAAAAAATGAATATGAATTTGCAGTCTCATTTTCTGTAGACATATTTAAAAGAAAAGTTGGTTTGAAACACAAATGGGCAATTCGTGGAACTTCACTTTTTTAACCGCGAACAAAAAACAAACCTTTCTTCCATTCGCGACAGCCGTTCTACCTGCTAGCAATTATTTGACAGGTGGTATGGCAATGGAGGAATGAAAGAGAATGTATGAATTCATAATGGACGCGAAGCTTTAATTGGCATAAAGAAAACTAAAAAACTTACAAATAAGTGATTAAATGTGGATGATAAAAATAGTCCTAAGACTTGTGAGATAAACTAAATGTAATTAAGTCATTAAATCAAGTCAAGTAAAATAATTCAATTTAAATAACGTTAGGTTTCAGTTCAATTCAAATAAATATTTGAAATTTAATTATTTTGAAATAACATAATTAACTTTTTAAGTAAATTTTCCATAATAAGTTAACTTAAGTAATTTGAAATAAAATTTTGAATAGGTACATTGAATATTAATAAATGTACATAACAAGGCTTTAAAGCAATTGACACTAGCCACATCAAAGTCTACAACCATACTTACTAATACATAAATAAATGTACTTAACAGGAATTTATACAACATATACATACATATACATTCTCATGTACCTACTACTACATACAAACATTTTACACACAACACTTACTACATTAAAATGTAAATGCCCTGAATCTGAAGAAATTCTGGAGGATGAGTGCTAAAGCTTCAGTCGCGTCAATATATATATGTGACTTAGAATCATGAATCGACCCTATTTTAAGAAATTTAACGCTCTTTCTAATGGAACAACCCCCAGTTTTCTATCTTTCTTAGTTTTTTTCACAAATCCCATTTAAAGCCAAATCGGAACACAAATACGATTTTTTGAAATATTCCGATCCATGCGCCACCTATCGGAGTTTTGTTCTTATTATTGCATTGTCATCGGGTTCTGAACTATATTTCAAGTTTCAAGCTTGTAGCTTATCGGGAAGTTAATTAAATTTTAATTACAAAAAATTCGTTCACAACGGCCAGCCGCTACACAGAGTCAAGCTAAACAAAAACTTTAAACGCGTTTTTCTCGAAATCTTGTCTTCGCACAATAGGGTCGTTTCATGATTCCAGGTCTCATATATTGATAGTCAGGCGGCGATTAAGGCAATAATCTCACACAATTCGTTATCAAGAATTGTTGTGAAATGCAGAGAAGCATTAGAAAGAATTCGCTTGAGTCGTACCATACATCTATACTGAGCTCCCGCCAGTTCAAAGCTCCCATTATTAGGGGAAACTGAGTTGCCAGATCTCGAGACAGCAATTAAGCTTGGTCCTAGAAAATTTCGAGTATTTGCCTGTTAACACTGGGGACACATTCAGCCTATGCGAGGCTTTATTGATCGGCCAGTTCAACCTGACCTAACCTACACTAGTTTAGAGCTACAGATTTACCCTGCAGGGTATAAACATTTATACAAACGCATAATATCTATATAACCATACCTGGATGTATGTTTGTGCTAACAGCATTTATAAAAAAAAAACTAATAAAAATAATTTAATACTTACATTAACTACTTTGAGTACAAGTTACATGGAAGGGTAGTATTTACCAAAAAAAAAAAAAAAAAAATTGTACCACCGAGTAAAGAAAAAGGATATAACCAAACAAACCCTAAGAGACCACCAACTCCTTTTTGCTACTGATCCATGTTTTGAGATTACATATATATACAACTACAACGCAAATACATAACTAAAATTGAAATTAATGTACTCTTAAACATAAATGTGCGCTTAAATGGCTTGCTTAAGAATTTTAAGCTGAATAATTAAAAAATTATTGATACATATATACAACTCTAACAACAAATAAGAAGTCTGTAATATAAAACGATAATAATAATGTTTATATAATATACATATGTATGCATACATATATATTAATAGAAGAAAACTATTTGTACTATATTATGCGTAAATTAAGAAACCAATATACCATTAATAATAATAAAAGCCAAAAAATGAAAACGCTAAAAAAAAAAATAAACATACATACTTTTTAGGGAAATCAAAAACAAGAAATCTCTAGTTCAAAGCCTGCATAGATCTTCGAAAGATTAAAAATCTTTTTTTGTGCTTTAAATTAGTTTGAAGAAAATATTGTGCAGTTCGAAGTATAGTTCACCCTGGGCACAGCCACGTGAAATTCGCCCGTTGATAGCATGAAAAGTGATAGATGATGTATTAATAGGGGTTCAGCATTTCATAATTTCCCTACAGAACTATAATCTTTTTCGTATACGTTCTGATCAACGAATATTAATACAGGCCGACAAAATTTGAAAAAATCCCACACATTAATGCAGCGTTGATTTTTTAGAGTATCATGAAAAGATATTACATCTACATCATTCCGAAATATTAAATAACTCACAAGAAATTAACGCATTCGGCCTGCAATTCGTTCTATTGACGGGTCTTATTTGCTTTGTGTATATGCAATAAGACCTTGTTTCAATTTTTCCGCCGTTAGTTCCGAGCATGAAGCGAAATCAACACAACTGACTGTCTGGATATTTAAAGTATCACATTGTTCACAACTAAGGAATATACAAACAGATTTATTACGTCAATTAGATTACTGACGATTTAGAACAATATAATGTAGTTGTGAGATTGACAGTATACGGTCCCAAGACCCAACCTATCTATATAAACTTGTCGTTAAGAGGTGAGCTCATTGAGCACAAAGAGGTGATTTACCTTATTGCAAAAAAGAAGTCTATGGCTTATCAGATCTTTATTATAAAAAGTTCTGGCTAACGTTGGAAGCCTTAAGAATAACATTAAAGACTCCCAGCTTTATGACCAAACCAGGCAGACGTTGTTTTGGCTTTCTATTTCTATCCACCTGCCTTCGGCCTGTTGGTAAGGATTTAGGAATATGCGTGCGCTGTATATTTTTCCGGTCGTAAAATACGAGCAAAATATCGAAGCTATCCAATCGTGAGTGGTGCTATTTCGAAAGGAAGCAATGCGGGCACATGCATTGCTTGCGCGACCCTATCATGCTCGAAAAAAAAACTGTATCGTGGGGAGCAGGAATAGGTAGTATGTGACCTGACACGATGTATCACATGATGCTTGTTTTCAGGTGTCATCTTCTGTCCTATTGATTGGTGCCCACGTGGAGGATGCGCGGCACACTGTGGTTTCATCTCGCATGTTGGTTTTCTCCTTACATGTGGGGGAGCTCACTTTTGGGAAAGCTGAATATAGATCAAAGGAAACGAAGCTCTGCTCTCTTCTCCGCTGATAGTGTTTGTTTTTTTTTTTTGAGTAATGCGGTTTCTCTTAATTTGACGTCAATGCGCTTAATACGGAACTGAATCTATAACTGCAAAGAAATTTGAATTTTATAAATGTATATATAGATTAAGATTATTATTTAACAAATGTAAAAATTCATTTCAACTATATGATTGGCTTTTCACTAAACTTAAACATCGTGGTCAACTACGTAAGGGTAAAAAATCATATTTAATAAAACACATTGGTTCTAATGAAACTTGATAAAACAAAAAACATGCATACATATATATATCAAAACATATATATCAAACAAGTATAATCCATGTATGAACTTACATATATGAGATATATTCATTATATATAAAGTAATTAGAATACAAATACATATATGATATAGAAGTACTAAATATATACGCTTAGTTGAAACAAACGCAGAGTTTTGATATATCGTGATTTTCCAGAGAAAACATAAAGCAGTATTTAAATATTACCTAAAACTAAAATGTGTTAGTTAAATTAATTGGAATAACAAAAAACCAAATTATTAAAATAATAAAAATGCTAAAGCTTTCTAAATATTAAAAATATTAAACTAAAATACAAAAAAAAAACATAAAATATACATAGTTGAGTTAAATTACATATAAATATTAGCTAATATAAATTTAGATGATACAAATTTTACATACAGTGTTACATTTGATGGGTTGAAACTCAATAAAAATCGGCTTTAGTGAATATTGTTTATAGAAAACATATTTATACACCTACATACAGGGCCGTAGAGAGAAAATCCGGGCCCGGGACTAAACAATTTACGGCCCCCTATAAAAAATCCACTAATACATTTGATTAATTTGAATTAATGACGTCTCATTCATGATTCATTATTGATGGATTACATCATACAAAATTTTTGCAACATCAACTAAATGATTTTTGGACTAAGAGCTGAAAAAAAAATAACACAAAATATTTACTATTTATACTATTTTATTGTAACGTAGAAATGCAATTCTCTTTTAACAGTCACATATTGTTTCAAATAATCTTTTTTAGTTATATGGTAATGTTATAATACATTTCTGATAAATCTAATGATGATTATAAATATTATTTATTCAATATAGAAGGTTCGGATATCAAAGAGTGGCTTTTCTTGCTTTTTTCGCTGCAAATTTTTTTATAATAATATCAAAATTTAACTGTCTTGCCAAAATGGATTTAATTGTGGCAAATCCTGAAAATCGCTTTTGAGATGAACACGATCCATGAATGTTTTTTATTCTTGAAAGGGCGCTGAAGGAACGTGCTGCACTAGCTACAGTGACAGGTATAACACAAATGTTGGGGAAAACTGTATACAAATTTTGAGATGGTATTTAGCCATTCCAATGATGACACACCTTTATCAAAATTTGCTTCGTAAATGTGTTTCAAGTGAATTATTTCACATTGTAAGCTTTGTGAAACGCCCGAATTGAGGACAGCAAGATACATTCGAATTTGTTGATGTACTTGAGAATGCCGGTAACATCTCCGTATGCTTGCGCAGTCAAAATTTGGCTTTTGTTTGAAAGACTATGAAGAGAGCTCGGTACATTTTTTGAGGATGTCGCATCGTTGTGGAGTGCTGCTGAAAATAGTAAAACATTTTTGTACAACTCTGAAGAAAGTAATTGCAGCCGTACAACATTCTGCAGCATCAACACCACATAAATTGAGACTGTGGGTTGTACAAGACGAGTAATCAGCATTCGAGTTTTTATCGAGAATGTGAGTTCTAAGCTTCTTTCATATTGGCGCCGTTATTGTACCCTTGTGTACGAAAATCTTTTAATGGGATTCATTTTTATCTAGAGTATGGCAAATTAGATCAGCGATTTTCAGACCAGTTTTTTTGGTTCCAATTCACGAAAACGAAAACCCGTTCTTGAATTGTAAAATTTGTTGCTTTCGAATTGATATGGAGTTAGCGCAAAATGAACGTATTCAACGTGAATAGCGTCAGGCATAGCATCAACGATAATAGTAAAACTTGGCTTTCTTGCCTTGATCTAATATAGCTTTTCTCACATGCACAAATTTCTATAAACTGGTTCTGCATGTCTAGGGAAAGATAGTGAACCTGTAAATGTTTGTGCTGCTGTTGTGAAATCCCAACTTTCTCCAAATGATCTCTAAGAATTGGATCATAATGGCTTATGAGATCTTAGATGCCCAAAAAGTGTCCATTGTTTCGTTCACCAAGATATATACTTTCGCCTTTGAAAGCTAAGCCTATTTCACCCAAAAATAAATTAGTGTCCAAAATTCTATATAAAATTTTAACATGGAAAATTTGCACATGGAACAACTAAAGACTCTCCTGAATTTAAAAAAAAATGCCTTAGTACCTCTAAATCGCGGGCCCCCTGAGAAACCCCGGGCCCGGGGGAATCCCCCATTCCCCCTCCCCTCTCGACGGGCCTGCCTACATACATACCTAACTACTATATACACAATATTTCTTACAAGTTCGCGACATTTTTTATTCCGATGACTCTTGGATAAAAAAAAAAATTGATTATCTAGCGCGATTTTATAAAGAAAGAACACATACAAAAACCAGGCAAATTTTAGCCATAACAATTTCTTTATAAAAAATGCAAAATATTTAAAAATCTTGTTATTGTGTTTGCAAAAACTTTTATTTTAAAATACAAAAATACAGAAACCCACCAATCAAAATTCAAAGGCTCAAAATACAATAGCTCTACCTACAAAGCAAAATCAAAATTATCTAACAAAATCGAAAATACAAATATTTAAATACAATAGATATTGCATAAAAGTCTTTAAATTGGGAAATAAACACACATACATACATAAGTAAAATATACAAAAATATTTAGCAAAACATATACATATTAGTAAAAAAATATCCAAAAATACTGTGAAGCTAGCATATATGAAACTGAAACTTACTATCTATGTAACTGTCACTGATATTTGATAAAAAAGAACTATGTAAGCGTGAAATAAATACCTTTTCCATTTCTATGTGTCTAAATCAATGTGCATATTTGGATGAAACTAATAAAATTTACTAAATATGTTAACAACAAAACTATCTATAAGTACTTTTTATTTACTACAAGGTGGCGTTATACCATCAGCTGATTGCGTGTTGCTGCGATTTCCCTCGAAAAATTTGGTACAGTAGAATCTCATTAAAACGAAATCGACGCTAATTTTCTTTTGATTTGCCATTCTGCTGTACGGCGACTTGGAATTAATTCCCTTTGCTATTACTTTTCAGATTCCCCTCCTTTTCACTTGAAAATCATTGTATTAAATAACATATATCCATTTAAAATTGTGGTTGTCATTTATAAAAACAAACCAAGTAAGGAAGGCTATGTTCGGGTGTAACCAAACATTACATACTCAGCTTAGAGCTTTGGAGACAAAAGAGAAAATCACCATTTAGCAAAATGAACTTAGGGTAACCCTGAATGTGTTTGTATGACATGTGTATCAAATGAAAAGTGTTAATGAATATTTTAAAAGACATTGGGCTTTAGTTCTATAGGTGGACGCCTTTTCGAGATATCGCAATATGGGGGACCAAGGGTGACTCTAGAATGTGCTTGTACGATATGGGTATCAAATTAAAAGTATTAATGAGGGTCTTAAAAGGGAGTACCCCTTAGTTGTATATGTGAAGGCGTTTTCGAGATATCGACCAAAATGTGGACCAGGGTGACCCAGAACATCTTCTGTCGGGTACCGCTAATTTACTTATTTATGTCATACCACGAACACTATTCCTGCCAAGATTCCAAGGGCTTTTGATTTCGCCCTGCAGAACTTTTTCATTTTATTCTACTTAATATGGTAGGTGTCACACCCATTTTACAAAGTTTTTTCTAAAGTTATATTTTGCCCCAATAAACCAATCCAATTACCATGTTTCATCTCTTTTTTCATATTTGGTACAGAATCATGGCATTTTTTTTAATTTTTCGTAATTTTCGATATCGGAAAAGTGGGCGTGGTCATGGTCGGATTTCGGTCATATTTTATACCAAGATAAAGTGACTTCAGATAAGTACGTGAACTAAGTTTAGTTAAGATATATCGTTTTTTGCGCAAGTTATCGTGTTAACGGCCGAGCGGAAGGACAGACGGTCGATTGTGTATAAAACCTGGGCGTGGCTTGAACCGATTTCGCCAATTTTCACAGAAAACAGTTATCGTCATAGAATCTATGTCCCTACTAAATTTCACAAGGATTGGTAAATTTTTGTTCGACTTATGGCATTAAAAGTATTCTAGACGAATTAAATGAAAAAGGGCGGAGTTACGCCCATTTTGAAATTTTCTTTTATCTGTGTATTTTGTTGCACCATATCATTACTGGAGTCGAATGTTGACATAATTTACTTTTATACTGTAAAGATATTAAATTTTTTGTTAAAATTAGACTTAAAAAAATTTTTTTTTTTAAAAGTGGGCTTGTTCGTCGTCCGATTTCGCTAATTTTTATTTAGCACACATATAGTAGTAGGAGTAACTTGCTTACCAAATTTCGTCATGATATCTTCAACAACTGCCAAATTACAGTTTGCAAAACTTTTAAATTACCTTCTTTTAAAAGTGGGCGGTGCCACGCCCATTATCCAAAATTTTTCTAATTTTCTATTTTGCGTCATAAGGTCAACGCACCTACCAAGTTTCATCGCTTTATCCGTCTTTGGTAATAAATTATCGCACTTTTTCGGTTTTTCGAAATTTTCGATATCGAAAAAGTGGGCGTGGTTATGCGAACAAAGTTAATATACTCTATGAGTTCTGCTCAGCTGAGTATAATAAACATAACTAACTACCGACTATGGGCTAACCAACAAACGAGATGTAATGCTGCCCGATTTTTGGGATCGCTCTTGTCAATCGGATTAAATGTTTCAGAGAATGAGAGATAGGAAGTTAAACTTGTTAAGTGCGCGTGAGGGTCCATGATAACATATGCTATAATCTCATATTAAGATCTTCGAGCTTGAAAATTTATATTTAAAATTGTGTGAAAGGTCCCAATAGAACAAAACTAGACCAAACCTAAGCGATAACAAGTAAGGAAGGTTAAGTTCGGGTGTAACCGAACATTACATACTCAGTTGAGAGCTATGGTGACAACATAAGGGAAAATAACCATGTAGGAAAATGAACCGAGTGTAAACCTGGAATGTGTTTGTATGACATGTGTATCAAATGAAATGTATTAAAGAGTAATTTATGAGGGAGTGGGCCATAGTTCTATAGGTGGACGCCATTTAGGGATATCGCCATAAAGGTGGATGAGGGTTGACTCTAGAATTTGTTTGTACGATATGGGTATCAAATGAAAGGGCTTAATGAGCATTTTAAAAGGGAGTGGGCCTTAGTTCTATAGGTGGACGCCGTTTCGAGTTATCGCCATAAAGGTGGACCAGGGGTGACCCTGGAATTTGTTTGTACGATATGGGTATCAAATGAAAGGGTTTAATGAGGCGAAAGAATATCCCTGGATCGTTCTAGCCCCGTCTTGTCGATACAAGGAATTTCCGCGAAGAAATCATTTCATAAGTGTGTATGTTAACAGGAAAGAAGTATTTCGGATTCCCCATAATTGCACTTTGGAACACTTAGGCATTTTTAATTCGAATTGACTTAAATATAAGTTGCTTGTCATTGTCGATTTGCTATTAAAAAGTTAGTGATTATTTATTGAAAGGTTTATCCATTTTTAATCAAAAAGAAGTAATCGATTTCTTAGCCGGATATTACCAGTTTTTATTGGTATATTTTCGATTGTTTATCGATTTTTGTGAAACAAATACAAATAAACCTTCAATAGAAAATCAATGACACATTTGTAACCCGTCGGCGCGATAACGGGCCTATAACTTGGCAATAATAATTAACTATCGATAATAAGCCGATAACAAAACATTTACTTGGCGGTATCGGTTGTTGCGGATAAGAAGCTGAGAAGACTCTAGAAAATTTAAAAGTAGGTACCTACTCGTTTAAGTTTTCAGGACTGCCACATCTAAGTTTGTACATCAAACTTCACGAGGACGTGGTACTCAAGTCTTTTCTTTAGAGCTATTGGATATTTTATAGTTGGAAACTACGCAGACATAACCTCAATTCAAACAAATCAGCTTTTTCCATATTTTACCTTTAGCTCTACAATGACATACAAAAATTCACCTAGTGTTCTCAGCTGCAGGTTTTGGGTGTCTGTAATGTACATAAAATCCTGCATCGCCACTGTTAATAACAGTAATGTAAACACACTAATTGCAACAGATGTCGCACAATATTGTTAATAAAGGTTTGCGTTTTTGCTATGACCAAACAATTTACTAACATTAGTTTCGAATGTCTCGAATTTGTCCTATGGGTTGGAAGGAGACAACCTAATACTGTTTTCACACAGACGGCTTATTGAATAATAAAGGCAGTTTTCTACATTAAGACGCTTATTGAGCTCAATCTTCCCTACAAAATTCGTATCTATTATTATTTCATTAGTAGCTGATCGAATGCCTAATGAAGTCAAAAGCACAATGCAACTCTGTTGGCAGCGTTCCGCTTCCGTTTCCGCTTCTTAGTTTTCAAAGCAAATGTCATTGTCTGAATGGCGGAACGATACAAGGTGGCCGCATCGAACAGCTGATTATAACCTTTTTTATTTGATTTGATACATCAACTACCGGCGCAGTACGATTTTGACATTTGTCCATCGAATTTACAAGTACATCGAATTTTTTTTGTTTGTAGGTATGTCACCATGCTCCCACCTTGTATCGTTCCGCCATGATTGTATGTCTCATCCTTCATACTAATCGAGCAGTTACTTCTGTGTGAAAGCAAAAAATTTACGATTTCATTAGCAGGTGAAATGAGATCATTAAGTTTCTGTGTGAAAACAGTATAAAGTTAATTAAACAATCACCGATTGCACATTTAGTCCCCCCCTCCCCTTCACTTGGTGATGCTTCCTTGGCAAATATTCAGTGTAGATGTTAGAATGATTTCCTTATTTTAGCTTGGAAGCGTGCTCCGCCTTCCACACTGACCGTCCTGGGTTGTAGGTTATAGTCACTGGCAAAGCAACATCAAAACTTTAGAAGCAAGTTTTTTTCAATTAGAAAAAAAAGCGGTGTCGCCTCTCGGCAGTGATTTGACAAACATTGCGAGTGTATTTCGGATATGAAAAGCTTCTCAGTGAAATCCATCTGCCCCTGATTTCTTAAGCAGCATTCAGGATACCAGGTTATAAACTCATAGAAGGTAACGAAAAGGTCGATGAGTTGGTAAAGGAGGGTTAGACGTCCCAATCCGTTTGGGAAAAGCCAAGAGGAGACAGGAGTAGCTATGATTCATTAAGCAGGAAAGGCGTGGACAGATGCGCGGGGCTGTAAAATTTCTAAGCCGTAAGACTCACAAAGTTGCTCAAATCTCTAAAAATAAAAAAAAACTAAGGTTCCCGATAGGCATATTAACTGGACACTGCTTTCTGGCGTCATATGCTTAAAAGTTAGGCCTCGTCAGTAACAGCAGATGTAGGAAGTGCAAGCTGCATGAAAAACCGTTGAGCACGTCCTGTGTTAGTGTCCTGCGCTCGCGAGGTAGTGCGCTATCTACTAGGGGCGAAAAAGTTTCCAGCTCCCGAGGCAGCAATTAAGCCAGATCTTGGAAAACTTTATTATTTGCGAAGTTATTCTAACATAAGTCCTGATACCTAATTGGGTTTTTCCGATTGGTCGTCAAACGAATTCTGGTAACACTACGAATACATTCAGTCTATGTGCGGTCTTAATTGATCGGCTAGGGTGCCTTAAAGGCAATATAACTTAATTTGATTAAGTTGGAAATTATACGGAAGTACGTCTCCCGTTGCTGGCCAGAGCAATATAGAAAGGAGTAAATATCCAAATTTAATGGGAAGGAAAGACGAAAGACAACCCTGAACGGCCCCCATTAGGCTATCTCAAGAGTAAAATCAAAGAATACACATTTAGGGCAACTAACATTCTATGGACCTATCGCGACGTTTGTTCAAGGTGCCGAAGGCGATGGTTTTTATCCGAACTCAATGTGAACAATGTGCTTTTACATCGATGCCTCGACGAGGAACCATCAGGACGCGCAGGGGTAGTAGTCGATTCGCCGCATTCTTTATAATATTCTATATCATCTTATAGACGCTTTTGGGGTAACTAATATATTGTGACGAATATGAGTGACACTAATGCCGTCTTTCGGTGAGTTTCACAGCTCCGGCTCACGCTCAATTCTCAAGGGAATGCTCTGGATCATTCGGAGACTTGAGAAGCAGATGTCGTGAAATTTTCGCACACGTGAAATGTGATAGGCAGATGTCGCCGCTGTTTTTCATTTAACTCATACGGCGAAAGGCTAAGCAGCGACATCTATTTTTGAAAAAGTAGGTATATTAAAGGCCGCGTTGCCAACCTAAAAAGAAGTAATTAACAAATTATCTGGCTCACAAATTGAACCAGATTTCTATCTGGATTTATCTGGCTCAAATCGTTTTTGTTGCATTTACATGCAAAATTATTTA
The DNA here is from genome assembly GCF_040869045.1 of Eurosta solidaginis. Classification (NCBI taxonomy): domain Eukaryota; kingdom Metazoa; phylum Arthropoda; class Insecta; order Diptera; family Tephritidae; genus Eurosta; species Eurosta solidaginis. The sequence continues at coordinate 320,647,831 of NC_090319.1, read as the reverse complement.
TCTGGCTCAGGATTTTGCCACCGGATGATAGCTTAAGTGATACTCACATCCCTAGTCTGATGCTAAGTAAATGAAGTCACAACAACAATAAAGTAGACAGTCACTTATATCTACATAAACGAATAAATCGTTAGCTATCATCCGGTGGCAAAATCCTGAGCCAGATAAATAAGTTTGCATGTAAATGCAACAACAACGATTTGAGCCAGATAAATCCAGATAGAAGTCTGGTTCAATTTGTCTTTTTAGGTTGGCAACGCGGCCTTTAATATACCTACTTTTTCAAAAATAGATGTCGCCGCTTAGCCTTTCGCCGTATGAGTTAAATGAAAAACAGCGGCGACATCTGCCTATAACATTTCACGTATGCGAAATTTCACGACATCTGCTTCTCAAGTCTCTCAATGATACAGAGAATTCCCGTGAGAATTGAGCGTGAGCCGGAGCTGTAAAACTCACTGAAAGACGGCAATTATCAGGCAGGTTCTGAAATTCGAGTGAAAGTGAATATGAAAATGAATCTTAAGACGAGTGAGTTTAAATTTGGTGTTCTGAAAAACGAATGTTTCGTTCATTTTAGAGCTCGTTTTAATTTCACCCCAAAATTAATGTTTGACATCTGACAGCTATCGTTTGGGGAGTGAAAAATTATTTTAGAAATATTTAAAAATAAAAATTTTACATAAAATGAGCGCTACAACTACTCTTGCATTTATTTTGTTGGAAAATGAGGGGCGTGTTGAAGAAGCTCTTAATAGAAAGATTTTGCGGGATCACTCGTATCCTTTAGAAGTGCCTGAAGTTGTGTAAGCTTATAGTGCTTGCGTTATGTTCTGCTTTATATAGCAATGTTCTTTACAGTTTCGTGTCCAGCTATCGTGTTAACAAAGATGCATTTATAATGCTGTTAAATGTTATTGAACCTCATATAAAAGGCACATCCATTCCAACTGCATTGCAAATGGCTGCAACACTGCGATTTCTAGCCGAAGGAGGTTTCAAAAAAGCTGTGGGCAAGGATAGCTACATCGCGATGGGCCGAAGTACTATAGCAAAAGTACTGAAGCAAGTGTTGCGAATTTTGGAAAAATACTTGGGTCCCAGGTGGATTAAATTACGAATGACGGAAAATGAGGTGACGCAATCCAAACAACATTTTCAGCAAAACTTTGGGATTCCTGGAGTCATTGGCTGCATTGATGGAACGCATATTCCAATAACCAAACTACATATAGACCACAGCGTCTTCTATAATCGCAAAGGCTATTTTAGCATGAATGCACTGATTGTAAGTAGTAATGTCAAAAATTAAAATATTCCTTGAAAATAATTATAACACAAATTTTTGCTTGTAGATATGTGATTACAAAATGGTTATTAGAGCTGTTGACGCTCGCCACCCCGGATCATGTCATGACGCAATGATATGGAGTGTGAGCAGAGCAAATTACCATTTTCAACGACGCTACGATAGTGGAGAGCGCGGTTCATGGCTTTTGGAAGACGGGGGATATCCTATTCAGCCATTTTTGCTAACACCATTTAGGAGTCCACAACTTGGCACAGCAGATCATACATTTAACCGAAAACATTCTTCCGGACATAATATAATTGAGAGAACTATTGGTGTTTTAAAAAGTCGATTTCGATGCTTAGCCCGCACTCTTCAATACCAACCACAAAAGGTGATACAAATAACAAATGTTTGCTGTGCTTTACACAACGTTTGCAAACACTACAATGTGCAGGATACAGTTGAAATTAACGTAGAAAATGTGGAAGATGTATCAGCTATTGCTGAAAAAGTATCCAACGATACTACGCTTAACCGCGAAGCTGTAATAATCAGGGAAAATATTTCCTCCCGACTTCACAGAAATTCTTGAAAATTTAATGAAATAAATAAATAATTTAAATACACACAATTATTACTAAAAAGTTCAAATATTGATATTTTATTAATGCACTGTTAAAAAAAAACATTTCATAACATGTCATAAAACTAAATCAGCATCAGTTTCGTTTAGGATTTAAAAAAATTAAATTTTAGTTGTTATCGCTTTTATTTCTTTTCGAGTTGTATTTCAGGTTCATTTTTAACTCCGCCAAATCGTTTTCTTTAAGCTTCAGCTCGTTCTCTGTCTGCCGTAGCCTCTCCATGTGAAGATGGTGTCTTTTATTCTCAGCGTTGCCCTCCTTTATAGCAGTTGTCAATGCTGTCTCTGCTTCACAGAGACTTTCAACGGCACCGCTCACATATATTGTCACCTCTATATTTCCCTTAAAGCCATTGACAAGGTTTTTCATATGCATTGTTTGCTCGGCGATGTTCGATTTAAGGCAATCAGTAACAGGGGGCTCGGATCTTCGATGACGCAGCAGCACCACTTGTTGAAGGCCGATTATCATCTTCGCTGGAGGTCTCTGAAGGTGTCTCATCATCTGTTGCTCCACAGTCTTTTGATTTTGGAACACCTCGTACGGTAGTGTGTATTTTGCATAGCCGAGTAATTGCATCTTCGGTTGGCGTCAATACATGCTTATTAAAAGGGCCGCCTCCTGTTGCCCCAGCCTCTTTATTATTATGGGCAACTTTTTTCCTAACAACAGCTCTCCAATCCAACCAAACCTGGAAAATTGTACACACAGATATATGTAAAAATAAAACACCATTACAGAAGATTTTATTTTGCACCTTCTTCCAGCCAGAAATGTCTTTATGTGGTGGACCATGGTTATTTAATTCTGCCACAACCTCCGCCCACAATGCATCCACTTTCACCTTATCACCTTTTATGAAGCCGACTGCAATTTCTGGATGATTTTCCATAAATTGAATGAGAACTGTCTCTTGGCGTACATTTTTATGTTTGCCACAAAAAATATAAGAAAATAACTTGTATCATTTGGTTTTATGGTAAAAATAATTAATTTTGTATATTCTTACAGCAATTTAATTGACTTAGATGTTTTATGGCACCAAATCCACGAATTCAAATTAAAGTGAATGCTAATCGAATATTTTCTAGTGAATTCGTTTACTGGAACACTCATATTCACTCGCAGTTCATTTAAGAAAAATATGTGAAAAAGAAAATGTGAAAGTGAAACTCAGAACAGGGTGATTCGGATTCACAGTGAATTTAATAGATTTTCAGTCGGAAGTGAATTTCAGAACCTGCCTGTATGTCTACACATATGTACGTATACGCAGCAGAGAAGAGATGCACAAACACATGCAGATATCTGAGATGCTCCCAAAAGTATGCAATTGTAATTGTGGAAGTGTCACTCACAAATACAAGCATATGAGAAGCTATATACGTGCATCTGTAGTTATAATTATATGGCGGTGACTAAGTAAATTCTGGAAGCGCCTAGAAGATGCCACGAGGAAATCACAGAGTATAAAAGCACCGCCGGTAGAGGCGCTACGACGCTATTTAGCGAGCAATAGCAGTCAGTTTCCTTTAAGCTATCAGTCAGTATGGTTATTAAGCCAGCTAGTTGCAAAGTATAACTGTTGTTGTGAAGCACTTTAATAAAGGCCATTTTTCCATTATTCAATATTGGAGTTATTTATTGAACAGTTTAGTGATTCGAACTTAGCAAAAGGGCAAATAAGAGGATTTGCAGTAAATTCGTTGCAATATTATAATATAATATAATATTCAATTTGGACGCAATTCAAAAAATACTGAAAGTAGTTTTGATCACTAAAAGAACTTTATAAACAATAAATATAGTTTAATAAACTAAAAAACACGCAACTATGGTACCGTTTTAGTATCTACAATCCACTTAGAAATTCGATGTTGATAGCACCGTAGCACAGGGGTTCGTGTCTGCGCTATTAAGCACAACTCGTTTTGTAGCGAGTTATTTAACTACTGCTGCGAATCTTTAGTAATTGCCGCTAGATGGGTCTAACTCTCCTTTGCGCGCCTGGCCCCTTTATTGTTGCCGACGTAGCAACCGTGTGTCCGTAGACTAAAAAACAGCCCCACTTTTGGAACTGTCGCCCACCGTACCACTTTTGCATAACTTGAGGGCGGCGTTCTATATTTCTAATTTTTAAAGAGCTTACTGTTGTCCCTGCGTCCAGGTTGCCGCTATTTGCTCTGAGTGTGGATTTAATCGCCACCGTCTGCGCTCCCTCTCAGCATCATCAGGCGTGTCATGACTATAAATGCCATTTTTCTCAATGCAGTCCAGCATCCTTCCTGTTGCACTTTTGTGCTACTAAATTTCTTGAGGTAGGTTCTTCTCCAAAAACTCTATGCAAGGTAAGTCTTTCCTCGTGAAAACGGGAGCACCTTGGGCAAAGAGGATTTTCCTCTGTACTACGCTTCTATAAATACCTTTTCAAACCGCCATGTCCACTTAGTATCTGCGTGAGATGGTAATTCAGTTCGCCGTGCTTCCGCTTATTCCACTGAGCTACGTCCCAAACTAACGTGAAGGTCCAACACCCTTTACTCGAGGCCTCCCACCGTTCTTGCCACTTAGATATTGTTTACGCCCTTGCTCTTTTCTTCGCGCCTTCAGATGGTTGCTCGATTGACAGTAAGTCCACTGGGATTTTCCGAGTTAGGACCAGGATCGCGTCGTCGGACACCGTCCGACACTGCGCGCCTAGCCTAGAGAGTTACAAACCAGCATACATACAAGTGAAGCTAATATAAACGTGTTAAAAATAAATAGCAATAACATACTATTCAAGCCAAATATTACATTTTTAATAATGAAGAAAATTTCTTTAACAAAATGTTGGCAATGGCAACAACGTACTGGACTCCAAAAACTTTAAAGATGCTCTCCCAATGCTTCACGTTCATTTTGTATGCTTTCCATGCTCGCTTATGTGATGTAATTTACTTTCATCCATTGGTATCGAGTCCACAGACAATGTAGAACTTTTCGAACCTGTAGTTGATGGTGAACTCGAACGGGAACGAGAGCTGCGACTACGACTGCGACTCGAATTTTTTGGATATTTGACTGGCCTTGTTGTGCCAGAGCATTGCATAACGAAGCGAAACTCTTCGATGAGTTCAGTTTTGAAGGGTACCTATTTTATATTGTGATAGAAAGGAAGAAAATATTGGAACTATTAGAATCCTTATTAAAGTAAAAGATTTAGCGACACATTAAGATGCAAAAAGCATTAGGGAAAAAGTAAGCGAGTTACAGATTAGTGGCTGGATTGTACAGTAGAGATTAGACCAAGACAATCGGAAGCTGGGACATTAGGAAATGTTTTTTAAAAGTTGTTACTGCTCCAAATGGTCTGGCAGAAAAATGGTACGAGATTTTTAATTAATTTAGCCTTAGGGCTAAACAAATTGAACGACGACGATGTGGGAAGTGAGGAAGATTTTCCAGTCCCGCAATCATCTCTAGTGTGCATTGACATTGGGGTATGTTTGTTTCTATTTACAAATGTGTTAAATTAATATCTACATAAAAAATCAAGTGAAACAATTTAAAAAATGTTATTTAACAAAAATGGGGAGTAATTAACAAAAAATGTTGGATTGGTTAATAATATAGGCTCATTCCATTTCAAGACACCAGGTCCCCGCAGGACATGATTTTTGATTTCGATGAAATTTTAATATGTTGTTCTTTGATCAAAATAATGAAACACGTATTTTTTTTTTGCCTCAATAAAATGCAATTGATTGTTAGGCCTTGAGCTCGATTCGAACCCGCGATCTTTAAACTTTTTCTATATCGAGTGAGCAGTTTATGTTTCAACTTGGGTAAATATCCATTAGCCAAAACTCGCTGTTTTCGAAATATGAATTTTTGAATAATCAACTTTTTTTCGCCATATACAAGGCGATCAATGCCAAATGCTTAAAATTAATTACAATATCACATTTATTGTTGAAAATATTCATTTGTTATTATTTTTCAGAATATGGCAAAATATTTCACTAAACCTCCAATACCGTGACAACAGCCTTTGCCATGTCCTGTTACAAAATCACTGTAATTCTGAAAAATAATAACAAATGAATGTTTTCAACAATAAATGTGATATTGTAATTAATTTTAAGCATTTGGCATTGATCGCCTTGTATATGGCGAAAAAAAGTTGATTATTCAAAAATTCATATTTCGAAAACAACGAGTTTTGGCTAATAGGCATTTGGCCAAGTTGAAATATGAACTGTTCACTCAATATAGAAAAAGTTTAAACAAAAAAAAGCATTTTTTGAGAAATTAATTTTCAAAAAAAGTTATAAATAAATTTTTATTAAATACTAAAAAAATAATTTTTTTTAAACTATATGCTATTGTTTATAAATTTATATAAAAGTAAAAGTAATAACGAATATTTCAAAGAAAAAACCATGAGAATCGGTCAATTTTACACAAAGTTATTTACAGTTGAAAAAATAGGTGAATAAAATATCAATTGCATTTTATCGAATTCATCCTATATGGGGTATTCCATCCCATTTCGACCAATTTTGAACCCGACCCCTTTAGAATTGGCTGAAAGTTTTTCTTCTTTTTCTAGCTTACGAAAATCGTTTTTCAGAAGTTTTTCAAATTTTTTCATCTAACTCAAAAAAAGTTATGAATTTTTAAAAAACACCGTTTTTGTTTTCAAAATGCTATAACTTTTTCAAAAATTTACCGTTTGGAATTTTTTTTTTTAATTTGTGTATAAATGCACTTTTCGGAAAAAATTCAAAAAAATGTTTAAAGTTTTTTTTTTGTAATTTTTCAGTTTTTCGATATTTTTCGAATTTCGCCTCATAAAAACTTCAATCAATTCTGCAATCATCCGTTTTTTTCAAAATAGTTAAAACTTATTTTGAGTTGGAAAACGGTGTTTTTTTTTTCAAAATGCTATAACTTTTTCAAAAATTGACCGTTTGGGATCATTTTTTTTTTAAATACATTTTTAAATTTAATTTTCGGAAAAAATACAAAAAAAAAATTTAGGTTTTTTTTTTTTCAATTAAATAAAAAAAAAAAAAAATTCTCGGCCCGCTCCGGGATTAGTGGGGATGTTGCAGAATTGATTGAAGTTTTTTATGAGAAAAAAAGGGCTAAATTCGAAAAATCTCGAAAAACTGAAAAATTACAAAAAAAAAACTTTAAAAATTTTTTTGAATTTTTTCCGAAAAGTACATTTAAAAACAAATTAAAAAAAAAGATCCCAAAAGGCCAATTTTTGAAAAAGTTATAGCATTATGAAAACAAAAACGGTGTTTTTTAAAATTCATAACTGTTTTTGAGTTGGATGAAAAAATTTGAAAAACTTCTGAAAACCGCCTTTCGTAAGCTAGAAAAAGAAGAAAAACTTTCAGCCAATTCTAAAGGGGTCGGGTTCAAAATTGGTCGAAATGGGATGGAATATCCCATATATATGTATAAAAATCAAATTCTGTGTGTGTGTGTGTTCGCTATGGAATCGTATTTCCCACACCTCAATCATCACCAAATTTTGGTTATGGGTTCCTTTGGTCAACGGGAATGTTTTAGGCTAAAAATAATTTCGATATATTAAAGGGGCGTGGTACCTCCCATACAAATTGAATTTTTGGTACTGCATAACTCTGGGGGTATACATGCCAGAACATTGAAATTCAGTAAGGAGTTATATGAGGTCAATCCCTAACACCACCACGAAAATGTGGAATTGGGAAAAAAGGGGGCGTGGCAGCTCCCATACAAATGGAATATATCATACTGAATATCTCTGGATGTGGTAATGGTAGGATAATGAAAATTGGTAAGGAGCTATATGACGTTAAGTCCTACCACCTTCAGTAAAATGTGGAGTTGTGAAAAAAGGGGCGTGGCACCTTCTCTACAAATGGGATTTTTCCGAACTATGGCTGCCGTACAAACTTAGGTTATTTTAACACCTAAAGTTTGACTGCATTGTTGAGTTTGGCTGTTATTCCTTTTGGACGTTTAGTAATCTGCCGTCGCTAAAAAAATTTGATAGCTTCAGTCTATCTACATCTTCTATAAAAATCAAATTCTGTGTGTGCGTCCCTATGAAAACGTATTTCCCACACTTCAATCATCACTAAATTTCGGCTATAGGTTCCTTCGATCAAGGCGAAGGTTTTTCATATTTCAGAATAAAGAATTTTAAATTTAAGTTTTTTTTTGGCTAAGCGAACGAGCAATCTTAGCTCCCAAATATGATCATGTTAACAAAATCAATGATCGCATCAAAACCAAATTCCTGGCGAAGTGGCGAAATATAAATTGATCTACAGATGAAGATCAAATTGTGAATTATCCAATTGAATTTCTAAGCTCGTTAGAACCACCAGGAATACCTGCGCATATATTTACTTTGAAAATTGGCTCACCAACCATGGTTTTTCGGAATTTAGACCCACCAAATTGTGCAATGGAACCAGACTTTGCGTTAAAAAATTAATGCCGAATGTAATCGAAGCAAGAACCATCAGCGGTAAAAGCGAAGATGAAGATGTGCTCATTCCACGGATCCCAATGTTTCCTACAGTTTTGCCATTCAATTTTAAGCTCTTACAACTTCCTGTACAGTTTTCCTTGCTTTTGCAATTACAATCAACAAAGCACAAGGACAATCGCTTACTGTTGCAGGATTTTCCCATGACCAGCTATATGTTGCTTGTTCTAAAGTTGGAACACCAAAAAATTTGTTTATCTTTGCACCGAACAAATAAACCAAAACTATTGTGTACCCACATGCATTACAATAAGATACAATAATAATAAAATGTTCTAACAGAAAATTTCACCAAATATGAGTACAAAATTCAATTCAATTTACAGAACAATAAATTAAATTATCAACAAACAAAACAGAAAAATAACGCAACATCCATTCGATCTCGGGCGTAACAACGTAGGCCGGGTAAAGCTAGTTGCCGATAAATCCGAAAAAAAAATTTTTTTTGAGGCAAAAAAAAAACATGTTTCATTATTTTGACCAAAGAACAACATATGAAAATTTCATCGAAATCAAAAATCATGTCCTGCGCGGACCGGGTGTCTTGAAATGGAATGAGCTTATAGTAAATTTGGCAAACTAAAGCTGAAAATTAATGGATTCATACACTTACTTGGCTGATAGTTACATGACATATTAGATAAGGTCAGGTTGAAAGGACTGGGCCGAGAAGCTGCATACCAACATAACTTAGGTCACCAATGTGCCCATTCTGATTCCCTAAAGAGTAAGTAACCCTTACTACTGTAGATCGAACCACATAGTGGAGTCAATAAATTTCACTATCGCCCTTAATTCGATCTTAGAGATATCCATATCATGAAAAACGGTTGACCGAGAGCAGCCAACCTGCTTCTGTTTAGAGGCGGACAGTGGCACAGAAGTGCAGCAACTCTTTTCATCCTCAATACATCTGCAGCTGCGACAACAATCATAAGAATACCCATTAAATAGTGATCAGTGAGAACGCTAATCAGGGACGAGGTTTCTTACTTATAAAGTGTGCGCTAGTTGGTCTTCTAACATAGGAAGGCCAAACCAACCTATATAAAACGCATGTAGGTAGCGCGCACCATGGCATATTTACCCTGCTTATAATGCTCGTGCGCATACGGAATTTCACAGAGGCCTTAGGTGTACATTCCGAATCATTTTCAGGAAGGATATGGGCGGTCGTACACTTCCTAGCCAGCTCATCAGCTTTAAAGTTGACTGTAATGTCCCTGTGTCCAGGCCCATTGATCTACTTTTTGTTTTCGACACATCAGTCCGAAGACTTTTGTGTGGCTATGCTGCAGGAGATAATTACGGACCTATTTTCCTCTCTAGACACAGGTGCCAAAGGGGATCTCCAGTACCAGATCCTGTGAGTGTATCGGTCGGAGTGCATAAAAGCACCACTAATAAAATGCTCCTAAGTCCTCTGGAATTTTTGTAAGCTTCTGAAGTTCGTGGCCCTTGTTAATGCTGGCCCCCAAACCCGAGCATAATATAGTAGAATTGGGTGTGCAAGGGTTGTAAAGATCCATTGTACTACTTTGGTACAAGAGCCCTACGAGACACCAATTGCTCTTGCAGATGAACAACGGAAGTGGGTGCTTTCTTTACCTGATCTGGTATATTGTCACTCCAAACTGCCTCCCAGATAATAGACTTAAACGATGGAGACTTGACTTTTGCCGCTAAATTTGGCAGGTATAAGATGCGGTGTTTTGTATTTTCTTTTGAACAGAACCAGTTTAGTTTTTTCTTGGTTGACCCCGAGTCCCAAACTACTTGCCCAGTTCTATATTTTTTCTATTGCCGCCTTTATTAGATTGCACAGTTTAGGGGAACTTTCTATGTACAATAACACAAATATGGTTCGCGTAGGCAATCAGCTTATGGCCCTCTAACTTCATGGGTTGTAGTAGCACGTCACCACACAAAGCAGCGGAGAGTACACCACTTTGCGGAGTGCCTTTATGTACCAGCATATGAATAGTATTTCCACTTAAACTCAACTAGGAATGCGTCGAATGCAGGCTGGTTAAGGTCGGCGTGTTGCTACAAGAAACACATTTTTAAAGGAACCTGCTATATCCAAGAATGCTACCAGTGTATACCCCTTAGGTCAAGCGACCTAGTAAAATTAGATATCTGAGAGTGGAAAGCAGTTTCGGTTGAGCTTGCGAAAGAAGGAAAGGGTCAATCGATATCCTGATTAAGTCTTTCTTAAATAAAAAAAAAAAAAAATAAGAAGATAGGATTTTAGGCCTGAAATCGTTCGGTTTAAGTGAAAGGCTTTCTCTTCCGTGGATATTATTATTATTATTAGGCCTGGAACTACTGCGACCTTTGTGCAGATCTATCCCTTTCAGCCTAATTTTGTATATGACGGCTTTTGATGTATCTATGTACCTCTTCAAGCTTTTTACTCCATATAACATAGGGATTAAGAGTCACCCCACCTAGATGGGAGAGTCTTTGCCTTTCAAGAGCGACGCATTCCCAGAGAATGTGAACCGGCGTTTCATCCTCCAGCTCACAGAAACGACAATTTTGAGTATCGGATAGCTTTAGCATACTTAAGTGATATCGTAGACCACAGTGTTCCGTATAGTACCCAGTGAGAGTTCATAGACCCTCCCTCCTTAGATTAATGAGTTTGGCTGATATTTTCATTGCCGAAAGTATCAAAAATTTGACCTGTATTTGTCCTGGGCAGTCAATCCAGTGACGACTGATTTGTCTTGTTTCCCAGTTACTTATAGTTTCCCTGGTGTGTGCTTTTGTGAGTCCACAAAAGGGCTCTGGACCATAGCATGCTGCTATAGCACCCTGTTTTGCTAGGTAATCTGTGTCCGGGAATCCATCCTAACAAAACCTTGTTTTTGGCTCCCAGGTCATTATGGATTTCAAAGCTGTCATCCACAAGCTTAGATGTAATTGTGTAGCATTGCAAGGCAGCCGTAGGGCCGACAAACTGTCCGACATAACGTAAATGATCTTCGAGGATGAGCCTCTCCGCTGACATTATCTACCGCAGACTTCTATTGCATGGATTTCTGCCTGAAATATGGTGGGGTAGCATTCCATTGGTATCAATGTCTTGAAGTTCGACCCATAGATGCCAGCTCCCGTTCTTCCGTCAGACCTCTGAGTCTGGGTCATTATAAGGATTCCCTGTTTCCCAGTGGATTCTATCCACAATGAACACTTCAAAGTTCCGTGAAATTCTGAGCTTAGGGGACATTACGTTAGGCAGTTGTAATGTGGGATTTCCTATGAATTTTCTTAATACTTTCGTATGCCCTATCATGTTTCCTGGCTTCAGCTCCGAAATGTTTTGAGGTCTTAGAGACCTTGGTGTCTTTGAAAAAATTATCGATGATTCCAGCCTTTCATTGACGCTGTTCACACACTGAAACTATATATTGCCAACTGATTAATTTTTGGCCAAAATTTAGGCGAGCGGGCGACGAGAAACCCGTATATTTTCCTCGTCGCGCTCTCGCTAAAAAATCGGTTACAAACTTGCGTTAGGTGAATAAAGTTTATGCACACCGGTAGGCACAGCTGAGTATAAAAAGTTAGCACGTACACAAATACACATGCAAGAGGTTGCTTGAAAGGCCTAAGAAATAAGACATTGAAGAAGTGCTGCTAACAAGAGGTTTCAAATGAACCTAAACTGGGCTCCAAAACTATAAATAGTTCTGGTGTCGCAAATATGGCGGCGCAGAGCTGTGTTTCAATTTCAAATCAGAGAAGTTTGCACTGATAATGAAAAGCTGCCAACCGGCTCACACTGAGCTTACTTGTTGTGAAAAGATTCTTAGAGCTTCTGTTGTTTTTAGAAATAAAATTAAATGAAACAACCAAGTTTAAACATTTTGGTTTTGTTTATAAACGGCGATGGTTACAAGGATATGTTTCTGAATTTCACTTCTTCGTCAGCTAGCTTCTCGGGAGCTGAGTTTTGAACTCGAAATCTCCAACATTTATACTTTATACTAGTATAAAGGCAGATGCACTCTGCTGGTCGTTTTGCAATTGGTCTCTAAGTATTGCCTTTTTGTTGCTATTCATTTATACACCATTAGGTACGTACTAATTCTACATGTTTTTAATTTTATATATATAATAGTGAACAGCGGAAGTACTGCTTATAAAAGTACTATATCCTGCAGGCTTTCCTCCATAGTTTGGGATCACTTACTAATTAAGTTAAGTTGCAAATTAGATCGTCTCTCCCAACAATATATGCGTATAAAAAGATTTAAGTTGCGTAAGCTAAAAGTTACGAAACCACCCATGAGTTTTTCAAGTCAACTTATACCCGACCTTATCATTAATAAATCAGATATGAGTCTGGAAGAAAATGAAATTGAGCTTTTAAATAAAGGGTTGAACTTCGCACTGCCGTATAAATGCTCACCTATGGAGGATATGATCGTTGACTATGAGTTAGCCCTCGGAAGAATAGAAACTGATGAGTCCGAAAATGTACGATTTAGCGTAAAAGAAGTTTTATTAGGAAAATCAGGCCCTAATGATTCTAAACAATCCAATAATTTTCATAACGCCGTAAAATCTTTAAACCAAAAGAACATATTTATTACGAAATCCGACAAGGGAAACTGTGTTGTTGTGATGAATGAAGATGATTACAACAATGGTATGCGTGCTTTGATTAAGGAAGGTAAATAAGTCAAAGTAAAAAATTCCCTCCCAAAAATGAAGAGAGAAATTGTGGAGCATCAAAAAAAGTATGCCGAACTTTTCGGCCGTCAGTGGGACATGAAAAAGCATAAATCGTATGTGCGGGTCCCTTGTTTATATGGACTATACATGGGGCACAAACCGGGAAATACATTTCGACCAATAATTGCCGGTTATACCTCCCCTACATCTAATATAGCCAGATGGCTGAGCAATTATTTTAATAGTCTCAAAAGCTTTGATGAATTTTCCATAAAGGATTCTTTGGAATTTATATCGAAAATAAAAGATGTACGACTGAGCTCAAATGAATGCTTTGCGTTATTCGATATATCATCGTATTTCTCCAGCGTGCCGGAGAAAGGAGCCTTAGATGCGCTACTTGCTTGGCTCGATAGGCAAAACATTAATCCCTCGGTCGCTGGTGCTTTATTTGAACTAACCGTTTTATGCGTGAACCAGTCATTTTTTCAGTTTAGAGGCGAATTCTTCGAGCAAATCGATGGCTTACCGTTGGGATTAAATAAGCGCCCCTTCTTATGCAACCTTTTTATGAACACTGTCGAAGAACAATTAATTCAGAGCGCACTTTTCCCACGGGTATATTTTCGATATTTAGATGATTGCGTGGTCGTTATTGAGAAGGAACAAATAGAAAACACGCTTAACTTATTTAATTCAATTGATAATGCTATACGGTTTACATATGAAACTGAAGAAGATAATGAGCTACCTTTCCTTGATCTCAAACTTATACACAATATCGACGGATTTATCGAATTTGAAAACCCACATCCACTGAGCGTTTCATTCCAATTGAATCAAACCACCACTACTGCCACAAATTGGCAGCTTTTAATTCTATGGCTCATCGCCTTGTAAATGCACCGCTCAGCTGCAGCGCATTTAAAAGAGAAAAAGAGAATATAATAAGTATAGCTGAAACGAATGGGTACTGCCCTAACATTATCATACAGCTAATTAAGAGGCACCAAATAAAAAAGAAAGAAGAGAATGCACCTCGTTTTTCGATACAGTGGGGAAAAATGGTGGCAACGCTATTTGTAGTATCGCGTACGATGCACATTATTTCAACAATATTAAAAAAGTTTTCAATAAAGCATACGTTAAGGTTGTTCCAAAAACAAAGACAAAGCTGAAGTCTTTACTTAAATCGACGAAGGACAAGTGTGACAGTTTAGATAAGCCTGGGGTTTATTCGGTCACATGCTCACAAATCAATAACGACGGAGATGTATGTGCATAGGCCAGCCGACTCGCACTGTACGTATCAGGATGAACGAACATTTGAAGTATATCAAAAATATCGAACCGAAAAGTGGAATTGCGGAGCACGCTTTATTGAATGAGCACGTATTGAGTGAGGATGACTGTAAAGTGATTAAATCGAAATCTAATATCAATAAATTAAATATGTTACAATCGTTACATAATTATGTAAACAAAAATGTCGCGGTCAATCGGGATATTGGCCCACTGTACTCTACTTTTTTTTCAGCCATACAGTAAACTTATGATTTGCTTGCTATTGTTATTGTTCTTGTCATTGCACATTTTCTCATTACTTTTGTTATATGTAGCTACTGTATTTAGTAAATTATGTTTGCATATTTTTAATATTTATATTGTAACGAATTTTCTGCAAATCCTCTTATTTGCAATCCTCTGCTATGTTCGAATCACTAAAATGTTGAATAAATAACTCCAATATTGAATAATGGAAAAATAGCCTTTATTAAAGTACTTCACAATGACACTTATACTTTGCTACTCGCAGGCTTAATAACCAAACTGATTGATAACTCAAATACTATTGGCCGCCAGATCGCGTGCTTAATCAATAACTGATTGATTGCTCAACTCAAACTGAATTACTTCTTACTCGCCTGCCCCGCTTTTATAGTTTACGCTGCATACTTCTAGGCTCTTCGATTTCCAGAACTTACTAGTTATTTTCGGCTACAAAATCGCCAGCCACAACTACGTGCACAAATTATTGCTCTCTCTTGTGACAACTCAGATAAGATATATGCATGCGTTTGTGCATTGCCGCTCCGCTGCTCGTATACGTACATATGTGTAGACGCAATTATTTATTCGTTTATGTAGATACATAATGACTGAATTATTGATGTGAATGTTTGTAGTTTACAGTCTCTCGCGCATACATAGGCGTACAAGTAAATGCATCTGTGTGTGACATCTTTCGGCTGCCTTATATATGTGTATACATGATTTGATTATTGACGTAAATACTGCTTATCGTGGCCTTGGCATCGCCTTAGTGATGGTATAACTTAGTGATGTTAATATCCGTGACAATATATTAGACAATGTTTAGTTGAACACTACCAACTGAGGATGGCACCACGGGAGTGCCGAAACAATTTTGTATTGAAAAGTATTATTGTTTTTATAATACAATAAATAATATATTATATTTGCGTCGCTTAGCACTGAAAACAATCATATGTATATAAAAGTACTGCTGTAAATCCAATGTTACTAAGCTTTTGAGCGGCCTATAAGTATTCCTTACAATTAGGATTAAAAACATATAGAATTAGTATGTACCTAATGGTGTGTAAAGGAATAGCAACAAAAAGGCAATACTTAGATATCAATTGCAAAACGAGCAGCGGGACATTCATATGGCGGAGTAGTTAAAGGCATCTGCCTTTACACTAGTATAAAGTATGAATGTTGGAGATGTCGAGTTCAATACTTAGCTACCGAGAAGCTAGCCAATGAAGAAGTGAAATTCAGAGACATGTCCTAGTAACCATCGCCTTTTGTACATTCTACAATTTGTCTCTAATATCAATAACAAAAATAATTTTATAAAGCAATATCAGCACGTCTCGCTAATTAAATACAGATAACCATTTTGGAGATCACCGAAGATCCTGTGTTCACGCCCCGGGCAAAGCAACATCAAAATTTTAGAAACAAGTTTTTTCAATTAGAAGAAATTTTTTCTAAGCGCGGTCGCCCCTCGGCAGTGTTTGGCAAGCACTCCGAGTATATTTCTGCTATGAGAAGCTCTCAGTAAAAACTCATCTGCCTTGCAGATGCCGTTCGGAGTTGGCATAAAACAAGTAGGTCCCGTCCCTGCAATTTGTAGGAAAAATTTAAAAGAGCATGACGCAAATTGGAAGAGAAGCTCGGCCTATTTTTTTAATCATTTTAGTTTTGTTGCAAAACTACTTGGTGATTGTGGGCTAAAACAATTTAGAAACATTATATAAATTCAAGGTGCGAAATTCAATACAAAAAAGGCTAAATGGCTTAAACCGTAATCAATCTAAATTGCTACTAACAATTTTAACAGTGCATAAGTCCGAAAAAATTCAATTAGAGAATAACTTGTATGTATCTTCAAAAATGTAAAAAAAAAATGTATGTAAAAAGGCCCATAGGATGCTACATATTTCGGTTTGGAGATATTTCGCAAGCGCGTAATACGATCTTTAGTTTATTTATGGTTTCGAAAAGGTCCCCAGTTTGTTAACTGAATTTTCAATCAACTTTATTATCTATTCTTTCAGCAATACAGCGTTCATATGGTTTGATTCTAATCCTTTTCAAGCAACCCACATATCGACGACTGAGAGGAAGATCATAATATCTTGACAGGAGACTGAAATACGGCACAGCTCATAACGTGTGTTATAAATTACAAATTTCCTACAAGGCTAAACTGTTGAGCCTAAATCAGCAGTGAGTGGAAACTTTTAGGTTTTGTTTTAAAACCAGAAGTGTCTTAAAGTTTTATTTTTTTTTTAATTATTACTATAAGTTTTTTTTTTTTTTTGAAATCCAGAAAGTTCTGAAGGTTTTTAGTTTTCTGATTTTTAATTTTTTTTAAGTTTTTTGTTACCAAATTTATGTGTATACAAATTTATATAAATTTTTCGGTTCTTTAAACTTTTAAGTTTTAGTTTAACCAAAAGTTCCTGTTTTTTGATTTTTTTAATTTTTTCCGTATGGTTTTTAGGCCAGTGTTTAAAAGCTTCTATTTTAATATTTTCGGTTTTGTTGGAAACACAATAATAATAGATCTGGAAACTCTGCCCCCTAGGAGCTGGAGCATTGACCTGGCGAGTGCAGGACATGAACACAGAATGTGCTCAACCGTTTCTTCCTGCAGCTCGCATTTCCTGATCTGCTGTTACTGATAAGCATGTGACGCCGGAAGGCTGTGGTCAGTTAATATGCTCGTGGTGAGACTGAAGTGAAGTTTTCTCATTTTAGAGATATAAGTGACTTTGTCAGTCTCTCGCCGTGAGATTTTACATGATCTTAAAAATTTTACATACCCACGCTTCTTTCCACACCTATCCTGCTTGATGGATCATATGTCACTCCTCCTGCCTCCTTTTGATTTATCTTACACGGATTGGGACATCTACCGTTGATTCATTGAGTGCTGTACACTCTTTTGCCAACTTAACGGCCCTTTCGTTACCTTCTGTCCTTTTATGGCCGGTAACCCAGTAGAGATATATGGTCCGGCAAAAAAGAGTAGCCATTTGAGAGATTTTAAATTTAGGTGAAAAAATATGCAAACTGATTTAAAAATTTAGGCTCAAATATCTAAATGTGTTACGTTTCATTTTTTAGCAATTTTAGAGAAACAAATTTTTATGAAGAGCGTTATTCAACCATTTACGGAGATAGGCCATTTACGAGCCGGAAATGGAGATAGTACGTTCCCGCATTCAGTCGTTGTTGGAGTTTTTATTGACACAACTTACAGTAATAAATACTACATAAATAAATACAAGGCTATAATTGTATCTATATACACTGAAAGAAATGGTGCTAGTAAAATCAACAAATCGGTTCTGTTGTTCTTAACTTAACGGAGATTCGGTGAAATTGATCGAATTTCGGTTAATTTGACAGAGTTCTTTGTCAAGCGAACAAATTAGTTTAGTAATTTCAACAGAAGAGAAATTGTCGCTCTTAAGTTAACAAAATTCTGTAAAATTGACAGATTCCGCATCAATCTAATTGATTGTTTTGTTAACACAACTGATCTCACTGGTCATTTCAACAGCGATCAACAGTCAATATATGAGCAAATTTCAAAGAGAATTTTACGCTCACTGCGCTCTCTACTTTGTACTTATGTATGCTGTGTACTATATGTATGCACATATTTACGTATGTATATGGCGGCCGCCGTGGTGTGATGGTAGCGTGCTCCGCCTAAAACACCGAAGACCCCGGGCGAAGCAACATAAAAGTTTTAGAAATAAGGTTTTTCAATTACAAGAAATTTTTCCTAAGCGGTGTCGCCCCTCGGCACTGTTCGGCAAGCACTCCGAGTGTATTTCTGCCATGAAAAGATCTCAGTGAAAACTCATCTGCCTTGCAAATGCCGCAACATAGGTACTTTCGTACAAAGCTGTCGCAACAACTTTTTTTTGTTCATTTGACTACTAAAACGGTCAATTACGAATCAACGATTTGTGCGCAGTTGATTCAACATCTTGTTGCGATGGATAAAAATTAACAGAAATTTCGGTTGAATTGACCCGTATTTCGGTTGATTTTACCAGTCTTTTTCTTTCAGTGTATGTAATTATGTATGTATGTATGTGCATTTGCATATATACCTTATATCGACGTGCTGTCCCATAAACATAACAAAGCCATTCCATTAAGCCATAGATACTGGCAAATACACTGCCTACAAATAAAACAAAATACACTCCGCTCAAATTTGCAAAACCCAACTCTTCGGCACCATCATTTTCGCCCTCTTGCTGCGTAGGTACACAGCCATTAAAAAATTAGATGGGACGAACAATTGGTGGTCGGAGTGGTTTGTTTTAGATGGGTCGGTTGTTTGGTTGATTATTTTGTGACATGGTTGAGTGATAGATAGCATTGCCATGGACAGATGCATGATGATAATCGGACGGCGGTTTTTTGGCGGTTTTGGTGGGTGTAGTACCAGGTGGTTATGTACGTTTTGTGTGCGAGCGGACGGGTAGAGAGCGTATAAAGTTTTCATTTTAAATACGTAGAGCAAAAATGTAGCAGACGATGAAATTTTTGTTGGATTGTTATTGTTTTCATTTTGTAGGTAAAATAGTTTGAATTTTTTACGAGTTTTCCAGGTAATGTTGCAGTAGATAATAAACAATGTCAAATGTGGAATAGGAATAAAATTTAAATTTGATAGTTAAGATTAGGGGTGTGCGAAAAATAGAAAATTTGTAAAATACGTAATAATAATAGGGAAAATTTAATATGTACAATATGTTCATAGCTACCAAGGCGAATCCATACCAGGTGGTGGCAAAGCGAATTCAATCAATTCGCCATGCTTAAGAATGTCAAGTGAGAAGAAAATTTTGATTGATTTCGATTAACTGCCATATCAAAGTACAAGGCGCTGTATGGAAAATAATCAAGAAGATGCAATCAGCTGTTGGGATAACAACACCTGGTACTGAATTCGCCTTGATATCGACATATATCAAGTCGAATCTGTACAAGGCGATGTCAAAGCAAATTCCACCCAATTCGGCGTGCAGAAGAATTCAAGTCAAAAGAAAATTTGCATTTATTTCGATTAACTGACATCTTGCTGTGCTAAGGCGTTGCTTGGAATTTAACAAGAAGAAGCAATCAGCTGATGGGATTATATCTGGTATCGAATTCGCCTTGGGCTACTTTGTATCAACAAACTACCGAGCAAGTGAGAGTAGGTAAAAAGAAATATAGGGAAAGTTCTTTTATGATTTAACATATATCTATATACATACATTAGTACATAAGTATATATTAAAATATATACAGAAGCGAACCGAAAATTAGCAATGGCACTTTTTAGAAAATTTTAATAATTAAATTCTGGCTTTTTATAAGCGGTATTATGGGGGGAAAAATTGCATGAATTTGGTAAATAAAACTATGCGAACCAATCTAAAAAACGTTTTTGGAAAATAATGAAAAATATAAAAATTTTCCTTTAAAGTTTTTGAGTTTTTTTTGAGTATGCAAATTTGTAGCGCGATCAATTTAAGTCTATCAATGTACAAGTTATAGGTCTGTCAAAACTCGCATTGATTTTTGAAATTTTTTTTCCGAAGGGTGTTTCAGATTTTCTTCTAAAAAAAAAAAGACTTCACACTTTCTATGGAGGAGAATTTTAAACACTCTGCGAAAAAAATTGTCAAAATTCAATACAAATTTTGAAAGCCCTTATACTTGATAGTTTTAGACTACAATTAATTAGGCCACACAACTGCGCACTCAAAAACATTCAGAGAAATCAAAACAAAAATTAAGACAATTTTCGAATTTTTTCGAAAATATTTTTTAAATTGTTTAACATAGTTTCAGTTGCAAAACTCATATAAGTGTTTTCTTAAAATATCGAAAGAAAAATTTGTATAAAAAATGTATTTAAAAAAACAAAATTTCATTGAAATTACAATGCTGGTTTTCTATTCGCTACTGTATATTTTCATGGTACTGTAAATGAAATATGTATTTTCATTTATGAATATATGTCTCCTGGAAGGAATTTTAAGCAATTATGTGCATTTAATACATGTATATCGAAAAATTGTTAAATTCCTTTTTCCACTCTACCTTATTCTCATCGGAGCGTTCCTTGACGCCCAAGACCATTTCAAGTATTGCCACGAATACACCAAAGAAAGAACCTACTATTAATACCAAATACACGCCACCTAAATTGCTTAACTCTAAGGCTACTGCACCACCCTCACCGCCGGTATCCTTGGAAAAAGTAGCATTTTGTTATTTATTATAATTCAAATTATACAGGACTTTTATTTTAAAGATAGTTTTTTACAGAAATATCATGCTGTTTCTATGAAAGGGGGAATGGCTCAGATTATTTTGCAGGAAAAAATTATTATCGAATGCTTTAGCTTTAAAAAAAAATTTGTGTTTTCGATTTTCGAATTTTCTATTTCGAATTATTATTATCGGTTCAGTTTACTAAATTGCTCAACAATTTAAGCAAACACTGTGTTTGATTCACCACATAGAATAGTAGTAAAATTTATATTTTTATATCGAAACAGATGACGGTAGTTAAACCAACCAATCTGGTTGGTTGTTTTTGAATTTTTTGTCAATGTTCTACTTTTGTTTAGTCGCTTCAACAGAAGAAAAACTGTTAGTCTCAAATTAACAACATTCAATGACAGTTTTGCGAAAACCCTAACTAATTTGTCTGTTTAAAGAACTCATTTGCCATTTCAACAGCGAAGAACTATCAATATTACGCAAATATATATTGTGGCAACTTCCACACAATGGTCATTGGCAACATACGTCTGGCGACTATCTATCACCGATGACAGATGACTGACACTTCCTGTACTGTCTTTATTTATCATTATTATTATTCATTCTGCCATGTGCACGATTAACAATGAACTTTTCTGTATTGTAATTTATATTGAAATATATCTGCTCAATCAGTTGTAGAATATCGTGTTGCTCACTCTTTCATTTGCGCACGAAAGTATATTTATTAAAAAGAATTTTAAAATGGTTTAAAAGAAAAACTTACGCCCACGGGGCTCACTACTTTGTTCTTGCGATCATGATGCGACAAGCATCTGTCATATCGACAGCCTTTGCTGTTATTATAAATTTAATCTCTACTGCTTACTTTTGAATAATTCGGTCTTCCCAGGATCCTAGCTACGCTAAATGAAGAAACGTAGTGACAAATTTTGTACTTGTGATCACGGTTTCCACTTTGGTTCATTTGGCCCAAAAATGGTCCTTTCCAACCCTATTTGGTCCGCTAGTCCAATAATGTATATATTTCTCTAAAACAAATTATATGGAAAAAAGTGTACATTTCAAAACTCGAACTAACTAAATCCAGGCCATAGATGGTAAAATTGAAGTGTGAGGGTGTATTGGTAAACGCAAGACTAAAGCATTCAATTTGCGTATCATTACAAAAACTTGAAATACCCGGCTATTGGAAACCATTTTTTTTAACTTCTAGGATCGATTTTATGATAAAATTGATACAACCAAGCTCTGGAAAATTTTATTTTAAAAATAAAAGTTGTATGTAAACAAAACTGAACTAGTCTGTATTTCGGCATGGGGTTTCTTTAAGGTTTTTCGTTAAACATATATTTTTGTTAAAATGAAAGTGTGTGTGACATTGTACTTAACGACAACCTGAAATTAAATATTTTAGAACGAATGCGATGCATTTGTGAATTGCCGAATTGTTTGTAAGCCAATTAAATGATATAAAAATTTGGTCTATTCCTTTGAGTTTTGGTCCTTTTTTATGAATTTTGGCCCTAAATGAAAACGTGGTGTGGCAAACGTGCTTGTGATACAAAAATCCAAATTACCCTCCTCAATATTTAGGTGCAAAAAACGAACTCAGACCTGCTTGACTAAGTTTGTACGATCGAAATGATGTATTCGAATTCGATTACCCCTTTACAAAACCACCATCGTTATTATGTCACAAAGTTGGTGTTGTATAGAATAATTCAAATCTTTTCGATTTTTTCATTTCAAAACTTATGCCGTATATACATCATGATAAAACTTGTAACTTACCGAGCATGCTCCACCACCTCTTTTCTCTTTCCACCATTTTGTCTTCATTTTTGAGAGAACGCCTTGTTCCTGCAACTCCAACACCGCTTGACTAAGTATGTCACGATAAGGCCAATCTAATGGATATTTTATAGTTCTATTAATGGCTTTGTTTTTATTTTACATGTATATATGCACTTAAACGTTATATGGACTACTGAGTGTGTAGGTAGGTAGGTGAAATGGCTGCGACCCTGGTCACCCAAGTAGCTATTTAAAGCCGTTTTGATGCCACGTAATTCGTCTAAAAGCCTACGGAATGCGTGTGTAACTTTATCAACACTTATGAAATTGTTGCGCAACAAATTAGGACTACTAAGTTGTATTATACTTAGATGCAACTGAAATGTGTCACTCCATTCTCCACTTCTATGATCGAAAAAAGTGTGTGTCCACAATTCATCACAACAGATTTAGCTATAGGTTATGCACTATGACCAACAGTTGTGTGTGTTTTTCGCTACTCAGATCAAGCCATCTTGAAGGAAGTTATTTACCACTGCCGCGAGTCTTAAACAATTGCCGCTAGATGGGTCTCGTAAACATCATCTGTGGCAGCTCTGCCAGCCACCTATCAACGACTAGCACGTAGTGGTAAACGAACAACCACAACAATACATTTTGACATTTCATTGTATCTTGCTATGTTGTTATTCTTCTTATACTTTCTTAGCGACCAGACGTGTCGAGTAAAATTGAATTATATTAATCATTGTAATTATTAATAGGTGTTATTGAATAAATTGAATGAAACACCAAAGTGGTGACCCCGTCGTGATCTTCAACAAGAAGATTTTTCAGTTTTCGAGATGTTTGCAAAGCGTTTTAGCAACGATAGTGCAAAATCACGGAAAATTCCCAACACGAAATTCAACGAATTTGCGAGGTAGCGTATACACACATACATCGGCACAGAATATTTGGAAAAGCAACGTTCAACGAATTAGCGAGAATCGAATGCACACATTCAACGTAGGAAGAACATTTTGAACGTTCTACAATATTATCTTTTTTGATGTTGCGGTTGAACGAGTTTTTTCAATCGGCAATTCTTAAATCAAGCTAAATTAGGGTTATGCATGCCGGCTGATACGATTTGCGTAGTGCTACAAATAAAGATTCTAGTGAAGAAGATTTATTTCATGACAGTGTGGTGGCGGAATTGAGCGACGAAGTAAAGCAGTAATTGCAGCAAGTTCAAACAAGCATTGAATCACTGCAAAACAATTACATGCCTTTGTCAACAAGAGTAAACTGGCAACGTATGCACGTACCAAATTTCAATAAACAGAATCCGCAGTTATGGTTCTCACAACTAGAGCGATCATTTCTTTTGAGCGACATTACTTCGGTCGCCGATAAGTTTGACTGAGTAACTATACATCTCGATCAAGAAATTCTGCTAGCAGTAGAAGATCTTGTAACTCAGCACCCAAACGAAAATAAATACACAACTCTAAAAGGTGGGTTACTAGCGAAATTTTCGGAATCTTCAGACAGTAAATTACGGCGATTGTTGCAAGGCGGTGGCACTGCGGGTATGAAGCCGTCTGAGATGTTATCGTACATGCAGCGCCTCGCACCGGACCCAGGCAGTGCAGCCGTTATTAGAACATTGTTTTTAGGACAAATGCCCAATTCTATACGCCCACTTTTAACAGTATGGAAAGAAGACGATCTGGGCAAATTAGCGCTTATTGCTGACAAGATGTTAGAAGCAGTCAGCTCTAACTCTCTTAATATGATAGCGGTACAGGGAAACTTATCAAGTGCTGCTTCGTCTTCAGTTAATAAGTTGTCGAGCGACGGCAAGTCCTTGGGGGAAATTGTCAATACACTTAAGTCACTATCTGAGTCGGCCAAGAAACTGCAGATCGACATCAACAAAATTAAGAATAATCCGACAAAACGTTCAACCTCCCGGGCTCGTTCCTCCAGTAGGGACAAAACAACAACTAGTAATGATGGAGGGAAACATCTATGTTATTTTCATACCAAATTTAGCGATAAAGCACGCAACAATCGTCCAAATTGTACGTATACTAACTCGTCAAACTATAGCCGCTGCTGCCAGTCACGCTGGTGGGTAGCAGCGATAACAGGACTAGCAACAGAACTAAACCGATTGATGATTCACTTCATGAAACAAGACTACATGTATACGATCGTCACAATTGCTTCCAGTTCCTCGTAGACTCGGGTTCGATTATTTCCGTCATACCACGTAAATTCACTAATTTAAAATTAAAATCAAATGGGCTTCAGCTGTATGCTGCTAACCAAACAATCATACAGACATTCGGAAACCATATCCTCAAACTAGATTTAGGGTTAAGACGAGCGTTCAACTGGACGTTTACCATTGCTGATACTCATATAGCGATTATTGGGGCAGATTTTCTGACTCACTATAATTTATTAATTGACTTAAATCAACAACGTCTAATTGACAGGACCACTGGTCTTACCACAAGCGGAAAATTAGTCGACACTGCCGAGTTTGATATTTCTACAGTTAACAGCGCTAACGAATTTGCAGGACTTTTAACACGTAAATTCAACAATAATAGTAGCGGTAATAACGTAAAACACTATATAGAAACAAAGGGAAATCCAATTTCCGATCGGCCGCGACGTTTAGCTGGGGATAAGCTTTCTAGTGCAAAGAATGAAATTAATTTTCTTCTCGAACAGGGTATTTGCCAACCATCAAAAAGTCCATGGGCAAGTCCACTCCACATGGTCGAAAAAAAGTCGGGAGGTTGGCGAGCTTGTGGGGACTATCGTAAATTAAATGCGATCACCATTCCAGATCGATACCCAATTTCCCACATCCATGACCTATCAGAGAAATTATATGGAAAACAAATTTTTTCTACAATTGACTTGGTGCGCGCATATTATCAAATTCCCATGTGCGAAACGGATATGGAAAAAACTGCAGTATGCACTCCTTTCGGGCTTTATGAATTTCTCTACATGCCGTTTGGGCTTAAGAACGCTACTCAAACCTTTCAAAGGTTTATAGACGGTATTTTTAAAGACATCGATTTCGTGTACGTATATATAGATGATATTCTGGTAATGTCCACGTCAGTACGCGAGCATGAAGATCACCTTCACACAGTTTTTTCCATATTACAGCGGCATGGTTTGACAATTAATGTGAATAAGTGTCAACTTGGAAAACCTGAAGTAAATTTTCTGGGGTATGTCATCAACGGCGATGGTGTACGTCCAACCGCCGAGCGAGTAGAAGTCATAAGGAATTACAAACCACCTGACACAGTTTGCGAACTTAGCCGATTTCTCGGTATCATCAACTACTATCGGCGGTGTATTCCAAAGGCATCACAACTACAGTCGCAACTGAGCGAGTTCACACGCAACATGCGAAAGAATGACAAAAGTAAAATCAACTGGACTAGTGAAACTCTCAAAGCTTTTGATGATTGCAAGCGTAGTTTAGCAGAAGCTACGATCTTGGCTCACCCTGCTCCAGATGCAAAGCTTGCAGTGGTAAGTGATGCTTCAGGCATAGCGATCGGTGCGGCGTTAGAACAACTTTGCGATGACATTTGGCAGCCTCTAGGGTTTTTTTCAAGAAAACTTACTAGTACTGAAAGGAATTACAGCACTTACGATCGAGAGCTTCTGGCCGTCTATGAAGCCATACGGTATTTTAAACATATGTTGGAAGCACGCGTGTTCGTCATCAAGACAGATCATAAGCCACTTATTCACGCCTTTAAGCAGAAGCCCGAGAAAGCGTCGCCGCGACAGTTAAGAGAGATGGACTACATTTCGCAATTCTCTACGATGGTTATGAACGTATCCGGTGACTCTAACGTAGTAGCTGACACCCTGTCACGTCTGAATGCTATTTCAATGCCAACCAGCGTAAATTATTCGGAGCTTGCGCAGGCACTTCGTTAAAGTTACAGACCATGCATTTCGAAGGCAACAGCGTTTATTGCGACATTTCTACTGGAAATATAAGATTATACGTACCTAAAGAGTTGCGTCACAAAGTATTTGCATCGGTACATGGACTTTCACACCCGGGTGGTAAGGCACCCCTAAAACAACTACGAAAAAAGTATGTTTGGCCTTCGATGTGCAAAGACGTGGCGCTTTGGGCAAAGTCTTGTTTACCTTGTCAACGAGCAAAGATTCATAGACACAACTCCATTTTACCGGATAAAATCGACATGCCGGACAACAGGTTTGATCATGTGCACATTGGCATCGTTGTAATGCCCCAAGTAAACGATTATCGTTACTGTTTGACTATGATCGACCGATTTTCACGGTGGCCTGAAGCCGTTCCCCTGCAAGGCTGACCAGGGCACACAATTTGAGTCAGCACTTTTTAGAGCTCTCACGAACATGATCGGATGTCAACGCATACACACCACAGCCTATCATCCCCAATCTAATGGGATGATAGAGCGATGGCATCGATCCTTCAAGACAGCGCTCATGTGTGACCCAGCAACTCCATGGCCAGATCTACTACCGACCGTGTTACTCGGATTACGAACATGCTATAAGGAGGATCTTCGAGCTGCCACTGCAGAAATGTTGTATGGTGGTCCAATCAGATTACGCAATGAGTTTTTTGAAGACCTAGACAAAACAATCGATCCACAAAATTTTCTGGAAAAGCACCGCGAATATATGCGCAACACTCGGCCTGTTCCAGCTGCTCATCATAACTCGAAGAAAAGTTTATTTTTGCTCAAAAACTTATATGACTGTTCGCACGTACTGGTGAGAACAGATGCAGTTCGAGAGCCCTTAGAAGCTCCTTACACCGGCCCCTACAAGGTTATAGATCGTCCCACTGATAGAGTTTTTAACGTGAAGATGAACAACAAGAAAGTTGCTGTATCGGTTGACAGATTAAAGCCAGCTTTCATCATACGTGAAGATACAGATACCAGTTCCGATGAGGCAGCTACGAAACCGATCCCTCGAACATACGAGAAGTCAAGGCGCGTACGATTCCTGAACCAAGAGTGACTTCGTCATTAAAAGGGGAGTATTGTGGCAGCTCTGCCAGCCACTTATCAACGACTAGCACGGAGTAGTAAACGAACAACCACAACAATACATTTTGACAGTTCATTGTATCTTGCTATGTTATTATTCTTCTTATACTTTCTTAGCGACCAGCCGTTTCGAGTAACTTAAAACTGAATTATATTAATCTTTGTAATTATTAATAGGTGTTATTGAATAAATTGAATGAAACACCAAACATCTAAGTGATGATCAGAGTTTTTTTAAACCGCAAATGCAGTTGTATATACATGTAATACAAATAATAATAAGAATAATAATCTCTGTTTAAAATAAAAAGGAATAGATACCGAAGACATTAAGAACTTTTTGAACGCTTTAATGATCTTGAGATAAAAAAGTTACACACCAGAATCACAGAGGTTCTAAAAAAGTTGATTGTACAAATTCTGTGCTTGCACCTCAATTGTAATATCCGATGCAGATCTTAAACATTTACAGTTTACTACTGACCATAGTAAATATCCAAACTAATTCAAATAATTTTTAAAACAGTTAACTAGTCATAGAATGGAGAAATGGGGAAAAATATCACGCCCTATTACGGTACTGTCGTTGGCAGCGTGCAAAATAGATTTGGAGATTTGTTAAAGTACCAGCGTACCTGCAGATGTTGTCGTGCTCAAAAAAATTGGGTTTCCCACATTTAAAAAGTGGTCCTTCTTTCCCCTTATCACTCTCTATTTATTTTACATTTACTTTATCTGCCTTTTAACTTTATATTCCCTTCGTTTCATTATTTCGTAAATCTTAATTTCCTTCTCATTCGACTTCACTGTTCCACTCTCACTCCTACCCCCACTCTTACTACCACTCCAACTCCAACTATCAATCCCACTTCCGTCCTCCGTTTACCTCTGCCACTTTCAAATAATTGCAGAGGTATAGCGAAATTTTACTAATGGAAGCGTGGCACCGCCCACATTTTCAAAAACTCTATACAGATTAATATATACAGAGTACATGTGATCTATTATCAATATAGTCACGGATTTTTTGCAAATTAGAATGGAAAATCAGTCTAGTTGAGGTGTCAGGAACATCTGAACTTTCGCAGAAGAAGAATGATATCTAGGGTTCCCGCTTTTCGGGGTTTCATTATTCACTCAAACACGCTTATAAGCCTTGGTTAAAAGATATCAGATTCCTTGTGAAATACACAGTCCCAAAATTGTTTAAAAACTATAACTTTATGGCATATGTGTATCTGGATTACTTCTGATTAAAGTCCTTGGGAAGGAAAATACTCTCCCCACAGTAGGGACGAGCAATATGGACACGGCTATTGTGGTGTAAAACTTATGTAGCCGCCAAATACTGCCATTCTCGGCAGTGAACTAGCATACTACCGCGACCGTGAATTCTCAGTATAAAATTTATCCCTGCCTGCGGACCAATAAATTATGTAGCCGTCGTGTATAACGTGGGGACGATTACCGCAGTCATGATATTTGCGCCTTTAACTCAGTGCACGGAAAGGTAGGCGTGTTTGCTTCTAAAGCCTAAACATGTAAAATTTTTCAACGGGTTGAGGTTGAAAAACATCGCTGAGCTAGATACATGGTAATCTCTAGTACAAAAAGCTGCTCAGCTGGACAACTTCCGCCCACTGAGACCAACCTTCGACCGGACGATATAGCCGGCGAGTGGGAGCGCATTTCTCACTCACGTGTATCGCCATTATCGATTAGAGCATTGTCAGTATAGGGAGGGAAAAGGACAAGATATCGCACAGCGGACACGACCAGCGTTACTTTCAACCACATGGCCAAACTCGTCTTCCATGAAAGTCCCAAAGTTACATCGTGCAATCTAGTGTGAGCGAGTATCCGCCTATTTTCGTGATACCACATTGAGGCATTAGAATAGAGCGGCTTATTTTAACTTTGAGTAGCTGGGGCGTTTCACTAGAAATAATTTTTTGTGGATTACCACTTTGAGTAAGTACCTCTAAATTTAAGTCAATTGACAAGGCTTATCTGAAATGCCGTAGGAGAAAAACTTTACCAACATCCGATTCTCTCGAGGAAATCAAGAAAATGTACCTTTAATTGACAGCGGCTCTCATTCTGAAAAGTTTATAAATTCACTACGCCTCGAGCAGAAAAAAGTTGTTCCAAGATGCTCTGTCACCAACAATCTCAAACACTCATCTCACTTATATTGTACTTACTCTTTCGCATCGCAATCCCATAACCTTTCTCATCGAGCAACGAACCGACTTGAGTCAAACTACAACGACGTTCCGTAATATATTCAATCGTTGTTGATTCCATTAAAAATGCGTAATTTTCATTTTCCACACGATCCACTCCCTCGGCATTGGTTGATGTCATATATTCCGGATGGTCGCGCATGAATTCGTACATTTTCTGATATGTTGGATATTTAGCGTCCTGCATACAAAATGAAAGCTTAATTTTACGATATGTTTATTAGTATGAGTTTGAATATGGTAATTAAGTACATTCCTTCCTTTACCGTGCGCTCCCCAATTACCCCACATTCATCTCTTGCTTGTGTGTACTCACCTGAAAAAATGTGAATGTGCTACCACCAACTTTTGCACCATATACAACACCACCCTTGTTGGCGGCTAAATCCTCTGCACTTTCTATGGGACTACTAAGCGATTCGATCGTTAGGAAGGCGGCTAAATTTGCGGTGTAGGAGGATACCAAAATCAACGTGAAAAACCACCAAATTGAGGCGACAGTGCGTGTTGAGTAAGCTCTGCAACAAAATTGGATTCTTTGACTAGATGCAAAAGCACATGCAAGCGTATGAAGATAAAAGCGAAAGCTAAATAAGAAAGTACATTAATTTGTGTGGGTTTGTGTGGCCTGATAAATGTGCATATATTACATACCTCGTCGAGAGCATACGAGCACAGCTGGAAATTAGGAGCTAGTTATATGCATCATTTTTAATTGGTAAATAGTTTTATATTCTCAACAATAAGATATTTTTATTTCAATAGTTTTCCGCAAACGAGTTAAGAAGTTTATCTTATTAAGTTCATCACAGGCATCCCCCAATTACTATATTAAACCAAGTCATGTCCGGTCTTACTGGGTGGATAGCTGACTGACCACGGCATTTAGCTGTTAGCATCAAAAACAGAGGTCGTCACTCATCCTTGAAGCCAGGGCTAGAAAGCAAGCTCATCTTTTCACACAGCATATTGGAAGAATCTGCAAGTGAGGTGCGCACATTTTAGCGGCCTGAGACGATTAATGGCAAACATAGGCGGTCCAAAGCCATATTCAAGTTAGCTAATCGCATAACCCTTGAATTCTATTTTCTTATAAGTTGCACAAAATTGGGCGTAAACAATGAAACACAAGAGACCCCAACTGTCTTCACCTCGATTAAAGACAGAGCGACGCTGCGAATTGCTTCATGGTGCCCACAGTGGGGATCATACAGATATACCTTATAAACTGAGGAAGGAATATTAGAGATCGGCGCAGAAACGAAGAGAGATGTTGCTTTCATACAGCCACGGTAAGAATCGATCGGGCGGTAATTATAGTAGTGCATCCGCAGTACTACAGATAAATGGTAGAGGAAATTTCTAATGAACTGAACCCATGGTTGAAACAACCACATGGAAAGTGAGACTTATACATCAACCGATTGCTAAACGGTGAATGCAAAGTATGGAAGAGATTGAAAGTCCGTATTTCCTATACTACCGAGTACTGTATATTTAGTATGTCACAACTTTTTCCAATGCTGGCGCTTCGCTAAACGAGGAAGGAAGGTCGATGAGACACATGGCGACCTATCATAAGGGAGTAACATGGACTGTAGAAGTGACAAATGCATAACGGTAGATAGATGAGTGTGAAAAAAATTTCTTATCAAACATGACGATGCTTACCAAGCCGACTAGCATGTCGATAGCCATAGAGCTTATATAAACCGAGCTGATTACCCATAGTAATATTAAACACTGCCACAGGTACGAAACAATTCGTCTGACCCTGGGGGATTAAGTATTCATGTCTAGCTCTTCTCTACCCCCAGAGTCTTGAAGTTAGGCTTAAAGTCTCGGTCATGCGCAAAGGAGTGTCTCGTCCCACAAAACCCCCGAAGACCTTGGGGAGTGTTATCGCTGCTGATGGTCCTTTGCCGGATACAGATCCGGTAAGTTCCGGTACCAGGCCCGACAACCTCGGGAAGGATTTGTTATGACCACATGTGACCTTCTAGGCCATACTTCCCTCCCACCCCCTAGCTCCATGAGGAGCTCGGGGTCGCCAGAATCTCGGCTTTTAATGAAACAGGATTCGACACAGATAGTTGAGGTTGACAATTGGGTTTGGAGAAGCTATATATTGCGCTGGCAACCTGAAAGGGTTGCGCTACACACTCCCTTGAATCGAATTGGTATTTGAGTCGCCTCTTATGACAGGCATACCTACCGCAGGTATATTCTAACCCCCTAACCCGCTGGGACAACATCTGGTGTAGCTTACCTATTTAAAATAGCCCTGTATGCGAGATACTTTAATATTATTCTGAAATCGCAATTTTGAGCTTTTTGGGACCTCTCAGTGTATATTTTTGAGAGCAGCATCCTAAAGCTTTCTTTGCGTTCTAATCTTGTAAGAGCTCCACAGTTATATTCACAGAGGCATCTTCCTCTGTTTTCAGGACAAGTAGAAAAGTTGGTGTTAGAGGTATAGGTTCCACACATTACATTTAAAAAGATGGTTGGTGCCATATTGGGAGACCTTGTATGCAAGACGTACATAACGTATTTCGGGGTTGATTCGTGAAAAGTAAGAGTATAATCTGTTACAGTATCCAGAACGAAGTTGTCATATCTCCCTTGGTAGTATGTTTTTTTCTTCTGCAAGGGGTAGGATAGTGTATATGTACTTATGCTTGTCTGGATCAAACGGATGCGTAGGCAGGTGCCGGATGTCATGATAGTGCTTGCAGAAATGGTCCTTTAGCCTTCTTGGAAGCGAGTCTATATAAAACACTTGTTTGCTAGGGTTTCCTGGTTTTTGACAATTTAGCAAAAACTGTCTGTTCAGCATTTCTGCTCTTTAATATTGAGCTCTTTTCACTCACTAAGTAGATAGTGTTCAGGGGTCATAAGAACAGATCCAGTAAAAGTTCTGAGTGGAGCATATTAACAGGCCTGCAACCTTTTCCAGTGTGGTACCGTTCTAGTCTTGTCAGTTTATGACGGAGTGTTTTCAGCTCAAATTGAGAAGATGTTCTTTGGTTATTTGCTATGTATTTCGGAAATAAATTGGGCGTCTCACAAGACGAAAGTATTTGATCATATCTTGGCTCATTTATTTTGACTTCTTTGAGTATAGTTTTGGATTCCATGCAAGCAGTCTGTAACTTAAATGCTGCCGCCATTCAACGTACTGCTTATTTTCCATATGACTCATGCAACGAGTGTCGCATTCCTACTGGGTTTCCAATTCAACAATGCGCACATATGCACATACATACATACCTCTACTTAGTTAATGAGAATTCAAAACCACTTACAAACATACTCACTTTGGCGCTAATTCAGAACCTTGTTGAAGCAGTGCACCAGTCGAAAACCACAAGCAATTAGGGAAACTAAATTGGTTCTCTAATTCCGTAGGTTCTTCGATGCATGGATAAGGATTATCCCATTCCGTTGGCGAAATACGTCCCAAAATGAAGAGTGTAAGTGAGACACTCAAGTATGCGATACCCAACCACAGCCAAACAGTACCCGAAAACGGTGACATGAATGAGAATAGTTTGGGTGGCTCCTTCATCGGTTTGCGAAATAAGATGGCAATACCTTTTGAAAAAAACAAAAAAAAAAAAACACATTGAAGTACAACTGTAGTTAAGAGAGATATCTAGATTGTAGCAACTCAGGGACGAAACGGATGTAGTTTCAAGGATAGCAGTAAATGTAAGTATATCAGTTTAAATTGGCATTTTGTCAACTTGACGAAGTAGTTCACTTCGTTAGCCACATTAGTATGTGAGTATGCTTATGGATGTGCAGAATTTGGGTTCAAGTTTACTGCAAGAGTAGTAGAGTAGTGTTCCAAAAGCAGTACGAAAGAAATGTAGTTAATATAATTTGAGAAGAAAATGTAGATAGTTAATAAATTGGAAAAGGGACAGGACAAACGTTTTTTTTCGAAATTTCAAGCGGTTGAGTGTAGTGAGATTTTGATGATTCGTAGTTGACCAGAGATCTTTACATAGTAGAGCGCAGGTATAAATATGCATCTCTAAATGCTATTCTTAAACATATTGATTGAGATAAGAAATCTAAGTCGGCAGTTGAAAGTAAAGTTCTCTACCGACGAACAAAAATTGCGCTTTATAAGACTCTCGACATATAGCTCGGAATTATGTCGAGAAAATTGTATGGCTCTTAGTGTATTCGAGATAAAAAATGTTCCCCAAAATCACGGCAATTTTATCAGAAAATACCCAGAAACTTTTCCCATTGGCAATCATATTTGGAAACAGAGGAAAACATTCACTGATAGATGGAGAAAGACTTGATTTCCCTTGAAGCTCCGAAGTGGAGTGAGTTACCGCGATACAGGGATAGCTGATAGGTCTGGTTACACAACGGCAGAATCGCTTAGGCGGTTAAGAGCCAATTAGAGCCGTTTCTCTTTTGCCACTTTTAGTTAGTCAATTTAAATAAAACAAATAAATACAAGTCGCGATATCCTACTGAAGAGAGAAAGGTCGATCTTCTTTTCCGCTTTGCATCGTGATGCTTTTTAATTGCTTGCTGAAAATTGGCGTGAAGGGGCGTACATGTTTAAGCCGACTCCGAACCGCATCTGCAAGTAGATGAATTTTCACTAAGAAGCTTTTCGTGGCAGAAATATGTACACTCGAATTCATAACGGCCTTTTGGAATACCCTTTACATACATTTTGCTCTTAGTGGAGTTCCTACTCAATTGTTAATAACATAAAGTTTACATGTGGATGAGTCCATGAATAAGGTTAGCGGAGGAAACGGAAAAGGGTTGAGAAATATATCTTATCTTTCTTTGCGTAGATAATTTACCTAAGTTCATAAATGGGATTGTAAAATCTACGCCTTCCTCTCTTGTAGATGTCATCGTCAGATCGGTAATGCCCATATCTGCTCGCTAGTAGAAAAAAAGAAAAATAGTAATAATAAACCACAAAACAAAATGAAAGAAAAGTATATAAGTTAATAACTATCTTCTTTTTCTCTATATAAAACGATATTCTTTGTATATAATAAAGTAAAAAATTAACGACACTAAATATCTGGATTCGTGCGCCATCTAGCGATTTGAGTTGTCATCGGTGTTCGAACCATAATTTCAGTTTCGAATCCTTAGATCACTGACAAGCCACTGGAACAATGTCACAAAATGTCCACTTTCGTACGACGTTTCTAGATATCTAGACCCTGCCTCAACGGCAAGCTACTAAAAAATCGATGGTTATATACCAAATCTTTTACGAATTTTCAAATTATCGCAATCTTTGCAACCTAACGTAG
The DNA here is from genome assembly GCF_040869045.1 of Eurosta solidaginis. Lineage (NCBI taxonomy): Eukaryota > Metazoa > Arthropoda > Insecta > Diptera > Tephritidae > Eurosta > Eurosta solidaginis. The sequence goes on along the minus strand of NC_090319.1, from coordinate 320,612,379 downwards.
TTTTCTATTTTTTTTACATGGCCTCCGAGCTGTGAGCTGAATGTGAGGTTTCTATCCTGTATCTTGATTGAAATTTCCTGTTCCTTGTTCGACAAATCCCAGCCCCTTCTCTTACGATTATTATTAATTTTTCGACCCTTGTACTACCAACAATAGTTTTTATCCTAAACATTCGTTGTCAAGTGCACCAACAGGTCTGTAGCTTACTTAAAATCTATCGCAACGTTCCCCAATTTCAAAAAGTTTTCTAAATATATTTTTATCGGTGGCGGAGTAGATTATTACCTTCTCTCGGCTAACAGTTCGAAAACGCCCTACCTTAGAATATAATTCAAAAATATCATATTACAAAATTTGTTTTAAAACCACCCTATGTGAGAATTTTTCATAAACGGCTCAGCTGATTTTAAAACGTATTGAATTTTAGCGCAGATAGAGCTCTCTTTTTGAAACAAGTTCTGAGATAGCTCGTCATTAAACTGAATTCTGGGACAGGGCGTTATTGAAACAAATATGGCGTTATTTAAAACTTTTTGAGACAGGGCGTTTTCGAAACGGCAGCCGAGATAGTGTGATATTCCACTCAGCACTCGACAGGGTGGGGTTTTATCACCAATGCTGTGGATGCTGGTTATAAACCAATTGCTTAGGCGGTTCGACGGAGGACCAGTCAAACTTACGGCATATGCAGATGATGTCTCTGTCTTCATAAGCGGCAGATGCTTAACAACACTCAGCTCTCAGATGGATCAGGCATTTTGATGTACATGCCTGGGCATCTGGAGTCGGGTTAATCGCCAACGCGGAACGAATAGGCCGATGAGTTGGTGAAGGAGGGTGCAGCACTCGAGGAATGTAAGTTAGATGTACCAATCCGTTCGGGAGAAACCAAAAGGAGACAGGAGTAGCTATGATCAATTAAGCAGGAAAGGCGTGGGCAGATGCGCGGAGCTGCAAAATTTCTAAGGTCATGTGAAAAGCCTAGGACATTAGACTCACAAAGTGGCTCTTATCTCTGAAGATAGGAGACTTAAGGCTTACGATGGGCATACTGACTGGACAATGGCTTCTGTCGTCACATGCTTATAAGTTAGGCCTCGTCAGTAACAGCAGGTGTAGGAAGTGTGAGCTGAAGGAAGATACCGTTGAGCACGTTCTGTGTTCATGTCCTGCGCTCGCCAGGTCAAGGCTCCAGCTATTAGGGACGGCAGAGTTGCCAGATCGTGAGACAGCAATTAAGCTGGGTCCTAGAAAACTGCTAGTATTTTCCAAGAGCACGGAATTATTCTGATTGGAGTTCTTCCATTTGGTCGTAAAGCAAATTCTGGTAACATTATGGACACATTCAGTCTATGTGTGATCTTTATTGACCGGTCAGTTCAACCTAACCTAACCAAACGGCATTATTCAGTAGACTATCATAATTTTTAAATTTTTTATTTAACCTTCATAAGTGATTCAAAATTAATGTAACTAAAGTTCTTCGGGTCAAATATGACCCCTCAGTAATAACAAATTTAGCGTGGTAGAATATTGAACTGCGGACGTTAAAGAAAATGGAAATTCGTCAATAATATTGTTCGGCAAGGAATTCTGCCAGGAAAAAGAAAAATTGCAATTTTTTACAAGGCGTCAAAATTTGTCCGGAACCCAAATTTGTAAAAAATTCTACAGCTGGAGAGGTAATAAATGCACGAGCCCAAACTCACTTGAAGCTTTGTTGTTTCTACAATAAATAAAATCCATACAATTTTAAAAAATTATTTCCGGGAAAAGCAATTCCCCTCATGAAATGGGTCAAATATAATCCGAAGACCGTACAAAATTAAGAAAGTGTGGTTACTGTGAAAGGGGAGTGGTTACTGTTAAATTTGTAACATTTTCATTGGGTGCTGTCTAAACAATCGAACTTTTCCGGACAGACCCACCATAAAGTTTTTTACAACGGTTTTATTCACTTTTAGCGACACTGTTCGGCACAGTTTTCATACTTCCATAACGTTTTTTTTTGGTTTCTTCGTCATTCTATTAACGTGTGTAAATGGCTTACTTTGATGTGTTCACGTAAACAAGTGTGGCTGCTTGCTCTATTGTTGTTGTGCATTTATTCAGTAGCAGCTTAGTTATGTATAGAACTGCTAATATTCGCCACAATATGGTCGAAATTTTCGTAAAATTTTGTCGAATTTGTTAGGAATGATTTTTGAAATTGGTTTGCACAGTTTCAGTAAAAAAATTCTAAAAGTTTTCTCTTAAGTTATCGAACATAAAAAAGAAAAATATAGGTAACGAAATTTGATAAAAGTTGCCACTGCTATTTTCGCGTTCGCTACTGTATACACACTTGTACAAATTTACGAAATAAATATTTGCTAAATTTATTAATTTATGCTAAAAACATTTGAATTAAGGAAATAACTGATGACTTTACCTCAAGGCCGCCGAGAGAAAATCTGGGCCCGGGGGTAAAAAAAATACGGGCCCCCATACTAAAATGAACGAATTCTCAAAATCAAAATTACCATCTTTTACATATTTATATGCATTTGTATATACACATATATATTCAAGCGTATACATGCATACGTATTAGGCTGGGTCGATTTGTTAACCGATATCGCGCCATCGATTTTTCGATAGGATTTGGGCTCAGGAAGAAAAAGTTCCACTACGCATACCCAAAAATATAATTTTCGAGCCTGCGGAAAAAAAATAGCGAAAGGTTAAACCACCAAAACACTCCCCAAAACCCAAAAGATATCTGTTTTTTTTTTTTTCAAAAACTGTTATCGCCAACGTTTTTAAATACATACGTACATGTATATCGCTGTATAAAAATTTGCATCATACTGAATTTTTCTGCTGCAACTGAAAACGAATTCAACTTTATGCTACAAAGCTGACGCCAAAAGCCAACAACACCTTACGCGGGGTGCAGAAACGTTAAGAGATTTTTAAAATTTGTTGAAATTTAAAATGATTGCTATCTACGAAAGGTGATTAAAGGTTTGTAAAAGGTGAGTAGGTGCAGTAGGTGAGTAAAGCTTGGATACCATTTTGAGATTACCGCGCCCCTCAAAGCCCGGGTCCGGGGTAAATTACCCCTCAGCCCCCCCCCCCCCCCCTCCCCCGCCCTTTCGTCGGGCCTGCTTTATATTCTATAAAAACGTTTGCAAAAAGCCAGAGGAAAGAAGTCAGGATGTACGCACAATATAAATCATTGAAATTATACCAATTTGTATACGAATTTCATTTATGAAAATGCTGTAGCAAACCGGAAATTATTTATTTACATCATCAAAGCGAGATGATTCCCAAACTGGAAATAGAACAAAACAAGTGAGGAAGGCTAAGTTCGGGTGCAACCAAACATTACATACTCAGCTGAGAGCTTTGGAGACAAAATAAGGGAAAACTACCATGTCGGAAAATGAACCTAGGGAAACGCTGGAATGTATTTATATGACATGGGTATCAAATGGAAGGTATTAAAGAGTATTTTAAAAGGGAGTGGGCCATAGTTCTATAGGTAGACGCCATTTCGGGATATCGCCAAAAAGATGGACCAGGGGGACTCTAGAGACTGTTTGTATGAGATGGGTATCAAATGAAAGGTGTTAATGAATATTTTAAACGGGAGTGGGCCTTAGTTCTATAGGTGGACGCCTTTTCGAAATATCGCCATAAACGTGGACCAGGGGTGACTCTAGAATGTGTTTGTACGATATGGGTATCAAATTAAAGGTACTAATGATAGTTTTAAAAGGGAGTGGCCCTTAGTTGTGTGTGTGAAGGCGTTTTCGAGATATCGACGAAAATGTAAACCAGGGTGACCCAGAACATCATCTGTCGGGTACCGCTAATTTATTTATATATGTAGTACCACGAAAAGTATTCCTGCCAAGATTCCAAGGGCTTTTGATTTCGCCCTGCAAAAGTTTTTCATTTTCTTCTACTTAATATGGTAGGTGTCACACCCATATACAAAGTTTTTTCAAAGTTATATTTGGCGTCAATAAACCAATCCAATTACTATGTTTCATCGCTATTTTCATATTTGGTATAGAATTATGTTTTTTTTTTATTTTTCGTAAATTTCGATATAGAAAAAGTGGGTGTGGTCATAGTCGGATTTCGGCCATTTTTTATACCAAGATAAAGTGAGTTCAGGTAAGTACGTGAACTAAGTTAGTAAGGATACATCGATTTTTGCTCAAGTTATCATGTTAATGGCCGAGCGGAAGGACAGACGGTCGACTTTGTATAAAAACTGAGCACGGCTTCAACCGATTTCGCCCATTTTCACAAAAAACTATTATTGTCATAGAAGCTATGCCTTTACAAGGATTGGTAAATTTTTGTTCGACTTATGGCATTAAAAGTGTTTCAGACAAAAATTTTCTTTTATTTTTGTATTTTTTTTTTATTTTGTTGCAACATATGACTACTGGAGTTGAATGTTGAGATAATTTACTTATATACTACTTATATATTATACTATACTTATTAAAATTTGACTTTTGAAATATTTTTTTTTTAAGTGGGCGTGTTCGTTATCCGATTTTACTAATTTTTATTTAGCACAGATATAGTAAAAGGGGTAATGTTCCTGCCAAATTTCATTATGATATCTTCAACGACTGCCAAATTTCAGATTGCAAAACTTTTAAATTACCTTCTTTTAAAAGTGGGCGGTGCCACGCCCACTGTCCAATATTTTACTAACTTTCTATTTTGTGTCATAGGGTGAACCCACCTACCAAGCTTCATCGCTTTATCCGGCTTCGGTAATGAATTATCGTACTTTTTCGGTTTTTCGAAATTTTCGATATCGAAAACGTGGGCGTGGTTATAGTCCGATTTCGTTTATTTTAAATAATGATCTGAGATGAGTGCCCAGTAATCTGCATACCAAATTTCATCAAGATACCTTAAAATTCACGCAAGTTATCGTATTAACGGACAGACGGACGGACGGACGGACATAGCTCAATCAAATTTGTTTTCGATACTGAAGATTTTGATATATGGAAGTCCATATCTATCTCGATTCCTTTAAACCTGTACAACCAACCGCTATCCAATAAAAGTTAACATACTCTGTGTGCAAAGCACGCTGAGTATAAAAAATGAAACAAATTACAAAAATTTGGTATGCAGGTATACCTACTCATTTGTATACTTACAACATGCCTATATAGAGAAATAAAAAATTGTGGAAACCAGAAAAAAATCACAAGAAAAATATATACAACTCTACGAGATTAATATTGTACAATAAGCAACTTACCCCCTCAATTATTTCCAACATCATGCCGTCAAACTTGCCAGTCTTTGGATTATACGAACCATATTTATTATCCTCTTGCAAACGGAAGGTGTAAGAGAAACCCAGCTTTTTGCCAAGCTCTTCTATTAACTCAATGCCAAATCCTTCAAATTGATCATTGCCTTCCAATTTAGCAGCTGTCTCTTTCAGCATACCGTACGGTTCGCTCTATATAGAAAATGCAGAAAACAATTGGTATTAAGGCGTATTTATGTACATAAAACGCACACCTCCAAAAACCTTAAGAAAAAGCTAAAGCGCAAAAAAAAAAAAAAAAACAAAAAACAAAGAGCAACACTAAGCAACTGTAACGGAAATCCAATAAGTAATTTGCAATCATGATGGCTACGTATTTATCAGCCTGTGTGAATTACAATTAGGGTTGTCCGAATATGCTCGAGTTTTCGTTTTTTCAACTATACAACATAAGAAACAGAAGATCTGGAATTTGTGGAGAAGCCTACACTGCAAATTTCTTATTCGGCTCACGACCTCAGAAGCTAGAAGTTTTGCCTAAATAATGCTTAATAGTGTAACGAATTTGGGAATTTGCTTATTTTGCACTTTCTGCTAACGTTGGAATCGCTGAACTGTCGAATAATTAACTCCAATATTCAGTATGGCAAAATGGTCTTTATTTAGACTACTTTGGGAGTAGTACAATTAACGCTTACTTCTCTAAAGCGTGCTAAAATCAAACTCATTCAATATAGCTTGCACCGTGTTGCTTTTATACTCTCAATAAGCCTCGTTCACCGATTTATCCTAAGGTTAAACTTTTCACGAACATGCCTTCTCGAACAGTTGTATCTCATACTTGGTTATTTAGCTCCATATATGCTTGTGTGGATATCTGTAGTTGTATGTGTGAGTAACAGCTTCCGCTCTTAGCTGATGATTACTGTTGTCGTGCTCATGTACACAGTGTGGCTGCGTGCTTTAATGTAGTTGTAGATTTATTTAGTAGCAGTATAGTGATGTATAAAAAAAAAATAAATGAAAGGCACGATAACCTCTGAAGAGATTTAAGGCGAGCTTCTCTTCCAATTTGCGTCGTGCTCCTTTTAAATTTTCCTACAAATTTGCGGGACGGGCCCTACTTATTTTATGCCGACTCTGAACGCCATCTGCAAGGCAGATGAGTTTTCACTGAGAGCTTTACATTGCAGAAATACACTCATAGTGCCTGCCAAACACTATCGACGGGCGACCCCGCTTAGAAAAATGTTCTTCTAATTGAAAAAACTTTTTTCTAAAATTTTAATGTTACCTTGCCCGGCGCATGAACCCAGGATCTTCGGTGTGGTAGGCGGAGCACGCTACCATCCCACTTTGGCGGCCGCTAGTGATGTATAGAACTGCTAATATTCGCCACAGTAGTTTTCACATCCTGTGCCCCAAACAACCTTCGATAACGCTAAAACTCCATAGCCAAAAATATCTAAAACAGTATCAAGTGCGCAGAGAAGTATGCAACATTTCAACCTATCTAGTTACGAGGAATAACAGTCTAACCCCTATACATTAACATAGGACATAGGCTATTATTATCGCCTTTAATCGTTTTTAAAAATCGTGATAACTCCACGACTATTCGTCCTATACCAATAATATTTGTTATAAGGGTCGACCAAAGCACTTTTGGAAAAGCGAGCGGTGACGCGTGACCTTCCTTCATTCCTCCTCACCGCCCCAGGAAATATTTTATAAATAGCCATTAATCCCATTCTATTAACTTAAGAAAAATAATTTTTTGTATATGGCACATTCATCGGGGTCTGGCGATTTTAGTGAAGAGTTCATTCATTTATGGATTTTTCGAGGCTATTTGCGGATAATTTCACGGCCCTTTCCGGGTTATTTCGGGGTCGTTTTGTGACTGTTTCTGGGTCAGAATTGGACTTAGCATCATTTTTGCACCGCTTCAGGATTGTTTTCTAATTGTTTTTGGGATCATATTTGGACCGTTTTGGATAGGGATTGCGTTCGGAATCCTCACGGACTATTTCTACAATACTTCAGGATTATTCAGAGACTATGCCAGGATGTTTCAGCGAACCTTTTTCCAATTGTTTCAGGATTTTTGCAGGACCGTTTGGGGATTGTGATCGAAATCTTTTCGGGTCTGTTTCGGATTAGTTTCCTCTTCTGCTTTTTTAATATCACTATTTCGGAATTATCGCGGTATATTTTCCAGACTGCTTTCGAGATCATTTCGGGTCTGTTACGGACTATTTTTTCTGAAATATTAATAGATTGTTTGGGATAATTCCCTAAAAAAGTATTCAGGAGAGTATTGAACCTTAATTTTTAGAAATCCTGTAAACACTTAATTCTGTCGATCATTTATGTTTTTTCTCCCGACTATTTAGTGATTGTGTGTGCATCTTTGGGGTTATAGGGCACATTTTTGGGGCTTACCTCACGAGCCTACATTATTACCTAACGACGCGTATTTTTTCTGTTACGAGATTCAATAAATTCAATTTGATCGCTTACTAGATATCGGAATCTTGGAATGTCAGGTCTGAAAATTAGTCATGAAGATGATGAAGTAAAGATGAGAAAAACATAAAAAGTCAGCATACAAAAATTTCGACAGAAGTCAATTTCTAGTTAAATATTGTAACGAATTCAGCGAAATTGCCCTTATTCCAAACCTTCTCTTAACGTTCGAATCGCTAAACTGTTGAATAAATAACTCCAATATTCAATAATGAAAAATGGTCTTTATTAGACTACTTTGAGTGTACTTCACAATAACTCCTATTTCAAAACTAATTGCGTGTTTAAATCGAACTGCTAAGTCATGCCTCAGCTTGTGCTGCTTTTATGCTCTCGATTTCCTTGTCCACCCATTTCTCTCAAGGTCTAGTAATTTCGTGAAATTAATTTTTGTTTACCAGCTATTTACATGTATATTTGTAGTTTGTATCCATATGCGTGTATATATGTGAGTACTACTTCGGCTGATGATGACACGCGTTTGTGGCAGGCATGCTTAACGAACGAAACGATATCATTTCGTTACGATAATCAACGCTAATAAACGAAACGAAGTGACTTCGTTCCGTTTATTACCGTTGATTATCGTAACGAAATGATATCGTTTCGTTCGTTAAGCATGCCTGGTTTGTGGGTATCTCTCTGCTACCTTGTATGTATGTATGTACATGATGATCGATTTGTTTACGTAGATACGAGTGGCTGCTTAGTATCGGCTTAGTGATGGTAGTATCGCTTAGTGATCATTATATTCGTCACAGTATTTGAAAAAAAAGCTAACAATCGAATACTTTTGACAATTTTTAGAGTACCTTTAACTGCCGAAATGAAACGGAGCCCGTCCCTTTCGAAGGCGTCATATTTGACCTTTCTGCGATGAAAAATATGCTCGCAATTAACCGAGATATGACCTTTAAGAGAGCTAAGTCTCAGCATAAAATCAATAAATTGTTAGTTCGGATAGACTGCTTGGAAAATTCAGTTGATGTGGCGCTCATCAAACAAACTGCTATCATTGGAGCTTTCGAACCGGTATCAAAAGGGGACACCCACCTTCAACTCAGCCAACAATATGCATTAATAATTTAAACTCAAATTTAAGTCAGATGCAATGAGCCGTTGTAATGCACAATCTTATATAGTTATGTATGTAATAAGGCATGATTATGGCGCTTAGCTTTTGTGGTTTTATATATGGGGTATTTCATAGTGACGGGTGGGGGAAAAAATGGAAGCTCAGTTTAGCTTGGGACGGGTACCCGAAGTTGCATTTGAAGCATATAATATGTGAACAAACTTCCACAGACTGCTTAAATATAAACATATTCAGTTTATCTTTGATAAACCCGAAAACTTAACGAAATGAGCTTTCAAGAGGATTTGTATAACTGTTTCATCTTTTCGTGCACAATAAGACAATCACTATATTCCATTTCTTTTTATCTGTGGGGTCTTTTTCAGCGGAATGACCCATATGCATACACACATTCACTTTTATACTTACTATTGCTGTTATAACTACGAAACTTTTATTCACTAATGATCTCTGGTCCTGCTCAACAACTTTTGGTGCTGGTCGATTAGCAGTGAAGCCATCTTCCGTTTTCCATTCGCCTATTTTCTGCATACCCGACATGGACAACTCCACCACATCCAATTGAAAATCTGTGCGCAAACCTTCGTAATCGAATTTTTCTTCACCGGTAAGTCCATTTAAGCTTAGCTGAATGTGTGAGAAAAAGAGAAGTGAGAACATAAAATACATAAAGCGCTTAGATAGTTTATCTGTATGTATCTATGCATGTGTGTATGAAAATTAGGGTGTGAAAGGAATAACCCCCATAAGCATGTTTGTTTGGTCATAAAAACAGGCTTTCCAAAAAAAAAAAATATTTAAAAATTAGCTAGCGGCGACCTTTAAAGTCGATATACATATATTTGAAATTTACTTTAGATAAAATAGCAATATTTTTAGCCTCCACCATTGTAGTAGTAATGCCCATCTGAAAATACCACTACCACGCTCTTGCCTCAAGATCTCGGATTGCCAATTTTTGGACGGGAAAGACTGTCATATTTCAGCATTTACTTCAATAAGCTTAAATACGTTGGCTTAACTAAGTAAATCTTTAACTTTTGGTTATTTGTATTTGTATTTGTATTTCTTTAGTAATTAAACATTAGTACAATAAGACTTAGTCTTTTATAGCACAACAGCAAAATTATCAAAACCTAAATGCTTGGGGAAACAATAAAATAGAGATATCGGATACATCATATCTTAAAAGTAATGCAAATCAGCAACCCCACTAATCTTGGCTGCTAGGACCGATAAAATAAATAATTAAAAATGAAATAAAATTTCGTAAAACAAAATAATTATAATTATGTTAAGATTAAAATGTGTATGACAAACATTACAGATTGAAATTAAGTCACTCTTAAAAATATAGTGATTCATTGACAAGCAGGGAAGTGACTGTAGATCAGTTTTTTGAAGTTGCCTTTGTTAAACTGGCTTTTTACAGAATAAGGAATTGAATTCCAAAGACGAACGGCGTTAATGAGAAACAGCCTTTCTGAATTTTTAATTTTAAATGTGGGAAGTATTAATTCCAAGGAGCGCTCCGATCTGGGGAATGTGAGTTTATCATATAGATACCGAGTTGTTTTGCAGTGAATAAGCTGATAAAAGAAAATACAGTTTCTGGATTTCATTTATTCGGAAATCTCACATCCTTGAAGAGAGGTTCTTCACGCAGAAATATGGTCAAATTTACGCAATCCATAAACATATCGGGAAACGTGGTTAAATAGAACGTCTATTTTGTGAGAAGAACTAGAATCAAGTCTACTATATACTAACTCAGAGTATTAATAATAGTAAAAATCAACTGTAGCGCCAGATTACGCCTAATAGTAAGCGGGGTGAAATGTGCAGATTGTCCCAGGTTCCTCAGAGGGGCATAAACTTTGCGCATGGTCGAGGTGATATGGTCTATGCAGCTTAGATAAGAGTTGATACCGAATCCCTTGTTGGTAAATTTACTGACCAGCTTTAGTGCAGAATTGTTCAGATTAACAGCTGGAATATCTTCACCCATCACTTTCCGACTATGTATGGGCAGGACATATGATTTTGCCGCATTTAGACTAAGATAATTCTGAGTAGCCCAGCGAGAAATGGAGTCTATGTCTTTGTTTATATTTTCAACAACCACACAACAAGAGGACCTGAAAGATACAGCTGCATATCGTCAGCATACGCGTGCATGGTAGCGTATTTGCAAGTCAAAAATACGTCATTAACAAATATGATAAATAGCAAGGGACCCCAAAAGAGAGCCCTGGGGAACACCACACTTCAGGGGTTTAAGTTGCGAGGGTACTGATCCGATTTTTACCTTTTGAAATATTAAAGCTGATTCACCAAACCCGAAATAAGATTTGAGCTTCGAGCAACGCAGACGATGGTCAACTGAGTCAAATGCTTTTGAAAAATCGAGCAACCATAAGAGAGATAATTCACTCTTCTTCTAATCAAATTCTCAAGTCTTCCATGATTTTAACCATTGCAGTTGAGCATCCATGTTTTGCTCTAAATCCCGACTACGGAGGAGATAATAAATCATTTTCAGATAGATGCTTAGAAATCTGCTCAGCCATTAACAACTCCAGTATTTTCGACATAGATGGAATAATGCTAATCGGACGAAAATTACTGGGGGAAGAAGCAACTTTACTTTTCGCCACAGTACATACACAAGCGACTTTCCACGAATCAGGGAAGGAGGATGCGGTGAAGCAATGATTAATTACATGAGTTAAGTGGCTTACAATATAGGGGAAAATCAACTTTATAAACTTAATAGGTATCCCATCATCGCCAACAGCATTCGATTTTATTTTGAAGATACACCTAGCCACATCAGCTTCAGTTACGGTAGAAAATTCGAAAGGAGCGCCAGAGTACATAGCAGATTGACTTGGAATGAATTCAGGCGAAATGACAGTCGATGAGACACTGTTTATAAAGGTACTGTTCATTACATCAACATCTAAAGTACATTCTGATTTGCCCTTTGACCAAACACGAAGGTTTTTGATATTACGCCACAAAGTTCCACACGGTAGAGCGGGGTTAAGCTTAGCAGAAAAATACTTCAGTTTCTCACTCCTTATTTGCGTAGCTCGATTTCGAGCCATGCGAAAGCCATCCCAGTTAGCACTACTTCTATTGGACTTACAGACACGATATGCCTTACTGCGAGCTTTAATGGCTTTCTGGACATTGCTTTTGAAACAGGGGCAAGGACTCATTTTCTTATGTCGGATTGGGATGTGGGTGTCAAATGCAGTTAGCACGCGGCAGTTAAGAAACTGTAGTTTTTTACTAACGATGGGTAGATACCAGCAACCACATCAGTCAATTCTATTAAGGTCAGATATAGGCGCATTCATATCACACTAACGAAAGTCGCGGTATGTAAAGATATGATCAGAGGGTGGGTGCTTAGAGTGGATATCAAATGCACAAAATATAAGATCGTGGTCAGAAACGAATGATATTTGATCGAATTTTAAATCGCATGATTGGCTGGATACTATAAATTAATCCAGAAGACTGGGGCTACAATTGTTACGAAACCTCGTGGGTACGGAACTATTCACAATAGACAGACCGGAAGTCACAACACTATCTTATAGTGCACAACAATGGGAATCACAAGTAAGAATATTTACATTGAGATCGCTACATATAATTATGTGTTCGTAATCGATAAGGAAAGGGGGCAGGGACACAGAAAAGGGATCTAGCGAAACACGCTTATTAGGACAGTAAACACATGAGACTAGGACCCGATTAAAACGATCAGACAGCTCAACAACCAAGAATTCTACACCTTTATGCAATTTTTTAAAATTTTAGCAGACCAAGTTTTACGGTCCGGTCTATTTATACTTCACTGACTAGATTTGCATTATTATAAATTTACTTAAGACAAATTAACCTTCCTAAACTCGCGCCAATTTTTGTAACACATATACTCGCGCACGCTCTCACAGACCGAAAGTTTGAACTAGATGAAATACTAGTTTTTTGAAACAAAACTAAAAAAAAAACAAGTAAGGAAGGCTAAGTTCGGGTGTAACCGAACATTACATACTCAGTTGAGAGCTATGGAGACAAAATAAGGGAAAATCACCATGTAGGAAAATGAATCTAGGGTAACCCTGGAATGTGGTTGTATGACTTGTGTATCAAATGGAAGGTATTAAAGAGTATTTTAAGAGAGAGTAGGCCATAGTGCTATGGATGTACGCCATTTAGGGATATCGCCATAAAGGTGGGCCATGGCTGACTCTAGAATTTGTTTGTACGATATGGGTATCAAAGGAAAGATGTTAATGGGAATTTTAAAAGGCGTGGGCTTAGTTTTATAGGTGGACGCTGTTTCGAGATATCGCCATAAAGGTGGACCAGGGGTGACCATAGAATTTGTTTGTACAATATGGGTACCAAATGAAAGGTGTTAATGAGTATTTTAAAAGGGAGTGTGCCTTAGTTGTATATGTGAAGGCGTTTTCGAGATATCGCCATAAAGGTGGACCAGGGGTGACTCTAGAATGCGTTAGTACGATATGGGTATCAAATGAAAGGTGTTAATGAGTATTTTAAGAGGGAGTGGGCCTTAGGTCTATAGGTGGACGCCTTTTCGAGATATCGCCATTAAGGTGGGCCAGGGATGACTCTACAAAGGGTTTGTACGATATGGGTATCAAATGAAAAGTGTTAGTGAGTATTTTAAAAGGGAATGGGCCTTAGTTCTCTAGGTGAACGCCTTTTCCAGATATCGCCATAAAGGTGGACCAGGGGTGACTTTAGAATATGTTTGTACGATATGGGTATCAAATGATAGGTGTTAATGAGTATTTTAAAAGGGAGTGATCGTTGGTTCCATAGGTGGACGCCGTTTCAAGATATCGCCATAAAGGTGAACCAGGGGTGACTCTAGAATATGTTTGTACGATATGGGAATCAAATGAAAGGTGTTAATGAGTATTTTAAAAGCGAGTGGACCTTCGGTGCACAGGTGGACGCCTTTTCGGGATATCGCCATAAAGATGGACCAAGGGTGACTCTAGAATGTTTGTACGATATGGGTATCAAACGAAAGGTTTTACTGAGCATTTTAAGAGGGAGTGGGCCTTAGGACTACAGGTGGACGCCTTTTCGAGATATCGCCATTAAGGTGGGCCAGGGATGACTCTAGAAAGGGTTTGTACGATATGGGTATCAAATGAAAAGTGTTAGTGAGTATTTTAAAAGGGAATGGGCCTTAGTTCTCTAGGTGAACGCCTTTTCCAGATATCGCCATAAAGGTGGACCAGGGGTGACTTTAGAATATGTTTGTACGATATGGGTATCAAATGAAAGGTGTTAATGAGTATTTTAAAAGGGAGTGATCGTTGGTTCCATAGGTGGACGCCGTTTCAAGATATCGCCATAAAGGTGAACCAGGGGTGACTCTAGAATGTGTTTGTACGATATGGGTATCGAATTAAAGGTATTAATGAGGGTTGAGGGTGAGCGAGTGGCCCTTAGATGTATATGTGAAGGCGTTTTCGCGATATCGACCAAAATGTGGACCAGGGTGATCCAGAAAATCATCTGTCGGGTACTGCTAATTTATTTATATATGCAATACCACGAACAGTATTCCTTCCAAGATTCCAAGGGCTTTTGATTTCGCCCTGCAAAACTTTTTCATTTTCTTCTACTTAATATGGTAGGTGTCACACCCATTTTACAAAGTTTTTTCTAAGGTTATATTTTGCGTTAATAAACCAATCAAATTACCATGTTTCATCCCTTTTTTCGTATTTGGTATAGAATTATGACATTTTTTTCATTTTTCGTAATTTTCGATCTCGAAAAAGTGGGCGTGGTTATAGTCGGATTTCGGCCATTTTTTATACCAAGATAAAGTAAGTTCAGATAAGTGCGTGGATTAAGTTTAGTAAATATATATGGGTTTTTGCTCAAGTTATCGTGTTAAAGGCCGAGCGGAAGGAAAGACGGTGGACTGTGTATAAAAACTGGGCGTGGCTTCAACCGATTTCGCCCATTTTCATAGAAAACAGTTACCGTCATAGAATCTATGCCGCTACCAAATTTAAAAAGGATTGGTAAATTTTTGTTCGACTTATGGCATTAAAAGTATTCTAGACAAACTAAATGAAAATGGGCGGAGGCACGCCCATTTTGAAATTTTCTTTTATTTTTGTATTTTGTTGCACTATATCATTACTGGAGTTGAATGTTGACATAATTTACTTATATACAGTAAAGATATTAAATTTTTTTGTTAAAATTTGACTTTTAAAATTTTTTTTTTAAAAAGTGGGCGTGTTCTTCATCCGATTTTGCTAATTTTTATTTAGCACATATATAATAATAGTAGTAACGTTCCTGCCAAATTTCATCATGATATCTTCAACGAACTTCTTTTAAAAGTGGGCGGTGCCACGCCCATTGTCCAAAGTCTTACTAATTTTCTATTCTGCGTCTTAAGGTCAACCCACCTACCAAGTTTCATCGCTTTATTCGTCTTTAGCAATGAATTATCGCAATTTTTCGGTTTTTCGAAATTTTCGATATCGAAAAAGTGGGCGTGATTATAGTCCGATATCGTTCATTTTAAATAGCGATCTGAGATGAGTGCCCAGGAACCTACGTACCAAATTTCATCAAGCTACCTCAAAACTTACTCAAGTTATCGTGTTAACGGACGGACGGACGGACGGACATGGCTCAATAAAATTTTTTTTCGATACTGATGATTTTGATATATGGAAGTCTATATCTATCTCGATTCCTTTATACCTGTACAACCAACCGTTATCCAATCAAAGTTAATATACTCTGTGAGCTCTGCTCAACTGAGTATAAAAACAATTTTTATTTAAACTCGATGATATAATAAAAAAAATAGAACCTTTCATTAAATTAATATTCAGTAATTTTATTGATTTTCAGTCGTTAACTTATTAGTCTTCAAAATCGATTGTTTTTTCTTACATGCTACAAAAATAAAACAAAAATATATTTTTTCTTCATTTAAACGAAAAGCAATCTTAGAATTTTAAAAGCATTCCTTGTGCAATACATAAATCACAGGTTGATTTAATTATCAGCCTTTAAATAAAAATTAGTGCATATCACATTTCATAAAAAAAACAGCCTTCAAAAACGTTAGTGTTGCTGCAAAAACAAAACTTTACCCTCTGTAACATACTGTAGACCACAGGCAACATACCATTTAACCTTCGTAAAT
Organism: Eurosta solidaginis; assembly: GCF_040869045.1. Taxonomy (NCBI): domain Eukaryota; kingdom Metazoa; phylum Arthropoda; class Insecta; order Diptera; family Tephritidae; genus Eurosta; species Eurosta solidaginis. The sequence goes on along the minus strand of NC_090319.1, from coordinate 320,596,206 downwards.
TCACGCAGCAATTACTTTTTCGTTTTGTTAAGCATTGTAGACTCTAGTCTACGTTTCATTCTTTCTACGAAACAAGTGTTTGCTCATAAAGTACCGTTAGCCTTTTCAAATTAAGTGATATTGTCAGTGAAATGGAAAATTTCGTACACTGTGCAAGTGCTAAATATAAATAAAATAAAAAAAATAGTTTTTGAGGATATTGTGGTTATTTTTTGTAAAAATGTATAAGTTAAGTGTTCAGAGTTCATTGTGACACTATTTATTTTAGATATATCCTCTGTATTTTGTCAGTGGGTGATGTTTAGTGTTTGTGTAGGCTACATTATGTGAAAAGAGGAAATATCTTTCATGAAACCCGTGACTGCGTTACTTATTATTTTTTTTAGGATGTCTCGTCGACTACGATCTCTCACTGACAGCGAGATCGCCTGCGCCCTCCATGATGATTACACAATTGAAGATGGCCTCGACTTTGATGATGATAGTTTGGCTGACCCTGATTTCGACCCAGATTTGATCTCGGATTTCGGAGAGCTGAATGAAACTCTTTTGAAAGCGAATTTGATGTGGATGAATTAGAAGAGTACGTGAACGATGACGACCGTAACTTCATCCATGAAGAAGCGGTAGAGGTCGCCCCATTTCGGCTAGAGATCATAAGTACTTCAGCTCCCCCATCAAAGCGACAAAAACCTGAAAAGCAACCGTTACTTTGGAATAAAATGTGTTTAGAGCCGAGCTCAGAGCAGCTCCCGTTTACTGGAAACGATTCATTGACATCTGATATCTTGGAGCTTGAGACTCGCATTCAGTTCTTTCTTTACTTATTTCGACCAGAACTTATAAAAAAAAAATTTGGATGAGACAACCCTCTATTTGTTACAAAAGAGATAGAAATCCGACAATTTATTGGTGTCGTATATCGTACGTCACTTGTCCACCAGCTACCCAGGGTAACCAACCATAATAATAGTATCTATAAAAAATAAATAATTTTACTAATAAAAAAATAAAAAGCCGACTTTTTATTAACGAATATATCCGATTTAATTGAAATAAAATTATTTCGAGGTGCTGAGTTATAGAGGGTAAAATTTTGCTTCCTTTAGAAAAAACAAAAAATAACTCCCTTAACTTAAAAAATATTTTTTTGCTATAATAAACAATAAGATAACTTTTTCATTATTCTTATAGTAACAATTAGAACAACAAAATCAACAAAATCTTCAACTTCGCTGTCATTTTCATCCTCATATTCAGAACTCGAAATTACTTCCTACAAAAGTAGTCTGATTTGCTCTTGATTCAGTTTGATAATTAAAGGTATATGCAAAATAATAAAATACACAACAATGAAGAAAACACACAAACAAAAAAATTTTTTTTTACATGCAAAAAAGTTACACATACATATACTCGCGCCGGTCTCACAGACCAATTGCTATCAAATACACCAATATGTCGATCTCGCACAAACACCAAAACACCAAAACAGCACTAAAACAAATCTTGTAAAAAAAGCGGCAGCTAAGAGAAGATTCAAATTTCCAGGGTTTCTGGAAAAAAGAGTATTTACGGAAAAGAATTTTGTCGGTTTCACAGACCAAGGCGCCAGTATAGGAAGGTTAATAATAAGTTCAAAGAACAATTGTATTTGCTCGGTAATGAGACTTAATACGTAACTTAAACAAGGTCTTGACATCCAAGATCCATACATCTACAAATCCGACAAAAGTTCTCTAACGAGAGGAGAAAAATTAAGATAATTAGACTTCCCAACTTCAATGTAAAATATATTATAAGGGCAGATAGTTTTATTTCCGTCAATGAAACATATTTGTCCAAGAAGAGCTGGGCAGTCGAATACAGTAGGGATAATGTCGAAGATAAACATTAAGTTTTGAACAGAACGTATGGCCTCGAGCGGCAAAATGTTGAAAAGCATGTACCTAGCAATATAGAAAGGTTGAAGAGCAATTCGAGTGAATTGGCATTGAATTGCCGAGCGTGTGGAGTAAATTGGATTCCAAATGACAGATCTATACTTTTACTTAGATTACACTAAAAAACTTTACAAAATTTTCCCAGTGGATTGGTCTTTAAGGTCTTTCGCGTACCGCCTTGAAAAAAGATAAATGAGCATAAGCCTTTCCCACAACGGGTTAGGGGGTTAGAATATACGCGCGGTAGGTATGCCTGTCGTATTAGGCGACTAAAATACCAAATAGATTCAAGGGGTTGTGTAGCGCAACCCTTCAGGTTGCTAGCGTAATATATAGCTTCTCCAAAACCAATTTTCAACCTCACCTATCGTGGCGAATCATGTTTCATTAACAGCCGAGGCTCTGGCGACCCCGAACTCCTCATGGATCTAGGGCGTGCGAGGGCGGGATGGCCTAGAAGGTCGCATGTTGTCATAATAATCGTTCCTGAGATGGTCGGGCTTGGTAGCGGAACGTACCGGATTTGGAGCTGATAATACTCCCCAAGGGCTTCGGGAATTGTCCTTATCGCTACAGCAGCAACGACAACAACAGCATAAGCCTTCGGTGTGACATAGTTAACCTGGTTAATAAAAGTGAAAGAAGAATCAAAAATTACACCAAGATTACGAAATTCGTTAACCGAAGCAAGAACTATACTTGAGATATAGTATGTTGACGAAAGCGCACTCATAGATTTAGAAAACTTTATATGGCAGCATTTATCAGATTATTATAGAGAGCCCAGACATTAAGAATATTTAAATCGTCCTCCAAGAGCAATGCGTCAGATGGACTACATTAATGAACATAAATCAACGTCATTTATGAAGATTAAAAATGTATGTGCTAAGATATATTTCTAGGCATCAGTGCCTCATAACATAAACAATGTTGCTTTTATTAAAATAAGGTGCACCCTAATGGTACAAAAAATGTGCGCCAACGCTTTGGGTGTTGTATAATATTAATTTTATCCTTTTTGTTGTGCTTGCATACAAGAGGATGATACTGCTATATAAAAAGTTTTTGGTTTCTCATGTGCATACAAACATAAGTTCAAGCAAATGTAAGTTTAAATGCTGGTCTGTGGTTTTTATGGCAACAATATTTTTTTTTAAAGCTGGATATTGAAGAGATGAATTTTTGTCAACCTAAGCCGCCGAGATTCAGGCTAAGCTCCTCTTCCTTTCGATGGTCCTTTTCCCGGGAATTGAGCCCAGGATCTTCGGTGTTGTAGGCGCAGGGCACGCTACCTCCACACCATGATGGCCACTCCAACATACTAAGCAATTGTAGTTTTCTTCCTCAAAAAATGTTCAGAAAATCTGCTGACAGCAACTTAAGACCTTCCCAGTAAGGGTGATTGTGTGATTTCAGATCGGTGCTTCGTTACAGACGGCAGCAGTTCCAAATACAGTTATCATTCTAAGTTAAACAATAGGGTTGCAGAAAAGGTATGTTAAGAGGGCCCCCAACTACGTTTTAGATGACCTGGTCATTGTGGTGTCTTGCAGGTAGAAGTATCAGCTCTCACAGGAGCCGTGGTTTGGATAGAAATCACACTATCTGCACAGAAATGTCAATTTTCAGCGACAACTAAACAACACCGATCAAATCCCTTGGTTCTTACTCTGTGTCAATTCTGAACGAACACTAAATTCTTTCCGACCTTTTCCGGTGGTCCAACAGAACCGTATACACCTTATATGGGCCCCTCAAAACAGGAGGAATATTGTTTTTCAGACGAAATTTCTAGGCAGGGTAGGAGATTTTCCCCAGAAAAGAACGCTTAGGTATACCGGTTGACACATTCAAGCTATTGCTAAAGAGTACATCTACTGTCAAGACAACGATAAATAACTTCTTTCTGGATAACCTACGCCAGGTCGTGCAAGGACTTGATTGCCTTTATCTCGAATGGATTCAAAGAGGAGAGGTATTGGTGTCTTTTTGACTCCGTGGCAGCCACTTCAACCTTACCTAACCTAACCACTGCAAATTATCTAAAAAGTTACTCGACACTTTTTAAACCAAAAGTAAATCTATTACAGAAAATAGTTCACAAAGTTCGCTGCACCAAAAAAAAAAATACTCAGTACTTAGATCCGGAGAGTTACAAAATTAAAATCACGGTGGGATGACCTTGTTACTACTTGGAATGGCCCGAACGTCAATTGGCCTTTTGACCACTTTAAATGGTCACAGGTTCAATTTACTTTTGACCTTTGGCTATTTAGCAAATCTCCGTTTGACCATATGACCACTTCTGGGAGCACATAAACAAAAAACTTTCGCAAGATAGATTAGACATAAGGCCTCGTGGTAGCTTGAATGCAGGTTGTATGACCGTAGCACTATAGTGTTATCTAATAAAACACGAACAAGCTACACGGTACCGTGCCTGAGCTTCGAAAGAGATCTTGAGCCACACGTTTTACCGATGGCTTCAAGTTCACATGTCCTACAAGCTGCCTGGTTACTGTAGTACCTTCATGCGTAAATTGTAGCGTTGAAAAATACAGCAAAAATTCTGGAGGGAGCGTGATTTGGATACAGTCGCGTCCATATGCATATTGACAGTCAAGCGGAAATAAAGGCAATATTTTTACGCAGTACTACATCAGGGAGTGTCCTAGAATACAGACAAGCATGGAAAGACTTCGATCAGGCCGGACTATACATCCATATTGCCATCTGATGTCACATGTTTATAAATTGGGCCTCGTTAGTATCAGCAGATATAGAAAGTGTGGGTTGCTAGAAGAAACGGTTGAGCACGTTCGGTGTTCGTGCCTTGGGTACGCGAGGTCCAAGCTCCAGCTACAAGAGCGGGAGAATTGCCAGATCCCCAGTGAGAAATTAAGCTAGGTCCTAGAAAACTTCTAGGATTTGCAAAAAGGACCGAGCCAATTAATAACAGAAGTTCTGGTACATAATTGAGGGTTTTCCGTTTGGTCGTCAAACAGATTCTGGTAACACTATGGATACATTTGGCACATGCTATAAAAAGAATCCGATACATAAAAGAATCGATACTCTGAACCACACAAGACTTTTCAATATTTGTGTAAGTATATAATAGAATTATCTCAACGTCAAATACCAAATCTTGTAGAAGTTTGTCACTAAGCTGAGAAAATCAATGACTGGATATACAATAAAATGTTGAGCAACGTGTTTGCTTTTTGAAAATTACTTCAACTTACTTCATATAGACTGTCCATAGTGTATGTATTGATGTAGTTATAACACAATCATTAACTTACCGATTTCATATAGTTCACTAGCGTATAACCTTTATCCCACGAGTCGTCATCATTACAATTTAATGGCACAGCACGGAACATCACATGCTTGAATGTCTCAGCTAGAAGTTGAACGCCATCATAGACCAGTGCCATGCTGGTGGTTAGAGGACAGGAAACTACAAATATGAAAATAATAGCCTATGTAAGCAGACATGCAAGTATAAAAGTTATATAATATAACATTCAAGCACATAACGCACACCAAGATCAATAGGCAGCTAAGTCAAAAATCTGAAATTTTGAAGTTATGCAAACGTGCACATCGAACTTCAATAGCTACACAGGTAATTCACATTAAAAACTCACTGCCGCTATGCATTGAAGATCGAAAAGTGGTCTTAGATTATTCTCAATTTGAGAGTTTTATTCCATTTAGTTTGAGCGCACTTTGTTCTTCTGTGTGTCTTCCAACATAAGAGACTAGAGAGCGGGGTTGGCTTGCTTACGAGAGTCAAGTTTTAAAAATTTTGACGAAAAAGTCACAGGTTGAAAATGAAGGTTGTGTGTATGTTCGCTGTGCGTTGTACAAGCGAACTTGCTTTGAGAGGGATGTGTGTATTAAAAAAAAAAAAAAAAATACAGAATTCACTAGCGTATTATATCTTCGTGAGTGCATTTGTGGGTACGTTTGGATGTATGAATGTCGAAAAAATCGGCGCGGCGGCGGCTTCCGGCGCGGTACTATATTTTCTACTCATTTAAGACTGTCTAGACCATTTATTATTCATGTTGGAAATTTGGACGGATATAGACGAAAAGGATATCAACGGATGCGCATCACTGCCAGTTATAAGAATCCAACTGCAAAATTTTAAACTTTCTACCCGTTGAAAAGTAATTTAGAAAAACAGATGCTTTCAATGCGAGCTCAACACGGATTTTGCATCACCCAATTTACCAAGTTATTAAAACAAAACACTAAAAGAAACGTTATATAAAAAATTTAAATGCTCACTTTGCATAATTAAAAAAAATAATAAGGATCAATGAATTCAAATAAAATAAGCCCAAGTCGGACATGTTTTCAAATTGTCCTCAAGTTGTTAAAAAAGAAAGTTACCCGTAAAAAATGCCGAGTTTTTCAAAAATTATATATTCCGATTGGCTTCAATAATAAGCGAAATAAGTTATGCAAAATCCTTTAGTAGGTTCCGGGGGTTTAAACTCTCCTTTGGAATGATTCTCATCTCATACTTAAGTTGAAGATAGAAGGGTTTGAAAAATCACATGGCCTTATATCCAAACATCTGTTGTTTATGTGCGAAACTTTAAAATAATCATTAATAATTTAACACCCAAGTGTCCCGGTTTGACATTTCCTAAAGTTGGCGGCCCTATTCCAACTAGTCCGTTGGAATGAGTCACAGTGATTCTATCTTATCAACCAAGTTTAAATATCACCCACACGTTTCGCCTCCTGTTACATATGTGAATACGTAGGCACATATATTTACCAGGTGAGGCTTTGTCCTTCGCACACTCAAAGTGGTAAAGCAAACGTTTTTCCCAGTCGAACAAATTACAGGGTGTGCTACTTCTCTAACGTAGTGGACAGTCAAACTAATTTGAAAAATTAAGCAACTCGGTTATTCATAATGAATTCTTGTATCAAAAGGCCGGAAAACAGTTGGACTGAGCATATAACCTTACATTTTTCAACATAAAATTCATTCTAAAATATCGTTTTGGTTTAGCGAAGACTATTGAAATCAATGTTTCGAACACTGACGTCTGCAAATTTTAGTGTACATTGAAAAGGTATCCATATTTTTATACTCAGTTGAGCAGAGCTCACAGAGTATATTAAGTTTGATTGGATAACGGTTGGTTGTACAGGTATAAAGGAATCGAGATAGATATAGACTTCCGTATATCAAAATCATCAGGATCGAAAAAAAATTTGATTGAGCGATGTCCGTCCGTCCGTCCGTCCGTTAACACGATAACTTGAGTAAATTTTGAGGTATCTTGATGAAATTTGGTACGTAGGTTCCTGAGTACTTGTCTCAGATCGCTATTTAAAATGAACGATATCGGACTATAACCACGCCCACTTTTTCGATATCGAAAATTTCGAAAAACCGAAAAAGTGCAATAATTCATTACCAAAGACCGATAAAGCGATGAAACTTGGTAGGTGAGTTGAACTTATGACGCAGAATAGAAAATTAGTAAAATTTTGGACAATGGGCGTGGCACCGCCCACTTTTAAAAGAAGGTAATTTAAAAATTTTGCAAGCTGTAATTTGGCAGTCGTTGAAGATATCATGATGAAATTTGGCAGGAACGTTACTCCTATTACTGTATGTACGCTTAATAAAAACTAGCAAAATCGGAGAAGGACCACGCCCACTAAAAAAAAAATTTTGTTAAAGTAAAATTTTAACAAAAAATTTAATATCTTTACAGTATATAAGTAAATTATGTCAAAATTCAACTCCAGTAATGATATGGTGCAAAAAAATACAAAAACAAAAGAAAATTTCAAAATGCGCGTGGCTCCGCCCTTTTTTATTTATGTTGTCTAGGATACTTTGAATGCCATAAGTCGAACAAAAATTTACTAATCCTTTTGAAGTTTGGTAGGGGCATAGATATTATGACGCTAACTGTTTTCTGTGAAAATGGGCAAAATCGGTTGCAGCCACGCTCAGTTTTTATACACAGTCGTCCGTCTGTCCTTCCGCATGGTCCCTAACACGATAACTTGAGCAAAAATCGACATATCTTTACTGAACTTAGTTCACGTACTTATCTGAGCTCACTTTATCTTGGTATAAAAAATGGACGAAATCCGACTATGACCACGCCCACTTTTTCGATATCGAAAATTACGAAAAATGAAAAAAATGCCATAGTTCTATACCAAAAGGGATGAAACATGGTAATTGGATTGGTTTATTGACGCGAAATATAACTTTAGAAAAAAACTTTAGAAAAAACTTTGTAAAATGGTTGCGACACCTACCATATTAAGTAGAAGAAAATGAAAAAGTTCTGCAGTGCGAAATAAAAAACCCTTGAAATCTTGGCAGGTATTACATATATAAATAAATTAGCGGTATCCAACAGATGTCGTTCTGGGTCACCCTGGTCCACATTTTGGTCGATATCTGGAAAACGCCTTCACATATGCAACTACCACCACTCCCTTTTAAAACTCTCATTAATACCTTTAATTAGATACCAATATCGTACAAACACATTCTAGAGTCACCCCTGGTCCACCTTTATGGCGATATCTCGAAAAGGCGTCCACCTATAGAACTAAGCCCCACTCCCTTTTAAAATACTCATTAACACCTTTCATTTGATACCCATATCGTGCAAACAAATTCTAGAGTCAGCCCTGTTCCACCTTTATGGCGATATCCCTAAATGGCGTCCACCTATATAAATATGGCCCACTCCCTCATAAAATACTCTTTAGTGCCTTTCATTTGATAGACATGTCATACAAACACATTCCAGGGTTTCCCTCGGTTCATTTTCCTACATGGTTATTTTCCCTTATGTTGTCACCATAGCTCTCAACTGAGTATGTAATGTTCGGTTACACCCGAACTTAACCTTCTTTACTTCTTTAAAATATATTTAAGAAATAGTCCACCTACAAAAGAACTGCGACCAGTATTAAGGAGCTTCGACTTCTTTTCCTCACACTTTTCCACCAGTTCGGAACTATCGAAAAAAGTCTAGTTCGAAACCGACGAAATATTACCAAGATAAGTAACATCTAGGCTGTACATTTTTACATAAGTTCGGAACTATCGAAAAAGTGTCAATAAAGAACTAGTTCCGAAGGGGAGTTTTTTCCGTCAGTTGAAAGCAATTAAAAGGGAAAGAGGGCGAACTAGTATAGGTTTTGAATGCACCAGAAGCGCACCAGCTTTGAATTAGAGATTTTCGCTGCAAGGTATGTACTTATGTATGTATTGTACAAAAGTCTTTGCAAATATGCTACAACAGAAATTTATAGATATGTCCGATCGATAATCCTGTGAAAGGATATTAAAGGTAGAATGTATGTATGTAAGTGACCAACACGCATTAGTACGTAAGGCTCTTAAGCTCGGGTGAAGTTCAAATGATTACGGCATAAGTGGCGCACAAAGTTTAGTAAAGTAATCACAAATAATGTGCTTTGGTGTATTTTCCTTAAAACGAGTACGACGCGAATTGGAAGAGAAGCTCGGCCTAAAATCTCTTCGTAGGTTATCGCGCCTTACATTTATTTTTTTTTGTTTTTTAACTAACTCTCACCATTTTGAAAAGGTTCATCCGATTCTAATAAAGCTTTCGCTACTTCCTCCACATTTTCCATATCTGGTGAGACCAAACGTATGCCTGTAATGTTGGTATCACTATGCTGATATGGTTCCAAATCCATAGTTTGAAAATCTAAATTCGCGACTATATAGCGATAATCGTCAGTAATAAGACCAACTTGTTGAGCCTAGCAATGAGAAAAAGGAGAGAAATTATATAAACTATTTAATTTAAAAAAAAATTCTGCATCACTTACTTGCTTAAAGAATTCCGGCAAAGTTTCCATTGAACCAATCACAACAAATGAATAATCACCAGAATTTTTAATGCGTCTTAAAACGTTACGATAATCACCATTTAAATCCAACTCATAACGACGTACCGTAATTGTAGGACCAGTGGTGCCATACATTTGTAATAACTCGTTTGCCAATGGGAGAAATTCGCCTGTTGTTGAGTGATTTTTTATATTTGCATTTACTTCTTGTACACACTTCATACCTGTTTCATAGATAACCGTAAATGTATCGCTCCACTCCAAGGCTATCACCAAATCTTTTAATACCAATGTCAGCTTTGATGCATGTGGATATAAATTCACAGTTGGCATTTGCACACCAAAATCCCAGCGTGTATCAATGAATGGCAACTCTTTGGCATCACAAATGCTCATCGCATGCTTAGCGGCCATATTTGTAGTGGGTCCAAAAACTGCTACTAAGTTTTGCTGTATAATGAAAATTGTTTTATGCTCCTAGCTACAGTGTTTTTTTTTACTTCTTATAAACACGGAGGTGTGGCAGTCAAGCCCAGAATGTAAGTGTAAGGTAAGGGTAAGCGCAAGCGGAACTAAAGTTTGAGAGTGGTATGTTATATGGCGGAATACAGTATTAAAGCTATATTGTAGTATAATGTCGAAGCAATGTATGGACGTAGGAGAATTGATATGAGCGAAATCAAACAGCGTGAAAATTAACGAAAGCAGAAAGACTCGGACTAGGTAGGCATTTGAAAAGAAAAGTCCTCTCTCGGCAAACGAAATTAATGTTCACTTATCGTACTCATCCCATGCAGAAGCATGTTAAAACTCAGTAGTTAACCTGGCTAGGTTTTGTAATGCGAATGAAAGCCGCCTATGGAAATAGAAAAAGAGGACGGCTCACACTCGGCTCCATGAACCAGGTGGAAAACTATTTGAGTTTCTTTGGTGAAGCCAACTTGCGTGCATTAGCAGAACAAAGAAGTGATTGGCGCGCCCCGTTTGACGGCCATAACAATTTAAACGGTTAAGCGCTAATTAAGTAAGTAAGAAAAACAAATCAATGAAATATTAGGGAGAACGTGAACGACAAAGGATAAGAAATAAACATAAATTAAACAAAAGAAGGGGAAGAGAAAATGAGCAGAATAATAACAGTGTCGATTATAATGTGGATGATAATTTCAATGTTTATTGTTATCGTCATGGTACCGAAGCCGAGGCAGATCAATGGAAGGAATGGAAAAGAAAAAAAGGAAAGGAGGGGAGGGGAGGGGAAGGTTGGTTGTCAAAATCAAATCCGTAACCGAAAACGGACAGCGTGTCAGTTTGTTACCGAAATGTTGACGGTATGAAATTGACGGGATATGGGCATACATAATATCCATTTCTTATCAAAGACGGCGGCCCCGTGGTGTGATGGTAACGTGCTCCGTCTACCACACCGAAGATCCTGGATTAACACCCCGGGCAAAGCAACATCAACAATTTAGAGACTAGTTTTTTCAATTAGAAGAAAATTTGTTTAAGCAGGGCACCCCTCTGTAGTGCTTGGCAAGCACTTCGAGCGTAGTTCTGTCAGTGAAAGCTCATATGTCTTGTAGATGCCCTACGGCATAAAACATGTAGGTACGGCGGCCGCGCCAGTAGGGAAAAGGAGCTCGAGGCAAATTGGAAGAGAAGCTCTGCCTTAAATCTCTTCGGAGGTTATCACGCCTTTCTTTATTTATTTTATCAAAATCTCTCGGTATTTTATAGCTGTTCTACGCCGCAGTATATCGATAAGTTTCGAAAAGTTATCGACCTATTTTCGAAAGTTAACGATTATTTCGTGCGGATTTCTTATATATTTGTGTTTGAAAAGTTATCGAATTACGATCGAAAAGTTGTCGCATACTTATCTAAGCAGTTTGTGATAAAAAACTTATCGATTTCTTATCGAGGAGTTATCGATTTGATATCGACGATTTATAGGCTTGTTATGCAACACACCAAACAGACACAAAAGGTTTCGTGGAGTGGTATCGATGTTGATGGTCCTTTGCTGGATGTATGTAGATACTAGCACTAGCCCCACCATGTCGGGAAAGATTTAATATGACCACATTGAACCTGCCCCACGTCCTAATTCCATGATGACTTTGGTGAACACCAGAGCCTTGTCTGTAAAATATGTGATGATGATACATTCATATTTGTAACAGAATTCGCCTCGCTTATGTGTGGCTGACAAATGAGTTACGAAAGCAGTGAATTGTGCTTATCAACCCCATAACTGCCAACATGAGCCTATTGATACCGGTTGTTATCGATAAAAAACCGACGAGCCTCCTCCCGACTTGCCCGAAATTATTGGTTTCTTATAAAATTTACTCTGCTTTGGTTTAACCTTAGCCCCTGGGCGAGCTCTTGTTAACTTAAAAAAAAGTTTTCCAGATGTACGGTTGTATGTTTGTTTATCGAACTGCGCCGAATCGTAACATACGATCCGTGATCGAATGTGGTTTTCAAAATCACAATAGCTCCGAAATGGTGTATCGGATTAACGATGAATATGTGAACTACGGATAATGCACACCCTCTAGATCCATAATATATTATTTTTTTTTTTAATATTTGGATAGCCTAATTTATATCGCTTGAGTAAAAATAGTTTTCGATTCCTGATCGTATGTGACGATTCCATACCTGCTTTTACAGCGTACATCAGTTGCGGAACATTTTCTTCAGAATCTCGTGGTGCAAATTGACATAAGATATTGGTCAAAATATTTTAACCTTCTTGATCCCGTATTGGCTATTTTTTATTGTACGGAAACACCTCAAGAAAGTAAAAAAAAAAAATTGGGACATCAAGAGTTCAAAACTACAGTTAGCGTGACACATATTTTAACCCTCCATTCGTCACCATTCTTCCAACCTTTTTGAAATAAGTGTAATGGCACATGGGTGGAAAATGTAGGCCAAAAATTAATAAATTATTTTAACCTGAACATCGCAAAGAGAAAGTTGATGGTTAAAAAAATTTGTAACGTTAAAACAAATATGTAAAAAATAAAAAATTAAAATACTAGCGAAGACCTGGAATATGCAGGACTAACTGACCCTTCATAATTGCCATGTGACATTTTTTTACTTTCTTCTCTTTCCTCCTTTTATAATTTATCCATTGTACTTACCTTCAGCATTTTACATAGCTTTTTTGATGTTTCGAAAGCATTGCCGGGCTCAATGGACACAGCAATGCCATGCAACTCTAGCGCACCATCGCTATTTTCGTTCGCTTTAGTGATGGCCATTTGAAAAATTTTCTCCATATCGGGATTTGTGCTTTCGTATATTAAACCTAAAAAAAATTGGAAAAATTTATAATAACTTAAATATACTTGCAATATTTCATCCAATAAATACAATTTAAGGTGTGTAACTGTCGAAAGAAAAACCGCCACGCAACTGATGATGGATGGTTACGCAGCACAGGCCCGTCTAAATCCCCCATTTACAAACACGAATTTATTTATAACCTATATATCGTAGTATATTATCTTGTATAGAGTGAATTATATATTATATTGAACTATATCTTATTATAACCATGAATTGTAAATAATTATAATGTATATAATCATCCTAGCTTATTTAATCATCCATATCTTTCATTTGTAACGACATGGGGCGGGTGGCAGCCTCCACCGCGTAAATCCACCAAATTGAATTCGCCGCAAGTACAGGATGGCGATCCGGCATGATCGCCACCTGTCAAAAACCAACACCTTTTGGTCATTGAGAGTTTTTATTATCGTTCGTTGCCATCTTAGGCAAAGAGATTAAACAAGTTTTTCATTTTTTTTGTGTGCAAATCATCAGCTTTTGCTTTCCATCAAAGTTTCTACAAAGTTATTATCATTATATACAGTGTTATTATCATCATACATAGTGTTATTACTATCCTACATAGTGTTGTAGCCTGAGAGCTAAAATATTTTTTCTGCAGAAATACGAGTTACATTAAATGAATGTATTAATACGTTTTGCCTTTAATTCCCGCTTACCGCATTGGCTAGAAATCACGAAAAATTAGATTTGTGCTGAATTTACAAGCGCCCGAAACATCTAAAATTATTTAAAGGCTCCCAAACCAGCGATTTAAACCGGTATTGGGTATGATAGAGACAATCACCAGTTTGGTTCGTCCTCGCATAACCTTTGGTATTGTGCACCGTGGTGTTTAATATCGACGACCAGGAAATAACGGCCACAAATTCAGCTCCTCCAGGACGAGCATTGTTGGACAACGCACCGTAAACGCCCAAGCGAACCATTATTCGGTGTATAACTGGTGGAAGGTAGTGCCCCGAGCCGGAAAACCATATAACAGCAGTCCAAAGGAAGAGCCGCGACAGCAAACTCAAAATTAAGAACCATATCGTCACAAACCGATCACCCTTCAAAGCCGCAGGTAACTCATAAATTAATAAATTCGAGACTGTGAAGGACTTTATCTATCTGGGAACCAGCAATAGCCGCGACGACAATGTCAGCTTAGAAATCAAATAGAGAGCAACTCTTGACAACAAGTGCTACTTTGGACTGATTAGGAACTGAAAAACAAAGCCCTCTCTCAACGAACAAAAATCATGCTCTAGAAGTCGATGATCGATTCCTTCTCTCAGCTGCCGTAATCAATTGGTCATGAAGTACTCGAGAGAAACGTTTTCCGGAAATGTATAGTGCTGCACGTCATGCAGTCGGTGAGTATCAAAGAATTTCTAAAGATGAGCTGTATGAACTTTACGCAAATTGGAGATAGTGCAACGAACAAAATTCCAAAGGCTTCGCTGGTTAGGTCAAGTGACGCGAATGAACAAAGACGATACGGTCAATAACGTATTTCAATCAACACCTAAATTTGCAAGCAGAGCAGGGGGGAGACCCCTATTGAGATGGGAGAGCTGAAGCTGATGTTATTTTTGTTTTATTATTATAGATGCGACCACTAACAAAGTTTCATCAAAGTCCTCTAACGGGAGTCCAAGGAAACTGTCAGCTTCAACAGGAGTGAAACATAGGAAATTTATTCAGAGGTAATAACAAGCCAAGCAGGTACGCAGCCTTTTGAAAAGAGTTTTTTAGACCAGACGACCAGAGTGGCGACACGTAGCAAATGAGTGGCCGGCAAAATGCTTTGTAAGTTGTTAGCAGCGTTTCGTTATCTTTCCGCCAATTGCCGTCATGCAAGCGACTTGAGGATTTCTTTGCGGCTTTGCACTTTGGATACCATTTCGAAGGCATGCGCCTTAAAGGTGAGAGAATTATAAAACGTTAACCTTAAGACATTTAGGTGATTGACAGTCGCTATCATAACATCATCGACGCGAAATTCCATTGTTTGCGACATCTGTTCCTTCCGCCTCGTAAACAGAGCGGCCGTGGAGGTTGCGCGAGCTGAAGAAACCAGAAAGACTAGCGAGAAGGCAGTTTATTCTAAAAACTAATTCGTATAACGAAGGGGTCCTCCTGCCATTATTGTGCCGTTGTATGTGCGGGAAATGATGTGAACTCCATCAGGTGCGGCTGCATTGATATGTAGAAATTAAACGGAGGTGGGGCTAAGGCACAACTTTGTGGCACCCCTAGTTTAATTCTCCTAGGTTTTTTTCGTTGCTAAATCTCTCGTAAGCTTGCCGAAACTTTAGATAATTTTCAGTCTATCTTTTCAGACAAGGGGGCAGGGGCGAACTTTCTTTGTCTTGGAGTAGCGTGCTGTGGTTGACTATGTCAAAACATTTTGACAGGTCAAGCGCCACGAGCACCGTTCTATGCTAGGATTTTTTTCGTACTTTATCTGGGTGCCTATGGTGTTTAGTGCAGTTGTAGTGCTATCCATTTTGCAGAAGCCATGCTGATGGGTGGCTAAGCGAAGAATCGCTGTGAAATGAGGGAGAAGGACGGTTTTCAATGCTTTCGCTAGGGGTGAGAGGCGTGGTATTGGTCGATATGACTCACCTTCGCTAGCTGGTTTTCTAGGCTTTAGTAGTGCCGTTACTCCTGCCAAATTTCATTGTTCGGGGATGACAAAGGACTCCAATAAAATGTTGGAAACGTACGTAGCCAGGATGTTTAGAGGGCTTGTCCTTTTTAATGGCTCCTTCATTCTCTGTGGGGGTGCCCGTATGTTTACATGACTTCTAGCCTTTCATTCCTTCGAGACCGACAAAGTTTTATTGCCAAATGCTTTGGATTTTTCTCATTGTAATTGGTCGGGATAAACAAGGATTTGACGGTTGAGCACAAATTACAGACACCCGCAAAGGGGTTACAGTTCTTTAGAGGCTCTTTCCATTTGGCATGTTCGTGTTGAGATTCATAATGCGAGGATCTCTTGTGTCGAGTTGTTTCGCTAGGTCGCATTTTTTTTTGCTACATTTGTAATTTCAGCCGGGAAATATAATGCGACTACCGCTATTCTAATGGCCGAAATAAAGCGTGCCAAAGCTGAAGTGTAGACTTTGCGGAACGAGCGGTTGTCTTGCCGGACATCAGTCGAAGTAAGCAGGAAGATATTTACAGAAATGTAGAGGGAATTGAGAGAGGAAGTTAGATGTTCTGGGTACATTCTCAGCTGTTAACCGGCTGTGTCAGAAAATCATTTCTACGTATTTTCGTTAAAAACTTCTCAAGAATCTTCTTGATGTGCGCTGTTGTCTTGCGCTGTTTATAAATAACAAAAAAAAAAAAAACACGATTTTGTGTTCTTTTGCATATTCTTTGTTTGTACACCAATTTTTGGCGGTAAACGAATTTATTTTATTTATTTTGCTGTTGCTGCAAAAAGCAACCAGAAAAGAAAATGCGTCACGAATTTGTGTAAGTATATGCACCAGAGCTCTCAAATAACCTTAAACAAATTTATAAAGTATTATAATAGCTGTCGGCGTCGCCGTGGTGGGGTGGTAGCGTGCTTCGTCTACCACGCCGAAGGTTCTGGATTCAAGCGCTGGGCGAAGCAATATCGCAAATTTGGTAAACAGTTGTTTCAATAAGTGGTCATATAAATCGTTCCCGAGATGGTCGGGCTAGCACCTTAATGGTGCTGTGTTACCGGAGCGTACCGGATCTGTATCCGGCAAGGGACCATCACATCGATAATACTCTCCAAAGCCTTCGTGGAGAAACCTTATCGCTACAAAAACAACAACAACAACCGTTTTTTTGCTGCACCGCTCACTTCCTATATATGCTGTTACTAAACATCAGCCCCAATTCATATCCCTTAAAAGAAATGAACAATTTTGTTACCTTTGCTTGAGAGAACTAAACTCATAAAGGGCACCCGCTTTGCCTTGCAAGGTGCAATTATTATTTTTATCAAACGACAAAATATGCAAGACTATGAGAGCACCCCATAGCAAGCATCAATACGAAACGTCAAAAAACTAGCTCATTAAATAATAAAATACGACGATCAAATTAAATAAAATAATAATACAAAAATGTCAATTTAAACGGTTTTATTGAAAACAATACTTACATGAAGTAATAATAATACTAAAAGCTAGAAAATAATTAGGCAGGTACTAGGTCCTAGTCATCACACTCCTCATCAATCTAGGCCGTTGATCATACAATTAAATAAAAGCGTTGGGCGCGTGAAATTTCTAAAAATGTGAGGCGTAGCATAACCTGATTAAGGCTCAGTTGGTCTTATATATGACTGTCAATAGAAATTTTACGCGTCCAACGCTTTTATTTAATTGTCTGATCTACGGCCTAGATTGATGAGGAGTGTGATGACTAGGACCTACCTAATTATTTTCTAGCTCTTAGTATCGATTATTATTACTTAATGTAAGTATTGTTTTCAATAAAACCGTTTAAATAAAGTTTTTTTTTTAATTATTTTATTTTCAACTTTTTGTTTTTATTTAATTGCCTATTATTTCTCATTCTATTTAGTTAATTTAGTGCTTCATTATTACAAAGACTCTTTCCTAACAATTTGTTACAATCTAAGTCCTTAATATATAATCATTCCAAAGACTTTACTCGACTCAGCGCCACGTATGCTTGTCCCTCCTCGAACTCCAAAGTATTTTGATGTCACTCCGGACTGTGTGTAGTATTTGTTCCAAATATGAGCCAAATCGGACCACAAATACTATTTCTTTGAATAACTCGATCCGTGCGCCACCTGGCGGCGATTTTTTCATAGGTCGTTTTCCATTCATGTATGTATTCTGGGTTTCAAATATGAACGAAATCGGAACACAAATACGATTTCTTTGAATATCTCGATCCGTGCGCCACCTGGCGGCGATTTTTTCATAGGTCGCTTTCTATTCGTGTGTGTATTATGTGTTCCAAATACGAGCAAAGAGGACCACAAATAAGATTTTTTTGAATATCTCGATCTTTGCGCCACCTAGCGGCGATTTTTTCATAGGTCACTTTCTATTCATGTATGTATTATGTGTTCCAAATATGAACCAAATCGGACCACAAATACGATTTTTTTAAATATTTCGATCCATGCGCCACCTGTCGGAGTTTTTTTTCTTATTATTGCATTATCATCGGGTTCTGAACTATATTCCAAGTTTCACACCCGCAGCTTATCGGGAATTTACTTAAATTTTAATTAGAAAATTCGCAAACAACGATGGGCCGGCCAGCCGACCGCTACACAGAATCAAGCTAAATAAAACAGTTTAAAAACAATAGCGCAATATTTTCGTGAGCGAAATGAGAGGACTGAGAGGAATACCGTTGAAGCAGGGTTCACTTTTATTTCCTACCATTCGTTGCATGAAATCATACTCGGTGCATACCATAAATTCCACGGATTGCATATTTTTTGCGTATATTTTGTTTTTGTGGTTTTACATTCCGTGCAATCCTTGCATCGGTTACAATACAAAAATAATCTCCCTATAAGGTTTTACAAACCACTTCCGAGTGCGACTCAGCTCGCACAAATTTGTTTCTAAAATATGTGCTGTTTCTTTTCCCAAGACTTGAAATAAATAACGTCGTGGGGGAGAAATAAATAAGTCTTCTTTATAAATCTATGAGAGAAGCCTTAGTTTCTTGAATATAAAGATTTCCATTAGTGAAAAAATTTGTATTCGCTGGTAATCAAGTTAGATATGATGTTTCAGTTTACTCTTATCTTGGACCCCTGGTATGCACCAACTCTTCTTCTATATACCACGTAGTACATTCATCCGCACATATCTATTCATGTTTTCTTTTGAGTATATTTATATTTATAAAAATATAAACAGCTACTTTAAGACTTGCATTGAAAATAAATAGCAAATAAGAGAAAAGTACGTATGTACTATTTGAGATGCGCCAACTAAGTGGAACACTTGGGGCAGCATGCATTCATAATGTTGGACAGGGGAGTTCAAGTGTGCTGAAGCGCACTGATTTTCGCTAAAGTTTTACGTAATCAAATTTGCACGTGGAAAAAATTGCAGACAACGAAGAGCACACACAATTCTCTAAGAAGACTTACCAACATTTGTCTTTTCTGCATTTACAATTTGCATCAAATTGAGTGTAATCAAAAGTATTACTGCAAAACCAATGCAATAAGTTCTTAACAAAAAATGGGGCAAAAGATGTTGGCGTTGCTGATGCTGCTGTTGCTGCCACTGAGCCATTTTGAGCAGCCTCCCTCAGACCTTTTCAATGCACGATATAAAAAAATATGAGTTGACGGTACACACACAATGACTTAGCAAAAGAAAGTTAAGAGCACTACAAAAGAAAGTTTGTTAAAATTAAATTCTTCGTATTAATAATTTAAATTTATCAAAGAGAATTTCACATTGCACTCTCAGAACACCAGCTAACAGTTAAACGAATAGAACTAAACTGATCATGAATTAGCAAAGAAAAATTTGGCAACGAAAATAACGCCAATAGTGAAAAGCAGCAAAAATACTGAGTGATTTAAATAGTTTTGGATCAAATATTTTTCAAAAAATACTTTTTGTTTTCATAAAAAATATTTACTCTTTCTAATATCAAATAAAAAGCCAGGAGGGATTGGATGGTGCGCTACTGATGCTCTGAAAAATGTATGGAATGGAAGTAATTATTAATCATTTTCAGAGCTGCTCAACCTCTATGCACTTTTCATTTTGTTTTGCCCTGAATCATAGGTACATATACAAATTTACACTTCAAATATAAAAAAAAAATTTCAAAGCACTCCCGTATTCCCCCGTATATAAAAAAATGTATATGGTAGTTTCTGATGTACATATTGTTATGAATTTAGTATAATTCTGCTTATTTGCAACATTCTACTAACGTTCGAATCACTAAACTCTTGAATAAATAACTCCACTATTCAATAATGCAAAATTGCCTCTATTAAAGTACTTCACAATATCACTTCTACTTCTCGACAGATAGCCTTCTTGAATCAAACTGATTCGTCGTGCCTCAGCTGCTGCTTTTATACTCTTCGGTTTCCTCGTTGACATATTTCTGGGCGTTTCCATTTCTAGAATTTGCTACTTGTTTACCAGCTATAAAATTACCAGATATAACACAGATGCACGTTATAGCTTCTCATATGCGCGTGTATATGCGAGTTACACTTCCACCGATGATTGCCTACTTTTGGGAGTATCTCAGATATATGCATGCGTTTGTGCTGTTCTCTCCGCTACTTGTATGGACATATGTGTAGACATAATGATTAATTTGTTTACGTACATACAAGTGCGGCAGCTTGCTTTATTTACTTAGTTTCAGATTAGTGATGTGAGTATCACTTAGTATCACTAATACTCGTCACAATATTTAAGTGCAAATCCAAGGCACTTTCATATGATAAACGAGCACTTCGGTAAGAAAACCAAATTTATATGAACAAATTGACTACTAAAATTCACTAAAAAATATTATTATATTGATAAAAGTTTGTATTCAAAGATTGATTAATTTAGAAAATTAAAATTAGTCCAGCCAACAACAGCGATTCGAAATATGGGCGTGCCTTCGCCCTTTTTAGACTTAGTTTTCCACCACAATTCCGAAGGTGTAACTCCTGTAATATTTCACGTATCTTAAACAAAATTGGTGGAGATGATGTGAATGCTATACTAATGATTCAGTGAAGTTGTTGTGCTGGATTTTCAGAATTAAGTTGATGATAAAGCGAATTACAAAATCTTTTAACCAATCGATATATTAATACTTTTTAGTTTTTTCCACATTTAAAAATTAAATTTTTATTTTTTAAATACACTGAAAGGAACGGTGCTAGTAAAATCAACAAATCGGTTCTGTTGTTCTTGACTTAACGGAGATTCGGTGAAGTTGATCGAATTATGGTTAATTCGATCGATTTCTTTGTCAAGCGAACAATTTAGTTATCATTTCAAAAGAAGAGAAATTTTTGCTCTTAAGTTAACAAAATTTTGTAAAATTGACAGATTCCAAATCAATCTAACTGATTTTTCTGTTAACACAACTGATCTTACAGGTCATTTCAACGGCGATTAACTGTCAATATATGAGCAAATTTCAAAGAAAGTTTTACGCTCACTGCGCTCTCTACTTTGTACTTATGACGATGGTGCCACTTGTCAAAAAAAAAAAACATGAAAATAAGAAAATAAGAAAACCATCAAATCGGAAAAACACACAAAATGGGAAAACAATAAAAAACTATTTTTTCAGTTATCAATACAAAACGAAAAAATCCTTTTTTGAATTCACTGTGCAAAAAATTATGAGATACCGGGACACCTATTTATCCGGTGCAATTTTATAACTTCTCGACCAGCGAAATGCAAAATTGCGCCCTCTTGTTGCAAAAGTTTTGCTTGAATGAACAGGATTTTTCCAAAGTTAGTAACATTTTGTTCAAGTTTTTATGAATTTTCACTCACGTGAACGAATCTAATAAGACAATAAAAAAAAACATCCTTTTTTAATGTTGATGTTTCCGACAAAATAAAAGTTTGAGTTGTTTTGGAATCGTTTCAACTTAAAGTGTTACGAAAATTAAACTTGCCGAATTACATGTAAAGTTACTCCAGTGGGGAATTACCTCCCAGCGATTTGATTCTTTACTTTTCTATAACTTACAAGTTCTCTATTTAAAATGTTATGTCAAATATTTATTCTACAAGTTTTGTTCGAAACAATCAAGTGTGGCAACTACTTGCGAGAGAAGAAATTGAGAATGAGCTGAGCTGCAACTGAAATTTGAGAATCAGTTTTGTTACTACTATTTTCATTTCTATATTCATATGTACGTATATGTAGCAAGCATGCGTATTTATGTATTCACATATTTACGTATTTATATGGCAGCCGCCGTGGTGTGATGGTAGCGTGCTCCGCCTACCACACCGAAGACCCTGGGTTCACACCCCTGAAAAAGCAACATCAAAACTTTAGAAACAAGCTTTTCAATTAGAAGAAACATTTACTAAGCAGAGTCGCCCTTCGGCAGTGTTCAGCAAGGACTCCGAGTGTATTTCTACCATGAAATGCTCTCAGTGAAAACTCATAGGCCTTGCAGATGCCGTTCGGAGTCGGCATAAAACAAGTAGGTCGCGTCCCGCCAATTTTTAAGAAAAATTAAAAATGAGCACGACGCAAATTGGAAGAGAAATTCGGCCTAAATTCTCTTGGGAGGTTATCGCGCCTTACATTTATTTATTTATATGGCAACATATGTAGGTACAGCTTTGTATGAAAGCTGTCGCAACAACTTTTTTTGTTCATTTGACTACTAAAACGGTCAATTACGAATCAACGATTTATGCGCAGTTGATTCAGCCTCTTGCTGCGTGGATAAAAATTTACAGAAATTTCGGTTGAGTGGTCCCGTATTTCGGTTGATTTTACTAGTATTTTTCTTTCAGTGTACAATAAAAAAATGTCAGGGTATTTACAATTTTGTACATGTATTGTGATTTGCACTTCAATATAAAAAATTTTAGGCAGCACTGATCATTTTAATAAGTGATTCAATAAGTAACGAATGGCGTTTTTAAAATATACAGCAGCGAACAAAAAAAAAAAATGCAGTGGTAATTTTTATCGAGTCTTGTTTTTTTCGATGTTTTAAGAAAAAACTTTTATCAATTTTGTAACTGAAACTAACATCAAAAAAGGTTTCTAAAAAGTCTTAAATTTCGACATGATTTTTGCTTGGCGTTCTCTGAAATTTTTTAGTTACGGAGTCTTGTAACACAACCAAAGTATATGTAAGTTATAGGTCTCTCCAAATCCGCATTGCTTGTTGAAAGATTTTTTCCGAAGGGTGTTCTAGATTTTTCTCCATAAAAAGTGTGAAAGGTTTATTTAAAAAAAAAAAGAAGTCTAAATCACCCATCGGAAAACATTGTCAAGATATCAATGCGAATTTCGAGCGACCTATAACTTGTATTTTTATACTCAGTTGAACAGAGCTCACAGAGTATATTAAGTTTGATTAGATAACGGTAAAGGAATCGAGATAGCTATAGACTTCCATATATCAAAATCATCAGGATCGAAAAAAAATTTGACACGATAAATTGAGTAAATTTTGACGTATCTTGATGAAATTTGGTATGCAGATTCCTGAGCACTCATCTCAGATCGTTATTTAAAATGAACGATATCGGACTATAACCACGCCCACTTTTTCGATATCGAAAATTTCGAAAAACCAAAAAAGTGCGATAATTCATTACCAAAGACATATAAAGCGATGAAACTTGGTATGTGAGTTGAACTTATGACGCACAATAGAAAATTAGTAAAACTTCGGACAATGGGCGTGGCACTGCCCACTTTTAAAAGAAGGTAATTTAAAAATGTTGCAAGCTTTAATTTGACACTCGTTGAAGATATCATGATGAAATTTGGCAGGAACGTTACTCCTATTACTATATATACGCTTAATAAAAATTAGCAAAATCGGAGAAGGACCACGCCCACTTAAAAAAAAAAAATTTTTTTTAAGTAAAATTTTAACAAAAAATTTAATATTTTTACAGTATATAAGTAAATTATGTCAACATTCAACTCCAGTAATGATATGGTGCAACAAAATACAAAAATAAAAGAAAATTTCAAAATGGGCGATGCTCCGCCCTTTTTCGTTTAATTTGTCTAGGATACTTTTAATGACATAAGTCGAAAAAAATATACCAATCCTTTTGAAGTTTGGTAGGGGCATAGATTTTATGACGCTAACTGTTTTCTGTGAAAATGGGAGAAATCAGTTGAAGCCACGCCCAGTTTTTATACACGGTCGTCCGTCTGTCCTTCCGCATGGCCGTTAACACGATAACTTGAGCAAAAATCAACATATCTTTACTGAACTTAGTTCACGTACTTATCTGAACTCACTTTATCTTGGTATAAAAAATGAACGAAATCCAACTATGACCACGCCCACTTTTTCGCTATCGAAAATTACGAAAAATGAAAAAAATGCCATAATTCTATACCAAATACGGAAAAAGGGATGAAACATGGTAATTGGATTTGTTTATTGACGCGAAATATAACTTTAGAAAAAACTTTGTAAAATGGTTGTGACACCTACCATATTAAGTAGAAGAAAATGAAAAAGTTCTGCAGGGCGAAATAAAAACCCTTGAAATCTTGGCAGGTATTACATATATAAATAAATTAGTGGTATCCAACAGATGATGTTCTGGGTCACCCTGTTCCACATTTTGGTCGATATCTGGAAAACGCCTTCACATATATAACTACCACCACTCCCTTTTAAAAATACTCACTAACACCTTCCGTTTGATACCCATATTGTACAAACGCATTCTAGAGTCACCCCTGGTACACCTTTTGGCGATATTTCGAAACGGCTTCCACCTATAGAACTAAGGCCCACTCCCTTTTAAAATACTCATTAATACCTTTCGTTTGATACCGATATTGTACAAATGCATTCTAGAGTCACCCCTGGTCCACCTTTATGGCGATATCTCGAAAAGGCGACCACCTGTACAACTACCACCACTCCCTTTTAAAACCCTCATTAATACCTTTAATTTGATACCCATATCGTACAAACACATTCTAGAGTCCCCCTGGTCCACTTTTCTGGCGATATTTCGAAACGGCTTCCACCTATAGAACTAAGGCCCACTCCCTTTTAAAATACTCATTAATACCTTTCGTTTGATACCGATATTGTACAAATGCATTCTAGAGTCACCCCTGGTCCACCTTTATGGCGATATCTCGAAAAGGCGACCACCTATACAACTACCACCACTCCCTTTTAAACCCTCATTAATACCTTTAATTTGATGCCCATATTGTACAAACATATTCTAGGG
Source organism: Eurosta solidaginis (assembly GCF_040869045.1). Lineage (NCBI taxonomy): Eukaryota > Metazoa > Arthropoda > Insecta > Diptera > Tephritidae > Eurosta > Eurosta solidaginis. The sequence goes on along the minus strand of NC_090319.1, from coordinate 320,571,050 downwards.
TCACCCCTGGTCAACCTTTATGGCGATATCTCGAAATGGCGTCCACCTATGGAACTAAGGATTACTCCCTTTTAAAATACTCCTTAACACCTTTCATTTGATACCCATATCCTAAAGCACCACTCCCTCATAAAATACTCTTTAATGTCTTTCATTTGATACATATGTCATACAAACACATTCCAGGGTTTCCCTCGGTTCAGTTTCCTACAGGGTTATTTTCCCTTATGTTGTCACCATAGCTCCCAACTGAGTATGTAATGTTCGTTTACACCCGAACTTAGCCTTCCTTTGGTCTAAATCTTCTACCTTCACATTATTACACGAGCTGCAGAAAAAAATGTTGAACTCGTTCTGTGTTCGTGTCCTGCCCTCTCGAGGTTGAGGCTCCAGCTAGTACTACCTCTAGTATTTCCCAAAAGGCCGGAGTTATTTTGGTTACTAATTTACCTATGTTAACCCTTTTGTGCAATGTGGAACCAACGCCTCTAACACGCCTTTGACTCTGGCCCACCCCTATTGAAACTGCAAGTTTCCTTCGACTACCATTAGAGGATATTGATGACAATTTGTCATCGGTTGCACCTATTGGATGGGACGAAGTAATGTTACAAAAACAACAACATATCTTGCGATACAGCAGAGGATAAGAATCAAAGAGCAGCCCTCCAAAAATAGTCACTATAACCCATATTTGTGAAATATTTATAATATTGTAACATATTTAGGGAAATTCCGCTTATTTGCAACCTTCTGCTAACGTTTGTATCGCTGAACTGTCGAATAAATAACTCCAATATTCTGTATTGAAAAATGGTCTTTATTTAGACTAATTTGGGAGTAGTACTTCACAACCAATAGCGTGCTTAAATCAAAACTGATTCGGTTTTACTCAGCTTGCGCTGCTTTTATACTCTCGGTTTCTTCGTTAGCCCATTTCTCCTAAGGTCTAGTAATTTCCCGAACAGTTGTAGCTCATGCTTGGTTAGTTGCCAGTTTTATAAGTACATGTATATTTGTAGTTTATAGTCATATGCGTGTGTATGTGTGAGTAACTACTTCGGCTGATGACTACTTCGGCTGATGACTGTGTGCGTGATATAGGTCCTCGTCGCCTTCTACATAAGTGTTGCTAGCTTTAATATGTACACGTACATAAGAGTGGCTGGTTCATGTTTTTGTAGTTGCGTGATTATTTACTAACAGCTTAGTGATGCCAATATTCGTCACAATAGATAATAAAGGCAGTTGTCAATAAAAACCTTACTTGATATTTGTTTAAACTACTAACAAAGTTCGCTTATCTAACCACAACTAAATTATTATATGCAATGCTTAGAAGTATAATAAGCCAACATCTCACGTTTTACAGGTACTAAACCTAATGACACCACACACCTCTGCCACCGATATGATCCCTTATTGCTCGCTTAATTCCTTAATTATATCAAGGATGTTATTGACAGCGTATTATATAAATTGAGTATACAACAACTACAAATACATGTAGCATAGTGCCTTTAACTATAGTGCTCTCAACTTTTGTTTGAAATAGATTGTTGATAGCTGTAATTACGAACACAACAACAAAAATGCTTAAATACTTAAAAACAAAAATGCTACTGTTTGAGAATGAGTGAGTGAGTATGCAATATTTCAGTCTTAACTCTAATGGAAGCCATCAACATTTGTGCCAGTAAAAGTAGTAAAAACTGAAAACCTACAATGCTCGTAATAAATTTCAAACACCCAAACAACCAGCCAGCAATCAGCAACCATTTGTATGTCATCATTGAAGCGTGTAACTTGACAGTTTTGCTTAGTTTAAGCTGTAATTGCTGCTCGTGGCAATATGGAAATAACAATATATTGTTCTTTAATCACAAAAGCATACATACAAATTACATATGTATGAATGTATGTGACATAAAACGTATGTGGAAGAAGTTGAAGCAAATATTTGCTTATTCAAATAGAAGTAGCGTCAATGAATTGAAATGCATGTGAATTAAAATTTTAAGCCTTAATGCCTTTGATTTTTCCAAATGCATTCAAATTGAGATTAATTGAACAAACTCAAGATAGGCTGTCTGATTGGTGGCAATGTGGAATGAAAACAAAATGGCTATATCGTATTAACAACTTACGTTAGTAGTCGTTCGTTTGAATTTGTTGTGAGTTTCTGCAATTCAGAAGAATAGCCAAATACAATTTGCATAATAAAAATTTTTAGTTACAGCTTCATTATACGACCTGTTTCCGTAGTTGCTAAAAAAAAATAAAAATTAACATTACAGTGAAGCGGTTACTGGCTGTAGAGGGATTAGATTAGGTTAAACTGGCCGGTCCAGTGGGACCATACATAGACTGAATGTGTTTATCGTGTAACCAGAAATTTGTTTAACCAACCAACAAAACCATCAAATTCCAGGACCTATGTTGGAAAATAACTCCAGCCTCTTTTCAAATACCAGTTACTTTCTAGGACCTATAACACTTGCTGCTTTTAGATCCGATAGCTTTATTACTCCTAATAGTTTGAATCTTAGCTTGGCAAGCGCAAAGCTGGAGCCCAAAACATTTTCCCCCTCAACACGCACTTCCTACATCTGCTATCACTGACTAAGTCTAATTTAAAAACAGAATACTCATCATGAGCCTACAGTCCTTTCTTTTTATTGATTAAATTATTTTTGTTAGTCTAAGGTTGTAAGAGCTACACATGATCTTCGACACTTTGCAGCCCCGCACTTGATCCACGCCTTTCCCGTTTGATACATCTTGTACAACTCTCGCCTTCTCTTACTCTCGCACAATTTTATTGGGACGTCTACGGACAAAGCTTCGAGGTATGCGACGTTTTTAGTTTGCCCATCCGATTTTTCATTCCCTTTTTCCCCCATATGCCCTGAGATCAAATATAGATGCCTGTTTCTCACTATCCCGATTATTTTCAGGGATTGCCTGCACACTTACACACTTTAAGATGTTGTGCCAGGCGAGATTGATCCGTTGATCGCTGCTTAGCTATTAATATACAAGTTGACGCGGCTGCAGTTTAAGTTATTTTCTTCCTGTGTTTGTACTGCAGTGATCCGGCAACTTGTAAAATATTTTATTTCTGATTCAGACCCTACTCCTTTCATTACTTTGGAACCATTGGTGTTCACGTGTATCGCCTCGTCAGCCATTTGGGCACAATTGCGCCAACCATCTGCCTCTGTTTTGGCTCTAAATGTCCCTTCCGGAATGAGGTGGTCAGTTTGTCCCGTCATTGATGACGCTATACAACTATGGCCTTATGGTCTGCGCTCAAGCTGCCCAGCGGCATTGGGCCACTTTGCTATTGTTAAATCAAAGTTCTTTGTCACCAGATCTGCAGGCGCAACATGCAGAATGGCATGGAGTGCAGCCGTCGTGGTTATTTTTCGGGGTTCCCGTAATGCTAAGCATTGATAGACCTCATATTTTTGAGTTAGGTTCTTTTTTGGCTTAAGAGAATTACAATGAGATGCTCAAGATGTTACCCATACACCATGTCGTTCTCCCCTACAAAAAAAAGTCGTCTTTGTTCTGATCGAAGCACTTAAACTTTACACTGTTTTATTTAGGAAATACTGATTCCACAACTAATTTTATTTGATTGACTTCTTATGATTGAAAACAAAAATTATATCTAATTCTTCAATATAATTAAAACCAGTTATAGGATTAAAATTGTTTTTTGTCAATTTTCAATTGCAATGATTTGGAATTGCAAGTTTTGTACAAACAATGACTGCTCAATCTATGAATGGAAGCGAAACGCTTTTGCTCTCAGGTCTTTGAAATGGTTGAAGATCGAATGTGAGCATATAACATGTAACTTGTATCGAAAGGTTATCGATGTTATTAAAACGGTATCGGATTGTTACCGAAAAGAAGAAACTTGTAATGGAATTGTTGCCAAAATGTTATCGATTTGTTATCGGAAAGTTGTCGATTCAGTATCAAAAATAGTTCGAACATTTAGTGAAATTTTATCCATTTGGCGTCGGGGTCTTACCAGTCTGGTATGGATGTGTTACCGGGTTTTTAGCAAATCGGTACCGGAAAAATAGCGGGTGCAAGAAAACTAATTAGTAACTACTACTAGTCTGAAAACATAGGGGTGTCCGAAAAGTTAAGGGTCTCAAGAATACAATAGAGGCCCAAAATATAAACTGGATAGAAAAAAGTATCCATTTCCTTAACAGAAAACGCAGCAGATTCTGTAAATTAGCTGGTTCCTAAAATGCAAACGGTTTCTATATAGAGCAGCCGATTCATTGATTTAACCGATTCATAAAAAGTGATTCCAGAAAGCAGGCGGTATTAAATTAACCGCTTCCAAAAAAGTAAACGATTCATAAAAGTTGCAAACTCTTAAAAAAAAAGTAACCGGCTCCAAAAGGAAATCGGTTGCAAAGTTTACCAGTTCTTAATAAATAACCGCTTGCAAAAGTCCCAGCAGTTTCTATTATTTCGGAAAAAAGGGAAAAAGAGGTTCCAAAAAGTAGCTCGCTTCAAGAAATCCGCCGGTTACTAAAAGTTAACCGGTTCGGAAAAGTAATCAGTTCCAAATAATTAGCAGGTTCTACTAAACAAACTCTTCCAAAAAATAAGCCGGTTTCAAAAATGGAACGGCACCTTTTTGTTATTCGAATCACTGTTCCTGCAATAAGTTTTGTATATCGCAGATTCATAAATCTAAGTCAAACATAGTCACTAAGATCCGGTTTTTCAGTAGTTGGTTTAGCTAAGCTTAAACTAAGTTTGCTTAAACTTCAGTAAAATTTAAACCCCAGGTAAAATACTGAGCAGTTTTTCAGTAACAGTTTAAGGCCGCCTTTGATGTAGGCTTTTTTGTGCGGCAACATTGGTTTTTTAATTATCTATAGATAATTTGTAGACACGGCAACAGCTGGATTTTTTTTACCCAACAAACATGGAAAAAAATTTCTCCAGCGCAATATATCTAGTTCTGGAGGTGATATCCAATATCATTATTTAGTTATTCTTAAATCAGATAGTTCTCTAGTTGATATCCAACTTCATTATCCAATCACTAACATTTGAGAAATTTTGTAAAATTTAGAGTACTCGAGTTGATCACCAACGTTATTATCATTATCAAACTCTTCAGGGCTGTCATGGAATCCAAGTCGGTTTTGCGTTTTTTCGGAATTACAAACCAATATTAATTTAAATTGGTGTCACAAAACCGTATTGGTTTTGCTCTTTTCGAATGTAAATAAAAGTGATGTTCGAATCAGCTGTTTTGCGGTGCATCGGCAATTTTGATTTTATTTTTTTGGCAAAATTTTATAAAATAGTTGGTTTGTGCATTTAAACAGAAATAAACAAATTTATCGTCATCAAAATCATCATCAGCAGTTGCAGCATTTATATTATTGGAAGAAGAAAGTTGCGAGAAGGTCAAAAGGAAAATTTGGAGAGATCGCAGCAATCCATTTGAGTTGCCAGAGACAGCGTATTTAAAAATATTTCTTAATGTGGGTTTCTAAATATTTATAGTATATTTGCCGTTACATTGCATACTATCGCATAAACAAAGAGGCTTTCCGAATGGTATTGGACACGGGTCTACCACGTTATCCCCAAAATCAAAATCCCCAAAATCAAAATCCCCAAACTCATAATCCCCAACATAAAAACCCCATTTTATGCGTGAAATAAATTCAAATTAGGTTTAAAATCGCCGCGACAAAAAAAGGCTAATAATTCATACCAACTTTCTGCATAGGCGGCCTTCGGCCGCGCTTATAAAAAATATCCCTGGGCTACGCCATGCCAAGTCCGGGTGTGTGGTAAAACCGTGGCTACCGCCACGGTGTTGTCCTTCTGCATAGTACACGCTTCTGTTAGCTTGTTCGAATTAGAGTGACTAGCAGTCCTATATATGGATAAGTAAAATATGTATTGCCAAAACGTGAATATATAGTTATAGATACATAAATATGAATGAAAGACGAAAGAGATATTGCTATTTTTTACACGATCATGATGTTTATCATAGCACTGGGATTTTGTGTTTGGGGATTTTGATTTTGGGGATTTTGAATTTGGGGATTATGTGTTTGGGTATTTTTTTTTTTTGGGATTTTTTGTTTGGGTATTTTTTTTTTGGAATTTCGTGGAACTCCCATTGGACACAATTGGAGGACGCTTAACTCGCTCGAAAGTTCTGCCAGTGCCGCAACTAGCAGCTACGTTACGATTTTTAGCTGAAGTACCCTATCATAGATCAGCTAGCAACAATTCTAGCATGAGTGTAGGTAGAAGTACGGTGTCAACGATTTTAGATGATGTGCTTCGTGAAGCCTTTCAAATATCTGGATGTTTCTCCATAAATTTAGTTAAATTACTGTTTTGCATTAAATTTTTATATTTTCCTCTATTAAGAATGAAAATATATGTAAATTCGCATTTATTTTTATAAAATAAATCATTATTTACATTCTTAGAAAATACTCAACTGCAAGAGAAATACTACTAGGAGAAAATTAAATCCAACAGCATTTAACTGATTGGATTGTGTCCGATAGTGAAATCGATATTATCGGATTCCGACACTAATTCCAATTCGAACACTAAACCGATAACATTGTATTTCATGATGTAGGGTTATATTTATATTCAACTTTAAATGTACCTACTTTAAATAAATTGAATTTTTTTGTTCTTGTTAATTTTTATTTTTCAATTGCAAAATATTGTCTTTCAAAAATTTTTATTCGGTTGAAATATTTAAAAACGTTTTGTAACATACTTTTAGGAGCGGTTAAATAAAAATATTTTATAAAAATAAATAGTGCTTATTATTAAATAGTGATTTATATATTAAATACCACACATAACACCAAAACAGTTATTTTGTAATTTTTAAATCCGATTCCGACAACAATTGGATTCCATGACAGCCCTGATTATCCTACCTTTGAGAGCTTTTGAGAAACGTACAGTTCTCCTCAAATAAATGTTCATCACATTTCTCCAGTTGATATCCTACATTGGATATCGAGTTTAGGTGGAGTTGAAAAAAAATATCCAAGGTGGTACCACCAAAACCAACAACTGTTTATTGTGAGAAATAAACACCTGGTTGATAGCGGTAATGAAGCGCAATTAATCAAAAATAAATTATATAAATTTTATTTTGTTTTCGTGAAAATACTGTGGTATGAAATACTACATTGGAGACCAGTTAGATCACCACAAATTGGGAATTAAATTTTTGCAACTTAAGTAATAGCATTTTTTGTTTTATAAATGATTCCCTCCATTGCTGAGTTCGCTATGATTCTCGAAACCACTCTTGAGATTTTGGAAGTATGCCCAGTTATGAACATGAGCTCTAATTGTACTCAAGCCCAAATGTTTATTGGGTATATTCGACGCCACTTCGAACGAACGCAAATAACTGATAGGTTAACTAGAGTTTAACCCTGCCAAACTTCAGTTAAGGTAGACTCAAAAACTGCAGAATAAGGTTAAGCGTAGTTTAACTGACAAACTGAGTTGAACTTGTACTGAAAAACCGGGCCTAAAAATCGCATAATAATTATGCACCATAATTTCGCAAAAGTAAAAGAAAATCACTCCGTACATCTGTTTTTCAGGCTTTAAGATAAATAGTATTTTTGTTCGCCAACCATAATACTCCAAAAAATTTTTCTGTATAATTTACCCTCGTAAGTTTATTAGCTTCTTATACGTTTTCTTACTTCTACACTGTTAGACATACTAAAACTATTTCAGTTGTGGCAAAGTTAGTCAAAACAAGTAACGAAGGCTAAGTTCGGGTGTAACCGAACATTACATACTAATCTGAGAGCTATGGAGACAAAATAAAGGAAAATCACCATGTAGGAAAATGAAAGGCATTAAAGAGTATTTTATGAGGGAGGGGGCCATAGTTCTATAGGTGGACGCCATTTAGGGATATCGCCATAAAGGTGGATCAGGGTTGACTCTAGAATGTGTTTGTACGATATGGGTATCAAAATGAGAGGTGTTAATGAGTATTTTAAAAAGGGAGTGGGCCCTAGTTTTATATGTATGTGAAAGCGTTTTCCAGATATTGACCAAATTGTGGACCAGGGTGACCCAGAACATTATCTGTCGGGTACCGCTAATTTATTTATATATGTAATACCACGAACAGTATCTCTGCCAAGATTCCAAGGGCTTTTGATTTCGCCCTGCAGAACTTTTTCATTTTCTTCTACTTAATATGGTAGGTGTCACACCCATTTTGCAAAGTTTTTTTTCTAAAGTTATATTTATGTCAATAAACCAATCCAATTACCATGTTTCATTCCTTTTTTCGTATTTGGTATAGAATTATGCCATTTTTTCATTTTTTGTAACTTTCGATATCGAAAAAGTGGGCGTGGTCATAGTTGGATTTCGGCCATTTTTACACCAATACAAAGTGAGTTCAGGTAAGTATGTGAGCTGAGTTTAGTAAAGATACATCGATGTTTGCTAATGTTATCGTGTTAACGGCCGAGCGGCAGGACGAACGGTTGACTGTGTATAAAAACTGGGCGTGGCTTCAACCGATTTTGCCCTTTTTCACAGAAAACAGTTATCGTTCTAGAATCTAAACCCCTACCAAATTTCATAAGGATTGGTAAATTTTTGATCGAATTATGGCATTAAAAGTATCCTAGACAACGCCCCTTTTTGAAATTTTCTTTTATTTTGTATTTTATTGCACCATATCATTACTGGAGTCGAATGTTGACATAATTTACTTATATACTGTAAAGATATTAAATTTTTCGATAAAATTTAACTTAAAAACAAGTTTTTTTTTTTGGTAAAGTTGGCGTGGTCGTTCTCCGATTTTTCGAATTATTATTAAGCATACATATAGTAATAGGAGTAGCGTTCTTGACAAGCTTCATCATGATATCTTCAACGACTGCCAAATTACAGCTTGCAAAACTTTTAAATTACCTTCTTTTAAAAGTGGGCGGTGCCACGCCCGTTGTCCAAAATTTTACTAATTTTCTATTCTGCGTCATAAGTTCAACTCACCTACCAAGTTTCATCGCTCTATCCATCTTTGGTAATGAATTATCGCACTTTTTCGGTTTTTCGAAATTTTCGATATCGAAAAAGTGGGCGTGGTTATAGTCCGATATCGTTCATTTTACATACCGATCTGAGATGAGTGCCCAGGAATCTACATACCAAATTTCATCAAGATACCTCAAAAGTTACTGAAGTTATCGTGTTAACGGACAGACGGACGGACGGACGGACATGGCTCAATCAAATTTTTTTTTTCGATACTGATGGTTTTGATATATGGAAGTCTATATCTATCTCGATTTCTTTATACTTGTACAACCAACCGTTATCCAATCAAAGTTAATATACTCTGTGAGCTCTACTCAACTGAGTATAAAAATATCGCATACATATGTATATTGCTCAAGAAAAAGGGAAGAATATGAGCTATAGAGGACTTACCTTAATTAGACTTAGGCTGTATTTCATTTTATTATAATAATTTTTCTTTTCGCAAAAAGTTCTGAAATCGCATACAATGTTGTATTGCAAATAAACTGCCTTTACATCATCATTTAGAACGACAATCGGTAAAATTTTTTGATTTCATAACCCTTTTTTGAGTATTGGACCAGAATACAAAAAAAAATTTGAAGTTATTTACAGACACCCTAATGAGAATATTTCATACTATCATACCGATATTTTGATGCGAGGAAACAAAGGAATACATGCATGTGGGTGCAATGCCTTCATGATGTAAACAAAACACACAAATAACAAAAACAACCAAATGCTGACAAGGTGAAAGGGATGCATTTCGACATGTGGACAAGATTGTCACTGAATTTTTCGATGTGATGTAAAAACAAGTGCAAGTAAATAACACTTTGAATTTATTTCATAGCTCACGGCAACGTTTACATGCACCGTTAATTTTCTTTGACCTTCTTTCATGTCTCAAAGTGCGAGGTAGATGCAATGAACCTTGTGCATCTACTGCGAGTCTGTAGCTTATGGAAAAATAAATAAACTATTTATTCAAGTTTGGCTTAAATTGAATTTCATTTAAGAAAACAAGAAGCTTTGAGATCGAATATAGGAGTGCTCACACCAAAGATGGTTTACAGTTATACTACAAGAGGAAGCAAGTTTTAACTTGGATAGGGTTTTTGTACGTAAGGCACGAAAGTCGAAGCATACTTAAGAGGAGACGTCGGATAGTAGGTGCACTCCTTTTTCAACCCAGACTACATATGTATTTTGCAAGCACTTCAACTGAGCACATCTAAATACTGCTATGCTGCTGCTGTCAGTAGTCTGAAATCACGAACAGCTGAGCTCTATCAGAAGACCCAAATATTTTTGCCATAACTACATTGCGGTTATAGGGAAGAGCAAAGGAGAGATTCTATACTGCAGCTGCAAAGACTGGCAAAAGAGTTTTGACCTATAAGTCTTACTTGCTGCGAACTTTGACTTACATCTCACCAGAATTTGAGCCTATTAGTAATAGAGACTAACAAAAAAGGTTATCATAGTCCAGGTGTGTGACTCCCTTTAGTCTTGTGTTCTTTGTATAATCATCAATTACACTTCCTTAGTTTGGTAATCGAAGACCACGCAAATAACAGTAGTCACTAAATTAAGAAGACTGCTTCGACTGGTTTGTGCCCATTATATGTAATGATAAAAATTGCGACAGCGAATGCCTACGAAGAGGTTTATCCTCAAGGCCTATCTACCTTTTGTCAGATAGCCGAGCAGCCTTACAATCTTACATAATCACTTTTTAGCTTGTAGATGACTGCTTTAGAGTCCTGAATGATTGGAAAACGTGAGCTCAAAAGTATGAGCGACATGAAGGCAAAGAAGAAGCGGAAAATCATGACAAACAGGAATCAACGATTCCTTCAATTCACGATAACTGACGCTAAATCGGAGCACCAAGGGAGGCCAAGTTTTCCTCCTCCTGCCTCTCCCAACTCAGTGGAGATCTCCCCCTTCTCTGATTCCAAGCTGCTGTGTCGACTGATGTACTTTCTTCGCCGGAGGGTCTTCGTCCATTCGCATAACATGCCTAGCCAGCAAATCCTTTGGGTTTTCATTCGCGTACTATCGTCACATCTGCATAAAGCTCATACAGCTCATCATTATACCTGCTTTGATAATCGCCGTTAGCATCAGGGAAAGAACCATAAATCTTCCGGAGAACTTTTCACTCGAGCACTCTAAGAGCCATCTCATCTTCTTTCATCACCGTCCATGATTCGAGTCATACATCAGGACAGGTTATGATGAGCGGCTTGTAGAGTGTGATTTTTTTTTCATAGAGAGAGAAATTTACTTTTCAATTGCCCACTCAGTCCAAAGTAGCACTTACATTGTTCTTATTGGAAACTAGCCGCTGAAATGTATATATGGAAATTCATGGCGGACATAATTTTTTATTTATTTATTTTTTTTTTTTTGATCGCAAAACCACCCCTTTCCTCCCCTTACGTTGTATTATTCTTAATACAATATTTGTTTTTATATTTTTTTTTCGATAGGCATCGCAATCCCTTTGGCCCCTGTGTGAGGTTTCAAGTTTGTAACTAAATGGAAAGTTGCTTAAATCCTGAGGGTAAGGTTTCCTTCTTTGGTGCGAAATTTGCCCCGAGCGCCACCTACCTGTATGTCATTATCGTCAGGTTTCAAACTGCGTGTGAGGCATTCAGTCTATAGCTCAATCGAAAGTATCTCAAGATTGATCGCAAGATTCCATCATTCGTCGCATCCATATTTTTCGCCTGCCTTCTGCTTCGCCACTTATTTCTCTTTCGTCGCTGCCTTGATCTTTGCAATTACTTTCATTACCGTTTGTATTGGTAGTTTTCTCTTCAGCCTTATGAGGATAACTGTCCTCTTTGTAGTTGCGCCAAATTTAGGCAGTCTCTGTAAGGCTTTGGAACTTTCTTTTTCGATAAATGGTGTACTTGTATCCGTGCCCACTATTGTTGGTGTAGCCAATGTGAACTCTTTTCCCAAATTCTACTGCAGGTTTGTGTGCTCCTTCGGTGTGTTGAAAATTTCGTTGATACTTCTTCCAATGTAGGGAGTAAGGTATTGGCAGCCACTGGTGTTTTCTTCCGTAATAGCTGTCATTTCGGTTGATTCTTTTTTGAGCCTTGAGGGCACAGTAGTGGCAGCCACAGGTTTGTGTTTCTTCATAACTACTGGGACTTTGGTTGGTTCTTCTTCCAGCTGAGCAGATACAATAGTTGGATCAGAAACTGTTTGACACATTTGTTAAAATGTCCTTGACCTCTGAACCATATTTCAAACTTCAAGTCTCCAACTCACCGTGAAGGTACTTAAAATGATTCCATCTCTAGTAAAAGTTGTCCAATTACCTCGCCCCGTGCATCTGCTATGGGAAATATTTTATCTTCTCCGAGTAACATATCTTCAAGGTCTCTAGGTTAATGGAAGGTTACTTAAAACTCGCCAGCAAAGTTTCCAAATTCAAAAAAAGTAGCAAAATCGATTGAACATGATATCGACTTTAGTTAAAGGAAGTAAAAACGATACCTATTGCTTGAATTTTTCATATTGTGGAAGTCAGCACATTTCGAAAACCCATAGTTGCAATTTGCTTATCCACTTCAGAAGTCAGGGCGATGCGTTAGCGGTGGGTCGGTACATAAAATACTACCATCATCAATTTTCACTATCCGCCATGACTACCTCTGAATGACAGCTGACTCTTCGACTATTGACATTTTGTCATACTGAGTTATATTTTCATGGAAGAAGAAGAATATGTCTGACTCGCTGCCGGTTACAGTACCAACATGAAATCATCCATCAACGTATTGGCGATTGAGTGCCCCTTATTGATACAGACATAAATACAATAAATAGTTGATAATACGCTGCTTGCAAATTCATAAAATCACGTTAAGTAAATTTTGTTTTTCATATTTTTTTTCGTTATTTTTAGTCACTCGTCACTTGTGCTTCTATAACGAACGAATTGTTGTCTTTGCACTATGTAAGAATTACAAATTCATTCACATAATTCCTGGCATTTCGTCTCACTACTGTGCTCATGGTGTGTTATGCTTACTGTTTGTCTTATGCTTTTTGTGTTTTTTTTTTTCTAACCCATTAGACATTTATTTCCCGCAGGCGCAGCCCGCTAGTACCATGTTACGAGTACATGTATATGTTTTACAACAAATCAACATTGACACAGGCAAGTGTAGCGCATCTGTGAATGTGGTGATGATGATGATTGCAAACCAAAGTCTGTCAGTTGGCATTTGCACACCCATTGGGAGCGAAAATTGCAAAAGTTTACAAACCATAGCATACTTTCAGGCGGCTTGGCTGACTGTTTGTTTCACGCTTGACACACCATGAAAAATGGCGACAACCGGATGAGTAAAAAGAGTGAAATATGAGAAAAACCATAAACAAAATATACAATAGCCATAGCAGTGACATCAACTGTGCGATGAAGAAAAAGGGAGAACGTGTTTTTTTTCTAAACATCCTTATACCCTGGTGCACTTCGATAAACAAATCGTATACACAAAAATGTATTTGTGGATATGTGTAAGGTGCGCATAAAATATGCTTAAAGTCGGTTGCTGATCTTTCTGTTGTTCTAGTTCGAAAGTGTACCCGGATTCGCTCAATTCGGCTGTACAACGCCTCCGACTGAGAGAAAGTTAAATCGCAATATCTGGACAACTAATTATGTCAGTTATTTGATACGGAAAATCTGTACATAAGGCTGTAGGACTGGAATAAGGAGAGCAGAAGGAAATGAAATTAAAATAGAGATAGGGATAATGAGGAAAGGTAAATAAGCAGGGTTAGGACTGGGGTATGAATATGAATAGATTTATAAATAAGAAGATGAACAGTACGAAGAAGAGAAAGGGGTCAAACTGAAGAAATTAGAAATTTTTAAGGGAATAGGAATATGAACAGAATAACCAGGAATGAGAAAGGGGGACAGGGGATAAGTTAGAGGAATATTGCGATAGATGACGCGATTTTTTTATATTTAAGGTTTAGGGAGGAGTATGCCTATAGTATTATTTGAGCTACAAGCTTTTTTTTGTATAAAAACTATATAGTGGGTAGTCATCTAGAATATATACATACATATGTACTCGGTGATGTTCTGAATTTGATTGACGCGGTTACTGTTTGTTAGTGGATTTTGATCTTATCAATTGAAAGTCGGGTCTGCTCGGGCGCCATTCAGGAGGTAATAGTTTTGAAACATGAAGGACTACTGACACCAACGTTAATATATTTTAGAATATTTAGTAGGTCCTCGTCCGTTATAAAAATTCTTGGTGCGCTAAGCCTGACCTACCGAGACTTCCAGGTGCAACCGAAGGCCCACCATGAAAATACTTCTGACATTTTTTGTACGAAGCCCACCCTTAGGCTTTTGGTTTTGATAGAAAAATAAAAAACAATAAATACAAGGTGTTCGGCCTGGGTGCGTCTGAAACCGGCAGTGGGTAGGCGCACACGGGTCGATCTTGGAATGGATGGTTCGCTCAAAAGAAATAAATAAAAACACAAGAGGAATTCCTCGTTATAAAATCGCGGGTTCGAATCGAGCTCAAGGCCTAACAATAATTTTTTATCATTATTATTGTTATGATAAATTTTTTTTCCTTAATTGAAAAAATTTTTAAATTAGAATAGAAGAAAGAAAAAATTTTAGACAACTGCCAAAGCTCGTTGTATAGATCCATTTCGGGAACTGCTAAATTCCTTCATCGGCAACGTTTAGGCGCCGCTGCTATAACCATGCAGCCACCACAGCGGTTTTTTGTTTGTCTTCATTAATCCTACTTCTATTCTGGTTCGTGCCAATTGATATTCACACCACTGCGACATCTGTTTCAGAATAGCTGTGAAAATTGGACTTGTTTGTTGGCAATGCTGCCAAAGTGTCATATTTTATTGACGCTTGTTTTTCCCCGTGCTCTGGGATGTATTAACAATTTTTGTTGTTATATCGGCCTACTGATTTTAAGATCGCGGGTTCGAATCGAGCTCAAGGCTTAACAATAATTTTTTATCATTATTATTGTTATGATAAATTTTTTTTCTTAATTGAAAAAATTTTTAAATTAGAATAGAAGAAAGAAAAAATTTTAGACAACTGCCAATTAAGAAAAAAAAATTTATCATAACAATAATAATGATAAAAAATTATTGTTAGGCCTTGAGCTCGATTCGAACCCGCGATCTTAAAATCAGTAGGCCGATATAACAACAAAAATTGTTAATACATCCCAGAGCACAGGGAAAAACAAGTGTCAATAAAATATGACACTTTGGCAGCATTGCCAACAAACAAGTCCAATTTTCACAGCTATTCTGCAACAGATGTCGCAGTGGTGTGAATATCAATTGGCACGAACCAGAATAGAAGTAGGATTAATGAAGACAAACAAAAAACCGCTGTGGTGGCTGCATGGTTATAGCAGCGGCGCCTAAACGTTGCCGATGAAGGAATTTAGCAGTTCCCGAAATGGATCTATACAACGAGCTTTGGCAGTTGTCTAAAATTTTTTCTTTCTTCTATTCTAATTTAAAAATTTTTTCAATTAAGAAAAAAAAAAATTTATCATAACAATAATAATGATAAAAAAATTATTGTTAGGCCTTGAGCTCGATTCGAACCCGCGATCTTAAAATCAGTAGGCCGATATAACAACAAAAATTGTTAATACATCCCAGAGCACGGGGAAAAACAAGTGTCAATAAAATATGACACTTTGGCAGCATTGCCAACAAACAAGTCCAATTTTCACAGCTATTCTGCAACAGATGTCGCAGTGGTGTGAATATCAATTGGCACGAACCAGAATAGAAGTAGGATTAATGAAGACAAACAAAAAACCGCTGTGGTGGCTGCATGGTTATAGCAGCGGCGCCTAAACGTTGCCGATGAAGGAATTTAGCAGTTCCCGAAATGGATCTATACAACGAGCTTTGGCAGTTGTCTAAAATTTTTTCTTTCTTCTATTCTAATTTAAAAATTTTTTCAATTAAGAAAAAAAATTTATCATAACAATAATAATGATAAAAAATTATTGTTAGGCCTTGAGCTCGATTCGAACCCGCGATCTTAAAATCAGTAGGCCGATATAACAACAAAAATTGTTAATACATCCCAGAGCACGGGGAAAAACAAGTGTCAATAAAATATGACACTTTGGCAGCATTGCCAACAAACAAGTCCAATTTTCACAGCTATTCTGCAACAGATGTCGCAGTGGTGTGAATATCAATTGGCACGAACCAGAATAGAAGTAGGATTAATGAAGACAAACAAAAAACCGCTGTGGTAGCTGCATGGTTATAGCAGCGGCGCCTAAACGTTGCCGATGAAGGAATTTAGCAGTTCCCGAAATGGATCTATACAACGAGCTTTGGCAGTTGTCTAAAATTTTTTCTTTCTTCTATTCTAATTTAAAAATTTTTTCAATTAAGAAAAAAAATTTATCATAACAATAATAATGATAAAAAATTATTGTTAGGCCTTGAGGTCGATTCGAACCCGCGATCTTAAAATCAGTAGGCCGATATAACAACAAAAATTGTTAATACATCCCAGAGCACGGGGAAAAACAAGTGTCAATAAAATATGACACTTTGGCAGCATTGCCAACAAACAAGTCCAATTTTCACAGCTATTCTGAAACAGATGTCGCAGTGGTGTGAATATCAATTGGCACGAACCAGAATAGAAGTAGGATTAATGAAGACAAACAAAAAACCGCTGTGGTGGCTGCATGGTTATAGCAGCGGCGCCTAAACGTTGCCGATGAAGGAATTTAGCAGTTCCCGAAATGGATCTATACAACGAGCTTTGGCAGTTGTCTAAAATTTTTTCTTTCTTCTATTCTAATTTAAAAATTTTTTCAATTAAGAAAAAAAAATTTATCATAACAATAATAATGATAAAAAATTATTGTTAGGCCTTGAGCTCGATTCGAACCCGCGATCTTAAAATCAGTAGGCCGATATAACAACAAAAACTCGTTATAAAATAATATTTAATTAAGAGTGTAAGGAAATATAAAGAGGATACAATATTACCTTTGTGTATAACTTGACGATGGGGATCCTGTACGTTGTGTGCTGGTTGGCGGTCAATCGAGAAAGAGGCCGGTTATCCCGTTGAGGACAACCGCTAAGCCGCGAAAAAGTCCTCTGGTGTTAAGGAGGGGAAAGGCCACACATACAACCACCCCCACATATACGTGCATGGGTGCTGACAACCTGCACACACACACGTGCATGTGTATGAAACGCATGCATGTGCATGCATACACACAAATGCGGCGTGAGTGTGGGTGACTGGAAATATTATTAAAACATTAGGGAGGGGCGCCGCCAATCAGGTAAAAGTTAGGCATTGGGCTTAAACATGCCCCCCCCCTTGCGGTACGCATCGTCACAGTCCGCCAAGGATCACCGACCGTGAAGAAGGAAAAAAATAAAGATAAAAAACTTATAGCTAATTATATCTAACTTAACATAACGCCGGCCAGTCCACTGGCTTGGCGACACGCAAGATGGTTTGCGCAGTGTGCGAGCTTGGTTGCTGATGCCTCGGTCATTCGGCACTTTCCCGTTCTGGTTCAAGGCCTGAGCCAGGTTTGCCTAGAGCTAGGGTTTGCGAAAAAAAGTTAGAAGATACATGTGTTGATATTTCTTGCCGTTTATTACAAAGTCATTGGAAATGAATAAGCATAGAATTTTGTATGAAGAAAATTCAATAAAAATAACTTATTGTAATGATAAATGATTGTAAATGCACACCTCTTGCGACTGTGTACAACAGAAATTCAATAAAATAAAAAAGGATAAAAAGTGTAAAAATTCATGTATTTCGGTCGTTACCGAACATTTTGATGTTAGGCCTTCGTTGTGCCCGAGAGTACCCAACCGAAGATGGTACTCTGAGCTAACAAAGGGCCAAACGTGGTGGGCAGAATCCCTGGGAGTATTATCTCGGCATATACATCTGTGCTTGGGACGAGGCGGAACGGGGCGGATGAGTAGAACTGCGGATCCGCCAGACGAAGATGTGCGTATGGGGCTGCGATGGCACTGTCGATGCTGGTTGTGGGTGTCATGCGCCGAAAATTGGATACGACCGCAGCATGGGTCGCAATTCTTTTGTTTTGGCCGTGTCTTCCTCTGATTCGTAGTAGGCATCCTGCTTGCCCGCCAATGTTGCTGGCAGGGAGTTGGAGCTCCTGGGCGAGCTCATCTGCTATCACGGTGGTGGGGGAGCATCCGTCAATTAAGGCACGGACGAGGTGTAGTGTCGAAATGATTTGGCTGTAGGTGGTATGGTCGGGCGAAGAGACCGCGTCTCCGCTGCGGTTCGACTGGCATCTCGATTTCGGTGTGGACGAAGAGGTCCAGTCTCCGTTCCAGCGTCCGACGCATATAACGAGATTGAGTCGTCTATCCTCTCTCGGGGTGAATCTAGCTCCTCTTCCACTTGGACGCTCCATGGCTTGGAGCGGGCTTCTCGTAATAGCTGCTCCTCTTCGTCGATCGAGGCGATGTGCAGCATCGTGTGGTGCTTCTCGCCGCACCGTTTGCATCGCCCTTGGCTTGGGCACGCGTTAGAGCGGTGATCAGGCGCCAGACAATTTCCGCAGTGGCTTTCGCGAATGGTTACGTAGAGGCGCTCTTCTGGCCTTTTCGCCCGTAAGGCTGGGCACAAGCGGATAGGGTGTCGCTCAAGACACACTCGGCATTCCGACGAATAACGCGCTGCGTTCGTGGCAGCATTACGTTTTAAAGCGGCAAAACGACCCGTTTTTCTGAAAGGAGTGAAATAGGTTTAAATGGGTCGGGTCATTGTCAAAGTGCAGGGGCGAGTGGTCACTAATTGTATTGTTGAGATTTGGGAAATTTTAGTAGCGCGTGCGTAGCGGGCAAACATCTGTAGCAGTATAAAAATATTCATATTTGGCGCACATCATGTGCATGGCCTCTTTCAACGCACGTTATGTGCCTGGGCCTTTAGTGCCTTATTTCGTTTATTTTGTGTCACCCGCTAGCGTTTTAGTTAACCACGGCCACACGAGTGCTGCAGAAAAATGAGTATTTACGATTTTTCGGTTCGCACATTCTGGTACCGAACCGGGTAGAAAATGTATAGCGTGGGTTCTTTTGAGTCGCTGTTATTTGTGTTGTTGATGCTAAAAATCAACAACTTCCCTGCCCGCCACAAAAAAAAATGTTTGGGCAGCAAATTGTATGCTATGTAAAGAAAAAATAAAAAATCTTCGTTTTGGACGAAGAGAAAAAATTGTAGAATGAATCATTTTTTTTTTGTTTTATTGCCCTTCGCTTATTTCTTCAACTTTTCCCCAAGTACGCTTATGGTCCCGTTTTATTGATGGCCTTTAGCAAACGCCACGGTTCCCGAAGGGTATTTGGCTCCGGTACCGATTTTTCCGGAAACGGGTTTTTGCATCTTTTTATGCATCCCTAATATAATGTGCATTTAAAACTCGACATATATGTGTACATACGTTGATGTAAGTATATGGACAGTCAGTGCACGGACTTTACCGCATTGGTAGATTGGCCAACCTTTTTGACCCATTTTTCATTTTCTACTACGTCTACGTCTTCTGCTACCAAAACTTAGATTCTACCAATATTTCATTATTTTCGCACTGAAAACGTATACTGCGATAATTTTAAAGTAATGAGTTGCCGAGCCCACCCAACTAACATTAGGAGGCGATACTGACCAAATCAGTCAATTTTGAAAAATTGGTGAAGAACTTAAACAGGAAATCAATTTTTGATTAGAGAAATATAGTAACTGAGCACGCGAATATTTTCTGCACTATTTTTCTGTTTTTTTTTTTTTTTTTTTTTTTAATTTGAACGCCAATAAAAAGTTTTACGTAAACGATAACCTGCCGAAATCGGTTATTTTGCGGCAGTATTTTTTGGTACATTGGGAAATTGTTGTGGTTGTTAGACGTTTTGGTATGTGATTTATTTTGTGAGTTGTTTGTTTTACAATGAATTGGGGATTTTTGTTACCAATATAAACCGTAGTTATTGTTTTCATGAAACTTCTACTACCATTTTCCGTCTCCCAACATTTTGCCTTTAAAAAAAAAGGTCCGTGCACTGGTGGATATTTACCAGCAGCAAAGAAAAAAAAATTGTGCACATTCATACACACCCGTGTATAGAATGTAAATTCCTCTGAATTGAAGCAAACGGGACTAATCGAAAGATTTTTTCCGTTGCTTCATTCTTTCATTTTTTACGTTGATGGAGTACGGTTGGCTAAACATGGTAAGTAAATTGCAATATTTTCCATCTATTATTATAAAAATAAAATCATTTTTTCCTTTTTCATTAGTACTTTTATTGTATTTTTTCAGGTGGAGAATGGGCATGGGGCATGGAGCGCATTTGTCAGGTTGGTTTGTATCGGATTTTGTTTTAATTTTTGATGCCGGCATCGCAAAGTGGGTGCTCCAACTGCGGCGTCGGCCGCGCTGTCAGTTGTCACACTTTTGCGTTGTCCATTTATACATTTATTAATGGATTTTTTCTTTGCAGGTTTTGGTTGCAAAAAATTCATCATCTGTTCGAAGCGTGTACGTGAAAAAAAATTGCTGATGGTGTTTGATTGATTATTAACCTCATAAAATTTTAAGAAAATTGTATTCGCTATGGCGAACGTTTGATTTACGGAAATTATTTATATAAATATGTCTATGACAAGTGTGTGTTGATTGAAAAAAGTTTAACTACTAACGCGTACATTGGCAAAGAATACTTTGTTGTAAAGATTCATGCATTTTATCAATTTGCATTAGTTAAATTACAATAGAATTTGACTGCAAGTGTATATGAATTATCAAACTGAAATGACTTCAAGCTATATAACACGAGCCTTGAGCTTTCATGGTCAGCCCATACAAAAAATATGGGTGGATGAAGGTGGTGCGGGTAGCCTACAAAATTGTGGTGTTCCCAATCAAATCGACGACAGCATTTATCAGGAACGTCAACGTTATTTTACATTTCAAGATCGTGCTAAACGTCTCAAATTCCCTCAATTTTTTGCTCGAAAGGCAACTGATTTGTATGATGCTGAATTGACTACCAGTAAAGTGCAAGTCGAAAAAATTCCAGAAAATATACAATATATAGCACCGCTGCCACCGTATGAACTCTTCGTCAACAAAAATAAAGACAAACAAAAAGGTTGTCGTTGTGTTTTAGAAGCGATAAATCCTGGCGACATCATTTATTGGCAGGCGCAAAAAATAAGTCTTAATGTTGTCAAACCATTGTGTATGGAAGAGCCAATGGCACGCTATTTAGGTGTTTTGCCAATTAAGGCATATTTGACCAAAATCGGTGTGGATAATAATGGTAAACTACGCGTTTTAAACAAAAGTGATCTGGTGCGTTGTGAGGTGTTAGAAATATCTATAGATGCAGAGCGTCTCTACCTTAGCATGGAAAGTGCCAATGAAAAAATTAAAGAACTTTTAGGTGTTGTAACATATGCAGATTTGCCAAAATATTATCGGTATGCTGAAGTACATAAAAATTAAAAACTAGTAATGCATAGAGATGGTCATCATCAGCACATCCCGTGGGTTTGGATTTAGATTTGGGTAACTTTTGTTGTGCGCTTAATGAACCACATAAGGTTGTTGGTTTTTTTTTCATTGATTTATTACGCGAATTAAAAGCTGAAAATTGGCATGCACTATGCTTACAAACTTTACTGGAACTAGCGAATTGTTATCGAAAAATGGGTGATTCGTTGGCCTATACTAAAACATGCAGTTCTATATCATGTTGTCAAGAGTTGGACCAGTTGGTGCGTTCGTCGGATTTCTTAAATCAATAAAAACGTTAACAACAACGCTGTCAGCGCAACCGTCCATAGAGAATGCCAATCACTGTGTGCTTGAAGATCACTTTCGTTAAATGTAGAACCCATAATACAAGATGATATTGTTAAGGTACAACTGAAATTGGTAAGTATACAACTATCATATGAAATGCATGTGGCTCCACTTACTGGCGAGGTAGCCGCTCCACCTTTGGTTTGTTCACCACACAAAGAATCCCTTCTTAAAATGTCACTACGTTTAGACTACAAACAAGATAATACATTAGATTGTGCTTCAGTAGCTTGTGAATTGCCTAAAACCAAACAGCCAGTGCGTCGTATGAGTAGTACTAAACGCAAATTATAACCAAGTGTGCAATCGGATTTCACAAATTATGTAGCTACTGAGAAAGTAACTTTACAACCGGGTGGTATTATACTTGAGCTGAAATCACAAGCGACACTTGTGGGCACTTGGGATTTCAAACAGATGCGAATTTGTATATCTCCTTTGGAGTTCCTGTCAGAGCAAATGCCTTTTAGAGCTTTACCATTTGTTCTCACTACAAAGCCAGCTGCGGCAGTGCTTAACTTCAAAAACTTGATTGCGCGTATTGAACAACCGATACGCTTAAAAAGTATCTGGCGGTAGTTTTATTTTCCCTGCCGATGCGAAAATCGTGCTTAAATGTTTCAAAAATTTGCGTATACGTATATATGGCACGTTCAAAAAAAAAAAAAAAAAAAAAAAACTTAAAGATTCCTATGTTCTGGTAGTGTCTATTCACGATGAATATGTTCCTTGAGTCACTTGTCTCGTTCAGGTTTAACAGAGTAGTTGGTGGGAAATTTACAAAAACAATGTCCCGCGACGTTTCACACTATAATACGTACTGGAAATAAATTGCAACATCCAGTTATATTGGAGACCAGGAAAAAATCCAAGGTGACCTAAATATTTGGTTATGTAGCCCTTGCAGATCACCATTTCTTTTAACATCTTCAAATACGATTTTGGCTGTAGACTATTCACTTTATGTGTCGAAAAAAACAAAGTATATGTTATAGCTGTGAATATCTACAGCGTGACTGTAATTAAGATACTCATATACAACAAGAATGAAGGACGTGATATAAAGATTGTATTTATTAGATCAAAATGTGGTTTCTTAACCAACTTCATTAACAGGAGCTCATTGGTAGTATACTTTGTCGTCTAAAATATCGTCGGTGAAAGCTCCAACCACCCCCTCTATGGTGGAACACGTTTTATATGTGGTTTGAGCTTTCATAGATGATATAAACATATTTACATAAATGAATATGTGCGATGGAAAAGTCATATTTCTTTTTCAATAAAATTAGGTGTCATTAGCTTCCTTGCAAAATACGAGACGCTTATGTGCCTCCAAAATTCCTTGCGGACGTTATGAATCCAATGAAAATTGATGAGATCATGGATCCGGAAGTACCCAATTTATCTGGTGGTGCACTGTAACGAGGTACACATCCATTCACAACACGCAACTATCAACCACTGAACAAAAAGAAGGTGAGTTTAAATCTTAAATTACTATTAATGTAGATGCTCACAAAGTCCGATATGTGTAAGCATCTAGATTTGCATTTGTGTACGTACACGCTGTTCACCTGCCACCAGAGTTGCTTGAACTACTTACCCTCAGCATGTAGGTGATTAAAAATCTGAATTTCCGCTTATACCACTACCAAGTGGGTTACTCTTTCTGACCAAATAATGAGTTATCATATAATTTAAACAACAGGGCTAGTCATGAACAATTTTTTGATATGACTCCTCGTAATGTAAAAAAAAAAAAAAACTGAATAGAGAAAGTTTTCCAATCCCACATGGTGGAATCATACTTGAGTCTACTGTGGTTACTGTAGATGATCGAAAGTTTTGAATCATTTTCAATATTCGGCTTTCTGAATCTTTTCTTGCTATCTTGTTGATTGAATAATGAGTTTTATGCCCATTTCACAGGGGCGTAATGAGCTAGTTCGCCAAGTTTTCTACCTTAAGGCCCTAATCGAAATCGAACGTCGATGCAAAATACAAACTTCTTAATTACCGCATCATTGCTTTGTTGAATGCCTACTCGAATGAAAAATCCGGTCGGTTTCGCTTGGTGCTTTCGAATTCAATCTAGCACATGACAATAAATAAGTGATACGAGAAGAGAACACCACGAAAAAAACTCAAATTCTGATCTTCTCTGCGTTTGCGGCAAAAGAAAATACCTCCTTCGAAATACCTCCTCGAAAATAAACGCGTAGTTGGTTAGGTGCAACCTTTGTGGGTAGTTGCACATCAAGGGTTTTTGTTCAGTTATCTCAAGATTTTGGGTGTTGGCCGAGTGCCTTCGGCCGAGTGCAGATGCATTATGTGGCAGATCATGGATCTGCGTTAGGGTTCGCGTGTCCTTGCTCGGGGTGAGCGAGTGAATTTTGGGTTTGATTTTTTTTGAAATTTGTTTAAAATTTTACTGGGCCGAATGCCTTTAGGTTCTGTCGCAGATAGCGGATCTGCGTTAGGGCTGATCTGGTATCCTCGTTATGGGATAACGTGTGAATGGTATGGTGTCCTCGTTCGGCGGAGCGAGTGAATTGGGGTTTGATTTTGAAAATGAAAAATAATTGTTTTGTGGCAGATGGGGATCTGCATTAGGGTGGTTGGTTGGCCTCGTTTCGGTGAACGAGCGCTGGGGTTTTGGACATCCCTTTTTCTCGACGAAACTCTTCCGTCTTTCTGTTAGGGCTTCCCCCGTCTCCGTCACCGCGAGAGCATAAGTGTAGGGGATTGTGTTTACTCACGTGGCGAGCCCGGGATTCAGCTGTGGCACATTACGAATTTTTCAAAGTTAAAAGTAGAAAATGTCGAGTGCCTTAGGGGGATTGGAATCTCCAGTGGGAGCCTCACACGGTGAGCCCATATGTAGGAGTATAGAGTGTTAGGCGTCTGTTCACGTGATGAGCCCGAGGATTCTGGGGTTGGCACTGAATGCCCAGGGTGATTGAGATCCCCGGGATCCTCACACGTGGAGGCTGGATTACATAGGTTGATTTGGAAATTGCCCGCTCACGTGGCGAGCCGGCGGATTCTGCTGATGAATACTAAGTGAATAGGGTGGTTTGGAATCCGTAGTGGGAGCCTCCCACGGTGAGTCCCGGCGTAGAAGTAGCGGAGTGGATAGATTATGCTCTTACGGTGACGAGATGAGTTCGGTGGGAATACCCAACCGAAAGTCTGTGAAGAGGGGGGGGGGGGGGGTTGTGGATTCGCGATAGAAAGTTCGCTTTTGGAACGGAGGGCGAGGAACGGTGGGATGGTTATGAGGAGCTCTTGTCCTTCTCGCAATCCATCTCCGCCGTTGGAAGAAGGATCAGTTTGACCAAAGGTCGTCTGACTTGACCCTTCTCTGTTATGAGGTCGACTACGCGAACTCGGTTATCTTCGCCCGCGTGTACGTTGACGACTCGACTTAACCTCCATTCGTTGGGAGATAAGTTGTCCTCTTTGAGGACAGCGAGGTCTCCCACTTGTATGTTTTGTTTGGGGTGTTTCCACTTCACACGCTTTTGAAGTTCGGATAAATATTCGGTTTTCCATCGCCGGCAGAAGGTTTGATGGAGGGCCTGGGGCTTCTGCCATCTATTTAGCATGGAGGCAGGGCTTTCGTTCGTATCCGCTTCTGGCGGCGCCAAGAGATGGCTGCCCGTGAGGAAATGCCCTGGGGTTAGTGGCTCCAGGTCCGTTGGTCCATTGGACGCCGGGCTGAGAGGCCGTGAATTTAGACATGCCTCGATCCGGCACAAAAGGGTTTGGAACTCCTCCATGGTATATTTATGGAGAGACGCGACCTTTTTGAAGTGGCTTTTGAAGCTCTTCACTCCCGCTTCCCACAGGCCGCCCATATGTGGAGCGCCGGCGGGAATAAAATGCCAAGTTAATGCTTGATGGCAATACCTGGAGACTGTTTTGTCTCGGCTTTCTGCCAGGAAGGCTTTGAATTCCGATCGTAGAGATCTGGAAGCTCCGACAAAGTTCGTACCATTGTCGTAGTAGATGTTTTTCGGACATGCTCTTCTAGCGATAAAACGCGAAAAGGCAAAGGCTGCGAGGAAGCATGGGGTGCTCAGGTCACTAGTGGCTTCTAGGTGGATGGCCTTAGTGGAGAAACAGACAAAGAGGCACACGTAGCCTTTTGACAGTCGACATCCCCTACCGCGGTAGCTTTTGATGTCGAAAGGCCCCGCAAAGTCTACCCCGGTATTGGTGAACGCGCTGGTAAAAGTAGTCCGTTCGCAGGGAAGGGTACCCATAAGTTGGGACTGCGCCTGCTTTCGATGAATAATGCAGGTTTTGCAATTGTGGATGACGGCTCTGATCATGGTCTTGACATTCGGTATCTAGTATTGGGTTCGGATGAGACGGAGCATGAGCTGGTTCTCGCCATGAAGGGAGTCATGATGAGCCATCATAACTGTAAGGCGAGACAGCCTACAATTGTAAGGCAAGATGATCGGATGACGCTCGTTGTATGACATGTCTTTTGACGCCCCTATACGACCCCCTGTTCTAATAATATCATCTTTGTCGATATATGGGTTGAGTGACAGTATTTCACTCTTTCGGTCGATAAGTTCCCTATTTTTCAATTTTAAATATTCTGTCCCATAAAACTGTTTCTGGCAGACTCGTATTAATGCTTGAGTCGTTGCCTTAATCTCATCGGCTGAGTTTTTACACGCTTTTTCGTGGAACGAGGCTTTTGTTCTTGGGTGAGTTCTTTTATAAAACCTCCTAACATAGGATAGAACCTTCAAAGCCCTGGGTAAATTTGAAAAACGGTCGAGAATATCTACATGATCTACCCTTGTCGTGGCATATGTTTGTGCCCTCTTCTCCTCAACGGACGTTTTGTATTCGGTCTCTTGTGCTGGCCAGTGGGAATTGTCTTCTTGCAGCCAAGAAGGTCCCTGCCACCACAACGAATTGTTGACCAATTCTGACGCAAGTAGTCCTCTGCTTCCTAGATCCGCTGGATTAGATTCCGAGTCCACGTGAAGCCAGTCCTTGCTACCGACCATATCGATGATCTTAGTGATTCGGTGTGCGACGAAGGTTGACCAGGAACAGGGCGGCTTTCTTATCCATGCGAGTACGATGGTTGAATCCGTCCAGAGGTGAACTTTTGCTGGCCCCAAATGAATGTTTCGGAATATTGATTCCATGATTTCTGCGAGCAGCACGGCGCCGCAAAGTTCTAAACGTGGTAGTGAGATGGTTTTCACTGGGGCTACTCTGGTTTTGGCTAGCAAGAGATTTGTGAAAATTTTATCGTCCCTTTTTACGCGCATGTAGATTGCTGCTGCATATGCCTTTTCCGATGCATCGCAAAAACCATGTATTTCGATGTCGTCCTCGGGCGTAAAATTTACCCATCGCGGTATCCTAATGTTATCTATTTCGTTATAGTGTTGGGTGAAATTTTCCCACCGTTCTAAGGTAGTTGGGGAGACAGGTTCGTCCCACCCGGTGCCCTCTAACCAGATATGCTGCATTAGTATTTTTGCCACTATGACCATTGGTGCAAGCCTGCCTAAAGGGTCGAAAAGTTTGGCTATAGCGGATAGGATTACGCGTTTGGTGATATTCTCGCCACTCTCTAAAGCTCCTGCGGTGAAGTAAAACATGTCTGAATGCGCGTTCCATCGTATTCCGAGTGCCTTCACCGAGCTAGCCTCTTCAAACGCTAGGAAGTCCTCGCTGAGCAGATCCGTGTTGGGGATGTCCTGAAGGATTTTCTCACAATTTGATGTCCACTTGCGCAATGGAAAGCCAGCTGAGTGTAATGCTTCGCGAATCTCGTTTCTTGCTCTGATGGTTGACGCTATTGTATGTCCTCCAGCTGAAACGTCGTCGACATACATACTTTCTCGTAATATACCCGATGCTATTGTATCGCGAGGTAGGGGGCGCAGTTTACACCAAATGTGACAGTCTTTAGCTCGTAAAGACTGATGGGTTCGTTGGGAGATGTTCGATGGACAATTCTTTGAAATTTGGCGTGATTATCGGCTACCCAAATTTGCCTATACATCTTTTCTATGTCACTATTAAAGACAAAGCGGTACAGTCTCCAACGTAGAATTAAAATGGGCAAGTCTGCTTGGAGTACTGGACCTGGGTGGAGCATGTCGTTTAGACTAATGCCATTTGCCGTCGGACTTGACGCGTTGAAGACGACGCGCACCTTGGTAGTGGTACTTTCCGCCTTTATAACGGCGTGGTGGGGCAGGAAATAATTATCCGAATCGTCGGATGGTATATTATTCTTAATTTTTCTCATATGTCCAAGTGTTTCGTATTCTGACAACACCCGAACATACTCTTTTCCTAACTCTTGGTTTTTCAGTAATTGCTCCTCATTTCTGAAGAATTGTGAACATGCGCGCTTTAGGGACGGTCCTAATTTAATATTCTCAGGGTAATACTGCCTGAATGGTAGCGAAACTGTGTACCTCCCATCTTCATCACGTTTTGTCGTTTCCTTAAATAGTTATTCACAATACCTTTCATCTTCAGTTAGTATTTTATTTTTGGGTACATTTTCTACCTCTCAGAAAGCTTTGAGTTGGTTGTCTAACGCAACCTCGTTGTAGAATGACATGATGCACTTCGTTGGACTCGGTGCTTCGATGCGACCGGTCAGAATCCAACCGAACACTGTCTCTTGGGCCAAAAGTGTATTTAGTACATTCTTTTTCAGACCGCTCAGTATAATTTGGGGATATATGTCTTCTCCAAGTATGAGGTCTACGTCCTCGTTGATGTAGAACTTCTGGTCTGCCAAAACCAAGTCTGGGAATGCCTGAATAGTCATGGCGTTGATATGGCAGGATGGAAGATTCCCAGTGAGTTTGGCTAGGACTAGAACGGGTGTAGTCAGGCTGAAGCAGGCATCAACTGGTGAACGTAATTCAATTTTGGATGCTTCTTTCACCTGAGCTGACACCGAATTTGTGATGCCTGAAACTTGGGCATGCATTTTTCTCGCTGGCAAATTGATTCTGCGTTTCAGCCTTTCAGTTATAAAAGAACATTCAGACCCTGAATCAATTAATGCCCGTGCGGAGAAGTCGGTACCATTATGGCGAATGTGTACGCGAGCAGTTCCTAATAGCACGCCCGTGCTGGAATTGGCATGACAGGATTTTACATTCTGGTTCGCAGATTGTCGCGCCTGTGCCGAAGTTGTTGGGATGTTATCCGCATCTTTGAAAGGACTGCGTACAGCCGTGTGCTGAGATGTATCCGCATGCAGGAGCGTGTGGTGACGAGAGTGGCATTTGGAACAGTTGTAGGAACTGGTGCACTTCGTCTCGGTGTGTCCTGGGGATAAGCAATTCAGGCAGCCACTTGTGGATTTTATAAATTTAATCCTTTCTACTGGGGTTAACTCGCAGAAGCGTGAACAGTTGCGTAATCTGTGTTCAGGGGATTTACACATTTTACAAATTGATTTTATTGTTTGCTTGGATACTTTCGTTTGAAAAGCACCAAGCCTTTTCGTAGGGGTTTCTGGCGATTGTCGCGACGCGTTTGGTTTTTGCACTTTCGAAGTGGCATGCCCTGTAAAACCAGACACTGTTTCATGTGTCTGAAACCGATTAGACAGGAATTTATCCATATCCTCCCACTTGGATATGTCCATTTTATGGTCTATACTTTGCTCCCAAAGAGCCAGCGTGCTCTCTGGTAACTTGGTTGAGCATAGATAGGTCAGGATTGCATCCCAATTCGAAGTGTCAATTTTGTGGCATTATTATTTATATCATTTTGCAGCTTTTTTATTGAACTGCCACACTCACTTTCTACCTTTTTTAAGTTGAATAAAATTTGTAGTTGTGTGTTGACTAAGATCACACAAGTTTTTCCAGGCCATCTCGAAACCTTCATTTGTGAGAAGGCATTTTTTTACGATATCTTTTGCTTCGCCCTGCGTTTTGTTGTTGAGATGGAATAACTTTTCCACCCCTTTCAAATTAGAATTGTTTATATATATTGCCGTGAACATGTCGCGAAAAGTTGGCCAAGACAGATAATCCCCTTTAAAAACTTCCGTGTCGCAAGCCGGGAGGCGAATTTTATGCCCATGAGGTTCTTGCTCAGGGTTGACGTTCTTTTCATCCTTCTTGTATTTTTCTGCCTCAGCAGATATAGACGCTGAACATCGCACGTAGATTGCGTATGCTGCCTTTTGCTTCTTTCTGATCGCCATAACGTCATCCGCTGACGCCTCATCAGATCCCAATAGCGAATCAAACGCAGACTTTACCTTCTTCCACAAGAGCCGCAACTCTTCCTGCTGTATTGCAAGGGTGTGTTTGCTATGGTCGCTCTCCGGAATAAGGCTGTAATCTTTATCAAACTCTGCGATTGACTCTGCTAAACGGATGTAGGTTTCCATTGTTTTATTTACGTTTATTAAAGAGAAAATTGCCGATTATAGAAATGGAACGCTTTAGAGTAAAAATACCTGCCCAGCCGTAAATAAACACTATTGAAATTCGAATTTTATTATTTATTTTGTTTATTGCAGACTTTGTCAGAGTAGCGACAACGAAAAGGGTTTACTTTATGGACTTTTTGCCACAGCAGCGACAACACAAAAAGGTTTAATTTACAGACTTTTTGTCTCAGCGGAAACAACAAAAAAAGGGGGACCACTCGCTACATCCACAGATAATGGGTGTATTTTTGAAAAAGTGAAAAAAATGCGTGCGATATTGCAAAACAAGCGCAAAAAAAGTGTAAAAAGTGTTTAAAAGTGAAGTGAGCACCGGATTAATTAATTAAATTGAACTTAATTTCGTGTTTGTGAAGTGCAAAAAAAAAACAACAACAAAAACCTATTTAGTATGGTGCGGAAAGTGAGGTTAGGTTACCCTCTTCCTTGTGTTGTGTCTGGAAAACCTTACCACTGGTGGGGGGATATACCAGATAATCACAAGGACTGAAATAGAGGCTAACAAACCGAGTGATTTAACCTTTGAAAATAGAAAATAAATTGGTGCTCACTAAATCACTTCACTGTTTTCACTTTTTTTTCCTGATTTTAATTTTTTCGCGCACTACATGGGTTTCTTCTTTATTTTGCAAAAAAAAAAAACAACACTCAAAAAAAAAGTGGCAACAAATATAACACTTACTTCTTAGTTTGTCGTAAGAAAATTTGATTGTGCTGTGCTGTGGTTGGCGAGAATGCTGTGGCTCTGGTCACCTATGTACAATATAAAAACTCCAACTTTTTCCTTGTCAATTTTTGGCTGCTGTGATCTGCTGTGGCAAATAAATTTTTTGTAGGCAAAATCCTTCGGCAAATTGTCTAGTAGGCAAAATTGTGCTGCGTTGTGGACTGTAATTTTAGGCTTTTAGTTCTTTATCCGGCTCGAAGGACCAATGTTCGGCCTGGGTGCGTCTGAAACCGGCAGTGGGTAGGCGCACACGGGTCGATCTTGAAATGGATGGTTCGCTCAAAAGAAATAAATAAAAACACAAGAGGAATTCCTCGTTATAAAATAATATTTAATTAAGAATGTAAGGAAATATAAAGAGGATACAATATTACCTTTGTGTATAACTTGACGATGGTGATCCTGTACGTTGTGTGCTGGTTGGCGGTCAGTCGAGAAAGAGGCCGGTTATCCCGTTGAGGACAACCGCTAAGCCGCGAAAAAGTCCTCTGGTGTTAAGGAGGGGAAAGGCCACACATACAACCACCCCCACATATACGTGCATGGGTGCTGACAACCTGCACACACACACGTGCATGTGTATGAAACGCATACATGTGCATGCATGCACACAAATGCGGCGTGAGTGTGGGTGGCTGGAAATATTATTAAAACATTAGGAAGGGGCGCCGTCAATCAGGTAAAAGTTAGGAATTGGGCCTAAACACAAGGCGCGATAAACTCCGAAGAGATTTTGGGCCGAGCTTCTCTTGCAATTTGTGACGTGCTCCTTTAAATTTTTTCCTTCAAATTGGCAGGCCCTACATATTTTACATGGACTCCAAACAGCATCTGCAAGGCAGATAAGTTTTCACTGAGAAGCTTTTCATAACAGAAATACACTCGAAGTGCTTGCCAAATGACTACTGAGAGCCGAAAGGGTGCTTACGAAAATTTGTTTCTAATTGAAAAATAATTATTTCTAAATTTTTTATGTTGCTTTGCCCGGGCTTTAGCTCATCAAGATGTGTCCTCGAATGCAAAGAAGCACTAAACAGATTTCGCTCAGGCCGGACTATATATGCATCTATACTGGGTTCACGGCCATAAAGGGATAGAAAGTAACTAAAAGACCGAGGAGTTGGAGGATCCGTCAAGAAAGGAAAGGCGTGGAAAGAAGCACGTGGCTGTAAAATGTCTAAGATCATGTGCAAATTCTACGACGTTAGAGTGACAAAGTTGCTAACATCTCTAAAGAGGGAAGACTTAAGCCTCACGATGACCATACTCACTGAACGCTGCCTTCTGACGTCACATTCTTACATATAAGCTAGGCCTCGTCAGTAGCAGTAGATGTGGAAAGTGCGAGCTGTAGCAAGAAGGGGTTGAGCACGTTCTGTCCTGCGCTCGCCAGATCAAACCTCCAGTTACTAGGAGCGGCAGAGCTGCCAGATCTAGAGTCATCAGTTAAGCTAGGTACTATAAACTTCTAGTATTCGCAAAGAGAACAGAGAACAGCTGGGTATAAGTTTATTAAAGAATGCAAGCATGACGCTCGATATACGCGAAACTTAGAATTCTTTGTTTGTTGCTGAAGTTGTTGTTGTTCGCTCTAAAAAGGATATTCCACAACACAATTAGAGTTAGAAAGGCATAAGTTGAGTGTTCATTTCCTATTTGCTTTTTTATTTTATGAAGGACACTTTGGCAAAGCTGCATTTGAACTGAGTCTCATCAGTTAAGTGAAATATGCTTAACACAACAAATTGAATCTAACCCACATTTTTATCAAAATATCTAAATGCTTGAATGCTATGAGATTTGGAATGCAATGTACCATGCCGAAACGATACAAGGTGGCAGCATGGTTACATACCTACAAACATATATAAAAATTCTATGTACTTTGTTTTTGTAAATTCGTTGGACAAATGTCAAAATCGTACTGCGCCGAAAGTTGATGTATCAAATCAAATAAAAAAAGTTTATAATCAGCTGTCCCACGCTGCCACCTTGTATCGTTTCGCCATGCAATGTACCGTATAAATATAAATTTGTCTGTGACATTAAACCATCGTAGTTGTGCTTATTCGTAGAGAAAAAACAGAAGCTCAATCAAATAAATGAGAGAAAGAACGTAATTAAGATTGCAAGCGACCTTCAACAACAGAACTTGACACTTTGAAATACTTGTTGATATGTACATATGTGTATATTTACACGTATATATATTGTTTTGTATTTTGTACATTTTTTTTATCAAAAAACCGAACGAATAACTGATAAAAAAGAGTGGCTTGCATACAAAAAGCGCAACAGTGTGTCCAGCGAAGAAATGCCCATCAAGAGTACCTTCTCTCGGTTTCTCTATATCGAACTTGCTATCTGTAACTGGCTTTATTTGCCGTTTTCTCTCTTTCACTCTCTCTTACGTTGAGTTTTTCATACATGCAAACAAACAACTTTAAAAAATTGGCGTCAGCTTTGGAAATCAACTGAAAGGTGATACAAAGTTCGATGGTCTGCAATTAAGGACCCATAGCTATGAAAACTGCTTTTGTTATGTTGATAGGGTTATGAGCTATGGACAAGGGCTTCGCCGCGATCAGCATCAGGGCAAAGTTCGTCCACATTACGTTGATCTACGATCAATCACCAACAAAACAGAAAAACGATGTGGATAAGATCTTTGCCAAAGCTTTTAAATTATGCCTCAATACGACTGCTCGCCCTTTTTTATACCTTTCATGAACATGAAATGGTATATTAACTTTGGTCCGATGTTTGTAACTTTGAGAAATATAGAAGATAGACTCACCATTAAGTATACCGAATTGATCAGGGCGACGAACTGAGTTGATATAGACATGTCCGTCTCTCCGTCCGTCTGTCTGTTTGAACGCAAACCAGTCCCTCAAATTCTGAGATATCTCCATGAAATTTTGGAAATTTTCATGAAAAAATCATTTCGATCGGA
Organism: Eurosta solidaginis; assembly: GCF_040869045.1. Taxonomy (NCBI): domain Eukaryota; kingdom Metazoa; phylum Arthropoda; class Insecta; order Diptera; family Tephritidae; genus Eurosta; species Eurosta solidaginis. The sequence continues at coordinate 320,536,809 of NC_090319.1, read as the reverse complement.
GCTATATATAATATATAGCCCATACAACCGATCGTTCAGATAGAAAGATTTTTAGCTATTTCTCCCTTAATTTCCAATATAAAGACGTCTGTTCACTATATATTTCCTATCTTATACATCCTATTATTTGGAGATTACGAACAGGATAATATTATTGTTCAGCCCCATTCATGAAAGGCATGAAGTCTTCGGCACAGCCGAAGACAGTCCCGTCCTTACTTGTTACATATTAAACTGATGCTTGGTAATATAATCACCAGGTGGACGAGGAAGCAGTTCATAAAAATCGTCTTCGATAATAAAACTAAATACTTGTGGCATACTCCTTTTTAATTTTTCCTGAGAATCTTTTCATGACAGAAATACAACTCACAAACTGAGCCGAATTCTTTTACTAACAATACTACGCTTGTTGTTCACTCACAAAAAATATCCGTCAAACGCGGAATAAAAACAAAAATAAATAAAAGTACAGCGCGATAACCTCCAAAGAGCTTTTAGGCCGAGTTTCTCTTCCAATTTTCGTCGTGCCATTTTTAAATTATTTCTACAAATTGGCGGGACGGGAGATACTTGTTTTATACCGACTCCGGACGGCGTCTGCAAGGCAGATGAGATTTCACTGAAAGCTTTTCATAGCAGAAATACACTCGGAGTGCTTGCCAAACACTGCCGAGGGGCGACTCCGCTTAGAAAAATTGTCTTCTAATTGAAAAATCTTGCTTCTAAAATGTTTGATGTTGTTTTGCCCGGGGCGTGAACCCAGGATCTTCAGTGTGGTAGGCGGAGCACGCTACCATCACACCATGGCGGCCACCAACGCGGAATACCAAGAACAATGAGAAAGTGGCAGAGAAATGAAACCTAATCTGGTACTGGGATGTATTAGAATAATCTACAGGACTGTCAAGTCCAGGGTTCAGATTTTTGTAAGCATGTCATTTATAAATTACTAAATCCTTAGCATTCTATCATGCTAAACAATTATAGCAGGAATGATTTGGTGTAGTTCATTTCCATGTACATCAACGGTGGTAAATTAAGCAGCATAGTTGGAGGAGGGGTTTGTTCAAAGAACCGAGGCCTCCAACTCACTTTCAGACCTCCGCAGAATGTAGAATATTTCCGTCCCGCCAATTTGTAAGAAAACTTGAAAGGCTCACAACACAAATTGGAAGGGAAACTCGACATTAAATATCTTAGGAGATTATTGTGCCTTACATTTATTTACTTTATACCATTTGAGAAATGCAAGCTTCTGCTAAAGGCATACATCTACCTTCAATTCAAAGATAGATGGCTACAAACCCAGGTTATCTGTTATCTTAGCAAGCCTCACAAAAGTGGGATCTTAAGGGATCGCGGCACCTTAAAAGCCTAAGTAGGAATACAATTTCCACACCTGTTGGAATACTAACTGACACTGCAGAGACGTGCAGAGAGGCTAAGAGTACCAGATTCTCAATGACGCGGGAGTTGTAAAGAAGAAGAAGAGAAGGAAACTGTGAATCAACTTATGTGCAACTGCCCGGCATTAAGTGTGGCCAGGCAGCACTGTTTGGGAGCTTCCCATTTGAATAGTCAAGAACTAGATAGCGATTAACAGGTCCTCGAAATGGTTCGAAAAGGAGAAGAAATGGCGGTTTCTTGTGGCACCACAACAGACCTCCCGACACTAGCCAATGTGTGACTTTGCAGCAGCCACTTCAACTCAACCTAGCTTAACCTAACTTGAATTAATGTGATTAATAAAAAAGAACTGATAAGGCAATTGTAGCCCACTCCGTACCCACTGACAGTATTCAAAACAAGCAAGGAAGGCTAAGTTCGGGTGTAACCGAACATTACATACCCAGTTGAGAGCTATGGAAAAACAAAATAAGGGAAAATCACCATGTAGGAAAATGAACCTACATGGAATGTGTTTGTAAGTTATGTGTTTGTAAGTTATGTGTATCAAAAGGAAGGTAATACAGAGTATTTTAAGAGGGAGGGGGCCATAGTTCTATAGGTGGACGCCAGTTAGGGATATCGCCATAAAAGTGGACCAGGGGTGACTCTAGAATGTGTTTGTACGATATGGGTATCAAAATAAAGGTATTAATGAGGCTTCTAAAAGGCAGTGGTGGTAGTTATATATGTGAAGGCGTTTTCCAGATATCGACCAAAATGTGGACCAGGGTGACACAGAACATCATCTGTTGGATACCGCTAATTTATTTATATATATAATACCACGAACATTATTCCTGCCAAGATTTCAAGGGTTTTTTATTTCGCCCTGCAGAACTTTTTCATTTCATTCTATTTAATATGGTAGGTGTCACACCCATTTTACAAAGTTTTTTTCTAAAGTTATATTTTGCGTCAACAAACCAATCCAAATACCATGTTTCATCCCTTTTTTCGTATTTGGTATAGAATTATGACATTTTTTTCATTTTTCGTAATTTTCGATATCGAAAAAGTGGGCGTGGTTATAGTCGGATTTCGGCCATTTTTTATACCAAGATAAAGTGAGTTCAGGTAAGTACGTGAACTAAGTTCAGTAAAGATATGCCGATTTTTGCTCAAGTTATCATGTTAAGGGCCGAGCGGGAGGACAGACGGACAACTGTGTATAAAAACTGGGCGTGACTTGAACCGATTTCACCCTTTTTCACAGAAAACAGTTCTCGTCCTAGGATCTAAGCCCCTACCAAATTTCACAAGGATTGATAAATTTTTGTTCGACTTATGGCATTAAAAGTATCCCAGACAAATTAGAAGAAAAATGGCGGAGCCACCCCCATTTTGAAATTTTCTTTTATTTTTGTATTTTGTTGCACCATATCATTACTTGAGTTGAATGTTGACATAATTTACTTATATACTGTAAAGTTATTAAATTTTTTGTTGAAATTTGACTTAAAAAAAATTTTTTTAACGTGGGCGTGGTCGTTCTCCGAATTTTTTAATTTTTACTAAGCATACATACAGTAATAAAAATAGCGTTGCTGCCAAATTTTATCATGTTATCTTCAACGACAGTCAAATTACAGCTTGCAAAACTTTTAAAGTACCTTCTTTTAAAAGTGGGCGGTGCCACGTCCATTCGCCAATATTTTACTAATTTTCTATTCTGCGTCATAAGCTGAACTCACCTACCAAGTTTCATCGCTTTATCCGTCTTTCGTAATGAATTATCGCACTTTTCCGATTTTTCGAAATTTTCGATATCGAAAAAGTGGGCGTGGTTATAGTCCGATATCGTTCATTTTAAGTAGCGATCTGAGATGAGTGCCCAGGAAACTGCATACCAAATATCATCAAGATAACTCAAAATTTGCTCAAGTTATCGTGTTAACGGACGGACGGACGGACGGATGAACGGACGGACATGGCTCAATCAAATTTTTTATTATATCCTGATGATTTTGATATATGGAAGTCTATATCTATCTCGATTCCTTTATACCTGTACCACCAACCGTTATCCAATCAAAGTAAATATACTCTATGAGTTCTGCTCAACTTAGTATAATGAACACAACTTTGTTCGAATGTGGAAAACATGGTTTCTTAACTAACCTAACTCAACTTTCTTCGCCTCGGTCCGTAATATGGCCATTTGTAGTACCAAGTCCACATCACAAAAAAAATTCACCAAATTACCTGATTCTTCCTAGATTGCAGCGCTAAATATCAAATAAATTATGTCCTGGAAATGCCGACTTTGCGAGGTCCTGAGGCAACCAATATTCGCACCGTCTCAGTGCAGCGAAGAAAAAACATATAAGGCTGCGTTGAAAGTTTCCCCGGAGTAATAGCTAAATCCAATACCTTAATCGAGACTTATAGTATAGCAATAAAGCGTTTAAGAACAATAAAAGACTGATAGTTTTCCGGAATACCCGCAATAAATGCAGAGTTTTTCGGTTCAAAGCCTGCATGCGGATTGTAGTTTTGTGGCGTTTTTTTTTCTGGAAAAAATTGTACCCTCTTGTTGCACTCTTAAATTCTAACTTCTGATCTAGACTACCTGGCACTCTGCAAAAAGGCTGAGTTTGTAGTTAATGGTGCCGTTTTTCTTATTGAATGGGAAACATTCTGAGAAAAAAAAAACAAAGAAACTTACGAGAGAGCTGAGAAAAGACAATATTATTTTCAATAAAAGTTTGATAGCACAAACTGTCTCCAGCTTTAGCTCAATTAGTCTTCTTATCTCAAGCTTAAGTAATACACAAAAAACTAAATTGACACTTGACCAAATTTGGTTATATAATCCCCAAGCAAAATCCAAAAAGAGATTTTGAGTGGGACACGATCTGGCAACGGTTACACCTATGGCAATAAAATCCTGTGAATTTGCTGGTTTATTCTTCTCTATTAATAGAGCACACAAAAAAAGCGAAATTGCTGAATTTGCTAAGTCAAGAGAAGCAGAAAGCAAAAGTATTCCAAGAGAGCGCAACAACGGTAATAACCTACTGCTCCAGTTATGCTATTTCCCTATAAATTTTAAACTTACTCCTCGTATTTTAGCTGAGTTGTATTGAATACTGAATTCAATTACGAAAATAGCAAGGAAAATGTTTCGCTTAAATAATTTCTAATTCAATTTCGGTGACTTAAATGTAATATTACTATTACTATTACTAGGCCTGGAAGCACTGCCACCTTTGTGCAGATCTATTGTGCATGAACTTTCAGCTTAATTTTGTATGTGGAGGCTTTTGATGTATCTAAGTTCCTATTCAGGCTTTTTGCACCATATCACATAGGGATTAAGAGTCACACCACCTAGAAGGGAGAGTCTCTGCCTAAGCAGAGATTCGCAGAGAATTTGAACCGGCGTTACATCCTTCAGCTCACAGAAAAGGCAAATTTGCGTATCGGATAGATTTAACTTACTTGGGTGATATCGTAGACCACAGTGTTCCGTATAGTACCCAGTGAGAGCTCTTAGACGCTCCCTCCTTAGATTAATGAGTTTGTCTGATAATTTCGTTGCCGACAGTATAAACAATTTGACCTGTCTTTGTCCTGGGCAGTCAATCCAGTGACGTCTGAATTGTTTAGTTTCCCAGTTACTTATGGTTTCCCTGGTGTGTGCTTTTGTAAGTCCACAAAAGAGCTTTGGACCATAGAAAGCAGCCGTAGCTTTATAAGATGAAATATTCCGTATCGTACAGCCGCTGTGCTTGGAATGCACTAAGTAAGCTATCAGAACTGTCTTGTTTGATTAAGTCGGTTACAGGCGTTTACGCGATAATTAAAATTAAACAAATTCTAGACCACTCAAAGAAAAGGTAAAAGCGAGATTCACCTATATTTAAATTTACTTTTACTAATAGTGGGAATAAACAAATTGAATGACAACTTCTATGATAAATTTCAAATAATGCAAAGGATCATCGCTCTTCCATGACATAGAAATCTGTGGTCGTTATGACTAAGGCGATTATTGCTTGTGATCACAGATATATAGCGTAGTGAATTGAATATAAGCCTAAACAAGGAATTTATCTTTGGCGTTACGGTTGGAGAATTTTATTCACCTGAAGTACTGAAGTTGATAGGGCTGGCCCCAATATATTTATAAAGCTCATGTTGTCATCTACGCCAGGTATAGTCCGAAAATAGCAGTGGATTTTTATACTCAGTTGAGCAGAGCTCACAGAGTATATTAACTTTGATTGCATAACGGTTGGTTGTACAGGTATAAAGGAATCGAGATAGATATAGACTTCCATATATCAAAATCATCAGTATCGAAAAAAAATTCGATTGAGCTATGTCCGTCCGTCCGTCCGTCTGTCCGTCCGTCCGTCCGTCTGTCCGTTAACACGATAACTTGAGTAAATTTTGAGGTATCTTGATGAAATTTGGTATGTAGGTTCCCGGACACTCATCCCAGATCGCTATTTAAAATGAACGATATCGGACAATAACCACGCCCACTTTTTCGATATCGAAAATTTCGAAAAATCTAAAAAGTGCGATAATTCATTACCAAATACGCATTAAGCGATGAAACTTGGTAGGTGAGTTGTGCTTATGACGCGGAATAGAAAACTAGTAAAATTTTGGACAACGGGCGTGGCACCGCCCACTTTTAAATGAAGGTAATTTAGAAGTTTTGCAAGCTGTAATTTGGCAGTCGTTGAAGATGTCATGATGAAATTTGGCAGGAACGTTACTCTTATTACTATATATATGCTTCATAAAAATTAGCAAAATCGGATAACGACCACGCCCACTTTTAAAAAAAATTTTTTTAATTCAAATTTTAAAAGAAAAGTTAATATCTTTACAGCATATAAGTAAATTATGCCAACATTCAACTCCAGTAATGATATGGTGCAACAAAATACAAAAATGAAAGAAAATTTCAAAATGGGTGTGGCTCCGCCCTTTTTCATTTAATTTGTCTAGGATGCTTTTAATGCCATAAGTCGAACAAAAATTAACCAATCCTTGTGAAATTTAGTAGAGGCTTAGCTCCTAGGACGATAACTGTTTTCTGTGAAAAAGGACGAAATCGGTTGAAGCCACGCCCAGTTTTTATACATAGTCGGCCGTCTGTCCTTCCGCTCGGCCGTTAACACGATAACTTGAGCAAAAATCGATATATCTTTACTAAACTCAGTTCACTTACTTATCTGAACTCACTTTGTATTGGTGTGAAAAATGGCCGAAATCCGACTATGACCACGCCGACTTTTTCGATATCGAAAATTACGAAAAATGAAAAAATGCCATAATTATATACCAAATACGAATAAAGGGATGAAACATGGTAATTGTATTGGTCTATTGACGCAAAATATAACTTTAGAAAAAAACTTGGTAAAATGGGTGTGACACCTACCATATTAAATAGAAGAAAATGAAAAAGTTTTGCAGGGCGAAATCAAAAGCCCTTGGAAACTTGGAAGGAATACTGTTCGTGGTATTATATATATAAATAAATTAGCGGTACCCGACAGATGATGTTCTGGATCACCCTGGTCCACATTTTGGTCGATATCTCGAAAACGCCTTCACATATACAACTAAGAGCCACTCCCTTTTAAAACCCTCATTAATACCTTTAATTTGATACCCATATCGTACAGACACATTCTAGAATCACCCCTGGTCCACGTTTATGGCTATATCTCGAAAAGGCGTCCACATATATAACTAAGCCCCACTCCTTTTTAAAATACTCATTAACACCTTTCATTTGATACCCATATCGTACAAAAAAATTCTAGAGTCACCCCTGGCCCACCTTTATGGCGATATCTCGAAAAGGCATCCACCTATAGAACTAAGGCCCACTCCCTTTTAAAATACTCATTAACATCTTTCATTTGATACCCATATCGTACAAACAAATTCTAGAGTCACCCCTGGTCTACCTTTATGTCGATATCTCGAAAAGTCGTCAACCTATAGAACTAAGGCCCACGCCTTTTTAAAATACTCATTAACACCTTTCATTTGATACCCATATCGTACAAAAAAATTCTAGAGTCACCTCTGGCCCACCTTTATGGCGATATCTCGAAAAGGCATCCACCTATAGAACTTAGGTCCAATCCCTTTTAAAATACTCATTAACACCTTTCATTTGATACCCATATCGTACAAACAAATTCTAGAGTCACCCCTGGTCTACCTTTATGTCGATATCTCGAAAAGGCGTCCACCTATAGAACTAAGGCCCACGCCTTTTTAAAATACTCATTAACACCTTTCATTTGATACCCATATCGTACAAAAAAATTCTAGAGTCACCCCTGGCCCACCTTTATGGCGATATCTCGAAAAGGCATTCACCTATAGAACTAAGGCCGACTCCCTTTTAAAATACTCATTAACACCTTTCATTTGATACCCATATCGTATAAACAAATTCTAGAGTCACCCCTGGTCCACCTTTATGTCGATATCTCAAGGCGTCCACCTATAGAACTAAGGCCCACACCCTTTTAAAATACTCATTAACACCTTTCATTTGATACCCATATCGTACAAACAAATTCTAGAGTAACCCCTGGTCCACCTTTATGTCGATATCTCGAAAAGGCGTCCACCCATAGAACTAAGGCCCACTCACTTTTAAAACACTTATTAACACCTTTCATTTGATACCCATATTGTACAAACGCATTCTAGAGTCAACCCTGGTCCACTTTTATAACGATATTCCGAAAAGGCGTCCACATATAGAACTAAGACCCACTCCCTTTTAAAATACTCATTAACACTTTCATTTGATACCCATGTCGTACAAACAAATTCTAGAGTCACCCCTGGTCCATCTTTATGGCGATATCTCGAAAAGGCGTCCATCTATAGAACTTAGGCCCACTCCCTTTTAAAATACTCATTAATATCTTTCATTTGATACACATGTCATACAAACACATTCCAGGGTTACCCTAGGTTCTTTTTACAACATGGTGATTTTCCCTTACTTTGTCTCCACAGCTCTCAACTGAGTATGTAATGTTCGGTTACACCCGAAGTTAGCCTTCCTTGCTTGTTTTTTTCAAATTTCGTCGATATAATTAAGAAAATTAATATGTATATTTTATATACACAGCTAAACTTGTACACAGGGTATTATAACTTTGATTGGATAACAGTTGGGTGTACACTGTACAGGTATAAAGGAATCGAAATAGATAAAGACTTCCATACATCAGTATAAAAAAAAAATTTGATTAAGCCATGTCAGCCCGTCTGTCCGTTAACACTATAACTTGAGTAAATATTGAGATATCTTATCTGGACCCAAATTAAATAAATAATAAATTAATTAAAATATAAATAATAAATAAAATAAAATTTAATTTGAACCAATTTGATTACATTGATTTTAAATCGACGAGTTATTAGTTTGTTATCGACAGGATTTTAATATGCTTTCGGAAACTTATAGATTTATTATTAGAGTGTTAGCAATTTGTTATCGGCGTATTATCGAAAAGTTATCGATATCTTATGGTAGTTTTGCCAATTTATTAGCGGCATCTTATAGACTTATTAATGTCCGCTAACGGTTTGTTATAAAAGCATAGCTTCCAAGCATCAATACAAAACCGATGTCACAGATGTAACCCTACAATAGCAACCCATAAGAAACCAATGAGAACACAATGAAAAGCTGATAACAAATCGAAACCTTGAAGATAATTATTCACTATCAATAATAAACCAATAGTTTAATAGCAGCTTTTTGGTAACTGTTGTTCCCGATTAGAAGCTGACAAAGATTTTTCAAAAAGCCCGAAACTATTTGTTTCTGGTAAATTTCTCTCTGTTGTGCATTTACTTCAACCCCTGGGTGAGCTCTCGTTAACTTAAAAACATTATTTTCTTAGACGTACACGTGTATCTTTATACATGGAACTTCACGATAATTTGGTACTCACGCCATTTTTTCGTTAGCCCACCTTTGGAAAAAAATTATAACAAAAAAAATCAATTTGGAAAACCCGAAAAATCAAAAAAAAAAATTAAAATGATTTTTTCACACTGTGGTTAATTTGCTCACATGCGATAGCCCACCATTTTTTTCGTTGTCTCATTAATGAAAAAAAATTTCATATTTCAGTTTCATCGGAATATTATGCCAGTCAAGGTCGTCTTAAAATCGAAAAGCCCTACAGAAAACGAAATAGAAGTGGAAATGAGAAACTAAAAGCAAATTTTATAGAAGTTTATGTAAATGAAAGAGCTTTTTAGCTTTTTTGAATGGCACAGCGAAAAAAGGGTGGAGTTTCTCGGCGCAGCCTTGGACAATGGAACCACATAGTTTTGTTTAAAAATTCCCAATTCGGTGTGCCAGCTTCACTTTTTTCTAACCACCATTTATAGAAGATTGCTTTAATTTTATCAACTCACTGTCACCTACTAAGCAAAAGTTGCATAACATCCTTTTTTAAATCCTTTAGCACGTTAACATATGAAAACATGTTAGATTATTCATAGCAATGTATCCGGTTTAGGCATTTCCGCCAAATGTGTGGTAAGTGTTAATACGAAAACAAAATTACAGTTGGTAGGCAAACACAACTGAAAGCAATTTCAAAATTAATTAACTCATGTCAGCAAAGCTCATTTTAAAATTGCATGAGTATTAGTTCTTTGAAATAACAATAAGTATATGGTGTCAAGGAGATTAAATAAATAATTTAAATATTTGAAGTGTCGAATTTGATAATGACTTAAGTTATTATAGAAGCCAATAATTTGCCCAAATAATATACTATGTATGTGACAGTTAGAGTTTAAGTATATATTACAAGAATGCAATAGAGACAATACATAGTCTAGTATTTCTCTATGGCGTATGTGCACATATATTCACATTGTGATATCAGATAAGCTGAAGGAATTATGATAGAACTGCAATTGGTGCGATACACAGGACAATTTGCATAAATTGTATATACATATTTATGCTAATATACTTATAGCATTATATATGAAGATACTTATGTAACTTTATTCTAGTAATATGTACGTATGATTACTTATGTATGAACATGCAAGAAGTCAGTGCATAATGGTAATGAAAGTGTAATGTATTGTGTCTTTGCAAGCTATGCTTAAACTACGCCAAATAAGCAGATTTATGGGAGTGCCTACAAAGTTCCGAAAAAACTCTCAAATGGTTTCGAAAATTTATCAAACTAATTCTGAAATGATACCGAAATAGTGTCGGGGAAGTATCGGATAATATCCCTTAAAGTTTCACAATATTCCCAAAATGGTTTGGAAACCACCACAAATACTATCGATATCGAAATATTTCGGAAAACTAATCCCGTACTAGATACTAAATAGTTCCGAAAAAATTCCTACTGGTTAAGAAAATTTTCTTAAATAACTTCAGAAGCTTGTTACGTGGCTGACTGTTTGGGTGGTGAGGAGCGGCGGCAAGCAGGTATGCTTGCGGGCCCAGGCTAGCTCGTCGTCTTGGGCGAGGTATTGCACCACCGACCTCACCCGCAGCCACATGAACAAAAAAGGGTTCATACCTGCATGTGTTTAGGAAGGAGATAAAAGGCTGAAAAAGATAGAAATAAACGTGAGGGGCAGAGTTAAGAGGGGAAAAAGATGGAGGCCTGTCCGGTCAGGTGGAGTCTACCCTCCCTCTGCAGTGCAACTTGCACTGCACCGTGGGCACTGTGCTGACTCCTATCTACTTACAGTGCCCCCAAGCCTGACACTAGTCTGTCCCCTGTCACTCAGTCATTTTTTGCTTTTACTCACCTTCACCTTACCTTGCCACGCGCAAGCGCAGCACCAACACCACCTACCACTTTAGCCCTGCATTATGAAAAGATCTAAAATCTTCATCCATACATTATTCATTTATTAAAACAAGCTCAGAAAGGGAAGGTAAGCTAAAAGCTACGATTTCAAGAAAATGCTAAATTTTAAATTAAACTACGCCCTAATACTAATTACACGTTTTCAATTCGAATGAAATTATTATTCGCAAAAAAAAAAACTTAACCAAAGTAAAAATAAATGTTGCCCTAAAGATGTACCAAATTAATCAATTCACAACAATTTTCCCTTTTTCTTCAATTTACGACCTACCCTAATGTCTTACTAACTAATCGGAAAACTTATGGATACAATTCAAACGTAATAATTTTGCGCTACAAAAAAAAGGCAATAAAGTTAAAGCCCTAATCCTTGACCTATCTCAATAACTGATGCAATTAAGAACGATGAAAAAGAAGAACGATAAAAAAAAAACCAGTTTGGCCTAAGACAAAAATATGCCTGCATGTAGATACGTATGTGCATAAAATTGTGTATGCAAATATATTACTGCTCTTTGTCAATTCCTATTCTTTTCAAATTTTTGAGTATAAATTAGGAATTGCAAGTCAATATATGTGCATACCAGCATATATACTCAAAGAAAATAATATAAGTTTTACTCACTCACCATGTCACTCAATGTGTTGGAGGCGCCTTCAAGCTGTAGAGTAGATATGCTGAAAAGAGGAAAAGTTCAAAGCATACATGCTAGATACATACGTCTATTCAGCTCTCGATAACTCACTCGGTTTTGCAGTTCTGCAACGAGTGGGTTTGTAGTAACGAATCTACCAGCGTGGTGTTCATATGGCAAAAATGTATGTTTAGAAAAAAATAATAAGCCATCAAAAAAATGCCGGTATCTAACTAAATTAACCGCGGTATATAGTGCCGATATCCCAAGGGACGATCCGGCAAGGCATATTGCCGTCAATTCTGGTAAACAAAAAAAGTTAAATTCTCAAAATTTTACAATTTTGAGTTAGTCTCTCGTTGACTACTATATATGTGAAAATCTGCCAAAAAGGCAAAAAAAAACTCCTAATGGTGAAATAGGCCCGGTTAAAAGGGGAATAAAATGAACGAATGAAAGCCGAAGCGAAATGAAGTGAACAAAATAAACAAAAGGGAATAAAAATTTAATGAAAAAGAGGAATTAGAAAAGGTCAAAGAAAATATTGTTTAACACAAAGAAAAGTAAAATCCCTGCTGTCCCCTTTTTCAAATTTCTACCAAAAAAAATTCACCTAATTCAAAGAACACTACCTGTGTTTTCGTAACTTCAAACAATTCAGCAAAAAAAAAACTTATGACTAAAATAACAATAAAATTTGTAGATCTGTTCTTCCCGTCATTGCTGTTGTAGCCTTCCGTGGATGCCGTCGTTCTTCCAGACTTGAATGTTGTGAAGCTCTGTTGTTGTTGTCCTATGCGCAATTTACATTACCAGACTTTCCTTTGCCTACGGACAGGTTCAATTTTTGTTGCGAGCGATACCAAATAAATATAGTTGAGCGCATATATATGTTGTGTGGTGTTGCTCATAGGTTTAGATATAGGTTGAATTGTGCTTGTTGTTCTTGCCGTGTGTTGCTCAGGAATATGCGCGAGTGCGTTGCCAGAAAAAATGAGGTTGTGGTTGTTGTAAACGTTGCGTGCCGTCGTTATGAAAATGTTGTGACGATTACTGTTGGCGTTACGCCGCCAATACCAAAATTCGTGTTGTTATTGTTGGAGCGGTATGTCGCTAACGAAAAAAGATGCTGTAGTGGTTATTGCGGCCGCATGTCGCCAATTTAAAAGCGGCGTAATAGTTGTTGTTGTGGTGCGCTGAATAATATAAAAAATTCGTTGTGGCGGTCGTTGGTTGTTCAGGCTGGGTGCCGCCAAATGGTACGGTTTGTAGTAGTTGTTGCGTGGCCGATAAGCCGGAGATGGCTGTGCCCAGTGGATCCTACCAACTAGCAGGGTGACCTAGAATTAGGAGGGAAGAGTAAAAAAATCAAACTTTACTAAGTAAAATATATGTCGAGCTTTAAAAATTCATCAACCATATTTATGCATACACTTCTTGTTTGCATGCTCATATACTCACCTTATATACATATGTTTGTATGTAGGCTTATGTATATGCTTGCAATTTTGATTTGGGATTGCTTAGGAGATGGACTAGGTTAATGTCCCAGCTCCCGTCAAGCACGCCTAGGAACACAAACAAAAACTGGAGGTGGACTTACCTGGATCTGGCTGGCTACTTATCGCCTTTTGGTTGATTCGGCGGTACATATCCCGAAACTATACTTCACGGCGCACGCACAATTTAAGAAAACTTCTTTGTTTTTTTTTTTTTTTCTTTACAAAAATGGTAACTTTACGGTTTAATTCGCGCACTTTAACCGACTTTCTTCACGCACTTTTTAAAGGATTACTTTTTGGCAACCACCACTGGACACTGTTAAAAATGTACTTTTAGCCCGTTGCCTAGCGTTTTGCCTTTTTATCCCCTACCGCCGTGGTAAGGAAAGTTACCCAAAACGGATAGTTTTAACACATACAAACTTTTTACTTTCGGCTTTCCCGTACTTTCCTTTATGCATTCACACAGTCATACATTCACACATTTGTGCGTTCACACAACATAACACCTACACAGATACATTTCGTTCGTGCCCTCACCGCAATGTTGCTATACCTTTGGCAACATTGTTGCAGTTAAAACCCACCTGATGCCGAACCGACTGGTCACTTCCGCTGCAACACTGTTGTCATAGCGTAGTGTAGATACATTCTTCGCAACATTGCAGCTGAAGCATGAACCTAGACACACTACACACAGATACGGACACACGCTACCATTCACTCAAACCAGTATCTATGGTGAAAGGCTGTCGTTACAGGCTCGCAACCGCCGATGGTGCCTGCACTATGGAGCGTGTGCGTAAAAAGGGTCAGACGCAGCCTGTTGTTTCCCGTCCAATGTGTGGCCTCGACCCACGACTCAATGCCGGGCCTAATCTTATTGTCAGAGTCTCAAAGCTTGCCACTCGGAATAATTTTGTTGCAACATCAGGAACTAAGAAACTGGGCCACGGCTAACATTTACATCCTACTTAGACTATATCACAGATAAATTCTAAAAACTAGAAGGAAAATAAAATAAAGAAAATATCACAGAAAAAAAAAGTACATAAATAAAAAAATAAAATAAAATATCACAGATGGCGGAAAATTATAACAAAATTATAAAGGAATATCACAGATCGTGTAGTCAAGTAGGTAAAAAGAGGTAACATAAGTAAATAAATAAAGTAAAAAAATGAAAAAATGCAAAAATAATCAAATAAATAAAAAAGTCAAGAAAAACAAAAATAATTTAATAAAATAAACACGTACATCAATAAGTTAACAAATAAAATACGTCAATAAATAAATAAACTACGCCGATAAATAAATAAACAACATAGAACAAACGTACTAGAACTACAAAAAAACATTGAACTATTTTGCAAAAATGTCTTTAGCGTGGTATACGCCGATCTTTTTACCATTACTATCGCCAAGCTCGTACATCGAATTCCCGACAGTTTTTAGGACTATACATTTTATCTGTTTGGGAGCCAGCTGGGGGTTGTAGTTATCGACTAGGGAACTCTGCTTAAAGTTTCGGCGATATACCCCTTGTCCGATTTTAAACGTAACATCCCTACTCCTAGTGTTATATACTTTTTTACTTCTTTCGTGGGCCAACTTCAGCTCTTTCATTATCTTGCTTCGCAACAATTGTAGTTTGTCATTATTTGTTTCTATTTCAACGTCAACATCTTTCAGTGCGCCCAACTTTCGGTATAGCTCGTATGATGCAGCATGCTGTATCATAGGCATACCGAAAGTGGCATAGTACGGCGACATGTTGATGGCGGAATGTGCAACGCTGCGGAGGGCAAATGCGGCATACTTGTCCCAGTTTTTCAGATTATCCTTTATGAAGGATCGGATGATTTGTAGAACTGATCGATTTACCCTCTCCGCAGCGTTACCCTGAGGCGAGTAAAATGCCGTCTTTATATGTTTTGTGCCGTACTTTTCTAAAAAGCTGTTGAACCTTTCAGCTACGAATTGTTTTCCATTATCAGAATGGATATATTCGGGCACGCCGAATATATGGAAAACATCCCTTTCCAAAAACTTTATAACCGCCGCTGAAGTTGCCTTTCTCATCGGTTCTAAGAATACAAACTTAGTAAAATGATCTAAACACACAAAGACGTACACATTACCATCACTACTACGAGGGTAAGGGCCCATAAAGTCAATAAACAAACGTTGGAAAGGTCGTTCGGTAAGCTTTTGCTTTCCCATTAGTGGTTGTTTGAATACATTTTGTGTCTTGTTTATTTTGCAGGTTTCACAATCATTGACATGTGCGCACACATCAGATACCATGCCTGGCCAATAATACTTTTGACGCAGTCGGGATAGGGTCTTATGTATGCCACCATGGCCAGCAGAAGGTGAGCCGTGTGACAATTCCACTAGCCCCGGTCGCAACCCCGACGGAACCCACAGCTTCCAGGTCTGGTCCGCTAGAAGATCGTCCCCCCTGTCAAATTGCGTCCGTTTGTATACATAACCGTCCGATAGACATAGGTCGGGGAGCTTTTCTTTGTTTTCAGTCACCGTTTTTCGAAGCTCTTTGTACTCCTCCGACTCAAAGTACGGTGACTCGAGGCATACGTCCATCACACGGTCATTCGTCAATATTTCGTCCATGTGCATCCGTGAAAGTGTGTCGGGAACCACGTTCTGCGCACCTTTTCTGTGTTCAATATTGAAGTCATAGGCTTGTAGTTTTAGACTCCATCTTGCCAACCTACCCGACAGATCTTTCTGATTCATCAGCCATTTAAGGCTGGCATGATCAGTTATGATGGTGAATGGGGTTCCCTCCACATATGGTCGAAATCTTTTTACGCTTACTACGGCAGCGTAGCACTCCAGTTCGGTAATGCTGTAGTTCTTCTGTGCTTTGTTCAGTTTTGCCGACACGTACGCGATTGGTCTTTCGTTCTGGTCATCGTCCAGTTGAAACAAAACCCCTCCCACTCCGTCAGTTGATGCATCACATTGAATATAAAATTTTCTGTTGAAATCAGGGTGTGTAAGCACTGGTGCCGAAATCAACCTCTGCTTCAAAATTTCAAAAGATTTCACCGCTTCGTCAGTCATAGTGAATTTCTTAATTTTGTCTTTCTTGAGGCAGTCGTGCAGCGGAGCTGCAATAGTCGCATAGTCCTGTATGAAACGTCGGTACCAGCCCGACATGCCTAGGAACCGTCGTAGTTGCTTCGGGGTTTTAGGTGTAGGAAAGTCCCTCACGGCTGCCAACTTATTGGCGTCTGTCCGAATGCAACCGTCCCCTACTACGTACCCAAGATATCGCACCTCTTTATAACAAAATTTGCTTTTTTCCACATTGATCGTTAATCTAGCTTCCCTAAGACACCGAGCGACCTTTTCCAATAAACACATATGAGACTCAAAATCTATGGAACAAACTAACAAATCATCAAGATAGACAAAGACACTTTCACGTAAAGCGGCCGGAATGACCTTGTCCATAAGACGACACATACGTTGTGCTGCATTGCGCAACCCGAAAGGCATCACAGTGAATTGGTATAGGGGTCGGCCTGGGACAGTGAAGGCTGTCTTCTCACGTGACTTGGGATCGAGGGGAATCTGCCAGAAAGCATCCTTCAGATCAATTGCGGAGATATATCTAGTGTTTTGCAGGCGGCTCAGGATTCCATCAATGTGGGGCAAGGGGTATGCATCTTTGATTGTCCTTTCGTTCACTTTTCGTGCGTCTAAACAAAGCCGATTTTTGGTGCCCTTGATCACTAACGAAACTGGTGAGTTCCAGCTGCTGTTGGACTCCTCTATTACTCCCATTCTCAGCATTCGGTCCAGCTCTGCGTATATTAGCTTTTGGATGGCGGGTGAAATGGGATAGTGACGTTGCTTAACTGGCAGGTTCTCGTCGACAACTTCGATAACATGCTCTTTCTTGTCTGTTCGGCCTAACCCTAATACCGCGAAGGACGGGAATTGGGCTTTCACACGCTCCAACGTGTTACTCTCTTCGGTCGTTAAGACATGCTGAACGGCGTCGAAAGACAGGTCACCCCCAGCGGGAACGAGCTCTGCCACACCAGCAACATTGTCACAAACACTCACACCCTTACTCACAACATTCATACCAAAGGCCTGCCAAAAATCTACTCCTAAATAAACTTCTTGTTGTAGATCAGGTACAATTAAAAATTCTAACTCTTTTGTGGAACCATCCCACAAGACAGGTAACCTTATTACCCCTACCACGGCGGTGTCTGCCCCATTTGCCGTTCAGATATTTTGACCCCTGATTGGCACAATCAGGGCCTCTCTACCGCGCAGAAGTGCCGCTGAGCCATTCCCTAAACAGCAGGCACTCGCCCCTGAGTCCAGGAGTGCCAGGACCTCGTGGCCTCCTATCTCGGTTTTCGCAAAAAACCTGTTATCCCCTTTTACTGTAACTATGGTGGCAACAATCTTACTTCTTAACCTTTTAAAATATTTTCTTTTCTCTCGCATTTTCCTAATTTTTTCAAAATTCCTACTATTCTTCTTCTCCATATCTATTGTTTCGCAAAATATTCTACGCCTTGCTTCTTCATATTCCATTTTTCTTTGATGTAAACTTTTTATTTCCCTTTTCTCCTTTTTATGCTCTATTGGTTTCGCAACTGCGACCTCATTTTCTATTCTTTTTAATATTTTTACTCCCTTGTGGCCGGGTTGTGTGTTTCCTGGTTGGAGCCCCCGGTTATTTCCGCCAGCTTCATGTTTCCCTTGTTGGGTTTAAAAACACAGAAAGACGTATTACTACCACAAGCAAAACAAAGCATACTGTGAAACTGGGACGAACATTTATTTGGCTTTTGTGCTTCTGCCGGGTTTTTCTCAAAAAAATCCACCGGCATGCCACACGAAAAACACAACATTAAATGAAACGGTGACGCACAAAAGGAATTTAACGTGGACTTAGTCACATTTGGAGTAACAGATGGACCTGGGACACTGGAATTGACAGGGGTTTGGTGCTGGGTCTGGGATTGGGGTTGGGGTCTTCTGTTGAAGGCTTCTATATTCCTGTCGCATAACTTTTCCTGTAGTTCTGACTCCTCGAACACTATCTCATTCACTGCCCTACTACTCCTATTTTTATTTTCTTTCATTAGTTTTTCGGCTCTCCTGCACTCAGTCTTGAGCTCCGCCAGAGAGTCCATTTTTAGGGCGAAGGTCAAGTTGGCCAGGTATGGTTTGAGATTTCCCCTGACTATGCCAACCAGCTCCTTCTCAGGGATTCGCGTCCGCAAGCGGAAAGTCATATCATGTATTTCCCCGTAGAAGTCGTCGAAAGTTTCGCCGGGTTGCTGCTTCCGTTCCATCATTTCACGGATTATTTCATAGTCGGACTCGGCGGTCTTAAAGTGGCTTAGCAGCTCGGCTTTCAGTCCGAAGTACCCAAAATCGGGATCTTCGGAATGATCCTCGAGTATCTGCCAATACCACCTCAAGGCACCGCCGGAAACCAGACAATGAAAGTCCGTGAAAAGCTGGAAGTAGGAAATGTTATGTTGTTCGCGCATTCGTTCAACCCGGAATATGAAACTTTCGACGCTCATCCCTTTCTTAGTCCCATCAAATTTTATATGCCACTTCTCCAAATCGAGCTTTTTCCACCTTGGCGGTTCATTCGGGTCTCTTGTGTTTCGTGTCCCCACCGAGGCCTGATTAGACGATGGTCCA
Source organism: Eurosta solidaginis (assembly GCF_040869045.1). NCBI lineage: Eukaryota > Metazoa > Arthropoda > Insecta > Diptera > Tephritidae > Eurosta > Eurosta solidaginis. The sequence continues at coordinate 320,517,639 of NC_090319.1, read as the reverse complement.
CTGGCACGACCGGCAGTTGCGCAGGCTAGGCGTTCGGGAGTGGATGCCCCAGCAGGTTGACTGCCCAGGGGATGCACGGTGGTTTCCATCTCTGCCACTCTACCGCTAAGGTTCCCAACGTTGGTTTTTATGCCTCGGACTTCCCTTGCTATCTCAGACACCAGGTCTTGCTGCTGTGCCATCATCGCCATCATCCGGCTCAGTTGCTCCACGTTAGACATGGCATTAGCATTTTCAGTCACAGTACCAGGCGGATTTCCAACGCTGGAGCCCGAAATGGCTTGTTGCGGTCTCCCCTGTGCAACCTCGCCCCCCACAACACTCCCCTCCCCCGTGTCGGACATTTGACACAAGAGATCGATTTTTTGAGAGAAGTTCAAACTATTGCTGGATTCGTTGAAGGACAGTCCGCTTGCGAACGTCACCCTCTGGATACGTTCGGGGTCGATGGACGAAAAGATCCGGGACTGGCACCTGTCGAAGTAGACAGTCGGGACAAAGTCAACTGGCCGCGGAATGCCAGTGTCGATCTGGTCGAACACAGACCCTACTACAATGTTTTCAAACTCTCGCCTTTCTACCGCCTTCGATTGGCTGCGCGTAACACGCCTATTGGTGCTCAGCACCCCTAGACCACCAGAAATCCTGTCCTCCTGAACCTTACCTGCCTCCTTGTCTTTGGCAAACATTCACCAACTAATAAACCCAACGAGCTACACCCCAAACGTCCACTAGCAACTAGTAAAAATCCAAAAAAAAAAACAACGTTCGTAGGTGCAACGCACCACTAGATGAACATAAGCAAAATGCAAATGATATAAAGGACCAGCTTATATTTTGGGCAAGATTCAGAAATGCAAAATTCCACGGAAATTAAAAAAAATTATTAGAAGTAAAAAAAAATTATAAAAGTAAAACCAATAATTTAGTAATTAGGTATTTGTACCTACATAAACGTAAATGGGTATATGCACCGGAATTCAAGACTGAGAGATAGATAATCAAGCAAGCACTAAATCTTGCCTGAGTCGTATAAAAAAAAACTTTAATCTGTGTAAATAAAAAAACTTAAAGGTACCCGAATAGCGAGGATATATAAATAACGAAACTAAAAATCAGATTCAGAAGACAGAATATATATAGAAATTCAAATACTTATTATTTTATAAACTGCGTGTTATAATATAATGTGTGTGTAGGTGTATGTACTTATGTAGATGAGTGTAATGTACGGTTTTAAGTATATGCTTAAAAGCGTTTGTATGGATGTACTAACAGCCAATAGTCGGGTCGGAACTAATCCACTGTAAGACCTACCGAAAAACTATGCTTATTATTACTAACCGCAACCAAAAAAAAAAGATATAAAAAGAAATAAAATGAACAGTATGTTTATAGTAAGAAAATCCAAGATTATAAAAAAAACTAGATGATGCAACTTGGATACAACATCTCTATGACGTATTGTCCTGTCAGCTACCTATCGATACAAAATAATGACAGAGCGGTTTAAAAGGTCGAACCAAACCCAAAAAAAAACAAACTTTTGCTTAAAAACAAAATTTAAATGAGAATATATATATGTATATTGGTGTGTGGTACTGCCTTGGCGAAGGTCATGTGAAGGCGATTAGTCCGTATCTATCCATCGTCGTGTCCATTTTCGGTCCCCGTACTGTCCTTTAGGTGTGGCACTACACGCCCGGTGACGAATCGCGAAGTGTGGCTGCCACACCTCCCTACTCTCATCGTGGCGACTTGCTGCAAACCTCACTTACCGATAATTCTGGATCACCGGTAAGGTAGCTTGAACAGTCGTCACGATCTCCTAACTAACGTCCGTCTCTCTAACTGTGTGCCATACCAAGTACCACCTACTCGGATTAAAATCCAAACAGGGAACCCCGGTACGGTCACTCAGCTTTCTCCTACTCTTTTTGTCATGATGCCACAAACTGCCAGGGTAAATCCCAGTAGCTATGCCATCATGCCAGTCCCTGTCCAAAGTCAGAAGAAGGAAATGAAACAAAGTTTAGAGGGGTAAGAGAGATAACCAGAATATAAAAAAAAAGAAGATAGTTACTAAAGGAATAAAAAAAATTAAAGAGTCGGGATAAGAAAAGAAAATCAATCTAAGTGGGCTATTAACGTTGAAAATACAAAAGGCAAAAATTGGAAGCATTAATTGAGATAAAAAAAAAACTGCAAAACAAACTATAAATTTAGGAATGATTAAGAAAAAAAAAAATTGGAAGGACAAAAAACCAAAGAGGTTATCGGGCTATTAGCGTTGGGCGCCATTGTTACGTGGCTGACTGTTTGGGTGGTGAGGAGCGGCGGCAAGCAGGTATGCTTGCGGGCCCAGGCTAGCTCGTCGTCTTGGGCGAGGTATTGCACCACCGACCTCACCCGCAGCCACATGAACAAAAAAGGGTTCATACCTGCATGTGTTTAGGAAGGAGATAAAAGGCTGAAAAAGATAGAAATAAACGTGAGGGGCAGAGTTAAGAGGGGAAAAAGATGGAGGCCTGTCCGGTCAGGTGGAGTCTACCCTCCCTCTGCAGTGCAACTTGCACTGCACCGTGGGCACTGTGCTGACTCCTATCTACTTACAGTGCCCCCAAACCTGACACTAGTCTGTCCCCTGTCACTCAGTCATTTTTTTCTTTTACTCACCTTCACCTTACCTTGCCACGCGCAAGCGCAGCACCAACACCACCTACCACTTTAGCCCTGCATTATGAAAAGATCTAAAATCTTCATCCATACATTATTCATTTATTAAAACAAGCTCAGAAAGGGAAGGTAAGCTAAAAGCTACGATTTCAAGAAAATGCTAAATTTTAAATTAAACTACGCCCTAATACTAATTACACGTTTTCAATTCGAATGAAATTATTATTCGCAAAAAAAAAAACTTAACCAAAGTAAAAATAAATGTTGCCCTAAAGATGTACCAAATTAATCAATTCACAACAATTTTCCCTTTTTCTTCAATTTACGACCTACCCTAATGTCTTACTAACTAATCGGAAAACTTATGGATACAATTCAAACGTAATAAAAGAAATTCCTTGCGCTACAAAAAAAAGGCAATAAAGTTAAAGCCTAATCCTTGACCTATCTCAATAACTGATGCAATTAAGAACGATGAAAAAGAAGAACGATAAAAAAAAACCAGTTTGGCCTAAGACAAAAATATGCCTGCATGTAGATACGTATGTGCATAAAATTGTGTATGCAAATATATTACTGCTCTTTGTCAATTCCTATTCTTTTCAAATTTTTGAGTATAAATTAGGAATTGCAAGTCAATATATGTGCATACCAGCATATATACTCAAAGAAAATAATATAAGTTTTACTCACTCACCATGTCACTCAATGTGTTGGAGGCGCCTTCAAGCTGTAGAGTAGATATGCTGAAAAGAGGAAAAGTTCAGAGCATACATGCTAGATACATACGTCTATTCAGCTCTCGATAACTCACTCGGTTTTGCAGTTCTGCAACGAGTGGGTTTGTAGTAACGAATCTACCAGCGTGGTATTCATATGGCAAAAATGTATGTTTAGAAAAAAATAATAAGCCATCAAAAAAATGCCGGTATCTAACTAAATTAACCGCGGTATATAGTGCCGATATCCCAAGGGACGATCCGGCAAGGCATATTGCCGTCAATTCTGGTAAACAAAAAAAGTTAAATTCTCAAAATTTTACAATTTTGAGTTAGTCTCTCGTTGACTACTATATATGTGAAAATCTGCCAAAAAGGCAAAAAAAAAACTCCTAATGGTGAAATAGGCCCGGTTAAAAGGGGAATAAAATGAACGAATGAAAGCCGAAGCGAAATGAAGTGAACAAAATAAACAAACGGGAATAAAAATTTAATGAAAAAGAGGAATTAGAAAAGGTCAAAGAAAATATTGTTTAACACAAAGAAAAGTAAAATCCCTGCTGTCCCCTTTTACAGATTTCTACCAAAAAAAATTCACCTAATTCAAAGAACACTACCTGTGTTTTCGTAACTTCAAACAATTCAGCAAAAAAAAAACTTATGACTAAAATAACAATAAAATTTGTAGATCTGTTCTTCCCGCCATTGCTGTTGTAGCCTTCCGTGGATGCCGTCGTTCTTCCAGACTTGAATGTTGTGAAGCTCTGTTGTTGTTGTCCTATGCGCAATTTACATTACCAGACTTTCCTTTGCCTACGGACAGGTTCAATTTTTGTTGCGAGCGATACCAAATAAATATAGTTGAGCGCATATATATGTTGTGTGGTGTTGCTCATAGGTTTAGATATAGGTTGAATTGTGCTTGTTGTTCTTGCCGTGTGTTGCTCAGGAATATGCGCGAGTGCGTTGCCAGAAAAAATGAGGTTGTGGTTGTTGTAAACGTTGCGTGCCGTCGTTATGAAAATGTTGTGACGATTACTGTTGGCGTTACGCCGCCAATACCAAAATTCGTGTTGTTATTGTTGGAGCGGTATGTCGCTAACGAAAAAAGATGCTGTAGTGGTTATTGCGGCCGCATGTCGCCAATTTAAAAGCGGCGTAATAGTTGTTGTTGTGGTGCGCTGAATAATATAAAAAATTCGTTGTGGCGGTGTAGAGTTATCTACTTTATTTAAATATACTTTATTTTTGTATTTTAGTTTTTGATTTACTTTATTTTTGAATATTATTTCATAAAGAAAATTTTAATGTCACTGTTTTTATAAATTTTCAATGTTAATATTAATATTTTAAAATAAAAATAATTAAAATTTTAAAAAATATATAGTTGTATTATCAACTATATTATGGTTATCTACTGGCGGTCGTTGGTTGTTCAGGCTGGGTGCCGCCAAATGGTACGGTTTGTAGTAGTTGTTGCGTGGCCGATAAGCCGGAGATGGCTGTGCCCAGTGGATCCCACCAACTAGCAGGGTGACCTAGAATTAGGAGGGAAGAGTAAAAAAATCAAACTTTACTAAGTAAAATATATGTCGAGCTTTAAAAATTCATCAACCATATTTATGCATACACTTCTTGTTTGCATGCTCATATACTCACCTTACATACATATGTTTGTATGTAGGCTTAGGTATATGCTTGCAATTTTGATTTGGGATTGCTTAGGAGATGGACTAGGTTAATGTCCCAGCTCCCGTCAAGCACGCCTAGGAACACAAACAAAAACTGGAGGTGGACTTACCTGGATCTGGCTGGCTACTTATCGCCTTTTGGTTGATTCGGCGGTACATATCCCGAAACTATACTTCACGGCGCACGCACAATTTAAGAAAACTTCTTTGTTTTTTTTTTTTTTTCTTTACAAAAATGGTAACTTTACGGTTTAATTCGCGCACTTTAACCGACTTTCTTCACGCACTTTTTAAAGGATTACTTTTTGGCAACCACCACTGGACACTGTTAAAAATGTACTTTTAGCCCGTTGCCTAGCGTTTTGCCTTTTTCTCCTCTACCGCCGTGGTAAGGAAAGTTACCCAAAACGGATAGTTTTAACACATACAAGCTTTTTACTTTCGGCTTTCCCGTACTTTCCTTTATGCATTCACACAGTCATACATTCACACATTTGTGCGTTCACACAACATAACACCTACACAGATACATTTCGTTCGTGCCCTCACCGCAATGTTGCTATACCTTTGGCAACATTGTTGCAGTTAAAACCCACCTGATGCCGAACCGACTGGTCACTTCCGCTGCAACACTGTTGTCATAGCGTAGTGTAGATACATTCTTCGCAACATTGCAGCTGAAGCATGAACCTAGACACACTACACACAGATACGGACACACGCTACCATTCACTCAAACCAGTATCTATGGTGAAAGGCTGTCGTTACAAGCTGTCTCGTGAAATGTTTTTTTTTATTTCAAAGGTTCCCTAAAAAGGTCTCGAAACCATCGCAAATAGTATCATGAAATGTTCCCGATATAACTTCCAAAAAGTTCCGAAAAATTTTCTAAATGATGCCGAAATAATAACGGAATGGTCTGAAAACATGGCTGCGGCATGTCGTGAATGGTAGAAATAATTGATTATTTGCTCACTCTATTTATGATTACTTTAAATACCAGAATAACAGAACTTCAATCAAATTTCATATTTGTTATCAAAACAAAATCACATCCAAATGCTTCAATTTCAATGTAGTCATTCTTTTTATATGTAAGTGCAGTGTGTATACATATGCACATTAATATAAGTAAGTACCCTGCAGGAAATGACAATAATAAGATGGTACAGATTCTTCTTTGGATATGTCATTATACTTACTAGCTATTTGGTATAGGTATTCCATATGTTTTTATCATCAAAAATTCAGCAGTATTTTTAAAACTAAATTGTCTCCTCATCACTGTTAGTTTCAGGCTTAGTACCTAATACAAATCAAAGTGTCCATAAAATAATAGCTTTTTATAGTTTTCTTATAGATTTTATGTTGAAGGTTTATATGTATCTGTTTCATAGCAAACCGATTACACGCTGATAACAAATTGGTAACACTCGGATTAGAAATCGATAGATTTTATATCCAAATCGATAACTTATTAAAAAGTTGTCAGTAAAAATAATAACCTGCATGGCGCAATAACGTCCGAAGAGATTTTAGGCTGAGGTTATCTTCCAATCTGCGTAGTGCTCCTTTTAGGTTTTCCTACAAATTGGCGGGACTGAACCGACATGTTTTATGCGCACTCCAAACGGCTTCTGCAAGGTAGATAAGTTTTCATTGGAAAGCATTTCGCGCAAGAAACACACTCGGAATACTTGCCAAATCACTGCCACGAGGAACTTCGCTGAGAAAATTTTTTTTTTTAATTGAAAAATAAATCAATGTCGATAACAAATCAATAAATTTTTCAATGACTTATTGGCAAACAAATCTATGAATTTTCTTTAGCGAATCAATAACCTTTCGAAATTTATTGAATACTTTAAGATAACTTTTCTATAAAAAATTGATAATATTTCGATAATACGCATTTAACAAATCGATAAAATTTCGAAAACAAATTGATATCTTTTCGATAGCTAAGAGATAACTTTTTGAAAATCTGTCGAAAGATTTTCGGTAATTATTCGAAAAATGTTTGATAACAAATCGATAAATTTTCGATAACAATTGATAACATATTCATAAAATATAACAAAATCGGTATATTTTCTGTAAATAATCGATACCGTTTCGATAATAAATCACATCGTTAACTCGTCCATAAAGATTTTGTTGGTTCAGTGAGTATTCGTTTTTGATTTCTAATATTTCCTTTTCTCTCCACACTTATTTTCTTTACCTTTCTGTTTTTTTCCTTTCTTTTCTTTTTCTTTTCTTTGCATTCCTATTCCTAACTTTAATTTTCAGTCTGGTTTCACTCATATCAACTCTATCACACATTGTTCTTTTGCATTGTAGGGACTACCCTTACGTTTGCATTTCACATTCCCCCATAATAACACCAACTCACTACGTCTACACTTACATGCTATATTTTCTTATAAATCATGAAACTGCCACTTTGCTTATTATTATACATTATGAATTCCCCATATCGCGAGTAAAGATGTTTGCACGTCAAATAGTCAAGCAACTGTTAACTTGCCGATTTTGTACGCCAAATTTCCATCAGGGTATGCATAAGCTTTTTTATAAAAACACTGAACACATCTGTTTTGAGTAGTTACTTTATAAGAGCCACTAAGCGTTCAGTGGCATAACCAGTCACAATAGTGCAATGTGTCAGAGCAATGCAAAAGCCTTAACTTTGTTGTTAAGCACATGGCCACTTGTTAACCAAGCAGGAAGGGAGCTACATAGAAGGAAGGAAAAGAACAAAAAATATTGCTAACAAAAAACAACAGGAAAGAGTAAAAAGAGAAGAGCTATTAAAAGAAAACATAGAACTTTACTCTTTGTGCTGCGAGTATTCAGCAAAATTGCGAATAATGAGAGCAAAATATGTTTAGCTACATGCTTGGTTCCTATTGCTCACAAATGTTACGTATACGCAGTGGCTATCACTAAAGAGGATGCACATTTTGTCAAAAGAAAGTTAAAGAGTTTTGACTTTGTGTATGAGTTTGTTTTGAGAGAGTGTACCAACTTTTTACGTGTGTAATTTCACTCAGAAATCAGCGCACCAATAGACATTTCAAATTTAGTTCAGCAACAAAACTCAAGGATAGCAGACGTTTAATTTGTCTAAGCGCTACGCTACAATAAAAAATTTGTGAAAATAAGTACATACTAAGTACATACATATATATTTTCAGTTGAACATCAATGAAAATATGCACATTCATTGAAGAAAATGGATTAAATTTGATTATTGAAAATAAAGTGAATCAACATTTTTAATATCGAGCGCTTCCGTTAAATAAATATTTAAGTACCAACAACATTAAAGAAGTCAAAGCAAAGTTAGAGCAGAAGAGCTTAAGTGGAAAGTGAAATCATTGTGAAAATTTATAAATACTAAAAACAAGAGTGTAGATACAAAAGCGAATAGTAAACAGTGAAAGGTGAATGAATGCAGCTGGATAATGAATGACGGTCTGTTGTGTTAGTATCATGTGTATAAAAAAGCATATACATATATATGTACGTGCGAAAATTTAATGCTGCTTCAAGCGCGTAACTAAGTAAATAAACATAACATGCTTTATTAAGAAAAAGCAGGCAAAATAAATAAATTTTCAAAGTTACACATTTGTGAACTGAATTTAAATACTCGCGGTCAAAATGTGACGGGCAATTTTTATTCTTTTTCTGTCATTGTAGGTTAGGTACGGTTCAACTGACCGGTCAATAAAGAGTTATATTCAAAAACAGTCTTTCAGAGTTGATAGAAATAACTTTTGGTGTGCCTCAGGGTAACCATCTGGTTCCATTACCTTTTACCCTCTCTATAAATGACTTACCAATGGTTATCTCGTATTCCCGTGTTCTAAAGTATGCAGATGATGTTAAACTATGCTATACATACTTGCCTTCTGACTCTTCCCGTTTGGATTAACTTCAGGCCGATTTGGACTCATTTCAATTATGGTCTACAGTAAATCTACTAGTTTTGAACTACTGCAAATATAAACTAATGACATTTCACAGAGTCAACCCAGTTTTAAAATCCTATATGCCAGATGGTGCTCCCTTGGAGTGTATATCTGTAGTATGTTTTGATGCGAAATTGAGCTTTAACATGCATATTTCATCTATTGTAAATAAGGCATCGGGTGTACTCGGATTTATTAAAAGGTGGGCTAAAGAATTTGATGATCCTTATTTAACCAAGACCCGTTGCACATCTTTGTTTGCCCCAATACTTGAGTATTGTTCCTGTATTTGGTCCCCGGGGTATAAAAATCATATAGATCGGATTGAATCGGTACAGAAGTAGTTTCTAATCTTCGCTTTACGCGGTCTTAACTGGGAATCAAATCAACATCTTCCACCTTATAGAAATATACTTGTTCTCATTAGTTTGCAAACTTTAGAGAATAGAAGAACATTAATCGGGGTAATGTTCCTTCATAAACTGATTATCGGTAAGATAGACTCCACTGACCTTGTAAGCAGCCTGAATTTTTCTGTTTCTCCTAGAACTAAAAGACCCTATGTTCGATTGCTGCTATCCGTAAGGAAATACTCTCACGTCTGGCATGATATTTTTAAAGATTTTTAAAGAAGATGTCAATTTTATTTCAATATTAATTTTAACTAATTTTTATTTTTGATTTGATTTATGTATTAATTAAAATTCATCTTAATTAATTTGATTGTTTATTATTTAAGTTTTTACTTTAAATTTTGTTTTTACGCTTATGTTTTCTTTCCTTGTTATATGTATTGTATCTTATATCCAGTAGTCGACCGCTTTGTGTCTGTGTTGACTTTAACAAACAAATAAATAAATAAATAAATTGAATGTGTCCACAGTGTTACCAGAATTTGTTCGACGACCAAATGGAAGCATCCCAATCAGGTGCCAGGGCTTATGTTATGGAATTACTCAATTAGCTTAATTATTGCCTCGAGATCTGGCAACTTTGTGACCCCTAAAAGCTGGAGCTTTGACCTAGCCGGCGCAAGACACGAACGCAGAATGTGCTCGATCATTTGTTCTTCCAGCTCGCACATCCTACTTTCTGTTACTGTCGCATGTGATGCCAGAAGGCAGTGTCCACTCACTTTGCTCATCGTGAGCATTAAGTTTTCTTTCTTCAGAGGTATGACTCACTTTGCAAGTCTAACATCGTAGGCTTTTCCTAACTGAATTGACGCTTGTCGATTTCACAGATAGTTGCTGATTGGAAACTCGGATAGCATTATCTTTAAAAGTAACCTAGCATGATTTTCTGAGGAAACGATACTGATAGCCGACTAACAGAGTACTTTCGATGAAACAAATGCGTAGTAGGAGAGGAGAGTAATTGTGCAACATTGTGTTTATCTGGTTACCCAGACTGTTATGTGGGACAATGTTCGCTTGTTTCTATCCTTCCAGATAAGGAATAATAAAGACAAATTTTAAACATGAGAGATAGCTGAGTTCCTATTCGATATGACTATCACGCCTGGAAATACGGTTTTCCTTCAGCCTTTCGATGGCCTCCACAAGCCCTGTTTTTTGTTTTGATGTGGCAGTCTGTAGGTTCGCCGTTTGGCTCAGTCAACAGCAATACCTACTAGCGGTTGAAAGCGCTCTCGCAATTCTTTGTGCCCGCAATAACGTTAACACCAAATACACAATTTAATGAAATTTGATGGAGATTTCACAGTTACCTACAGCTTACCAAAAGCAACAGCATGTTTGTGTTCGTTTACCAGTCATTTGATTTACTTGTTGAGGTCACTTATTTACGAGGGAGACACGATTCACCCTGGCCCATCTTCGTTCTGGATAATGTAACAGGTTAAGCTCTTAGTTGTGAAAACTGCCAGTTAGACTCCCGTTGGAAGAATTTGATTTCAATTTGTGAGTGGGCGTGCCCATTGAATGGGGCGAAGCAGTGTTAACACAACAACAGGTCACTTATTTACGGGTCTTCTAAATTCAGATATAAGATATAATTCTGTAGCTTATATTCGTTCGAGCTGGGAAGCAACCTCTACCGGCAGGGATAATGCGAACCAGTGTTCAATGACCTTACGAAACAATACGTTCCCTTCCTGTAAATCCGTCAGCACAGAGAAGGCTTCGTAAGTGCTTAGGCTGTCTGCTGCTCCTAAGAGCTTATTTGAAATTAATCAAAGTACGACATTGTGATGGACATCCTACGCTTACTTCATCTTCTTTTCACACAATCCATCATTCCATAGCCATACATTATGACAGTTATAATAAGGATGCAACTTTTGTTCTCCGAGAGAGAGCTGTCCTTCTTACTTGCATGTGTAGACCTGTAGTATTCCACGGTTGCGAATTTATATCTGTCGTCAGTGGCATGGAGCAGGCCACAGGTATTACACCGATCTCGAAGCAGGTGGAGGTGTGTTCCATAGCAATGGCTGCTTTTGCTTTGTCGTCGTCACGAAAATATTTGTCTAAATGCATTTTAAGTAAGAGTGGCCAGAAAAATACCAAAACCGATATAAGCGAAGTTTCGAATGACCACCACTGGGCTGTCTTCTGAGAAAAATTTATCCCTTTGGGTAGAAAATAAACGATAATTCTTCTACAGTTAAGTAAATTTGCAATGAGAGAAGTTGCAGGTGTCATCGTGGTACCGACTTTTCTTGTTTTTATTGTAGCCACAAAATGATTCCCCACCGAGCTGCTCCTTCAGAATTTGTGACGATGACGCAGAAGAAGACTCGATTTCTCACTTTCTCTAGCGTTGTTTAGAACAGCAGAAAAACTGGCTCACGTTTTAGGATAGCAAACCAGGACCCTGAAGATGGCAAAACATTAAAATGGGTTTGACTGAAAACAAGTTTTAAGAGATGGTCTAGTGTCTAATACTTTATTAGCTCTATTTACATACTAAAGTCCCATTTTGACCGTGAACGCATGAACATATATATTTTTCCATAGTTTCAAAGTGAAAATCAGGACATGTGTATTTAGCCCAAACATATTTTCAAACCATACTCAATAAATATTATTCACCAAAAGCGAAATAAAGTGAAAAATAAATGAGCTAAACAACAAAATACAAATTACTTCCAACAAAATAAAAAAACGGTGCTTCCTACGCAGCACAGCTGAAGTCCCAGCTCAAAACCAACATTCCTTATTTCATCGCTAAACAAAATGGCCGCCGAAGTAGTTGAACTAAATGTTGGTGGCGTTCACTATACCACCCTGCTAGACACATTGCTCCAGGAGAAATCTTCGCACTTACACGAGCTGTTCAGCAATATGGACACACTCGTGAAAGATAGCAAAGGACGCTACTTCCTCGATCGTGATGGTGTACTCTTCCGTTATATATTAGATTATTTGCGTGATAAGCAAATAAGCCTGCCAGAAGGCTTTCGCGAACGCCAACGTCTACAACGTGAAGCGGAATATTTCAAGTTAAGTGGTTTGTTACAATGCCTACGTAGTGGCAGTGATACACGTCCGCCTGGTTGCATTACAATCGGCTATCGTGGTAGTTTTCAATTTGGCAAAGATGGTTTAGCTGATGTGAAATTCCGTAAGCTATCACGTATTCTTGTATGTGGGCGCGTGGCGTTATGTCGTGAGATATTCGGTGATACGCTAAATGAATCACGTGATCCCGATCATGGTGGACCCGATCGTTATACATCACGTTTCTTCCTTAAGCATTGTTTTATTGAGCAAGCTTTTGATATGTTGCATGAACGTGGCTTCCGTTTGGCGGGTAGTTGTGGTTCGGGTACAGCGGGTTCGGTGGCGGAACCCAAGCCGGGTGTGGATACAGAAGAAAATCGATGGAATCATTATAATGAATTTGTATTTGTAAGGGAATAAGTTGGTGGGTATGTACGTAAGTGAAAATGATGCATACATTGCAAGTATTTTAGATATCAAATTGGACCACCAGTGCGTATGAGCAACAGTCGTTCTTAATTTTCCTTTGATTTAACCATTGATTAAGTGGTGTGAGGTTTGCAAGCCAACTACATAATTTTTCGTTTAGTATATTATAAAAATAATAAGTTTGGTAGATTAAAAAATAAAAATAATTAGAATAAACATGGTTTATATATGCTGTCTTCTTTTCTTAATGAATATATATTTTTTTTTTGTCAAATAATAGTTGGTAAATAGTTTTAATTGAAAGTTACATTTAATATGATTAATTATTGAATCTCAATTAATCAAAAATAATCAAAACTATTTCGAAAGTGTTCGAATTTGAGCAAACGATGTTTTTAACTACCTTTTTACAGCTGTAAAGGGTATATTAATTCATTAATAATTTGGCATTAAAGTAAAGATTGTAAATTAGACAAACCTGAAATTAATCAGCATTATATTGACTTAAATTAACTATAAATAAATTGCAATTAAATTTTTTTTTTTTTTTTTGACTGTTAAATATCAAGATTAACCAAAAATTGAATTGAAGTAATACTGCAATGAAATATGATTTATATTTATTTTTATACTCTGCTACTTTTAAAAATTTATCACATTTGCTGAATTTTAACATGACAGATTGCAAATAAAGTAATATTATACAAAAAAAAAAAAAAAATATCAAGATTATAAAGAACGATAATTTCCTAAACTCCGACTAATAATTTTACATTTTTTAAATTAGGATTGCTGCACAAATGTGATAACTTTCATTACTGATTAATCAAAATCCTTCATTCAGATTATTTTGAACATTTGCAGTACAAACAAAAAATTCATAAAAATCCTGAATCTTTTTTATTCAGGCTTAATTTGCATTATTTTTATTTTGAAAATACACCAGCTACTTGCAATTTTAAACAGCTTTTCCAATTATTAACAAGTACTGGTTATTTTTGAAATAACAACAGATTATTAAAGGAATATATGAGTTTCATTTTATTCAGGATGGAATATTTATTTTTTTGTTTATGATTTTAATCGGTTACTAGTCATGACTTTTAATAAACTTAATACACTTCGAGATCCATGGAAATTAAATAGTGTCTATAAAACCAAAGGCATAAGGATTAATAAGTTTTCACATAATAAGATTATTTTGATAAAATTAATATTAAACAATCGCTAGCTGAGAGGCAAAAATGAAAAATGAAAATTTATGATTTGCAATTTTTTCCGATTATATTAACTATTTTCAAATAGCAAACCGTCTTAAATAATTTCACAAATTTGTTTTTTTAACGAGACTAATAAAATTTAATATACATATTTCAGAATTATAAAATATAGAAAAAAATTTTTTTTCTGATTATTTTTTCAAGCGAAATGGGCCAGCCTAATCAACATTGAGAAGTTCGAAAGAGCCAATGCTTTTTTTAATTATCTGAATATTTTAGAATAAACTTTTATTGGGAAAAAGCCATGACCTTTTTAATTTCATTAGTAAGCAAAAAGCGGGAAAGTAGAGCAACATTTAGAGTTAACACTGAATAAGAATAAATTCTCCAGAACCTACCGGATCAATATCCGGCGAAGTACCACCAATCGGTAGAACTACCCAAAACCTGTTGGGGTCTCCATATCGCTACAAAAAGAAGAAAACAAATTAATAATTTCTTTAATTGTTTGATTTTTTATGACAAATAGCGGCCGCTCTTACCACACCGAAGATCCTGAGTTCACGCCCCGTGCAAAGCAACACCAAAATTTAAGAAATAAAAGAAAGTTTTTCTACGTAGGGTCGTCCGTCGGTACTGATTTGGTAAGCACTCTGAGGAGTTTACTTCTGCCAAGAATAGCTTCTCAGTAAAAACTCATCTCCTCGTAGATGCCGTTAGTGGTCGGCATAAACCATGTAGGTCCCGTCCGGCCAATTTATAGGATAAACTAAAAGGAGTACGACGCAAATTAGAAGAAAAGCTCGGCTTTATATCTCTTCCTAGATTATCGTGCCTTACATTTATTTATTTTATTTATAATTGTTTAATAAAAAATTTATTTAAAAAACTAATTAATACTCAAAGTTTTGATTTATTTATGACAAATACTCAAAATTTTTTTTTTAATTCAACGAATTACTAATCGGAAACTCAGGAAATTGAATAATCTTTAAAATTTTAATTTTTTATGGCAAGTAATCAAGACTAATTTTTTATCCAATTATTAGTGGAAACTGATCAAAACTTCCCTTTTTTTGTGACAAATAGCCACAAATTATCTTTTAAGGTTACTTGACAATTTTAAGTGAGCCGATTGACGATGTTTTGTACGAATCAACTATTATTTGAGAACTAAAAAATTTAGAAATCTTGATTATTTCGTAACGCAAATAAATATTATTTAATTCTATATAGAGAGGAAGAAAAAAATATGTTTAATATTAATTTGTTTGAAGGCCCCAAAATAATGACTATTTTTTTTTCATTAATTGTTATTAGTTGAGAACTAAAAAAATCTTATAATCTTCGAGATTAAACAAATTTTATAAATACTGTTTTTACTTTGCTTCATTATTTGGATTTGTAGCCGATTAAATGTTTATATATAAAATCATTTGATAGTTCAAATCAATAAAATTAGGTTAATTGACAATTTTTAGGTTAACCGATTATCTTTACGACGTTTTCAAAGAATCAACTCTTAGAGAACCAAAAACTAAGAGATCATCTAAGTTAAAATATGCAAAAAGAAGATTTTGAAACTTAGTGATTATTTTGATTATTTTGCAATGCAAATAATTCGCCTTTAATTCTTTATGGTTTATAGCGGCCACCGTGGTGTGATGGTAGCGTGCTCCGCCTTCCACACCGGATGCCCTGTGAACCCCGGGCAAAGCAACATCAAAATTTTAGAAATAAGGTTTTTCAATTAGAAGAAAATTTTTCTGAGCGGGGTCGCCCCTCGGCAGTGTTTGGCAAGCACTCCCAGTGTATTTCTGCCATGAAAATCTCTCAGTGAAAACTCATCTGCCTCGCAGATGCCGTTCGGAGTCGGCATAAAACAAGTAGGTCCGTCACGCCTATTTGTAGGAAAAATTAAAAAGGGGCACGAGCAAATCGGAAGAGAAGCTCGACCTAAAATCTCCTCGGAGGTTATCGCGCCTTACGTTTGTTTATTTATTATAATTTGAGAATCATTAAATGAAGTAATCTTCATATGTAGAAATATAAAAATTTTCAGAAAATTTGTTTGTTTCATTATCAAGGACCCACAAAAAAAATACATATTTAATTATTTGACTTATTTTACAATTATTTCATAATTTTAAAATACATGCATTTTAATCGGGAATCATTTAAATCAGGGACGGAAAATAATAATTATTTTTTTTCGGAGTCGAAAAGTCCGGGTCGAAAAATTGTCCTAGGTGAAAATGTTTTAGTTCTCAGATATCCCTATAGAAATATCATGTCGAACCATGCATCCTTTTTATTTTTCGAAATTTTCCATAAAATTCCACATATAAAAGTAAAATCTGAATTTTTATTACAAAAAAAAAAAAAAACAAAAAATACTCAAAATCTCTCGGACATTCATCAGTTTTAATTTCGTTTCAGCAGCCTCGCTTCACATTTTATGTAAATTTTTTCACACCGCTAATATCGGGTTAATTATTCAGCAAACATTACACGTCAAGTGAAATGAGTATGAATTTGTAAGTTTGTGATCAATAAAAAAAATGGCGAAAATATACATAAATATAAATATGCAGACATTCTTATAATCGGTATGCAAAACAAATATGTGAAAAATTGCTATGAATATTAAATTCATGAAGGATTATTGTCTTTCCACTAACTTAAGTCCTGCTTATTTCACACACGTACATATCAAAATGTATACATAATAAAACAGCCTTACAATATACATATGTACATATGTATATATTTACATGCCCATAAACAAAGGTAAAAATTTGTTGAGATAAGGATGCACGTGCTAAGATGGTTTTCCATTTCTTTTCTTATTACCGCCACATACAATGTATATATGTATGTACATTAGAGCGGTTCAAATTGTATGGATGTATTTTTTTCCATCAGGAGTATAGCAAAAACGTAATCTACAGATGATTCTAAGAAAAATTGCTATTGAAGAATTCATTTAATGTTTTTAATTTGCGTTTTGCATTATCTTCTTCCATATTTGTATGAAATTTTGGTTTCTTGCTTATTACTTGAAAATATAGGTATCAGAAGCTATGAAAATTTTTTGGCCAAACCCTACATTCGTACGGCAAAATATCTATTTTGCAAAAGTGGGGGACTCGAAATGGGACGTAGAGCTATGTTGTCTGCAACAATTTTTCTTAGAATCATCTTTAGATTACGTATTTGCTATACTCCTGATGAAAAAAAAATTTCATCCGCTCTAATGTACATATATAAGTACGTGATTATGTGTTGGTGTCAAATGTCATTTAGCCTCCAGAGACTTCTTGACCATCCTATGATCCATATTTGCTGACTTCTGAAGGTCAAAGTCGGTACACTGAAAGAAAAAGACTGGTAAAATCAACCGAAATTTCTGTCAATTTTTATCCATCGCAACAAGATGTTAAATCAACTGCGCACAAATCGTTGATTCGTGATTGACCGTTTTAGTAGTCAAATGAGCAAAAAAAGTTGTAAATAAATGTAAGGCGCGATAACCTCCAAAAGGATTTTAGGCCGAGCTTCTCTTCCAATTTGCATCGTGCTCCTCTTAATTTTCCCTACAAATTAGCCGGACGGGACCTGCATATTTTATGCCGACTCCGAACGGCATCTGTAAGGCAGATGTGTTTTCACTGAGAGCATTTCATGGCAGAAATACACTCGGAGCGCTTGCCAAACACTGCCGAGAATGTTCTTCTAATTGAAAAACCTTATTTCAAAAATTTTGATGTTGCTTTTCCCGGGGTGCGAGCCCAGGGCATACGGTGTGGCAGGCAGAGCACGCTACACATCGGTGGCACTTACTAACCGAACATCAATTGGGCTACATCAAATATGCTGGCACACATTAAACATTATACACATTATTATTTTGTTTTATTAAACGCACGTTCACCAAATTTTATATTTTATAATTTATTTAATTTATAGTTTTGTACTTCGCTTTGCAAATAGAAATGAAAATAGTAGTCACAAAACTGATTCTCATTTCTTTCAGTTGCAGCTCAGCTCATTTTCAATTTCTTCTCTCGTATGTAGTTGCCACACTTGATTGTTTCGAACAAAACTCGTAGTATAAATGTTTGACGTAACATTTTAAAAAGAGAACTTGTAAGTTATAGAAAAGTAAAGAACCAAATCGCAGGAAGGTAATTCACCACTGGAGTAACATTACATGTAATTCGGCAAGTTTAATTTTCGTAACACTTTAAGTTGAAACGATTCAAAAACAACTCAAACTTTTAGGTTGTCGGAAACATTAACATTAAAAAAGGGTTTTTTTTATTATCTCACTAAATTCGTTCGCGTGAGTGAAAATTCGTAAAAACTTGAGCAAACTACTTGAACAAATTACTAACTTTGGAAAAATCCTGTTCATTCAAACAAAACTTTTGCAACAAGAGGGCGCAATTTTGCATTTCGCTTGGACGATAAGTTGCAAAATTGTACCCGATAGATAGGTGTCCTGGTATTTCATAATTTTTGCACAACAAATTCAAAAAAGGTTTTTTTTGTTTTGTATTGATAACTGAAAAACTAGATTTTTGTTGTTTTCCCATTCTGTGTGTTTTTTCGATTTGATGGTTTCCTTATTTTGGTGTTTTTTATTAACAAGTGGCACCACCGTCATAAGTACAAAGTAGAGAGCGCAGTGAGCGTAAATTTCTCTTTGAAATTTGCTCATGTATTGACAGCTGATCGCTCTTGAAATAACCAGTGAGATCAGTTGTTTTAACAGAAAAATCAGTTAGGTTGACCAGGAATCTGTCAATTTTACAGAATTTTGTTAACTTAAGAGCGACAATTGAAGCGGAGCCGCGAATAACGTTTTAAAAGCCAATTTTTGCAAAACGTGTTTTTTTGCAGATTTCCGTTACTGTTACCCTCTTGCATCTCTAAAGCATCAAATAAGTTAAAATTACGTACTAAAGGGCAATTCGAAAGCAATTAGAAGATGTCAGTCCGTGGAAGAACGTTGTAAGTTACACGCAAAATTATACGATCGCAGGTAATTGATAAGTGTAACAGAGGTACAAACAGGAAATGTAATGTTGAAAATTGGAAAGATATTAAAAACAAAAAGTTAAGAAATAGTGGAAATGCACATAAAACCAGGAAAAATAAAAGTATCCCTCAAAAAAATGCTCCAGAACAAGTAATGTGGAAAAACGTTTTAAGTGCACTTGCTGTAATTTTTATTTTATTTATTGTTTATATTTAGGTTTGTGATTGTCGTTGCTATTTCAATTCCCAAAAATTTAGTGTTGGTCAAATGAAGGACTATTTTGTCAAATTCTGTGAAAAAATTATAATGGACAAACTATTTTTTTATCGTCTTTGATCGAATTGAGTGAGCCTCGAAGAAGAAGAGTTAAAAATGCATTTTTGTTTTGATGCCGAATTAACTTTCTGTATGAAATAAATAAACTGCAAGCATTCTACAATATACTTCTTATTTAAAAAACAAACCAATACATATTTTTTTTGCGATAGTAACATTTTAAATCCGTTCCTACAAACGGTATTGCTCAGTGGAACAACGTTTTAAAAGCCATCAGTACAGATGCTGTGCATAATGGAAAAACGTTTTAACTGCTGTCGACTCCGCTTCAATTTCTCTTCTGTGGAAATGACTAAACTAATTTGTTCGTTTGACAAAGAACTCGGTCGAATTAATCGTAATTCCATCAATTACACCGTTAAGTCAAGAACAACAGAACCGATTTGTTGATTTTACTAGCACCATTTCTTTCAGTGTATATACTCGTATACTCGCAAAATGAGATGGAAATTTAAAGAAATATAAGAAAATGATGAGAGTGAAATACATTTCATGCACACTTAAATAGTTAAAAAAAAAAAAAAAAATAAATAAATGTAAGGCGCGATAACCTCCGAAGAGATCTAAGGCCGAGCTTCTCTTCCAATTTGCGTCGTGCTCCTCTTGATTTTTCCCTACAAATTGGCCGGACGGGACCTACATGTTTTATGCCGACTCCGAACGGCATCTGCAAGGCAGATGAGTTTTCACTGAGAGCTTTTCATGGCAGAAATACAATCGGAGCGCTTGCCAGACACTGCCGAGGGGCGACCCCGCTTAGAAAAATTTTCTTCTAATTGAAAAATCTTATTTCTTAAATAGTTAGCCATGCATAAATTGTTATTAAAAAAATAAATGTAAGGCGCGATAACCTCCGAAGAGATCTAAGGCCGAGCTTACTTTCAATTTGCGTCGTACTCCTCTTGATTTTCCCTACATATTGGCCGGACGGGACCTACATGTTTTATGCCGACTCCGAACGGCATCTGAAAGGCAGGTGAGTTTTCACTG
This sequence comes from Eurosta solidaginis, assembly GCF_040869045.1. NCBI lineage: Eukaryota > Metazoa > Arthropoda > Insecta > Diptera > Tephritidae > Eurosta > Eurosta solidaginis. Next base: position 320,497,087 of record NC_090319.1, on the reverse strand, counting down.
AGAGCTTTTCATGGCAGAAATACACCCGGAGCGCTTGCCAAACACTGCCGAGGGGCGACCCCGCTTAGAAAAATTTTCTTCTAATTGAAAAATCTTATTTCTAAAATTTTGATGTTGCTTTGCCCGAGGTGTGAACCCAGGGCATACGGTGTGGTAGGCGGAGCACGCTACCATCACACCACGGTGGCCGCCAACAATTGTTATTGCTTTAGTTTTTATGGTAAATGTGTGAAATGTGAATAAAGAAATGCGTACTTGGGTATTTGTTTGGGTAAGCTTAGTAAAAAAAAATAAATTGGAAAATACGTATGTACATGCATACAGTTATGTACACATTTTTGTATTCTTCAACGCATAGCACTTAAAATAAATAACTAAGGAATGTGTACGCCAACATTAAAGCCAGCTTTGTAAGTACTTATCTACTTGAGCGCTTATGCTGGTAATTAACTCTGACAAGCCTTCCAAAGTACCGAGCACTAAATGCGAAAAGTGAACACTCGTGTACGTCATTTATTTTTTTATCTAAAGTGTAGAACTTTGTAAACCTTAAACAGTGTAAAGAAAAGGTCAGTTTTTTCTTAAATTGACAATATGAGTTACGGTTCATAGGTTTAAGTTGTGGGAATTTGATATTTTATTATAAAAGAAATTCTAAGAAATTCAATTTAGTTTAAAGATCTAAGACAAACTTTTCAATTGCAAAGTTCGTATAGCATGCTTCATCTTTTTATGAGTTTTAGAACACTAGCTAAAGGCCGCAGTACAATGAAAATTTTCATATATATGAGTTTAACACAAGCTTATGCATTCTAGTAACATCGCAACAATCAACCAAGATGTTGCGATTATAAATATGAAGGAACTTCAGGCTTGGCCTTGCCCATTCACATACAAAATTTCACGAAGCACTGTTTTAAATATTCTCCCTATACAACAAAAATACTTGCTAACATATTTTGTGTCGTATTCGATTGTTATATTACAGTTTTTAATTGCGAAAAATGTTAGAAAAGTTACCAACAAGTGGGAAAAGCTAGTTCACTTGCAAAATGTTAAAGCACCCTTAGCCAAAACAAACGTCAAATTCTCCTTCTTATGCTTTGCTTGCAACAAAATTTGAATTCTATATGAAAAACTGCTTATGTGACGGAGCTATAAGTTATTTTGATCTGCTCATATCAGCGTACTTTGAAACAAGTATTTCCAACGAGCCAGCAGAGCATATTTTTCAAGTACATACACAGCACGCACATCCCATTGATATCCTAAGTGCGACGTATTTTTTGCACCGTTGCCTGCAATATTGGTCTGTTGGTCAATTACCTGGTCAAACGGCGTGATACAGAATCAAACAGTAGTCATGACCTGGTCAAGTTACAATTCTTGAACAAACGATGGCGATTTCTTAGTTCTTTGCGATTTATTTATGTGCGTGGTGATTGAAAATACCCAATGTATTAGAAATGTAGTAAAATGTAGTAAACTTCTAAACAGCACGCTTATATTAACCCACACATGCATAGTAAATGCACTATGACCCAGTGAGCGTTCTAGCTTACCATTAAAACGTTATCGTTCAATGCCGAATCTGCGCAGTGAGTATATTTCCACAATTAATACTGTCTAGCTTACCGCTACATTATTATGATCAGATGACCTTTTTGTCACAAACTAATCGCACTAAACTGACCACGTGGAAGCTGCCCATGTAGTTTGCAAACTTCCCCCACAAATGACAACAGAAAGTTTTGAGCGTAAACGAAGGACTATCAGAAAAGCTTCTAATATCTTTGAGTTCTCCTACGCATATGAACTGCCAGAGAAACATTTCCGAAGAACCACAAACACGTTGTATTGCAGGGCTAACGTCATATGCGATTTAGGTGGTTCGAGTTATGAAGGCTAAACAGGAGTCCTTTTCGACAGTACATATGATCATGGCTTTCGGTATACCTTTAGTTAGAAATTCCTGTTTGCTAGAATTAAATATCCGGACAGAAAGTTGTCTGAGCCATTTAAGGTGAAATGACCTGAGAAGTAATTGACCGACAACAATAGCAAACAAAGAGCTGTGGTCAGTATAAGTGGCACCCTATAACAACACCCGAGTATACGAGTTTACATAACTCCGTTATATGAGCCATGGGCTTGCGAACATCGTGTAGTCAATCTTTCTCACTTACTTGGGCCTCATTACAGAGCATTTATTTGGGTAGCTAAGCTGATTTGAAAATTACTTGTATTAATTTAGGATAATACTGAGTCCCGGAACTTGTCAAACAGCGCTGTTAACGTCATGCAGATCACTTTTTTACAGTACCTTTACTTCTATACCAAGAGTGGTGGGATGTAGAGAATTTGTAGCTGCGCGATGCACCTGTTGAACAGTTAACAACAATATAATTTTCAGGGAAGTGGGTTCAAAATGCAGGCTCTCTTTCTAATTCGCATTTATCACATTTCACCTTTTTTGTGCTGTTTGATAAAGGGAGTAGCCGCTATTATACCTCTGCACCTAAAACTCCGCTGCGTGTAAAGCAACCCATTCCACTTCTATATCAGGTGGTATCACTTTCTAGCGATCAGCGCTGGCCTGTTGAGGTCGGACCTCATCCAAGAGGCCTTCATCGGCATCATCTGCCTACTGTACTTCCGAGTTGTCTGTTTGTTGTCGGTCTTTCTCCATGAAATGAATTGTGTCCTCTGAATATTTCCTTAGGAATTCCTTAAACTCCTAGTCGACTTAGTCCTAGTTCCTTGCAGATTGAGCACTGTATTGGCCGTATTGGTTCGGAAAATATATATTTTCCAAAGGGCTAAAAATTTAATTTGTGAAATTGAATAGTTAAAATATTTCTTAGCATATTTTTTTTGCTTTATAATTTCAGTTGGGTAACTTTAAAATAAATTGAGTATTGTTGCGATGCAGGAAAGTACTATGCTTTGCTGAGAGATCTTTATGTGGGTCAGCTGTTGCATACAGTAGAAAAATTGAACGCAAAATTACACATTGGGAAAAGCTTTTGCCGCAGTATAAATACAGTCTAACTTTTAATAATTTGTTATTTGGTCCATTTCTTCACAGCTAGAAGAAGTATCTAACTCGTGGATCGATTAATTGGTTCAACTATCGCATTCAACAAAAAGTTGAACCTTATGTTGAACAAGATTTTATAAGTTTTGCACAAATGCTTTTTCTTAATAATTTTCTGTGATGTTAACTTCAAATAAGTTGATATTACAGAGTTCGTTCGATTCTCTAAAAAGCAATGTTTGACTGAAAAATTAACTATATCGAACAAGTTTCGAAATCAAAAAAAGTTGAGCGCAAAACTGAATAAAGTAAAACCATTTTTAAAATTTGTATTCTACTATAATTACACTGGTTTACAGCCAAAATGCACCAGAGACGCCATTATGAAATTCCTATGTAAAATCACCCCCTGATTTCGAAAATCAAGGTTATTTTTAATCCTATGGGAACGTTTTTGAGATATTTAAGAATAACAGTTTTTTCCAAAAAAAAAAAAAAAAAAATTGTGTCCACTTAATCATATATATCTCAAGAAGGAATTGAGCAATTCCAAAACGGGTTGAAGCTTTTAAAAGGTAATAATAAAAGGTAAATTCTCTATAAACTGTGCATGCAACACTTTTTGCTAGGCCCTGCAGATTCATAGATAACGAACAATCATTACAGATTTTTTCCATTTTTTTTGTAAATATATAAAAAAAAATATGTATTTTGCGAGGAAGGATCTCGAAAACTTTTAATTTTTAGCAGATTTGCTTTTTTCTGTCCAAGCTCTGTTTAATTACAAAAAAATAAGCCGTCATTCAACAAAATCAACGCACTAATACAAAAGTTATAAGCATTCATGTAAATATTCCCATTTAATACTTAAGTACCCTACTGGTACATATGTTTAAGTGGACCCAATTTTTTTATTTTAGAAAAAACCGTTATTCGTAAATATCTCAAAAAGTTACCATAGAATTAAAAATAACTTTGATTTTCGAAATTAGGGGGTGATTTTACATAGGAATTTCATAATGGCGTCTCTGGTGCAGAAAAAAAATTGGAATTTGTGATCCAGTGTTATTGCAAATTTTATTTGTGAAAATCGAATCACACTTTTCTTTTCACTATGCTTAGATTTTCTGAGTCCTGAGCTTTATAAAGCGTAGTAGTAAGTGGAGTATTTAGCTTAGAGAACGTTTAGGTGGTTCAACTTTCGTTTTCAACAAAAAGTTGAACACCAAGTTGAACAATTCGAAAAACTTTAGATATATATATTTTTTTGCTAACACAATCATATATAACATGCATTGCATTAGTTCATATCGAATAAGGTTGTTCTTTTTTATCTTTTCTTTAAAAACAGGCTTGATAGGCCCTGACAACAATTGTGTAAGACTTGTGTCATGAGCGAACAAAGCTAAAAATGTAACTCAATATTTAGGTTTCTTAGTTTTAGTTTTGGTATAGACAGTGTAGCTCGGTATCACTTTTTTAAGAATATAGTAATTCGAGAAGTACTAGATAATGTTTCATATTTTAATAACTTTACTTTTCGGCAATGTTTTTGGTGCCAGAAAATATAATACTTAGAAGAGAGACCGTATGGATGGTTCAACTTTTCATTCAACAAAAAGTTGAACGTAAAATTGAAAGATTCGGAAAGTCCCTAAAATTCAGTCTTTCACTTTATGACCCCCACACATTTTAGCATACGGAATGACAAATCAGTTAAATGACAAATTAAAGTCGCGTCTGTAATCCACCACTCTCTTTTATTCAAGACTTAAACTGCACTTGCAAATGAAATTTATAGCGACTGTTTGCAAAAATACGTTGAATGGAAGCCAAAATTTGCTATAAACGAAATTAGAAATTCACAAATAATTGCATACTTATCATTCATGTATTTATATGTGACTATATGGAAACTCAAATTGAATGAAAAATATTAGGGCATTTCGCTAAGTCTTGCCCAGAATGCGCGGATTGCACAGATTGTAAAGTCACAACAGCAACATGCAAGCAAAAAAAAAATAATAATATGCAATTCGTAAAATTTTTAGTATACTCAAACCTACGTATTTTTTTGTGCAATGAATGGTAGGATAAAAAATCAACCCTGCTTCATCGCTGTTTCTCTATCACTCACGAAAATATTGTGCAATTGTTTTGATATTTTTTTTGTGTGCATTTTGTTATTTTTTGCGCCAATTTTTTGTGCCAATTTATACTGACGCTTTAACTTTTCAATGAGGTGTTCTCGTAGTCTTGCATATTTTATTGTAGAATATAAATAGTCCGTGAAATCCATGCATCTGGCCAGACAAAGCGAATCCCCCTATTATATATATAAGGATGAATACCTATAGCTAAATATGTATTCTGTTGATATATTAGAAGGATTAAATGAAGGTATTACAGTATTATTAGTACGGGTCTTCGCATTTAAACAAAAAAGAAAAACGAAAATTTAAATATATATATATAAAAAAAAAAACAACAAATACAAAACATTTATTTAAATAAAAGAAAGATGATTTTAAATATATTTAGTTCTGCGTGGCAGTATATAACTAAAAGTAATATGAAATGTAATATGAAGATTTTAATCTACACAAAATTTGCTGTTTGTAAAATAATTTTGCTTCAAAAATTAAATATAGAAATATGAAAAATTTGGAAAGTAGATAAATTTTATGAAAACCAACCCGCATACATACAATAACTGAATACTAAAATACAAATGATGTATAACTAAAAAAAAACTAGAAATAAGAAAAAATAAATCTACCACAAAAACAAACGCAACCAGCCATTATTTATTAAAAAAAAACATTCTCAAAAAACAAATATTTTATAAAAAAAATAAAACGAAAGTAAATGGCAAATACTATTTGTGACAATTTATGTACAATGATTAATGTAATGTATTGTTTTCCCGGAATAATTAAAAAGAAAATAAAACAACAACAACATTCACATTAATCAGAAACACAACAATATAACACAAACAGTAACGCATTGTAGCAAAAAAAAAAATGAAATAAAAATAAAAAAATATAAATAAGATGACAACATTGAGCTAATAAATGAGCAAAAAACTATTTGAGCGTATATTAGTACAAAAGCAAATATCCATTTGACACGTATGTATGTGTATGATATTGCTAAATAAATAATTACAATCTGCGCTGAATGAAAGTAAATAATAGAATATGATGATAGTAAACGAGAGTGAAGAACTTTGCAGATGGCAATACAGCAAAACGGGAAGCAATTAGGAAATGAAAGCGAAATTGATTTAGTTATTTGCGTGAAACATGTACTCGAATGTAATACATGTACAGTGTTGCGCAATAAAATGGTAGCCTAGAGCTTTTATCGTTGATAGTTTAGGAATATAAACCAGAAGACACTATCAAATGTCTACACTAGCGCGTTTCACGAACTATGAAGAAAAAGAAGTTGAAAATGTGACCATGGGTTCAAAACAAGAAAGTTAAAACATTTGTTCGGCACCCTGTAAAAACAACCCCATTGAGCTTTTCTTTACATTTTCTCTATGTGTTTCTCACTTTTTCACTTTCACTTTTTACTAAAAAGTGCGGTATTTATTTATATTAATTTTACTTTTAATCTTTGTTTACATTTACATCCACTTACTTTTACTTAAATTTTTATTTTTATACTCAGTTGAGCAGAGCTCACATAGTATATTAAGTTTGATTGGATAACGGTTGGTTGTACATATATAAAGGAATCGAGATAGATATAGACTTCCATATATCAAAATAATCAGGATCGAAAAAAAATTTGATTGAGCCATGTCCGTCCGTCCGTCCGTCCGTTAACACGACAACTTGAGTAAATTTTGAGGTATCTTGATGAAATTTGGTATGTAGGTTCCTGCGCACTCATCTCAGATCGCTATTTAAAATGAACAATATCGGACTATAACCACGCCCACTTTTTCGATATCGAAAATTTCGAAAAACCGAAAAAGTGCGATAATTCATTACAAAAGACCGATAAAGCGACGAAACTTGGTAGATAAGTTGAACTTATGACGCAAAATAGAAAATTAGTAAAATTTTGGACAATGGGCGTGGCACCGCCCACTTTTAAAAGAAGGTAATTTAAAACTTTTGCAAGCTGTAATTTGGCAGTCGTTGAAGATATCATGATGACATTTGGCAGGAACGTTACTCTTATTACTATATGTACGCTTAATAAAAATTAGCAAAATCGGAGAAGGACCACGCCCACTTTTAAAAAAAATTTTTTTTTAAAGTAAAATTTTAACAAAAAATTTAATATCTTTACAGTATATAAGTAAATTATGTCAAGATTCAACTCCAGTAATGATATGGTGCAACAAAATACAAAAATAAAAGAAAATTTAAAAATGGGCGTGGCTCCGCCCTTTTTCATTTAATTTGTCTAGGATACTTTTAACGCCATAAGTCGAACAAAAATTAACTAATCCTTTTGGTAGGGGCATAGATTTTATGGCGTTAACTGTTTTCTGTGAAAATGGGCGAAATCGGTTGATGTCACGCCCAGTTTTTATACACAGTCGTCCGTCTGTCCTTCCGCATGGCCGTTAACACGATAACTTGAGCAAAAATCGATATATCTTTACTAAACTCAGTTCACGTACTTATCTGAACTCACCTTATCTTGGTATGAAAATTGAACGAAATCCGACTATGACCACGCCCACTTTTTCGATATCGAAAATTACGACAAATGAAAAAAATGCCATAATTCTAAACCAAATACGAAAAAAGTGATGAAATATGGTAAGGTAATTGGATTGTTTTATTGACGCGAAATATAACTTTAGAAAAAACTTTATAAAATGGTTGTGACACCTACCATATTAAGTAGAAGAAAATGAAAAAGTTCTGCAGGGCGAAATAAAAAACCCTTAAAATCTTGGCAGGTATTACATATATAAATAAATTAGCGGTATCCAACAGATGATGTTCTGGGTCACCCTGGTCCACAAATTGGTCGATATCTGGAAAACGTCTTCGCATATACAACTACCACCACTCCCTTTTAAAACTCTCATTAATACCTTTAATTTGATACCCATATCGTACAAACAAAGTCTAGAGTCACCCCTGGTCCAGAAAGGCCAACTCCCTCTTAAAATACTCATTAGCTCCTTTCGTTTGATACCCATATTGCACAAACGAATTCTAGAGTCACCCCTGGTCCATCTTTATGGCGATATCTCGAAAAGGGGTCCACCTATAGAACTAAGCCCCACGCCCTTTTAAAATAATCATTAACACCTTTCATTTGATACCCATATCATACAAACAAATTCTAAAGTCACCCCTGGTCCACCTTTATGGCGATATCTCGAAAAGGCGAACACCTATAAAACGAAGGCCCACTCCCTTTTAAAAATACTCATTAACACCTTTCATTTGATACCCATATCGTACAAACAAAGTCTAGAGTCACCCCTGGTCCACCTTTATTGCGATACCTCGAAAATGCATCCACCTATAGAACTAAGGCCCACTCCCTCTTAAAATACTCATTAACTCCTTTCGTTTGATACCCATATTGCACAGACGAATTCTAGAGTCACCCCTGGCCAACCGTTATGGCGATATCTCGAAACGGCGTCCACCTATAGAACTAAGGCCCACTCCCTTTTAAAATACTCATTAACACCTTTCGTTTGATGCCCATATTGTGCAAACAAATTCTAGGGTCACCCCTGGTCCACCTTTATGGCGATATCTCGAAACGGCGTCCACCTATGGAACTAAGGATTACTCCCTTTTAAAATGCTCATTAACACTTTTCATTTGATACCCATATCGTACAAACGCATTCTAGAGTCACCCCTGGTCCATCTTTACGGCGATATCTCGAAAAGGCGTCCATCTATAGAACTTAGGTCCACGCCCTCTTAAAATACTCATTAATACCTTTCATTTGATACCCATATCGTACAAACGCATTCTAGAGTCAACCCTGATCCACCTTTATGGCTATATCCCTAAATGGCGTCCACCTATAGAACTATGGCCCACTCCCTCATAAAATACTCTTTAATGCCTTTCATTTGATACACATGTCATAAAAACACATTCCAGGGTTTCCCTCAGTTCATTTTCCTACATGGTTATTTTCCCTTATGTTGTCACCATAGCTCTCAACTGAGTATGTAATGTTCGGTTACACCCGAACTTAACCTTCCTTACTTGTTTACTCTGCTTTCAGTTGATGGAGGTGCAATACTTCTAAAAGTCAATCCTTGAGCAGTATTTAATAAAAAGCTTTACGAAATGTAACTATGATTTATGTGGTTTTTATAAGTCTTTCTTGTTCTTGCCTAAGTCGGTCTTCCCGATTGTCCGAGAAGTAAGTGGGAGTTGTATATAAAATGTCTAAAAATAAAATTTAGTTTGTTTGGAGAAGTTTCGAAATTTAAATGATATTTTATGGAGTTTCTCTTGAATTTTTAGTTATTTTTAAACATAAATTTCAAAGGGAAACTTTGGTTCTAGTTAATATGTGATAAAGTGAAAAGAATATTCATACAAAGTTTATTCAGATGTTTTTTTTTACTTCATTCGCATACAGCAGCTAACGAAAAAACTGTAGTGGCAATTTTTTTTTTTTTTTTTTTTTCAAAATTAGACTATAAGTTTTTATATTTTCTTAATCTTAATATAGAAAAAACACGTGTCACAACATTTTTGGGCGCGATGGACTCCTAAACTACTGAAACGATTTTGAATTTGTTTTGCACCACGCGTGTAGTTTAACCTAACTTGAGAGATAGGATAGGTTATATCTCAGTTTATTGTCGCAATGTTATTTTATTGCAAATTTTTTTATTTGTTTATACATAATAATACAATGATACGTATACGCAGTGGCACCCATATTTTCAGGTGGTGCGGATATACTTCCGTGTAATTGCTTGGTGTTTAATTAAACAACCTGCTTATCAATAAAAAATATTATAGCGAATGATATAAAGTATAGTCTATCACCAGGCCCGCCGAGAGGGTGGGGGAGGGGGGGGGGGTTCTGAGGGGCCCGCGATTTAGAGGTACTATGATATTTTTTTTAATTAAGGAGAGTCTTTAGTTGTGTAGAGGGTAATTTTCATACCCCTGGGTGACTAGGGTCTCGAGATATAGGCCAAAACGTGGGCCAGTGAATGCCTAGACAGCTTTTATACAATATGGATATCAAATGAAATCTGTTGATAAGTGCTTTAGTACAGAGTAATATATTATCCAGAGATAGACTGGGACTGGGATTAGGACTAGGACTGGGACTGAGACTCGGTGGGACTGGAATAAAATACATACCACCCTCTGGGACAGGCAATAAGGGATGCAGAAAAATGAGAAGAAATTGAGAGAAGAGAAAAGAGAGAAGGAGATTGAGAATGAGATAGAATGAGACGAAGATGGAGATAGATGAAGCGAAAAAGACGTAGGGAGGAGTGAATAAAAGGATTAGGAAAAAGTGAGGGGGGCAGAGTCATACGGAAAAAGCTTATTAAAATGTATGCAGATAGGCCAAATTTAGGCCGGACAACGTCTGCCGGGTCTTCTAGTTTTAAATAAAAATACACAGTATATTCGAAATAATTCAGAGAACTTCATATAAAAAGTTGGAAATCCGTAGGATTTTATCGAATTTTTGATTTTTTGTTTGTTAAAGGTTTTTCAAATTGGCTTGCACAGTTTCAGTTAAAAGATTTATAGATGTTTTTCTTAAAATATGGGAAAAAAAATATGTAATTTACGAAATTTTGAAAAGTTTGCCACTACTCTTTTATTTCTTCGCTACCCTCTCTTCCATGGCAAGTAAGCTATGTTGAACTTTCATTTAAATAAAGATAAATATGAAGTTAGAATCAGTTAGGTTTCATGGTTTAAAACTGTACTTCTATGCATTTCTAGGAATTGTTTGGTCACAGCAGTAAAAGTAAATAATGAAAACAACCAACAGGAATCCGCATTCATAACTAGAAAAAAAAATGGAAATTTAGCAAAAAAGCTCATAGAGCTTAGCGGCGCTTGTGTGTCTACAAAACAACAACTCCAAACTCCCATCTTCATATTCTGGTCTACAATAATACTTTCTATTTATGAAATATATTTAAGATTTTATGTATATTTAAACAAAAGTATGTATGTATCGCACACAAGCATAATGGTCACCTATTTCTCTAGAAATAAAGTGGTAATATTTTTATGTGTGCTTATGGCTAAGCCATGATAAAAATATTGCACGGTAAACTCGATGAGAGTGAAATGACGTTCACATAAAACTTTTGGTATTGATTTTGTTCTCATAACATGAAAATACCAAATTTTTTTTTTATTTTATTGCATTAAATATAAAGCACAAATAAAGCTTTAGACTTAATATTTTATTGGTGGGAAAGCCATCAAAACAGAAAGACGCAATCCTAAATCGGCCCTCACTCTGGAAAACTTTAATAACTTTGTGGAAGAGTAAAAGGGAGAGAGCTTTATATGTCGGCTGGTTAAATAACACATTATGTAACTTTTCGGCTGAACACGTCTACAAAACATCGACCGGAGAAGGGCCTGCCAAAGCTCGAAATTCAGAACTGCCACGGAATTTCTCCTTCTAGCATCTGAACACCTTCTACATAGCGAATTAAAATGTTCTGTTTAGGCAGGAAGCCTAACTCTTCCGCATCTGATTGCGACCCCTTAATGCAATGCGATTTAAGGCCGAACATGCTCTATGTTAAACAGCGTAAAAAGATGCTGAACAGATAATTCCGCAAAAATATTCCTTACCGATGAAATCCAGCAAACACGTGATTGATGCCACTGTACCTCCAAGATAGAGAAGGGAATTACTTTGTAAGCACTGTGATGAGATCCCGTCACATGCAACACTGACGTAAGATCCAGAAGCATAGAGTAGATGAGTTCCTGCAATAAATGTTTGCTTGCTTAACCCCGTTGTTAAAACCCCATTTTCGGACAACTTCGAGGAAGAAATTACACTTCGCAGGAGGACACGCATCACCCTGCCTCAACTTTGATCTTGATGTTAGTTCCCAGCGCATTTTGTAATCACATAACAGAAATCATCTATGCAGCTGTGATGAGGAGCCAACCCCTCTTACGTCAACTTCTGAACAGTTCAACTCTGTTGTAACTGTTAAGGCTCGAAAGCGGTGCATATTTATAGCGGCCGTAATCTAGCGGTAGAGTACCCTGTCAAAAATGTAGCAATGTAGAAGTTATTAGGTGGAAATTAAAAGACGGTGTAGTTGACCGTAACGTAATATAGCGGCAGGCAATAAATATTACGGCCGTCATAACGGTACAAACCATGATACAAAAAATGCAGGTAGTTCCATTTAATGTGACGTTAGCCACTTAACTTTTGCGAGGACAATGACAATTTCACCAAAAACAAGCTGCCAGATTGAAAAATGTTACGAATTTTTCTCATTTTGATGGACTTCGTACTAACGGATACGACTCAATTACTTTCATAGTTATTTTAAATAAAAAAGAAAAAAATGCGTTGGAAATATTTATTTTTGTAAGTTTGTAATAAGTTTATCGAGCTCCCGAAAATTGATTTTGTGGAAGAAACATTGATCGAAGTATACAAAGCAAGGGAATATAGACTTCTTGAGTGTCCGTACGTTAGCTCAGAACATGCTGACAAAACATACACGTTTGTCAATTGATTGCCCAAAGGAGGTCCTTGTAAACCGAATCCACAATTTCTAAAGAGTTTAGCATACTTAAACGCAGTTTTTAGGAAATTTAGTGGTGATAAATTGGCTACAAGTCCACATGCCCTGTAGCTCTGCAGGTTACTATTAGCTATGAGAGTTCTTTATCCCGTTGTACCAGGGGTCACCTTGGGACAAGCCCCACCTATACACATTCTGTGCCCTTTTAGCATTGACATGGATGTGGTGTACCACAAACATAACAAATTAAACACCTAGTACTCACTGCAGACTTTGAAGGTACACTTTTTCTCAACATGCCTTGAGAAATATCCACAGTAGAGGCATGATAATAGAGCCATGCTAGAACAGCAGGATTTTTCGTGTATTTTTTCTGTCTACGGGTCAAGCTACCATAAAGATGAGAGTCATTAACCAATGTATGTGTCATTATCCACCATTTTTCAATAAAATTGCATGTTTTACTGATTCTCAATAGATATGTATGCACATAAATCGTGCTAAAGCATATTATTATTGTCTCAGAGGACCATTGCATTTTCATCTGAAATTTCCATCCCGAAAAACCACAATTTCGCCTTAAACAGTAACGCTGTGACAACGTTTCTAGCAAAACAAAGAACATTATGAAACTTGAAAAATCCCCAAATACGTCAAAAAATTTTGAGTGCAACTACATTCTTTTTTATACCATGGTACAAACTCGTTCATCAACGTTTTTTCCCACCGCAATACTTAAAGCGGTGAGCGATTTGTCAAATATTTGAAATAATTTCAAAAAGGAAAATAATTTCGGCTTTTTAATTTTCTTTAAAATGATAACAAAAATTAAAACAATAAAAAAAATATGGAAAATCATCAAAAACGTGCAAAATGAGCAAAAAAAGTTTGTCATAAATCCTTTATAACGGCGGGGTAAGTTTACAATATAGCGGTACCGCTGATGACAGTGAATAATATAGGCCGATATTTAAAATAAATAAATGAAAGGCACGATAACCTCCGAAGAGATTTTAGTCCGAGATTGTCTTCCAATTTGCGTCGAGCTCCTTTTAATTTTTCCTACAAATTGGCGGCACGGGACCTACTTGTTATAATATTTTTTATTGATAAGCACGTTGTTTAATTAAATACCAACCAATTACACGGAAGTATATCCGCACCCCTGAAATTTTGAGTGCCGGTGCGTATACGTAACATTTTTCTATTACGTATAAGCAAATAAAATAATTTGCAATAAAATAATATTGCGACTATAAAGGAAAACCTATATTCCAAGTTAGATCAAACTACACACGGGGTGCAAAACAAATTCAAAATCGGTTCAGAAGTTTAGGAGTCCATCGCGGCCAAAGATTTATTAACTATGCCACGAATTATTAATGTGGCTGAACATGGGTAATTTATGAAAAGTAACGACACCAAGGAATCGTGCACTTTCGTAAACCTATGAACATACGAAACCTAAACAATTCAAAATGCACCGTTTAACGTCAAACACTCGACTAGTAAATAGATTCAGTTAAAAATCTCATATATATTGGAGAGGCCATAGCGAAATTTACTCATAAAGCATTCCATCTCAATTTAAAAATTTGCGGAATCGTTTTATATTTGGAATTTCGGACCTCGTAATGTAGTATAAAACGAACGTGTTTTGAATGCTCTAAATTAACAGCTTATCCAGAACACTTCCATGAAGACTTAAACCTAAAAGAGCTTTCCGAAATTTCAAAATAAAAAAAAATAATTCCTGTGTAGCAGGACCGCATTAAAGCTAAACTTTTTTGTCAAAGTCAACGCGAGAATATAAAGCTCTAAGGCAATAAGCCATTTTATTTTATTTTTTATTTTTGTCAGTTAATTGCTTGTGCTGAGTAGCGTATCACCACATGTCGAATGCCAGTTCAAAATCATCCTATCTCAAAATATTTTTCAAAAAATTCCCATTTCGAGATTTGTCACAATAACGTCCTATATCAGAAAAAAGTTGAAGAACGCCTTATCTCAGAATGCTTTTCATTAACTCCCTCTAATGTCAAAATGCAGATAGGGAGTTTTTAAAAAAAAAAATTTTGAGGTAGTGTATTTTTGAATAAAATTCTGACGTACGGCATTCTTCGAACACATTCTGAATGAGTGACTAAACCAACATAACTGTTTATCAATTCACGAAATATTTTGTAGAGAAGTTCCGGAAACTAAAACTTACAAATTTATTATCACTACTGATATACTACTAAAGGAACTTTTCTACTTCAATTTTCGCTGAAGGGGATTGAAATATTCCCCGTTTTGCTTACTTCGTGAAAGCAACCTGAAAAGATTTTTAAAGTTGGGAGTGTCAAAGCTCTGTCATCATTGGAGAACATACCTCTAGTAATTGAATCATGGTGAAGAACTTTTTTTCGTTTTAAATTTTTTCTTCGCACATTTTGTTTTGTTTTGACAGTTGCTAAATTGTTATTCAAAATTGAAAAATTAAACTACAGTTTTGAGCCGTAATTGTTTGACATTTTGTGTAAAAATACTACACCAGTTTGCAAATACAATGCTAGACCATTTGCACAAAATCCTAAACTTCCCTATTATTAAAGAGAGAAATATTTCGAAGCTTACATTACGAGTAAGCAGAACACAAAGACTAACTTTAAAGAATGTCATTTGCTGTCGCATTGTAGATTTTAGCTACAAATTGTTTGTTTGTTTCAATTTCCGTTCATGATGTTCATTGTTGAATTAAATAGAAATTCAGAGAAGGACACATATACATATACTTAGGATTGTATGTATGATGTTAGCAAACCAATCAATCATTGTCTTCCGCTTGCTTTACTCATCAATATCTAACCAAAAATGGCTTGTCACTTTAAGCCTTTGTGTGAGTGACAATTTTTTAGTTTCCAATTGAATGCGCATTAATTGAAAATTGTGTTAGTTAAGGAAGTAATAAAAAGGGATTACGAAGAATTTTAATACACTTCAAGAAGCTTAAGGCGGTGAACGATAACGCTGGTCAATTTAGAAAATAAAATGTTTCATAATGTTTTGAAGTTGATTGTAAATATAAAGGAGTGGTTGGAAGTTTTAAGTGCACTAAATTCAAGCACAGTCAAAAAATATTTTTTTTCAAAAACTAGGAGTAATTTTTTGCCAAAGGAATTATTTTCTCATATCATTCTAAAAATAAAGAAACCTGTCTTGATGTATATTGGCGTTGTACCATCATCAGTGTTAATTATCGTTTTGATCTGTTGTGGTCGTTTGTCTTGTATTTATAGTTCGTGGGTATATGAGCAGCTATTGTCAAAATTGATGTTTGTACATGCCTATGAGCTGTGTGTTCATTCAGAACAGAGGGTGATTTTTACTGATCAATTTGTGTGGCTGACTAAAGCAGGTAGAAGTCACTTATTTTAGTCGCTTGACCTTCTTTGTTTGTGTTTTGCTTTGGTGCGTCTATTGTTTTGTGTTTATTTGTTGTTTTGCATTTGTTTGCTCTACCTGTGTGATTACTTCGTTTCGCGTAAACAATTTTTAAAGGTTCAAATATTGTGTCAAAGATTGTGTTTGTCTTTTCGTTTATTATTCTACCGTCGAATGTTTCCTGTTTGCGTTAGATTTCCATATATTCGAGTAGACGGCGTTTTGTTTGTATGTGAAGGACCTTGAAGGTTTTATTAATGTTTGCTAGAGAACATTCATTTTCGACCATCTGATTCGCGAAATTGGACTGTGCTATGATGTTTATTGTCATAGCGCTTGAACTCGAATCGAACCACGAATCCTTTATCAGTACGTTTTTTTCTTTATTTATTTTAGCTCTTCAGTGTCTAACAATTATCACCGTATTGGGAAATATCTGATGTTTTCCTGATGATTTTTTACTGGTTCGTCCCACTGAACTGTGAAATGAGTGCACTCATATATTCTGTGCATACCTACTTCTCTTTATTCAGCTCTACCATGGTAGTACAATTTCTCAATTCCGTGTTTACCGCGCAGTAGTTTTCTAACAACGAGTTAAAATAAAACTAAATATCATCAGTTGCGTTGTGCCGCCTTATAGTCACGCCTGTGAACTGTGTCACGTCATAGGCAAAAGTGAGTACATGTGATATTTTGCTCACCAACAATGCGGCATCAACTCGCTTCGTTCCATACTTACAAAAAACAAATCAAATTTTCTACTTATCTGCTCTCTATATGAAAGATTAGGCTTTACAAAAAGCCGATTGCGTATGTGTGCAGTTAACTTGCCAGGCCATGTTACGTAACTGCCTGGTGCGGGAGAGGAGGAGTGGCGGAGTGGCATGGTAGTAGCCCGGCTGAGGTTCGTCGGCTTTGAGGTGCGGTTCTTGCCACTTCTTCTTCCCCAACAGTTACATAGCAAAATTGAGTTCATGCCTGAGGGAAAGTATATAAACAAACTAAAGAAAAAAAAAATATAGGAAAGCGGGAGAAAGCCTGTCCGAGTCAGGTGGAGCCTTCCCACCCCTCCTGTTCACGAGATGTGAACAGCCTTTGGACTCTACTATGGCTCCGCTTCCCGAGTAGAGTTCCCTTGAACCTGACTAATGTCCGTCTTTAGGTACCTACGTATCTTCCATATTTCCCCTCAACTACACCATCTTACCATCAGTTGCCGCAAGGGCAACACCTACACCAACAAAGAAATTGCCTTTAGCCAGACATGTTGTTGCTGAAATTACCTATGTATGAAAAATAATACTCTTCAACCCATATAACACAATATAAAGACGCTGATTCCAAGGAATTCCAACTTCAAATTAATAAACAATATTTATTAAAATAATTTATAAATGACTCCTTACAGCTAATCAAAAATTATAACTCCTGTTTTATTACTTCTTCCCTAATCCAAATATCACTTTTAATTTTTGTTTGAAAGGAAAATTTACAAAGGAATATTAATAATTATTATTACAAAGAAACATTAAAAATTCAACAACGGCCTAATGTCTATCTAATCATTTATGCACAAGCACACGTATAAACATATGTAAAAATGCACGTACGTGTGTGCTCTCACTCTCAAAAATATGTCAACAGAAATATCTGTGTAGGAATATGTGCCCCCACTCAGAGAACCACTCTACATAAATAAAGGTATGTGCATATGTTTTCTTCAAAAAAAAAAACTTACCTCGCTTATCCGTATGATTTTGGTACCAAAAACAACACCCAAGCTGGAAGTAAATAAAGAAAACAAACAACATATGTAGCTCAATGAGTTATCCCTGATACTGTTACGGGCTTTGGCCGCTTGACCATGGTCAAGGCTAATTATTAGGAGCTAATGTCTTTTGATGTTAGTTTAACGCGGCGGTTCGGTGCATGTGCATTATTTCATGCATATGCAAAAAAATTATGTGTTTAGTGAAAATTAAATATAAATTAAATTAAATATAAAAATTAAAAAATTAACAAAACTAAACAGGGTCGCGGCGCGTAAGGCAAAAAGTGCAAGTGAAGGATTTAATTTTGAGAGTGGCAGCATACACCCTACTGGTGATGCATATGCCTGTGTACGTGTAGGCCCGAATGCAAAAAAAAAATGTAAAAAAAACTTAGAGGTAAGGAAAATATTCAGAATATAAGGAAATCCGTAATTCCGTAAACTTATGCCAATTAAATAATAAAATTGATTTCATAACTAAGCAAAGCAAAGATAATAATTAAATCCAAAATAAAAAAAAATTCAAATTAAAAATTATTATAAACTTTTCGACTAAAAAAAATTTTCGGGTGGTGTACCCTAATATTATAAAAAGTGTAAAATAAAAAATAAGATTTCAAGTTGGTGAGCGCGCTTCCAGTGAGCCGCGCTTTACTGCTCTCTCTCTCTCCTTTTATCAGTGCTGTGATCGTGGTATTTTTGTGTTTTGAGTTGGCGTGTGGATGTGTGGTGAGCAAATGTTGATGAGTGCTGTTTGTGTAGCGGTGCTTGCTTTAAACAAATGTTGCCAAGTGCGTGGGGTGGTTGCGCCACTAAATGTTTAGCAACACGTTGTATGTTGCTGCGGTTGCGTACAATGGTATTTCTGCTGCTATCTACATCAGGCTGACCTCGGTTGCGAAGTCGGTGTTAACTAGGTTCTGTTACCTTTTTGTGTGGTGGTTTGATGTTGCGTGTCCTGTCTTTGATGTTCGGGTTTGGTCTTATTTTCTTGTTGGTGTGATGTTGGTGACTTTTTGATTATGTTGTGTGTGCGTGTTTGTGTATGTGTTTGCGAAATTCTGGCGCTAATTCGTTCGGATGCTTTTGGCCAATATAGCCTCGTTGGCTGCCCTTTTGGTCAGAACCCAATCCCTTAATTTGATAATTGACCCCTTTTTTATGTGTGGTTGGTGTTTGTTGTTGTTTTGCGTGTTTTCTTTGACCAAATAACTTGTATCTTTTTGTATGTTTTTCCGTGTGATTTTGTGTAAATTTTATGTGAAAAGAACTCGCGGCCTTCGGCTGGCTTCGTGCGCTGTAACAAGAAAACGTATATATTATTTTAAATATTTTTATTTTTAAGAATTTTTGCTTAAACATTTTTTTTTTGTATTTAAAATTAAAGTTAGTTATTTCGTTTTTCCTCTTCCAAATTTAAAAAGACTTAACAAAAACTATTTCAATTATCTCCGATATTTTCTTCCTCTTCTTCTTTTAATCTACCTTTTTGTTTGCATATGTGCTCGTGTACTTATATATGTATATACATATGTACATGTAAGTGCACTTATGCATATGTATTTTAATATTTATGAATTATAAATTCACACCAAATTTGATCGAATAAAAATCCAATAAAATAAAAGTTCACAACAAATATTTCGACGGGAATACAATGAAAAATATTGTTCACAACGAAAACGTTCAAAATTTCAAAGGGAATTTTGGGTCAAAAATGTTTAGCTTGAATTTATGAAAGACTCTACCCTCGTAAAGTGGACTTTAGGTTGATCCGATCTAACGATTCGAAACTATTTTGAACTCAATAAATTTTTTTTTTTTTTATAAAAAAACTTCTCAAAAAAAAAAAAATGGTTCACTAACGACTCTCCTGTTTCACAAAATTTACCAAAAAAAAAATGTCCATTTCAAACAAAATTATTTAAACCAAGGTTCAAAAAAAAAAGATGTTCTAATAAAAGAAAAAAGGTGTAAAAAAATCGCGGGTAAAAAAACACAAAGGTTTCTCAAAAAAAAAAGGAATTTCAAATCTCACACTTTGGCTTACCTGTGACTTTGTTGCTTTCTTGAGGGGATTTTTCCACGCCCAGTGGTGGCGGTACTCCTTACTCGGCGGTGCACCTAGGGAGGATCCCTTGGTATCCAGGTTCACTTTTATTTTATTCGAGGAGCCAACCCCTCTTACGTCAACTTCTGAACAGTTCAACTCTGTTGTAACTGTTAAGGCTCGAAAGCGGTGCATATTTATAGCGGCCGTAATCTAGCGGTAGAGTACCCTGTCAAAAATGTAGCAATGTAGAAGTTATTAGGTGGAAATTAAAAGACGGTGTAGTTGACCGTAACGTAATATAGCGGCAGGCAATAAATATTACGGCCGTCATAACGGTACAAACCATGATACAAAAAATGCAGGTAGTTCCATTTAATGTGACGTTAGCCACTTAACTTTTGCGAGGACAATGACAATTTCACCAAAAACAAGCTGCCAGATTGAAAAATGTTACGAATTTTTCTCATTTTGATGGACTTCGTACTAACGGATACGACTCAATTACTTTCATAGTTATTTTAAATAAAAAAGAAAAAAATGCGTTGGAAATATTTATTTTTGTAAGTTTGTAATAAGTTTATCGAGCTCCCGAAAATTGATTTTGTGGAAGAAACATTGATCGAAGTATACAAAGCAAGGGAATATAGACTTCTTGAGTGTCCGTACGTTAGCTCAGAACATGCTGACAAAACATACACGTTTGTCAATTGATTGCCCAAAGGAGGTCCTTGTAAACCGAATCCACAATTTCTAAAGAGTTTAGCATACTTAAACGCAGTTTTTAGGAAATTTAGTGGTGATAAATTGGCTACAAGTCCACATGCCCTGTAGCTCTGCAGGTTACTATTAGCTATGAGAGTTCTTTATCCCGTTGTACCAGGGGTCACCTTGGGACAAGCCCCACCTATACACATTCTGTGCCCTTTTAGCATTGACATGGATGTGGTGTACCACAAACATAACAAATTAAACACCTAGTACTCACTGCAGACTTTGAAGGTACACTTTTTCTCAACATGCCTTGAGAAATATCCACAGTAGAGGCATGATAATAGAGCCATGCTAGAACAGCAGGATTTTTCGTGTATTTTTTCTGTCTACGGGTCAAGCTACCATAAAGATGAGAGTCATTAACCAATGTATGTGTCATTATCCACCATTTTTCAATAAAATTGCATGTTTTACTGATTCTCAATAGATATGTATGCACATAAATCGTGCTAAAGCATATTATTATTGTCTCAGAGGACCATTGCATTTTCATCTGAAATTTCCATCCCGAAAAACCACAATTTCGCCTTAAACAGTAACGCTGTGACAACGTTTCTAGCAAAACAAAGAACATTATGAAACTTGAAAAATCCCCAAATACGTCAAAAAATTTTGAGTGCAACTACATTCTTTTTTATACCATGGTACAAACTCGTTCATCAACGTTTTTTCCCACCGCAATACTTAAAGCGGTGAGCGATTTGTCAAATATTTGAAATAATTTCAAAAAGGAAAATAATTTCGGCTTTTTAATTTTCTTTAAAATGATAACAAAAATTAAAACAATAAAAAAAATATGGAAAATCATCAAAAACGTGCAAAATGAGCAAAAAAAGTTTGTCATAAATCCTTTATAACGGCGGGGTAAGTTTACAATATAGCGGTACCGCTGATGACAGTGAATAATATAGGCCGATATTTAAAATAAATAAATGAAAGGCACGATAACCTCCGAAGAGATTTTAGTCCGAGATTGTCTTCCAATTTGCGTCGAGCTCCTTTTAATTTTTCCTACAAATTGGCGGCACGGGACCTACTTGTTATAATATTTTTTATTGATAAGCACGTTGTTTAATTAAATACCAACCAATTACACGGAAGTATATCCGCACCCCTGAAATTTTGAGTGCCGGTGCGTATACGTAACATTTTTCTATTACGTATAAGCAAATAAAATAATTTGCAATAAAATAATATTGCGACTATAAAGGAAAACCTATATTCCAAGTTAGATCAAACTACACACGGGGTGCAAAACAAATTCAAAATCGGTTCAGAAGTTTAGGAGTCCATCGCGGCCAAAGATTTATTAACTATGCCACGAATTATTAATGTGGCTGAACATGGGTAATTTATGAAAAGTAACGACACCAAGGAATCGTGCACTTTCGTAAACCTATGAACATACGAAACCTAAACAATTCAAAATGCACCGTTTAACGTCAAACACTCGACTAGTAAATAGATTCAGTTAAAAATCTCATATATATTGGAGAGGCCATAGCGAAATTTACTCATAAAGCATTCCATCTCAATTTAAAAATTTGCGGAATCGTTTTATATTTGGAATTTCGGACCTCGTAATGTAGTATAAAACGAACGTGTTTTGAATGCTCTAAATTAACAGCTTATCCAGAACACTTCCATGAAGACTTAAACCTAAAAGAGCTTTCCGAAATTTCAAAATAAAAAAAAATAATTCCTGTGTAGCAGGACCGCATTAAAGCTAAACTTTTTTGTCAAAGTCAACGCGAGAATATAAAGCTCTAAGGCAATAAGCCATTTTATTTTATTTTTTATTTTTGTCAGTTAATTGCTTGTGCTGAGTAGCGTATCACCACATGTCGAATGCCAGTTCAAAATCATCCTATCTCAAAATATTTTTCAAAAAATTCCCATTTCGAGATTTGTCACAATAACGTCCTATATCAGAAAAAAGTTGAAGAACGCCTTATCTCAGAATGCTTTTCATTAACTCCCTCTAATGTCAAAATGCAGATAGGGAGTTTTTAAAAAAAAAAATTTTGAGGTAGTGTATTTTTGAATAAAATTCTGACGTACGGCATTCTTCGAACACATTCTGAATGAGTGACTAAACCAACATAACTGTTTATCAATTCACGAAATATTTTGTAGAGAAGTTCCGGAAACTAAAACTTACAAATTTATTATCACTACTGATATACTACTAAAGGAACTTTTCTACTTCAATTTTCGCTGAAGGGGATTGAAATATTCCCCGTTTTGCTTACTTCGTGAAAGCAACCTGAAAAGATTTTTAAAGTTGGGAGTGTCAAAGCTCTGTCATCATTGGAGAACATACCTCTAGTAATTGAATCATGGTGAAGAACTTTTTTTCGTTTTAAATTTTTTCTTCGCACATTTTGTTTTGTTTTGACAGTTGCTAAATTGTTATTCAAAATTGAAAAATTAAACTACAGTTTTGAGCCGTAATTGTTTGACATTTTGTGTAAAAATACTACACCAGTTTGCAAATACAATGCTAGACCATTTGCACAAAATCCTAAACTTCCCTATTATTAAAGAGAGAAATATTTCGAAGCTTACATTACGAGTAAGCAGAACACAAAGACTAACTTTAAAGAATGTCATTTGCTGTCGCATTGTAGATTTTAGCTACAAATTGTTTGTTTGTTTCAATTTCCGTTCATGATGTTCATTGTTGAATTAAATAGAAATTCAGAGAAGGACACATATACATATACTTAGGATTGTATGTATGATGTTAGCAAACCAATCAATCATTGTCTTCCGCTTGCTTTACTCATCAATATCTAACCAAAAATGGCTTGTCACTTTAAGCCTTTGTGTGAGTGACAATTTTTTAGTTTCCAATTGAATGCGCATTAATTGAAAATTGTGTTAGTTAAGGAAGTAATAAAAAGGGATTACGAAGAATTTTAATACACTTCAAGAAGCTTAAGGCGGTGAACGATAACGCTGGTCAATTTAGAAAATAAAATGTTTCATAATGTTTTGAAGTTGATTGTAAATATAAAGGAGTGGTTGGAAGTTTTAAGTGCACTAAATTCAAGCACAGTCAAAAAATATTTTTTTTCAAAAACTAGGAGTAATTTTTTGCCAAAGGAATTATTTTCTCATATCATTCTAAAAATAAAGAAACCTGTCTTGATGTATATTGGCGTTGTACCATCATCAGTGTTAATTATCGTTTTGATCTGTTGTGGTCGTTTGTCTTGTATTTATAGTTCGTGGGTATATGAGCAGCTATTGTCAAAATTGATGTTTGTACATGCCTATGAGCTGTGTGTTCATTCAGAACAGAGGGTGATTTTTACTGATCAATTTGTGTGGCTGACTAAAGCAGGTAGAAGTCACTTATTTTAGTCGCTTGACCTTCTTTGTTTGTGTTTTGCTTTGGTGCGTCTATTGTTTTGTGTTTATTTGTTGTTTTGCATTTGTTTGCTCTACCTGTGTGATTACTTCGTTTCGCGTAAACAATTTTTAAAGGTTCAAATATTGTGTCAAAGATTGTGTTTGTCTTTTCGTTTATTATTCTACCGTCGAATGTTTCCTGTTTGCGTTAGATTTCCATATATTCGAGTAGACGGCGTTTTGTTTGTATGTGAAGGACCTTGAAGGTTTTATTAATGTTTGCTAGAGAACATTCATTTTCGACCATCTGATTCGCGAAATTGGACTGTGCTATGATGTTTATTGTCATAGCGCTTGAACTCGAATCGAACCACGAATCCTTTATCAGTACGTTTTTTTCTTTATTTATTTTAGCTCTTCAGTGTCTAACAATTATCACCGTATTGGGAAATATCTGATGTTTTCCTGATGATTTTTTACTGGTTCGTCCCACTGAACTGTGAAATGAGTGCACTCATATATTCTGTGCATACCTACTTCTCTTTATTCAGCTCTACCATGGTAGTACAATTTCTCAATTCCGTGTTTACCGCGCAGTAGTTTTCTAACAACGAGTTAAAATAAAACTAAATATCATCAGTTGCGTTGTGCCGCCTTATAGTCACGCCTGTGAACTGTGTCACGTCATAGGCAAAAGTGAGTACATGTGATATTTTGCTCACCAACAATGCGGCATCAACTCGCTTCGTTCCATACTTACAAAAAACAAATCAAATTTTCTACTTATCTGCTCTCTATATGAAAGATTAGGCTTTACAAAAAGCCGATTGCGTATGTGTGCAGTTAACTTGCCAGGCCATGTTACGTAACTGCCTGGTGCGGGAGAGGAGGAGTGGCGGAGTGGCATGGTAGTAGCCCGGCTGAGGTTCGTCGGCTTTGAGGTGCGGTTCTTGCCACTTCTTCTTCCCCAACAGTTACATAGCAAAATTGAGTTCATGCCTGAGGGAAAGTATATAAACAAACTAAAGAAAAAAAAAATATAGGAAAGCGGGAGAAAGCCTGTCCGAGTCAGGTGGAGCCTTCCCACCCCTCCTGTTCACGAGATGTGAATAGCCTTTGGACTCTACTATGGCTCCGCTTCCCGAGTAGAGTTCCCTTGAACCTGACTAATGTCCGTCTTTAGGTACCTACGTATCTTCCATATTTCCCCTCAACTACACCATCTTACCATCAGTTGCCGCAAGGGCAACACCTACACCAACAAAGAAATTGCCTTTAGCCAGACATGTTGTTGCTGAAATTACCTATGTATGAAAAATAATACTCTTCAACCCATATAACACAATATAAAGACGCTGATTCCAAGGAATTCCAACTTCAAATTAATAAACAATATTTATTAAAATAATTTATAAATGACTCCTTACAGCTAATCAAAAATTATAACTCCTGTTTTATTACTTCTTCCCTAATCCAAATATCACTTTTAATTTTTGTTTGAAAGGAAAATTTACAAAGGAATATTAATAATTATTATTACAAAGAAACATTAAAAATTCAACAACGGCCTAATGTCTATCTAATCATTTATGCACAAGCACACGTATAAACATATGTAAAAATGCACGTACGTGTGTGCTCTCACTCTCAAAAATATGTCAACAGAAATATCTGTGTAGGAATATGTGCCCCCACTCAGAGAACCACTCTACATAAATAAAGGTATGTGCATATGTTTTCTTCAAAAAAAAAAACTTACCTCGCTTATCCGTATGATTTTGGTACCAAAAACAACACCCAAGCTGGAAGTAAATAAAGAAAACAAACAACATATGTAGCTCAATGAGTTATCCCTGATACTGTTACGGGCTTTGGCCGCTTGACCATGGTCAAGGCTAATTATTAGGAGCTAATGTCTTTTGATGTTAGTTTAACGCGGCGGTTCGGTGCATGTGCATTATTTCATGCATATGCAAAAAAATTATGTGTTTAGTGAAAATTAAATATAAATTAAATTAAATATAAAAATTAAAAAATTAACAAAACTAAACAGGGTCGCGGCGCGTAAGGCAAAAAGTGCAAGTGAAGGATTTAATTTTGAGAGTGGCAACATACACCCTACTGGTGATGCATATGCCTGTGTACGTGTAGGCCCGAATGCAAAAAAAAAATGTAAAAAAAACTTAGAGGTAAGGAAAATATTCAGAATATAAGGAAATCCGTAATTCCGTAAACTTATGCCAATTAAATAATAAAATTGATTTCATAACTAAGCAAAGCAAAGATAATAATTAAATCCAAAATAAAAAAAAATTCAAATTAAAAATTATTATAAACTTTTCGACTAAAAAAAATTTTCGGGTGGTGTACCCTAATATTATAAAAAGTGTAAAATAAAAAATAAGATTTCAAGTTGGTGAGCGCGCTTCCAGTGAGCCGCGCTTTACTGCTCTCTCTCTCTCCTTTTATCAGTGCTGTGATCGTGGTATTTTTGTGTTTTGAGTTGGCGTGTGGATGTGTGGTGAGCAAATGTTGATGAGTGCTGTTTGTGTAGCGGTGCTTGCTTTAAACAAATGTTGCCAAGTGCGTGGGGTGGTTGCGCCACTAAATGTTTAGCAACACGTTGTATGTTGCTGCGGTTGCGTACAATGGTATTTCTGCTGCTATCTACATCAGGCTGACCTCGGTTGCGAAGTCGGTGTTAACTAGGTTCTGTTACCTTTTTGTGTGGTGGTTTGATGTTGCGTGTCCTGTCTTTGATGTTCGGGTTTGGTCTTATTTTCTTGTTGGTGTGATGTTGGTGACTTTTTGATTATGTTGTGTGTGCGTGTTTGTGTATGTGTTTGCGAAATTCTGGCGCTAATTCGTTCGGATGCTTTTGGCCAATATAGCCTCGTTGGCTGCCCTTTTGGTCAGAACCCAATCCCTTAATTTGATAATTGACCCCTTTTTTATGTGTGGTTGGTGTTTGTTGTTGTTTTGCGTGTTTTCTTTGACCAAATAACTTGTATCTTTTTGTATGTTTTTCCGTGTGATTTTGTGTAAATTTTATGTGAAAAGAACTCGCGGCCTTCGGCTGGCTTCGTGCGCTGTAACAAGAAAACGTATATATTATTTTAAATATTTTTATTTTTAAGAATTTTTGCTTAAACATTTTTTTTTTGTATTTAAAATTAAAGTTAGTTATTTCGTTTTTCCTCTTCCAAATTTAAAAAGACTTAACAAAAACTATTTCAATTATCTCCGATATTTTCTTCCTCTTCTTCTTTTAATCTACCTTTTTGTTTGCATATGTGCTCGTGTACTTATATATGTATATACATATGTACATGTAAGTGCACTTATGCATATGTATTTTAATATTTATGAATTATAAATTCACACCAAATTTGATCGAATAAAAATCCAATAAAATAAAAGTTCACAACAAATATTTCGACGGGAATACAATGAAAAATATTGTTCACAACGAAAACGTTCAAAATTTCAAAGGGAATTTTGGGTCAAAAATGTTTAGCTTGAATTTATGAAAGACTCTACCCTCGTAAAGTGGACTTTAGGTTGATCCGATCTAACGATTCGAAACTATTTTGAACTCAATAAATTTTTTTTTTTTTTATAAAAAAACTTCTCAAAAAAAAAAAAATGGTTCACTAACGACTCTCCTGTTTCACAAAATTTACCAAAAAAAAAATGTCCATTTCAAACAAAATTATTTAAACCAAGGTTCAAAAAAAAAAGATGTTCTAATAAAAGAAAAAAGGTGTAAAAAAATCGCGGGTAAAAAAACACAAAGGTTTCTCAAAAAAAAAAGGAATTTCAAATCTCACACTTTGGCTTACCTGTGACTTTGTTGCTTTCTTGAGGGGATTTTTCCACGCCCAGTGGTGGCGGTACTCCTTACTCGGCGGTGCACCTAGGGAGGATCCCTTGGTATCCAGGTTCACTTTTATTTTATTCGCTCGCGTTGACTTTTGGCGTGAAACCGCACTTTAGAAAAAAACTTTGTCACTCGCGCACCCACACTTTAAGGTGAACAAAACGCACTTTGAATATAGAACTTTTCACTTCACTTTTGGCACTAGTTAAGACCGCGACTATTCGATTTTAAATGCTGTTGATCAGCGGGACCCCCTTTTATACCCACTAAACCTTGCGGCATTTAGGACACCGTAAGTCACGAATCGCCTTCCTGCTTTGGTTGAACCAATCCGCGTTCACCCCTTGAGTGGCACGTATATACACATATGTGCAAGCTACAGTTCAACCCACTCACACAATCAAACATCCGCTTTGTTAATATCGTAAAGCGGAGAAGGAGATTTGGTTAGCGGTTGCTTACACATCTGTTCATATACCCGCTTGCGTGTCGTCAGAGAAATCCTCAAAGGCTGTCGTTACAGCCAAGTAAATAATTTTCTTTGCTCTAGACTTTCGTGCATGTTGTTGTTGTTGTCGTAACCATAAAAATACTTCCACAAGATTTAGATGAGCGCTGCGGATGCGGCCAATCCTTTGGCAGATATGAGTCAGGCACGCTTCAGTTCTACCGAGCGAATTTTTGAAATTTCGAACCTTAGGGTATGTAATTTAAGTCACCTGCAAGAGGCACCTTTCCGAACGCTTCTGGGTCTAAATGCTAAAGCCACTCAATAGTTAAAAAGCAAGGCTCGGTATATTTGAAACCGTTTTACACGAGGGATACTAAGCACCTGTTTCTAATACTTCCACCACTCTGCATTCTCTCCTGCCGTGAAATTTGGTGGCTATGTCTGGTCGTTTTTATTTGTGTAAGCTGTCCAGTAAGCCTTTGCCATGCGATTTTACTCTCATTCCCTTCTTGTTTGGCCATTGGTTTTGTCCTGCTGATACCATCTAAAGTCTGCTATTAGGCGTTCCTCCTAAGAAATCAATGAACGCGTAGCTTCTTCTGCCTTAAGAAGAGATCGCTGCACTACCTCGCGGATTGCTATTGTGCTGCTATAGCCCATGTTGCATCCAAGCAGAAGCGTGAAATCAGTATATTGCAGTGATATAAAAAGTTCTTCGGCACATCCCAAAGCCGCGACTACTCCCGAATTGTTGTCGATGCTATATTTCTGGAGTCAAAGGGCGGTTTCAACAGAGCTGGACATTTAGAATGTTGCCACTAGTGCAAACAAGTGTGCGTTCCACACTGCGAATACCCCGCATAAAGGACATTCATTGCCTATCCCCAGGTAGACTATTTTCTGTTTTTTTTTTTTTCCAAAGTAAATTCGTATTTGACTTTAACAGAGAGGTGTCTTTGTGTTGTCATAAAGTATAGTGATACCCATGCTTTTTCATATTAAACGGCTGTGTGTTAAGTTTGGTTAGGTAAAATTGGATGAAATCTGTTCAATTAAAGGGCAGCTCACTTGTTTAATTTTTCTAACCGTTGTATTACGCATTCTCTAAAATTGAGGCTGGCTCACAGTTCTTTAGCGATAAATTTACGAGTAAGGCTATAATCTTTCTCGGATATTGCCCATAGGGAGTCGAATACGTCCCGAAAGAGAAATTTACATCTCGTCATCGCAAAGGCTGGAAAGCTGACCATTACGGCTATAAAGACCTAGATGCATGGAGGGAGGTGGTGTCATACCCGGAAAAAAACGGCACACATCCGCAGACCTCCCATTACTTTCCGGTCGCGTTTTTTTGCTAGAAAAACAAAAACAAAGCTAAGGTGGTTCCATCAGAAAGCAAGTGACAGGCTGAGTCTCAAAAAATCGATCTGACAATTGCCTGGGATATCCTTATGTCCAGTTACGCAGACCTAGGAGTAGCAGAGCTTAGCGCTTCGATAGCCGCCTGACTAAGTGAGTAAATGTTAAATACCCTAACAGTTCCAGCGTCGAAAATAATCATATCTACCGCATACTTTAAAGCGGCAACCTTCACCACCTGGAAAACTTTGCAGTGATCGGGCAGCCTTAAATTTCCTGCTTACACCAAGCTTTTGGCACATTACTCCCACTCCCATCTCATACCTCAGACCAAACAGAACGAGCTCCGTTGTGCTGGGGTCGGCAGTAGTTAGTCCCGATGATTCAAACCAGCTGGTCATGACAACGGAGTTGCATACCCTGTAAAACGTCACACTGTGCTTTCAGAAATTTCCCCCTGACAATAATTTGCAGGGAAACTGCGTAAACTACAACCACGCAGCATCTAGCCTAAAGGTTTTGAAGCATGTACATAAGTAATAACTATGACAAAATCAGGGGAAAATTTTACCAGATTCAGTACTAAGGGGGCCTTTCAATGGTTCATTGCCGAAGGCTGCTTTGATATCTATAAACACACCCAGTACGATTCTTTTGCTTTTGAGGCATCTTCTCAATCAGGTTGGTTATCAACCGATTGAAAAGTAGTTCCTCTAAACCTGTCCTTGCAATAGGGATGTTGAAATGCCTCAAGGAGTACTGCTCCTTATATAAAAATCGTTCAAACTTTTAACTATATATGAGTTATAAGATGTAGAATTTTATCATTCATTATTTTCCTGGAATGAGGGGCTGCATCAAGCAGTTGTCCATTTGGATTTCCTAGTTTGTGGCGGTTAAGCACGTGCCGGGAATACTGGGAAGATATACCTCTATTTTGGAATGTAGATCACGGGGCATATTGCTATCATGAGTTAGGAAGAGACCATTGATATGTAGAAATTAAATAAACCTAGGTATGGGATACATCCATATGACTTAATTGTTCTGCTCTTAGATGTCACCCCATTTAGTCAGTCATGCAACCCCTATAAGTACATGGCTTAGTCTGCAGAAATGAAGCTAATATAAGCCGTTTCAAAAGCAGGTATCTGCTGTAAATCGTATTGTTAACATCAAAATATAAAATCAAAGGCTATTAGCCTTCATCAGAATTTGCGATATAATATTTTTTTATTGCATGATATATTTTCAACAGCAATTCAAATTGAGTTTGTATAAAATAGTCATTTATTAGCTTCAGTGCATTTATTCCATACAAACCAAAAAATATAAAAATTTGATGAAATTTAAAACCACCTAATAAAGGCAATCACTTGAAAATAAAATTTGCCAAACAGCATTAGCAGATTAAATAAGTAAATAAAACGCAAAAAGTTCAAATAAGAGAAGCGGACGATGTAAAATCAGTCGATTGATACGAAAAGGAAAAAAGAAAGAAACGAGAGAGTAATAAATAAGAAAATACCAATTTCAAGAGATCTAAAAGTAAAACGCAACACAGTTTTAAAGATTTACAGCAATAAGTGAAAAATTCTAATAAAGTGAATCGATAAAAATGAAACCAAAAGTCTCCTCCTTTTTTAGAGCAATCAAAAATGGCAAAATCCTGCAAAATACTTAAAAAAAAATTATTTGTAAACACAGCAGCTAACAGAAACATAGCGAAGGCAAATTTTTTTGTTAATTTTTTAATTGTATTCTTCTAATTTTTATTTTCGATTTTCTAATAAAAGACTTTTATGAATTTTATAATAGAAGGTATAATAGAAACATATCACAAAACCGTCTTTCAAAAAATTCGAAATAAAGTCGAAAACCTTTTATAAAATTTAGAAATTTTTTTTTGGAGTTTCCGGATTGTTTCTGAGTATGCGGTTTTGTGGCCCAATCAGTTTTTGTTTAATGGAGTATACGTTGCAGGTCTCTCAAAGGCAATTTTTTCTCCGAAGGATGTTTCAGATTTTCTTTCATAAATAAAATAAATGTTGAACACTTTGTATGAAAGAAAATCTCAGACACCGTTCAAAAAAATTGTTAAAAATTAATTCGAATTTCGAGAGACCTGTTGCTTTTACTTTATGACAACTCACATTGATTCGGCTACAAAGCTGCTTACTAAAAATAATTCAAGAAACTGTTAATAAAAAGTTCGAAATTTTCGTTAAATTTTTCCTTTTATCTAATTTTATTTTAAAACGCTTTATAAGATTGTTTTGCATAGTTTTATTCAGAAAATTTTGGTTAAAAAATTATTCTAGGTTAAAGCGTATGGGATCTCGGGGATATCCTAGCATTTTCATGGCGAATCATGCATTCTCGAACTTAAAAAAAAATGCATGAACAAAAGTAAAATGCCGAATTTTATTTTATGAGTCCGAAGCTAAAATTTAATCCGTACTTATATTTTTTAAGCACAGAATAATAAATTAACAAACTTTTTACCAATACATTCTTCTAAATAGGGCTGATTACATTCAACACGATGTCTACAGACCACAACCACAATAAAGCAAAGCTTGACGACAATCGTAGCCAAGCATTGGCTTCTTGATTACTTTGAAAGTGGCAGACACCAATATAAATTACAGCAAACAGTAGCGAAAATTTTAGAAAAAAATATTAATTATGTTTAAAAAACGCCCAAAATAATGATTTTAGCTTTTACTGTCTTTTATTTACTTCTATCTTAGTTTTTATTGACAAAATAAAAAGGACGCCACTCACTGTCGCTTCCCAGAAATAGAATTAGGTCTAATCTTGCTACAACGGCTTTCGTGATTGAGTGTCGTGCTGCTCTGTCGCGCTGAAAATAATGACACTCATAAGAACATGTGCAAAAATAAATGAGAAAGCGTCACTTAAAATTAAGAACAAGCAATGTTAAATGAGAAAGCTTTAGTTGGAAATAAGATCTTCTATTTTTAAAATAGATTAGTCAATTGTTTATAATAAAAAAACGTTAAATGTAAATGCGAAAACGTCATGTGAAGATGGGAATAGTCAATTGTAATTTCGAAAGCGTCGCTTCAATATCAAAAGAGTTATTTTCAAACAAGAGAGCGTAAAATTAAAATGCGAAAGCATTTGTATTTGAGTCAGTTGAAAATGAGAAAGCATCAGGTATCAATACGAAGGCGTCATAATGAAACTAGAATAGTCAATTTTAAATGCGAAAACATCATTCAGAAATAAGAATAGTAAATTTTAAATGCGATAGCGTCATATGGAAATGAGAATAATCAGTTATAAATGAGAAAGTGTCATATCTAAATGCCAAAGCGTAACATGGAAATGAAAATAAGCAGGTGTAAATGATAAATGACTATGCGAAAGCATCACATGTAATTGCAAGAGGCTCATACATTCATTTATTTGGCGAGCTATTAGTGTCTCGAGTGTCGTCCGATAAAGGTGTCAGTTTAGCATTAGCACATGTGCTGCTTTAGAAAGGTCAGTTTTAACGATCTTACCGATTTTTGGTGTGCGGGAACGGGTCATTCGAGAATCGAACGTATTCTTAAACTGGCCAAACGGAAGTGCTGAATTTAGCACCGTGCTCGCCAATGCAAATGTAAAGAAAGTTGCCAAAAAAATAGCTTATTTTTGTTACAAATTTTATATTCTCTATTACAAATTACGTTTTCGCAATTTCATTTGATGTTTTCTTTAGAAATGATTATTCTTATTTAGATATGACGCTTTCGTATTTACAGTTCACTATCCCCATTTACAACTGACTGAGCTCAATTACAATTGACGCTTTAGAAATATCATTGGGCCCTTTCTGACTATTCTCATAATGAAGTAACGCTTTCGCATTTATGCATATCTAAAGCTTTCCCACTTACAAGTGGAAGTGGTGTGGATTTCAATCCTTTATGGTTATTTGAAAGTTTTTCTTACTAATACCAGAAATTCGTCATAGAAAAATGTACACCATACTCATAGTAATATACGTAAACTTTTCTATAACAAACTTGCACCTGTTTTTTTCGCCATAAAATTAGATCCAAATGAATAATTGCTTTGAAAGTTGATACACCGCGTTCTGTATGAAAAAAACTCGTCTCATTTGGATGAGACATTCAATACTTGCAGGGCCGGACTTTTATTCTGTCCTTAAAAAGTAAAATTCGGGATTTAACTTTAATTTTCGGACTTGTAAAATAATAGTCTGGATTTAATAATCTCACTCGTCTTAAAAAATTAAAAGTACGAAAATAATTTTTTCTGAAGGACTTTTATTAACTCTTTTTCTGTGCGCTGCTATATAATATTATTGTGCTTATTTATTTAAGAACATATGAAGCAACTAAAAAATACTTTGCCAAATGGGAAATAAAACTTTAATATTCCATTTCGTTTTGTTTATCTTGATGTATATTTGTAAAACTAACTTTATGCATCTAAAATTATATTAATATAAAAAACCGATTGTATACCTATAAGGAATACACATCAATACATAAAAACTACTTACAAATAAAAACCAAAATGAAATAGCTGCAACGTAAATAAACAATCAACTGGAAACAAAAACATCGATTGTTATTGCATGAAATATTAATGTTTGATTTCAAGGAAATAATAATAGAAGAATGCAATTGTTATTGACGTACCACCAAACCCAAAATATAAAATATTTTGAAAATAACTAATACCTATATGACACTACTTTTTTTTCTCTGTATGTTTCTTGTATTTTTTCTTATATTTTCTGTCGCCCTCCCTTATAATACCCAGCCAGCATTTTTTGAAAATTTTGATCAAAAAATATTAAAATATCATACCCCAAGATGATTAAAAACGTTCAAATTTAGAAGCATTTTCTGTTCGAAAATTAACGTATCGTCTGGAGAAAAATGTACCATAAATGTGATTATTCTTGAAAAATTATTTATGATTCCTATTTCGAAACGCTTTTTATACATATTTGATATCATTGTAAAATTGAGCTTTAATAGTTTTAGAGTAATATTTGACTGCTTTTCACAGTCATTTTCTGATCATATTCGTGAATATATTTCAATCGTTTTGGTTGAGATTTTTGAATCATTTTTGAATGCGATTATGATGCATTTATTCTTCATATCTCATTCAAAACAGGACACTACATAATAATCTTATTTCATCAGGGGAAGAAAGCATGCGAAAGTGAGCTATTCGAACCACAACTAACTTGACCGATATAAACCTGCGACTACAACATTCAACATCAGCATTATCGTCTGCATCTTAAAATACGGATACGATACGGGATGTTGAAGCCGTATCCAGGTATGTCAAGATAGTTTCACTTACCTGGGGCTCAAATAGCTCACAACTTATGTATTGTCCAATCATTATGTATTTTCTGAGAAGCTGAAGGGGAGAAATGGTTGGGGAAATCTTCGTTCACGAGCAGCATTACATTATTTTGGTCTTGAGGAATATCTTTTTGCATAAATAATAAAATTTCTATATATATTTTTTCTCTTTGCTTCATGATTGAAAAAATATGTGTATGTGAAAAAAATAAAATTTTTAATGAAAAGTGAAATTTCAACAAGTATAAAATTCATTATTCAGTGAACAAATATATTCATAAAAGATTCAGAAAGCTGAATGAAAAATGATTATAAATTTTTGATCACCTAAAGTAAACATATTTGATTCAAATATGATTCCAAAATGTGATAGAAAAACTATATTCAGTTTTTGATCATCAAAGGTAGGCATATTTGATTATTCTTTTTGTTGGTTTTTATGAAATACTAGCAGACCCGGCAGACGTTGTTCTGCCCTAAATTCGGCCTATCTGCATACATTTTAGTAAGCTTTTTCCGTCTAACTCTGCTCTACCCCTCTACACTTTTTCATTCTTCTTCACCTCTTATTTCCAGTCCCAGAGGGTGGTATGTATTTTGTTCCAGACCCATTCCGAGTCTCAGTCCCAGTCCCAGTCCTAGTCCTTATCCCAGTACCAGTCCGTCTCTATTATACTTCCCGGCAAAAAGCATCGTAAAAACTAATATAGGCAAATTTATATACGAAATTTCAGGCAAATCGAATAGGACGTTTGCAAATAAGTATGTGGGTATTATAAATTCATGTCTTTTTTCGGCTTCGCATGCATATTTATCAGTTTTGCCAGGTTGATGCGACTAAATCGAATATCAAATTGAACTTCAGAGCTCTCAGCAACAGCTTTCATTTGATATCCATATTACACACAAATTCTAGCGGTATCCGGGTCCATGTTTTGGCCTATAAAAAAAAAAACTTACTCTGTATTATAGCATACATCAACAGCTTCAATTTGGTACCCATAATGTAAAAACACCTTCTAGGTGTATCCGGGTCCACGTTTTGGGCTATATATCGAGACCCTATCCTCCCAGTTGTATGAAAATTATCCTGTACTATAGAACTCATCAACAGCTTTCATTTGATATCCATATTGTATAAACACATTCTAGGGGTACCCGGGTCCACGTTTTGGGCTATATCTCGAGACCCTATCCTCCCAGTTGTATGAAAATTATCCTGTACTATAGAACTCATCAACAGCTTTCATTTGATATCCATATTGTATAAACACATTCTAGGGGTACCTGGGTCCACGTTTTGGGCTCTATCTCGAGACTCTAGCCTCCCAGTTGTATGTAAATTATCCTATACTATAGCACTCATAAACAGCTTTCATTTGATATCCATATTGTATAAACACTCAATTGTTTGATCTCAAGACCCTAGACACGTAGCGAAAAAAAGGTAGACGTTGGCCGATTCTCAGACCTACCCAATATGCTCACAAAATTTCATGAGAGTCTGTTCAGCCGTTTCGGAGAAGTTCAGCCTCTAAAACCGTGACAGAAGAATTTTATATATTAGATTAAAATTTAGTCATTAAACGACTTCAAAAATGATTCCAAAAAGTGATCGAAAAATGCTTTTTAGTTTTTCATCATCAAAAGTATTCATATTTGATTATTTCTTTTGTTCAATTGTATGATAGCCCATTATTTAGTCAGAAAGAGTAATCAAATTGTATTGGTATGTAGGAAAATTCAAAATTGAATCACCTAAATGCTGAGTGGGTACGGTTTCAGTACTGTTATAAATGTGTAAACTATATTTCAAAAACCTAACGAAATACAAGAAAAATACAATCTAGTTCATTAAAAACAAACGAGCCAGTTTGTATTTCGTTACGTTTTTTTGGCATTCGGCTGTTTTTTCTTAATTTTTTCTGTGAAATGAAAATTTTGTTTTTAGTTTGAAAATTTCGTGCACAAATATACAAAAAAATTAACATTTTTGTGAAATATGAGCGCAATATAATGCGCCTATGTTATTTGCATTGTTTCTATTGTGAAAAAATATATGTGAAAAATAAAATTCTAAATGTAAACAATAACATGCCAAAATCATTCATTTTGTGGAAATATTGATCTCGCTTTCTCTTGTGCAATATTATTCTTGTAATTTGACGCTCAGAAAAAGTTTCGTCAGTTTTTCACTTTGGAATCCAAGACAAAATAAAGTAGTGTCTTATAGGTATAAATAAATAATTTATGTTTACTATAAGTGTAAAGCGTAATAGTAAAAGAAAAAAAAGCTCCCACAAATAAAAAAAAAAAAAACAAGAATACAAATAAATGATTAATGCATATTTAAAAATGTCATAAACGAAGAAATGCATTGTTTTATTTTGATTGGATGTTTTGAACTAGAACGAAGTAAGTACATAAATACGAATTTTCATAATATTAACAGGTATATTAGAAGAGACTTGCTTTAATATATACGTGTACATAAGACTGAATTATGTACCAAACTTTTGGAAAACTGCTCGTATCGTTTTCCTATCAAAAGCGGGGAAGACCAATCATATGCTTCCCAAGGACTACAAACCCATTAGCTTAACATCATTTCCGTTCAAAACCTTTGAGCGGCTGATAGATGTGGACAACAAAGTCTAACGTGGATGAAAAATTTCGCTACAGAACACAACATGCGTTAACCAAAGACAAGTCGGCAGACACGGCATTGCATAGGGCGGCGATAAACATATTGTTACGAATATTAGAACACTAAGGGGTATTGTCATCTCTAAGCCGACGCTAAGCAGTGACGTGTATGCACATCAATAATTCAATCATTATGTCTACACATATGTACGTACACGCAGAGGAGAAGCAACGCACAAACACACGCGCATGAGCTGTGAGAGGCTATATCAGAAACTTATAGCAGATAACTAACTAGTAGATTCTAGAACCGAACCGCCTAGAAATATCAACGAGGAAACCAAACACTATAACAGACAGCAACAGTAGAGGCGCGACAATCAGTTGGATTTAAAACGCCATCTAGCGAGCAATATCAGTATTATTTTGAAAATAAGTTTCATTTAAGCAAGCTATTGGTTGTGAAGTATCAATGTTATTGTGATGTACTTTAATAAAGACCATTTTGCATTATTAAATATTGGAGTTATTTATTCAACAGTTTTGCGATACGAACGTTAGTAGAAGGTTGCGAATAAGAGGATTTGCAGTAAATTCGTTACCGTTACAATAAGTATGTGGATAAAATCCTGTAATATAAGGGGTATGCCTAAGGAGAATTGTTAGGCATTACCGGGGCTTTCAAAAATGTCTCTAAACAAGTGTTCATAGAAGTGCATGCAGATCTAAGCGGATGAATGGGCTACATGCTTAATTTAAAGAAAACAACTCCTTCGCAGTAAGTGAGGGCTATATGAGGGCACAAAATCGGTGGACAGGGGCACCCCTCACGGCGGGGTATTGTCGCCTCTGCTGTGGGCGCTGGTAATCAATATGGAATCCGTTAAACCCACGGATGATATTATATTTGTCATAAGTGAAAAGGGGCTTCCAACAAGTACCTCCTCGATATAGAATATCAATGCTTTCCATAAAGGAAGCCCTGAAGACAATCCTTACGGCTGCAATGTATGCGCATTCTACACATACCAGCTGTAGACGTGGTGTCAAAGAACACCGCATTAAAAACTGCAACGGAACTCAATACCTCGGGGTAGCTTGCGCGCACAACATTTGGCCATAGAAGTATAGCGTTATCATAGTTCCCTGCCTGCTTTTCGATTGGTCGCTTAGAACCACAAGTGAAGTGGAAGGATGGCGCAAGGACGCTCAAATGGCAGACGAGGAAATCCACGCGTATACCGATGATTCCAAAGTAATGTATGGAGTAGAGTCTACGGTATACTGCGAAGAGCCGGAAATAAACAAATCACACAGACTTCTACATCACTGTTTTCAGCGGAAGTAGTAGGCGTGACTAAAGCAGTAGAAACACGGCTAGCACTCAACGAATCATGACCACTTCGAAACCGGAGGTGAGATCCATAATATTTTTTTTTGTAAAACAAATTTTTGTATTGCCAGCTTCGGCGCTTAGAAAAAAAAACCGTGGGGTGGGCTCAATATCGGTTTTGGAATCGAAAATATTTCCGCCCAGAACACTGTTTACACAAATGTGTGTGTTCAATAGCATCATGAAAAGTACAACAACCACGTGAAAATTTTCAACTTCTTTGAAACTCTCCTTGATAGAAATACAATTTTTACGAGTCTTTTGAAATCCCCTCCCGATATTTGGATGTGTTTTGAGAGTGTCATGCTGTAGGATAGATTTATCCCGATAACATATTGATAAATAATCGATAACTTTTAAATCATGAATCGATAACTTTTCAAAATAAAACCGTTAACTCATCGATAAAGAAGCGATTACTTATCCATAACCTTTGTCGTCGATAGCAAAATTGTAACACTACGACAACAAATCGATGGCTCGTCTATAACACACCTGTAACAAACGCACAGTGGCGCCTTTTGAGTTTTTTCTTTGCAAAAATCATAACTTTTGAACCAATGAAGGTATTTTAAAAATTTAAAATGCAAAAGAAAGCTAATTATTTGAAGTTTAAAAAAATAAAATGAGATTTGTCTTATAATGACGTACTTAAACATTAAATAAGATAAACTAATGATTTTGGTAAGACAGCGTGGCACTGCCCACTTATGATAAAAAGTTGTATCTAAGTAGTCACGTAATCAATAACTACCAAAATCGATAGACGTATTGCCCCTTTTAAATGGAAATACTTTTATAAAACTCAAATGTCCATTTTTGGTACCACAATAACAAGGTGCTTCAAAATTCATCGTAAAATTTTACATGTTTTTTTTTTTAATTTACAAGCCAAATATGTATTTTATTAATAACTAAAAGTTATTGAAAGTGGTTCAATGAAATTTTATTTGAGCTAAAGATTAAACAGCCAACGAATTTTGGAAAAGAGGAGTGGCACTGCGCATTTATGCTAAAAAGTTTGATCTTAGTAACCGCTTTACCAATTTGTACCAAACTCGATAGACGTATTGATTTCTATGCAAAATTTAATGCTCGTTTGAAGGCAAAAAGCCTAAGCTTTAAAATAAATTTGATAATCTTTAGAGAAATGCAATAACGAAAAGTATATATTTATAAATTACTAAATTAATTAATTCAATAAAGTAACAAAATTGATTAGTAAATCTCTTTTCCGTTGTTGTGATAAGACGTGAGAAACTTATTTTATCTTAACATAGTCATCGTCACTGGAACATATATCTAACAAAGCTACCATTTCTGAGCTATACGCATCTGTAAGATCTTTTTGTGTTCTTACATACCTCATAGATGATATGACTGGATCAGAAGAGATAGCTAACGTGTTGAAAGGTCTTCGTTTTGTCTAACTCGTGATACTTTGCAGGTGTTCATACATCTATATCTTTTGTAGTCCTTGTTCTTAGATTCTGGAGCTTCTTCAGACAATTCTCCTAATGGTAAGCACTGGTACTCTATTAAATCTTTTACATGTGCTAAAATTTTATGTACTTTTGATGCAGCAACTCTGTAGTTTTAGATGCATATTCTCCAAATTTGGGTCCATTAACTGGTTCATGGCAGTTTAAAATATTTAAAATTACTCCCAATCTTTTCACAATAGCTCTATCAACTCCTGTTATGCGAGCAGTCACTTCATCGTTTTCAAAAAATCTTCTTGAGGAGTTACCATCATTTGTATTTCCGTATTCATACTTTGGACAGTCAACTCTAAGGCCAATCTCTTTATAGAATGCATCCTGAATTATTTTTTTTCTCCTGTTTTGTTTCTCCTTACATGTTGTGTTGTCGTCCAAAACTTCTCCTTGTTGTGGTAGTGTATAAGCCAGCTTCAAAACAAATTCCATACATATTATCCTAGCATGCAAATGAGATATTCCATACTCATAATTTAGTTCGTCAGTTATTGAATCATCAATATTTTCAAAGTCCTTTTGGCTCTTCTTACAAATTGGACATTTCATTGTAGATGTCGTATTTGTTATTAAGCTCAAAATTTTCCATCGACCATTGTTAGAAGAAAATCATGCTTTATTGTAATGACATTCCCCTCTTCAATTTCAATTATTGTTGGTTCTTATTTGGCAATTTGATTTTTTATATCACTCACTGTAGCTTTTATGAATTCCAAAGACTCCTTCTCGTATTTAAATAATATCGGGCGGCACAATATAGTTGATGACGGACGTGGATTTTTCCAATATTCTGAAGCTTCATCTTTTAGGCGTAATGGAACAATAGAAGCCATAAACATATTACTATCTGTAATTGTTTCATCGTCTACATTTATTCTTTGTTTATATGCGCTTTGTGCCGATGATCCATCACAGCCCCACTTAGTTATCAATGCTAGCTCCTTTGGCAGTGATTACAACTTTTCTTCAGTAAAACTTTGAAGGAGTCGTGTAGGCGTATGATCCATTAGGATTTGTAACTCAATTTCAGCTGATACTTCGGTTATTTTGGTACTAAGAGGAACTGCTTCTTTCTTGGCTTGAGTAATTTTTTTGTATCCAAGTAAAATATCGGCATTACGTTGTAATAATGACTTACGCAATATAATATATTTTTATACTCAGTTGAGCAGAGCTCACAGAGTATATTAAGTTTGATTGGATAACGGTTGGTTGTACATATATAAAGGAATCGACATAGATATAGACTTCCATATATCAAAATAATCAGGATCGAAAAAAAATTTGATTGAGCCATGTCCATCCGTCCGTCCGTCCGTTCGTTAACACGATAACTTGAGTAAATTTTGAGGTATCTTGATGAAATTTCGTATGTAGGTTTCTGAGCACTCATCTCAGATCGCTATTTAAAATGAACGATATCGGACTATAACCACGCCCACTTTTTCGATATCGAAAATTTCGAAAAACCGAAAAAGTGCGATAATTCATTACAAAAGACAGATAAAGCGACAAACCTTGGTAGATGAGTTGAACTTCTGACGCAGAATAGAAAATTAGTAATCTTTTTGACAATGGGCGTGGCACCGCCCACTTTTAAAAGAAGGTAATTTAAAATTTTTGCAAGCTGTAATTTGGCAGTCGTTGAAGATATCATGATGAAATTTGGCAGGAACGTTACCCTTATTACTATATGTCTGCTTAGTAAAAATTAGCAAAATCGGAGAACGACCACGCCCACTTTTTAAAAAAATTTTTTTTTTAATTCAAATTTTAAAAGAAAAGTTAATATCTTTACAGTATATAAGTAAATTATGTCAACATTCAACTCCAGTATAGATATGGTGCAACAAAATACAAAAATAAAAGAAAATTTCAAAATGGGCATGGCTCCGCCCTTTTTCATTTAATTTGTCTAGGATACTTTTAATGCCATAAGTCGAAAAAAATTAACCAATCCTTTTGAAATTTAGTAGGGGCATAGATTTTATGACGATAACTATTTTCTGTGAAAATGGGTGAAATCGGTTGATGCCACGCCCAGTTTTTATACACAGTCGTACGTCTGTCCTTCCGCATGGTCGTTAACACGATAACTTGAGCAAAAATCGACATATCTTTACTGAACTTAGTTCACATACTTATCTGAACTCACTTTATCTTGGTATAAAAAATGAACGAAATCCGACTATGACCACGCCCACTTTTTCGATATCGAAAATTATGAAAAATGAAAAAAATGCGATAATACATACAAAATACGAAAAAAGGGATGAAACATGGTAAGGTAATTGGATTGTTTTATTAACGCGAAATATAACTTTAGAAAAAACTTTATAAAATGGTTGTGACACCCACCATATTAAGTAGAAGAAAATGAAAAAGTTCTGAAGGGCGAAATAAAACACCCTTAAAATCTTGGCAGGTATTACATATATAAATAAATTAGCGGTATCCAACAGATAATGTTCTGGGTCACCCTGGTCCACATTTTGGTCGATATCTGGAAAACGCCTTCACATATACAAC
Organism: Eurosta solidaginis; assembly: GCF_040869045.1. Taxonomy (NCBI): domain Eukaryota; kingdom Metazoa; phylum Arthropoda; class Insecta; order Diptera; family Tephritidae; genus Eurosta; species Eurosta solidaginis. The sequence continues at coordinate 320,453,813 of NC_090319.1, read as the reverse complement.
TAAGGGCCATTCCCTTTTAAAACTCTCATTAATACCTTTAATTTGATACCCATATCGTACAAACTCATTCTAGAGTCACCCCTGGCCCACCTTTATGGCGATATCTCGAAAAGGCGTCCACCTATAGAAGTAAGCCCCACGCCCTTTTAAAATACTCATTAACACCTTTCATTTGATACCCATATCGTACAAACATATTATAAAGTCACCCCTGGTCCACCTTTATGGCGATATCTCGAAAGGGCGAACACCTATAGAACGAAGGCCCACTCCCTTTTAAAAATACTCATTAACTCCTTTCGTTTGATAACCATATTGCACAAACGAATTCTAGAGTCACCCCTGGCCCACCTCTATGGCGATATCTCGAAACGGCGTCCACCTATGGAACTAAGGATTACTCCCTTTTAAAAAACTCATTAACACCTTTCTTTTGATACCCATATTGTACAAACAAATTCTAGGGTCACCCCTGGTCCACCTTTATGGCGATATCTCGAAACGGTGTCCACCTATGGAACTAAGGATTACTCCCTTTTAAAATACTCATTAACACCTTTCTTTTGATACCCATATTGTACAAACAAATTCTAGGGTCACCCCTGGTCCACCTTTATGGCGATATCTCGAAACGGCGTCCACCTATGGAACTGAGGATTACTCCCTTTTAAAATACTCATTAACACCTTTCATTTGATACCCATATCGTACAAACGCATTCTAGAGTCACCCCTGGTCCACCTTTATGGCGATATCTCGAAAAGGCGACCACCTATACAACAACCACCACTCCCTTTTAAAACCCTCATTAATACCTTTAATTTGATACCCATATCGTACAAACACATTCTAGAGTCACCCCTGGTCCACCTTTATGGCGATATTTCGAAACGGCGTCCACCTATAGAACTAAGGCCCACTCCCTTTTAAAATACTCATTAACACCATTCGTTTGATGCCCATATTGTACAAACAAATTCTAGGGTCACCCATGATCCACCTTTGTGGCGATATCTCGAAACGGCGTCCACCTATGGAACTAAGGATTACTCCGTTTTAAAATACTCATTAACACCTTTCATTTGATACCCATATCGTACAAACGCATTCTAGAGTCAACCCTGATCCACCTTTATGGCTATATCCCTAAATGGCGTCCACCTATAGAACTATGGCCCACTCCCTCATAAAATACTCTTTAATGCCTTTCATTTGATACACATGTCATACAAACACACTCCAGGGTTTCCCTCGGTTCATTTTCCTACATGGTTATTTTCCCTTATGTTGTCACATAGCTCTCAACTGAGTATGTAATGTTCGGTTACACCCGAACTTAACCTTCCTTACTTGTTTCTTCATTAAACCGAGATCTATAAACAGCGCCAAAGCTTCTTCGGCAGTGTATTTCCTAGGTAGCGCATTTGGTGGTGTGGAAATTCTGTTTTTGGTCTTCATCAGTCGCACTGGACTTGCTACCGCAACTGCTTCTGTTATATGAGACTTCACGTTTTCTTCATCTTTTTTATATTTAATAGCAAGTGCTTCTGAAAGATGAGTCGTGGCCATAGCTTTTGTGGTATCAGACAGCTTCCTTTCCTTGTGTAGTCAGAACACTCTTCTATGGGTTTTGTTGGTCTCCCTCTAGTTAGATTGGTTGACGTGCTAGGCGTTTCTTCGTCCAAAAATTTTTGTCAGCTAGCCACTTTTCATGCTTACTTAGAAATTTTGAATTGTTACGATAAACGTCCTTCCATTTTCTTTCTATCATAATGTATTGAAACCAATTTTTTCTTCCATGCTTTCCTTTTCTTTAATGCTTGTTTCACTCGCCAATTATCTCATAATAGCCTCAACGAAGTGCCGTATTGACTTTGTATATTTAAACACCGCAAATAGTTTCGAGTTTTCTAGATACATATTAGAATTGGCTTCGAATGTATCTGACTAAATATTAAACTGTGAACTATATTTAAAAATACTATTCACTTTATTTAAGTAAACAGAATACTTAGTTCCTTAATCTCCAAAAGACGAATGATGCATTGTATGATGGATAACTTTATATACCTACTCAAATTATTAAAATGAATTTCAGGTATACGATTCGTAACTAAAAAAATGTATGTTGTTAACAAGTTCCAATAAAAAAAACGACCTTACGGCCGTACTGAATTATATATACCTGCTTTCGTTTCAATCCTAAATTAAATTATCTTTAATTGCTATACAAGAAAACGGCAACCGGCCGCCTTATTTAGTCACAAAACCATTTTAAATACAACGAAAATAAAGAAAAATTTCAAATTTTTCGCAATGATGAAAATTGGTCAACTTTGAGCGGCTCTACCTGGTAAACTATAATTTTCTGTGAAAAAACAGTTATATATTCTTGATCCCTGGAAAATTCTCTATTAGAGAGGCGCCGCTGTACAAATGGGTAACTTATCGATAACAAATAGATAACACACACGCCAATAACTCATCCACAACAGGTCGATGTATAACATGCTGACATCACGCCGTATGGTTTCAATTCTGGCTTCGGTTTTAACTTCCAATCTCTCCTTTCCTTCTCCTTTGTATCTTGTTTTGAACTTGGCGTCTCTCTTTCCTGTTTGCATAATGCTTACTTAAACATGGCATTGCATTTCACTTACTTACACCTGGGCGCCCGAGCGCTTTTGGTAATATAGATAGCCTTTTTATTTCGGAGTTTGCCCGATTCTTCTCCCAGTAAAACCGACTACTTTTTGAAAACCCACACGCTAGAGGTACATAGGTGATGGTGAAATGTTTAGCTATTATTTTAATTATTTTTTGCGGTTTTTTTCCATACTTTAAAAAAAGTAACTCCTCACACCGCCAAGACATAGAGTCCATATGTAGTATCTTTTTACTGTGAATGGTATGCCGCTTTAAAAAGCAAATGTTATTAAAAATGTATTAAAAAGGCATTTGATTTGGAAAGGGAACTTTATTAAATAGAGTCAAATAACTAAACAATGACAACAGCTAAGAATGCTGCAAAAAGGAGAATAATTGCAACAACAAACAATTGCGCCCCAACTCAATGATTGTCATACCCCGTTGACATTCTTGAAACAAAAAAATGCTTGAAACCTTTTCAAATAAATATAAACTTGTATGTTTTATGCTAAGAGCTACGGCAATGCCTTGTCCTAACGTATCCCATTACAAACACATAGACACATAATTGATGTGGTGCTATTGGATGTTATAAAAGGTTAAAAATGAATGAAAAGTTTTGAGACGTTAATGAGTGAATTTCGAATGTATCTTTATTCAAATATTTCAGCTTATTTATATTAAATTATTCTAAACATATTCTTACATACATATTTACATTTAGGCATACATACATACATGCATATCTACCTTAAGCATACATACTTACATACCTACATACAACTCGACACAAAATATGTACCTACTAGTGGTGGGACTATTTTCGAATTATATCCGAATAAACGTTATTCGAATAAACGAATAAATTTATTCGTTTCAAATAATCCGGATAATATTTATTCGGATTTTTCATTCGTTTATCCGGATAGTACTATCCGGATAATTTTTATTCGGATAGTACTATCCGTATAGTACTATCCGGATAGTGCGCACTATCCGAATACTTGGAATAGTAAAATAAAAGACATTGCGTTTATGTTACGCTCATCGCTTGTGCAGATGAGCATGCATATATATTTATACGTACATATATTTATGTGTGTATAGATGCATATATGCATATATTTTTGTTTGTTTGGGGTTGCTTTGTTAATATTCATGTATTTAGTTACATATATTTACATAACCAAAGTTGTGCTTGAGGCTTAAGCTAGAAATAGTTATCGGGGTCGTTTACAACTGTACTGATCATAGAACTTTGTTTATTAGTAAACAGGTGTGGAAATGGTAATATGGTAGGGATTTTTGTTTCCCATATACATACATATATACATATGTATGTATGTAAGTTGTATGGAAAATGTTTGTTTTGATATCGTTTGGTTTGTATAAACATCTAATTGGTCACCATTAAAAAAATAAGTTTACATGTCATTGTCAACATTTTTTGCGAAGTCTGATGGATCAAAAGTTATTTAAGGTCAATGTTAACTTAATGAAAACTTTTGAAAAAATTTCCTAAAATAAAGTTTGAAGCAATCAATTTTAAACGTAACAAAATTCTAGTGGAATTAGTGACTAGTTTCAAAAACGGCTGTCTGTCTGTTTTTGCCGCTCCTTAAAATTTTGATTGTCCTTGAACGCGTTAAACGCTGTAATATAAATACCCAAATGTGCATATAAGCATATTCTAACATATGTGCATGTTGTATTCTTGCAGATTCCTTTGAAATTAGATTCATATACAAGTGCATGTGGGTATCTCTATGTGTATGTATATGTATTCAAGAAAATGCGCAAAGGGTGATATGAAATAAGAATCCCACCTACTTTTACGGTTAATGTGGGTATTATGTTTATTTTTTTAATTTAATTTTGTTGATGCTTGGACTAGCTGAGTATTTTTGCTTGCGAATGAAATTCTTTTCTTTTAAATCTTTTGGTTGTTGCAATACTTTTATGTGGGCATACTCGTGTATTCTACCTGCTACTGACTGACCTAACTACTGCTACTGACTGATCACAGTCCTACAACCATTAATACATACGTGTAGGTAATTCTAAAATAAATTTGCATATACATAGATGGAAATATTCAGGCAAACTTTTCCTTCGGTTTTTAGATGTGAATTTTTAATTGATTATGTATATGTTCTTTGTCTTTCTTTAAATGCCGCACTTGGAAATTTCGTTAACAATAAATATTAACCAGCATTGTCCTTTTATATCCTGCATCGCGTAACTTATTCATAAATAAAAAACGAAACAATGGAAAGTATAAAATGAGGATACCATCTTCTTTTTGTTGATGGTGTGGGTACCTATACTCCGTATTGAACAGAAGACAAATCACTTATCACAAATAATCAGTAGTATTTTGAGGCTTATTTCGAGTTATAAGACATTCAAAAAGCAAAAAACCTTAACCTTTGCCCTTCAAAGTGAACAATTTTTTTTAATTTCATGATAAAATTTTATTTATTTATTTCTTTTATATACATACTTACAATAAAATTAATCTTTGCTTTATTATTCATTTCAGTGTCACATAAAGTTGATTTTCTTATTCCAAATTCTTATTTCAAATTCCGAACCGCGTTTGTCACATTTTTTGCATTATCGTGCACTACAGCTGATATTCTTCCGGAAATTCCCCATTCCTCTATGGAGTCCAGAAGAAAGTTGTGCAAGTTTTCCGATGTGTGACTTGAACCCAATTCATCTGTTTTCAAATTCATTGAATGTAGGATCCAATCAGAATCAAAATAATGCGCTACAGACAAATATTTTTATAAAAAAAATGTATATATAATATAAATTTTTATTTTTATTTTTCCAAAAGAGTTTTTCAATTACAATATAAAAAATTTTATTTTAAGAAATTATTTTTTGGCATAACTCTTAGAACGCTCGAAAAAATGCCACGTATGAAAAAAATTATTTACATAAGACTGGCCGCAAGCCAACCATAAATAGATATATTGTAGACAACTAACCTGTTATTGTGACGTAGGAATCTAACGCCCTTGAAGTCCAACCATCTGTGGTTAGGGATATATATGCATTAACCTTGCCAATGATATCTTTAGCTTTGGCTAATTCGTCAAAATACAGAGCTTCAATTCGTTTCCGAATAGTTTTCCGACAAGGAACTTTGTAGCTTGGCTCCAAAGTACTCATTAAGGACCTAAATCCTTCATTTTCAACAAACGATGTCGGCAGCATATCCAATGTCAACATTTTCGTTAACGCCTGTGTTATCAGTTCCTGCCGGTCTTGACTGATATTGCAGGAATTGCTGATTGATGTACTAACTCGTGACTGCCTTTTCCGGTTTGGTGGCAAAATTTCTCTAAAATCATCAGTAGCATTGCTGCTTGAAGTTGCTTGCTGATAATCAACTCCATAACTAAGTTTGTGCTTGAAGTTATAATGGTTCCATAAACAAGTAGTGGATCCCATATGTTTTAGCACAGCATTACAATAATTGCAGGCGGCTTCACCAGTGTTTTCCACGATTCTAAAATGTTGCCAAACTTTGCTTCTGGGCATTGTAATTTTTTAAATGTCTTGATTTATGCTTGGATCAACAGAACGTTCTTGTTTGAGGTGTAAAACTCTTTTACTTTACGCATCTTTTTTTTAAGCGATCTGCTGTAACGTTCGTAGTTAGGTCAGTCAGTAGCAGTTAAAGTTTTCTATTCTATTCGATGAAATACGTACATACTTATGTACATATAAACAATGCGATGCAGGATATAAAAGGACAATGCTGGTTAATATTTATTGTTAACGAAATTTCCAAGTGCGGCATTTAAAGAAAGACAAAGAACATATATAATCGATTAAAAATCCACAACTAAAAACCGAAGGAAAAGTTTGCCTGAATATTTCCATCTATGTATATGCAAATTTATTTTAGAATTACCTACACGTATGTATTTATGGTTGTAGGACTGTGATCAGTCAGTAGCAGTAGTTAGGTCAGTCAGTAGCAGGTAGAATACACGAGTATGCCCACATAAAAGTATTGCAACAACCAAAAGATTTAAAAGAAAAGAATTTCATTCGCAAGCAAAAATACTCAGCTAGTCCAAGCATCAACAAAATTAAATAAAAAAAATAAACAATACCCACACTAACCGTAAAAGTAGGTGGGATTCTTATTTCATATCACCCTTTGCGCATTTTCTTGAATACATATACATACACATAGAGATACCCACATGCACTTGTATATGAATCTAATTTCAAAGGAATCTGCAAGAATACAACATGTACATATGTTAGAATATGCTTATATGCACATTTGGGTATTTATATTACAGCGTTTAACGCGTTCAAGGACAATCAAAATTTTAAGGAGCGGCAAAAACAGACAGACAGCCGTTTTTGAAACTAGTCACTAATTCCACTAGAATTTTGTTACGTTTAAAATTGATTGCTTCAAACTTTATTTTAGGAAATTTTTTCAAAAGTTTTCATTAAGTTAACATTGACCTTAAATAACTTTTGATCCATCAGACTTCGCAAAAAATGTTGACAATGACATGTAAACTTATTTTTTTAATGGTGACCAATTAGATGTTTATACAAACCAAACGATATCAAAACAAACATTTTCCATACAACTTACATACATACATATGTATATATGTATGTATATGGGAAACAAAAATCCCTACCATATTACCATTTCCACACCTGTTTACTAATAAACAAAGTTCTATGATCAGTACAGTTGTAAACGACCCCGATAACTATTTCTAGCTTAAGCCTCAAGCACAACTTTGGTTATGTAAATATATGTAACTAAATAAATGAATATTAACAAAGCAACCCCAAACAAACAAAAATATATGCATATATGCATCTATACACACATAAATATATGTACGTATAAATATATATGCATGCTCATCTGCGCAAGCGATGAGCGTAACATAAACGCAATGTGTTTTATTTTACTATTCCAAGTATCCGGATAGTGCGCACTATCCGGATAGTACTATCCGAATAAAAATTATCCGGATAGTACTATCCGGATAAACGAATAAAAAATCCGAATAAATATTATTCGGATTACGAATACCTGGCGAATAAAAGAGTTTATTATTCGGATAATTTTTATTCGGATAGTCCCACCCCTAGTACCTACACATCTGTGTTGAGCTGCGACTTCTATGGGAAATGCAACCCTTGCAAATTTGCTGGAATTCAAATTTGTTTGGTTGTGTGTTGTACACACACCTGTTTTAATGGCTATGTCAGCATTAATTATCAAATGCATATTTATGTGTTGATGAGTATTTAGACTATTTTTGTAGCAGGGTAGCAGGGGTAGCATAAATTGTTGGCTGTTTACACTACACTGTGACGCTGGCTTGAAAAAGAAAATTTCTGAAGTGAGAAATAAGAGCCCAAAGGCGTATGCATAGAAAATAAGGTGGTAGAGCAAGTGTGGTTGCTACTACTGCCAGTTAAGCGCTTTACGAGCACAGGTCACATTTTTTATTGATGCAATTTCTTTCTTAGAAATCTTGCATTTTAATCTTTTTTTTTTTATTTTGGCGACCTTTTTGTTAACTAATCACTTTTTTCTAGCTGGCTTGAGGTCTGAATTGAAATAAAAACACAAGGGTTTTTTATGTATTACCAATATATTTCGATTACACACGGTAATCGTCTTCAGGGTGAACACTACAAAACATAAAAACAATAAAATAAATAAATAAATAACAAATTTTCTAACATACAAATTTAAAAAAATTAATAACATACATTTTTTACACGTGTGTATCACTTGACGTGGAGTTTATCACTAATCGTTTGTTAGTCAACAAATATCTATAGAAGCTAGCAGAGTTATCTACGTCCGTTTTGTAGTTCATTCGTTTACTGGTTGGTGTGTTAATAATGTGAAGCATTTCCAGAGTAAATCGTTTTCTGTAATGTTGTTCTTGTTGAAGAATAGTAGCTTTGTCAAAGTTTGGTGAGTGGGAGTTTTCAGTACAGTGGGTCATAAGTGCAGTTTTTTGGTTTGCAGTATGGTGGCAATATTTGTAATCCGATTTGTGTTGCTCTAGTCTAGTTTTAAGTTTGCCTTTTGTTGTTCCAACATCTGCGTGGTGAATCGCTGTCTCCATTTAGGAGAGCAGAGAAGTGTTCCCTCCATAATCTAAGCACTCTCTGGACATCAGATACAAGGTCGCCGTTTTCGTTCCTACAGGAGTTTGCCCCGGTCTTAAAACCTTCCGTCTGTTGCCGTATTTTTCGGTAAAATTTTCGGGCGTTATTTCTGGTGGCTAGCAGCTCAAGCTCCTCGCATTCACGACTTTCTGCTTCTGCTTTTTAACACGCTTTTATTAGCAAGGCCTGTATGTAGCGGAATTTTTGAGCTGAATTTTCACCGGTTTCTAGAAGTCTGATTAATTTTAAACTTTGCATACGTATCAAGGACCGATGAGAATGCATTAATGTGATGGTGTGGTGACATAAGGTCAATTGGCCTTATTACCACTTTGAATGGCCATAAGTTTGATTGAAACTTTGTACATATATCAAGGCTCGATGACAATGCATTAATATGCTGATGTGTTGACATAAGGTCAACGGCCATATGGTCAATTGGCCTTATTACCACTTTGAATTGCCATAAGTTTGATTGAAACTTTGCACACATATCAAGGCTCGATGACAATTTATTAATATGATGGTGTGTTGACATAAGGTCAACGGCCATAAGGTCAATTGGCCATATTACCATTTTGAATGGCCACAAGTTTGATTGAAACTTTGCATTTATTAACAGAATAATTTAATTCAGAGTAAAAAGCGTGGGGTGCACTTGACTACATTTCATATCTTTTCTCTCAGATAGTTGCCAATAGAATGATTGTAACTTTCAATATCAAGCATCCCACGTTTTTACTGTGAATTATATTATTCTGTTAATAACTTAAATTTTATTCACCCCTATTCTGCATTTCGATTACGTTCCCGTTCTACGCTCCGCTTTAATCGAAGTTTGGTATTCTGCATTACGACGGAATCGTAAAGAGAAGAGGAAGAGCAAATGATTTTTCGAAATCAGCTGTTGGTACGGAATGTGTGAACATTGGAACAAAATAAAATAAAGAAAATTTTTAAAAAACACTGAAAAACGTTTATATTTTATTATCCATGCCATTTTGTACAAAAAAAAGCAAAAGAATATATTGCCGCAGTGTTATATTTTTTTGAGTGAAGTGCTTTCATAATTGTAAGTGTGTTTTTGTCGTTCTTTTGGCCAATTCCCTGCCGTGGCCACCAACTTTTGTTAAAACGGATTCCTGCACGAATATAGTTGACATTTTCTGAATTTTAAGGATGCTAATTTCATTGCACTGGCCTAAAATACTTTATAAAGGTTTATTTATTCTTTCCGCAAGGATTGTTTACGTTTTCGCTTCACCTTCCTCTACGCCGGCAGCTTGCTTTGGCATATAACTGGACCCAACGAACAGACACAAATTATATCTGTCTATTATAATGGAATCAATAGCCGCGGCATTATTTATAGAGTTGGAAAGCAACGCATACGAAAATTGCCAGGCGAGAATGGAAAGGCAAATATTGCGAGATTTGTGTAATCCATTTGAGATGAGTGACGAATTGTAAGAAATTGAACTTAAAAGTGGTAAAGTTTAATGACTTATTTTCTTATTTAGGTTCAAAAAAACTCTCGACTTAACAAGGATGCTTTCAAGTATGTGTTAGATACTTTTGCGGGGCAAATACGTCCAAGGACTTCGACATCGACATGTTGGTTTTGACCTGGAAACATAAAAAACAGTCATCATCAAGCTTTCTACGTTTCTTAACAAGTTTTACTTACATTTTTGTTAAAATTCTGTTATAATTAATAAAAAACTAAAAAGAAAATATTTTTCCGCCAACTAATTTGCAACTTAGAAAAACGGAACTACGATCGAAATGCAGAATACGCAAAATCGAACGATTCGAAGTTGGATCGAAAGAGATTGGAACACAGAATACCAAAATTGCCAAATCGAAAAAATTCCAATCCAAGTCGAAATGCAGAATAAGGCTGATTTTAATTTTATTTTGAGGTGATTAACTATAAACGATTGTTTAACCTTCTACTAAAAAAAAAAAATAAAAAATAAATGTAAGGCGCGATAACCTCCGAAGAGATCTAAGGCCGAGCTTCTCTTCCAATTTGCGTCGTGCTCCTCTTGATTTTCCCTACAAATTGGCCGGACGGGACCTACATATTTTATGCCGACTCCGAACGGCATCTGCGAGGCAGATGAGTTTTCACTGAGAGCTTTTCATGGCAGAAATACACCCGGAGCGCTTGCCAAACACTGCCGAGGGGCGACCCCGCTTAGACAAATTTTCTTCTAATTTAAAAGCTTTATATCTAAAATCTTGATGTTGCTTTTTCCGGGGTACCCAGGGCATACGGTGTGGTAGGCGGAGCATGCAACCGTCACACCACGGTGGCTACTACTGTTATATAAACTCTTTTTAATTGAAATTTATTTTCTATTTTTTAGTTCGGTTTGCTATAAAAGCGTGTTTTTTTAGTTTTTTTAAACTATTATTATTTCTTCCTGAAAAGGCGTTTCGCTTCCCTTTTCAACTCACGATAGCGTTCACACACTCTTCTTGTTGCGCTCGCTTTTAACGTAGCCCTGAGAAAGAAAAAGAGAAGGAAATTGATAAGGAGAGTGGCAAAGGAAGGGAGAGGTAGAGGTGGAGGTAGTGATAGAGATAGAGGTAATGGTAGTGGTAGAGGTAGAAGTAGTGGTAGAGGGAGAGCGAGAACGAGAGAGGGAAAATGATGGATACATCTAGTTGTAAAAAGAAACTAACTTGAAAATTATTTTGTGTTTTTATTTACTTATTTATTCATTTAAGTTGAGTCTTTGAATTTTTAGATTCTTACAAACTATATTATGCAAATTTTTACATTAACTTAATGCTAAGAAGAATAAGATCTTAAATGGTTAACTAAGGCAGCGTAAGGAAAATAGTAGTCAGCACCTGAGGAGTTTAAAAGCTGGAAAAACAAATTTTTAAGGGTTCAAATTGTCGAAGGTTTCTGCATGGTACATTAAACTGAATTTTATCAAGAAGTAATGGCAATCAATGGTCCCTGAAATTATGCAAATGACAAATGAGCAAGATAGAATAGGTCGTCTATATCCAAGTGTGTTTAGTTCAATTAAAAGGCATCGATATTCATACGAAGGTATTCGTTCAGAATAATTTAAAGATCGTAAGAGAACTCTCTGAGCACGGTCAAGCCGATTAGAGAGGCCAATTTGGTGGGGTCTCCGTATCACAGCCGCTTGCTCCAACCTCGATCTGACAAAGGCAAAATATAGTGATTTCATACGGTAGGTGCTAGTGAATGCGGATCAGTTACGACGTATGAACGCAAGCATTGCGTAAGATCGAATTATGATATAATTTACATGCGTAGTGAAATAAAATTTAGTGTCAAAATACACCCCTAGGTCTTTGATTTCTTCAACAGATTGCAATATATAGCCAGCGATACTATAGCAAATACGAAGGGTATTTATGGATTTTGAAAAGGTCACATGAAAGAAACAATGAAAAACTAGAAGCTCCTCATGTGCAGCCATGAAATATAAAATATTTAAAAGAACTTTCTCGGTAAATACTGAAACTACTTCGATTATACTGAGAGCTCAAAACTGAGTAAAGATGTCGTTGGAACATACAGAGACGGGCAGAAGTCTTCATCCACCTTCTATTTCATTGTTTAGAAAAGACAAAAACATTGCGGAAAAATGTGTATATGCAATTTCGTTTTACCCCTAATTTTAATACACAAATCCGTCTTTGAACACAAAACAACTAAGGTTATATTTTTTTATGTTTGCTGCTTTGGTAGTATTGATTTTAGATGCGGTTGGATCACTTAAACATCAACAATACCTTCTAGAAAAGAAATATTGGTTGATGTAATAATTTAGATGTACAGCACAGAAAGAACAAGCAATAAAATCTAAGTTCTGGTGAAACCGAACACTACATACCCAGTACTTGAAACGCTGTTGTTGCTAGAATGTCAGTCAAATGCTGTTAAATACCATAGAGTTATTGCGAACTTTGTTAAGGTTAGATATTTAGGGAAAGTGGGCGTGGTCATGTTAAATAAAAATAAATGTAAGGCGCGATAACCTCCGAAGAGTTCTAAGGCCGAGCTTCTTTTCCAATTTGCGTCGTGCTCCTCTTGATTTTCCCTACAAAATTGGCCGGACGGGACCTACATATTTTATGCCGACTCCGGACGGCATCTACAAGGCAGATAAGTTTTCACTGAGAGCTTGCCAAACACTGCCGAGGGGCGACCCCGCTAAGAAAAAATTTCTTCCAATTGAAAAACCTTATTTCTAAAATTTTGATGTTGCTTTGTCCGGTGTGCGAACCTAGGGCATACGGTGTGGTAGGCGGAGCACGCTACCATCACACCACGGCGGCCGCAGGTTGGATCTTTAAAAAGGATGACGAGTTCAGGGCACATATTGTTAAGGATTGGCTGCTTTACTATGCTCCAAGACAATCAAAACCATCCCAAAGCACAAATTTAAATATTATAGAGCATATCTGGGAAATTTTAGAACGGAAAATAAGAAAAATTAGCCTGAATACCAAGATGGATTCAAGCTGTTATTGATGCTAACGGTGGACCGACTAAAGACTAACAAACAATGTCCTGTAATCACAGTCGAAATAAAATAGACTTTTTTTTTTGGTTCAAACATGGTTCTAAATTAAATATCATTTTATCTATTTTATTTCTAAAAAAGTATTTTAAATTAAAAATGATATGAGCCCGATTTTAATTTTTTTAAATAGGTTTTAAATTGGTGGTCTGCTGTCAAAAGTTGCGAGAAATTAAACAATTTGCTATTTAAATGCGATGAACTTAAATGGAAGTGAAAAAAGGCTTCCCCGACAAACAAATATACGTCAGGAGCTAATTTATTATACCTAGAAAGCATATTAATATGTTTGTGACGGAAATTACACAATCTTAAAATGTGCGATGGTTACTTGGCTCCACATATGCGAAATCTTAAGACTATTTCGCATTCAAAGATATTTATAAGTTTTGATATATTAGTATATTTTGAGGAAAAAGTAGCATCCTTACTGATTTTGGTATTAAATTTAGAAATAAATATTCAATGCAAGGAATTATTTACAACAGGCGTCGATTTTTAAAACATGTCAAAAAATTTCGGGAGAGGTGTCAAATGAAGCGTTTTAATTTCGGAAGCAATAAGCTGAAGGCGGCAAAGTAATACTTTTACTATGTCAAGATATTTTTGGAAAAAAAGTTTAAGACTTTCATGTGGTTGATGTAGTTTTGGTGATATTGTTGTACACAGAAAATAATTAGCTAAAAAGGCGTTTTGCGCTGATAAAATTTTCACCAGTTTCGCAGCCATTTGAGGGTAATTATTCGGTTGTTTGTGAATATCTATTAATAAAAGAACAATTTCTTATTTCCGACTTCTAATTATTGCATCACATTACAGAATTCTTGAATTCAATTCTGCAGTCATTTACATTTGACAATTCCTCTTAAAAGAAAGCGTGAAATAAAACACGGAATACAACAACAATTAGCAACAAAAATTTTAAGAACTCTTGGTACGGGCGCTGCTGAACTACTTTCCCCCTTTATCACCCACTTAGTCTATGTCATGATCGACTTGAGTTTAATGATTTTCTAATGTAAAAGGGACTTACACTTTGCAGGCCCATGTCTCAACCTTCTAGGTCACTTCTTTCCTATGGAAAACTATATTAAACTCCCTTTATTTATGCTGACTTTGCGAAGACAAACCTAAATTTGATTTAAACTGATTATCATTGAATGTCCTGCATACTTATTAGTATCGAGATTAGAGATATCCCTATTCGGTTTTGGGTCTATTAAATTAAACGGCTTTAACGGTTAGGGCCACCTAACATTTAAGATTTGCATCATTTTGGCCGTCACATCTGTCTTAATGCAAACAATTTTACAACATTCTTACAAACTATATAATCTATTGAGCAAGAATACGAGTGCATGAGTGGATAGCCTTGTTGCTTCCTTTGCTCTAAGGAACCCAAATCCGCTTTAACTACTTATTCGTTTATGTTGCGAGAGTTATATAATTTTTAAAAACGAAATTAAGTAAATTTTCTTTAAATAAGTATGTTCATGTTCAATTAATAGATTGTGCACTCAATTTTAAATTGACGGCTGATAAAAAACCGCGAATTTTTACTAAACGTTTGCTAATAACTTTTAAATAGAATTGAATGATAATTATCCGCCACCGGATTATGATGAAAACGCATTTTCAGGTACTCCTTTGACAATTTTTGTGGTATTGTAAGAGTTTTTGTCAAGTAAAAAAATATCATTTTTTATACGTGGAGTCAAGTAACCACGGTTGTAAGGAACAGGGTGAACTTTTAAAATTTCTAAAAAATGTCTTCATAGCGCCCATGCTTATTTTAGCTCAAAACTGTGTTTAATATGTCTATGACAGACCAAAATTTTAAATCCCATTTTTAATTTAGGCAAGATTTTAACTAAAGAGTATTTTAGTCAGCGACTATGATTACTTACTTACTTAATTGGCGCTTAACCGTCAAAACGGTTATGGCCGTCCAACAAGGCGCGCCAGTCGCTCCGCCAACCGGCACCAATTGGTGACACCAAGGGAGTTTAAATCGTTTTCCACCTGGTCCTTTCAACGGAGTGGGGGCCGCCCTCTACCTCTGCTTCCAGAGGCGGGTTCCGATAGAAACACTTTCTTGGCCGGAGCATCATCTTTCATTCGCATAACATGGCCTAGCCAGCGCAGCCGCTGCGTTTTAATTCGCTGGACTATGTTGATGTCTGCGTATAGCTCGTACAGCTCATCATTAAATCTTCTTCGACCATACCGAAACAGGTTACTTATGTACTATATGTGGACTTTTGTCAAAGTTGTTTCAACGTTTTCCCCATAACTTTGCTATTTTATGTTAACACAAGACTTTTTCTAGTTTATTATAAAGTTTAAAATAAAACAGTATAAACACATTTTTCAGACAAGTCATTGGAATTTCAATCCAGCGGAAATAGTGGGTGTATGTGGACTTTTGTCCGTCACTGTATATTTACAAAAAATAAAATGTTTGCGTAAGATCCCTTCCGACTTACGTGTATACGATATACCTGGAAAACCAAAATCTTAAAATACGAAAGTCCTTAACAAAATATACATCTACAAGCATATATATTTTTTTGTCCATATAAACATCTTGGCTGTCCTTGTCGAGGGTTGACTACGCCCGTGAGAAATAATCGTAAGAATTAAATTATAGCTGCATTAAAGTATGTATGTATATAAATATATGTATGTTATGCAGCATGCAACAACTAGGAAATAAAATAAAAGCGACCAGCAATAGCACCAAAATTTAAAAAAATGAAATAACAATCAACAATAATGAAGTAAACGAACAAAAAATACAGTTGTGCAAGAAAATTGCAAAAATAAATTAAAACATAATAAAATGTAGAGGCGCTTCTTACAATTCATGCATTCATGCCAAGATACGTAGCGGCAGGAACTTGCAAAAAATTGTTGAAGTCCCAAATGTCAGGTTGTTGAAGTTGACGGAATTTTCACATTTATACTACATATACGCATTCACACACACATATACATCTATACATAAAAAAATATTTCAGAAATTTGTGTGAGAATTTCAAGAGTATATGGCACGGCATACATATTTTATAACTAGATACATATCTACATGTATATACAGTTGGGTGCTACGTAAAAAGAGATGTTTGTTCTTTGCCGCTATTGTAAAATTTAAAAACCGAGATGAATATGCCTGAAAACTTTTAAATTAATACGGAATTAGTACTTTCGGATAATAGAATCAACGTATTCAACTTTTATAATATTTTGAACAAAAACAAGAATAAACGATCACAGAAAAATTTCTAAGAAAATTTGACCACAAAAAAACCTTGCTGAGAATAAAAGCAACTTTCGACACATCACTATGCCGCTAGTAAATGAATGCTGCCCGACAACAACATCAAAGCAAGCAGATGGAAAAGAAAACATCCACATATACACCTAAATAGCAATAAAAAGCGCATATAACCTTACATAAAGTGCAGACATATGTACACGTATACAGCGAATATGAGATGCAGATAGATAATAGACGTAAATAAATAACTAATTGAGAAGGCTGTTCGCGAAGAGTATAGATACTGGGTCAAATAAGCGAACGAGTCAACTGAGCGTATAAAATCAGCGCAGCTCAAGCGATGATCAATCAATTAGATTTTAGCACTTTATAAGTGAAGTACGCGAATACATTGAGACGTTCCACTACCAGAGTAATACTCTTCATTAAGATCACTTTACATGTACAGAACATTTAAGTGTATTTACTCGACAATTCAGTGATTCGAATGATAGCAGAAATCAAAGAAATAATCGTTACAATACGAACGGAAATCTAAACCTGATTATTTAGTAAATAATACATCTAGAATGTTGAAATTTAACGCGTGGACTGACATTGAGACTCTTGACAAAAATTTGAAAAAAAAAAAACAATTTTAAATAGGCGTGGCACCGCTCACTTGTGATTAAATTAATTTTACAAATATTATTAATCATAAATCAAAAATCGTTAAACCTATCGTAACAAAAGGGGTTGCCTTTACTATAAGGAATGCTTTGAAGAAAAATTAACGAAATCGGTTGAGGACCACTCCCACTTTTATATAAAATATTTTTAAAATGGTCGTGGACGAATAAAATAAGCTATATCTTAGCGAAAAAGAGCTTTGTATCAATAGAATTTTACTTTATAAATTGAATTATAACATTAAATTGGAAAACACTAAAATTCTTGAAAATGGGTGTGGCACCGCCCCTTTTTTGTCTAAACAAGTTTCAATGTTTCCAGAGCCATAACTCGAATAAAAGTTTACATATCGTAACAAAATTGGGTACACACATTTTCCTTATAGCAGGCAATGTTTCTAGTAAAAACGGATAAGATTGGTTAAGGGCCCTGCCGACTTTTATATAAATTACTTTAAAAAATGGTCGTAGGCAAAAATAATAAGTTAAATCTTAGCGAAATTGTTCTGTTATATCTTTATTTTAAAATAAACAGTACAGAAATCCCCATATCTGAAGGAAAACTGCATTATTACCCGCTCAAGGTTATTGGTGTTAGCCTCGGTATCCTTTTTGCTTCATTTAAATGAAAGTTAGTTCAGAATAGAACCATATGTATATGTATTATTGCGCAACCTTGTAACTCTATTAAGCACACAAAACAAACAACAACAGCATTTCAAGTGTACAGCTGGGTATGTAATGTTCGGTTTCTCCCGAACTTAGACTTCCTTACTTGTTGTAAATGTTACTGAAACGAAATCAAAAAGAAAATATGTTTCATTATAGTTTTTGTTGACCTTTCTTTTAAATATTTAAGTGGTTTTGCGACTTCAGGTACGATTTTGTAATAGAAACTAAAATTTTTCTTTTTTACCGATATATTTCGGTTACTCCACGGTAACCGTCGGAAGCGCCGCATCGTGGGACATGGAGTTGTTTAAAACAGCAACAACGACACGTGGAGTGCTACCCAATGTGGTTGTTTTTTGTTTTTTTCAAATATTATAAGTTTTCCTCAAATTTCCTCTGACGTAATGTAACCACAAAATTGCTAGGCCTGAAAAAGTTATAGCATTTCTTAAGTTGAGGTTGGGAACTGAAAAAATGCGACCGATTTCTCCTGTACCAACTATGGAATGCTTGATGTATTTATATGGAAAATGTATCGCCATAAATTATATAGAACATTATTTAGTATTTTTTTTGTTTCATAGTTTCGTTCAACTGTTTGTAGAAAAAAAATTGCAAACAAAGGACACCCTAGTGGTTTTCCGTATAAACAGGACTGCAACGTGCCATTTAGTTATGGCTTTTGTTATTAAGTATTGAGCAAGCTTAAGCACCAGCTTCCTAATTATGAACACTCTTAAGATCCTAATATTAACTGTTGTTGTAGGTTTTGGGGAGTGTTATCGATGATGATGGTCCATTGCCGGTTATTTTCCAGGTACGTTCCGGTAACAAGCACCATTAAAGTACTAGCCCGACCATCTCGGGAAATATTTAATATGAACGAATTGAATCTTCTAGGCCGCTCGCGTTTTTTAGCAGCTTATCTCCACTCAGTTTTCGCAACAGCTCACTTATTCAAATCTTCGCCAAACGATTTAACCGAGCTGTGGGTACATATTGTACCTCCATTTCGTACCTTCGGAGCGGAAATCATTAAGTTCCGGTGAGATTGAGAAACAACTGGTTACCCTAATTGCGCATCCTCGGAAAAGAAGCGCGCTGAATTTAGGGACATTCTGAGTACGGGCGTTGTCAGCGTTATCGGGAGGCAAAAAATCAGGGCTTTATACTTATAGTGCAAGGTGCTTCAGATATTTGCAAAGAAAATATATTCGAAATTCTACTAGAAAAACCGCGTACACGAAAACCTTTAAGGCTAGAATAAATTCAGTAGGATTTGTTAGCCGTTTAGTTGATTCAGTTCTTCTTAATTCAAAGAAAGGCCCAGGGTTTAGTCTGCTATTACTTTGTAATGAAGCCAAAATTGACACCGCAGGCAATTGTTTTATATAAAATATCTCCTGATTTATATTCGATATTTTCACTATCTTTTATTTACATAAATTAAGTGTAATTCAACAGTGGTTGACGACATGTTAACCATTTGAAAGTGGGCATTCAGATATGCTCCATCAATTATCGACTTTATTTTAAACGTTAATTTTTAGAGAAGACCCAAAAGGCCCCAGTCTGGTTGAGGAGCTGCTTGGACGCTGGTATAACTGATTTTTAATACTCAGGTAATTTGATACGGCTGTGCAGAAAAACTTTGAGAAACGCAATCATCTTAAGGATAATATGGTACGGCACACAAACAGGCCAGGAATCCTAATTATTTATGAAATGTATTGTGGCGAATATTAGCAGTTTTATACATCACTATGCTGCTACTAAATAAATGTGCAACAACAGTAAAGCAAGCAGCCACACTTCCATAAACATAACCATCAGCTTGAAGCAAAGAGATTATTTCACATACACATCACGTTATCATCAGCTAAGAGCAGAAGGTTTTACTCACATATACACACGCATATAGCTAGAAGGAAAACATAAACTACAGATATATATGTATATTATATTATTATTTATACGACTATTCAGCGATTCGAACGTTAGCAGAATGTGTATAATTATCAGGAATTCGCCAAAATTTTTTACAGTATGTATTAGGGTGGTCCTTATTTTTGAACTTTAAAAAAATGGTCGGGGCATCCTGTCATATGATTCTCCTCAGAAAAAAAATTAATACGTATTTTTATACTCAGTTGAGCAGAGCTCACAGAGTATATTAACTTTGATTGGATAACGGTTGGTTTTACAGGTATAAAGGAATCGAGATAGATATAGACTTCCATATATCAAAATCAGCATCGAAAAAAAATTTGATTGAGCCATGTCCGTCCGTCCGTCCGTCCGTCCGTCCGTCTCTCCGTTAACACGATAACTTGAGTAAATTTTGAGGTATCGTAATGAAATTTGGTATGTAGATTCCTGGGCACTCATCTCAGATCGCTATTTAAAATGAACGATATCGGACTAAAATCACGCCCACTTTTTCGATATCGAAAATTTCGAAAAACAGAAAAAATGCGATAATTCATTGCCAAAGGTGGTTAAAGCGATGAAACTTGGTAGATGGGTTGACATTATGACGCAGAATAGAAAATTGGTAAGATTTTGGACAATGGGCGTGGCACCGCCCACTTTTACAAGAAGGTAGTTTAAAAGTTTTGCAAGCTGTAATTTGGCAGTCGTTAAAGATATCATGATGAAGTTTAGCAGCAACGTTACTACTATTACTATATATTTGCTAAATAAAAATTAGCAAAATTGGATGAAGAACACGCCCACTTTTAAAAATTTTTTTTTTTTTTTTAATTCTAATTTTAACAAAAAATTTAATATCTTTACTGTATATAAGTAAATTAAGTCAAAATTCAACTCCAGTATTGATATGATGCAACAAAATACAAAAATAAGAGAAAATTTCAAAATGGGCGTGGCTCCACCCATTTTCATTTAGTTTGTCTAGAATACTTTTAATGCCATAAGTCGAACAAAAATTTACCAATCCTTCTCAAATTTGGTAGGGGTATAGATTCTATGACGGTAACTGTTCTCTGTGAAAATGGGCGAAATCGGTGGAAGCCACGCCCAGTTTTTATACACAGTCCACCGTCTGTTCTTCCGCTCGGCCGTTAACACAATAACTTGAGCAAAACCCGATATATCTTTACTAAACTTAGCCCACGTACTTATCTGAACTCACTTTATCTTGGTATAAAAAATGTCCGAAATCCGACCATAACCACGCCCACTTTATCGATATCGAAAATTGCGAAAAATGAAAAAAATGCCATAATTCTATACCAAATACGAAAAAAGGGATGAAACATGGTAACTGGATTGGTTTCTTGACGCAAAATATAGCTTTGGAAAAAACTTTGTAAAATGGGTGTGACACCTACCATATTAAGTAGAAGAAAATGAAAAAGTTCTACAAGCCGAAATCAACAGCCCTTGGAATCTTGGCAGGAATACTGTTAGTGGTATTGCATATATAAATAAATTAGCAGTACCCGACAGATGACTTTCTGGATCACCTGGTCCACATTTTGGTCGATATCGCGAGAACGCCTTCACATATACATCTAAGGGCCACTCGCTTTTAAAACCCTCATTAATACCTTTAATTTGATATCCATATCGTACAAACACATTCTAGAGCCACCCCTGGCCCACCCTAATGGCGATATCTCGAAAAGGCGTCCACCTATAGACCTAATGCCCACTCCCTCTTAAAATGCTCAGTAACACCTTTCGTTTTATATCCATATCGTACAATAATTCTAGAGTCACCACTGGCCCACCCTAATGGCGATATCTCGAAAAGGCCTCCACCTATAGACCTAATGTCCACTCCCTCTTAAAATGCTCAGTAACACCTTTCGTTTTATACCCATATCGTACAAACATTCTAGAGTCACCCTTGGTCCACCTTTATGGCGATATCTCGAAAAGGCGTCCACCTATAGAACTAAGGATTACTCCCTTTTAAAATACTCATTACCATCTTTCATTTGCTACCCATATCATACAAACACATTCTAGAGTCACCCCTGGCCCACCCTAATGGCGACATTTCGAAAAGGCGTCCACCTATAGACCTAATACCCACTCCCTCTTAAAATGCTCAGTAATACCTTTCGTTTGATACCCATATCGTACAAACACATTCTAGAGTCACCCTGGCCCACCCTAATGGCGATATCTCGAAAAGGCGTCCACCTATAGACCTAATGCCCACTCCCTCTTAAAATGCTCAGTAACACCTTTCGTTTGATACCCATATCGTACAAATATTCTAGAGTCACCCTTAGTCCACCTTTATGGCGATATCTCGAAAAGGCGTCCACCTATGGACCTAATGCCCACTCCCTCTTAAAATGCTCAGTAATACCTTTCGTTTGATACCCATATCGTACAAACATTTTAGAGTCACCCCTGGCCCACCCTAATGGCAATATCTCGAAAAGGCGTCCACCTATAGACCTAATGCCCACTCCCTCTTAAAATGCTCAGTAACACCTTTCGTTTTATACCCATATCGTACAAACATTCTAGAGTCACCCCTGGCCCACCCTAATGGCGATATCTCGAAAAGGCGTCCACCTATAGACCTAATGTCCACTCCCTCTTAAAATGCTCAGTAACACCTTTCGTTTGATACCCATATCGTACAAATATTCTAGAGTCACCCCTGGCCCACCCTAATGGCGATATCTCGAAAAGGCGTTCACCTATAGACCTAATGCCCACTCCCTCTTAAAATGCTCAGTAATACCTTTCGTTTGATACCCATATCGTACAAACACATTCTAGAGTCACCCCTGGCCCACCCTAATGACGATATCTCGTAAAGGCGTCCACCTATAGACCTCATGCCCACTCCCTCTTAGAATGGTCAGTAACACCTTTCGTTTGATACCCATATCGTACAAACATTCTAGAGTCACCCTTGGTCCACCTTTATGGCGATATCTCGAAAAGGCGTCCACCTATAGAACTAAGGATTACTCCCTTTTAAAATACTCATTACCATCTTTCATTTGCTACCCATATCATACAAACACATTCTAGAGTCACCCCTGGCCCACCCTAATGGCGACATTTCGAAAAGGCGTCCACCTATAGACCTAATACCCACTCCCTCTTAAAATGCTCAGTAACACTTTTCGTTTGATACCCATATCGTACAAACATTCTAGAGTCACCCCTGGCCCACCCTATTGGCGATTTCTCGAAAAGGCGTTCACCTATAGAACTAAAGCCCATTCCCTTTTAAAATACTCATTACCACCTTTCATTTGATACCCATATCGTACAAACACATTCTAGAGTCACCCCTGGCCCACCTTAATGGCGATATCTCGAAAAGGCGTCCACCTATAGACCTAATGCCCACTCCCTCTTAAAATGCTCAGTAACACCTTTCGTTTGATACCCATATCGTACAAATATTCTAGAGACACCCCTGGTCCACCTTTATGGCGATATCTCGAAACGGCGTCCACCTATGGAACTAAGGATCACTCCTTTTCAAAATACTCATTAACAGCTTCCATTTGATACCCATATCGTACAAACAAATTCTAGAGTCGGCCCTGGTCCACCTTTATGGCGATATCCCTAAATGGCGTCCATCCACAGAACTATGGCCTACTCTCTCTTAAAATGCTCTTTAATACCTTCCATTTGATACACATGTCATACAACCACATTCCAGGGTTACCCTAGGTTCATTCCCTACATGGTGATTTTCCTTATTTTGTCTCCATAGCTCTCAACTGAGTATGTAATGTTCGGTTACACCCGAACTTAGCCTTCCTTACTTGTTTTATTTTAGTTTTAGAAGCATTTTAGAGGTCGCTACCATGCATCAAAGTTTTGGAAAACGACTTTTGAAGAGACAAAATACCTATGAATCCGTAATATTATCTAATGGCATGCTTTTATTAGTATATGTATTAGAGTGATTCAAAAAAATTGCCACCCCTTAGGGTTAAGTTAGAGCACTAATTTTTTCCAAGGCTAATATTTTCCAAGGCCTAAAATTTCAGGGGGTAAGACCGAAAAAACAAATTTTTTTTAATTTGAATCACCCTAATGTATATAATCAGTTGATATTGAAATTAAAAAGTAAGAAATCTTGTTATTATTGAAAACATCGAATCTGAACTTCTAAATAGTAGCATGCTTTGATTTGTTTATAAGTGAAAATAAGTTTTTAAATTCAAAAACTAGGTGGCGTTGCATGGCCGTGAACTACATTTTTTTTTTAAATTGTAACCCGAGTTGGCTTTGCACACACCTTTCTATACATTGGTTTGTGTTTTATAAGTGAAGTCAGCTGTTGAAACATTTTTCAAATTGAGAACCCAGTAGGCGCTGCATGGCCGTAAGCTAAAATTTGTTTTAAATAGTAACACGAGTTGGCCTTGAATCTTTGCATTTAGTTGTAACTTTTCTGTATTTTAAAGTGTACGGGTTGCCTGTTATAAGTTATCATGGCATCTACAAGTAAAAAAGCTGGTCTATCAACTAGAAACAAAACCAATATTTCGCTTCACGGACAATCAATACCAAATCTCAATCAGTCAAAGTTGCCTTCTTTTGGCGAAGTGTTACGTTTATTCTTTTATTACAAAAATGAAGAAAAAAAAATGTTCGGGATTCTGCGAATCTTGCCGCATGTGGAGTCATAAAGTTATGGGAAAAGGCCAGTATACCAACAAGATTGAAAAAGCATGTGATCAATAAAATAGAAAAACTCTTCAATGAATGGCGTAATCTAAAAACAATAAAGAAAACAAGAAAAAAAAAACAACGTTCGAAGAAGTTACAACAAAAGAACAATCCTGGCATCGTAACTTAGAAGATCTGTTTGATATCGCGCATTCTGAAGCTTTGGTTATTATGACAATAGAAGAGGATAAACAGTTCTTACTAGCACAGCGACAGCAAAACCGACCGGGTTTAATTGGCTCAGTAGATTAAAAAAAATAAGCAAATGTGATCAGACAAAAAAGAAAGCCGAACACATGCAACAATTGCGTGAAAAGGAAAATAAAAGCATCTCGGCTATGACAGAAAAGGTCCTACTTTCTTTATCGACCACAAGCGAAGAATCGTCTGGATCTGATTTCGAAACTGAAGTCAAGACGTTGAAGACGTTGAAGTCAAAACCCCCCCAAAAACGAGCTCGTCAAAATTTAATCAGTAGCCACCTATCTGCTAGCCTCGATGTTGCTAAATTAAGTGATAGAAAAGCCACTATGGTCGTGTCATTTACCTTAAAGAGTGTTGGTGTCAATCTTTCAGAGTTTAATGTGAATAGGTCTTCAATACGTCGAAATCGTATAAAAAATCGGAAAACACTGGTGGAATCCCTTAAAAGAGAATTTAAACCTGACGTACCACTTACAATTCATTGGGATGGCAAAATTATTGAGGATATAAGTGGACATGAAACTGTAGATCGGTTACCAATTTTGGTATCTGGGGTTGGTATTGATCAGCTTCTGGGGGTTCCAAAACTTGAACATGGAACAGGCGCAGCATATGCCATAGCTGTGCACGAAACAATAAAGTCATGGAGTTTAACAGATAAAATTAAATGTGTTTGTTTTGACACTACATCTGTTAATACGGGCCTAAAAAATGGTGCTTGTATTCTTTTGGAGCAAAAAATGGAGAAAGATATGCTTTTGCTGGCTTGTCGTCATCACATAATGGAGATTTTATTGGAAGCGGTAGTGTTACAATCCTTGGGCCCCTCTAGCGGACCTGATATTCAGTTATTTAAAAGATTTAAGAAGAACTGGCATAGAATCAACCAAAACGAATATACCACAGTAATTGATGACGCAAATTCATCACACATCATTAATAATTTTGCGGCAGACATGCTTTCTTTTGCCCAAAAACATCTCCTAGCATATCAACCCCGAGATGATTATAAAGAGTTGCTGAACCTTACTATAATTTATTTGGGAGGAGTCCCTGAAAAAGGGGTTTCTTTTAGAAGACCTGCTGGGCTACACCGTGCTAGATGGATGGCAAAATCTATCTATTGTTTAAAGATTTTTCTATTTAAAGACCAGTTTAAGCTAACGAAACAGGAAGAAATAGCAGTGAAAGATATATGCCTTTTTACAGTTATTATTTATATTAAATACTAGTATGAGGCTCCTGTAGGATCATCCGCACCAAGAAACGATCTACAGTTATTAAAAGACCTTACATCGTATGAAGTTGTAAATGAAGCAGTAGCCAAAGTAGCCATAAAAACAATACTTGGGCAGTTGTGGTATTTGTCGGAAGAGTTAGTGTCTTTTGCTTTTTTTAACGATCAAATTTCAATACAAGAAAAGAAAAAAATGGTGGAGGCGCTGGGAGTCGAAGGCTTAGAGGACTGTCCAAAAAGAAAACAAATCAACATCAAATGCATCTCTGACATGGGTATAGAAGAAAAATTATATAAGCAAACATATGGTAGGAAATTAAAATCAACCCTGCTTCAACGATATTCCTCTTAACCCGCCAATGTTAAAATCAACTATTTAAAAACAACAAATTAGCTATATGTACGTCCATTTAACAAAAATTATTCAAGTTTCTTTGTATACAAAGAGCAATAATAAAATAAAATTGCAAAATAGCATAATCAAATATATATAAACAATTATAAAACGACGACAAATAACGAAACAATTAAAATACTAAACCAAACAAGACGAATAAACAAAAGAGCAATCTTTGCAAATTGCACGCACGCATTTAAATAAAACGCACTACGCACACATTCATAAGATCACACAAACTTGAACAATTAAATAAATTCGTAGAAATAAAAGAAAATGTGGACTCTTATTATATTGTTGAGTGTTGCTTATAATGAAAGATATGCGCATGAATGCACCTTTGTGAGAATAATTAGGTATGAAAAGATAAAAACATAAAACGACGCAAGAACGATAATTTCAGGTGAAACCATTTATAATTTATGGTTGTCATAAAATCATCTGTCATTTGAGCACCATCTTGTTCTAGTTGGTCTAAGTTAGAGCTCTCGAATATGGCACATTTTTTTGAAGAATTGGTATGAATAAACTTTTACTCTGAATTATTATTGTTCCTATACGACTAACTGAGTAAATACGTGAGTACTTTGCTAAAGTATCAAGTTTTATTCGTAGTCGATTAGCTCTTAAAAGTTTCTTCTTAGGTATGCAGCAGTGCTTCGCACCATCCAAATGGAGACACGTTACACTCAAGAAAACATACTGTGGCGAATATAAGCATCACTATTCTGTTAGTAAATACTCGCAACAACAAAACACAACAAGCGGCAACACTTATGTACAAGGCAACGAAGAGATATCTCACACACACACATGTACTCATCAGCCGAAGTGGTTACACATACACACGCATAGAGCTATAAGCATGAGATACAATTGTTCGCGAAATGACTAGACCTTAGAAGAAATGGTTGAACGAGAAAACAGAAAGAATAAAAGCAGCGCAAGCTGAGGAGTGATGAATCAGTTTGATTTAAACACGATTTTTGTGAAGTACGTGATAATGATGTATAATTGTATATGTAATACTGAATATTGGAGTTATTTATTCGACAGTTCACCGACACGCACGATAGTAGAAGGTGCAAAAATATCAGGATTTCCCTAAATTCGTGACAATACATTGAGTACGTCGGGGTTGATTCTGTGTACGTAAGAGTTTAACCAATTACAGTATCAAGATCGAATTTGAGCTAGAGTAGCACGCGTCTCCCTGGGGAGGCTGCTTTCTTTAACTGCGAGTTAAGCGTACTTGTATTCGGAATGGGGTTCACCGCGTAATTGTTGACATAGTAATTTGACAACGTTTTGTGGATGTCTCTAAATGCCTTTTTGTGCTCCTTTTCTTCATACGGCTAACTTCTCGCGTGTCGAATTTCTTTTTCCTTTTCAATCAGATGTCTGTTGGGATGCCCAGGTCTCTGAATATTCAGCAGAAATTGTTTGTTCAGTATTTCATTTCTCCTCCTTAATGAAAATGCGTTTCTCAGATTTGTTGAATCACTCGAGCGAGAGATAGGTAGGTGGTAGGATGCCAATGTTACCATCGGATACCAGTTGATGCGGTTTACAAGCCCTACACTTACGATGTTGTTGTTTCGCGAGCTATGACAAGTAAGATTAGTATTGATCAGGTTTTCTCGGTAAGCAAAATCTCGGAGATGCTTCATATTAAAATAATCGTCACGTCCTATTTTTTTTTCTCTTTGAGACATCTTTGGATAGCTCGTAAAAGATCTGTCAGTATACAGCTGTGTCCAACTTAGCATTACTCTAGTTTATACGGCTATATTTGTGTCGTAAGTCAAACAAATGTGTGTGCAAGCACGGTATACCATAAAAATACAAAGTATAAGCTTTTCATTATAATTTACTTTTACTGTTTTATGTTTTATGAATTTTAAATGTGTGCCCGTAGTGTGCTATATGAGGAGCTCCATATCAAAATGCATTAATTATAATCGAACAGTTTCGAGAAAACCAAGAAAATGTAATGTCTTAGTACGAATCCAAATCTTTAGTATGAATTTTAAGTAGGTCGGACCAATTATTCTTATACTTTTATGAACTATCTTGAAGATATGAAAAAGGAGAGTGTAATTGTATCAAAAACCGTAAAAATGTTTTGGCGCACTTATTGCGTTTAGATATGGAACTCCCCATATGATTTATTTTTATGACGAGAAAATTAAACGAAAATGCGTAAAGCTACAATTTCGTAGCTTTAAGAGCCATTTGTAACAAAGCTAATTAAGTTCGAATTTCGAATACGCAGATATTTTGAATTATCGACAAGTGTCGATGAAATATGATTAAACTAGCGGACTAAGCTTTCTCTATTCTAAATGTGAGAACAGTGTACGTGGTAAAGTAAATAGGATAAAAACGGTTTGATAACCATTGGTTATCGATGAGTTATTCGTTTGTTATCGATGGGATATGGGCATGTTATCAATTTATTTTCGACGAGTTATCGTTTTGTTATCGATTTATTTTTCAAAAAATTATCGATTCTATATTCAAAAGTTGTCGATATGTTAATCGTTAATTATTTATTTGTTACGAAAAAAAAGCCGATAACTTATCAATATGTTACGGAAAAGTTATCGATTTCGTATCAAAACGTTACGGATAGTCTATTGAAAAATTATCGGTATGTTACCTAAAAGTTATTGCTATTTTATCTATAAGTTGTCGAGCAGTTATCGATTCACTAAAGTTATAGATTTTTAACGAAAAGTTAACGATATGTTATTACATTAACTATCAAATAGTTGTCGATTTGCAATCGGAGTGCTACCAATTTGTTATAGGGGTCGTATAGAAAAACTTATATTAACTTATTATAAACTAGTTTGCATACAAACAGAGAGACGGGCAGACGGGCATGGCTAAATCAACTAAGCTCTTCATTCTGATAATTTCGGTATACTTAATAGTAGGTCTATCTATTTTCCTTTAAGGACTTACAATTTTTGGATTCGTGACGAAGTTAATATACCATTTCATTTTCATGAATGGTATAAAAAGTTATCGATTTGCCATCAAAAGGTCATCAATAATGGTTATATACATTAGCTATAGTTCTGAGAAAAATCGGTTGAAGACCGAGTCGACTTAAAAAAAAGTAAATTTGAAATGCATAGTCTTAATATGTAAGGAAGGCTTAGTTCGGGTGTAACCGAATACTACATACTTAGCTGCCAAATTACAAAGGCTGTTCGTGAAAAGTCTACATCTTAGAAGAAATAAGCGAACGATGATACTGAGAGAATAAGACAGTGGTCGGCAAAAATTAAAATGTAAGTGTATTAGTGAGAGCGAGATCATGAGCATCCCAGTAGGAAATTAAAATTAAAATCACAACATGCAAATGATGCCATTATAGCAAACATTTTTGAAAATTTAATTTTTGATTCAGAAATGGGTTGAAATATTCCCAAGTCCCCAAAATATCGCAAAAATAAAGGTGATCACTCGCTTAAAAAATCATATTTCCGAAACTAATACATTTGCTGCAAGCGGGGATAAACACAATATCTAAAATATATGGAGCTGATTTAAAAAAATAAAACATAAAGATACATTCAAGTAAATTTATTAGTATTTTGCTAAGTTTTTTTAACATTATATAGTAGTTTTTTGCAGTACTGAAGTAAAGTTTTTTTGGATCAAAAAAAGGAGTCCAGAATGAAATTGTTACAACTTTTGTTAAAATAATAAAAAGATCTCATATTGTAGTGAAAAGTTATTTAATATAACACACCCAAAAAGGTAAAAACCCAAACCTAAACATGTTTGGAAGATGAGCTAGATATAGAAAGGCCGTCATACCAGTTGCGTTTCCTAATCGCATTATTTCTCACAGAGAACTTTAAGATTTTTTGCGACAGCAGTGCGCAGTGTTTATTTGTTGCTGTCTCGCTAACGACTGAAGATGAAGAGTAAGAATATGTGTGAAGCAAGTCTGGCTCAATTGAGCTATGGCACGCCGACCACTGGTATAAAAGCAGCGCAAGCTTTGGAATAATCAATAAGCTTGGTTTTAGCACGCTATAATTGAAGCACTACTACTACAGTGGGGTTGTAAATAAAAACACATTTTGCTTTACTGAGTATTTGAGTTATTTATTCGACAGTTCAGATATTCGAACGATAATAGGCGCTGCAACATAATCAGTTATTTCCCAAAATGCGCTACAGTATCCTTAACATATATGAGGCGCAGGCAGCTGAGTATATTATGTACGGTATCGCCCGAATCTAGACTGCCTTATATCTCGGTTTTGAATTACTTATCGATTAAAGATGTAATATTCAAAATTATCCTGCCGTTAAACCTAAGGCAGACAGAGAATGTGCTACGTAAAATCCAGTTAATTTATAAGTTAACGCGTAAAAAATGTGTTAATTTAAATAATACGTTACTAAAGAACACGCATACATTACAAAATATGTATTTATTTTCATACATAAATTTGACGACATTAAGCGTTTTAGCATATTTGCATACAGCAAATAGGCATATCATTTGATGTGTAAACATTTATAGGCGCATTACTTCATACTACGTGTTCTCTCTTATGCAAATTCCTAGTATTACACACACATATGAACATTAAACGTGTCCAACAAAAAATTGTGTAATCGAGCATAAGAATTAAGGTGTGCGGCAGCAGCGCGTTTTGCTTTGATGATTTATATGCATTAATAAACAGCAATTTGGGCTCCTTTTGACATCATATAAGCGTCTTCGTCATACTAAGAAAATTTCCTTCCCAAAGTTAGTTCTCATTTCAACAGTTTTTTGATTTAAATAAAAAGTTTTTTTTTCTGATAAAAGAGAAAAATTACGAAATTTACAAAGGGCGATTACTAGGACATGTCTCTGAATTTCGCTTCTTCATTTGATAGCTTTTCGGGACTGAGTATTGAACGAAATCTTCAACATTCATACTTTATACTGGTGTTGAAGCAGATGCCTCTATCCACTCAGCGATATGAATACCCGCTGCAGGCTTTGTAAATTGTCTCCAAGTATTACCCTTTTGTTGCTTTTCCTTTTATTAACAATTTTGGTACAAACGTATACTATATGTTTTTTTAATGCAAACTGTGTGGAATACTTACAGGCGCTCTTCGAGAACTTAGTAACATTGGATGGGGAAGTTTTTTGTAGGGGGAATAATTACTGGCATATGTTGATGACATTGATATCATCGGCCTAAACACCCGCGCTGTTAGTTCTGCTGGAAAAAGAAGCGGTAAAGATGGGTTTGATGGTGAATGAGTACAAAACGAAGTACCTGCTGTCATCGAGCAAAGAGTCAGCGCATATGCGCCTTGGCAATCACGCTACTGTTGGCAGCCATAAGTTCGAAATAGTAAAAGACTTCGTTTATTTGGGAACCAGCATCAACACTAGCAACAACATCAGCACTGAAATCCAGCGAAGAATCTATCTTGCCAATAAATGCTACTTTGGACTAGGTAGGCAATTGAAAAGTAAAGTCCTCTCTCGGCGAACGAAAATCATACTCTACAAGTCACTTATCGTACCCGTCCTGCTATATGGGGCAGAAGCATGGACCATGACAACAGCAGATGAAGCGGTTTTGGGAGTGTTCGAGAGAAAAGTTCTTCGAAAGATTTATGGACCTCTACGCGTTGACGATGGCGAGTACCGAAGAAGATTTAATGATGAGCTGTACGAGCTATACGCAGACATCAACGAAGTCCAGCGAATTAAAACGCAGCGGCTGCGCTGGCTAGGCTATCGGAACCCGCCTATGGAAGCAGAGGTAGAGGGCGGCCCCCACTCCGTTGGAAGGACCATGTGGAAAACGATTTAACCTCCCTTGGTGTGACCAATTGGTGCCGGTTGGCGGAGCGAAGGAGCGACTGGCGCGCCTTGTTGGACGGCCATAACCGTTTAGGCGGTTAAGCCCCAATTAAGTAAGTAAGAATACTTTATGGTGGGAAGTACAAATGTACCCATAAATACACCTGACAGCGCACGCTCTCATCAGGTATGAAATTATAAGATTTTAGTATGCCATAGTTTTATCCAATCACCTCACTTTTCCCTAGACAGCATGCCCACACGTTACACCGGCATAAATAAATACTTCGGTGTAGTAGCTTTCTGTCCACTTAGATTATCTATATTTTATTCGATATGATAGCAGTTACACTTCCAGCAACTCCACGTGCTCAATTAGTATGTGAATGAGAATATAAGACTGTTTTACAAGGTATCATGGATATGGTGACTAAGTGGTCTGAATCATGTGGTTTAGCTGTCAACCCAAGCAAACCGAAGCTTGTTTTGTTTACGTGAAGGAACACAGTACTTGAATTTAGACCACCCTCCATTGGGGAGAATCGTTGATGCTGAAAGAGTCCACGGCTTCATTTGCCTTATACTACTGTCGGCAAACAATAATCAAACGCTGGAGGCTCTTTTAAAGTGTAGTACATTATCTGTGCAGTATGGTGGGGAATCCGACTATCTCCTATGGTGTTGTGGTCTGATGGGGAGCTCTAAATATTTCACCACGCTAAAAAAATGTTCTAAACTGTACAGCGATTTGCGACATATAGAATAAGCGGTGATTTTCTTATAACACCTAGCGTGGCACTAAAGGCAATTCTGAATCTGTATCCGGTTGACATTGTGCTCAAAATGGCCGCAGTCCGAGTGGAAATACGGCTTAATGATGCTGGATATAAGCTAATGAAAATCAAGCAGTTCAACATTCTAACCGTATATTTTACCATAAGCTCAGTGTTAGCCGAAAATTTAGGCTGACCTATCACTGCAGTATGTTCCATAGTGTCAGATAATCAGGCGACTATCAAAGTGCTAAGCTCTGCCACTAAGCAGTCGAGTGCTGTGAGAAATTGCTTCAGCTCACTTGTGCTGGTATCTTATTACTTTACAAAAAAAAAAACTATCTAGGTGCCAGGTCATAAGTATATCCCTGAAAACTGTTAGGCTGAATTGTTGGCTGACATGTGGGCTTAATGCCAGCTTAGTAAACTCTGAACTAATGCCACCTCTTGCAGTATGTTGAGTTCATTCTCGCCCGTTGTTGGCTCCAAGCGTTCGGTGAAGCGAAAACAAACCGAAAGCTAGTTGACGATAATACGCTGTAGATAAAAATTCGATAGGAAACAATAAATTTATGATCTCGGTTGTTACCTATAAAAAAGCTGACGAAGCTCTTCTCAGGAGTCACGAAATTATTTCATTCTGTTAAAGTTACCGCTGTTGTGTTCTAGCTTGTACCCCCGGGTGAGTTCTACACTGAGGGGAAAAAATAGTAAAATCAAATACAAACGCATATGATTTGACTAAAAACGTCAATGAAAGTGCTGTATAGAGCAAATTATTTAAATCAAATATGCACATATTTGATATGACATTGAACACGATTTTATTCGAATCAAATATGCAATATTTGAAGCTCAATTAAGTACTTTCATATTTAATTTTACTACATAGTTTTTGTAAGCGATTTGAGAACGAAATATTTGCGTGTAATAAGATGATATTCAAATCCTATTCAAATACGAGGGCGATTTAGTCGCCACTACTTTGTATGCGCATTTCTCTGCGGTCCCTTTCAGCATGCATCAATTTCGTCAATACTGCAAAGGCCATCTTGCTCACAGCAATAACAATCTATTTGTCCGCACATTCGTGGAACTAAATTCCTAATGGAAGGCTCCTCTCCAAAAACTGTTTACAGACAGTCTCTCGCCGTGAAAACGAGGGCAGTGAAATATTACATGTTCTGCGCTTTCCAATTCGGAGGGACAGCTTGGACAGAAAGGATCCTCCTCTCTCCCACGCTTATGTAGATATTCCTTGAAGCCTCCGTGCCCGCTCAATATCTTTGTGAGGTGGTAATTTAGTTCGCCATGTTTTCGCTCGTACCATTCCACTATATTCCGGACTATGAAGGTCCAGCGCCCTTTTCTCGAATCTTCCCACCGTTCTTGCCACTTAACTATCGTTCGTGACCTTGCGCTTTTCTTAGCATCTTCAGATGGTCGGCTGATTCCAATGCCATACAGATCGGCCATTTCACCTGAGAGTAGATATACTGAAATTTTGCTGGATAAAATATGGATCGCGTCGTCGGACACCGTCCGATAAGCACATGCTATTCGTATAGCAGTAATGCGGTAGGCTGCTATTATATCTTTTTGGTGGAACATTTTAAATCCGTGCCATACTGGTGCTGCATATAATATTATAGAGCTGGTTACGTCGGATAAAAGCTGACGGGTAGTTTAGCTCGGGCCGCTGATGTTGGGCATTATTCGCGTTAGGGCTCTACTAACTTTAGAAACTTTCTCCCCCACCGCCCTGAAGTGCTCCCTAAAAGTTAGTTTTGAGTCAATGATTACTCCTAGATATTTCAGGGAGGGCTTTGAATTTCTTTGATAATCTCCTATGGCTAGGACCAACTCACCCACAGTCCGCTTTGAGCTCACCAGAACCACTTCTGTCTTATTGCTAGCCATCTCCAGCCCCATTTCGCCAACCATTCCTTTATTCTTCCCACGGCGTCATTATATAATGCTTGTAGCAGATCAAGTTTCTTGGCCACTGCTGCTACGACAATATCATCTGCATAGCCGAAAATTTCCGTGCCTCCGGGAAGGTCGATTTGTAGCACCCCGTCATACATCGCATTCCAAAGAGTTGGACTTAGAACAGATCCCTGGGGGTAACCGGCCGTGATGTTGTGCTTTCTTGGTCCCTCATCCGTATCAAAAAGCACAAACCTACGTATATATACAAATAAATATATTAATATTTATAATAACCAACATTTTTCACTTCAAGTTTTTATAACGCTAATAATGCACAGAATCCTCACAAAATGCACCGTGTGGTTATTCAGCCACAGAAAAACTGCTCTGCTAAAATCCGCGCTGGTAACATGAACGGCGTTAGCAAACATGTGTACATATGTACATATGCACATGCAAATTTGTGCTTACACAAACTATTTTGCTTCCAAATACAATATTTTCTATAAAATATACTTCCACTTTCAATAACAATTTCACAATTCAAAATATAGTATTACTTACTATTTCACTCGCCAAGCAAAAATCTTTTCTCGAATTTCAGCTCTTTTCCCAACTTTCTTCACAGCGTCTTCAATATCAGTCTCTTTTAAGTAACTTAAATGACGGAATTCAATGCCATCGACTATAATAAACAATATTACATGTTTTTAATAAATATTTTACACAATTTTTTTTAGTTACCGGTTAATTCTTCTAGGAGTTTATCTAATTGAAAAAGCCGCAACATTTCTTTCAGTTGTTCACACATTTTTCCTTTTTCTTGAAACTGCTACAAAATCATACCGTTATTAAAGAGTTGCCACCTAATTTTATTCATTTGGTAGGTACCGAATTAAATTAAGGCTCGGTGCGAATTCACTTAAATTTTAGGTACCTAAACTAATATTCCACTGGAACTTTCCAGCACTGCAATAATTTAGGAAAAGGCTGTCAAAATTATGCGAGTTGATTTGAAAACCTAAATTATTTATTTCTGCTAAGAAACTAATAACAATACGGGAAATTTGGTATTTTTGATGCGTTTTCACGCTTAAAAAGATCAGAGGTCAATTAGGGTCCGCGGTAAGTACCTATCCCAAGATAGCAGTTCAGGAAAATGCAGTGGCTACGTTTTATAAGGCTTTTTTTCGGACATAGTGGAGCACAATGACCTTTTCCAGAATCTCGAATACAATACTGTTATGTTGATACCCCTGTAAAAACTTCTTTAGGCCAATTATTGCACTTTGCTGCCAAATATGTTCAGATTGCGGTCCATATTTGAGAAGGATCCCATTCCTGTTTCGCCAACATCAGCTTGAATAAAATTGAGCTCACCATCACGTACAATCGATCGGGCCTTAATCGTAGCAGGAATCATCGCTCTATGATCTATGATTCACTTAAATTGAATGGACAAGAGCCATTTATTTCCATGTTCAATATTGAAAAATCAATATTTTTGTTTTTGAAATTTGACATTTGAATTTAGTTTGAAAAGTATGCTCATAAAAATTCTAAATTTTTATTTTCACTGCCTTACCGACAGTTTCCAGTGATTTAGTTTTTTTCTTTATTTAGGTAGAATGTAGGTCAACTCGCACATAGCCTAAATTGTAGATGTTTCTTCCGCAATATAATTTTAATTGACTAAGCGCACAAATTATCGAACTTCTTATCTAGAATTAATATTTCGGTTGAACTTACGTTCGGGATCATTTGAGGAACCTGTTGTGATCACTTCTGTATGGTTTTCGGGATCCCGCAGGGTCATTTCGGGACTAAGCATATAGTTAAAAAAACAAAAAAACAAGTAAGGACGGGACTGTCTTCGGCTGTACCGAAGACTTCACACCTTTCATGAATGGAGCTGAACAATAATCTTGTCCCGTTCGTAATCTCCAAATAATCGAATGTATAAGATAAGAAATATATAGTGAACAGATATACATACCTAAACGATTTTTAAGATAAAGATAAAATAAAAAATGGCAAAAAACCCCCTTATCTGAACGATCGGTTGTATAGGATATATATTATATATAGCTCCGATCGAAATGCTTTTTACAGAAAATCTTATATGATATATTAGAATATCTATTACCAAGTGTAACGTTTTTATATTGGAAACTAAAGGAGAAATGGCCAAAAATCTTTCTATCTGAACGATCGGTTGTATGGGATATATATTATATATAGCTCCGATCGAAATGCTTTTTACAGAAAATCTTATATGATATATTAGAATATCTATTACCAAGTTTAACGCTTTTATATTGGAAATTAAGGGAGAAATTGCTAAAAATATTTCTATCTGAGCGATCGGTTGTATGGGACATATACTATATATAGCTCCGATCAAAGTGATTTTTTCAGGATATCTTCTGTGGTATATTAGAATATATATCACCGAGTTTCACGTTTATACTTTCTAAATTGCGGCAGGAATGAACAAAATCGTCTTATCTGAACAATCGGTTGTATGGGAGATATATGTTATTGTGGTGCGATCCTACCAGATCCGACAAATGTCTAATATAATACAAAAATACATCCATGTGCCAAATTTCATTGAGATATCTCAAAATTTGAGGG
The DNA here is from genome assembly GCF_040869045.1 of Eurosta solidaginis. Taxonomy (NCBI): domain Eukaryota; kingdom Metazoa; phylum Arthropoda; class Insecta; order Diptera; family Tephritidae; genus Eurosta; species Eurosta solidaginis. The sequence goes on along the minus strand of NC_090319.1, from coordinate 320,416,066 downwards.
ACTAGTTTGCGTTCAAACAGACAGACGGACGGACGGATAGACGGATGGACGGACAGACGGACATGGCTATATCAACTCTGTTCGTCGCCCTGATCAATTCGGTATACTTAATGGTGAGTCTATCTTCTATATTTCTCAACGTTACAAACATCGGACCAAAGTTAATATACCATTTCATGTTCATGATAGGTATAAAAACTAAAAAAATCGTTGTATAGCATATCAAACTAAAAAGTGAAAATTAATATAAACTGAATCAAAATAAAATTATAATAAAATCTAAGATATTAACAAACAAATTCAATTCAGAGTAAAAAAGCGTGGAGTGAATTGAATTTTTCTGTTAATAATTTACATTTTATTTTGAGTTGATTAATTATAATTGATTGTTCGATCTTCTACTACTGCAATATTTACTATTTGTACTTAAACCTTGTTTCTTTTTAGTTTTTAAACTGTTAATTAGATAGAAAAAAAATAAATAAATGAAATGCGCGATAACCTCCGAAAGGATTTTAGGCAGAGCTCCTTTTCCAATTCACGTCGTGCTCCTTTTTAATTTTTCAAACAAATTGGCGGGATGGGACCTACTTGTTTTATGCCGACTCCGAACAGCATCTGCGAGGCAGATGAATTTTCACTGAGAGCTTTTCATGGCAGAAACACACTCGCAGTGCTTGCCCAACACTGCCGAGGGGCGACCCCGCTTAAAAAAAATTTCTTCTAAATGAAAAACCTTATTTCTAAAATTTTGATGTTGATTTGCCCGGGGTGTGAATCCAGGGAATTCGGTGTGGTAGGTGTGTGTTTAACATCGAACTTCAAGAGTACTTGATACTCGCTCTTATTTCCATCATAAACATTAAAGCCATACACAGACAAAGTAAAGTTCATGTTTCTACAACCCTTCCCTCTAGCATTCATATATCTATTAAGTACATTGTACAAGTCTTTATATTTCAATACCTGTTTGATTGAAAAAAATGGTTAATGCTTGATTGCAAAAACATTGATTGCTTTAATTTAAAATGTTCATTTTCAAAGTGACTCTCGATATTTTTAATGTGCTGAAAAGCTACATAGTAATTTTTGCAAATTGTTTCAAGCGCGCATCAAGTTTTAAAGCCTCATCATAAGATGTTATAGGCTCACTTATATCTTCTGAAAATTAATCTTCTGAATCGCTTATGTCCACAGTATCAGTTTGTTGGTCGAACTGAATTTCTATATTGTTGTCCTCAGTGAAAACATTTTGATCAATTTGGAGAAAACCTGCCAAATCATTTGCCACATATAGTCCTTCCTGAATCCTAGCATAGATTGCCAGTGGAATGTCATCTTCGGGATCAAAATCTGGAAGATCCTCATAAGTTTCCAAAAATCCTGCTTTACTGAAGCAATTTCGGACGGTTGTGGCTTCCACTTTATACCAAGATGCTTTGATGAAATACACAGCTTCTAGTACATTAATCGATTTTGAGAGCTCTGAGGCTGAACTTGTATTGTCAATTTTAGATAGCAAGTGTTTTAAAACTAAGCTTCTATACAAACTTTTAAATTTTGGATTATACCATGATCAAGGGGTTGGCTAACTGCCGTTGTGTTTGACGGCAAGAAAATAATTTGTATATTGGTTAAGTTTAATTCCTTTAGATGAGAAGCTGCGTTATTTAAAAACAAGATAATTTTTCGATTCTGGGCTTTCATTCCTCGATTGAACTGCTGTAGCCATTCACTCATTACTTCTTGAGTCATCAATGCTTTTTTATTAAATTTCCAATCCACTGGCAGTTTTGCGATTGGAATATGTTTAAAAGATCGAGGACGGGCTGTTTTACCTATAACCAAAAGCAGCTCCTTATCTCCAGTGATGTTAACACAGAACAAAATTTTGAGTCTTTCCTTTGATAGTTTACCGCCCACGTATTTTCGGATTTAAGAGCGAGGCTTTTGTCAGGTAAGACAAGAAAGAAAAGCCAACTTTCGTCTGCGTTGTAAATTTCTTGAGGCTTGTAACCGGCCAAAAGAGATGACAGTTTTGTCCTAAGCTGTTCGACACCATCCTGGTTTCCATCTGCCGCTTCACCAGATACGCATTTGAAAGCAACATAATTCCTTATTCGCCATTTGTTTAACCATCCATCTGAAACCTTAAAATTAAGTACACCCAGTTTACCTGCAATTTCCGTTCCCCTTGCTTTCAAAATGGGACCAGAAATCGGAATGTTTTGACTTCTAGCCTTATCGAACCAATTAAAGCATATCTTGTATATTTCAGAGCCGCCCTTTTAACAAAACATTTTCGCTTTTGATGAACATTAACTCCAGACTCCCATTTAGAACGTATGTTTTCTTTATTTTTATTGATTTCAGCAGCTTGTGTTTTGCCAATATTAAATCTTTCAAGGCAAAAGAAACGTGTACCTGCTACCGTTAAATTTTTGGGTTCACTATACTTTACCTTTTTCCATTTTCATGTACTGATAATTTATCTTTTTCGAAAACATTAATAATTTCCATTTTTTCTTTAATGGAAAGTATCTTCTTTTTCGGCGCCATATTATTACGAACTTTGAACGGAACCATTCGCATGCAACTGACTTAACAAACTGAATGGAAAACTACCCTTAATTTGAAAAACACGGCTTGAATGTGTGCACACATGTCAAAAGGGGAATCACCTATTTAAGTTTTATAATGAACCACAAAGCTGGCTTGTGATATTCTTGAATTTTTCCGTTTATAAGAAATTTTTTTATGAAAATGTTTTGAAATACTTAACCGCGTTCGGTTATTAGAGTGTCCATTTATTAGGGTGATATTTGTATGAAAAAAATGAATGAAAAACCTGTGTGCCCAAAATTTGTCCAGTTATTGGAGCTGTCCGGTTATAAGGACTGTCCGTAATGGGGAATTTCACTGTACTCCTATATTGCTAATAGTAAATGCTCGCAATGTGTTTTGAATTCGAAATCAAAACAAGACAGCCTATACAATTTTTGTGATTGTAGCAGCATAAGTGTGACAAGAAAAAATTTAAATTTAGGTACATACATTCGGTTATTGAATACAAAAACAAAAACGTTTAAACAACAATATGTCGGCACTCTGATGTTTGGGAATATACCTAGCCTTTTGCAGCAATATAGGAGTATTACATACATATATGGTCCTGCTGCTGTTCCCGATTTAAATTAACGTTGACGTTTTTCTCAAATCGTCTCTCTAGTAATCAGCATTTTAACAAAGTAAGTATTTCGTGCTGTGTCATTGTAGCCACAAAATTACCTACGTGGTTTGCCCTGGTTGGTCTATCGAGCCATCTACGTATTTGATTAGAGCTGACATCGGTATGCCGTAACCCTTTTATGGGTTTCCTTCGGAGCTCCTGTTTCCCAACCAATATTGAGGATAGGCTTCCCCATTCTTAATGCCATCCACCCCAAAGTTCGCGCTGATCTGAGCAATCCTAATCTCTAATATATAGCACAAAAATGACTCCGAAAAAACTCATATATGTAAGAAGGAAATAATGAAGTATTTATAAGCGTAAAGTCTGTTCGGACTCCTATTTAGGCTCGCATGATGTATGAAAAAATTCTCACACCGAACGACCATTGCAAGTAGGGATATACAGTTCATCCGAACTCATAAATGAGCTCATAACGAGCGCATACAATCCGAATTAGGACTCATTTCTGACTTTATCTTCACTATCAATGTTTCCTCGGCTATTTATTACATAACAATTTATTAAAGCCACCTTGAATCTACTCAAACCCTTTTCATCGTATGGCTAACCTTTTGACATATAAAAATGCTTTTCATCAAATCCATGAATGCATTCATTGACTTGGTTTATATTTATCACATTTTTCACTCTGTCCATGGAGTCCGAGAAATATTCAATGACATAAATAAATTTAACATAAATTCAACAAAAAAAACCTAACAAAAACTTTTGGCTAGCACGTATTTAAAATTGAAATAGTGTAGAGAAACAAAAAATGCCTTCACAAGGTTATCACAATATATATATTTGTTGATCGAATGTAATTTATGGTTTGATACATGCGGTCCTGCACACCACGTTGTCACATTTAATTAATATATATAAAAAGGCTACATGTACATAAAAACAATAAATCAATTTCTGCATTCAACGTGCTCACCAATATTTCCATTTAACAAGCTAAACTGAATCAACAGCCACATCCGTAATTCATCTGAAATTATCAATGTCGATAGCATTGAACCACAAAAAACAGATATCGAAAAAATTTGACTTATATGTCCAGGAACGTGCAAAAAATTACATGCATGAACAATTACTTTTGTTACAGTTTTTCCAAACCAGCAGCATTATCGACACATCATCAGCAATCAAGTAGATTTTTTACTTTAAATGTATATACATTAACCTGGGTCGATTTGTATGGACGAAAGTTAACCTATATCAATTAAAGTTAACGAAAGTCAACGAAAGTTAACCATCAGTTTTTCGATAGGATTTGGGCTCAGGAAAAAAAGTTCCACTACGCATACCCAAAAAAAATAATTTTCGAGTCTGCAAAAAAAAATACAATTTTTCGACCAAAACACTTCCAAAAATTATACATTAAGCATAAACAATTGTTTTTGATTTTATCGGCCTATTGATTTTCAAATTTAGAAAAATTTAAAAATAACAATAATTATCATTAGAAAAAAATTATTGTTCTGGCCTTGAGCTCGATTCGAACCTTGAATGATTTATCAATAGGCCGATAAAAACAAAAACAATTGTTAATAAAAACCATGAGCACTTGGGAATGTCAAACAAAGTAATTGACAGTAAACAAAAATCCAGCATTATCAGTGATTTGCACCAGATGGCGCAACACTGAATAAATATAGTTGCTAAAAAGGAATAGAAGTAGCAAATTTGCCAGTCAAACAAACCACCGCTGTATAGCTAATTGGTTAGCGCAGCATGCCTAAAGCATACTGATGATGAAGGCTTAGCACCCTTCGAAATGGATCTATCTGCGCAGCTCTGGCAGGTTGTCTGAAAAATTTTCTACTTACTATTCCAAAAACAAAATACAATTTTTCAAATTTAGAAAAATTAAAAAATAACAATAATTATCATTAGAAAAAAATTATTGTTCTAGCCTTGAGCTCGATTCGAACCTTAGATAAGCATAAACAAACAAAAAAAAAAATGTAGATGGGCGTGGTGTGGTGGTTAACCAATTTTCACTTGGTGTATATAAGGAAAAGCTCACTGCCAACTTCCAATATGAGAATTTCAAACACATTTGAACTTTGGGCGGAACCACGCCCATTTTCGAAAGTTTTATCAATTTTCGTTTTTATATCATAAAGTCAACACACGTATCAAGATTCGGTCTTTGGTAATGAATTATCGCATATTTCGAAAATTTAATATATGCATGTATATTTTTCGTAAAAGTGGGCGTGGTCGCAAAGCTATTTTCGTAAATTCATAAAGTGTATATATAATTGCAAGCAAAACCTCCATTCCAAATTACAACATGATACTTTTAACGGATTTTGATTTTCGGCTTGCACAAAAAAAAATTTTTTCTTCTAAAAGCGGGCGGTACTCCGATCATTTTTCAAATTTTTACCAGTTCAGTAAATTCAACTCGCACATCAACCTTCATCACTTTATCGATTTTTGGTAAAGCATTTTCCTCATTTTCGAAATATTAGATATTGAAAAATTGGGCGTGGCTGTCTTCCGATTTCGCCAATTTTCAATACCAAGCTATTGTTAATCCAAATAAGCCAGTATATTAAATTTCGTAAACGTATCTGCATTTTTAAGTTATCGTTGACGGACAGATATGGCCTAATCAAAATCTTTTTAAATATTGATAATTTTGATAAAAGTTGATATATTTTCAGCTTACTTGTTGTTTTATAAGCTTATTAATTGACTGTGAAAATGGGTGGGCAAGAAACAAAATTGAAACGTAAATTATGGAGACAACTAATCAACGCTTTGGTAGCTAAATGGTGAGAAAAACGGGGGCCTAAACATTGCCGATGAAGGAGTTAAGCAGCTGCCGAAATGGATCTATACAACGAGCTATGGCAGTAATTTCAAATTTTACTTACGTCTATTCATATTAAAAGATTTCTTCAACTAATTTGGTCCATGATACAGAAATGTAGGTAGTTCCACTTGCTGTGACGTTAGCCACTTGACTTTTGCGGGGACAATGACATTTTCATGAAAATCGTGGTACCAGATCGAAAATTTTAAAAATTAATTTTATGTAATGGATTTTATTAAATATTTAAAGAAAAATTGGTCCTAACAAGAACTTGAAAGAAAGAAATAAAAGAAAATTGTTTCTAGCGATGAACGTAACACCCTTTCTCCTTCTTTTAATACGAGATCGGCCCATAAAGGAACTCAAGCAAGTTTGCATAGGAACAAAGTATCTAAAATTCGGATTCAGTGAAGAGAAGCTCTTTTCGAAAAGAAGCGACAAATTGTTCAAAGGGGATGATATCCTGTTCCAATTAGCCTTTGAACGGTAGCAAACTAATCAAAACTTGGTTCCAAATCTCGGAAGAAAATCCGGAAACTAGCAAAACACGTTTCAAGTTATAAAGAAAAGGCTGTCCGTTAGTGTTACCACAAATTTTTCGATATCGCCCTGGGAAAATACATATAAACAAATGTAAAAAGTGCTCTTAGTGTTGTCTGTGGATACTATTTTATATTTTGCCAATTTACTATGAATGCAATTCTCATACCGATAAACCACCATTTTTTTAAGGGTGAAAATCTTGCAACGCTACGAAGAAAACAACACTATTTATGAAATAAAAAATCCCCAAATACGTCAAAAATTTAGAAGTTGAACTACCTTCTTTTTTATATCATGATTTGGTCTAATCTTGGTTTTAATAAATCACGATATGATCTGATGACCAAAACGCCGATTGCTTTTAAGTCTGTTCCATGTAGAACAATTTCTAAAGAAGGACGCTTCAAATTGTCAGATACACCAAGCACATATTATTTTTATATACATAAGTATAAAGTTATTATATTGCAAGTGCCGCGAAGCAAACTATAGTTTTGTTGAATGTAGCGCGAATAAGAGCAAATAACATAAAAATCCAAAACCAAGTACATATGTAGAACAATAAATAGCGAGTGTGTTATTTTGAGTTGGGATTTGTGTTGCTTATGCAAACCACAAATTTACAGTAATGTAAACAAATGCCACTTGACAGGTTTCAGATTTTGCGGCTCCCTTTCCACTTGTTTTTATTTCTTTTATTTAGTATCTGTGGCTATTGTTTATAGTTGCATTGGGAGTAATAAATCACATATGATGGGAATAAAAAAAGCAAAAAAATGTTCTGCTTTTACGGACATATGTACATAGGAATGTGTATGTATTCAAGGCCATGGGCACAAATTTCTCAATTGTAATAGCCTACGCCTACGTTGTGAGACATTTTATTGGCGTATAAAAAACAAACATTATTTTATCTAATATTAATCGAACGCGTTTGTCAAGGCTTGACAAATATTGGAAGGCTCATCCTATATTACACTTAGATATGTATATACGAGCGGATATATTACACATACGCCGTGGTGCCCTGTACGAATAGTTAGATATCGTTAGCTTAATGTGCTAAGTCACTTTTATTGACAAATTGTATTTTAATGCAGTTTTAAAACTTCATTCAAAATACATCGATCACAAAAAAAAAAAAAAAATATTTTAGTTTTTCATTTTTACGTGCTGTGGGCAATAATGTGTAAAGGTGCTACGTCATCAGCTGTTAAAAAGAATGTGCTAAGTCAACCTGTTAATAATATTGTGACGAATACTAGCAACACCAAGGAGTACTATCATCTCTAAGTAGTGACTCGTATGCACATCAACAAATCAATCATTATGTCTACCCATATGTCCATAGGAGTAGCGGAGAAAAGATGCACAAACACATGCATATATCTTATCTGAGATGCTCACAAAAGAAGGTAGAAATTTGTGCAAGTATCACCCACATATACACGCGCATATGAAAAGCTATAAACGTAGTTGTAGCTGGTAATTTTATAGCTGATAACAAAATAGTAAATTCTAGAATAGAAAAGCCTAGAAATATGCAACGAGGAAACCAGACAGTATAAAAGGCAGCAACAGTAGAGGCACGACAATCACTTTGATTCAAGACGCTATCTGGCGAGCAATAGAAGTGTTATTTTGAAAGTAGTCTAATAAAGGCCATTTTGCATTATCGAATATTGGAGTTATTTATTCAACAGTTTAGCGATTCGAGCCTTAACAGAAGATTTGGAATAAGCGGAATTTCCCTAAATTCGTTACAATATCAATCTGAATTACTTGTCATTTCTTTGTGCGCGCATTTTATTTATCTTATATATAAATAGGCAAGATGAAAAAATGTGGAACCGTTTTCTGCTAAACTATAATTCTAAGGTATACAAATTATATATGTATTGATAGGAAATTTTGAGCTGCACTGTTATCCATAAATAAAAAAAATTTGAAAAATCATTTTAATATAAAAAATTTTACATAAAAGTCACACCACAACGCATGCACTTATTCATACTATAGACACGCTGTGTGTGTGTACTTGCTTTTTGTGTACTATGCTGAATCGTGAGCATGGCCGAGGAGTTGCTTTGTACACAATAAAAATTAAACAAAAATACATAGCTGATCATGCATCAAGTCTATTTATTTTCTTTCCTTTCTTTTCCATTCTATTCTTTTATTTTCCTTTCCTTTGTTTTATTTTCTTTGCTTTCCTCTCCTTTCCTTTCTTTTTCTTTCCTCTCCTTTCCTTCCTTTCTTTTTTTCCTTTCCTTTCCATTCCTTTCCTTTCATTTTCCTACGTTTTGTTTACGAGAAGCAGATTGATTAAATCACACCCTTCCTGCCAGAGCGATATAAAATTTCCCTATTTTGAGCTTACTTATTCATTATATTACCCATCGAGTGTTCCTATTATTATATTAAAATGACAAATTATATTTCTTTCATTTTCATTTCCCTTCCATTGATTTTCCTTCCTTTCCTTCCATATGGTTGAATTTCAACCACTGGGCGAACTCTAGTTTATTTAATTCATCCAGTTTAAAATTACATTCTTTGTTGTTGTTGGTGTATTAACGATAAAGACACTCCCCGAAGGCTTTGGAGAGTGTTACCGATATTGATGGCCCTTGCCGGATATAGATCCGGTACGTTCCGGTAACAAAGCACTATTAAGGTAATAGCCCGACCATTACGGGAACGATTAAACCAGGGGCATAAACTGTTATTCCTTTTATAATATAATTCTTTGCAAAACTATTAATTTTGGACTTTTAATATATTTGGATCAAGATAAAAATTATTTTCGAATTTCTGTATTTTTATTTTTTGAGTCCGACAGAACTATTTAAACTCGGACTTTTAAAAATAAAAGTCCGGAAATAAAAGTTAAATCCGGACTTTTATTTTTTAAGGCCAAAATAAAAGTCCGGCTTGATAACAAAAATTTTTTTTTAATTTGGATAAGCCGTTTCTCAAGCCGGACTTTCATTTTGGCGTTAAAACATAAAAGTACGGATTTAGCTTTTATTTCCGGACTTTTATTTTTAAAAGTCCGAGTTTAACTAGTTCTGTCGGACTCAAAAAATAAAAATACAGATTTTACTTTTATATGTGGACTTTTATGGGAAAAGTTCGAAAAATAAAAAGGATGTATGATTCGACATGATATTGCTAAAGGGATACCAGGGAACTCAAATATTTTCACCTAGGACAATTTTTTGACCGAGACTTTTTCGACCCCGAAAAAAAAATTATTATTATTTTCCGTCCCTGCATTAAACCTTCAAGGCAATCCGGCCCTCCCCACCCCCTGGTTCCATGAGGAACTTTGGGTCGCCAGAGCCTCGGCTGTCACTGAAACGGGATTCGCCACGGTTAGGTGAGATGAACAATTCGGTTGGAGAAGCTATATATTGCGCTGGTAACCCCTTGAGAGGGTTGCGAACACAACCCCTTAAAATTGGATTCACCCAATTGAGACATGCCTTTGGTGTTTGATAAATGCTTTGCGCTGTTTCATCATCTACGTCAATTCTTACATGTCGATAACTACATGCTTTCTTGCAGACTAGTTAAAAATAGAAAACAATTCAAGCTTAAACTTATATAAGCTGTTATTAAAATTAATAACACTACTGAATCGATTTGCTAGATGTATAGTCCAGTTATAGGTTCATCCATAGCATAATTCGTTTTATGAGTTATTTCGATAAATAATCTATTATGCCGAATATCGCGCAGTGGAATATATGGAATGAACAAATTAGATAAATCAGAGCAATTCGTTCTGTCATGCAAAGCCTGAAGACCAAGCAGTATTGTTTTCAATAAAACTTAAACATTTTTTATACCTTTCATGAACATGAAACTTGGTCCGATGTTTGTAACGTTTAGAAATATAGAAGATAGACTCACCATTAAGTATACCGAATTGATCAGGGCGACGAACTGAGTTGATATAGCCATGACCGTCTGTCCGACCGTCCGTCCGTCGGTCTGTTTGAACGCAAACTAGTCCCTCAAATTTTGAGGTAACTCAATGAAATTTGGCACAAGTATGTATATTTGTATTATATTAGACATTTGTCGGATCCGGTAGAATCGGACCACTAAAACATATATCTCCCATGCAACAAATCGTTCAGATAAGACGATTTTGGTCATTCCTGCCGAAATTTAGAAAGGATAACCTGAAACTTGATGATATATATTCTAATACATCATAGAAGGCATTCTGAAAAACTCACTTTGATCGGAGCTATATATAGTTATATCCCATACAACCGATCGTTCAGATAGAAAGATTTTTGGCCATTTCTCCTTTAATTTAGAAGTTATAAATGTGAAACTCCGTGATATATATTTTAATATGTCACAGAAGATTTTCTGAAAAAATCACTTTGATCGGAGCTATATATAGTATATATCCCATACAACAGATCTTTCAGATAGAACGATTTTTAGCCATTTCTCCCTTAATTTCCAATATAAAAACGTTAAATTTGGTGATATTTATTCTAATATATCACAGAAGATTTCACGAAAAAATCATTCCGATCGGGGCTATATATAGTATATATCCCATACAACCGATCGTTCAGATAAGGGCGTTTTTTGCCATTTTTGTATATTTATCTTAAAATCGTTTAGGTATGTACATCTGTTCACTATATATTTCTTATTTTATACAGCGCATTATTTGGAGATTACGAATGGGATAAGATTATTATTCAGCCCCCTTCATGAAAGGTATGAAATCTTCGGCACAGCCGAAGACAGTCCCGTCCTTACTTGTTTTTTATTATTTTATTTATAATTGAGTTCGTATCTATAATATAAAAATAAGTCGGGTTTTCCTTCCTTACGCTATAACTCCAGAACGCACGAACCGGTTTCCCGATTTCGGCATTCGTTGGAAATGTCTACTGCTCCGCACAGGGTCTCGAGATATAGGCCGAAACGTGAACCCGGGTACCCCTAGAAAGTGTTTATAGAATATGGATATCAAATGAAAGCTGGTAATGAGTGCTTTAGTCGAAGGTAATTTTCATACCCCTGGGTGAAAAGGATCTCGAAATATAGGCCAAAACGTTGAACGCCTACATAGCGTTTTTACATTATAGGTATCAAATTGAAGCTGTTGTTGAGTGCTTTAGTACAAGTAAGTTTTACACCGCTGGGTGACCAGGGTCTCGAGATATAGGACAAACCTGGACCCGGATACCCTAGAATGTGTGTGTAATAGGGATATGAAATGGAAGCTGGTGCTGAGAGCTTTAAAGTAATTTTCATTGTGATATTCGATTTAGTCGCATCAACCTGGCAAAACTTATAAATATGCAGGCGAAGCGGAAATAAAGACATGAATTAATAATACCTACATACCTATTTACATACATCCTATTCGATTTGCCTGAAATTTCGTATATAAATTTGCCTATATTAGTATTTACGATGCTTTTTTCCGGGAAGTGACCAGAGACGAACTGGGACTGGGATTAGGACTAGGAATAGGACTGGGTCTGAGACGGAGACTCGGAGTGGGACTGGAACAAAATACATACCACCCTCTGGGACTGGCAATAAGATATGAAGAAGAATGAGAAAAACTTGAGAGAAGAGAAAAGAAAGAAGGAGAAGGAGACCGAGAAAGAGATAGAATGAGTCGAAGATGGAGATAGTGAAGCGAAAAATACGAAGGGAGGAAAGAATACAAAGATTAGGAAATGTGTAGAGCAGCGAGGGTAGAGTTAGACGGAAAAAGCGTATTAAAATATATGAAGATAGACCACATTTAGGGCAGAACAACGTCTGCCGGGTCTGCTAGTAATTTTTGATTGTCGTAGTGTTCATATCGAAAATTCCAAAGGGCTAACTACAGCTGAAAAAAATATTTTATGTCTCCATAATGAAGGCAAATATACCAAATACATTTGCGATATGTTCGGTCGATGCCGTCAAACGATTGAAAATGTAATAAAACGGTATAAATAACGCGAAAATTTGGAAAATTTAGAACGATTTGGCCACCAAAGTTGCTGACTGTGAGAGAAGAACGCGTAGTATTGAAAGATAATCGCGGAAACCTACATTTATCAGTCCCAAAAGTTATTGACAGAATAAAAACATCCCTTTCAATTCAAGTATCTGATGACAAGGTGCACAGAGTAATGAGACGCAGTAATATTCACGGTCGTGCAGCATGGAAAAACCCTCTGGCTTTCTTTCGCCAACATCTATAAAACCAAAAGTTCTAAGTTTTGGAAAAGCGTAATATTTAGGGATGAAGGCAAATACAAATTTTTTGGTCCGGACGGACGTCACAGGATATGGCGGAAGCCAAATGAAGAATGTTAAACCTATAGTTAAGCACGGCGAAAGTTCAGTCCTGGTGTGGGGTTTTATGTCGGCTCAGGGATTTGGCAAACTTGTGTTTATTGTTTATAGATGGGATGATGGATAAACACCTTTATTTGTCCATTCTTAAAAATAATTTATATCCAAGTGCGGGAAAAAAGGGTATGTCATCTAATCACTTTTTTTTTCACACGACAACGATCCGAAGCATGCAGCTCACGATGTCAAAATGTGGATACTTTTCAATTCAACGCATTTGCCTACACCTCTCCAAAGTCCAGACATCAACCCTATGAAAATGTTTGCTCCTATCTCGAAGACAGAGTGCGAGAACATACGATTTTATCAAAAAGCGACTTAAAAGCTATTTTGCTCGAATAATGGGAAAATACCTATTGAATTTTGTCAAAAGTTAGTGAAATCCATGCCAAGACGCTTAGAAGCATTTTGCAAAAATAATGGTTACTATACAAAATACTGATTCAATAAAAATTTGTATATTTCAAAACTGCCCAGCCAAAAGCAAAATACTTTTCTGAGCAATCAATTCTATGTTTTTTACCATTTACTAATACATATTTTTTTCTGAAGTTGTAACATATGATTTTTCTAGCAACAAGGTTTATATTTAAGAATTTATAAAATAATAAACAAAAAAATTTAATATATGTGACCCGGTCTATGAAAAGGTGGCTTATGACTCAAAAAAGAAATTGCGAGAAACAGCAGTTTTTTTTTTTGCTTTGAGTCATAAGCCACCTTTTCATAGACCGGGTCACATATATACAAAAAATCAAGGGTGAACTCTATTCTCTTCTCATGCAAAATACTTTTCTGATTAACTGTACATAGTACAACAAAATTTTACAGATATACCAATGTCGCAGTGAGAAAGGTTTAAGGAGGCGCTATGTGTGTAGGCCATTCTCTTCCGATTACGAATCCGTTTTTCTTCGATACCATCAACTTTGCCACCAGCAGCGAAAACTATTCGGTTGAACCGTCGAACCTGTGTAAGGGTCTTTGAATTTAAGTCCCTTCCTAAGATGGCATGCGTTATCGTGCTATCGAGCTTCTTAAAAAGAAAAAATATACGCCGCCATATTTCTATATGTTTTTAACGCTAATTGTGTGGAATACTTATAGGCGCGCTATCAAGAGCTTAATAACATTGGATTTATAGCAAAGCTTTGCTATAAAATATGAATGTATAAAACAATATGAGCATGTCACGCTGATCGAATACAGATATCTTTTAGACTGCTCATAAAAATTATAGGATTAGTTGGTCCTACTTACTTAAAACTCCAATTCATACATTCGATTTGTGATGAAAACTTACATTTTTGAATTCGTTTTCTCCATTTTCTCGAAAATATTCGATTGTAATTATTGCGTTTTGATTTGGAGCTTCTCAATTATTTGTTTATCTGTTTTACATCTTCAAACCAAATGATGAGAAATGCAGATATACAATGTAAATTGCTTTGAAGGAGACTTATAGTGACACAAATATTATTTCTTGTTTAGCTGAGTATTTTCTTTTGTTTTTATGCACAACTTTTGCATTAATTTTTGCAGTGAATACCACATCATACTTCAATAAATACAGCTATTTATTTTAAATCGTTTATTATCCTCAACATGAAAATAAGCATATTTTTATAATTGCACACTTATGCAAACTGCCATTTTCACAATTTGTGGTCGAACAGCTTTATGGATATGCAGATAATGAGATAATATTTTAAAGTGCAATATCGCTTAAGTCAGAGAGAGTAATAAACAGTCAGTGTAAATAAATGTTACTGTTGTGAACTAAATTTTGTGAGAATTTACCAATATTTTTTTAATTGTTTGTTTTCTTTTAAACATCGTGATATATACGAACTCGTTCTTGTAAATGCACTCATCGAAAATTTTGTTCCGTTTAAATGTAAAGTTCTGAAGAACAAAACACAGCCGTGCTTCATTGCTGTTATCAAACATTTAAAATATTGGGGGATCAGGCATATTATATGTGGAGAAGGTACAACCCCGCGGTTTTTGAATAGATCCATAAAATCTGCTTAAACACAATATTACGAACGCAGCTTTGGTACACTTGTTCTTCCCCAAATAATTTAGAACAAAACTGAAAGATAGACATTGGTAAATATAAAGACGCTTCTGCCACAATAACTGATGCGAATAAGCGGAATAAGCAGTATGTTCTTGTACCCCATAACGCACTTTTCTATAATGATAAAGATACTGGGATTCTCCAACCCAATTATCAACCTCACCTATACGCGGCGAATCCGGTTTCTTTAACATACGAGGATTTGGCGACCTCAAGTTCCTCATGGAACTAGGGGTGCGGAGGGAGGGATGGCATTGAAGATTTAATGTGGTCATATAAATCGTTCTCGAGATGGTCGGGCTAGTATCTTTATGGTGCTTTGTTACCGGAACGTACCGAATCTATATCCGGCAAATGACCGTCAGCATCGATAACACTCCCCAAAGCTTTCGGGGAGTGTCTTTATCGTTAATACAACAACAAAAGCATGATAACGATACTAGCAAGTTTGTTTTTGTATCTGTGGATGAGTGTGATGTTTTGCAAACGATATTCTCAGTGAAGTCAATACGATATTTTTTTTGAAGCAAATACTAGCAAAAATTCTGACATATATGACTCATGTAAATCATTCAGTTTTTACTACATGTGAAATAAGTCATGTAGGTATTTCAGACCAATAACTATTCTGCCATTTCTGTCGAAATTTTTTAAAAGGATTGCTTATGAACAAATTAGTTCATTTATTTACGCAAAAAAACTTAATAGCTCACCGCTACAAGGCGCGATAACCTCCGAAGAGATTTAAGGCCGAGCTTTCCTTCCAATTTGCGCCCTTTTATTTTTTCGGCGGGACGGGACCTACATGTTTTATGCCAACTCCGAACGGCATCTACAAGGCAGAACAGTTTTCATTGAGAAGATTTTCATACATTCGGAGAGGGGGCCACCCCGTTTTCAATTCAAAAAATTTTTTTCTATATTTTTGGTGTTACTTTGCCCGTGAATGGAACACAGGATTTTCGGTGTGGTAGACGGAGCATCCTACCGCCGCAACACGGCAACTGCCACTCTGATTTACATAATACTATGCTTCTGACCGTATGCCCTGGGTTCACCTTGCAGATGCCGTTCGGAGTCGGCATAAAACATGTAGGTCCCGTCCGGCCAATTTTTAGGGAAAATCAAGAGGAGCACGACGCAAATTGGAAGAGAAGCTCGGCCTTAGATCTCTTCGGAGGTTTTCGCGCTTTACGTTTATTTTTATTGTTTTATGTTTTTGACCCAGCTGTACCTTTCGTAGGCCTTTCCCACTGCTGACCACAATATTTTATGTCGAAAAATAAAGTTAATGTTTCAAACTAGTATCGTCCTAACTTAGCGACAGATCTCAAGTTGGAAGTCTTAGCGGGATGTGTCTCAGGTGTTCCACCGGTAATCAAAGCAGTTCCTCAATGCTCAATACTTGGTCCCCCTCCTGTTTGTACATTTTATGATTGATTAACCAGACGTTTTGAAACACTATATTGTGCTTATGTATGCTGACGATGTGTAGATGTTTATTGGCTGCCAAACCGAGTGCGTAGGTGTTTGTGTTTCTAACCTTAACTGTCATCTACGTCGTATTCCTTGAATGGCCCTTGCTCAAGCTAAAAAGTCTTGTTATACATAAAAGCGTTCTCGATCTAAGTTTTATAGGCAGCGTTCAGCTAGGGAATAAGTATTGAACACCGCGAAAAATATTGGTGTAGTTTTTAATGAGTTTTACGTGGAATTGTTATCATCGGCCTAAACACCCACGCTGTTAGTTCTGCTCCCTCCAAACTCAAAAAAGAAGCGGTAAAGAAGGGATTGGTGGTGAATGAGGAGAAAACGAAGTACCTGCTGTGATTGATCTTATCTAACCCGTCCTGCTATATGGTGCAGAAGCATGGACCATGACAACATCAGATGAAGCGGCTCTGGGAGTATTCAATAGAAAAGTTCTTCGAAAGATTTATGGACATCCACGCGTTGGCGATGGCGAATACAGAAGAAGATTTAACGATGAGCTGTACGAGCTTTACGCAGACATCAACATAGTCCGGTGAATTAAAACGCAGCGGCTACGCTGGCTAGGCCATGTTATGCGAATGAAAGCTGACGTTCCGGCTAAGAAAGTGTTTCAGTCGGAACCCGCCTATGGAAGCAGAGCAACAGGGCGGTCCCCACTCCGCTGGAAGGCCCAGGTCGCCAAATTTTTAGTCCGATTGGAAAAGTTTACGGTATGCTTCGGCGCTTCAGGCGACTCAATCCATCCACCCATTTTTTATTCGTCTGTGTGTAGCAAAAGCCATGATCATGTTTCGAACTGGGCTAGAATGATCCTAAACTCCTCTTTAAAGAACTTATTGAAAATCAGAACTCTCGTTTTCATTTATAAAGCCTTATACGCAAAGAAAATAAAATATCTGTACGAGAGCCTCCAGTTCCTCAGATCGTCACGAACAATCATGTTGATTAAATACGCTCATGGAACTCGCTCCCTATAACAATAAGGCACAATTGATAGAGGTATGACAGAATTTGGATCCGGTTAAATTTATTCGTTGACTGCTGTGGAAAGCCAAAACAAACGTGGTAGTAGTTAAACTAGGCCTTGGGTTGTGGTCACAAATGATATGCTTTAGGTCCTTGAGCTTAATCTACGATTAAGAGTCACCACTCGTTGCCGTAGTGATGATTTCTGATGGTCCCGATCTTGGTAGACTTCCGTGTAACGGAACTAAAATGGGACTTGTTCGGCTAACTAGAAAATAGATGGCCTGAGTTGAATAGAGTAAAGTACCTTTCGCGAGCATATATTAAGCAGAAAGATGCACTGTTTTTCTAAAGCCGGACGCCAATGCGTGTTGGTCAATAAGGCGAAAAGCACCAGCTGGAGTTAGCACTGGATTGCAAGTGCAATGGGTTGCTCTAATATATAAATAGCGGCGTTCTAAGGACCGCTTAGCCCCTGGTATTGAATGCAGTGCTGAACACCCGCTGAGCTCACATTGTAGGCGAGCTCGAAACTTTTATTAGGCTTATAAACACAGTCTTTTCTTGAGCATGTTAGTCATACGTCAATATTGACGACTGTGGCTATTTAAGCTCACTAACGCCCACTTGCACAATGCCAAGTTATCTTTTTAACTTAGAGTTAGTTTGAAAATTTGTAAAATATGTATGAATTTAACCCCTCATGATGAGCTAACTCTGAGTTAAAAAGATAACTTGCATTCTGCAAGTGGGTCTAAAACTCAAAGACAAAATATGATTTAAGCTTACACCAAGCCTTGTGTAATGGAGCTCAAGCGGTGCAACTGAAGCTATCCATCGCCCCTTTAGAAGTGGAATTATCCCTTCAAAAGTACCTCATACTTGGTTTATTTAAATTATCTATGTATATGATGCAGCGGCCGCCGTGGTGTGATGGTAGCGTGATCCACCTACCACACCGAAGATCCTGCGTTCACGGCCCGGGTAAATCAACATCAAAATTTTAGAGAACAAGTTTTTTCAGAATTTTTCTAAGCGGCGTCGCCCCTCGGCAGTGATTTGCCAAGCACTCCGAGTGTATTTCTGCCATGAAAATCTTCTCAGTGAAAACTCATCTGCCTTGCAGATGCCGTTCGGAGTCGGCATAAAAGAAGTAGGTCTGGTTCTGTAGGAAAAATTAAAAAGGAGCACGACACAAATTGGAAGTGAAACTTGGCCTAAAATCTCTTCGGAGATTATCGCGCATTAAATTTATTTTTATTTATTTAATTACGCTGCTATTAATATTTTCTATTAAGTACGCTTTCAAAAACTTTCGTTCTACACAATTTGACCCTAAGCATTGTTCCGTGCATTTCCCTGCACCCGCAACATTTATACAATTAAAATCAGCAATCGGCCAGCCAATATCTTTTCATTTACATGCAAAGCCCTAATTTACCCGTCATCTCTCATCAACTGTTAACTGGCTTGAACCGTAACTGTTGACGATTGGCTCAGCATTTGTCCGTCTGAAAAGCCTGTTGCTTTAACTATACTCGTATTTTACAATTTTTTCTATTATTATTCATTAACAAGTAAGGAAGGTTAAGTTCGGGTGTAACCGAACGTTACATACTCAGTTGAGAGCTTTGGTGACAAAATAAGGGAAAATAACCATGTAGGAAAATGAACCAAGGGAAACCCTGGAATGTGTTTGTATGACATGCGTATCAAATGGCAGGTATTAAAGAGTATTTTATGAGGGAGTGGGCCAAAGTTCTATAGGTATGGCGTATGGGGATATCGTAATAAAGGTGGATCAGGTTTGACTCTAGAACGTTTGTTTGTACGATATGGGTATCAAAAGTAAGGTGTTAATGAGTATTTTAAAAGGAAGTAATACTTAGTTCCATAAGTGGACGCCCTTTCGAGATATCTCCATAATGGTGGACCAGGGGTGACCCTAGAATTTGTTTGTACAATATGGGTATCAAAAGTAAGGTGTTAATGAGTATTTTAAAAGAGAGTATTCCATAGTTCTATAGGTGGACGCCTTTTTGAGGTATCGCAATAAAGGTGGACCAGGGGTGACTCTAGACTTTGTTTGTACGATATGGGTATCAAATGAAAGGTATTAATGAGAGTTTTAAAAGGGAGTGGTGGTAGTTGTATATGTGAAGGCATTTTCCAGATATCGACCAAAATGTGGACCAGGGTAACCCAGAGCATATCTGTTGGATACCGCTAATTTATTTATATATGTAATACCTGCCAAGATTTCAAGGGTTTTTTATTTCGCCCTGCAGAACTTTTTCATTTTCTTCTACTTAATATGGTAGGTGTCACAACCATTTTACAGAGTTTTTCTAAAGTTATATTTCTCGTCAAAAAACCAACCCAATTACCATGTTTCATCCCTTTTTTCGTATTTGGTATAGAATTATGGCATTTATTTCATTTTTCATAATTGTCGATATCGAAAAAGTGGGCGTGGTCATAGTCGGATTTCGTTCATTTTTTACACCAAGATAAAGTGAGTTCAGGTAAGTACGTGAACTAAGTTCAGTAAAGATATGTCGATTTTTGCCTAAGTTATCGTGTTAACGGCCATGCAGAAGGACAGACGGACGACTGTGTATAAAAACTGGGCGTGGCTTCAACCGATGTCGCCCTTTTTCTCAGAAAACAGTTAACGTCATAAAATCTATGCCCCTACCAAATTTCAAAAGGATTGGTAAATTTTTGTTCGACTTGTGGCATTAAAAGTATCCTAGACAAATTAAATGAAAAAGGGCGGAGCCACGCCCATTTTGAAATTTTCTTTTATTTTTGTATTTTGTTGCACCATATCATTACTGGAGTTGAATGTTGACATAATTTACTTATATACTGTAAAGATATTAAATTTTTGTTAAAATTTTACTTAAAAAAAAAATTTTTTTTTAAGTGGGCGTGTTCCTTCTCCGATTTTGCTAATTTTTATTAAGCGTACATATAGTAAAGGAGGAACGTTCCTGCCAAATTTCATCATGATATCTGCAACGACTGCCAAATTACAGCTTGCGAAAGTTTTAAATTATCTTCTTTTAAAAGTGAGCGGTGCCACGCCCATTGTCCAAAATTTTACTAATTTTCTATTCTGCATCGTAAGCTCAACTCACCTACCAAGTTTCGTCGCTTTATCTGTCTTTGGTAGTGAATTATTGCACTTTTTCGGTTTTTCGAAATTTTCGATATCGAAAAAGTGGGCGTGGGCGATATCATTCATTTTAAATAGCAATCTGAGATGAGTGCTGAGGAACCTACATACCAAATTTCATCAAGATAACTCAAAATTTACTCAAGTTATCGTGTTAACGGGCAGACGGACTGACGGACGGACATGGCTCAATCAAATTTTTTTTCCATCCTGATGATTTTGATATATGGAAGTCTATATCTATCTCGATTCCTTTATACCTGTACAACCAACCGTTATCCAATCAAACTTAATATACTTTGTGAGCTCTGCTCAACTGAGTATAAAAATGTTCGCTTCGTTGTTGTTTGGGTTATTTTGTTGGCGATTGGCGTTATTGTTTTGTATTTAACTACATTTATCCAACAACAACAACTCGCTGTATATTTCTAGCTGTCACAAAGAGTTACAAAAGGATCGAGAAGACTTAAGCAATGACGGGCATGATATCATTACACAAATTATACCAAGAAATGTGATCAAAGAGTGGACATGAATGATGAGAATGGCAAAACAAAACAAAAATGTCTATAGAAAATTGCTTCGACTAAATATTTAAGACAACGACCTGCTTGAAGTGCGTGCTTTTTGCTTTGATGGAAAAGTTGTATGATCAATAAAAGTCGAATATAATTTCCAAAGAGAAATAAATACTTTTTTTCTTTACTGCAAAAGGTGTTATTCTTATTAAACCAATCAATCACTTTCGTATGGATTTAAAAAAGAAATGCTGAAGGCTCTTGAGAGGCCTTTAGATATACGTATTAGGCTATCAATAATAGGGCCAAATCTTCCATCCTGCAAGCCTTTCGAATCACGCATTCATGAGGGCAGGTTAACTCAAACTTACTTCCTCCATGAGCTCAATTATTCTGCTGAATGATCTCTCCTCTATAAGCAATACACCCTAGCTGCTTTCTTAGAAATAGAGGGTGCATTGAACATCATAGAAACCAGCGATATTGCGAAAGTCTTCCAAAGTAGACAAAGACTCAAACTTTGGGAAGTACACCTCAGGGCGGAATTCTAATACGCCCTCTTGATAAGAGAGGAATAGAGGCAGTTTCTTATTATCTCAATTTATGGGTTTTGTCCTTAAAAGACATGTAAATTGAATAACATAAAATAGTAAACAGTACGCTTAAAGAAAATAATATTAAAATAAGGTTGATCTGAGTGCGACCAGTGGTTTTACTCGTTGAACAAAAGAAATTTAAAGCAGTATCTCCACACCGGACTATCTTTCGCCAATTTTGAGGTGAGATTCACTCTCCGCTGACGATTCCAAAATGCACTATGGTGCGGATGAAGTGGTCTTAACCGGCCAGCTTAAAATATCACTCTTCACCTGTTTCCCAAACTCAGCTAATATCTTTCAAGCAGTGCTATTAGGAATAGAGAGGTCCTTTTGTTTCTTGTAATATAATCCTCTAGGTGGTCAGGTCGTATGCATATACTCGAATAGACAGCAGTCTTGGTGGCCTTGCTTTCACTATTAACGTCTTTTAACGTCGTCAATAGCTGCAGTAAGGTGCTACACGAAGAACCAAACTAACCAATCATAGAAATCGGGAATTAAGGGGGTTAATGAACACAATAAGTTTAAAGCGTCACAGCTTTCTCAACCCAATTGTCAATCTCACCTACCCGAGATGCATCCTCTTGCCAATATGAATGTACTATACAGATACAGCACCTTGTTGCTGATTACTGGAACGTACCCGATCTACTGCTGTCAAAGGACCATCAAATAGGCCACACTTCAAAAAATCAACGGGGAGCCTCTTTATCGTCAAAACAATAAAACAATAGTAGAAAACGAGGAAAAGAAAGGAATGTTTGAACAATTTTGAATTACATGAAAGCTCCGCGGAGCGAAGTCATTGCTGAATTGCGTATTCAACAGTTGTCGGATATAGGGACGGTAGGTACGTTCCGGTAACAAGCATCATTAAGGTATAGTATCATCCATAACAAAATTGGGAGTAAAGTTCACGTAATGCCTGTGAGTAACTTTAGTGCCAATCAATTTACAAAAATCAAACGAATTATCATTTAAAATTCATATTGAAAGAAAAACAACGTTTAAAATTTGATGGTTTCTTTCAAAATCTTAAATTTCCAAAATAATAGTTTAAAATTCTTCAAACTCGCTTTTTTCACTTTACTGCCTTTTTGCTATGGACCATAGAGCATAGTCCGACCTAATCGATGATGATTTGGTACGTTCATGTTGAATCTTCTCTTCTTCCTCAACGTGTCTCTCCTGCTCCCTCCTTTCACTCGCACAACCACTACCACCACAACTAAATCCACCACTTTTACTACCACAAGTACTACCTTTAGCAATACCATTACCAATACCACTACCACGTAACTACCACTAAGTACATTTACCACTATCACAGCCACAAACATTAACACTGATACTACCACTACTACTAGCAACACCATTACCACTATCACTACCACTAGCAGTAGCACTACCACTACCACTACGACTACCCCTACCACTACCACTCCAACCATCTGTACCACTTTTTCTTCCACTACCACTACAGACTACACTACCATTACCACTAACACATACACTACCAATACAACTCCTCCTACCACTACCACTATCACAACCACTACCTGAACCACTAAAACTACCACTAACACCACCACTACCACTGACCCTACCACTACCACTGACACTACCACTACCACACCAAACCACTCGGGATATATTAAAAGACCTTTCATTTTCACATTTTTTTCACAAAAGTACGTATAGTTTTAGCTGAGGTCACTAACAATTTTCTGGTCACGAGTTAAAAAAGCACTTATTTACACTTCAGATGTACCTAGTATTCAAGCCGTTTTTTCAAAACCGTGTCACCCATTAGCGTGGTCGGTTCTAATAGGTCTACAATGTTTGGAATTCATTTTAAGGTTACGATAAATGAGCCCATAACTTACCCTGCTACTATGTATAGGGAAAAGTAAAGAATGAGTTTTTCAGAATTAAACTTATTGTGTTCATTAACCCCCTTAATTCCCGAGTTCTATGATTGGTTAGTTTGGTTCTTCGTGTAGCACCTTATTGCAGCTATTGACGACGTTAAAAGACGTTAATAGTGAAAGCAAGGCCATCAAGACTGCTGTGTATTCGAGTATATGCATACGACCTGACCACCTAGAGGATTATATTACAAGAAACAAAAGGACCTCTCTATTCCTAATAGCACTGCTTGAAAGATATTAGCTGAGTTTGGGAAACAGGTGAAGAGTGATATTTTAAGCTGGCCGGTTAAGACCACTTCATCCGCACCATAGTGCATTTTGGAATCGTCAGCGGAGAGTGAATCTCACCTCAAAATTGGCGAAAGATAGTCCGGTGTGGAGATACTGCTTTAAATTTCTTTTGTTCAACGAGTAAAACCACTGGTCGCACTCAGATCAACCTTATTTTAATATTATTTTCTTTAAGCGTACTGTTTACTATTTTATGTTATTCAATTTACATGTCTTTTAAGGACAAAACCCATAAATTGAGATAATAAGAAACTGCCTCTATTCCTCTCTTATCAAGAGGGCGTATTAGAATTCCGCCCTGAGGTGTACTTCCCAAAGTTTGAGTCTTTGTCTACTTTGGAAGACTTTCGCAATATCGCTGGTTTCTATGATGTTCAATGCACCCTCTATTTCTAAGAAAGCAGCTAGGGTGTATTGCTTATAGAGGAGAGATCATTCAGCAGAATAATTGAGCTCATGGAGGAAGTAAGTTTGAGTTAACCTGCCCTCATGAATGCGTGATTCGAAAGGCTTGCAGGATGGAAGATTTGGCCCTATTATTGATAGCCTAATACGTATATCTAAAGGCCTCTCAAGAGCCTTCAGCATTTCTTTTTTAAATCCATACGAAAGTGATTGATTGGTTTAATAAGAATAACACCTTTTGCAGTAAAGAAAAAAAGTATTTATTTCTCTTTGGAAATTATATTCGACTTTTATTGATCATACAACTTTTCCATCAAAGCAAAAAGCACGCACTTCAAGCAGGTCGTTGTCTTAAATATTTAGTCGAAGCAATTTTCTATAGACATTTTTGTTTTGTTTTGCCATTCTCATCATTCATGTCCACTCTTTGATCACATTTCTTGGTATAATTTGTGTAATGATATCATGCCCGTCATTGCTTAAGTCTTCTCGATCCTTTTGTAACTCTTTGTGACAGCTAGAAATATACAGCGAGTTGTTGTTGTTGGATAAATGTAGTTAAATACAAAACAATAACGCCAATCGCCAACAAAATAACCCAAACAACAACGAAGCGAACATTTTTATACTCAGTTGAGCAGAGCTCACAAAGTATATTAAGTTTGATTGGATAACGGTTGGTTGTACAGGTATAAAGGAATCGAGATAGATATAGACTTCCATATATCAAAATCATCAGGATGGAAAAAAAATTTGATTGAGCCATGTCCGTCCGTCAGTCCGTCTGCCCGTTAACACGATAACTTGAGTAAATTTTGAGTTATCTTGATGAAATTTGGTATGTAGGTTCCTCAGCACTCATCTCAGATTGCTATTTAAAATGAATGATATCGCCCACGCCCACTTTTTCGATATCGAAAATTTCGAAAAACCGAAAAAGTGCAATAATTCACTACCAAAGACAGATAAAGCGACGAAACTTGGTAGGTGAGTTGAGCTTACGATGCAGAATAGAAAATTAGTAAAATTTTGGACAATGGGCGTGGCACCGCTCACTTTTAAAAGAAGATAATTTAAAACTTTCGCAAGCTGTAATTTGGCAGTCGTTGCAGATATCATGATGAAATTTGGCAGGAACGTTCCTCCTTTACTATATGTACGCTTAATAAAAATTAGCAAAATCGGAGAAGGAACACGCCCACTTAAAAAAAAATTTTTTTTTTAAGTAAAATTTTAACAAAAATTTAATATCTTTACAGTATATAAGTAAATTATGTCAACATTCAACTCCAGTAATGATATGGTGCAACAAAATACAAAAATAAAAGAAAATTTCAAAATGGGCGTGGCTCCGCCCTTTTTCATTTAATTTGTCTAGGATACTTTTAATGCCACAAGTCGAACAAAAATTTACCAATCCTTTTGAAATTTGGTAGGGGCATAGATTTTATGACGTTAACTGTTTTCTGAGAAAAAGGGCGACATCGGTTGAAGCCACGCCCAGTTTTTATACACAGTCGTCCGTCTGTCCTTCTGCATGGCCGTTAACACGATAACTTAGGCAAAAATCGACATATCTTTACTGAACTTAGTTCACGTACTTACCTGAACTCACTTTATCTTGGTGTAAAAAATGAACGAAATCCGACTATGACCACGCCCACTTTTTCGATATCGACAATTATGAAAAATGAAATAAATGCCATAATTCTATACCAAATACGAAAAAAGGGATGAAACATGGTAATTGGGTTGGTTTATTGACGAGAAATATAACTTTAGAAAAACTCTGTAAAATGGTTGTGACACCTACCATATTAAGTAGAAGAAAATGAAAAAGTTCTGCAGGGCGAAATAAAAAACCCTTGAAATCTTGGCAGGTATTACATATATAAATAAATTAGCGGTATCCAACAGATATGCTCTGGGTTACCCTGGTCCACATTTTGGTCGATATCTGGAAAATGCCTTCACATATACAACTACCACCACTCCCTTTTAAAACTCTCATTAATACCTTTCATTTGATACCCATATCGTACAAACAAAGTCTAGAGTCACCCCTGGTCCACCTTTATTGCGATACCTCAAAAAGGCGTCCACCTATAGAACTATGGAATACTCTCTTTTAAAATACTCATTAACACCTTACTTTTGATACCCATATTGTACAAACAAATTCTAGGGTCACCCCTGGTCCACCATTATGGAGATATCTCGAAAGGGCGTCCACTTATGGAACTAAGTATTACTTCCTTTTAAAATACTCATTAACACCTTACTTTTGATACCCATATCGTACAAACAAACGTTCTAGAGTCAAACCTGATCCCCCTTTATTACGATATCCCCATACGCCATACCTATAGAACTTTGGCCCACTCCCTCATAAAATACTCTTTAATACCTGCCATTTGATACGCATGTCATACAAACACATTCCAGGGTTTCCCTTGGTTCATTTTCCTACATGGTTATTTTCCCTTATTTTGTCACCAAAGCTCTCAACTGAGTATGTAACGTTCGGTTACACCCGAACTTAACCTTCCTTACTTGTTAATGAATAATAATAGAAAAAATTGTAAAATACGAGTATAGTTAAAGCAACAGGCTTTTCAGACGGACAAATGCTGAGCCAATCGTCAACAGTTACGGTTCAAGCCAGTTAACAGTTGATGAGAGATGACGGGTAAATTAGGGCTTTGCATGTAAATGAAAAGATATTGGCTGGCCGATTGCTGATTTTAATTGTATAAATGTTGCGGGTGCAGGGAAATGCACGGAACAATGCTTAGGGTCAAATTGTGTAGAACGAAAGTTTTTGAAAGCGTACTTAATAGAAAATATTAATAGCAGCGTAATTAAATAAATAAAAATAAATTTAATGCGCGATAATCTCCGAAGAGATTTTAGGCCAAGTTTCACTTCCAATTTGTGTCGTGCTCCTTTTTAATTTTTCCTACAGAACCAGACCTACTTCTTTTATGCCGACTCCGAACGGCATCTGCAAGGCAGATGAGTTTTCACTGAGAAGATTTTCATGGCAGAAATACACTCGGAGTGCTTGGCAAATCACTGCCGAGGGGCGACGCCGCTTAGAAAAATTCTGAAAAAACTTGTTCTCTAAAATTTTGATGTTGATTTACCCGGGCCGTGAACGCAGGATCTTCGGTGTGGTAGGTGGATCACGCTACCATCACACCACGGCGGCCGCTGCATCATATACATAGATAATTTAAATAAACCAAGTATGAGGTACTTTTGAAGGGATAATTCCACATCTAAAGGAGCCATGGATAGCTTCAGTCGCACCGCTTGAGCTCCATTACACAACGCTTGGTGTAAGCTTAAATCATATTTTGTCTTTGAGTCTTAGACCCACTTGCAGAATGCAAGTTATCTTTTTAACTCAAAGTTAGCTCATCATGAGGGGTTAAATTCATACGTGAGGGGATATCACGCGCCTCCACTACCTTAAGGCGCGCGCCATGATATACCACCCCTATCAGCGTGACGGCGGCCCTATAGAGGTTGACCGACCTGGCGTCGTCACAGGCAATTAGCTTGATATTGCACTGGAACCACCCTGCATCGGTGTAAGATGGCGGTGGACCAGGGTTATCTTTTTAATCTTAACGGCCACCGTAGCGAGCGCGGCCTCTACCCACTTCCACTGTTGTTTCGGGATCCTGCCATCTTCGCAGCTCTCATCTATAATGCCAATGATCTGCCGACCCTTGACAATTTCGGCGAAAGACCGCGTGCAGCCTCCCTGTTTCTTGGCCCTTTTCGGTGCCGTGGGGTTGGATTAATCCATGGACCGCTGGCGTTTCGTGGTTTCATCACTCTCGACTAAAACTTTTAAAATTACTTGAACTAAAAAATTAAAAATAAATAATAGTTTAAAAAAACTAAAAAACACGCTTTTATAGCAAAACGAACTAAAAAATAGAAGATAATTTTCAATTAAAAAGAGGTTATATAACAGTAGTAGAAGGTCAAAAATACGTTTATAGTTAATCACCCCAAAATAAAATTATAATAAAATTTAAGTTATTAACAGAATAATTTAATTCACAGTAAAAAGCGCGGGGTGCTTTATATTGAATGTTACATTCATTCTATTAGCAACTATCTGAGAGGAAAGATTTGAAATGTAGTCAAATGCACCCCACGCTTTTTACTCTGAATTAAATTATTCTGTTAATAACTTAAATTTTATTATAATTTTATTTTGGGGTGATTAACTATAAACGATTTTTTACCTTCTACTACTGTTATATAACCTCTTTTTAATTGAAAATTATTTTCTATTTTTAAGTTCGTTTTGCTATAAAAACGTGTTTTTTTAGTTTTTTTAAACTATTTCTTATTTCAAGTATAAGATTGCTTGCCATTGTTCGTGTAATGAGCTTGTGCATATTTCTGGTGTTGCTTTACAATAAACACCATTAATTCGTTTATTTTTCGTTCTCTTTAATATTTTTACATTCGGTTTGCGTAGCCAAAGTGTTTTTCTTTTGCGTTTAAATTCCAAATGAATTTCTTCTTATTACTTCTTTGGTAGGAATTTTTTTGTTTACGTTTCGTTGCTTATTTACATTTTAATTCGTTGCGCTCTTTTGCTTTTCCATCAGTTTCCAGTAAAATAATATTTACTTCTTTCTTAATTAGTTAACCCTAAGTAACAACAACTCATTTATTTCTAATTATATTTATGTATTTCTTAAGGTGATGCTCTTTTTTTTGGGTAATTAATCTTCATGCAATTAAATTTTAATTACATTTGTATACCCTAAATCTGTTAATGGCCTATGGCATTTAATATCTAGCAAAAGTAAATGTGAAGTGTGTAATGCCTGAAGAATCTTTCAAGATGTTATTTTGTGTTAACTAGAACAGGAGTAGTCTTAAATGCAAGTGTCGAAATCGCGTATTTCTAGTTGAGTAGAGTTGAACCGGCATATTTTTCACGTCTTCATCATTTTAAGTTTATTTTTATGAGAGTTCTAAGATCGATGAAACTTCCTAGAAATCTCGATACCTGTTTCATATAGCCTTAATGCAGATGCATACCCCAGGTCTGTTGGTTCATTGTAATACCACTCTTGTGAGCTCTGTTTTCCTGCTTCTCCATAATAACAGTGAAAGAACTTAATCGCTAGGTTTGATTGGCAAAGTATGGTAGAAAAAGGTAAAAGAAAATAGGTCTTAAAAACTTGTCTCTTGAATAGATTACTCCAAATTTCGAATTAAGTTAATAACGAATATAGAAAATTTAACCTGGTAAGTGGTAAGTGATTTAATCCCAGAAGAATTTGAGGACATTTAATATATAACCTCGGAATAAAAAAAATTTTGTACATATGGACGAATAATCCTAATGTTAGTTGACAAAACTCATAGGATTATCCTATGACACTGTCCAAAAACAGATTTGCACTTCAAGCAAGGCTTAGTGAAGGACAAGCCGAGAAGTGGCCGCCCAAAGGAATCTGCAGACGCCCAGTTGAAGAATAATTTTCTATCCCTAATTAGGAAAAATCGACCCATGTCAACAAGAGATGTTGCCAAAAAAGCCAAAACCACACTTGTGCAAGTCACAAGAATCAAGCAGATAAATGATACTAAAACCTACATAAAGAAAATAGTTCCAAAGCGAATTGAAAAACAGACGTCAAAAAGCATTTACCTTGCACGTAAACTCTATGAGACCAAATTGGCAAACAAAAATGTTTGCTTTTATGGACGACGAAGTCCAGGTACCCAGTTCGGCTGCTTGCAGTCTTAAGAGAACATTCCTATTCGGAAAAAACCCCTTGATAGAAAATTTGCCAGAAAGGTCTGATTAGGCAAAGCTTTTTGTGATTGTTGTTGAAATTTACGTGGTAGAATGTCTTCACAAACGGCTTCTGCCATTCTTTCAATACCATAATGGTAAATCTATATTTTGAACTAATTTGGGTCCATAAAATTACGTTCATTTCACCCAAAAGTGGTTCGAAGATAACAATATAGGTTGTGTTAGGAAAAACTTGAAATCACCCATCGTACCTGAGTTGAGGGCAATTAAGCGACAGTGGGTTCGGATGAAAGGAAAAGTTTTGAGAATAGCGAAACCAACAAAAATCGTTACAAAAGTAAAAGGGATGTGGCGAACAGTGTCGCTAAAAGTGGATGAAACAGTTGTACAAAACTTGATGGCAGGTATCTCCAGAAAAGTTCGGTTATACGGACAGAAAAGAATGACAAAATTCCTTTACCTGTCATTGATATATATACGTATTCCACTTAATAAAAAAAAGTACAAACAAAGTTACTGTTAACACTTTATGAGTTTTTTTTTAATTTTCAGAACTTTTTCCAGTCCTCCAACATTAAAATGATTGGGTTCTTATGAGCCTCCTTCAAAACTTTCAAATGAGTGACCAGAGAGGTCGTTTTTTAATATTCTAGTATTCAGGAATCTTCTCCAAGCTTCTAGCAGACAATTTAAAAGTTCTTACGCAACTTGAGACTTTGCATTTCTGGATTATGTTGTACCTTCAGCGTTTGCTGGACTATTCAAAGATTGATTACTTTTTCTAGATGGTTATTGGTTTAAACATTTCGAAAGAAGGGAAACTAAAAGTGTAAGCAGGTGGAGTGTTATCGATTTGTTATCGAAATGTTGAAGGCTCGCTATTGATACCAACGGCAAGTTATCAGATTTTTATCGATGAATTATTATCGGTATGTTATCGACGAGATAAAGACAAGTTATCGAAATGTTAAAAATTTGCTATCGATAACAAACGTTATCAAGGATTTATCAGTTTTTTATCGATGGGATATCGATAAATTATAGGTTTGTTACCGAAAACTTATAGATTTTTTATAGAAAATCTCTTATTGAAAGAATATAGATTTGTTATATGTGAGTTATCGGCATGCTACGGATTTCGGCAAGTTATCTATTTGTAATCCATTTTTTATCGGTATGTTATATGTTATTGGTATATTATTGACAACTCACTGAATTGTTCTCGAACTGTTATCGGTTTTTAATCGATAACCACGTTACTGAAAGCTCATCGGGTTTTAGCAAAACATGTACCGATAACACTTCAAAATAGAAAACATATACTAAGTACTCCCAATTATTCATTGGTGCATCACATTATCCCGACCCTATAATCAAAACAATTTATAATCCCGATAAGACGCAATTCAAATATAATAAAATCCCGACATAACGAAATACCACCAAGACAATATCCCGACTACACAACATCCTGAACTAGGCAATATCTCGACAAATCCAAATCCTGAACACACAATGCAGAAAAATTTACTACATTTTTATTATTACACATTAGGTGTTATCAGAGAATTTACACATAATGTATACGTTCTCTGGTTTTGGTGCAGGTGTTGTGCGCAGAAATACTGTGTATCACCTAGCCGGTGTTTGGTCAGCAAAGGGTTAATTTTTCAAGCGGCGGCTGAAGACCACTTACGCGGAAAGCTTTTCTGCGCAAAAATACCATGGATCGCTAAGATAGTGTTGGATCGGGTAAGTGTTCTTGTCCAATATTATGGTTCAGGTGTGATTTCCAAATGAAGATGTTGTCGGGATTCAAAGTCATGATTTGATCGTGTCGGGTTTATGAATGGTCGTGGTTGGGCCTTGTCGGGATTATTAGTTGTCGGTATTTGCTCTTACTTACTTACTTAATTGGCGCTTAACCGTCTAAACGGTTACGGCCGTCCAACAAGGCGCGCCAGTCGCTCCTTCGCTCCGCCAACCGGCGCCAATTGGTCACACCAAGGGAGTTTAAATCGTTTTCCACCTGGTCCTTCCAACGGAGTGGGGGACCGCCCTCTACCTCTGCTTCCATAGGCGGGTTCCGATAGAAACACTTTCTTCGCCGGAGCATCATCTTTTATTCGCATAACATGACCTAGCCAGCGCAGCCGCTGCGTTTTAATTCGCTGGACTATGTTGATGTCTGCGTATAGCTCGTACAGCTCATCATTTAATCTTCTTCGGTACTCGCCATCGCCAACGCGTAGAGGTCCATAAATCTTTCGAAGAACTTTTCTCTCGAACACTCCCAAAGCCGCTTCATCTGCTGTTGTCATGGTCCATGCTTCTGCCCTATATAGCAGGACGGGTACGATAAGTGACTTGTAGAGTATGATCTTCGTTCGCCGAGAGAGGACTTTACTTTTCAATTGCCTACCTAGTCCAAAGTAGCATTTATTGGCAAGATTGACTCTTCGCTGGATTTCAGTGCTGATGTTTTTGCTAGTGTTGATGCTGGTTCCCAAATAAACGAAGTCTTTTACTATTTCGAAATTATGGCTGCCTACAGTAGCGTGGTTGCCAAGGCGCATATGCGCTGACTCTTTGCTCGATGACAGCAGGTACTTCGTTTTGTCCTCATTCACCATCAAACCCATCTTTACCGCTTCTTTTTCCAGTTTCGAGTAAGCATAACTAACAGCGCGGGTATTTAGGCCGATGATATCAATGTCATCAGCATATGCCAGTAATTGCACGCTTTTATAGTATATTGTTCCAGTCGGTATTTGCTCACGTCTAGATAATGAGCGGTCGAGATTTGGTCGTGTCGGGATCATGTGTTTCGGGATATTGTAGGTGGCGATTGTGTTATAAAAAAAAGAAAGATTGTGTTATACCTTCATTGATCATAGCCTGTAAAACATCGGCTGCCTTTCCTTCCCACAAGCCATGCCAGCGGCTTCTTTGTTGGTAGCCAATTGGCTCATCAATTGAGTTTTCCACATGGCCTTTCCAGCAGAGTTGGGGCCGCCCTTTCTCTGCTTCCATGAGCTGGTTCCGATAAGAAGCTTGTTTGGTCTTTACATCATCTGTATTAATTTGCTGGTCTATGTTGGTGTTTCGTACATTTCTTCATTAAATCTTTTTCGATGTTCGCCGTCTAAATTTTTCGAAGCACTTTTCTCTCGAATACTCCCAGCGCCGCCTCATCCTATATCGTCATGGTCCAGGGTTCTGCAATATGTAGGAAGATATCTACGATAAGTGGCTTGTAGAGCATGTACCTCGTTTTCAGGTAGAGGACTTGAATTTTCAGTTATCTACTTTGACCAACGAAGCATTTGGTGGCAAAAGAGTGATTCTTCGCTCGATTTCTAGACTGACTTTTTTACCCTCTCCAAATCATGGTTCCCTAGAGTGATGTGTTTTCCAAGGCGGAAATGCGCTAACCCTTTGTTTGATAACAACAGATACTTAGTTTTGTCCACATTCACCATCGAATTCATCCTAACCATCAAACCCGTCTTCCCTTCAGCAGTCGATATAAAAAACAATACTATTTTGCATTCGGTTTTGTACCTCGGATTGTACTCAACCGAAAAAATGTTGATTCAGACACGGCTAAGTTCCAGTTAGTTTAAGAGCATAAGCACCAGCTAACACCTATTCGTTAGCTAACGAGAACAAACTTTCGTCCTTTGTGGATTTGCTTTGTTTCAACCAATGTTTACTATCCCACCAATTTGTGAAATATTTTATGGCCACATCATAAATATTTTCATACATAAAATATTACGCTCAAAACAAAAAATCTAAGTATAAATAAATTATTTATTACGCACAAAAACTTTACTTAAAAATATAACGGAAATCAATGTGAAGCAGGAAGTGCTCTACAAAGACGCACAGGAAATGTGGTTACGCTGAACATGACATCGCATTTCTCAACGGTCGGTATAAAAGTCAGAAAACCATATTTTTAAGAGGCTATGATATTGAATATAAAATTTAATGGATTTGCCTTTTTTCTTTTTGCTTGCGACCTGCGGAAATAAGAGCGAGGTGGTTCGGATATGGCATGTACGTTGTCATGCTTTATGGTGATGGTCATATATTCATATACATGCATACACATGTCTTATGTACATATACTCGTAAATGTGTGTGTGCATATTTGTGCTTACGCCATATGCTTGACAACGGAAGCAACATTGTTCTAACGCATAAATGTTTTACTTCAAAAATAATAAAGATATCAAAGGTATGAAATATGTATGTATATGTGCGTGGGGATGGAAGAACGTAGCTGCAAGTGTATGTTCTTTTAAATACACTGCTTCCGCTGTTCGAATAATGGAAAAATATTTTTCTTTTTTTTTTTTTGATTTGGCAATTTCGAATTTAAAAATAGGTACAAACATAGCACTCTCTGTTCAATGCAAGCTTTCTTCAAATAAATGAACATTTTGTCAAGTAAAAATAAACTTTTTTTAAATAAACGACATTTTTTTATTTTCTCATTGAATGAAACTTTTTTTACAATCAAGTTAAAATGAAAAATTTTTCAAATCAAATAAAACTTTTTCAAGTTAAATAACATTTTTTTTAATCAAATAAAAGCTTTTTTGAATCAAATTATACGTTTTTCAAATGAAATAAAAACTTTTTCAAAACACATAAAACATTTTTTGATTTAAATGAAACTTTTGTTGAAATGGAAACTTCTTTTAATCAAATAAAACTTTTTTCAAGTTAAATGAAACTTTTTTCAAATCAAATGAAAACTTTTGCGAATTACGTGAAACTTTTTTCAAGATAAATGAAATATTTTTCAAATCAAATGAAATTTTTTTAAATCAAATAAAAACTTTTTCGAATCAAATTAGACATCTCATATCAAGCTAAACTTTTTTCAAATCAAATGAAAGTTTTTGAAATCAAATTAATCTTTTTTTAAAATAAGTGAAACTTTTTTCAAATAAAATGAATTTTTTTTTAATTAAATGAAAGTTTCTTGAAATCAAATACAACTTTTTACAATCAAATAAAATTTTTTCGAATCATATTGAACTTTTTTCAAAATAATACTAACTTTTTTTCAATTCAAATGAAAATTTTCAAAACTAAATGAAAGTTTTTGAAAATCATATCAAATTTCTTCCAACTTTAAAGAAAACTTTTTCAAATCAAATGCAAACTTTCTTCGAATTAAGTGAGACGTTTTTCAAATCAAATGAAACTTTATTAAAATATACTTAAATAAATTTTTTTCAAATCAAATAAAACATTTTTTTATCAAATATAAACCTTTTCGAACCAAATGAAACGAATCATATGAAATGAATCATATGAAAATTTTCAAAATTAAAAGAAAATTTTTGAAAATCCTGAAATTCTGAAATGAAACTCTTTCCGAATTAAATGAAACTTTTTTCAAATCAAATGACAACTTTTCCGAAATAAGTAAAATTTTTTTCGAGTTAAAAGAAACTTTTATCAAATCAAATAAAACTTGTTTCGAATCAAATTAAACTTTCTTAAAGACATATAAAAGTTATTTCAAATCAATTATAAATTTTTTGCACTAAACGAAACTATTTTCAAGTCAAATGAAACTCTTTTCAAATCAAATGAAACTATTTTCAAGTTAAATTAAACTTTTTCAAATCAAATTCAAACTTCTTCGAATCAAATGAAACCTTTTTCAAGTTAAATGAAACTTTTGTTCAAATGGAAAATTCTTTGAATCAAATAAAACTTTTTTCAAGTTATATAAACCTTTTTTCAAATCAAATGAAATTTTTTTCAAATAAAACTCTTTTCAAAACAAATGAAAATTTTTTCGAAACAAATCAAATTTTTTTATTCAAAACAAATAAAATTTTCAAAATTAAATGAAAGTTTTTGAAAATCATATAAAAACTTGTTTCAAGTCAAATGAAACTTTTTCAAAATGAAATGAAAATCAGATCAAAATTTTTCCAAGTTAAATGAAACTTTTTTCAAATCAAATGAAAATTTTTGCGAATTACATGAAACTTTTTTCAAGTTAAATGAAACATTTTTCAAATCAAATGAAACTTTTTTCAAATCAAATAAAAACTTTTTCGAATCAAATGACACTTCTTTCGTATCTAGCTAAACTTTTTTCAAATCAAATGAATGTTTTTCAAATCAAATTAATATGTTTTTAAAATAAATCAAACTTTTGTTCGAATGGAAACTTCTTTGAATCAAATAAAACTTTTTTCAAGTTATATAAACCTTTTTTCAAATCAAATGAAACTTTTTTCAAATGAAACTCTTTTCAAAATAAATGAAACTCTTTTCAAAACAAATCAAAGATTTTTCGAAACAAATCAATTTTTTTTCAAAGCAGATAAAATTTTCAAAATTAAATGAAAGTTTTTGAAAATCATATAAAAATTTGTTTCAAGTCAAATGAAACTTTTTCAAAATGATATGAAAATTTTCAAAATTAAATTAAAATGTCTAAATATCAAATCAAACTTTTTGAAAATCATATCAAACTTTTTCCAAGTTAAATGAAACTTTTTTCAAATCAAATGAAAACTTTTGCGAATTAAGTGAAACTTTTTTCAAGTTAAATGAAACCTTTTTCAAATCAAATGAAACTTTTTTCAAATCAAATAAACATTTTTTCGAATCAAATGATATGAAACTAAACTTTTTTTTAAATAAATGAAACTTTTTTCAAATAAAATGAATTTTTTTTAAATGAAATGAAACTTTTTTTATATCAGATAAAACTTTTTCGAATCAAATTAAACTTTTTTCAAAATAATACTAACTTTTTTTCAAAACAAATGAAAATTTTCAAAACTAAATGAAAGTTTTTGAAAATCATATCAATTTTCTTCCAAGTTTGATGAAACCTTTTTCAAATCAAATGAAAACTTTTGTACAAAAGCGTGGTGGCAGCGGCGTGCACCCACGTAATTGTAAAAAAGTACAGGCTTAGGCAAAAAGGAAGAGAATAAGGACACAAGAAAAGTTTGGTGAGTAAATGGTATTACAAATGGTTTTTTTTATTAACTGTATAGAAATACAACAAGTGTTAAGAAATGGTTTAACAAATGTTGTGGAAAATGGTATACGATAATAATTTGAAAATTTACACTTACGTGAACGTGAGATTACGTGCACCTTTGCTGGCTGCTGGATTCAAAGACGACGAGCCTCTTTGCGACATGAGCCGATGAACCCACGATACAGCGCCTTCGTTGGGTTTCCCCACAACAAAGTTGCTGTACCGCGGGATCACAGCGGTAAAAATCTAAGATATATACGTACTAGAGGATTACGCCGATCACTTTATCGGCGGCGGCGGCGTAGGTTCTATTACATACCGGCGGTGGCAGCGTTGGCGGCGCGCCGGTGTACGCCGGTGTTCTTACTTTAAAAAGCTTGATTTTTCTATTTAAAAAAGAAAGGTTTTGTTTGTATGTATTTAAGGAAATCAACGTGTTGGCCATTTCGAAAGATCCGTAGTGGTTGCCTCAAGATCTCACAGACCGTTCAAAAATATTCAGACGCAGCTCCTTGCGGAGAGATTGTCCCTCGTTCACTTACTCCAGAGAGGCTTCGAACCTAACCCCGGTCTTTGGAATTGGTACTGCTGCATCTTCAGAAAAGAAATAGATATACATAAAATATGCACACTTTTGTCTGTATATCTCGTGCAAAGCGTAGTTTCACCTGGGGTTAACTCCTAATAATCGTCGCGAACACAATTTCTCTAAATCATTTGTGGCTCCTTGGCGGTCACGCACAAAGGCGACTTACGGTTGCTATTAATGGTCTATTAATACTCATGACTCTCGTGGCACAGGGCGCCTCCAGTTTTTTCGGCTGTTTTTAAGAGCTACAATTCCCGATGTGCGAACAGTAGCAATCTCGAACACCAGTCACTATCACGCCTCCTGACCCCAACACCATATGCCAGCACAGAAGCTATAGGACTGCCACTTCGAACTCATACCTTCGTCGACGTCACTTTCCTAGAAGCTCTAGGTGTAGCTCCAAAGACTTTCCAACGGATGCTTTTGTCGCGCTATGCTGCCGAGCTACACCAGAGAAACGCCTTGAATCGTTAGGGAGTGACTATTCGGCCAAGGATGCCGCCCTCGAAATGATAAGCAGTCTAAGTGGATGTCATTGCGTAATGGGTGAAAATCGTATAATCCTCGGCGCATCTACATAATTAAAATTTTACAAGGACCCTGATAAAATTTTTAAAATTTAGACCAAAGTTTGCAGACGTTTGTATTCACAACATTGATTTCAATAGTCTTCGTTAAATCAAAACGATATTTTTTGAAAGTCGACCGATTTTAACTTGAAAGATGTTAACTGCTGTTTTCCGGCTTTATGATATAAGAGCCCGTTATGGATGACTGCGTAGCTTCAGTTTTCAGACTAGTTCGACTGTCCACTACGTTAGGGTAGTAGCACACACGGTCATTAGTTCGACTGTCTTCGGAAAGCTTTTGCTTCACCACTTTGAGTGTTCTTGCGAAGGACAAAGCCTCACCAGGTAAATATATGTGCCTACGTATTCACATTTGCAAAAGGAGTCGTAACATGTAGGTGATATTTAAACTTAGTTGATAGGATATAATCAATGTGATTCACTCCAATGGACTAGTTTTGGATAGGGCTGCCAACTTTAGGAAATGTCAAAGCGGGAGACTTGGGTGTTGAAGGATGAAGTGTGAAAATCAAAATTAACTTTTCAGATGCTATTGTATAGTTTGGCAAATGAACAACAGATGTTTGAATGTAAGCCCAAGCGATTTTGCAAACCCTTCTCATACGTACATAAATCCTCAACTTAAGTATGAGGTAAGAATCATTTCAAAGGAGTGTTTATGCCCCTAGAACCTATTAAAGGATTTGGCATCACTGATTTCGCTTATTCTTTCAGCCAATCGCAATATAAAATTTTTTTTAAATCGGCACCTTTTTGTGTAATTTGGTTTTTTTAACACCTTGAGGACAATTTGAAAACATGTTCGCCTTGGGTAATTTTATTTGAATTGATTGTTCATTATTAATTTTTTGAAAAAAATATCTAAATTTATAATCTAACTCTTCTTTTAGTGTTTTGTTTAAATAAGTCCGTGTTAAGCTAGCATTGAAAGTGTCTGTTTTTTAAATAACTTTTGAAAATTTAGAAAGAGTTCAATTTCGCAATTAGTTTCTTATAACTGGCAGGGATGCGCATCCGTTGATACACTTTCGACCATATCAGACCAATTTTCGACATGAACAATAAATGGCCTAAACAGTCTTAAATTAGTAGAAAATATAGTACCGCGCCGGACGCAGCCGCCGCGCCGATATTTTTGACATTCGGCGGCGGCGTGCGAAAAACGACCTAAATCGGCGTTTATCGGCGGCGTATATCTCTAATACGTACTACCACTCAGAGATGCTGGTGTGTATTTGTGACCACAAGCATGTGTGGGTGGTAGTAAACGAAGGAAAATAAACTAAAGAAAATTATGTTACGAGGGGGGGATATATTTAACAACTTTTTTCGAATCAAATGAAACTTATTTCAAATCAAATGAAACTTTATTAAAATCAAATAAAGTTTTGTCAAATCAAATAAAAATTTTTTTGAATCAAATATAAACCTTTTCGAATCAAATGAAACTCCTCAAATCAAAATGAAAGTTTTTCAAATCAAAGTAATCTTTTTTTAAAATAAATAAAACTTTTCTTTAACATGAAAATTTTCAAAATTAAATGAAATCTTTTTAAGTTCAATGAACCTTTTTCAAATCAAATGAAATTTTGTTCCAATTAAACTCTTTTCAAAACAAATGAAAATTTTCAAAACTAAATGAAAATTTTTTAAAATCAAACCAACATTTTTTCAAAAGAAATGAATATTTTAAAAATTTAATGAAACTTTTTGAAATTCATATCAATCTCTTTCAAAATCATATGAAAATTTTCAAAATTAAATGAAAATTTTTGAAAATCCTTTTTGAAAATCATATCAAACTTTTCCCAATTTAAATGAAAGTTTTTTCAAATCAAATGAAAACTTTTGAGAATTGAGTGAAACTTTTTTCCAGTTAAATCAAAAAATTTTCAAATCAAATAAAACTTTTTTCAAGTCAAATAAAAACTTGTTTATATCAAATGATACTCCTCAAATCAAAATTAAAGTTTTTCAAATCAAATTAATCTTTTTTTTAAATAAATAAAACTTTTGTTTAATAAATTTAAAACTTTTTTAAATCAAATGAAACTTTTTTGAAATCAAATGAAACTTTTTTTAAATCAAATGACACTTTTTTCAAAACAATACAAACTTTTTCAAAACAAATGCAAATTTTCAAAACTAAATCAAAGTTTTTAAAAATCATATCAACTTTCTTCCAAGTTTAATGAAATCTCTTTCAAATCAAATGAAAACTTTTTCCGATAAAGTGAAACTTTTTTCATATCAAATGAAACTTTTTAAAATCAAATGAAATTTGAAATGAATGGAATTCCACTATTTTAAGTAAAAAAAAAACTTTTTTAAATCAAATAAAACTTTTTTAAAGACAAAAGTAATTTCAAATCAAATCAAACATTTGTTAAACTAAGCGAAATTATTATCAAGTCAAAAGAAACTTTTATAAAATCAAATTAAACTCTTTTTGAAATCAAATGAATCTTTTTGCAAAAAACTATATGTACCGTCCAGGTTGCCGTTGTTGTTATCTTACATAAAATTGTCATTAAAGTCTTCTAACGGCAGTCCATGGAAGCTGGCAGTTTCAACAGAGGTTGACCTTAGGGAAATTGATGTTATAGGCGTAGGTCTCACAGTACTATTGAAAATATAGTTGGTGTCATCTGCGGACACATTCCATGCAGGACATACATAACGTATCGTCTCACAAATTCTCGATTCGACAACAAGATATTATAATTGTCTTATCGTAATAGATAAGTTATCATATTAACGATTTTAATCCATGAGTTATCAAAACTTTTTTATTTTAAACTTATCGGTTTGCTATCGATAATTTTATTAAAATTTGGCAAAGAATTGAAATAACGTGACAACAGGACGGTCAACGCGATAACTCTTTCATCTATGCCTTGTAAATCTCATCAAAGCCTTTTGCACGGAAATGGGATTTGAAACCGCACTCCTGCCATAATCGGATTGTTAGAAGTTTCTTCCAGACCGCCGTTTGCTTTATTTATTTACACTTCTATATTGAACATAATTTATTGATTTTTAAGCGGTGTGTTATCGAGAAGTTAGTTCTTTGTTATTGGAGTGTTACCGGCTTGTTGTCGATAGCAACGTTATGGCAATGTTGGCTGTTCAGTTAGTTGTAAAACAAATACCGATAACACAACAAAAAAGATCCTTAATTGATCCCTGAAAGATTCAGACATCATTTTGAAAAAATTGTATACAAATCCGGAAGAAAAACAATAAGTAGTGCCGAAACCCTTACTATTCTATACACTTGGCTGTTTGTTTCGAACATTTCAATACACATACATACAATGTGAACTGTGACCGGTTATAAAATGCCTTACATACATTTTGTGCTCAGATAGGTTCTATATATATGAATACGTTCTAGATCGGGCGTTCTTCAGCCGAATTATGAAAAGGCATGTTCTGATATACAGTTACTCAAACCAAATTTTAATTTATGGCTTTTTGATACCTACTACAGGTGGAATAATGGGAAATGTTTTGTAAACCGCTAAACGCGGCCGGCGTGGTATAATGGTAGCGTGCTCCGCCTACCACACCGAAGATCCTAGGTTCACACCCCGGGCAAAGCAACATTCAAATTTTAGAAATAAGGTTTTTCAATTAGAAGATAATTTTTCTAAGCAGGATCGCCCCTCGGCAGTTGTTGGCAAGCACTTCGAGTGTATTTGAGCTATGAGAAGCTCTCAGTGAAAACCCATCTGCCTTGCAGATCCCGTTCGGAGTCGACCTAAGACAAGGAGGTCCCGTCCCGCCGATTTGTAGGAAAAATTAAAATGAGCACGACGTCAATTGGAAGGAAACTCGGCCTAAAATCTCTTCGGACGTTATCGCGCCTTACATTTGTTTATTCCTTTAACCGAACTTTTGTTCTGGACCGAGATGATGTACTCATTTAAGAACTCGGATTAAGTATATATTTTCCGCGCATCACTAATGCCAAGAAAAAAATTTTTAATAATGACCATAGCGGAAATACAATTAAAGAAAAAAAAAACTTTTTTAAAAATAAGCTTTTATTAATAAAATTAACTAAAAAGTAAAAAACAAATTGATTGTAAAGAAATATAACACTTTATAAGTTCATTGTAACCTTTAACCATAATTAGGCTTCTTCTTCTGCGTGTTACATTGTGATAGCAAGAAAAGGAGGTCCTAAATGTTCTTAATTATACTATCAAAATTAACACGCTTTTATTAATAAAATTAGCACTGTGATATAAACTGTAAGATTTAATAATTTAGATGTAAAGTTTTAATGTTAAAATATATAATTATGTACAATATGGAATTTTTTTGTCGCAGACGATTACAAACAGCCAAGCGAAATTAAACAAAAGCTTATAAAACAAGTAGGGAAGACTAAGTTCGGGTGCAACCGAACATTACATACTCAACTGAGAGCTATGGAGACAAAATAAGGGAAAATCACCATGTAGGAAAATGAACCTAGGGTAACCCTGGAATGTGTTCGTACGATATGGGTATCAAATGAAAGGTGTTAATGAGTATTTTAAAACGGCGTGGGCCTTAGTTATATAAGTGGAGTTGTATATGTGGACCAGGGTGACCCAGAACATCATCTGTCGGATACCGCTTATTTATTTATATATGTAATACCACGAACAGTATTCC
The DNA here is from genome assembly GCF_040869045.1 of Eurosta solidaginis. NCBI lineage: Eukaryota > Metazoa > Arthropoda > Insecta > Diptera > Tephritidae > Eurosta > Eurosta solidaginis. The sequence continues at coordinate 320,372,902 of NC_090319.1, read as the reverse complement.
TGCCAAGATTCCAAGGGCTTTTGATTTCGCCCTGCAGAACTATTTCATTTTCTTCTACTTAATATGGTAGGTGTCGCACCCATTTTACAAAGTTATTTTCTAAAGTTATATTTTGCGTCAATAATCCAATCCAATTACCATGTTTCATCCCTTTTTTCGTATTTGGTATAGAATTATGGCATTTTTTCATTTTTCGTAATTTTCGATATCGAAAAAGTGGGCGTGGTCATAATCGGATTTCGACCATTTTTTACATCAATACAAACTGAGCTCAGGTAAGTGCGTGAACTGAGTTTAGTAAAGATATATCACTTTTTGCTCAAGTTATCGTGTTAACGGCCGAGCGGAAGTACAGACGGTCAACTGTGTATAAAAACTGGGCGTGGCTTCAACCGATTTCGCCCTGTTCCACAGAAAACAGTTATCGTTCTAGAATCTAAGCCCCTACCAAATTTCACAAGGATTGGTAAATTTTTGTTCGACTTATGGCATTACAAGTATCCTAGACAAATGAAATGAAAAAGGGCGGAGCCACGCCCATTTTGAAATTTTCTTTTATTTTTTATTTTTTTGCACCATATCATTACTAGAATTGAATGGTGACATAATTTACTTATATACTGTAAAGATATTAAATTTTTTGTTAAAATTTTACTTAAAAAACATTTTTTTTTAAAGTGGGCGTGGTCGTTCTCTGATTTTGCTAATTTTTATTAAGCATACATACAGTAATAGGAGTAAAGTTCTTGCCAAATTTCATCATGATATCTTCAACGACTAGCTTGCAAGACTTTTAAATTACCTTCTTTTAAAAGTGGGCGGTGCCACGGCTATTGTCCAAAATTTTACTAATTTTCTATTCTGCATCATAAGTTAACTCACCTACCAAGTTTCATCGCTTTATCCGTCTTTGGTAATGAATTTTCGAAATTTTCGATATCGAAAAAGTTGGCGCTGTTATAGTCCGATATCGTTCATTTTAAATAGCGATCTGAGATGAGTGCCCAGGAATCTACATACCAAATTTCATCAAGATACCTCAAAATTTACTCAAGTTATCGTGTTAACGGACAGACGGACGGACGGAAATGGCTCAATCAAATTTTTTTTGATACTGATGACTTTGATATATGGAAGTCTATATCTATCTCGATTCCTTTATATATGTACAACCAACCGTTATCCAATCAAAGTTAATATACTTTGTGAGCTATGCTCAACTGAGTATAAAAAGAATTGAGTTAAAAAGAAACGAAAGGGTTAAATTAGAAAAGCTATTGATATCTTTAGCTATTCTATCTAACTACAATCAACATAAAAATAAAGAAAATAATGTGAGAAAATAATTGCAAGGGTTTCAAGTTCAACAGAGCGCGCCTTTTTCTTTACGAATTTATACAGATTCTAAGAGGTTGCAATAGCTAAGGAGTGCACGGTTAGTCGTTCTACTAGTAAGCAAAACACATAATAAAAAATATTAACAAAAGAAACAAAGCAATTGTTGTGCAACAGGCTAGAGTTTGCAACGCCATAAGCAAATTGCACACCTAGAATAATAGGGAGCTAACTCAAAAATCTGAAATTTTGAAGCTATGAGCACCACTGGGCTTCCCAATTCAATGCCTATCGAACTGTATACTCAGTTTGTTAATATCTTCACTAATCAGCGAGAAAATGCTTTGCAAACATAAAAAAATACATTGACGCATATGGGGAAAGCAGTCAGTTTTCCGCGTTTTCTGAACGTTACAATATCTTCAGTTGATCGCTGTTTGAGTTTAGGTGTGCGACAGTCACCTCTTTAAGTTCAAAAGCTGTTGTTACTGTTATTGCTGTGCCAGAATTCATAAATTTCTTGTCTTTATAATCCTTTCCATGCGATCGTATTTTAATGTGCGATGCCCTTTGGTGCAGCTGCAATGGCTTTTTGAATGTTACACGGAGCACTGGAAACTTTTATTATTAAATGTGTATAAGCAAAATGTGGCACTAACATAGAAAAGTCGTAAGTATGAAATTACATAAACTTGATGCATTTATGTTGCGCAAGTGAAAACAATTTGATTTAAAGTTTTAAGAGTTCAGCTGTTACGGGTTAGTAAGGGTTTATTTTACCGTTGGCGTTGGCGTAACAATTGTCAATAAAATTACATCCAAAGGAAAATGAAGAACAAAATAAGAAACATTGTGGAATTTCTGTTTCCACCCAACCACCCAGGAAGGATGGCCACTTTACTCGTGAAGACCTAGTAATTCCAGGAAAAAAAGCTTTAATCTGCCCACTATGAAACATAGGCCTAAGGGCCCGACAAAATACCCGCGGAGGCAATTGCGCTAGCTGCAAATAACTGCCCAGAACTTATGTGGCACATGAACAAAAAATTTCTGGAAGAAAGAACTGAAACAAATTTCCCCACCAGATGAAAGACAGCTCGCCTATTACTTATTGAAAAAAGGCAAAGGCGACCCCAAACCTCCATCGTCTTAACACTGTTCATTTCGGACACGGCAGGAAAATTTCTGGGAAGCCTCTTGAGGCAACGCCTCGTGAGAGCATTAGAGAACGGGGGAGGGCTGTTTCGTCGACAGCATCCTGAGAGACACTCCACGACAAATGCCATTGCAGAAGTGTTAAACGCAGTCAATAAAGACAAGACAGCATACTACAGGGCTAGACCGATAGCTTTTCTGGTCATGCTGGACGTCAAAAACGCTTTTGACTCATACAGGTGGGACGGCATGCGTAAGGCACTAAAAAACACTTTCCAGACACGGCAATATTTGCCTAAAATCTTAAGGGACTACTTTAGAGATATGTATTTAAGTAGGAAACCACTCACTGTCAAAGAAAGGTAAAAATAATATGCGGAGCGGCTCGGGGTTCAGTACTAGGTTTCTAACTCTGGATTGGAAATGCCAGAAAGCACCTTGTTATTTTTTCATACCCGAGATGGTCGGGTTAGAAGCTCAATGGTTCTTGTTAACGGATCGTTCCGGATCTATATTCTGCAAAGGACCATCAACATGGATAACACTTCCCAAAGTCTCTATCGTTAATACAACAACAACAAAGTGACACCTGTAATAACAGCACGAAGATGCGAGCTGGCGCAACTGAAACTAAAACAGGTCATGAGCAGTGATCTCCAGCTAGCAATAGCAAAAACGGAGATCATCATCTTCACAAGTAGGCGGATTCCCACTACCAGGAATATGACCAACAAACAGAAAAATGCACTTCACCAAAATGTCTGGGCGTGAGACTACAGAGTAAGCTCACATTTTTAGGGCACATCCAAACACGGCAAACACAGGCGAAGCAAAGCCATAAACAAGAAAACTGGTTGCATCAGCCTCCGGTTCTGTATTACGCCCTAACCTCGATCCTCGGCTTACCGCACGGTCTCGGCTGAAGCTGTCCTGAGGCCCTTTTCAAAAAGTATACATCCCTTGTAGCACAACTAAAGTTATTCTGAAAAGATTAAATTGCTAGAATAAATTTATTTGTATTGCAAGGCTTGTATTTTTGTTAAACGGGCCCCTTTTCATTGCAGGACCATACCGATATATCTTCTCGCTGATATGCAGGCATGAGAACAATCGACTCGGCGCTCGAAAGAACAGTGAAGCAACATTACCCTTTGAAAGTGGACCAGGGAACTAATTACTGAACGGAACTCGTCGTTGAGGTGACCGTATGGAGAGGTCGACTTTTACCCGACACAATTTTTAACCGTCCACATAGAGTGGGCAAAGTTGAAAATCCAAATAGCCTGTACTGTAGAAAATTGGACGATGTTCCACACACCTTCTTCGAATGAGAGCACTTCGTTGAACAGCGAAAGAGGGAGAGGAGATAGTTGGCGACTCTATAGCAGTGTCATCAATAACACGACCTGCCTAAGCGACAGATGGGATATCCAATGAGTTCACGTAGCGTACACCCGTACTTGAACTAATACTAAACGCGGCTCAGGTACAGTAATTGCGCGGGTCGTGGGAGGTAAGATTTAGTGGAAAGACATTGATGGAAGAGGGGAGTTCTACACTCGAATAGTATCGCAATGAGGCTTAAATATTCCGGTCAGTGCATAAAGCATTTTATCCTTCAACGAAACGTAAAACTAATTTAAATGCAATATCTAGGATAACAAAATCTACATTGGATACACATTTAGAGATTTTTACAGAGAATTCGGAATCTTGCGATCTATTTTTAACTATTTTTCCATCAAGAAAAAATGATCGCTAGTTAGCGCACCGATCAAGATAATGGAAAATTTATACGAGATTTGGAGTTTTGAAGTCGGTTTTTAGGTGACTTCTCGATCACCTAGGAACCTAAAACTTTGAAAATGGTTTATATAGCTCTATTTTGTTATAATAGTTAGCATAAAAAATTCTCCCGAATGAGTCAGGGATCGAGATATTAATAGAAATTTGGAAAATCTATTTAGAAAATGTGCTGGCAAAGGAAAGTGCAACACTCGTTGAATCGACAATAGACATTTCAATCCGTTTGCGAGAAATTAAAAGGAAACAGGGGTTGTATATGATCCATCAAGCAGGAAAGACGTGGACAAAAGCGCCGGGCTGCAAAATTTCTAAAATCATGTTCAAATGCTACGATATTACACTCGCAAAGTGGCTCATGTCTCTGAAGAGAGCAGACTAACTGGAGACTGAGCACGTTATGTGTTCATGTCCTGCGCTCGCCAGGTCAAGGCTTCAGCTTTAAGGGCGGCAGAGTTGCTAGATCTCGAGGCAGCAATTAAGCTAGGTCCTAGAAAATTTCAAGTATTTGCCAAGAGGACACAATTATTCAATAACATAAGTCCTGGAATCTAATTGCTGCTTCTGTTTGGCCGTCGAACCAATTCTGGTAAAACTATGTACACATTCGGTCTATGTGAGGTCTTTATTAACCGGCCAGTTCAATCTGACCTAATACTAAAAGTTTATTTTTTAAGTGGTTTGGACTGGTTAGCTTGCAAGCAAATCACCATCGGAAGCATAAATAAATCTTAGGTTCCGGGGTAACAGGATGTAAATGAAAGCTCTATTACAACCCTATTATCTACTATCTTCATTAGTTCATGCAGTATTCATCTATTTCGTGTAAGCAAAATTAGAAATACCTTTCATATTAGATACCCACAGGTTTGTGGTAAAATTAGTAAAGCCTTTTAGTCCAGTTGAAGATTGCTGAACTCAAAATATCATATTTATACTTAAAAAGTAGGGAAGGTTAAGTTCGGTTGTAACCGAAAATTACATACTCAGTTGAGAGCTATGGTGATAACATAAGGGAAAATAACCATGTAGGAAAATGAACCGAGGGTAACCCTGGAATGTGTTTGTATGACATGTGCATCAAATGAAAGGTGTTAATGAGTATTTTAAAAGGGCGTGGGCCATAGTTCTATAGGTGGACGCCATTTAGGGATATCGCCATAAAGTTGGATCAGGGTTGACTCTAGAATTTGTTTGTACGATATGGGTATCAAATTAAAGGTACTAAAGAGGGTTTTGAAAGGGAGTGGTGGTAGTTGTATAGGTGAAGGCGTTTTCCAGATATCGACCAAAATGTGGACCAGGGTGACCCAGAACATCATCTGTTGGATACCGCTAATTTATTTATATATGTAATACCACGAACAGTATTCCTGCCAAGATTTCAAGGGTTTTTTATTTCGCCCTGCAGAACTTTTTCATTTTCTTCCACTTAATATGGTAGGTGTCACACCCATTTTACAAAGTTTTTTTCTAAAGTTATATTTTGCGTCAATAAACCAATCCAATTACCATGTTGCATCTCTTTTTTCGTATTTGGTATAGAATTATGGCATTTTTTAATTTTCCGTAATTTTCGATATCGAAAAAGTGGGTGTGGTCATAGTCGGACTTCGGCGATTTCTTATACCAATTCCAAGTGAGTTCGGAAAAGTACGTGAACTGAGCTTAGTAAAGATATATCGATTTTTGCTCAAGTTATTGTGTTAACGGCCGAGCGGCAGGACAGACGGTCGACTGTGTATAAAAACTGGGCGTGGCTTCAACCGAATTCGCCCTTTTGGTCGTTCTCCGATTTTGCTAATTTTTAGTAGGCATATATATAGTAATAGGAGTAACGTTCCTGCCAAATTTCATCATGATATCTTCAACGACTGCCACATTACAGCTTGCCACGCCCACTGTCCAAAATTTTACTAGTTTTCTAATTTGCGTCATAAGTTCAACTCACTTACCAAGTTTCATCGCTCTATCCATCTTTCGTAATGAATTATCGCACTTTTTCGGTTTTTCGAAATTTTCGATATCGAAAAAGTGGGCGTGATTATAGTCCGATATCGTTCATTTTAAATGGCGATCTGAGATGAGTGCTCAGGAACCTACATACCAAAGGATTTTATGCAGCTGAGATTCTCACAATTAATATCAACAACAAAAACGAACGGAAACTAAAATAACTTCCATCCCATATATGTATGTAATACACATGTGTACTATACAAAAGCATGTTTGTATGCGTGAAGAGGTAAAATCATTGGAAATTTGTCGGCGCTTCAATGCCTAGAAGTATGTCATCATTAATTAACGAATGAACGAAACAGCGAACGATTGCACGATTTGCATCTCAAATGATTTGACAAATTTGCAACGTGTTGTGGTGCATTCATTTATCATATATTAGGAGAATACAAAAGAGAATCAAATTTGAAGTAGGTTGCTTTAGAACAGCAAACCGACAGACTTGAGAGAACGAAGCGAAGCTTTAAGCGGCACTTCTTTTGGATGAAGAGCAGCTCATTGTATAAATGTGCACCTTGATGTTATTGCAATTTTAGTTTATTGAAATGTATAAGAAAAACGGTTCACAAAACAATAACAATTTAAGTGTATATATGTATGACAGTTTCTTTCCTTGGCGGTTGATATGTTTCCAAATTGTGTTGTCTCTGTGTTGGCTGTTGGCTTAGACTTTCTGCTCTTCTTTTGTTGTGGTGGTATTTATATTCGCGCTGAAAGGTAACAATGTTGCGCATATGATTGACTACAATTTAAAATGTGAATGCACAAGGTGCCATCACACACCTATTTATAAGCTTGGCCATTTGCACCCTGGGCTTTGAGCTTACTTAGTTACTTAATTGGCGCTTAACCGCTTATTAACGGTTATGACCTTCAAACAAGGCGTGCCAGACGCTTTTTCGCTCTGCCAACTGGCGCCAATTGGTCACATCAACGGAGTTTAAATCGTTTTCCACCTGGTTCTTCCAGTGGAGCGGGGCCGCCCTCTTCCTCTGCTTCCATAAGCGGGTTCCGATAGAAACACTTTCTTAGCCGGAGCGTCATCTTTCATTCGCACAACATGGCCTAGCCAGCGTAGCCGCTGCATTTTAATTCGCTGGACTATGTTGATCTCTGCATAAAGCTATCGCTTGGAGTAAGCAGAACTTACGGCGCGGGTGTTCAGGCCGCTGATAACAATATCATCAGCATATGCGACTGTAATGGACAACGGTAATCAGCGCAATTCCATTTTTACAATATAACGCCTGAGTCATCCACCTTAGATTGCTCAACTCATTTGCAGTGCAATACACTTTCGCTATTTCGTAATTGGATACCTAATGACCTACTTAACGTTCAGCATATGTGAACTCAGATTACCCTTGTCCATTCACAGCAATTATTGACTTAGTCATAAAATTTAAATTATAAATAGAAGAAAATATTAAATAAAGTCAGTTTTTGATTTGCTACAAGCCAAAGCAACGTGTTTCTCTCCACATGGCTACCGTGACATTCGTTCTTGCGCTAAAAATTATAGAAATAGTCGTTGATATTCAACTAAAACACTAAAAACAAGACGTTACACACAATAAAAGAGTTTTAAACATTTAAAAGCATTGACTATTTAAATTTTCATTCGACTTTAAGCAGTGTAAGCAAGTCTAGCGCAGAAGTGATGATTGCAAATTTTATAAAAATTAATGAAAGAGCAAAAGTTGGTATTAAACTTATAAATGCCTTGCCGTATGATATATTTAAAACAATAAAGTGCCGATTTCTTAATTATGATTAAAACATTTTCATATATTTTGTGACGTACAAAAACATTTGTCAGAAAGCCGACGCATTTGCATTCTGTGTGAAAAATTACAATTACAAAATGGTGCAAATATCGATGCTGTTGTTAGAATATGGGTGCATCAAACTACGCCCATTACAAACAATGTAGCTTTCGAACATTATGAATCAAATAAAATATATGATGTGGCACGGAAATTAATTGCAGAAATATCATCGCACTGTGAAGAGCGTGGAAGTTGCAATTAAGAGCAGGTACTGGGGAAGATATCAATTTGGAGATGAACAACGAGGAATTCTGGAAAGCTTTCGAGGCCAGGCGAAGGAACCAATTTTTATCAAGCACTCAGAAATCATTTTCCTGCAAAATTTGGAAAAATTAAAGTTAAGCCATTTCCAACTTATACCAACACATCTGTATGTATTCTATTTTTAAAAATATCTTTATATACATATATATATTTTTATCGTAAGCGAAAAATTTTGCTAAAACCAAAAATTTTTTATGTAAATATTTTTCTAATGCTTTTAAACGATAAACTTTTCTATGTCAATCAATTATTGTACTTTTATAATACAAAATGCTTTTGGAAAAACCGAAATATATTAAAAATTTAATATTGAATTTATCGTTCTTTTGGAAAACATTTACAATTTACATTTAACAGCTTAAATAATTCTAAACATTTAAATTAGATTTAAAAAAAAAAAATAATTTACTGAATAATATCGTTTATCACAGCAAATCCTTTTTAAGCTTCATTTAAGAAACATTTACAGAAATGCCTGGTTGAAAATACCAAAAAAAAAAAAAACTTATTAAAAATACATTAAGGCAGTTCAGAGTTTTGTGCATTTGATATTGGAAACAATTTTTTTTCATTTGAAAACCTTTTTATACTCAGTTGAGCAGAGCTCACAGAGTATATTAAGTTTGATTGGATAACGGTTGGTTGTACAGGTATAAAGGAATCGAGATAGATATAGACTTCCATATATCAAAATCATCAGGATCGAAAAAAAATTTGATTTAACCATGTCCGTCCGTCCCTTAACACGATAACTTGAGTAAATTTTGAGGTATCTTGATGAAATTTGGTATGTAGGTTCCTGAGCACTCATCTCAGATCGCTATTTAAAACGAACGATATCGGACTATAACCACGCCCACTTTTTCGATATCGAAAATTTCGAAAAACCGGAAAAGTGCAATAATTCATTACCAAAGACAGGTAAAGCTATAAAACTTGGTAGGTGAGTTGAGCTTATGACGAAGAATAGAAAATTGGTAAAATTTTGGACAATGGGCGTGGCACCGCCCACTTTTAAAAGAAGCTAATTTAAAATTTTGCAAGCTGTAATTTGGCAGTCGTTGAAGATATCATGATGAAATTTGGCAGGAACGTTACTCCTATTACTATATGTACGCTTAATATAAATTAGCAAAATCGGAGAAGGACCACGATCACTTTTAAAAAAAATTTTTTTACAGTAAAATTTTAACAAAATTTTAATATCTTTACTGTATATAAGTAAATTATGTCAACATTCAACTCCAGTAATGATATGGTGCAACAAAATACAAAAATAAAAGAAAATTTCAAAATGGGCGTGGCTCCGCCCTTTTTTATTTAATTTGTCTAGGATACTTTTAATGCCATAAGTCGAACAAAAATTTACCAATCCTTTTGAAATTTGGTTGGGGCATAGATTTCATGACTTTAACGGTTTTCTGTGAAAATTGGCGAAATCGGTTGAAGCCGCGCCCAGTTTTTATACACTGTCGTCCGTCTGTCCTTCCGCATGGCCGTTAACACGATAACTTGAGCAAAAATCGATATTTCTTTACTGAACTTAGTTCACGTACTTATCTGAACTCACTTTATCTTGGTATAAAAAATGAACGAAATCCGACTATGACCACGCCCACTTTTTCGATACCGAAAATTACGAAAAATGAAAAAATGCCAGCAATTCTATACCAAATACGAAAAAAGGGACGAACATGGTATTTGGATTGGTTTATTGACGCGAAATATAACTTAAAAAAAAACTTTGTAAAATGGTTGTGACACCTAACATATTAAGTAGAAGAAAATGAAAAAGTTCTGTAGGGCGAAATAAAAAGCCCTTGAAATTTTGGCAGGTATTACATATATAAATAAATTAGCGGTATCCAACAGATGATGTTCTGGGTCACCCTGGTCCACATTTTGGTAGATATCTGGAAAACGCCTTCACATATACAACGACCACCACTCCCTTTTAAAACTCTCATTAATACCTTTAATTTGACAACAATATCGTACAAACACATTCTAGAGTCACCCCTGGTCCACCTTTATGGCGATATTTCGAAACGGCGTCCACCTATAGAACTAAGGCCCACTCTCTCATAAAATACTCTTTAATGCCTTTCATTTGATACACATGTCATACAAACACATTCCAGGGTTACCCTCGATTCATTTTCCTAAATGGTTATTTTCCCTTATGTTGTCACCATAGCTCTCAACTGAGTATGTAATGTTCGGTTACACACCTTACTTGTTTAGATTTTATTTTGATTGAAAATGTTGAAAAAATTAACTCTGGTTTTTGATGGTGCGTATTTGCAATGACGGAGCAAATGCATATCCATATAAATTTTTCGCGTTTTATGTAAAAGTACTACACCAGTTTACAAATATAATGATGGTAGACCATTTGCACAAAATCCTGAACCCCAGATTACTCTTGTCCATTACACGACCAATTGCACGCTTTTATAGAATATTGTTCCAGAGTGGTTAAGTTCTGCAGGGCAACCAAATTCAGACAGCATATAGGCAGCTCCTTTTCGTGCTGTCGAAGGCGGCTTTAAAATTGACGAAAATGTTTGCCGATTCTTTTTTTCGCGGGTTTTTTCCAAGATTTGGCGCTTTGTGAAAATCTAGTCGATGGTAGATTTACGATATCTGAAGCCGCACTGATAAGGTCCAATCAGCCGATTCACGGTCGGCTTCAATGTTTTGCACAATACACCTGACAGGACTTTATATGCGATATTATGAAGGCTGATTGCGCGATAGTTGGCGCAGTTTGCAATATCCCCTTTCTTGTGGACTGGCCAAAGAATACTTTTCTAATCCTCGGGCATGAACTTGTCCGACCATATTTTGAAAAAAAAAGGTGACGCATGCGCCTTACCAACTCCCCGTCGCCGCATTTGAATAGCTCCGCAAGCAATCCATCAGCGCCCGTGGCCTTGTGGTTTAATAAACTGGTTATTGCTAATCTGACTTCATCATAACTGGATGGGGGGGGGGGGGGGGGGGGGGGGGGGAGTTTATTTCATCATCATCGATTGCTCAATTTTGCGGTAAATCGCTGTCTACATTTAGGAGAGCAGAGAAGTGTTTCCTCCATAATCTAACGACTCTCTGGACATCGGTTACAAGGTCGTCGTGTACGTTCTTACAAGAGTTTGGGCTTAGAACCCATTGCCTAAAAACCGCTTTCAATGAAAAATATACCAAGGTTTTTTCTCTCTGTTTTTCTTACAAATATTTTACAGACAACTTCTCAAGAATATGAACCTGGAATATTGGGAGCATTTTGAAGGAAAGTACACCAGGCGATTGTTTGATGGGTTGGTGAATACAAGAACAATGGTGGACCCTGAAGAGTGTAAAACAATGAAGTCTTGCGATATTCTTCGCAGTGGCCAGAGAAAGTAACCATGCAATCAAAAGCCAAAGTAGTCAGCAAACATTCAAGTTTATTGACTTGAATTTCGCGGGGTTATTCAAACTAGTCAGTTTTTGGTTAGTTCAATTTCTAGAATTTTTATCGTACTCTCTGCCGGCAGTTTGCATTCATTCTTCAGTTAACAAGGCAGGCTGTCTCATAAATCAACTGGAACATAAACACAAACACATTTTAAAACTAGCCACAGCTACGGACATGATAGGGTTTCAAACAAATCGGAAAACGCCTCGGAAAATATGGGCCCCTTCTATATGGTCCGCATGGAACGTCAAGTTCAACTTAACCTAACAAGGCCACGTCGCGTAAAAGCGCAAAAATTCTACCAAGAAACCTGGAAAATGATGGAAGGTTTCAAGTCCAGGTCGAATTGAGATTTTAAATCTTACTTTAATTGGTTTGATTTAAATTCGCCTAAGGCCGCTATGCAGGTTCCCATAAACATTTTGATTTCATTAAAAAAAAAAAGAATGCGCTTCTCATTTACAATGTGATTTCGGTCGAAGTATCAGTTTCGGGTTCATGTTCCTCTGTATCTTAAGGTTCGGATTTAGTTGTGATTACAGTCACGTTTCGATTTCGGTTTCGGTTTGACCTACATGTTCCGTTCTTTGATTCTGTATTCGGTTTTTTTTATACTTTGATTTCAATCTTGGCTTTTTCCTGGTTCGGCTTCGGCTTCGATATTTGTGAGGGTTTGGTCTTGTTTCAGTCTCAATTTCGGTATTAGTTTCGATTCGACATTTGGATTCGACTTTGGATTCTGGTTCCAAATCTGATTTTGTTCCCGGATTGGATTCCAATCTGATTTTGGTCGTTTTGGGTTCCAGATATTGTGCTGCTTCTCACCCGAGCTTGTTTCTGGTTCCGGTTTTCTTTAAATTCTGGTTTCAATTCCGATTTCACTTTAGGTTTTGTTCCGGTTTCGGTCTAATTTCTCTTTGGTTTCGATTTAATTTAGATTACAATTTTGGGTTTCGGTTTTCTTAGGCCTTGGTTCGATTTCGCGTTGGCTCCGTTTTATCTCAATTTCAGTTAGGATTTCGGTTTGATTTGGATTCAAGTTGTGGATGCAGTTTCGGTCTAGGTTTTAGTTACAGCTTTTGGTCTGGTCTCGGTTCAGGTTTCGGTTTTGGTTCTGATTTTTATCCCATTTTGGGTTTCGGGTTTGAACCAAAACCGAGTTCAGTTTTGCTGTTGTCGTTCTTGTATTGGCGATAAAGACACTCCCCGAAGGTTTTGGGAAGTGCTATCGATGTTGATGGCCTTTTGACGGATATAGATCCGATACGTTCCAGTAGCAAGCACCATTGAAGCCCGACCGTCTCGGAACGTTTAACATGGCCTACCTACCTCTAGTTACATGAAGAACTTGAGGCCGCCGGAGCCTCTTCTGCTAAATGTCTGTATGATAATTCATATTTGTAACAGGATCTCCCCTAGCGTAGGTGAGGTTGAAGCTCTGAAGCTTTAAAGTTTTGCTCTGTTTGGGATTCGGTTTCGTTTCCGGTTTCGGTTAAGGTTTCGCTTTATATTTTTATTCCAGCTTCGTTTTGAATCTGGATTCGGTTAACATTTCGGTACAGGTTTCGGTTCCAGTTTATATTTTGGTTTTGGTTGTGGTCTCTACCTACATCCCATTTCCGTTTCGATCCAGGTATCGATCTTGGTATAGTTCTGGTTTCGGAATGATTTCGCCCAGTTTTCGATTCCAGATTTCTTTCAAGTTTCGGTCTAATTTCGATTCCAGTCTGTGATTGAGGTTCCTACTTCAGCACAGGTTTGGTGCTGGGGTCAGTCTGATTTAGTTTTGTTGGAATTTCGATTCTAGTTTTGCTTCCGATTTTGGCTTGATTTCGATTCAAATATTCGATGCAGTTTAGGTTTGGGTTTTAAATACGGCTTTTGGTCCGATTTCCATTCGGATCACGGTTTCGGTTTATGTACCGGTTTGGGTTTCGGTGTCCCTGTTTCGATGACGGTTTCCTTCCTAGTTTGATTTAAGTTTATATTCGGTTTGGGTTTCGGTCCTTGTCTCAGATCTGATTTTTATTTTGGTTTAGGTAGAGGTTCCGCTTCCCGTTTTTATTACAGTTCGTGTTTCGGTTTCGATCTGGTTTAAATAATTCCCGCTTGGGTCGAGGTTTCAGTTTCTGTTCTTAAGCCGGCTTGGTTTTGGTTGAGGTTTCGGCCCAGGTTTCGGATCCGGCGGGGACCACCAGATGTCCACGTTGAACCTACTCAAAAGCCATAAAAAAGCTGGTTTTCTTGCTGCTCGTCTTCTTTTTCATTTCCTATACATTTACTTATTCTTTTCCTTCCCATGTACAATGATCAAAGTGTTTCCACACCGACTTTTCCATTCTGGATTCCCACATAGCGTGAGAAAATTAAGTTAAAACCTTGTAAGAATACATAAACCGCACTTGAGACAAATAGAAAACGGGATGTAAGTTTAGTCCTTCCCTCTTGAAAAAATATATACCAATTTCTGGTGGAAATAAATTAACAGTCAATCAAACTTTTCCCATTACGGATTTTGCACATGTACTTCGATATTTGTACATATATTTTACATCAATCATAGTCACATACGCCAAAGAGCGACATTTAATGAACACTCTTTCCCACTCTTAAACATTACTTGCCATATTATGAGATAATGTTCATCGGTCTGTCGTTAAGTTCAATGACAATTGTGAGTTTCCTTCGACACATATGCTGCATGACATATCCTCAAGTGACATGTATTCACTCGCTTGTGCTTCGATGAACTTATGTTTAATATGGCGAATATATACTCAATGTTTCGTCATTTTCTTGCTTTAATAGTTGAGATTTTCCACATCCTACTTTAAGTATTTTTCGTCAGTTTCTTTTGCGAACTGAATTGCTTCATCAGCTAATGCTTGCCTTATATCACTGAGTCGCTTAAGCTAACCTTGTCGTGATTCAAAATCGTATAGGGAGCTTTTTATATGACACTTTAATCTTTAGTTTGCCGAAAACAACAACAAAAGTTCTCGCTGAAGACCTGTTTAGAATGTTAAGTAGAAAAGTTTTAATGATTTTAGCACCTTTTTTTTTATTGTCAAGTTTTTGAACACATCTTTTGCTCATCCACTTTTCTGGCTGCATCTATGTTAGTGTCACAGTATCAGGGGGATGATTAAGGAATTAATAATAAACCATTGCCTTTGCATGAAATTGCTGTAGGAAACTTTTTAATGTATTCAGGGTTCTTACAAAATAAATTATCACACCCTTTTTAGATACTAAATTAGAACGGCTGTTGGAATACAGTGGGATATATTAAGATACATTAGAGATATGTATTCAAAATGATGCAGGAAGATCTGATACTACTCTTCGGCGTTTGTCTGGGTTAAGGTTGAATTGGTTGGTCCGTGACGACTTTACATACACTGAGTGAGTCCATAGTGTTAAGCCTGGGCTTTTATATATTTTTTGGGTCTAGATTCAATTCCTCTTCCTTGTGGATCTAGATCCGCTTTCTTTTCTGGTGCCGATCTGTTTTGGATGCTGCCTTCAATTTCGGTCTAGGGTTGGCTCCGTTTACGCTTTGATTTCATTAATCGGTCTGAGTTCATTGGGTTTCGACCTGATTTCGATTTAAGTTTTGCTGCCGCCTTCGGTCTTATTTCAATGCCAGTATTTCATTTCGATTTGAACTTAGGTTTGGTTCTGGCTTCGGGTTAATTTCGTTTTGGGGTCTGTAAGATTTCGACTTGGTTTCGGTCTGATTTCGTTCCAGCTTAATTTCCGGTTTCGGCATAATTTTGATTTCAATTAAATTTGTGCTTGGGTTTGTTTCTGGATTCGGGTTAATTTCGTTTTAATTTCTGTCATATTTCGATTTGGTTTCTGCCAAATTTCGAATAAGTTTGGGCGTGATTGCTATTCCGGCGTTGTATCCGGTTTCGGTCTAATTGCGATTCCAGTCTTCGGTTTCGACTTGGGCCTGACTTGTTTCTGGTTTCGGGTTAATATAGATTTGGTTTCTGTCAGATTTCGATTTGGTTTCGGCCTGAATTCGAATCCTGCTTTCTTTCCGGTTTTGGTCACATTACGATTCCAGAGTTCTGTCTCGATTTGGGCCTAGATTTGGTTCTGGTTTTATTTTGATGTTCTTTTGGTTTCGGTCTGATTTCGATTTCAGTTTTGGTTTCGAAACACAGGCCTACAAATTGCCTCATTGACTCAAAGCACTTATCATCACTTGCATTTTTTATCGAAAAAATGGCGATATGGTTTCGAAAATGTGGATTCGTTACCGAAAAGTTATTGATTAGATTTCGCAAAGTTAAGGTATTGTTATCGAAAAGTTGTCAGTTTCTTTTCAGAAAGATATTGATATTTTATCAAACATATCGATAACAATCAAGAAGTCATCTATATACTGTTGAAAATTGTCGCTTATGCGTCGTAAATTCATCGATATTCTTTTAAACATGTTATAGATTTGTTATCGAGAAATAATTTAGATTTTCTATCGAGGTGTTGTCGATTTTGTAGCGATTTGCTTTCGAAAAGTTATTGATTCATTATCAAAAAGGAATTGATATGTTACCAATAAGTTAGCGATTTGCTATCGAAAAATTTTCGATTTATTTCCGGAATATTATCAATTTTTTATCGGTGTGTTTCGACGATCCATCGGGTTTTTATGAAATATATACCGATGAAAGTTCAGTTCAAAGACACAGCTATAACCCGTTGACAACAAACCGATAAGAAACCGATGACTCGTCGATAACAAGTGAATAAGAAGTCGATAGCCGGCCGATGTTGTTGCTATCGATATAAAGTCGATAATGGAACAAACGACAATAAGCCGACTCTTCTCTTCTCAAATATTCTGCAATAATTTGCTTCCGGTAAAGTACCCTCTGTTGTGGTCTAACTTCAAGCACTCGGGGAGCTATAGTCAATTTAAAAACATTCGTTTTGTGGACGTAGACATAGTACAGGTCTACAAGTAGGATATGTAGCAGCACGCACATACACAGCCAGGCTCACCTGATAAAATTCTTGTTCTTGTTGGTTTTTTTGTGGATGCTATTTGGCACTGTTGTTCTTCTTAGGTCCAAGAAAAGTGTAGTAGCTGCTAACGAAAACTGCGTAAAATTTTTATCGTAAAATTACAAAGAAATGCCCTCATTTACTTTCAAACGAGCACTTAATTACATCCCTCTTTAAAATCCATATGTTTTGGACATTTTTAGTTAACAAATTGTGATACTTTATTACCGGGGACGATTGCTAAAACACAACCAAAACCAACGGGGGAGGTATTAATATACGCGTTTTTGCCTCGCTTCCAATAATTCGAATACTTTTTCGCCTTTGGACTATTGATAACAGGACAGAACGCGTCTTTTCATTTCTCTTTCCCTTTTTTGGACGGGTTATTGCAGTCAACCTCGGTTTCAAACTGTTTTTCGCGGAGAACTTTTGAGCGGGTAGAAAAACTTAGCACCCGTGATTGTATTCTTAATACTGGAATAACTACGCGTCCTCAGATATCCCAATTCAAGACTTTTGTATAATTTTCTGTAGGACTCATATAGGTGCACTACATTTTCATACTAAATTCATTCAAAAAATTTACCATCCAGCAACCCATATATGATATTCCGTTCATTTTTTTGTTTCCCTGCGTCGCTTCCAACGACAGCAACCCCGGTAATTTTGACACTTCGTTCAGTGTCAAACGCATGTTGCACGCAGGTTCCACTGAGTTCCACAATAGTTTGACACTGACCGAAGTGTCAAACTGCAATGTGTTAGAAAGAGAAAGCAATTACTTTCTTCTCATACATATCATACTTGTAAACCTGTACTATGGACGTAGACGTTGTTTACACAACGAACTTCATTTAATATATCTGACAGTTGATTGATTAGTTGACATGTTATTTAGATTGCATTACGCAGTGATTAAGATGATGTTCGATGACAACGCAACGCTTCACGGCGTTTTACATAACCATCCCTTATTTCGTAAAATACCTACTTTTAGTTTTGATTTCAAAAATATGACACAAAATATTTGCCCTGTACATTCAGCATTTCTTTCACTTCAATGCTAGCTTGCACCATCTTAAACCTTGCAGTTTTGAATGGAGCTGTCATTGCATCTTTTTTCAAGTACACCGCTTCAACGTGCAAAACTGATAATTGCCGAAAGATTTTTCCACGACCGCAAACTGAGTGACTGTCTGTCAGTCGATGTTGGTGCTTGCTTTAATGGCACCCACGAAAAACATGGAGCTTAAAAGTCTTTAAATTCAATTTAAACTTTTACCAAAAGCAATCAAGTGATAACAACTTGCTCAGCCATATTTGAAGCCAACTTCTGCTGAGCACTAAGTACGTGCTTCCTGTATATACTGCGTACATACATATCTAAGCACTTATCTCCTATTAATGTGTCAAATGTTTCGCAAAACATGATTTGGCGCAAGAAAATTGTAATTAAACGGATTTGATGGTTGAAATCGTTGAATGAGTAATGACAAAAAACAAATAAAATGCTGATAAGTTGGCACTCAACCATTAACAAACTCAAGACTCAAGTTCCTTAAGTATACTAACTGACTTTCTCTCAGCCCAATTCATTTGCAAATAGAAGTACAGGGCCGGAACCAAAATAGAATAAGGATAATGCAAGTGATGCTGAAGGTGAATCGGTTTGGCTTCAAAACTATACCATTTACAATTGTAATTGGGCAAACGTCATTTCGATATGAGAACAGTAAATGAGTAAGGATCAAACGGAAATTCAAAAGCAACAATTTTAAGTGAGAATAATCAGTTTTAAGTAAAAAGTCATCATACGAAAATGAGAATAGTCAATTGTAAATGCGAAAGCCTCATTTCGATATGAGAACAGTCATTTGTAAATGAGTAAGTGTCAAATGGAAATTCAAAAGCGTAGATTTGAAGTGAGAATTGCCAGTTGTAAAAGGGAATAGTCTGATGTAAAGAAGAAGTCATCATACGAAAATGAGGATAGTCAATTAGAAATGCGAAAGCGTCATATCAATATGAGAACAGTCATTTGTAAATGAGTAAGGGTAAAATGGAAATTCAAAAGCAAAGATTTTAGATGTGAATAGTCCGTTGTAAAAGAAAACAGTCTGATGTAAATAAGAAGCACCATATGGGAATGAAAAAAGTCAATTGTGAATGCGAAAAAATCATTGCGATATGAGAATATTAATTTTTAAATGAGTAAGGGCCAAATGGAAATTCAAAAGCATACATTTTAAGTGGAAATAGTCCGCTGTAAAAGAAAACAGTCTGATGTAAATAAGAAGGCTTCATATGGTAATGAAAATACTCAATTTATAATTCGCAAGCGTTAGTTCGATATAAGAATTTTAATTGAGAGTAAACAGCTGTAAATGAGAATAGTAAATTGTAAATGAAAATGCGTCAAATGGAAATGAGAATGGTCAATTGTAAATAAAAAATCAGCAACTGCAAATGAGAAAGCGTAATTTTTATTTGCGAATAGTTAGTTGTAAATGCGAAAGAAGCCTTTGAAAATGACTATTGTCATTGTAGTTCAGAAGACATTTAAAAATTCCGTTCAAAATGCCAAATTCCCCTAGTTATTTTCCCCTGGGCTTCGCCCCCCGTTTTTTATAAATATTGGAGCTAATGCACATACCGCCCGTTCGTCTCCTAACGAGATGTTACGAGTATTGCAACTTTATGTACAAACGACCATATGCGGCAAAAGAATAATCAATATCGAAAGCACTTCCCTAAAGTTCCATGCAATCTCTATATCGCAACAACATAGGAACGACGGGTGGTTGGAGACAGTAGACGTGGATTTAAGCAGCAGGAGCAGCGCAAATGAAAGTAGTCAACGATACACGTGGATGAATCGTAATCAAAGGTCAATGGGTGCCGACAGCTTTAGAATTACCTTACCACATGAATCATAGTGGATAGAAAGGGATATTCAGATACACTGAAATCCCTCCACCACTTGCAAGAATAATAGTTTTGCCCCACGCTTACTCTGAATATCTCGAAGCAGTTGCGTTTCGTCGTTCGGAATGACTGTGGCCTGCGACGTCTAACAGTTCGTACAATATGTCGTGGTCCCGACGTAGCTTATGCTACTTGTGACGCCACCATATGGTTTTGAACAGTCATGACGGATTACAGCCTCAGACGTGTGCCATGCATAAGCTAGCCTTTTTGCCCTCCATATCCACGGATGCGTAATTGGTGCTGATTGGTGCACCCCCTTTGGATCTGGTTGTCATACAGCGTATTGTTTTCTCCGGGTTCAGAGGAAAGGAGGGATGCCGTTGCTGGAGGATGAATGGGTTGCCTACGATAATATGGAGATTGGATTGTTTTTGCAAATTTTTAAGGCGGAGGGATTGTTACAATTGGAGCTCTCCACTGATAGGTTTGTAGATTTGTTTAATAGCTATGCTTAAAAGGTGTTCAGATAGAGTAAACGGCGGATAGTCAATGTTGATCGCGGAGAGTAATGTGCGTTCGTGAATTTTCTATGGGTCCTAACCCAATCTCACTCCTAGGCCGCTGGTTCGGAGTAGGTGCACAATCAACTAGAGGTAGCTTCTGCTGCAGAATTCTGCTTAGATACGCCCTGGGAGCTTGCAGCATTTCTAGCCAATTGTGATAGTCTCATCGGGACCATCATGGTGATTGTGATTGATATCCAAATGTGGATGAATTATTTAGCTCGAATATGGAGTTGCATTGCAACCGGGTGCTATGACCCATTAGATTATGTTGAATAGGCTTCCAACTCCATTAAGATGGTGGTGTTTCTACTCACATCAACAGTTGGCAACAATATAAGGGAGCCTTGGGCGCTGGTGAAATGCTTCCTAGACTCGAGTATCCACGTAAAACCCTACTATCGCTGTCAGCGCAATAAAATTGGAGTAAAATTGCTGCACTAATAAGGTTACGCACTGCATTGACTAAATATAAAAAAGGTACTCCGCCACCTTTTATTAAAGCGCATAGTTTTAGAATAATCTTTAGAGGCTAGTGAAAGTTTTTGTTTACAGAAACCCAATATTGTCTGATATTCCGTATTTTGGTGTCTTATAATTTTTTTGAGCAATGCATTGTTTTCGGTGCTGTACTTTATACTGTACACTCTCCCCTCATTTCAAGACTACTCTCCATAAACTTTACTAGATCACTATGTGGTTTTACTATTTCTATTTTTTTTTTATCTACTTGCATAACTAGAGATGGGAAACGCTATCGGGTGATTCAAATGAAAGGCGCTAATGATTATTTAAAAGAAAGTGGGCCTTAGTTCTATAGGTGAACGCCTTTTCGAGATATCGCAATAAGGGGGGACCAGGGGTGACTCTAGAATGTGTTTTTACGATATGGGTATCAAATTAAAGGTATTAATGAGAGTTTTAAGAGGGAGTGGCCCTTAGTTTTATATGTGAAGGCGTTTTCGAGATATTGACCAAAATGTGGACCAGAACGTCATCTGACGGGTACCGCTAATTTATTTTGTATTTTTGATTTCGCCCTCCAGAACATTTTCATTTTCTTCTACTTAATATGGTAGGTGTCACACCCATTTTACAACGTTTTTTCAAAAGTTATATTTTGCGTCAATAAACCAATCCAAGTACCATGTTTAATTTCTTTTTTCATATTTGGTACATAATTATGGCACTTTTTTTTTAATTTTTCGTAATTTTCGATATCGAAAAAGTAGTCGGATTTCGGCCATTTTTTATACCAAGATAAAGTGAGTTCAGATAAGTACGTGAACTAAGTTCAGTAAAGATATATCGATTTTTGCTCAAGTTATCGTGTTAACGGCCGAGCGGAAGGACAGACGGTCGACTGTGTATAAAAACTGGGCGTGGCTTCAACCGATTTCTCCCATTTTCACAGAAAACAGTTACCGTCGGAGAATCTATGCACCAACCAAATTTCACACGGATAGGTAAATATTTGTTCGAATTATGGTCTTAAAAGTATTCTAGACGAATTAAATGAAAAAGGGCGGAGCCGCGCCCATTTTGAAATTTTCGTTTATTTTTGTATTTTATTGCACCATATAATTACTGGAGTTGAATGCTGACATAATTTACTTATATACTGTAAAGATATTAAATTTTTTGTTAAAGTGGGCGTGTTCGTCATCCGATTTTGCTAATTTTTATTTAGCACACATACAGTAATAGGGGTAATGTGCCTGCCAAATTTCATCATGATATCTTCAACGACTGCCAAATTACAGCTTGAAAAACTTTTAAATTACCTTAATTTAGAAGTGGGCGGTGCCACTCCCATTGTCCAAAATTTTACCAATTTTCTATTTTGCGTCATAAGGTCAACGCACCTACAAAGTTTCATTGCTTTATCCGTCTTTGGTAATGAATTACCACACTTTTTCGGTTTTTCGAAATTTTCGATGTCGAAAAAGTGGGCGTGGTTGTAGTCCGATTTCGGTCATTTTAAACATCAATCTGAGATGAGAGCCTAGGAATATTCGTACCAAATCTCATCAAGATACCTTAACATTTACTCAAGTTATCGTGTTTACGGACAGACGGACGGACGGACATGGCTAAATGAATTTCTTTTTTCGCCCAGATCATTTTGATATATAGAAGTCTATATCTATCTCGATTAGTTTATGCCGTTACGGATTACCGTTAAGCGAACAAAGTTAATATACTCTGTGAGCTCTTCTCAGCTGAGTATATAAAGAGTCGCAAAAAATATCTAAATTGGAGCGTCTACAGTCGGTATGCGCTCATTTGGGAGGTCGAAACTAATGTATTAGCATTCTTGCAATGGTCGTCCTATATAAGCCTATTAACGTACATATATCATTTGACCTTAAATAAGTGTCCGAACATGGCCTATTTATTAGGTATCGTCAGCGCTTATTGGGGGCATATACATATTGTTCGACACACCACGACAGAGCGTGGTAGCTTTCCAGTCCCATTAAAAATGTCGAGCAGCGTCTATGAGCAAGGGTAACAATAATGTACAAATGTAATTCACTTTGTATTAAAATGAAAAATTTTCGTAACAAAATTTCAATATTTGTTCAAAATCGCTTTGGCGAACATAAACATTTTAAAAGTTATAATTTTTGCATGCTATCTTAGGAGCCGTTAAATTAAAGGAAAAAATTAAATTTTCTTTGACCCACCTACGCGTTTCCCCCCTTATTTTGGACTCGTTTCGGATTCTTAAATTTGAGCGTCATGACCATGTTTGAGGGGTAGCTTTGTTTGCATAAATATGTGTACCCTATAAACATTCTCGAAGCGCTTACAGTTCTGGAGTTCAATATGGGTCCGAAATACGTGCAAAATATCAGCTTCAAAAATCCCACCACCTAAGAGCCTTTTATGACTCCAATTTGATGAAATTATGAACAAACGAAAAATATTAAAATCAGTGAAAAAGCAGCCCCGGAATAAAAACTCAGAAATTGTTCTGCGAAAATTTATTCTAAATAAATAATTCAGCTAATACTTATTTCATTTCTATCTTATCCTCATGGGAATTTTATCACAACAATTTTCTCCCCTATGTTTTCCGCTTCGGATATATGTCCAAAATTCTGCCAAAAAGCCATCAAATAGTGTCATTCAAGAACTCAAAATTAGCAGCATATGACGCGAACAAGACTCATATATGATATCGGAAGGAGGCCTGTATAAGACTTATGTTAGAGGCAAAATATAAGCGTGCTAAAAGTCATATAGCATTCGCTTCAGGCTCCTAAATGAGCTAATAACGAGAGCAAACGTACCAAAACTTGGACTCCTTTCAGAATAATTGTTGACTCCGGGTGTTTGCTTGTTTGTTTGTTTAAAACCAAAACGGAATTTTTTTAATTTCAAATGACGTATAAATTTAATTGCTGAATTTTAATTCCAAGCAGCCTCGATTCAAATGGATTTTAAATACCCAAAAAAAGATACAAAAAAGGAATATTCCGGATATTTTCCTTGTATTTACCCATAAAAATGGTAAATACCCGGTAGAATCCCAACTTTATGCATAACAAGACCCAGAACTGAACATGACTGGGCCCTTTTTAGTTGCAATGCTAAGAATAACGCATTTTTGTGTATAAAACAAAACAATGTCTGAGAAAATTATACACAAATGCTCTCAGGCTCTTGAACAACATTCCTGAGTCCGTTAGATCTGTGCTGAATAGGAGTAACTACAAGGCAACCATCCTCAATTACTTTAACTCGTGTTAGTGAGTGCGATTATAACTACTTCAATTTTGTCAGTCTTAGCTAACCTCTATATCTTTCCCTCTCTATCTCTTTTATCTATTCTTATTATACACTTTTTATAACTTTCATGAAAACGAAATGGTATATTAATTTCGTCACGAAACCGAAAATTGTAAGTCCTTAAAAGAAAATAGATAGACCCACCATTAAGTATACCGAAATAATCAGGTTGAAGAGCTGAGTTGATTTAGCCATGTCCGTCTGTCCGTCTGTCTGTTTGTATGCAAACTAGTCCCTCAATTTTTGAGATATCTTGATTAAATTTGGTGAGTGGGTGTATTTGGGTGTCCGATTAGAAATTTGTCGGAACCGGCGGGATCGGACCACTATAACATATATCCTCCATACAACCGATTTTTCAGAAAAAGAGGATTTTTTCATATCTTCCTCAATTTAACAGATTGAAGCTTCAAACTTCACCATATACTTTCGTATATTGCATATATTGTTGTCTGAAAAATCATAGAGATCGGTGGTACATATAGTATATATATATAGTATATATAAATATTTTCGCAATTTCAGCCCACTTTTAACAGCTAGAAGCTTCAAATTTACCAAATGCTTACATATATAGCATATATTGTTGTGTAAAAAAATCATAGAGATTGGTGATATATATAATATATATACGATGGTATACGATGGTATATATATTATATGCCCCATATAAACTGTCATTTTTGTCCCTTTTTTACGGCTAGAAGCTTCAAAATTAATCACATTTCATCAAATGGTTACGCTTACGCCATATATTGTTGAAATACGTGATTCGTAGTCATAGTTTTTACATGCAGACCACAAAAAACCCAAAGCTTTGCATGCGTTACCTTTCATGAACATGAAATGGTATATTAACTTTGGTCCGATGTTTGTAACGTTGAGAAATATAGAAGATAGACTCACCCTTAAGTATACCGAATTGATCAGGCCGACGAACTGAGTTGATATCGCCATGTCCGTCTGTCCGTCCGTCTGTCTGTTTGAACACAAACTGGTCCCTCAAATTTTGAGATATCTCAATGAAATTTGGCACAGGGATTTAGTTTTGTATTATATTAGACATTTGTCGGATCCGGCAGGATCGGACCACTATAACATATATCTCCCATACAACCGATCGTTCAGATAAGGCGATTTTGGTCATTCCTGCCGCAATTTAGAAAGTATAAACGTGAAACTCGGCGATGTTTATTCCAAGATATCTTAGAAGATATCCTGAAAAAATCACTTTGATCGGAGCTATATATAGTATATATCCCGTACAACCGATCGTTCAGATAGAAATATTTTTGGCCATTTCTCCCTTAGTTTCGAATATAAAAAGATGAAACTTGGTGATATATTCTAATATATCATAGAAGATTTCCTGTAAAAATCATTTCGATCGGAGCTATATATAATATATATCTCATACCGATCGTTCAGATAAGGGGGTTTTTTGCCATTTTTTAATTTATATTTATCTTAAAAATCGTTTAGGTATGTAGATCTTTTCACTATATATTTCTTATCTTATACATCCGACTATTTGGAGATTACGAACGGGATAAGATTATTGTTCAGCCCCATTCATGAAAGGTATGAAGTCTTCAGCACAGTCCCGTCCTTACTTGTTTTATTTATCAATTAATGTATGTAATTTTTCTTGTTAGATATAAGATCATTTATTTATAGTTTTAATCGATGTTAGCTATTTTATGGTAATTAATTTAAGCTGATTGATGTACTTTTAAAAAACCACTGTCTTATATGTACTGCCACTGTGTTATTAAATAAATAATAAGTTTGATCCGAATCTCGGCATTGTAAGTCCTTGCAAGTCCTTAAATTTCATTGGCGAACGTTGTTTAACATATAGACTCTACCTGGCAACACGAGTTTTCACTCGTCACTTTCTACCCTTGCCTTTTTCCACCTACGTATATTTTCTGTCCTATTCTCAACTGCAACCTGTAACATAAAATGGCGCCCAACGTGGGGCAGTAAACTAAGTTCCTGAGATGAGAAGTTTCATTTTCAATGTACGATGCTACCTAGGGCCCGAATCGTAACATAAGATCCGTGATCGATTGGCGTTTTTAAAACACAATACCTCCGAAATGGTGTATCCGATTAATGAAATATTTGAACTAGGAGCAACGCGTACTCACAAGATCCATAATATATTATTATTTTTTTTAAATAGTTGGATAACCTAATTTGTATCGCTTGAGTGAAAATCGTTTTCGATCCGTCATCTTATGTTACGATTCCACACAGCAAGCTTCCCACAAAACTACACAACATTAGTACGCCAAGTTTACGAATCAGCAAATCTGTAAAACTTGTCAAAATACCACGGGATGCTTTCTTCATGTTTTTAATTATTAAATGAAACAAAGGGCTACAAAACCCATATAGCATCTAAACCTTGCATACAACCATGTAGCAGTGTTAAGAGCCTCGCATATAAGATTAAAAAAATATTGACAGCCGTAAATCTTTAGGGACGTGCACAGTTTAACCAGTAAAGTCAGCAAGTTAAATACGTTGCTGGCTGGTCTCGTGGGGGGACATGGTTAAAGACATCAATTGAGGTGATGAGCTAATCTCTAATAATCTTTATGTGCTTGTAAATAAAAACGCACTAATTAACGTGCACTGTCTGAGGGAGGAGATTGAAGCATTGATGGATTAAGCAAACACTTTATAAAATGGAGATACAAATATGTATGTATGTTTGTCAACATGCATAGAAACACATATGTGGGTATAATTAAGTATGTTTTAAGGATAATAATTTCATTTGTTAGTAATCGAGAATAAAATAAAAGCTAAGAGCGGATCTTTGTAATTGCGATTAATCACCAGCGTGCGTGGTGTGATTAAAACCACAATCATTAAATGTAAATCAACTGATGTGCATACCTACGGTAAGAAACTCGTAAGAAATCTTGGTTGACAGTTTATCGTTAAATGTATGAACACATTTATTTGAAGCAATTTTTAATTTTATAACTTATTTTCGAGGACGTAAAAGGCGACAATTGTTTCGATAATACCTCGTAAATCTCTTCAAAGCCCTTTCTCCTGGGAGTGGGATTTGATGATTTTAATGGAAACACTTGATAAAATCAGGTCATTCTTCCTTTGGTCCGTAGATGTGCAGCTGCAATAGTCAGCCCTGCCACATAATTTAAGAGGATGATCCGTCATCGAAAGATGTTATCGGGGAAGTAGCTAGAGCATCGCTGCATTGTAAAACCAAGCTTTACAGAAAAATAATAAAAAACTTAATAGATCGACAGCACCACCTCTTCCGGTTATATTTAAGTTATTTTCGATTATCAACCCATTTCAAACACCCCTAGAATGTTGTTGTTGTTATAGCAGTGCTTCGCCACATCCATTCGGTGCAACTTCTCACAAATTGTCATCAATATCCCCTTTAAAAAGGGTGCAGCAGAGAAAAAGGTGTGTTAGAGGCATTGGTTGTACATTGCATTTGAAAAGATGGTTGGTGTCATGTCCCCACGTTACAACCAGGACATACATTATGTATGTATGTATGGGGTTGATCAGCATTTTGATTCTCTCCCTAATGTGGAGTAATCTTACCTCACTATGTAGGTGTTGTTCTAAGAAGACAACCCATAGCAGTGCTCAGAGCGGTGTTTTGACGTGCCTGTAGTTTCTTCCAGTGTGTATAGCTTAGGCTCGGCGACCATATTGGAGACGCGTAGCATGCAAGCGGCCGGCCAATTGCTTTATAAGAGGTAATAAGTGTTTTTTTTTATCTTTACCTAAATCGCTGTCTACAAGAGATTTGAGGATTTTGTTTTAGCTCTGAATTTTAAGGTGCAATTGCGGATACATACTCGCCCAGTACTTTTAAATGTAAGACTGTTGCTAGTGTAATTCCATGGACGTGGATATCAAATATAGTGGACATTTTCTTTAAATATGTTGTAAATAATTTCGCCGAGGAATCGAATAAACTGGAGAGACTTGGGAGATAGTCGTTTATTTTATTGCATAGCTCATCAATGGGTGGAACGGGCCCTGTTGCCATAATCGTTCAGCCATGGGCGTAGGATAAAATAGTAACTGCTTCAGATGGCGAAGGGAGCTTTGATAATTAGATACTAAATAAAAGCGGGGATAGGACACCACCCTGTGGCACCCCTTGTTTAATTCTTCTGGGTTTAGATGTTGCGTTTCTGAATTGCACCCGTGCCAGCCGCCCAGACAGATGATTTGCACTTTACCTTTTGAGACTAAGTAGAAAGGTAAACCCTCCGAAGTCTTGCAGCAACGGGCCGTGATTTACGAAATCAAATGCTTTTAATAAGAATAGCACATTTCTATTCGAAAATTTACCACTGATGTCTCACCCAACTTCCCCATCCAAAAAAAAGGCGTGCGTATCAAGTACTCGTCGAAATTTGATATGTAAACATACAGTTGCACGTCTAGAAAATTAATGTTTTGCAATTAACTAGAACTCGCCCAGGGGTTTAAGTATACCAGACCGATAATTCACCGATAATAAGTTTATAACACACCTACAACAAATTGTTAATACACCGATTCGACAACTAATCGATAATTTCTTGATAATATATTTCTAGCTTTGCCGTGACAAATCGATAATTTTTATAACATATCGATAACTTTTCGATAGAAAAGCCAGAAAATTTGTTATCTATACACAATTTATAGCACGACGATAACGAATCTATAACTCGTTTATACCTTGCCGAAAACAAACCGTTATCAATATGTTAACGAGTCCAAGGACACACCTCCTGGCTTAGTCCTTGTCAAGACAAGACCAGATATGCCTTATCCGCCTTGGCGATCAAAGCAACATTAGATGCTGAGTATGTATGTATAACTTGAAGCGCCCGATCCCTGCAAGAAGTAATCGTTGGAAGACATTTTCTACTTATGACAACTGCAATGTTATCTGGGTACGTGTTAAGTTTCACGGGTCCCACGTTGAGCCGCCTGAACTGTTGGTTGATAACCAATACCACAACAAGTGTGATAAAACCCCGCCGTGGGGCGTACGACTCTCCAATGATTTCTTCGCTTTAAACAGCCCCCACTGCGAGGTGGTCTTCCTAGTTAAGGCTGGATGTACTGCAATGTAAGCCCCGGCAATGTTTATAAAGACTTCTAGGGTCTATTTCTTGTATTGCTTGGCTTTCTCTGTGTTTATAACCACCCCATGCAGTTGCATGGCTACCGAATTGCATTTCGTTAGAATCTTGAATTCCTTAACCAGTTTTTTACGACCATCGGAAATCAGTCCATCGGGCATAGAAATGCAAAACTCTATTTCAGCTACAATTTTTCGATAAAGAAACGAAAACAAGATTGGGCTATTCTGGCTAAATCGTGGGCAAATGTACCACAGTGTGAAATCAATCACTTTGTTTTTTGTTTTTGAGTGTTTTTCAATTTGACCACTTTCTTTACGATAATTTTTTTTCCTCGGCCGGACTAACGATAAAGGTTGAGCTATCCTGGGCTAAACACTGGCAACCGGAGCATAGTGTAAAGAAAATTGTTTAGCTTTTTTTATTTAAAATAACTTTTTTCTAAGAGTAGGATAACAAATAAAAGGCTAACCTTGGGCAAACGAGACACATAGTTTTTATTAAAAAAAATCACATTTCGGGGTGCCATCCTCACACAGCCTGAAATTTTGTTTCTGAGTGGTTTAGTGAAGAAATAGGGTGGGCTATACTAGGCTTAGCTTGTGCAAACGAACCACAGTCAGTGTAAAAATAATAATTTAACTTTGTTTGAGTTTGGGGGTTTTAACTTGAAATTTGTTCAAGATAATTTTTTTTCAAAAGTTGGGCAACGACAAAGTGGGTGGGCTATCCTAAGCAAACGATGCACATTGTTTTCATTATAAAAATCACATTTTGTGCTGCCATATTCACACAGCTCTCAAAATATACTTCATAATTGAGGACGGTCTAATGTCTCTTTTCACGCCAACTACTTCTAAAGTATAACCCACCCGAAAATCGGTTTAAATCTTTTCCAGTTTCCTATCAAGCCTGTCCTATGCCTTTTTTATGTAATATGACTCCGACATCTTTGTCATAGCAACCGCTATGCAACCTTTCTATTGACTCATTTACATTTCGTTAATAAAATAAATATGCAACGCACAGTTTTATCAACGTTAAATTGCTTATTTGTTGCGGTTAAAATCATTTCACTCTGTTGACTATTTTAGTGGAATCTTTTTAAGCCCCTTTATAATTGCTTTCAATTGCACGTGCACACAACTAAGCTTTGACCGCAAGCAACTTTGAAAAGTTGTTAGAAAATGAAGTCGCAGTCCCTACAATGTAAGCCTAATTAAGAAATCGGTTTGCCGTAGAGAACAGTTATTTCACGCATACATTAATACCTTCAAAAGAAATTACGAAATGCTAACAAAGTAATACAGAAGCTCATTTGTATATTAGAATGATTCAAAACTTTGGATCCAACTTTGAGCCTATTTCAGGATTTTGAATGCTGGCTGCGATTGCCACCAACCTGCGTGAGTATAATTGGTTTTCTGTCTATTTTGTTTTATTGTATTATTGATTGACATACACAAGCTACACAACTTTTAAGTCTTCCAAATATTCTGGAAAAAATAAAATGATAAGCTTCGTCCATATGACGTTAATACAATATTGGTGCGACTTACCTTGCCTATAGGACAAGTAATTGTCCAGAGCTAAAAGAGTTTCTCCCTTTACATTACATACTCAGCTGAGAGCTTTGGAGACAAAATAAGGGAAAATCATCATTTAGCAAAATAAACCTAGGGTAACCCTGGGATGTGTTTGCATGACATGGGTTTCAAACGGAAGGTATTAATGAGTATTTTAAAAGGGAGTGGGCCTTAGTTCTACAGGTGGACGCCTTTTCAAGATATCGCCATAAAGGTGGACCAAGGGTGACTCTAGAATGTGTTTGTACGATTTGTGTAACAAATGAAAGGTGTTATTGATTATTTTAAAAGGGAATGGACCTTAGTTCTATAGGTGGACGCGTTTTTGAGATATCGCCATAAAGGTGGATCAGGGGTGACTCAAGAAAGTATTTGTACAATATGGGTATCAAATGAGAGGTGTTAATGATTATTTCAAACGTAGTGGGCCTTAGTTCTATAGATGGACGTCTTTTCGAGATATCGCAATAAGGGGGGTGACTCTAGACTAGGTATCAAATTAAAGGTATTAATGAGCGTTTTAAAAGGGAGTGGCCCTTAGTTGTATATGTGAAGGCGTTTTCGGGATATCGACCAAAATGTGGACCAGGGTGACGCAGAACAACATCTGTTGGATACCGCTAATTTATTTATATATATATATTACCACGAACAGTGTTCCTGCCAAGACTGCAAGGGTTTTTTATTTCGCCCTACAGAACTTTTTCATTTCATGCTACTTAATATGGTAGGTGTCACACCCATTTTACAATGTTTTTTCTAAAGTTGTATTTTGCGTCAATAAACCAATCCAATTACCATGTTTCATGTCTTTTTTCATATTTGATACAGAATTATGGCATTTTTTCGTTTTTCGTAATTTTCGATATCGTCGTCATAGTTGGATTTCGGCCATTTTTATACCAAGATAAGGTGAGTTCAGATAAGTACGTGAACTAAGTTTAGTAAAGATATATCGATTTTTGCTCAAGTTATCGTGTTAACGGCCGAGCGGAAGGACAGACGGTCGGCTATGAATAAAAACTGGGCGTGACTTCAACCGATTTTGCACAGAAAACAGTTATCGCTATAGAATCTATGCCCCTACCAAATTTCACAAGGATTGGTAAATTTTTGTTCGACTTACGGCATTAAAAGTATTCTAGACAAATTAAATGAAAAAGAGCGGAGCCACGCCCATTTTGTAATTTTCTTTTATTTTTGTATTTTGTTGCACCATATCATTACTGGAGTTGAATGTTGACATAATTTACTTATATACTGTAAAGATATTAAAGTTTTTGTTAAAATTTGACTTTAAAAAAATTTTTTTTAAGTGGGCGTGTTCGTCATCCGATTTTGCTAATTTTTATTTAGGACACATATAATAATAGTTGTAAAATGCCTGCTAAATTGCATCATAATATCCTCAACTACTGCGAAATTACAGCTTGCAAAATTTTAAATTACCTTCTTTTAAAAGTGGGTTGTGCCACGCCCATTGTCCACAGTTTTACTAGTTTTCAATTTTGCGTCACAAGGTCAACACACCTACCAAGTTTCATCGCGTTATCCGTCTTTGGTAAAGAATTATCGCAATATTTCTCTTTTTTCGAAATTTTCGATATCGAAAAAGTGGGCGTGGTTGTAGTCCGATTTCGTTCATTTTAAATAACGATCTGAGATGAGTGCCTGGGAACCTACGTACCAAATTTTATCAAGATACCTCAAAATTTACTTAAGTTATCGTGTTTTCGGACGGACGGACACGACTAAATGAATTTCTTTTTTCGCCCAGATCAATTTGATATATAGAAGTCTATATCTATCTCGATTAATTTATGCCGTTACGGATTACCGTTATGCGAACAAAGTTAATATACTCTGTGAGCTCTGCTCAGCTGAGTATAATAGTTAAAAAAAAAATGTTTAGTTAAACGGCTTTATTGAAAACGGTACTTACATGAAGTAATGATAATACTAAAAGCTAGAAAATAATTAGGTAGGTCCTAGGTACTAGTCATCACTCTCCTCATCAATCTAGGGCGTTGATCTATAGCTCTAAAGAACATTTGATATTATCGAAAGTTCATTTCTTGCTTTCTAAAGAACATTTGATAATTCTAAAGTAAATTTAGTGTCTTCTAAAACTATTCGAAAGTATTGATACTTTCTAAAATCAAATGGACACTTTCTAAGACCAAATTGATGTTTTCGAAAGTACTACTGGAAAAGGTGTAGTTCGGGATCACCTTCGGATTACTTAGAGATTGTTTGCGGAATCCTTTCGAAACTATATTGAAACCATTTCAGTATCAATTGGGAATTATCTTTATTTGGATTATTTCTGGTTCGATTCAGGACTATATCGAGGTTATTTCCATAATCTCCGGAGAAATTGCTCCGAATTTATTTATTTATTTATTTATTTGGCGCTTAATCGTTTAAACGGTTATAGTCAGTACACTTCCACTTTAAAAAATATAAGTAGATCCTCCTGGGTACTAGCTATTTGTGAGCCTTGTCTCATCGAAATGAACTCAGGCATAATGGTGTAATTGAGTCACAAAGCCAACATCTGGTCATCCCGATATCGAAAAAGCCAGATATTCAAATATCCCAACTTTATCATTTATGTTACATGGTTCAAATAGATTTTGAATTAAATAATTTTGGAAGAGATGTAATTTTTTGGGTTATTTGCAGGATAATTTTGGAATCATTCTGAGACTACTGTCGGATTTCTCCGAGTATATTTGCGGATAATGCTACGGCTTTCACTGGCTTTCATTGGGGTACTTTAAGGGCTTTTCTGGAATACGACCGGACTATGTGGGACCATTTCGAGATCACGTTTTTGTTGTTTTTGGGCTCACATCGTGGCCATTTTGGTATCATTGCGAACTGTTTCGACATCGTTTTATGGATAAATTTGGGACTGTGTGGACCAGTTTGGGTATATCAATATTCGATATCATACTGGGTTTTTTCTAGATTACTTCAGGATTATTTGAGAACAGTAGTAGGATTGTGTTCAGAATCGTTTGGGGCCCATTTCTTGGTTACCTCAAGACTTTTTAGGAATCGTTTCGGGGTTATGATTGAGACCTTTTCAGCACTGTTTGTTTAATTAAAAATATCGCCGAAACCATTTTGTGACTATTTCGAAATTATCATTGGATAGTTTGAAGATTATTTTTGAGGTTATTTCGGGGCAGAATAGCCATCACGTGAATGGTTTGGAATCAATTCGAGGCTGTTCGAGAATCATATAGAAAGGATGGCTACAGGATATTTTTGAACTCTCACCGGATCGCTTCGAAATTATTTTCGGTACTATTTCCAGATGATTTAGGGATCACTTTGTAAAAAATGTCTAAGGGAAGTAGTGGGCCCCACCGTTTTAAAAATTCATTATATTTTTTTTCCATGGGGTTTATCTCCATACTATTGCGCCTTTTTATGCGCTATAATTTCTGGATCTTTTCAGTACTGTCTAAAGATTATTGTCTTGGAATTTTTTTCAGGACCAAGTCCTTCCTCTATCGCAATAATTTAATATTGAGTTTGAGTTTTGTGGACTTGGCCGCGGGTATAGATCAGTTATTATATAAATTTGTTTGGTTTCAAAACTTTAAGACATCATATTCTTTGCTTCAGGACAGCATCAGTTTGGCGAGCATAAACACACGAGGGCTTAGCAGCATGTGCAGAATTTATGCGCCATATAAATAAAGAATAAAAGGACTGATCATCAAAGCGCTTACACTAAACTTGTAGCATATGATAAATTGAGGATGATATGATAACAATCATTCTTTTTAAGTCGGTTGTATGGGGATATATGCTATAGTGGGCCGATCCGGCCAGTTCCGACAAATATCTAATCGGTCACCTAAATATACACGCTCACCAAATTTTATCAAGATATCTCAAAAATTCAGGGACGGTGCAGTGAAATAACTCCCAAATGAAATAGGTAGGTAGGTTGAACTGGCCGGTCTATGAGGACCTCACATAGACTGATTGAGTCCGTAGTGTTACCAGAAGTTTGTTTTAACGATCAAACTGAAAAACCCTATCAAAAACCAGGACCTATGTTATAAAATAACTCCGTCCTCTTGGCAAATACTAGAAGCTTCCTAGGACTTAAGCCACTTGCTGCTTCTAGATCTGACAGCTGTATCACTCCTAATAGCTGGAGTCTTAGCCTGGCAAGTTCAGGGCACGAGCACAGAACGTGCTCGATCGTTTCCTCCTCCAACCCGCACTTCCTACACCTGCTATCACTGACCAAGCCTAATTTAAAGGCATGTGACGCCAGAAGGCAGTGTCCAGTCAGAATACCCGTCATGAGTCTACAGTCCTCTCTTTTTAATGATAGAAGCAACTGTGTTAGTCTAAGGTTGTAAGACCTACACATAATCTTCGACACTTTACAGCCCCGCGCTTGAACCCACGCCTTTTCTGCTTGGTCGATCATGTGCACCTCTCGCCTTCGCTTAATCTCGCCCAATCTAATTGGGACGTCTACGGAGCAAGCTTCAAGGGATGCGCCCTTTTTAGCTAATTCGTCCGCTTTTTCATTCCCATCTATTCCCATATGCCCTGGGACCCAATATAGATGTATGCTTCTCCCTGTCCCGATTCTCTCCAGAGACTGCTTACACTCTAACACGCATTTAGATACTGTGCTATGCGAGATTATTGCCTTAATTGCTGCTTGACTGTCAATATAAAAGTTAACACGGTTGCAGCTTAAGCTATTCTCTTCCAGGGTTTCTACTGCTTTGGTTACGGCTAATATTTGATAAAATGAAATAACTCCCATGAAATAACTCCCAATGAAATAAGTCCCAATAAAAATGAAATAACTCCCAACTTTAATAAATGAAATAACTCCCAATATTTGCCAGTTATTTCATAATGAAACCACAACTCCAAAAAAACAAAAAAATTAAATAACTTCCAAATGAAATATGTCCCAAAAAAATTAAATAAATCCCAAATCAAAATTTGAAATGGGATCTTTATACCATATAATCAGTTACAATGAGATTTGAAAAAGACAGCAAACTATTATGTACATATGTAAAAGTTACAATTACAAGAAAACTTAAATAGTGTCGTCGACCTTTTCACAGCAAATTGGACAGCTAGATCTTTCTAGTCCTTCGGAAATACCCTTAGCTTGCAGCATTAGGACACAAGCGTTGCATATTTTTAAATGTTTGCACGGCATCAATAGTACATTGGGCTCAACCTCGAAACAAATTACGCATAAAATTTGAGAGCGCGGTATTTCTGATGGCTTTGATGCGGAATCTTGTTCTTCCTCCTCCTCTTCTTCAAGATACGGTTGATCTTCAAAAAAATCTTCTTCTGGCTCCATTTCACTGACGTTTTTATTTTTTGGATACATCATTCGATTAACAAACGCAGTAGCTGTTATGATTCCAGAACGTAGATTTTCGTTGGCTTTCGCAATCAGTTCAGCTTTTTCAATAAATTTCCATCTTTTTTTCTTTTTTTCCCAAAGCTCCACTACTATTAGCCATAATTTCGAAATTTCGGGACATACTGAACTCCTCTGTTTGCAAAACTTTGGTAAATTTATAAAAGTTTCCCTGTTTTGGTATCATTTTTGCCAGCGCTCCATTATATCCCTCGATGGCCGATGTCGTCCGTCTTGTTGTCGCAAAGACTGACATTCCATCTGGTCCAATCTTTATTCGATATAAATAAAAAGCAGAAAACCAAACCAAAAACGAACTATACGCAAGACTTGTATGAGATTTCGGTAAAAGTCTAGTTGAGGGGTCGACTGCTAATACGTGCCCAAAAATATCGAAAGAGGTGTCAAAAGACGCGTATTGTCCTTTCCGAAGGCGGAAAATAAAAATTTTATCTGTCTCCGGAGATATTTGCAGTTAAAGTTAGCAATTTTCATGTGGTTGTTGTAATGTTGTTGTGCACTGAAAAAAATTTGTACGCAGAAGGACATTGTGGTAGCCCCGGTTATACCACACACCCGGACTTGGCATGGCGTAGCCCAGGTAATTTTTTATAAGCGCGGCCGAAGGCCGCCAATGCAAAAAGGTGTTCTGCGCAAAAATACGATGGATTCCACCCCCGGTTTCGGAGGGACCCGCGGGTCATTTTTCGGTTTTTCGTTAATATGCATGTAACACTATTAACTTGAAAATTCTCTCGGATTCCGCTGACAGTACCAGATGCACCAAAAGTACTTGTGGAATGTAAACATCTATCCTTTATTTCATTAAGGGCTTTGAGTTCTTCATATAGCTCATGTTGATCATTATGGTTATGCCCTATGAAGTTTCGGACCTTTCGACACTGTCCGTTTTCCAAAGATATTCGCGATTTACAATTTGTTTCGTAACACATATAGAATATTTTACCAATACTTTCAGATTTTTTTAAATAAAATTGTTTTTCATTTTTTATGTACAATCTTTTGCTATTTCTTCTTTTTCCACTCACTACTTCAAAATCAAGACTTGACATTTTTTGCACTCTCACTAAGCACCGATCTATAAGAGTAAAATTCTAACAAGAAATAATGGCGTACAGATCGATAATTGAAAAATAACTCATTGTTTTGATACAGATTTCTTTGCACCAGTTATTGAAACTGTTAGAAGAATGTCAAAGTTTGATAAAATTGTCTTTTTAAGAAAATGAAATAACTCCCAACAAAAATGAGGTAACTCCCAATGTCTGAATTACAAACAATGAAGTAAGTCCCAATAAAAATGAAAAAACTCCCAATCTCAAAAAATTATGAAATAACTCCCAAAGAAATTTTATTGGGGATTATTTCATTTGGGAGTTATTTCAGTATGAAATAATTACCAGCAAAAATTATGAAATAAGTGCCAATGAATTCGGAGCTATTTCATAATGAAATAAGTCCCAATTTGTATGGAAAATATTTGGGAGCTTTTTCATTTTTTTGTTGGGAGTTATTGCATTTGGGAGTTATTTCACTGCACCTTGAGGGACTACTTTACATACAAACAGACAGACGGACATGGCTAAATCAACTCAGCTCTTCATCCTGATCATTTCGGTATACTCACACTCCGAGTGTATTGCTGACATGAAAAGCTCCTCAGTGAAAACTCATCTGCCTTGCAGATGGCGTTCGGAGTCGGCGTAAAAACATGTAGGTGTCGTCCCGCCAATTTGTAGGAAAAATTTAAAGAAGAACGACGCACATTGGAAGAGAAGAGAAGAGAAGAGAATAGAATAGAAGAGAAGAGAAGAGAAGAGAAGAGAAGAGAAGAGAAGAGAAGAGAAGAGAAGAGAAGAGAAGAGAAGAGAAGAGAAGAGAAGAGAAGAGAAGAGAAGAGAAGAGAAGAGAAGAGAAGAGAAGAGAAGAGAAGAGAAGATAAGAGAAGAGAAGAGAAGAGAAGAGAAGAGAAGAGAAGAGAAGAGAAGAGCAGAGAAGAGAAGAGAAGAGAAGAGAAGAGAAGCGCTTTGCATTTACTTATTTAATTTATTTATAATGGACCGAGTGAAAACAGATAAGATTTTTTACTGTGTAGCCACGACTTTAGTTGAGATGTATTGTTGTTATTTAAAATTCCTGAAATTTTTACTGAAAAGTTGTTGCTTATTTTTTATTCACATTACTCAGTTAGGTACATATATTGGATCCTCCTTTTTAAGAACTCCACTATGTCCTTCCTTCTGTTTACCACCGTGTGCTTGCCTCCTCGACTGTGAGTATTTCGCGATTTGTTGGGACTATTAAAAGATTATTTTCTGGACGGGATCGGTACTTTATTCAAAATCATATATTGGCACATCGTGGGGACTTCGACGCGGTTTTAGGCTAGTTTTACGAATATGTGAAAGATGATCAGATATTTAAATCCACAACAAATTAACGGCTTATTAACACTTAAGGAAAGATATTATGTCAGCCCCTTTAAGTTCAAGCAGAGTTGTTGCTCAGAATTTCGTGCACTGCTCCAAACTTTGGTTTTGTGGAAGTATACAATAAAAACTATTAGCAGTTTGAAAACAGATAAAACTAATTAAGTGCCCATTGTACTTTTCTGTATTTATTCACTAAAAATACGGTCATTGTACACATATCAATTTGATAACACGTTTCAACTGTGCAAATATACATACATATAAACAAACAATTACTAGGAAATTTACTTATGAAAAAGTGTAGCAAAATGTTTTGTCAAAGCCACGTTCATGCGTAAACATGACTCTGTTGGTTTAACTAATTAAAAATTTCCATTAAAGTTAATAATTAAATAGGCTTATTAGGCTCCTATAACAGAAAATTTATATGGAAATGTCTTTATAAATGCTTAATAAGCTTTTCGTATTCCCGGGCGGCCGCCGTGGTGTGATGGTAGTGTACTCCGCCCATCAAACCGAAGATCCTGGGTTCACGCCTCGGGCAAAGCAACATCAAAAATCTTAGAAATGAGGTTTTCTACTAGAATACAATTTTTCTAACCGGAGACGTCTCTCGGCAGTTTTTGCCAAGCACTCCGAATGTACTTCTGCCATGAAAAGCTCCTCAGTAATGTAACATTAAAACGAACAAAGACTCAATAA
Source organism: Eurosta solidaginis (assembly GCF_040869045.1). NCBI lineage: Eukaryota > Metazoa > Arthropoda > Insecta > Diptera > Tephritidae > Eurosta > Eurosta solidaginis. The sequence goes on along the minus strand of NC_090319.1, from coordinate 320,333,404 downwards.
ACCACGCACAGCAACAACTCAAACGGGCACTGAGTGAACAGGAACTTAATGCATTCATCAGTAAACAGAATATCTTAAGTCAAAAGATAGGAAGAGAGAAAGGCAAAACTATTAAGTTCAGAAATGAAAGGCTAAAACACGATCAATTACGTCGACACAGCATCGAAATAAATAATGAGTGATTCGTCAACAAAACGAACATTGAGTTTCCCGGAGAGAGTATGTGGCTTCTCTCACTTGGCAAAAAATTTACACTACCAACAACACGAAAGAACTTTTCACCAATACATTTGATAGCAGAGGTTTGACAAATAATTCAAGGACTGGAGAACGAAAATGACAAAGTAGCCAGAAACAAACTAAGCTACAAAATTCAACAATTGAAGAGGCAGATAAAACACAATTCGGGCGAAAAATTTATTATAGAAGCCTACAACACTACTAAATCTTTTTTAAAGTCACACGAAGAAGATATAGTTGTAATTGATGCGGACAAAGGAAACAAAAGAGTCGCTTTATATAAGACAGATTACACTCAAAAGATTTACGAAGTACTAGGCGACAAGAACACATACAAAGTTATTCGAGTCGATACAACAAATACATTACAAAGGAAAACCAAAAATATTGTTGATGAGCTTTATAAGGGAAAATACACAACACTAAGAGAGAAGCAACAATTATCCATCTCAGCGGCAATGGCTCCAAGACTGTAACGGGCTACCGGAAATATATAAACCCGATTTTCCCTTGTGTCCTATAGCGTCCTCCATTAATGTACCATGCTACGACTTATCCAAACATGTAGGAAAAGTCTTAAAAACTTTAATTTCAGAGGAGTACAACATAAAAAATGTATTTGGATTAAAAGAGAGATTGAAAGATTAGCCATGAAGATGTTTCGGTATCCTCTGATGTTATCTCCCTCTTTACCAACATACCGACGAACCTAGCTATAAAGATAAGCATGAATAAATGGGACAAGATTCAAAACAATACCAACATACCGAGGAATAAATTTCAAAGTATTTTAGAGTTTTGTTTAAAGGACAACAATTATTTTATATGTAACAATAATATATACAGTCAGTCTTTTGGAATGCCGATGGGTAACCCCCTTTCCCCTACGATCCCGGATATAATAATGGATGATCTTTTAAATAGCACATACTAGGAGCTCAAAAAGCAGCACAAAGGCATTAAGTACCTTGTAAAGTATGTGGACGACATATTTACCATTGTCCAAAGAGATGATGCAAATATCATACTTAAAACGCTGAACCAATACCATAACAGACTACAATTCAGGATGGAAATGGAAGGAAGCAACAGCATACCTTTTCTAGATGCCCGCATATGTACATAAAAAAAATATAACTTAATATTAGACTGGTACGAGACAAGAAAGAGAAATCAAAGAATCGACAACAAAATATATGCAATAAGTAAGGCCAATCGACGGAAATCTGCATCAGAAGTTCGTGCTGAAATCAATGGAGACTTTGTTTCACGACAGTCAAAGGCTGGCTTAAAGAAAAGTTATGATAGGACGCATTGCTGTCAGAAAGTCACTTCTACGACCAGTAAATAAACAGAAAAGACTGAAGTTCGCTCAAGAATATATTGACTGAACGATTGATCTGTGGAAATCAGCTTTATGGTCAGACGAATGAAAATTCGAACTTTTCGGTAGCCATAGGCGTCAATATGTTCGCAGAAACGTCAATGAAAGACTTAAAGCAGATTGCACAGTGCCAACTGTGAAACACTCAGAGAAAAACGCCGTCCTAAAATCCAGCAACACCGGACTCATTTCAGAATTTTCATGTTCTTATTTTTTGTTCTTGAAAAACGAACGACCTTTTACTGTAAACTTGTTATGAAATGCTTTAAGTATATATTCAGATTGCATCATCAAATAAAAATGTCTCAATAAGAGAAATATATAAAAAAATGCATATGCATTTTTTCTTAAACTTTTGGATTTTGATAATATTTTTTTTGTCATGAATATTTTTTAGTAATGACAAAAAAATTATTATTAATAAAAAACAAAAAAATAAATGGGAACGAATTGAAAAAATTACCTTCACACTCCCAACAATGATCAAGCACAAATCTTTCTTGAATTGAGATCGAAAACTGTTAAACCGACCACAAATCGTTCTCGAAGCGCGAGAACGAAAAATCTTAAATCAATCTCAAATAGTGCTTGAAATGAGCACAGAAGGTTCACACATCAATACCAAACTGGCGGTAAAAAAATACGAACGGTGTGCTTGGAAAAACTGTTCTTAAAACAAGCCTATCGGCCGCGAGCTAAGAAATAAAATAATTAAAAAAATTTTTTTAAGTTAATCGGCTTTATTGAAAACAATACTTGCATGAAGTAATAATAATACTAAAAGCTGGAAAATAATTAGGTAGGTCCTAGGTACTAATCATCACACTCCTCATCAATCTGGGGCGTTGATCAGACAATTAAATAAAAGCGTTGGGGGCGTGAAATTTCTATTGATAGTGATAAGCAAGAAAAACTGAACCTTAATCAGGTTATGATACGCCTCACATTTTTAAAATTTCACACGCCCAACACTTTTATTTAAATGTCTGATCAACTCCCTACATTGGTGATGAGTATGATGACTAGTACATAGGACCTACCTAATTATTTTCTAACTTTTAGTATTATTATTACTTCATGTAAGTATTGTTTTCAATAAACCCGTTTAACTTAAAAATTGTTTTTAAATTATTTTATTTTCAAGTTTTTAGTCTTTATTAGACTACCTATTATTTCTCATTCTATTTAATTCATTTAGTGGCTCATTATTACAAGGACTCTTTCCAGACAATTTGTTACAAGCTAAGTCCTCAATACATAATCCTTCCAAAGACTTTACTCGAATCTGCGCCACGTATGCTTTTCCCTGTTCGAACTGCAAAATATTTGCAAAAGGGCTCAGGAAATATTTGAATCTTCCACCTTATTTATTTAATTGGCACTGTCTTAACGGTTATGGTCATCCAACAAGGCGCGTCAGTCAATTCTTTGTTAGGTTAACAAACACTGGTCGTTTCAGCGGAGTGGGGGCCGATATCTTCGTCTGCTTCCATGGGCGGGTGCCTATAAAAGTACTTTCTTCGTCGAAGCATCATGTTTTATTCGAATAACATGGCCTAGCCATCGTAGCCGCTGTGTTTTGATTCGCAGCACTATTTGATGTCTGCGTAAAGCAAATACAGCTCATCAATAAACATGGTCCATACTTCTGCACCATATAGCAGGACGGGTGTAATAAGTGGGGCTTACATAGCATATTTTTCGTAGACAGTTAGAAAGGTAAACATAATGTGAAAAAATCGTTCGCAGCTGCTACCAAGAAGCGGGTTTGCTGTGATAAATCTCGTTTAGACCTACTGAGTGTTAAATGGGCCATGTAATTGAAGACACGAGTTCTTATAGTCCCCGGAAATAGCCTGCCTTTGAGATACCCTAGCGGCTTCAGCATGGTGTTATAAAATTTTTTTCGAAAAAGTCGTGTTTGTGCATCGACAACATTCCCCAACATCTCCGCGGAGTGTGATTACTGCTAATCAAGTAATCAATGCTGGCTTCTCTAATCTTTTCCTAAAAGTATACTTTTTTTTTTTTTTGTGCCCTTAAACTGGCAGCAACTATCGAAAAAGGAAACATGGGCACTATTATAATTAATGAAAAAAAAGAAGAACACACGCCCATTATATTGGGTAACATTCATCTAGGTCCACCAATTTGGTAGTATCTAATCGGAATGATTTGGGGATCACTACGCGACTGTTTTTAGAGTCCTATCGGAAATTTTTCTGTATACGTACTGCACCTTTGCCAAGAGTACTTTTCAAAATATCAAATCGATTTTCGAAAGCATCAATTGGATTTTGTAAAACATCAATTAGATTTTAGAATGCGTCATGTGAACTTTAGAATAGTCGAATATTTTTTAGAAGACGTCAAATGTACTTAAGAAGTATCAAATGTACTTAAGAAAACGTAAATTATATTTTAGATAGCACTAAATGTACTTTAGATTGGTCAAACGTACTTTAGAAAGCCTCAAATGTACTTTAGAACATCAAATTTACTTTCGACAACATCATATTTACTTTAGAAAATATTTCTATTGTAGCAAAATTGGTATTGTGACGAATATTAGCATCACTAAGCTCCTACTAAATAAATGCACAACAACAATTAAGCAGCCACTCCTATGTAGAAGGCGACGAAGAGATATCTCACACACACAAATATGTAGCCAACAGCCGAAATAGTTACTCACACATACACACGCATATGGCTAGTAGAAAAGCATAAACTACAAATATACATGTATATAGCTGGTAGCCAAGCATGAGATACAACAACAGTGGGACCAAAATATATTTAACACGAGTGCCGTCTCTAAAAATTTGGAATATAAAAAGTTTCCCTTTTCATTCCACTGAACAAAACTAAAGCGAGAATAATAAAACGTAACTGTAATTCAACAGTGGTTAATATTTTTATATGCGAAGATGCGACGAAGATAGTTCGTTTTATAGCCACTTGAGAAAAAAAGAGTTGACCTTGTGGCTATTTTGGAAAAGCCGGATGGTCATATTGTCAACGTCGTCGACGAGATAACCATTTGAAAGTTGACGTTGTGACCATTTCATATGGTCATAAATTCAATTGACTTTGTGGCCATTTTGAGTAGTCATAAGGTCAATATACGTTATGGCGACCTTCTGGTATCACTCCCGCAAAAAGGAAATAGAAATATTTCTTCTGAAAACCCCATCTTCATTGAACTGACTGAACCTTATCTGTGCGCATTCAGGTATGCTCCATCAATTATCGACTTTATTTTAAACAAGTTAATCTGCAGAGAAGACCCAACAGACCCCAGTCTGGTTGAGGAGCTGCCTGGAGGCTGGTATAGCTGATTTTTTGAATTCAGCAAATATGATACGACTGTGCCGAAAAATGTCGAGGAACACTATCAGCAATACTATCAGTTTAAGGATACGATGGTACGGCATAAAAACAGGCCAGGAATCCCAATTATTTATGTTATGTATTGTGGCGAATATAAGCAGTTTTATACATCACTATGCTGCTAGTAGATAAATGCGCAACTACAATAAAGCAAGCAGTCACACTTATGTACATGTACACATCTAAACAAGGAGCCACATATACACATAACCAGCAGCTTGAAGCAAAGAGATTATTTCACATACACATCGGCTAAGAGCAGAAGTTGTTACTCACATATACACACGCATTTAGCCAGAAGAAAAACATAAACTACAGATACACATGCATATAACTAAATTACCAAGAAGGAGATACAACAGTTCTGGAAGGTGAAAGGTCTAGAACTTTGGAGAAATATGCGTACGAGGAAACCGGGAGTAAAAAAAAACAGCGCAAGATGAGTAATAACTAATCAGTTTTAATTTAAGCACGATATTGGTTGCGAAGTATAATTCTACTCGCAAAGTAATCTAAATAAAGACCAGTTTGCAATACTGAATATTGGAGTGATTTATTCAACAGTATAGCGATTCGAAGGTTAGCAGAAAGTTTTAAATAAGCGGAATTTCCCAAGATTCGTTACAGTATAATAAAGTTACGTTTGCAAACAGTTTATCTATTAAAAATAAAAATTCATAAAGTTTGCTATGTTTACGTGTATGCATTCAAAATTATGTCCTTTAAGTATATGTAGTTTTCAATTGTTTTCAGTATTCGAATCAGTCCAGCGGCGGGCTTAGAGAAAGTACTTTTCTGAAGACATAAGGAGAATTGTTGAAGCTGTCAATAAAGGCCTGGATTAGGCGCAGATGGCGGAGTCGCTCAATGTAGAATTCAAAACAGCTTATGTATGGGTGTCCTCTGACACTCTGAAGCACTTAAGCGAGGTGGCTTGAATGTAAAATGTTGTCGAACAATGAGTTGACAATAATAATAATAATACTAATGCCCAACAAATTAATACCCTCCAAAGCCCGCCCAATCGACGCGAGGGGCAGGCACATCCGCATGACGCACGGATTTGATTTTGCCGAGTTGTTGTTGTTGTTGTTGTTTTAGCAATGCTCGCCCCACCTAATAGCCGCGACCGATCACAAATTGTCATCAATATCCTCTAACGGGAGTCCAAGGAAACTTGCCGTTTCAACAGGGGTGGACCATAAGGAAAGGGGCGTTGGTTCCACATTACAATTGAAGAGATGGTTGGTGTCATGTGGGGACACATTGCAAGCGGGGCATACATTTTGTATGTCGGGTTGATTCTGGATAGGTAAGAGTTTAACCTGTTACAGTATCCAGAACGAAGTTGAGCAAGAGTGACACGCGTTTCCCTGGGGAGTATGCGTTCCTCTTCCGCGAATTCTGGATATTTTTCTTCAAGTACTGGATTCACCGGGCAATTCCAGACATAAAGGTCCGACGCCTGTCTATGGAGTTCACCAAGGACCTGCTTGTGTTTTTTCGCTTCATACGGCTCAGGTGCCGTATTTCCTCAAAATGCTTACGGAGATGACTCCTTAGGCCCCTAGGCGGTGCTGGTTCGTCAATCAGATGTCTGTTGGGATGCCCAGGTTTCTGGGTATTCAACAGAAACTGTTTGGTCAGCATCTCATTTCTCTCCCTGATGGGGAGTATTCTCGCCTCATTATGCAGATGGTGTTCTGGGGACATAAGAAGACAGCCCGTGGCGATTCTGAGAGCAGTACTTTGGCAGGCCTGTAGTTTCTTCCAGTGGGTAGTTTTTAGGCTTGGCGACCATATGGGTGAGGCGTAGCACGTAATCGGCTGGCTAATTGCTTTGTATGTGGTCAAGAGCGTTTCTTTATCTTTTCCCCAGGTACTGCCAGCAAGGGATTTGAGGATTTTATTACGGCTCTGAATTCTCGGAACAAGTGCGGTTGCATGCGCACCAAAATGTAGATCCTGATCAAACGTCACACCCAAGATTTTGGGGTGTAGGACAGTCGGTAGCGTAGTGCCATCGACGTGTATGTTCAATATGGTCGACATTTGGGGCGTCCATGTTGTAAATAAGGTCGCGGAAGATTTAGTCGGTGACAATGCCATGTTTCGCGAGGCGAAAAAACTGGAGAGATCAGGGAGATAGCCGTTTATTTTATTGCATAGCTCATCGATCTCTGGGCCTGGGCCTGTGGCCATTATTGTGCAGTCATCGGCGTAGGAAACGATTGTGACTCCTTCCGGTGGTAAAGGTAGCTTAGTTATGTAGAAATTAAACAAAAGTGGGGATAGGACACCACCCTGTGGCACCCCCTGTTTAATTCTCCTTGGTTTTTATGTTTCGTTTCTGAATTGCACAGATGCCTGCCGACCACCCAGATAATTTGCGGTCCACCTTTTAAGGCATGGGGGAAGGGTAGACCCTTCCAGGTCTTGCAGTAACGAGCCATGGTTGACCGTATCAAAGGCTTTTGATAGGTCTAGCGCTACGAGTACAGTTCTATGGTGGGGGTATTGATTCAAACCGCAATTTATCTGGGTGCCAATGACATTTAGCGCGGAGGTAGTGCTATGGAGTTTTCTGAAGCCATGCTGATGAGGGGCTAGCTGCAAATGTGCTTGGAAATAAGGGAGCAAAATGGCTTCAAGCGTCTTTGCCACTGGCGATAGGAGAGATATCGGACGATATGACTCACCTATGTTAGCTGGTTTCCCAGGCTTTAGTAGCGGGACCACCTTGGCCATTTTCCATTTCTCGGGTATGACAAAGGTGGAAAGAGACAGGTTGAAGACATGCGCTAAATATTTGAAACCCTCTTTCCCTAGGTTTTTAAGCATCGGCATGGCTATGCCGTCTGGGCTCACTGCTTTGGATGGTTTAGTGCGACCAATGGCGTCCTCAACCTCTCTAGCGGTGATGGTGATTGGTGACGCGCTGAATTTGTGTTTATGTGCGTGTCTATTGGCTCTCCGTCTGTCTTTGTCGACCGTAGGATGCATTATATATTGTCCGCAGAAAGCGCTCGCGCATTTTTTCGCATCCGACAGCACCTTATCGCCAAAGGCGATGGAAACTTTGTCTTTGTGCTTAGCCGGATGCGATAGGGACTTTACGGTGGACCAAAGTTTACCTACACCGGTAGAGAGGTTACAACCTCTTAGGTGCTCTTCCCATTTCGCCCGCTTGTGTTCGTCCACAAGCAATCTGATGCGTTGGTTTATATCCCTTATTTGGGGGTCGCCTGGATCAAGCTGTCTTATAAGGTCGCGTTCCCTCGCTAAGCTCGCGGCCTCCGCCGGGAAGTGGGGCCGGATTTCGGGAATTCTCCCGGCGGGAATGAAATGTGCCGAGCCGGATTCAATGACCTTACGGAAGGCACGCTCCCCTTGGCGGGCATCAGTCGGGATAGGGAGGGCAGCAAAGCTGCTGTCTGTTGCAGATTTATATTCTTCCCACTTTCCTTTTTTGAAGTTTATGAAAGTGCGTTTTTCGGTGACAATGAAGTCGGCGGTACGCTCGAACGAAATAAGTATGGGCAGGTGGTCGGATGCCAATGTTACCATCGGCTGCCAGTTGACGCAGTTTACGAGTTCTGCGCTCACAATTGAGATATCTGGCGAGCTATGACAGCTTCCTACCATACGTCTGGGGGCGTCTCCGTTTATTGTGCAGAACGTCGTTTCTTCTATTTTATCCGCCAACATCTCACCCCTACTGTCCGCCCGCAAGTTTGAATGCCATAGGTCGTGATGGGCATTGAAATCGCCTAAGATAATGCGATTGTTGCCAGTGAGTAAGGCCTCGATATTAGGGCGGTATCCACTGGGGCAACAGGTGACAGGAGGGATGTAGATGTTGATGATTTCTAGATTTGCATCGCCTTACCGAACAGATAGGCCTTGACGTTCTAAGACATTGTCCCTGCGGTCGATGCCAGGATCAAATATATAATATTGCACAGAGTGGTGTATAATAAACGCGAGGCCGCCTCCATTTCCGCTCTCGCGGTCTTTCCTGTGGACATTATACCCAGAGCAGGTCTGCAATGCAGATCTTGCTTTGAGTTTAGTCTCTTGAATCGCAGCAATGCGGATGTTGTGCCGCTTCATGAAATCGACTATCTCCGTAATCTTCCCAGTTAGTCCATTACAGTTTAACTGCAGAATTCTGAAGTGCATGAGGGGTGACGCCGCCACTCTAGGGGTAAGTGACGGGTGACTACGCCTAGGTTGTGGAAGGCCAGGACACAATTGCTGGTGTGGCCTTGGGACTGGGCGCCCTTGGGCAAGCATTGGGGTACCCGGATGATTTGGGTTTGCAACCTGGCAACATGGCGCGATGAAACCCGTCGAGGGGTTGCCGTCGCGGAGACCAGAACATCTAGGAAAGTGGCACCACACAAGGCAGGAGCTGCATTGAGCGGATTTCGCAAACCTATATATTCTGTGCTGGCAGACGGTGCAAACGGAGGTAGGGATTAAGAGTCTGTTTCCCTGACCTGTATGATTGCTGCCAGAAAAGAGGGGGGAGAAAAAGACGGGGGCAGGGGCTGATGCTCAGCATTGCTACCAACTCTACTACGAAGGTAGTAGTTATGAGTGGTTACAGCTGTTTGAGTTGTTGGCGCCGTGGGGCGCGAGCAGCAGCGGGTACTTGTTGTGGCTTGCTGAGCAGCGAGGCTGCTGGAAGGTAGTGGGGGGCGCTTAGGCGTAGACTACGGGACGCCCTTGGGCGTGAGCAGCAAGGAGCCACAAAAGATTTATAAAAGTTACGTGGACGTTGGGTTTTGGGATCAAGCCCAGAACAACCTGTCCGATGCAACCATCCCTTGCACGAGACACACTGAACAGAGTATGACCGTCCTAAAAAGATTCTTTTCTGGCAAATGCAGCAAAACCATTTCTCACGACCGGGGTCAGGAGACGGACCCGGATTGGGTTCGATACCTTCCCGGAGTAAGAGAATATGTAGCAGTCCTGCTGCAAGGAGCTGCTAGGAGGATGACAATTTGTGGGAGGGACGAAACAAATTAAATGGGGTCACACTGAAATGACAGTCCTTGGTCGGGAAAAATCCCGAGTCGCTCCGGTACATAGAACCGACTGCCTTGGGAAGCGCCGAGTTGAGGCAGATGTTTGTTATGCGTGGAGATCGAAAACTGCCCAGCCACAAAAAATCATCAGCTGAGTATTATACATAACAGTTTGAAAATATACATACATATGTATACTAAATTGTTATTTTTATTGTTACGAGTTAAGATAGGATAAGACAGTTTTCTGTATGGTAAAAAGTGATAACGGATTCACATTAAAGGAATTAGAATGTGTGTTAAAATCATGACACAAACACCGAAAATGTTTATTTAATTCGAAATTAGTTCTACACTGCTTCAAAAGAAAAGGTGGTCTTGACACTCGTGATGGGACGTTTAAGATTACTTCCTTCAAAACAATTGGGCTAGAAATCAATCCATTCAGAAGTTTGGTCATAAATATTACGCCTAGCATTTCTATGCGACTGACAAGAGTTGAAAGTTTGACAAGCTTCAACCGGCTTATACTTATATGGATAGAGGAGGATGCAGCAATCACATTAAAAACAATTCGCGAAAGAATTCAACAAACCTTTGGAAAAACGATTTCCATTTCCAGCGTAGGAAATTATTTGGAAGGCCAAATGTATGTATACATTAAAAGGTATTCATAAGGAGCCCCTCTCAATGGACAACCAACTCAATAAGGACAAACGTCGTGAGTATGTAATTTCGCTAAACCAATTAATTCAGTCTGGCAAGCAAATAATCTTCATTGATGAGACGAATTTTAATTTATTCTGTCGGCGTTTACGAGGTGGCGCAAAAATCGGTAAAAACGTGCCGTACAGGTCTTGCCGAGCGCAAAAGGTACAACTAACGTAGTGAAAATGGCCACCATAATATGATCTTTCAATGCTGACGACGCAAATGCTTGGCTTAGTATGGTTTTGCAGATATGGTGCGAAATTGGAAACCAGCTTGCAGATAATTGGGATATTTGAATATCAGATGCTGTCATTGTTTGCGACAACGCGCCATTCCTAGCTACATGAGGTCTCCAGGAAGTCACTTTTATTGCGGTTGAGACCTTACTCCTTACATTTAACTCTTTCTAAAATCAAAGTATGATAATTCTAAAGTACATTTAGTGTCTTCTAAAGAACAGTTGACTATTCGAAAGTATTGATACTTTCTAAGATCAAATTGATGTTTTCGAAAGTACTACTGAAAAAGGTGTAGCTCAGGATCACCCTCGGATCACTTAGAGATTGTTTGCGGAATCCTTTCGGGACTATTTTGAAACTATTTCAGGATCAATTCGGAACTATTTTTGATTGTTTTCTGGATCAATTCAGGACTATTTCGAGATTATTTCGATAATCTCCGGAGAAATTGCTCCGAATTGGGATTGTTTCCGCGATAATTTCGAGACTACTTTCTTAATTGGCGCTTAACCGGACTATTGCGGGAAAATTTCAAGACACTTTCGCCTTAAAAAATATAAGTAGATCCCCCTTAGCATTAGCTTTTTGTGAGCCTTGTTTCATCGAAATGAACTCAGGCATAATGGTGTTATTGAGTCACAAAGCCAACATTTGGTCATCCCGATATCGAAAAAGCCAGATATTCAAATATCACAACTTTTCCATTTATAATATCTGTATGTATGTTACATGGTTCAAATAGATTTTGAGTTAAACAATTTTGGAAGAGATGTAATTTTTTGTGTTATTTGCAGGATAATTTTGGGATCATTCAGAGACTACTTTCAGCTTTTTCCGAGTTTATATGGGCATAATGCTACGTCTTTCGGTGGCTTTCATTGGGGGTACTTTTGGTGCTTTTCTGGAACACTACCGGAATATGTGGGACTATTTCGAGATCACGTTTGGGTTGTTTTTGGGCTCACATCGTGGCCATTTCGGTATCATTGCGAACTGTTTCGACATCGTTTTAGGTATAAATTTGGGACTGTTCGGACCAGTTTGGGTTTATCAATATTCGAGATCATACGGGGTTTTTTTCTAGATGACTTCAAGATTATTTGAGAACAGTAGTAGGATTGTGCTCAGAATCGTTTGGGGACCATTTCTTGGTTACCTCAAAACTTTTTAGGAATCGTTTCGGGATTGTGATTGAGACCTTTTCAGTACTGTTTGTTTAATTAAAAATATGGCCGAAACCATTTTGTGACTATTTCGAAATTATCATTGGATTGATTATTTTTGAGGTTATTTCGGGACAGAATAGCCATCACGTGAATATTTTTGGAATCAATTCGAGGCTGTTCGAGAATCATATAGAAAGGATGGCTACAGGATATTTTTGAACTCTCACCGGATCACTTCGAAATAATTTTTGGTACTATTTCCAGACGATTTAGGGATCACTTTGTAAAAAAGTGTCTAAGGGGAGTGGTGGGCCCCACAGTTTTAAAAATTCATTATATTTTTTTCCATGGGGTTTATCTCCATACTATTGCGCCATTTTATGCGCTATAATTTCTGGATCTTTTCAGTACTGTCTAAAGATTATTGTCTTGGAATTGTTTTCAGGACCAAGTCGTTCCTCTATCGCAATAATTTAATATTGAGTTTTCTTTTTGTGGACTTGGCCGCGGGTATAGATCAGTTATTATATAAATTTGTATGGTTTCAAAACTTTAAGACATCATATTCTTTGCTTCAGGACAGCATCAGTTTGGCGAGCATAAACACACGAGGGCTTAGCAGCATGTGCAGAATTTATGCGCCATATAAATAAAGAAGAAAAGGACTGATCATCAAAGCGCTTACACTCAACTTGTAGCATATGATAATGTGAGGAAGATATGATAAAAATCATTTTTTTAAGAGATATATGCTATAGCGGTCACCTAAATATATACGCTCATCAAACTTTATCAAGATATCTAAAAAATTGAGGGACTAATTTACATACAAACAGACAGACGGACATGGCTAAATCAACTCAGCCCTTCATCCTGATCATTTCGGTATACTCACACTCCGGGTGTATATCTGTCATGAAATGCTCCTCAGTGAAAATTCATCTGCCTTGCAGATGGCGTGCAGGGTCGGCGTAAAAACATGTAGGTGTCGTGCCGCCAATTTGTAGGAAAAATTAAAAGAAGCACGACGCGCCTTGCATTTATTTATTTATTTTATTTATAATGGACCGAGTGAAAGAAAATAAGATTTTTTAATGTGTAGCCACGACTTTAATTAAGATGTATTGTTGTTATTTAAAATTCCTGAAATTTTGACTGAAAAGTTTTTGCTTATTTTTTATTCACATGACTCAATTAGGTGTATTGGATGCTCCTTCTTGGAGATTCTGGAGCAGGGGTAATTGTGAGAAACAAACTTTGTGCGGTGGTATACGGTGGTATTGATGACGGTGATATTGAAGACACCAATTATCCAGATTTATTTACAGATGTAACAAATACAAAAGTTATGGACTTTTTAAAACGTAATATAAATTTTAATGAGTAGTTATAAATTCACTGTTGAATGGAATATCACCCTTCTCGACAGAACACCGAATTTGGAAACATTTTGAGATATATACTAGGTCGTTTTCGAAACAATAGTTGAGATACGGTGACATTCCACTCAGCAGTGGAAATAGCGAAATTTTTTTCATATTTCATGTATAAATAAATTGATATGATTGCGAATAAATAAATATTTTTGATTGTATGCAATGAAAGTGGTACGCATGTAAATGCCTTAATTTGCGAGACCAAAGTTTGATTACGACTGTAAATTACTTTCGTGTATGAATAGATCATGGAGTAAAAAGAAAATTGCGGAACAACTACTTTGAGGCCCTGAAAAACTCCATGTAAAACAGGTGATCCAACCAACTAGTTGGAAGTCAACGTATCTAATCGGTTATTGAAGTAATAGAATAACGCCTCAGTTATAACGATACCATAGCCAACCAATTAGTTTCTAGTTTTCTCCCATACCCATAATCTATAAAATTTTGCGCTATTTTTTCGTTTCGAAATTTTTTACGTTGTCTATTGCAGGAAGCTATCACATATTTCAGGTTAATTCACCAATAACAGATTCCAGTTTTCCAGGCCTTTTACTTTGACAAAAGGTGTCGATAGATTGCGCACTGATCAAACTGCTTTGAAAACCCACAGAAGAAATCACATAATTGGCGTGATTTATCTTCGAGGAGATGTAAGCCTAAACTTCGCTTCCAATTTACGTTGTGCTTCCTTTTAGTCTTTTCTACAAATCGGAGGGACGGGGCCTACATGTTTACGGCCGACAGAAATACATTCGGAGTGTTTGCAAAACTACTGCCAAAGGGGCGACCCCGCTTAGAAGAATTTGTTTTCTAATTGAAGCAACGTTTTTATTAGTTGTTGGTGTTGACTTGCGCAGAATTTCAATGCAAGACCTTCAGTGTGTTTGTCGGAGCACGCTACCACCATTCCAGCGAAAACAGTATCTAGCGTTAGGGAAATATTGTGATTTAACATTAGAATTCTAATGTTGTTCTTTGGTGCATCTCTTATCGAAAAATATATCAGATTACTTGGTTATAATTTGATTAGAGAACGATTCAAGAAACACTAAAATGCGATGTTGTCACCGTTATCGATTATTCATAGGACATGATAGGGCGAAAGTTTTGCGAAAATATTGGTACGCTTTGAATTATTATAAGAAGCACTTGAAATATATTCATATCAAGTATATAAGCTTACAACCCATTACAAATTTTGATATAAAAAAGCAATGAAAATCGAATTGATTTTAAATAACTGCATTTAATAGCGCATCAATTAAAAATTCACATTAGAAATCAATTTGAAATTGACGTTACAATTCGATTAGAATTTTAAACCTTTTATCGATAACGAGAACAAAGTCCCCTTTTTTCCGAGAATGCTATAATTCTCGACAGTTTCGCAAATTGTCTTCTAACCTATTGCCTTAGAGAAATACGATTCGTTTTCTAATCGTTCTTTTATATAAATGTTTGTTGGGATATAGCATACCTCTTAAAAATATTACGCTTCCTCTAACATCTTACATTCAGGATTCCCCCATACACATCAAAAATTTAATTTGTGAAAAGTGTTGCAAGTCAAAGATTCTTTTTGGAAACATTTTGTTATACTTATAAGGTGTTATGACATGTTTTGTTCCACAGATGTGGTAGCTCGGTCGGTCCCCAAAATTTTTCTTTTTTTAGATGCTGTTGTAGATCTCTTTGGATTAAAACTGAAACCTAGTTCTGCGCTCCCATTTTAGCGAAGACCGGTATAATCTAAATTTGAAACCAAATTTGTGAAGTATTAATTGTGATATTGCTATCAATTTGATTCTTTTTAATACTATATATGTCTGCTCCTGTATATATTAAGAGAGTTAGAATTGAGTTATTTAAAGATGTTTTGGTAGATATTTAACTATTTAGATGAAGATTAAGTACACCTACTTTTCTATTATTTACTGTTGAAGTGGTGTTTGCTGGTTTTCCTGTTGGGTGCAATTTTATTTATTTATTTATTTATTTAATTATTTATTTATTTATTTAATTATTTATTTATTTATTACCCCTCTATTGAGTCTAGATCAAAACAAATTTTTACAGAGTAGGCTTAAAACTAATTACAAGTAACTTAAGCCTATATGAACTCAAGGGATAAAGCATATGCTTTCATTCATTCATAATAAGTTTTAAAAGTAAACGGAAACAAAAGTAAAACATAAATAAAGAGGGGAAAAATATTTATAACTGCAGAGAAAGAGAAAAAATTATTTATAAATATGAGATAAACTCTTTGCTATAAGCTAAGAAGTAATAATAGTTTTACAATACTCAAACAAATTTCTTTTAAATTTAGTTATGCTACTGCATTGCTTAATATTATTTGGTAATTCATTAAAACCTTTTAGCCCTTTGTAATAAAGATTACATTTATCTGACTCACATCTGAACGCAGGTAATTTAAAATCATTTCTTCTACGAGTGTCTATGCTGTGTATATCATTGCCGTACTTTATATTGACCCTTAAGTATTCTGGTAGGTTACCATCTACAATGCTTTTAAGAAATATCATTGTGTAATAAAAGTGCTGTTGTTTAACACTTAACCAGTTAAGAGCCGACAACATGTCCCTGATGGGCGTGTCATAGCGCTTACGAAGAATGAATCTCATTGCTCGATTTTGTTGCTTTTGCAATTTATAAATTTGGCTATCATTCATTATAAAAAATATGGATGGACAATATTTTAAAAGAGGTTCAATTATTGCTATGTATACCATTATTTTGTACTTCCTCTTTAGAAATTTGCAAGTGCGTTGTATAAAATATACCTTTGTTGCAATTTTGCTGACGGTGTAATCGACATGATCATTAAAACTTTATTTTTCTTCGATTTTAATACCCAGATATTTAATACTTGATACTCTTTCTATAGTTTGATGGTTTATATTTATGTTATTAAGGTCATTTACATCGAAATTTCTTCTCGATATGACCATCAATTTTGTTTTGCTTATATTAAGTTTAAGTTTGTTCCAACACAGCCACTTATGTATATATTTCATCCAAATAATATTGTAGCTTTGCAGCCATCTCGCTTACATTTCCACCGCTTATCATTATTAATGCATCATCCGCGAAAAGATTAATATCACAATACTTTTTACAATTTGAAATAACATTTATTTATATATTACATAATATAGGCGCTAATACTGATCCTTGTGGCAGTCCAATAGTAATGTTCTTATATTCGGATACTGACGAAGCAACTACAGTTCTTTGTTTACGACTCTTTGTGAAACTTTCGAACCATTTCAGTTCAGCACCACTTATACCTATATTAACTAGCTTTTTTAGAAGCAAGTTTTGATCTATTGTCTCAAACGCTGGTTTGAGATCCAAGAAAACAGCTATGATGTATTTATTGCAATTCAGCAATTCTTTCCAGCGGGCAATGACTAGATTTAGAGCACTTTCGCAAGAGTGCTTTCTCCTAAAGCCAGATTGTTGCGGGATTAATATTTGGTTCGATTCTAGATATTGCACTAATTGCTTTTTACCACTCTTTCGAGTATTTTTTCCTCATTCGGTAATGTTTTTATGGGCCCCATCTCATCGGCTCTAATTGTATTCGCCACTTTCTCTATTGGCACAACTGTAGAAGTTTTTCATTTTTTTTTTTATTTATTTATTTATTTATTTAAAGTCGACGCAAACACAAAGCGGTCGACTAATTATTGTAATAGACAGATATATATGTAAAATACAGAGCCATTCTTAAAATTAAAAAATTCAAAAAAGGTACATAGAAAATTTGTATGTTATAAACATTTGACATCGCATTGTATAAGAAAAAATAAAATTAAAATATCAGGCTAAACATAAGAGTATAGCAGTATGTAAAGCAGCAAACGAACCTTCAAAGCCAATGCAGTTATACAAATCATTGTACCGCGAGCACCAATGGCGCAGGGGACTGTTTCTAGCAAAATTTTGCCGGCATAGAGGTAAATGAAAAGGCACAAAATGCCTGGACGCCCTAGCAGGAACCGCAAAATTTAGTTGACTGATTAGGTCAGGGGAGTCAATCACACCAATGATGAGCTTGTGAATGAACATAACGCCAAGTAATACTCTACGATTCTCTAGAGATGGCAAATTAATTAGAAGAAGTCTATTCCTGTATGGTGGAAGATGAGTACTTGATTCCCAGTTGAGACCTCGTAATGCAAAAATTAAAAACCGTCTCTGGACCGACTCAATCCGATCAACATGGATTTGATAGATCGGAGACCAGACACATGAACAGTACTCGATAATAGGACGTACCAGCGAGGTATAAAGGATCTTTGTGAAATAAGGGTCATCAAACTCTTTAGCCCAACGTTTGATAAAACCTAATACACCAGTTGCTTTGTTTATAGCGGTTGAAATATGTGTGGTAAAACATAATTTCGGATCAAAAATAACTCCTAGATCAGTAGATCAGTAGTCTGAAGATCATAAGTCTGGAAACACCCCATTTTTCAAACTCTCGTTGATTATTTGCATGTAAAAAAACCCAAAATATATTATCGCGTCTTTTATGACTCCTTCCGCTTGTAGATTATTTCCGCCTATTTTATATTTAAGCTTCTGCCAATTCTTATTATTTCAATTACGTACATTGCGAATATTATTTCGTGTTTGACTAAAACTTTATTTTCGTTTTGGGCTAGTGATCCCCTTTTTAAATTATTGTTTTGTCTAAAATTATTGTTATACCTCCGTAGCTGTTATTTTTGTAACCTCTACGGAAACTACCACGGTATTGATTTTGTTACCGTATGTGCAGTACCGAACCTCAGTACAACTATTTGTGAATTTTGATATTGCTTCGTTCATAGATGTGAACGTTCCAGCTTGTATAATCATTTTCGATTGGCTTCAACACCTGATTGTGTTGCATATTTAGTTGCTAGTTCTGTGGGTAATCCACCAGATATGTATGCTCCTTCTCAAGATTTCGTGAGTTTATCTATCTCTGCAGTATACTGATTCGCAGTTTTACTACGTTGTTATACAAAAGAGGATAAATATAATAAGAGCCACCAGTCTGCTGCGAGTGGCGAGTACCTAACTCGGTGGAAATTAAAAAAATGTATCGATGCAGTGTAGGCACCTTGTGCAACTGTGATTTTTGGAAAGAGAATTAATTAATTAATTAAATAAAGTCGGAAAAATAAACACAAATGTATAAGAGACATTTTATGCATATCTCGCCAAAAACAAAAAAAAAAAACAGCGACTAACTCGAAGAAACCATTTAGCAAATGGCTAAAAGTAACGCGTTACGTCTCTTATTATATTTATCCTCTTTGGTTGTACTTTCAGGAGTTCTGCTGACAAAACTTATGCTGATTTCACCCAACAAAGCCTTTATGTATATAGACGATATAATAGTAATTGGATGCAGCGAAGCACATCATCT
This sequence comes from Eurosta solidaginis, assembly GCF_040869045.1. NCBI lineage: Eukaryota > Metazoa > Arthropoda > Insecta > Diptera > Tephritidae > Eurosta > Eurosta solidaginis. The sequence continues at coordinate 320,314,350 of NC_090319.1, read as the reverse complement.
CACTAATCTAGACCTGTAGGAATTTCAACTTGCGACTTAACCAAAAAAAAATGTAATTTTCTTCGACCAGAAGTAACTTTCATAGGGCATAAATGCTCAGCAAATGGGTTGCTGCCGGACGATTCAAAAATTGAAGCAATTAAACGGTATGCTAAGCCACGCGATAAAGATGCTGTCCGAAGATTCGTGGCATTTGCAAATTATTATAGGAGATTTATTCCAAATTTCGCTTCTTTAGCAGCTCCATTGAATCGTTTGAGTAGAAAAAAGGTTGAATTTAATTGGAATACGGCATGTGAGTTAGCTTTCGATAAACTAAGAAAAAGTCTGATTTCTCCAAAACTATTAAAATATTCAGATTTCACCAAGAATTTTTAATTACGGTTGATGCTTCAAAGTTAGGTTGTGGTGCGATTCTGAGTCAAAATCATAATGGTAACAACTTGCCAATTTGTTTTGCTTCAAAAGCCTTTAGCAAATCGGAACAAAATAAAGCAATAATAGAACTAGAACTTTTGGCAATATATTTTTCAAAAAAGCAATTTCGTGCATATATATATGGCACTCACTTCAAAGTTAAATCAGATCATCGTCCACTAGTTTACCTATTTAATATGAAAGACCTCGAAAGTCGTCGAAACTTACCAGAATCCGTTTGGAATTGCCCGAATATAATTTTACCATAGAATATATTAAGGGAAAATCTAACGTAGGTGCAGACGCATTATCGCAAATTCCAATTCAAGAACTTAAAAATTCCAATAATCAAATTTTAGCAGTACAGACGAGGTCTATGACGAAACGTCACGAACAACTACAACAATCGGCTGAGGACATTAACGAAAAAAATATTAAATTACAGGTATTTGACAAATTTTCATATAATTTTTCCAAGAAAATCCATAGGATAAAAAGCCAAATATGTCGTGACAACGATAATAATAAAATTAATTTAAAAATACATGCTCATTTAAAACATAAAAAAACTCGAGTTACTTAATATTGTGTGCACTAACAAAATAATGCAATTAGATGAATTACTTTTGAAGCTTGAAAAAGAAGCTGGTAAACACAATATTAAGCAAGCAGAATGGCAAAAAGATGATCAAATATTTAAATATTTTTCTATTTCAAATTTAAAAGTACAGGGAATTCAATTTTAAAAAATTTACAAATACTATTAATAGAACCTGTCGAAACAGTTACGGACAACGACAAAAAACTTAAACTAAAGGAAATTTACCGTAATGACCCGATATCAGGTGGTCACAGCCCATGGACCAGAATGTTATATGACCTACAAAATTGAATTACAAAACAAGAGACTTAAGTTACATCCTTCGCCGTGGAAAAACAATAGACGAATCTCTTCGAAACATCAACTTAAAAGACGTAATATGCTTATTGAATTTTTTTTATTTATATTTAGTTTATCTTAAAAAGCCGATATTTCGGATATTAAGAGTGGCCTAAGATTGTTTCTAAGCTCCATTCATGAAAGTTATGAAGTCTTCGGTACAGCCGAAGATAATCCCGTTCTTACTTGTTAATTATAAAATATGCACACAGTTGTCGCTAGGTAAATATTTCACTTATAAAGATTTCTTTTATTTTCAAACGGATATTTTTTTTATCCAAAAGTGAGATTTTGACTCCAGACAATTTCTATAAGAGTAATAAACTCCGCTTTTCATAATCCTTACAAAAGCACACCATCCTTTTCTGCTACTACTTCATTTCCTTTGTTTATTCTTATTAGTCGATGCTTCTCACACAGTAGATCACAATCAACGAGCTGTCAAACTGACGGGAGAACATTTTAATATTTCTGGTTGCTATGATAATGATGCATGATTATACAAAATCTTATATTTTATTTTTGCAAGGAGGTGTGAGATAAGGTCAACCGTCATAACGTCAACTGATCTTCTTATCACTTACAACGGCCAAAAATGTGTCCGTAGCGATTATCTACCCAGTAGTGTGTATTTAAACTTATATAATACATAGTATATATACTTACTAGAGATATAGCGAATGCTCGCCTTCACAAATGCTGAATTCCGTACGGAAGCAATTCACGGTTGGTACGATACGGATCGGCTAAAGGCTATTTTTTTAGGCGCGTCCGAAGGCCGCTAATGCAGAAAGGTGTGCTGTGGCAAAATATTGTGGAACGCGTCGCCGGTGTTGGACCTAATTAGGGTTTTTTAAAGCGTGAAGGAAGGCCGCCAACGTAGAAAGGGTTCTGCTCAATATTCGCATGGATTCCACCTACGGTTTTAGAGCCGGCCGACGTCAAATATTTTTTCCGCCTTCGGAAAAGTAGGTATAAGCGAGTAGAAAAAATGTTTAGTCATTACAAAACAAAAACACCCAAAATAAATAAGAAAATAAAAAATATCTTAAATATCTTTAGTATGTTAGCTCACTTTCTAAAGCTAGAACGCCACCCTAACTTCAATATGTCTCTTATTACTTGTTCGCATATATGTAAGGTCTGCGTTTGAAAAAATTGTCACCTTTATTTAATCAAATAGCTCTTTTCCAAATTGATGCATTTAAACTATTTTTTTTTTTTTGGCGATGTTTTTTTATAAATGTCAAAAATATTTTGTACACAAATATTTTCTCTAAATACTTTTATTCCATTAAAAATGGCAAGTGAATTGGAAGTACGTAAACAAATTGTGCAATTTTCTCAAGACCATTCTCAGTGGACTTTCAAAAACATTGCAAGGGATGTAAAAGCGTGTCCAAAAACCGTGTCAAGAGTTTTAAAAAGCTTGAAAGAGGAGTTGCCTGTCACTCGAAAGCCTGGTTCTGGCAGAAAAAAAGGAATCAGTGACCAAAATAAAGAGAATAAAATTATAACCAGTTTACGGAGAAACCCCAGTATTTGGGGCAGAAAATTGGCGCAGAATCTGGAATGTTCCGAGCTTTTGGTCTGCAAAGCTCAACGGGAGGCTGGTCTCAAGACATCTAAAGTTCAAAAATTCCATACAGAAATGCTGTGAAGAACATTGAAGAATAAGAACATGCCAAAAAATGAAAAATAAATTTTTTTCAAAAGTTCAGTTGCTGCATTATAGACGACATAACATATGTTTTAGCCGATTTTTCGCAGCTTCCAGGCCAAGAATTTTACACTACAGATTCGCGGGGTAATGTGGGCGAAAAGTTCAAAACAAAAAGACAGTCAAAATTTCTCCAAAAATTTCTGGTCTGGCAGGCAATATGCAGTTGTGGCGAAATAAACAGATCTTTTGTCACAACGGGAACCATAAACACGCAAATGTATGTTAAAGAGTGTTTGGAGAAAAGGCTGAAACCATTCTTTCAGCCTTCGTTTTGCCAGACCTAGCCTCATGCCATTACAGCAAATTGTCTTTGGACTGGTACTCAAAAAATAATGTGATTTAAGTGATAAAATTTAGTAAGAAGCAAATCCGCCGAACTGCCCAGAACTGGGACCAATCGAAAGATACTGGGTAAAAAAGGAAATCAAGGCGACCGAGAAAGTGGCCCGGAATGTTGAAGATTTTCGGGAGAAATGGCAACTCAACTCAGCAACTCAAAAAGTAGGAAATAGTACAATAAAATCGTTAATGGAAGGGGTACCCGAAAAATTTAAAAAATTTACAAAATAAAAATAAATGAAAAAGTGTAAAAGTATAATAAAAATTATAACTGAATAGACATGTAAATATGACATTTACTTTTAAAATCGGACTGCTGCTTTAGAAAGTTTTTCGTATTAAGTCATGGACAATTTTTTCTAACGCAGTTCTTATGTATACATATACTTATGTATGTATGTACATTAATATAAAGCTAATCGAAGCAATTTTGTAAATACATATTTTAGTCTATTGCCATTTGCATCGTTACTGATTTCTGAAATATGTTTGAGGTGTTAAGTCTTACTACCTCCTCTATCTATATCTGAAAGAATTTACTAATAAAATAATTAAAAAAAAAAATTTTAAGTTAAACGGTTTTATTGAAAACAATACTTACATGAAGTAATAATAATACTAAAAGCTAGAAAATAATTAGGTAGATCCTAGGTACTAGTCATCATACTCCTCATCAATCTAGGGCGTTGATCAGACAATTAAATAAAAGCGTTGGACGCGTGAAATTTCTAAAAATGTGATGCGTAGCATAACCTCATTAAGGTTCAGTTGGTCTTATATATGACTATCAATAGAAATTACAAAGACTCTTTCCTGACAATTTTTTCCAATCTACATCCTCAATACATAATACTTCCAAAGACTTTACTCGACTCTGCGCCACGTATAATTGTCCCTCCTCGAACTACAAAATATTTTCATGTCACTTCTACCGGACTGTATGTAATATTTGTTCCAAATATGAGCCAAATCGGGCATCATAGGTCGCTTTCTATTCATGTATGTATTATGTGTTCCAAATATTGACCAAATCGGACCACAAATGCGATTTTTTTGAATATCTCGATCCTTGCGCCACCTAGCGTCGATATTTTTTTTTTCATAGGTCCCTGACTATTCTTGTATGTATTATGTGTTCCAAATATGAACCAAATGGGACCACCAATATGATTTTTTGAAATATTTCGATCCATGCGCCACCTATCGGAGTTTTTTTTTTTCTTATTATTGCATTGTCATCGGGTTCTGAACTATGTTCCAAGTTTCAGGCTTGTAGCTTATCTTACTTAAATTTTAATTACAAAATTCGTTAACAACGGCCGTGCGGCCGGCCTCTCAAGTCAAGCTAAATAAAACCGTCTAAAAATATAGTATAAATACAAAAAAGTAAAAAAAAAAAAACCGATAAGGCCAAAGAAAGAGGAAAATTCGTTGCGCTTTTTTAAAATTGCTTAATTCGCAGTCTTTTAAACATCAGGGGGTAGACTCAGTTACTGTGAGTTTTTAAATGTACACTTTGTCTTCATATAATTTTTATGAAATAATAATTTATATTTCAAAACTCAAACTTACTAAATACAGCCTAAGTATCCGCTTTGACAAAATTACACATTCGCCGCATCTCTAATACACACACACATACCCGTACAATATTTACACATTTCTGATTACGTAGACGCCGTGTCGTAGCTTTCCCCTGCGAATTTGCAAACTTTTAATTAAAAATTATAAATTTGAGTTAACATTTTCCATGTGAAATAAAATTACCCAAATATGTTTGAAGACCTTCTGAAAAATGTGAAAACAGAGTTATACATATAGACTTTATAGAGATATGTAAATATGTATGTATATACAAAAATAAATGAGTACATGCTTGACTTTTAGTTGACGAATCAAAGAAAAAAATCAGGATGGGATTAAATGTTAATTAGCGAAATTGGTTTCACAATTGGGGAGCATAGTTTTTAAAATTCTGCGTTTATGAGGGTACAAAGTAAAAGCAATTATCATTCAAAGGAAATGCTGCTACACTGGCTAAATATAAATTTTTCAAGAGCATGTTTTTGTATACACAGCTGTACTTGTACACAGGGTATTATAACTTTGATTGGATAACGGTTCGTTTTACAGGTATAAGGGAATCGATATAGCTTTAGACTTCCATATATCAAAATCATCTGTATCGAAAAAAAATTTGATTGAGCCATGTCCGTACGTCTGTCTGTCCGTTAACACGATAAGTTGAGTAAATATTGAGATATCTTCACCAAATTTGGTACACGAGCTTAGAATAGATTGGCATTGAACAAAATCGGATGACAACCACGCCCACTTTTTATATATATAACATTTTGAAAAAAAAAAAAAAACTGATTAGTTAGTAAATAATACACCTAGAATGTTGAAATTTGGCGTGTGGACTGATATTGAGACTCTTGATAAAAAGTTCAAAAAAAAATTTTTTTTAAATGGGCGTGGCACCGCCCACTTGCGGCGAAATCAATTTAACAAATATTATTAATCAAAAATCGTTAAACCTATCGTAACATAATTCGGCAGAGAGGTTGCCTTTACTTTAAGGAATGCTTTGAAGAAAAATTAACGAAATCGGTTAAAGACCACGTCCCCTTTTATATAAAAGATTTTTAAAAGGGTTGTGGAATAAATTAAGTTATATCTTTACAAAAAAGAGCTTTATATCAATGGTTTTTCATTTCCCATGTGGATTTATAACAATAAAAATAAGGAAAAACTTCAAGTTTTAAAAAATGGGCGTGGCACCGTCCCTTTTATGACTAAGCAATTTTCTATGTCTCGGGAGCCATAACTCGAAGAAAAATTAGTTCAGAGTAGAACCATATGTATATGTATTGTTTCGCAGCCTTGTAACACTATGAAGCACACAAAACAAACAACAACAGCATTTCAAGTGTACAGCTGGGTACGTAATGTTCGGTTTCACTCGAACTTAGACTTCCTTACTTGTTTGTAAAGGACTTAATCCGTAGAGCTAAATCAGATAATTTTAGAAACGCTTAAAAATGCTTCAATACCAGAGTGGAACTTTCCAACAGCGATAAGTGGATACTCCACATAGAAGAGTTGCTATAGCCCAAACAGCTTGATATCCTAAAGACGTATACTACAGTAGCTCAAAGAAGGCCACTTGGTGATAAATAAGCCTGTTCGTACTAAATAGAAGAGCATGTAAAACTGGCAGCCATCAGCAGAACTAAAAGCGATTTAGTCTTCCTCCCCTTTACCTACTCAACTCATCGGGGGTGAATGGAAATACTTTTTGAGCTAGAGAATTTTTAATTATGCTCACAACATGAACTAGCAATCAAAGCTTTTTTGCTCCCATTCATTGTTCTGTGCAAAACTCCTGCCAGACATAATTAAACCTACTTTTTCCCTTGCGTTTCCCTAAGGTTCAAGAAGACGTAGGCAAAAATTTTACAAAGATAAGCCTAGAAAGGAATATGCACCAAAGGCAAGCTGAAATAAGCTATTAAACAGAAATTGGAGAGGTCCTAAAACCACGCATTACAGGCACTGTCAAGCAAGCATCGTGCATGTTCTTACTGGCGTAAAAGTAGCACTGCACCAAATTCTGGCATTTAACAACACGGGGTGGATGAACGGCCAGCGTCGTTTTAGACCAATGATGCCAAATTCCATGCTACCTAAAACGCTTTACAGGTAGATATCTTTGAGATCACATATTTATATACCAAACGTCAGATAGCCTGTGGGCCATGAGAGGCCCAAAGACCAATTATTGGTTATAATATACAAATGAAATGCATATACGTGCATGGGTGCTGACAAACAATACACATACACATGCATGTACATGAAACACATTCATGTGCCTGCATGCACACAAATGCGGACGTGAGAGTGTGGGTGGCTGGAAGTGTCATTAAAACGTTAGGGAGGGGCGCCGTCAAACTAGGAAAGTTAGGCATTGGGCCTAAACACCAGCTGCGATGAAATCGTCTACCCTCAATCACACACAATCTTACTCGAGTACGCAGATGACATTACCGCAGTCACTACGGTCCAAAATATAATAAATCTCTCAGGTGATTATACTTCGGCGGGCTGCTGGAAAAGCAGAATTGATACACCTAACAAAAAATCACCAACCGGTAGAAGTTGATCTTGAAACCTTCTCTGAAAATGTAGCCTGACAGTTAAGTGCTTAAGGCTAACGGGACGTATAGACAGCGACACCAACATGTAATACCTGGATCACCAGGAGTTTTTTTAAGACAAACTAGTACGCTACGCGGCAGATGCCTAACAACACTCAATTTTCTGATGAATCAGACACTCAACTTTCTGATGAATCAGGCACTTCGCGATATACATGCCTGGGCATCTGGAGTCGGGTTAACCGCCAACGCGGAAAAAACGGATCTAGTATTATTTACTAGGAAGTATAAGGTCCCTAATTGGACTAAGCCTAACCTTGGATAGATAGTAAGTTGTCGTGGAAACTCCATGTGGAAGAGAGAGCGAAGAAAGCCTCCGTGACACTCTATGCAAGCAAGAAGATGCTGGGATGCACGTGGGGCCTATCACCCAAACTCTCTTATTTGGGATATACGGCAATTGTCAAACCCATACTTTACTATGGGGTTCTTGTTTGGTGGACAGCCACACAAAAAAGTATGTACATATGTATACCAAAAAGCTTGAGAGGGTATGCAGAGTATTAATTATTAGCATAAGCGGAGCCTCAAAAACTACACCGACAGCAGCATTGCATACCATTCTACACATCCCGCCTGCAGACCTAACGCGTTAGCAACGTCAACAAAGCTTAAGGCCTCGGGCCAGCTTGCGTGCAGGCCTTATGGCCACAGCAGTATAGCGCCATCTAATATGAGGCAAAAGGAATATGTGGTCCCTTGCCTGAGCTTCGAAAGAGATATTAGGACCAAAACTGAGCCGGAAGGTTGGTACGGGGGTTGCAGAAATGGCAGAACATGCTATACACGTGAATACGCATTGTTCCAAATTAATAGAAGGGGTTGGGCTGCTGTTTACTGTGTCGACCCAGAAATAAGTAAATCCTGCAGGCTGCCAGTAACGAAAAGGCCGATGATTTGGCAAATAAGGATGCAACACTCGCTGAGTCTACGATAGACATCCCAATCCGTTTGGGAGAAATCAAAACCAGACAGGAGTTGCATATGAGCCATCAAGTAGGAAAAGCGTGAAGAAAAGCGCGGGAGTGCAACATTTCTATTATCATGTGCAAAGCATTTGATATTAGAGGGCTCATATCTCTGAAGAGAGAAGACTTAAGGCATACTGTGGCCAGCCTTCTGCCGTCACATGCTTATAAGTTAGGCCTCGTCAGTAACAGCAAGTGTAAGAACTGTGAGCTGCAGGAAGAAGCGGTTGAACACTTTCTGTGTTCATGTCCTGCGCTTGCCAGGTCAAGGATCCAGCTATTAGGGGCGGCAGAATTGCCAGATCTTGAGGCAGCAATTAAGCTTGGTCCTAGAAAACTGCTACTATTTTCCAAGAGGACGGAGTTATTCTATAACGTATGTCCTGACACCTGGTTGGGGTTCTTCCGTTTGGTCGTCAAACAAATTCTGATAACACTATGGACAAATTCAGTCTATGTGAGGTCTTTATTGACCAGCCAGTTCAACCCAGAAAAAGTAAAGTCCTCTCTCGGCGAACGAAAATCATACTCTACAAGCCACTTATCGTACCCGTCCTGCTATATGGGGCAGAAGCATGGACCATGACAACAGCAGATGAAGCGGCTTTGGGAGTGTTCGAGAGAAAAGTTCTTCGAAAGATTTATGGACCTCTACGCGTTGGCGATGGCGAGTACCGAAGAAGATTTAATGATGAGCTGTACGAGCTATACGCAGACATCAACATAGTCCAGCGAATTAAAACGCAGCGGCTGCGCTGGCTAGGCCATATTATACGAATGAAAGATGATGCTCCGGCCAAGAAAGTGTTTCTATCGGAACCCGCCTATGGAAGCAGAGGTAGAGGGCGGCCTCCACTCCGTTAGAAGGACCAGGTGGAAAACGATTTAAACTCCCTTGGTGTGACCAATTGGCGCCGGTTGGCGGAGCGAATGAGCGACTGGCGCGCCTTGTTGGACGGCCATAACCGTTTAGATGGTTAAGCGCCAATTAAGTAAGTAAGTAAGTTCAACCTAGAGGTAATGTATTTAACAGTTCAGCTGGTAATCTGTCATATCTCTTGGCTTTATTCTTATTTTGTAGGCTAATATTACTAAGTACTCTAACTTCGTCCTAAAAAGAACCGGTTTTAAAATCTTCCGACATCCTCCTAATTTTTTGGTAGAGTTTTCGCCAGCTCTGAAGCTACTTGCACTCAAAATATCCACTCCCACTCACTTCTTATAAAAACTATTAAAATTGGATACGGAATGTAAGGCTTATTCGTGGTACGGCTTAAGTAAGTTAAGCAGAGCAAATATTGCAAAAGCTATATTAAACTTGTAAGACTTATCTTAAAGACTTAAGATATGCAGAATCATTTAAGCAATAAACAGGCAGCAATAGTTCATTATTTTGTGTTATAAGTAATGTCATGTTAAAAATTTTGACATAAAGATAAGATGGTATTAATGATATTTAAAGTGACATGACAATAACAAAAACAATTACTAGAGAATTTACATTGAACACAACACGAACCTGGCCATGTCACTGCAAATAGAAACGAATGATTGACAAAAGTATGCATATATTTAATATTTGTAAAACAATTTGTGGAAAAGCAGCTATCAACACATTTTTGCTTGTTATTGAGCAGCCAAATGTATGTATGTATGTATTCATGTAATACAAATGTAGAAAGTATCTCTCAGAGGACGTGGCAGCCAAAATCTATCAAATTGTCGCTAATGCCTTTTTTATTCCCTTTCACGTGACAAGCTGTAAATAACAAGCAATATTGAACTTGACATTTTAAAAGGTTGATACTTATCCGCTTGCATATGTAAATACATTGAAAAGTTTCAGGACACAAAAGAGATGAGAAAAAGTATTCAATGAACAGGATTAAAAATAGAATAATCGATATGATGTAGTAGAAGTGGAAAGATATTTTTGGAAATTTTCACTTCGTTGAAAATTTCAGTTTCACTGTGCATTTTTATACCTTTCATGAAAATGAAATGGTATATTAATTTCGTCACGAAACCAAAAAATTGTAAGTCCTTAAAGGAAAATAGATAGACCCACCATTAAGTATACCGAAATAATCAGGTTGAAGAGCTGAGTTGATTTAGCCATGTCCGTCTGTCCGTCTGTTTGTATGCAAACTAGTCCTTCAATTTTTGAGATATCTTGATAAAATTTGGTGAGCGGGTGTATTTGGGTGTCCGATTAGACATTTGTCGGAACCGATCGGATCGGACCACTATAGCATATATCCTCCATACAACCGATTTTTCAGAAAAAGAGGATTTTTGTAATATTTTACCCAATTTAACGGATTGAAGCTTCAAACTTCACCATATACTTTCGTATATTGCACATATTGTTGCCTGAAAAAATTGATGAGATCGGTCGTATATATATTATATATCCCCCACAACCGATTGTTCAGATAAGGAACTTTTCGTAATTACTGCCCTATTTTAAGAGCTACAGGTTTCAAATTTCAACGAATGCTTACGTATATAGCATATATTGTTGTCTAAAAAAATCATAAAGATCGGTGGTATATATATTATATACCCCATATAAACTCTAATTTTTGCCCCCTTTTTACGGCTACAAGCTTCAAAATTCATCAAATTTCATCTAATAGTTACGTTTACGTCATATATTGTTGAAATACGTGATTCGTAGTCATAGTTTTCACACGCGGACCACAAAAAACCTGAAACTTTGCATCCTCACACAAAGTACCTACCTGTTTTTTATTTTATATTTATCTTAAAAATCGTTAAGGTATGTAAATCTATTCACTATATATTTCTTATCTTATACATCCGATTATTCGGAGATTATGAACGGGATAAGATTATTGTTCAGCCCCATTCATGAAAGGTATGAAGTCTTCGGCACAGCCGAAGACAGTCCCGTTCTTACTTGTTATAAATTGAAAATTGCAAAAATTTTAATCAGTTAAGCTCACAAGCTGTGAAGACCTACCGGGAGTTTTGATACAAAACAATTTCTTAACTGCATTGAAATTATATTTTGAACCAAGTTTTTAAATTCAGCGTTCTTTGCTCACAAACTTAATAAATAAACTTTGGTAACATAACGGTTGATTATACAAGTACAAAGGAATCGAGATAGAAATAGACTTCCATATATTAAAATCCTCTGTATCGCAAAAAAAAATATTTAGCCATGTCCGTCGGTCCGTCAGTCCGCCTGTCCGTTCATTAACACGATAACTTGAGCAAATATTGATATATCTACATCAAATTCGGTGTACGGACTTATATGGACCTAGAATAGATTGGCATGAAAATTAGTGAAATCGTATGATAACCATGCCCCCTTTTTAACGGTTTTATTTAGCTTGACTTGGCCGTTGTTTACGAATTTTGAAACTTGGAATATACGACAATGCAATAATAAGAAAAGACTCCGATAGGTGGCGCATGTATCGAAATATTTCAAAAATTCGTATTTGTGGTCCGATTAGGCTCATTTTTGGAATACATAATACATACGGGAATAGAAATCGCTTTGTGAAAAAATTCCCGCTAGGTGGCGCAAGGATCGTGATATTACAAAAATTGTATTTAAGATTCTATTTGGCACAAATATTACATAAAGTCCGGTAGAAGTGACATCAAAATACTGTAGAGTTGGAGGAGGCACAAGCATACGTGGCGCTGAGTCGAGTAAAGTCTTTCGAAGAATTATGTATTGAGGACTTAGATTGTAACAAGTTGTAAGGAAAGAGTCGTTGCAATAACGAGTCATTAGATGAACTAATTAGAATGAGAAATAATAGGCAATTAAATAAAAACTAAAAACTTGAAAATAATGTAATTAGAAGAAAAATTTAAGTTAAACGGTTTTATTGAAAACAATACTTACATGAAGTATTAATAATACTAAAAGCTAGAAAATAATTAGGTAGATCCAAGGTACTAGTCATCACACTCCTCAGCAATCTAGAGCGTTGATCAGACAATTAAATAAAAGCATTGGACTTGTGAATTTTCTAAAAATGTGAGGCGTATCATTATCTGATTAAGGTTCAGTTGGTCTTATATGTGACTATCAATTGAAATTTGACACGTCCAACGCTTTTGTTTAATTGTCTGATCCACGCCCCTACCTAATTATTTACTAGATTTTAGTATTATAATTACTGAATGTAAGTATTGTTTTCAAAACCGTTTAACTTTAAAACTTTTTTAAATTATTTGATTATATATATATAAAATTTTGAAAAACACAAAAAACATAATTTTTTACTAAACAAGACACCTAGAATGTTAAAATTTTATGTGTGGACTGATATTAAGACTCTGGATAAAAATTTTAAAAACTTTTTGAAAATGGGCGTGGCACCGTACACTTGTGATAAAATCAATTTTACAAATATTATTAAACATAAATCAAAAATCGTTAAACCTATCACAACAAAATTCAGCAGAGAACTTACCTTTGCTATGAGCAGTGTTGCCAGCAAAAAAATTTGTTTGGGGCTAGAAGCTAGAAAAAAAGGGCTAGAAAGAGCTAAATTCTTCAAGAAAATCCAAAACCCGTGGCAAAAAGAGCTAAAAGTATGTGCATATTTTTATACTCAGTTGAGCAGAGCTCACAGAGTATATTAAGTTTGATTACATAACGGTTGGTTGTACAGGTATAAAGGAATCGAGATAGATATAGACTTCCATATACCAAAATCATCAGGATCGAAAAAAAATTTGATTTACCCATGTCCGTTCGTCCGTCCGTCCGTTAACACGATAACTTGAGTAAATGTTGAGGTGTCTTGATGAAATTTGGTACATAGATTCGTGAGCACTCATCTCAGATCCTTATTTAAAATGAACGATATCGGACTATAACCACGCCCACTTTTTCGATATCGAAAATTTCGAAAAACCGAAAAAGTGCAATAATTCATTACCAAAGACAGATAAAGCGATGAAATTTGGTAGGAGATTTGAACTTATGACGCAGAATTGAAAATTAGTAAAATTTTGGACAATGGGGGTGGCACCGCCCACTTTTAAAAGAAGGTAATTTAAAATTTTTGCAATCTGTAATTTGGCAGTCGTTGAAGATATCATGGTGAAATTTGGCAGAAACGTTACTCCTATTACTATATGTACGCTTAATAAAAATTAGCAAAATCGGAGAAGGACCACGCCCACTTTAAAAAAAAATTTTTTTTTAAGTAAAATTTTAACAAAAAATTTAATATCTTTGCAGTATATAAGTAAATTATGTCAACATTCAACTCCAGTAATGATATGGTGCAACCAAATACAAAAATAAAAGAAAATTTCAAAATGGGCGTGGCTCCGCCCTTTTTCATTTAATTTGTCTAGGATACTTTTAATGCCATAAGTCGAACAAAAATTTACCAATCCTTTTGAAATTTGGTAGGGGCATAGATTTTATGACGTTAACTGCTTTCTGTGAAAGTGGGCGAAATCGGTTGAAGCCACGCCCAGTTTTTATACACGGTCGTCCGTCTGTCCTTCCGCATGGCCGTTAACACGATAACTACAGCAAAAATCGACATATCTTTACTGAACTTAGTTCACGTACTTATCTGAACGCACTTTATCTTGGTGTAAAAAATGAACTAGATCCGACTATGACCACGCCCACTTTTTCGAATATCGAAAATTCCGAAAAATTAAAAAAATGCGATAATTCTATACCAAATACTAAAAAAGGAATGAAACATGGTAATTGGCTTGGTTTATTGACGCGAAATATAACTTTGGAAAAAACTTTGTAAAATGGTTGTGACACCTACCATATTAAGTAGAAGAAAATGAAAATGTTCTGCAGGGCGAAATAAAAAACCCTTGAAATCTTTGCAGGTATTACATATATAAATAAATTAGCGGTATCCAACAGTTGATGTTCTGGGTCACCCTGGTCCACATTTTGGTCGATATCTGGCAAACGCCTTCACATATACAACTACTACCACCCCTTTTAAAACTCTCATTAATACCTTTAATTTGATACCAATATCGTACAAACACATTCTAGAGTCACCCATGGTCCACCTTTATGGCGATATCTCGAAAAGGCGTCCACCTATAGAACTAAGCCCCACGCCCTTTTAAAATACTCATTAACACCTTTCATTTGATACCCATATCGTACAAACATATTCTAGAGTCACCCCTGGTCCACCTTTATGGCGATATCTCGAAAAGGCGTCCACCTATAGAACTAAGGCCCAATCCCTTTTAAAATACTCATTAACACCTTTCGTTTGATACCCATATTGTACAAACGCAATCTAGATTCACCCCTGGTCCACCTCTATGGCGATATCTCGAAAAGGCGACCACCTATACAACTACCACCACTCCCTTTTAAAACCCTCATTAATACCTTTAATTTGATACCCATATCGTACAAACACATCCTAGAGTCACCCCTGATCCACCTTTATGGCGATATTTCGAAACGGCGTCCACCTATAGAACTAAGGCCCACTCCCTTTTAAAATACTCATTAACACCTTTCGTTAGATACCCATATTGTACAAACGCATTCTAGAGTCACCCCTGGTCCACCTTTATGGCGATATCTCGAAAAAGCGACCACCTATACAACTACCACCACTCCCTTTTAAAACCCTTATTAATACCTTTAATTTGATACCCATATCGTACAAACATATTCTAGAGTCACCCCTGGTCCACCTTTATGGCGATATCTCGAAAAGGCGTCCACCTATAGAACTAAGGCCCACTCCCTTTTGAAATACTCATTTAACACCTGTCGTTTGAAACCCATATTATACAAACGTATTCTAGAGTCACCCCTGGTCCACCTTTATGGCGATATCTCGTCCACCTTTAGAACTAAGGCCCACTCCCTTTTAAAATACTCATTTAACACCTGGCGTTTGATACCCATATTATACAAACGTATTCTAGAGTCACCCCTGGTCCACCTTTATGGCGATATCTCGAAAAGGCGACCACCTATACAACTGCCACCACTCCCTTTTAAAACCCTCATTAATACCTTTAATTTGATACCCATATCTTACAAACATATTCTAGAGTCACCCCTGGTCCACCTTTATGGCGATATCTCGAAAAGGCGTCCACCTATAGAACTAAGGCCCACTCCCTTTTAAAATACTCATTAACACCTGTCGTTTGATACCCATATTATACAAGCTTATTCTAGAGTCACCCATGGTCCACCTTTATGGCGATATCTCGAAACGGCGTCCACCTATGGAACTAAGGATCACTCCCTTTTAAAATACTCATTAGCACCTTTTTTTTTTTGATACCCATATTGTACAAACAAATTCTAGGGTCTTCCCTGGTCCATCTTTATGGCGATATCTCGAAACGGCGTCCACCTATGGAACTAAGGATGACTCCCTTTTAAAATACTCATTAGCACCTTTTTTTTTTGATACCCATATTGTACAAACAAATTCTAGAGTCAACCGTGATCCACCTTGGCGATATCCCTAAATGGCGACCACCTATAGAACTATGGCCCACTCCCTCATAAAATACTCTTTAATGCCTTTCATTTGATACACATGTCATACAAACACATTCCAGGGTTTCCCTCGGTTCATTTTCCTACATGGTTATTTTCCCTTATGTTGTCACCATAGCTCTCAACTGAGTATATAATGTTCGGTTACACCCGAACTTAACCTTCCTTACTTGTTCAATGTAAGTTTTCACATTTATTTCAAATCAACCTTAAACAAAGTTATAAAAAAAGTACCGTAAACCCACAAAAAAAAAATAATAAGGTACAATAGAGGTACATAACTAATACTTTTTTTATACCTTTCATGAACATGAAATGGTATATTAACTTTGGTCCGCTGTTTGTAACGTTCAGAAATATAGAAAATAGACTCACCATTAAGTATACCGAATTGATCAGGGCGACGAACTGAGTTGATATAGCCATGTCCGTCTGTCCGTCCGTCCGTCCGTCTGTCTGTTTGAACGCAAACTAGTCCCTCAAATTTTGATATATCTCAATGAAATTTGGCACAAGGATGTATTTTTGTATTATATTAGATATTTGTCGCATCCGGTAGGATCGTACCACTATATCGCACCACATATGTATATCTCCCATACAACCGATCGTTCAGGTAAGACGATTTTGGTTCTTCCTGCCGCAATTTATAAAGTATAAACGTGAAACTCGGAGATATATATTTTAATATATCATAGAAGATTTCCTGTGAAAATGATTTCGATCGGAGCTATATATAATATATATCCCATACAACCGCTCGTTCAGATAAGGGGGTTTTTGACATTTTTTTATATTTATCTTAAAATCGTTTAGGTATGTACATCTGTTCACTACATATTTCTTATCTTATACAGCGCATTATTTGGAGATTACGAATGGGATAAGATTAATGTTCGCCCCATTCATGAAAGGTATGAAGTCTTAGGCACAGCCGAAGACAATCCCGTACTTACTTGTTATATTTCATTTTATATTTTTTAACAACAAAAATACGTTTTTTAATTTTATAATTTATTTAATAATTTGGGAAAAATTTATTTAATTTATTTATTAAAATCATACAAACAGACAAAATTTGTTAATTCGCAATCCCCGATTATTAAAATCATACAAACAGATAAAATTGGTTAATTCGTTGTAGTTCTATAAATAGAACTAAAACAGCAACAAAAACCAAAGTTTCGTTGAAAACCGCCGTACCAAGCATAGCTTTAACACATAATTGCATACGAAGTATGCAATGTGTAAAAGATTAAAATATGCAAAAAAAAAAAAAAGAAGGCAATTGGGAAGAACTTTACAACAGGCATGACGTAGCTGAATGCGTTTACAACCATTTCAACTATCGTAGGAGTGCGAGTTCGACTCCCACTCCCGGGAGAAAAGGCTTTGAAGAGATTTACAAGGTATATTCGAAACAGCTGTCGCCTTGTCCGTCCTGATGTCACGTTGTTTAAATTTTTCCCAAATTATTAAATAAATTATAAAATTAAAAAAAAAAAAATTGCTCCAAATAAATGTTTTCATACATTTGAAAAAGCAATATGGGCAATCCCCGATTATTAAAATCATACAAAAATACGTTTTATTTACTAATGAAAAGCCGTTTTGATGCCATACAACTCGTCTGAATTATTATTATTGCTACAGTCATAAATATTTTTTTTGTTAATTAATTTTAAGAAGCCGTTGTTTATTTCAAAGTCATGACAGCATTTATTCAGCCGTTTAAGACCACTTCTTATTGTCAGAAGCGAATTCAACATAACTAAATTCATTTTTTTTCTGTGTTTGTTTTAATTAAACTCGTGTTTGAAAACGTTCTTTCCCGTTCAGCGCTACTTATTGGCAGCAAAAAAATTTAAGCGTAAAATCAACAAGCTCTTGGAAAGGGGTTTCATTTGCCGCGTTCTTAAACTCCTTAACCTCAAACCAAAAACTTAAAGTTGAAGTCACATTTTTCAAATTTTGGATATAGATATTCTTCCACTGCATTTCTATCCTAGTTAATTCATCAGTGCTATACTTGTTTTTTGCATTTCTGAAATATTAAAAAAAATTGAGGTTTCACAATTATCAATATGTTTTCAATTGAAAAGAAATCTATTTTGCTAAGCGTTTCTATATTTTGCGGCAAGCGTTGCCTTTCAATAAATTCGTCTATACATTTATCTTCTTTTTTAATTCGTATATATACGAGAGACAAAAATTTATTATAATCTAAAGTTAAAGGTTCGAAACCCTTAGAAGGTGATACTCTGCTGAGCACAAGCTGGAAAGCAAATATACAACCTCATGACACAGTTTATCGATCAAAGTCTTTGTTATCATTTGAGTACCGAGTTGCAACACCATACATAACGAAACAAATAAAATAAACCTTCGACACACATAAAACACATTACAAGTTTCACAATACGTATTGCCGAAATAGTTTTGGAGCCAAAAAGGAGCAAACATTTTAAAAAGGGCAAAAAAAACAGCTAGGAGCTAAACCGGAATTTTTGTAGCTAAACTCAAAACAAAAGGGCTAGATCTGGCTATAAGGAATGCTTCGAAAAAAAGTTAATGAAAGCGGATAAGGACCACGCGCACTTTTATATATAAGAG
Source organism: Eurosta solidaginis (assembly GCF_040869045.1). NCBI lineage: Eukaryota > Metazoa > Arthropoda > Insecta > Diptera > Tephritidae > Eurosta > Eurosta solidaginis. The sequence continues at coordinate 320,295,596 of NC_090319.1, read as the reverse complement.
TTTTGAGGAGGTCGTGGACGAATAAAGTAACCTATATATATGCAAAAAAGTGGAATTTTAACAAGAAATAGGAAAACATTCAAATTTTTTAAAATGGGCTTGGCACCGCCCTTTTTGAGACTATTTTATATGTTTCGGGAGCCATAACTCGAAGAAGAACTACCGGATCGTAGTAAGATTGGGTACACATATTTTCCTGAGCAGGAAATATTTATAGCAAAAATGGACAGGATCCGTTAAAGACCACGGCCACTTTTATATAAAAGATGTGTGAATCAATGATATTCCCATTACCAAGTCTTGTTGTAAGTGGAAATTGGGAGACATCTTTTTTAATGGGCGGTGCAACGTGTTATTTGGAAAAGTAATTTATCTGAAATGAACTGTAAAATTAAAGCTTACGCTGAGTATACAATGTTCGTTTACACCCCAACTTAGACACCCCTAATTGTTAATGTAATATATTTTGAGAAAAATTAAATCACACACACAGGAACCGTGCTGCTTTTTTGACTAGGGTTGATCATTTTACTTTGGTATTACCCGGGCAACTTAAATATTTTTGAAATAAAGTTCTTAATTGATGACCGAATAAAAAAATTAGTTGTTCTCAACACGAGTAATGCGCCCCTTTTTATGTGTCAAATATTTCAAATAATTCTTCAATATTTCAATAGCAAACCGAGTTATTCTCTTCAAATTTGGCACATTGGTTCCCTGTGTAGAACTGATTCGATCTTCCTAAACAACATCGAAACTCCAATTTGTCTTAGCTTAGATTGTACCAAGTCATTCCAGCGTAAATAGATTATTAACTGAGCAGTGATTTTCTCGAAGAACGCGATGCCTATTGTTATTTATATGACGGTGGGAGACAAACAAATACAAATACGTAGCTCAAAGAAATATTTGGAGCTTAAGGAAAATAGATGCATTAAATAAAATAATTAAAAAAAAAAAGTTTAAGTTAAACAGTTTTATTGAAAACAATACTTATATGAAGTAATAATAATACTAAAAGCTAGAAAATAATTAGGTAGTTCTTAGGTACTAGTCATCACACTGCTCAGCAATCTAGAGCGTTGATCAGACAATTAAATAAAAGCGTTGGGCGCGTGAAATTTCTAAAAATGAGAGGCGTAGCATAACTTGATTAAGGTTCACTTGATCTTACTTATAGAATAGAAATTTGACGCGTCCAACGCTTTTATTTAATTGTCTCATCAACGCCCTAGATTGATGAGGAGTGGTATTACTAGTAACTGTGTGTAATATTTGTTCCAGTTATGAGCCAAATCGGACATCATAGGTCGCTTTCTATTCATGTATGTATTATGTGTTCCAAATATGGACCAAGTCGGACCCAAATACGATTTTTTTGAATATATCGATCTTTGCGCCACCTAAATACGATTTTTTTGAATATATCGATCTTTGCGCCACCTAGCGATGATTTTTTCATAGGCCGCTTTCTGTTCTTGTATGTATTATGTGTTCCAAATATGAGCCAAATCGGACCACAAATACAATTTTTGTGAATATCTCAATCCTTGCGCCACCTAATGGCGATTTTTTTCTTATTATTGCATTGTCATCGGGTTCTGAACTATATTCCAAGTTTCAAGCATGTAGCTTATCGGGAAGTTACTTAAAATTACAAAATTCGTGCCAACCAGCCAGCCTGTCAACTCAAGCTAAATAAAAGCGTTTAAAAACACTGGAATTGCGGGACCGCCCTCTTCTCAATTCAACGTAGAGCAACGGTGCAAATTGTTTTAGCTCAACGCACATTTTCTGCATCTGAAGCATTTGTAAATGTGGTCGCTTTTTATATATTTCATATCTAGAGCAACTCTGAGGTTGGCAACCTCATCTCTTTGAAGGTATGGTACATCATGAAAACCAAATATTCCAACCATAACATTTAAGCTTCTATTTTTCTACGATACATTTGATGGCAGAAATATACTCGGAATGTTTGCCACTGTCGAGGGCTAAGCGCGTTTTCAAATATGGGTCTATATTATTTTCCATGTTACTTTTCTCGAGACTTGAAAGTGAGACCCTCGGCATGGTGGACCAAGACACTATCTCCATTTCACGTCGAACCACGTGGCGGATGCCCGCTTGCAGCTACATCTCACGGTTAACTAACATTACAAACTTCGTTGAGCTAGTGGGTCCGAAAGGCTGTCCAAATTGGTTTTGGTGGCAGAAAGAGAAATTGCCAGTGTATGCAAATTATCGGTTGATTTGGTAGATCGCGTTTCTTCTCAGAGCTCAGAGCTCAGAGAGCTCATCTGTTGACAAACAAACCCGACCAAAGCCACGTCTCGTTGCTGTAAAATTCTCCCTTCTCCGTTATTATGTTGCCACCTGTTCAATTTTTCACAAAATATTTAACAATTTTAAATTAAAAAATTTCTTTAAAAAACTTTTTTAATTTTTATTAGTTATTGTGATTTTACAAATAGCTCAATGTAAAAAATCTGTTCTTAAAGAATCTGCCAATATATTGAGGGGATGTGTGGAATAACAGTATAGCTCCAGAAACACCCTTTTGAGAAAAGTGAAAAAAACTTACTGCAAGGCAGATGAGTTTTCATCGAGAGCTTTTCATGGCAGAAATACACCCGGAGCGCTTGCCAAACACTGCCGAGGGCGACTCCGCTTAGGAAAATTTTCTTCTAATTGAAAAAATATTATTTCTAAAATTTTGATGTTGCTTTGCCCGGGGTGCGAACCCAGGGCATAAGGTGTGGTAGGCGGAGCACGCTACCATCGCACCACGGTGGGCGCCAAATATGTTAAATACATTATATTCTATTATTTAGAAATGCTTATAGCTATTTTTTATTTCTTTTTGTTATTTTTAGCAATCTTTTTTTGATATGGTCTGCTTAGTCGTTTTTGAAACCACTTCAGTTCTTTCATTTTTCAGTTCTTTCTGGTCTACGACATTGAATATATTTTCATACCATATCGATGCTTCACTACGGCAAAATTTTATTAGAGATCTCAAATCTTCTACTTTGTCAGATGTCAAACCCGCAGGAATAATTTCACCAAGATTCTTTTCAATACTTGAAGCAAAAAACGAACATTTCAATATACGAAATATTACCATTTTAGAATGTTAATTCATTAATCACACTTGTACATTTTTACTAAAAAAATGAAATTTGTCATATGATTGAATTTTAAAAAATTGTCAGTTTTATTGTAAAGTTTTGAAGATGCATATTGTAACGAGTTTACTGCAATTCCGCTTATTTCAAATCTTCTACTAAGATTCGAATCACTAAATTGTTGAATAAATAACTCCAATATTCGATAATGCAAAATAACACTTCTATTGTTCGACAGATAGCGTGCTTATCGCATTTTATACTGTCTGGTTTCCTCGTTGCATACTTCTAGGCTTTTCCATTCCAGAACTTACTAGTTAGTTATCAGCTACAAAATCACCAGCCACAACTACGTTTACAGCTTCTCATATGAGAGTGAGTAATACTTGCACAAATTACTACCCTCTCTTGTGAGCACCTCAGATAAGATATATGCATGTGTTCTCCGCTGCGTGTACGTACATATGTGTAGACATAATGATTGAATTATTGATGTGCATCAAGTCACTGCTTAGCATTAGAGATGAGAGTATCCCTTAGTGCTGTTAATATTCGTTAGACTGCCCTCCACCTAAGTCTGATCGTCCCGATCAGACAAATCTCTCGATCTAACCGCTGCTCGCCTCTCCAAATGAACCACCCTTCTATTTCGTGGTTTCCCAATTATTTGTATGCGGTAGATGACATCACTGATCCTCTACACAACTCTGTACGGGCCTTCCCAATTGCACCGATATTTGGATGGAACACCCTTCCGCCGGTGAGGGTTATATAGCAGTACCAAATCTCTCTTCCGGAAACCTTCCGAATTATTTTCCTTGTCGTACCTGTGTTTCATCTTACTACTCATTACCCTGGGCCGTTCCTTCACACTCTGTTGTTTTGCCAATCAACTACTTCGCTTGCGCTTGACCGGATTGGCTTTGCATAATCAGTATCGTTCCCACGTTTCACAACAGTAGCGCGCCCTGGCTTAAAACTACCCTCGCATTCTTTCTGGAAAATTCTTTCCTTCGTTTTGGTGCGTCCGTTCGGGTTTGTTAATGCCAGGTTTTTCTCTCGGTACCTTTGATTTTGTTTTGTTTGGCCCATTCGTTCCATCAACCTTTGACTTTCGTGGTCTTTGTCGACTCTTCTCCACCAGTACTCGATTACTGCTGAACCCCTTTTCCAAACTGAAGCTAAGTGGAACATCCTGGTTCTTATAGCGCATAACCTTTCTCCGCATATCGATCCTGATGTCGTGGTCAACTAAGAAGTCCACTCCCAATATGACTTCATCAACCATCTCCGCCACAATGAATTTGTGTAGAACCATGACCTTTCCAATTAATACCTCACATACCAATTCTCCTTGGACTTGGTTATACTCGCCAGTGACCGTACGCAGCCTTGCTCCAGGTATCGGTTTTACTTTCCTGTTGACCAAGTCAGATCGGATTAAGGAATGATATGCGCCCGTATCTACAGTCAGTACACGCTCCTTGCCATCCAGCTTTCCTTTGACGGTAAGACTGCTCGATTTTCTTCCAATTTGCGACACAAATATCACAGGACATTTAATAGCTGGGGCAAGTTTTCGTTCTTTACATCGGACACTCTCTTGCTTATCTCCTCCAGCTTTGCGTTTACGGCCACCCACATTGTTGGAACTATTAGGACCAAGATCGCAAAGACGTGGAATGTGACCGGGCTTCCCGCATTTGAAGCATTTGATAACTCTTTCACTCCGCTTTTGCGATCCTTTCGGCGCCTCCAATATTGCGTCTACCTACTCTGGCCTTTCTACTTCCACACGGCGTGCTTTGAAAACTGGCTTACACAGAAGCGACGCTGTTTCCTGAATCATAGCTTGTGACACCGTTTCTGCGAATGTTGGCTTTGGGTTTGCGTATGTAGCTCGCTTTGTTTCGACGTCCCATATGCCATTTATAAAGCTCTGAATCTTTACCCTTTCACTGTATTCCATGGGTGCGTCCGCATTCGCTATATGTGCCAGCCTTTCGACATCCGACCCAATCTCTTGCAATGTTTCACCAGGCCTCTGGAAGCGGTTCAGTAACTCCATTTGGCATATCTGTCTCCTATGCTCAGTTCCGTATCGTCTCTCTAGAGCGCCCATCAATGCTTCATAACAGTTCCGTTCGCCCTCTGGAATGGTTTGTAAAATCTCAGCTGCAGGCCCTTTCAATGCCCTGAAAAGTGCAGCAACCTTATCTTCAGTATTTCAGTTGTTAACTGCTGACGTCTTCTCAAATTGAAGCTTAAATACCTGGAAAGGAACAGAACCGTCAAAGGATGGTGTTTTTGGCTTTGTATTACTCGTTGAAACTGCTGGGCGATTTAGTTGCAACTGCTCGATACGTCCTCTCAAAGCATCCACCTCGGCCTCGAGTTTTTCTACAAACTTTAAAATTTTTGTATCTTCCGCCTCCAACTTCGAGAAAATACATCCTTCTTGCTCTTCCAGTTGAGCAGAGATCTGCAATGATATCTGTGCTGAAATTTGCGCCGACATTTCGGATATTCGGGCCTCTTGTGCTTCAATTGTCGCTGTTATTTCAGATGACATTTCTGCAATACTTGTCTCCTGTGATTCCATCTTTGATGCCATATATGTCTTCTGTTCTTCCAGCTTGGACGTTATGCGTGTCTCCTGCGATTCGAGTTGAGATGCAATTTGCGACGTCATTGATGTTACTGTCGATGTTTGTGCAGATATTGCAGCCAATATCATGTTCAAGTCTGTGCTCGTAACTGTCTGCGATGTTTCATTTTTCTCTTCAATTTTTGTTGTCTTCTCGCCTTCAAGAGGAAAGGCATACTCTTCCCCGTTAATTCCTTCTGCTTCCCTTGCCTCTCGTAGTCGTGCTTGAAGTTCGATTTTAATGCCGCTTGTATTCAATCCACGGCTCTCCAACTCCTTCTTCAGCTGCTGGATCTTCAATTCACTCCACTTTGCCATGTCCAAGTTGTATTCGAAGTCTTCGGAATTTATTCACAATTCCTCTTCTGACACCAATTGTAACGAGTTTTCTGCAATTCCGCTTACCTCAAATCTTCTACTACGGTTCGAATCACTAAAGTGTTGAATAAATCACTCCAATATTCGATAATGCAAAATAATACTTATATTGTTCGACAGATAGCGTGCTTAATCAAAACTGATTCCCGCGCCTCTATTGTTGTTGCCTTTTATACTGTCTGGTTTCCTCGTTGCATACTTCTAGGCTTTTCCATTCCAGAACTTACTAGTTAGTTATCAGCTACAAAATCACCAGCCACAACTACGTTTATAGATTCTCATACGAGAGTGAGTAATACTTCCACAAATTATTGCCCTCCCTTGTGAGCACTTCAGATAAGATATATTCATTTGGTTTTGCGTTGCTTCTTCGCTTCGTGTGCGTACATATGTGCATACATAACTATTGAATTATTGATGTGCATCAAGTCACTGCTTAGCATCGGCTTAGAGATGATAGTGTCCGTTAGTGCTGCTAATATTCGTTACAATATGTTTGAAAAGCCGTAAACCAATTTTTTATAAAAAATTTTCCATTAATTACAAGAAATGGATTTGGATTTCGTCTACACGTTTCTAAAATTTTTACACAATCGTCTGCGGTTTCGATACATTCAATCCGCTTTTTCAATCTACCACACGAAGCCCGAAATTTCTGTCGCTCTGATTTTGCGAATGACCTCGAACTGGAAATGTATGTTCAACTTCAATCTTATACATTTTACTTTTTCGTTTGTACTGGTTACAAAGGAATGTTGCTTTCTTTGTGTTTATTCGGAAAAATGATATAAGTCGAGTTATTCCGTTTTTCCATAAATGAAGCTAATATCTTTGTTTAAATATCACAATTATTTTCTAAGATTAATATTGTATGTGTATGTAATTGTGCTCTTTTTATTTAGTTGATTTATGGAAAAACGGTGTAACTCGACTTATACTATTAATCCACACATCCCCTCAATTTAGTTGAATAAATTAATAAATGGCGGCCACCGTGGTGCGATGGTAGCGTGCTCCGCCTATCACACCGTATGCCCTGGGTTCAACTCCCGGGCAAAGCAACATCAAAATTTTAGAAATAAGATTTTTCAATTAGAAGAAAATTTTTCTAAGCGGGGTCGCCCCTCGGCAGTGTCTGGCAAGCGCTCCGATTGTATTTCTGCCATGAAAAGCTCTCAGTGAAAACTCATCTGCCTTGCAGATGCCGTTCGGAGTCGGCATAAAACATGTAGGTCCCGTCCGGCCAATTTGTAGGGAAAAATCAAGAGGAGCACGACGCAAATTGGAAGAGAAGCTCGGCCTTAGATCTCTTCGGAGGTTATCGCGCCTTACATTTATTTTTTTTATTTTTTTTAAATTAATAAAAAATTGGTTTAAAAAATGCTATACACATTTTTTCTTCAAAGATCTGTAATTAGAACGTGGTTAGGTAGTTGGGTTTATTATTCACTTTTAAAACATTTACATTTAAAAAGGTAATATTTAATTTTTCCATCATCTTTTTGCGAAATTCAAACCAATATCAGTCATTTGTCTACTGACAAATATCATTAAGCATAATATTCGATTTAAGTTGAAAATTTTATAGCAAAAAAGATAAAAAGGAAATAATTGTCAAAGGACCCATTACCAGCTATTATAAAAACTCTTAAGGGACTAATGCCCAAGCTGTTGGAAACAATTTCAATTTATTCCCTTTATCATTGCTGTGATTGCTTTATTTTGCAATTTAATGTTGTTTATTTCAAAGGTGACTGAACATTAGACTGATGCAAACAAATTTTTTTATATTTTTCAATTAATAGTAACTCGTTTTCGTTGTAATACTATTATAAATTCTCCTTATTAAATATGTCAACCTCCCGCTTTTCGGTTTCAAATAAATTTACAGAATGATTAGAGCTATTCGCTACCATTTCCTCACGGTATAGGGGAATCCTGAATTTAAGCGTAAGATGTATGTCAGAGGTGTGATATATAGGTGCAGCCCCCATAGAATGTATAAGTGTAGGCGTAGTATGTGGTATTGTTATATGTACAGTATGGCGTATTTTTAGAGAATTTATGATGAGTAATAAAGAACAGCATCAGTATAGTCACCACACTGTAGTGTAATGTGGGGCCAAAGGAGAGTTGATATGAACGAAATCACACAGCAACTCAAGGCAAACCTGTCGCCTACATATATATTAATGTTTCTGAGCATATACAAAATTATTATGCATGCAAGTGCTCGAACAGATAGATGTACACATGTTGGAAATAAAGAGCCAGAGAAAACATGACCAAATATTACTGACACAAAATGTGTTATCAAAAACAAAGCACGTGGTTAGGTATTCAGGTTTAAGTTGCTAAGATGTTTATTCGCCGAAAGTCACTAAGATTAGCTATTTGTACGTATGACAGAGTTCTGTGCTCAAACATATGACCAGCGATCGATTTTTAATCCATTTGTGATCCAAAAGTTTTGGATTTATCACCGAAAAATTATCGGTATGTTATCAATATGTTTCGAATTGTTATCGGATTGTTACCAATTTCATATCGGGCTCTTCTCAAAAATATATCGATTTTGTATCAAAAAATTATCGAAGTTATGGATATATTATAAAAATGGTATCATCTAGAATTTTAGGAAACTTATAGATTTGTTGTCGGAGTCAAACATGTTTCTTATCGAATTGTTATCGATTTTTTATCGGAGCATTACCGTTTTGTTATAGGCATATCAACGACGGCCCATCGGCTTTTTATGATACAAATACCAAAAAACTTTAATTAAAATCCATGACAAAAGTGTTACCCTTCTATGATGATGAGAAACCCATAAGAAGCTGATGACTCTCCAATAACAAGCCGATTACAAACCGATAAGTCGATGACAATTATTCGTTAGCGATAATAAGCTGATTACAAACACATATGGGTTATTTCCAATAATAAGCCGACGAAGTTCTACTCGAATATACCTAAACTATTTGTCTCGGGTGAAGTTACCTCTGTTGTGGGTTAACTTCAACGCCTGGGCGAGCTGTAGGTAACTGAAAAACATTAGTTTTCTAGATATACATCTGTATGTTTACACATCAAATATTGCTTATTTTCCTGGAAATTTTATTCATATACTTAGAGGCGTTTAACAATCTCTTTTATCTCTTTTATTTATTCATTTACTCAATATTATGGTGATGAGTATACTTTATCCATGTTAGTTCGAAGAATCATGAAGTTGTTGTTGTGATTCAGTAGATTTCTGAGTACCTTCGTTTGAATCGAAACTTTAACCTGCCCAATAGGAAATACGCTGAGCACATTCGATTTAAGCAGTATTTTGCATTTTGATTATCGAAATAGATAAACGTGTCATATCAACAAGTTTTTTATACTAAGTTGAGCAGAGCTCACAGAGTATATTAACTTTGATTCGATAACGGTTGGTTGTACAGGTATAAAGGAATCGAGATAGATATAGACTTCCATATATCAAAATCACAGTATCGAAAAAAAATTAAAAAAAAAAAAAAAATGTTAAAGTCAAATTTTAAAAGAAAAGTTAATATCTTTACAGTATATAAGTAAATTATGTCAACATTCAACTCCAGTAATGATATGGTGCAACAAAATATAAAAATAAAAGAAATTTGCAAAATGGGCGTGGCTCCGCCCTTTTTCATTTAATTTGTCTAGGATACTTTTAATTCCATATGTCGAACAAAACATTACCAATCCTTGTGAAATTTGGTAGAGGCTTAGATTCTAGGATAACGGTTTCTGTGAAAAAGGGCGAAATGGGTTGAAGCTATGCCCAGTTTTTATACACAGTCGACCGTCTGTCCTCCCGCTCGGCCGTTAACACGATAACTTGAGCAAAAATCGATATATCTTTACTAAACTCAGTTCACGTACTTATCTCAACTCACTTTATATCAGGCATGCTTAACCAACGAACCGATATGATTTCGTTACGATAATTAACCTTAATAAACGAAACAAGGTCATTTCGTTTCGTCATTTCGTTTCGTTTATTAACGTTAAGAACGTCAAATTAACGAAAGATTTTGTTTCGTTTTCTGCCATATCAAAACGGAATCAAATCGTTTATGTTGATTATTAATTTCAAACTATGCTGGCAAAGCTGATTGATGGCGGAGTCATTAAAGGTGAAAGCTTTAGCCAAGCTGATTGCAACTTTTCTCATGAATTTTGACAGTACGAACATTTCTCAGAGAATTTTTGACATTACCACCAAAGAATTACACAAAAAATTACATGGAGTTTGTGTGTGTATGTCCGCTCGCTGTTACCATCTTACGGCTTCACCATTGCTATAGCATTGCCAGCACAATTCAAACATAAAGTATCACGTTTTTGCTAACGTTTTCAACGTTAACGAAAGCTTTTCGTTTCGGTTAAAAACGAGATCCAATTTATCTTGATAATTTCTTTATAGATAATATTTCGAAGTGTTTCAACGGAAACGGTGGAAATTTTTTGATAAACGATTAGCTTAACGTTAAGGTGCATCTCTGCTTTATATTGGTGTAAACAATGGCCGAAATCCGACTATGACCACGCCCACTTTTTCGATATCGAAAATTAGGAAATAAAAAAATGCCATAATAATATACCAAATACGAAAAAAGGGATGAAACATGGTAATTGGATTGGTCTATTGACGCAAAATATAACTTTAGAAACGCATTCTAGAGTCACCCCTGGTCCACGTTTATGTTGATATCCCGAAAAGGCGTCCACGAATAGAGCAAAGGCCCATTCCCTTTTAAAATACTTATTAACACCTTTCGTTTGATACCCATATTGTACAAAGGCATTCTAGAGTCACCCCTGGTCCACCTTTATGGCAATATCTCGAAAAGGAGTCCACCTATAGACCTAAGGCCCACGCCCTTTTAAAATACTCATTAACACCTTTCATTTGATACCCATATTGTACAAACGCATTCTAGAGTCAACCCTGGCCCACCTTTATAACGATATTCCGAAAATGCGTCCACCTATAGAACTAAGGTCCAATCCCTTTTAAAATACTCATTAACACTTTTCATTTGATACCCATATCATACAAACAAATTCTAGAGTCACCCCTGGTCCACCTTTATGGCGATATCTCGAAAAGGCGTCCACCTATAGTACTAAAGCCCACGCCCTTTTAAAATACACATTAACACCTTTCATTTGATACCCATATCGTACAAACAAATTCTAGAGTTACCCCCGGCCACCTTTATGGCGATATCTCGAAAAGGCGTCCTCCTATAGAACTTAGGCCCACTCCCTTTTAAAATACTTATTAACACCTTTCGTTTGATACCCATATTGTACAAAAGCATTCTATAGTCAACCCTGGTCCACTTTTATAACGGATATTCCGAAAATGCGTCCACTTATAGAACTAAGGCCCTTTTAAAATACTCATTAACACTTTTCATTTGATACCCATATCGTACAAACAAATTCCAGAGTCACCCCTGGTCCACCTTTATGGCGATATCTCGAAAAGGCGTTCTCCTATAGAACTTAGGCCCACTCCCTTTTAAAATACTCATTAACACTTTCATTTGATACCCATGTCGTACAAACAAATTCTAGAGTAACCTCTGGTCCACCTTTATGGCGATATCTCGAAAAGGCGTCCTCCTATAGAAATTAGGCCCACTCCCTTTTAAAATACTTATTAACACCTTTCATTTGATACCCATATCGTACAAACAAATTCTAGAGTCACCCCCGGTCCACCTTTATGGCGATATCTCGAAAAGGCGTCCTCCTATAGAACTTAGGCTCACTCCCTTTTAAAATACTTATTAACACCTTTCGTTTGATACCCATATTGTACAAAAGCATTCCATAGTCAACCCTGGTCCACTTTTATAACGATATTCCGAAAATGCGTCCACTTATAGAACTAAGGCCCACTCCCTTTTAAAATACTCATTAACACTTTTCATTTGATACCCATATCGTACAAACAAATTCTAGAGTCACCCCTGGTCCACCTTTATGGCGATATCTCGAAAAGGCGTCCTCCTATAGAACTTAGGCCCACTCCCTTTTAAAATACTCATTAACACTTTCATTTGATACCCATGTCGTACAAACAAATTCTAGAGTAACCTCTGGTCCACCTTTATGGCGATATCTCAAAAAGGCGTTCACCCATAGAACTAAGGCCCACTCCCTTTCAAAATACTCATTAACACCGTTCATTGGATACCCATATCGTACAAACAAATTCTATAGTCACCCCTGGTCCACCTTTATGGCGATATCTCGAAAAGGCGTCCTCCTATAGAACTTAGGCCCACTCCCTTTTAAAATACTCATTAACACTTTCATTTGATACCCATGTCGTACAAACAAATTCTAGAGTAACCTCTGGTCCACCTTTATGGCGATATCTCGAAAAGGCGTCCTCCTATAGAACTTAGGCCCACTCCCTTTTAAAATACTTATTAACACCTTTCGTTTGATACCCATATTGTACAAAAGCATTCTATAGTCAACCCTGGTCCACCTTTATAACGATATTCCGAAAATGCGTCCACTTATAGAACTAAGGCCCACTCCCTTTTAAAATACTCATTAACACTTTCATTTGATACCCATGTCGTACAAACAAATTCTAGAGTAACCTCTGGTCCACCTTTATGGCGATATCTCGAAAAGGCGTCCACCCATAGAACTAAGGCCCACTCCCTTTTAAAATACTCATTAACACCTTTCATTTGATACCCATATAGTACAAACAAATTCTAGAGTCACCCCCGGTCCACCTTTATGGCGATATCTCGAAAAGGCGTCCTCCTATAGAACTTAGGCCCACTCCCTTTTAAAATACTTATTAACACCTTTCGTTTGATACCCATGTCGTACAAACAAATTCTTGAGTAACCTCTGGTCCACCTTTATGGCGATATCTCGAAAAGGCGTCCACCCATAGAACTAAGGCCCACTCCCTTTTAAAATACTCATTAACACTTTCATTTGATACCCATGTCGTACAAACAAATTCTAGAGTCACCCCTGGTCCACCTTTATGGCGATATCTCGAAAAGGCATCCTCCTATAGAACCTAGGCCCACTCCCTTTTAAAATACTCATTAACACTTTCATTTGATACCCATGTCGTACAAACAAATTCTTGAGTAACCTCTGGTCCACCTTTATGGCGATATCTCGAAAAGGCGTCCACCCATAGAACTAAGGCCCACTCCCTTTTAAAATACTCATTAACACTTTCATTTGATACCCATGTCGTACAAACAAATTCTAGAGTCACCCCTGGTCCACCTTTATGGCGATATCTCGAAAAGGCGTCCTCCTATAGAACTTAGGCCCACTCCCTTTTAAAATACTCATTAACACTTTCATTTGATACCCATGTCGTACAAACAAATTCTTGAGTAACCTCTGGTCCACCTTTATGGCGATATCTCGAAAAGGCGTCCTCCTATAGAACTTAGGCCCACTCCCTTTTAAAATACTTATTAACACCTTTCGTTTGATACCCATATTGTACAAAAGCATTCTATAGTCAACCCTGGTCCACTTTTATAACGATATTCCGAAAATGCGTCCACTTATAGAACTAAGGCCCACTCCCTTTTAAAATACTCATTAACACTTTCATTTGATACCCATGTCGTACAAACAAATTCTAGAGTCACCCCTGGTCCACCTTTATGGCGATATCTCGAAAAGGCGTCCTCCTATAGAACTTAGGCCCACTCCCTTTTAAAATACTCATTAACACTTTCATTTGATACCCATGTCGTACAAACAAATTCTAGAGTCACCCCTGGTCCACCTTTATGGCGATATCTCGAAAAGGCGTCCTCCTATAGAACTTAGGCCCACTCCCTTTTAAAATACTCATTAACACTTTCATTTGATACAAATGTCGTACAAACAAATTCTTGAGTAACCTCTGGTCCACCTTTATGGCGATATCTCGAAAAGGCGTCCACCCATAGAACTAAGGCCCACTCCCTTTTAAAATACTCATTAACACTTTCATTTGATACCCATGTCGTACAAACAAATTCTAGAGTCACCCCTGGTCCACCTTTATGGCGATATCTCGAAAAGGCGTCCTCCTATAGAACTTAGGCCCACTCCCTTTTAAAATACTCATTAACACTTTCATTTGATACCCATGTCGTACAAACAAATTCTTGAGTAACCTCTGGTCCACCTTTATGGCGATATCTCGAAAAGGCGTCCACCCATAGAACTAAGGCCCACTCCCTTTTAAAATACTCATTAACACTTTCATTTGATACCCATGTCGTACAAACAAATTCTAGAGTCACCCCTGGTCCACCTTTATGGCGATATCTCGAAAAGGCGTCCTCCTATAGAACTTAGGCCCACTCCCTTTTAAAATACTCATTAACACTTTCATTTGATACCCATGTCGTACAAACAAATTCTTGAGTAACCTCTGGTCCACCTTTATGGCGATATCTCGAAAAGGCGTCCACCCATAGAACTAAGGCCCACTCCCTTTTAAAATACTCATTAACACTTTCATTTGATACCCATGTCGTACAAACAAATTCTAGAGTTACCCCTGGTCCACCTTTATGGCGATATCTCGAAAAGGCGTCCTCCTATAGAACTTAGGCCCACTCCCTTTTAAAATACTCATTAACACTTTCATTTGATACCCATGTCGTACAAACAAATTCTTGAGTAACCTCTGGTCCACCTTTATGGCGATATCTCGAAAAGGCGTCCACCCATAGAACTAAGGCCCACTCCCTTTTAAAATACTCATTAACACTTTCATTTGATACCCATGTCGTACAAACAAATTCTAGAGTCACCCCTGGTCCACCTTTATGGCGATATCTCGAAAAGGCATCCTCCTATAGAACCTAGGCCCACTCCCTTTTAAAATACTCATTAACACTTTCATTTGATACCCATGTCGTACAAACAAATTCTAGAGTAACCTCTGGTCCACCTTTATGGCGATATCTCGAAAAGGCGTCCACCCATAGAACTAAGGCCCACTCCCTTTTAAAATACTCATTAACACTTTCATTTGATACCCATGTCGTACAAACAAATTCTAGAGTCACCCCTGGTCCACCTTTATGGCGATATCTCGAAAAGGCGTCCTCCTATAGAACTTAGGCCCACTCCCTTTTAAAATACTCATTAACACTTTCATTTGATACCCATGTCGTACAAACAAATTCTAGAGTAACCTCTGGTCCACCTTTATGGCGATATCTCGAAAAGGCGTCCACCCATAGAACTAAGGCCCACTCCCTTTTAAAATACTCATTAACACTTTCATTTTATACCCATGTCGTACAAACAAATTCTAGAGTAACCTCTGGTCCACCTTTATGGCGATATCTCGAAAAGGCGTCCACCCATAGAACTAAGGCCCACTCCCTTTTAAAATACTCATTAACACCTTTCATTTGATACCCATATTGTACAAACAAATTCTAGAGTCACCCCTGGTCCACCTTTATGGCGATATCTCGAAAAGGCGTCCACCCATAGAACTAAGGCCCACTCCCTTTTAAAATACTCATTAACACCTTTCATTTGATACCCATATCGTACAAACAAATTCTAGCGTCACCCCCGGTCCACCTTTATGGCGATATCTCGAAAAGGCGTCCTCCTATAGAACTTAGGCCCACTCCCTTTTAAAATACTTATTAACACCTTTCGTTTGATACCCATATTGTACAAAAGCATTCTATAGTCAACCCTGGTCCACTTTTATAACGATATTCCGAAAATGCGTCCACTTATAGAACTAAGGCCCACTCCCTTTTAAAATACTCATTAACACTTTCATTTGATACCCATGTCGTACAAACAAATTCTAGAGTCACCCCTGGTCCACCTTTATGGCGATATCTCGAAAAGGCGTCCTCCTATAGAACTTAGGCCCACTCCCTTTTAAAATACTCATTAACACTTTCATTTGATACCCATGTCGTACAAACAAATTCTAGAGTAACCTCTGGTCCACCTTTATGGCGATATCTCGAAAAGGCGTCCTCCTATAGAACTTAGGCCCACTCCCTTTTAAAATACTCATTAACACTTTCATTTGATACCCATGTCGTACAAACAAATTCTAGAGTAACCTCTGGTCCACCTTTATGGCGATATCTCGAAAAGGCCTCCTCCTATAGAACTTAGGCCCACTCCCTTTTAAAATACTCATTAACACTTTCATTTGATACCCATGTCGTACAAACAAATTCTAGAGTAACCTCTGGTCCACCTTTATGGCGATATCTCGAAAAGGCGTCCACCCATAGAACTAAGGCCCACTCCCTTTCAAAATACTCATTAACACCTTTCATTGGATACCCATATCGTACAAACAAATTCTATAGTCACCCCTGGTCCACCTTTATGGCGATATCTCGAAAAGGCGTCCTCCTATAGAACTTAGGCCCACTCCCTTTTAAAATACTTATTAACACCTTTCGTTTGATACCCATATTGTACAAAAGCATTCTATAGTCAACCCTGGTCCACTTTTATAACGATATTCCGAAAATGCGTCCACTTATAGAACTAAGGCCCACTCCCTTTTAAAATACTCATTAACACTTTCATTTGATACCCATGTCGTACAAACAAATTCTAGAGTCACACCTGGTCCACCTTTATGGCGTTATCTCGAAAAGGCGTCCTCCTATAGAACTTAGGCCCACTCCCTTTTAAAATACTCATTAACACTTTCATTTGATACCCATGTCGTACAAACAAATTCTAGAGTCACCCCTGGTCCACCTTTATGGCGATATCTCGAAAAGGCGTCCTCCTATAGAACTTAGGCCCACTCCCTTTTAAAATACTTATTAACACCTTTCGTTTGATACCCATATTGTACAAAAGCATTCTATAGTCAACCCTGGTCCACTTTTATAACGATATTCCGAAAATGCGTCCACTTATAGAACTAAGGCCCACTCCCTTTTAAAATACTCACTAACACCTTTCATTTGATACCCATGTCGTACAAACAAATTCTAGAGTCACCCCTGGTCCACCTTTATGGCGATATCTCGAAAAGGCGTCCTCCTATAGAACTTAGGTCCACTCCCTTTTAAAATACTTATTAACACCTATCGTTTGATACCCATATTGTACAAAAGCATTCTATAGTCAACCCTGGTCCACTTTTATAACGATATTCCGAAAATGCGTCCACTTATAGAACTAAGGCCCACTCCCTTTTAAAATACTCATTAACACTTTCATTTGATACCCATGTCGTACAAACAAATTCTAGAGTCACCCCTGGTTCACCTTTATGGCGATATCTCGAAAAGGCGTCCTCCTATAGAACTTGGGCCCACTCCCTTTTAAAATACTCATTAACACTTTCATTTGATACCCATGTCGTACAAACAAATTCTAGAGTAACCTCTGGTCCACCTTTATGGCGATATCTCGAAAAGGCGTCCACCCATAGAACTAAGGCCCACTCCCTTTCAAAATACTCATTAACACCTTTCATTGGATACCCATATCGTACAAACAAATTCTATAGTCACCCCTGGTCCACCTTTATGGCGATATCTCGAAAAGGCGTCCTCCTATAGAACTTAGGCCCACTTCCTTTTAAAATACTTATTAACACCTTTCGTTTGATACCCATATTGTACAAAAGCATTCTATAGTCAACCCTGGTCCACCTTTATAACGATATTCCGAAAATGCGTCCACTTATAGAACTAAGGCCCACTCCCTTTTAAAATACTCATTAACACTTTCATTTGATACCCATGTCGTACAAACAAATTCTAGAGTAACCTCTGGTCCACCTATATGGCGATATCTCGAAAAGGCGTCCACCCATAGAACTAAGGCCCACTCCCTTTTAAAATACTCACTAACACCTTTCATTTGATACCCATATCGTACAAACAAATTCTAGAGTCACCCCTGGTCCACCTTTATGGGGATATCTCGAAAAGGCGTCCACCTATAGAACTTAGGCCCACTCCCTTTTAAAATACTCATTAACACTTTCATTTGATACCCATGTCGTACAAACAAATTCTAGAGTAACCTCTGGTCCACCTTTATGGCGATATCTCGAAAAGGCGTCCTCCTATAGAACTTAGGCCCACTCCCTTTTAAAATACTTATTAACACCTTTCGTTTGATACCCATATTGTATAAAAGTATTCTATAGTCAACCCTGGTCCACCTTTATAACGATATTCCGAAAATGCGTCCACTTATAGAACTAAGGCCCACTCCCTTTTAAAATACTCATTAACACTTTCATTTGATACCCATGTCGTACAAACAAATTCTAGAGTAACCTCTGGTCCACCTTTATGGCGATATCTCGAAAAGGCGTCCACCCATAGAACTAAGGCCCACTCCCTTTTAAAATACTCATTAACACTTTCATTTGATACCCATGTCGTACAAACAAATTCTAGAGTAACCTCTGGTCCACCTTTATGGCGATATCTCGAAAAGGCGTCCTCCTATAGAACTTAGGCCCACTCCCTTTTAAAATACTTATTAACACCTTTCGTTTGATACCCATATTGTACAAAAGCATTCTATAGTCAACCCTGGTCCACCTTTATAACGATATTCCGAAAATGCGTCCACTTATAGAACTAAGGCCCACTCCCTTTAAAATACTCATTAACACTTTCATTTGATACCCATGTCGTACAAACAAATTCTAGAGTAACCTCTGGTCCACCTTTATGGCGATATCTCGAAAAGGCGTCCACCCATAGAACTAAGGCCCACTCCCTTTTAAAATACTCATTAACACTTTCATTTGATACCCATGTCGTACAAACAAATTCTAGAGTAACCTCTGGTCCACCTTTATGGCGATATCTCGAAAAGGCATCCACCCATAGAACTAAGGCCCCCTTTTAAAATACTCATTAACACCTTTCATTTGATACCCATATCGTACAAACAAATTCTAGAGTCACCCCTGGTTCACCTTTATGGCGATATCTCGAAAAGGCGTCCTTCTATAGAACTTAGGCCCACTCCCTTTTAAAATACTCATTAACACTTTCATTTGATACCCATGTCGTACAAACAAATTCTAGAGTAACCTCTGGTCCACCTTTATAACGATATTCCGAAAATGCGTCCACTTATAGAACTAAGGCCCACTCCCTTTTAAAATACTCATTAACACTTTCATTTGATACCCATGTCGTACAAACAAATTCTAGAGTAACCTCTGGTCCACCTTTATGGCGATATCTCGAAAAGGCGTCCTCCTATAGAACTTAGGCCCACTCCCTTTTAAAATACTTATTAACACCTTTCGTTTGATACCCATATTGTACAAAAGCATTCTATAGTCCACCCTGGCCCACCTTTATAACGATATTCCGAAAATGCGTCCACTTATAGAACTAAGGCCCACTCCCTTTTAAAATACTCATTAACACTTTCATTTGATACCCATGTCGTACAAACAAATTCTAGAGTAACCTCTGGTCCACCTTTATGGCGATATCTCGAAAAGGCGTCCACCCATAGAACTAATGCCCACTCCCTTTTAAAATACTCATTAACTCTTTCATTTGATACCCATGTCGTACAAACAAATTCTAGAGTAACTCCTGGTCCACCTTTATGGCGATATCTCGAAAAGGCGTCCACCCATAGAACTAGGGCCCACTCCCTTTTAAAATACTCATTAGCACCTTTCATTTGATACCCATATCGTACAAACAAATTCTAGGGTCACCCCTGGTCCACCTTTATGGCGATATCTCGAAAAGGCGTCCTCCTATAGAAATAAGGCCCACTCCCTTTTAAAATACTCATTGACACCTTTCATTTGATACTCATATCGTACAAACAAATTCTAGAGGAACTCCTGGTCCACCTTTATGGCGATATCTCGAAAAGGCGTCCTCCTATAGAACTTAGGCCCACTCCCTTTTAAAATACTCATTAACACTTTCATTTGATACCCATGTCGTACAAACAAATTCTAGAGTCAGCCCTGGTCCACCGTTATGGCGATATCCCTAAATGGCGTCCATCTATAGAACTATGGCTCACTCCCTCTTAAAATACTCTTTAATACCTTCCATTTAATACACATGTCATACAAACACATTCCAGGGTTACCCTAGGTTCATTTTACTACGAGATGATTTTCCCTTATTTTGTCTCCATAGCTCTCAACTGAGTATGTAATGTTCGGCTACACCCGAACTTAGCCTTTCTTACTTGTTTTCCTGCGGGGGTAGTGATTCTGAGTCACAGTGTTTTGCTGGGTTAACCTTGAAGTACAAGTTTGATAGTTCGCGAAAAGTTCATAATTTAACACGTTTTGTTTTCATTACGTGCACATTTTCCAGTAACAGCATTGCTTTCTGTTCTTGCGTTTTTTGTTTACATAGATTTTTTAAAAAGTTTTTCTCCCACCTTTTTGATTCTGCTGAAGTTTAAAGTTTGCTTTACTTAACGCTTTTTACATGTAATATCTCTTATAGTTTCTTTTGTAGTTATTGCCGGCCTTAGTGTTGTTGCTTATTAAAATCTTTTATTCGAGCTCTACGCCACACAAATATATACATATATCAAAATTTCATAAACCGATTTTGATTGTGCATATGCAATATTTATTGTTGTCGATATTTCGACCTCAGTTTGGAGTCATCTTCAGGACTGGAAATTAAGATGAATATTACACTAAAAACATTAAATACACATAAAAGTTAACAACATAACCATATGATTGCTGCTTATCGACTAATTTTAAACATGAAGTAAAACAATATAATAAGCACCTAAGACAAGACGTAAACAATTAAAGAACGGTAATGGTAAACAAAATTTAACAATAACAATCATATATGAACTAATACCTACCTCAAAACAAAATTATACTGAGATGTATTGAAAATGTGCGAAATTGGACTCTAACCACAATTCGGTATGAAATATTTCTTGACCTGTTGATTGTTCTTATGAGATAAGGAACAAATTTATTAATGCAATTTAGCATTTTTAAAATTTCAAATCTTAGATAGTAGAAAAAGTCGTGAAATTATGTTAGGGAATTATTCGCAACTTATTGACGTGTCCAGGTAAACGACTGGAAAACTATTGTTTCAAAACTAACAAGAGCTTGTCCATGGGTTGCGGTTAAATCACAACAGAGGTAACTTTACCAGAAACAAACTACACAACCTAAATTTGCGAATAAAATATTGTTTAGTATTTTGTACGAAACCTCAGGGTATAGGCTTTCCCCATTATTTAAATTCCTTCTTCGCGATTGTTTTAACAGTAGCAGTATTTTACGAGATTCGTATAGGATCTTTTCAGAATGTTTTCTGAGCCCTTGATTGATCAGTTAGAAAACTTTTTTGTATTGTTATCTTTGATTTAAACCGATAGCTCGTCGATAGAAAACTTGATAAAACGCCGGTAAAAAATCGAAAACATTTCGATAAAAGATCGATAACTTTCCAATAATAAAGCGATATTTTTTTCAATAACAAATCAATTAATTTTCGACAGCCAACGTTGCGTTTTTCGATAAAAAGTGGAAAACTCCTCGATAATAAAACCGATACGTTTTCAACAACAAATCAATAACATATCGTTATTTTTTCGATAAAAAATGTATATGTTTTTCTAAAAAACAAACACGATAATTCTTTGATAGGTTAGGTAAGGTTAAACTGGCCGGTCTGTGAGGACTGAACCGATCCAAAGTGTCACCTATAAAAAACCAGGACCGTTCTCCCTACAAATACTACAAACTTTCTGGGACCTATGATACCAGCTGCTTCTAGATCTGTCAGCTGTGTCACTTCTCATAACTAAAGTCTTAGTCTAGCGTTAGCAGAAAAGAAGACAGTACGCGCTTCATCGTTTCCTCCTGCAACCCATACTTCCTACAAGTCCTATGACTGACGCTACACAATATTCAGTTAGACTGCTTTGAGCATGCGTACTACTTCCTCCTGAACAACTTTATCGTGATTTAGTTGCGTGTATGATCCGTTTATTTCCCGCACTTCCATTAGTTTAGAATGACGTCCGACATTTCCGAGGCCAACCAATATTCGGTATTGCAAACTGATTTTTATTTAGATTATTTTGGGAGTAGTACTTCACAATTATACTTCACAACGAATAGCGTGTTTAAATCAAAACTGATTAGTTATTACTCAGCTGCTTTATACTCTCTGTTGGGTCGTCTGCATATTTCTCCAAAAGTCTAGACGGTTTACCTTATAGAACTCGTGTATCTCCTGCTTGGCCATTAGTTATATGCGTGTGTATGTGTAAGTAAGAACTTCGGCTGATTATCACATGTGTGTGTGTGTGTGTGATAAGATATCTCACTTCTCGTCGCCTTATATGTATGTATGTGTGTAAATGATGATTGAAGTGTTCATGTACACAGGTGTAGCTTGCTTTAATCTATTTGTTGTTGTGCCTTTATTTACGAACAGCTTAGTGATGCTAAAATTCGCCACAATATGATATAATGACGCTGTGCTATGATGGCAGTACGGTATGCGCTCAAGTAACCTCGAGGCATTAAAGGTCGCTATATTCGTCAGCGATATGTTCTTCGAACCAGGTCGATAGTTAGGATGTTCAGAATAGCATTCAGTACAGCCATTGGGATATTAACCCAAGGTTTTTCCTACAAGTTTCTTAAAGATATTACGTATTGGCAAAATATGAACGACAAAAGTAAAGCTCTTGCCCTATATCTTCCTTCCTTTTCCGGCATAACAGTTGGTGGAATGCAAGGAGATCGACTCTGACATCGTCATACCTTGGCAATGATAAAATCTCCAAACTTGGAGATAGCGACATGTCCCCAGAAACTGGGTTGAATGGTAACGAGGACGAAACAATCTTGCGGTCTCTTTGCCCTTTATCAACTCGTGCTGTGCAATCAATATCGGCCGCAGGAACGATACCTTAGAAAACCAAGGAATAATTTCCCATCAGATGATATCGCACTTGAACTCATGTACAAAACCACGTATCACCTGTTGACTCAGTTAGTACCGTAGGAAATTGTCAAAGCTAGCCATATTGGAACAAGTGCATCGGTCCACTTACACAAACTCCTCAGGTTAGCAGCCGACTACATAAAAGACACACACAATATTTTCATTACTGAAAAAATAATAGAATGGGACAGCTTTGAAGAATATACTGAGTGTTCATTTGCTGTTCTATATGCTCCTATGGATGCCCGAGTGAGAGAATGTTGCACTCATTACGATTACGATCATCTGGGTTCACGAAATAGCCGAAAAGGTGAAGTCCTCAAAATCATAAGGACCAGATAGCACCACCATACCGATGTTGCAACACCTTAGCGATAAGAGCGAGCGAGAGATATCTAGCGTATCCTCTTCTGTCGTCCCAGATAAATGGAAATATGGGAAGATCATACCACTACTGACGCTTGAAAAAGCAGTTTACTAGGAATGGTTATACCGACCAGTGGGAAATTACTTGAGACAAAACTTCTCCCTTGCTTAAATTGCTTAAATTTTACACTGACTAATCATCAGCCAATTTCTCAAAAGCTTTGAAAAAAGACGCGAATTTTGCATACACGCGCTACTTTTTAAACCGCAACTGTAGAAATTTACGTGTAAATATTTTGCCTACACCTTAGTAATTTTGTGTTAATATAACTCTCATTGATGTGCTCATAAACCCGAAATAGCTCATTCGTTTCACAGTTGTTGTATGTTTATGACATTGATTTAAATTAGTAGTAATGTCACAAAAACCCATAAGTTGCAATCTGGATTGTGGTTAAGTCAATTATAATGTCGTGCAGCCTCACTGACAAAAAAAAAAAAAAACACACAACAAATGTAAAAAACTACTTGGATTTAAAAAACTTAAATATTTAGATGGCAATTTGTATTTAAATTAGCAGAATAAATTTAATTCCAAATTTTGTGATGCAGTCTCAATAGCTCCGCTGCACTCTATACCAGCTGAGGCGCCCTCGTTGGTGCACTACGGGCAACGTGAACGACCCACCCAGATGAATGATGTGCCAACAGACCCTTTGGGTTATTTTAGCTGCCACTATAGACAACAAGAAAGCAGTCACTTCGTTCTGAGCAAATTTTGTAGCATAGGAGAACCGAGAGGGAGGCATCTGTGTTGAAACCATTTTGCTCCAAGTTCTGTAGGGCGTATTGTGACCTGACTGATGACGCTTTTATAAGGACTATGGTAAATGCTTTTATTTAGAAGCATTTGACTGAAACATCAGCACAGAAAAAATACCTCTCACAATCTTGTTTATATCTCCGTGCATACAAAACTGATATAATCGCCTTACAGGAGTGAAATCAATTTGACCATGTGAAATTTACAACAGCCGTTCTGAAATGAAAAAAAAAGATTAAATAAAAAAATGTTAAGCACTTCCTTTATATAAATGGACAAAACTCAGCGAAAAATGCCTCCTTAAATAAAGACATATTCTTGCTAAACTTTGATTTTTAAATTTTGACATAGAAATTGCAAAAATATTTATGAGAAGTAAAAATATAAAAGTGGAGCGCACATTACTTGTATTGCAAAGTTGGTAGGAAAGGAGATATCATTAGTCAATCAATTGCGCTCCACCTATATATTTTTACTTCTCATAAATAGTTTTGCAATTTCTATGTCAAAATTTAAAAATCAAAGTTTAGCAAGAATATGTCTTTATATAAGGATACTTTTCCGCTGATTTTTGTCCATTTATATAAAGGAAGTGCTTAAAATTTTATTTTATTTTTATTTTCTCCTTTTCTTACATTTTATCGGTGTCTTAACCTATCCGTTAATTTTTACGCTTGTAGCTCAATGATAACTAACATAAAAGTCAATCCCAAAATTTCCTACGTTCCGTTTGATTTTCCTAAATATCTCAGTCCGTGCGCCCCCTAGCGAAACTTTTTGTATTCTGTCATCGGCTGTCATCGACCTCTGAATTAAGCTCTAAACTTTTAGCCTCTAACTCATCGAGAAGTTACTTAAAAACCGGTTTCAAATTTCCAAATTATTATCTAATTTTTTCGATCCGTGCTCCACTTAACGGAATTTTTTTCTCCTTTCGTTCCTTTCTTACGGTGTCTTAACCTGTCTCTGAGGTTTCATGTTTGTAGCCCAATGAGAAGTTACTTTAAAATCGATCTCAAAACACCAAATTTCCAAATTCTTATCTAAATATTTCGATCCGTGCGCCACCTAACGGAATTTTTTCTCCTTTTCTTAAATTTTCTCAGCGTCTTAGCGTATCTGTGAAGTTTTACAATTGTAGCTCAATGAGAACTTATATAAAAATCAATCCCAAAATTCCCTCCGTTTCGTACGATTTTTCTAAATATCTCATGCCGTGCGCCCCTTGTCTTTTTGTATCGTGGCATCGACTGTCATCGACCTCTGAATTAAGTTTGATTTTCAAGTCTCTTTCTTTTCTAATTATTTCGATCCATGCGCCACCTAACGGATTTTTTTCCCTTTTGTTGCATTGTGTCGGTGTTCTAACCTATGTGTAAAGTTTCACGTTTGTAGCTCAATGAGAAGTTACTTCAAAATCGATAGCAAGATTTGTATTAAAAGCGGACAAACGTTCAACCGACCTAATATAAAGGAAGTAAAAAGCAAAGTAGTCACAATGTTGGATTTCCGATGCGCCTTTAAGTTCTGTCGTTTGCTTACTTCTGCGCAATAAAGGGTAAACCCGCTTTCAGAGGATTGCTTGGTTTAGTTTAAAACTACCATCTAGGTTTAAATGCTGAACAATCAGTACCCAGAAAATGGGGCATACCAACAGGCATCTGATTGGAGGGGTCCCGCCTCCCAGGGGCTTGAGGAATCACTCAGAAATTTGTTTCCGCTTAGCATAAATAGGACCCTCAGTCATATCCATGCTGAGTCGCCACAGTTTTATGTCGATAATTTCCCGGTGAACCCCATTCTAAAGGCCAATTCCTCAAAACTCGCAAATGAGGAAAATGATCTCTCCAGAGAGACGCTCGTTACTCTGGCATAACTTTGTTATGAATACTGTAATAGGTCAAACTTTTACTTATCCAGAATCAAACCCGACATACCCAATTTATGTTCCACTTGTAACGTGGTACCACATAGCACCCAACATCCTAATTGCAAAGTGGAGTTTGGCCCAACTCTGCTTAAACTGAAAGTCTCGTTGGACTACCGTTAGAGGATATTCATGACAACTTGGATAGTTACCCCATATTACAGAATTGTACGATTGTTTTATTTTTCATTTTTCCATCTTTAAAATTATTTAACTTTTTATCTACAAAATTCCTTATTCTTGAAATATTTACAAGCACATGTGAATGTAGTCGTCCTAACTCAACAACACAAATGTGTTACGAATAATTGGAATTCATTACCAGTATAAAAATATGTCAAATTAATGTCAAACTCTCTAAAAGTAACAGATTGCAGCCAATCAAACATGTAGATGTTCTTATGTGTATCTAAACCAGGCACAAAATGGCATAGGAGATTGGAAGCAATAAAGAATGCGAAGGCTGATAAAAAAAACTTATCTTTTTCATCATCAGCATAAACTGCTGCTTCGCTATAACTGATATTAGCTATTCATCCCAATCACGCAATCTATCGTAGACTGTTTTTTTGGGAAAGTTACGAAATCGGGACTTCAAGTGGGAGGTGTCCGACAAGGTGTCATTAGCCATGGTTCTAGGGCATATCCTGCATCTCCTGTGAAGAAGTAAGACAAATTTTAATTTAATAATTTTGGAGTTTTTAGAAATTGTATGATACTATTATTATTATACGGACGATATGTGCAAATATTACCCAAAATACATGTCTTTCGTTCACATTCCATATGTGGGAGTCATGATTACTTCCAGGATAATGTGCAATTTACGTATCGGATTTTCATTTTATTATCGCATATCTGCAAATAAATCAATATCTACATTTTAAGTGTACATAAATTTTCCATATATCCTACAATAAGTGCGTTGATACTGAAGTATCCTTTCCGGTTATAATGTAAAAATTTGTCGTCAGCTGGAGCACCGATTTTAATGTGTGTCCCATCTAAACCCAAAATCACACCCGCAAATCCATATTTCTGACAAAAGTCCATTTTGGCTTGCTTTTTTTCTTCGCTATTTAAGTCCAGATTCACCCACTCAGGACAAAGATGTGTTTGAGGGATACCAATATGCCTTTTAAGACATAACTAAATGTGGATTGCGCCATTGGAATATCGAAGTCCTTACCTACCCCATGCTGGTAGCCTCCCTCGGCAAAAAAAATGTAAAACTGAAGACAAGCGATGTAGAAGAGATATAGATGACGACCTTGATGAACTGGAATTTCTCTCCAGAATACCTAGGACATGGGTAAAGGCCGCCTTATTTAGCCGATAATTTTTTATAAACCTGCATTTAGAAAAGTTTTGAGGAATGGATTACTTATACATATATGCATGTATGTATATATGGGGTATTGCATCCCATTTCGACCAATTTTGAACCCGACCCCTTTAGAATTGGCTGAAAGTTTTTCTTCTTTTTCTAGCTTACGAAAGACGTTTTTCAGAAGTTTTTCAAATTTTTTCATCCAACTCAAAAAAAGTTATGAATTTAAAAAAAAACACCGTTTTTGTTTCCAAAATGCTATAACTTTTTCAAAAAGGGATCTTTTTTTTTAATTTGTTTTTAAATGTACTTTTCGGAAAAAATTCAAAAAAATTTTTAAAGTTTTTTTGTAATTTTTCAGTTTTTCGAGATTTTTCAAATTTCGCCCTTTTTTATTTTTTTTTTCTCATAAAAAACTGCAATCAATTCTGCAATCATCCCCACTAATCCCGGAGTGGGCCGAGAATTTTTTTTTTTATTTAATTGAAAAAAAAACTTTAAAATTTTTTTTGTATTTTTTCCGAAAAGTACATTTAAAAACATATTTAAAAAAAATGATCCCAAACGGTAAATTTTTGAAAAAGTTATAGCATTTTGAAAAAAAAAAACACCGTTTTTTTTCAAAATATTGAAAACTTATTTTGAGTTGGAAAGCGGTGTTTTTTTCAAAATGCTATAACTTTTTCAAAAATTTACCGTTTGGGATCATTTTTTTTTTAAATATGGTTTTAAATGTACTTTTCGGAAAAAAAACAAAAAAAATTTTAAAGTTTTTTTTTTTCAATTAAATAAAAGAAAAAAATTCTCGGCCCACTCCGGGATTCCTGGGGATGATTGCAGAATTGATTGAAGTTTTTTATGAGAAAAAAAAGGGCGAAATTCGAAAAATCTCGAAAAGCTGAAAAATTACAAAAAAAAACAATTTTTAACATTTTTTTTGGAATTTTTTCCTAAAAGTACATTTAAAAACAAATTTTTAAAAAAAAAAAAAGATCCCAAACGGTCAATTTTTCAAAAAGTTATAGCATTTTGACAACAAAAACGGTGCTTTTTTAAAATTCATAACTTTTTTTTGAGTTGGATGAAAAAATTTGAAAAACTTCTGAAAAACGTCTTTCGTAAGCTAGAAAAAGAAGAAAAACTTTCAGCCAATTCTAAAGGGGTTGGGTTCAAAATTGGTCGAAATGGGATGCAATACCCCATATATACATACATTGTTTCGTTCACATTAAGATGATTGCTGACATCCCTCAAGCATTTCCTTTGTAATTTTAGATCCCTCCGGCTCCTTTCTCTTTCTTCCTCAGCTAAAATAACTGCAAATTCCACAGATTCCATGTTCTGATTGTTTAACAAATATTTAATCTATTGGTGTTTTTTATAATTTTTGTATTTTTCCGACCCAGCTGATTTCGAAATGTCAAAATTCATCTTCTCTACGACAGTTGTATAAGCCTTTGCGTTTAAGGGGCCGTAATGCGGTCAGGCAGCGGTATCTCCTTTAAATTGATTTGGACATTTAAGGTATATGCTCTCACATCATAGTCCTTAAAACATTATGAATAAATTTAATCAAGTTTAACCACTTTATATATCTTTGGTAATAACTTATCGCATTTTTTAAATTTTCGATATCGTTCCGAGAGCAGAGCAGTGTTCGCTCCATAATCTAAGTACTCTCTGGGCATCGGTTACAAGGTCTTACATCAATTTGCCCCGGACTTAAAACCTTTCGTCTGTCGCCGAATTTTTTTGTAAAATTTGCAGACGTTATCCCTGGTCGCTAGCAGCTCAAGCTCGTCGCACGAACGCCTTTCTGCCTTTACTTTTTAAAGTGTCTCGCTTCCCTTTTTAACTCGTAGTACCGTTAACACACTCTTCTTTTTGCGCTCGCTTTTAAAGTAACCCTTTCGGCAGCGTCGTTTCTTTCGGTTGCAACGCGACATTCTTCATCGTACCAGTTGTTGTTTTCCTCACCGGTTGTACAAATTGCTTTAGATATATGCTCCCACTGCTCCTGCATTCAGTCGGATTGACTCCTGCCCTCACAGAGAGTCAAGTTGCGAAATCATTGGTAGTCTGCTGCGATTGCAGCTTTTCGTCGTCTGATTTTCCTTGTGTTTTTGTTTCTCGGATTTAGCCGCGCAAAGGCGGACGCGTATTTTGGCTGCGAGGTTATGTTTCGAATCGAGGTTAAGTCCTCGTGCGCACATCTAAAACATTGGAGGCATGCCGTCCGCCTATCATCGATCTGATTGCGTGTATTTCAATGGGGGACAGCCGTGTAATTTGATGTAAATTTTTATGCATGAACCTTGTGCTGCATGGCCATGTTTCGAGCACCAGCTAAGTCGGACAGCAACAGTTCATTACGAGGGGTTTCATTGTGAAGGCTGGTGTTTTCGACTGTGGGGCCAACAACGCCTCTTTTGCCCATCCTTACGACTTTTATATCATGACGGGCAGCTCTCGTGTGTGCGTTCTAAGCGTTCATAGAATGTTTCATTCTTTTCTTTCTCCTTTGTCGGTGCATGTGCGCAGATTAATGATTTATTAAAAAAAACTGTTTTTATTGGGATAGCGGCAATACATTCGTCCACAGGCATTAACTTCAGTACTGGCTGATAAAGTGTCTCTCCCAGCACGAAACCGATGCCGGAACTGCGCTTTTTTGCTTGGCTACTCAAGTAAATGTCACATTGGTTGATAGTTTTCTTGCCATTCTTTGTCCATTGCACTTCTTGGATTTCGGATTTTGCTTTGACAAGCACATCAAGCAGCCGGGCATCTGCACCAATCCCATTAAGGGAACGGATATTCCAAGTGCATGCTCTCAAATCATATTCCTTTAAACGTTTGCATGCGTCGGTATCAGTAAAGGATTGTCTTCTTATCCGACGCCTTGTATCTTGTTTCCTTGCAGTGTGGTTTGACGTGGCGGGTTCCAAACCCAGCGCACAACCCGCCCATGTGTATGAAAGTATTGCTCGATCTAATACTGAAGAGTGCTTGCAGCCGCACCTTGTGGTGAACAAACACTGCCGATGAAAATCCGGCCGCCAGCCCTTAAACATTGTATGCCAGAGTGACCTAGGCAAATTGTCACTTTCTCACAGTAGTTCACCGCCAAACCAATGAAGTAGTGAGCTGCTCGAACAGCATGGATTATGTTTTACGTGGTTTAACAAACAACGGCGGCCGCCATATCCTAGTTTTTTATTAAATCCTAGCCAAATCAAATCTGGTTAAAATTTAGTATATACGGTCTTCCTGAAAATCAGTTCGCAGAACTAGGTTTCAAACAAACTAAAGGAGTCTGCACCTATAGTCATAAAAAAAAATCTAGTGGCGCTGGGCTATATATTAAACGACGTGGACCGGATTGAATTAGCTTGCTGTAACTACTGAGCTATCACATTTCCGGAATAAAACATATTGTGGTAAATATTAGCAGTTTTATACATCACTATACTATAACACACTTATGTACATGAATACATCGAATCAACCAGCCACACATACATATAATTAGCAGCTTGAAGCAAAGAGATTATTTCATATACACATCACGTTATCGTCAGCTAAGCGCAGAAGTTGTTTCTCCCACACGCATATCTATGTATATACATATATATATATGTGTGGGTGTGTTCGCTATGGAAACGTATTTCCCACACTTCAATCAACACCAAATTTTGGCTATAGGTTCCTTCGATCAAAACGAATATTTTAGGCTAAAAATTATTTCTATATATATAAAAGGGGCGTGGCACCTCCCATACAAATGGCCTCTTTGTTACTGCATAACTCTGAACGTATACATGCCAGAACATAGAAATTCAGTAAGGAGTTATATGAAGTCAATCCCTAACACCACCAAGAAAATATGGAATTAGGAAAAATGGGGCGTGGCACCTCCCATACAAATGGAATGTATCATACTGCATATCTCTGGATGTAGTAATGATAAGACGATAAGTCCTAACACCTCCAGTAAACTGTGGAATTGGGAAAAAATGGGCGTGGCACCTTCCCTACAAATGGGATTCTTCAGAAATATGGCTGCGTACAAACTTAAATTTTTTTAATGCCTAAAGTTTGACTGCATTGTTGAGCTTGGCT
Source organism: Eurosta solidaginis (assembly GCF_040869045.1). Lineage (NCBI taxonomy): Eukaryota > Metazoa > Arthropoda > Insecta > Diptera > Tephritidae > Eurosta > Eurosta solidaginis. The sequence goes on along the minus strand of NC_090319.1, from coordinate 320,263,860 downwards.
GTTATTCCTTTTGGACGTTTACTAATCTGCCGCCGTTAAAAAAATTTGTTAGCTTCAGGCTATCTACATCTATAAAAATAAATAAATGTAAGGCGCGATAACCTCCGAAGATATCTAAGGCCGAGCTTCTCCTCCAATTTGCGTCGTGCTCCTCTTGATTTTCCCTACAAATTGGCCGGACGGGACCTACATGTTTTATGCCGACTCCGAACGCCATCTGTAAGGCAGATGAGTTTTCTCTGAGAGCTTTTAATGGCAGAAATACACTCGAAGCGCTTGCCAAACACTGCCGAGGGGCGACCCCGCTTTCAAAAATTTTCTTCTAATTGAAAAACCTTATTTTTAAAATTTTTATATTGCTTTGCCCGAGGTGCGAACCCTGGGCATACGGTGTGGTAGGCGGAGCACGCTACCATCACACCACGGTGGCCGCCAATCTACATCTATATCTTATATATAACAAGTAAGGAAGGTTAAGTTTGGGTGTAACCGAACAATACATACTCAGTTGAGAGCTATGGTGGCAAATTAAGGGAAAATAACCATGTAGGAAAATGAACCGAGGGTAACCCTGGAATGTGTTTGTATGACATGTGTATCAAATGAAAGGTATTAAAGAGTATTTTAAGAGGGAGTGGGCCATAGTTCTATAGGTGGACGCCATTTAGGGATATCGCCTAAAAGATGGATCAGAGTTGACACTAGAATTTGTTTGTACGATATGGGTATCAAATGAAAGGGGTTAATGAACATTTTAAAAGGGAGTGGGCATTAGTTCTATAGGTGGATGCCTTTTCGAGATATCGCCATAAAGGTGGACCAGGGGTAACTCTAGAATGCGTTTGTACAATATGAGTATCAAACGAAAGGTGTTAATGTGTATTTCAAAAGGGCGTGGGGTTTAGTTCTACAGGTGGACGCCTTTTCGAGATAGCGCCATAAAGGTGGACCAGGGGTGACTCTAGAATATGTTTGTACGATATGGGTATCAAATTAAAGGTATTAATGAGGTTTCTAAAAGGGAGTGGTGGCAGTTGTATATGTGAAAGCGTTTTCCAGATATCGACCAAAATGTGGACCAGGGTGACCCAGAACATCATCTATTGGATACCGCTAATTTATTTATATATATAATACCACGAACAGTATTCCTGCCAAGATTTCAATGGTTTTTTATTTCGCCCTACAGAACTTTTTCATTTCATGCTACTTAATATGGTAGGTGTCACACCCATTTTACAAAGTTTTTTCTAAAGTTATATTTTGCGTCAATAAACCAATCCCATTACCATGTTTCATCCCTTTTTTCGTATTTGGTATAGAATTATGGCATTTTTTCGTTTTTCGTAATTTTCGATATCGAAGAAGTGGGCGTGGTCTTAGTCCGATTTCGGCCATTTTTTATACCAATACAAAGTGAGTTCAGATAAGTACGTGAACCGAGTTTAGTAAAGATATATCGATCTTTGCTCAAGTTATTGTGTTAACGGCCGAGCGGAAGGACAGACGGTCGACTGTGTATAAAAACTGGGCGCGGATTCAACCGATTTCACCCTTTTTCACAGAAATAAGTTATCGTCCCAGAATCTAAGCCCCTATCAAATTTCACAAGGAATGGTAAATTTTTGTTCGATTTATGGCATTAAAAGTATCCTAGACAAATTAAATGAAAAAGTGCGGAGCCACGCCCATTTTGAAATTTTCTTTTATTTTTGCATTTTGTTTCACCATATCATTACTGGAGTTGAATGTTGACATAATTTACTTATATACTGTAAAGATATTAAATTTTTTGTTTAAATTTGATTTTAAAAAAAATTTTTTTTAAAAGTGGCCGTGGTCGTACTCCGATTTTGCAAATTTTTATTAAGCATACATATAATAATAGGAGTAACGTTCCTACCAAATTGTATCATGATATCTTCAACGACTGCCAAATTACAGCTTGTAAAACTTTTAAATTACCTTCCTTTAAAAGTGGGCGGTGTCACGCCCATTGTCCAAAATTTTACCAATTTTCTATTCTGCGTCATAAGTTCAACTCACCTACCAAGTTTCATCGCTTTATTCGTCTTTGATAATGAATTATCGCACTTTTTCGGTTTTTCGAAATTTTCGATATCGAAAAAGTGGGCGTGATTATAGTCCGATATTGTTCATTTTAAATAGCGATCTGAGATGAGTACTCAGGAACCTACATACCAAATTTCATCAAGATACCTCAAAATTTACTCAAGTTGTCGTGTTAACGGACAGACGGACGGACGGACGGACGGACGGACATGGCTCAATCAAATTTTTTTTCGATCCTGATGATTTTGATATATGGAAGTCTATATCTATCTCGATTCCTTTATACCTCTACAACCAACCGTTATCCAATCAAAGTTAATATACTCTGTGAGCTCTGCTCAACTGAGTATAAAAAGAAAAAAGCTAAAATATGTGTTAGTTTGTAGCCGCTGTTTGAAGAAAGGCGCCGGTCGATTTTGTTCAAACTTTCACATAAATTGCATATGCCTTACGCGGTGGTTTGCACATAGGTTTGGTTGCGAAAGCTGTTGATGTGTGCTTTAGTACAGAGTAAGTTTTATGCCACTGGGTGACTAGGGTCTCGGGATATATGCCAAAACATGGACCAGGATACACCTAGAATGTGTGTGTATTATGCATATCTAATGGAAGCTGTTGCTTAGGGCTTTAAAGTAATTTTCATTGTGATATTAGATTTAGTCACATCAACCTGGAAAAACTGATAAATATGCATGCGAAGCCGAAATAAAGACATTAATTAATAATACCCACATACCTATTTACATACCTCCTATTCGGTTTGCCTGAAATTTGGTATATATACATTTGCCTATATTAGTATTTACGATGCTTTTTTCCGGGAAGTAGACCAGAGGCGGACTGGGACTGGGATTAGGACTAGGACTCGGAGTGGGACTGGGACTGAGACTCGGAATGGGACTGTAACAAAATACATACCACCCTCTGGGACTGGCTATAAGGGATGAAGAAGAATGATAAGAACTTGAGACAAGAGAGAAGGAGAAGGAGACTGAGAAAGAGATAGAATGAGACGAAGATGGAGATAGATGAAGCGAAAAAGATGGAGAGAGGAGTGAATAAAAATATTAGGAAAAAGTGTAGAGGAGAGAGGGTAGAGCTAGACGGAAAAAGCGTATTAAAATGTATGCAGATAGACCAAATTTAGGGCACAACAACGTCTGCCGGGTCTGCTAGTAACTAAATAACCAAGTATGAGATACAACTGTTGCCGGAGGCATGTTCGTGAAAAGTCTAGACCTTAGGAGAAATAGCTGAATGAGGCTAACCTAGAGCGGCGCAAGCGATAATCAATCAGTCTGATTTAAACACGCTAATAGTGAAATATTATTGTGAAGTACTACTCCCAAAGTAGTCTAAATAAAGACAATTTTTCAATACGGAATATTGGTGTTATTTATTCGACAGTTCGAAGATTCGAATGTTAGCAGAAAGGGTATAATTATCAGAAACTCCCAAAAATTCTTTACAATATCATATTTACTTAATATTTAAAAATATTTAAAAATATTCAATAACTTTCAGCATTTTTCACAAATGAAATTTTTCAGCAATATATTTAAACGTCTGGGTTTTATTAGCAAACCAGAAATGTTTACAAATTTCTATTTTTAGATTTTATAAAATTTTTTTTTTTTAAACAGTTTTTACAGGTGCTTTGTTCAGCTAAGCTTAAAATTAACCCCCCATAAAATAAGAAAACAGAACAGTAAGTTAGGGAAAAAATTGTTTAAACCGATGAATGGTTTGACAATTAGAGTTAAACTTCTAGCCGTATTCATAAGCTTCGTAAATTTCATTTAAATTGAGATCACTTGCTCTTATTTACATATAGTAGGGTTTAACAATTTTTTGTTAGCACGGTTGATTGTAGTGGCATATAATATTTTTTAATAAATCACTTTCTAAATTTATGTAGCAACGCAATTTTAATCTATTTTGACTTTGGTTGTTATGGCTTGTAGCCACTGGTATATTCATGCTTAGCATTGTACACATCTCGTACCAACAAAAGCTTTGCAAACAGCATCTAAATATATAAAAAGAAATTCAATATTTTCCAACACTTCCCACTCCCATACATCTGTATGTATGCATAGTGATAAACCGATACGAGTACTGAGTGATTAGTATCGATACTTTTCAGAAATATACTCGATTATTTTGTACTCGATGATTTTTTCCAAGTACTGGGTAAAGTATCGATACTTTACCGCGATACTTTTCTCCAATACTTTACCAAGTGCCGATAGTCTACATATTTAAGGTCACCAAAGTTCAGTCCATTAACAACATAACATGAGCAAAAACTAAGATCGTCGGCGATGTGGTAAAAACTCCATATTTTACTTAAACCAATTTTTTTTTTAAATGGTGGAATGAGAGACGATTTCTGCCCATGGTTGCAATAGAAAGCATGTGTTTATTGTGTAGAATCACTAACTCCAACAAAATTATGAAAAGTTGCTAACACCATAAAATTTCAATACATTTTAAATTGTCACGCTGTAAAACTTTTCGTTCTACTGTAAAATTTTTGTGGATGGAGATAGCAGTTTTACAGCATCGTTGACGATAATATCCCGGCCCACTTTTAAAAATGGAAAAAAGGAACAATGCTCTAACAGATATTAAAGTGGTAAAATTTGACGAGTGGATTAACCTTACATTGCCCAAAAAATGTATTGCAATTTTGTGAAATGGTTGTGGCACCGCCCACATTAAGTAGAAGAAAATTTAAAAGTTCTGCAAGCTATAAATCAAAAGCCAAAAAGCAATTTGATGGAAATTTGGTGCGTGGTATTATATATTGATCTGAGCAAAATGGGATAAAGGCCCCAAAAACTTAAAAAAAGGTGCTTACAGTTTTAATCTCAACAAAATTTTCAATATACGTAATAACACTACCAGTACAGATATGAGAGTGCAAAGTACGAAAGTTCAAAAAACTGTAAATCGTTCCGAACCCCTTGTATTACGTTAATCTATCCACAAAAGATTTAGTGGCATACAAAAATACTTGACTCGATTTACCTCAGAGGATATCTTGACCGAACTTATCTTGCAATTAGTGTCGTGCTATTTTTAATTTTCCTTACAAAAAGGGGATTAAAACGATTTCATATTTTATGCCTACTCCGAACGGCATCTGCAAGTCAGATGAACTTTTCTTTAAACGTTTCCTTAAAATATATGTAAGAGCAGACAACTGGGTATATAATGTTCGGTTTTGTCTAGCCTTAAACTTGCTTACTTGTTTCCTACTAAATTCATAACATACGATCTCGTTTTGAGAAAAAAGTTTCTTCACTCTTGGTAAAAATTCCGAGGTACTCACTTGGATCGAGTATGCACGATACCTTTTACTGAATATGAGTACTACTGAAGTGAGTACCGGTTTAAATACTTTTTCTCAAAGTTCTATCACTATGTATGCGTAAAAAAAAATAGTTGCAAATAAACAAACTTTTGAGTACGAAATTCCCTTAAGGCTTATAAACTTAAATTTAAGGACACCAACGCTTGGGTCACAGCTGTAAAAATTTTACCCAAAGGACCGTTGCCCCGTTAATGTCAACGAAGAAATCATTAAAATTTCCAGAGGTTGTTAGGTGCTACTCATAGTCAGGGCTGTCATGGAATCCAATTGTTGTCGGAATCGGATTTAAAAACGACAAAAAAATTACTTTGGTGTCATGAAATCCAATGTCATCGGTTTAATGTTCGAATTGGAATTAGTGTCGGTTTTAGGTGTCACAGAATCCAATAATATCGATTTTGCTATCGGAAACAAACTAATCAGTTAAATGCCGTTGGATTTCATTTTTTCATAGTTGTTTTTCTCTTGCACTTGAGTATTTTCTAAAAATGTAAGTAAATAAAGGTTCATTTTATAAAAATAAATATAAATTTACATATATTTTCATTCTTAATAGGGGAAGGCATAAAAATTCAATGCAGAACAGTATTTTGACTGAATTTATGGAGAAACATCCAGATATTGCGAAGGGCTTTACGAAGCACATCATCTAAAATCGTTGACACCGTGCTTCTACCTACACTCATGCTAGAATCCTTGCCAACTGATCTTTGATATGATCCTTCAGCTAAAAATCGTAACGTAGCTGCTAGTTGCATCACTTTTAGAACTTGCAACCGAGTTCAAGTGTCCTTCAATGGTGTTCAATACCATTAGGAAAACCTCTCTGTTTATGCGATAGTATGCAATGAAACTGCAAATACACTATAAATATTTAAAAACGCACATTAAAGAATATTTTGCTTACGCTGTCTCTGGCAGCACCAATGGATTGCTGCGATCCCTCAAAATTTTTCTTTTGGCTTTCTCGCAAATTTCTTCTTCCAATAACATAAATGCTACAACTGCTGGTGCCATTTTGCACTCAATAAATTTGTTTATTTCTGTTTAGATGCACAAAATAATTAATTTTATAAAATTTTGCCAAAAAAATTAACATCAAAATTGCCGGTGCACCGATAACATTGCAAAACAGCTGATTCGAATATCGTTTTTATTTACATTCGAAAAGAGCAAAACCAATACGGTTTTATGACACCAATTTAAATCAATATTGGTTTGCAATTCCGACAAAACGCAAAACCGACTTGGATTCCATGACAACCCTGAGTACTTAGTATTAAATTAAACGTTTTAATCATTTTAGGGTTTTACGTTTAATATCAATAGGAAAATATCCAATCCAAAATCTGAAATTTTGATGTAATGACTCCGCGTTTTCCAATTCAATACCTTTTGAGGTGTATACTCGATTAATTAGCTCGTGGCAGGATCAGAGTTTGATGGTATTGACTACTGAAGTAATAAAGTTAGCCTTAACTACATTTCGGGAAAGGCGTGGGTTCAAGCGCGGGGCTGCAAAGTATCGAAGATTATGTGTAGGTCTTACAATCTTAGACTAACAAAGTTACTTCTACCATTTAAAAGAAAGGACTGTAGACTAATGACGGGTATTCTGACTGGACCCTGCCTTCTGCCGTCACACGCCTTTAAATTAGGCTCGGTCAGTGATAGCGTATGTAGGTACTGCGGGTTGGAGGAGGAAATAATCGAGCACGTTCTGTGCCCGTACCCTGCACTTGCCAGGCTAAGACTCCAACTATTAGTGATACAGCTGTCAGATCTAGAAGCAGCAAGTGGCTTAGGTCCTAGGAAGCTTCTAGTATTTGCCAAGAAGACGGAGTTATTTTATAACATAGGCCCTGGTTTTTGATAGCGTTTTGCAGTTTGGTCGTTAAAACAAACTTCTGGGGGCACTACAGACTCAATCAGTCTATGTGAGGTCCTCATGGACCGGCAGTTCAACCTAACCTAACCTAACTACATTTCGAGTAATAGGAAGAATATTGAGTTGCCTTTCTTCAGGAAAAATATATTTATTTAAATTACAAAAGTAATTTTTCTATTCCTGGCTGAAAGCATTTAATTAATTTCAATTAGAATATGATGTTATCCGAATTTGCATTCAAATATTTACTAGTATGCACATTTAAAGTACATTAGATACCTCGATGACTTCTCATCACGCATTTCTATTCAATAAATTTACAAGGGCGTTTAGGAAGGCACTTCACATACATAATGACATATGTATGCAATTTGATAGCTTTACATTCATGCTATGAGCGACACCTTTTCACTTCTAAGTATGTATAACATTTCAAATGCATTTTCCGATCGGATTATTGTGAAATGGCCACTTAAGGAAAAATTTTCTACTTATAATTTCATTTAGCTCTGCAATAAACAACCACTCTACAGCTGCAAGCAGGGCTGCCGTTTTTAATTTTATCGAAATACATACTTTAAATCAGGGACGGAAAATAATTATTATTTTTTTTTACGGAGTCGAAAAAGTCCTGGTCAAAAAATTGTCCTAGGTGAAAATGTTTGAGTTCCCAGGTATCCCTATAGCAATATCATGTCGAATCATTCATCCTTTTTATTTTTGGAACTTTTTCCATAGAAGTCCACATATAAAAGTAAAATCTATATTTTTATTTTTTAAGTCCGGTAGAACTAGTTAAACTCGGACTTTTAAAAATAAAAGTCCCGAAATAAAAGTTAAATCAAGACTTTTATTTTTTAAGGCCGAAATAAAAGTCCCGCTGGATAACAAAGAATCGGCTTATCCGAATTAAAAAAACTGTGGTACTAATCGATTCTCCTGGATTCCTAAAATTTAAAACCTTATGGACTTTTGAAAATTTCTGTTAATAATACTAGAAATTTATCATAAACAAACTAGATCGAAAATCCCGTAGTATAAATGGTGAATTTGCAGTGGATTTTTGCAATAAATTTCGTTCCAATACAACTATTAGAGTGAAAATTGGTAAACCGCATTCTGCTATGATAGGAAAGCTTTCGAAAAAAAGAAATGGTCGTAATCGGTCAGTAGCCACGCCTCTTTCTGTATATAGAAATTTCCGCACAGAACATTCAATATTTGAGTATCTAAAGAAGCCACATTATTTAAATTTGGCACGTAAATTAAGGACATTGCATGTAGTTGATCCACATAATTTTTTTGGACAATGGGCGTGGCACCAACTACTTTCCAAATAAGATTTTTCTGACTTTCAAGTGCGATGACTCGTACATAGTTTGAGCAATATTTTTGCAAATTGTTAAACGAACTTCATATTTGCATTTGTACATGCCAACGGAAAAAGTTTTAAAATCGAATTAAAGTCACACTCACTTGTATATAAAATTAACAAAACTGGCTACTTGAATTCATTGCTAAGTACGTGAATATGTCGGAGTTATTTCGGGACTATTGCTGGATCATTTGGGGATCTTTCCAGTATCATTCCAGGATGACCTTCGGGATCCCGTCAGGGTCATTTCGGGACCTTTTCGGGATAATTTGGGGATCCTTCCGGCATAATTTCTGGATAGTTTTCGGGATCCGTCCGGGATTCCGTGAGGATTATTTCGGGACTTTTTCGAGAGTATTCCGGGATCATTTATGGATGGTTTTCGGGATCACGTCGGGTTTATTTCGGGATCATTTGGGGACTCTTCCGGTATAATTTCTGGATGGTTTTTCGGGATCCCGTTAGGGTAATTTCGGGACTTTTCCGGGACTATTTCGGGTTGATTTTGGGATCCTTCCGGCATAATTTCTGGATAGTTTTCCGGATTTTTCCGGGATCCCTTGGGGATCATTTCGGGACTATTTTGATATCATTTTGGTACCCTTCCGGGATCATTTAAGGACTCTTCGAAACCGGTAGTTCAGCACACATGCCTTTTTAAATTATGAGCTTTTATGGCCATAGATTCGCTGCAAATTATTCGTAATTAAAGTTCGGTATGTTTTATTTTTAATATCTAACACAGCTTTTTCGTTCTATTTTTGATTATTTTAAATGAATCCTGTAACGAACTATTATAGTTATAACTACACCTTTTGTAATATTTTAACCAGCTAAACGCACGAAAAAGCAACACTATTTTCATCTAAAAAATTCTCTTTGGTTTTAGCTTATTGTAGTTTACTCCTTTGTTCTATGAATAGTAATTCCTTTACCCCTGTCATATCAATTAATTTAACTTAAAAAAAATTTTAACTTCTTAGTTAATTATTGAGCTCAAGGCCGCAAAGATAAATAAAACACCATATATTTTGCGGGATTATAATTTATATAATTGGTCGATATTTCGGTTTCAATCTGAAACCATCCTCAGGACTAGAAAAACACAAAATTACGAATAACAAACATTAGGCACTTGCAGCAAATCCATGGCCATAAAAGCTCATAATTTAAAAAATCATGTGTGCTGAACTTCCGGTTTCGAAGAGTCCTTAAATGATTTCGGAAGTGTCCCAAAATGATATCAAAATAGTCCCGAAATTATACCGACGGGATCCCGGACAAATCCCAAAACTACCCAGAAATTATGCCGGAAGGGCCCCAAAATCATTCCGAAATAGTCCCGGAAAAGTCTCGAAATTACCCTAACGGGATCCCAAAAACCATCCAGAAATTATACCAGTCCCCAAATGATACCGAAATAAACCCGACGCGATCCCGAAAACCATGCATAAATGATCCCGGAATACTCGCGAAAAAGTCTCGAAATAATCCTCACGGAATCCCGGACGGATCCCGAAAACTATCCAGAAATGATGCCGAAAGAATCCCCAAATGATCCCGAAAAAGTCCCCAAATGACCCTGACGGGATCCCGAAAGTCATCCAGGAATGATACCTGAGGAATCCCCAAATGATCCCGCAATAGTCCCAAAATAACTCCGACATATTCACGTACTTAGCAATGAATTCAAGTAGCCAGTTTTGTTATTTTTATATACAAGTGGGTGTGACTTTAATTCGATTTTAAAACTTTTTCCGTTGGCATGTACAAATGCAAATATGAAGTTCGCTTACCAATTTGCAAAAATATTGCTCAAAGTATGTACGAGTTATCGCACTTGAAAGTCCAAAAAATCTTATTTGGAAAGTAGTTGGTGCCACGCCCATTGTCCAAAACAATTATGTGGATCAACTACATGCAATGTCCTTAATTTACGTGCCAAATTTAAATAACGTGGCTTCTTTAGATACTCAAATATTGCATGTTCTGTGCGGAAATTTCTATATACAGAAAGAGGCGTGGCTACTGACCGATTACGACCATTTCTTTTTTTGGAAAGCTTTCCTATCATAGCAGAATGCGGTTTACCAATTTTCACTCTAACAGTTGTATTGGAACGAAATTTATTCCAAAAATCCACTGCAAATTCACCATTTATACTACGGGATTTTCGATCTAGTTTGTTTATGATAAATTTCTAGTATTATTAACAGAAAATTTCAAAAGTCCATAAGGTTTTAAATTTAGGGAATCCAGGAGAATCGATTATTACCACATTTTTTTTATTCGGATAAGCCGATTCTTTGTTATCAAGCGGGACTTTTATTTCGGACTCAAAAAACAAAAATCCGAAAATAATTTTTATCTTAATGCAAATAAATTTAAAGTCCAAAATTAATAGTTTTGCAAGGACATATATTATAAAAGGAATAACAGTTTCAGCCTTTGCTTTAAATATATACTTCTAATGGAATTTCATTATTCCCTCATTACTATTTATTGAGTCTTTCTCCTGCATTCTCCTCCTCGATTACTTTATAATGTGCAGACATATAATTGATGTATATTGGAACGTTTTCCATCATCCCTTGTCAAGTTTGGTTTCGAGACAAACCGGTTTCGGCGTTGTGCCATCATCAGTGTCGAGTTTCGGTGCACTCAGTCCGGAAATGTGGTGGTTATGCAATCTGTAGTTTTTTGGAGGTGAGAGTGGTACGAATCATAGGTTCCATGCGCTCGCAGTTCCCTTACACCAGCACGATATCCAAGTAACCGGCCCCGTAGATACCGACGATAATCTTCGAAGAGATCTAAGGCCGCGCTTCTCATCCCATTAGCACCGTACTTATTTTTTAATTTTTCCTACATGTTTTACACCGACTCCGAACGGCATCTGCAGGGCGGATAAATTTTCACTGAGAAGTTTTTCATTGCAGAAATATACTCGGACTGCTTGTCAAATCACTGCAAAGAGGCGACTCCCCTTAGAATAACTTGTTCGCCTTGCCCGGGACTCGAATCCAGGAACTTCGGTTAGGTAGACGAAGCACGCTACCACCACACCACGAAAAGAGATAAAGCCTTGGATAAAAGAAGTGATAAATTTAAATTAAACTTGCCGAAACTACGGCCTTTTCCAGATTCGAATGCTGAGTACAAAAATTTGCATTTAACTTGAAGTCAACACAAACTATTTGAGAAGCATATGCAGTCGCGGTCGTGAGTGAAATGCTTGCTTTCGCTCTATATTATACTTTTTCTCTCTATACAACCTACTCCTCTCTCTCAAGATATTTTTTCGTAGCAAAGTGTTCATCCATACCACTCATTTGTGCTCCCTAGTCACCGCTCCCGAGTTCCCGTGCAAATCTAGGATATTTGTCAATAGAATCACCCTTTTACTGACCGTTTGTGGTTCATCACCCAGGTACCCTTTAGAGTTTCCGAGTTCTCGCGAAGAAATTTCTCGCTTGCTTCTCAATATTCAATTTAATAGCTTCTTTGCAAGCTTAGGACTTCTTCTCCAAGACAAGCGGGTAATCGCAAGTTCTTATCGGTACACGGGTGTGAGATTCCAAACGGCCAGTAAAAGGGTGAATGGGTTGACAGATGCCTCAGAATTGCAGGACGTCTCAGGGAATAATAAATAATGGACGAGTTGCATTTGGGAATAGCCGCGTTCTAGATTTCTCCAGTCTAGAAATTTTCGAATGTGTTCGCAAAGAAATTTTGAGCTCCACATATAACGCTGGTAATGAAGTGTCTAAATTTAATATTGAGAATCTTGCAAGTTTAAAGAAAATTTCGAAATTCAAAAATCGCGATAAGACAAGTTCTCTTTTAGTCAAATTCAAGACAAGTTCTCTTTTAGTCAAGTTCCGAAACTCTTGCTTGTTTTCGAGAAGATTTTGCTATGTACCACCCTTCTTCCTATGACTACGACTGACCTCTACTCTTTTCTGCGGTGTATATGTGTGTGTCTGAATCAAATATCGGCCAGACGGTAACGCGCATACATTTATAAAGGAGATGATGTCGACTAGACGCTTAATTCTCTGTATCTCTGCGTAGTGCAGCAACCCTCTAAATGGAACTATCAGGAAATCTCTAGGGGTTGTGTGTAGTTTTCTTTCTCTACTAAAATCAAAAATAAACATTTTTTGACTTGGCTTAATTTCTCTCTATCGGCAGCCCTGCTCGCAAAAATTAAAGTGCAACATTTCATATTCCATTTGTGGAAAGTTTTTGCGTTACATTGCCTGCAGGTGTTGGACTAATTAATTTTACACTACTACACATGCATGTTGACAGCTGACAGCTTGACGCTTGAGTATATCACTTGTAAGTATATTCAAAATATGTAGATATGTAAATGTGTATGTTAATATGTAGTCTGTATCTCTGCAAAAATCGTTGGATCATGTGGTCCACTGGAGTACTTACCATTATACTCCACTGTAATGCAGCAATGGACCAACAACTCATGTTTCTACACGAACATATTGTAAGCCGATCATTGCTCATTTTTAACGATTGTAATCACTACACGATGTTTATTGGACTGTGGGTACTCCATGGATTACTCCGATATAATGCGGAGCTGGAGTATATGGTCCAGTCCTAGGACATCGCAATGTTAATTGTACCATATTTTTTGTATGAATTGTGGTTAATTTTGGAGCACTCGGTTGGTCCATAGCGAGCACTCCATACATGCATGCATGGAGTACTCGCGATTTTTGCAGGGATATGTATGTATGTATGTAATCAAAGCAAGTGAAGTAGTGGAATGGAGTGGGTAATCACCAGTGACAGGCATTTATATTCATTTAAATAGTGAATGATTAAGCAATTTTGTAATTAAGCATGGTTTTTTGCTGGCGTTACGATTAATGTCCTTTAATCATTAAATAATACGACTACACAACACACATACATACATATGTACTCTTTGGCACAAATAAACTGAATTCCAGTAGGAGAGTATTTTGTTTGTGTACATATATGCAAATTTGGGGTAATTATATTGGAATTTCATAAACTTAGCTCCTCAGTTACATACATATTTACATATATGGATATTCAAGGACAAATACGAAATTATTCAATTTGTTGGGGGTGCCCGGTTTGTAGATAAATGATAAAGCAATTAATCACAATTTAGACTTGACATATTATTATGGTTTAATTACAAGGCAAATATCTTTTGTAATGGCTGTGACAAATTTCCGGCTACGAGTGCTTGATTTCGTAATTACTAGTGGCATTTTGTCTCGCTTTATATGTTTCTAATAAAGTTTTATTAAGACGAATAAAGTTTTTCCCCAACCCTTCGATTGAAACAGCAGGAAGTCAAACAATCGTGTAAGTTCCTGCTTGTGAGGCTTATAATCCTTTTATGGGAGTAGGACAGTTATTATCGTTCCATACTAGAAACCGTGAATCTGACGCACGATCCTCATGCGCATAGAAACCAGTAACAATATGTTCTACGCACATGGAGAAGGTAACACGGGGGCAACAACCAATTGAATGGGGTTACATATTTTACATATCGAAGTTCCCTCCCTACCCGAAGATGCTATCATTTTTTCTTATGCCGATCACTGCACGATAATGGCAACAGGTTCTGGACCTTGCATTCATGGGCTAAGCTACAAAGATAACAACTATCTCCGAAGTATTTTAAGTTTTTTCACCTATAGTAACTTGACACTGTCTCCGAGAAAGTCCTCGGCGACCTTAGTTCTAGGGTGGAAAAAGAAAATACGGAGTTACTTTCGACAATTACCAGCATTTCAGCAAACATGCAGCCGCAGTTGTACCTAAAGTTCAGTCGCTCGCCTGCTGCACTTGGGACGAAGGCAAAGAAAACCTCATAGCTACCTACAAAAGAGGCCCTCAGCTTCATCCAAAAAGAGGTGACAAAGTCTTATGCTAATAAGTTTTCGGCAAATCCCATTCTCAGTGTCAGATACTAGCAGTAGAGGAAAGCAGCAGTGCCAGGGTCAGACGCGTGGCACAGCTTCGGTCTAGTATAGTAGGTTAAACTCATACTACAGAGTCAACTCCAACATGAAACCAACCATCTTTTTCTAATTGCAGTGTGGAACAACGGCTCTTACACACATATATCTCTGGTTCAACCTAATTGAAACCGTAAGTTCCCTGGGATTCCCGCTGTAGGACTTCCATGACTGCTACAAGAAGAAGAGGTATTATTACACTGGGGCTTGTATTATTGTTGGAAAATATGTCCATGCCTAATTTAAGAACAAAGGGCGTTTCACTAAGAAGTGTAGAATCACGAAGCAGTCGGAGCTCCGCGTATATCGGCCAACACCCTCCAAAAAGTTGCAGCAACTGGTAAACTCGATAACTGACAAGAATATGATGTTCTTGTTGTTGTTGTAGATAGAGCTGGTATGGTAAGAATATTATATGACAGAATCTGTTGTTTGAACATCGGTCTCATGAATTACAATTTACCTTCTATTCGTTCTAAGAACGACCAAAGATTATTTTCGTTTCTGTGATACCCACACGTTCTGCAAACGATTTCATTTATTATTGCTTTCAGGTTGCAATTGCTGAGAGATGGGGCCTTTGATTAGTCTCACGAGTGCAAGAACCTTCTGCTCCTTTGACAACAAGTGCGTCTTGCCACATACATGGCTTAAGACCAGTCCCTATATAAGCCAACAAAATTATGGATAACATCGCTAACCGGAGATCCCGAAGACCCGTATATCATCGAGGGAGATCGCTAACGTTTGCTGTACTATTTTTAATACTTTCGTGTCAATGGATGTCGAAAATATTGAATTGAAACAAATTCGCTTAGACCGAAAATAGAATTGAAGTAGATATGTTCGGGAATCTTGCAAATACTATCGCCGTAAGCGAAACTGAAATGTCGATCATAAATATTTTTGCAATTTCTACGTCAAAATTTAAAAATCTAAGTATATCAAGAATATGTATTTATATATGGAGACGTTTTTCGCTGATTTTTGACCATTTATATAAAGGAAGTGCTTAAAATTATTTTATTTTATTTTTATTTTCCCCTTTCATTATTATCTGTTAAGGTTTAGTAGCTCAATGATAACTTACATAAAAATCAATCCCAAAATTCCTTCCGTCCGTGCGCCCCCTAGCGAAACTTTTCTTATTGTGTCAACGACCTTTGAATTAAGCTCTAAATTTTTAGCCTCTAGCTCATCGATAAGTAGAAATTTCCAAATTTGTATCTAATGTTTTCGATCCGTGGCCATCTATCGATTTTTATACTCAGTTGAGCAGAGCTCACAGAGTTATATTAAGTTTGATTGGATAACGGTTGGTTGTACATATATAAAGGAATCGAGATAGATATAGACTTCCATATATCAAAATAATCAGGATAGAAAAAAATTTTGATTGAGCCATGTCCGTCCGTCCGTTAACACGATAACTTGAGTAAATTTTGAGGTATCTTGATGAAATTTGGTATGTAGGTTCCTGAGCACTCATCTCAAATCGCTATTTAAAATGAAAGATATCGGACTATAAGCACGCCCACTTTTTCGATATCAAAAATTTCGAAAAACCGAAAAAGTGCGATAATTCATTACAAAAGACAGCTAAAGCGACAAAACTTGGTAGATGAGTTGAACTTATGACACAAAATAGAAAATTAGTAAAATTTTGGACAATGGGCGTGGCACCGCCCACTTTTAAAAGAAGGTAATTTAAAATTTTGCAAGCTGTAATTTGGCAGTCGTTGAAGATATCATGATGAAATTTGGCAGGAGCGTTACTCCTATTACTATATGTACGCTTAATAAAAATTAGCAAAATCGGAGAAGGACCACGCCCATTTTTAAAAAAAAATTTTTGTAAAGTAAAATTTTAACAAAAAATTTAATATCTTTACAGTATATAAGTAAATTATGTCAACATTCAACTCCAGTAATGATATGGTGCAACAAAATACAAAAATAAAAGAAAATTTCAAAACGGGCGTGGCTCCGCCCTTTTTCATTTAATTTGTCTAGGATAATTTTAACGCCATAAGTCGAACAAAAATTAACCAATCCTTTTGAAATTTGGTAGGGGCATAGATTTTATGACGTTAACTGTTTTCTGTGAAAATGGGCGAAATAGGTTGACGCCACGCCCAGTTTTTATACACAGTCGTCCGTCTGTCCTTCCGCATGGCCGTTAACACGATAACTTGAGCAAAAATCGACATATCTTTAATGAACTTAGTTCACGTGCTTACTTGAACTCACTTTATCTTGGTATGAAAAATGAACGAAATCCGACTATGACCACGCCCACTTTTTCGATATCGAAAATTAAGAAAAATGAAAAAAAATGCCATAATTCTATTCCAAATACAAAAAAAGGGATGAAACATGGTAATGTAATTGGATTGTTTTATTGACGCGAAATATAACTTTAGACAAAACTTTATAAAATGGTTGTGACACCTACCATATTAAGTAGAAGAAAATGAAAAAGTTCTGCAGGGCGAAATAAAAAACCCTTAAAATCTTGGCAGGTATTACATATATAAATAAATTAGCGGTATCCACCAGATGATGTTCTGGGTCACTCTGGTCCACATTTTGGTCGATATCTGGAAAACGCCTTCACAATACTCCCTTTTAAAACTCTCATTAATACCTTTACTTCGATACCCATATCGTACAAACTCATTCCAGAGTCACCCCTGGTCCACCTTTATGGCGATATCTCGAAAAGGCGTCCACCTATAGAACTAAGACCCACGCCCTTTTAAAAATACTCATTAGCACCTTTCATTTGATACCCAATACGTACAAACAAAGTCTAGACTCCCCCTGGTCCACCTTTATTGCGATACCTCGAAAAGGCGTCCACCTATAGAACTAAGGCCCACTCCCTTTTAAAATACTCATTAACGCCTTTCGTTTGATGCCCATATTGTACAAACAAATTCTAGGGTCACCCCTGGTCCACCTTTATGGCGATATCTCGAAACGGCGTCCACCTATGGAACTAAGGATTACTCACTTTTAAAATACTCATTAACACCTTTCATTTGATACCCATATCGTACAAACATATTCTAAAGTCACCCCTGGTCCACCTTTATGGCGATATCTCGAAAAGGCGAACACTTATAGAACGAAGGCCCACTTTCTTTTAAAAATACTCATTAGCACCTTTCATTTGATACCCAATACGTACAAACAAAGTCTAGACTCCCCCTGGTCCACCTTTATTGCGATACCTCGAAAAGGCGTCCACCTATAGAACTAAGGCCCACTCCCTTTTAAAATACTCATTAACGCCTTTCGTTTGATGCCCATATTGTACAAACAAATTCTAGGGTCACCCCTGGTCCACCTTTATGGCGATATCTCGAAACGGCGTCCACCTATGGAACTAAGGATTACTCACTTTTAAAATACTCATTAACACCTTTCTTTTGATACCCTTATCGTACAAACGCATTCTAGAGTCACCCCTGGCCCACCTTTATGGCGACATCTCGAAAAGGCGACCACCTATACAACAACCACCACTCCCTTTTAAAACCCTCATTAATACCATTCGTTTGATGCCCATATTGTACAAACAAATTCTGGGGTCACCCCTGGTCCACCTTTGTGGCTATATCCCGAAACGGCGTCCACCTATGGAACTAAGGATTACTCCCTTTTAAAATACTCATTAACACCTTTCATTTGATACCCATAACGTACAAACGCATTCTAGAGTCAACCCTGATCCACCTTTATGGCTATATCCCTAAATGGCGTCCACCTATAGAACTATGGCCCACTCCCTCATAAAATACTCTTTAATACCTTCCATTTGATACCCATGCCATACAAACACATTCCAGGGTTTCCCTCGGTTCATTTTCCTAAATGGTTATTTTCCCTTATGTTGTCACCATAGCTCTCAAATGAGTATGTAATGTTCGGTTACACCCGAACTTAACCTTCCTTACTTGTTTTTTATCGTTTCGTTCCTTTGTCACGGTGTCTTAACCTGTCTCTGAGGTTTCAAGTTTGTAGCTCAATGAGAAGTTACTTTAAAATCGATCTCAAAACATCAAATTTCCAAATTATTATCTAAATATTTCCATCGGTGCGCCACCTAACGGAATTTTTTTCTCCTTTTCTTAAATTTTCCTATGTGTAAAATTTCACGTTTGTAGCTCAATGAGATGTTACTTAAAAATCGATTACAAGATTTCAACCGACCTAATATAAAGGAAGTAAAATACATTTCCATCACACTGTTTCCAAAATATTCAATAATCCTTTATTGGGTTTTACCACATTCCTCTTCTCACTAACCTGCCCATGACACTAATCAAACATATCTTAAGCATTTAATGCTGTCCAATTTCGAAAGTGCCACAAACCATAATCAATATCCAGCGTTAGTGCACAACAATTAAATGCTTTTGATTGAATAACAATCTGTCTAGTAGGCTACATTGGCCAAGCAAACTGCAATTTAAGGGAATGCGACCAAACGGATATGGCTGAGCGTTGAACGGTAATTGACACATGGATGATTTATTTTAACGGTTAGAGAAGGCGATTTCATAAGGTAGTTCCTTGTAAATTAAAAAAAAAAATTAGACTCTCTTCTACTATTTCCAAGACCTTATACCTTTCATGAGTGGTTATCAGCTATGTTAAGTGTGATTGAATTTTGGAAGAAGAAATTAAGTCCTCATAGCAACCCTGAAAAGTCCCATAGCTATACTGAAATAACCGCGAAATTATCCACAAATAATCATTTCATGTTCCGGGTATAGTCCCGAAGTAAACTCTAACATATGCTACAGTTATCATGAAATAAGCTCGAATTAATACCGAAAGGTCCCGAAATAATTCTTAAATTATCACAAAAACTATCCATAATCATGTCGCAATAGTCAAACAATAGCTAAAACCACTACGATATGATACAGCAACAGTGCTAAAATGATCGCAAAATTTTTCCGATATGATCCCAGTAGTCCCGAAATTAAGTAAGTGCTCACGACAGTATCCTATAATTCTCCCAAAAGAGGTTAGTTCTTAGGCAGGGATGGGTGGCATCGCTCACTTTTCCCCTTGTAAAACCCACATACCAATTATACTTGATAGAGGTAAAAAGAATATGATTTTTCCACTATCACTTAAAGTTTAAAAAGCATTGACCTGGAAGGTGTGTCTATCAACACCCACCAATGGGCGACACCTATCACATTACCTTCGACGATTCGTTGCGAAATGCTGGAAACATTCTGGGCGGTTGAGAGTTTATCTAGGCAATTTATAACTTCAACAAACTTTTACCAAATTGTATGGCCAGCGCCAGGGCAAAAAAGTAGAGGAAAGAAATGGGAAGGGAAGCAAATAAAAGGAAATAGAGAAAAGAAGGGAAAAGGTTGAAAAGACTTGGAGTCAAATCCAAGGCCGGAACAGTATATTGAACCAGGCGGCATATTACCAACTTGTTATCTATGTGTTAAGGCTTGTTACCGATAAGTTATCGGTTTGTAAACGACGGGTTATGGGCGTGTTAGCCAATTCTTATACACGTATAACCGTTGTTTATGCTAGAAGTATAGGTTTGCTATCAAAGGTCTACCTAAAAGCTATAGATTTGTTATGCAAAAATAATAAATTTTTTACCCAAAAGCTACCGATTTATAAACCAAAAATTATCGATGGTTAATCGAAAAGTTATAGATATGTTATCAAAACTTTATCGAATTTTCGATTTATCGATTTATTATTGAAAAGTTATCGATATATTATCTATGAGATATTGAATAGTTATTCTCGGAAAGTTTTAGATAATTGAAAAACTATCGATTTGATGCCGCAGTGGTACCACTGCGATATCGGCGTAGTATCAATATGCTATAGATATGACATATAAACTTCATGCATTTTTATCGAAAATTTATCGATTTATTATAGAAAAAATATCGATTATTTATCGAAAAGTTGTCGCTTATTTATCGAGGTTTTATCAGTTCATTATAAGCGTGTTTTCGATTTCTTTTTATCGATTTCAATGTTACCGAATATTTGTCGACGACTCATGGTGTGTTATGAAAGAGATACCAAAAAAACATTCAATATAAAATCGATGACATATCTGTAACGCGGCGATAAAAATCCGACAAAACGCAATAAAAAGCCGATGACTTATCATTAACAACCCAATAACTGGACGATAAGAATATGCTGTTGCTAATACTTAAGCTAATAATAAAACAATAAATTGTCGATATCGGTTGATACTGCTAAGAAGTCGTCGAAGCTCTTCTAAAAAATTCGAGAAACTTTTGTTTATGACGAAATTGCCTCTGCTGTTATCTAACTTCACCTCCTGGGCGAGGTCTTATCAAGTTAAAAACATTAGGTTTTCTAGACGTACACCTGTTTGCACGTCGAACTTCACGAGTACTTGGTACTCACGCCGTTTTTTCATATTCTGAGTTTTACACACAAGGCAGCGCTATAAAACCCACGAATTTCTACTGGCTGTCGTTGTGGCAGGATCTAACGAACTGTCTTTTATCGCAGCTTTTAAAATTTTATAAAGCTTGTGCAATGATTTCTCGCCCAGCTCGCCAACTACATTGAATGCTTTGGGGTATCCAAGTGCTTACTGCAGTATTTAGCAATAAATGTTGCGTATACGACGCGTATGCTCTTTGTCATATAAACGCACACATTCCAAAATTGGTAAGCACTGGCTGAACAATGATAACGATTTCATTGGCAAACGTTAATGACGGCGTTAAATCGTGACATAAAAGAAACAAACATATTGAAGTGATGACTATTTGTTTCAAGCACACACATACATATGTATATATCTAAGGGAATTTGAGAATACCAATAAACGACCGAACGCCATACCGACGAAGTGTGATTGTTTCAACTCTCTTTTATCTTAAACTGCTTCATTTAAACCCGGCATTTGCAAAGGAATATTTGAAGACTGTTCTAGAAGCTAAATAAAGACACATATTGCCAAATACAAAAGTTGCCAATTTGAAAATGTTAGCCATTAATCTTCCAAAGCGCTAATGACTGTTGATTAGTGTGTATTGGAAATATAAAGGATTACACCTTTATATATACCTATGCGTGAATTTAAGTATGCAAATACATTGAGGTGAGTAAATTTGTATGAAACGACTTTTTTTGCGTCTTATCGAAGTCACAGTGGAGTGGGTAGGAATTGTTGCGCAGAAAAAAAAAAAACAGATACTACTTTGAATTTCATACTTAGTAAAAGAGATTTCCTTACAAGAAATTCTATTAAGTTAGTAGCTAAGAGATAAGGCGCTGAAGACGATAGCTGGCCAGGCTGAGGTTTGGTGAACGTATTGACAGATAAATCCTCATGGGAAGAGCTCAAAAGCTTATGAATATTTAGGGAGATCGATAACTGTTCCTCAATTTTATTTGAACATATTTTTAAGATGTATCTATAATATTGTTACGAATGTTGGCGGCACTAAGGGGTACTGCCATCTCTAGGCCGATGCTAAGCAGTGTCGTGAATTCACATCAATAATTCAATCATTATGTCTAGACATACGCGTGCACGCGGCGGAGAAGCAACGCATAAGCACATGCAGATATCTTATCTGAAATGCTCCTAAAGGTATGCAATTGTGATTGGGGAAGTGTCGCTCACACATACAAGCGCATGGGGTATGAGAGAAGCTATAAAAATTATACATCTGTAGTTGTAGCTGAGAAATTTATAACTAACTAGTAAGTTCTTGAATTAGAAAAGCCTAGAAATATGCAACGAGGAGGTCGGACAGTATAAGAGGGCGACAACAGTGGAGTTTCATTTAAGCTATCAGTCAGTTTGGTTATTAAGCAAGCTAGTTGCAAAGTATAAGTGTTATTGTGAAGTACCTTAATAAAGGCCATTTTTCCATTATTCAATATTGGAGTTATTTATTCAACAGTTTAGCGATACGAACGTTAGCAGAAGATTGCAAATAAGGGGAATTGGAGTAATTTCGTTACAAATGGTGTCAGAAGAGGAATTGTTGAATAAATTCCGAAGATTGGGAATGCAACTTGGACATGGCAAAGTTGAGTGAATTGAGGATCCAGCAACTGAAAAAAGAGTTGGAGAACCGTAGATTGAATACAACCGGCAATAATATCGAACTTCAAGCACGGCTACGAGATGTAATGGAGTCGCAAGGAATTGATGTGGAAGAGTATGTCTTTTATCCTGATGGGGACGAGACAACAACAAAAATTGAAGAGAAAAACCAAACATCGCAGACAGTTAAGAGCACAGACTTGAACATGATTTTAGCTGCAATATCTGCACAAAGATCGACAGTAACATCAATGTCGTCGCAAATGTCAGAAATGTCGTCTGAAATAACATCGAAGATTGAAGCACAAGAAACGTGTATGTCAGAAATGTCGACACCGATTACATCGAAGATTGAAGCACAAGAAACACGTATGTCAGAAATGTCGACACATCCAAGATAGAGACTCAACTGGAAGAAGAGAAAACATATATGGCATCCCAACTGGAATCGCAGGAGACACGCATAACATCCAAAATGGAAGAACAAGAGGAGCGCTTATCATTGCAGGTGGCACAAATGTCTTCGCAGTTAGAAGCACAGAAAGCAAGGGTAACATCAAAGCTGGAAGCGCAGGATGCAAAAATCGCTCAATTTCAGGCAGAAGTCGATGATTTGAAGAGTCGTATGGAGCAGTTACAACTAAATCGCCCAGCTGTTTCAGCGCGTAATCCAAAGGTAAAAACAACATCCTTTGACGATTCTGTTCCTTTCCAGGTGTTTAAGATTCAGCTTGAGAAGACCGCAGCAGTGAACAACTGGAGTGCTGAAGAGAAAGTTGCTGCACTGTTCATGGCATTGAAAGGGCCTGCAGCTGAGAGTTTACAAACCATTCCAGGGGGCGAACGGAACTGCTATGAAGCATTGATGGGTGCTCTAGAGAGACGATACGGAACTGAGCATAGGAGACAGATATACCAAATGGAGTTACTGAACCGCTTCCAGAGGCCTGGTGAAACATTACAAGAGTTTGTGTCGGATGTTAAAAGGCTGGAACATTTAGCGAATACGGACGCGCCCATGGAATACACTGAAAGGGTAAAGATTCAGAGCTTTATAAATGGCATACGGGACGTCGAAACAAAGCGAGCTACATACGCAAACCCAAAGCCAACATTCGCAGACACGCTTCTGTGTAAGCCAGTTTTCAAAGCACGCCGTGTGGAAATAAAAAGACCAGAATGGGTCGACGTAATATTGGAGGCGCTGAAAGGATTGCAAAGCGGAGTGAGAGAGTTATCAAATGCGGGAAGCCCGGTCACATTGCGCGTCATTGCGATCTTCATTCTAGTGGTTGCAACAGTATGAGTGGTCTTAATAACAAAGCTAGGGGGATGAGCAAGAGCGAGTAAAATGTACAGATCGAGAGCTATTGAATGCCCTGTGATATCTGTGTCGCAAATTGGTAGAAAATCAATCAGTCTTATCTTCAGAGGGAATGTGGATTGCAAGGAGTATGTACTGACTGTAGATACGCGCGCATCTCATTCCTTCATTCGATCTGATTTAGCCAACAGGAGAGTAAAACCGTTACCTGGAGCAAGGTTGCGTATGGTCACAGGCGAGTACAACCAAGTCCAGGGAGAAGTGATATGTGAAGTCCTAATTGGGAAGGCCATGGTTCTACACAAATTCGTTGTGGCGGAGATCATTGAGTTGACCATGACATCACGATCGATATGCCAAGAAAGATTATGCGCTATGAGAACCAGGATGTGTCACTTAACTTCAGATGGGAAGAAGGGTTCAGCAGTAATCGAGTGCTGGTGAAAGAGATTCGACAAAAACCACAAAAGTCAAAGGCAGCAGATCGGGCAAGAGTTGATGGAACGAATGGGCCAAACAAATCAAAACCGAAGGTACCTGTGAGAGAAACACTGCCATTGAAAAGCCCTAACGGACGTACTAAAACGAAGGAAAGAATTTCCCAGAAAGAATGCAAGGGTGGTTTCAAGCCAGGGCACACTACTGTTGTTAAGCGTCGGAACGATACTGATTATGCAAATCAAATCCGTCCAGGGCAAGCTCTACGAAGTAGTTCATTGGCCAAACAACAGAGCGTGAAGGAACGAACCAGGGTATTGAGTAGTACGATGAAACACAGGTACGATGAGAAAAATAATTCGAAAGGTTTCTTGGCGGGAGATTTGTTATTGTTATACAACCCTCACCGGCGGAAAGGTGTTCCATCCAAATTTCGGTGCAGTTGGGAAGGCCCGTACAAAGTTGTGAAGAAGACCAGTAACACCATTTACCGCATACAAACCATTGGGAAACCACCAAGTAGAAGAGTGGTACATTTGGAGATGCTGGCAGCGTTTAGATCAAGGGATTTGTCTGATCGGGACTATCAGACTTAGGTGGAGGGTAGTGTTACAAATGTTGGCGGCTCTAAGGGGCACTGCCATCTCTAGGCCGATGCTAAGCAGTGACGTGAATTCACATCAATAATTCAATCATTATATATACACATACGCGTGCACGCGGCGGAGAAGCAACGCACAAGCACATGCAGATATCTTATCTGAAATGCTCCTAAAGGTATGCAATTGTGATTGTGGAAGTGTTGCCCACACATACAAGCGCATGGGGTATGAGAGAAGCTATAAAAATTATACATCTGTAGTTGTAGCTAAGAAACTTATAACTAACTAGTAAGTTCTGGAATTAGAAAAGCCTAGAAATATGCAATGAGGAGTTCGGACAGTATAAAAGGGCGACAACAGTGGTGGCGAGAAATCAGTTTCATTTAAGCTATCAGTCAGTTTGGTTATTAAGCAAGCTAGTTGCAAAGTATAAGTGTTATTGTGAAGTACTTTAATAAAGGCCATTTTTCCATTATTCAATATTGGAGTTATTTATTTAACAGTTTAGCGATACGAACGTTAGTAGAAGATTGCAAATAAGGAGATTTGCAGTAAATTCGTTACAATATTGTCTTCCAAGCAGATGTTGATGGTACTCTATCTAAGGCTCTTACTATTTAGATAATTTAATATTTACTAGCCGCCCTCCTTTGCAGAGAACTTTGTAGCAGACATACCGACATGACCAGTAACTTTCATGTCTTTTTGACCTTTTTGATCTGATCGGGTACATCGGAAATGACGTGGCTATATGTATGAAACCGTAACGAAAAGCGAAACCAGACTGAGACTGAATCCAGATCGAAACTGGAAGCTGGAATAAAACACGCAACGGAAATCTGGCCATAAACCAGAACCTGAATCAGTCCGAAACCGGAACACAGACCGGAGTAAAAAATTAAACGAAAAGCTGAAACGAACCAGACCGAAACCAAATAAACCAAACCGAAATAAAAGGGAGATAAGAGTTTCGAGTTTACGATTGGTTTATTCAGAGCATTAAGTCAAGGACGCCGATGAAATTGTTAGATACCGTTAGAAATGTGCTATTTCATGTTAGGGGGTGTGGCCATTCTGATCCCATAAGAGCAGGGTACATTTTCGGATACGGTTACTTTTTCAGAAACGAGAACTTTTTTAGAACCGAATACTTTTCGAAAATCGCGTACTTTGTATACTTTTTTCAAATGGGTATTACCTTTTCGAATCCGATAGTTTTTTCAGAACCACAATTTTTTTAGAACCGGGTACTTTTTAAAACCCGCTTACTTTTTCGGATGCGGATACTTTTTCAAATAGTGTTACTTTTGCGACCCCGGGTACTTTTTTGGATCCGGTTACTGTTTCAGCACCAAGTAGTTTTTCGTACTTTTCAAAGCAATCTTTTTCAAAAACTTTACTTTTTTAGATTAGGCTACTTTTAGAACCGGGTAGTTTTATAAGATACTTTTTGAACCGTATACTTTTTTATAGCCACATAATTTTTCAAACCAGGCCCCTTTTCAAAAGCGGGTAGTTTTTAGAATGCGGTATTTTTTGCCGGATACTTTATTGAACTGGATACTTTTTGCAATTGAGTATATTTTTAGAACCGGGAAAGCCACGCGGCTAACAAACACTTTTAAAGTTTCGGGATTACTAACCCAAGGGTTTTGGGATTAGATACCCAAGCATTTTCTTATGACTCTTTTGTCGTGTCCATTATCAGGCCTCTTCGGTGGATATTTATCAAGGCATTAAGTTTATAACCAAAGACTGCAGTGTGTGGAACGCCCTTACTGCAAGGGTAATGATGTGATATCTCACAAGGTCTATAATTTGTTACGTGTGGCATGATACCAGCTCCAAGGGCATGCCAATGTTAAAGGGACATCTAAAATGTATATATAGGGGTGGCCCCAACAAGGTTTTTGTACATCCCTTTCTGCCTCTTCACATTGTAGTTTATGTTCTTTATTAATTGGTTAAATGTTTATAAAATTTTGTATTTCATAACATCTTTGTCCGTAGTACAATACAAAAAAAAAAAACAAATTTTGCAGACATTATCTCTTCTGTTGTCAATTCCCTAAACTCATCAAACTACCAAGGCCTTACACTTCTTAGCTCACTCGGTAACTATGATTTGTTAAGTTTGTAATGAAGTTTAAAAACTGTTTTATAATATAGCACCTGTCGGCTACGGCAAACTTGCGTTAAAAATTAAATAAACTGGCAACAACAAAGCAAAACTTTAAATTTGAAAAGACTTCATAGAGATTAAATGAAAGTTTATGGCAAATCAGTGTTAAATTGTTATGAAAATTAAAAACAAAGCGGAGCTAACTGAAGCGCACAAGAAGATACGAGAGAAAACCACAACAAAACCTCAAAGGAGCACTCCAAATATGGAGTGATATTTAGTAAGTTTGGGTCGTTCTTCCTAAGAGTGTTTAGGGAAATTTGCGCCATTTCCTTTTGCATTTTTACCTTGGGCGATGCTTAATATTTTTAGCATTTGGTGTGCCAAATATTAGCTGATTGGTTATTAAATGATTGAACTAGATCCTTGTGCTACTAGCCCAACCTCTGCGCGAATGACTTTTTGAACCCTCCAACATTCGGTTATTGTAATTTTAGTCGCTTTACTAGACATGCCTTACCGCTGGAATGATCTTACCTTCGTCCCGCATCATGTTTAGAAAAGCACAAGGAAACTGCCTTCTACAGATCTCCACCTACCGGAAGACATCTGCGTTTCTGCAATTACTAAGCGCCTTTGGCAGCGATTGTTCCCGAATGTCGTTTATCTTCGTGGCAAGACAGGAATCACAGGATTACCTCCATTTTGCTGTCCTAGTGGTCTGCATTCTCTACCACTCTAAACGACCCTCTCCCCATCGGCTTGCGTTTTACGCTTTCGAGGTATTTAGATCCCCAATGTTGCGTGTTCGCCCCTCTCTTTGCCTCAAAGCCTTAAAATGTACAAAGGTATAAAGGTCTTGTCTTTGCGGTTATTTTGCAGCACAGTCCTGCGACTGAGTCGGTTGCTTGCTAGTAAATAAGGGGTGCGGTTCCTTTAACCCATCGCTGCCCCCTCCTTCCGCCTGAGGACAATCTTCCGCAAGCCGGTTACAATATCGTTCGGATGAACTGTTGTCGCCTACTCCTCCCGGCTGGAAGACGAATCAAAAATGCTCCAAAAATCTGGACGATTCTTAATGGCGCTCTTATTGCCATTTGTATTGCACCCCTCATATTTTCTATCATTTTCTTACCATCTCAGTTTACCGCTCCCCGCCGAGCTCACTGCATTCATGATTCCCGCCGTTTCCAATTCAGTCTCGTCGTTTTTATACTCAGTTGAGCAGAGCTCACAGGGTATATTAACTTTGATTGCATAACGGTTGGTTGTACAGGTATAAAGGAATCGAGATAGATATAGACTTCCATATATCAAAATCATCAGTATCGAAAAAAAATTCGATTGAGCCATGTCCGTCCGTCCGTCCGTCCGTCCGTCTGTCCGTTAACACGATAACTTGAGTAAATTTTGAGGTATCTTGATGAAATTTGGTGTAGGTTCCTGGGCACTCATCTCAGATCGCTATTTAAAATGAATGATATCGGACAATAACCACGCCCACTTTTTCGATATTGAAAATTTCGAAAAATCGAAAAAGTGCGATAAGCGATGAAACTTGGTGGGTGAGTTGAGCTTATGACGCAGAATAGAAAACTAGTAAACTTTTGGACAATGGGCGTGGCACCGCCCACTTTTAAATGAAGGTAATTTAGAAGTTTTGCAAGCTGTAATTTGGCAGTCGTTGAAGATTTCATGATGAAATTTGGCAGGAACGTTACTCTTATTACTTTATGTCTGCTTAATAAAAATTAGCAAAATCGGAAAACGTCCACGCCCACTTTTTAAAAAAAAAATTTTTTTTAATTCAAATTTTAAAAGAAAAGTTAATATCTTTACAGCATATAAGTAAATTATGCCAACATTCAACTCCAGTAATGATATGGTGCAACAAAATACAAAAATAAAAGAAAATTCATTCAATATTTTCATTCGAGCTGGCTTGAGAGGGCGCCTTTTCGAAGTAACACACAGATCACAAAAGCTCCGAACCCGTTCGAGAAGAGACTTCCTACGAATTTCTTCCAAAGGCATATCTAGGAACTATAAACCTAGCTATTTAAGATATTGCTATATTTGCCATCACGCTACAAACTCTTAGTCCTATTTGGCGGTACATAACATCAAATGTGGAAAATCGTGAGAAAAAACAAGAAAGACTCTGTAGCTGTATTCCACCAGAACGCAAGATGCAGCCCTACAGTTCGTGCGCTTGCAAAACTTAGAATAATCCTTTACCCATCTCCTTTGGTGTTCTATCCGCGGGTTTTCAGATTGATTTGAACAAACCTTTTAGATCCATTAAGCTTATTGCCGTGCAAATTCGAAGATCGATGAGCTCCAAGTACTCCAAGAGCATATTTGTGTCCTCGCTGATGATTTTTTGTCGTACATAAAGTTATTTAATCTATCATGGTTTATCTTTCCCCTATTGTAAGATGTTAAATCCTTTATAATTCACGTTAACTTTTTATTATATCTCATCGCCATGATGAATGAACTCATCTCACTTTTTACAACTGAAAAGAACTCCATTAAGATAATTACACCATCGTTAAACAAATATCAATATTTGTAACTTATTATGATTCGCATGTTTTGCGTTCAATGCCGTCTAACAAAGAATGGCTTTAGAAATAAAACCTGAAAGGTCAACTAACCAAATGCACAAAGTGAAATATAAAAAAACACAAAAGTCTTAAAATCAAGGGTGAACTGTAAAAAAATGTACGCTATTTTACCCGTGGAAAGCGACTGTAAATAAGCTTTCAAAGGCATCAGCATTATTACAACAACAAAGAATAAGCGCCATTAATCATAAAGGTGCAAGACGAAGATACAGAGGTTTTGCTTTAAAACATCAAAAACATTAGAATCTAAACCCATTTGTGGGTCACCAGCTACACTAATGCACGGAGAGTATAACGGTTGGTATCGATAGATGAGTGCTTAAATTTGTTATAGCTTATCTTTTAAATGAAAATAAAAAGCCAAAAGGATGCAAATGACGTCAATAAATAGAGAAAACGGTCAAGTTACCGAAAGAAGCAACAAAATAAAATATACGAAAACAAAGATGCAAATTAGTGGCCAATTTTAAAAGGGTTAAACTAAATGTAAACTTAAGACGCTTTTTTGTGAAAAGAGTGGCAAGGTTTTGTTATCAAAGTCAGGTGGAATTTTGACCTTAAGGCCATACTATATAAAAAGCGACATGACGCCATAAGGAAATTTGATTTATGTGTAAAATCAAATGTAGCTGCTAGCTATTGATATCGACAGACACTAACAAATGTACAGATTAAACAAATAATAATAATAAAGTTTTTACAAGGTAAAATATTAACAACTTGGTAACAGGACCTTTCTCGGCGTAATTCATCTGAGAAAATAAAATGTTAGCAGAATTTACTTGAAAACGGGAGGGACTAAAGATTTAGGTTAGGTGAACTGAAATTTATTGTTTCCAAGTTGATAACCAGCACTATTCTCATTTTGATCTCCAACCTCTAAGAAATGTATAGTTCTCGAATTGATATTCAATGTAATTTTCCAACTTTTGAGAATTTTATAATTCTCAAGTTGATATCCAACATGATTCTCTAAACAATCTCTAATATTTGAGAAATTTATACCTCTCAATTTTATATCCAGCATCGCTCTCCAATTATTTTTAAACATATGAGAAATTTATAGTTCTCAAGTAGATATTCAACATCAGTAACCAATTGTTTTCCAACTTTTGAGAAATTAATTATTCACCAGCAAATATCCAACACCATTCTCCAAACTTTGGGTAATTTACATTTCTCAATTTGATTTAAAAAAAAAGGTACACTTTTTTTGAGGCTGCTGGCAGAAGTCTGTTAATGCCGTAAGTGACCCTGTGTGAAAAGGAAAAATCAAAATATGCAAAGAGCGCAATTGGGATAAGGTTTACAACTACTAAGGCATGACGTGGCTGAATGCGTTTATAACACTTCAACCATTCAAATCCCACTCCCAGGAGAAAAGGCTTTGCAGAGATTTACAAGGTATAATCGAAACAGCTGTCGCCTTGTCCGTCCTGATTGTGACTCCAACAAGTTTCTATGTGAAGTTGGTATTCAAGAATTAAGAAACTAATACTTCTTATTTTGATATTCAACATCATTTTCAAATCTTTGACAAAAATGCAAAGTTTTCAAGTTGATATCCAACATCATGTTCTTACTAATCTTTAAACTTTAAGAAAGTTATTATTCTATATTCAATCCACCATCGTTCTCCAATTATTCTTAAAGATTTGATAAATTTATGGTTCCCAAGTTGATATCCAACATCATTTTCAAATCTTTGAGAAACTCAAATTTCTCGAGTTGATATCCAACATCGTTGTCCAGTTATTTTTAAACATTTGAGGAATTTGTAGCTCTCTAGGTGATTTGGGAAATGTATACATATATCTCAACTTGATATCTAGCAGCTTTTTTTATGTTTATGTTTATCTTTGTTTATTAATATAGCAGCGTTCCCCAATTATTTTGAAACATTTGAGAACTTTATAGTTTTTAAATGGAAATTTAACATCTTTTCCAATCTTTGCGAAATTTGTAGTTCTCAAGTTGTTATACGGAAGTTTATTGTTCTTAAGTTCATATCCAGCATCATTCTCCAATCTTGAGTTACATATATTGAATAAGTCCACTTGTAACCTCCTACTAAAGGCACCTTTCGTAGCTTTCTATATAAATATTAAAACAACGTTTTGCACTTTCACTATGTCTGTAGTCTTAGACACGGCACCATATAATAGAATTGCACTCAAGCTATCTTGATACCTTGAAAAATGTTTAATAAAATTGCAAGCTATTTCTTAGTACATCATCAGTACAAAGCGATCCGTAAGAACACTTAATTCTGAATATAGCGCTCAAAAAAAATTTTTAACAGGAGCAAGGGAATGGCACTTAATCAATATTTTGCTAAAACCTAACCCAACTGAGCCCCATGTACTCAACGTCATTACGTCATAAGTATATTAAGTTATTAAAAAAAAACCAAAAAGAATTAGAAAGTTACTTAAAGTTGAATTATTTTACCAAAGAGTTTAAGCATAATTCCAGTTGAATCATAATCTGACTTATAAAACAATTGTATTTTAAGCTTGTCCTGTTTTTAAATAAAATAAGTGTTCACCTATAATATGTCTGTATGTATGTATGTATACGCAACATATTTTCCTCACGCCTTACCTTACCTTGTCACTTGAATCCACTCGACTTGGTATGGCATGTTCTATCTATGCTTAGGTGGATAGTGCTTTGTCATTTTCTCGTCTTTGTCCCAGTTTTCAATGTTTCTTCACACCGCAAGAAATTACGCTGGTAAAATTAACAAATAAAGTTTGTTGTTGTTGAATTAACAGTAATTCGGTAAAATTTATCGCATTATGGTTAATACAACCAAGTTTTTTGTCAAGAGAACAAATTTTCGTTTATCTCAAGTTAACGATATTCTGCAAAAATTATGGATTCTCAATCTTCTGATATTTCTGTTACGAGAACTGATTTCATGGGTCGTTTCAACAGCGAACAACTATCAATATTACGCACAAGCATTAGCTAATTTTAAGAAGAAACTAACGCCCATGGCGCTTACTCTTTGCTCTTATGACCATGATCACGGTTGCCAAAAATGGTCCCTGCCAATCCCATTTAGTCCGCTGGTCCCTTTTTTCAATTTTGGTCCTTTTTATGTAGTAGCCATGATTAGAACTTTTCTTTCTTTTTCACTGAAAAATTAAAAATTCTGCTCACAAAATTTGCCACACGTTCATAAAAGCACATATAATTATACTCAGCTGAGCAGAGCTCACAGAGTATATTAGCTTTGTTCGCATAACGGCAATCCGTAACGGCATAAACTAATGGAGATAGATATAGACTTCTATATATCAAAATGATCTGGGCGAAAAAATAAATTTATTTAGCCGTGTCCGTCTGTCCGTCCGTCCGTAAAAACGATAACTTGAGTAAATTTTGAGGTATCTTGATGAAATTTGGTATGTAAGTTCCTGGGCACTCATCTCAGATCACTTTTTCGATATCGAAAATTTCGAAAAATTCAAAAAGTGCGATAATTCATTACCAAAGACGGATAAAGCGATGAAACTTGGTAGGTGGGTTGACCTTATGATGTTGAATAGAAAATTACTAAAGTTTTGGACAATGGGTGTGGCACCACCACCTTTTGAAAGAAGGTAATTTGAAAGTATTGCAAGCCGTAATTTGACAGTCGTTTAAGATAACATGATGAAATTTGGCAGGAACGTTACCACTATTACTGTATATGTGCCAAATAAAAATTAGCTAAATCGGATGAAGAACACGCTCACTTTTCAAAAAAATAAAACTAAGGCCCACTCCCTTTAAAAATACTCATTAACACCTTTCATTTGATACCCATATCGTACAAATAAATTCTAGAGTCACCCCTGGTCCACCTTTATGGCGATATCTCGAAAAAGCGTCGACCTATAGAACTAAAGCCCACTACCTGTTAAAATACTCATTAACGCCTTTCATTTGATTCCCATATCGTAAAAGTACATTCTAGAGTCACCCCTGTTCCACCTTTATGGCGATATCCCGAAATGGCGGCCACCTATAGAACTATGGCCCACTCCCTTTTAAAATACTCTTTAATACCTTCCATTTGATACCAATGTCATAAAAACACATTCCAGGGTTACCCTAGGTTCATTTTCCTACATGGTGAGTTTGCCTTATTTTGTCTTCAAAGCTCTCAGCTGAGTATGTAATGTTCGGTTACACCCGAACTTAGCCTTCCTTACTTGTTTTTAATTTACTTCAATGGAACCCTACCACAAAAATTGCTCAGGTAATAAAATATAGCAGAACGATGACATTTACCTGGGAGATAATTTAGGCGAGGCATTAATAAGAGAAGTGTTAAATAATTGAGAAACATATTGTCTCTAATTTTTGACGAGCCAACAGACTTATCAGAACAAAAAAAAAATCTATGTTTTAGTGGCTAGATATTTCGATCGGTTACCAAACACTCTTCGTGATACATTGTTGTTACTAGTTGAGCTGAATGGATTTATTTTAAAAACACGTATTTGTCTAAGAAATACGACAGTGAACTGAAAGCTAAGTAAAGGAATGAAACTAATATGTTTTATGTTAAGTGTAGCACTCACTTAATTTATGTCCAAGCATGCCGAGAGATACTGAGAGTGAAGTACAACGTGCCAAACACAAAAAGTAACACCTTTAAAATTCTATGCAAAAATTTTGAAAGCGTTACTTCTCGTTTGGAATGTCGATATTTAAATCTTTCTCACCCAGCCCAAAGCAGCACAAGTAATTCCAGGACCATTGTGGCGTAAAGCCACGAAAGATACTTGAAAACGAAGTATCTTAGCACAAGAAATATTTAAACTGGAAGTAGGACGGACATACTTTTTGAAAGCGATCACTTTATAAATTTTCAACGAATTGCGATTCAAAAATGTATTTTTATATTCAGCTTTTGAAGCTAATGCAAAAGAGATTTGATTGCGTAAGAAGTGTTCTGTGTAAATTGATTCCCGTAGGTGCTTGCAGAGCCTCACAAACTTCAATAACAACAGCGCTAACTAGTTTTCCGTACCTGATTACATATAATCCGGTTCCGTTATTGCACAGTTGAAACTTTTAAGGCACTTGATTTTTAATCTGAGGCCTCGGGCTAGATTCAGTAAATGTGAGTTCAAAATTCACGCTTACTGAATGTGGTCTCTGGTATGAAGTTTAAACGTCTATGGAAAAACTTAGCATATATAAAAATAACATTACCTCATTGCTAAGTTAGTTCATTTACGATTTGTTGAGTTTGCCACAACGCAAATTTGTGGACCGTTCATTACTAAAATTTTATGCACAATAGATCTGCACAAAGGTCACAATGATTCCAGGCCTAATATAAATACTAAAATCTAACTGCGCCATACATTTTATTTCATTGCAATCAAGCAAAACTAGGTTAACAACGTTTTTGTTTGTACAGTTTGAATTAAAGCCAAGTGCCTCCCATTCGCTATATTTATAAAAAAAATTATATAGGAAAAAATGGAAACATCCCAAAAGTTTTACATTTTACAACGAATACAATAATCTAGTAAATTGCCGAATTGTTTGTATACAAATCAAATAAAGCAAACAATTGGCCCTTTTTTTGAGATTTGGTCCTTTTTTGCGATGAATTTTGGTTCCAAATGAAAACGGTGTGGCAACCGTGACCACGATGCCGCTGAAATCTGCGTATGTCATATCAGCAGCATTCACCTTATATTATAATGTTAACAGAAATCTATTATATTACTAGTTTTCGTTGATATCTAGCTATTTAGTACGGATATGTTAGGTTTCGTTGAACTGACGGATCCAACATCGAACCGCCCGAGCAGTTGGTTGATGACCAGCGTCGATTTTGTAGGCTCGTACAGCCCCCAGTATAAAGTAATTTTCCTGCAATTTACCATACAGGCGATGCATCTGGTTAGGACTGGATTTACTCCAATATACTCAAGATCCAACCAATAGAAATTACAGAAATTTCGTTTGAATTTACTCATGATTCCGTTGAATTTACCAACTCTTTTTTATAAGCTTTTATTTAATTTCACTTGGCTGTTGTTTGTAATCAAATATTGCAAGTTAAATTTGATATACTTCCCGGTGAGCGATTAAGCTGAAATTTTGCACACATGTATAACTCCGATGGGAACCAGCATCAACACTAGCAACAACATCAGCACTGAAATCCAGCGAAGAATCAATGTTGCCAATAAATGCTACTTTGGACTAGGTAGGCAATTGAAAAGTAAAGTCCTCTCTCGGCGAACGAAAATCATACTCTACAAGTCACTTATCGTACCCGTCCTGCTATATGGGGCAGAAGCATGGACCATGACAACAGCAGATGAAGCGGCTTTGGGAGTGTTCGAGAGAAAAGTTCTTCGAAAGATGTATGGACCTCTACGCGTTGGCGATGGCGAGTACCGAAGAAGATTTAATGATGAGCTGTACGAGCGATACGCAGACATCAACATAGTCCAGCGAATTAAAACGCAGCGGCTGCGCTGGCTAGGCCATGTTGTGCGAATGAAAGATGATGCTCCGGCCAAGAAAGTGTTTCTATCGGAACCCGCCTATGGAAGCAGAGGTAGAGGGCGGCCCCCACTCCGTTGGAAGGACCAGGTGGAAAACGATTTAAACTCCTTTGGTGTGACCAATTGGCGCCGGTTGGAGCGAAGGAGCCACTGGCGCGCCTTTTTGGACGGCGATAACCGTTTAGACGGTTAAGCGCCAATTAAGTAAGTAAGTAAGTATAACTCCGATGACAATGCAATATTACTTTGCGAGAATTCGATAAATTAATCCATAACAGAGTTAACGGTAAAGATTTGTGATCACAAGGGAATAAAAGCCCAAGTCCTTTGTTTAGAGGGATGGTAAATAACCTACAGCGGCTCAAGAACGAGGTAACTTCTCGTTGTTTGTGTGTAAAACGAACGTAGAAGTTAGGCTGTTATCGCTCAATGTTGCATACTTTTCTGCGCACTTGATTTTGTTTTACAGATTTAACCCACAGAGCAGAGATCTGCAATGGGTAGTTGTAAACTTTACGCGACATAGGCAAAGTCACAATAAAATATGATTTTTAGTTAGCACTGTTTGACACAATTTTATATGTGCTCTCTGTCAAATATGCTTCAACTAACTTAGTCACATTTTATTTCGGTTATGAATATGCCCCAATATATTCACATCATGATATAAAAAATCGTATACTCATACTCAGTCAGGGTTATTTCAACGTAGAGATTCGTACCAGTAATTTGGTTGAGAGCCTTTTTCATCCTGACACCGCGTTAGCGTTGAGCGCGAAAGATCTGACAACCGAAGATGCTGATATCCGAAGTGAAGCCACTTTTGGCAAACACATACGATATGTTTATCCGAAAATCTGTATATTCATATGTATGTATGTATTTAACGTTTTATTGTTGCAAGAATACGTGAACATGTGTATGCGCATATATACAAATTCCTTTGAATGAGTTGAACAAAGCATGGGGCGTATTCCAAAAGCACAACTGCTGGCGAAGTTGATTAGTGATAACTTCTTGGAATGCACAGTTGCAACTTTACGACAAATTAGTGAGCATAAAAATTTTCCGCTCTATTCACTCAACGTTTTTATCGATTGGTTGTTGAAAGTTGGCTCAACGTATCGTTTCAAAAGCACAATTCCTTTCACCCAGCTGATAACTGATTATTAGCAAGATCAATTAATTGATGGAACAAAAAACAATGATCAGATTGATTTTAATAACATAATACACTCAGACATAAACAAAACAGGATGGCTTCCAAAAGAACAAGAAATATTTGTTGGTGCTAAATTTATGTTGAGATCTAACGTTGGCGTTGCTAAGGGACTTGTAAATAGAGCAGTAAGTCACATCACTGAAATTATATGGCCATATTACAGACGGGTTCAACTATACCATAATGATATGCCATCGGTTCACGCAGACTTTGGTAACGACGGCGTTCACATAATACAGCCTAAATCAGTTCAATTTCCTTCTAAATTTAATCACGGCACAGCTGAAAGAAGAATGCTCCCGACTGTCTTGTCGTGGGCTTCAACTGTGCACAAAATGCAGGGAACTACTGTAGATCATGCTGTTATTTATCTAGGCTGCAAATTATTTGCTGCTGGTCAAGCTTATGTGGCTTTAAGCCGAGTTAGGTCTTCAGCAGGTCTTCGAATCGAAGAACTTGACTGTTCAAAGTTGACTTCGAAGAAACCTTGTAATGTTGATGCATTAAACGAAATGGATAGGATGAGAAACGTTACAAATAACTAAGTAAAGAATACGTAACTAATTTAAACAATATTTTACCCTACTAAAAATTAAAAGAAATTGGTATTTAAATTAAATTTAAGAAGAAAGCTTTTCTAAGAACAAACTTTTATTACTTGAACTAAAAAGTAAAAAATAAAATAAAAAAAAAAACTTTTTTAAATATATGCTTTTATTATTGGTTAATAAAATTAACTAAAAAGTAAAAAATAAAACTAAGAAAAAAAACTTTTTAAAAATAAGCTCTGATTATTGGTTAATAAAATTAACTATAAAGTAAAAAATAAATTGAATGTAAAGAAATGTAACGCTTTATAAGTTCATTGAAACCTTTAAAGATAATTAGGCTCCTTCGTCTGCGACAAAAAAATTCTATATTGTACATAAGTATATATTTTTAACATTAAAACATTACACCTAAATTATTAAATCTTACAGTTTATATCACAGTCCTAATTTTATTAATAAAAGCGTGTTAAATTTTGATAGTATAATTAAGAACATTTAGCACCTCATTTTCTTGCTATCACAATTTAACACGCAGACGAAGAATTCTAATTATCGTTAAAGTTTACAATGAACTTATAAAGTGTTATATTTCTTTACAGTTAATTTATTTTTTACTTTTTAGTTAATTTTATTAACCAATAATAAGAGCTTATTTTTAAAAAGTTTTTTTTTTTCTTTAATTTTATTTCAATTTACCACTTAAAGTTTATTCTTATATGCTTTCACCCGAACTTCCAGCTAACTATTCTACCAAAAATAATTTTGTTGTTGTTACTTCAAAAACTCTTATTTATTATTTTTTTTTCCTATATTCTAAAGGCTATTTAATATTCAAAACGGGTATTCTCAAATTGAATTTCATATATGTAGGTACATACATGGATGGACAATAAAACATGAAAATGTATTGTACAGGGGAGACTGTGAAATTGTATTTAAATTTAATAAGAGTAGCTAAGAGCATTTTCAAAAAGGATATTGAAAATTATTTAGAGAAAATAATAAACCAAATTTGTAAATGAACTAAGGACTGGTACAGAAAGTTCTGTAAACTCAGAACTCCATATACGTTTTTTGGTAACGATAAAGTATGCTTTGAACTAACCATTTCTGAATTGGCATTTCATGACATTTTTAAAAATATTTGCTTTTGGAGTGAAGCGTGCACCAACGGGAAAAATGAGAAAGAGTAAGGGCTACTTAAAAAAATTGTGTACGTTTAGACCATACATGTTAAATTCCAAATAGAATTAGCAATTGATGCAATTGGTTTATATTCTCTAATTCATTAAACAATTAGAAATAGTTCAACTAATTCCCATTAGATAATTGAAATTTTCATTCTAATGGTAAATCTAATTGCAATTAGTTGCCATTAGCAAAAAAAATTTGGTTACCTTTATTAATTAGCTCGAATTAATTGATTCTAATTCTCTTTGCTGACAATTTTCTACAATCTAAGTCCTCAATACATAATCATTTCAAAGACTTTACTCGACTCTGCGCCACGTATAATTGTCCCTCCTCGAACTACAAAATATTTTGATGTCACTTCGATGTCACGCTTTCTATTCATGTATGTATTATGTGTTCCAAATATGGACCAGATGTGCCACAAATACGATTTTTTGAATATCTCGATCCTTGCGCCACCTAGCGGCGATATTTTTTCTTATTATTGCATTGTCATCGGGTTCTCAATTATGTTCCAAGTTTAAAGCTTGTAGCTTATCGTGACGTTCCTTAAATTTCAATTACAAAATTCGTGCCAACCAGCCGCCTGTCAAGTCAAGCTAAATAAAACCGTTTAAAAAGCAAAAAAAAAAGTGTCGGAAATTTCCGGACGAAAAGTGACATCGTTCAAATTAAGGTCTCAGTGATTCAGTGCCTAATAACAATAATATTAATATACACAACAACAACTAGCATACCACGCAGTCATTTTTCATGTAATTGATTTTAAAAATAGTCGTCCCTCCACTCCTAATCATTTTCTTCCATTTCCTCTATCCACCTTTTCTTCTAGCTCTCTAACTTCCACACCCACACTACCGTCCACTTCCAGCAACGCTTTTGCTTCTAATTCCATTTTCCCTCCATTTCCATTCGCTTTCGGAAAGTGAGCGAATTATCATAGAAGACGACTCGATAATTTATCCAAAAGTTATCGATATATTACCACACTGTTATTGAGAAGTTATGGATTTGTTATCAAAACGTTCTCAATTTGCTATCGAAAATTTTATCGACTTATTATCTAGTTATTGTATCGATAATATATAAAAAAGTTATCGATTTACTATCACAGTCTTACCAATTAGTTGTCCTTGCTTTATTTCTTTGACTATTCATCGATTTGTTATGATGCAGATTCCGATAAAATTTCACTGCAAAATCAATGACATATCTGTAACACGGCAACAGCAAGCTGATAAGAAATCAATAAGAAAACGAAAGCTTGGCGATAACAAACCAGTAACAAACCGATAACTCGACTGTAATAAAACAACAACTTGTCGGTATCGGGTGTTATCAAGTTAGAATCGGATGAAGATCTTCTCAAAAAGCTTAACAGCCTCAATACCTTTGACGTTATCGTGCAGAAAACGATCGCCGTTCGTATGTTTGTAGCACGATTAGTAATACGACAGGCAAAACGATAAACAAAACGATAACAACCGATTCTTACATTATATCGGGAAAGCGAAAGCAAAGTGTATGAAAGAAAGAACGAAAACAAATTTGACAATTTCTTTCATATAGTTGACGAATAACGTAAAGCTAAACGATACAAGAAAACGTAAGCTTCAGAGTACCATTAGTAAACGATATCGTCAATGCAGGTAACGTTGGTTAAGCGTCTAGTTCGCCAAACAGAATGAGGCTGTAAAAATATTTAGTTTTCTAAACGTACACTGGTATATTTACACATATGTAGAACTTCATGAGTATATGATACTCACGCTTGGTTTTTGAGTGAATTTTGAGTTTTTGAGCTTTTTATACTCAGCTGAGCAGAGCTCACAGAGTATATTAACTTTGTTCGCATAACGGTACCCCGTAATGGCATAAACTAATCGAGATAGATATATATATGACATATTATATGATCTGGGCGAAAAAAAAATTCGTTTAGCCATGTTCCTCCGTCCGTCCATCCATATATCCGAAAGCACGATAACTTACGTCAATTTTGAAGTATCTTAATGAAATTTGATATTTAAGTTCCTGGGCACTCATCTCAGATTTCTATTTAAAATGAACGAAATCGGACTATAACCACGCCCACTTTTTCGATATCGAAAATTTCGAAAAACCGAAAAAGTGCGATAATTCATTACCAAAGACGGATAAAGCGATGAAACTAGGTAGGTGGGTTGATTTTCTGACGCAGAATAGAAAATTAGTAAAATTTTGGACAATGGACGTGGCACCACCCACTTTTAAAAGAAGGTAATTTAAAAGTTTTGCAACCTGTAATTTGGCAGTCGTTGAGGCAGGAACGTTACTCCTTTTACTATATGTGTGCTAAAGAAAAATTTGCAAAATCAGATAACGAACACGCCCACTTTAAAAAAAATTTTTTTAAGTCAAATTTTAACCAAAAAATTTAGAATAGTTTTAATGCCATAAATCGAACAAAAATGTACCAATCCGTGTGAAATTTGGTAAGAGCATAGCTTCTATGACGATAACTCTTTTCTGTGAAAATCGGTGAAATCTGTTAAAGCCACGCCCAGTTTTTATACATAGTCGACCATCTGTCCTTCTGCTCGGCCGTTAACACGATAACTTGAGCAAAATTCGATATATCTTCACTAAACTTAGTTCACGCACTTATCTGAACTCACTTTATCTTGGTAATAAAAATGGGCGAAATCCGACTATGACCACGTCCACTCTTTCGACATCGAAAATTTAGAAAAATGAAAAAAAATTCCATAATTCTATACCAAATACGAAAAAAGGGATGAAACATGGTGTGTGGATTGGTTTTTTGATGCAAAATATGACTTTGGAAAAAACTTTGTAAAATGGGTGTGACACCTACCATATTAAGTAGAAGAAAATGAAAAAGTTCTGCAAGGCGAAATCAAAAGCCCTTGGAGTCATGGCAGGAATACTGTTCGCGGTATTACATATATGTATAAATAAATTATCGGTACCCGACAGATGATGTTCTGGGTCGCCCTGGTCCACATTTTGTCGATATTTCGAAAACAGCTTCATATATACAACTAAGGGCCACTCCTTTTTAAACCCCTCATTAATACCTTTAATTTGATAACCGTATCATACAAACACGTTCTAGAGTCACCCCTGGTCCACCTTTATGACGATTTCTCGAAAAAGCGTCCACCTATAGAACTATGGCCCACTCCCTTTTAAAGTACACATTAACACCTTTCATTTGATACCCATGCCATACAAATACATTCCAGGGTTACCCTAGTTTCATTTTCCTACATGGTTATTTTCCCTTATTTCGTCTCCAAAACTCTCAGCTGAGTATGTAATGTTCGGTTACGACCGAACTTAGCCTTCCTTACTTGTTTCAAACCGCTTTGCGGGCTCGCACTTCAAATTTCAAATATTACCACTGGTCATTTGAAATTTTAGTTACAGCAATAAGCCCCTTAAACCTTGCTCATATGGAGTAAAATATAGCACTAATATTTGACATGCTGACACTTAGCCTTGCTTATAATTTTTGTTTTTCCAAAGGTTCAATATCTCGCTTTACATACTGTCGGCCGCCCTTGATCATATTCCATATTTTGCACAAACAAAGTTTTCCTCTACGTAACCTTGTAACTGTCAAATCAATAAAAACTTATACTGAACTTCTTAAGAGTCTCAAATATCTACCGTGTCTGTTACACATACACGTCTACAGATTCCTGATTTAATTTTAGCATTTGGAAGAGTGTGCGATTGTCGTTTCATTTTTTATGTCTGCCAAATACAATCAAATATTTCTCAACAGCAAAAGCAAAAAAAAGTTTACATTGGGTATAAAAGCATGGAACCAGGATAATATAATAGGAAAGATATCGATTGGTAGTGGCTGGAGGTTGGTCATACTGCACAGCTTTGTAGCCTCAAAAGAATTTTTGCTTAAATGTTTCAAAGGAAATTGAAAAAAAATAAGAATAAAAGCCTGATATACCAAAAAAAAAAAAATAAAATTCAAGCAACAACAACACTTCACCCAAACGAACATCCGACACGTCGTATCTTTTAATGAGATGCAAATTTATACAGTCTCGGACGAGAGAGCTAGTACCAATACCATTAATAATGTTGCCATTTTGGTGCTTTTGGAGCCAGATGTAGCACTTTTTTTGCGTTTAGCTCTTTTTGGCCATCTTTAATATGTTTGCCCCTTTTTGGCTCCAAATCTCGTTCGGCAATACGTATTGTGAAATTTGTAATGTGTTTTATGTATGTCGAAATTCCATTTTATTTGTTTTTTTATGTATGAAGTGGCAACTCGGCACTCAACTGATAACAAAAATTTTAATCGATGTGTCATGAGGTTGTATATTTGCTTTCCAGCTTGTGCAACAGCAGAGTGCCACCTTGTAAGAGGTTCGACCCCTTAACTTCGGATTATAATAAATTTTTGTCTCCCATACCTTATTTTGTCTCCCATATTTTATTTTCATTTCAATAGAGCACAATATGGAAACG
This sequence comes from Eurosta solidaginis, assembly GCF_040869045.1. NCBI lineage: Eukaryota > Metazoa > Arthropoda > Insecta > Diptera > Tephritidae > Eurosta > Eurosta solidaginis. The sequence goes on along the minus strand of NC_090319.1, from coordinate 320,219,896 downwards.
CTTAGCAAAATTGATTTTTTTTCGGTTGAAAACACATTGAGAATTGTAAAACCTCAAAGGTTTTCATTAGGGCTGTGAACTGCATCCGGATTTTTCAACTATTCGGATAAACCGGATATTCGAATAACCGGATAGCTAAGCAAAAAATTCGGCTATCCGGATAACCGGATTCATAATTGGGAAATCCGGATATCCGCTGTTCGGCTATCCGGATACGTAAACGGAAAATCCGGCTATCGGTATGTCCGGATACTGGAATATAAAAGTTTAATATCTGCACATCAGAATTGAACGAAGCAAACATCGAAAAATTATTCACAAATTATATTTGTAGGATATTAAATTAACGTCAAAAATTAAAAAGCTACAATTTTACAAACAAGCGAAAATAAGAACAGTGCCATTTGTTTATATTGTCAAAAAACGCTGTTTATTTATTTAAGTGCCTCACGAATTTATTGTTATTAATGTTAAATAAACATATATGGTACATCTATTTGTTTCTTCCACTGGATATCCAAAAATACTGTTATTACCGGATCTTCATAAATCCGGATATCCGGATAGTTTCGCAAACGAATATTAACCGGATATCCATGCCGTCCGGATTTTATCCGTGTCAACGGATATCCGTATGTATATCCGGATATTCGAATATGCAGATAGTCCCAGCCCCAGTTTACATATTTCACAAATGAACAAGTAAGGAAGGTTAAGTTCGGGTGTAACCGAACATTATATATTCAGTTGAGACCTATGATGACAAAATAAGGGAAAATGACCATGTAGGAAAATGAACCGAGGGAAACCCTGGAATGTGTTTGTACGACATGCGTATCAAATGGAAGGTATTAAAGAGTATTTTATGAGGGAGTGGGCCAAAGTTCTATAGGTGGACGCCATTTAGGGATATCGCCATAAAGGTGGATCAGGGTTGACTCTAGAATTTGTTTGTACGATATGGGTATCAAATGAAAGGTGTTAATGAGTATTTTAAAAGGGAGTAATCCTTAGTTCCATAGGTGGACGCCGTTTCGAGATATCGCCATAAAGTTGGACCAGGGGTGACCCTAGGATTTTTTTTGTACGATATGGGTATCAAACTAAAGGTATTAATGAGGGTTTTAAAAGGGAGTGGTGATAGTTGTATAAGTGGTCGCCTTTTCGAGATTTCGCCACACAGGTGGGCCAGGGGTAACTCTAGAATACGTTTGTACAATATGGGTATCAAAAGAAAGGTGTCAATGAGTAGTTTAAAAGGGAGTGGGCCTTAGTTCTACAGGTGGACGCCTTTTCGAGGTATCGCAATAAAGGTGGAGCAGGGGTGACTCTAGACTATTTTTGTACGATATGCGTATCAAATGTAATGAGTATTTTTAAAAGGGAGTGGGCCTTCGTTCTATAGGTAGACGCCTTTTCGAGATATCGCCATAAAGGTGGGCCAGGGGTGACTCTAGAATGTGTTTGTACGATATTGGTATCAAATTAAAGGTATTAATGAGAGTTTTAAAAGGGAGTGGTGGTAGTTGTATATGTGAAGACGTTTTCCAGATATCGACCAAAATGTGGACCAGGGTAACCCAGAGCATCATCTGTTGGGTACCGCTAATTTATTTTTATATGTAATACCTGCCAAGATTTCAAGGGCTTTTGATTTCGCCCTGCAGAACTTTTTCATTTTATTTTACTTAATATGGGAGGTATCACACCCATTTTACAAAGTTTTTTCTACATTTATATTTTGCGTCAATAAACCAATATAATTACAATGTTTCATCCCTTTTTTCATATTTGGTATAGAATTATGGCATTTTTTTTTTCAGTTTTCGTAATTTTCGATATCCAAAGTGGGCGAGTTCATAGTCGGATTTCGGCCATTTTTTATGCCAAGACAAAGTGAGTTCATGTAAGTACGCGAACTAAGTTTAGTAAAGCTATAACGATTTTTGCTCAAGTTATCGTGTTAAGGACCGAGCGGAAGGACAGACGGTCGACCGTGTATAAAAACTGGGTGTGGCTTTAACCGATTTCGCCCATTTTCACAGGAAACAATTATCGTCATAGACTCGATGCTCCTACCAAATTTCACAAGGATTGGTTAATTTTTATTCGACTTATGGTATTAAACGCATTCTAGACAAATTAAATGAAAGGGTGTAGCCACGCCCATTTTGAAATTTTTTTTAATTTTTGTATTTGGTTGCACCACATCATTACTGGAGTTGAATGTCGACATAATTTACTTATATACTGTAAAGATATTAAATTTTTTGTTAAAATTTGACTTTAAATTTTTTTTTTTAAGTGGGCATGTTCTTCATCCGATTTTGCTAATTTTTATTTAGCACATATACAGTAATAGTAGTAACATTCCTGCCAAATTACATGATGTTATCTTCAACGACTGCCAAATTACGGCTTGCAAAACTTCCGAATTACCTTCTTTCAAAAGTAGGCGGTGCCACGCCCATTGTCTAAAACTTTACTAATTTTCTATTCTACGTCATAAGGTCAACCCACCTACCAAGATCCATCGCTTTATCCGTCTTTGGTAATGAATTATCGCGCTTTTTGGATTTTGCGAAATTTTCGATATCGAAAAAGTGGGTGTGATTATAGTGCGATTTCGTTCATTTTAAATACCGATCTGAGATGAGCGCGTAGGAACCCACATACCAAATTTCATCAAGATACTTCAAACGGACGGACGGACATGGCTAAATTAATTTCTTTTTTCACCAGATCATTTTGATATATAGAAGTCTATATCTATCTCGATTAGTTTATGCCGTTACGGATTGCCGTTATGCGAACAAAGTTAATATAATCTGTGAGCTCTGCTCAGCTGAGTATAAAAATAAAAACAGTCACCCCTATTCTGAATTTCTATTACGTTCCCGTTCTACGCTCCGCTTTAGTCGAAGTTGGGTATTCTGCATTACGACTGAATTGTAACGAGAAGAGGAAGAGCAAATGATTTTTCGAAATCAGCTGTTTGTACGGAATGTGTGAACATTGGAACAAAATAAATTAAAGAAAATTTGTAAAAAAAAACTGAAAAAGATTTATTTTATTATTCACGCCATTTTGTGCAAAAAAAAAGCAATAGAATATATTGCCGAACTGTTATATTTTTTTTAGTGAAGTGCTTTTATAATTGTAAGTGTGTTTTTGTCGTTCTTTTGGCCAATTCCCTGCCGTGGCCACCAAGTTTGTTAAAACGGATTCCTGCACGAATGTAGTTGACATTTTCAGAATTTTATGGATGCTAGTTTCAGTGTACTGGCCTAAAATACTTTATGAAGATTTATTTTTTTTTCCGCAAGGATTGTTTACGTTTTTGCTTCACCTTCCTCTACTCCGGCAGCTTGCTTTGGCATATAACTGGACTCAACCAACAGACACAAATTATAGCTTCTATTATAATGGAATCAATAGCCGCGGCATTATTTGTGGAATTGAAAAGCAACGCATACGAAAACGGTCAGGGGAAAATGGAAATGCACATATTGCTAGATTTGTGTAATCCATTTGAGATGAGTGACGAATTGTAAGAAATTGAACTTTAAAGTGGTAAAGTTTAATGACTTATTTTCTTATTTAGGTTCAAAAAAAACTTTCGACTTGATAAGGATGCTTTCAAGTATGTGTTAGATACTTTTGCGGGGCAAAATCGTCCAAGGACTTCGACATCGACATCTGCCCTTAATATTGTAGTAACTGCTTGGAGATTTTTTGCAGAAGGCAGTTACCAGCATGGAATATGGGCGGATTATAATGTAGGAAAGCAACTTCCTCCCACTGCACTTCTTCCTTCGGGCGCCTATTTAGTCCCTGCGCGATATCCCGCTTTGTTGCCATTAAATTAGCCATCGCCTCATATTGCACTTGTGTTGTTGTTTTTGACCTGGAAACGTATAAAAACAATCATCATCCCCTTACAACAAAGATACTTGCTAACATATTTTGTGTCGTATTCATTTGTTATATTACAGTTTTTACCTGCGAAAAATGTTAGAAAATTTACCAACCAGTGGGAAAAATAATTTCACTTGCAAAGTGTGTCAACACCCTTAACCAAAACAAATGTCACATTCTTCTTCTTATGCTTTGCTTGTAACAAAATTTGGGAGATGGCTACTTTTCAATATCAGATGGCGCCAGTGTCGCTCACTCTACCGTTCTCCATAAAAATGCGTGCAATCTACTCATAATGCATAAGCTTGGGTTAAACTCATCTATATGAAAAAGTGCTTATGATGAATTTCATATCAAATCCAATATGCGTTGAACCCGACCCCCTCAGAATTTGATCAAATTTTGCATGGGGTTACATCTTACCCACCCAAATACAACCTCATTTTTAGAAATTGCATTTTCGAAAAATTGTGGGCGTGGCAAGGTATCGAAATATCCGAAAATATAAGAAAAATGACGATAATAGGTACTTTTAAAGTGTGATTACTACGGAATGGCTTTACCGATTTCAAAGATCTTCATACCATTAGAAAGGTAAGCTTTCAAAAATATACACTGTAAAAAATTTTAGTACACTTAAAAAAAATTTTTTTTTAAATAAAATTTAAAACTGAAAAAACATTTCAAAGATCAAGCGATTTTGAAAAATAAAATTTTATTTTAGAAAGGTCTATTTAATATATATAACATATCTGAAAACTAAAATAGGGTTTTTTTTTTTTAATTTTTTAAGTAAATGCATCTCTTGGTTACTTTCTCATATTTGGATATCACGCGTAAATTAATCAACCAATTTGAAAATTGTTTATGCCGTTAGAAAGGTATTAAAATCACCTTTGAAAACATATACTGTAAAGATTATATATTACACTGAAAGAAAAAAAAATTTTTAATTTTTTTCTAAATTTTTTTTTTCAAACTGGGAAAACACTTCAAAGACCAAGCGATTAAAAAAAATTTTTTTAGAAAGGTAGATTTAATATATATAACATATCTGAAAACTAGAAGGGTGTTTTTTTTTTCTTTTTTTTAAATTTATTTAAGTAAATGCATCTCTTGGTTACTTTCTGATATTTTGATATCACGCGTAAACTAATCAACCGATTTCAAAATTTTTTATACCGTTAGAAAGGTATTAAAATCACCTTTGAAAAAATACACTGTAAAAAATTTTTATTCCAGTGGGGTGCACCCCAGCTAACATCAAAACAACGGCTCGAATACTTCACGTACAAGGAAAAGGTCGGCGGCTCAATGTACTTGAGAACATGGAGATATACAAGTTAAAAACATTTGACGGCAGGATAATAAACGAACAAACCAACACTATCTCTGACGAAGTATTTGAACCCTTAAAACTAGTTTACAAAAAACAGCACAAGCCAGAAGGTACAGCAACCAAACACGTAACAATGAACAAGCAAAAACGAAAAATTTACCAAACGACAAAAATCACCGATTTCTACCTACCTCAACCTACCGCTTAGCTAACAAGCGGTATGTCTATATACCTACAAAAACCACCCTTGGAAAAGGTAACAATTCGGACGTATCAATACCGCGCACACACACGCATATTGACGTTACCTACCACGGACACATAGATTGACATTACCTGCCACAGCACCCATGGACAATAAAAAACAACACAACGGATAGACACAGACCAAAACGAAATTAGGCATTGATATGGAATCAACTAATAAATACAGATGTGTGCAGCTATCAAGAAAATGTTCCTCTCAACTTCGAAACATTAGCTTAAACGAAGCCGCGCTGATATCTGAGCATTTTCCAGCAGTCTCCGACATTCATCGTTGCCGTATTTGCGAAAGTTGTCGCTTTAAACTTAAGGATGCTATCAAGATTGCTGATAATCAGCGTTCTACTGAAACGGAAAGTGAAGAGGCACAAGAAATCTTGACTAGCGGTGAATTATATCAAGAATATAAGGAAGTTCCAACATGCAGCAGCTATACTAAATCACTCGAACGAAACGAACTCGTCGACAATATAAATAAGCATGTTATTCCTCATCTTGGAAGCCATCCATCGCCAATGAAGCGAAAATATTTAGAAAGGGATTCATACTGCAAAAAAAAAACACAGCAAATTGCGCAAAGTATTTCGGATTCACTTGGAGGTGGTTCACTGTCAAAGTTATCAGAAGACCTAAAGAAGATCAAAGCTTACTACGAACAAATTTTGGAGAACATGAAATATCAAATCGAAAACTGCTCAAATAATTTGGATAAGCAAAAAATATTATCTCTATTACCAAACACCATGACATCTAAGGAAATTAAAGACATTTTTGGGCATGATTTATCTTACGAATTGATAAAAATTAGCAAAGATATACAAAAAAATAAAACAAAGTTTTCGGACGTCAAACGCTCTAGCATGGACAGGCGTAGTTTACCTGAACAAACTAGTAAGTAAGCAAATATTCCGAAAGTCAGCAGTATGAGCTGCGCAAAGTTGTATATTAAATCTAAATAAATAAAAATAAAAAATTAACTTTATCAAGTGTATGTCTATTTATTGTGCGTGTCTGAAAAATTTGATAATACGATTCTTGTTCGGATATATTAGAATACTTAGTCATAGTATCTGTATCTGTATAACTTCCAAAGTATAGCTAGGTACCATTTTTGTCACACAATAATAGCAAAATAAAAAAAAGTTAACAAGAGATGGTTTTACTTATAAATTTTTTTAAAAGAAAAAAAACACCATTCTAGTTTTTATATTAAATCGACCTTTCTAAAAAATTTTTTTTTAAATCGCTTGGTCTTTGAAGTGTTTTCCCAGTTTGAACAAAAAATGTAGAAAAAAATTTTTTTTCAGTGTAATGTAGAATCTTTACAGTATATGTTTTCAAAGGTAATTTTAATACCTTTCTAACGGTACAACAATTTTTGAAATCGGTTGATTAGTTTACGCGTGATATCAAAATATCAGAAAGTAACCAAGAGATGCATTTACTTAAATAAATTAAAAAAAAAGAAAAAAAACACCCTTCTAGTTTTCAGATATGTTATATATATTAAATCTACCTTTCTAAAAAAAAAATTTTTTTTTTGTAATCGCTTGTTCTTTGAAGTGTTTTCCCATTTAGAAGAAAATTAAAAAATTTTTTTTTGTTCAGTGTAATATCGAATCTTTACAGTATATGTTTTCAAAGGTGATTTTAATACCACCTTTCTAACGGTATAAAAATTTTTCAAATTGGTTAATTAATTTACGCGTGATATCCAAATATGAGAAAGTAACCAAGAGATGCACTTACTTAAAAAAATTAAAAAAACAAAAAAAAAACATTTTAGTTTTCAGATATGTTATATATATTAAATAGACCTTTCTAAAATAAAATTTTATTTTTCAAAATCGCTTGATCTTTGAAGTGTTTTTTCAGTTTTAAATTTTATTTTAAAAAAAAATTTTTTTCAGTGTACTAAAAATTTATACAGTGTATTTTTTTGAAAGCTTATTTCAATACCTTTCTAATGGTATGAATGTCTTTGAAATCCGTAAAGCCATTCCGTAGTAATCACACTTTAAAAGTACCTATTATCGTCATTTTTCTAATATTTTCGGATATTTCGATACCTTGCCACGCCCACAATTTTTCGAAAATGCAATTTCTAAAAATTAGGTTGTGTTTGGGTGGGTAAGATGTAACCCCATGCAAAATTTCATCAAATTCTGAGGGGGTCGGGTTCAAAATGTACGTTTTTTTCAGCCTTTGATATGAAATTCATCTTATGTGTCGGGGCTTTTAAGAAAGGCAACCGTAATGGCGTGTCTGCTTCATTAATGCAGGGACTTTCATGTACAAACAATACACACACATATAAAATGTGTATAAGTGTAGAATTGTGTTATTCTCCATCTAGCTTTTAAAGCAGAGCCGGCCAAAAGTGGCACATTGTGCAATTTGAGTTCGTATTTTCACACAGGCACTAACGATGTGCGATCACGATCGTTTTCTTTCGCTGGTCACTCACTAAAATCAACAGTGAAAGCAAAAGGAAAAGTCCATGCTACTTTTTGTGCACATAATAAAAACAATATGCTGCAATGTTAAAGTGACTTTTAATACGTTTTAATTAGTATTATTAAGTTCCTTTGAACATACATATTAATATTGACAATTTAAATATTAATAATTAATAATAATTAATTAATTATTAATAAATATTGATAATTTAATATAAGTAACTTTTTATACGTTCTACTTAGTTTTATTAATTTTTGTACATTTTTTTATTGAATAACTTTATGTTTTGAAAATATATATTTCTATCTTTACATTTACTTTGTTATATAGTTCTTTCTTGATGAAAAGGTGATTTTTTAAGTAAATTTTGCATTGAAGAAACACCATACCTTCTTTTATAAAAAAGTTTTATCTGGCTAGCTCGACATCCGCGTTCTTAGTTATATGAATATAAGTAAGTATTGTTAGGATTAGCTTGAAATCAAATAACCAGAGTCCTTTTTAATTTCGAACTTCACAGCCCACATTTTCTTTTAGCACACTGTGGGGAGTTGTCACTCAATTTTTACACACACTTATGCAATTGTTTTAGTATTTGTGTGGCCGGCTCTGTTGTAAAGCTTTAATAAATTTCAGCATTGGGCATTGTAGGAAGCCTTCAAACTTATGAGCCGATGGATGTGTGTGTGCGCATATCGAAAACTTTGCTTACGCCTAAGTATTGCACGGGGTGAAATTGTTAACCCTCTAACCAGTAAGAGTGCCTCAGGGCATGCATCACAAATATCAAGATTTCCGTGTGAAAAAAAAAATTTTTCTTAAGAAAATGAATTTAACTCTCTCGTCCATATTTCTAGTGAACTTTCTTTCTCAAATTAAAATAAAATCGGGTGGACGGTTTGTCTTCTATACTCAGTTTTGTGCGAAAAGGTGGAGAAAACGGTCGTTTTTTTTGGATAAAGAAATTTATTATTTTCAATATCAAAACTTTTTATTTTTGAGAAGTGCGCGGAGCTTGATAATTTTTTTTCGTTAAGCTGTGCTCACTAACTTGCTGATTTAATATCTAAAGTTTTAAAATAAGTGGAATTTTCTGCCCGGCAGTGCAAAAACTAAAGGGTGCCTCAGGGCACTGTTGTCGTTCAGCGCGAACTTTTCTACACATTGATTTTATTAAAAAGTGCTCTATATAGTCGGTTTTACTTTTATTTCATAACTTGTTTTCATAAAGTGAATACAAATATACTGTTTTTATACCGCTGTACGATGTCGTGTGTGAAATTTTTGAAGTTATCGGACGAAGAAATCCATGAAATCATGGAATCGGTAGTGACAAGTGATGAAGAAGATTCAAACAGTGGAATAGACTCTGGTTCTCTGAACCACGAACCAGAGGAAATAAGTCCAGAGGACGAACACTTGATATCCAATGCCTTCGAGGTAAGGATACGAGTGCAAAATTTTTCAACGAGGCAGCCGATTACTCACAACATCTACAGTCAGAGATACTGCTACTGGCGATGAAGGTGACATTCCATCAACAGATGCGATTACAGCAACCTACACGGCATTGACGTCAACTCCAATTCAAAGAAAGAGAGCCGTTACCAAGACCCGAAGGCATCGGTCCAGCCGTAGTGCCAACCAATGGTGGTTTTGTTGGAAGTAAGTATATCTCCCCCATCTTTGCTCATGGCGATCTTGCTTTATATTTATTTTATCAGACATTAAATCAATTTCCAAAGATTCCGCTGAGTTTAGCAAGTTGATGTGGCGCAATACAGCTCTTAAACTTCATGTAAATGAGGTCGCATTCCGTGGATGCACACGTTTACTTGACAACATAATAGAGCTTTCAACTCCCTGCCAATTATTTCTCTATTTTTTTCTAAAGAAATAATTGATATGATTGGTCAGGAGACTAACCAGTGTGCTCTTAGTGGGGACATGAACTCAAAATTCAATGTGAATGCCGATGAAATATGTCAATACATCGGAATTCATTTATATATGTCAATATATCGATACCCGAATTTAGAAAGCTATTGGGGAAAGAACCCTTTCGAACCCATTCGCAAAAAAATGCCATTGAAATGATTTGAAGCTATAAAAAGATTCTTATCATTCCGAGATGAGGAAGAAAGGGTAAGAAAGGGCAACCAAGTTATGACCCGTTATTTCGGATACGTAATTTTTCGGATCTTCTCAACGAACGCTTCGACTCAATCCCAAAACATGGTCGCCTTTGGTAAGCTTCTGCTATTTTCAACTCGCAGAAATTATCAGGTTTTATTTCTTTTCTTGATTAATGTCGATGAACAAATGTGCTCAACGAAAATGAAACACCATCTAAGACAATATATTCCAAACAAGCCCCACAAGTGGGGTGTCAAATTGTTCGTATTATGCGATTCGTATGGTTACGCATATAGGTTTGAAATCTACAATAGCGCAGGAGACAATATTATTCTACCAAATTGTCCCGATCTAGGCAGCTCAGCATTTGTTGTAGTTCGGTTATGCCAAACTGTGAATGACTTCATGTACCATATAATTTACTTCGACAATTTCTATACGTCGTTACCTCTGTTGGTTTATTTGCGAGCTCGTGGCATATTTGGTCTTGGCACAATTCGAGTGAATCGCATCCCAAATTGCAAATTGCCACCGGACAGTGCTATAGCAAAGAAAGAGCGTGGGTTTTCAACAGAGTACGTGGGCTCGGCATATGGAATCGATATTAGTACTGTTCTGTGGAAGGACAATAAAGCGGTTAGGCTGGCTTCGACTTATGTAGGAGTTGAGCCATTCGATCGAAGTAATCCGAATGAGCAAACGATATGACAGGAAGAAGAAGCAAAACATTGAAGTCGATTGCCCTCAAATAATTAGGGAATACAACAGCCATATGGAAGGCGTCGACTTAATGGATGGTTTGATGGGACGATATCACGTGAGAGCCAAGACACGTGATGTAATGACGCGCCATTTTTATCATTTTATTGATATGGCTGCAACGAACGCTTTCCTTCTTCATAAGCGAATAAATATAGAGAAGATAAATGACTCCAGTAATATTTCTGACGAAGGAGAAAAGATTTTAATCTATTTGTGTTCTTATTCATTGTTTATTAAAACTTATTTCAATAAAAAACATTGTTCCTTACTAAAAATTGTAAGTGTTAATTTGTTTGCTCTAACCGACAAGAGTGCCTGGAGGCACTGTTTCTTATTTCTCACCTGGCAGACAAACGAAACGACATATTGACTTTTTGTTGACGGAATTAAGTTTGTTATGTGCTAATTAAGCTAGAAAAAATTCCCAACCGTTTCCGATCATTATTTAAAGTTTGCTGGTTTGAGGGTTAAGTTTATATGATTTGCAGCAACTACAAAAAATTAAGTCTATCCTATTGAAGTTTGTTAGGATGTATGTTATGTGATTTCTTGCGACGTACGAAAAGGCGAGTCTTGCACTGGGCTTAGCTAATGTCGGTTTATTTAGAGTGTGTGGGGCGTCATTTCTGTCGTAAATGCTTATAAACGTACTGCGTGGGGAACATGAAGGCTGCCCCTTCGAATAGATATCACTAGTACCATTTATCCTCGTTTCAACTTCTGAGTGTATTATCACTCCATCTGAGCTGGCGTTGCGAAAGCTATAGATCTCAGTAAACTTTTGAAAAATGCCTTGTCTCAGAATTTATTCCAAAGCTTTTAAAAGTCAGAATTTTACTTAAAAGTGCTCTATCTCAGACCAAGTTTAGTACACTTTGAGCTAAAGTTGGGCTTTTTTGAAAACAATTCTGATACAAGGCGTTCTTCAACCAAATGCTAAGTTGGCACTCTAGGGCGGTCCCCGCTTATTTGTTCTTCTGCATTGAGCAATGTCCTTACGAAGCAGCCATGACTGCCTGAAACTCCGGGAAGATTTCTGTATTTAGGAGTAGCTAAATAATTTATTGTTGCCCAGGGAAGTATCTAGACCAAGATCCTGTGTGCTTGAAGAAGTCTTTCTCCTCTGTAATTTCAGCAACAATGATGTGACGACAGTCGGTCTCGATTGAGGCGACGGCAGTCTGTGCATGGTTTCCCAACATACGGCCCATGGAGAAGAAACGTGTCCATCAACTGCTTTCTTTGGTAAAATCACCGCCTAAGCAAGGTTCTTTATATGTAACAGGGGAAATGACTCGACTTTTGTTAAATGTAAGATAGGTGGTCTTAGACTTCACTCTGGTTAGTGGGTTCTTAAAATTCTCTGGTAACCCTTAAAGCACCAATTGGGATTGGTGAAGTAGCAAGCAACAAAAGCTTTCTCTACCGATGCATGTCATGAGTTTGTACCTATGCGAAATAGCAACAGACACTCTGGTATAAGCTTCACATGGGCTTGCAAACAGTTCAGCTTACTTAGAGGGGGAAGGCAAGCCTATTTGATGGTCGCAATCACTCAACGACTTTACTGTTAGTGAAATAAGTTACAAACGGGATGGGAGCTGTAAGGTTCGTGGAGGAGCTATTGAGAAAAAGTGGAAGTCTAAAATACATCCGTGAGGTTTAGAAAAATTACATCAAAGGAGTCCTGCAACCTTGTGTACCTAAAAAAAAAATATATATAAGGCGCGATATACCTCTGATTCAGATCGAGTTTCTTTTTCTAAAGATTTTGATGCCTATGGGTTCGTGAGGGATGTGAATCTTGGCTGGATTATGAAAAGCGAGGAGTCTCTGAAGCTTCTCTTGGATAATCAATCGTATGTCACCTCTTAAAAGAAAGCTTACTTACCTGGGTCATTCCGAACTCTTGGAATATAATCAAAATTACAGTCATTCTTAAGGCAGATAAGAGCTTCCACGTATCATCTAAGGATTGCAGAGCAAACACCCTCCCGTAGTTTCTCCAAAAACGTTGGTATGGCCTAGAAGGTACATAGTGGTCATATTAAATCGTTCCCGAGATAGTCGGGCTTGTACCTTTAGTGTTTTTGTTGTTGTTGTTATTGTAGCGATAAAGACTCTCCCCAAAGGCTCTGGGGAGTGCCATCTATGTTGATGGTCCCTTGCCGTATACAGAAACTGTACGTTCCGGTAACATGCATCATTAAGGTACTAGCCCGACCATCTCTGCAACGATTTGATATGACCACACCTAACCCTCTAGGCCATCCTGTCCCCCCACCCCTTGATTCCATAAGGAACTTGGGGTCGGCATAGTCTCGCCTGCTAGATATGTGTACGATATATGCATACTTATAACAGGATTCGGCTCGCTTATGTGTGGTTGACAATTGGGTTGCGGAAGCTATGAATTGCGCTTATCAGCCCCTTGTGTGTGTGGGTGACCTTATCGCTACAACAACAACAACGACAGGGAGGTCTAGGTGGGGAGGTAGCCACTTTTATACCGACAGCGCCAAGTCTTAGCTCAAAGACAGCGATAACTTCAGAACCACACACGACTCAACCAGTGAAGAACGTGTTGAAAAGGTTTCCAAAACGCAGCTATTTCGTAGCACTAACTTACTTACGTTGCCATTTGGTAGGACATCACAATGTTAGAAGTGTCAGTTCAAAGCACTGCGAGGGAACAGAATTAAACAAGTACCGCCTCTTCAAGAGATAGTTCTACCCTAGTTCGGAACTAATGCGATTCCCTGTAAGGAAGTTTCACCATTTTTATACTTATGTATATCATCTTATGATAGTTTTTGAGAGTCATTTTAACCAGAGCAATTTCAGAGCACTTTGTGTGATGAACTTTGGAACCACCCTTGTATTTGCAATGCAATGCCCATATACGGATCTAAACACCTATTTCGCTTTCCCATGTCGGTACCATAATGTTATGTTACATTTTGATTGGCATGCGACAAGAAATTGCTACTTTGTTGGAAAATTTAATTAAATTTCTTTGCACCAGCGCCCCTCTCTCTAGTTTCCAAGTTGAGTTCGTGGTTTCGAGTATGCGATTCCGCGAAAGCCGAGCTGGTTAAAGTTTCATTTAGCTCATACGGTGACCTTTAGGAAATGCCATTTGCCATTTTGATTTCGTGCTTACATGGAAATGACTAAAAGCTACAAATTGATTAATTACCTCTATCCAAAATATCTTATGCTAAGCCACACTTAAAACATTTTGGGAAATTTCGAGTTTTTAACAAGTAAGGAAGGCTAAGTTCGGGTGTAACCGAACATTACATACTCAGCTGAGAGCTTTGGAGACAAAATAAGGGAAAATCACCATTCAGGAAAATGAACCTAGGGTAACCCTGGAATGTGTTTGTATGACATGGGTATCAAAAGGAAGGTATTTAAAAGGGAGTGGGCCATAGTTCTATAGGTGGATGCCATTTCGGGATATCGCCATAAAGGTGGACCAGAGGTGACTCTAGAATGTGTTTGTCCGTTATGGGTATCAAATTAAAGGTATTAATGAGGGTTCTAAAAGGGACTGGCCCTTAGTTGTATATGTGAAGGTGTTTTCGAGATATCGACCAAAATGGGGACCAGAGTGACCCAGAACATCATCTGTTGGGTACCGCTAATTTATTTATATATGTAATACCACGAAGGATTTTTGATTTCGCCCTGCATAACTTTTTCATTATCGTCTACTTAATATGGTAGGGCTCACATCCATTTTACAAAGTAATTTCTAAAGTTATATTTTGCGTCAATAAACCAATCCAATTACCATGTTTCATCCCTTTTTTCATATCTGATATAGAATTATGGCATTTTTTTTTTCATTTTTCGTAATTTTCGATATCGAAAAAGTGGGCGCGGTCATATTCGGACATCGGCCATTTTTGTACGAACTCAGTTTAGTAAAAACATATCGATTTTTGCTCAAGTTATCATGTTAACGGCCAAGCGGAAGGACAGGCGGTAGACTATGTATAAAAAACTGGGCGTGGCTTCAAAAACAATTATCGTCATAGATTCTATGCCCCTACCAAATTTCACAAGGATTGGTAAATTTTTGTTCAACTTATGGCATTAAAAGTATTCTAGACGAATTAAATGAAAAAGGGCGGAGCCAAGCCCATTTTGAAATTTTCTTTTATTTTTGTATTTTGTTGCACCATATCATTACTGAAATTGACTGTTCGCATAAGTTACTCATATACTGTAAATATATCAAATTTTTTGTTACAATTTGATGAAAAAAATTTTTTTTTAAAAGTGGTCGTGTTCGCCATCCGATTTTGCTAATTATTATTTAGCACACAAATAGTAATATTAGTAACGTTTCTGCCAAATTTCATCATGATATCTTCAACGACTGCCAAATTACAGCTTGCAAAATCTTTAAATTACCTTATTATAAAAGTAGGCGGTGCCACGCCCATTGCCCAAAATTTTACTAATTTTCTATTCTGCGTCATAAGGTCAACCCTTTTTCTGTTTTTCGAAATTTTCGATATCGAATAAGTGGGCGTGGTTGCAGTACGATTTCGTTCATTTTAAATAGCGATTTGAGATGAGCGCCCAGGAACCCACATACCAAATTTCATCAAGATACCTCAAAATTTACTCAAGTTATCGTGTTTACGGGCGGACGGATATGACTAAATGAATTTCTTTTTTCGCCCAGATCATTTTGATATATAGAAGTCTACATCTATCTCGATTAGTTTATGCCGTTACGTATTATCGTTATGCGAACAAAGTTAATATACTCTGTGAGCTCTGCTCAGCTGAGTATAAAAAACATACATACATACGGTGTTAGTCGTGAGCATTATCATGGGCAGAGCTGCTCAGCCCCTATACAATTATAGCACTTTTGTTTTTGTTTTGCCCTGACGTATATGCTAGGATAGAAATTCATACTTTGAATATAAAAAAAAAATTTCAGAGCACTCCCATATGCCCTCACATAAAAATTCTAATCATATGAAAGCGACTGAATTTCATAAAAAAGTGCAAAGAAAAAGCAGTTCCATATGGATCTAAGCCACTTCGGTATGATATTCAAATTTACACTAACAAATTGACAACCAAAAATTTTTCATAAATATTGTAGCACTGAGAAAAATTTTAATTCAAAATTTTTTCATTAAGGGGGCCATAAAAATTCTTTAACCATTTAAAATAGATTTTTTTTTTGGAGTTTCAGTATACATATAATTTTGTGTATGTATTGCGATTTGTACTTCAATATAAAAAATGTTGAATAGCCCTGATGATAAGTATACGAAATAAACCACATTGAAGCTTTAAGTAAAACTACGGATCTGTTTTTCAGATGCCGAATTTTTTTCGGAATACTGTATTGACTGGATAGATTCGTAAAACTCAAGCAAGGATGGCTCTGTAAACAATAGCTAGGTAGGGTTAAAGGAGGTTTCCTTTTCACCTCCCGTTGGGCACTCAGCGCCTATTCCATAATAAGGTTGAGCTTACCTTATACACGGGACGGTACGAAATACGGCGGATAAAAGCCAGATCCCTAGGCGTAGTTCTGGTCAAAAAGCTCAACTGTAAGGAAAACGAAGAAACAAGCGTACATTGCAGAATACAAGTGTAAAAGAGCAAAAAGGAAGGCTGACTACAAGAATATGCAGATAGATGTGTATTGGGATTTTTCGGTCCATATTGCTGAATGGGGTAGTCTTATGGTGGCTAGCCCTGAGCAAAGCGTCAAACCGAAAATTGTTGGAAAAGTGGACAGATATAGTGAAATCAGAATAAGTGATAGTGAGGGCGGCCGCCACAACGTTGAAAGGAAGAGGTGGAAAACGTTTTAGATACCCTTGGTGTAACCAATTGGTCACAGTTGACCGAGCGAAGAAGTGACTTGCGCAGCTTGTTCGACGGCCATATCCATTTAAACGGTTAAGCGCCAATTAAGTAAGATTCAGAAGTATGAAAATAAGTTCTATGTTTGTTGAAATGCCGATTTAAACAGCGAAATAGTTCATGCAGTTCAAAACTTTATCGTCATGTGCTTAAGAAAAGTGATTAAGCAAACCTGGGCTGTTCACCATGCCTCTCGTTAATTTCATAATTATTATTATTTTTTTTTTTTTTTTGTTTTTGTGGGACAAATTGAATATTGTGTTTCATCAACCTTTGCAGGTCGTTATTGTTAACTGCCTTTGAAATTTTTGGTTTTATGTAAAAATGTATGGTTGAGCGCTTCCGTTCTGGCGAGAGTTTCTAAACTATTTATTGTTTTTATTCATAATTTCATTAGGTATATGTATCAGTCGTTCAGAAAGTAGAAAGCAGGGGAGGATCACATTGTTAGATCTTTGAAAATATTAGTTTTCAAACAAAAGAAACGCACGCAGAGATGATGAAGGCGCTGAGGGTAGAGTGCCCCAAACTCGGATTAACCTCTCAGTAAATAAACATTATAAAAAAAGCTGCAACCAAATTCCCTACAGTTAAATTGTTATTATTTTCTTACTAACAGTATAATAATATTGCTTTTTCATTCTTTTACATTTTTCCGCTGCTATAACAACAGCAAATCTGTACTCATTTTATATCGCACGCGCTCCAATCATGCGCTAAGACAATCATTGAAAAAGACAGTAAAACTGCTGCTCTGCTGCCTGCATCTGCTGCCGTTGACCTAATTTAAACTCGTTGTTTATGATGTTTACATTATATCACTTATTATTGTATCCTCTAGACGCTTCTTTAGAAGCTTTCACAGAATAAAAGTCGGTGATATAAAACATAAAAAAATATACGAGTATCTGCTACTGCTAGTTATAAATGCATATACATTAATCTAAATATGCAGCAGTGGTGTACAACGCCAATAGAGCTTCGAATACAAACGCAACTTTTTGAGCATAGAATTCACAAGATGTTTACACTTTGAAGCAAAGATAACTTAATACTGTGGCGAATATTAGCATCACTATGCTGTTGGTAAATAATCACAACAACGAAAACACCAAGCAGCCACTCTTACGTACATAGAAGGCGACGAAGAATATCGCACATACACATATGTATTCATCAGCTAAGAGAAGTAGTTACTCACACATACACACGCAAATGGCTAGAAGAAAAGCATAAACTACAAATATACATGCATATAAAAAAAAAAAAATATCTGTAAGAGCTGCAGAAATGCGGAAAAATTATGGGAAAAAGATATAGAATACGTGTTTTAGTGTAAATATATTTTTTTCGAAGGCGTAGGGAAAATATTATTTCCCATTTAAAAGTTATCACTAAAAAAGTTTTTGTACCGATTTGAGTTCCTTGGATTATCTTCAAGCCGACTTAGACTCGTTCCATTGTTGGTGCACAACAAGTTTATTATCTTTAAATTGCTCTAAATATAAGCATATGACATTTCACCGAGTGAAACCAGTTTTGAAACCGTATGTAATAGATGGTAACCCTTTGGAGCGTATATCTAGTGTAAATGATCTATGTGTTCTTTTTGATCCGAAACTGAGTTTCAACATGCATATTTCATCTATTGCCAACAAATCATGGGGAGTACTTGGGTTCGTTAAAGATGGGCTAAAGAGTTCGATGATCCGTACCTCACTAAGATTTTTTACACATCGGTGGTCCGCCCAATACTCGAGTATTGCTTATGCGTTTGGTCCCCTGTTTCTCAAAATCATATAAAGCGTCGAGTCAGTTCCAAAGCAATTTTTGATATTCGCATTACGTGGCTTTAACTGGGACTATAATCTCCACCTTCCACCATACAGAAATAGACTTCTTCTTATTAGCTCCGGAAAACCGGAGAATATTACTGGGTGTATTGTTCTTCCATAAGCTCATTATTGGAGAAATTGATTCTGCTGACCTTCTCAGCCGATTGTTTTTTGCAGTTCCTCCTAGGGTTTCCGGACATTACGTTCCTTTTTATTTACTCCTTTGTCGTCGAAACTTTGCTAAAAATAATCCTCTTCTTATCTGGTGCTCGCACTACAATGACTTGTATAACTGTATCAGTCTTGAATGTACTTTTGCCACTATATGTAATGCAATACTCGCCTATCTAAACTAAGAGATACAAGCTAATTTATTTTTTAAAAAAGCTGGAATTATTATTTCTTCCGTAGAAAACAGGCACGATCGTATAAGGGTGGATTGGATACATCGGTACTTCAACCGATTCGCGCGTTCCCCCTACTGGGCATCGGGCTCCTTTATGAGCACGGCGCGTCAGCCCCCTTATGGGCACCAAGCTCCTTTCTGAGCACCTCGCGTAAGCTCCCTTCTGGGCTCCTGACGACGACCCGCCACTGGGGACACTTATATTAATCTTATATATTCTATATATATATATATTATACTTTAATATTTTTAGCAGTCGACCGCTCTGTTTTTGAGTCAACTATAATTTTAAATAAATAAATAGATAAATAAATATGAAGTTTCAATGCAACCAGTCGATTTTAATCACAGAACCTGGAACGTCAGACATGAAAGATAAGCCCTATCTACTAAATTATGTTAACTACTATACTCTTGGTTCTATTTCCTCAGATTGAAAAAAAAAAAAAACGTTTTTCACTGAGAGTTAAATGCGTTACAATATTTGACTAATTAATATTAGGAATTCAGGAGCTTAACACTGGCTTATAATAATTGAATGTGCAATTATTATGTTTTTCTGAGAGAAACTGAAAAGAAAGAAAGAAATATTTACTGGCATATTGCGATGGTACCATTTCGAATGATGATGAATTCGTTGGTGGTTTTCGAAATGACACCATCGCAATATGCGATAATAAGCATAAATTGAACACACCATTAAAACAAACAAACATAAATTTGACTAATTAATTTAATTAAAATGTAAATTTTTCTTGTACTTCTTAAGTTTAAGGTAACTGGAACTAGTCGTATTATTGTAAAAGAAGTTTAAAAAAATGTATATTTTTCTACAATAATTTTATTAAATGATTGAAACTATAAAATCGCAACTATGTCAAAAATCCTCATATTCAGTTCTATTAATTTTTGTTCGGAATGGCTTTATTGACAAATGTTATAAAAAATTTGCATTTCGACAGCGCTCTGTCGAAACAAAAAGCAAATCCATTCATCTATGCCTGGCAGTACAAACTTAAACGGATTGACTGCTTGTTTTACTGAATCACTATAGCTACGCTCACACGACATGTATGTGGACGCCGAATAGTTTTCCGAAGCTCTGTGAATCTCTCGCGTGCACCACTGATCTATATGTACAAGTATATAGTAAGTAAAACAGACTTTCATTGCAGTTGTTTTGTGCACATTTAGCCGCTGGTCACTTGTTGGTATGGACAGGAGAAAGGGAGTGTAGATGTTGCTGTTTAGTGGATAAAGTAAATAAAATCGAATTTTCTAACATTTTGCTTCAAACTTACATTTTGCGATTTCTTTCTTCATGTTGTAACAAATATTTCCAAGCACTTTGAAGACCACAGAAGAATATTTAACGTACAACTATGAAATTAAATTTTCATGACTTGGGCTAGGATGCCAAAGCAAACCACCCAGTAGTTAATTTCGAAATGTTTAGTGAGAAAATTATTATTTAAAAGCAGTTTCTTTCTCAAACTAGTCTTTGACCTCACTCAGGCCAGACCATATATCTATGCCGGGTTCCCAATCGGTTTGTGAAAGATCAAAAGGAGACAGGAGCTGCATATGGTCAATCAAGCCGGAAAAGATGTAAGAAGTGCGAGTTGCAGGAAAAAAACGATTGAGTACGTTCTGTGTTCGTCTCCTATGTTCGCCAGGTCAAGGCTCCAGGTACTGGAGACTGCAAAGTTGCCAGATCTGGAGGCACCAATTAAGCTAGGCTGAAAATGCTCTTAAAAACAGTCCCCATTCCCTCGCATGCAGGTCAAGCGGTCAGTGTCCCGTGATTGTGGCAGTGATCTTTAAGATTTCTCTCCTCGATATATTTATCAGATCCTCTGTTCTCCTACCAGGGTTGCTTAGTTATTTTGCAGGTGTCCGAGGAGTACCATTTGAAGACTGCTAACCCCTTTAATCTGCCATGGATGTTTCTTTTGATTGATGTAAATGGATGATGAATCTCCCCTGCCCTTGCAAGTTAGTCTACTTTCTCGTTGCCCTCGATAGTTCTGTGGCCAGGTAGCCATATAAGAGTTCTGTTTGCGAAGTTATTTGCGCCTTGAAGCGACCTCTTTCAGCTGCTCATGGCCTTAGAAGAAGTGATGGGGGAGATAAATGCCATGAGCACCTGCTTGATTATCTGAGTAAATGCACACCTCGCATCCCTTCACCGGGTAGTCCGGGACAGAAGCGTATACGCCCTCTTCATAGTCGGACTGACAGCGACACTTAAGATGTTCACAGAAGACACCCGCTCCATCACCGCAGTCATTTTTCAAACGTCCGTGTAGTACGAAATCATGTGCTTTCCATGCACCCCATAGCACCGCCAGTCTTATCTTGAGGGGACTTTAGCCGTTTTTCACCTGAGGACGTGTGATAATCTGATGACGGCGCCACATCGAGAAGATTTCTGAGGATACGCATGAAGTCTTCCTGCAGACCAATTTGCAGTTTCACGTACATGTGTGTGAGGAGGTAACTGGTTTAGAAACACATTTAGTGCGCTGGTTGGACACGACCTTAATGCACCTGTTATGCCTTTCACGGATGGGTCGAAGTTGGACGGAAAGGTTGGCGAGGGGGTCTTTTGTCAAAAGCTAAATGTAAGCCGCAAGTTTAAGTTGGCTGATCACTGTAGTGTATTCCAAGCGGAAGTTGCTGCGATTAAGGATGCGGTGGATGGAATGCTATCCAGTGCAACTACGGTTAGGGAATTTAACGTTTACTCTAATTGCCAAGCGGCTATCAAGGCCTTAAACTCAACTACAGTGCGATGGAGGGTGGTCTGGGAGTGCCTGACCTCGCTTGCGATTGCATCGAATTATTTTACAATTGAGATTATCTGGGTCCCGGGCCATAGTGATATCCCGGGTAACTGTCAAGCGGATCTCTTAGCCCGCATCGGTACAACTGAACAGAATGAAGATGGCTGTAGGGACTTCGGTATTCCGCTGGCCACCTGTGGATTGCTCCTCCATAGCTGGGCCTCGAGTCAGCTCAGCAAACGTTGGGTGGACACCACGTCTTGAAGGGTAGCAAGATCTTTCTGGCCGAAAGTGGATGGCAGGAGGTCTGCTGAAATAATTGGGTTCACTAAGGTTTACCTATTAATGGTCATTGGGGGTTTGACAGGGCACTGTCCGATGGGTATCCATGCGGTACGTCTCAATATACTGGAAACTCCATCCTGCTGCAGCTGTATGGAGGACGATGAGGTGGAATCACCAAATCACTTTACGCTTGATTGCCCAGCTTTTGCCAGCACTAGGCGAAAGTACTTCGGTCGCGACTCACTTGGATCTCCCGAGGATTTATCCAAAGTTGAGATCGGTATCATTTGGAGCTTTATCGTTGCTACTCAACGATTCTCTAAGTAGCTAGATTTAAGTCATCCATATTTTTGGTGTATGTGGTATCACAACGGACCTTCATGTTGTCCAAGTGAGCTATCTTTATCAGGGCAGCTACCACCTAACCTAACCTAACCTATGCCTTTGAGAACCGTGCGCTACACTATATTCATATTTTAAATGTTGTATTGTTTGTCCATGACCGATCATCATGCTATAGCTCCATATATTAATATGGGACTAACGACGGCCACATCTAACCAAATCACGAATTTGGGTTTTAAACAACAACATCTGCTGACGATTCTTCCACAAAGACGCGTCTCCATCATTTTTATCGCCCAGCATTGTCGCGTGCATTTGCGCCAATTTTCCCAAGTTGCGTCTACAACATATGCCCCGCTTGCTTCCTTAGTTGGAAGATGTCCTCCTCCGTTGGTCGAGATTCCTTAAATACGTTCCAAGTATTCACGGCCTTCATAGCGCATGATACCCATACTTTAACTTTTGGTATCGTGGTGACCTGCGCTCTATCCACCACCTCCATGAGCACGCTCGTGCTTTTAGAGGTATTGGATAACTTCCCCTAGCTCAAGTTTGCGATATTGTCGCACGCTATCATCTTTACACCGCTATACCACACCCACCCCGCCGAATCAAAGGTGGGGCGCCTTACTTGGTTCTTCCCGCATTATCTTGGGCATTAAGCTAATAAGCTCCATTTCTACAGATCTCTACCTTTCAGTAGACAGTACAGTCAAAGACTACGTCACCACATTACTCTTCGTCTAGAGAACAGCCGGAGTCTTAATGTTACCTACCTTTCGCTCCTCGTACCTCCCATTGACTTTCTTCCAGATCCGTTGTTGGCAACACACAACTTTTCATGCCCTCTCTCTCTCTGACTTGCAGCTTTCGAAGTATTTGCTACATCGCGATAAGGTCCATCTGTCCTACAGCTTAAGACTCCCCTCCTGTAGGCTTCTCGCCTTCAGCCGAAAGTTGCCTCTTAATTCTTAGCATCTTCCATCTCATACAATGCTTCAACGAGGCAGTTATCCACTTCCAATTCAATCCAAAACCGATGTGAACATATGTAGCTAAATGTCGCAAAGGCTATTGTAATGCACTTGAAGTGTCAGGCATTAAATTAAGGTCTGGATTATTAACCCAACATTGTCTGATGCGGTGACATGGCACAGACATATGCTGACTCCTATCATAACCGCAGAGTTGACTAGGATATCGAAAGTGTACATACTCTTCCTACTCTGAACAAAACAACAAAGACTACCGCAAAGTTCCTTTCGATTCTTTTAGTTGTTTAAAACTGCTTGTATTTACTGCTGGGTTGGTACTTGTTATTGCATTTAGTATCTTTGTGTATATTCCCTTGCATCTTTTTGAAGTTGCCTGCGAAAAATGTTTATCCCACCGTTATTTAGTTTCTGATAGCCGACGACCTCGGCTTTCAAAAACAAAAACAAAGCAAAAACGAATTATCTACGTAAAAGGGACAACGATGAAAATGATGGAGAATTTCACACGCAACTTTTGCTGATAGAAATTTCAAAAATTTACGCCAAGGTGCCATTACATTTGTGGTATTTTCCTGACCCGCTTATTAAGAATGACAAATGAGAGCAACGAGTAATGCAATGAAGACAAATAATAATGACCTGTCATCAAGCAAATTGTATATCCCATATTTCAAGACACAAATACATAGATGATTATTTAATTGAACTAATTACATTTCCTTGAGCATCATCTTTATAATCGGAGATCCAGCCGACTTCTTTGCTGGTGCCATATACTCGTATGCAGTATTAAAGCTGAAAGTTTGTATGCTGGTCCACCATAACAAAGTACCAGTTTCAGGTCACGGTAAAACTAACAAAAGCTATTTTGGTTTCCCATGCCTTCGAAGTGTATTTCTGCAATGAAAGGCTTCTAAAATACCTCTTTTGTTATGTCAATATTAAAGACGCTTCCTAGCAAGCGCAACAAGTTAGGCTACCGCGAGTTAAAAAGGGAGGCAAGATGCCTTTATAGGTGAAAGCAGAGACAGCGATGCACCGCCCAGGAATGATGAACCCAATCCCGCAGTCGATGATGGTGGAGTTAGTGTCCAACAACCCGATTATGCTGAAATCAGAATAGCATTTACTAGATTACAAAAACAACAAGGCTGCGGGCGCTGATAAATTGCCTGCGAAGCTACTCAAATACGGCGGAGAGTATTTGGTAAGGCGCATGCATGACGATTGGAAATCGACCAGATTTTCACAATGCGCCAAAACTTGAAAAAAAAAATCTGCGAAAAAGGAGCTGCCTATATGCCGCTACGTCTGAGTTTAGTTTACCCGCAAAACTTATATGACCTAATCTGCGCAGTTAGAATTGGGAAGGACTTCTCCAAGCCGTTCGAAACTAATGAAGGTTTGAGACGGGGTGGCCTGGGAAGACTTAAGGCTTACGATGGGTATACTAACTGGGCACTGCCTTCTGGTTTCACATGCTTAGAAGTTAGGCCTCGTCAGTAACAGCAAGTATAGGAATTGTTAGCTTCATGAAGAAACAGTTAAACATGTCCTGTTTTCATGTCCTGCGCACGCCAGGCCAAGGCTCTACTTATTATTGGCGGCAGAGTTGGTAGATCTCGAGGCAGCAATTAAGCTATATTCTAGAAAACTTCTAGTATTTGTCAAGAGGACGGAGTTGTTCCATAACATAAGTCCTGCTTCCTAATTGGGATCTTCCGTTTGGCCGTAAAACAACTTCTAGCAACAATATGGATACATACAATCTATGCGAGGTCTTTATTGACCGGCTGGTTCAACCTAACCTAACCTTAACTGACTTGTTTTTTACAAGAAAAAAGTCAAAGTAACTAAATAGGAACAGTGTCGAACTTTTGAATAACAAACGAAAAATTAAGAGCCTGGGTTTTCGACTTAGCTACTTTTATTTTACAGGACTATTAAAATGTCGATATACAAATTTTATTTCCGCATTCTCACTCAACTTTCAATAACTGTTAAAATGAAAAGCTTACAATGCGAAAGCTTTGATAATCTTACTCAAATTTATGTTCTGCACCAACGGTACAGCATCCACTGCGCAGAAGCTGCACATGTCATTTGAGAAATCAGTCGTGCCGTATAGTTGAGAGTTGCTTTTCCATACAAGTGGCAACACCAATTGCACATCATAACTCCGTTCCACACTCGGCCATGCAGCATCCATTCAACTGAAGCAAGCATATTTTTCCAAGTGTCACAATGCAATCAGTTCCATTCCAGCTGTCAATGTATACAAAACATTTACGGATGAAAAACTAAACGCACCTGTTTATGGTATAAGCAATCAGTATATGTGTGTGTGTGGTGATGTAAAAAAAAATCTTAAAAATAGTCAAAAATTTGGCTATAGTTGAAAAATACTTAACAAAAATTTTGTAAATTTTGCTACAAATAACCGCAACAAAGTGTGTTATAAGTTAGCGAAAAATTAGTATTAGGCTCAGCGGCCGCTAAAGGCATTGTATCAGTATGTGCTCGTTTATCTCTGTGCCACGGCGTTGGAGCTGCCTCCATCTGGTGCTTTATTTTGTCGTGTTAAGCCTGCAACAGCGTCACATTTTTGCGCTGCCCGATGTCATCAAAATTGGTAAATAGCCAAGCATTTACTTGTCAAACATTAGTCCAATCCAAGCCAACGCGAAGATGGACAAATGCACGCAAAAGTCCATTTAAATTTTTTTTTCATAGCCAAGTCCACTTACATACTAACAAACATATTGATTTTCTGATTGTATTAAATTTATAACTTAAATAGTTTGTGTGTGTGTGTGAACGGAGCACCGCGAGGATGCTTTCTGTGTATGTGTGTGCTTACGGATATTACAATTTTCCTTCAACACTCACTCACTCACATCAATTAAAACGGGGAAATTGAGAATACACAACGGACTTTTGTTTACATTTCATATTTTCTCGTATTCCACTTTACCGTTTTCCTTATTTGTTCAGCTTATCAATCCCACCCATATTATCACCCTTCACAACTTTTCGATTTCCTCATAATTTCAAGAAAAAGCTACCGTTTTAATTTGTATACAAGTTTTGTATACCCAGTTGCACTAGTAAAAATTGAATTTTAACACATTTCCGGTTTATCCTTTATTTATATTTATGTTATTAAAAATCTACTTGAAAACATGGAAGTATACAAAGAAACA
Source organism: Eurosta solidaginis (assembly GCF_040869045.1). Taxonomy (NCBI): domain Eukaryota; kingdom Metazoa; phylum Arthropoda; class Insecta; order Diptera; family Tephritidae; genus Eurosta; species Eurosta solidaginis. The sequence continues at coordinate 320,193,252 of NC_090319.1, read as the reverse complement.
AATTTGAAATAACTCTGACGACGAAATATTTGAACCTTTAAAACAGGTCTACTTTAAAAAAGCAAATACGAAGGTACAACAAACAAACACGTGTTCGGTGTAAAACGTCCCATACATCATTTAGAGACGCCAATGGTGAACACTTCACTTGACCTTGACCAATGGTGCTTCCAACTGCCGTCAATTTACAAAAAGGGACTGAAGCTTTATTGGAGGTCACAAAACTATTGAAACGAACAGAATAGATGGTTCTTAAGCGGACTACACCTTTTCCAATTTAAGTTCAGAAAATTACGATTCAAGTAAAGAAAATTACAATACAAGTTCAGAAAATTTGTCAGGTTTTTTTCTTTCATCCAATGGAAATAATTGTATGTAAGATAGTAACTGTTGTCGTTAATAATTTTATACATGGATATGAAGGCCCACTACCTCCCTGATCTCTCCAGTTTTTTCGCCTCGCGAAACTTGTCATTATCACCGACTAAATCCACCGCGACCTTATTTACAACATGGACGTCCCAAATGTCGACCATTTTGAACATCCACGTCGATGGCACTACGCTACCGACTGTCCTACACCCTAAAATCACACGTTTGATCAGGATCTACATTTTGGTGAGCACGCAGCCGCAATTGTTCCGAAAATACAGAACCGTAATAAAATCCTCAAATTCCTTGCTAGCAGTACTTGGGGAAAAGACAAAGAAACGCTCATTACCTCATACAAAGCAATTGACCAGCCGATTGCGTGCTACGAGCCCCTTTATGGTCGCCAAGCCTAAAAACTACCCACTGGAAGAAGCTACAGGCCTGCAAAATACTGCTCTCAGAATCGCCACGGGCTGTCTTCTTATGTCGCCAGAACACCATCTACATAATGAGGCGAGAATACTCCCCATCAGGGAGAGGAATGAGATGCTAACCAAACAGTTCCTGTTGAATACCCAGAAACCTAGGCATCCCAACAGACATCTGATTGATGAGCCAACAACGCCTAGGGGCTTAAGGATTCATCTCCGTAAGCATTTTGAGGAAATACGGTACCTGAGAACTCAGCCGTATGAAGCAAAAAAACACAAGCAGTTCCTTGGTGAACTCCACAAACAGGCGACGGACCTTTATGACAGGAATTGCCCGGTGAATCCAGTACTCAAAGAACAGTACCCAAAACTTGCGGAAGAGGAACGCATACTCTCCAGGGAAACGCGAGTCACTCTAGCTCAACTTCGTTCTGGATACTGTAATAGGTTAAACTCTTACCTATCTAGAATCAACCCCGGCATACAAAATGTATGCTCCGCTTGAAATGTGTCCCCACGTGGCACCAACCATCTCTTTAATTGTAATGTGGAACCAACGCCTCTAACACCCCTTTCATTATGGTCCATCCCTGTTGAAACAGTAAGTTTCCTTGGACTCCCGTTACAGGATATTGATGTCAATTTGTGATCGGTCGCAGCTGTTAGGTGGGGCGAAGCACTGCTACAACAACAACAACAAGGCCCACTATCTGTTATGGAAGCATTGGACTTCTTAACTCATTTAAATAAATTTTGCTCACGTGGAGGAGATAACGAAGGAAAAGGCCCTTTCCTCTCTTCTCTTTCTTACGCTGATAGGAAGTCAGTTACAAGACCATCCAGCTATATTCTTAGGGTCACAACCATTGATCTTCATTGAGTATGACAGCGATGATTTCACCACTAACACAATCAACGCAGCGTCCGCACTCCCGCAAGTAACGTATAGCGATTTTGAACGTTTCGTAACAAATCACGCAAGCTTTCCGTGTTTCGAAGTAATTGACGGCGATTGGTAGCCCCATGGGAAGTCAAGTCTTCCTCCACCTGTCTCACGCAACTCTGTGGAGACCTCTCCTTTCTACTAGTTCCAAACTGCGGTGTCGACTGAAGTACTTTCTTCTTCAAACAAGTTGATAATAAGAAATCGAAAGCTTTTCTGTGCAAATGAATAACTTTTTGATAGCAAATACATAAAACAAAAATCGATAATTTTCTATAACAAATCGAAAACTTTTAAATAAAGAATCGATAAATCTTTGATAAATAATCGATAAATTATCGACAGCAAAACGAAATCTTTTTGATATAAAAGCGCTAGTTTTTCCATGTTAAGCGATAACTTTTCGATAAAAATTCGATATCCTTCTGATAGGAAGTCGATAAGACTTTAATAAATATTTAAAAACTTATTACATATTGATATAAATTTTACAACTAACATTTCGATAAATATCGACAAATTCTCAATAAAAAAGCGATAGCCTTTCTATGATAAAGCAAAAACTTTACAAAATCGATAACTTTCTAATAATAAATCGATAACTTGTTGATAAGTATTTTATAATTTTTCCTTAATAAATCGATAATTTTTCGAAGTCATATCGATAAGTTTTTGGGCACATATCGATTACTTATTGATAAAAAATCGCTAACTTTTCGATAACAAATCTAAAACTTTTTGATAAAATGTCGATAAGTTTTCGACGAATAGTCGATAATCGGTTAGCTCATTGTTAGCATTTGTTTTTGATAGCAAATTTATAACATTTCGTTAACAAATCGATAACGCGTCTGTACCTCGAAAATGACACATCCATAACGAACCTTGTCAATAAGAAATGGATAAAGCGCATATAACATGTCAGGAAAAACCGATAATTCATCGAAAACAAATTGCTCATATTTCGCTAACAAATTTAAAACACGCCGTGCGGTTTCGGTTCCGGCTCCGGAGTGACTTCGGTTTCGACTTCTCTAAATTTGTTTGCATCTCCCCTACTTTTCTTTATTCCTTTCCTTTCCTTTATTAAATGTCTCCAATGTATGGACTTATGCTTAATCTCGCAGTCGGGTATATAATATACGGTTCCACCTGACCTATACTTGCTTTGTTTGTTTGTATGTTTTATATATTATACATACATAGCTGTATGTTTTTATTTTATAGGCGGCCTTTTTCATCCCACTGATGATACACAGGAGCTGGCGTTTCGCCAAGCCGTCGATCATATCAATTCGGACCGTCTAATTTTACCACGTTCCAAGCTAGTGGCACAAATCGAACGTATTTCACCCTACGATAGTTTTCATGCGGGCAAAAGGGGTAAGCGCTCTTAATTGCATGCGATTTTATTTATAAATATACATTTCAAGTGTGTATGGGGTACTTGCAAGCAAGCTATTTATGGTTTATGGCATGCAATTTATTTTAATACTTGCGTTCTATTTCAGTATGTGGGTACTTAAAGGCTAAATATGTGAATTTACTTACTTTTCTTAATATGGTAACTGGAAACTTGATTGAATACTAGAAAAGGGCTAGTGTGTCAGCTTCCAAGTCGGGATTAAGAAGGCGATAACTTTGGAACAGACACCAGCCTGCAACCGCATTATCCTTTTAAAGGATGCTGCGACATCTTTGAGGAGTTCCTAATCCGAGAGTGTCGGAATGACCACTGACGAATTTAGCGAGTTGCTTATTACAAGTTAAGCGTAAATAGATTCGATGCCCCGCGAAAAACACACGAACTGGACATAATTCCTAGCAGAACAAAAAAGGAACGGCTAGGAAAAGAATCAGAAAATTTAGGAAGATAGAGGAATACGAGAGAAAATGGATATCGAAAACAGAATGAAGCATCGGAGCTTGTAGTAAGGGAAGGAGAACAACAGAAGGAATATACAGACCTAAGTGACAGAAGGTAGAACAATGACGATTTTTGAGGTGCAGTGAAATAACTCCCATGAAATAAGTCCCAATGAAATAAGTCCCAAAAAAAATGAAATAACTCCCAACTTTAATAAATGAAATAACTCCAAGAGTAAGAAATTAAATAGCCCCAGTATTTGCCAGTTATTTAATAATGAAACCGCAAGTCCCAAAAAAAATGAAATAACTCCCAAATCAAAATTTGAAATGGTATCTTTATACTATGTAGTCAGTTACAATGATATTTGAAAAACAGAAAATTTAGAATAACAAGTAAGGAAGGCTAAGTTCGGGTGTAACCGAACATTACATACTCAGTTGAGAGCTGTGGAGACAAAGTAAGGGAAATCACTATGTTGTAAAAGGAACCTAGGGTAACCCTGGAATGTGTTTGTATAACATGTGTATCAAATGGAAGGTATTAAAGAGTATTTTAAGAGGAAGTGGGCCATAGATCTATAGATGGACGCCATTTAGGGATATCGACATAAAGGTGGACCAGGCCTGACTCGAGCATTTGTTTGTACGATATGGGTATCAAATGAAATGTGTTAATGATAATTTTAAAAGGGAGTGGGCCTAAGTTCTATAGGTGGACGTCTTTTCGAGATATCGCCATAAAGGTGGACCAGGGGTGACTCTAGAATTTGTTTGTACGATATGAGTATCAAATGAAAGGTGTTAATGAGTATTTTAAGAGGGCGTGGGCCTTAGTTCTATATGTGGACGCCTTTTCGAGATATCGCCATAAACGTGGACCAGGGGTGACTCTAGAATTTGTTTGTACTATATGGGTATCAAATGAAAGGTGTTAATGAGTATTTTAAAAGGGAGTGGGCCTTTGTTTTATGGGTGGACGCCTTTTCGGGATATCGCCATAAACGTGGACCAGGGGTGACAATAGAATTTGTTTGTACGATATGGGTATCAAATGAAAGGTGTTAATGAGTATTTTAAAAGGGAGTGGGCCTTAGTTCTATAGGTGGACGCCTCTTCGAGATATCTCCATAAAGGTAGACTAGGGGTGACTCTAGAATTTGTTTGTACGATATGGGTATCAAATGAAAGGTGTTAATGAGTATTTTAAAAGGGTGTGGGCCTTAGTTCTATAGGTGGACGCCTTTTCGAGATATCGCCATAAAGGTGGACCAGGGGTGACAATAGAATTTGTTTGTACGATATGGGTATCAAATGAAAGGTGTTAATGAGTATTTTAAAAGGGAGTGGGCCTTAGTTCTATAGGTGGACGCCTTTTCGAGATATCTCCATAAAGGTAGACCAGGGGTGACTCTAGAATTTTTTTGTACGATATGGGTATCAAATGAAAGGTGTTAATGAGTATTTTAAAAGGGAGTGGGCCTTAGTTCTATAGGTGGACGCCTTTTAGAGATATCGCCATAAAGGTGGATCAGGGGTGACTCTAGAATTTGTTTGTACGATATGGGTATCAAATGAAAGGTGTTAATAAGTATTTTAAAAGGGCGTGGGCGCTAGTTCTATAGGTGGACGCCTTTTCGAGATATCGACATAAAGGTGGACCAGGGGTGACTCTAGAAATTTTTTGTACGATATGGGTATCAAATGAAAGGTGTTAATGAGTATTTGAAAAAGGAGTGGGCCTTAGTTCTATAGGTGGACGCCTTTTCGAGATATCTCCATAAAGGTAGACCAGGGGTGACTCTAGAATTTGTTTGTACAATATGGGTATCAAATGAAAGGTGCTAATGAGTATTTTAAAAGGGTGTGGGCCTTAGTTCTATAGGTGGACGCCTTTTCGAGATATCGCCATAAAGGTGGACCAGGGGTGACAATAGAATTTGTTTGTACGATATGGGTATCAAATGAAAGGTGTTAATGAGTATTTTAAAAGGGAGTGGGCCTTAGTTCTATAGGTGGACGCCTTTTCGAGATATCTCCATAAAGGTAGACCAGGGGTGACTCTAGAATTTGTTTGTACGATATGGGTATCAAATGAAAGGTGTTAATGAGTATTTTAAAAGGGAGTGGGCCTTAGTTCTATAGCTGGACGCCTTTTCGAGATATCGCCATAAAGGTGGATTAGGGGTGACTCTAGAATTTGTTTGTACGATATGGGTATCAAATGAAAGGTGTTAATAAGTATTTTAAAAGGGCGTGGGCGCTAGTTCTATAGGTGGACGCCTTTTCGAGATATCGACATAAAGGTGGACCAGGGGTGACTCTAGAAATTTTTTGTACGATATGGGTATCAAATGAAAGGTGTTAATGAGTATTTGAAAAAGGAGTGGGCCTTAGTTCTATAGGTGGACGCCTTTTCTAGATATCGACATGAAGGTGGACCAGGGGTGACTCTAGAATTTGTTTGTACGATATGGGTATCAAATGAAAGGTGTTAATGAGTATTTTAAAAAGAGTGGGCCTTTGTTCTATATGTGGACGCCTTTTCGAGATACCGCCATAAACGTGGGCCAGGGGTGACTCTAGAATGTTTTTGTAGGATATGGGTATCAAATTAAAGGTATTAATGAGGGTTTTAAAAGGGAGTGACCCTTAGTTGTATATGTGAAAGCGTTTTCGAGATATCTACCAAAATGTGGACCAGGGTGATCCAGAACATCATCTGTCGAGTACCGCTAATTTATTTATATATTTAATACCACGTACAGTATTCCTTCCAAGATTCCAAGGGCTTTTGATTTCGCCCTGCAAAACTTTTTCATTTTCTTCTACTTAATATGGTAAGTGTCACACCCATTTTACCAAGTTTTTTTCTAAAGTTATATTTTGCGTCAACAGACCAATACAATTACCATGTTTCATTCCTTTTTTCGTATTTGGTATATATGTAATTATGGCATTTTTTTCATTTTTCTTAATTTTCGATATCGAAAAATTGGGCGTGGTCATAGTCGGATTTCGGCCATATTGTATACCAAGATAAAGTGACTTCAGATAAGTACGTGAACTGAGTTTAGTAAAGATATATCGATTTTTGCTCAAGTTATCGTGTTAACGGCAGAGCGGAAGGACAGACGGTCGACTGTGTATAAAAACAGGGCGTGGCTTCAACCGATTTCGCCCTTTTTCACAGAAAACAGTTATCGTTCTAGGAGCTAAGCCTCTACCAAATTTCACAAGGATGGGTTAATTTTTGTTCGACTTATGGCATTAAAAGCATCCTAGACAAATTAAATGAAAAAGGGCGGAGCCACGCCCATTTTGAAATTTTCTTTTATTTTTGTATTTTGTTGCACCATATCATTACTGGAGATGAATGTTGGCATAATTTACTTATATGCTGTAAAGATATTAACTTTTCTTTTAAAATTTGAATTTAAAAAAAAAAATTTTTAAAAAGTGGGCGTGGCCGTTCTCCGATTTTGCTAATTTTTATTAAGCAGACATAAAGTAATAAGGGTAACGTTCCTGCCAAATTTCATCATGATATCTTCAACGACTGCCAAATTACAGCCTGCAAAACTTCTAAATTACCTTCATTTAAAAGTGGGCGGTGCCACGCCCATTTTCCAAAATTTTAATAGTTTTCTATTCTGCGTCATAAGCTCAACTCACCTACCAAGTTTCATTGCTTAATGCGTATTTGGTAATGAATTATCGCACTTTTTCGATTTTTCGAAATTTTCGATATCGAAAAAGTGGGCGTGGTTATTGTCCGATATCGTTCATTTTAAATAGCGATCTGAGATGAGTGCCCAGGAACCAACATACTAAATTTCATCAAGATACCTCAAAATTTGCTCAAGTTATCGTGTTAACGGACAGACGGACGGACATGGCTCAATCGAATTTTTTTTCGGTACTGATGATTTTGATATATGGAAGTCTATATCTATCTCGATTCCTTTATACCTGTACAACCAACCGTTATGCAATCAAAGTTAATATACTCTGTGAGCTCTGCTCAACTGAGTTTAAAAAATCGCGCGATGCACAGTAATTCTGCGTAGAACACCTTTCTGCATAGGCGTACACACCCTTATGCGTAGAAGGACATCACCGTGGCGGTAGCCACGGTTATACCACACGCCCGGACTTGGCATGGCGTAGCCCAGGGTTATTGTTATAAGCGCGGCCGAAGGCCGCCTATGCAGAAAGGTGTTCTACGCCGACTTGTTCCTTTTATTTTTTACTTTTAATAAATTATGTTAATTTAATAAAAAATGCGGTTTTTTAAAATAAATTACGTTTACTTCATAAAAACAAAAAATAGAAAATCTGGAATAAAAAAATGCGTGATTAAAATAGATTGAGTCGTTTTATATTAATACATATTTTGAAGTCTGGTAGCACCATTTTTGTTCAATTCACTGTGTTTTCTTGCATTTTTTTGGTAACTTTAATATTAAATTGGAATCAAACTATAAGCCTCCCCAGGTGGGGGTGGTGTTTTTAGAAAGGGGGAGTCGCCATTACTATTACTTTCAGATTATTTGAATGACAATGAAATAAGTCCCAGTAAAAATGAAATAACTCCCAATCTCAAAAAATTATGAAATAACTCTGGGGATTATTGCATTTGGGAGTTATTTCATTATGAAATAATTACCAGCAAAAATTATGAAATAAGTCCCAATCAATTGGGAGCTATTTCATAATGAAATAAGTCCCAATTTGTATGGAAAATATTTGGGAGTTATTTCATTTTTTTGTTGGGAGTTATTGCATTGGGGAGTTATTTAACTGCACCGATTTTTGATCGTTATTAAGATTATTAATTATAACTTGGGAGACGAAGTCAAAGATAAAGGATGGGACTCGTGTTAATTCTCTTTACATTTGCAGTCAGAGTTACTGGTAAAGTTACGGAGCCAGTTATGATTACGTCTGCGGTAAGCGCGGGTTCATACAGCTGTAGTCAGCATTGCGCTTACATTAAAAGTTACCGATTGTTTTACAATTATAGATTCAGTTATCCCTTCAGTTACTAAGGTTGATTCTTACGCCTACTCTCAAAGCTGCAGTTTATGCTTACGACTACGTTATGGCCATGTGCAGCGTAACAGCGATATTTTCTTTTACGGTTACTGCTCAAGCTTTGGGTATTATAACGGTAACTTTAAAGATTATAGTAACCGATTCAGCACAGCCTTTGCTACGGTTGCGGTGCGGTTTCAGTTTACGTTTAAGCCATGAGGTTGTGGTTGAGGATCCGGCTACGGTTATAGTCACAATCACAACTGTCTATACATCAATCATTCTGGGTACTCAGTGGGTTTTTTTTTTGTTGCTGTACTCGTCTTTTCGGGTGTAATTGGTAGCAGTAGCAGCGATCGCAGAGAGCCCTTTTATTGCCTTCCGGCCGCATCGAACGTTCTACACGGGGTGATACTCGAGCTTATTTAGTCGGCATTTCAAGAAGGCAGCCGTGATTTAGTGTATATGACAACTACCTGCTTTACCGAAGTTCCCGGGCTTAGGTCAAGATAAAATTAACTTTGTTGCTTTATGAAAATCCTAAATGTATCTCTCCTTTGGCGTTGGTCAACAGAACCAATTTCTGCCATAAAAAGAGCTGCGTCAGCGACTTCGTTCTGTATAGGCATACAATCTGAGAAACCCCGGTTTTTTAAGAGAAACTCTGCCCATAGCTCCAGACCCTAGAGACCGTACTGCTACTTCTTTTCCACAAATTTTTTCAATGAAACGATCAAAACGCTACTTCTCCTAATTTTTTCCTTAGGTGTAGAAGAATTATAGGGGGGGGGGGGGGGGGGGGGTGTTGAGGTACTTTCCAAGTTGCAGGTCCTTAGCTCGCCGAGAATTTACATTGAAATGGAAAGCAGAATTCTCCAATTCGGCAGGAGTATCTCGGTCCGCAAATCAGCGTCATCTATATATTACTTTGTTACAGGGTGTAGAACTGCGTTTAAAATTTAATTCACTAAAAAGCTATGACAAGATTTCCTAATCCCACACGAAATATCCTGAGTCCACCTCCCTATCGGGCTAGGAGCCTTATAATATACCCATGCCTGCCTATATACCATTGCCTGTCGCAAAAATCGACGAAAATAACCAAATGATCTAAGGGGCTGTATGGCGCAACACTTTCGATTTTTAGCTTCTTCAACCAATTGTCAATCTCACCTACCAGTGGCGATTCCTGCCAGCAACAATAACACTCCCAAAATCCTTCGCGGAGTAACTTTATCGCTGCAACAACAACAATTCCTTCCCCACCTGGTATTTTTTTCTCTATATATAACACTGTAATCGAATACACCGAATACACTCCAAGTGTATTTCTGCCATGAAAAGCTTCTCAGTGAAAACAGATGCCATTCGCAGTCGGCGTAAAACATGTAGGTGCCGTCCCGCAAATTTGCAAGAAAAATTATGAGTACGACGCAAAATGGAAGAGAAGCTCGGCCTCAAATCTCTTCAGAGGTTATCGCGCCTTGTATAGAGTTTTTTTAATCGGGTTTCTAACTACGTTCCGAGTTACAGGTCTATATCTCACATGAAAGTTATTTAAAAATTAAGATAGGAGAAGAAACCAAAAATAATGCTAATAAATATAAAGTTAATGAAAAAAACCGAACAAGAAAATAGTCCTTGTCGATATAATCAAGGCCTTCTAAAATCTAACTCCGACCTATAGCGCGAAGTACCTGAGAGGTCGTTGGTGCATGACAACATATACAGGAAGGATTAAGCAAGCGGTGCCGATGCCACAAGTTAATGTCCAATCGTGTATCACCATCAGTTGCAAAAGTAATAATAAGTAAGATTGATGAAAACTGTTCCATAGGGGTGGCAGAAACTCGTAAGCTGCAAAATTTCTTTCGATTCGGCACTTCTCACACCGGAATGTTTTACAGACTTAGTTCAAAGCCACCTTATCCACAACAATAGCGAACAACGAGGGAGTTTCACTAGGGCTTGGGGCTAGGGTTGTATGTACATTTGATTCTGTCACAGCGACTGAAATATTACATTAAATCACATAGACGTTTCATGCGACTCATTCGCAATCTCGCAATGACAATTATTGACCCATTCACACCCATATGCTCCTCCGTACTTGGCTATTCAAAGGCCTTCACTTAAATTTTAATGAGATAAATAGTAACACAAATTATGGATTCTTTAATTCATATTGGGCTTTGTCGCTACGATTATTGGCTATCATGATTGTGGGCTGCGGCTTAGATAACTTTGCTCTTCTATCACAGTTCAGTCGCAGTCACAGTCTTCGCAAGGGACAATCAGTCGGTTGGTTCTCAACAGAGTATCTTCCGTTTATCACCTTAAACAAGTAGAGCATTGTAGATGAAGTTGCTGGTCTATCATATGTCATTATCTTATGATTTCGCAGCAGGTTGTCAAAGTTTTTTTGCTTTGATTCACAATAAAATAAACAAATCTTACAAGATTTTAAGTATTCTTATTTCAATTGGTATATTATCACGAAAACTGTCATATTTGCGCGCGAATAATTGCTTTGAAAACTATTGTGGCTAATGTTGACATCACTAGGCTGTTAGTAAGTAATCACACAACAACAAAAACCACACTTGTGTACATGAACACTTCTTACACACATACATACATGGAAGGCGATGAGAAGTGAGATACCTCATCTCATCACCCGTAGTAATTACTATACACACGCATGTACGTAGCTAAATTACCAAGCAAGAGATACAGCAGTTCTAAAACGCGAAACGTCTAGACTTAAGTAGAAATATGCGAATAAAGCAACGAATAGCATAAAACAGGGCTATTCATTTCATAGCACAATTGTGCCCTCTCAATTCACACGCATATGATTCGCTCTGCCGTCGTTAATTGAGTTAGTCGTCGCTTGGCACTTGGCGTAGCAACATCAGTTGTGGGTATCGGCAAACCGGTATAATGTATGAAAAATTATGCGCGATAAATATGCTTACTGTTAGCTCGTTGCTTGCTAGTAAGCGACTAAATGAAAACTCAATTCACCCGCACGATAATCGCGACGATTGCGCTCTCACTAATACAGGTGCACTTTCAGTTTTGAATAGCCCTGGTATAAAAGCAGCACAAGCTGAGGAGTCAGTATTCAGTTTTGCTTTAAACACGCTGTTGTAAAGTACGTGATATTGAATCACTACACCCAAAGTAATCTAAATAAAGACCAGTTTACAATATTGAATATTGGAGTGATTTATTCAACAGTTTAGCGATTCGAACGTTAGCAGAAGAATTCAAATTTCCCAAATTTCGTTACACTACTGTCATTATATCAGTTGGGTTAATTACGACAAAGCTCTTATAATAAACAGTTTTAAATAAACACACATTCGAATAGCTTCCGTCAGCAACAGTTCGCGAATAATTGAAAATATGGATAACATCACAATAGTTTGTAATCCAGCTAAAATATAAGCAAAGATGTATTCAAGCAACGATGGTGATACAAGCATTCCTAAATATGTATGTGTATAGGATCTGTTATCAACCAAGCAATAAGCAATATCAAGTGACTAGCAACGGAGTAGTTCAAAACTAATGTCTGCAAAGGTGGGTTTGCGGAAATAAAAAAATTCATTCACTCATCGAATAAAAATTACTTAAGCGATGAAAGAAAACAAGAAAGCAGTTGTAGCCAATATCGCAAAAACAGGTTAAAAGATATTGTAACGAAGTTTGGGAATTTTTGATTATTATGCAGCTTATGTTAATGTTCGAATCTCTAACTGTCGAATAAATAACTCAAATATTCAGTATAACAAAACGTTTTTATTTAGACTGCTTTGGGAGTAGTACTTCAAAATTTCAATTATCCCGTACTTCACTGATAGCGTGTTTAAATAAACTGAAACTGGCACCGCGCTGCTTTTATACTCTCAGTTAGCCTCGTTCAGCTATTTATCCTAAGGTCTATACTTTTCATGAACATGCCTTCTGGAACAGTTGTATCCCATACTTGGTTATTTAGCAGGTATATCTGTTGTTTATGCTTTTCTTCTAGCTATATGCATGTGTGTGTGAGTAACAACTACCGCTCTTAGCTGATGACCACATATGTGTATATGAAATAATCTCTTTGCTTCAAGCTGCTGGTTATGTGTGTAAAATATTCTTCGTCGCCTTCTATGTATGTATGTGTAAATGGCTTAAGGGCCCATTACTGATACTTAGCATAGACTTGACTTGACTTGGCGTAAACTTGGCAACTTAGCCACGATTATACTCCACTTAGCGCATACAATCTGGTATCATAATCAATAAATGTCAATTTGTATGACAAAATGTCAAAATGAAAGGGAAACAAACAAATGGCATCTCAAAATATAAACGTCACTTAGAACATACATAGAAAATCAAAATTCAACACTTCTAAGTCAAGTTAAGTGTTGCTAAGTTTTGAGTAATCAGTAACATGCAATGTTCATTTAACAGAACTGTAAGTGACAGTTCTAAAGTCAAGTCAAGTCTATGCTAAGTATCAGTAATGGGCCCTTTACTGTTGTTGCGCTTATTTACTAACAGTATACTGATGTTAGAAATGCTAAAAAGGTTAAGAAACCTTCCATCAAGAAACAGTAGATTTTGTCAATAGTCTTTCACTTAGCATCCGACATTGACATAAGAAATGCTTTGTACTCTTGTTCTTCTTAATATAGCTGTAGCTACGGTTAGCGACAGAGCCGACTCCCAACATAACAACGTGTCCTCTATTTAAATAGTGCCCAAGTTTGAACCTCAATAGGAAAATTTATATTTGTACTTATTTTATGGTAGCGTGAAAACACCTGACGAGCACATATTTGCCTTTTTTGTACTGTTCGTGAAGACAAAAAGTGTAACAGAGACATGGATGTTTACGCACTTAGGAATATTCTGGATACATGTCTTACCTCTCCTAGCCTAATTATCTTTTCCAGAATTGTTGTAGGACGTTTTGAAGTAAATGCAGACTTGGAATTATTATTATAAATACAAACTAAAGTATCGGGCAGACTTGCTTTTGCCCAAAAATTGGTTTATCTACATTAAAAATTTGAGTCTCGCCTCCCCTTTTCACCCTCTGCCCTATTCTTTTCTATATTATCTTCGATTTTTTCTTCTTATTCTTTTCCACCTCTTATTTCATTTATCTCCCTCCTTCTTTCAAACCCATTTCCAATCTCGCTCCCAATCCCACTAGAACCCTCTCCTTCACTCCCAACGACTTATTTCATTATCCCGAAAGTTTTAGAGATTGTTATCGACTGTTGATCGTCTTTTGCCGGATATAGCTCCGGTACGTACCGGCAACAAAGCACCATTATGATACTAGCCCGACCATCGCGGGAACGATTAAGTTGACCACATTTAATCTTCTAAGCCATCCCGACCCCATCCCCTATTTCCATGAGGATCTTGGCCTCGCGTGCTAAATATGTGTATGATTCATTCATATTTGTAACAGGATTCCACTCGCCTAGGTGAGGTTGACAATTGGGTTGCGGAAGTTCTGAAGCTACAAAGCTTTGTATTGCGTTTACCAACCCCTTGACGATGTATCTAATCTGCCAGTAATCAGAGACATTTATTATATTGTAGCCTCTGCAAAAAATTTTGTTCCCTCCTCTTCCCCAGTTTGATCTCTGTCTCTCTTCAGTATCTTCCCCCAATCACTTTCTCGATTTTTCTCCCTTCTACTCCTACTTTCTTCTTCTCCTACTTTCTCTCGTCTCCATCCATTTTTCTTCATATCCTGCTCTTCTCTTGCCTCCACTCCTTCCTGGACAACGGTTGGTTGTACAGGTGTAAAGGAATCGAGATAGATATAGACTTCCATATACCAAAATCACCAGGATCGAAAAAAAATTTGATTGAGCCATGTCCGTCCGTCCGTCCGTCCGTTAGCACGATAACTGGAGTAAATTTTGAGGTATCTTGATGAAATTCGGTATGTAGGTTCCTGAGCACTCATCTCAGATCGCTGTTTAAAACGAACAATATCGGACTATAACCACGCCCACTTTTTCGATATCGAAAATTTCGAAAAACCGAAAAAGTGCGATAATTCATTACCAAAGACGAATAAAGCGATGAAACTAGGTAGGTGAGTTGAACTTATGACGCAGAATAGAAAATTAGTAAAATTTTGGACAATGGGCGTGGCACCGCCCACTTTTAAAAGAAGGTAATTTAAAAGTTTTCCAAGCTGTAATTTGGCAGTCTTTGAAGATATCATGATGAAATTTGCAGGAACGTATGTATGCTTAATAAAAATTAGCAAAATCGGAGAACGACCACGCCCACTTTTAAAAAAAAAATTTTTTAAGTCTAATTTTCACAAAAAATTTAATATTTTTATAGTATATAAGTAAATTATGTCAACATTCAACTCCAGTAATGATATGGTGCAACAAAATGCAAAAATAAAAGAAAATTTGAAAATGGGCGTGGCTCCGCTCTTTTTCATTTAATTTGTCTAGGATACTTTTAATGCCATAAGTCGAACAAAAATTTACCAATCCTCGTGAAATTTGGTAGGGGTTTAGATTCTGGGACGATAACTTATTTCTGTGAAAAAGGGCGAAATCGGTTGAAGCCACGCCCAGTTTTTATACACTGTCGGCCGTCTGTCCTTCCACTCGGCCGTTAACACGATAACTTGAGCAAAAATGGATATATCTTTACTAAACTCAGTTCACGTACATATCTGAACTCACTTTATATTGGTCTATAAAATGGCCGAAATCCGACTATGACCACGCCCACTCTTTCGATATCGAAAATTCCGAAAAACGACAAAAATACCATAATTCTATACCAAATACGAAAAAAGGGATGAAACATGGTACGTGGATTAGTTTATTGACGTAAATATAACTTTAGAAAAAAACTTTGTAAAATGGGGGTGACACCTACCATATTAAGTAGAATGAAATGAAAAAGTTCTGCAGGGCGAAATAAAAAGCCTTTGAAATCTTGGCAAGAATATTGTTCGTGGTATTATATATATAAATAAATTAGTGGTATCCAACAGATAATGTTCTGGGTCACCCTGGTCCACATTTTGGTCGATATCTGGAAAACGCCTTCACATATACAACTACCACCACTCCCTTTTAAAACACTTTATTCCTTTATAGAACCCAGGTCCACTCCTTTTTAAAATACTCTCTAATACCTTCCATTTGATACACATGTCATACAAACACATTCCAGGGTTATCCTAGGTTCATTTTCCTACATGGTGATTTTCCCTTATTTTTTCTCCATAGTTTTTAAGTGAGTATGTAATGTTCGATTAAACCCGAACTTAGCCTTCCTTACTTGTTTCTATATACCGATAGTTTATACTGTCATTCCACTGATGCTTCCTGTCCAGAATTGCATCCATATCACAAATTTTTAGTTGGGTTTTCCTAAAGTATCCTCGAGGCCTGAATATATAGCTTATTGTGGATAAGGCCACTTATACACCTAAAAGAGAGTTTGGGCGAAATTTTCCGGTAAAAACTTCACGGTTCGCTATTTCCATAAGGCGGAGGAATTGTTAAAGCATTTGCTTCTGGGTTATGGGTTATAATATAATTGTCCTCGGACCGTGTTTCGCCTAACTCTATAATTATTATAACCTTTGTTGAGATAGCAGATAAGGAATGACCTCCGCTAGGCACGGGTCGACCTTAGGGGGGTAGTGATAGCTTGTGGAAGAACATTATTCAAAGCACATCCTATATGTATCCAGGAGTCCCATCAGTGTGTACTATTTGAGCCCATATGATGTATCAATGACCAGACTCATATTGTAGAGACAGCCTGAGACTAGCTAAATTTTGTTTGTCGCTGAAATTGAGTTCACAAAGCCATATGAAAATATATTCATATTTACGAATCTCATTTTGGCAATAAAAGTGAATCCCAAAATACAACAAAAAGCAAAATGGGAGAAAGACAAATAGTATGGTAGGGTTATCAAGAGACGCAAGGGCCATCATAAATGTGAATGACTAATAATTATTTTAATATTATATATGAAGTAAGATTAAGCCAACGAAGCTGATGAAGTGCTTGGTTCAGATGCATAAGTTTGTAGGGTCGACTCTTCAGCCACAACGTATTGAAACCAAAAAAAGCAGTACAAAAACTATTCAAATTGTCCCGTTAACAAATTACAGGATGTACTTGGCCTGAAAATCTGACGTAGCATTGAAAACCCCAGTGTTATACATTTGGTTGCGTTAGAAAAAAGTTTAGAGAAAGCGTGGCCTTAAATGCGTCGAAGGAATATCGCGCCATCCCACATCGTATATTGGATGAAAAGCGTGGCATCCGCCGCAAAAAAACTGAGTATACTGGTTGGTTGATGCCCACATGACGACACACGCTGAGATTACTGCCCTAAAGGATATATGATGGACGGGTCACGGCTGAGGTTAGTAGGACCTTATTGTTATACAATAGTACAGTGAAAAGAAGAGCTTGGATGTTGGATTTGTGGTGGAAAAGCGCCTGCACCACCAATCATTAACATTTAAGCCCATAGACGAATCGCTAGCATTGATCATCACCAGATCGAGGTGTTCCAGCTTATTATTTATCGGTGTCTATTTTCCACAAATAGACCTTCCTTATCGACGGGACTTTGGTGTTTTGGGCTTTCACACTCTATGAATTCCAAATAGCGACTCACAACAAAGTCTTCTGCCATCCACAAGAAGCGGATGCTCAAATAAATATATAAATATTTAATGATTTCTTCACTCTGCACTCGCAACTGTTCCCTTATACCAAACGGCACTGGTTAACTGCATTCCCTAAAACAGGGACACCTCCCTTCCAATATAAGTGTATGGTAAAGCTCCAAGCCAGTTGTATAACAACTAAACTGGAGGCAGTTCAGAACCCCAGCGGGTTAGGGGGCTTAGAATATACCCGCGGCAGGTATGCCTGTCGCAAGAGGCGACTAAAATACCAATTTGATTCAAGGGGTTGTGTAGCGCACCCTTTTCAAGGGGTTGCTAGCACAATATATTGCTTCTCCAACCAAATTGTCAACCCGACCTACCCGTAGCGAATCCCGTTCCATTAAAAGTCGAGGATCTGGCGACCCCAAATTCCTTATTGATCAAGGGGCTGGGAGGGTGTTTTGGGCAATAAAGTTTCATGTGGTCATACCAAATCATTCCCGAGATGGTCGGGCTAGTACCTTAATGGTGCTTGTTACCGGAACGTACCGGATCTGCATCCAGCAAAGACCATATCGATAACACTCCGAGTATCCTTATCGCTACAACAACAACAACAACAACAACAAAGCAGTACTGCCCAGACCTCTTCATCTAGATTATGCGTGTGCGCAGCTTCGCGAAGGGCTCCAAACTTAATGCAATTTGGGCAGTTGAGTCTGCTCAAAAAATCGTTTACTCTCCTAAGTGTAGGCCATAAAGGAGGTTATCCATTGGCTAGGTATGCTTATCCGTTTTAATTTACTATGAGTCAAGTAGTGTTGGGTACTCATGGGTTGAAACCCTTAATCGAAGGTAGCAATAGATTGCAGACAATCGCTAAACGAACTAATTCATAGCAATTATATTAGACGCAGGTCACATTTCTATGCTAGCTGAGTTCAATTAGTGGCTCATGTGTACTTTCACTACAAAAGCTTGGTCCGTATAAAACTGGAACCCACATTTGAGTTGTACATACAACCTTGGCTTCGACTAAAGGAGGACCGAACTAGGTTCTTAATTAATCTTTTTCGTCTTCTCCTTAAGCACATTGACCAGAATATTTACATGGCACTCAATTACGGGATTACACCGTATAGGACCTAAAACCAATGATTTCAGTCGGAGCTCTGAGGGCGAATGTGAAACTGAATGGGCTAAGCACTTCCTCTCCAAATACTCCGCTTTGTCCAAGGAATGCACTGAGTGCTCATAAAGGAGCTAAAACATTTTGAGCTACATTAGACGGTTCAACTTTTTACATATTTGAATGCTCACAATAGTACTTCAGCTGATCAACGGGGTCCATTTGCTTTACTTTGGGTCAGCCACTATAACTTAAACTAGGCAATCGATTCGTTGCCAAATGAGGCTTTAGATAAGATGCCTATCTGTGTTGGGTTTTTCTACGCCTGCTTGAGATTATGCCCCCAAGGCATCACCTAGTCCTTCTTGCAGGGTATAAGGAAACAAGAAATCAGCGCAAATTCCCTTCGGCGGTCACTTCTCTGTGAACAGGTATAAACTCGGAAATGTGAAGGACTTCATCTTTTTGAAAGTCAACGTTTCATAGTGAAAACCACGTCAGAAACGGAAAGAAGAACTCGAGAGTTACTTGGCCTCCCTTAGTTTTTCTAACTCTCGTCATTTATTGCTTAGAAGAGACTGTTAACGTGTTTTACTAAGAGACAAATATCCACTAACGGTCGTTTAAGTTTCACTTCGTGGCGAGGCCTTGCTCAACCGCGTTATCTAGCGCAAAATAGTATTTCGGTTTCCTGTAGCTACTTTAGATTGTTGTTGCAAACTCTGTATGCATTTACTTATTTAGTTACTTTATCCTTTCATTTTTGTTTGTTTGTGCTTTATCACTCTTTGTAGTTTGCGGCTTGTTGAACATTGGGGTGGCGGCCATATTCGGGCCACAATCCACACTCACTGCCAGCCATGTACAGAGTATCTGCGACAATATGGAGGTTTGTAAGGATTAACTAATATAGTAAATATTGCGCATACATACATACATTTACATATATAGATCAACAGTCACTCTTACACTCACATGCAAATACGACAGCTTTACTGTTATTGTTTTTACTATTATTAGCTTATATCCTTTTTTGCATTCCATAGATACCTCACTTGGAAAATCGGTGGGATTATCGCGTGCGACGTGAAAGTTGTCTAGTGAACTTATATCCGCATCCAAATACGTTAGCTAAGGTTGGTCTAAATACGCACACATTTTTACATATCCACAAATACTTAGATGACAATTATTTAGTTGATGAAAAGCTACTTTTGACAATCCGTAGCTACTTACAAACCATAATAAGTGCTTAACTTAGTTTTATTTTTACATTAATCGGATTGAAATTTTTTCTGCTTGCTTATGCCTAGGCTTATGTGGATATCGTTAAATCTTGGCGTTGGAAATCCTTTACAATCATCTACGAGAATAACGATGGCATTGTACGATTACAAGAATTAATTAAGTCACATGAACGAACGCCGTATCCGATTATAGTACGACAATTGAGCTATACAGGGGATTACAGGTAAGAGATCTTATTTTGACATCGTTTCAACTTTGGTTTATCTAAGTACTTAGTCGAAACTGAAGTAGTCTAACCCACATTTCAAACAAACCTTGGATTTTCTTAGAATCAACAAAACTAAAATTTCAAGGAAAACGTTTTTAGAAATATTGAGGTGTTTTTATTGGAAGTTTCTTTGTCGTCCCTTGTGAAGTTTTAGTATATGACAAACCGATTCCGCCGTTGTGCCATCTTCAGTGTAATTTTTCGATTTCGAAATATTCGTATTCCCACAAGCACAAAAAGATAAACTATAAAAATAAAAACCAGTGTCCTTTTTGAAACAAATGCGCTGCTGCGCTAAATGGATATTGTTCCGACAGCAGATCAAATTTTTTCCAATTGAGAAAGCAATCGGAAACTAGAGTCTTCTCCCGATGAACACAAATCAGGCGCTATAAATTTTTCACTATACCCGTCCTGCTGTACGGCTCGTTATGGACGGCTTAAAGAGAACATGGGATGGCCTTAGGGATATTCGAGAGAGAAGTTCTCCAGAAAGTGTATGTCCCTTCGGGTATTGCAAACGGGACACATTGAGAGAAGGTTAATGATAATCCCTTAGGCAAGAATGAACTTAGTTCAGCAACAAAAGCTCAAAGGTTAATCTGGCGCAGACATGTTATGTAAATGGACGAGACGCTTCGACCCAGAAGTTATCGGTACCCGTGTTTGGTAGCATGACGTGAAGGGAGACTGGTAGATGAAGATGTCATCAGTCGGGTGATAGTACGATCAAGATGAATTGCCTCAAAGATATTCAAAACATGATGTGTTTGCCTTGCCCGAATAGGAGAGCGATCGAAAAACGGAACGTAATATTTGAGTGAAACCCCCTGCGGGTTAAGTTGTTAAGAATATGCCCACGGCAGCTATGCCTGTCGTAAGAGGGGACTAAACTAACCAAATTATTTATGGAGTTGTATAACGCAACCTTTTCAAGAGCTTGTCAGTGCAATTTATAGCTTCTCACACCCAATTATCAACCTCCGCAGACGATTCTCTGACGACTCCACTTGGGCGCGGGATGGCCTAGAGAGTTCAATGTGGCCATATTAAATCGTTCCCGAGATTGTCGGGCTTGTACCTTAATGGTACCTGTTACCGGAACGTACCAGATTTATATCCGGCAAAGGACCATCAGCATCGATAACACCCCATTAAAAAAGAGGCAGCGGCCAGAGAGAGTAAGAGGCCTGAATTCAAGAAGCGGAAAAAGTAATGGGAGAAGACCTAATTCTGGTGACACGAGTCAAACAAGTAGTGTGACAGTTCAGGTAGTACGTTAACTCTGCATACCGGGAGCTGCAAATTAGAGAGAGAAGGGTAATATGAAAATACACCAAACCCAAAAAAAGAAAATAATGTGGAGCCATTGGAAAGCTAGTAGATGAAGATGCTCAATGACATGATGAGGATGATGCGAGACGGCGAGAACTGCCCGTTGCCATCTTTTTACGCGATGCGGGTAAAACAACAACAGTAGCAGGTATGGGAGAGAGCTCATCCCCACGATACCGAACGCCACGGACAGGGTGACGACTGTGGTGAAGTTGATGAACTGTGCTGAGTGTAGACACACTGGATTGGAAGATGATTCGCATATCCCGGGCACCGGAGAATATTATCTACTGGGGAATGGGCATTATTTATCTGAGACTCAGGAGTGTAAGTCCAAGGACAATAACGAGCCAACAGCAAGGGAGTGGGAAAAGACCACAAAAACCTGAAATTAGCGGGGCAAGAGAATAAAGTAGATAGAAAGGCAAAAGATGTGCTGAAGTTAAACAAACAGCCGAACCATTTAACGAGATCTACAAATATACCATCAAATAAGAAAGAGTCATTGAAACTTTAAGATTCGCGAGGCAGGCGTATGAGGGGACCACCGACTTAATAGAGTCAACAAATAAACTTTCAAAAAAGTAGAGCTGTTTCGGGCAGCGTTAGTTCGCTTGGGGTTGCACTTTAGTCGACATATGCGCAAAATTTGAAAATGGGATGGGGATTGGAATTACAATAACAGCTTCCAGCTTTTCGTACTATTTTTTGAGTGCCACTTTTAATGTTTTCTTACACATTGGCGGGATCTACACGTCGATATCAACCGATAGAATTGTTTCCTGAGATGCTTTTCGTGGCAGAAAAACACTCGGAGGGAAAGCAAAACCACTGTCGAAAAAACCTTGGTTTTCCCTAGAAACTTCGGTATGTTAAGCGAGCACGTAGGTTTGGTACGGTTGGGTTGAGAAGCTCTACATGTGAGCTTCCCAGACTTGCACTCGGAGACGGCTTCTTGTTCGTTGGGAATACCTATTCGTGCAACAAATACTTCCTAATTAGTATTTAACAAATGACTTGCTTTTACACATGAACTTAAGTGGAAGCGAATGAT
Source organism: Eurosta solidaginis (assembly GCF_040869045.1). Classification (NCBI taxonomy): domain Eukaryota; kingdom Metazoa; phylum Arthropoda; class Insecta; order Diptera; family Tephritidae; genus Eurosta; species Eurosta solidaginis. The sequence continues at coordinate 320,170,870 of NC_090319.1, read as the reverse complement.
CCACGTTCCCCTCGTGTTCAGCCTATTTTTTTTTTTTTTAGAAAAGGAAGCATCGTAAGCCTCAAAGTCAGCGCGGAAACCTTAACCGCATGAAAATATCTACCAACCGACATAAGAACCGTTAGACCCCACAGTCAACTTGGTTAGTCTGCTGCAAGTTCATTTACCCCACCAGTGTTCCCCTATTTATTCCCTAGATATAACCCCATCGCGTCCCGGCCGCATACAATTAGATCCATTTCGGACAATGTCCCGTATATCGCATCAGCAAATTCGTTTCCTACAATAATTCTGTGTCCGTATAGCCAGCCAATGGAGGCTTTGAGATGTTATATATGAATACCATCGAGGCTCGACACCGCCATACGATATCGCATTTATTCAATTCTAATTACTTTAAGGTAATTATGATTTCTGAAAAGCAAAATATATCTAGCTGGTACTCTCTATAGCATCAGCCAACTAAAAAGTTTAGCCTTCACTCGAGCTTGAAGCTTTTCAGCCGATGCCTATAAGGCATAATATTAACATTTTTTTCTATCCTCCTACGCCTTTCGAAGCCTCCGAGCCTTCTTCAGCGAGATCTGTTCCAATCATATATATAACATTTCTATATCAATACCTTCCTATCTTCTTAATGTGCAAATTTTCTGTCAATCATTGTTTGCTGAAACTGTGCAAATGTATGTTTTTCGCATGCGCAGACTTTGTTAGTGTTAGTGAATTGTAGTAGCGTGTGTAAAAAAAGGATTAAAGGGGTTCACCGGGTCACTATCCCCTTTACCCAACTTCTGCATACTAATTGTTATAAAATCTCAGTTTAATCGATTAAACAATGAAAATGTCAACAACTACAATACAAGGCTTGATGTATTTATTATTTGAACATGGGCTGTAGCCATGCAAAGTACATTATTTACATAAATAGTAAATAAAAAAACTAGGCGAAGAATTCATATTTTTGAAATGAAAAAAATTCAAATATACATGTATAAAAATTTACATGCATCCAACCAAGCATTTCTTTGAACGTTCTTAAAAATAATTTAAGGTGAATTAGCTTGAAGAAACGATATATAAACATTTTCAAAATTTTACTTATTTTGAGTTTTCTAATGAAGTAAATTTTTGATGAAGTAAACAAGATAAGACTAGGTACTCGGCTGGCTGCTATTGGTGTTGAAATAATATTAATTTTGTAAATTTTTTTCTAACATACTCTTTTTCGTTTCAAAAAACATACTAGGCTTACATACGTATATCTGCACACTCAGCACAAATCTGTAATGCTATTCTGCGGAGTTCTTAAAACAATAAAAAATGTATAATACTAATGGAAAACAAAAGCTTACTTTTTCATTTGGAGAACAAAATAGCCTAAAGTACAATATTTAAAGAAGCAATACGGCTTGTTGAAATATACATATATTTAAGCCCCTTTTTTACAAAAAATTAAACGACAGCCTTGAGATTTTGTCTCCTTCTCTCGTTGTATATCTGTACTGTAATGTTTTACAGGCTGGACAGTTCAGTAGTAGGGATCATTGTGAATGATGACTAAGTGTGATATCTTTTCTCTAAACTGCCTGACAGGATGTTCAATATGGCTACTTTTTAGCGTTTTGACAGGGTGTTCAATATGGCGGCGCCCATCTTCAGCGGGTGATAGAAAGAGATACAGAATGAGACAGCGATAGTCAAATACAAATCAGGTGATCCAATCAATTTGAAATTTTGACGTATATTTATTTATTTTTATTTATTTATTATTACGGTCTTTAAGACCTAGTTTAGGTTAAAATAAGAGATTAACATAAATACTCATGTCACATTTAGTGACGTACAATATAAAAACAATTTCTCTTTGAACTTACTAATATTTTCACAGTCTTTCAAATCAGAAGGTAACTCATTGTACATTTTATACCCTAAATATTCAAGAGACCTTTTGGCGAACTCAGTTCTTATTCTAGGCAGTTCTATATTATTGCAATTTCTAGTTCCATAATTGTGGATTTCATGATTATAATGTATTTTACTACTCAGGTAATTCGGTAACATTCCTAACCTAAGTTGGTGTATAAATTTCAATGTGAAATAACTAACTGACTGTTTAATACTAAGCCAGTTTAATCTATTGAGCACTACAATTTTTGGCGTTCTTGGAGGACATTTTAAAATAAATCGCATTGCCTTGTTTTGCTGTATTTGAAGTTTCTTAATATATATATCATTACTTAAAAGCAGAATAGTAGGACAATAAATAAATTGTGATTCAATAATTCAACGATATACCAATATTTTATGACTTTGACTGATATGTTTACATGTTCTATACATGAAGCCTATTTTCTGTGCAATTTTCCTTTCCAGATAAGTTACATGCTCTCCAAAATTTAGATTATCATCAATCAAAACTCCTAAATACTTAATGTTGTCTACTCTTTGGATTTCCATATTTTTTACCTTCAGCGTAATATTTTTTAAAATATTGTTACCTAAGATATTAGTGTTTTTACAAAATATCATGAACTTAGTTTTTTCGACATTTAATTTCAGTTTTCTAAGGCATAACCATTTGTATAGCGAGTCCAGGTCTTCTTGTACTTTCAGCATGGCACATTTTGCATATTTTTCACTTATGATAAGCAATGCATCATCCGCAAATAGACGTATTTTACAATATTTTAAACATCTTTTGATATCATTGATATACAATGTAAACAATATTGGCGCCAAGACCGAGCCTTGTGGTAAACCAATGTTAATATCCACCACTGATGAAACCTCCTTTCCAATTATCGTTCTCTGTTTTCTGTCACCCAAATAACTGTGGAACCATTCCAACACCTTTCCTCTTATACCAATTTTAAACATAACGTCCAATAGCTCAGATCTATCGACAGTTTCAAAAGCCCGTTTTAAATCCAAGAAGACAGACACCGTAAATTTTTTGTCCGCCATGTCTTCTTTCCAATCTGCAATTACCATATTCAGCGCTGTTTCACAAGAATGGCTCTTCCTGAATCCCAATTGTTCTGGGATAATCACATTGTGCTTATCTAAGTATGCCACAAGTTGATCCTTCACCACTGTCTCCATAATTTTTTCATCTGTAGGTAACGTGTTAATTGGACGTAGTTCCTCAGGTTTCATTATATTTTTTACTTTTTCCACAGGTATTATTGTTGAAATTTTCTAGTAACTAGGTACAATACCGCTGTTTAAGTATTCGCTAATTATATCTTTGTAGAAATTAGCAGTATATGTCATGGCATCTTTAACGACACCCTCCGATAAAAGCTTGTCGCCGCCATATTTGTTTTTAAGTGATTTTGTGATAATAATAATATCGTCCACTACAATGTCAGTAAATTTAAATGTTTCAAATGGATTACTATGATTTGCGCTTATTTCATCCCCATTTACAATTTCTTCGATACTATCATTAATTTCAACAATACTTTGTATAAAAAAGTTATTTAGGGCATTAGCTACATCATATTCATTTTCCAGGCATTCACCGTTAATTACAATTTTAGTGATATGTTTTTTAACATCATTAAGCTCGACGAGGTCTTTTAGACACTTCCACATACGTTTCATATCGCCATTGTTATTATTTACTCTATCTTCCATGTATTTATTTTTTTTATAAATTATGGTTCTTTTATATATTTTCTTAATGACGTTATATTCGTCCCAAAATCCAGTATTTCGAGCAGTTTTATAAGATTATATTTTTCTTTTATGCAGGTTTGTTAATTCTCGGTCGTACCACTTATTTCTTATCTGTATTTGGGTCCTCTTTATATAAGTCAGTGCTTGCATAGTTTCTACTCCGGAAATTGACATAAAACTGAAATCGCATGTTCGTAGCGAAGTTAAAAGATTTTCAGCGCTATAGTATTTCCAACATGTAACAGTAGCATACCTTCTCATTTTACAAAGCTTTGTTGTTGGCACTTCGAAGTGGATTGTCTCATGGTCAGAAATGCGATGTTCACCTATATTCACTGCTTTAACTTTATCATTGTTACTGAATAGCAAATCAATTCTTGTAGACGAGTACTCTGTACAGAAGATATCACACTTAGTTATCATTCACAATGGTAGCGTTATAGAAGTATTACATATATGGTTCCAATATAATCAAAAATGTATCTTCTTTTATTCAAATGCCAAATAAATGCGTTAATTTTTTTCTTGTTAGACCATTACTCAAACAAATCAAAAACTCAGCCGAAGCGCACATCGTGCTCGATTGTTCATCGGATAAAATCTACGAAGTACTCAAACAAGCACAACAAATTGGTATGATGAGCGACTATCACAGCTATTTAATCACATCACTCGACTTGCACACTATCAACTTGGATGAATTTCGTTATGGTGGCACAAATATTACAGCTTTCCGTCTAATTAACGAAAAAGTTGTTACGGATGTGGTACGTCATTGGAGTGTTGAAGAGAAAGGCGTACAGCGTTCGGCCAACTTGACAACGGTACGCGCCGAAACGGCGCTCATGTACGATGCGGTGCATTTATTCGCAAAAGCGTTACATGACTTAGATACATCACAACAAATCGACATACACCCGATTAGTTGTGATGGACAAAATACGTGGCAACATGGTTTTAGTTTGATTAATTACATGAAAATTGTTGAAATGAAAGGATTGACGAATGTGATCAAATTTGATCATCAAGGCTTTCGCACCGATTTCGTGTTGGATATTGTAGAATTAGGGCCGTCGGGTATACGCAAAATTGGCACATGGAATTCAACGCTGCCAGAAGGTATCAACTTTACGCGTACCTACAGCCAAAAACAGCGCGAAATTGAAGCGAACTTGAAGAACAAAACGTTGACGATCACAACTATTTTGGTAAGTTTTGAAAAAAAAAAAAAAAGTTTTGTTATGTGCTTAGAGATATTTATTAATTTCGCATTTCTTCTCACAGAGCAATCCATATTGTATGCGTAAGGAATCGACTATGCCGCTCACGGGTAACGATCAGTTCGAAGGTTATGTTGTTGATCTCATACATGAAATTTCAAAGGCATTGGGTTTCAGCTACAGAATACAATTAGTTCCTGATGGCAATTATGGCAGTCTCAACAAACAAACCGGGTTAATATTAGAACTATATCAAACTTTTACTTGTTTAATCTTAAATTATATAATCTGTTTAGTGAATGGAATGGCATGATACGTGAACTATTGGAACAACGTGCCGATCTTGCCGTTGCTGATCTCACTATAACCTTTGAGCGTGAGCAGGCGGTCGATTTTACGATGCCTTTTATGAACTTAGGCGTATCGGTACTCTATCGCAAACCAGTTAAACAGCCACCAAATTTATTCTCATTTCTGTCGCCGCTGTCGCTTGACGTCTGGATTTATATGGCCACAGCGTATTTGGGCGTTTCTGTGTTGCTCTTCATTTTAGCGCGGTTTGTTAATATCGCACAGCTGTTCAGTACTAAGTTTATTATGTCGCTTCTTTTTTTTTTACTCATCTAGTTTCACTCCTTATGAATGGCCTGCATATGACGACGGTCATGGTGAGAAAGTCGAAAATCAATTTACGCTCATGAATTGTATGTGGTTTGCAATTGGTTCGTTAATGCAGCAGGGATGTGACTTTTTACCCAAGTAAGTTAAACTCTTTTAATTAAGCTTCCAGAAGAAATGTACTTTTCTTCTGTTTTAACTTTTTAGGGCGTTGTCTACACGTATGGTCGCTGGTATTTGGTGGTTCTTCACTTTGATCATGATCTCTTCATACACTGCTAATTTAGCTGCTTTCTTAACAGTCGAACGCATGGACTCACCTATCGATAGCGCTGAGGATTTAGCAAAACAGACTCGTATTAAATATGGGGCCTTGAAAGGTGGCAGCACGGCTGCATTTTTTAGGGTACGTAGCCGAAATTTTTGTCCATAGTTGAGGTATGTACGTCCTGTCAAGTGTCAACCAATTTGTCTACATATGGCTCCTAACGGAAGGAGAAAGTGACAGATGGAATGGCCCAGGAAATTCAACGTCTTATCAAATAGTTCTCGAGGTAGTCGAGCTATAACCTCAATTGCTATTTTCGCAACATATCAGGTCTACTTAAATGCTGCCAATGACATCGATAACATTCCCCAACACTTTCCTGGACTAACAGACAGTATTTTATGTATCCATTCTCCTATCTGCGACACAATTTAGAGGGGATTTATGTGGATCAACTGAATTAAAAAAAAATGTTTCAATACACGGCGCGACATTTCTCCAAGATGATTAAGGTCAAGCTTCATTACTTATTTTCGTGGTACACTTTAGCTTTAGGTGTGACACCGCTGTCACTTAACAGTACAAAACTCCAATCGTAACGCTACATGTTCATGTATTGAACCTAGAATAATCTTGCTATCTTGCAAGGGGAGGCATCGGCTGCGACAGAATACGAAATGATGTGCAACCCTATGGCTGCTCTACATATATGACTCTTTTTGCCTGTAGTTTTCCTTCTGTTAGGTGCTACTCTAAACATAATTGGGAGAGCACTGCAAAAAGTAGGACGACTCACGGGAGGTAAACGTGAAAAACTGTCCCTGCCATGAGTGCCGGAGCAGGCCAGATTCATATCTGAGTAAGGTACACACATGGGTGTACTTCTCTTCTAAGCATACGCGTAGTAGTATATTAGCTTACCAGAGGCGTGTCTGCTCAAGAACAGACTGCAAGTGGACAGCAATTGTTGCCGCGCCCGTTTCACATTTTTAAATTTATGCTAAAAGCGCCGAGTTACCTAGGATTTCATGATAATCTAGGGCACAGCAGATTTAAGACTGCAAATTTTTCGAGGCAATGTAGAGCTTTACCGGGCATTCACAGACAACTTTCGAATGCACCTCCCCGTTCGAGTTTAGACCTTTTATTACAGTTTGAATATTCGAGATTACATAAAGTTCTGATAACGTAGCATGGTTAAATAGCTGATATCCAGCGCATCCTCAATGGCTGTTACATCCTACTTGCAAAATGCTGTTGTGATCTGGTAACCTGAAAACTAAGTTGCGATTTTTATATGCCCTTCATCATGACGCGATTGAGAAGCGGGTGTTTATTTAGCAGTTCATTGCCGTTGGCTGTTGGTCCGCAGCTGACGCTTATTTCAGCTGGTTATGATTGTTGTGCTACTGTATATGTTGTAGTGTAGTTTTAGGCGCAGCTGAAGTAACAGGATGGGTCGTGCTACTGTAACGCTACGTTACAGTGTCTTGAAAATATGTATAGCTCACAGTTGAAAAGAAGACAGAAAATATTTTCTGAAATGCACACTTTCCCCAATCTAGTTGATGAACTGTTCCAGACAGTAACTATTTCAAGACATTTAAAAAAAAATACTTAGTGTACTCGGATTTGGTGCAATGAAAGACTTAAAAAGTTAGATTAGGTTGAACCGGAGGTTGGCCGGTCCGTGAGAACCTCACATAAACTGAATAAGTCCATAATGTTGCCGGAACTTTATTCAAAGAGCAAACTGAAAACTATCAGAAACCATAACCTATGTTATCGAAAAACTACATTCTCTTGACAAAAACTAGAAGATTTCTAGGACCTATGTACCTTGCTGCTTCTAGATCTAATAGCTGTGCCAGTATCGAGACTTGTTATCGAGCGCACTCTTGCTAAACCTACTATGACTGACTACGACTACTTTAATAACATGCGAGACCAAAAGGATTTGTCAGTCAGAATACCCATCATGAGCCTACACGTCTCTTTAAGGACTTATAAAAATTACTTTAATATTCTAAGGTCGTAAGACCTGATCATAATTTCGCCACATTGCTTTCTCGCTTTTGTTCCACGCCTTCCCTGCTTGGTCGATCAGGTGCAACTCTCGTCTTCTTTTTTTATCCCACCCAATTTGATTGAAACGCAAACGGTACAAGCTTCAAGGAATGCGCTGTTTTTAACTAGCTCGCCCGCTTTTTTATTTCCATCTATACCCATAGGGATCAACTTTTCCCTATCCCGATTCCTTCTAGTGATTGCTTACACTCAAAACACTTCCAACTCTATTGTGGTTTTTAGAGACTCCCCATTGAAACGCAGATAGAGGAATAGGTAGTTCATTCGTCCAATATTTGATGATGCTATTATGGCCTTATGGTCTGCACTCAAGCTCGCCAAGGGATTGCGTCTCGAGCAAATTTCAAAGAGAATTTTACGCTCACTGCGCTCCCTAATTTGTACTTATGACGATGGTGCCACTTGTTAAAAACAAAAATCAAAATAAGAAAACCACCAAACCGAAAAAACACACAAAGTGGGAAAACAACAAAAAACTAGTTTTTCAGTTATCAATACAAAACGAAAAAATCCTTTTTTGAATTTACTGTGCAAAAAATTATGAGATACCGGGACATCTATTTATCGGGTACAATTTTGCAACTTCCTTTCCAAGCGAAATGCAAAATTGCGCCCTCTTGTTGCAAAAGTTTTGTTTGAACGAACAGGATTTTCCCAAAGTTAGTAACATTTTGTTCAAGTTTTTACGAATTTTCACTCACGCGAACGAATCTAATAACATAATAAAAAACATCCTTTTTTAATGTTGATGTTTCCGACAACATAAAGGTTTGCGTTGTTTTGGAATCGTTTCAAATTAAAGTGTTACGAAAATTAAACTTGCCGAATTACATGTAAAGTTACTCCAGTGGTGAATTACCTTCCTGCGATTTGAATCCTTACTTTTCTAAAACTTACAAGTTCTTTACTTAAAATGTTATGTCAAATATTTATACTACAAATGTTCGAAACAATCAAGTGTGGCACCTACATGCGAGAAAAGATATTGAGAATGAGCTGAGCTGCAACTGCAAGAATTGAGAATCAGTTTTGTGACTATTATTTTCATTTCTATTTGAAAAGCGAAATTCAAAACTATAAATTAAACAAGTAAGGAAGGTTAAGTTCGGGTGTAACCGAACATTACATACTCAGTTGAGAGCTATGGTGACAACAAACGGGAAAATAACCATGTGGGAAAATGAACCGAGGGAAACCCTGGAATGTGTTTGTATGACATGTGTATCAAATGAAAGGTATTAAAGAGTATTTTATGAGGGAGTGGGTCATAGTTCTATAGGAGGACGCCATTTAGGGATATAGCCATAAAGGTGGATCAGGGTTGACTCTAGAATGCGTTTGTACGATATGGGTATCAAATGAAAAAATGAAAGGTGTTAATGAGTATTTTAAAAGGGAGTAATCCTTAGTTCCATAGGTGGACGCCGTTTCGAAATATCGCCATAAAGGTGGACCAGGGGTGACCCTAGAATTTGTTTGTACAATATGGGTATCAAAAGAAAGGTGTTAATGAGTATTTTAAAAGGAAGTGATGATTAGTGCCACAGGTGGACGCCGTTTCGAGATATCGCCATAAAGGTGGACCAGGTGTGACCCTAGAATTTGTTTGTACGATATGGGTATCAAATTAAAGGTATTAATGAGGGTTTTAAAAGGGAGTGGTGGTAGTTGTATAGGTGGTCGCCTTTTTGAGATATCGCCATAAAGGTGGACCACGGGTGACTCTAGAATGCGTTTGTACGATATGAGTATCAAATGAAAGGTGTTAATGAGTATTTTAAAAGGGAGTAATTCTTAGTTCCATAGGTGGACGCCGTTTCGAGATATCGCCATAAAGGTGGACCAGGGGTGACCCTAGAATTTGTTTGTACAATATGGGTATAAAAAGAAAGGTGTTAATGAGTATTTTAATAGGGAGTAATCCTTAGTTCCATAGGTGGACGCCGTTTCGAAATATCACCACAAAGGTGGACCAGGGGTGACCCTAGAATTTGCTTGTGCAATATGGGCATCAAACGAATGGTGTTAATGAGTATTTTAAAAGGGAGTGGGCCTTAGTTCTATAGGTGGATGCCGTTTCGAAATATCGCCATAAAGGTGGAACAGGGTTGACTCTAGAATGTGTTTGTACGATATGGGTATCAAATTAAAGGTATTAATGAGGGTTTTAAAAGGGAGTGGTGGTTGTTGTATAGGTGGTCGCCTTTTCGAGATATCGCCATAAAGGTGGACCAGGGGTGACTCTAGAATTTGTTTGTACAATATGGGTATCAAAAGAAAGGTGTTAATGAGTATTTTAAAAGGAAGTGATGATTAGTGCCACAGGTGGACGCCGTTTCGAGATATCGCCATAAAGGTGGACCAGGTGTGACCCTAGAATTTGTTTGTACGATATGGGTATCAAATTAAAGGTATTAATGAGGGTTTTAAAAGGGAGTGGTGGTAGTTGTATAGGTGGTCGCCTTTTTGAGATATCGCCATAAAGGTGGACCACGGGTGACTCTAGAATGCGTTTGTACGATATGAGTATCAAATGAAAGGTGTTAATGAGTATTTTAAAAGGGAGTAATTCTTAGTTCCATAGGTGGACGCCGTTTCGAGATATCGCCATAAAGGTGGACCAGGGGTGACCCTGGAATTTGTTTGTACAATATGGGTATCAAAAGAAAGGTGTTAATGAGTATTTTAATAGGGAGTAATCCTTAGTTCCACAGGTGGACGCCGTTTCGAGATATCGCCACAAAGGTGGACCAGGGGTGACCCTAGAATTTGCTTGTGCAATATGGGCATCAAACGAATGGTGTTAATGAGTATTTTAAAAGGGAGTGGGCCTTAGTTCTATAGGTGGATGCCGTTTCGAAATATCGCCATAAAGGTGGAACAGGGTTGACTCTAGAATGTGTTTGTACGATATGGGTATCAAATTAAAGGTATTAATGAGGGTTTTAAAAGGGAGTGGTGGTTGTTGTATAGGTGGTCGCCGTTTCGAGATATCGCCACAAAGGTGGACCAGGGGTGACCCTAGAATTTGCTTGTGCAATATGGGCATCAAACGAATGGTGTTAATGAGTATTTTAAAAGTGAGTGGGCCTTAGTTCTATAGGTGAACGCCGTTTCGAAATATCGCCATAAAGGTGGACCAGGGGTGACTCTAGAATGTGTTTGTATGATATGGGTATCAAATTAAAGGTATTAATTAGGGTTTTAAAAGGGAGTGGTGGTAGTTTTATAGGTGGTCGCATTTTCGAGATATCGCCATAAAGGTGGACCAGGGGTGACCCTAGAATTTGTTTGTACAATATGGGTATCAAAATAAACGTGTTAATGAGTATTTTAAAAGGGAGTAATCCTTAGTTCCATAGGTGGACGCCGTTTCGAGATACCGCCATAAAGGTGGACCAGGGGTGACTCTACAATTCGTTTGTGCAATATGGGTATCAAAAGAAAGGTGTTAGTGAGTATTTTAAAGGGGAGGGGGCCTTAGTTCTATAGGTGAACGCCTTTTCGAGGTATCGCAATAAAGGTGGACCAGGGGTGACTCTAGAATGTGTTTGAACGATATGGGTATCAAATTAAAGGTATTAATGAGAGTTTTAAAAGGGAGTGGTGTGAAGGCGTTTTCCAGATATCGACCAAAATGTGGGCCAGGGTGACCCAGAACATCATCTGTTGGATACCGCTACTTTATTTATATATGTAATACCTGCCAAGATTTTAAGGGTTTTTTATTTGGCCTGCAGAGCTTTTTCATTTTCTTCTACTTAATATGGTACGTGTCACAACCATTTTATAAAGTTTTTTCTAAAGTTATATTTCGCGTCAATAAAACAATCCTTACCATGTTTCATCCTTTTTTTCGTATTTGGTATAGAATTATGGCATTTTTTCATTTTTCGTAATTTTCGATATCGAAAAAGTGGGCGTGGTCATAGTCAGATTTCGTTCATTTTTCTTACCAAGATAAAGTGAGTTCAAGTAAGCACGTGAACTAAGTTCAGTAAAAATATGTCGATTTTTGCTCAAGTTATCGTGTTAAAGGCCATGCGGAAGGACAGACGGACGACTGTGTATAAAAACTGGGCGTGGCATTAACCGATTTCGCCCATTTTCACAGAAAACAGTTAACGTCATAAAATCTATGCCTCTACCAAATTTCAAAAGGATTGGTTAATTTTTGTTCGACTTATGGCGTTAAAAGTATCCTAGACAAATTAAATGAAAAAGGGCGGAGCACCGCCCATTTTGAAATTTTCTGTTATTTTTGTATTTTGTTGCACCATATCATTACTGGAGTTGAATCTTGACATAATTTACTTATATACTGTAAAGATATTAAATTTTTTGTTAAAATTTTACTTTAAAATTTTTTTTTTTAAAGTGGGCGAGGTCCTTCTCCGATTTTGCTAATTTTTATTAAGCGTACATATAGTAACAGGAGTAACGTTTCTGCCAAATTTCATCATGATATCTTCAACGATTGCCAAATTACAGCTTGCAAAAGTTTTAAATTACCTTCTTTTAAAAGTGGGCGGTGCCACGCCCATTGTCCAAAATTTTACTAATTTTCTATTCTGCGTCATAAGTTCAACTCACCTACCAAGTTTCGTCGCTTTAGCTGTCTTTTGTAATGAATTATCACACTTTTTCGGTTTTTCGAAATTTTCGATATCGAAAAAGTGGGCGTGGTTATAGTCCGATATCGTTCATTTTAAATAGCGATCTGAGATGAGTGCTTAGGAACCTACATACCAAATTTCATCAAGATACCTCAAAATTTACTCAAGTTATCGTGTTAACGGACGGACGGACGGACATGGCTCAATCAAATTTTTTTTCGATCCTGATTATTTTGATATATGGAAGTCTATATCTATCTCGATTCCTTTATATATGTACAACCAACCGTTATCCAATCAAACTTAATATACTCTGTGAGCTCTGCTCAACTGAGTATAATAAATTATAAAATATAAAATTTGGTGAAAGTGCGTTTAATAAAACAAAATAATACATTGTATAATGTTTGATATGTGCCAGCATACTTGATGTGCGCACAATTGAAGTTCTAACCGAACCAAGTGCGCACATATGTATGTATATCAGAGCTGGGGAACTTCGATTAGAAATAGAAATCATTACGATTACAAAATAAAATAATTTCATCATTGGTTTTTTTGATTCTTTAATATTTTAGATTACTAATTGATTAGATAGGAAATAATCAAAAATCGAATGGCGATTAGCGACGATTAGCATATCCAATCAAAACTAATCAAAAAAAATTCGATTAGATTTCTCGATTAATTTTGATTAGATCAACTATTCTGAAATATTTTTGTTATTTTTTTCGTTTAATTCATAAAGTAACAAACTTTGAAGAACTTTTATTCAAAACATAAATCTTATTAAACAAGTAAGAACGGGATTGTTTTCGGATCATAGCCCTGGTCATTTCCGTACACTTATTGGTGGGTCTATCCACTTTTTCTCATACTAGTTGTAGTATAAAAATTAAAGGCACGTTCTGAAAAAAAACACATGAGATTCTCGACGCTTTAAATGTATGCTGATTTATATTACATATGTATCACAAAAAGTTTATATTCGACATCATTACAACCAACTTTTCAAAAGAAAATTTATACAATGAATTCCGTCTTGGGGTATTGACTATTCCAACAAATGAAAACAGCTTTCGACGGGCGCTGATGACATAAGCGGGGTATTGAACGCTAGACACGCTTCCTTCAGTGCACCATATTTATTCCAAATTTAAAGACCTGGTGCCGGGTCATTCAAATACGCATATAGCTGATTCCTAACCACTTCTTTGAAACCGTTTGACTCGTTTGGTGAAATTGGTATCCTGGGAACTAACGCCTTCTCATCATGTTCTGGAACCAAAATAATATTTAGTTTGAAAAATCATATAATATAGATGAAACTACCTTCATCATTGAAATCATAAAAAGAGCTTTCATAGTCCAACTGAGGCACGGCCGTTTCAAAACATGTGGAATAATTTTGGAAGAAAGTGCTTATTACTTTAATCACTCTTTTACTGATCTGCTCCTCAGTACAGTCAGGCAAAGTTTTTTGGATAACTCGCAACCATTTCGTTTTCATATTTGGTGTCAATACAGCTGCCGCTAATGCCATATTTACCTCAGGACCCAATGTGAAATATAGTTTAAACCTTTCTCTCAATCGATATTCTAATTGTACTGCCGTTGAGCAAGCATGCGTATTTATTTATTCACATATTTACGTATGTATATTGGCGGCCGCCATAGTGTGATGGTAGCGTGCTCCGCCTACCACACCGAATGCTCTGGGCCCGGGCAAAGCGATATCAAAATTTTAGAAATAAGGTTTTTCAATTAGAAGAACATTTTTCTAAGCGGGGTCGCCCTCGGCAGTGTTTGGCAAGCACTCCGAGTGTATTTATGCCATGAAAAGCTCTCAGTGAAAACTCATCTGCCTCGCAGATGCCATTCGGAGTCGACATAAAACAAGTAGGTCCCGTCCGGCCAATTTATAGGAAAAATTAAAAAGTAGCACTACGCAAATTGGAAGAGAAGCTCGGTCTAAAATCTCTTCGGAGATTATCGCGCCTTACATTTATTTATTTATATGGCAACATATGTAGGTACTTTCGTACAAAGCTGTCGCAACAACTTTTTTGTTCATTTGACTACTAAAACGGTCAATTACGAATCAACGATTTGTGCGCAGTGGATTCAACATCTTGTTGCGATGGATAAAAATTTACAGAAATTTCGGTTGTAGAAAAAATTAAAAAGGAGCACGACGCAAATTGGAAGAGAAGCTCGGCCTAAAATCTCTTCGGAGGTTATCGCGCCTTACATTTATTTATTTATATGGCAACATAGGTACTTTCGTACAAGGCCGTCACAACAACTTTTTGTTCATTTGACTACTAAAACGGTCAATTACGAATCAACGATTTGTGCGCCGTTGATTCAACATCTTGTTGCGATGGATAAAAATTGACAGAAATTTTGGTTGAATTGACCCGTATTTCGGTTAATTTTAGCAGTCTCTTTCTTTCAGTGTATATTATTTTATTATTTTTAGAGAGAGGTCGCTATGTACCCGTTACACCTTTTATGTATTTATTGGGGGCGAGCACTGGGGGCTCTAACGTATTGGCTGCGGGTTCAGCCACCTTATTTTGCTTTGAAAAACCACCGCTTTGAGATAAAAAATTTAAACTATGTCTTTAGAATATTTCATTAACCAGTTGAGAATTACTAGCACACTCATTGGCTAATGGAACAAGCGAACGAAAAATGTTCATAGTTTAAGTCACTTAAACACTTGTACGTGCATAAAATGCCGTCGAGTTCCTGTTTAAGGTCTCCTTTACGTTGAGCTTCCACGTCTAGAATTTCTAGATGAATTTAGAAAATATTTTAAGAAATCGGTTTACAAGAATTGTTTTTATTTCCAACTTGAGCTCAAAAGATAACTGCCAGTATAACATTTGACCGAATTTGATGTATTTTATTAGGAATCAAAAATTTCTACTTATCAACGTATGTGGTCGTTCATGGAGTCTGCACGACCATCTGTATTTACTTCAACCAATGCCGAGGGGGTGGAACGCGTTGCAAAGGGTAAAGGTGAGTATAGCTAAAAGCACAGTGATTCCATCACAGCACCTAAGTATAAGAGTATAAATATAACTTTTTTCAAATATCAACATTATTACAGGTACTTATGCATTTCTAATGGAATCAACATCAATTGAGTATGTAACGGAACGTAATTGTGAGCTAACACAAGTCGGCGGTATGTTGGATACCAAAGGATATGGAATAGCGGCACCACCAAGTAAGTGCAAACTTTTTAGTAATTCAATATATTTACATACATATGTATGCACATATACGTATGCACATATAAATATTTGTACTTGCAACCAATTAATTATTGTATTACATTACAGATTCACCTTATCGCACAGCCATAAATGGAGTTATACTTAAATTACAAGAGGAAGGAAAATTATATATTTTGAAAACGAAATGGTGGAAGGAGAAACGTGGCGGTGGCAGTTGTCGTGTTGAAACATCCAAATCATCATCAGCCGCTAATGAATTGGGCTTGGCGAATGTGGGTGGTGTATTTGTAGTGTTGATGGGTGGTATGGGTGTGGCGTGTGTAATTGCTGTATGTGAATTTGTGTGGAAATCGCGAAAAGTTGCTGTAGAAGAAAGATTAAATGCGATATTGCACGAATAAGATAAGACTTATGTAGAATAGTAAGTAGACCAGAAATCAATGGATTTGAATTTGATAAGTAAAAATAGAGCGAAAGTTCTTAGGAAAAGCACAATAATACAAAAGAGCAAAATAATCGTGAAAGTTTAGTGTCATTGTAGGATTTGTATTAAAAACTATTTAGATACTATTAATTAGGAGCGCATTAAATCAGTATTACACATAAGTATATATTTAGCGCTACATTTAACGTACAATAGTTAGTAATACATATTTCATGTTTGTACTATTTGCATTTAAACATGTACTCTACATAAATTCATAGCACATACAAATATAATTGAATGCACAAAAAAAGAAAACAACTAAGGGATAATCCCTATACAACCTTCACCACAGTTATTCCACCGAGAGAGGAGTGGGAAAGAGAAATTATCTGGGGCATGGGACCGGTTAACTTGTTCACGGATGGGTCGAAGTTGGACGGGGGTCTTTTGTCAAGAGCTAAATGTAAGCCGCAAGTTTAATTTGGCTGATCACTGCAGTGTATTCCAAGCGGAAGTTGCTGCGATTAAGGATGCGGTGGATGAAATGCTATCCAGTGCTACTACGGTTAGGGAATCTAATATCTACTCTGATAGCCAAGCGGTTATCAATGCCTTTAGCTCAACTACATTGCGATCGAGGGTGGTCTGGGAGTGCCTGACCTCGCTTGCGATTGCATCGAATTATTTTAAAATTAAGATTATCTGGGTCCCGGGCCATAGTGATATCCCGGGTAACTGTCAAGCGGATCTCTTAGCCCGCATCGGTACAATTGATGCGGATGAAGATGGCTGTAGGGATTTCGGGATTCCGCTTGCCACCTGTGGATTGCTTCTCTATAGCTGGGCCTCCGCGTCAGCTCAGCAAGCGTTGGGCGGACACCACATATTGCAGAGTAGCAAGATCTCTCTGGCCGAAAGTGGATGGCAGGAGGACTGCTTAAATAATTGGGTTCACTAAGGCTCACCTATTAATGGCGATTGGGGTTCTGACAGGGCACTGTCTCATGGGTATCCATGCGATACGTCTAAATATACTGCAAATTCCATCATGCTGCAGCTGTATGGAGGATGATGAGGTGGAATCATCACATCACTTTATGCTTAATTGCCCAGCTTTTTCAAGAACAAGGCGAAGGTAATTTAGTCGCGACTCATTTGGATCTCCCGAGAATTTATCCAAGGTTGAGATCGGTATCATTCGTAACTTTATCGTTGCTACCCAGCGATTCTCTAAGTAGGTTTATCTACATCACGGTTACTTTATTTTATTTTATTGTATGTGGTATCACAACGGACCTTCATGTTGTCCAAGTGAGCTTCCCCTATCAGAGTAGCTACCACCAAATCTAACCTAAACTAAGGGAGAATCCTGTTAAAAAGTCCAAATTGTATTAAAACCGAGCAATGTATACCCAGCTGTGTGCTTTGACATATACATGCGTGCGCATCTGGACTGATATGGAGCTAATGGGATCATTCGTAACGGATTGACGGACTACGATCAAATTTTAAATGAGATGGAACCGTATCTAAAAAAAAAAATAAATAAATAAATGTAAGGCGCGATAACCTCCGAAGAGATTTTAGGCCGTATCTATTCTTTGAATAATTTGGTGCTATTCTGGTACTAATCTGTTCCAAAATGGGCACAGGTGTGCGGGCTGGTATCTATTCGCATTCCCTGGGGCTTGTTACATCATTCAAACTACCGTCATAATGTAGTATGTTTCAAGCAGAAGTCCTAGCGATTTGGCAGGCCTGCAAATCACTCGAGTTTCGGAACATAACTGGCAATGTACATATCTATCTTTTCATACAGACAAGCAGCAGTAAAGGCGCTACCTGCACTTTACACTAGCTCAAAGCTAGTAGTGGCTTACAAACCAAATTTGACAAGAGATTGCGGAAAATCATTCCAATACGCTTCTTGCAAGCATACCCAAAGGGGAAAATCCGGAATTTTCGCATGAACAAAGACTGGCAAAAGTGGAAGAGTACCACGGGCTGTGCAATTTCAAGAGCTACATGGCAAGACTACTCTGCAAGGTGGACAAGGAGTCTACTGGGTAGATCTAGGGCCGACACCGACAAAGATATTGCTGTATACACCTGTTATTGGGCTTCAGGCATGCATGCAGAAAAGATGGATATTATATTTTCTCAAACATCATAAATCACAAATGTAGACTTCCGGCAGCCTACGTAAGTTTTTATAGATATGACCATAAATCTTCACAAGAAACTTTCTCTCGAATACTCCAAGATCCATCGCTTCTTCCAACACAGTCCGCATCTGTACGTCAACCGTGCATTATATACAAAAGTTTCTTGAGACTTTCGTCTAACTTAGGCATTCTGATATTTGTAGTGGTATTCTAAATGACTATTTTCATCGCTCTCTACACTTATTAAGGTAAATAAAGCGAGGCATATCAACCAGTAATCTATTGGGTTCATGCACTACCAGCAGTTGGGGGATTGGTGATGCAAACGTGGAATGTTTATCCTTCAGAACTCCTCACATTTCGTCACAAGTTAAGCTTCAATCGCCGCCGTATTTTTGCATTACGCTCGACCCAACAAGGATATTAAAAATACGTCAACTGAGTCGGGTTCACTGATAGGAACAGACTTCATAACGTATTCAGGTTCGTAACGTATTCAGACTTAGTAACCTATTCAGGTTTTAACGGTAAATTGGACTTATAGTCAGTGAGTTAGGGGTTGGAACGTGTCTGACAACACGTTGTTGCATTTAGGGCAATCACTCCTTGTGGCGTTTGTGAGTTTTATGAATCTCAAAAGGAGTTGAAAATTTATCTTTATCGATAAATGATTTAATATTAAGCTAGCGCGATGTTAAAAACATTTATACCTTGACGTTAGAGCCCCATAAAACGTGCCTTTCTTCACTTTCCTTAACTTTCAACAAAAAAGTGTTAAATCATTTCAATAAATTTCCGTATGAATAAAGTAGCTGGCATTCAAACAGTACGTACTCAGGAAGTTGCCTGGAATGCAAAGAAGACACACTTCGCTCAGGCCGGACCATATACAAGGTTCCCAGTCATAAAGTGATAGAAGGTAAAAAAAAGGCCGATGAGTTGGCAAAGGATGGCAACTTGTTTGGGGAGAAATCAAAAGTAGACAGGAGTTGCATATGATGTACCAAATAGGAAGGGCGTGAATAGAAGCGCAGGGCTGCAAAATTTCTAAGATCATGTGCAAATTCTACGACGTTGAACTCACAAATTTGCTCATATCTCCAAAGAGACAAGACTTAAGACTCGCGATATCAATTGGACAATGCTGGCCTCAAATGCTTATAAGTTAGGCCTAGTCAGAAACAGCAGATTTAGGAGGTGCGCGCTGCAGGAAGAACGGTTGAGCACGGCAGAGTTGCCAGATGTCGAGGAAGCAGTTAAACTATATATATCAGCTGATCGATCATCACAAGATTGCAGGTTCGAATCCCACTCACAGCTGTAATCTAAAGAGCTTTAGCCTTATCCGTACTGGTATTACGCTGTTTGACCTTATCTATTTTATTTTCATTTTATACCTCATCATCATTAATTAGCGCTTAACCACCTACGCGATTTTTTCCGTTTCGAAGCAAGCCAGCCATCTATCGCGAAAACTGACACCAATTGGGAGCACCAATGGAGACCGAGTTCTCTATCAGTTCAATGGAGGTCTCCCGTTACTTAAATATCTCAATAATCATGATATCATGTGATAAAATGGATTGTAGGATAGTTGAACTAAGGTTACTCAATCGATTTCTCTATTCTTCCTCAGAATTTGTATATGTGGAGCTCTATGGCTTTCTTAAATCCTTTTCACCGTGAAAATCTTCTGCTATGTGGACGAAGTTCTAGTCCCTGTACAGCTCGGTATAATAACATGCTTAAAACTTAAAATTGGCAATTAAAATTAGGTTCAAACCCACAATTATAATTTTGAACATTTGCCTATTACAACCCCTATCATTAAATAATCCGAATCAATACCAAATAATGGTCATACTATAATAAATTTTAAACCATTTTTCAATTATCAAATCAATTCAGTTAATTCAAAAAATAGATAGTGGTATATATTAACTGTAAAAAACATGACATACATACATATAAACTTACATAATCAATCAACAGCAGTTCATCGAATCCTTAAATAGATAGGAATGAACGTCATGTATGTATAAGTAGTACATGTATTTCTAAAAATAAAACAAAATTTAACTGAATAATAATTGTGTTGGGTACAAATTAATTGGTAAGGTTGATGATAAATTCAATTAATAAAAAATGTTTATATGATATACACGCAAGTGGTATACATGTAACGTAGACTGTGGGCACTTGTGTGCATGCCCCGGCAGGAATGGCGATGTCTAAATCAGTGGTGACCAAGCCAACATAGTCAAATTTCACGGGACCAAAAATGTCATAAGAGTCCATAATTACTCCGATTTCAATTTGAACGTTTTGTAGCTGTTTCTACATTAATTTTGGAGCTATTTTGGAATAATTTTTTAATCTTTTTTGCGTCCTTTTTAGGGCTCATATTTGTGATTCTTAAAAGAACTTACACCGATTTAAGAGACAAGAATTTCGAATTAAAAATATATAAATCTGGATATAACCTTTATTAGAAGAACTTTCTACGCCATGATTGTATCCGGAGGGTCACAGGATGTCTCTTAAGCTAGCCAAACCTTTTCAGCCCAATCAAAAAACGAGACCGTACTAAATTGCACAATATTTAATGCTAATTTAATACGGGTTAATTAAATTTATTGCACTTGTATTTTAAACAAGTAAGGAAGGTTAAGTTCGGGTGTAACCGAACATTACATACTCAGTTGAGAGCTATGGTGACAACATAAGGGAAAATAAACATGTAGGAAAATGAACCGAAGGCAACCCTGGAATGTGTTTGTATGACATGTGTATCAAATGAAAGGTATTAAAGAGTATTTTATGAGGGAGTGGGCCATAGTTCTATAGGTGGACGCCATTTAGGGATATCGCCATAAAGGTGGACCAGGGGTGACCCTAGAATTTGTTTGTACGATATGGGTATGAAATGAAAGCGGTTAATGAACATTTTAAAAGGGAGTGGACCTTAGTTCTATAGGTGGACGCCTTTTCGAGATATCGCCATAAAGGTGGACCAGGGGTGACTCTAGAATGTGTTTGTACGATATGGGTATCAAATGAAAGGTGTTAATGAGTATTTCAATAGGGCGTGGGGCTTTGTTCTATAGGTGGACGCCTTTTCGAGATATCGCCATAAACGTGGACCAGGGGTGACTCTAGAATGCGTTTGTACAATATGGGTATCAAACGAAAGGTGCTAATGAGTATTTTAAAAGGGAGTGGGTCTTAGTTCTATAGGTGGACGCCTTTTCAAGATATCGCCATAAAGGTGGACCAGGGGTGGCTCTAGAATGTGTTTGTACGATATGGGTATCAAATGAAAGGTGGTAATGAGGGTTTTAAAAGGGAGTGGGTCTTAGTTCTTGTATAAAAAATGCACTGTATGAGGTAATGGTGCACTGAGAGATTTAGGGGGAAAGCACTTCACTGCAAAATAAATCAAGAACGCGACAACTTTCGTTTTAATATCCAAATATAAACTTTATTACTTTTAATTATTTGGTTTACGGGTTGACACGTTCAATCAATTATATTAGCGGCGCGAATAGTTAGGCGTATGACGATTAACTCACTTAAAAGCGGTCCAATGCATTCAGTTGGACCGCTTACTTTTTAACTTAAGGAGAGAGAAAAACGGTAAGTATATAAATAGGTAAATAGGAAAATATGTATGCATTTCTTAAATCTGCATATTTTAGGCAAACGGTAGCTTACTAAATCGATACAGGGTGAATGTAAAATATGAGTATGAGTATGTGATTTTATACAATGTAAATATTTCTGAATGGTAAGTATTTCAAGTAAGGGTAAGTATATCTGAAATGTCTATACATAATTAAAAAGGGTAGGTATATATTACAAATTTAAGGTAAGTATTAAGATGTAAGGATTATATATATTAATATTGTACGTGTATGCATATGTATATTTGACTCATGTCTTCAACATGGCGACCGGTCTGCGGAGCTGAGGGATGTAGACGCTCTTCGAGATCCTCTGAAGTTCCGTCGACTTTGTTGAAGATTATTCGCTGATGTAGAGAGTTGCTATGGCGGCAGTTCCTGAGATGGGAGGAGGCAGAGTTTAGTAATATTTCGCGTGACTATACCTGCTTGGGTGCGGACACCTACCACACGAACCCGTTGATCGGCGCCCGCATGGAGTTTGATAACTCGGCCCAAGCGCCATTCATTGGGGGGGTGAAGGTCGTTTTTGATGACGACCATATCTCCTTCGCGAATATTTTGTTGGGGATGTTTCCATTTATATCTTTTATGCAAGGTTTGTAGGTACTCGCTCTTCCAACGTGAGCTGAACTGGTGATGCAGAACCTTTAATCTTTGCCATTTCGTAGTAGGGGATACGTTTTCGGCATTCGGTTCGGGTAAGGAGGTTAAGGGGGCTCCTCGAAGAAAATGTCCAGGATTCGGGTTGCCAAAAATGTTTTCTGAGAGCCTTGGTCAATAAGTGCGCGAATTTTATGGTACTCCCCGGCGTGGTGAATGGGGACTAGTGCCGTTGGGAGTAGTGTTGTTTCACAGCTACTGGAGAAATGTGACGAGACCTTGTGGGTGGTTGAGTCCTGGTGTTTCTGCGCCGCTGCTTCAATCGCTGCTTGCCTTGATGTCGATGCTTGTTCATCATTTATTTGATATGGGATTGTGGTTTGGGCTAGTGTATTTTGGGGTCTGATGCCTGTTGCCCGAGATACGTTCTGATGTTGTTGACAATGGAGGAGAGAGTGATGTCGTTTTTGGCAATAAACGCATGAAAACTTGCTCTGACAATCACGCTAGAGATGTGAGTATGACAAACAATTCTCGCAATAATTGTTTTCTTTTACAAATTTGGAGCGGTCTGCTACCGTAAGCTCTTTGAATTTCACGCAAAACATCATTGAGTGGTTTGAGTTACACAGCTTGCAAGAGACTTGCTGTGGTTTTGAGTGATGATTATTAGAGTGAAAATTATTTGTTCTGTTTTTCTTTGAGAACGTGGAGTTGTGGATTGAGTTTTGGTTTGTGGACCTGGGTGTGAAGTTTGGTACAGGATCTTTAGGCTTACCTGGTCGGTAATTGTGGAGTCTCTCTACTACTTCGTATCTGGAAGTCAAAAATTTGTCCATATCTGACCACAGTGGAAACTCTTTCCGAGAAGTAAGAGATTGCTCCCATAGGGACAGGGTTTCACTGGGCAGCTTTGAGGAGCAAATATACACAAGAATGAGGTCCCAATTAGAGGTTGGGATACCTTGTGCTTCCAGGGTACACAAACAATTATTTATGGTGGTTTGCAGCTTTTGAATTTGCTCGCCATTTTCTGAGAAAATTTGCTGAAGACTAAAGAGGGTCTTCAGTTGGTTATCAACCAATATTCTTCGGTTTTCGTACCGAGCTTTGAGGGCGTCCCCTGCTAACTGAAAACTGTTGTCTGTGAGAGGGTATTGCTTCACTAACTGACCTCCTTGGCCTCTCGTTTTCTGCCGTAGGTGATATAGTTTTTGAGCTTGAGTGAGTTTGGGATGATTGCCGTAGACTGCCGTAAACATATCCCTGAATGCCGGCCAGTCTTCGTATCCGCCGTGGAATATTTCAGTATCGCAGGGTGGTACTTTGAGGTATACTTGTGATGAGTTAGAAGTATTTGGGGGATTTAAGGGCTGAGATATTTGAGGCGAGGGTCGCAGTAGTTGTATGGCGTCCATAATTTGTGACATGCAAATTTCATAGCTTTCAAAGCACTTTTGGTATTTTTGCTCTATTGAATCGGTGGACTCCTGATGGGATGTAGAAAGAGATACATTTCTGTAGGAATCTAGGAGTGATTCCCACAATCTTTCGAGCTGTTGTGTTTTTACCTTAAGAAGTGACTCAGTTTGGTCAGCTATCAGGGTTGCTGACCACTTTGAGTAAAAGGCCTCTAGTCTATTGCTTTCGAAAATGAAAGTATCCAGACTTGTGTCGGGTTGACCTGCGTCAAGAGTATCATTTGCTTTTTTGCTCATATTGGTTTTGTTTAGGGTAAACAAGTGTTAATTAAAATTTTATAATATGGAATACCAAATGAGAAGGGTTCCATATTATAAAATTTTAATTAACACCTGTGTATGGTATGTGCACAAGGGAGTTAAGGGGAAAGCTTCTTCACTTCAAAGCACTTCACAGCCAAGGAAATAAAACGCGCGACAACTTTCGTTTTATCTATGTATATATAAATATAAACTTTAACAATATTAATGTTTATGATTTAAGTATTTGTTTTCACAAGTGTGGATTTAACACTTTTATTTATTTAGTGTGTATGTATATTTGGTTTGAGGCGATTTTAAGTTCTTTAATTTAAAGGCGTGTATAGTTAGGCGGATGACGATTAACTAACTTAAAAGCGGTACATTGCATTCCATTGTACCGCTTGCTTCTTAACTTGAAGAGTGAGGAAACGGTAAGTATATGAATAGGTAAGTATGTATGCATTTCTTAAATATGCATATTTTATGCAAACGGTAACTTAATAAATTTATACAGGGTGAATGTAAAGTATTAGTATGAGTATGTAAAGACTTTATACAATGTAAGTATTTCAAAAAGGTAAGTATTTTAATGTAAGTATTGTATATGTATATTAATATTATATATGTTGATCCGGGTACTTGATGGAAATTGATTCATGTCTTCAACATGGCGGCCGGCCTGTAGGCGCTCTTCGAGATCCTCTGAGGTTCCGTCGACTTTGTTGAAGATTGGTCGCTGATGTAGAGAGTTGCTATGGCGGCAGTTCCTGAGATGGAAGGAGGCAGAGTTTAGTAATGTTTCGCGTGACTATAGCTGCTTGGGTGCGGACATCTACCACACGAACCCGTTAATCGGCGCCCGCATGGAGTTTGATAACTCGACCCAAGCGCCATTCATTGGGGGGGGGGTGAAGGTCGTCTTTGATAACGACCATATCTCCTTCGCGAATATTTTGTTGGGGATGTTTCCATTTATATCTTTTATGCAAGGTTTGTAGGTACTCGCTCTTCCAACGTGAGCTGAACTGGTGATGCAGAACCTTTAATCTTTGCCATTTCGTAGTAGGGGATACGTTTTCGGCATTCGGTTCGGGTAAGGAGGTTAAGGGGGCTCCTCGAAGAAAATGTCCAGGAGTTAGGGCTGATAAGTCGCTTGGATCCTGTGACATGGGAGAGAGAGGGCGAGAATTAAGCACTGCTTCGATTCGAATGAGGAGAGTGGTAAATTCCTCAAATGTAATCCTTTGATTTCCAGCTACTTTTGTGAAATGGGTTTTGAAGCTTTTTACTGCGGCTTCCCATAGGCCGCCCATGTGTGGGGCATACCGCGGTATGAATTGCCAAGAGAGGCCCTGTACCGCATACCTTTGTGCAATATCAACAGCTGCTTCTTTGAGGAATAGAGCTATCTCCCTCTGGATCGCTCGTTTTGCGCCAACAAACGTCTTTCCGTTGTCAGACATTATTTTGTAGGGTAATCCGCGTCGCCCTACGAAGCGAGTGAAGGAGGTTCTGAAGGCTTCAGTTGTCAAATTTGTGCATGATTCGAGGTGGACTGCTTTAGTGGAGAAGCAGACGAATATGCAAACGTACGCTTTCGTGTGAGAAGCTCGTCGTAAGAGGAACGTTTTCACCATAAATGGGCCAGCGAAATCAACTCATGTTACGTGAAATGGCACTGAGCAAGTGGCACGTTCGGGGGGTAGAGGGGCCATTATTTGTGAACGCATTTGTTGTTTGTATATCGTGCACGTCTTGCATTGGAATATGAATTTCTTTACTTTCTGCTTGATGCGGGGAATATAGTATTCCGCTTGTATCATGCGAATCATCAGTTGCACCTCAGCATGAAGCAATACTTTGTGGAGAAAGTCTAATAGCAGTGAGCAGAACTTGGAGTTATCTGGGATAATTATCGGGTACCGTTCATTCTCGCTGATGTCGGCATTAACTAAATGACCCTTAACTCGCAGGATGCCAGCGTTATCTAGCACGGGATTGAGGGTCAACAATGAACGTTTCTTGCTGATGTGGTTTGAGGCTTCTAATTGCGCGAATTCTGCTGGGAAATGATGGCGTTGCGTTAACATGATGAGTTTAATTTTTGCGAAATATAGTTCTTCTTGCGTGAGAACTAGGGAACTGGAAATTAGTTGTTTCTAGGTTTGGCGGATATACCTGTACATGAAGGCCACAACTCTTAACGCGCGCGGATATGATGAGAATCGTTCCAGTATATCGGCATAATCGACAGCATACCAGGCTTCGACGAGTTTCTTCTCCGGAGGGGTTGAGGTAGAAGAAACATATTTTGGCCAGAATGAGCACGGTTTAGAGAGCCATTGGCGTCCATTCCACCATAACGAGCAGTCAACTAAATCTTGCGGCTTGCATCCTCGGGTTCCTAAGTCTGCGGGATTATCACCACTGGGTACGTGGCGCCAAGTGGCGTTGCTGACGTTTTGAAGAATCTGGGTGATTCTGTTTGCCACATAGGTTTTCCATGTATGTGGGGGTTTTTCTAGCCAGGCCAACACGATGGAGGAATCTGACCAGAGTGTCAGCTCGTGGGGTGGCAACTTCAATTGAGATTGAGTTTGAGCTATTAATTTTGATAGTAAAACGGCTCCGCAGAGTTCAAGTCGTGGCAAGCTAACTGCTTGCAGGGGTGCGACTTTAGGTTTTGCCACAAATAGGTGGGTTGAGACTGAGTTCTCATCGTGCTGCACTCTAATGTAGACACATGCGGCAAATGCTTTTCGGAGGCATCAGAGAAACCGTGGATTTGGATGCATTTATCGGGGGAGAATTGTACCCATCGGGGAATGGTTATATTGCTTATGGCTGGGAGACTTTCACGGAAGCTGTTCCACTTGTAAAATGATTCCGGTTTGACTTCTTCATCCCAGCCTGTTCCCTCTAACCAGAGATGTTGGAGCAGGATTTTGGCTAAGATCATTATTGGCGATAGCCATCCTGCCGGGTCAAAAAGTTTCGCTACGGCTGAGAGTATTTGCCGTTTTGTATTTGATTTAGAATCGGAAATTGGGTCGTATGAGTATGAAAACGAGTCAGTTAATGCGTTCCATCTTATTTCCAGAGTTTTCGTGGAACTCGTGTCGCGAAATTTGAGAAATTCCGCATCTAAGACATCGAGTTTGGGATTGATTCTAGAATTTCTGTTCTGTTTGCTGTAATTTTTTTCAATGGAAAGCCCGCCGATTTTAGAGCTTCGATGGTTTGAGTCATAGAGCTAAGTGTGGACTGTATGTCATGCCCGCCAGAGAGGACATCATCTACATAGGTTTTTCGTAGTATGTTGTTTTTGGCGAGTGGGTATTTTTCTGCGCAATCCTGAGCGAGTTGATGGAGTGTGCGGATTGCGAGGTATGGAGCGCAGTTAACACCGAAAGTTACGGTTTTTAATTTAAAATCTTCAATCGGCTTTTGAGGGGCTTTTCTAAAGAGCATTCTTTGAAAGTCTTGATCTTCTTCCTTGACTAAAATTTGGCGATACATTTTTTCGATGTCGCCATTGAAAACGAACTTGTAGAGGCGCCAATTGAGAATTATTGACGTCAAGTCATTTTGGAGAATCGGGCCTGTGTATAGTACATCGTTCAGAGAGTTTCCTGAGTGCGATGTCTTTGGTGCATTAAATACGACGCGAACCTTTGTGGTTTTGCTGTCGGGTTTGAGAACAGCGTGATGAGGGAGGTAAAATGAGAAATATTTACCATTTCTGATTACTTCTGTGTTTGGAGCGGGCTGCATGTGTTCCATTTGGAGGTACTCTGTGAGTACTTCTGAGTACTTTTCACATAATTCGGGCTTTTTTTCCAGACTCCTTTCTACACTGATGTATTGTTGCTGCGCTGCTGGGCGGGAGTGCCCTAGTGCCAATGAGTGGGGGAAATTGGGTTTAAAGGGAAGTTTTACGAAGTAACGTCCATCTTTTTTTCTTGTAGTTGTAGATGTGTAGAGGGCCTCACAAAATTGGTCCTACGGTGATCTGGATAGAGTTGTTTGGATCTCTTCGTGTTCCCAGAACCGTTTGAGTAGAGTGCTGAAGTCCGGTTCTGTTGATTCACTGGCTTGTGTAGAGTAGGTGGAGACTAGTTCCTTTACTAGTCCGCTGAGAACCCATCCAAATATTGTGTTTTGAGCTATAAGGGTTTCTTGCGGATTTCGTTGCAGACCATCGAGCAGTATTTGGGGAATTATATCGCTTCCTATAACCATGTCTATTTTTGAGGGATGGAGACAGTTAGGATCTGCGAGCTGGAGAGAGTGGAATGCCTCTAAGCTGACTTTTGAGATTTTCTTATTGGGAAGAAAATGAGTGTGTTGTGGGAGCAAAATTGCATTGGTGCTAATCTCTTTGCTTAAGTCTGAGGAGCAAAGAGTTACCTCGCAGATTTTGTTTGCTTTTTGCACCACTGTGCCTCCCATTCCTGAGATTTCATATCTTGCATTTTTTGTTGGGAGGCCTAACATTTTTTAGATTCGGGTTGCCAAAAATGTTTTCTGAGAGCCTTGGTCAATAAGTGCTCGAATTTTATGGTACTCCCCGGCGTGGTGAATGGGGACTAGTGCCGCTGGGAGTAGTGTTGTTTCACAGCTACTGGAGAAATGTGACGAGACCGTGTGGGTGGTTGAGTCCTGGTGTTTCTGCGCCGCTGCTTCAATCGCTGCTTGCCTTGATGTCGATGCTTGTTCATCATTTATTTGATATGGGATTGTGGTTTGGGCTAGTGTATTTTGGGGTCTGAGGCCTGTTGCCCGAGATACGTTCTGATGTTTTTGACAATGGAGGAGAGAGTGATGCCGTCTTTGGCAATAAACGCATGAAAACTTGCTCTGACAATCACGATTGAGATGTGAGTATGACAAACAATTCCCGCAATAATTGTTTTCTTTTACAAATTTGAAGCGGTCTGCTACCGTAAGCTCTTTGAATTTCACGCAAAACATCATTGAGTGGTTTGAGTTACACAGCTTGCAAGAGACTTGCTGTGGTTTTGAGTGATGATTATTAGAGTGAAAATTATTTGTTCTGTTTTTATTTGAGAACGTGGAGTTGTGGATCGAGTTTTGGTTTGTGGACCTGGGTGTGAAGTTTGGTACAGGATTTTTAGGCTAACCTGGTCGGTAATTGTGGAGTCTCTCTACTACTTCGTATCTGGAAATCAAAAATTTGTCCATATCTGACCACAGTGGCAACTCTTTCCGAGAAGAGATTGCTCCCATAGGGACAGGGTTTCACTGGGCAGCTTTGAGGAGCAAATATACACAAGAATGAGGTCCCAATTAGAGGTTGGGATACCTTGTGCTTCCAGGGTACACAAACAATTATTTATGGTGGTTTGCAGCTTTTGAATTTGCTCGCCATTTTCTGAGAAAATTTGCTGAAGACTAAAGAGGGTCTTCAGTTGGTTATCAACCAATATTCTTCGGTTTTCGTACCGAGCTTTGAGGGCGTCCCCTGCTAACTGAAAACTGTTGTCTGTGAGAGGGTATTGCTTCACTAACTGACCTGCTTGGCCTCTCGTTTTCTGCCGTAGGTGATATAGTTTTTGAGCTTGAGTGAGTTTGGGATGATTGCCGTAGACTGCCGTAAACATATCCCTGAATGCCGGCCAGTATTCGTATCCGCCGTGGAATATTTCAGTATCGCAGGGTGGTACTTTGAGGTATACTTGTGATGAGTTAGAAGTATTTGGGGGATTTAAGGGCTGAGATATTTGAGGCGAGGGTCGCAATAGTTGTATGGCGTCCATAATTTGTGACATGCAAATTTCATAGCTTTCAGAGCACTTTTGATATTTTTGCTCTATTGAATCGGTGGACTCCTAATGGGATGGAGAAAGAGATACATTTCTGTAGGAATCTAGGAGTGATTCCCACAATCTTTCGAGCTGTTGTGTTTTTACCTTAAGAAGTGACTCAGTTTGGTCAGCTATCAGGGTTGCTGACCACTTTGAGTAAAAGGCCTCTAGTCTATTGCTTTCGAAAATGAAAGTATCAAGACTTTGCTTTTTTGCTGATATTGGTTTTGTTCAGAGTAAACAGGTGTTAATTATAATATTATAATATGGGATACCAAATGAGAAGGGTTCCAAATGTATTGCTTGGTTAAATTTAAAACAGTGCTGAGTGGGGTAGTAGTATATTAATTGATAGGACACTTTAATTCTACTATGTTTGAAATATAATTTTGGTCTTAACTATTTTCCGGCTTATAAATTTTGTGACACAGTCTAATGCTTGTACACAGGAACGGGAATTTACAGCGATATGAGAAAATGTGCAAATAGCTGGATCTTATTTATATGTAATTAATTATGTGCCGGTACTGTGTTTATATTAGGGTGGGTCGTTGTTGTTTTTTTTTTTGTGGAAAAATTAAGTAGGCGAAATATTTTTCAGTTGTGCAAATATTTTTAAATATTACTTAGTTAAAGCCTGCGGGGGTTAAGATACTTGGCTTGGATATCATACGTGGTTCCAGGCTCTGGATCTGGGACTGGTATCAGTCTTAGACCGGCCATAGTGACGAATTGTCACACGTGATTGGTTGTCACGTCCTGCACGATGTGCCCCTGCTTCTACTGATAATGGCTGATCTAGAGAGGACAACTCGATAAAGCCCGCACCCCTGAGTCATTGTGCCGAGCTCAGGGGAGGGAGGACCCTGTTAAGGGTCAAGATCGGTACTCAACGGTGACGAACTGGATTGTTAGGGACTTGATTTTGACTATGGATAGGAATTGATGACTTTGGGCTGGTAGGTGCAGTATTCTGCCACCTTAGTATGTCGGGGTGAAACCCTATCGAAATGGCTGGTAGGCTAATGCTGCACCTGCCCACGTCCCGTTAAAACCGTGGCGGGCCTCAAGGTACGTTCCGGCTCCGTCGCCGTTAAGTTGGTGGTGTAGGTGCGGTTGAAGATTTTCCCGCTTTGCGTCCGGTCTGGCTCTGAACGCATTACCCATAAGGTAATGCCTCAACCCTAGCGTGGCCTCCCTGCGCAGCATAGATAACCACGGGACCGTTGAAGGGCGACACAAAAACGAACAAAAAGGAGGGTAGGAGTGACGGCGAAGGTCGTCATGGTGCGAGGGACGCGACAGGTGCGGAGAGTGCTGATCATACGGACCAGCGCAGGGGTTTGGTTTCAAACCCCGTAGGTGCGGGTAGTTCGGGTAGTGGAGGGGTGTCAAAACCGACACCCAATGCAGGCCCTTATGGGGCTGTGACAGGGAAAGGCAGAGGTCCGGCGAATGCGACGGACCAGCCCATTACTAGTAAGGAAGCCCTGTCGCGAGGAGCTTTCCCAACGGGAGCCCTGGGGTCGCAGCCTGCCGGGAAAGGTAGGCGATCGACGCCGCGTAGGAAAGCTCTGGGTGATCGGCGCCTAGCTGAGAAGATCCTGGAGCGCTACGGCGGAAGGGATGCAGCTCAGATTTCTGAGAAGCATTCCCGGACGCTGGAGTCGGCCAAGAGCGTCGTAGCTTGCGACGACCACACACCGGTGTCAAACGATGCGGGTGAGCAGCAGGGTTTGGGGGCTATGAAGCGGCAAAAGTCGGATGAGCGGAATGCCTCAACAACAAAAAGGGCCCGAGGAGGTGTGGACGCACCCTCGGGGTCCTGGATAGGAGTAGGGAGGATGGTGCCATCTCCCGAGAGGAGTGGCCGTGGTTCGCCAGCGCCATATCAGCGGCCTATATGACCGCTGTTATGGAGAGCCCAGGTACGCGGCCATGCTTCGAATACTCGGGGTGGTATCATGGATTTAGACTGATTACTTGTGCTGACGAGCGGTCGGCCGGTATCTTTAAGAAAATAATTTCTTTGGTTGGGGAGGTCTGGAGGAGAGCCAGACTCGAGGCCGTGGAACAGAGGGATCTCCCCCTTCGACCGAGGGCTCGGGTGTAGCCGCCTGCCGGGCCATCTCAGCCGGAGAAAAAACTTGAATTAATGCGTTAGCAACCCGAACCTTCCGACGCATAACTGGAGGGTCCTCAGTGTAGAGGAGGCTGTTGGGCCACGTCGGCAAGTGCTAATTCTGCTAAACGCAGAGTCCATCGGTCCTCTCTCTGACACGAGGGGGGTTATCTCCTATGGCCTCGAGCGTGTGGTTCTTAAAATCTACCACGCCGATTCCAGGGGAGATGGTTCCTCTCCCCCAGAGACTGTTCGGGAGGTTGAGGCGTCCGCAGGGGAGCTAGTACCCATGGTTGTGGATGCTAACCCCGCTAATATGGACAGCGAAAGCACTGTTGACGTCCCGTCAATTGCGGGATCTGTCATCAGTGCTAGTCGTCTGGCTGATAGGGCAGAGGAGGAGCTCCTAGCCTCCGAGGGCGAATCATCGATGGCGGGATCCGTCATCAGTGTAAGTCGTCTGTTTGGGGGGGTGGAGGATCTCCTAGTCTCCGAGGGCGAAGCCGCCAAGGATGGGGTGCAGAAGAAGAAGGGTGGTGTTGATGGAAATCCGTCAAATCAATCTTCAGCATTCTAAGGCGGCTTCCGCTAACTTGTTGCTCTGTCTTGAGAAAGGCGGAGTGGATATAGTCCTTGTCCAGGAGCCGTGGCTGAGTAGTAACGGCGGAAAATTTTCTGGATTAAGGACGGGAAAATCCAACACCTTGGTGCATGGGGAGGCAGGTAGGCCTAGATCCTGCGTGCTTAATAAAAAGGAATTTAAAGCTTTTATTCTCTCTAATTTTAGCAATGCTGACATAACCACGGTCTGCCTCGAGCGAGGCAGTAACGAATTGTGGGTGGTATCAGCGTATATGCCCCATGGGGAAGTAACGGGACCACCGCCTGTGATACTGGGCGGAGAGGTGTTGGCGTAATCATAGGTGCCGATGCTAATGCACACCATAGCATATGGGGGAGCTCGGATACGAACACCAGAGGTGAGTCTTTATTTACTTTTATTGTAGATGAGGGACTTTGTATATGTAATAGGGGGAATGACCCGACTTTTATTACTGCGGTAAGGGAGGAGGTCCTGGATCTCACCCTGGTTAGCAGAGAACTGGAAAATCGGATATCTGACTGGAGGGTTCTCAACGAGCACTCTTTCTCTGATCACCGATATATTCAGTTCTCGGTGAATGAAGAACCTCCCGGTAAAATATCTTTTAGGAACCCTAAAAGTACCAACTGGGACTTGTATTGTAGGAAATTGGGAGAGCTATTGCCTGAGGCGCCTATCGTTGGTTCGGACCTGTCCGAATCTGAAATATACGGTCTGGTGGAAAACTTCACCTTGGCAAGCAATAGCACCTTTCAACAGTCCTGCCCACTGAAAACTTACAGGGGGAAGGGCAAGCCGCCCTGGTGGTCTGATTCCCTTGACGACCTAAGAACGTCCAGTAGGCGGCTCTTTAACAGAGCCAGGAGGAGTAAACTACCCTCGGACTGGGAGCTCTATAAGGTGAGTCTGGGGATTTATAAATATGAAATAAGGATAGCCAAGCGAGATTCATGGCGAAGCTTCTGCGAAAACGTAGAGGGCTGCAATGAATCCGCGAGGCTTAGAAAAATACTCTCTAGGAATCCCGCCCCTCGGGGGTATCTGAGAGATGATGGTGGGGACTGGTCGATGAGTAGCGAAAAGTCCCTGAGACTTTTACTGGACAATCATTTTCCCGATGTCCCAGTTGCGCACGGATCTTCGCTTGCGTGGTCGGCGGTTGCTGGCCATGCAGAAATGCCTGCCATCCCACTACGGGAAAGTCAAATATCCTGGGCTATAAATTCGTTCAAGCCCTATAAGTCACCCGGCCCGGATGGCATCATTCCTGCGCAACTCCAAAGGTCTTTAGAGATTTCCTGCCGCTGGTTGGCCATCATATACACTAACTGCCTCAGGCTTAACTATATCCCTAAATCGTGGCACACGGTTAAGGTCATCTTCATTCCGAAGGCCGGCAGGAGCTCTCATGTATCACCTAAGGATTTCAGGCTAATCAGTCTCTCGTCGTTTCTTCTTAAGACGTTTGAGCGGCTGATTGACCTGTACCTACGGGAAAGGATACCTGGGTGTTACTGTCGGCTTTACAGCATGCATACTGCAAAGGCAGATCGACGGAAACGGCTCTACATTCGATTGTAAAGCAAATAGAGGGGTCTCTAGAACATAAAGAGTATGCTCTGGGTGCCTTTCTAGACATCGAGGGGGCTTTTAACAATGTCTTACCGGGGGCAATCGGAAGAGCTCTGGTGGGTTTAGGAGTCGAAGCGGCTCAGGTTGAATTTATTAGCAAACTTCTATGCGGCAGAATTGTCACAGCGGAGTGGGGAGGGGCCATAATTAGGAGGAAGGTCTGCAGGGGCACGCCACAGGGGGTGTCCTATCTCCTCTGCTCTGGGTTGTGGTAGTCAACGAGCTTCTTATGGAGCTAGAAGCCAATGGTTGTCGGGTGGTTGCCTATGCAGATGACCTCGCTATCCTAGTCAGGGACAAATTTCTGGGCACCCACCGCGATGTTCTGGATACTGTGGCTAGGTGGGCTGAATCATGTGGATTGGCGGTCAACCCGGGAAAAACAGAATTGGTTCTTTTTACAAGGAGATATAAGATACCCGACTTCAGAACTCCTTCGATTGGAGGGGTACCGTTGGTACTTACTGACAGGGTTAAATATTTGGGAATTGTTCTGGACAAGAAGCTGTCCTGGAGGCCCAATGTGGAAGATAGGGCAGGAAGGCCGCGGTTGCCTTGTACTGCTGCAGGGGGGCTATCGGAAAGAGATGGGGGCTCTCGCCAGGAGTAGTACACTGGCTTTATGAGATGGTGGTCAAACCGATTCTGCTCTATGGGGTGCTGGTCTGGTGGAAAGCACTGGACACGGCGAGCACCTCCAAAATGTTAGTGTCAGTGCAACGGACGGCGCTTATCGGGATCAGTGGCGCTATGAGAACAACACCTACCTTGGCACTGAATGTCATGCTGAATATACATCCAGTAGATATTGCGGGAAAGTCAGCCGCGGCCCGGTCGTTGGTCAGGCTTCGTGATATGGGTTATATGCTTTCTGATTTCGGACACTCTAGCCTTCTTACTAGTTTCAACTTTATCCCGGACAGGACGGACTATTGCATTCCGGTGGCCGCTCCCTATACAACCTTCACCCCAGTCATTCCCCCGAGGGAGGAGTGGAGAAGAGGAATTATCTGGGGC
The DNA here is from genome assembly GCF_040869045.1 of Eurosta solidaginis. Lineage (NCBI taxonomy): Eukaryota > Metazoa > Arthropoda > Insecta > Diptera > Tephritidae > Eurosta > Eurosta solidaginis. The sequence goes on along the minus strand of NC_090319.1, from coordinate 320,135,323 downwards.
ATTGGACCGGTTAACTTGTTCACGGATGGGCCGAAGTTGGACGGAAAGGTTGGCGGGGGGGTCTTTTGTCAAGAGCTAAATGTAAGCCGCAAGTTTAAGTTGGCTGATCACTGCAGTGTATTCCAAGCGGAAGTTGCTGCGATTAAGGATGCGGTGGATGAAATGCTATCCAGCGCTACTACGGTTAGGGAATTTAACAACTACTCTGATAGCCAAGCGGATATAAAAGCCTTGAGCTCAACTACAGTGCGATCGAAGGTGGTCTGGGAGTGCCTGACCTCACTTGCGATTGCATCGAATTATTTTACAATTAAGATTATCTGGGTCCCAGGCCATAGTGATATTCCGGGTAACTGTCAAGCGGATCTCTTAGCCCGAATCGGTACAACTGAACCGGATGAAGATGGCTGTAGGGATTTCGGGATTCCGCTAGCCACCTGTGGATTGCTCTTCCATAGCTGGGCCTCGAGTCAGCTCAGCAAACGTTGGGCGGACACTACGTCTTGCAGGATATCAAGATCTTTCTGGCCGAAAGTGGATGGCAGGAGGTCTGCTGAAATAATTGGGTTCACTAAGGCTCACCTATCAATGGTCATTGGGGTTTTGACAGGGCACTGTCCCATGGGTATCCATGCGGTACGTCTCAATATATTGGAAACTCCATCCTGCTGCAGCTGTATGGAGGATGATGAGGTGGAATCACCAAATCACTTTATGCTTGACTGCCCAGCTTTTGCCAGAACTAGGCGAAAGTATTTCGGTCATGACTCACTTGGATCTCCCGAGGAGCTATCCAAGGTTGAGATCGGGATCATTCGGAACTTTATCGTTGCTACCCAACGATTCTCTAAGTAGTTATATCTACGACACCGTTAGTTTAGTTTATTATATATGGTATCACAACGGACCGTCATGTTGTCCAAGTGAGCTTCCCCTATCAGGGAAGCTACCACCCAACCTAACCTAACCTAGTTAAAGTCTGCGCAATTATACGCGTTGCTGGGGTTTTGTTAATACAGGTGGACGCCTTTTCGAGATATCGCCATAAAGGTGGACCAGGGGTGACTCGAGAATGCGTTTGTACAATATGGGTATCAAACGAAAGGTGTTAATGAGTATTTTAAAAGAGCGTGGGGCTTAGTTCTATGGGTTGACGCCTTTTCGAGATATCGCCATAAAGGTGGACCAGGGGTGACTCTAGAATAAGTTTGTATAACATGGGTATCAAACGAAAGGTGTTAATGAGTATTTTAAAAGGGAGTGGGCCTTAGTTCTATAGGTGGACGCATTTTCGAGATATCGCCATAAAGGTGGACCAGGGGTGACTCTAGAATGTGTTTGTACAATATGGGTATCAAACGAAAGGTGTTAATGAGTATTTTAAAAGGGCGTGGGGCTTAGGTCTATAGGTGGACGCCTTTTCGAGATATCGCCATAAAGGTGGACCAGGGGTGACTCTAGAATGTGTTTGTACAATATGGGTATCAAACGAAAGGTGTTAATGAGTATTTTAAAAGCGCGTGGGGCTTAGTTCTATAGGTTGACGCCTTTTCGAGATATCGCCATAAAGGTGGACCAGGGGTGACTCTAGAATTTGTTTGTACTATATGGGTATCAAACGAAAGGTGTTAATGAGTATTTTAAAAGCGCGTGGGGCTTAGTTCTATAGGTTGACGCCTTTTCGAGATATCGCCATAAATGTGGACCAGGGGTGACTCTAGAATGCGTTTGTACAATATGGGTATCAAACGAAAGGTGTTAATGAGTATTTTAAAAGCGCGTGGGGCTTTGTTCTATAGGTGGACGCCTTTTCGAGATATCGCCATAAAGGTGGACCAGGGGTGACTCTAGAATTTGTTTGTACGATAAGGGTATCAAACGAAAGGTGTTAATGAGTATTTTAAAAGCGCGTGGGGCTTTGTTCTATAGGTTGACGCCTTTTCGAGATATCGGCATAAAGGTGGGCCAGGGGTGACTCTAGAATGTTTGTACGATATGGGTATCAAACGAAAGGTGTTAATGAGTATTTCAATAGGGCGTGGGGCTTTGTTCTATAGGTGGACGCCTTTTCGAGATATCGCCATAAAGGTGGACCAGGGGTGATTCTAGAATATGTTTGTACGATATGGGTATCAAATTAAAGGTATTAATGAGGGTTTTAAAAGGGAGTGGTGGTAGTTCTATAGGTGGTCGCCTTTTCGAGATATCGGCATAAAGGTGGAGCAGGGGTGACTCTAGAATGTGTTTGTACAATATGGGTATCAAACGAAAGGTGTTAATGAGTATTTTAAAAGCGCGTGGGGCTTAGTTCTATAGGTTGACGCCTTTTCGAGATATCGGCATAAAGGTGGGCCAGGGGTGACTCTAGAATGTTTGTACGATATGGGTATCAAACGAAAGGTGTTAATGAGTATTTCAATAGGGCGTGGGGCTTTGTTCTATAGGTGGACGCCTTTTCGAGATATCGCCATAAAGGTGGATCAGGGGTGACTCTAGAATGTGTTTGTACAGTATGGGTATCAAACGAAAGGTGTTAATGAGTATTTTAAAAGGGCGTGGGGCTTAGTTCTATAGGTGGACCCCTTTTCGAGATATCGCCATAAAGGTGGACCAGGGGTGACCCTAGAATGTGTTTGTATGATTTGGGTATCAAATTAAAGGTATTTATGAGGGTTTTAAAAGGGAGTGGTGGTAGTTGTATAGGTGGTCGCCTTTTCGACATATGGCATAAAGGTGGACCAGGGGTGCTCTAGAATGTGTTTGTACAATATAGGTATCAAACGAAAGGTGTTAATGAGCATTTTAAAAGGGCGTGGGGCTTAGTTCTATATGTGGTGATCAAATTAAAGGTATTAATGAGGGTCTTAAAAGGGAGTGGTGGTAGTTCTATAGGTGGTCGCCTTTTCGAGATATCGGCATAAAGGTGGACCAGGGGTGACTCTAGAATGCGTTTGTACAATATGGGTATCAAACGAAAGGTGTTAATGAGTATTTCAATAGGGCGTAGGGCTTTGTTCTATAGGTGGACGCCTTTTCGAGATATCGCCATAGAGGTGGACCAGGGGTGACTCTAGAATGTGTTTGTACGATATGGGTATCAAACGAAAGGTGCTAATGAGTATTTTAAAAGAGCGTGGGGCTTAGTTCTATAGGTTGACGCCTTTTCGAGATATCGCCATAAAGGTGGACCAGGGGTGACTCTAGAATGCGTTTGTACAATATGGGTATCAAACGAAAGGTGCTAATGAGTATTTTAGAAGGGAGTAGGCCTTAGTTCTATAGGTGGACGCCTTTTCGAGATATCGCCATAAAGGTGGACCAGGGGTGACTCTAGAATGTGTTTGTACAGTATGGGTATCAAACGAAAGGTGTTAATGAGTATTTTAAAAGGGCGTGGGGCTTAGTTCTATAGGTGGACGCCTTTTCGAGATATCGCCATAAAGGTGGACTCTAGACTAGGTGACTAGGATGACTCTAGAATGCGTTTGTACAATATGGGTATCAAACGAAAGGTGTTAATGAGTATTTTAAAAGGGAGTGGGCCTTAGTTCTATAGGTGGTCGCCTTTTCGAGATATCGGCATAAAGGTGGACCAGGGGTGACTCTAGAATGTGTTTGTATGATATGGGTATCAAATTAAAGATATTTATGAGGGTTTTAAAAGGGAGTGGTGGTAGTTGTATAGGTGGTCGCCTTTTCGAGATATCGGCATAAAGGTGGACCAGGAGTGACTCTAGAATTTGTTTGTACGATATGGGTATCAAACGAAAGGTGATATTGAGTATTTCAAAAGGGCGTGGGGCTTAGGTCTATAGGTGGACGCCTTTTCGAGATATCGTCATAAAGGTGGACCAGGGGTGACTCTAGAATGCGTTTGTATAATATGGGTATCAAACGAAAGGTGTTAATGAGTATTTTAAAAGGGCGTGGGGCTTAGTTCTATAGGTGGACGCCTTTTCGAGATATCGCCATAAAGGTGGACCAGGGGTGACTCTAGAATGTGTTTGTATGATATGGGTATCAAATTAAAGATATTTATGAGGGTTTTAAAAGGGAGTGGTGGTAGTTGTATAGGTGGTCGCCTTTTCGAGATATCGGCATAAAGGTGGACCAGGAGTGACTCTAGAATTTGTTTGTACGATATGGGTATCAAACGAAAGGTGATATTGAGTATTTCAAAAGGGCGTGGGGCTTAGTTCTATAGGTGGACGCCTTTTCGAGATATCGCCATAAAGGTGGACCAGGGGTGACTCTAGAATGTGTTTGTACGATATGGGTATCAAATTAAAGGTATTAATGAGGGTCTTAAAAGGGAGTGGTGGTAGTTCTATAGGTGGTCGCCTTTTCGAGATATCGGCATAAAGGTGGACCAGGAGTGACTCTAGAACTTGTTTGTACGATATGGGTATCAAACGAAAGGTGATATTGAGTATTTCAAAAGGGCGTGGGGCTTAGGTCTATAGGTGGACGCCTTTTCGAGATATCGCCATAGAGGTGGACCAGGGGTGACTCTAGAATGTGTTTGTACGATATGGGTATCAAACGAAAGGTGTTAATGAGTATTTCAATAGGGCGTGGGGCTTTGTTCTATAGGAGGACGCCTTTTCGAGATATCGCCATAGAGGTGGACCAGGGGTGACTCTAGAATGTGTTTGTACGATATGGGTATCAAACGAAAGGTGCTAATGAGTATTTTAAAAGAGCGTGGGGCTTAGTTCTATAGGTGGACGCCTTTTCGAGATATCGCCATAAAGGTGGACTAGGGTTGACTCTAGAATGCGTTTGTACAATATGGGTATTAAACGAAAGGTGTTAATGAGTATTTTAAAAGGGAGTCGGCATTAGTTCTATAGGTGGACGCCTTTTCGAGATATCGCCATAACGGTGGACCAGGGGTGACTCTAGAATGTGTTTGTACTATATGGGTATAAAATTAAAGATATTAATGAGGCTTTTGAAAGGGAGCGGTGGTAGTTGTATATGTGAAGGCGTTTTCCAGATATCGACCAAAATGTGGACCAGGGTGACCCAGAACATCATCTGTTGGATACCGCTAATTTATTTATATATATAATACCACGAACAGTATTCCTGCCAAGATTTCAAGGGTTTTTTATTTCGCCCTGAAGAACTTTTTCATTTTATTCTACTTAATATGGAAGGTGTCACACCCATTTTACAAAGTTTTTTTCTAAGGTTATATTTTGCGTCAATAAACCAATCCAATTACCATGTTTCATCCCTTTTTTCGTATTTGGTATAGAATTAAGTAATTTTTTTCATTTTTCGTAATTTTCGATATCGAAAAAGTGGGCGTTGTCATAGTCGGATTTCGGAAATTTTTTATACCAATACAAAGTGAGTTCAGATAAGTACGTTAACCGAGTTTAGTAAAGATATATCGATTTTTGCTCAAGTTATCTTGTTAACGGCCGAGCGGAAGGACAGACAGTCGACTGTGTATAAAAACTGGGCGTGGCTTCAACCGATTTCGCCCTTTTTCACAGAAATAAGTTATCGTCCCAGAATCTAAGCCCCTACCAAATTTCACAAAGATTGGTAAATTTTTGTTCGACTTATGGCGGAGCCACGCCCATTTTGAAATTTTCTTTTATTTTTGCATTTTGTTGCACCATATCATTACTGGAGTTGAATTTTGACATAATTTACTTATATACTGTAAAGATATTAAATTTTTTGTTAAAATTTGACTTTAAAAGAATTTTTTTTTAAGTTGGCGGGGCCGTTCTCCGATTTTGCTAATTTTTATTAAGCATACATATAGTAATAGGATTAACGTTCCTGCCAAATTTCATCATGATATCTTCAACGACTGCCAAATTACAGATTGCAAAAGTTTTAAATTACCTTCTTTTAAAAGTGGGCGGTGCCACGCCCATTGTCCAAAATTTTACTAATTTTCTATTCTGCGTGACAATGTCAACTCACCTACCAAGCTTCATCGCTTTATCCGTCTTTGGTAATGAATTATCGCACTTCTTCTGTTTTTCGAAATTTTCGATATCGAAAAAGTGGGCGTGGTTATAATCCGATATTGTTCATTTTAAATAGCGATCTGAGATGAGTGCTCAGGAACGTACATACCAAACTTCATCAATATACCTCAAAATTTACTCAAGTTATTGTGTTAACGGGCGGACGGACATGGCTCAATAAAATTTTTTTTAACAATTTTTTTTTTTTTTTTGTTATATCGGCCTACTGATTTGTTAGATCGCGGGTTCGAATCGAGCTCAAGGCCTAACAATAATTTTTTATCATTATTATTGTTATGATAAATTTTTTCTTTTTTTATGTTGTGAATATCAATTGGCACGAACCAGAATAGAAGTAGGATTAATGAAGACAAACAAAAAACCGCGGCGCCTAAACGTTGCCGATGAAGGAATTTAGCAGTTCCCGAAATGGATCTATACAACGAGCTTTGGCAGTTATCTAAATTTTTTCTTTCTTCTATTCTAATTTAAAAATTTTTTCAATTAAGAAAAAATTTATCATAACAATAATAATGATAAAAAACTTTTGTTAGGCCTTGAGCTCGATTCGAACCCGCGATGTTAAACTTTTTTTTGCGATCCTGATGATTTTGATATATGGAAGTCTATATCTATCTCAATTCCTTTATACCTGTACAACCAACCGTTATCCGATCAAAGTTAATATACTCTGTGAGCTCTGCTCAACTGAGTATAAAAATATCGAGGGTTGGGCTAGCTTAGGTTTAACGATCTCGAGAACGGCTCAACCGATTTAAATGAAATTTTGCACAGAAATAATCTATCACCTTCTAAGACTTTCCACCTAGGTGCTAACACTCAGAATGTTTCACAAGGTTGCCACCTATTCGAAATTAAAAAGAATATTGCATGACATATGCCGATATGGGTATCAAACGAAAGGTATTTCACTCCGTATTAAAATAGGGACATTTTTGAGTAGGGTTGCCATTTAGGGTTGGGGTAATTAGACGAAATAATACTCTACTTACTCATATTCTGTTAAAGCTGTAAAGGAGAACATTAAACTTAAAAATCTTCGTAAACAAATCTTACACATGATTCGACTTAATTTTCTTAATTTCACACACGCTAATAAAATTGAAATGCAATATCGAGACACCGTGGCAAATTCTAGCAAAATATATTTAATTAAATTCATATTTTTGTCAAATATGAAATGAATAATTGCAATTTCGCACATATTACTATTAGAAAGATTTCTCACCGTAGCAAAAAGATATCACGCCATGGTAATTTGCTTCCGTTGAACACTAGAGGCATATGTTCAATTTGAAAACGACATCTAACCATTTAACTACTTACCCACAGATGGCGCTTAGGGAAGTAAGTTGACATTTAATTAAACTAACTGATAGTTGTCATTCGTGAAATTTACAAGTTTTTGGAATGTAATAATATTGTGAGACTTTCATTGTGTATAACTAAAAAAATGTTTGAAATTAATAATTCTATTTTTAGGAAATCAAATATTGGTAAGGAAAAATATATAATATATGTACATATAAAAAAAGTGGAGTTTGATTAATGATGACATGAAAAACAAAGTATGTTATGAGACATAATCGAAGATTGCCGAGCTCGGTCGCCTAGATATTTCAAACTTAAGCTAGCCCAACCCATATGCACAATCAAAAAAAGAAAACGTATTTAATTACAGCATATTTAATGCTAATTTAATACGGGCTAATTAAATTTATTACACTTGTATTTTAAAAAATATCGAGGGTGGGGCTAGCTTAAGTTTAAGTGTAATAAATTTAATTAGCCCTTATTAAATTAGCATTAAATATTGTGCAATTTAGTACGGTCTCGTTTTTTGATTGGGCTGAAAAGGTGGGCTAGCTTGAGAGACCTGGTCTCTGGGGTGTTAATCAGTAGAGATAAACCGAACTTTTGTTTATTTAAAAAAAAAAAAAACATTTCTAAAAACTATTTTACTGCCATAGAGTCTTTTTATAAAGGTCGCTCTTCAATGAATATAATTTTTATTTTTTTGCAGGGACCCATTTCAATAGTTTTCTTTTTTTGACACGAAAAAGGTCGAGTCAAAACATTGTCCCAGGTGACAGTTAGTTAATGGTATCTCGGTGAGAATGTATGCTCATCACGAATCAAGCATCTTTTTTATTTCTCGTACCTTTTTTTAAAAATCCGAAAATAAAAGGAAAGTCCGGAATTTTATTTTTTAAGTCCACAAATAATATAAAAGTCCGGAATTTAATATTTTAAGGGCAAATAAAAGTCAGGCGCTTTAACAATGGAACAATTATCCAAATGACCGCAGTGGATTCTCCTAAATGTCCAGATTTGAAAGGTATTTGGTCATTTGGACATTTTTGTTAATAATACCAGAAATTTGTCATAGAAAAACTAAAACCAACTCTTATAGTACTATACTTATACTTTTCTATGGCGAACTTGCGTGTGTTTTTGGCCATGAAGTTTGATCCAATTGAGATATTGCGTTGAAATTGGATCTATTGGTTTCTGGTAAAACATGAAAGGATCTGTATGAAAAAAATCGTTTCATTTGGATGAGCCATTCCGTCTAACCACTTTTTTTTTCGGTTCGTGATGGACCTTATTTGGGATTGTGGGATTGGTCCACGTATAAATAAACAAACAATTGCAAAGAAATTTTGTTTTGAAAAAGTGTAGCAAAATACGACATTTCATTACGCTACAACATCAATAAATACATTTCATTTGTTATTTTGATAGAGCTAAATCTATTTGTTCAGCTAATTAAAACAAACAAGAAACAAGTAAGGGTGCTAAGTTTGGGTGTAACCGAATATTATATATTCAGCGTGAGTTTGAATTGTACAGCTCAGTTCAGATAAATTATTTTTTCGAATTTCGTTAAGAGGCATTTATTATTTTTTGAGGCTCTAGAAATGTTTTGTATTGCTCGAAAAGGTGACAACCGTAGTGAGGGAAATAAAAAATAAAATGTTGCTTTGAAAAGAAAACAGAATAGATAAATATTTTACCAAATACGCACTATTTTCATTTCGCTGCAAAAGGCATAATTAGTTGCCTTGAGTTTTTTATTTTGGTGGAACAAAAGCTGTTCGTTTGATTAATTAAGAGTTTGCATTAGCTTGACGCATTAGCCATAAAAAATTTAAAAAAAGTAACAAGTAAAGACGGGATTGGCTTCTGCTGTAAAAATAAGGGCATAAGGGTAAGGATAATCATAAGGACAAACATGGACAAACGATGGCAAACGACGGACATGCGATTTTGTACAATAAAGGGAAACATTTATTTTGGAGTTTTTTCGGAAAAAAAAATATTTTTGTTATAACTTTTTAACAAAAGGTGGAGAAGATGCCAACTTTACAGAGCTGCTCCAAAAGCATTCCGGTAACTGACCATTGACGTTTATCAAGTCTACAACGTTAACTTTGCCCAATAGACCCCGTCAACCGTCATAAAAAGGAAACTGCTAGTGCTTATGAGATAACATTCCGAAAAAGTTCGTTATATCAAATTTACACTACACCGAATGCGTAATTTTGGGCGAAAAATTCTGAATGCGAGGCATTTCCTTACACAAATCGCAATTGTGTAATGACTCATTTGAGCGCATTTCATCGCATTCGACCTGTCAATGCAATTCACACCACCGATTAACATACGCTTTTGGCATTTTCTTACTTGGAGAAACCCGACAAGAACACGAATGGTTAAACAACGTATCTTTGTTGTAAATAGCACTTTCCACTAGTTTTTTTTTTTTAAGCCAAGCTGAAAATTTTACCTGAAACTGATTTGTATTTGTGATATTTTTTTGTATCGTAATATTGTTTAATCAAAGAGTCAATGCATTTTCTTGCTATGGTTTGGTGTCCTCGCAATCGACTTTTGCAGGGAAGATTAAGCGAGAAGAGAATAAGACCAATGTAGACGCTTTCAAATGACTCATTTGGAAGTACGCATTTGGGATCTGTGTAAATATAAATAAATTTGTTTGTGGTTAGCCGGGTTCCAAATAAATCAAAATTAAATAAAAATGTAGTTGCCGTAAAACGGTAATTTTTCACACTTCTTTTCTCAGAAATGAGCTTTTTCAGAATACTTAATGAGCATGATATCAATCCTTTGAATTTGGAGCGTTTTATGAAATTTTTAAATAAACTTTGGAAACTTTCTGGAGTAAAATTGGAACAATTTTCTTAACCTTTTTCGATGCATTATTGATCTCTTTTAAATCCTCCATAGAATCTCTTTACGACTTGCGTCGTTAAAATCTTTTTAAGTGGGTAGATTTTCCATTCAATTTCGCGACGTTCTACCATCAATTACGTTGTTGCTCAGGACATTTGTTCAATGAACTTCATAAAATCTATCAGTTAATCGACTCTTACAAAAATTCTTTCAGGCGCTATAAAAACCATCAGAAAATGTCTCGAAATAGAAATTTATTGGTACAGCGAAACAATTTCCTGCTGGGGCGGAAATCAATTCAAAAACAGTTTTTACTTTTTGCTTTAAGAGATTTTAAATGAGATACTAATGTACCCCTTTATGCTAATCGGCTAAAATTGTTTAATATTCGTAGCCTTGCCAGTTATATATAGATCCTTGGAGTCATTTTTAAGCTTCAGTAAGCGGAGTTAGCTTTAATGTTCCTTCTCGGCCAACTAGACATTTTAAACCTCCTTTCCTGAAACAATTTAGAACCAATTTTAAAACAAATATGCCCTTCCTCAGTCTGTGTCAAGGTTACAACTGCCGCTCCAGCGAAACTGATAGTTCGGAATCGGATTTTAGTAATAAACTATATTTTTTTTTCTTCTCTCAATAATGAAGGTAAAAAATGTTGGGAATTATTATTACTATGATAGTTCTGAGAGCCATAATACTTGAGTTCCATATTATTTTTCTACCGTCATGATCTTGTATACTAAAAGGAATCCGAAGACATGATTTCGTAAATTTTCTGTGGGTATGCGCTCACTTATGTATATTGAAAGGAATATTTTTCACAACAGTGAAAAGATCATCTTCATCAACAACTTGCAACCAAAGCATGGGCCTGTAAAACTTGAAAGTGATTACCCTTTCCCATGCGCAATAAGTCCGCAACTGTGCTATGGAATGCAGAGCCCTGCCCTCAATTGATGTTCACATAAAGCGTCGAGTAGTCCAGCGGACGAGTAACAGGTGAATAATTTTCCTAAGAGTAACCGTAAATTGTTTTCGGTTAAGGATGATATTTATTTTTGGTCGCAGAAACGGACAAAATTCGATTAGGCTCAACAAAAGAATCGGTTGGGACTCCCGTCTGGAAATCGATTGAATCTGCCGATTTGATTTTTCTGTCTGTATAGCTTTTCATTTGCTGTATATCCTAGAAGATGCCGCTACCCACTCCAATCACACTTTACTGAGCATATCTTCCATTGGATTTCATTCATTCGTTAAATATTAATTTGATAATCCGACCAAGCAAACATATTAGAGCGAGCCGTCTTAAATTATCCAAGTGATCGGTTTTTGGTTTTCGTGCCCAATAAAAAACATTCACATAACCTTCTACTTCAGCTATTTGTTCTCGAGTTTGTGTTAAGATGAGGCATTGTTTAAACAAAATCTGAGGTATAACGTGCTTCACACAAATATATGACATTAATGAACCGTCAAGCACTACTCAATATTTCATAGGATCTCAATAACCGTAACACTATCCAAAACCTTCGGGGAGTGTCTTTATCTCTACAACAACAAAAACCGCTGAGGACGCAAACACGGAATACAGAGAAGTAGCCCTCCTAGCAACCTTAGGCAAAGGAAATGGTTTCCAAAGCACAAAATGGGCATATATGATGACCGCCCATGCTCCCTACAACTGTCTTAGGAATCGTAGCCTCATTTAACAAACCTCAGATGGCCCGCGAACTTTGAAAGGCACATGCGGAGCAACAAATACATATATTGATCTCAGCTCTGATATTTGGGACATGAACGAAATGAAATTTCTTATCTCGAAATGCCGCATAATACATTGGTAGTAGGACAAGGAAATGATATTTCCAGAGTCATTGGAGCCCAAAACATAAAATAAGCGCATATGCACAGCGAAACCAAATATGCTAAGGCAAGAAGCACTAAAAGCTAAGGTGAGGGTACTTCAAATACTTATATAGAACGGTAAAGGTCGTGGACCCGATATGTGTTACGAGAATGCAAATGGATGCGAACCTGAACACATTACCAACAATTGCTCGCCCTTAAACCAAATGTTGGTATTTCATTTATGTTGCAAAAACAAACAACGCATATGTTCACTTTTCATACATCGGACCGTTTTTCCAGCCCACTGCGGAGGAACTAAATATGATCCCGCTTGATGTATTCCGTGCTTAAACACAAACTCTAACTCGTAGCTAATATAAAATTCATCTCTATCGCAATCTTCCGTAAAATCTGGTATACAAAGCCTGTTACTGTACCGAGAGGGGCTCAACAAACTGTAGTCTCGTCCTAGCCCTTATGCTTTATATACCAAGTTTTCGGCGACCTTATTTTACTACAGGGTCGTGACAAATATTGAACATCTACGTCGATGGCATTGACCTGCATTTCGGCAAGCAAGCAGCCGCAATTGTACCCAAAATTCAGAGTGGTAGCAAATTCCAAGTCTCTTAAGCTAGCCCAACCCTCGACATTTTTATTTTAAACAAGTGTAATAAATTTAATTAACCCGTATTAAATTAGCATTAAATATGGTGTAATTAAATACGTTTTCGTTTTTGATTGGGCATATAGATTGGGCTAGTTTAAACTTAAGCTAGCCCAACCCTCGATATTTCAAAAAAAAACAAGTGTAATAAAATTAATTAACCAGTACTGGCACAAAATGTGTTCTTATGTCGCTTACGCAGTGAGGTGGGCATATTACCCATAAAAAGAGAACCGAAATGCTCAACAAAAACTTTCCTCATCCTCAGAAATCTGGGCATCTTAACCGACATTTTCGTAGAAACTATGAAGAAATTTGGCGCAAAACAGTTCAGCCATTTAAACCAGATGAGCATAAATAGCTACTCACGGTCGTCGGTCAGCAAAGTTTTATGCCGATATAATCCCGTTGAGCCCCCTTCTCAAAGTCCCGAAGCTCGTAATTGAAGAGAGCAGACTTCCCAGGAGACGTATTACATAAGGTGGAACCAATGTCTCTAGCATACATGTCTCTTTGGTCCAACCCTATTGAAACTGTAAGTGATGAAGCAGCTGGGGGAAACGTTGAACCCGAACGGAGAGCTGAAAACGATAGAGTTGCATGCGAAGATATTCATGTATGCTGTCGAGGAGTTAGTAAAGCCCATGCATACAAATGGCTCTACTTTATGTTAGCGATTACAATTTTCGTGTGCCTTCTTAGCATTGAATATAAGGTCCTGTAAGCAAACCTTCTCAGAACTATTAAGATATTTGTAGTGTCACAAAAACGAACCTTCCTAATGTTGTTAAAGCATTTCATCAACGTATTATGCAGGTGCACGCAAAATGCAATCCGAAATTAATACCATTTTTCTTTCACACTTTTTATACGATTTCCTCTTTCCATATTTTAATTCCTACAATTTTTTTTCTTTCGTACTTGATTTTGATTTAAAATACGATTCGTATGCATTCAAGTTCTCAGTTAAGGTTTAGTTTGCCAACGTAGAAGACGATGCACTCCCACACTTTCATTTGGCTGCTGCTACTTATGCCGCCTTTGGGCCTGCTGCTGCTACAGCCAGAGGGAGCTGAGGCCAATGACTTTTCTTCGTTTCTCACTGCGAATGCCTCTTCGGGTAACATTTTAATAAATTTTAAAAGATTCAATAATTAGATGAGTAAATAATAAGTTTTTCTTTGGCTATTTGTCTAGCCGTTGTCGTTGACCACAAATATATGCATCGACGAGGTGAAAATAGTATGACCAATTTTCAAAAAATCTCAAGTGATATACGCGAAAACCTAAGGAATGGTGGTATTGAAGTTAAATACTATTCATGGAGCCAAACACGTTTGAAGAAAGGTATGTAGTTACCTCTCTGAAGTTGGCAAGACAACTTTTACTTGGAAAAAATTACCTATTGAGAAAATTGCCATGAATTTGCCGTGAATTATCCGTGGAACAAAAAAATTTGCGAATATATTTTAGGGCGTGGCTCCGCCCTTTTCCATTTAATTTGTCTAGAATACTTTTTTTGCCATAAGTCGAGTAAAAATGTACCAATCCTTGCGAAATTTGGTAGGGGCATAGATTTTATGACGATAACTGTTTTCTATGCAAATGGGTGAAATCGGTTGAAGCCACGCCCAGTTTTTATACACAGTCGGCCGTCTGTCCTTCCGCTCGGCCCTTAACACGATAACTTTAGCAAAAATCTATATGTCTTTACTAAACTTAGTTCACGTACTTATCTGAACTCACTTTATCTTGGTATAAAAAATGGCCGAAATCCGACTATGACAACGCCCACTTTTTCGATATCAAAAATTACGAAAAATTAAAAAAATGCCATAATTCTATACCAAATATGAAAAAAGGGATAATTGTATTGGTTTATTGATGCAAAATATAACTTTAGAAAAAACTTTGCAAAATGGGTGCGACACCTTCCATATTAAGTAGAATAAAATGAAAAAGTTCTGCAGGGCGAAATCAAAAGCCCTTGGAATCTTGGCAGGAATACTGCTCGTGGTATTACATATATAAATAAATTAGTGATAGCCGACAGATGATGTTCTGGGTCAGCCTGGTCCACATTTTGGTCTATATCTCGAAAACGCCTTCACATATATAACAAAGGGTCACTCCCTTTTAAAACCCTCATTAATACCTTTAATCTGATACCCATATCGTACAAACATATTCTAGAGTCACCCCTGGTCCACTTTTATGACGATATCTCGAAAAGGCGTCAAATGTTTGATTTGGAATAAAAGAAGTGAAAGGTTTGGTAGTCAAACATTAATTCTTTTTATTAAATAAATTCTTTCCCTTTCATAGTTATTTACTTAACCTATACATTCATAATTATCTTAATACTAATAAACTAAAAATATGTACATTGGTAATGGGGTATGCATACATGTAGGTTTGTATACATGCTTTGTATACATGTAGATTTGTATGCATGTTTGCATACATGTAGATTTGTATGCATTCTTGCATACATGTAGATTCGTATGCTTGCTTGCATACATGTAGATTTGTATGCCTGCTTGCAACGTCAGCAGATTAATGCGAGTAATTTGGTTAATGCTATGCATACATGTAGGTTTGTATGCATGCGTGAAAAGTCAGCAGATCAATGTGGGTATTTGGTTAATTCCCATTATTGGTTGTATGTAAATAATAAGCAGAATTTATTAGCTGTGAACGGACAAGGGTTTCATATTCGGCATTCCATTGATGTTAGCTAACCGCTGGGTTAGTTCAATAATTTATGTTGTATAATATTGTAATATGATTATTACTAAAATATATTTGGCATAGAAGTTCATGATGCGTAATGCCGAAAGTGTATTACATAGGTGGGTATGACGCATAATGCTACACCATCCGCCTTAGAAAAAGAGGGTTATATAATTGTTTTGTGAACAATTGTATAAGACTCTTTGTCGTATTTTCAATGATTTTGATATTTTACTGTAACCTGATATTGTAGTGAAAGATGTTGTTTGCTTTGCTTCTGATTTGCTGACCTTGATATTTTTATTGTTTACATTTTATGCATATCCCTTTTTTTTCAAAATTTTAAGTTTAGTGATTATTTTACTTATTTTACTTATTGCATTTATTTTATATATTTTATAGCTGGATTTTAAATGTGTCGACCCATCTAAAATCCGCTTTTTTTCTTTAATTATTTTCTAATATTTATATGGAAATATAAAGCAGAAAAAAGATTTGTTTTCAATTGCTTAGATACTAATTATTACTGAGTAGATTGGATATTTATTTTTAGATTATTTCCAAGAGATATCTTAGATGGACTACTAATTCCTTATTTCTTGTTTCTATTACTAGTTTCTAAATTATTTTTATAGTTCCTACCATTTTTATCCTACTATTATTTAGTAACTTATGCAAATTATTTTCCTATCGAAATTTTTCTATGTATATAATTTATTGAATAATTTTTATTATTTATCTACCTAGGGTTAGAGAAAAAAAAAATTTTGGTATTAATATTTTCTAATCTATTGGGGCTAAAGTAGAATCTTTCCTAATATGTAAAAATATGACCTTATGAGACCTAGGTAATAAATGATCGTATTTATTTAATTTTTATTCAAAGAAAAAGGAATTTTATAATTTATTTAATAATTTGGGAAAAATTTAAACAACGTGACATCAGGACGGACAAGGCGACAGCTGTTTCGATTATACCTTGTAAATCTCTTCAAAGCCTTTTCTCCCGGGAGTGGGAGTCGAACTCGCACCCCTACGATAGTTGAAATGGTTGTAAACGCATTCAGCTACGTCATGCCTGTTGTGAAGTCTTTCCCAATTGCCTTCTTTATGCATATTTTAATCTTTTACACATTGCATACTTCGTATGCAATTATGTGTTAAAGCTATGCTTGGTACGGCGGTTTTCAAAGAAACTTTGGTTTTTGTTGCTGTTTTCGTTCTATTTATAGAACTACAACGAATTAACCAATTTTGTCTGTTTGTATGATTTTTTAATAATCATTTAATCATTTTTAATAATTATTTTTAATAATTATTTAATAATCGGGGAAAAAAAAAAAAAAAAAAAAAAAAAAAGCAATATGGGCAATCCCCGATTATTAAAAAATCATACAAACAGACAAAATTGGTTAATTCGTTGTAGTTCTATAAATAGAACGAAAACAGCAACAAAAACCAAAGTTTCTTTGAAAACCGCCGTACCAAGCATAGCTTTAACACATAATTGCATACGAAGTATGCAATGTGTAAAAGATTAAAATATGCATAAAGAAGGCAATTGGGAAAGACTTCACAACAGGCATGACGTAGCTGAATGCGTTTACAACCATTTCAACTATCGTAGGGGTGCGAGTTCGACTCCCACTCCCGGGAGAAAAGGCTTTGAAGAGATTTACAAGGTACAATCGAAACAGCTGTCGCCTTGTCCGTCCTGATGTCACGTTGTTTAAATTTTTCCCAAATTATTAAATAAATTATAAAATTAAAAAATTGCTTCAAATAAATGTTTTCATACATTTAAAAAAAAAAAAAAAAAAAAAAAAGCAATATGGGCAATCCCCGATTATTAAAAAATCATACAAACAGACAAAATTGGTTAATTCGTTGTAGTTCTATAAATAGAACGAAAACAGCAACAAAAACCAAAGTTTCTTTGAAAACCGCCGTACCAAGCATAGCTTTAACACATAATTGCATACGAAGTATGCAATGTGTAAAAGATTAAAATATGCATAAAGAAGGCAATTGGGAAAGACTTCACAACAGGCATGACGTAGCTGAATGCGTTTACAACCATTTCAACTATCGTAGGGGTGCGAGTTCGACTCCCACTCCCGGGAGAAAAGGCTTTGAAGAGATTTACAAGGTATAATCGAAACAGCTGTCGCCTTGTCCGTCCTGATGTCACGTTGTTTAAATTTTTCCCAAATTATTAAATAAATTATAAAATTAAAAAATTGCTTCAAATAAATGTTTTCATACATTTAAAAAAAAAAAAAAAAAAAAAAAAAAGCAATATGGGCAATCCCCGATTATTAAAAAATCATACAAACAGACAAAATTGGTTAATTCGTTGTAGTTCTATAAATAGAACGAAAACAGCAACAAAAACCAAAGTTTCTTTGAAAACCGCCGTACCAAGCATAGCTTTAACACATAATTGCATACGAAGTATGCAATGTGTAAAAGATTAAAATATGCATAAAGAAGGCAATTGGGAAAGACTTCACAACAGGCATGACGTAGCTGAATGCGTTTACAACCATTTCAACTATCGTAGGGGTGCGAGTTCGACTCCCACTCCCGGGAGAAAAGGCTTTGAAGAGATTTACAAGGTATAATCGAAACAGCTGTCGCCTTGTCCGTCCTGATGTCACGTTGTTTAAATTTTTCCCAAATTATTAAATAAATTATAAAATTAAAAAATTGCTTCAAATAAATGTTTTCATACATTTAAAAAAAAAAAAAAAAAAAAAGCAATATGGGCAATCCCCGATTATTAAAAAATCATACAAAAAGGAATTTTTTTTTTTCACTTGACCTTATTTTTTTCATAATTAGGTAACTCTGTAATAAATTGTATATATAATAGAGGGGGTCGCTGATGGAAGAGCGGGGTAGTTTTATTAATGGATAAGTGGGTGCAAAAAACAAGTTTCGTATCTTTAAATTTTTAATAATTTCCCTATTTTCCAGCAATATTTTTGATCTTATTTGTCATGTGATTTCTGCGGCGACCACCAAGACAGAATCGTCATGACTTTTATGAAGAATTTATTTTTATTTTTATACCGGGATTTGTCACTTTCACAACCTTTTTGGGTTTGTGCAATTGTTTGATCTTAGAGAATTTGGGTACCTACTTTTATTATTTTAAATTTGCCTACTCGAGTAAATATTCAATTATTTTCACCAATTTTTCCCTCAGGACAACTGTGTTTTCCTTAAAAATTTCAAGTCCTGGATTGGCGGCATTTGTACAACGTGTGTACAGCCTGATAAGTAATTGTCCTAAGTCAATTCTATCATCTACAATCAGGTTGCTTGTATTTCTTACGCTACCATTTTAGGAGCGCGACATGTCTTATTGCTGCAAATTTATATAGCGCTTCACTTATATTTTTATAGGTTCTCTTTGTGACTTTTCTTCATTCTTTTCTTTTTTTGTTGTTATGGGCTGGTTTTTAAAACTTTTCTTGTTCTTAGTTTTTGCCTATTTCCACTGTCCTAGAATTTTATATTGCTTCATGACTATTTTTGTCAGGAGCCATCAAAGGAAATTTGCGAATTTTTGATTTGCTGTTCGCTTTAGGCAGGGTTGCCTTTACTGTCGATTGTGACATTTTTAGGTTTACTATTTGAGATTTATTTGAATTGTTTATCGCTCTTCCTCAGCTTTGGGTTTGGTTTAGGTAATGGGTTGCAAAAACTGGTGTTTCTTAGATACGAGTTGTGGCGGGTTTTACCTGCCTAAATTTGTGCTTCATATAGTTTTTGAGCATCATAGCTATTGTGATGATCAATAGCATGAATACACAACCTATAACTGCTAATCAAACATCTGGGATGTTCGGAGTATTTTCTGTATTTACCTTAGTTGGTGGCTCATACTTGATTATCTTGTTATCTGTTGTTTCAGAGCTTTCTTTACCTACCTCGTAGCCAGCTATGGCTACCATAATGCCTTGGGCTATTTTTGCCCACCAAGAAATCTTGAAAGTTCTCTAATTTCAATAAGAAGTTAGATATTTTGTTTTATGACTTTTTATTTTGTGGATATCGTGATTAAAAATATTTTTATAAAAAAATTTTAATAATAAACCCAACGGATTAATACCCTCCAAGGCCCGCCCAACCGACACGAGGGGCGCATCCGCATGACGCACGGATTTGTTTTTGTTTTTGCCGAGTTGTTGATAGGCGGAGGTTTGTTAAGCGTCGAGATCTAAAACTGCTCAGCTACAGAATAAAAATCATCAGCTGAGTATTATATACATAACAGTAGAAAATTATACATATAGTAAATTGTTAAATAAGTTAAGGATTTAGCATATAAAGATTTTTATTTTTATTTTTATTTTGTTACGAGTTAAGATAGGATAGGACAGTTTTCCTTATAGTAAAAAGTGAATCCGTTATATCAAATGAATTCGAGTGAGAGTTAAAATCATAACACAAACACCGGAAAGGTTCATTTAATTCGAAGTTAGTTCTACACTGCCTCAAAAGAAGAGGTTTGTAATGTCTTGACGCTCGTGATGGGATATTGAAGTTTACTTCGTTCAAAAGAAAGGGGCTAGAAATTAGTCCATTCAGTAGTTTAGCCATAAATAATACTCCTAGCATTTCTCTACGGCTAGCGAGAGTTGGAAGATTGATAAGCCTTAACCGACTAGTATAAGGTGGAAGATTATATGCAGAGTCCCAATGAAAATTCCTTAAAGAAAAAAGTAAAAATTGCTTCTGTATTGACTCAAGCCTATCTGCATGAACTTGATATCGCGGATTCCAGACTACTGATCCGTATTCTAGTATCGGCCTAACCAATGTGGTAAAAAGGGCTTTGGTTACATAAGGGTCACTAAATTCTTTAGACCATCTCTTCACGAATGATAGAACACCTCTAGCCTTATTGGCAGTAGTCATAATATGAAGGTTGAAACTAAGTTTAGCATCCATCGTAACTCCCAAGTCAACAAAATAATTTACTGATGCAAGACAAAAATTATCAATTACGTAAGAGGCTGCTGGCAAAGATCTCCGAGAGAAGCACATGAACTTACATTTATTGATGTTCAGCGGCATTGAATTCGCGTTGCACCAAGCAACTAAGCAGTTTAAATCCGCTTGAAGCAATGGACGTTCTTCAATAGACTCATAAGACCTAAAAAGTTTTACATCATCAGCATACATTAAAATTTTGGAATATTTTATTATGGTACAAATATCATTAATAAATAGCAAGAACAGAATTGGACCGAGATGACTGCCCTGTGGGACGCCAGAAGGAACTTTAATGACCTCTGAAAGAGTATTTTTAAAAATTACTTGTTGCGTTCTACCGCAGAGATAAGAAGATATCCACTGAGTGAGACCTGGTTGGAAACCAAGTCGATCTAGCTTGTGGATAAGCAATGAATGGGAAACTTTGTCAAATGCTTTACTGAAATCAGTGTAAATAACATCGGTGTGAAGATTTTCTCTAAATCCATTAGAAACATGCGTTGTGAATTCAAGTAGGTTGGTAATGGTAGATTTGCCTCTACAGAATCCATGTTGAGAGTTTGCAATCAATGCAGAAATGGAAAATGTTAGCTGATTAGTAACAATGGCTTCAAACACCTTTGGGATGGCAGACAATTTTGCAATATTCCAAAAAAAAAATTTCTTAGTGTAGTTTATAATATATTTGGAAATATTCTTATCTATTCGTATTAAACGAGCTTTTAATATATATTTTTTTTATTTGTTTTTGATGCCACTTAACATTTGGAATTTCCGGGGAACACTCTCCTAATCATACGCATTATTTCCTCTTCCCTGGTAGTGGGGTTTATAATGTCCTCAAATGTGGGTTCCCTTTCCATACCTATTATCTTCCACAATTTCTTTAAACCCTCTAATTCTTTGGGTAGGTCCCTAGTTTGTCGGGTATTTTCATTCCACCAAAAGAGAGGAAGATCTGAGGAGTTTCTTTGCATTTTAGTAGTTATGGTGATTTTAATTTCTAAACCTTATTAAAATGTTCTATGGGCTTTCTTTAGAGGATATGTGAACTGTCTGAAGTTGATTGACTATTTTACAGAAGTGTCCTAAACATTCCAATTTACTTAAATATTTTTTTTCTTATAAAAGTTTAATTTAAGATTTTTAGCATTTTAGCCTTTTTTTCGAATAAGAAATTTTTAATTTTCCTCCTACTTCTTTTTTCCATAAAAATTTTACTTCAAATTTTAACAAATTAGATCCATTTTTTTTCAAGTTCAAAACAAATTGTTCGTACATACTTTTGTTTAGTTAAAATTTTACATAATTTTTTTTTTCTACAAGTCCTATTTTTTTTATAAAAAAAAATTTCTAAGCAAAAACTCTCGTTTTCGCAAATGGTTTAGCGTCCGTAAAGGCCGCCCAATTTATTTCTAAATATACTTATTAGTACTGCTTTCAGCCGGTTATGCCACCAATTGTTCCTGCAGAATATTGCTGTTTAAAATGTGTCCTTTCAATCCGTTTATTCCACTTCGCCTTATGCTTTATTCATCCTTGGTTGCCTTTTCAGCAGATCAATGCGAGTAATTTGGTTAATGCTATGCATACATGTAGGTTTGTATGTATGCTTGCAAAGTCAGCAGATCAATGTGAGTATTTGGTTAATTCCCATTATTGGTTGTATGTAAATAATAAGCAGAATTTATTGACTGTGAACGGACAAGGGTTTCATATTCGGCATTCCATTGATGTTAGCCAACCGCTGGGTTAGTTCAATAATTTATGTTGTATAATATTGTAATATGATTATTACTAAAATGTATTTGGCATAGAAGTTCATGATGCGTAATGCCGCAAGTGTATTACATAGGTGGGTATGACGCATAATGCTATAGGCGTCCACCTATAGAACTAAGGCCCACTCCCATTTAAAATACTCGCTAACACCTTTCGTTTGATACCTATATCGTACAAGCATATTCTAGAGTCACTCCAGGTCCACCTTTATGGCGATATCCCGAAAAGGCGTCCACCTATGGAACTAAGGCCCACTCCCTTTTAAAATACTCATTAACACCTTTCATTTGATACCCATGTCATACAAATACATTCCAGGGTTACCCTAAGTTATTTTTTCTACATGGTGATTTTCCCTTATTTTGTCCCCAAAGCTGAGTATGTAATGTTCGGTTACACCCGAACTTAGCCTTCCTTAATTGTTTGTTTTTGTGTAAGTGTCGACCTCCCTGGTTTAAAATGAAACCCAGTTCTGCGCACCTATTTTCACAAAAACAGTTATTTTTAACCAAATATGTTTTATTCATTTACGTCATTGGCAAAAGTTTCAGATTTATGCTCAAACTATCAACCGTGTTTTTACATCAGCTTCATTAAATACAAATGAGTTAAATTAGTTATTTTCATTTTTATTAATCACGAGAGCGGTAAATCACAAATTGTATGACAGTTTTTTTAAAACAAACTTTTTGAACCTAATTGAAGTAGAGAAATTATAACTTTATTTTTTATTTAAAGGTATTGTAAAACATATAATGGTTAAATTTAATATATTTAAGTAGATCTGAGATTTTTACAATAATTGTATTCAGTTTTATAAGTTAAATTTTTTTCGCACCAAGGTACACTTTCTAATGGAACCTCACTTTTTATTTAAACAGCACCCGGATATATGACATTTAAAGTTTCACCCAAATATTTTCTAAAAAATTTTAAAACGTTGGCATGACATGCATTTACAAATAATCGGGGAAATTTGCAGTCCTTATTAGACGGATGACATGTTCCCACCGCATAAAGTTGGTTATTAAATACGCCCGGTGCTCCAGAAGCTCCAATAGACTGACAATCATGACTTGCAACACAAATCAGCTCGTTTGGCAAGGGAGCCCCTTGCAAGTGATCACATTCTTTGTTTTTTGTTACAAGTCCTGTAGTTATTTGGTAAGAGTAATCATCGGTGATTGGACTCCATTGATTAACACGCATGCTTGCGCTATCTGAAAATTGTTTTGCGCAAAGTTGTATTGGCCTTACGCCGTTCTCCTGGTCAAAGGGTGAATATACCTTAATCCCAGCTATATTGATATCTAAATCATCGTGTGGATAAAGTTTACAAAACACCCCGCGACTTTGTGTATCAGGCAAAAGGTATTCTTTATTAGTTCCAACGATGAGTTCATTTGGTTCATAATCATTCACGCAATCCGCAGATGTGATCACTACATCCATAGTGATTAATGATCCTACACAATGATATCTACGATTGAGGAATATTGCTACCACATGCTCCACCGAATGTGAACAGGTAAAAGCACAGGAAAGTACGATAAAAAGTAGCGCGAAGTTCATTGTGGTTGTAGACTATTGTCGTCGCTTGTTGAGTATAAAGTAAAGCAAGAAAAGTTTGGTGGATGCTATTTATATACAGTATTAAAGCTTGATGAAAATTTCGGGTGCAAGTGCTCGGCTAGAAATATCAGCCTAAATTTTTAACCAATCATCGGTTGAAGAATTTTTTGTCTACTAAAGTGGAACCCTCTCAATTTACTACTGAGGTATTCCATAGTGTCGGGTGGGTCATTTTACCTCTTTTATTTAGGTTAAGCAATTTCTCTTAAACTAGTAATATAATATTTTGATAGAAGTCAGTGGTGATTTTAATCTGAAGCTAAGAATGTGAAATACCAAATGATGTAATATACGTAGAAATTGGCATTTTCAAAAGTAACGGGTGGGATAAAAAAAACAAGCACCACCTCTCGAGGTAATCAAATTCACTTCCCAATTTCAGAAAAACTATAAATATTTTAGTCAGTAATGCCATATCACATGCTTGTATTATAATGTTGTTTCAAACCATTCTTCATTCTTTTCTTTTTTTGTTGTTATGGGCTGGTTTTTAAAACTTTTCTTGTTCTTAGTTTTTGCCTATTTCCACTGTCCTAGAATTTTATATTGCTTCATGACTATTTTTGTCAGGAGCCATCAAAGGAAATTTGCGAATTTTTGATTTGCTGTTCGCTTTAGGCAGGGTTGCCTTTACTGTCGATTGTGACATTTTTAGGTTTACTATTTGAGATTTATTTGAATTGTTTATCGCTCTTCCTCAGCTTTGGGTTTGGTTTAGGTAATGGGTTGCAAAAACTGGTGTTTCTTAGATACGAGTTGTGGCGGGTTTTACCTGCCTAAATTTGTGCTTCATATAGTTTTTGAGCATCATAGCTATTGTGATGATCAATAGCATGAATACACAACCTATAACTGCTAATCAAACATCTGGGATGTTCGGAGTATTTTCTGTATTTACCTTAGTTGGTGGCTCATACTTGATTATCTTGTTATCTGTTGTTTCAGAGCTTTCTTTACCTACCTCGTAGCCAGCTATGGCTACCATAATGCCTTGGGCTATTTTTGCCCACCAAGAAATCTTGAAAGTTCTCTAATTTCAATAAGAAGTTAGATATTTTGTTTTATGACTTTTTATTTTGTGGATATCGTGATTAAAAATATTTTTATAAAAAAATTTTAATAATAAACCCAACGGATTAATACCCTCCAAGGCCCGCCCAACCGACACGAGGGGCGCATCCGCATGACGCACGGATTTGTTTTTGTTTTTGCCGAGTTGTTGATAGGCGGAGGTTTGTTAAGCGTCGAGATCTAAAACTGCTCAGCTACAGAATAAAAATCATCAGCTGAGTATTATATACATAACAGTAGAAAATTATACATATAGTAAATTGTTAAATAAGTTAAGGATTTAGCATATAAAGATTTTTATTTTTATTTTTATTTTGTTACGAGTTAAGATAGGATAGGACAGTTTTCCTTATAGTAAAAAGTGAATCCGTTATATCAAATGAATTCGAGTGAGAGTTAAAATCATAACACAAACACCGGAAAGGTTCATTTAATTCGAAGTTAGTTCTACACTGCCTCAAAAGAAGAGGTTTGTAATGTCTTGACGCTCGTGATGGGATATTGAAGTTTACTTCGTTCAAAAGAAAGGGGCTAGAAATTAGTCCATTCAGTAGTTTAGCCATAAATAATACTCCTAGCATTTCTCTACGGCTAGCGAGAGTTGGAAGATTGATAAGCCTTAACCGACTAGTATAAGGTGGAAGATTATATGCAGAGTCCCAATGAAAATTCCTTAAAGAAAAAAGTAAAAATTGCTTCTGTATTGACTCAAGCCTATCTGCATGAACTTGATATCGCGGATTCCAGACTACTGATCCGTATTCTAGTATCGGCCTAACCAATGTGGTAAAAAGGGCTTTGGTTACATAAGGGTCACTAAATTCTTTAGACCATCTCTTCACGAATGATAGAACACCTCTAGCCTTATTGGCAGTAGTCATAATATGAAGGTTGAAACTAAGTTTAGCATCCATCGTAACTCCCAAGTCAACAAAATAATTTACTGATGCAAGACAAAAATTATCAATTACGTAAGAGGCTGCTGGCAAAGATCTCCGAGAGAAGCACATGAACTTACATTTATTGATGTTCAGCGGCATTGAATTCGCGTTGCACCAAGCAACTAAGCAGTTTAAATCCGCTTGAAGCAATGGACGTTCTTCAATAGACTCATAAGACCTAAAAAGTTTTACATCATCAGCATACATTAAAATTTTGGAATATTTTATTATGGTACAAATATCATTAATAAATAGCAAGAACAGAATTGGACCGAGATGACTGCCCTGTGGGACGCCAGAAGGAACTTTAATGACCTCTGAAAGAGTATTTTTAAAAATTACTTGTTGCGTTCTACCGCAGAGATAAGAAGATATCCACTGAGTGAGACCTGGTTGGAAACCAAGTCGATCTAGCTTGTGGATAAGCAATGAATGGGAAACTTTGTCAAATGCTTTACTGAAATCAGTGTAAATAACATCGGTGTGAAGATTTTCTCTAAATCCATTAGAAACATGCGTTGTGAATTCAAGTAGGTTGGTAATGGTAGATTTGCCTCTACAGAATCCATGTTGAGAGTTTGCAATCAATGCAGAAATGGAAAATGTTAGCTGATTAGTAACAATGGCTTCAAACACCTTTGGGATGGCAGACAATTTTTCAATATTCCAAAAAAAAAATTTCTTAGTGTAGTTTATAATATATTTGGAAATATTCTTATCTATTCGTATTAAACGAGCTTTTAATATATATTTTTTTTATTTGTTTTTGATGCCACTTAACATTTGGAATTTCCGGGGAACACTCTCCTAATCATACGCATTATTTCCTCTTCCCTGGTAGTGGGGTTTATAATGTCCTCAATTGTGGGTTCCCTTTCCATACCTATTATCTTCCACAATTTCTTTAAACCCTCTAATTCTTTGGGTAGGTCCCTAGTTTGTCGGGTATTTTCATTCCACCAAAAGAGAGGAAGATCTGAGGAGTTTCTTTGCATTTTAGTAGTTATGGTGATTTTAATTTCTAAACCTTATTAAAATGTTCTATGGGCTTTCTTTAGAGGATATGTGAACTGTCTGAAGTTGATTGACTATTTTACAGAAGTGTCCTAAACATTCCAATTTACTTAAATATTTTTTTTCTTATAAAAGTTTAATTTAAGATTTTTAGCATTTTAGCCTTTTTTTCGAATAAGAAATTTTTAATTTTCCTCCTACTTCTTTTTTCCATAAAAATTTTACTTCAAATTTTAACAAATTAGATCCATTTTTTTTCAAGTTCAAAACAAATTGTTCGTACATACTTTTGTTTAGTTAAAATTTTACATAATTTTTTTTTTCTACAAGTCCTATTTTTTTTATAAAAAAAAATTTCTAAGCAAAAACTCTCGTTTTCGCAAATGGTTTAGCGTCCGTAAAGGCCGCCCAATTTATTTCTAAATATACTTATTAGTACTGCTTTCAGCCGGTTATGCCACCAATTGTTCCTGCAGAATATTGCTGTTTAAAATGTGTCCTTTCAATCCGTTTATTCCACTTCGCCTTATGCTTTATTCATCCTTGGTTGCCTTTTCAGCAGATCAATGCGAGTAATTTGGTTAATGCTATGCATACATGTAGGTTTGTATGCATGCTTGCAAAGTCAGCAGATCAATGTGAGTATTTGGTTAATTCCCATTATTGGTTGTATGTAAATAATAAGCAGAATTTATTGACTGTGAACGGACAAGGGTTTCATATTCGGCATTCCATTGATGTTAGCCAACCGCTGGGTTAGTTCAATAATTTATGTTGTATAATATTGTAATATGATTATTACTAAAATGTATTTGGCATAGAAGTTCATGATGCGTAATGCCGCAAGTGTATTACATAGGTGGGTATGACGCATAATGCTATAGGCGTCCACCTATAGAACTAAGGCCCACTCCCATTTAAAATACTCGCTAACACCTTTCGTTTGATACCTATATCGTACAAGCATATTCTAGAGTCACTCCAGGTCCACCTTTATGGCGATATCCCGAAAAGGCGTCCACCTATGGAACTAAGGCCCACTCCCTTTTAAAATACTCATTAACACCTTTCATTTGATACCCATGTCATACAAATACATTCCAGGGTTACCCTAAGTTATTTTTTCTACATGGTGATTTTCCCTTATTTTGTCCCCAAAGCTGAGTATGTAATGTTCGGTTACACCCGAACTTAGCCTTCCTTAATTGTTTGTTTTTGTGTAAGTGTCGACCTCCCTGGTTTAAAATGAAACCCAGTTCTGCGCACCTATTTTCACAAAAACAGTTATTTTTAACCAAATATGTTTTATTCATTTACGTCATTGGCAAAAGTTTCAGATTTATGCTCAAACTATCAACCGTGTTTTTACATCAGCTTCATTAAATACAAATGAGTTAAATTAGTTATTTTCATTTTTATTAATCACGAGAGCGGTAAATCACAAATTGTATGACAGTTTTTTTAAAACAAACTTTTTGAACCTAATTGAAGTAGAGAAATTATAACTTTATTTTTTATTTAAAGGTATTGTAAAACATATAATGGTTAAATTTAATATATTTAAGTAGATCTGAGATTTTTACAATAATTGTATTCAGTTTTATAAGTTAAATTTTTTTCGCACCAAGGTACACTTTCTAATGGAACCTCACTTTTTATTTAAACAGCACCCGGATATATGACATTTAAAGTTTCACCCAAATATTTTCTAAAAAATTTTAAAACGTTGGCATGACATGCATTTACAAATAATCGGGGAAATTTGCAGTCCTTATTAGACGGATGACATGTTCCCACCGCATAAAGTTGGTTATTAAATACGCCCGGTGCTCCAGAAGCTCCAATAGACTGACAATCATGACTTGCAACACAAATCAGCTCGTTTGGCAAGGGAGCCCCTTGCAAGTGATCACATTCTTTGTTTTTTGTTACAAGTCCTGTAGTTATTTGGTAAGAGTAATCATCGGTGATTGGACTCCATTGATTAACACGCATGCTTGCGCTATCTGAAAATTGTTTTGCGCAAAGTTGTATTGGCCTTACGCCGTTCTCCTGGTCAAAGGGTGAATTTACCTTAATCCCAGCTATATTGATATCTAAATCATCGTGTGGATAAAGTTTACAAAACACCCCGCGACTTTGTGTATCAGGCAAAAGGTATTCTTTATTAGTTCCAACGATGAGTTCATTTGGTTCATAATCATTCACGCAATCCGCAGATGTGATCACTACATCCATAGTGATTAATGATCCTACACAATGATATCTACGATTGAGGAATATTGCTACCACATGCTCCACCGAATGTGAACAGGTAAAAGCACAGGAAAGTACGATAAAAAGTAGCGCGAAGTTCATTGTGGTTGTAGACTATTGTCGTCGCTTGTTGAGTATAAAGTAAAGCAAGAAAAGTTTGGTGGATGCTATTTATATACAGTATTAAAGCTTGATGAAAATTTCGGGTGCAAGTGCTCGGCTAGAAATATCAGCCTAAATTTTTAACCAATCATCGGTTGAAGAATTTTTTGTCTACTAAAGTGGAACCCTCTCAATTTACTACTGAGGTATTCCATAGTGTCGGGTGGGTCATTTTACCTCTTTTATTTAGGTTAAGCAATTTCTCTTAAACTAGTAATATAATATTTTATAGAAGTCAGTGGTGATTTTAATCTGAAGCTAAGAATGTGAAATACCAAATGATGTAATATACGTAGAAATTGGCATTTTCAAAAGTAACGGGTGGGATAAAAAAAACAAGCACCACCTCTCGAGGTAATCAAATTCACTTCCCAATTTCAGAAAAACTATAAATATTTTAGTCAGTAATGCCATATCACATGCTTGTATTATAATGTTGTTTCAAACCAAAGATATGCAGTTAGTGGTTCATGCTCTGAAGTAGTGCTGCTTTTGAACATTGGGAATTGGCTAATTTAATGATATAAAATAGTATAACTTAATGATATAAAATAACCTAATTGAAACAAATTGTATGCATACAGTATGTATGCTGAATGCATGAAAAAGTATGTAAGATTCATATTTTCTAAATTCATAAATAATGAACTATGCATTGGTACCCGAGTGGAAAAAGCTTTATGCATGCATGAAATATGTAAGTTGAATCAATGATCGTATGTTTTTAAAAATAAACTTTCCTGAATTTAGTTTGTATGTATATAATTAAGACCTTTTTATTTTTCTTTTTTGGATTGAAAAGTTATTTGACTAACGAAATGTATGTACTTGAAAGAGTTCTTATTTTCGAAAAGCAAACTCCGGGTACGAATAACTGATGAGAGACTAGCCAACTTGGAGCAATAAGCTTGGAATATATCAAGGATTAATGACGACCGCCAACCGTTTGTATGCTTTGCCTTCCTTACACTGTTGTGAGGACTATTTTCAGGATGGAGCGGTTCGACCAAACCGATAAGAATTGTGGGTTTATTAATGATCGATATAGCCCAAGTTGATGGATTCAAGTTGCTCCATCTCTCATCATATGAATGTAATTGTTATTGTAATTACATTACTTACTTACTTAATTGGCGCTTAACTGTCTAAACGGTTATGGCCGTCCAACAAGGGGCGCCAGTCGCTCCTTCGCTCCGCCAACCGGCGCCAATTGGTCACACCAAGGGAGTCTAAACCGTTTTCCACCTGGTCCTTCCAACGGAGTGGGGGCCGCCCTCTACCTCTGCTTCCATAGGCGGGTTCCGATAGAAACACTTTCTTGGCCGGAGCATCATCTTTCATTCGCATAACATGGCCTAGTCAGCGCAGCCGCTGCGTTTTAATTCGCTGGACTATGTTGGTGTCTGCGTATCGCTCGTACAGCTCATCATTAAATCTTCTTCGGTACTCGCCATCGCCAACACGTAGAGGTCCATAAATCTTTCGAAGAACTTTTCTCTCGAACACTCCCAAAGCCGCTTCATATGCTGTTGTCATGGTCCATGCTTCTGCCCCATATAGCAGGACGGGTACGATAAGTGACTTGTAGAGTATGATTTTCGTTCGCCGAGAGAGGACTTTACTTTTCAATTGCCTACCTAGTCCAAAGTAGCATTTATTGGCAAGATTGATTTTCGCTGGATTTTAGTGCTGATGTTGTTGCTAGTGTTGATGCTGGTTCCCAAATAAACGAAGTCTTTTACTATTTCGAAATTATGGCTGCCAACAGTAGCGTGGTTGCCAAGGCGCATATGCGCTGACTCTTTGCTCGATAACAGCAGGTACTTCGTTTTGTCCTCATTCACCATCAAACCCATCTTTGCCGCTTCTTTTTCCAGTTTGAAGTAAGCAGAGCTAACAGCGCGGGTGTTTAGGCCGATGATATCAATGACATCAGCATATGCCAGTAATTGCACGCTTTTATAGTATATTGTTCCAGTGCGGTTAAGTTCTGCAGCTAGTATAATTTTCTCCAGCATCAAATTAAAGAAATCGCACGATAGGGGGTCACCCTGTCTGAAACCTCGTTTAGTTTCGAACGGCTCGGAGAGGACCTTCCCAATTCTTACCGAGCTGATGGTGTTGCTCAACGTCATTTTGCACAGCTGTATAAGTTTTGCGGGGAAACCAAATTCAGACATAGCGGCATATAAGCAGCTCCTTTTCGTGCTGTCGAAGGCGGCTTTAAAGTAGACGAAGAGGTGATGTGTGTCGATTCTTTTTTCACGAGTTTTTTCCAAGATTTGGCGCATTGTGAAAATCTGGTCGATGGTAGATTTACCAGGTATGAAGCCGCACTGATAAGGTCCAATCAGCCGGTTCACGGTGGGCTTCAATCTTTCTCACAATACACTTGAAAGGACCTTATATGCGATATTGAGAAGGCTGATTCCACGATAGTTGGTGCATTTTACAGTATCCCCCTTCTTGTGGACTGGGCAAAGAACACTTAGATTCCAACCGTCGACCATGCACTCTTCCTGCTGCATGCGCCTTACCAACTCCTCGCCGCCGTACTTGAATAGCTCCGCGTGCAATCTATCAGCGCCCACCGCCTTGTTGTTTTTCAATCTGGTTATTGCTATTCTAACTTCGTCATAATCGGGCGGGGGGACATATATTCCATCATTATCGATTGCGGGATCGGGTTCTTCATCTCTGCGCGCTGAATTTCTGCCTTCATTAAGGAGAACAGAGAAGTGTTCCCTCCATAATCTAAGCACTCTCTGGACATCAGTTACAAGGTCGCCGTTTTCGTTCCTACAGGAGTTTGCCCCGGTCTTAAAACCTTCCGTCTGTCGCCGTATTTTTTGGTAAAATTTTCGGTCGTTATTCCTGGTAGCTAGCAGCTCAAGCGCCTCCCACTCACGCCTTTCTGCTTCTGCTTATTTCTTCCTGAAAAGGCGTCTCGCTTCCTTTTTCAACTCACGATAGCGTTCACGCACTCGTCTTGTCGCGCTCGCTTTTAACGTAGCCCTGTAAGCAGCGTCTTTTCTTTCAGTTGCAACGCGGCATTCTTCATCATACCAGTTGTTTGTTCGTGGTCGCCGGTAACGAATTTTGTCCTCGGCGGCAGTACGAAGTGCTTTGGAAATATGCTCCCACTGCTTCTGTATTCCTTCAGGATGAGTTGTGCTCTCAGAGAGCAGGTATGAGAGTCGAGTTGCGAAATCATTGTCAGTCTGTTGTGATTGAAGCTTTTCGACGTCTAGCTTCCCTTGTGTTTTTGTTCCTTGGTTTTAGCCGCGTTGAGGCGGGTGCGTATTTTGGCTGCAACCAGATAATGGTCTGAGTCAATGTTAGGTCCTCGGATCGTGCGCATATCTAAAACACTGGAGGCATGCCGTCCGTCTACCACAGTGTGATCGATCTGATTGCGAGTATTTCGATCAGGAGACAGCCATGTAGCTTGATGTATCTTTTTATGCAAGAACCTCGTGCTGGATATGACCATGTTTCAAGCACGGGCAAAGTCAATCAGCCTCAGTCCGTTAGGAGGCGTCTCATTGTGTAGGCTGAACTTTCCGACTGTAGAGCCAAAAACACCTTTTTTGCCCACCCTGGCGTTAAAGTCACCAAGCACGACTTTTATTTCGTGACGGGGGCAGCGCTCGTATGTGCGTTCCAATTGTTCATAAAAAGTGTCTTTCACCTCATCGTAATTACATATGTAGTATAAAATCCTATCGATCAATGCGGGGATAGTTCATTCGTACATATAAAACATATGTACGTAGTGCTTTTGTATGCATTCAGCATTAATACAACCATATGCATACAGAAGTAATACAAAGGGAGTAATAGAGTTTGCATTCTCCCTGAGAAACTACACGTGTTAAAAAGAAATAGACGTGCATTTATACTGGCATACATATATATAGCTCCAATTCATGCCTCAAACATCGATGTTTCATACATCCATTTACAACTGAGAAATAAATGTATTCATATTATAGTTCATACTGTCAGAAAGACAAAAATTAAAAGATTACACGGGTCAACACAAACTTTGACTTTGACTTCAAAGCATTAAATTTCAATTCTTTAGGTCGTAATTTGACGAAGAAAAATATATGGCATGAAAAAGTTTGTTTTCCTATTTAGGAAACCGCTTGAACGAAATTTTACAAAATCTGTGATTTTAATTTTTACTTGATAATTAAACAATTCAAATAAATATTTTTATTAAGTTTTAATATCGAAATAACTTACAAAAAATTGGAGAATGATTTAAAAGTGTACACTTTTACCTTTTCTTTTATGTTCATAGGCACTATCCCTCAATAAACCCCAAATATTGTCTCCCATCATGTTTTCATTATATTGGCCTTGATAACGTTGTTCGAAGAAGAGCCTAAAAGCTCTGCTTTACTTTTTGGTAAATTTAAATCTCTAATCAAATCATTAAAATTTTCAGTAGTGATGAAATGATGTTTTGGTTGTTCTGGTGTCGGCAAAAACTCCTTATCGGCATTGCTTTTATAAGAACTAAGAGATGATCCACTTCTCTGCGATAATTTTTTCGGTGGCTCTGGTACTAGTCGTCTCAGATCGTGTGCGACTGGAGCAGAAGAAGATTCAAGATCAGGATATTCGATAGGTTTTGCATTTTTAGCTTGGATTCACAATGCAAGAGTAGCAGTCTTTAACGGTGTATTTTGGTTCTCGCCAGATTCTTGGTGTTGCATATTTCATAGATCTTTTCTAGCCTCGAAACCAACCTATAATAAAGAAAGAGAAATCAATATGTCTACTTTAATTAATTTACTATTTAAATAAAATTTACTTATCTTCCAAACAGCACCGCCATGATTATTGTTACTATAACTATAACGAAAGCAAACTTTATACCGAAAAAAGGTATTTTGTTTTCGTTTTTGTTTATAATAAAACAGAAAATCATGAAATAAACTTTAGGACAACGAACAAAATTTTTTTCGTAGAGTCGAGTTATTTATCTGTATATTTTATTTTATAATTAAAAACAAATTGTTTTTTTGGGCCGGATGGGATATCCACTAATTATTTCTTTATAGGCAGAGTACGTCTCAACACAAAAATAATTTTCTCGCAACCCAGTACTAATTGAAAGTCCATAAACTGTACCTTCCTTCTGCGAAAGAAATTCCTTGACAATTTGGTTAAAAAATATTTCAGTTAGAGATAGCCACATGAGGTTGGGCTTTTAAGAACAGAAATAAAACAATTAAAAAAAATATTTTTTTTTAAACCGGTTTCTAGAGGATTATATTATGTTTTCTATTCTATTGTTACAGATTTGTACACAATCAATGTATTTTAATTTTTGGACCTGCGGTATTTTTTCACTATTACGTCTTTTACTCTTATTTGATTTCAATTAAAATTTATATTGTTTTAAAATAAAACCAAAAAAGTTTCACAAATTCCAAAAATAGAAACTTGTAGTCAAAACGGGGTTCGAAACAAAACCAAAAGGTTTCAAAAATCTAAGTTACACGCATAGGTACCATAATACCACGCAACGGCACACCCTACGATCACGTTGCTAAGCGTGTGACTTATTTAGTTCAATAGAATAAAGTCGCTGACGCGGCACACGCGCAACCATCGATCAGGTCACCTTACATTAGTTATGGGAACCGCACGCTAAGCAATTCCTGTCTACACGCGCGAGCGGTTCTGGGTAAAGCATAGGAACTGCAATGTAAACATTTTAGTTAGGCTAAGAAGTTATTTAAGTAAGTTGCAACGTATGTTTAGCGCGGTAGTTAATTAGCGTGCAAGTGGCACGAATGAAGAAGTTGTGACGTTAATCTGAAATCGTTCTTTGTTTCATTTCACAAGTATCGGAGGACAGTGAGTTCCTCCGCACCTTTAATTTTTTTACATCTCCCACGAGACGGGAGATAACTTCTATGAAATAGAATCTGTTCTGGATTTAAAACAAAACCCTTAAGTTTTAAACCATTTAAATAAAAAAAATCATATGTGAAGAGTGCTGCAAATCAAAGATTCTTTCTCATAACATTTTGATATATATATGGAGTTTTATGCTGTGATTTTTTATACAGATGTGATAGCTCAGTGGGTAGAGCACGCTACTGATATCTTCAGAACGTCGGTCCGAAATCTTACCATTGTAAACCGGGTTAAATTTTTTAAATTTAATCTCAGTTCTGTGCACTAATTTTCACGAAAAGTGGTAGAATATTAGTTTTAAGCCAGTTTTTTGGTTTGGTCATATATGGAGTACAAAAAAGTTTCAGATTTAGGCTCAAACTTTTAACTATGTGCCTGCAAAAATCTCTATCGTTTTAATGATAAAGAGCGGCCACCGTGGTGTCATGGTAGCGTGCTTCGCCTACCATACCGAAGGTCCGCGGTTCAAGTGCCGGCCAAAGCAACATGAAAAATTTAGCACAATTTTTTCAATTGTAAAAAACTTTTTCTTAGCTATTTCGCCCCTCGGCAGTGATTTGGCAAACACTCCAATTGTATTTCTGCCATGAAAAGCTGTTCAGTGGAAATGCATCTGCTTTGCAGCTTCCGTTCGGAGTCGGCATAAAACATGCAGGTCTGGCCCCCGCCAATACGTGGGGAAAATTAAAAAGAAGCACGACGCAAATTCGAAGAGAAATTTGGCCTAAATCTCCTAGGAGATAAATCGCGCCAAATATTAATAAACTTTTTATACCTTTCATGAAAATGAAATGGTATACATATTAAGTTTGTCACGAATCTCAAAATTATAATTCCTCAAAGGAGAAGAGTACCGTATTGATCAGGATGACGGTCTGAGTGGTTTTACCCATGTCCGTCTGTGCGTCCCTTTGAACGTAAACTGGTTCCTCAATTTTTAAGATATATTGATGAAATTTTGTCAGTTTTATTTTTGTGTCCAACAAGACATTTGTTCGAATCGACCGGATCCGACCACTATATCCTTCATACAACTGATTTTTCAGTAAAGGCTTTTTTGTAATATCTTTTCCAATTTATCAGTGAGAAGATTCAAATGTCACCAAATGCTTTCTTATATGGCATATATTGCTGTCTGAAGAACTCGTCGAAATTGGTAGTATATATACTGTGACGAATATTAGCAACACTAAGGGATACTATCATCTCTAAGCCGATACTAAGCAGTCACTGGTATGTACATAAACAAATCCATCATTATGTCTAAACATATGCACATTCAAGCAGCGGAGAAGCAGCGGAGAGAAACGCACAAACACATGCATATATCTGAGATACTCACAAAAGTATGCAATCATCGGTGGAAGTATTACTCACATATACACCCGCATATTGCTATGCGAGAAGCTATAAGCGTACATCTGTAGTTTATAGTTGGTAACTAAGTAGTAAATTCTAGAAGAAGAAACACCTATAAGTATGCGAACGAGACAGCAGGGAGTATAGAAGGAGCGAAATATGAGTAAGCAGCAATCAGTTTGATTTAAGCACGCTATTGGTTGCGAAGTATAAGTGTTATTGTGAAGTATTTTCAAAGTAGTCTAATAAAGACCATTTTGCATTATTAAATATTGGAGTTATTTATTCAACAACTTAGCGATACGAACGTCAGCAGAAGGTTGCAAATAAGCAGAATTTCACTAAAATCGTTACAATACGGTATATCCCATAAAAAGCGATTCTTCAGATAAGCTGTTTTCGTCATTTCTGCCCCATTTTAACGGCTTGAAACTTCAAATTTCATCAAACACTTATTTTTACATCATATATTGTTCACATAAGTAATTAATGGGCTTAGCTTTAATGTGCAGACCACAAGAAACGTGAAACTTTGTATCCTCGCACAAAATACCGATCTATTTTTATACCCAGCTGTACTTGTGCGCAAGGTATTATAACTTTGATTTAATATCGGTTGGTTGGACAGGTATAAAGGAATCGAGATAGATATAGACTTCCATATATCAAAATCATCAGTATTGAAAACGAATTTGATAAAGCCATGTCCGTCGGTCCGTCCGTCTTTCCGTCCGTTAACAAGATAACTTGAGGAAATATTGCGATATCTTCACCAAATTTGGTATACGGGCTTGTCTAGACCCAGAATAGATTGGTATTGAAAATGAGCGATAATCGGACGATAACCACGCCCACTTTTACAGTATCAAAATTTAGAAAAATCCAAAAAAAGTGATATTTCAAAAAGGAAAACCGCTAAGCTAATGAAATTTGGTATGTGGATTGGCTAAATTCCAAAAGAAATGCGGCAATCAAAATTAAGCTCAAACCAGCAATTACAATTTTGAACATTTGCTTATTACAACCCCTATCATTAAATAACCCGAATCGATACCAAATAATGGTCATATTTAACAATTTCCATACAATGTCATACTACAATAAATTTTAAACCATTTTTCAATTATCAAATCAATTTAGTTAATTAAAAATAATAGATAGTGGTATATAAATTGTAATGAATTAGAGAAACTCCACTTATTTTACACCTTCTACTAACGTTCGTATCGCTAAATTGTTGAATAAATAACTCTAATATTCAATAATGCAAAATGGTCTTTATTAGACTACGGCCAGAACAATAATTTGTTTTCTAATGATAATTATTGTTTATTCAGTTGTTTGATGGGCCAATGTTTATTATGTTTGTATTCTTTTATATAAGAGCTATTAGGCCGGTGGTTTTTAAGCGAAAAACTAAGTTTTCCTTTATCCTCCTACGCGTTTCGGTACATTTTGTACCTTCCTCAGGGAGATCTGTTTTTATTAATAACATAAAACAATTATTCGCAAAAGAAACATTTTACACAACATTGAGAATTTCACTTACATTACATTCAATTAAATTAAAAAATTTTTTCAAAACTATAAACACACATATATTCGCGCTGCATCCTTTACGTTGCTCATCTCATCACACTGTGTGCTTTTTGATTGCTGTGAAGTAAGCACAGTTGATATTGTCTACGTCCTCTTTGAAGTTTACACAGTCTTTTATTCGTTGTTGTATTCGCAAGCCCTCTAGTGTTAGCCTTGTTTTTGTTCTTCTTTCTATGTCCAATATACGCGCATTCGAAAAATCAGCTGAGTGATTGTGTATTGATAGGTGTTGCGAAAGTGCCGTAGAGGTCTTTTTGTTTCTTGCGTCTGCTTTGTGTTCGCTTATTCGTATTCCTAATGCTCTTTTTGTTGTCCCTATATAAATTTTGTTGCAGTCTTCGCCAGCTTTTCCCTTGCATTTGATTTCGTATATCACATTATGTTGTTGCTCCTTTTCGATTGTGTCTTTTGTTCGTGTAAAAATTTTATTTAGAGTGCAGTGTGGTCTGTGCGCAAATCTTACGTTGTTGTTGTTTATGATATTTCTCAAACTTTTGTTGTCCGTTAAGCCTGGTATGTATGTAATTCCTGTGTATATTATGTTATCCCGTACATTATTGTTTTGTGTATTAATATTTGAATGTTCAGTATTGTTAATTGTTGTAGTTATTAGCTTCTCAGTGACTGCATTAGGGTACCCGTTTTTGTATAGAATATTTTTTATTTTCAACTTGTTTTCATTCCTGAACTCCTGATCACTTAAAATCATAATTTTTCTTATTAGGCTTATTGCCGTGTTCTTCTTTTGGGTCCATGGATGGTTCGAGTGGTAGTTTATCATCCTCGATGACGCTATGGACTTAGAATACCAATTCGTTCTCAATTTTTCGTTTACTCTAGTGATCTCAATATCTAGGAATGCAAGTTTGTTGTCTTTTTCTTTTTCTGTGGTGAATTGGATTTTCGTGTGTTGTGAGTTTAGGGTTTTGAGTATGATTTCCACGTCCTTTTTCTTAACTATGGCTAATATATCATCTACATACTTATCTATGTATTTAATATATATGTCGTTAGATTCAAGTTCAGAGATACTGTCGTCAATAATTTTATCTAGCACTATGTCTGCTATTATGGGAGATAGGGGGTTTCCCATTGGCATTCCATAGATTTGTTGATAAATAGTGCCATCGTATCTGAAATAATTGTTGTCCCTTAGACAAAATTCAATAATTTTCTGGAA
The DNA here is from genome assembly GCF_040869045.1 of Eurosta solidaginis. NCBI lineage: Eukaryota > Metazoa > Arthropoda > Insecta > Diptera > Tephritidae > Eurosta > Eurosta solidaginis. Next base: position 320,095,915 of record NC_090319.1, on the reverse strand, counting down.
CTGGGCTTTGGTTAGAGAGGTGTGCTCCTTTAGAGTTGGCCAATGTTGCATTATGTTGTGAATTGCTAGATGAATGGGGATGTTTGTGAAGAGTGATATCACGTCAAAAGATATAAGCAATTCATCATCGGCGATTTTTGTTTTCTTCAGTTTCTCTTTTACTTGGAAAGAATTTTTTACATTATATTTTTCGGAGGTTGCCTTCTTCAAAATTTGGCCTACATATTTTGCGAGATTGTAGCAAGGTACATTAACGGACGAAGAGATCGGACGGAGAGGCATGTTGTTTTTATGGACTTTTGGAAGTCCATATAATCTAGGCGCAGTAGCTGCATTGCATGTTAGCTGTATTTTTTGTTTCAAGTTAATGTTTTGTTGTTTATAGATTTCGTTAACTATTGCGTTGTTTTTCCTTTGTAACTTTTGTGTTGGGTCCTCTCGTATGGTTTTGTAAGTGTTCTTATCATTTAGCAGGGCTTCCATTTTAAGTTTGTAGTCCATTTTGTACATAATAACGGTTTTGTTGCCTTTGTCGGCGTTGGTTACAATTATATCGTCCTTATGTTTGCTTATGAATTTTTTCGTGTTCTCCAACCATTTTAGTATTATTTTTTCTTTCGGACCGTTCCTAATTTTGTTCCTGAAAGTGTTGATTCTCGTTGCTACCTCGCATCTGGCGGTGTCTTTTTGTCGTTCGTCGTCTATTGTCTGAATGTTCTGTTCCAAGTCAGCGATTAAGTGTATCGGTGAGAACGTTTTCTTTGTTACCGGTACAGCGAATTTTTTCCCCATCGATAATACCCAACGACAATCTTGGGGTATATCGATGTTGGTTTTGTTTATCAGCGAATCGTTGTTCACTCTCAGCCCGTATTTCTCTATATTTTTGTTAATTTGTGTCTTAAGTTTTTCATTTAGATTGATTTCTGTAGCAGACAATGTGTTATTGTAATAAATATTTTGATTATTTAAAATTTCCCGATAGTCATTTTCTTCTAGCTTGTTTTTGAGTGTCATTTTAATATCTGTCAAGTCTTTTTTTATGAGTTTGATTTGTATATTTGTTTCTTTTAGTTCTAAATTTAATATTTTTCTCAAAAATTCTATTTCTATTTTCTGCAACTGTTTTCGTGTTATGTCGAGTTTGAAGCTGTGTGTTAGTTTTCCTGTCTTACCCTTAAGATGAGGTGGTGTGATTCCATAGTCTTTACAGTTCAATAGGAATTTCAGGCGTTGTTGTTGCTTGGCTAGCTTTTTGCTATTGTTGTTGAACTGCTTAATGATGTAGCAGGTATCGTCGTCATATTTGTATCTAATGTGTTTGAAAAAGTGCTTCATGTTGTTTTGTTTTATGTTATTGAAGGTTTTTCCCGGTTTTTGCTCGCCGATATATTATATTTCTTATTCAGTTGTTTGATGGGCCAATGTTTATTATGTTTGTATTCTTTTATATAAGAGCTATTAGGCCGGTGGTTTTTAAGCGAAAAACTAAGTTTTCCTTTATCCTCCTACGCGTTTCGGTACATTTTGTACCTTCCTCAGGGAGATCTGTTTTTATTAATAACATAAAACAATTATTCGCAAAAGAAACATTTTACACAACATTGAGAATTTCACTTACATTACATTCAATTAAATTAAAAAATTTTTTCAAAACTATAAACACACATATATTCGCGCTGCATCCTTTACGTTGCTCATCTCATCACACTGTGTGCTTTTTGATTGCTGTGAAGTAAGCACAGTTGATATTGTCTACGTCCTCTTTGAAGTTTACACAGTCTTTTATTCGTTGTTGTATTCGCAAGCCCTCTAGTGTTAGCCTTGTTTTTGTTCTTCTTTCTATGTCCAATATACGCGCATTCGAAAAATCAGCTGAGTGATTGTGTATTGATAGGTGTTGCGAAAGTGCCGTAGAGGTCTTTTTGTTTCTTGCGTCTGCTTTGTGTTCGCTTATTCGTATTCCTAATGCTCTTTTTGTTGTCCCTATATAAATTTTGTTGCAGTCTTCGCCAGCTTTTCCCTTGCATTTGATTTCGTATATCACATTATGTTGTTGCTCCTTTTCGATTGTGTCTTTTGTTCGTGTAAAAATTTTATTTAGAGTGCAGTGTGGTCTGTGCGCAAATCTTACGTTGTTGTTGTTTATGATATTTCTCAAACTTTTGTTGTCCGTTAAGCCTGGTATGTATGTAATTCCTGTGTATATTATGTTATCCCGTACATTATTGTTTTGTGTATTAATATTTGAATGTTCAGTATTGTTAATTGTTGTAGTTATTAGCTTCTCAGTGACTGCATTAGGGTACCCGTTTTTGTATAGAATATTTTTTATTTTCAACTTGTTTTCATTCCTGAACTCCTGATCACTTAAAATCATAATTTTTCTTATTAGGCTTATTGCCGTGTTCTTCTTTTGGGTCCATGGATGGTTCGAGTGGTAGTTTATCATCCTCGATGACGCTATGGACTTAGAATACCAATTCGTTCTCAATTTTTCGTTTACTCTAGTGATCTCAATATCTAGGAATGCAAGTTTGTTGTCTTTTTCTTTTTCTGTGGTGAATTGGATTTTCGTGTGTTGTGAGTTTAGGGTTTTGAGTATGATTTCCACGTCCTTTTTCTTAACTATGGCTAATATATCATCTACATACTTATCTATGTATTTAATATATATGTCGTTAGATTCAAGTTCAGAGATACTGTCGTCAATAATTTTATCTAGCACTATGTCTGCTATTATGGGAGATAGGGGGTTTCCCATTGGCATTCCATAGATTTGTTGATAAATAGTGCCATCGTATCTGAAATAATTGTTGTCCCTTAGACAAAATTCAATAATTTTCTGGAACTGGGCTTTGGTTAGAGAGGTGTGCTCCTTTAGAGTTGGCCAATGTTGCATTATGTTGTGAATTGCTAGATGAATGGGGATGTTTGTGAAGAGTGATATCACGTCAAAAGATATAAGCAATTCATCATCGGCGATTTTTGTTTTCTTCAGTTTCTCTTTTACTTGGAAAGAATTTTTTACATTATATTTTTCGGAGGTTGCCTTCTTCAAAATTTGGCCTACATATTTTGCGAGATTGTAGCAAGGTACATTAACGGACGAAGAGATCGGACGGAGAGGCATGTTGTTTTTATGGACTTTTGGAAGTCCATATAATCTAGGCGCAGTAGCTGCATTGCATGTTAGCTGTATTTTTTGTTTCAAGTTAATGTTTTGTTGTTTATAGATTTCGTTAACTATTGCGTTGTTTTTCCTTTGTAACTTTTGTGTTGGGTCCTCTCGTATGGTTTTGTAAGTGTTCTTATCATTTAGCAGGGCTTCCATTTTAAGTTTGTAGTCCATTTTGTACATAATAACGGTTTTGTTGCCTTTGTCGGCGTTGGTTACAATTATATCGTCCTTATGTTTGCTTATGAATTTTTTCGTGTTCTCCAACCATTTTAGTATTATTTTTTCTTTCGGACCGTTCCTAATTTTGTTCCTGAAAGTGTTGATTCTCGTTGCTACCTCGCATCTGGCGGTGTCTTTTTGTCGTTCGTCGTCTATTGTCTGAATGTTCTGTTCCAAGTCAGCGATTAAGTGTATCGGTGAGAACGTTTTCTTTGTTACCGGTACAGCGAATTTTTTCCCCATCGATAATACCCAACGACAATCTTGGGGTATATCGATGTTGGTTTTGTTTATCAGCGAATCGTTGTTCACTCTCAGCCCGTATTTCTCTATATTTTTGTTAATTTGTGTCTTAAGTTTTTCATTTAGATTGATTTCTGTAGCAGACAATGTGTTATTGTAATAAATATTTTGATTATTTAAAATTTCCCGATAGTCATTTTCTTCTAGCTTGTTTTTGAGTGTCATTTTAATATCTGTCAAGTCTTTTTTTATGAGTTTGATTTGTATATTTGTTTCTTTTAGTTCTAAATTTAATATTTTTCTCAAAAATTCTATTTCTATTTTCTGCAACTGTTTTCGTGTTATGTCGAGTTTGAAGCTGTGTGTTAGTTTTCCTGTCTTACCCTTAAGATGAGGTGGTGTGATTCCATAGTCTTTACAGTTCAATAGGAATTTCAGGCGTTGTTGTTGCTTGGCTAGCTTTTTGCTATTGTTGTTGAACTGCTTAATGATGTAGCAGGTATCGTCGTCATATTTGTATCTAATGTGTTTGAAAAAGTGCTTCATGTTGTTTTGTTTTATGTTATTGAAGGTTTTTCCCGGTTTTTGCTCGCCGATATATTATATTTCTTATTCAGTTGTTTGATGGGCCAATGTTTATTATGTTTGTATTCTTTTATATAAGAGCTATTAGGCCGGTGGTTTTTAAGCGAAAAACTAAGTTTTCCTTTATCCTCCTACGCGTTTCGGTACATTTTGTACCTTCCTCAGGGAGATCTGTTTTTATTAATAACATAAAACAATTATTCGCAAAAGAAACATTTTACACAACATTGAGAATTTCACTTACATTACATTCAATTAAATTAAAAAATTTTTTCAAAACTATAAACACACATATATTCGCGCTGCATCCTTTACGTTGCTCATCTCATCACACTGTGTGCTTTTTGATTGCTGTGAAGTAAGCACAGTTGATATTGTCTACGTCCTCTTTGAAGTTTACACAGTCTTTTATTCGTTGTTGTATTCGCAAGCCCTCTAGTGTTAGCCTTGTTTTTGTTCTTCTTTCTATGTCCAATATACGCGCATTCGAAAAATCAGCTGAGTGATTGTGTATTGATAGGTGTTGCGAAAGTGCCGTAGAGGTCTTTTTGTTTCTTGCGTCTGCTTTGTGTTCGCTTATTCGTATTCCTAATGCTCTTTTTGTTGTCCCTATATAAATTTTGTTGCAGTCTTCGCCAGCTTTTCCCTTGCATTTGATTTCGTATATCACATTATGTTGTTGCTCCTTTTCGATTGTGTCTTTTGTTCGTGTAAAAATTTTATTTAGAGTGCAGTGTGGTCTGTGCGCAAATCTTACGTTGTTGTTGTTTATGATATTTCTCAAACTTTTGTTGTCCGTTAAGCCTGGTATGTATGTAATTCCTGTGTATATTATGTTATCCCGTACATTATTGTTTTGTGTATTAATATTTGAATGTTCAGTATTGTTAATTGTTGTAGTTATTAGCTTCTCAGTGACTGCATTAGGGTACCCGTTTTTGTATAGAATATTTTTTATTTTCAACTTGTTTTCATTCCTGAACTCCTGATCACTTAAAATCATAATTTTTCTTATTAGGCTTATTGCCGTGTTCTTCTTTTGGGTCCATGGATGGTTCGAGTGGTAGTTTATCATCCTCGATGACGCTATGGACTTAGAATACCAATTCGTTCTCAATTTTTCGTTTACTCTAGTGATCTCAATATCTAGGAATGCAAGTTTGTTGTCTTTTTCTTTTTCTGTGGTGAATTGGATTTTCGTGTGTTGTGAGTTTAGGGTTTTGAGTATGATTTCCACGTCCTTTTTCTTAACTATGGCTAATATATCATCTACATACTTATCTATGTATTTAATATATATGTCGTTAGATTCAAGTTCAGAGATACTGTCGTCAATAATTTTATCTAGCACTATGTCTGCTATTATGGGAGATAGGGGGTTTCCCATTGGCATTCCATAGATTTGTTGATAAATAGTGCCATCGTATCTGAAATAATTGTTGTCCCTTAGACAAAATTCAATAATTTTCTGGAACTGGGCTTTGGTTAGAGAGGTGTGCTCCTTTAGAGTTGGCCAATGTTGCATTATGTTGTGAATTGCTAGATGAATGGGGATGTTTGTGAAGAGTGATATCACGTCAAAAGATATAAGCAATTCATCATCGGCGATTTTTGTTTTCTTCAGTTTCTCTTTTACTTGGAAAGAATTTTTTACATTATATTTTTCGGAGGTTGCCTTCTTCAAAATTTGGCCTACATATTTTGCGAGATTGTAGCAAGGTACATTAACGGACGAAGAGATCGGACGGAGAGGCATGTTGTTTTTATGGACTTTTGGAAGTCCATATAATCTAGGCGCAGTAGCTGCATTGCATGTTAGCTGTATTTTTTGTTTCAAGTTAATGTTTTGTTGTTTATAGATTTCGTTAACTATTGCGTTGTTTTTCCTTTGTAACTTTTGTGTTGGGTCCTCTCGTATGGTTTTGTAAGTGTTCTTATCATTTAGCAGGGCTTCCATTTTAAGTTTGTAGTCCATTTTGTACATAATAACGGTTTTGTTGCCTTTGTCGGCGTTGGTTACAATTATATCGTCCTTATGTTTGCTTATGAATTTTTTCGTGTTCTCCAACCATTTTAGTATTATTTTTTCTTTCGGACCGTTCCTAATTTTGTTCCTGAAAGTGTTGATTCTCGTTGCTACCTCGCATCTGGCGGTGTCTTTTTGTCGTTCGTCGTCTATTGTCTGAATGTTCTGTTCCAAGTCAGCGATTAAGTGTATCGGTGAGAACGTTTTCTTTGTTACCGGTACAGCGAATTTTTTCCCCATCGATAATACCCAACGACAATCTTGGGGTATATCGATGTTGGTTTTGTTTATCAGCGAATCGTTGTTCACTCTCAGCCCGTATTTCTCTATATTTTTGTTAATTTGTGTCTTAAGTTTTTCATTTAGATTGATTTCTGTAGCAGACAATGTGTTATTGTAATAAATATTTTGATTATTTAAAATTTCCCGATAGTCATTTTCTTCTAGCTTGTTTTTGAGTGTCATTTTAATATCTGTCAAGTCTTTTTTTATGAGTTTGATTTGTATATTTGTTTCTTTTAGTTCTAAATTTAATATTTTTCTCAAAAATTCTATTTCTATTTTCTGCAACTGTTTTCGTGTTATGTCGAGTTTGAAGCTGTGTGTTAGTTTTCCTGTCTTACCCTTAAGATGAGGTGGTGTGATTCCATAGTCTTTACAGTTCAATAGGAATTTCAGGCGTTGTTGTTGCTTGGCTAGCTTTTTGCTATTGTTGTTGAACTGCTTAATGATGTAGCAGGTATCGTCGTCATATTTGTATCTAATGTGTTTGAAAAAGTGCTTCATGTTGTTTTGTTTTATGTTATTGAAGGTTTTTCCCGGTTTTTGCTCGCCGATATATTATATTTCTTATTCAGTTGTTTGATGGGCCAATGTTTATTATGTTTGTATTCTTTTATATAAGAGCTATTAGGCCGGTGGTTTTTAAGCGAAAAACTAAGTTTTCCTTTATCCTCCTACGCGTTTCGGTACATTTTGTACCTTCCTCAGGGGATGCAATCAAAAAGCACACAGTGTGATGAGATGAGCAACGTAAAGGATGCAGCGCGAATATATGTGTGTTTATAGTTTTGAAAAAATTTTTTAATTTAATTGAATGTAATGTAAGTGAAATTCTCAATGTTGTGTAAAATGTTTCTTTTGCGAATAATTGTTTTATGTTATTAATAAAAACAGATCTCCCTGAGGAAGGTACAAAATGTACCGAAACGCGTAGGAGGATAAAGGAAAACTTAGTTTTTCGCTTAAAAACCACCGGCCTAATAGCTCTTATATAAAAGAATATAATTATTGTTATTTTTTAATTTTTCTAAATTTGAAAAATTGTATTTTGTTTTTGGAATAGTAAGTAGAAAATATAGTTGGTAAAAAGGAATAGAAGTAGCAAATTTCCCAGTCAACAAAACCACCGCTGTATAGCTAAATGGTTAGCGCAGCATGCCTAAAGCGTACTGATGATGAAGGCTTAGCACCCTTCGAAATGGATCTATCTGCGCAGCTATGGCAGGTTGTCTGAAAAATTTTCTACTTACTATTCCAAAAACAAAATACAATCTTTCAAATTTAGAAAAATTAAAAAATTACAATAATTATCATTAGAAAAAAATTATTGTTCTGGCCTTGAGCTCGAATCGACTTGAATCATTTATCAATAGGCTGATAAAAACAAAAACAATTGTTCTGAAGGTATATTATTAGGCTTTTCCGGTCTAAGTTTTTGTTTTTAAGTGCGAAATAAAATTAAATGATTCCACTTTTCTAACCCAACGTTTCGCTAATAACTTTTTAGCATCATCAGTGGTATGTGTTTATTTGTTAAATCTGTTACAAACAACAAAATACAAAAATGTTAAATTACATACAATTCTATTGAGTTTGATAAATCCGTATGAAAAATCAACTAAAAACAGATAATAATACATGAAAAACCAACTTACAATATTGCACCTTGCCGAGGGGTTTTCCTCTTTTGAAATTATTTAAAACTATTGTCTTTGAACATACAACACTTTTGAAAAACATAAAAACATTGAACATTTATGGACGGTAAATCAATACCAACTTAACGCTATGGTAATCTCGTCAATACTAAAAACTATTTTCCTAAACACGTAATGTAAGCAGATGCTATATTGTCTGTATCTTCTTTCTTGTTAATCGTCTTTTCTCTTCTTTCCATGATTCTCAGGCTTTCTAAAATGTATCTTGTTGTTTCTTTCCGTTCCCTGTCAATAATCTTCGCATTAGCAAAGTCAGCTGAGTATCCACTTGATATTATGTGTTGTGATAACGCTGTACTGTTCTTTTGTTTTCTTATATCCGCTTCATGTTCGCCCAGTCTAACACCTAAGGGACGCTTTGTTGTGCCAATATATATTTTGCCGCATTCTTCGTTTGGTTTTCCTTTACAAGTAATTTCGTAAATAACGTTGTTTTGTTGATGGAGATCTACAGGACACTTTGTTCTTGTAAATATCGTTGACAAAGTGCGGTTTGACTTATAGGCAAGTGTTGTGTTAGTTGTTTCTATTATGCTGTGATCAATATTTTCGGTAAGCTTGGGTATGTATGTGACGCTGTAAAACTTTTTCGCTGCTTTCGTTTCTAAATTTGTTCTTATGTTAGGTTGGTTGCTGGATTTCATGATTTCTTGGTTTATTAGCTCTCGTATTAAATTATTAGGATAATTGTTGCTGCGTAAAATATTATAAATTTTTTGGAAATTGGCAAGTTTTTTGGCTTAAGGTCAAAATTTTATGTATGAAATTTTTTGCTGTATTAATCTTATATTTGGTCGGCTGCGGGGAAAGGTAGTTTATTAGGCGTCCTGAAGAGGTATGTTTTGAATACCAGTCAAGAAAAAGGTTGTATTTCTCCCTATGGATGCAGACATCAAGAAAAGGTATTTTGGAGTTGGCTTCTATTTCCATTGTAAATTGCAGTTTTTTGTGATATTTATTCAGAATATCTAGACTAATGTTCGCGTCGTTACGTTTAATTATCGCCAAGAGATCGTCTACATATTTACATATAAATTTTATGTCTATATCAAATCGTTTCTTAAGTTCCAAAATAGCATTGTCAAGTAAGTCATCCATAACAATGTCAGCTATTGTAGGTGAAATTGGATTGCCCATAGGCATTCCAAACGTTTGCGTATAAAGCTTATTATCAAACATAAAATAATTATTATCTTTAAGGCAGAAATCTAGTATCTCCTGGAATTTCGGCTTTGGAATATTGGTTTTTTCTTTTATTTGGTTCCATTTTCCTAGAATTATTTTCGAGGCTAACATTGTTGGTATGTTAGTGAACAATGAAACGACATCAAAGGACACTAGAACTTCATCATCACATAACCTTATATTGGCTAATCTATCTTTTAGGTTGAACGAATTCTTAACATTGTATTTTTCCGATATTAAAGCTTGTAGAATATCTCCAACGTAATTGGACAATTTGTAGCAGGGGACCATAACTGAAGAAACAATAGGACGTAAAGGCATTTCAGGCTTATGTATTTTTGGCAATCCATATATTCTAGGTGCCAAAGCCGCAGAGCAAGTGAGTTGTTGTTTCTCTCTATAATTGATATGTTTGTTTTTGTAAAGCTCGTCCACTATTCTGTTGTTTTTCTTTTGTAAAGTATTTGTAGGGTCAGTTCTTATTGCTTTATAAGTGCTCTTGTCTTCGATTAGCTTACTTATTTTCTCTATATACTCAGTTTTATACATTGCTACTGTTTTCTTTCCCTTGTCAGCCTCTGTTAAAACAATTTCGTTCTTGTATTTGCCGACGAACGCTTTCGCCTTATAAAATGCCGCTAATATAAATTTTTGGGCTTCATTATGCTTAATGTTACGCTTAAATTGAAGAATTATATTGCTCACTTTGTTACGCGCAATTTCCTTATCCTTTTCGTTTTCTAATGATTCACCTACAATAGCTGACATTGTTATGGATGACTTACTTGACAATGCTATTTTGGAACTTAAGAAACGATTTGATATAGACATAAAATTTATATGTAAATATGTAGACGATCTCTTGGCGATAATTAAACGTAACGACGCGAACATTATTCTAGATATTCTGAATAAATATCACAAAAAACTACAATTTACAATGGAAATAGAAGCCAACTCCAAAATACCTTTTCTTGATGTCTGCATCCATAGGGAGAAACACAACCTTTTTCTTGACTGGTATTCAAAACCTACCTCTTCAGGACGCCTAATAAACTACCTATCCTCGCAGCCGACCAAATATAAGATTAATACAGCAAAAAAATTTCATACATAAAATTTTGACCTTAAGCCACAAAACTTTTCATAATGCCAATATACAAAAAATTTATAATATTTTACGCAGCAACAATTATCCTAATAATTTAATACGAGAGCTAATAAACCAAGAAATCATGAAATCCAGCAACCAACCTAACATAAGAACAAATTTAGAAACGAAAGCAGCGAAAAAGTTCTACAGCGTCACATACATACCCAAGCTTACCGAAATTATTGATCACAGCATAATAAAAACAACTAACACAACACTTGCCTATAAGTCAAACCGCACTTTGTCAACGATATTTACAAGAACAAAGTGTCCTGTAGATCTCCATCAACAAAACAACGTTATTTACGAAATTACTTGTAAAGGAAAACCAAACGAAGAATGCGGCAAAATATATATTGGCACAACAAAGTGTCCCTTAGGTGTTAGACTGGGCGAACATGAAGCGGATATAAGAAAACAAAAGAACAGTACAGCGTTATCACAACACATAATATCAAGTGGACACTCAGCTGACTTTACTAATGCGAAGATTATTGACAGGGAACGGAAAGAAACAACAAGATACACTTTAGAAAGCCTGAGAATCATGGAAAGAAGAGAAAAGACGATTAACAAGAAAGAAGATACAGACAATATAGCATCTGCTTACATTACGTGTTTAGGAAAATAGTTTTTAGTATTGACGAGATTACCATAGCGTTAAGTTGGTATTGATTTACTGTCCATAAATGTTCAATGTTTTTATGTTTTTCAAAAGTGTTGTATGTTCAAAGACAATAGTTTTAAATAATTTCAAAAGAGGAAAACCCCTCGGCAAGGTGCAATATTGTAAGTTGGTCTTTCATGTATTATTATCTGTTTTTAGTTGATTTTTCATACGGATTTATCAAACTCAATAGAATTGTATGTAATTTAACATTTTTGTATTTTGTTGTTTGTAACAGATTTAACAAATAAACACATACCCCTGATGATGCTAAAAAGTTATTAGCGAAACGTTGGGTTAGAAAAGTGGAATCGTTTAATTTTATTTCGCACTTAAAAACAAAAACTTAGACCGGAAAAGCCTAATAATATACCTTCAGATTCAATAAGAACTGGTCGAAAATACATAATAAAAACAATTGTTTATTAGACTACTTTGAAAGTACTTCACTTATCCTTCACAACCAATAGCGTGCTTAAATCAAACTGATTTCCTGCCTATTCAGCTTGTGCCTTTTATAATCTCTGCTGCTTCATTCTCATATTTCTACTACAGTCTAGACGTTTCGCCTGCTAGAACTGCTGTACATATCTCCTACTTGGTAATTAGCTATATACATGTATATTTTTATACTCAGCTGAGCAGAGCTCACAGAGTATATTAACTTTGTTCGCATAACGGTAATCCGTAACGGCATAAACTAATCGAGATAGATATAGACTTCTATATATCAAAATGATCTGGGTGAAAAAAGAAATTTATTTAGCCATCTCCGTCCGTCCGTCCGTCCGTCAGCCATTACACAATAACTTGAGTAAATTTTGAGGTATCTTGATGAAATTTTGTATGTAGGTTGCTGGGCACTCATCTCAGATCGCTATTTAAACTGAACGATATCGGACTATAACCACGCCCACTTTTTCGATATCGAAAATTTCGAAAACCCGAAAATGTGCGAAAATTCATTACCAAAGACGGATAAAGCGGTGAAACTTGGTAGGTGGGTTGACTATACGACGCAGAATAGAAGATTAGTAAAATTTTGGAAAATGGGCGTGGCACCGCCCACTTTTAAAAGAAGGTAATTTAAAAGTTTTGCAAGCTGTAATTTGGCATTCGTTGAAGATATCATGATGAAGTTTGGCACGAACGTTACTCCTATTACTATATGTATGTTAAAGAAAAATTAGCAAAATCGGAAAACGACCACGCCAACTTTAAAAAAAAAAAATTGTAATCAAATTTTAACAAAAAATTTAATATCTTTACAGTATATAAGTAAATTATGTCAACATTCGACTCCAGTAATGATATGGTGCAACAAAATACAAAGATAAAAGAAAATTTCAAAATGGGCGTAACTCCGCCCTTTTTCAGCTAATTCGTCTAGAATACTTTTATTGCCATAAGTCGAGCAAAAATTTACCAATCCTTGTGAAATTTAGTAGGGACATAGATTCTATGACGATAACTGTTTTCTGTGAAAATGGTTGAAGCCACGCCCAGTTTTTATACGCAGTCCATCGTCTGTCCTTCCGCTCGGCCGTTAACACGATACCTTGCGCAAAAAACGATATATCTTAACTAATCTTTGTTCACGTACTTATCTGAAGTCCCTTTATCTTGGTATAAAATATGGCCGAAATCCGACTATGACCACGCCCATTTTTCCGATATCGAAAATTACGAAAAATTAAAAAAATTCCATAATTTTGTACCAAGCATGAAAAAAGAGATGAAACATGGTAATTGGATTGGTTTATTGACGCAAAATATAACTTTAGAGAAAACTTTGTAAAATGGGTGCGGCACCTACCATATTAAGTAGAAGAAAATGATAAAGTTCTGCAGGGCGAAATCAAAAGCCCTTGGAATCTTGGCAGGAATACTGTTCGTGGTAAGACATATATAAACAAATTAGCGGTACCCGGCAGAAGATCTTCTGGGTCACCCTGGTCCACATTTTGGTCGATATCTCGAAGGGCTACTCCCTTTTAAAACCCACATTAATACTTTTAATTTGATACTCATATCGTACAAACTAGAGGTTTACGCCGATCACTTTATCGGCGGCGGCGGCGTACGCTCTATTATATACCTTCGGCGGCGGCGTGAGCGGCGCGCCGACGTAAGCCGGTGTTCTTACTTTTCTTGATTTTTCTATTTAAAAAAAATACTTAAGAAAGGTTTTGTTTGTATGTATTTAAGGAAATTAACCTTTTGGCCATTTCGGAAAGATCCTAGGTTTTTGCCCCAAAATCTCGCAGATCGTTAAAAAATTTTCAGGAGTAGCTCTTTACCGAGGGATTGTCCCTCGTTCAGTTACTCCAGAGAGGCTTCGAACCTAACCCCGGTCTTTGGAATTGGTACTGCTGCGTCTGCTGAAGAGATACATAAAATGGTCACACTTTTGTCTGTATATCTGGTGCAAAGCATAGTTTCACCTGGGGTTAACTCCTAATAATCGTCGCAAACACAATTTCATTAAATCATTTGTGGCTCCTTGGGCGTCACGCACAAAGGCGACTTACGGTTGCCATTAATGGTCTATTAATACTCAGGACTCTCATGGCACATGGTGCCTCCAGTTTTTTCGGCTGTTTTTAAGAGCTACAATTCCCGACATGCGAACAGTAGCAATCCCGACCACCAGTCGCTACCACGCCTCCTGCCCTCAAACCATATGCCAGCACAGAAGCTATAGGACTGCGACTTGGAACTCATACCTTCGTCGACGTCACTTTCCTAGAAGCTCTAGGTGTAGCTCAGAAGACTTTATAACGGATGTTTTTGTCCCGCTATGCTGCCTAGCTACAACAGAGAAACACCTTGAAACGTTAGAGAGTGACTATTCGGCCATGGATGTCGCCCTCGAAATCATAAGCAGTCTAAGTGGATGCCATTGCGTAACTCACGGGTGAAAATCGTATAATTCTCGGCGCATCTACACAATTAAAATTTTATAAGGACCCTGGATAAAATTTTTAAAATGTATACCACAGTTTGCAGAAGTTTGTGTTCACAACATTAATTTCGATAGTCTTCGTTAAATCAAAACGATATTTAAGAATGAAAGTCGACCGATTTTAAGTTGAAAGATGTTAACTGGTGTTTTCCGGCCTTATGATATAAAAGCTCATTATGGATGACTAGTGCGACGGTCCACTACGTTAGGGTAGTAGCACACACGGTCATTAGTTCGACTGTCTTGGGAAAGCTTTTGTTTCACCCCTTTTAGTGTTCTTGCGAACAACAAAGCCTCACCTGGTAAATACATTTATGTGCCTACGTATTCACATTTGTAAAAGGAGCCGTAACATGTAGGTCATATTCAAACTTGGTTGATAGGCCATAATCACTCCAAGGGACTAGTTTTGGATAGGGAGTTTGCCTCACTGATTTAGCTTATTCTTTCAGCCAATCGCAATATAAAATTCTTTAAAAAATCGGCATCTTTTTTGGGTAATTTGCTTTTTTTAACAACCTGAGAACAATTTGAACACATGTTCGCCTTACGTCATTTTATTTGAATTCATTATTCATTAATTTTTTGAAAAATATATGCAAACTGAGCATATAAATTTATTATATAACTTTTCTTTTGGTGTTTTGTTTTAATAACTTGGTGAATTGGGTGATGCAAAGGCGGTGTTAAGCTGACATCGAAAGCAACTGTTTTTTTTTAAATAACTTTCGAGCAGTTATAAAGAGTTAAATTTCGCAATTAGTTTCTTATAACTGGCAGTGATGCGCATCCCTTGATACCATTTTCGCCCATATCCGACAAATTTTCGACATGAACAATAAATGGCCTAAACAGTCTTAAACGCCACCGCCGCGCCGATTTTTTTGACATTCGGCGGCGGCGTGCGAAAAACGACCCAAATCGGCAGCGGCGGCGGCGTTAATCGGCGGCGTATATCTCTAGTACAAACACATTCTAGAGTCACCCCTGGTCCACCTTTATGGCGATATCCCTAAATGGCGTCCACCTATAGAACTATGGCCCACTCCCTTTTAAAATACTCTTTAATACCTTCCATTTGATACACATGCCATACAAACACATTCCAGGGTTACCCTAGGTTCATTTTCCTACATGGTGATTTTCGCTTATTTTGTCTCCATAGCTCTCAGCTGAGTATGTAATGTTCGGTTACACCCGAATTTAGCTTTCTTTACTTGTTAGTTTATGCGTTTCTCCTAGTCATATGCGTGTGTATGTGTAGCAACCCTTCGGCTGATGACTACAAGTGTGTGCGCGTAATATCTCTTCGTGCCTTATATATATGGGTGTAAAAGATGACTGAAGTGTTTATGTGCAAAGAGTTGCTCGCTTCAATGTTTTTGTGTTGGGAGTTTATTACAAGTGATGGTAATATTCGTAACAATATATATAAACTTACATAATCAAACAACAGCAGTTCATCGAATCCTTAAATAGATAGGAATGAACGTCAGTATGTATAAGTAGTACATGTATTTCTAAAAATAAAACAAAATTTAACTGAATAATATCGTTGGGTACAAATTAATTGGTAAGGGTTGATGATAAATTCAATTAATAACAAACGAGCCTGACCCGTGCGCATCTTGCGCAACCAATATAAAAGTCTCTTATCAAATATCAACAGAAATCAGCTGTTCTATTAACTTACAGCTTGCGCTGCCATCTAGCGTACAATAGCAACTGCCGGTAATGCATTACAAATATTCACAATAGTGCCATAGTATAAGTAGATTTCTTTGTGTGCTCACAATCGTTTATTTTTAACAAATTATTTTAATAAAATATAGCTAAACAAAAGCACTACGACCAAAATTGACCAAAACTATCTAATAGTCCGAATCTCCATCTTTACAACCAAAACTTTATTTATAGATTTGGATTCCAAATAAGAGCGAAAAAGGAATCCGTACATAAAAACAGCTATTAGAAATAGTATATATGATTTTTATATGATATACACGCAAGTGGTACACATGTAACGTAGACTGTGGGCACTCGCGTGCATACCCCGGCAGGAATAGCTTACACGAATGTGTGTCGGAATTGGTACCGAGGGTTGGCCTTGACTTGTCAAACTTTTGCTTAATGCAAAATACACAATTTAAATGATATTTTTGATGTCTAAATCAGTGGTGACCAAGCCAACATAGTCAAATTTCACCGGACCGAAAATGCCATAAGAAGAATCCAAAATTACTCCGATTTCAATAAATGTGAAGGTTTTGTAGCTCTTTCTACATTAATTTTGGAGCTATTTTGGAATAATTTTTTAATCTTTTTATTTCCTTTTTGGGGCTCATATTTGTGATTCTTACAAGAACTTACATCGATTTAAGAGACAAGAATTTCGAATTAAAAATATATAAATCTGGATATAACCTTTATTAGAGGATCTTTCTCCCACCATGATTGTATCCAGAGGGTCACAAGGGTGTTAATCAGTAGCGACAGACCAACCTTTTGTCGATTTAAAAAAAAAAAAATTTCTAAAAACTATTTTACTGCCACAGAGTGGCAGGGACCCATTTCAATACTTTTCTTTTTTTGACTCGAAAAAGTCCGACTCAAAATATTGTCCTAGGTGAAGGTTAGTTAATGGGATCTCGGTGATCCCCATACATTCTCATCACGAATCAATTATTTATTTCTCGTACCTTTTTTTTTTAATCCGCAAATAAAATAAAAGTCCGGAATTTATTTTTTAAGGACAAATAAAAGTCAGGCCCTTACCTATGGAACAATCATCCAAATGAAAACCGCAATAGATCCTTCTAAATGTATAGATTTGAAACGTATTTGGTCATGTGGAAGTTTTTGTTACTAATACTAGAAATTTGTCATAGAAAAAATAAAACCAACTCTCATAGTACTATACTTATATTTTTCTATGGTGAACTTGCACCTGTTTTTGGCCATGAAGCTTGACCTAATTGAGATATTGCGTTGAAATTGGATATGTTGGTTTCTGGTAAAACATGAATGGTTCTGTATGAAAAAAAATTCGTTCGTGATGGACCTTATTTGGGATTGTGGGATTGGTCCACGTATAACTAAACAAACAATTGCAAAAGTGTATCAAAATGCGTCATATCGCTTCAATATCAATAAATACATTTAATTTGTTATTTGGTAGAGCAAAATCTGTTTGTTCAGCTATTTAAAACAAACAAAAAACAAGTAAGGGTATCTAAGTTTGGGTGTAATCGAATATTATACACTCAGCGTGAGTTTGAATTGTACAGTTCAGTTCAGTAAATTATTTTTTCGAATTTCGTTACGAGAGATTTATTATTTTTTGAAGCTCTAGAAATGTTTTGTATTGCTTGATCGGAATAGAGGTGAGGCACCACCCATTACAAAAACGTCTCCTCATTTCCTCTTACAATAAAACTTGGTAAGTGAAATATCATTGACACAAAACTAATTTTCACTAATATATAGCTTAATATTCTAGTCTGTAACCCATTTAAACATCTTTTATATACAATTGGGCGTGGTTTTTAACCGATACCATACATTAGAAATATTTCCTGCTATAACGAAAATATGTGTTTCTAATCTTATTACGATCCTTTAATTTTTCTTCGAGTTATGCCTCCCGAAACATAAAAAATGGATTGGTCATAAAAGAGGCAGTGCCACGCCCATTTTGAAAAATTTAATTTTTTCCTTTTTCTTGTTATAATTTAGCTTGGAAAATGAAACGCCATTGATATACATTTTTTTGCAAATATATAGCTTATTTTATTAGTCCACAACCCGAGTACGTTAAAATTTCTTCGAAGCATTCTTTATAGTAAAGGCAACCTATCGAATTTTGGTATGGTAGGTTGAACGGTTTTTGATGTATGGTTAAGAAAATTTTTAAAATTGCTTTTGTCACAAGGGGCGTAGGACAAACATGGACAAACGATGGGCAAGCGACGGGCATACGATTTTGCACATTAAAGCGAAAAAATTATTTTGGAGTTTTTTCGAAAAAAAATATATTTTTGTTATAACTTTTTAACAAAAGGTGGAGAAGATGCCAACTTTACAGAGCTGCTCCAAAAGCATTCCGGTAGCTGACCATTGACGTTTATCAATTCTACAACGTTAACTTTGCCCAATAGACCCCGTCAACCGTCATAAAAAGGAAACTGCTATTGCTTATGAGATAACATTCCAAAAAAGTTCGTTTTATCACATTTACACTGCACCGAATACGTAATTTTGGGCGAAAAATTCTGAATGCGAGGCATTTCCTTACACAAATCGCATTTGTGTAATGACTTGTGCGCATTTCATCGCATTCGACCTGTCAATGCAATTCACACCACCGATTCACATACGCTTTTGGCATTTTCTTACTTGGAGAAACCCGACAAGAACACGAATGGTTAAACAACGTATCTTTGTTTTAAATAGCAGTTTTCACTAGTTTTTTTTTAAGTCAAGCTGAAAATTTTACCAGAAACTGATTTGTATTTGTGATATTTTTTTGTATCGTAATATTGTTTAATCAAAGAGTCAATGCATTTTCTTTTATGGCTTGGTGTCCTCGCAGTCGACTTTTGCAGGAAGGATTAAGCGAGATGCGAATAAGGCCAATGTAGACGCTTTCAAATAACTCATTCGAAAGTACGCATATGGGGTCTGTGTAAATATAAATAAATTTGTTTGTGGTTAGCCGGGTTCCAAATAAATCAAAATTAAAGAAAAAGTAGTTTCTGTAAAACGGCAATTTTTCACCCTACTTTCTTCAGAAATGAGCTTTTTCAGAATACTTAATGAGCCTAATATCAATCCTTTGAATTTGGAGCGGTTTATGAAATTTTTAAATAACCTTTGGAAACTTTCTGGAGTAAAATTGGAACATTTTTCTTAACATGTTTAGAAGCTTTATTGATTTCTTTTAAATTCACATCCTCCACAGAATCTCTTTACGACTTGCGTCGTTAAAATCTTTTTAAGTGAGTCGATTTTTCATTCGATGTCGCGACGTTCAACCATCACTTTCGTTGTTGCTTAAGACATTTGTTCAATGAACTTCATAAAATCTATCAGTTAATCGACTCTTACAAAATTTCTTTTAGGCGCTATAAAAAGCATCAGAAAATGTCTCGAAATAGAAATTTATTGGTACAGCGAAACAATTTCCTGTTGGGTCGGAAGTTACCGGACTCGATAGTAAATTGAACTAATAGCGCACAACTTGCAGTAAAATTATATATATAACATATGATTTAAAAAAAATTTCACTTATGCTGTAATTAGGTGGGTGCAAACTTCCATATATATAACGTCACTCAGAGAAAATATCCACATGCCACCGTCGCACTATGGCGCCTTTTGAGTTTTTATACTCAGTTGAGCATAGCTCACAGAGTATATTAACTTTGATTGGATAACGGTTGGTTGTACAGGTATAAAGGAATCGATATAGATATAGACTTTCATATATCAAAATCATCAGTATCGAAAAAAAATTCGATTGAGCCATGTCCGTCCGTCCGTCTGTCCCTTAACACGATAACTTGAGTAAATTTTGAGGTATCTTGATGAAATTTGGTATGTAGGTTCCTGGACACTCATCTCAGATCGCAATTTAAAATGAACGATATCGAAAAATAACCACGCCCACTTTTTCGATATCGAAAATTTCGAATAATTCATTACCAAATACGGTTTAAGCGATGAAACTTGGTACGTGAGTTGAACTTATGACGCAGAATAGAAAACTAGTAAAATTTTGGACAATGGGCGTGGCACCGCCCACTTTTAAAAGAAGGTAATTTAGAAGTTTTGCAAGCTGTAATTTGGCAGTCGTTGAAGAACGTTACTCTTATTACTATATGTCTGCTTAATAAAAATTAACAAAATCGGAGAACGACCACGCCCACTTTTGAAAAAAAAATTTTTTTTAATTCAAATTTTAAAAGAAAAGTTAATATCTTTACAGTATATAAGTGAATTATGTCAACATTCAACTCCAGTAATGATATGGTGCAACAAAATACAAAAATAAAAGAAAATTTCAAAATGGGCGTGGCTCCGCCCTTTTTCATTTAATTTGTCTAGGATACTTTTAATGCCATAAGTCGAACAAAAATTTACCAATCCTTGTGAAATTTGGTAGAGGCTTAGATTCTAGGACGATAACTGTTTTCTGTGAAAAAGGGCGAAATCGGTTGAAGCCACGCCCAGATTTTATACACAGTCTACCGTTTGTCTTTCCGCTCGGCCGTTAACACGATAACTTGAGCAAAAATCGATATATCTTTACTAAACTCAGTTCACGTACTTATCTGAACTCACTTTGTATTGGTGTAAAAAATGGCCGAAATCCGACTATGACCACGCCCACTTTTTCGATATCGAAAATTACGAAAAATGAAAAAAATGCCATAATTATATACCAAATACGAAAAAATGGATGAAACATGGTAATTGTATTGGTCTATTGACGCAAAATATAACTTTAGAAAAAAACTTGGTAAAATGGGTGTGACACCTACCATATTAAGTAGAAGAAAATGAAAAAGTTTTGCAGGGCGAAATCAAAAGCCCTTGGAATTTTGGAAGGAATACTGTTCGTGGTATTACATATATAAATAAATTAGCGGTACCCGACAGATGATGTTCTGGATCAGCCTGGTCCACATTTTGGTCGATATCTCGAAAACGCCTTCACATATACAACTAAGGCCCACGCCCTTTTAAAATCCTCATTAACACCTTTCATTTGATACCCATATTGTACAAACGCATTCTAAAGTCACCCCTGGTCCACGTTTATGGCGATATCCCGAAAAGGCGTCCACCCATAGAACTAAGGCCCACTCCCTTTTAAAATACTTATTAACACCTTTCATTTGATACCCATAGAGTACAAACAAATTCTAGAGTCACCCCTGGTCCACCTTTATGGCGATATCTCGAAAAGACGTCCACATATAGAACTAAGGCCCACGCCCTCTTAAAATACTCATTAACACCTTTCGTTTGATACTCATATCGTACAAACAAATTCTAGAGTCAGGCCTGGTCCACCTTTATGGCGATATCCCTAAATGGCGTCCATCTATAAAACTATGGCCCACTTCCTCTTAAAATACTCTTTAATACCTTCCATTTGATACACATGTCATACAAACACATTCCAGGGTTACCCTAGGTTCTTTTTACAATATGGTGATTTTCCCTTACTTTGTCTCCACAGCTCTCAACTGAGTATGTAATGTTCGGTTACACCCGAACTTAGCCTTCCTTACTTGTTTCTTTGTAAAAATCATAACTTTTGAACTAATGAAGATATTTTAAAGATTTATACTGCACCTGAAAGCTAGTTATTTAAACTTTGGACGATTTAAAATACAGGGTGCCAGAATAACAGGGTGCTTCACAATAATTCTAATTCGTCAAAGTTGAAAAATTGAAGAAAAATACAAAAAAAAATTTGTTAAAAACTGAAGGACAAACTTTGACATTTTTTTATGAGGATGTATTTGAACATGAAATCAAATAAACTTATGATTTGTATGAAGGAGTGTGGCTCTACCCACTTATGATTAAAAGTTTTGTCTTAGTAGCAAGGTTATCAATCTCCACCAAACTTTGATGGACGCATTACTTCTTTTAAGATGTTATACTCTTATAAAAGTGAAATGTGTACGTTAGGGGATAAGTATATAAACATTGCTTGAAAATTCATTGTATAAATTGACTTACATATTTTTGAGAAATTCAAAAACCAAATATTTTATTAATACTTAACTAAGAAAAATTATTAAAACTTGTTCAATATTATTGTATTTGAGCCAAAGATGAACAACTAATAAATTTTTGAGCACTGCCCTCTTATGATAAACAGTTTTATCTTAATAACCGCTTTACCAGTTTTATTGAAAATGTATTACTCTTCTGATAGGCACAGCCTAAGCTTTAAAATAAATGTACATAAAGGGTGCTTCAAAACTCATCTTAGAATTTGATAAATTTTAAAAAGATGTAAAAACGAAAATTATAGTATTATAATTACTAAATGAAATAACTGTATTATTTATAATAAACTAGCAGACCAGGCAGGTGTTGTTCTGCCCTAAATTTGGCCCATCTGCATACATTTTAATAAGCTTTTTCCGTCTAACTCTCCCTCTCTCCTACTCACTCCTCCCTCCGTCTTTTTCGCTTCATCTCCATCTTCGCCTCATTCTATCTCTTTCCCAGTCTCCTTCTCTCTTTTCTCTTCTCTCGAGTTTTTCAACTTCTTCTTCATCTCTTATTGCCAGTCCCAGAGGGTGGTATGTATTTTGTTCCAGTCCCATTCCGAGTCTCGGTCCCAGTCCCAGTACCACTCTGAGCCTCAGTCTCAGTCCCAGTCCTAGTCCCAATCCCAGTCACAGTCCGTCTCTATTATACTTCCCGGAAAAAAGCATCGTAAATACTAATATAGGCAAATTTATATACGAATTTTCAGGCAAATCGAATAGGACTTATGCAAATAAGTATGTGGGTATTATTAATTATTGTCTTTATTTCGGCTTCGCATGCATATTTATCAGTTTTGCCAGGTTGATGCGACTAAATCGAATATCACAATGAACTTCGGAGATCTCAGCAACAGCTTTCATTTGATATCCATAATACACACACCTTCTAGCGGTGTCCGGGTCCATGTTTTGGCCTATATTTCGAGACCATAGTCACCCAGCGGTGTAAAACTTACTCTGTACTAAAGCATCCATCAACAGCTTCAATTTGATACCCATAATGCAAAAAGACATTCTTTGTGTATCCGGGTCCACGTTTTGGGCTATATCTCGAGACCCTATCCTCCCAGTTGTATGAAAAATATCCCGTACTATGGCACTCATCAACAGTTTTCATTTGATATCCATATTGTATAAACACATTTTATGGGTACCCTGGTCCACGTTTTGGGCTATATCTCGAGACCCTAGCCTCCCAGTGTTATGAAAATTATCCTGTACTATAGCACTCATCAACAGCTTTCATTTGATATCCATATTGTATGAACACATTCTAGGGGTACCCGGGTCCTCTTTTTGATCTCAAGACCCTATACACGTAGCGAAAAAAAGCTAGGCGTTGGCCGATTCTCAGACCTACCCAATATGCTCACAAAATTTCATGAGAATCGGTTCAGCCGTTTCGGAGGAGTTCAGCCTCTAAAACCGTGACAGAAGAATTTTATATATTAGATAATAAACTTTTATTTATTGATTTCTTTTTTTTTCAATAAAATAACAAGACTAAGTACTAAATAATTTTTTGTTGTGATAGAAAAAGGTGGATCATTTATTTAATCTTAACGTAGTCTTCGTCACTCGAAAATATATCGTAACAAGGAACTCATTTCTGAGCTATAGGTGTCTGTAAGATCTTTTTGTGATCTTACATGCCTCATGGATGATATGACTGGATCAGAAGAGATGACCAACATGTTGAAAATGCCCTCGTTTTGTCTAACTCGTGAGATTTTACGTTAGTACTTCTATATATTTTGTAGTCGTTGTTTTTAGATTCTTGAGCTTCTTCAGACAATTTTCCTATTGGTAAACACTGGTATTCTGTTAAATCTTTTCCACGGGCCAAAATTTTATGTACTGTTGGTGTGAGCTTTTTCTCAGTATACTTTTGAAGCAGCAGCTCTGCAGTTTTCGACGCATATTCTCCAAATTTATGTCCATTAACTTTCTCATGGCAATTTATAATATTTAAAATTACTCCCAATCGTTTGAAGATATCTCTATCGACACCAGTAATGCCAGCATTACATTTGTGTTGCCGTATCCATACTTTGGGCAGTCAACTCTCAGGCCAAGCTCTTTATATAATGCATCTTGAATTATTTTTTTTTTCAATGTTTTGTTTTTCCTTAGATGTTGCATTATTGTCGAAAATTTCTACTTGTTGTGGTAGTGTATAAGCCAGCTTCAAAACGAATTCCATGCACCTTATCCTCGCAAGGATATATTCCATACTCATAATTTAGTTCGTCAATAATTTAATCATCAAGATTTTCAATGTCTTTTTGACTTTTCTTACAGATTGGACATTTCAATGTAGATGATGTGTTTGTTAGTAAGTTTACAACTTTTCCATCGACCATTGTTAGCAGAAAATCATGCGTTATGGTAATAACATTCCCGTCTTCGTTTTCGTTGGTTCTAATTATTGTTGATTCTAATTTTGCGATTTAATTTTTTATATCACTCATTGTAGCTTTTATGAGTTCCGAAGAATCCTTATCATATTAAAATATTATCGGCCGGCACAATTTAACTGATGATATTTCCAATATTCTGAAGCTTCATCTTTTAAACGGAGCGGTACAATAGAAGCCATAAACATATTACCATCTGTAATTGTTCCATCGTCTACATTTATTCTTTGCTTATATGCGCTTTGCCCTGATGATCCATCGCAGCCCCATTTATTTATCAATGTTAGGCTTTTTGGCAATGATTTCAACTTTTCTTCAGAAAAACTTTTCAAGAGTCACATAGACGTATGATCCATTAAGTTTTGGAGCTGATACTTCGGTTATTTTGGCTCTTGGAGGAACGGCTTCTTTCTTGGCTTGAGTAATTTGTTTGTGTCCAGGGAAAATATCGGCATTATGTTGCAATAATGACTCACGAAATATATTATATTTATCCTTCGATAACCCGAGATCTATAAACAGCGCCAAAGACTTTTCAGGAGTGTATCTCCTAGGTAACGCATTGGGGGTGTGGGAATGCTGTTTTTAATCCTCCTCAGTCGCACTGGACTTACTAACGCAACTGCTCCTATGATATGGGACTTGGTGTTTTCTTCATCCTTTTTATATTTAATAGCCAATGCTTCTGAAAGATGAGTCGTGGCGGTAGTTCTAGTATAATCTGACAGCTTCCTTTTCCTTGTGCAGGTCGAACATTCTTCTATGGGTTTTGTTGGTCTTCCTCTAGTTCGATTGGTTTAGTAGTAGTAGTAGTAGTAGTTTATTTATTTTCTTTTAAAAATGGAGTTACAAAAGTAAAAGCAAAATTAACCCGAACTAGATATAAAATAAATAATTTTTTTTTTTTAGACAATAAAAATAAATGTTGTGTGTCTTAATATCAGTTATATCTAAACAAACATTTTTGAAAATTCGTTCATAATAAGACTTCTATATTTAAGACAGTTACTTATATAAACGTAAAGCGAATGATAGTTACAACCTTTAAGGATATTTATCACCATCTGCAGATCTAAAACTTTCTCACCAAAACAATTATACCGAATATCTTTATATATAGGACATATCCCAATGAAATTTTATGTGTCTTCAACAGCATTTAGATTGCAATAGAACAGTTTACGGAAGCAACGTTTTTGAAAGTTCTAGCATTAAGATTTAGCAAGCCACCCCTTGCTCGGAAGATCAGACTTATGGCATACGCAGAAAACGTATCATTAAAATAGGTGGAGTCCGTAGGAATCAAGCCGGAGTAGAGGTCATGTGACCTAGACTGGCGTACACTTTCGGTGTAATTATCAAACTCTTTTTGAATCAATTTTTCTAGTACTATTGGAATACTAAGCTTGAGCGATGCGTGGGAGAAGTCCGACTGGGGAATCATGTTAACACTTTCGTAAATGTTTTTCCACTTTTTGACCCAGTAGGAACCTTGCCTTACTGTTTCCTCTGCTACAACGCCGGGGAGTCTGTTTGGATTCAAACTTAAACAGCGTGAAATATAAAGCATGTGTGTACGCAAAGTATGTATGAATAGGGAGCATCAACCTGATTCTAGGTGTATCATATAATTTGCTGTGTTAGATTGCAGAAAGATTAACTTTTTACAAAGAAACGCAGAAGTTTCTCTACGCATTCAAACTTATCAACATCCCATATTTGGGCACCGTAAAGCATGATGGACCTACATGCGGCGTCAAAAATTTTCATCTTTTTTGAGATAGAAATGCGAGGGTTATTTATGTATTTTAACCATGTAGCATTTATAGCTGTCTTAACCTCTGCCAGTTTCGTCTCAAGGTGCTTTATGTACGATAATTTGTAGTTCAATAGAACTCCCAAGTACTTGTACTCATTAACAATTTCAATGATCTCGCTCCCATAATTCCATTGAACAGTAGGAGACGTGTTACATTCCCTGAAAGCTATTATTTTAGATTTGGCGAGGTTAACTCTCAAGCCCCACTGCACACTGTACTCATAAAGCTCATTTATCATTTTCTGTAAACCTTGTGCCGAGTCGGCTAAAAGCACGATATCGTCGGCGTACATAAGAGCTTTTACTGTTGTGTCCGCAACCTATACACCGCCGGTGAGACTGTCACTTAGGTCATTTATATATATATCGAGAAAAGAGTTGAACTCAGCAAGCAACCTTGTCGAACACCTTGATTGACAGTAAACGGCTCAGAATTCACTCCATCAAACCATACCTGACTTGATGTATCTTTATAAATGAGTCGCAGAACCTCTATAATTTGTTCGATTGGTTTATGTGCTAGGCATTTCTTCATCCAAAAAACTTTTATCAGCTAGCCAGCTTTCAGGCTTACTTATAAACCTTGAAGTTGAACGACCGACTGCTTGCCATTTTCTTTGTATTGGAATGTAGAGGAAGCCAATTTTTTCTTTCATGTCTTCGTTTTCTTTGTTGCATGCTTGATTTGGTAATTCTGTCATAATAATCTCAACGAACTCCGCTTTTGTCTTTGAAGCTTGGAACACCTCAAATAGTTTGGAGTTTTCTAGAGATATTAAAATTTGCCATCGAGTATATCTTACTAAAAAAATATGTGAGCTATATTTATGTTTATTTAAATAAACAGAATACTTCATTCTATAGACTCCAAAAAACAACTGAATTTGGGCGTTGTATTAAACATTGTTTATATATATATATATATACTCAAATTATGGAAATGAGTTCCGGGTATATTATGCCGCTTGTAACTAAAAATTTGGTTTTATTAACAAATTCCAACAACTAAAGTAACCGTACTAAATTCGCCTCCTTCTTACCTATACCTGCTCAGGCGCGTATTTATACCCAAGGTTGCTTCACTTTATTTCATATAAAAAGTGAAATCGCAGCTGGACGCAGGTAGACCTTATGAATTCAAGTAACTGAATATTTAGCAAATATCTACTGGAAATTTCACGGAGACCTTTTTTGGTCTTTTTTTTTTAATTTTCCATCAAAAATCGAAAAAGGTCTTAAAAATAGGCTTTTCGAAAAACAGGTAGATCTGACAACTTTTATATAAAAGAACAAAGTTTATGTTTCGTTTCAACTTAAAATTAAATATCCTTTCGTTACAATACAAGAAAGGAGGAGCAGGCCGTTTTGTTTAGAGACAAAACAATTTTTAATACAGCAAAAAAGAACAAAAACCACAAATTTTTCTAAGTGTTAAAAATTTATCAATTTTGAGCGGCTATATCTCCTAAAATATCATTTTATTTTTAATAAGAGTTATATATTCGTAATCCCTGGGGAATTCTCTATTAAATACATGTATTAGGTTTATCGAACGCTTTCATCAAATTTTTGATTTTTGCCAGGCTTTTCGGGCAGAGGCGCCATAGTGCGTCGGTCGGTCACTAAAACCTTGTTAACGGTTTAAAATGTTTTAGCATTCGTAAAGCAACGGTCAAGAGAATTTTGGGATCTTTATGTTACGAAAACGCTTTTTACAACATTGGTTAGACCGATTATAGAATATGGATCTATAATCTGGAGTCCGTGTTATCTAGTTCATGCAAATAGGCTAGAATCTATTTAAAAAGAGTTTTTACTTTTTGCCTTAAGAGATTTTAAATGAGATTCCTTATATGATCTACCCCTTTATGCTAATCTGGCTAAAACTGTTTAATATTCGTAGCCTTGCCAGTCATAGATAGATGCTTGGAGTCATTTTTAAGTTTCACTAGTGAACGGTTCGGTCTCTAGACCGTTTCTACTAAGTGGAGTTAATTTTAATGTTCCTTCTCGGCCAACTAGACATTTTAAACCTCCTTTCCTGAAACAATCTAGAACCAATTTCAAAACAAATATGCCCTTCCTCAGTCTGTGTCAAGGTTATAGCTGTCGCTTCAGTTCGGAATCGCATTTTAGCACAACACAATCAATAATTAAAAACCTTAAGATTTTTCTTTACAAACAAAACTGAAAGATCCGCGCGCCATGCGGATGCGCATTGTGTCGGTTGGGCGGGCTTTGGAAGCCAAAAAACGTTGGGAATTATTATTATTATTATTATGATAGTTCTGAGAGCCATAATACTTGGGTTCCATATTATTTTTTGACGGTCATGACCTTGTAAACTAAAATAAATCCGAAGACATGATTTCGTAAATTTTCTGTGAATATGCGCTCACTAATGTATATTGAAAGGAATATTTCTCACAACAGTGAAAAGATCATCTTCATCAACAACTTGCAACTAAAGCATGGGCATGTAAAACTTGAAAGTGATTGCCCTTTCCCATAAGCAATGTGTACGCAACTGTGCTACGGAATTCAGAGCCCTGCCCTCAAGGGATGTTCACATAAAGCGTCGAGTGGCCCAGCGGACGAGAAACAGGGGAATAATTTTTCTAAGAGTAACCATAAATTGTTTTCGGTTGAGGATGATGTTTATTTTCGGTCGCAGAAACGGAAAAAAGTCGATTAGACTCAACAAAAAAATCGGTTGGGTCTGGCAATTTTATTTTTCAATCTATTTTTATAGCTTTTCATTTGCTGTATGTCTCGGTAAAGACCGCTACCCACTCCAATCACACATTACTGAGCATACAATTATACGGTGCAATGGCCGTATTTTCAATTGGATTTCATTCATTCGTTAAATATTAATTTGATAATCCAACCAAGCAAACATATTAGAGCGGGTCGTCTCAAATTAAGCAAGTTACCGTTTTTTGGTTTTCGTGCCCTATAAAATACATTCACATAACCTACTACTTCAGCTATTTTTTCTCGAGTTTGTGTTAATATTGGCCCATTGTTTAAACAAATTCTGATATAACGTGCTTCAAACAAATTCCGAGATATGACATTAATCAACCGTCAAGCACTACACAATATTTCATAGGATCTCAATAACCGATAACACTATCCAAAACCTTCGGGGAGTGTCTTTATCTCTACAACAACAAAAACCGCTGAGGACGCAAACACGGAATACAGAGAAGTAGCCCTCCTAGCAACCTTAGGCATAGGAAATAGTTTCCAAAGCGCAAAATGGGCATATATGATGACCGCCCATGCTCCCTACAACTGTCTTAGGAATCGTAGCCTCATTTAACAAACCTCAGATGGCCCGCGAACTAGGAAAAAGGCACATGCGGAGAAGCAAATACATATATTGATCTCAGCTCTGATATTTGGAACATGAACGAAATGAAATTTCTTATCTCGAAATGCCGCATAATACATTGGGAGTAGGACAAGGAAATGATATTTCCACAGTCATTGCAGCCCAAAACATAAAATAAGCGCATATGCACAGCGAAACCAAATATGCTAAGGCAAGAAGCACTAAAAGGTAAGGTGAGGGTACTTCAAATACTTATATACAATGGTAAAGGTCGTGGACCCGATATTGTTACGAGAATGCAAATGGATGGGAACCTGAACACATTATCAACAATTGCTCGCTCTTAAACCAATTGTTGGTATTTCATTTATGTTGCAAAAATAAACAACGCATATGTTCATTTTTCATACATGGGACCGTTTTTCCAGCCCACCGCGGAGGAACTAAATATGATCCCGCTCGATGTATTCGGTGCTTAAACACAAAAATTCACCTCTATCGTAATCTTCCGTAAAATCTGGTCTACAAAGCCTGTTACTGTACAGAGAGGTGCTCAACAAACTTACGTCTCGTCCTAGCCTTTATGCTTTATATATCACGAGATTATTAAGGGTCACGCAGAGTCGAGGGTATCAACCAAGTCATCGGCGACCTTGTTTTACTACAGGGTCGTGACAAATATTGAACAGCTACGTCGATGGCATTACGCTGAATTGACCTGCATTTCGGCAAGCAAGCAGCCGCAATTGTACCCAAAACTCAGAGCGGTAGCAAATTCCAAGTCTCTTAAGCTAGTCCAACCCTCGATATTTTCTTTTAAACAAGTGTAATAAATTTAATTAACCCGTATTAAATTAGCATTAAATATGGTGTAATTAAATACGTTTTCGGTTTTGGATTGGGCATATGGGTTGGGCTAGTTTAAACTTAAGCTAGCCCTACCCTCGATATTTAAAACAAGTGTAATAAAATTAATTAACCCGTACTGCCACGAAATGTGTTCTTATGTCGCTTACGCAGTGAGGTGGGCATATTTCCCATAAAAAGAGAAACGAAATGCTCAACAAACACTTTCCTCATCCTCAGAAATCTGGGCATCCTAACCGACATTTTCGTAGGCACTATGAAGAAATCCGGCGTAAAACAATTCAGCCATTTAAACCAGATGAGCATAAACAGGTACTCAGGGTCCTCGGTCAGCAAAGTTTTATGCCGATATAATTCCGGTGAGCCCCCTTCTAAAAATCCCGAAACTCGTAATTGGAGAGAGCAGACTTCCTAGGAGACGTATTACGTAAGGTGGAACCAATGTCTCTAGCATACATGTCTTTTTGGTCCAACCCTATTGAAACCAAGGAACGAACTGAACCGAAATACCCGCTATTTTGGGGTTTTGAACCGAACCACGAACCGAACCGTTTTTTTCTTAACTCTAAAAACCGAACCTAAAACCACACAAAAAAATGGTTCTATTCGGTTCAAAATAAATTTTCAACAAAAATCACTTATCTTATTTAATTCACCACTTTGCTTGAAAATACAACTCCAAGTTAAAATTGCATACTTTTTTTCTCGATGGCAACGCCGTGAGTTGTCACTTTTGATAGTACATAATAATGTCTACTGTTTGCGCCTGTGGTCAAATGCTTGTGAAAAATAAACAAATTTACAAAATGAGTTCAAACCCCATGTATAACAACTTTGTACACGAAAGAGCTTTTTCATTTTTCATTTATAACATAGTCCGAACTATAACACAAACCACATACATATACATATGTATAATTATAAAAACTGTAAAGTTAAATTAATCAAATTTGTATCAATTTTCGAAACTTTTTATTAACAGTTTTTAGAAAATTTCTGAATGTGCAGTCTTGATTCTCAATTGTAGTGTAATAGTGCGCAAGTTTCAAGTAGATGAGAATTACACTCCGAGGGTGTTGCCCATATCTTCCATATAAAAACAAATTTTGTTCATGCGGTGTATGGAAAAAATTCGAACACCCTCTTAAAACTTGCACATTATTACAATACAGTTAGATGAACTACAAAACTGCACACTCAGAAATGTTTGAAAGTTTTTAACAAGTCTGGAAAACTGATGAAAAATTGATTAATTGTTGCGAGCTTTGTGTAAGGTTTGAAATGCATATATATATATATAGTTTGTGTCACAGTTAAAACGATATTTTAAATTGGAATTATTAACAAGTAAGCAAGGCTAAGTTCGGGTGTAACCGAACATTACGTACTCAGCTGAGAGATATGGAGACAAAATAAGGGAAAATCACCATGTAGGAAAATGAACCTAGGGTAACCCTGGAATGTGTTTGTATGACATGTGTATCAGATGGAAGGTATTAAAGAGTATTTTAAAAGGGAGTGGGCCTTAGTTCTATAGATGGACGCATTTTCGAGATATCGCCATAAAGTTGGACCAGGGGTGACTCTAGAATTTGTTTGTACGATATGGGTATGAAATGAAAGGTTTTAATGAGTATTTTAAAAGGGAATGGGCCTTAGTTCTATAGGTGGACGCCTTTTCGAGATATCGCCATAAAGGTGGGCCAGGGGTCACTCTAGAATCTGTTTGTACGATATGGGTATCAAATGAAAGGTGTTAATGAGGGGTTTAAAAGGGAGTGGCCCTTAGTTGTATATGTGAAGGCGTTTTCGAGATATCGACAAAAATGTGGACCACGGTGACCCAGAATATCATCTGTCGGGTACCGCTAATTTAGTTATATATGTAATACAACGAACAGTATTCCTGACAGATAAGTACGTGAACTTAGTTTAGTAAAGATATATCGCTTTTTGCTCAAGTTATCATGTTAACGGCCGAGCGGAAGGACAGACGGTCGACTGTGTATAAACACTGGGCGTGGCTGCAACCGATTTCGCCCTTTTCCACTGAAAACAGTTATCGTCATAGAATCTAAGCCCCTACCAAATTTCACAAGAATTAGTAATCGACATATTTTATAAATTCGAAAAAAAATATTCTACTTTTTTTATGGTGCACCGCCAACTTCACGTGTGTGGTAGGCGGAGCATGCTACCATCACACCACGGTGGCCGAGTATAAGATTATATCTAGCGCACTGTGCGAGAGACTGGAGCCCATAGTCAACAAACTTATTGGACCCTATCAGTGCGACTTCAGACCGACCTGGTAAATCTATTACCGACCAGATCTTCACGATGCGCCAGATCCTGGAAAAGATTCACGATTAGAGAATCTATACTCACCAAATTTTCGTCAAAGCAGCCTTTGACAGGGCGAAAAAGGCTGCTTGTATGCTGCTAGGTCAACTAGACACTTTAGCTGAATATCCGGTGCTTTAGTTATATTTGTTTGTTTTGCGATTTACTCAGTGACACCAAAGAAGATGGAAATAATAAGAGATGTCAGTTCGTACTTTTTTCCAAATACATTTGTAATGTCCCATTTGAGGGGTAATTTTAATTGATTCTACACATTTTCATGGGGTATTTTTGTTTGTGTTAAGGCATTGTATTAATTAAACAATTCCTCCTCTTTCCAAAAACCACAATCTATATTAACATAAATAAAAAAAATGTAAGGCGCAATAACCTCCGAAGGGATTCTAGGCCGAGATTCTCTTCTCTTCCAATTTGCCTCGTGCTCCTTTTTAATTTTTCCTACGAATTGGCGGAACGGGACCTACTTGTTTTATGCCGACTCCGAACGGCATCTGCGAGGCAGATGAGTTTTCACTAAAATCTTTTCATGGCAGAAATACACTCGGAGTGCTTGCCAAACCCTGCCGAGGGGCGACCCCGCTTAGAAAAATGTTTCTTCTAATTCAAAAACCTTAGTTCTAAAATTTTCATGTTGCTTTGCCCGCGGGTTAAACTTAGGGCATTTGGTGTGGTAGGCGGAGCACGCTACCATCACACCACGTTGGGCGCCTATATTAATATTGTTACGAATATTAGCAAAACTAAGGAGTGCTACCATCTCTAAGCCGATGCTAAGCAGTGACGTGAATTCACATCCATAGATCAATCATTATGTATCTACATAAACGAAACAATAATTGCGTCTACACATATGTACCATGTACGTATACGAGCAGCGGAGAGTCAATGCACAAACACATGCATATATCTGAGATACTCCTATAAGTATGCAATGAGAAAAACTATAAAATTGTGCAATTGTAGTTACAGCTGAGAAGTTTGAGAGCTGCTGGACTAGTAGATTCTGGAAACGCCTAGAAGATGCGAAGGTTGAAATCAAAGAGTATAAAAGGCAGCAATTGTAGAGGCGCTGGAATTCAGTTTGATTTGAGATTTCGATTAAGACGCTATCTAGCGAGCAAGAGCAGTATTATTTTAAATAGTATAGTTTCATTGAGCTATCATCCAGTGTGGTTATTAAGCAAGCTATTCGTTGCACAGTTTGAGTGTTATTGTGAAGTACTTTAATAAAGGCCATTTTACATTATTCAACAGTTTAGTGATTCGAACTTAGCAGAAGGGCAAATAAGAGGATTTGGAAGTAAATTCGTTACAATTGGTGTCAGAAGAGGAATTGAATAAATTTCAGAGGACAACAAGGACATGGCAAAGTTCGGTGAATTGAAGATCCAGCAACTAAAGAAGGAGTTGGAGAGCCGTGGATTGAATACAAGCGGCGTTAAACATGAACTTCAGGCACGGCTACGAGAAGCAATGGAAGCAGAAGGAATTGATGTGTCTTTCATCTTGATGGCGAGGAGACAACAAAAATTGAAGAGAAAAACGAAACATCGCAGACGGTTACCAGCACAGACTTGAACATGATATTGGCCGCAATATCTGCACAAACATCGACAGTAGCATCAATGTCGTCGCAAATGTCAGAAATGTCGACACAGATTACATCCAAGATGGAAACACAGCTCGAACAACAGAAGACATATATGGAATCACAGGAGGCACGTATTTCAGAAATGACGTCGCAAGTGTCATCTCAACTGGAAGACCAAAATATATATATGGCATCTCAATTGGAAGCGCAAGAGGCACGCATATCTGAAATGTCGGCAGAACTTTTGGAACAGGTATCATCAAAACTAAAAGCGCAGGATGAAAAAATGGCTCAATTTCAGGCAGAAGTAGATGATTTAAAAGGTCGTATGGAGCAAGCAATCCAAAGGTAAAAACACCATCCTTTGACGGTTCTGTTCCTTTCCAGGTATTTAAGATTCAGTTTGAAAAGACTGTAGCAGTGAACAACTGGAGTGCTGAAGATAAAGTTGCTGCACTATTCGTGGCATTCAAAGGATCTGCTGCTGAAATCTTACAGACTTTTCCTAAGGGAGTGCGGAACAACTACGGAACATTGATGAGCGCTCTAGAGAAGCGATACGGAAGCGAACACAGGAGGCAGATACACCAAATAGAGTTGTAAAACCGCTACCAGAAAGCAAATGCGACATTGCAGGAATTTGCTTCAGATATTGAAAGATTGGCTCATCTCGCAAATGCGGACGCACCCGTGGAATACACTGAAAGGGTAAAAATCCAGAGTTTCATAAATGGCATACGAGATGTGGAAACGAAGCGGGCTACATATGCGAATCCAAAACTAACATTTGCTGAAACGGTATCGCATGCTCTGACTCAGGAAACAGCCTCACTTTTGAGTAAGCCAGCGTACAAAGCTCATCGCGTGGAAGTGGAAACGCCAGACTGGGTAGAAGCAATTTTGGAAGCATTGAAGGGTACGCAGCAGAAAAATAATGATGCAGTCAAATGCTTTAAGTGTGGAAAGCAAGGGCACATTGCGCGTTATTGCAACACCAACCCTAACAGTTCCAACAATGTGGGTGGTCGTAAACGCAGAGCTGAAGGAGATTAGCAGATCTCCAAGACCAATAAATCGTTAAACTAAAGCAAGTCAGCCGCAAGGGGCGACAGCTGGCTCCCTCAATTGAATGCCCCATAATCTCTATCTCGCAAATTGGAAGAAGGTTAAGCAATCTTACTGTCGGAGGACATGTGGATGGAAAGGAACGTTTACTGACTGTAGATACGGGTGCATCCCATTCCATCATTCGATCAGATTTAGTCAACAAGAAGATAAGACCATTGCTTGGAGCAAGATTACGTACAGCCACGGGAGAGGACACCCAGGTAATTGGAGAAGTAGAATGTGAAGTAGCAATTGGGAACGTCACGGTACTACACAATTTTATAGTGGAAGGTATTGTTGATGAAATCATAATTGGATTAGACTTCTTAATCAACCAAGGCATCAAGATCGATATGCAAAGCAAGACGATGCGATATAAGAACATGGATGTGCCACTTAATTTCGGCTACGAGAGAGGCTACAGCAGTAAACGAGTGCTGGTGAAAGAG
The DNA here is from genome assembly GCF_040869045.1 of Eurosta solidaginis. Lineage (NCBI taxonomy): Eukaryota > Metazoa > Arthropoda > Insecta > Diptera > Tephritidae > Eurosta > Eurosta solidaginis. The sequence goes on along the minus strand of NC_090319.1, from coordinate 320,059,941 downwards.
AGTCAGCAAATACCACCAAAATCAGAAGCAGTCATCTGGGCAAAGGTTGATGGAGATTGTGGGACAAACAAATTGTGGGTTGTCGAAGCAGCAAATAAATCAGCACTGAACATACTTGTAGGAAAAACCCTGGCTATGACAAAACAAGATGGACGTATTCCGGTAAGAGTACTCAATGAGTTCAAGTCACCATTCAATTTGAACAAAGGAGCTATTTTGGGAAGATGCCAAGAGGCCGAAGTAGTTATTAACTGTGAACAGCTCCAGGAACACGTTTCATCTAGTAATACTGATCTTTCAAATGACATCACGGCATGGACGCAGGGGCTAGAGGAAGATTATCAGAGTAAGGCAAAGCAACTGTTCCTAAAGTACGTAAACATATTTGACCAGGATGGTTCCAAACCAGGCCGCACCAATGTTGTGAAACATCAAATTGACACTGGAGACGGGAGGCCGATACGTCAAGCTCCACGTAGTGTTCCACTGGCGAAGCGGGAAGTTGTAAGTCAAATTATACAAGAAATGAGCGACAGCGGCGTCATCAAACCATCAGCTAGTCCCTGGAGCTCACCGGTAGTACTTGTAAAGAAGAAGGATGGAAAATGAGGTTTTGCGTGGACTACCGGAAGTTGAATGACGTTACGAAAAAGGATAGCTACCCATTGCCAAGAATTGACGACACTCTGGGCTCGCTATCTGGTACGGATTGGTTTTCCACACTGGACTTGAAAAGCGGCTACTGGCAAGTTGAGGTGAAGGAGGAAGACAAAGAGAAAGCAGCCTCATCGTCGGAGATGGTCTTTGGCAATTTACAGTAATGCCCTTTGGACTATGTAATGCACCAGCTACTTTCGAGAGATCCATGGATCAGGTACTGAAAGGACTACATTGGAAAACATGATTGGTGTACCTGGACGACATCATGGTATTGGGCAAAAACTTGGATGAACATCTTAAAAACTTAGATGAAGTTTTCCAGAGAATAGCTGGCGCTGGCCTGAAGTTAAGTCGCAAAAAGTGTGCGCTGTTTAAAAAGGAAGTAAATTATTTGGGTCACAAGGTAACGACAGAAGGTTTCCGTACAGCGAATGTGAAGATAGAGGCAGTAAAGGATTGGCCAAGACCACAGAATCTGCATGAATTGAGAAGTTTCCTTGGGCTGTGCACATATTACCGCCGATTTGTACCAAATTTTTCCAGCGTAGCCCATAGCCTCCATGAGCTTACAAGAAAAAACAAAGCTTTTGAATGGAAGAAGGAGCAAGAAGTGGCTTTCCAAACATTGAAGGAGCGTTTGTACACTGCCCCAATGTTAGCATATCCGATTCCAGGAGCAACATTTATTCTAGATACAGATGCGAGTGGATATGCCATAGGAGGCGTTTTATCACAACTGGTCGATGGACAGGAGAAGTTAGTTGCATATTACAGCCGTTCGATTGGAAAGCCAGAGAGGAACTACTGTGTTACGCGGAGAGAGATGTCGGCATTGGTAGAATGCATTAAACATTTTCACAAATACCTCTACGGCCAGCGATTCCGTAGGACATTTCCGGAAGGACATTTAGCACGGTGGATCGAGCGACTACAAAGCTATGACTTTTCTATTGAGCATCGAAAAGGTAGTACCCATGGAAATGCCGATGCAATGTCACGAAGACCATGTAGTTTGGAATGCAAGCACTGTTCAAAGGCCGAGGCTAAAGAAGACATTATAGATGTCCGGCTAATGACTATAACGTGTACGGATGAATGGCACAAGGAACAACTAAGAAAGTGTCAGCAAGAAGATACAGATCTGTCACATGTTATGCAAGGGCTCGAACGAAACGAAAGCAGAGAGGAGATGTCAGCAGAGAGTCCCATTGCGAAGTCATATTGGGCACAGTGGAACAGTTTAGAATTGATATCCGGTTGCTTGCATCGTGTATGGGAGAGTGAGGATGGTCAATGCAAGAAGAAACTGATAGTTGTTCCTAGAAAGAGGATTCCTGACGTGTTCAGCGAGCTGCATAATGGTCCAAGCGGAGGTCATCTTGGAATCACGAAGACGCTCGAGAAGATTAAACAGAGATTCTATTGGGTTGGTTGCCATCAGTCGGTCACTGAGTGGATTGCGAACTGCGAAGTTTGCAGCAGAGCGAAAGGGCCCAGAGCCCGAAGTCATGGCCAGATGAAGCAATATAACTCAGGTGCGCCATTTGAAAGGATCGCTATGGATGTCGCCGGTCCATTTCCTACTAGCAACGGCGGAAACAAATATGTACTGATAGTTATGGATTATTTCAGCAAATGGCCAGAGGTATACCAAATCCCAACTCTAGAAGCGGAAACGGTAGCAGAAGTGTTTGTAAACAATTGGGTTGCAAGGTATGGTGTACCAATGGAGTTACATTCTGACCAAGGCAGGAATTTCGAATCAGCTGTGTTCCAGAAAATGTGTAAGTCATTGGGTATTCGAAAAACACGAACAAATGCATTGCATCCTCAATCCGATGGTATGGCAGAACGATTCAATAGAACATTGGCGGCACTTAAGGAAAGTAGTAGACAAGTACCATAAAGTGTGGGATACCCGCATACCATTATTCTTGATGGCTTACCGATCATCAGTGCATGAGGCAACGGGCCAAACCCCTGCAAAAGTAATTTTTGGCAATGACCTTAGACTGCCAGCTGATTTGAAGTTTGGGATAGATGCCAATGCGGAGAGAAATGTCAAGAAATCCACTAGTGATTTGGAAGAAGAGCTAAGAGAAATACATGATCTGCTAATGGAACGAACAAAGATTATGAGTGACAAGATGAAAGCCAGATACGATAAAGCAATTAATTCAGAAGGTTTTCAGGAAGGAGATTTGGTGCTGTTATACAACCCACAACGTAAAAAAGGTTGTCCCCGAAATTGCAGTGTAATTGGGAAGGCCCATACAAAGTTGTAAAACGGATCAACGATGTAGTGTACCGCATACAAACCATTGGCAAACCACGAACCAAAATGAAAGTGGTCCATTTGGAAAGGCTGGCAACGTTTAGATCGGGAGATTTGTCTAATCGGGACGATCAGACTTAGGTGGAGGGCAGTGTTACGAATATTAGCAAAACTAAGGAGTGCTGCCATCTCTAAGCCGATGCTAAGCAGTGACGTGAATTCACATCCATAGATCAATCATTATGTATCTACATAAACGAAACAATAATTGCGTCTACACATATGTACCATGTACGTATACGAGCAGTGGAGAGTCAATGCACAAACACATGCATATATCTGAGATACTCCTATAAGTATGCAATGAGAAAAACTATAAAATTGTGCAATTGTAGTTACAGCTGAGAAGTTTGAGAGCTGCTGGACTAGTAGATTCTGGAAGCGCCTAGAAGATGCGAAGGTTGAAATCAAAGAGTATAAAAGGCGGCAATTGTAGAGGCGCTGGAATTCAGTTTGATTTGAGATTTCGATTAAGACGCTATCTAGCGAGCAAGAGCAGTAGTATTTTGAATATTAGAGGTTCATTGAGCTATCAATCAGTGTAGTTATTAAGCAAGCTATTCGTTACACAGTTTGAGTGTAATTGTGAAGTACTTTAATAAAGGCCATTTTGCATTATTACATATTGGAGTTATTTATTCAACAGTTTAGTGATTCGAACTTAGCAGAAGGGCAAATAAGAGGATTTGCAAGTAAATTCGTTACAACATAAACTTCTTAAAAATGTGTAGAAGGTAGAAGGTAATTTTCTAATACCCGCAAATCAGGTACATTACAAATAAATATCGAACTCACGCCTCTTGTTATTTCTATTCTCTTTGGTGACACATTTGTGAGAATGTATGTATGTGTGTTTTGGTATTGAGACTGAAGCAGTATGTTTTCTGAATATGACTACTTCAACTGTGAGCGATGGTTCATGATTAGTGAAATTACTTGTTTGCTAACAAGGTAGGGTTTATAGCAGAGCTACAGATATCCGGTCGTCGATTTTAAAGCCGCCTTCGAAAGCACGAAAATGAGCTTGATCAAAGTCAGAATTGGAAAGAACAAGGTTTCAGAAATAGTGACACCCTAGCATGCGATTTCTTTAATTTGATGTTAGAGAATATATTACAAGCTGCAGAACTTAACAGCTCTGGAACATTATTACATAAAAGCGTGCAATAACTGGCGTATGCTAATGACATTGACATCATCGGCCTGAACACCAGTGCCGTAAGTTCAGCTTACTCCAAACAGGAAAAAGAAGCAGAAAAGATGGATTTGACGGTGAATGAGGTTAAAACGAAATACCTTCTGTCACCATGCAAATAGTGGACCTAGCGCCTTGGCAACCACGTAACTGTTGGCAGTCATAGTTTTAAATTTGAAATAAAGCGAAGAATTACTAATGCCAACGAATGCTACTTTGGACTAGGTAGGTAATTGAAAAGTAAAATCCTGTCTCGGTAAACGAAAATCATGCTCTACAAATCACTAATCATACCCGCGCTGCGATATGGTGCAGAAGCATGGACCATGACTAAAACTTGAGATGAGGCGGCCTTCGGATTGTTCGAGAGAAATGTTATTCGAGAACAACAGCGAGTACCGAAGAAGATTTAATGATAAGCTGTACGATCACTGCATAGATATTAACATATGCCAGCGAATAAAAACACAGGGGCTACGCCTAGACGATATTATGGATATGAAAGATGATACTCCAGCTAAAAAAGTATTTTTATAGGAGTCCGTCTATTAAGAAAGTAAGTTCTAACAATCTATAATAAATATCAAATACGATAATGACCTACGAAATTTAGAATAACAACTTTCGACTTTTTGGTCACGCGTGGGACAAACTGGGGTTAGCAATTTTGTTCGGTTTAAATTTTAAACTTATTTCAACATCAAGCCAAAATCTAAAACCCAAAAGTTTAAACTTGTTGATAAAAATTTAAAAGTAAAGAATTTCATTTATGAAAAGTGCTGCAACTCATAGACTATTTTTCATATTACTTTGTCATATTTATGAACTGTTATGTATGTTTTGTCATGCAGATGTTATAGCTCATTAGGTAGACCAAGCTACTACAATCCCTGTCAGGTCGGCCACAGTTCACAAGATTTTTCGGTTTTTTTTTTTTTTGTGTAAGTGTAGACATCTCTGCTTTAAAATGAAACCCAGTTCTGCGCAAAAACAGTTATAATCTAAATTTTTTAATTTATTCATTTACGTAATACACACAAGTTTCAGATTTAAGCTCAAACTTTAAACCGTATTTTTAAATCAGCTTCATTTAATACAAATGAGTTAAGGTAGTTATTTTCTTTTTTATTAATCACGAGAGCGGTAAATCACAAATTGTATGACAGTTTTTTTAAAACAAAATTTTTCAACCTAATTGAAGTAGCTAAATTATCACTTTATTTTTTATTTAAAGGTATTGTAAAACATATAATGGTTAAATTTAATATATTTAAGTTGATTTCAGAGTTTTATAATAATTGTATTCAGTTTTATGAGTTCAATTTTTTTCGCCTCACTTCAACCTCACTTTATATTTAACCAGCACCAGGATATATGATATTTGAATTTCGATCCATATATTTTCTAAAAAATTTTAAAACGTTGGCATGACATGCATTTACAAATAATTGCGGAAAATTGCAGTCCCCATTAAACGGATGACATGTTCCCACAGCATAAAGTTGGTTATTAACTTCGCCCGGGGATCCAGAAACTATAATAAAGATACGACCATGAGTTTTAACACAAATCAGCTCTTTTGGCAAGGGAGCCCCTTGCAAGTGCTCACATTCTTTGTTTTTTGTTACAACTCTCACACTTATTTGGTATTCATCGGTGATTGGACTTCATTGAGTAACAAACATGCTTGTGCCAGCTGAGCAGCCAGTTGTTCGCAAAGTTGTATTGGCCTTACGCCGTTCTCGTCGTTAAATTGTGAATTTACTTTAATCCCAGCTATATTGATATCTAAAGCATTGTCTGGATAAATTTTACAAAGCACCCCGCGACTTTGTGTATCAGGGAAAAGGTATTCTTTATTAGTTCGAACGACGAGTTCATTTGGTTCATAATCATTGACGCAATCCTCAGATGTGATCACTACATCCATAGTGTTAATGATCCTACACAATGATATCTATGATTAAGGAATATTGCTACCACATGCTCCTCCGAATGAGAATAGGTAAAAACACAGCAAAGTACGATAAAAAGTAGCGCGAACTTCATGTAGTTGTAGACTACTGTCGTCGCTTGTTGAGCATAAAGTAAAGCTAGAAAAGTTTTGTGGGTGCTACTTATATACAGTATTAAAGCTTGATGAAATTTTCGGGTGCAAGTGCGCGGTTAGAAATATGAGCCTAAATTTTTAACCAATCATCGGTTGAAGAAGTTTTTGAAAAATTTGTCTACTAAAGCGGAATTCCATAGTGTCGGGTGGGACATTTTAACTCCTTTATTTAGGTTAAGCAATTTCTCTTAAACTAGTAATATAATATTTTGATAGAAGTCTGTAGTGATTTTAATCCGAAGCTAAGAATGTGAAATACCAAATGATGTAACATACGTATAAATTGGCATTTTCAAAGAAATGGGTGAGCTAAAAAAAAGCACCCCCTCTCGAGGTAATCAAATTCACTTCACAATTTCAGAAAAACAATAAATATTTTAGTCAGTAATGCCATATCACATGCTTGTATTATAATGTACATTAGGATTTGGCTAATTTAATGATATAAAATAGTATAGCTTAATGAAGTAAAATAACGTAATTGAAATAATTTTTATGCATACAGTATGTATGCTGAATGATTGATTGATTGATTTATTTAGTAATAATAGGATTACTTGTAATTACATTGATATTATTTACAAAATTTGGATATGCTATTTTCTTACAAAATCTATACATTTTCTCTTGAATGATTTAATATTTTGCTCTTGTTTGATGTCTTCGCTTAATGTATTGAATATTCTAAAACCTTTATAAAATATACTAGCCTTTACCTGCGGCCCCGTCCGCAAGGAGAAAATGAAATATGTGGGCTATTCACGTTAGCCTGCTTATAAAGTTATCTGTTTAAAATTTTTTTTCTGTCTACTGCATTTGATTTTTGTAATTGAGTAAAAAAAAAGAACTTTATGAGCTGATAACCTGATAGGATCCCAAAATGATAACGAAATTATCCAGAAAAAGCCACGAAATGACCCCGACGCTATCGCGGACGGATCCCGAAAACCATCCAGAAACGCCCCGGAAGTGTTTCCAAAAGTTCCCGAAGTAGTCCCAAAAAAACCCGAAATGACAACGACACGATTCTAGACTTATCCAGATAACCACACAGAAATGATGCCTGAAGAGTACCAAATTGATCCCGAAATAGTCCCGAAAAAGTTCCGAAATTACCCTGACGGGCTCCCGGACGGATCTCAGAAACCATCCAGAAAATATCCAGGAAGGGTCCCTAAATTATCCCGACTAACTCCAGAAAAAGTTCCGAAATGGCTCCGAGGGGATCCACGATGGATCGCGAAAACCATACAGAAATGATTCCGGAAGGATTCCAAAATGATCCCGAAATAGTCCGGAATTGACCCAGATGGGATCCCGCACAGATCTAGAAATGATCCCGGAAGGGTGCAAAAACTATCCCGGAAAAGTAACAAAAAATCCCGAAATGGCTCCTACGGTATCCCGGACGGATCCAGAAATGATCTCGGAAGGGTCCCCAAATGATCCCAAAATGGTCCCGAAATGACCCTGATGGATCCGGCAAACCATCAAGAAATTATCCCGAAAGGGTCCCAAAATGATCCCGAAATAATACAGAAAAAGTCACGAAACGACCCCTAGAGGATCCCCAAATGATCCCGTATTAGCCCCGAAAAGGTCCCGAAATAACCCCGACGGGATCCCGGACAAATCCCGAAAACCATCCAGAAATGATGCCGGAAGGAATCCCAAATGATTCCGTAAAAGTCCCGCATTGATTCCGACGGGATCCCGAACGGATACCGAAAATCATCCAGAAGTGACGCCGGAAAGGTCCTCAAATGATCACCTAATAGTCCCGAAATGACCCTTAAGGGGTCATGGACGGATCCCATAAACCATCCAGAAATGATCCCGATATATTCCCGAAGAAGTCCCGAAATGACCCTGACGGGATCTCGAACGCACCCCTAAATGACCCTGACGGGATCCCCGACAGATCCCGAAATCCATCCAGAAATGATCTTTGGAGGGACCCCAAATGATCCCGAAAAAGTCCCGCAATGATTCCGAGGGGATCCTGATCGGATACCGATAACCATCCAGAAGTGATGCCGGAAAGGTCCTCAAATGATCACCTAATACCAAAATGACCCTGACGGCATCCCGGACTGATCCCAAAATCCATCCAGAAATGATCTTGGGAAGGTCCCAAAATTATCCCGAAATAGTCTCGGAAAAGTTCAGAAATTACCCTGACGGGTTCCCGGGCGAATCCTGAAAGCCATCTCTAAATGATCCCGAAAAAGTCCCGAAATGACCCTGACTGGACCCCGAAAGGATCCCGAAAACTATCCAGAAATGATGCCGGAAATGTCCTCAAATGATCACCTAATAGTTCCGAAAAGACCCTGACGGATTCCGAACGGATCCCGACAACTATCTAGAAATGATGCCGAAAGGGCCCGCAAATGATCCCGTATTAGTCGAGAAAAAGTCCCGAAATGAACCCGACGGGATGCCGGACGAATCCCAAAAACCAGCCAGAAATGATGCCGAAAAGTTCCTCAAATGATCACCTAAAAGTCCCAAAATGACCCTGACGGCACCCCGTACAGATCCCGAAATCCATCCAGAAATGATCTTGGGAGGGTCCCAAAATTATCCCGAAATAGTCTGGGAAAAGTCCAGAAATTACCCTGACGGATACCGGACGAATCCTGAAAACCAATCTTAAATGATGCCGAAAAAGTCCCGAAATGACCCTGATGGGACCCGGAAAGGATCCCGAAAACTAACCAGAAATGATGCCGGAAAGGTCCTCAAATGATCTCCCAATAGTTCCGAAAAGACCCTGACGGGATCCCGAATGGATCCCGACAACTATCCAGAAATGATACCGAAAGGGCCCGCAAATGATCCCGTATTAGTCGAGAAAAAGTCCCGAAATGACCCCGACGGGATGCCGGACGAATCCCAAAAACCATCCAGAAATGATTTTGGAAGGGACCCCAATGATCCCGAAAAAGTCCCGCAATTATTCCGACGGGAATCTGAACGGATACCGAAAACCATCCAGAAGTGATGCCGGAACGGTCCTCAAATGCTCACCTAATAGTCCCAAAATGACCCTGAGGGCATCCCGGACAAATCCCGAAATCCATCCAGAAATGATCTTGGGAAGGTCCCAAAATGATCCCGAAATAGTCTCGGAAAAGTCCAGAAATTACCCTGACGGGTTCCCGGGCGAATCCTGAAAGCCATCCTTAAATGATCCCGAAAAAGCCCCGAAATGACCCTGACGGGATCCCGAAAGGATTCCAAAAACTATCCAGAAATGATGCCGGAAAGATCCTCAAATGATCCCCTAATAGTTCCGAAATGACCGTGACGGGATCACGAACGGATCCCGACAACTATCCAGAAATTATGCCGAAAGGGTCCGCAAATGATCCCGTATTAGTCGAGAAAAAGTCCCGAAATGACCCGACGGGATCCCGGACGAATCCCAAAAACCATTCAGAAATGATGCCGGTAGGTATCCCAAATGATCCCGAAATAATCCCGAAATGACCTCGTCGATATCCCGGACGGATACCGAAAATTATCCAGAAATGATGCCGGAAAGGTCCACAAATGATCCCCTAATAGTCCCGAAATTACCCTGATGGGATCCCGGACGGATCCCGAAAACCATCCAGAAATGATGCCGGAAGAGCCCCCAAATGATCCCGAAAAAGTCCCCAAATGACCCCGACGATATCCCGGACGGATCCCGAAAACCATCCAGAAATGATGCCGGAAGAGCCCCCGAATGATCCCGAAAAAGTCCCCAAATGACCCCGACGAGATCCCGCACGGATCCCGAAAACCATCCAGAAATGATGCCGGAAGAGCCCCAAATGATCCCGAAAAAGTCCCCAAATGACCCCGACATACTCCAGAAAAGGTTCCGAAATGGCTCCGAGGGAATCACCGACGGATCGCGAAAACCATACAGAAATGATTCCAGAAGGATCCCAAAATGATCCCGAAATAGTCCGGAAATGACCCAGATGGGATCCCGCACAGATCCAGAAATGATCCCGGAAGGGTCCAAAAACTATCCCGGAAAAGTAACAAAAAATCCCGAAATGGCTCCTACGGCATCCCGGACGGATCCAGAAATGATCTCGGAAGGGTCCCCAAATGATCCCAAAATGGTCCCGAAATGACCCTGATGGATCCGGCAAACCATCAAGAAATTATGCCGGAAGGGTCCCCAAATGATCCCGAAATAAAACAGAAAAAGTCACGAAACGACCCCTAGAGGATCCCCAAATGATCCCGTATTAGCCCCAAAAAAGTCCCAAAATGACCCTGACGGGATCCCGAAAGGATTCCGAAAACAATACAGAAATGATGCCGGAAAGGTCCTCAAATGATCCCCTAATAGTCCCGAAATGACCGTGACGGGATCCCGACAACTATCCAGAAATGATGCCGAAAGGGTCCGCAAATGATCCCGTATTAGTCGAAAAAAAGTCCCGAAAGGACCACGACGGGATCCCGGACGAATCCCAAAAACCATCCAGAAATGATGCCGGTAGGTATCCCAAATGATCCCGAAATAGTCCCGAAATGACCTCGTCGGCATCCCGGACGGATCCCGAAAATTATCCAGAAATGATGCCGGAAAGGTTCCCAAATGATCCCCTAATAGTCCCGAAATTACCCTAATGGGATCCCGGACGGATCCCGAAAACCATCCAGAAATGATGCCGAAAGGGTTCCCAAATGATCCCGTATTAGACGCGAAAAAGTCCCGAAATGACCCCGACGGGATCCCGGACGGATCCCGAAAACCATCCAGAAATGATGTCGGATGAGCCCCAAAATGATCCCGAAAAAGTCCCCAAATGACTCCGACGAGATCCCGGACGGATCCCGAAAACCATCAAGAAATGATGCCGGAAGAGCCCCCAAATGATCCCGAAAAAGTCCCCAAATGACCCCGACGATATCCCGGACGGATCCCGAAAACCATCCAGAAATGATGCCGGAAGAGCCCTCAAATGATCCCGAAAAAGTCCCCATATGACCCCGACGAGATCCCGCACGGATCCCGAAAACCATCCAGAAATGATGCCGGAAGGGTCCCCAAATGATCGCGAAATAGTCCCGAAATGATTCCGGAATAGTCCCGAAAATGTTCCAAAATAACCCCGACGGGATCCCGGACGGATCCCGTAAACTATACAGAAATGATCCCGGAAGGGTCCCAAAATGATCCCGAAATAGTCCCGAAAAAGTCCCGAAATTACCCCGGCGTAATCCCGTACCGATCCCGAAAACCATCCAGAAATGATCCCGGAAGGGTCCCGATATGACCCTTACGGGATTACAAATAAGGTGAAGCTAATTATAAAACCATGTTAATAAGGCAGCAGGCGCATTGGAGCGAATAAAAAGTTAGATAGAAACATACAGGTAAAGCTAATAAAAGCGTGCTAATAAAAACAATTGATGGAGGGCGGATGGCGGGAGTAGAGGAGAGGACCACTGATCGTTCCTCCAAAATTGTCTAGATCTCGTTCTGTATGTACCAGATACCAAAAACTATTGATTTAGGAGAAAATTTAGATTGAGTTATAACAATTTATGGATTTTACACCAGAGGGGGAGATAAAGGGGGGCGGGCGGAGGGTGTCACTGCTTACTTTGTAAGCCCTCGACTTATTTGACCCCTTGAGTCTGTGATATTGGTGAAGGCCAGTATACGTAAAGTTATAATGTGTAAAAATTATGAAAAATAATTTCTCGAAGGGTCGTGGGACCCCCACCCCTCTTTCCATGTTCGAAAAAAATTTCGCTAGTAGACTACTGTCTGAGTCCCAAATTTCATCAAAATCCGTGTAGCCATTCTGGCGTGATTCAGTCGCAAAGACGAAAAAATATAATAATTAAATTATAACTGTTCCTAGGGGGCGGGGACCACGCCCCTTTTGAAAAATATATAGCTAGTAGATCCTTCTAGACTATTGGCTATATATGTGCAAAATTTCATCCAAATCGGTCCAGCCGTTCTTGCGTTATTGAGTCACAAAGACAAACGTCTGGACAAACATCCAAACATCCAAACATCCAAACATCCAAACATCCAAACATCTTAACACCCAAACTTTCCCATTTATAATATACTAGCCTTTACCCGCGGCCCCGTCCGCAAGTAGAACATGAAATATATGGGCTATTCACGTTAGCCTGCTTATCAAGTTATCTGTTTAAAAAAATTTGTCTGTCTAATGCATTTTATTTGCAAATAAAATAATGTGCTGATAACCTGATAGGATCCCCAAATGATCCCGAAGTTATCCAGAAAAAGCCACGAAATGACCCCGACGATATCGCGGACGGATCCCGAAAACCGTCCAGAAATGCCCCGGAAGGGTCTCCAAAAGTTCCCGGAATAGTCCCAAAAAACCCGGAATGACGACGACACAATTCTAGACTTATCCAGAGAACCACACAGAAATGATGCCTGAAGGGTACAAAAATGGTCGCGAAATAGTCCCGGAAAAGTTCCGAAATGACCCTGACGGGCTCCCGTACGGATCTCAAAAACCATGCAGAAAATATCCAGGAAGGGTTCCCAAATTATCCTGACATAGTCCAGAAAAATTTCCAAAATGACCCCGAGGGGATCCACGACAGATCGGGAAAACCATACACAAATGATCCCGGAAGGGTCCCAAAACTATCCCGAAAAAGTTACAAAAATATCTCGAAATGACTCCTACAGAAATGACCTCGGAAGGGTCCCCAAATGATCCCAAAATGGTCCCGAAATGACCCTGATGGACCCGGCAAACCATCAAGAAATGATGCCGGAAGGGTCCCCAAATGATCCCGAAATAATACAGAAAAAGTCATGAAATGGCCCCTAAAAGGTTCCCAAATGATCCCGAAATAGTCCCGAAAAAGTTCCGAAATGGCCCCGATGGGTTCCCGTATAGATCCCGAAAACTATCCAGAAATGATGCCGGAAAGGTCCTCAAATAATCCCCCTAACAACCCCGAAATGACCCTGACGGGATCCCGTACGGATCCCGAAAACCATCCAGAAATGATGCCGAAAGGGTCCCCAAATGATCCGAAATAGTCCCGAAATGACCCCGACGGGATCCCAAAAACTATCCAGAAATGATGCCAGAAAGGTCCCCAAATGATCGCCTAATAGTCCCGAAATGACCCTGATGGGATCCCGGACGGATCCCGAAAACCATCCAGAAATGATGCCGAAGGGGTCCCCAAATGATCCGAAATAGTCACCAAATGACCCCGACGGGATCCCAAAAACTATCCAGAAATGACGCCAGAAAGGTCCCCAAATGATCGCCTAATAGTCCCGAAATGACCCCGACGGGATCCCGGACGAATCCCGAAAACAACCCAGAAATTATGCCGAAAGGGTCCCCAATTGATCCGCAATAGTCCCGAAATGACCCCGACGGGATCCCAAAAACTATCCAGAAATGATGCCAGAAAGGTCCCCAAATGATCGCCTAATAGTCCCGAAATGGCCTTGATGGGATCCCGGACGGATCCCGAAAACCATCCAGAAATGATGCCGAAAGGGTCCCCAAATGATCCGAAATAGTCCCGAAATGACCCCGACGGGATCCCAAAAACTATCCAGAAATGATGCCAGAAAGGTCCCCAAATGATCGCCTAATAGTCTCGAAATGACCCTGATGGGATCCCGGACGGATCCCGAAAACCATCCAGAAATGATGCCGAAAGGGTCCCCAAATGATGCGAAATAGTCCCGAAATGACCCCGACGGGATCCCAAAAACTATCCAGAAATGATGCCAGAAGGTACCCCAAATGATCCCGAAAAAGTCGTGAAATGTCCCCGACGGGATCCCGAACGAATCCCGAAAACTATTCAGAAATGATGCCGGAAAGGTCCCTAAACGATCTCGTATAAGTCGTGAAAAAGTCCCGAAATGACCCCGACGGGATCCCGGACGGATCCCGAAAACCATCTAGGAATGATGCCGGAAAATACCCCAGATGATCCTGAAATAGCCCCGAAAAAATCCCGAAATTACCCCGTCGTGATCCCAGACGGATCCCGAAAACTATCAAAAAATGATGTCGGAAAGGTCCACAAATGATCCCAAAATAGCCCCAAAAAAGTCCCGAAATGAACGCGACGGAATCCCGGACGGATCCCGAAAACCATCTAGAAATGATGCCGGAAAATACCCAAAATGATCCCGGAATAGTTCCGAAATTACCCCTGTGGGTTCCCGTACAGATCCCGAAAACTATCCAGAAATGATGCCGGAAAGGTCCTAAAATTATCCGCCTAATAGTCCCGAAATGACCCTGACATCAAGATATGATGCCGGAAGGCACCCCAAATGATCCCGAAAAAGTCCCGAAATGACCCCGTCGGGATGCCGAACGGATACAGAAAACCATCCAGAAATGATGTCGTAAAGGTCCTCAAATGATCACCTAATAGTTCCAAAATGACCCCGACAGGGTCCCGGACGGATCCCGTAAACCATCCAGAAATGATGCCGGAAGAGATCCCAAATGATCCCGCAAAAGTCCCAAAATGACCCCGACAGGATCCCGGACGGATCCCGTAAACCATCCAGAAATGATGTCGGAAGAGACCCCAAATGATCCCGCAAAAGTCCCAAAATGACCCCGACAGGATCCCGGACGGATCCCGAAAACCATCCAGAAATTATGCCGGGAGAGACCACAAATGATCCCGCAAAAGTCCCAAAATGACCCCGACAGGATCCCGGACGGATCCCGTAAGCCATCCAGAAATGATGCCGGAGGAGACCCCAAATGATCCCGCTAAAGTCCCAAAATGACCCCGACAGGGTCCCGGACGGATCCCGCAAACCATCCAGAAATGATGCCGGAAGAGACCCCAAATGATCCCGCAAAAGTCCCAAAATGACCCCGACGGGATCCCGGACGGATCCCGTAAACCATCCAGAAATGATGTCGGAAGAGACCCCAAATGATCCCGCAAAAGTCCCAAAATGACCCCGACAGGATCCCGGACGGATCCCGTAAACCATCCAGAAATGATGCCGGAAGAGACCCCAAATGATCCCGCAAAAGTCCCAAAATGACCCCGACAGGATCCCGGACGGATCCCGTAAACCATCCAGAAATGATGCCGGAGGAGACCCCAAATGATCCCGCAAAAGTCTCAAAATGACCCCGACAGGATCCCGGACGGATCCCGAACACCATCCAGAAATGATGCTGGAAGATACCCCAAATGATCCCGCAAAAGTCCCAAAATGACCCCGACAGGATCCCGGACGGATCCCGTAAACCATCCAGAAATGATGCCGGAAGAGACCCCAAATGATCCCGCAAAAGTCCCGAAATGACACCGACGGGATCCCGGACGGATCCCGTAAACCATCCAGAAATGATGCCGGAAGATACCCCTAATGATCCCGAAATAGCCCCGAAATGGTCCCGACGGGATCCCGGACGGATCCCTAAAACTATCCAGGAATGATTACGGAAAGGACCCAAACTGACCCCGAAAAAGTCCCGTAATGATCCCGGAAACCATCAAGAATGTATCTCTCGAAGTTACGCAAATGATCCCGAAAGTACCCCGATGGGATCCCGGACGAATCCCGAAAACCATCCAGAAATGATGCCGGAAGGGTCCCCAAATGATCGCGAAATAGTCCCGAAATGATTCCGGAATAGTCCCGAAAATGTCCCAAAATAACCCCGACGGGATCCCGGACGGATCCCGAAAACTATACAGAAATGATCCCGGAAGTTCCCAAAATGATCCCGAAATAGTCCCGAAAAAGTCCCGAAATTACCCCTGCGTAATCCCGGACCGATCCCGAAAACCATCCAGAAATGATCCCGGAGGGTCTCGATATGACCCTTACGGGATTACAAATAAGGTGAAGCTAATTATAAAACCATGTTAATAAGGCAGCAGGCGCATTGGAGCGAATAAAAAGTTACATAGAAACATACAGGTAAAGCTAATAAAAGCGTTCTAATAAAAACAATTGATGGAGGGCGGATGGCGGGAGTAGAGGAGAGGACCACTGATCGTTCCTCCAAAATTGTTTAGATCTCGTTCTGTATGTACCAGATACCAAAAACTATTGATTTAGGAGAAAATTTATATTGAGTTATAACAATTTATAGATTTTACACCAGAGGGGGAGATAAAGGGGGGCGGGCGGAGGGTGTCACTGCTTACTTTGTAAGCCCTCGACTTATTTGACCCCTTGAGTCTGTGATATTGGTGAAGGCCAGTATACGTAAAGTTATAATGTGTAAAAATTATGAAAAATAATTTCTCGAAGGGGTCGTGGGACCCGTACCCCTCTTTCCATGCTCGAGAAAAATTTCGCTAGTAGACTACTGTCTGTGTCCCAAATTTCATCAAAATCCGTGTAGCCATTCTGGCGTGATTCAGTCGCAAAGACGAAAAAATATAATAATTAAATTATAACTGTTCCTACGGGGCGGGGACCACGCCCCCTTTGAAAAATATATAGCTAGTAGATCCTTCTAGACTATTGGCTATATGTGTGCAAAATTTCATCCAAATCGGTCCAGCCGTTCTTGCGTTATTGAGTCACAAAGACAAACGTCTGGACAAACATCCAAACATCCAAACATCCAAACATCCAAACATCTTAACATCCAAACTTTCCCATTTATAATATATATTAGATTAGATAATTAGATTATTTTGCGATGATGTTTTGCTATACTTCTGTAATCTTAAGTCTTTAACGTTTCTTAGCCCATATGGTTGCACTTCTCCAACATAGAGGACCTTCTCTGCTATGTAGTCTGGCATATTTCCGATAGTAGTCTGGTATATAAAAATAATTGTATTCAGCTCCAGTCTCTGCCGCACATTCAACTATTTAAGTGTATCAAGCATCAGCTGTAGGGATGTATATCTACGACATTTTAATATTATTCGCATAGCTCTATTCTGTAGCTTTTGCATTCTATCAATTTGCGAGTTACTGCAGCACGAATACAGTATAGTTGTACAATACTCAAAATGTGGTTTAACTATTGTGTTATAAATTTTTATTGTATTTAGCACAGATAAGTTCTTTCTAATTCTTCTCAAGAAACTAAGTTTCTTCCTATTTTTTTGCACGAGTTTTCCATGTGGGGAGAAAACTGAAGACCATTGTCTATTATTGCACCGAGGTATTTAATGTTATCTACTTTTTCAATTTGCCCGTTTATTTCAATACTCTCCTCACTGCTCATATTCATTTCCATTAGTTTCGTTTTTTGCTCATTTAATTTAAGTTTATTCATTTTTAGCCATGTACTTATTTCGGTAATGTCTTGTGCTAATTTATTTTTACATTCTCTCGGAGTTTCACGTACGCGGTATATTAATGTGTCATCGGCATATAACATGACTTCGCTGCATTTTACCACATTGCCTATATCGTTAAATATATTACTAGCCTTTACCCGCGGCCCCGTCCGCAAAGAAAAAATTAAATATATGGGCTATTCGCGTTAGCCTACTTATCAAGTTATCTGTTAAACATTTTTTTTTTTTTTGTCTAATGCATTTTATTTTTGTAATTGAGTAAAAAAAAGAACTAAATGAGTTGATAACCTGATAGCATCCCAAATGATCCCGAAATTATCCGGAAAAAGCTATGAAATTACCCCCACGCTATCGCGGACGGATCCCGAAAACCATCCAGAAATGCCCCGAAAGGGTCTCCAAAAGTTCCCCGAATAGTCCCAAAAAAACCCGAAATGACAGCGACACGATTCTAGACGTATCCAGAGAACCACACAGAAATGATCCCGAAAAGGTTCCGAAAGACCCTGACGGGCTCCCGGACGTATCTCAAAAACCATCCAGAAAATATCCAGGAAGGGTCCCTAAATTATCCCGACATACTCCAGAATAAGTTCCGAAATGGCTCCCAGGGGATCCACCACGGATCGCGAAAACCATATAGAAATGATTCCGGAAGGATCCCAAAATGGTCCCGAAATAGTCCGGAAATGACCCAGATGGGATCCCGCACAGATCCAGAAATGATCCCGGAAGGGTTCAAAAACTATCCCGGAAAAGTAACAAAAAATCCGGAAATGGCTCCTACGGCATCCCGGACGGATCCAGAAATGATCTCGAAAGTTCCCCAAATGTTCCCAAAATGGTCCCGAAATTACCCTGATGGATCCGTCAAACCATCAAGAAATTATGCCGAAAGGATCCCAAAATGATCCCGAAATAATACAGAAAAAGTCACGAAACGACCCCTACAGGATCCCCAAATGATCCCGTATTAGCCCCGAAAAGGTCCCGAAATAACCCCGACGGGATCCCGGACAAATCCCGAAAACCATCCAGAAATGATGCCGGAAGAAATCCCAAATGATTCCGAAAAAGTCCCGCATTGATTCCGACGGGATCCCGAACGGATACCGAAAATCATCCAGAAGTGATGCCAGAAAGGTCCTCAAATGATCACCTAATAGTCCCGAAATTAACCTTAAGGGGTCATGGACGGATCCCATAAACCATCCAGAAATGATCCCGATATAGTCCCGAAGAAGTCCCGAAATGACCCTGACGGGATCTCGAACGCACCCCTAAATGACCCCGACCGGATCCTGAAAGCCATCTCTAAATTATCCCGAAATCACCCTGACTGGACCCCGAAAGGATCCCGAAAACTTTTCAGAAATGATGCCGGAAAGGTCCTCAAATTATCTCCTAATAGTTCCGAAAAGACCCTGACGGGATCCCGAACGGATCCCGACAACTATCTAGAAATGATGTCGAAAGGGCCCGCAAATGATACCGTATTAGTCGAGAAAAAGTCCCGAAATGACCCCGACGGGATGCCGAACGAATCCCAAAAACCATCCAGAAATGATGCCGGAAGGGACACCAAATGATCCCGAAAAAGTCCCGCAATTACTCCGACGGGATCCTGAACGGATACCGAAAACCATCCAGAAGTGATGCCGGAAAGGTCCTCAAATGATCACCTAATAGTCCCAAAATGACCCTGACGGCATCCCGGACGAATCCTGAAAACCAATCTTAAATGATGCCGAAAAAGTCCCGAAATGACCCTGATGTGACACGGAAAGGATCCCGAAAACTAACCAGAAATGATGCCGGAAAGGTCCTCAAATGATCTCCCAATAGTTCCGAAAAGACCCTGACGGGATCCCGAACAGATCCCGACAACTATCCAGAAATTATACCGAAAGGGCCCGCAAATGATCCCGTATTAGTCGAGAAAAAGTCCCGAAATGACCCCGACGGGATCCCGGACGGATCCCGAAAACCATCCAGAAATGATGCCGGTAGGTATCCCAAATGATCCCGAAATAGTCCCGAAATGACCTCGTCGGTATCCCGGACGGATCCCGAAAATTATCCAGAAATGATGCCGGAAAGGTTACCAAATGATCCCCTAATAGTCCCGAAATTACCCTGATGGGATCCCGGACGGATCCCGAAAACCATCCAGAAATGATGCCGAAAGGGTTCCAAAATGATCCCGTATTAGTCGCGAAAAAGTCCCGAAATGACTCCGACGGGATCCCTGACGGATCCCGAAAACTATCCAGAAATGATGCCGGAAGAGCCCCAAAATGTTTCGAAAAAGTCCCGAAATGACCCCGACGAGATCCCGAACGGATCCCGAAAACCATCCAGAAATGATGCCGGTAGGTATCCCAAATGATCCCGAAATAGTCCCGAAATGACCTCGTCGGCATCCCGGACGGATCCCGAAAATTATCCAGAAATGATGCCGGAAAGGTTACCAAATGATCCCCTGATAGTCCCGAAATTACCCTGATGGGATACCGGACGGATCCCGAAAACCATCCAGAAATGATGCCCGAAGAGCCCCAAAATGACCCCGAAAAAGTCCCCAAATGACCCCGACGAGATCCCGGACGGATCCCGAAAACCATCCAGAAATGATGCCGGAATAGCCCCCAAATGATCCTGAAAAAGTCCCCAAATGACCCCGAGGAGATCCCGGACGGATCCCGCAAACCAACCAGAAATGATGCCGGAAGAGCCCCAAATGATCCCGAAAAAGTCCCCAAATGACCCCGACGAGATGCCGGACGGATCCCGAAAACAATCCAGAAATGATGCCGAATGATCCCGTATTAGTCGCGAAAAAGTCCCGAAATGACCCCGACGGGATGCCGGACGAATCCCGAGGACCATCCAGAAATGATGTCTAAAGGGACCCAAAATAACCCCGAAAAAGTCCCGTAATGATCCCGGAAACCATCAAGAATTTATCTCTCGAAAGTACGCAAATGATCCCGAAAGTACCCCGACGGGATCCCGGACGGATCCCGAAAACCATCCAGAAATGATGCCGGAAGGGTCCCCAAACGATCGCGAAATAGTCCCGAAATGATTCCGGAATAGTCCCGAAAATGTCCCAAAATAACCCCGACGGGATCCCGGACGGATCCCGAAAACTATACAGAAATGATCCCGGAAGGGTCCCAAAATGATCCCGAAATAGTCCTGAAAAAGTCCCGAAATTACCCCGGCGTATCCCGGACCGATCCCAAAAACCATCCAGAAATGATCCCGGAAGGGTCTCGATATGACCCTTACGGGATTACAAATAAGGTGAAGCTAATTATAAAACCATGTTAATAAGGCAGCAGGCGCATTGGAGCGAATAAAAAGTTACATAGAAACATACAGGTAAAGCTAATAAAAGCGTGCTAATAAAAACAATTGATGGTGGGCGGATGGCGGGAGTAGAGGAGAGGACCACTGATCGTTCCTCCAAAATTGTCTAGATCTCGTTCTGTATGTACCAGATACCAAAAACTATTGATTTAGAAGAAAATTTATATTGAGTTATAACAATTTATAGATTTTACACCAGAGGGGTGATAAAGGGGGGCGGGCGGAGGGTGT
Source organism: Eurosta solidaginis (assembly GCF_040869045.1). NCBI lineage: Eukaryota > Metazoa > Arthropoda > Insecta > Diptera > Tephritidae > Eurosta > Eurosta solidaginis. The sequence goes on along the minus strand of NC_090319.1, from coordinate 320,038,731 downwards.
CACTGCTTACTTTGTAAGCCCTCGACTTATTTGACCCCTTGAGTCTGTGATATTGGTGAAGGCCAGTATACGTAAAGTTATAATGTGTAAAAATTATTGAAAAATTATTTCTCGAAGGGGTCGTGGGACCTCCACCCCTCTTTCCATGTTCGAAAAAAATTTCGCTAGTAGACCACTGTCTGTGTCCCAAATTTCATCAAAATCCGTGTAGCCATTCTGGCGTGATTCAGTCGCAAAGACGGAAAAATATAATAATTAAATTATAACTGTTCCAAGGGGGCGGAGACCACGCCCCTTTTGAAAAATATATAGCTAGTAGATCCTTCTAGAATATTGGCTATATGTGTGCAAAATTTCATCCAAATCGGTCCAGCCGTTCTTGCGTTATTGAGTCACAAAGACAAACGTCTGGACAAACATCCAAACATCCAAACATCTTCACATCCAAACTTTGCCATTTATAATATACTAGCCTTTACCAGCGGCCCCGTCCGCAAGGAGAAAATTAAATATATGGGATATTCACGTTAGCCTGCTTATCAAGTCATCTGTTTAAACAGATGTTTCTGTCTAATACATTTTATTTTTGTAATTGAGTAAAAAAAGAACTAAATGAGCTGATAACCTGATAGGATCCCCAAATGATCCCGAAATTATCCAGAAAAATCCACGAAATGACCCCGACGCTATCGCGGACAGATCCCGAAAACCATATAGAAATGCCACGGAAGGGTCTCCAAAAGTTCCCGCAATAGTCCCAAAAAACCCGAAATGACAACGACACGATTCTAGACTTATCCAGAGAACCACAAAGAAATGATGCCTGAAGGGTACCAAAATGATCCCGAAATAGTCCCGAAAAAGTTCCGAAATGCCCCTGACGGGCTCCCGGACGGTTCTCAAAAACCATCCAGAAAATATCCAGGAAGGGTCCTTAGGGGATCCACGACGGATCGCGAAAACCATACAGAAATGATTCCGGAAGGGTCCAAAATGATCCCGTATTAGTTCCGAAAAAGTCCTTAAATGACCTCGACGGGATCCCAGACGGATCCCGAAAACTATCCAGAAATGATGCCGGAAAGGTCCTCAAATGATCCCCTAATAGTCCTGAAATGACCCTAACGGGATCTCGAACGGACTCCTAAATGACCCTGACGGGATCCCGGACATATCTCGAAATCCATCCAGAAATGATCTTGGAAGGACCCAAAATAATCCCGAAACAATCTCTGAAAAGTCCAGAAATTACCCCGACGGGATCCCGCACGGATCCCAAAAACTATCCAGAAATGATGCCGGAAGGTCCTCAAATGATCCCCTAATAGTCCCGAAATGACCGAAAACCATCCAGAAATTATGCCGGAAGGGACCCCAAATGATCCCGAATACCATACAGAAATGATGCCGGAAAATACCCCAAATGATCCCGAAATAGTCCTGAAAAAGTTCCGAAATGACCCCGAAGGGATCCTGGACGGATCCCGAAAACCATCCAGAAATTATGCCGAAGGGGTCCCCAAATGATCCGATACCAGTCGATAAAAAGTCCCGAAATAACCGCGACGGGATCCCGGACGGATCCTCAAAAACATATAGAAATGATGATTGAAGGTACCCCAAATGATCCCGAAATAGTCCCGAAATGACCCTGGCAAGATCCCGTACGGATCCCGAAAACCATCCAGAAATGATGCCGAAAGGCTCCCCTAATTATCCCGTATTAGTCCCGAAAAAATCCCGAAATTACCCCGACGGGATCCCGAAAACCATCTAGAAATGATGCCGGAAGGTACCCCAAATGATCCCAAAATAGTCCCGAAATGACCCCGACGGGATACCGGACGGATCCCGAAAACCATCCAGAAATGATGCCGAAAGCGTCCCCAAATGATCCCGTATTAGTCGAGAAAAATTCCCGAAATGACCCCGACGGGATCCCGGACGGATCCTCAAAACCATATAGAAATGATGCCGGAAGGTACCCCAAAGGATCCCGAAATAGTTCCGAAATGAACCTGACGGGATCCCGAACGGATCCCGTAAACCATCTAGAAATGGTGCGGACGGTATCTCAAATGATTCCGAAATAGTACCGAAATGACCCTGACGGGATCCCAGACGGATCCCGAAAGCCATCCAGAAATGATGCCGAAAGCGTCCCCAAATGATCCCGTATTAGTCGAGAAAAAGCCGCGAAATGACCCCGACGGGATCCCGGACGGATCCCGAAAACCATATAGAAATGATGCCGGAAGGTACCCCAAATGATCCCGAAATAGTCCCGAAATGACCCGACGGGATCCCAGACGGATCCCGAAAGCCATCCAGAAATGATGCCGAAAGCGTCCCCAAATGATCCCGTATTAGTCGAGAAAAAGCCGCGAAATGACCCCGACGGGATCCCGGACGGATCCCGAAAACCATATAGAAATGATGCCGGAAGGTACCCCAAATGATCCCGAAATAGTCCCGAAATGACCCGACGGGATCCCAGACGGATCCCGAAAGCCATCCAGAAATGATGCCGAAAGCGTCCCCAAATGATCCCGTATTAGTCGAGAAAAAGTCGCGAAATGACCCCGACGGGATCCCGGACGGATCCCGAAAACCATCTAGCAATGATACCGGAAGCTACCCCAAATGATCCCGTATTAGTCGAGAAAAAGTCCCGAAATTACCTCGACGGGATCCCGGACGGATCCAGAAAACCGTCTAGAAATGAAGCCGGAAGGTACCCCAAATGATCCCGAAATGACCCTGATTGGATCCCGGACGGATCCCGAAAACCATCTAGCAATGATGCCGGAAGGTACCTCAAATGAACCCGTATTAGTCGAGAAAAAGTCCCAAAATGACCCTGAAGGGATCCCGAACGGATCCCGAAAACCATTCAGAAATTATGCCGAAAAAGTCCCCAAATGATCCCGTATTAGTCGAGAAAAAGTCCCGAAATCACCCCGACGGGATCCCGGACGGCTCCGAAACCCATCTAGCAATGATGCCGGAAGCTACCTCAAATGATCCCGTATTAGTCGAGAAAAAGTCCAGAAATGACCCCGACGGGATCCCTGATGGATCCCGAAAACCATCTAGAAATGATGCCGGAAGGTACCTCAAATGAACCTGTGTTAGTCGAGAAAAAGTCCCAAAATGACCCTGAAGGGATCCCGAATGGATCCCGAAAACCATACAGAAATGATGCCGAAAAGGTCCCCAAATGATCCCGTATTAGTCGAGAAAAAGTCCCGAAATGACCCCGACGGGATCCCGGACGGATCCCGAAAACCATCGAGAAATGATGCCGAAAAGGTCCCCAAATGATCGCGAAATTGTCCCGAAATGATCCCGGAATAGTCCCGAAAATGTCCCAAAATAATCCCGACGGAATCCCGGACGGATCCCGAAAACTATACACAAATTATCCCGGAAGGGTACCAAAATAATCCCGGAATAGTCCCGAAAAAGTCCAGAAATGACCCCGGCGGGATTGCGAACGGATCCCGAAAACCATCCAGAAATGATCCCGGAAGGGTCTCGATATGACCCAAACGGGATTACAAATAGAGTGAAGATAATTATAATTATAAAACCATGTTAATAAGGCAACAGGCGCGTTGGAGCGAATGAAGAATTACAAAGAAACATACAGGTAAAGCTAATAAAAGCGTGCTAATTAAAACAATTGAGGAGGGCGGATGGCGGAAGGAGGAGAGTACCACTGATCGTTTTTCCAAAATTTTTTAGATCTCGATCTCTATGAGCCAGATACCAAAAATTATTGATTTTAGGACAAAATTTACATTGAGTTATAACAATTTATAGATTTTGATCGAGAGGGGAGAGGAGGGGGCGGGGGGTGTATCACTGCTCACTTTGTAAGCCCTCGATTTATTTCACCCATTGAGTTTGTAATATTGGTGAAGGTCAGTATACGTAAAGTTATAATGTGTAAAAATTGTTAAAAAGTAATTATTCGAAGCGGTCGTGGGGCCCCCTTCCCCCTTTCCATGTTCGAAAAAAATTTCGCCAGTATCCTATTATCTCTGTCCCAAATTTCATCAAAATCCGTGAAGCCGTTTTGGCGTGATTCAGTCGCAAAGACAAAAAAATATAATAATTAAATTATAACTGTTCCTAGGGGGCGGCGACCACGCCCCTTTTATAAAATATATAGCTAGTAGATCCTTCTAGACTATTGGCTATATGCTTGCCAAATTTCATACAAATCCGTTCTGCCGTTCTTGCGTGATTATGTCACAAAGACAAACGTCTGGACAAACATCCATACATCCAAACATCCAAACTTTGCCTTTTATAATATATACTAGCCTTTACCCGCGGCCCCGTCCGCAAGGAAAATTTTAAATATATGGGCTATTCGCGTTAGCCTGCTTATTATCTGTTTAAAATTTTGTTTTCTGTCTAATGCATTTTATTTTTGTAATTGAGTAAAAAAAAGAACTAAATGAGCTGATAACCTGATAGGATCCCAAATGATCCCGAAATTATCCAGAAAAAGCTACGAAATGACCCCAACGCTATCGCGGACGGATCCCGAAAACCATCCAGAAATGCCCCGAAAGAGTCTCCAAAAGTTCCCCGAATAGTCCCAAAAAACCCGAAATGAGAGCGACACGATTCTAGACGTATCTAGAGAACCACACAGAAATGATCCCTGAAGGTGTTCCAAAATGATCCCGAAAAGGTTCCGGAATGACCCTGACGGGCTCCCGGGCGGATCTCAAAAACCATCCAGAAAATATCCAGGAGGGGTCCCTAAATTATCCCGACTAACTCCAGAAAAAGTTCCGAAATGGCTCCGAGGGGATCCACGATGGATCGCGAAAACCATACAGAAATGATTCCGGAAGGATTCCAAAATGATCCCGAAATAGTCCGGAATTGACCCAGATGGGATCCCGCACAGATCCAGAAATGATCCCGGAAGGGTGCAAAAACTATCCCGGAAAAGTAACAAAAAATCCCGAAATGGCTCCTACGGCATCCCGGACGGATCCAGAAATGATCTCGGAAGGGTCCCCAAATGATCCCAAAATGGTCCCGAAATGACCCTGATGGATCCGGCAAACCATCAAGAAATTATGCCGAAAGGGTCCCAAAATGATCCCGAAATAATACAGAAAAAGTCACGAAACGACCTCTAGAGGATCCCCAAATGATCCCGTATTAGCCCCGAAAAGGTCCCGAAATAACCCCGACGGGATCCCGGACAAATCCCGAAAACCATCCAGAAATGATGCCGGAAGGAATCCCAAATGATTCCGTAAAAGTCCCGCATTGATTCCGACGGGATCCCGAACGGATACCGAAAATCATCCAGAAGTGATGCCGGAAAGGTCCTCAAATGATCACCTAATAGTCCCGAGATGACCCTTAAGGGGTCATGGACGGATCCCATAAACCATCCAGAAATGATCCCGATATAGTCCCGAAGAAGTCCCGAAATCACCCTGACGGGATCTCGAACGCACCCCTAAATGACCCTGACGGGATCCCGGACAGATCCCGAAATCCATCCAGAAATGATCTTGGGAGGGACCCCATATGATCCCGAAAAAGTCCCGCAATGTTTCCGAGGGGATCTCGATCGGATACCGAAAACCATCCAGAAGTGATGCCGGAAAGGTCCTCAAATGATCACCTAATACCAAAATGACCCTGACGGCATCCCGGACTGATCCCAAAATCCATCCAGAAATGATCTTGGGAAGGTCCCAAAATTATCCCGAAATAGTCTCGGAAAAGTTCAGAAATTACCCTGACGGGTTCCCGGACGAATCCTGAAAGCCATCTCTAAATGATCCCGAAAAAGTCCCGAAATGACCCTGACTGGACCCCGAAAGGATCCCGAAAACTATCCAGAAATAATGCCGGAAATGTCCTCAAATGATCACCTAATAGTTCCGAAAAGCACCCTGACGGGATCCCGAACGGATCCCGACAACTATCTAGAAATGATGCCGAAAGGGCCCGCAAATGATCCCGTATTAGTCGAGAAAAAGTCCCGAAATGAACCCGACGGGATGCCGGACGAATCCCAAAAACTATCCAGAAATGATACCGGAAGGGACACCAAATGATCTCGAAAAAGTCCCGCAATAATTCCGACGGGATCCTGAGCGGATACCGAAAACCATCCAGAAGTGATGCCGAAAAGGTCCTCAAATGATCACCTAATAGTCCCAAAATGACCCTGACGGCATCCCGGACAGATCCCGAAATCCATCCAGAAATGATCTTGGGAGGGTCCCAAAATTATCCCGAAATATTCTGGGAAAAGTCCAGAAATTACCCTGACGGATCCCGGACGAATCCTGAAAACCAATCTTAAATGATGCCGAAAAAGTCCCGAAATGACCCTGATGGGACCCGGAAAGGATCCCGAAAACTAACCAGAAATGATGCCGGAAAGGTCCTCAAATGATCTCCCAATAGTTCCGAAAAGACCCTGACGGGATCCCGAACGGATCCCGACAACTATCCAGAAATGATACCGAAAGGGCCCGCAAATGATCCCGTATTAGTCGAGAAAAAGTCCCGAAATTACCCCGACGGGATGCCGGACGAATCCCAAAAACCATCCAGAAATGATGTCGGAAGGGACCCCAATGATCCCGAAAAAGTCCCGCAATTATTCCGACGGGAATCTGAACGGATACCGAAAACCATTCAGAAGTGATGCCGGAACGGTCCTCAAATGCTCACCTAATAGTCCCAAAATGATCCTGAGGGCATCCCGGACAAATCCCGAAATCCATCCAGAAATGATCTTGGGAAGGTCCCAAAATGATCCCGAAATAGTCTCGGAAAAGTCCAGAAATTACCCCGACGGGTTCCCGGACGAATCCTGAAAGCCATCATTAAATGATCCCGAAAAATCCCCGAAATGACCCTGACGGGATCCCGAAAGGATTCCAAAAACTATCCAGAAATGATGCCGGAAAGGTCCTCAAATGATACCCAAATAGTTCCGAAATGACCGTGACGGGATCCCGAACGGATCCCGACAACTATCCAGAAATTATGCCGAAAGGGTCCGCAAATGATCCCGTATTAGTCGAGAAAAAGTCCCGAACGAATCCCAGAAACCATCCAGAAATGATGCCGGTAGGTATCCCAAATGATCCCGAAATAATCCCGAAATGACCTCGTCGGCATCCCGGACGGATACCGAAAATTATCCAGAAATGATGCCGGAAAGGTCCACAAATGATCACCTAATAGTCCCGAAATTACCCTGATGGGATCCCGGACGGATCCCGAAAACCATCCAGATATGATGCCGTAAGAGCCCCCAAATGATCCCGAAAAAGTTCCCAAATGACCCCGACGATATCCCGGACGGATCCCGAAAACCATCCAGAAGTGATGCCGGAAGAGCCCCCAAATGATCCCGAAGAAGTCCCAAAATGACCCCGACGAGATCCCGCACGGATCCCGAAAACCATCCAGAAATGATGCCGGAAGAGCCCCAAATGATCCCGAAAAAGTCCCCAAATGACCCCGACATACCCCTGAAAAGGTTCCGAAATGGCTCCGAGGGAATCAACGACGGATCGCGAAAACCATACAGAAATGATTCCGGAAGGATCCCAAAATGATCCCGAAATAGTCCGGAAATGACCCAGATGGGATCCCGCACAGATCCAGAAATGATCCCGGAAGGGTCCAAAAACTATCCCGGAAAAGTAACAAAAAATCCCAAAATGGCTCCTACGGCATCCCGGACGGATCCAGAAATGATCTCGGAAGGGTCCCCAAATGATCCCGAAATAAAACAGAAAAAGTCAGGAAACGACCCCTAGAGGATCCCCAAATGATCCCGTATTAGCCCCGAAAAAGTCCCAAAATGACCCTGACGGGATCCCGAAAGGATTCCGAAAAAAATACAGAAATGATGCCGGAAAGGTCCTCAAATGATCCCCTAATAGTCCCGAAATGACCGTGACGGGATCCCGACAACTATTCAGAAATGATGCCGAAAGGGTCTGAAAATGATCCCGTATTAGTCGAAAAAAAGTCCCGAAAGGACCACGACGGGATCCCGGACGAATCCCAAAAACCATCCAGAAATGATGCCGGTAGATATCCCAAATGATCCCGAAATAGTCCCGAAATGACCTCGACGGCATCCCAGACTGATCCCGAAAATTATCCAGAAATGATGCCGAAAGGTTCCCAAATGATCCCCTAATAGTCCCGAAATTACCCTAATGGGATCCCGGACGGATCCCGAAAACCATCCAGAAATGATGCCGAAAGGGTTCCCAAATGATCCCGTATTAATCGCGAAAAAGTCCCGAAATGACCCCGACGGGATACCGGACGGATCCCGAAAACCATCCAGAAATGATGCCGAAAGGGTTCCCAAATGATCCCGTATTAGTCGCGAAAAAGTACCGAAATGACCCCGACGGGATCCCGGACGGATCCCGAAAACCATCCAGAAATGATGCCGGATGAGCCCCAAAATGATCCTGAAAAAGTCCCCAAATGACCCCGACGAGATCCCGGACGGATCCCGAAAACCATCCAGAAATGATGCCGGAAGAGCCCCCAAATGATCCCGAAAAAGTCCCCAAATGACCCCGACGATATCCCGGACGGATCCCGAAAACCATCCAGAAATGATGCCGGAAGAGCCCCCAAATGATCCCGAAAAAGTCCCCATATGACCCCGACGAGATCCCGCACGGATCCCGAAAACCATCCAGAAATGATGCCGGAAGGGTCCCCAAATGATCGCGAAATAGTCCCGAAATGATTCCGGAATAGTCCCGAAAATGTTCCAAAATAACCCCGACGGGATCCCGGACGGATCCCGTAAACTATACAGAAATGATCCCGGAAGGGTCCCAAAGTGATCCCGAAATAGTCCCGAAAAAGTCCCGAAATTACCCCGGCGTAATCCCGGACCGATCCCGAAAAGCATCCAGAAATGATCCCGGAAGGGGCTCGATATGACCCTTACGGGATTACAAATAAGGTGAAGCTAATTATAAAACCATGTTAATAAGGCAGCAGGCGCATTGGAGCGAATAAAAAGTTAGATAGAAACATACAGGTAAAGCTAATAAAAGCGTGCTAATAAAAACAATTGATGGAGGGCGGATGGCGGGAGTAGAGGAGAGGACCACTGATCGTTCCTCCAAAATTGTCTAGATCTCGTTCTGTATGTACCAGATACCAAAAACTATTGATTTAGGAGAAAATTTAGATTGAGTTATAACAATTTATGGATTTTACACCAGAGGGGGAGATAAAGGGGGGCGGGCGGAGGGTGTCACTGCTTACTTTGTAAGCCCTCGACTTATTTGACCCCTTGAGTCTGTGATATTGGTGAAGGCCAGTATACGTAAAGTTATAATGTGTAAAAATTATGAAAAATAATTTCTCGAAGGGGTCGCGGGACCCCCACCCCTCTTTCCATGCTCGAAAAAAATTTCGCTAGTAGACTACTGTCTGTGTCCCAAATTTCATCAAAATCCGTGTAGCCATTCTGGCGTCATTCAGTCGCAAAGACGAAAAAATATAATAATTAAATTATAACTGTTCCTAGGGGGCGGGGACCACGCCCCTTTTGAAAATATATAGCTAGTAGATCCTTCTAGACTATTGGCTATATGTGTGCAAAATTTCATCCAAATCGGTCCAGCCGTTCTTGCGTTATTGAGTCACAAAGACAAACGTCTGGACAAACATCCAAACATCCAAACATCCAAACATCCAAACATCCAAACATCTTAACATCCAAACTTTCCCATTTATAATATATACTAGCCTTTACCCGCGGCCCCGTCCGCAAGTAGAACATGAAATATATGGGCTATTCACGTTAGCCTGCTTATCAAGTTATCTGTTTAAAAAAATTTGTCTGTCTAATGCATTTTATTTGCAAATAAAATAATGTGCTGATAACCTGATAGGATCCCCAAATGATCCCGAAGTTATCCAGAAAAAGCCACGAAATGACCCCGACGATATCGCGGACGGATCCCGAAAACCGTCCAGAAATGCCCCGGAAGGGTCTCCAAAAGTTCCCGGAATAGTCCCAAAAAACCCGGAATGACGACGACACAATTCTAGACTTATCCAGAGAACCACACAGAAATGATGCCTGAAGGGTACAAAAATGGTCGCGAAATAGTCCCGGAAAAGTTCCGAAATGACCCTGACGGGCTCCCGTACGGATCTCAAAAACCATGCAGAAAATATCCAGGAAGGGTTCCCAAATTATCCTGACATAGTCCAGAAAAATTTCCAAAATGACCCCGAGGGGATCCACGACAGATCGGGAAAACCATACACAAATGATCCCGGAAGGGTCCCAAAACTATCCCGAAAAAGTTACAAAAATATCTCGAAATGACTCCTACAGAAATGACCTCGGAAGGGTCCCCAAATGATCCCAAAATGGTCCCGAAATGACCCGGCAAACCATCAAGAAATGATGCCGGAAGGGTCCCCAAATGATCCCGAAATAATACAGAAAAAGTCATGAAATGGCCCCTAAAAGGTTCCCAAATGATCCCGAAATAGTCCCGAAAAAGTTCCGAAATGGCCCTGATGGGTTCCCGTATAGATCCCGAAAACTATCCAGAAATGATGCCGGAAAGGTCCTCAAATAATCCCCCTAACAACCCCGAAATGACCCTGACGGGATCCCGTACGGATCCCGAAAACCATCCAGAAATGATGCCGAAAGGGTCCCCAAATGATCCGAAATAGTCCCGAAATGACCCCGACGGGATCCCAAAAACTATCCAGAAATGATGCCAGAAAGGTCCCCAAATGATCGCCTAATAGTCCCGAAATGACCCTGATGGGATCCCGGACGGATCCCGAAAACCATCCAGAAATGATGCCGAAGGGGTCCCCAAATGATCCGAAATAGTCCCCAAATGACCCCGACGGGATCCCAAAAACTATCCAGAAATGACGCCAGAAAGGTCCCCAAATGATCGCCTAATAGTCCCGAAATGACCCCGACGGGATCCCGGACGAATCCCGAAAACAACCCAGAAATTATGCCGAAAGGGTCCCCAATTGATCCGCAATAGTCCCGAAATGACCCCGACGGGATCCCAAAAACTATCCAGAAATGATGCCAGAAAGGTCCCCAAATGATCGCCTAATAGTCCCGAAATGGCCCTGATGGGATCCCGGACGGATCCCGAAAACCATCCAGAAATGATGCCGAAAGGGTCCCCAAATGATCCGAAATAGTCCCGAAATGACCCCAACGGGATCCCAAAAACTATCCAGAAATGATGCCAGAAAGGTCCCCAAATGATCGCCTAATAGTCTCGAAATGACCCTGATGGGATCCCGGACGGATCCCGAAAACCATCCAGAAATGATGCCGAAAGGGTCCCCAAATGATCCGAAATAGTCCCGAAATGACCCCGACGGGATCCCAAAAACTATCCAGAAATGATGCCAGAAGGTACCCCAAATGATCCCGAAAAAGTCGTGAAATGTCCCCGACGGGATCCCGAACGAATCCCGAAAACTATTCAGAAATGATGCCGGAAAGGTCCCTAAACGATCCCGTATAAGTCGTGAAAAAGTCCCGAAATGACCCCGACGGGATCCCGGACGGATCCCGAAAACCATCTAGGAATGATGCCGGAAAATACCCCAGATGATCCTGAAATAGCCCCGAAAAAATCCCGAAATTACCCCGTCGTGATCCCAGACGGATCCCGAAAACTATCAAAAAATGATGTCGGAAAGGTCCACAAATGATCCCAAAATAGCCCCAAAAAAGTCCCGAAATGAACGCGACGGAATCCCGGACGGATCCCGAAAACCATCTAGAAATGATGCCGGAAAATACCCAAAATGATCCCGGAATAGTTCCGAAATTACCCCTATGGGTTCCCGTACAGATCCCGAAAACTATCCAGAAATGATGCCGGAAAGGTCCTAAAATTATCCGCCTAATAGTCCCGAAATGACCCTGACATCAAGATATGATGCCGGAAGGCACCCCAAATGATCCCGAAAAAGTCCCGAAATGACCCGGTCGGGATGCCGAACGGATACAGAAAACCATCCAGAAATGATGTCGTAAAGGTCCTCAAATGATCACCTAATAGTTCCAAAATGACCCCGACAGGGTCCCGGACGGATCCCGTAAGCCATCCAGAAATGATGCCGGAGGAGACCCCAAATGATCCCGCTAAAGTCCCAAAATGACCCCGACAGGGTCCCGGACGGATCCCGCAAACCATCCAGAAATGATGCCGGAAGAGACCCCAAATGATCCCGCAAAAGTCCCAAAATGACCCCGACAGGATCCCGGACGGATCCCGTAAACCATCCAGAAATGATGTCGGAAGAGACCCCAAATGATCCCGCAAAAGTCCCAAAATGACCCCGACAGGATCCCGGACGGATCCCGTAAACCATCCAGAAATGATGCCGGAAGAGACCCCAAATGATCCCGCAAAAGTCCCAAAATGACCCCGACAGGATCCCGGACGGATCCCGTAAACCATCCAGAAATGATGCCGGAGGAGACCCCAAATGATCCCGCAAAAGTCTCAAAATGACCCCGACAGGATCCCGGACGGATCCCGAACACCATCCATAAATGATGCTGGAAGATACCCCAAATGATCCCGCAAAAGTCCCAAAATGACCCCGACAGGATCCCGGACGGATCCCGTAAACCATCCAGAAATGATGCCGGAAGAGACCCCAAATGATCCCGCAAAAGTCCCGAAATGACACCGACGGGATCCCGGACGGATCCCGTAAACCATCCAGAAATGATGCCGGAAGATACCCCTAATGATCCCGAAATAGCCCCGAAATGGTCCCGACGGGATCCCGGACGGATCCCTAAAACTATCCAGGAATGATTACGGAAAGGACCCAAACTGACCCCGAAAAAGTCCCGTAATGATCCCGGAAACCATCAAGAATGTATCTCTCGAAGTTACGCAAATGATCCCGAAAGTACCCCGATGGGATCCCGGACGAATCCCGAAAACCATCCAGAAATGATGCCGGAAGGGTCCCCAAATGATCGCGAAATAGTCCCGAAATGATTCCGGAATAGTCCCGAAAATGTCCCAAAATAACCCCGACGGGATCCCGGACGGATCCCGAAGTTCCCAAAATGATCCCGAAATAGTCCCGAAAAAGTCCCGAAATTACCCCTGCGTAATCCCGGACCGATCCCGAAAACCATCCAGAAATGATCCCGGAGGGTCTCGATATGACCCTTACGGGATTACAAATAAGGTGAAGCTAATTATAAAACCATGTTAATAAGGCAGCAGGCGCATTGGAGCGAATAAAAAGTTACATAGAAACATACAGGTAAAGCTAATAAAAGCGTTCTAATAAAAACAATTGAAGGAGGGCGGATGGCGGGAGTAGAGGAGAGGACCACTGATCGTTCCTCCAAAATTGTTTAGATCTCGTTCTGTATGTACCAGATACCAAAAACTATTGATTTAGGAGAAAATTTATATTGAGTTATAACAATTTATAGATTTTACACCAGAGGGGGAGATAAAGGGGGGCGGGCGGAGGGTGTCACTGCTTACTTTGTAAGCCCTCGACTTATTTGACCCCTTGAGTCTGTGATATTGGTGAAGGCCAGTATACGTAAAGTTATAATGTGTAAAAATTATGAAAAATAATTTCTCGAAGGGGTCGTGGGACCCGCACCCCTCTTTCCATGCTCGAGAAAAATTTCGCTAGTAGACTACTGTCTGTGTCCCAAATTTCATCAAAATCCGTGTAGCCATTCTGGCGTGATTCAGTCGCAAAGACGAAAAAATATAATAATTAAATTATAACTGTTCCTACGGGGCGGGGACCACGCCCCCTTTGAAAAATATATAGCTAGTAGATCCTTCTAGACTATTGGCTATATGTGTGCAAAATTTCATCCAAATCGGTCCAGCCGTTCTTGCGTTATTGAGTCACAAAACAAACGTCTGGACAAACATCCAAACATCCAAACATCCAAACATCCAAACATCTTAACATCCAAACTTTCCCATTTATAATATTGTAACGAACGTTAGTAGCACTGAGCAATGCTATCGTCTCTAAGCCGATGCTAACCAGCGACGTGAATGCACATCAATAATTCAATCATTATGTATCTACATAAACGAATAAATAATTGCGTCTACACATATGTACGTATACGAACATCGGAGCGGCAATGCACAAATACATGCATATATCTTATCTGAGTTGTCACAAGAGAGAGCAATAATTTGTGCACGTAGTTGTGGCTGGCGATTTGTAGCCGAAACTAACTAGTAACTTCTGGAAAAAGAAAAGCCTAGATGTATGCAGCGTAAACTATAAAAGTGGCGCAAGCGAGTAAGAAGTAATTCAGTTTGATTTGAATTGTCAAGCAGTTACGAGTAAGACGATGTCTAGCGAGCAATAGCACTATTATTTTGAAAGTCAGTTTCCTTTAAGATATCAGTTTGGTTATTAAGCTATTCGTTGCACAGTTTGGGTGTTATTGTGAAGTACTTAATAAAGGCCATTTTTCCATCATTCAATATTGGAGTTATTTATTCAACAGTTTAGTGATTCGAACTTAGCAGAGGATTGCAAATAAGAGGATTTGCAAGTAAATTCATTACAATTGGTGTCAGAAGAGGAATTGTTGAATAAATTCTAGAGGACAACAAGGACATGGCAAAGTTAAGTGAATTGAAGATCCCGCAACTGAAGAAGGAGTTGGAGAGCCGTGGATTGAATACAAGTGGCGTTAAACTCGAACTTCAGGCACGGCTACGAGAAGCAATGGAAGCAGAAGGAATTGATGTGGAAGAGCATGTCTTTCATCTTGATGGCGAGGAGACAACAAAAATTGAAGAGAAAAACGAAACATCGCAGACGGTTACCAGCACAGACTTGAACATGATTTTGGCTGCAATATCTGCTCAAACATCGACAGTGGCTTCTCAACTGGAATCGCAAAAGACAGATATAACATCTCAACTGTCATCTCAACTAGAAGAACAGAAAACGTATATGTCATCACAAATGGAAGCACAAGAAACGCGTATTTCAGAAATCTCGTCGCAAATGTCATCTCAACTGGAAGAACAGAAGACATATATGGCATCGCAACTGGAAGAACAGAAGACATATATGATATCTCAGTTGGCTCAGCAGTTGAAAGCGCAAGAGGATCGCATATCATCGCAGTTGGAGGGTTTTAGTGAACGACAAGATAAAATGGAAGCTGAGATGGATGCTTTGAAAGATCGGATTCAGCAGTTACAATTAAATCGTCCAGCAGTTTCAGCGAGTAATCCAAAGGTAAAAACACCATCCTTTGACGGTTCTGTTCCTTTCCAGGTCTTTAAGTTACAGTTTGAGAAGACCGCAGCAGTGAACAACTGGAATGTGGAAGATAAAGTTGCCGCACTCTTCGTAGCATTGAAAGGACCAGCTGCCGAAATTCTACAGACGATTCCCGAAGGAGAGCGGAACAATTATGAAGCATTGATGGCTGCTGTAGAACGACGTTATGGAAGCGAGCATAGGAAACAGATATTCCAAATTGAGTTGCAAAACCGCTACCAAAAAGCTAACGAGACTTTGCAGGAGTTTGCTTCTGACATTGAAAGATTGGCTCATCTTGCAAATGCGGATGCACCCGTGGAATACACGGAAAGAGTGAAGATTCAGAGCTTTATAAATGGCATACGGGACGTCGAAACGAAGCGAGCCACATACGCGAACCTAAAGCAAACATTTTCTGAAACGGTATCCCATGCATTGACTCAGGAAACGGCGTCATTATTGAGTAAACCAGCATACAAAGCTCATCGTGTAGAAGTAGAAAGGCCAGAGTGGGTAGACACAATTTTGGAAGCACTGAAGGGATCTCAACAGAAGGATGCCAGAGTTATTAAATGTTTTAAGTGCGGCAACCCAGGTCACATTGCACGTCATTGCGATCTTGGTCCTAATAGTTCCAACAATGTGGGTGGCCGTAAACGCAAAGCTGGCGGAAATGAGCAAGAGCGTGTCGAATGTAAAGAACGAAAACTTGCCCCGGCTATTGAATGTCCCGTGATATCTGTGTCGCAAATGGGAAGGAAATCAAGCAGTCTTACCGTCAGAGGGAATGTGGATGGTAAAGAACGTGTACTGACTGTAGATACGGGCGCATCTCATTCCTTGATCCGATCTGACTTGGTCAACAGGAGAGTAAAACCGTTACCTGGAGCAAAGTTGCGTACAGTCACTGGCGAGTATAACCAAGTTCAGGGAGAAGTGATATGTGAAGTATTGATTGGGAAGGTCATGGTTCTACACAAATTTGTTGTGGTGGAGATTGTTGATGAAGTTATATTGGGAGTGGATTTCTTGGTTGACCATGACATCAAGATCGATATGCAGAGAAGGGTGATGCGTTATGAGAACCAAGATGTGCCACTTAACTTTAGTTTGGAAAAAGGGTTCAGCAGTAATCGGGTACTGGTGGAGAAGACTCGACGAAGGTCACGAAATTCAAAGGTAAAGGTTGATGGAACAAATGGGCCAAACAAATCAAAGCCGAAGGTACCTGTGAGCGAAACACTGGCATTGAAAAGCCCTAACGGACGTACTAAAACGAAGAAAGAATGCAAGGGTGGTTTCAAGCCAAGGCACACTACTGTTGTGAAGCGTCGGAACGATACTGATTATGCAAAGCAAATCCGTCCAGCGCAAGCTCTGCGAAGTAGTTCTTCATTGGCCGAGCAACAGAGTGCGAGGGAACGATCCAGAATAATGAGTAGTAAGATGAAACACAGGTACGACAAGGAAAATAATTCGCAAGGTTTCCGGGAGGGAAATTTGGTACTGTTATACAACCCTCACCGGCGGAAAGGTGTTCCATCCAAATTTCGGTGCAGTTGGGAAGGCCCGTACAAGGTTGTGAAGAAGATAAGTGATATCATCTACCGCATACAAGCAATTGGGAAATCACGAAATAGAAGAGTGGTACATTTGGCGATGCTAGCAGCGTTTAGATTGAGAGATTTGTCTGATCGGGACGATCAGACTTAGGTGGAGGGCAGTGTAACGAACGTTAGTAGCACTGAGCAATGCTATCGTCTCTAAGCCGATGCTAACCAGCGACGTGAATGCACATCAATAATTCAATCATTATGTATCTACATAAACGAATAAATAATTGCGTCTACACATATGTACGTATACGAACATCGGAGCGGCAATGCACAAATACATGCATATATCTTATCTGAGTTGTCACAAGAGAGAGCAATAATTTGTGCACGTAGTTGTGGCTGGCGATTTGTAGCCGAAACTAACTAGTAACTTCTGGAAAAAGAAAAGCCTAGATGTATGCAGCGTAAACTATAAAAGTGGCGCAAGCGAGTAAGAAGTAATTCAGTTTGATTTGAATTGTCAAGCAGTTACGAGTAAGACGATATCTAGCGAGCAATAGCACTATTATTTTGAAAGTCAGTTTCCTTTAAGATATCAGTTTGGTTATTAAGCTATTCGTTGCACAGTTTGGGTGTTATTGTGAAGTACTTAATAAAGGCCATTTTTCCATCATTCAATATTGGAGTTATTTATTCAACAGTTTAGTGATTCGAACTTAGCAGAGGATTGCAAATAAGAGGATTTGCAAGTAAATTCGTTACAATATATATTAGATTAGATATTAGATGAATAATAATGCACCAAGAATTGAGCCTTGCGGGACTCCTATGTTCACATTTAGGTAGTCGGATTCATACCCTTTCACTACTGTGCGCTGCGTTCTATTTGTTAACTAGGACCTAAACCAGTTTATTTCACTATTTTGAACTCCGTACATATATAGCTTTTGCAATAGTATATCTCTGTCTATTGTTTCAAAAGCTCTCTTAAAGTCTAGAAAAAGGGCCATGATTTTTTTATTTTCATATCGTTTCCACTCACTTACTACACGGTTTACAGCTGTTTCACACGAGTATTTCTTTCTGCATCCCGATTGGTATTTCATAAACAATTTGTTCGATTCAAAATAGTTTTCTAACTGTATTTTGACAGTTTTTCAAGAACTTTCTCTAACGTCTTTAATGAGTTTATGGGTCTGAACTCATCACAGTTTACTGCCTTATTAATTTTTTCAAGTGGACTAATCATAGTTTCTTTCCATATATCAGGAAGCTATCCTTGCATGGGGACTCATTTACTGTTTTCAATAGGGAATCACCAACTTTATTCCAGTTGTCTAATATCATTTTGGGTTTAACTCTTACATAATCTCTATTATTTTTTAAGGATTTGCCTATATTTTTCAATTCTTCCAAACTTATTTTCTTAAATTTGAAAATGGCCTGAGCTTTTGTGGTTTTATCTACATATTGCACATGGTCAATCGAATCTCTTATGTTCTGTACACTTTCAACAAAAAAGTTATTGAACTCATTAGACAAGGTCGTTTCATCACAGTATTTTTTATCGTTAAATATCACATAGTCAATTTGCTTTTTGTTCTGTAAAATTCTTTTGTTTACGTAGTTCTTTTTCGCTTTAATAACTTCTTTATTGTAATTATTTCTTGCACTTTTGTAATTTATCCAGCTATGGGTTGTACCTATTCTTTTAGTTTCTTGATACAGATCATATTTCATCTTCCTTAGACTCCGGTGATGGTTGTTGTACCAATCATTTATTTTTTTCCCGCATGGAATAACTTTCTTCTTCATAAACATCTTTATTGTATTTTCTTTCGTAACTTTCGTCAAATACTTTAGCACCACTGTGCACATCATCACTTGACAAGGTTAGCTTTTGCCTGCCTAACTCGTGAGCAAATTTGGACATATCATATTTAAAATATATTATTTCTTCAAATGTACTACGCTCAGTTTTCTTAAAGTTTATATGGAATTCAATGAGCTCGTGATCTGATATTTTTAAGTAACTATTTACCCTCACGTCTATTGCTTGAATGTAGCTAATTATATAGTCTATTAGAGTTTTCGAGTAACTGGTTACGCGGGTATGTTCTTTCACATGTTGCTTTAGACCATTGTCATTCAAAAAACTTTCAATATTTCTTTTATACGTTCCTCGCTTATTCCAGTCAATGTTAAAATCTCCTGCCATCATTATATTGCATGACCACTCCATTATTTCTTCAGTTTTTTCATGAAAAATTTCACAGAATTCCTTTTCGGAGCTACTGGGTGATCTATACACAGCCACAATAATCAAGTCAATATTTCCACGCTTGCATCTACATGCTAACAGCCACATCTTTGATTGGATCGAGTGTTCTAGTACCTTTGTGACTTTCCAATTGCTTTTATAATATAATGTCACTCCTCCGGTATGTATGGAGTTAGATACACAACTTTCTCTTTTGTACCCCGGTAAATTTATTTCGTTTTCTTCGATACAAGCCATCATATGTGTTTCAGTTAGAATAAGAAAATCCATTTCACTGCTGCCAATTAGAATTTTTATATGCTCGAGATTGTTCATAACCCCTTGTATGTTTGTGCAAATTCCTCTAACATTTGTAACAAAGTATGTAAGATTCATATTTTCTTAATTGAAAACATATTTATTCATACACAAAAATAATGAACTATTCATTGGTACCCGAGTGGAAAAAGCTTTATGCATGCATGAAATATGTAAGTTGAATCAATGATCGTATGGTTTTAAAAATACACCTTCCTGAATTTAGTTTGTACGTATATATTTAAGACCTTTTGATTTTTCTTTTTTGGATTGAAAAGTAATTTGATTAACGAAATGTATGTACTTGAAAGAGTCCTTATTTTCGAAAAAAAAAACTCCAGGATACGAATACTGATGAGAGACTAGCCAACTTGGAGCAATAGCCTTGGAATATGTCATGGATCAATGACGACCGCCAACCGTTTGTATGCTTTGCCTTCCTTAAACTGTTGTGAAGACTATTTTCAGGATGTTGCAGTTTGACCAAACCGATAAGAATTGTGGGTTTATTAATGGTCGATATAGCCCAAATTGATGGCTTCAAGTTGCTCCATCTCTCATCATATGAATGTAATTGTTATTGTTATTACATATGTAGTATAAAATCCTATCGATCAATGCGGGGATAGTTCATTCGTACTTATAAAACATATGTACGTAGTGCTTTTGTATGCATTCAGCATTAATACAACCATATGCATACAGAAGTAATACAATGGGAGTAATAGAGTTTGCATGCTCCGTGAGAAACTACACGTGTTAAAAAGAAATAAACGTGCATTTATACTGGCATACATATATATATGTAGCTCAAATTCATGCCTCAAACATCGATGTTTCATGCATCCATTTACAACCGAGAAATAAATGTATTCATGCATAGTTCATACTGTTAAAAAGCCAAAAAATAAAAGCTTATTTATCTGTATATTTTCTTCTATAATTAATTATAAATTGTTTTTTGGGCCGGATGGGATATAAACTAATTATTTCTTTGTAGGCAGGGAACGTCTCAACACAAAAATAATTTTCTCCCAACCCAGTACTAATTGAAAGTCCATAAACTGTACCTTCTTTCTGCGAAAGAAATTCCTTAATAATTTGGTTAAAAAATATTTTCGTTAGAGATAGTCACATGAGGTTCGGCTTTTAAGAACAAAAATAAAAAAAAAAAAAAAAATATTTTTTTTTTAACCGGTTTCTAGAGGATTATATTATGTATTCTATTCTATTATTACAGATGTGTACAGAATCAATGTATTTTAATTTTTGGACCTGTGGTATTTTTTCACTACTACGTTTTTTACTTTTATTCGATTTCAATTAAAATTTATATTTTTTTAAAATAAAACCAAAAAAGTTTCACAAAATCCAAAAATAGAAACTTGTAGTCACAACGGGGTTCGAAACAAAACCAAAAGGTTTCAAAAATCTATGAAATAAAATCTGTTCTGGATTTAAAACAAAACCCTTAAGCTTTAAACCATTAGAATAAAAAATCATTTGTGAAGAGTGATGCAAATCAAAGATTCTTTCTTATAACATTTTGACATATATATGGAGCTCTATGCTGTAATTTTTTATACAGATGTGATAGCTCAGTGGGTACAGCACTCTACTGATATCTTCAGAACGTCGGTTCGAAATCTTACCATTGTAAACCGGGTTAAATTTTTTAAATTGAAGCTCAGTTCTATGCACTAATTTTCACGAAAACTGGTAGAATCTTAGTTTTAAGCCATTTCTTTGGTTTGGTCATATATGGAGTACAAAAAAGTTTCAGATTTAAGCTCAAACTTTTAACCATGTGCCTGCCAAAATCTCTATCGTTTTATTGACAAAGAGCAGCCAGCGTGGTGTGGTGCTGGCGTGCTTCGCCTACCACACCGAAGGTCCTCACTTTCAAGTGCCGGCCAAAGCAACATGAAAAATTTAGCACAATTTTTAAATTGTAAAAAACTTTTTCTTAGCTATGTCGCCCCTCGGCAGTGATTTGGTAAACACTCCAATTGTAGTTCTGCCATGAAAAGATGTTCAGTGAAAATGCATCTGCTTTGCAGCTTCCGTTCGGAGTCGGCATAAAACATGTAGGTCTGGTCCCGCCAATTCGTATGGAAAATTAATAATTGCGTCCGTTTGAACGTAAACTGCTTCCCCAATTTTTAAGATATACTGATGAAATTTTGTCAGTTTTATTTTTGTGTCTGACAAGACATTTGTCCGAATCTACCGGATCCGGCCACTATATCCTTCATACAACTGATTTTTCAGTAAAGCCTTTTTTGTAATATCTTTCCCAATTTATCAGTGAGAAGCTTCAAATTTCACCAAATGCTTTCGTATGTGGCACATATTGCTGTCTGAAAAACTTGTAGAAATCGGTCGTATATATACCATATATCCCATAACAACCGATTGCTTAGATAAGCTGTTTTCGTCATTTCTGCCCCATTTTAACGGCTTGAAACTTCAAATTTCAAATCATATATTGTTCAGATACGTAATTAATGGTCATAGCTATAATGTGCAGACCACAACAACCGTAAAACTTTGTATCCTCGCACAAAGTACCTATCTATTTTTATACCCAGCTGTACTTGTGCGCAGGGTATTATAACTTTGATTGGATATCGGTTGGTTGTACAGGTACAAAGGAATCGAGATAGACATAGACTTCTCTATATCAAAATCATCATTATTGAAAACAATTTTGATAAATCCATGCCCGTCGGTCCGTCCGTCTTTCCGTCCGTTAACAAGATAACTTGAGAAAATATTGAGATATCTTCACAAATACGGTGTACGGGATTGTCTAGATCCAGAATAGATTGGTATTGAAAATGAGCGATAATCGGACGTTAGCCACGCCCTCTTTTACAATATCGAAATTTAGAAAAATGAAGAAAATGTGATAGTTCAAAAAGGAAAACCGCTAAGCTAATGAAATTTGGTAAGTGGATTGGCTTTATAACGCAAGACAAAAATTCCAAAAATGGGATAAGATTATTTCATGAAAGGTATGAAGTCTTCGGTACAGCCGAAGACAGTCCCGTCCTTACTTGTTATTTTCTTTTTTAATTTTTTATGGCTAATGCGTCAAGCTAATGCAAACTCTTAATTAATCAAACAAACAGCTTTTGTTCTACCAAAAAAAAATCAAGGTAACTAATTTTGCCTTTTGCAGCGAAATGAGAATAGTGCGTATTTGGTAAAATATTATCTATTCTGTTTTCTTTTTAAAGGAAAATCTAATTGTTTGTTTCCCTCACAAGGGTGGGCACTTTCTCATTAGTGTAAAGGCTTAACCGAACAAAATAGCGCCCTACTATGAAGCAATCAAAATTAAGTTCAAACCCACAAATATAATTTTGAACATTTGCTTATTGCAACCCCTATCAAATAATCCGAATCAATACCCAATAATGGTCATATTTAACAATCTCCATACAATGTCATACGACAATAAATTTTAAACCATTTTTCAATTATCAAATCAATTTAGTTAATTAAAAACAAGTAAGGACGGGACTGTCTGTCGGCTGTGCCGAAGACTTCATACCTTTCATGAATGGGGCTGAACAATAATCTTATGACGTAAATATTTGATGAAATTTGATGAATTTTGAAGCTTCTAGCCGTAAAAAAGGGGCAAAGAAATACAGTTTATATGGGGTATATAATATATATACCACCGATGTCTATGATTTTTTCAGACAACAATATATGCTATACACGTAAGCATTTGGTGAAATTTGAAGCTTCTAGCTGTTAAAATGGGGAAGAAATTGCGCAAAGTTTCTTATCTCAACAATCGGTTGTATGAGATATATACTATATATACCACCGGTCTCTATGATTTTTTCAGACAACAGTATATGCTATCAACGAAAACATTTGTGAAATTTGAACATATCCTAACTATTTTTAAGATAAATATAAAATAATAAATAGGTAAGTACTTTGTGTGAGGATGCAAACTTCACGTTTTTTGTGGTCTGCCTGTAAAAACTATGACTACGAATCACGTATTTCAAAAATATATGACCTAAAGGAAACTATTTAATGAAATTTGATGAATTTTGAAGCTTCTAGCCGTAAAAAAGGGGCAAAAATGACAGTTTATATGAAGTATATAATATATATACCACCGATCTCTATGATTTTTTCAGACAACAATATATGCTGTATACGTAAGCATTCGGTGAAATTTGAAGCTCCTAGCTGTTAAAATGGGGCTAAAATTGCGAAAATATATATATACTATATATATATAATATATATACCACCATATATATACTATTGTTACGAATATGAGCAAAACTAAGGAGTGCTGCCGTCTCTAAGCCGGTGCTAAGCAGTGACGTGAATGCACATCAATAATTCAATCATTATGTATCTACATAAACGAAACAATAACTGCGTCTACATATATGTACCATGTACGTATACGAGCAGCGGAGAATCAATGCACTATCACATGCATATATCTGAGATACTCCTTTAAGTATGCAATGAGAAAAACTATAAAATTGTGCAATTGTAGTTACAGCTGAGAAGTTTGAGAGCTACTGGACTAGTAGATTCTGGAAGCGCCTAGAAGATGTATAAAATTTTAGCAATTTTAGTTATAGCTGAAAAGTTTGAGAGCTCATGGAAAATGCTAGTAGATTCTAGAAAATGCGAACGAGGAAACCAAAGAGTATAAAAGGCGACAGATGTAGAGGCGCTGGAATTCAGTTTGATTTGAGGTGTCAAGCAGTTTCGATTAAGACAATATCTTGCGAGCAATAGCATTATCAGAGAATTTAAACACAATGAGAAGGCGTTTTTTTGGCATCCACTGCTTACGATCCATTTGCATGTGACACGTCTTGCACTTCACCACTATTCCCCAAATTCATGTTAACTTAACAGGGTGCAAGACGTAACAGAAAATTCTCTTAACGATTTTCTCTGTTCGTCTGTTACCAAAAAATTCTCTGATCAGAGTAAGTATATTGCAAATTTAATTCTCTGATTTTTTGTAAATAAATTATGATGGTTGGAAGGTTGAAGTCTTCGGCACAGACGAAGACAGTCCTGTCCTTACTTGTTTTTTTTTATATTCAAAGTGTGAATTTGAATCTGTGCCTATGATTCAGGGCAAAACAAAAACAAAAGTGCTACAAGTGTATAGGGGTTGGGCAGCTCCGATGTAAAGAAATATTTTGACAAGTATAAAATACATTATTCAGTCAACAAATATAGTCAAAAAAGATTCAGAAAGCTGAATTAAAAATTATTATAAATTTTTGATTCAAATATAATTCCAAAATGTGGTTGAAAAAATATATTCAGTGTTTGATCATCTAAAGTATTCATATTTGATTATTTCTTTTGTTCAATTGTATGGTAACTCATTATTTTGTCAGAAAGAGTAATCAAATTATATTGATATGTAGGGAAATTGAAAATTTAATCACCTAAATGGTGAGTGGGTATAAACAAACCTAGATTGGTATATATGTACACACATATATTCCTAAACTAAAGATCAGCCTACACCCCCATTTCCCACCCACTTCATTGATACCAATATATCCATGCATAAGCTAACAAACGTTTGTACATTCACATGTTCAAATAAAAGACAAACTGTTTCAATCAACCACTTCCTACAAAAACTATTCTTACGCACAAGCATATGTACAAATCTATGTTCATATGTAAGCTAAGAAATATTTTTATATTCGCATGTTGACAAACAAAACAAAATTCACTTCAACCATCCAACCATACCCACAAGCACACATACATATGTACATATGTACATAAGTTAACACGAGCTTTGTTAATTTTCACCCAACAATAGCTGACTTGACACTTGTACCAATTTTTGACTAAAGTCAATAATCGCCGCATCAACAATAGCTAAAACTAATAAACAGGAAATCGCGTTCCAATTAGTTAACACGAGCTTTATTAATTTTTACGCAATAATTGCTGATTTAACACATGCACCGATTTTGACCAAAGTCAATAATCGTCGCATCAACAGTAATAGCCAAAATCTGGTAAACAGGAAATGATTGCAAAGCACTTTAACTATTGCGTCTGCTACATGAAATAAAAAACATTCTTAAATGAACAATTTAATATTAAGTATTTTTGTGGAGTGAGCAATTTATAACATAAAAACCAATTACTTGTAATCACTAGTTTTTAAGTTTATACTGGACTTCAATAAATGCGGACATGCTGTCCCACTAAAAATATATTTTTTTTGTTCCCTTAATCCGAAGGAAAGTAACTTGTATGCTCATGTTTTGTATGTAAATCGCAAAATCCTGAAAACTAGCTTCCTCTTGATTTTTCATTCATAAATGCTTCTTCTTAAGTTGTCCGAATTGGTGATAGAATTCGGCAACCTGGCATTTTGCAATTCGCAACATGGCTTTTGATAAAATCGTCAAAAGACAAATTTTTGCGATTTTATAAATTCCAACTTCGATGCATATTGGGGGTATTCATTATGACGAGCATAACTACTTTCATAACCCCGCACTTTTCCTATGAAATAATACCAAACTATTTATAAGCCTGTATGAAAGTACTAATATGGTAGTAAAAAATGCAAATAAACATGCACAGATATTGCCTAGTAATTGTCCACTAACATATTAACTATATAATCTAAAACTTTCCATCCATTGTTCATATAAATTATTGCAAATAATTTTCCCATATTGAATTGCCGAGTTGTCACAGCTTATGGACATTTTTATTTGCTATTTGAAACCCCCTATCATATTCTGCCGAAAAATTGTTCGCGCAGTCACGCAGCCAAATTTGCAGCAACTGTGTTGCAGTTGCTACATAAGAGTGGTGTTTTACCCGTTTCTGGCCCGAATTCGCACTGTGACGTCATACTGTATATGCTGACTTGTTTATCACATGTCAGTACAAAGTAAGAATTTTACATTATTTTCATAGATAAAAATTAATATATGGGAGCGGCGAAAAAAATTAAAGTAATTTTGCGAAGAAATATAACATTATTTCGCAAAAGAGCAATAAATTCGTTTATTTTAATTTTATAATAAATTCCCCTTTTAGCTGTGAGTTATTAAAGGTATAAACGGCAACACTTTTAACCACCGACGACACATAATTTGGCTCGTGCCTATTGTATTTCGTCGGCTAATTGCTACGAGCATTGATATTTACATATACATGGCCGTATACGCGGATTGCCATAATTCATTTGGTCGCTTCATAACGCGGAAAGCGACAAGTTGTTTTATTAGTAACTTAAGACACTGCCACAGCATCAAAGCGACCAAGCTTTTTATACATGTCTGCCTTTAATTTGAGTATTATTGAATATGTATATATCTATGTACATTTGTACTTTTTTGCTTTGGTTTGTATTTTCATACATATATATTCAATGATACAATGCTCAACATCTGATCAACAGGCACATGTCTTTTGTGTATTGTTGGTCTTATTTACATATTTAAGGGTTGATTTGAGGCAGGTCAAATGTATTTAAGTTTGACTTGGCTTATCAAACCTGCCTTTGAAAATATTCAAGTACATAGGTACTTACATCATTGTACTGAATAACACATATAAAATGCTTTAGGAAATTTCTTTATAGGTACCTCCCCTCCCACCCATAGTCCAAATAATAACTAAATATTTTTTTATTTATTCAACTGTTATCAAATATTTTATTTATTTCAATTTTTCAATTTATTAATAATTCATACTTCATGGTTAATATGCATACATTTTATGCAAATTAACGTTTTATAAATATGCAATGGATTTCGTGTGCACAGAAATTCCAAGTGTGCAAATGCCGTCGGCAAAACACTATTTGCATGCATATTTTAATTTGCATACATTTTCCTAACATTTTAATTTATTAACAAAAAGGGATGGGATAATTCATAAATGTATGATTAATTTACATACATTTCATGAAAGGGCATATTTTGGGTATATGAATAGGTTTTTGTTTGTAAAGAAATAAGCAAAATTTCTGCAATTTGCATCAACATAAAACAAGCAAATATATTGCTATTATTATATTAATTAAGTTCAAATTCGTATTAAATCATAAAACAAGCAAATATATTGCTACAAGTAATAAAATTTAAATTTAATTATTCCTACTAAATACCTATATTCCCACAAAGAAATCATATTAAAAGAAAATCCAGAGAATTTATACACCAGCTGAAACTGTTGACAGAGAATTTTCTGCTGTTAACTGGTTAACATTGAAATTGGATTGTGTGTGGTGAAGTGCATGACGTGTTCACATGCAAAAAAGTTGGAATCTAGCAAAAACGCCTTCTCTTATATATTTAACAGTTTAGTGATTCGAACTTAGCAGAGGATTGCAAATAAGAGGATTTGCAAGAAATGTCGTTACACTATATATACCACCGATCTTTATGATTTTTTCACACAAAAATATATGCTATATACGTAAGCATTCGTTGAAATTTGAAGCCTCTAGCTCTTAAAATAGGGCAGTAATTACGAAAAGTTTCTTATCTGAACAATCGGTTGTGGGGGATATATACTATATATACGACCGATCTCATCAATTTTTTCAGGCAACAATATGTGCAATATACGAAATTATATGGTGAAGTTTTAAGCTTCAATCTGTTAAATTGAGTAAGATATGACAAAAATTCTCTTTTTCTGAAAAATCGGTTGTATGGAGGATATATGCTATAGTGGTCCGATCCGGCCGGTTCCGACAAATGTCTAATCGGACACCCAAATACACCCGCTAACCAAATTTTATCAAGATATCTCAAAAATTGAGGGAATAGTTTGCATACAAACAGACAGACGGACATACGGACAGACGGACATGGCTAAATCAACTCAGCTCTTCAACCTGATTATTTCGGTATACTTAATGGTGGGTCTATCTATTTTCCTTTAAGGACTTACAATATCAATAAACAACAGTTCATCGAATCCTTAAATAGATAGGAATGAACGTCAGTATGTATAAGTAGTACATGTATTTCTAAAAATAAAACAAAATTTTACTGAATAATAATTGTGTTGGGTACAAATTAATTGGTAAGGTTGATGATAAATTCAATTAATAACAAATTTTTATTTGATATACACGCAAGTGGTACACATGTAACGTAGACTGTGGGCACTGGTGTGCATGCCCCGGCAGGAATAGCTTACACGAATGTGTGTCGGAATTGGTACCGACGGTTGACCTTGACTTGTCAAACTTTTGCTTAATGCAAACAACACAATTTAAATGATATTTTTGCTGCCTAAATCTGTGGTGACCAAGCCAACATAGTCAAATTTCACCGGTCATAAGAAGAGTCCAAAATTACTCCGACTTCAATAAATTTGAAGGTTTTGTAGCTTTCCTACATTAATTTTGGAGCTATTTTGGAATAATTGTTTGATCTTTTTTTATGTCCTTTTTAGGGATCATATTTGTGATTCTTAAAAGAACTTCCCTCGATTTAAGGGACTAGAATTTTGAATTAAAAATATATAAACCTGGATATAACCTTTATTAGAGGACCTTTCTCCCGCCATGAATGTATCCAGAGGGTCACAAGAGTGTTAATCAGTAGCGACAGACCGACCTTTTGTCGATTTAAAAAAAAAAATTATTTCTAAAACTATTTTACTGCCACAGAGTCTTTTTATAAAGGTCGCTCTTAAATGCATATAATTTTTTGCAGGGACCCATTTCAATAGTTTTCTTTCCTTGACTCGAAAAAGTCCGAGTCAAAACATTGTCCTAGGTGAAAGCTAATGGGATCTCGGTGATCCCCATACATTCTCATCACGAATCAAGCATCTTTTTTATTTCTCGTACCTTTTTTTTCAATCCACAAATAAAAGAAAAGTACGGAATTTTATTTTTTAAGTCCGAAAATAAAATAAAAGTGAGGAATTTTTTTTTTAAGGACAAATAAAAGTCAGGCCCTTTAACTATGGAACAATCATCCAAATGACCACCGCAATAGATTCTTCTAAATGTCTAGATTTGAAACGCATTTGGTCATTTGGAAGTTTTTGTTACTAATTCCAGAAATTTGTGATAGAAAAAAAAAACCAACTCTCATAGTACTATACTTATACTTTTCTATGCTGAACTTGCATATGTTTTTGGCCATGAAGTCTGATCCAATTGGGATATTGCGTTGAAATTGGATATATTGGTTTCTGGTAAAACAAGAAGGATTCTGTATGAAAAAAAATCGTTTCATTTGAATGAGCCATTCCGTCTGACCACTTTTGATTTTCGGTTCGTGATGGACCTTATTTGGGATTGTGGGATTGGTCCACGTATAAATAAACAAACAATTGCAAAGAAATTTTGTTTTGAATAAGTGTAGCAAAATGCGTCATTTCATTTCGCTACAATATCAATAAATACATTTGATTTGTTATTTGGTAGAGCAAAATCTGTTTGTTCAGCCAATTAAAATAAACAAAAAACAAGTAAGGGTATCTAAGTTTGGGCGTAATCGAATATTATATACTCAGCGTGAGTTTGACTGTACAATTCAATTCAAATTGAGTTCAGATAAATCATTTTTTCGAATTTCGTTACGAGGCATTTATTCTTTTTGAGGCTCTAGAAATGTTTCGTATTGCTTGATCGGAATATAGGTGTGGCACCACCCATTAAAAAAAATGTCTCCTAATTTCCTCTTACAATAAAACTTGGTAAGAGAAATATCATTGACACAAAACCATTTTTCACTAATATATGTGACCCGGTCTATGAAAAGGTAGCTTATGGCTCAAAAAAGGAATTGCGAGAAACAGCTGTTAAAGATAAACAATGCATTTCTTCACGACGTTTGTGTTCTTCTTTTTTAGTTATAAGCCACCTTTTCATAGATCGGGTCACATATAGCTTAATATTATAGTCTACCCATCTAAATATCTTTTATATACAAATGGGCGTGGTTTTTAACCCCATCCATTTTACCTAGAAATATTTCCTGCTTTAAGAAAAATATGTGTACCCAATCTTATTACGATCCTTTAATTTTTCTTCGAGTTAATAAGGCTCCCGAAACATAGAAAACATTGTTTGGCCATAAAAGAAACGGTGCCACGCCCATTTTCAAAAATTTAAATTTTTTCCTTTTTCTTGTTGTAATTTTGCTTGGAAAATGAAATACCATTGATATAAAGTTTTTTTTGCAAAGATATAGCTTATTTTATTAGTCCACGACCCGAGTACGTTAAAATTTCTTCGAAGCATTCTTTATAGTAAAGGCAACTTATCGAATTTTGTTATGATAGGTTCAACGGTTTTTGATTTATGATTAATAATATTTGTAAAATTGATTTTGTCACAAGTGGACACAGGACAAACGATGGGCAAGCGACGGGAATACAATTTTGCACATTAAAGCGAAAAAAAATTTTGGAGTTTTTTCGAAAAAAAAATATATTTTTGTTATAACTTTTTAACAAAAAGCGAAGAAGGTGCCAACTTCACAGAGCTGCTCCAAAAGCATTCAAGTAACTGACCATTGACGATTATCAAGTCTACAACGTTAACTTTGCCCAATACGGGGCCTATTCACTCAACCGTCATAAAAAGAAAACTGCTAGTGCTTATGAGATAACATTCCGAAAAAGTTCGTTATATCACATTTACACTGCACCGAATGCGTAATTTTGGGCGAAAATTCCGAATGCGAGGCATTTCCTCATACAAATCGCATTTCTGTAATGACTCATTTGAGCGCATTTCATCGCATTCGGCCTCTCAATGCAATTCACACCACCGATTCACATACGCTTTTGACATTTTCTTACTTAGAGAAACCGGAGAAGAACACGAATGGTTAAACAACGTATTTTAGTTATAAATAGCAGGTTTCACTAGTTTTTTTTTAAGCCAAACTGAAAATTTTACCAGAAACTGATTTGTATATGTGATATTTTTTGTATTTTCTTGCTGTGGTTTGGTGTCCTTGAAGGGAAGATTAAGCGATATGCGAATAAGGCCAATGTAGAGGCTCTCAAATTACTTATTTGGAAGTAAGCATTTGGGGTCTGTGTAAATACATATTGTTACCAATGTTAGCAACACTAAGGGGTACTGCCATCTCTATGCCGATGCTAAGCAGTGACGTGAATGCACATCAATAATTTAATCATTTTGTCTACACCTATGTACGTACACGCAGCGGAGAAGAGATGCACAAACACATGCAGATATCTTTTCTGAGATGCTCCTAAAGGTATGCAATTGTGATTGTGGAAGTGTCGCTCACACATACATGCGCATGGGGTATGAGAGAAGCTATAAAAATTATACATCTGTAGTTGTAGCTGAGAAATTTATAACTAACTAGTAAGTTCTGGATTTAGAAAAGCCTAGAAATATGCAACGAGGAAATCAGACAGTATAAAAAGGCGACAACAGTAGAGGCGAGAATTAGTTTCAATTAAGCACGCTATCTGTCGGGCAATAGTAGAGCTATTTATTGTGAAATACTTTAATAAAGGCCATTTTGTATTATTAAATATTGGAGTTATTTATTCAACAGTTTAGTGATTCGAACTGAGCAGAAGGTTGCAAATAAGAGGATTTGCAGTAAATTCGTTACAGTATAAAATTAGAAATTTGGTTGTGGTTGCCGGATTCCAAAACAATCAAAATTAAAGAAAAAGATAGTGCTGTAAAATGGCAATTTTTCACACTTCTTTCCTCAGAAATGAGTTTTTTCAGAATACTTAATGAGCATAATATCAATCCTTTGAATTTGGAGTAGTTTTTGAAATTTTTAAATAAACTTTGGAAACTTTTTGGAGCAAAATTTGAACATTTTTCTTAACCTTTTTCGAAGCTTTATTGATCTCTTTTAAATTCACACCCTCCACAGAATCTCTTTACAACATGCGTCGTTAAGATCCTTTTAAGTGAATCGATTTTCCATTCGATTTCGCGACGTTCAACCATTAATTTCGTTGTTGCTCAAGACATTTGTTTGATGAACTTCATAAAATCTATCAGTTAATCGACTCTTACAAAAATTCTTTCAGGCGCTATAAAAAGCATCAGAAAATGTCTCCAAATAGAAATTTATTGGTACAGCGAAACAATTTCCTTCTGGGGCGGAAATCAATTCAAAAACAGTTTTTACTTTTTGCCTTAAAAGATTTTAAATGAGATTCCTTGTATAATCTACCCCTTTATGCTAATCCGGCTAAAACTGTTTAATATTCATAGCCGTGCCAGTCATAGATAGATGATTGGAGTCATTTTTAAGTTTCACTAGTGAAGGGTTCGGTCTCTATACCGTTTCTACTAAGTGGAAATAACTTTAATGTTTCTTCTCGGCTAACTAGACATTTTAAACCTCCTTTCCTGAAACAATGTAGAACCAATTTTGAAACAAGTATGCCCTTCCTCAGTCTGTGTCAAGGTCAAAACTGTCGCTCCAGCGCAATTGATAGTTCGGAATCGCTTTTTAGCATTAAACAATCTTTTTTTTTCTTCCCTCAATAATTAGGTTAGGTTAGGTTGAACTGGCCATTCCATGAGGACCTCACATAGACTGATTGAGTCCGTAGTGTTACCAGAAATTTGTTTGAACGACCAAACTGAAAAACCCTATCAAAAACCAGGACCTATGTTATAAAATAACTTCGTCCTCTTGGCAAATACTAGAAGCTTCCTAGGACTTAACCCAATTGCTGCTTCTAGATCTGACGGCTATATCACTCCTAATTGCTGGAGTCTTAGCCTGGCAAGTGCAGGGCACGAGCACAGAATGTGCTCGATCGTTTCCTCCTCCAACCCGCACTTCCTACATCTGCTATGACTGACCAAGCCTAATTTAAAGGTATGTGATGCCAGAAGGCAGTGTCCAGTCAGAATACACGTCATGAGTCTGCAGTCCTCTCTTTTTAATGATGAATGAAGCAACTTTGTTAGTCTAAGGTTGTAAGACCTACACATAATCTTCGACACTTTAAAGCCCCGCGCTTGAACCCACGCCTTTCCCGCTTGGTCGATCATGTGCACCTCTCGCCTTCACTTAATCTCGCCCAGTCTAATTGGGACATCTACGGAGCAAGCTTCAAGGGCGCCCTTTTTAGCTAGTTCGTCCGCTTTTTCATTCCCATCTATTCCCATATGCCCTGGGACCCAATATAGATGTATGCTTCTCCCTGTCCCGATTCTCTCCAGAGACTGTTCACACTCTAAAACGCATTTAGATGCTGTGCTATGCGAGATTATTGCCTTAATTGCTGCTTGACGGTCAATATAAAAGCTAACACGGTTGCAGCTTAAGCTATTCTCTTCCAGGGTTTCTACTGCTTTGGTTACGGCTAATATTTCCGCTTGGAAAACCCTATAGTAATCCGGCAGCCTGTAGGATCTGCTTATTTCCGGATCAGCGCAGTATACCGCAGACCCTACTCCTTCCACTACTTTGGAACCATCGGTGTACACATGTATCGCCTCGTCCGCCATTTGCGCACCCTTGCGCCAACCGTCCACCTCTATTGTGGCCTTAAGATCTCCCTCGAAGCGCAGATAGGGAATCAGGTAGTCTGTTCGTCTTGCGATTGATGACGCTATACTACTATGGCCATATGATCGGCGCTCAAGCTGCCCCGAAGCACCGAGCCTGGTTGCGGTCGTTAATTCTTTGTTCTTTGCTACCAGGTCTACAGGTGGAATGTGCAGAATGGCATACAGTGCAACCGTCGGGGTTGTTTTCAGGGCTCCCGTAATGCTAAGCATCGATAGTCTGCATACCTCCTCTAATTTTTTGAGGTATGTTGTTTTTTGGTGGCTTTCCACCAAACAAGAACTCCATAGTATAGAATAGGGCTTACAATCGCTGTAAAAACCCAATGAGATTTTTACATGCATAGAGTGTCGTTGAGGCCTTCTTTACCCTCTCCTCCACGTTGAGCTTCCATGACAGCTTACTGTCTAGGATGATTCCTAGATATTTTGTGCAAGGTTTCTCCTGTAAGGTCACCCCTCCTAACTTAGGCCTGGTTCAATTTGGGACCTTGTACCTCGTTGTAAACAAGACGATATCCGTCTTCTCCGCATTGACTTTCAACCCGACATTAGATGCCCAGGTATGAATATCCCGAAGCGCCCGATCCATCAAAGAACTAATCGTTGGAAGGCACTTTCCACTTATGACAATTGCAACGTCATCTGCGTAAGCCGTAAGTTTTACGGGTCCCTCATCGAATTGACTGAGCAGTTGGTTGATGACCAGCGTCCACAGCAGAGGTGATAGCACCCCTCCCTGCGGCGTGCCCCTGTCTACTGATTTCGTGGCCTCGTACAATCCCCATTGTAATGTAATCTTTCTGCAATTTAACATGCAGCCGATCTATCTGACTAAGGCAGGATGTACTTTAATGTAATTAAGACCATCCATAATCTCACATTTTGCAACATTATTGAAAGCCCCGGCAATGTCCAAGAAGACTCCTAGAGCATACTCCTTATATTCCAGGGATTTCTCTCTCTATGCTTATTACCACCCTATGCAATGCGGTATCTACCGACTTGGCTTTGGTGTACGCATGCTGTGTTGTGGAGAGCAGCTTTTCATCCACGTTGGACTTTATGTACACATCTATCAGCCTCTCAAGGGTTTTGAGCAGAAATGATGATAGGCTAATGGGTCAATAGTCTTTGGGATACACGTGACCGATATTCCCCGCCTTTGGTAGAAAAGCTACACGAGCGGTTCTCGAAGAGTGTGGTACATGATTCAGTCTTATGCACCCATCGAATATTATTTTAAGCCATTCCACGGCCGCCCTACTTGAGACTTGTAGCATGGCCGGGAATATACCATCTGGGCGCGGCGATTTAAACTTAGAAAACGTCTTCACTGCCCACTCGATCTTGGTATCGGTCACCAAGCCCGGTACTACTAGCTCCGTGATCGAAGTGTGAGCGATGTCTGCTGGCTCTTCTGAACCGTCTCCCGCTGGGAAATGTGTATCGAGAAGCACCTCAAGGGATTCCTCACTATTACGTGACCATTCCCCGTTCTCTTTCTTTATTAGTACCTGGACTATGTTTCCCTTTGCTAGGACTTTTTTCAACCGTACTGTTTCGCTGGAGCACTCTATGTCCGTACAGAAACTTTTCCGTGAATTTCTCTTCGCCCTGGTAATTTTACGCTTTTAGATCCTCAGTAGATCCCTGTACTCGTCCCGAAACGCTTCGCTTTCCGCGGTCTTTGCGAGCTTAAACATTTCTTTTACCTGTCTTCCTAGAAGACTCCGCTCATTGCTCCACCATGGCGGCTTTGCTTTTCCTCTGAATCTTCTTAGAGGGCAAGCTTTGTTATACGCAGTCATAAGCGTAATTGTTAGGAATTCATTCGACTCCTCCAGTTCCTCTACATTAGCAATTTCTTTGGGTTGTCCCAGTTTTGTTTCTACGTGTTTCTGGAACTTAGTCCAGTTCGTTGACCTAGGGTTTCTAAAGGTTCCTCCCTTCTCTATCCTCTTTAGGGGGATGCTGAAGCTGATATAAGCATGGTCGAAGAAGGATGGTCTATCAAGAACTATCCAGTCATACCTTGATATATCACGCTCGGAGCTCAATGTAATATCCGGAACATTGCTGGATGTTGGACCAATGTATGTAGGGACATTTCCCCTGTTGACTATCTGCAAATTGGTTTGCAGGATGTATCAAAATAGAGATTCGTCTCTCTTGTTCGTATCTGTTCCTCCCCACGCATTGTGGTGCGCATTTGCATCTGCGCCTATGACCAACCGCTCTTTGCGCCCTTCCTTCTGTACTAGCCTTTTGCACTCCATCGGTGGAACCTCCATGGGCCATGTAGCAGGACGCCAGGATAAATGCCTGCTTATTCTTTTGCTCAACGGCCACCGCTACGAGATCCTCAGTGGTTTAATTAGACAGCATATATGAATGCAGCTGTTTCTTTACCATTACTACAGCTCGCACCCGTCCTTCCGTTTGCGCGGAGTAAATGCCAAACCGGCGTGCGCTAAGTCCAGAAACCTTTTCTCCCAATGAGAGCCACGGCTCCTCGATCAGCGCCACGTCAAACGAACCCTCCTCAAGGGTTAGGAGGAGTTCGTTGGACGCCACTTTACTGTGTTGGAGGTTTATCTGAAGGACTCGCAGCACCATTGGGCTGTTTGTCCCCCTCCAGTACCTTCGTCTTGACGTCGTCGTCCTCCCCTTGCCCTTTTGTTTTAGAGTAATCGAGGCCCCCTTCAGCCTCTCGTGACTGTTGTTCCGGGTGTTCCTCTGTGCGAGTCACAGCACCATTTAGCGGTTGGTCCTCTTCTAGCACGTTCGTGGTGACGTCGGGGACATCCGCCTGTCTTTTTGTCCCTTAGGCATTTGAGGTCCTTTTCGACTTCGCCCACCTCTGGCGTGTTAGGGTTTTTATCCTCGGGGCTTCTTTTCCAGAGTCGCATGTAAATTTTGCCAGTGCCAAAGGACATTTTGCCGTGCTGAGTGTACAAAATATCCTCCGCCTGCTTGTTTACTTGGAAGATGTAGAACTGACCATCCTCGTTAGGCCGAGATACAGTAAGTACCTTCCAATCCTGTGTCGGTATGTTCGGATTCTGATTCTGCAGAAGTCGCAGTATATTCTCCGACTTCATCACGCATGGTATCCATACCTTAACTTTTGGTACCGTGGGGATTTTCGCTTTATCCAACACCTCAAACCGCGCGTTCGTGCCTTGCCTTTGGAGGTTTGGGACCACTTTCTCCAGCCACCGCAAGCTCGCGATGTTGTCGCACGCTATAATCTTCACACCATTATACCATCCCCCGAATCAAAGGTTGGAAGGGGCTTTCTTGGTTGTTCCCGCATCATCTTAAGCATTAAGCTAATAAGCTCTCTTTCCACAGATCTCCACCTTTCAGTAGTCATTTGTCCGAAAGGACTGCTACGATCAACCAGCGCCACAGTCAGTGACTGCTTTGCTACATCACTCATCTTCTCGGGAAAAGCAGGAGTCTTAGTGTTATCTCCCTTTGGCACCTCCGATAAAGCCGGAGTCTTAGCGTTAACTCCCTTTAGCGCCTCGGAGAAAGCCGGAGTCTCCCTTTGGCTTATCTCCTACTTCCGTAGTTGGAACTTCCCTCTGACTCGCAGCTTTCGAGGTAGTTGCTACCTCGCTATTGGAGCCCATCTGTCTTACAGCTTTGGGCCTACTTGTCTTGTCTATGCGACTGCCCTTCCTTTCTGCCTCTTGAAAGCAGGCTTGTCGACTTCCGCCGAAGGTTACCTCTTCATTCTGCCATTCGACGCTTCTTCCTCCTCGTACCAGTTGCAGAACCGAGGGCTTCTCGCAGCAAAACTTTTGAACTGCCTTCGACCTACTTCTACCGCTTCATGGGCCCATTCCAAGCGCTCGATCTCCACTTCTGTTGGGTCGACCACTGCTCCCAAGCGTTGTAAAATTCTTAGTGCTGCACGGTACTGCGATATTGCTCTTTTACTTCCTCTACTCCGTACCCTTCTCCACTCTTCTACTCCGTTTTCATTTGTGTGCTTCTCCAACACGGAGTTCATTGAATCAGCACTACTCTCGCTCCCCGAGTCCGACGCATCGCTTAATTCGTATTTGTTTGGCGTTATTGGATTGCGACTCAGCCCTCCTCTTTACATCGTCCTTATTACAATCAGGTAATGAGTCGTTCATCTTGGTCGTATGAACACCTATCCAACAAGGCGGGCTCAGCGGTCCAATATTATATACGGGGAAAGAACTGTCCGCCACAGCAGCGCCCCTTACTGTGGTAAGGAAATAAATACTTGCCGAGGTGGCCCGATATCGGGAAGGCTCCGTTCGGATACAGCCGAATTTATCCTCTGGCTGCAAATCGTCCAATAGGCACGGTCCGCATAAACCCCTGGATTAGGAGGTTGGCAGTTCTTGGTCACCGACATCCCGCCGCCCTCCTATGAGGCGAAACGGAGTAGATGTCAGTCCTAAACAGCTCCGCCTCATAGTCGGGCGCTATGGAGTTCGGCTAAGCCCTCACACCAACGACAAGGTGCCTACCCTAGTGAGGGCCCTCAATAATTAAAACCCTTAAGATTTTTCTTTACAGACAAAAATGAAGTTCCGTGCGCCATGCGGATGTGCATCGTGTCGGTTGGGCGGTGGTTCCATATTATTTTTTAACCGCAATGACCTTGTATACTAAAAGAAATCCGAAGATTTTCTGTGAATATGCGCTCACTAATGTATATTGAAAAGAATATTTTTCACAACAGTGAAAAGAGCGTCTTCAGCAACAACTTGCAACCAAAGCATGGGCATGTAAAACTTTAAAGTGATTACGCTTTCCCATGCGCAATGAGTCCACAACTGTGCTATGGAATGCAGATCCCTGCCCTCAAGTGATGTTCACATAAAGCGTCGAGAAGCCCAGCGGACGAGAACAAGGGGAATAATTTTTCTAAGAGTAACCATAAATTGTTTTAGGTTGAGGATGATATTTATTTTTGGTTGCAGAAAAGGACAAAAGTCGATTATACTCAGCAAATATAGGTTGGGACTTCCGTCTGGAAATCGATTTAGTCTGCCGATTTCATTTTTCTGTCTATTTTATAGGTTTTCATTTGCTTTATATCCCAGAACAGACCGCTAACCAATCCAATCACACTTTACTGAGCATATTTTCAATTGGATTTCATTCATTCGTTAAATATTAATTTGATAATCCGACCAAGCAAACACATTAGAGCGGGTCGTCTTAAATTATCCAAGTGACCGTTTTTTGGTTTTCGTGCCCAATAAAATACCTTCAACTAACCTTCTACTTCAGCTATTTGTTCTCGAGTTTGTGTTTAGATGGAGCATTGTTTAAACAAAATCTTAGATATAACGTGCTTCAAACAAATTCCGAGATATGACATTAATGAACCGTCAAGCAGTACACAATATTTCAGAGGACTTCAATAACCAACAACAGTATCCAAAACCTGCGGGGGTGTCTTTATCTCTACATCAACAACAAAAACTTCTCAAAAACCGCTGAGGATACAAACACGGAATACAGAGAAGTAGCCCTCCTAGCAACCTTAGGCATATGAAGTAGTTTCCAAAGCCCAAAATGGGAATATATATGATGACCGTCCATGCTCCCTACAATTGTCTTAGAAATCGTAGACTCATTTAACAAACCTCAGATGGCCCGCGAACTAGGAAAAAGGCACATGCGGAGAAGCAAATACATATATTGATCTCAGCTCTGATATTTGGAACATGAACGAAATGAAATTTCTTATTTCGAAATTACGCATAACACATTGGGAGTAGGACGAGGAAACGACATTTCCACAGTCACTGGAGCCCAAAATATAAAATAAGCGCATATGCACAGCGAAACCAAATATGCTAAGGCAAGAAGCACTAAAAGGTAAGGTGAGGGTACTTCAAATACTTATATACAATGGTAAAGATCGTGGACCCGATATGTTACGAGAATGCAAATGGATGGGAACCTGAACACTTTATCAACAATTGCTCGCCGTTAAACCAAATGTTGGTATTTCATTTATGTTGCAAAAACAAACAACGCATATGTTCATTTTTCATACATCGGACCCTTTTTCCAGCCCACCGCGGAGGAATTAAATACGATCCCGCTCGATGTATTCCGTGCTTAAACACAAAAATTCATCTCTATCGTAATCTTCCGTAAAATCTGGTCTACAAAGCCTGTTACTGTACAGAGAGGTGCTCAACAAACTTAAGTCTCGTCCTAGCCTTTATGCTTTAAAAATCACGATATAATTAAGAGCCACGCAGAGTGGAGGGTATCAACCAAGCCTTCGGCGACCTTATTTTACTACAGGGTCCATTGACCTGCATTTCGGCAAGGAAGCAGCCGCAATTGTACCCAAAACTCAGGGCGGTAGCAAATTCCAAGTCTCTTAAGCTAGCCCAACCCTCGATTTTTTTTTTTTTTTTAACAAGTGTAATAAATTTAATTAACCCGTATTAAATTAGCATTAAATATGGTGTAATTAAATACGTTTTCGTTTTTGGATTGGGCATATGGGTTGGGCTAGTTTAAACTTAAGCTAGTCCAACCCCCGATATTTCAAAAAAAAACAAGTGTAATAAAATTAATTAACCCGTACTGCCACGAAATGTGTTCTTATGTCGCTTACGCAGTGAGGTGGGCATATTTCCCATAAAAAGAGAAACGAAATTCTGAACAAACACTTTCCTCATTCTCAGAAATCCGGGCATCCTAACCGACATTTTCGTAGGCACTATGAAGAAATCCGGCACAAAACAATTCAGCCATTTAAACCAGATGAGCATAAACAGCTACTCACGGTCGTCGGTCAGAAAAGTTTTATGCCGATATAAACCCGGTAAGCCCCCTTCTCAAAGTCCCGAAACTCGTAATTGAAGAGAGCAGACTTCCCAGGAGACGTATTAAATAAGATGGAACCAATGCCTCTAGCAGACATGTCTCTTTGGTCCAACCCTATTGAAACTGTAAGCGATGAAGCAGCTGGGGCCGACGTTGAACCCGAACGGAGAACTGAAAACGATGGAATTGCTTGCGAAGATATTCATGTATACTGCCGAGGAGTTAGTAAAGCCCATGCATACAAATGGGACTACTTTATGTTAGCGATTACATTCTTCGTGTGCCTTCTTATCGAATATAAGGTCCTCTAAGCAAACCTTCCCAGAACTATTTAGATATTAGTAGTGTCACAAAAACGAACCTTCCTAATGTTGTTCAAGCATTTCATCAACGTATTAGGCAGGTGCACGCAAAATGCAATCCGAAATTAATACCATTTTTGTTTCACACTTTTTATACGATTTCCTTTTTCCATATTTAAATTCCTACAAATTTGTTTCTTTCGTACTTGATTTTGAGTTAAAATACGATTCGTATGCATTCAAGTTCTCAGTTAAGGTTTAGTTTGCCAACGTAGAAGACGATGCACTCCCACACTTTCATTTGGCTACTGCTACTTATGCCGCCTTTGGGCCTGCTGCTGCTACAGCCAGAGGGAGCTGAGGCCAATGACTTTTCTTCGTTTCTCACTGCGAATGCCTCTTCGGGTAACATTTTAATAAATTTTTAAAGATTCAATAAGTAGATGAGTAAATAATATGTTTTTCTTCGGCTATTTGTCTAGCCGTTGTCGTTGACCACAAATATATGCAGCGACGAGGTGAAAATATTATGACCAATTTTCAAAAAATGTTAAGTGATATTATACGCGAAAACCTAAGGAATGGTGGTATTGAAGGGAAATACTATTCATGGAGCCAAATACGTTTGAAAAAAGGTATGTAGTTACCTCTCTGAAGTTGGCAAGACAACTTTTACTTGGAAAAAATTACCTATTGAGAAAATTGCCGAGAATTTGCCGTGAATTATCCGTAGAACAAAAAAATTTGCCGCGGCCGTATTTTAGAAAATATCGTGTGGCACTTCATTTGAAGTTAGCGTGTCACCCTCAGAAAACCAACTTAGAGACAAGCTAGGAAAATAATTCTTCCACACGAATTTTCCGTAAATTTGCCGTAGATAAGTGGCATATTCAATAAATTCGAAAAAACATGGACCATGACTAAAACTTCAGATGAGGCGGCTTTTGGATTGTTCGAGAGAAAGGTTCTTCGAGAACAACAGCGAGTACCGAAGAAGATTTAATGATGAGCTGTACCATCTTTGCACAGATATCAACATATGCCAGCGAATAAAAAGACAGGGGCTTTGCCTAGACCATATTATGGCTATGAAAGATGATACTCCAGCTAAAAAAGTATTTTTATCGGAGTCCGCCTATTATGAAAGTAAGTTCTAACAATCTATAATAAATATCAAAAAAGAGAATGACCTACGAAATTTAGAATGACAACTTTCCACTTTTTGGTCACGTGTGGGACAAAGCTAATACACCTAATAATAACAATAAGGATAGAAATTTGAGCTTAAATTTTAAACCATTCATCGATTTAAACAATTTTTGAAACTCTTTTCAACTAAATTGGAATAAATTTACTACTGGGGTTAGCAATTTTGTTCGGTTTAAATTTTTAACTTCTTTCAACATCAAGCCAAAATATAAAAAAATGTTTTAAAACAAAACCCAAAAGTTTAAACTTGTTGCTAAAAATTTAAAAGCAAAAAATTTCATTTATGAAATGTTCTGCAACTCATAGACTATTTTTCATATTACTTTGTCATACTTATGAACTGTTATGATATGTTTTGCCATGCAGATGTTATAGCTCGTTAGGTAGACCAAGCTAGTACAATCCATGTCATGTCGGTTCGAAACCTGGTACCAGTTCACAAGATTTTTCTTTTTTTGTTTGGGTAAGTGTAGACTTCTCTGGTTTAAAATGAAACCCAGCTCTGCGCACCTATTTTCACAAAATCTATATATAAATCTTATAATCTAAATTTTAAACCAAATGTGTTTTATTCATTTACGTAATACACACAAGTTTCAGATTTAAGCTCAAACTTTCAACCGTATTTTTAAATCAGCTTCATTAAATACAAATGAGTTAAGGTAGTTATTTTCTTTTTTTATTAATCACGAGAGCGGTAAATCACAAATTGTATGACAGTTTTTTTAAAACAAACTTTTTCAACCTAATTGAAGTAGCGAAATTATCATTTTATTTTATATTTAAAGGTATTGTAAAACCTTTAATGGTTTAATATATTTAAGTTGATTTGAGATTTGCAATAATTGTATTCAGTTTCATAAGTTAAATTTTTTTCGCACCAAGGTATACTTTCTAATGGAACTTCACTTTATATTTAAACAGCACCCGGATATATGATATTTGAAGTTTCACGCAAATGTTTTCTAAAAAATTTTAAAACGTCGGAATGACATGCATTTACAAATAATCGCGGAAATTTGCAGTCCACATTAGACGGATGACATATTCCCACCGCATAAAGTTGGTTATTAGATACGCCCGGTGCTCCAGAAACTCCAATAAGCTGGCAAGCGTAACTTTCAACACAAATCAGCTCTTTTGGGAAGGGAGCCCCTTGCAAGTAATCACATTCTTCGTTTTTTGTTACAGATGCCATAGTTATTTGGTAAGAGTAATCATCGGTGTTTGGACTCCATTGATTAACAAACATGCTTCTGCCAGCTAAATTTTTTTTTCCGCAAA
This sequence comes from Eurosta solidaginis, assembly GCF_040869045.1. NCBI lineage: Eukaryota > Metazoa > Arthropoda > Insecta > Diptera > Tephritidae > Eurosta > Eurosta solidaginis. The sequence goes on along the minus strand of NC_090319.1, from coordinate 319,995,021 downwards.
GTTGTATTGGCCTTACGCCGTTCTCCTGGTCAAAGGGTGAATTTACCTTAATCCCAGCTATATTGATATCTAAATCATCGTGTGGATAAAGTTTACAAAACACCCCTCGACTTTGTGTATCAGGCAAAAGGTATTCTTGATTAGTTCTAACGACGAGTTCATTTGGTTCATAATCATTCACGCAATCCGCAGATGTGATCACTACATCCATAGTGATTAATGATCCTACACAATGATATCTATGATTGAGGAATATTGCTACTACATGGTCCACCGAATGTGAACACGTAAAAACACAGCAAAGTACGATAAAAAGTAGCGCGAAGTTCATTGTGGTTGTAGACTATTTTCGTCGCTTGTTGAGTATAAATTAGAGCAAGAAAAGTTTGGTGGGTGCTATTTATATACAGTATTAAAGCTTGATGAAAATTTCGGGTGCAAGTGCTCGGCTAGAAATATCAGCCTAAATTTTTAACCAATCATCGGTTGAAGAATTTTTTGTCTACTAAAGCGGAAACCTCCCAATTTACTACTGAGGTATTCCATAGTGTCGGGTGGGACATTTTATCTCTTTTATTTAGGTTAAGCAATTTCTCCTAAACTAGTAATATAATATTTTTTTAGAAGTCAGTAGTGATTTTAATCTGAAGCTAAGAATGTGAAATACCAAATGATGTAATATACGTAGAAATTGGCATTTTCAAAAGTAATGGGTGGGACAAAAAAAATAGCACCACCTCTCGAGGTAATCAAATTCACTTCCCAATTTCAGAAAAACTATAAATATTTTAGTCAGTAATGCCATATCACATGCTTGTATTATAATGTTGTTTCGACCCAAAGATATGCAGTTAGTGGTTCATGCTCTGAAGTAGTGCTGCTTTTGAACATTGGGAATTGGCTAATTTAATGATATAAAATAGTATAACTTAATGATATAAAAAAACCTAATTGAAACAAATTGTATGCATACAGTATGTATGCTGAATGCATGAAAAAGTATGCAAGATTCATATTTTCTAAATTGAAAACATATCTATTCATACACAAAAATAATGAACTATGCATTGGTACCCGATTGGAAAAAGCTTTATGCATGCATGAAATATGTATGTTGTATCAATGATCGTATGTTTTTAAAAATACACTTTCCTGAATTTAGTTTGTACGTATATAATTACGACCTTTTGATTTTTCTTTTTTGGATTGAAAAGTTATTTGACTAACGAAATGTATGTACTTGAAAGAGTACTTATTTTCGAAAAAAAAACTCCAGGATACGAATAACTGATGAGAGACTAGCCAACTTGGAGCAATAGGCTTGGAATATGTCAAGGATTAATGAAGACCGCCAACCGTTTGTATGATTTGCCTTCCTTAAACTGTTGTGAAGACTATTTTCAGGATGTTGCAGTTTGACCAAACCGATAAGAATTGTGGGTTTATTAATGGTCGATATAGCCCAAGTTGATGGCTTCAAGTTGCTCCATCTCTCATCATATGAATGTAATTGTTATTGTTATTACATATGTAGTATAAAATCCTATCGATCAATGCGGGGATAGTTCATTCGTACTTATAAAACATATGTACGTAGTGCTTTTGTATGCATTCAGCATTAATACAACCATATGCATACAGAAGTAATACAATGGGAGTAATAGAGTTTGCATGCTCCGTGAGAAACTACACGTGTTAAAAAGAAATAAACGTGCATTTATACTGGCATACATATATATATGTAGCTCAAATTCATGCCTCAAACATCGATGTTTCATGCATCCATTTACAACCGACAAATAAATGTATTCATGCATAGTTCATACTGTTAAAAAGCCAAAAAATAAAAGCTTATTTATCTGTATATTTTATTTTATAATTAATAATAAATTGTTTTTTGGGCCGGATGGGATATCCACTAATTATTTCTTTATAGGCAGAGTACGTCTCAACACAAAAATAATTTTCTCGCAACCCAGTACTAATTGAAAGTCCATAAACTGTACCTTCTTTCTGCGAAAGAAATTCCTTGACAGTTTGGTTAAAAAATATTTCAGTTAGAGATAATCACATGAGGTTGGGCTTTTAATAACAAAAAAAAATATTTTTTTTGTCTTTTTTCTATTGTTACAGATTTGTACACAATCAATGTATTTTAATTTCTGGACCTGCGGTATTTTTTCACTAGCACGTATTTTACTTTTATTCGATTTCAATTAAAATTTATATTTTTTTAAAATAAAACCAAAAAAGTTTCACAAAATCCAAAAATAGAAACTTGCAGTCAAAGCGGGGTTCGAAACAAAACCAAAAAGTTTCAAAAATCTATGAAATAGAATCTGTTCTGGATTTGAAATAAAACCCTTAAGCTTTAAACCATTTAAATAAAAAAAATCATTTGTGAAGAGTGATGCAAATCAAAGATTCTTTCTTATAACATTTTTTGATATGGAGTTTTATGCTGTGATTTTTTATACAAATGTGATAGCTCAGTGGGTACAGCACCTCTACTGATATCTTCAGAACGTCGGTTCGAAATCTTACCATTGTAAACCGGGTTAAATTTTTTAAACTGAAACTCAGTTCTATGCACTAATTTTCACGAAAACTGGTAGAATCTTAGTTTTAAGCCAGTTTTCTGGTTTGGTCATATATGGAGTACAAACAAGTTTCAGATTTAGGCTCAAACTTTCAACCGTGTGCCTGCCAAAATCTCTATCGATTTATAGACAAAAAGCGTCCAGCGTGGTGTGGTGGTAGCGTGCTTCGCCTACCACACTGAAGGTCCTCACTTTCAAGTGCCGGCCAAAGCAACATGAAAAATTTAGCACAATTTTTCAATTGTAAAAAACTTTTTCTTAGCTATGTCGGCCCTCGGCAGTGATTTGGTAAACATTCCAATTGTAGTTCTGCCATGAAAAGATATTCAGTGAAAATGCATCTGCTTTGCAGCTTCCGTTCGGAGTCGGCATAAAACATGTAGGTCTGGTCCCGCCAATTCGTAGGGAAAATTAAAAAGGAACACGACGCAAATTCCAAGAGAAGTTTGGCCTAAATTTCCTAGAAGATAAATTGCGCCAAGTATTAACAAACTTCGTATACCTTTCACGAAAATGAAATGGTATATATATTAAGTTTGTCACGAATCTCAAAATTATAAGTCCACAAAGGAGAAGAGATTAACCCACCAATAAGAGTACCGTATTGATCATGATGACGGTCCGAGTTGTTTTACCCTTGTCCGTCTGTGCATCCGTTTGAACGTAAACTGGTTCCTCAATTTTTAAGATAAAAAAAAAAAATTATGTAAGGCGCGATAACCTCCGAAGAGATCTAAGGCCGAGCTTCTCTTCCAATTTGCGTCGTTCTCCTCTTGATTGGCCGGACAGGACCTACATGTTTTATGCCGACTCCGAACGGCATCTGCAAGGCAGATGAGTTTTCACTGAGAGCTTTTCATGGCAGAAATACACCCGGAGCGCTTGCCAAACACTGCCGAGGGGCGACCCCGCTTAGACAAATTTTCTTCTAATTGAAAAACCTTATTTCTAAAATTTTGATGTTGCTTTGCCTGGGGTGCGAACCCAGGGCATACGGTGTGATAGGCGGAGCACGCTACCATCACACCACGGTGGCCGCCACAGCCAATTTTTAAGATATACTAATGAAATTTTGTCAGTTTTATTTTTGTGTCTGACAAGACATTTGTCCGAATCGACCGGTTCCGACCACTATATCCTTCATACAACCGATTTTTCAGTGAAACCTTTTTTATAGTATCTTTCCCAATTTATCAGTAAGAATTCAAAGACATCAAATTTCACCTAATGCTTTCGTATATGGCACATATTGCTGTCTGAAGAACTCGTAGAAATCGGTCGTATAAATACCATATATCCCATAAAAACCGATTGTTTAGATAAGCTGTTTTCGTCATTTCTACCCCATTTTAACGGCTTGAAACTTCAAATTTCACCAAACACATATTTTTACATCACATATTGTTCAGATAAGTTATTAATGGTCATAGCTACAATGTACAGACCACAAGAAACGTGAAGCTTTTTATCCTCGCACATAGTAGCAATCTATTTTTATACCCAGCTGTACTTGTGCGCAGGGTATTATAACTTTGATTGGATATCGGTTGGTTGCACAGGTACAAAGGAATCGAGATAGACATAGACTTCTCTATATCAAAATCATCATTATTGAAAACAAATTTGATAAAGCCATGTCCGTCGGTCCGTCCGTCTTTCCGTCCGTTAACAAGATAACTTGAGGAAATATTGCGATATCTTCTCCAGATTCGGTTTACGGGCATGAAAACGAAAAAACGCGCTATTGAAAACAAATTTGGTAAAGCCATGTCGGTCGGTCCGTCCGTCTTTCCGTCCTTTAACAAGATAACTTGAGAAAATATTGAGATATCTTCGCCAAATACGGTATACGGGGTTATCTAGACCCAGAATAGATTGGTATTGAAAATGAGCGATAATCGGACGATAACCACGCCCTCTTTTACAATATCGAAATTTAGAAAAATGAAGAAACTGTGATAATTCAAAAAGGAAAACCGCTAAGGTAATGAAATTTGATATGTGGTTTGGCGTTATGACGCAAAACATAAATTCAAAAAAATGGGATAAGACTTATTTCATGAAAGGTATGAAGTCTTCGGTACAGCCGAAAACAGTCCCGTCAAGCTAATGCAAACTCTTAATTAATCAAATAAACAGATTTTGTTCTACCAAAATAAAAAATTCAAGGTAACTAATTATGCCTTTTGAAGCGAAATGAGAATAGTGCGTATTTGGTAAAATATTTATCTATTCCGTTTCTTTTCAAAGCAAAATTTAATTGTTTGTTTCCTTCATTAGGGTAGGTACCTTTTCATTGATGTAAAGGCTTAACCGAACACCATAGCACCCTACTATGAGGCCATCAAAATTAAGTTCAAACCCACAGTTATAATTTTGAACATTTGCTTATTGCAACCCCTATCAAATAATCCGAATCAATACCAAATATTGGTTATATTCAAAAATTTTCATACAAGGTCATATTACAATAAATTTTAAACCATTTTTCAATTATCAAATCAATTTAGTTAATTAAGAAAAATAGATAGTGGTATATATATTAACTTTAAAAAACATGACATACATACATATAAACTTACATAATCAATCAACAGCAGTTCATCGAATCCTTAAATAGATAGGAATGAACGTCAGTATGTATAAGTAGTACATGTATTTCTAAAAATAAAACAAAATATAACTGAATAATAATTGTGTTGGGTACAAATTAATTGGTAAGGGTTGATGATAAATTCAATTAATAACAAATTTTTATATGATATACACGCAAGTGGTACATATGTAACGTAGACTGTGGGCACTGGTGTGCATGCCCCGGCAGGAATAGCTTACACGAATGTGTGTCGGAATTGGTACCGACGGTTGACCTTGACTTGTCAAACTTTTGCTTAATGCAAACAACACAATTTAAATGATATTTTTGCTGCCTAAATCTGTGGTGACCAAGCCAACATAGTCAAATTTCACCGGTCATAAGAAGAGTCCAAAATTACTCCGACTTCAATAAATTTGAAGGTTTTGTGGCTCTTTCTACATTAATTTTGGAGCTATTTTGGAATAATTTTTTAATCTTTTGTTATGTCCTTTTTAGGGCTCATATTTATGATTCTTAAAAGAACTTACATCGATTTAAGAGACAAGAATTTCGAATTAAAAATATATAAATCTGGATATAAGCTTTATTAGAGGACCTTTCTCCCGCCATGATTGCATCCAGAGGGTCACAAGGGTGTTAATCAGTAGAGACAGACCGACCTTTTGTCGATTTAAAAAAAAATTATTTCTAAAAACTATTTTACTGCCACAGAGTCTTTTTATAAATGCATATAATTTTTATTTTTTTGCAGGGACCCATTTCAATAGTTTTCTTTCTTTGACTGGAAAAAGTCCGAGTCAAAACATCGTCCTAGGTGAAAGTGAATGGGATTTCGGTGATCCCCATACATTCTCATCACGAATCAAGCATCTTTTTTATTTCTCATACCTTTTTTTTTTATCCGCAAATAAAAGAAAAGTCCGGAATTTTATATTTTAAGTCCACAAATAAAAGAAAAGTCCGGAATTTTATTTTTTAAGGACAAATAAAAGTAAGGCCCTTTAACTATGGAACAATCATCCAAATGACCACCGCAATAGATTCTTCTAAATGTTTAGATTTGAAACGTATTTGGTCATGTGGAAATTTTTGTTACTAATTCCAGAAATTTGTGATAGAAAAAATAAAACCAACTCTCATAGTACTCATAGTACTTTTCTATGGTGAATTTGAACCTGTTTTTGGGCCATGAAGTTTGATCTAATTGAGATATTGCGTTGAAACTAGATATATTGCTTTCTGGTAAAACATGAATGGTTCTGTATGAAAAAAAATTCGTTCGTGATGGACCTTATTTGGGATTGTTGGATTGGTCCACGTATAACTAAAGAAACAATTGCAAAAGTGTATCAAAATGCGTCATTTCGCTACAATATCAATAAATACATTTAATTTGTTATTTGGTAGAGCAAAATCTGTTTGTTCAGCTAATTAAAACAAACAAAAAACAAGTAAGGGTATCTAAGTTTGGGTGTAATCGAATATTATATACTCAGCTTGAGTTTGACTGTACAAATTAATTCAAATTCAGTTCAGATAAATTATTTTTTCGAATTTCGTTACGAGGCATTTATTATTTTTTGAGGCTCTAGAAATGTTTCGTATTGCTTGATCGGAATAGAGGTGTGGCACCACCCATTAAAAAAAATGTCTCCTAATTTCCTCTTACAATAAAACTTGGTAAGTGAAATATGATTGACACAAAACCATTTTTCAATAATATATATATCCCGGTCTATGAAAAGGTGGCTTATGACTCCAAAAAGAAATTGTGAGAAACAGCTGTTAAAGATAAACAATGCATTTCTTCACGACGGTTGTGCTCTTCCTTTTTTTTTTTTTAGTCATAAGCCACCTTTTCATAGACCGGGTCACATATAGCTTAATATTATAGTCTATGACCCATCTAAATATCTTTTATATACAAATGGGCGTGGTTTTTAACCCCATCCATTTTACCTAGAAATATTTCCTGCTTTAAGGAAAATATGTGTACCCAATCTTATTACTTACTTACTTACTTACTTAATTGGCGCTTAACCGTCTAAACGGTTATGGCCGTCCAACAAGGCGCGCCAGTCGCTCCTTCGCTCCGCCAACCGGCGCCAATTGGTCACACCAAGGGAGTTTAAATCGTTTTCCACCTGGTCCTTCCAACGGAGTGGGGGCCGCCCTCTACCTCTGCTTCCATAGGCGGGTTCCGATAGAAACACACTCTTGGCCGGAGCATCATCTTTCATTCGCATAACATGGCCTAGCCAGCGCAGCCGCTGCGTTTTAATTCGCTGGACTATGTTGATGTCTGCGTATAGCTCGTACAGCTCATCATTAAATCTTCTTCGGTACTCGCCATCGCCAACGCGTAGAGGTCCATAAATCTTTCGAAGAACTTTTCTCTCGAACACTCCCAAAGCCGCTTCATCTGCTGTTGTCATGGTCCATGCTTCTGCCCCATATAGCAGGACGGGTACGATAAGTGACTTGTAGAGTATGATTTTCGTTCGCCGAGAGAGGACTTTACTTTTCAATTGCCTACCTAGTCCAAAGTAGCATTTATTGGCAAGATTGATTCTTCGCTGGATTTCAGTGCTGATGTTGTTGCTAATGTTGATGCTGGTTCCCAATCTTATTACGATCCTTTAATTTTTCTTCGAGTTAATAAGGCTCCCGAAACATAGAAATTTGTTTGGCTATAAAAGAGGCGGTGCCACGCCCATTTTCAAAAATTTTATTTTTTCCTTTTTCTTGTTATAATTTCACTTGGAAAATGAAACGCCATTGATATAAATTTGCAAATATATAGCTTATTTTATTAGTCCACGACCCGAGTACGTTAAAATTTCTTCGAGGCATTCTTTATAGTAAAGGCAAGCTATCGAATTTTGTTATGATAGGTTCAACGGTTTTTGATTTATAAACACGAACGCGTAGCGAGCACGAAAGCAAAATCAATTATTTATTTAGTTTGATTTCAATCAATGATGACATGATACGAAACATTCATTCTCTCTCAATTCGTTTCCAGGAATGGGTCTTAAAGTTCATTCAATTGTAAAGATTGGTTCATTCGATTGTAAACAAACTTCATTCGTTTCCAAGAATGGGTCTTGAAGATCAGAGTTGCGTAAACCGCGCAAAAAAAATTCCAAGAAAATCGGTGCGTTTTCATTATTTTTCATTTCAAGTGTATTCAACTACATAAGCGGATCAAAAATTTGTAAAAAAGGTACAAGAAATAACAAAATTAAATGAGCTGTTATATTAACGCACGAAAAGATATAAGTACATTTTATCTTAGCTATCAAAAAATTAAATTTCACGTGTTGTCACGGAAAAAATTTTAACGGGTAAAATAAGCTTTTTTTTGTATTTGTGATCCTGAAAAAATTCGAGTTTTTTGATATCCCATTTGACAATCTTGAGTAAGTTTTCGGTGAAAATCATAAATAAACCTTTACCATGTGAAATACCCCAAAGTTATTCCGAAATGCCCAAATTTGATTTTGAGGATGATGGCATCTATGGTCAATGTTATAAAAAATGCACATTTTCACGCGCTCTCAGAGAGCGGGAAGTTTCATATCATGTCATCATTGATTTCAATGCTTGAACGGTTAACATGTGTCACACGCACTCTTTGGTACTCTGTTTTAAGCGCGCGTGCAACACTTCCCCACCCTACGACCATCGAAATCAAACTAAAAGAGATGTCGTTGATTTTCACGAAGTAGCCATTGTGCTATCGCTTATTGTATACATATATGGTCGCTTACAAGCCAACCATGGCGCAACGATACAAGGTGGCAGCATGGAACAGCTGATTATATACTTTTTTTATTTGATTTGATACATCAATTTCTGGTGCAGTATGATTTTAACATTTGTCCATCGAATTTACAAAAACAAAGTACATGGAATTTTTATTTATGTTTGTAGGTATGTCACCATGCTGCCACCTTGTATCATTCCGCTATGCAAGCCAACCTAATAAAACCGCACTGCGTTTTTTTAGCGCACGCAAACGAACGGCGTTTTTTGCCCTAAACCAAATAAGCATGCGTTGCGACAATGTAAAGCATGTGTGCAAACGTCAAATCTAAATGCGCAGAACAAAAATTGGAAATCGAGTTAGGTTTTCACGCAGCAAATTCAATTTGAGTTGCTCTCATACAAGTTGTATGTGCATGAGACATTTTTGACAGAAAATGACTTGCGTGCGTTTATATTAGGTTGGCTTGTTAGCAGGTGCTAAGCTCACGCCCACCCCAGATCATAAAGTTAAAGTTAAAGTGAATATTAAAGTTAAAGCGAAAGTTAAAGTTAAAAATAAAGTTAAAGTTAAAGTAAAAATTAAAGTTAAAGTTAAAGTTAAGGTTAAAGTTAAAGTTAAGGTAAAGTTAAAGTTAAAGTTAAAGTTAAAGTTAAAGTTAAAATTAAAGTTAAATTTAAAGTTAAAGTTTAAGTTAAAATTAAAGTCAAAGTTAAAGTTAAAGTTAAAGGTAAAGTTAAAGTTAAAGTTAAAGTCTTAAAGTTAAAGTTAGAGCTAAGGTTTAAGTTAAAGTTAAAATTAAAGTTAAAGTTAAAGTTAAAGTTAAAAATAAAGTTAAAGTTAAAGTTACGGTTAAAGTTAAAATTAAAGCTAAAGTTACAGTTTAAGCTAAAGTCAAAGTTAAAGTTACGGTTAAAGTTAAATTTAAAGATAAATTTAAAGTTAAAGTTAAGGTTTAAGTTAAAGTTTAAATTAAAGTTTTTTTTTTTTTTTTTGTTTTTTTTTTTTTTTTTTTGTTTCGTGGAAGGAGGAAATGCTTTATGCACTGACCGGGATATTTAAGCCTCACTGCGAGACTCTCCGAGTGTAGGACTCCCTTCTTCCATGAAGGCCTACCCACTAAAACCTAACCTCCCACGGCCCGCGGTAATCCCCGTACCTGGGACCGCGTTTAGCATTACTTCGGGTACGGGTGCGCGCTACGTGAGCTCTATGGCTACTCTCACGCTAATGGGCTAGGCATCCGTCTTCTCGTTTACTGGTAAGTATATGCCTCACATATGTGCTGACCGTATCCCATCTGTCTCTTCGACAGGTCATGTTATTAATGACAATGCCCGGGGATAGGTCGCCAAGTACATCTTCTACCCTCCTTCGCTGATGGGAGAAGTGCCTGCATTCGATTAAAGTTAAAGTTAAAGTTGAAGTTAAAGTTAAAGTTAAAGTTAAAATTAAAGTTAAAGTTAAAGTCAAAATTAAAGTTAAAGTTAAGGTTAAAGTTAAATTTAAAGTTAAATTTAAAGTTAAAGTTAAAGTTAAGGTTTAAGTTAAAGTTTAAATTAAAGTTAAAGTTAAAGTTGAAGTTAAAGTTAAAGTTAAAGTTAAAATTAAAGTTAAAGTTAAAGTTAAAGTGAATGTTAAAGTTAAAGTGAATGTTAAAGTTAAAGCGAAAGTTAAAGTTAAAGTTAAAAATAAAGTTAAAGTTAAAGTTACAGTTAAAATTAAAGTTAAAGTTAAGGTTAAAGTTAAAGACAAAGTTAAAGTTAAGGTTAAAGTTAAATTTAAAGTTAAAGTTACAGTTAAAGTTAAAGTTAAAGTTAAAGTGCATGTTAAAGTTAAAGTTAAAAATAAAGTTAAAGTTAAAGTGAATGTTAAAGTTAAAGTGAAAGTTAAAGTTAAAATTAAAGTTAAAGTTAAAGTGAAAGTTAAATATTAACTTCTCATTTATTCAATAAAAGTAAAAAATTTATTTTCTTATCGGTCACCACGCTTAAAAAGGTTAACTTGAATTAATATCAAAGACAAAACTTGAACTAATATCAAAGAAAACAAAATGTTGCATAAATATTATAGTTGCATAAGTTGATAATATGCAATAGCTTTACCTCGGCAGTCCCCGAGTGCCACACGTCTTTTTTTGTTATAACTTTTTAACAAAAAGCGGAGAAGGTGCCAACTTCACAGAGCTGCGCCAAAAACATTCAAGTAACTGACCATTGACGATTATCAAGTCTACAACGTTAACTTTGCCCAATAGGGGGCCTATTCACTCAACCGTCATAAAAAGAAAACTGCTAGTGCTTATGAGATAACATTCCGAAAAAGTTCGTTATATCACATTTACACTGCACCGAATGCGTAATTTTGGGCGAAAATTCCGAATGCGAGGCATTTCCTCATACAAATCGCATTTCTGTAATGACTTATTTGAGCGCATTTCATCGCATTCGGCCTCCCAATGCAATTCACACCACCGATTCACATACGCTTTTGACATTTTCTTACTTAGAGAAACCGGAGAAGAACACGAATGGTTAAACAACGCATTTTAGTTATAAATAGCAGGTTTCACTAGTTTTTTTTTTAAGCCAAACTGAAAATTTTACCAGAAACTGATTTGTATATGTGATATTTTTTGTATTTTCTTGCTGTGGTTTGGTGTCCTTGAAGGAAAGATTAAACGATATGCGAATAAGGCCAATGTAGACGCTCTCAAATTACTTATTTGGAAGTAAGCATTTGGGGTCTGTGTAAATACCTATTGTTACGAATGTTAGCAACACTAAGGGGTACTGCCATCTCTATGCCGATGCTAAGCAGTGACGTGAATGCACATCAATAATTTAATCATTTTGTCTACACCTATGTACGTACACGCAGTGGAGAAGAGATGCACAAACACGAGGCGAGAGGCGAGAAGTAGTTTCAATTAAGCACGCTATCTGTCGCGCAATAGTAGAGTTATTTATTGTGAAGTACTTTAATAAAGGCCATTTTGTATTATTAAATATTGGAGTTATTTATTCAACAGTTTAGTGATTCGAACTTAGCAGAAGGTTGCAAATAAGAGGATTTGCAGTAAATTCGTTACAGTATAAAATTAGAAATTTGTTTGTGGTTGCCGGATTCCAAAACAATCAAAATTAAAGAAAAATATAGTGCTGTAAAATGGCAATTTTTCACACTTCTTTCCTCAGAAATGAGTTTTTTCAGAATACTTAATGAGCATAATATCAATCCTTTGAATTTGGAGTAGTTTTTGAAATTTTTAAATAAACTTTGGAAACTTTTTGGAGCAAAATTTGAACATTTTTCTTAACCTTTTTCAAAGCTTTATTGATCTCTTTTAAATTCACACCCTCCACAGAATCTCTTTACAACATGCGTCGTTAAGATCCTTTTAAGTGAATCGATTTTCCATTCGATTTCGCGACGTTCAACCATCAATTTCGTTGTTGCTCAAGACATTTGTTCGATGAACTTCATAAAATCTATCAGTTAATTGACTCTTACAAAAATTCTTTCAGGCGCTATAAACATCAGAAAATGTTTCCAAATAGAAATTTATTGGTACAGCGAAACAATTTCCTGCTAGGGCGGAAATCAATTCAAAAACAGTTTTTACTTTTTGCCCTAAAAGATTTTAAATGAGATTCCTTGTATAATCTACCCCTTTATGCTAATCCGGCTAAAACTGTTTAATATTCGTAGCTTTGCCAGTCATAGATAGATAATTGGAGTCATTTTTAAGTTTCACTAGTGAAGGGTTCGGTCTCTATACCGTTTCTACTAAGTGGAAATAACTTTAATGTTTCTTCTCGGCTAACTAGATATTTTAAACCTCCTTTCTTGAAACAATGTAGAACCAATTTTAAAACAAGTATGCCCTTCCTCAGTGTGTGTCAAGGTCAAAACTGTCGCTCCAGCGCAATTGATAGTTCGGAATCGGATTTTAGCATTAAACAATCTTTTTTTTCTTCCCTCAATAATTAGGGTAGGTTAGGTTGAACTGGCCGGTCCATGAGGACCTCACATAGACTGATTGAGTCCGCAGTGTGACCAGAAGTTTGTTTTAACGCCCAACCTGAAAAACCCTATCAAAAACCAGGACCTATGTTATAAAATAACTCGGTCCTCTTGGCAAGTACTAGAAGCTTCCTAGGACTTAACCCACTTGCTGCTTCTAGATCTAACAGCTGTATCACTCCTAATAGCTGGAGTCTTAGCCTTGCAAGTGCAGGGCACGAGCACAGAACGTGCTCGATCGTTTCCTCCTCCAACCCGCATTTCCTATATCTGCTATCACTGACCAACCCTAATTTAAAGGCATGTGACGCCAGAAGGCAGTGTCCAGTCAGAATACCCGTCATGAGTCTACAGTGCTCTCTTTTTAATAATAGAAGCAACTTTGTTAGTCTAAGGTTGTAAGACCTACACATAATCTTCGACACTTTACAGCCCCGCGCTTCAACCCACACCTTTCCCGCGTGGTCGATCATGTGCACCTCTCGCCTTCGCTTAATCTCGCTCAGTCTAATTGGGACGTCTACGGAGCAAGCTTCTAGGGATGCGCCCTTTTAGCTAGTTCGTCCGCTTTTTCATTCCCATCTATTCCCATATGCCCTGGGACCCAATATAGATGTAAGCTTCTCCCTGTCCCGATTCTCTCCAGAGACTGTTTACACTCTAAACGCATTTAGATGCTGTGCTATGCGAGATTGTTGCCTTAATTGCTGCTTGACTGTCAATATAAAAGTTAACACGGTTGCAGCTTAAGCTATTATCTTCCAGGGTTTCTACTGCTTTGGTTACGGCTAATATTTCCGCTTTGAAAACGCTACAGTATTCCCGCAGCCTGTAGGATCTGCTTATTTCCGGATCAGCGCATTTGGAAACCATCGGTGTACCCATGCATCGCCTCGTCCGCCATTTGCGCACCCTCCGCCAACCGTCCACCTCTATTGTGGCCTTAAGATCTCCCTCGAAGCGCAGATAGGGAATCAGGTAGTCTGTTCGTCTTGTGATTGATGACGCTATACTACTATGGCCATATGATCGGCGCTCAAGCTGCCCCGAAGCACCGAGCCTGGTTGCGGTCGTTAATGCTTTGTAGTTTGCTACCAGGTCTACAGGTGGAATGTGCAGAATGGCATACAGTGCAGCCGCCAGGGTTGTATTCAGGGCTCCCGTAATGCTAAGCATCGATAGTCTGCATACCCCCTCTAATTTTTTGAGGTATATTGTTATACCTTTCATGAAAATGAAATGGTATATTAATTTCGTCACGAAACCGAAAATTGTAAGTCCTTAAAGGAAAATAGATAGACCCACCATTAAGTATACCGAAATAATCAGGTTGAAGAGCCGAGTTGATTCAGCCATGTCCGTCTGTCCGTCTGTCTGTTTGTACGCAAACTAGTCCTTCAATTTTTGAGATATCTTGATAAAATTTGGTGAGCAGGTGTATTTGGGTGTCCGATTACACGTTTGTAGGAACCGACCGGATCGGACCACTATAGCATATATCCTCCATACAACCGATTTTTCAGAAAAAGAGGATTTTTGTAATATCTTACCCAATTTAACAGATTGAAGCTTCAAACTTCACCATATTCTTTCGTATATTGCACATATTGTTGCCTGAAAAAATTGATGACATCGGTCGTATATATAGTATATATCCCCCACAACCGATTGTTCAGATAAGGAACTTTTCGTATTTACTGCCCTATTTTAAGCGCTAGAGGCTTCAAATTTCAACGAATGCTTACGTATATAGCATATATTTTTGTCTGAAAAAATCATAAAGATCGGTGGTATATATAGTATATATGGTGGTATATATAGTATATATATATAGTATATATGTATATATTTTCGCAAATTTTAGCCCCATTTTAACAGCAAGAAGCTTCAAATTTCACCGAATACTTACGTATATAGCATATATTGTTGTCTGAAAAAATCATAGAGATCGGTTGTATATATAGTATATATCTCATACAACGGATTGTTCAGATAAGAAACTTTTCGCAATTTCTACCCCATTTTAACAGCTAGAAGCTTCAAGTTTCACCAAATGCTTACGTATATAGCATATATTGTTGTCTGAAAAAATCATAGAGATCGGTTGTATATATAGTATATATCCCATACAACCGATTGTTCAGATAAGAAACTTTGCGCAATTTCTGCCCATTTTAACAGCTAGAAGCTTCAAATTTCACCAAATGCTTACGTATATAGCATATATTGTTGTCTGAAAAATCATAGAGATCGGTTGTATATATAGTATATATCCCATACAACCGATTGTTCAGATAAGAAACTTTGCGCAATTTCTGCCCCATTTTAACAGCTAGAAGCTTCAAGTTTCACCAACTGCTTACGTATATAGCATATATTGTTGTCTGAAAAATCATAGAGATCGGTTGTATATATAGTATATATCCCATACAACCGATTGTTCAGATAAGAAACTTTGCCCAATTTCTGCCCCATTTTAAACAGCTAGAAGCTTCAAGTTTCATCAAATGCTTACGTATATAGCATATATTGTTGTCTGAAAAAATCATAGAGATCGGTTGTATATATAGTATATATCCCTTACAACCGATTGTTCAGATAAGAAACTTTGCGCAATTTCTGCCCCATTTTAAACAGCTAGAAGCTTCAAGTTTCACCAAATGCTTACGTATATAGCATATATTGTTGTCTGAAAAAATCATAGAGATCGGTTGTATATATAGTATATATCCCATACAACCGATTGTTCAGATAAGAAACTTTGCGCAATTTCTGCCCATTTTAACAGCTAGAAGCTTCAAATTTCACCAAATGCTTACGTATATAGCATATATTGTTGTCTGAAAAAATCATAGAGATCGGTTGTATATATAGTATATATCCCATACAACCGATTGTTCAGATAAGAAACTTTGCGCAATTTCTGCCCCATTTTAACAGCTAGAAGCTTCAAGTTTCACCAAATGCTTACGTATATAGCATATATTGTTGTCTGAAAAAATCATAGAGATCGGTTGTATATATAGTATATATCCCATACAACCGATTGTTCAGATAAGAAACTTTGCGCAATTTCTGCCCATTTTAACAGCTAGAAGCTTCAAATTTCACCAAATGCTTACGTATATAGCATATATTGTTGTCTGAAAAATCATAGAGATCGGTTGTATATATAGTATATATCCCATACAACCGATTGTTCAGATAAGAAACTTTGCGCAATTTCTGCCCCATTTTAACAGCTAGAAGCTTCAAGTTTCAGAAGCTTTCAAGTTGTCTGAAAAATCATAGAGATCGGTTGTATATATAGTATATATCCCATACAACCGATTGTTCAGATAAGAAACTTTGCGCAATTTCTGCCCCATTTTAACAGCTAGAAGCTTCAAGTTTCACCAACTGCTTACGTATATAGCATATATTGTTGTCTGAAAAATCATAGAGATCGGTTGTATATATAGTATATATCCCATACAACCGATTGTTCAGATAAGAAACTTTGCGCAATTTCTGCCCCATTTTAAACAGCTAGAAGCTTCAAGTTTCACCAAATGCTTACGTATATAGCATATATTGTTGTCTGAAAAAATCATAGAGATCGGTTGTATATATAGTATATATCCCATACAACCGATTGTTCAGATAAGAAACTTTGCGCAATTTCTGCCCCATTTTAACAGCTAGAAGCTTCAAGTTTCACCAAATGCTTACGTATATAGCATATATTGTTGTCTGAAAAAATCATAGAGATCGGTTGTATATATAGTATATATCCCATACAACCGATTGTTCAGATAAGAAACTTTGCGCAATTTCTGCCCATTTTAACAGCAAGAAGCTTCAAATTTCACCGATTGCTTACGTATATAGTATATATTGTTGTGTCAAAAAATAATAGAGATCGGTGATATATATAATATATATATGATGGTATATATAGTACATATATATTTTTTTTTGCGATTTCGGCCCCATTTTAACAGCTAGAAGCTTCAAATTTCATCAAATGCTTACGTGTATAGCATATATTGATGTCTGAAAAGATCATTGACATCGGTGGTATACATAATATATCTCATACAACCGATTGTTCAGATAAGAAACTTTGCGCAATTTCTGCCCCACTTTAAACAGCTAGAAGCTTCAAGTTTCACCAAATGCTTACGTATATAGCATATATTGTTGTCTGAAAAAATCATAGAGATCGGTTATATATATAGTATATATCCCATACAACCGATTGTTCAGATAAGAAACTTTGCGCAATTTCTGCCCATTTTAACAGCTAGAAGCTTCAAATTTCACCAAATGCTTACGTATATAGCATATATTGTTGTCTGAAAAATCATAGAGATCGGTTATATATATAGTATATATCCCATACAACCGATTGTTCAGATAAGAAACTTTGCGCAATTTCTGCCCCATTTTAAACAGCTAGAAGCTTCAAGTTTCACCAAATGCTTACGTATATAGCATATATTGTTGTCTGAAAAAATCATAGAGATCGGTTGTATATATAGTATATATCCCATACAACCGATTGTTCAGATAAGAAACTTTGCGCAATTTCTGCCCCATTTTAACAGCTAGAAGCTTCAAGTTTCACCAACTGCTTACGTATATAGCATATATTGTTGTCTGAAAAATCATAGAGATCGGTTGTATATATAGTATATATCCCATACAACCGATTGTTCAGATAAGAAACTTTGCGCAATTTCTGCCCCATTTTAAACAGCTAGAAGCTTCAAGTTTCACCAAATGCTTACGTATATAGCATATATTGTTGCCTGAAAAAATCATAGAGATCGGTTGTATATATAGTATATATCCCTTACAACCGATTGTTCAGATAAGAAACTTTGCGCAATTTCTGCCCCATTTTAAACAGCTAGAAGCTTCAAGTTTCACCAAATGCTTACGTATATAGCATATATTGTTGTCTGAAAAAATCATAGAGATTGGTTGTATATATAGTATATATCCCATACAACCGATTGTTCAGATAAGAAACTTTGCGCAATTTCTGCCCCATTTTAACAGCTAGAAGCTTCAAGTTTCACCAACTGCTTACGTATATAGCATATATTGTTGTCTGAAAAATCATAGAGATCGGTTGTATATATAGTATATATCCCATACAACCGATTGTTCAGATAAGAAACTTTGCGCAATTTCTGCCCCATTTTAAACAGCTAGAAGCTTCAAGTTTCACCAAATGCTTACGTATATAGCATATATTGTTGTCTGAAAAAATCATAGAGATCGGTTGTATATATAGTATATATCCCATACAACCGATTGTTCAGATAAGAAACTTTGCGCAATTTCTGCCCCATTTTAACAGCTAGAAGCTTCAAGTTTCACCAACTGCTTACGTATATAGCATATATTGTTGTCTGAAAAATCATAGAGATCGGTTGTATATATAGTATATATCCCATACAACCGATTGTTCAGATAAGAAACTTTGCGCAATTTCTGCCCCATTTTAAACAGCTAGAAGCTTCAAGTTTCACCAAATGCTTACGTATATAGCATATATTGTTGTCTGAAAAAATCATAGAGATCGGTTGTATATATAGTATATATCCCTTACAACCGATTGTTCAGATAAGAAACTTTGCGCAATTTCTGCCCCATTTTAAACAGCTAGAAGCTTCAAGTTTCACCAAATGCTTACGTATATAGCATATATTGTTGTCTGAAAAAATCATAGAGATTGGTGGTACATATATTATATACCCCATATAAACTGTATTTTTTTTGCCCCTTTTTTACGGATAGAAGCTTCAAAATTCATCAAATTTCATCAAATAGTTACGTTTACGTCATATATTGTTGAAATACGTGATTCGTAGTCATAGATTTACACGCAGACCACAAAAAACCTGAAACTTTGCATCCTCACACAAAGTACCTACCTATTTTTTATTTTATATTTATCTTAAAAATCCTTTAGGTATGTAGATCTGTTCACTATATATTTCAGTCCCGTCCTTACTTGTTTTTTGTGTGGCTTCCACCAAACAAAAACTCCATAGTATAAAATAGGGCTTACAATCGCTGTAAAAACCCATTGAGAAAGAGAGTGCGATAGGCCCCACGTACACCCCAGCATCCTTTTAAATGCATAGAGTGCAGTTGAGGCCTTCTTGACGCTCTTCTCCACGTTGAGCTTCCATGACAGCTTACTGTCTAGGATGATTCCTAGATATTTTGTGCAAGGTTTCTCCTGTAAGGTCACCCCTCCTAACTTACGCCTGGTCCAATTTGGGACCTTGTACCTCTTTGTAAACAAGACCATATCCGTCTTCTCCGCATTGACTTTCAACCCGACATTAGATGCCCAGGTATGAATATCCCGAAGCGCCCGAGCCATCAAAGAACTAATCGTTGGAAGGCACTTTCCACTTATGAAAATCACAACGCCATCTGCGTAAGCCGTAAGTTTTACGGGTCCCTCATCTAATTGCCTGAGCAGTTGGTTGATGACCAGCGTCCACAGCAGAGGTTATAGCACCCCTCCCTGCGGCTTGCGCCTGTCCACTGATTTCGTGGCCTCGTACAATCCCCATTGTGATGTAATCTTTCTGCAATTTAACATGCAGCCGATCCATCTGATTAAGGCAGGATGTACTTTAATGTAATTAAGACCATCCATAATCGCCCATTTTGCAACATTATTGAAAGCCCCGGCAATGTCCAAGGAGACTCCTAGAGCATACTCCTTATATTCCAGGGATTTCTCTATGCTTATGACCACCCTATGCAATGCGGTGTCTACCGACTTGCCTTTGGTGTACGCATGCTGTGTTGTGGAGAGCAGCTCTTCATCCACGTTGGACTTTATGTACACATGTATCAGCCTTTCAAAGGTTTTGAGCAGAAATGATGTTAAGCTGATGGGTCTATAGTCTTTGGGATACACGTGACCGATATTCCCCGCCTTTGGTAGAAAAGCTACACGAGCAGTTCTCCAAGAGTGCGGTACATGATTCAGTCTTATGCACCCATCGAATATTATTTTAAGCCATTCCAGCCCTCAAGTAGGGCTTGGCCGGGAATATACCATCTGGGTGCGGCGATTTATACTTAGAAAACGTCTTCACTGCCCACTCGATCTTGGTATCGGTCACCAAGCCCGGCACTACTAGCTCCGTGATCGATGTGTGAGCGATGTCTGCTGGCTCTTCTGAACCGTCTCCCGATGGGAAATGTGTATCGAGAAGCACCTCAACTATTACGTGACCATTCCCCATTCTCTTTCTTTATTAGTCCCTGGACTATGTTTCCCTTTGCTAGGACTTTTTTCAACCGTGCTGTTTCGCTGGAGCACTGTATGTCCGTGCAGAAACTTTTCCGTGATTTTCTCTTCGCCCTGGTAATTTCACGCTTGTAGATCCTCAGTAGATCCCTGTACTCGTCCCGACACGCTTCGCTTTCCGCCGTCTTTGCGAGCTTAAACATTTCTTTTACCTGTCTTCTTAGAAGACTCAGCTCCTTTTTCCACCATGGTGGCTTTGCTTTTCCTCTGAATCTTCTTAGAGGGCAAGCTTTGTTATACGCAGTCATAAGCGTCCTTGTTAGGAATTCAGTCGACTCCTCTAGTTCCTCTACATTAGCAACTTCTTTGGGTTGTCCCAGTTTTGTTTCTACATGTTTCTGGAATTTAGTCCAGTTCGTTGACCTAGGGTTTCTAAAGGTTCCTCCCTTCTCTATCCTCTTTAGGGGGATGTTAAGCTGATATACGCATGGTCGAGGAAGGATGGTCTATCAAGAACTATCAAATCATACCTTGATATATCACGCTCGGAGCTCAATGTAATATCCAGAACATTTCCCCTGTTGGCTATCTGCAAATTGGTTTGCAGGATGTATCAAAATAAAGATTCGCCTCTCTTGTTCGTATCTGCTCCTCCCCACGCATTGTGGTGCGCATTTGCATCTGCGCCTATGACCAACCGCCCTTTGTGCCCTTCCTTCTGTACTAGCCTTTTGCACTCCATCGGTGGAACCTCCGGAGCATGGGCCATGTACCCGTCCTTCCGTTTGCGCGTAGTAAACGCCAAACCCGCGTGCGCTAAGTCCAGAAACCTTTCCTCCCAATGAGAGCCACGGCTCCTGGATCAGCGCCACGTCAAACGAACCCTCCTCAAGTGTTAGGAGGAGTTCGCTCGACGCCACTTTACTGTGTTGGAGGTTTATCTGAATGACTCGCAGCACCATTGGGCTGTTTTCCCCTCCAGCACCTTCGTCTTGACGTTTTCGTCCTCCCCTTTCCCTTTTGCTTTAGAGTAATCGAGGCCCCCTTCAGCCTCTCGTGTTCCTCTGTGCGAGTCACAGCACCATTTAGCGGTTGGTCCTCTTCTAGCACGTTCGTGGTGACGTCGGGGACCTCCACCTGTCTTTTTCCCGTTAGGCTTTTGAGGTCCTTTTCGACTTCGCCCATCTCTAGCGTGTTAGGGTTTTTATCCTCGGGACTTCTTTTCCAGAGTCGCATGTAAATTTTGCCAGTGCCAAAGGACATTTTGCCATGCTGCGTGTACAAAATATTCTCCGCCTGCTTGTTTGCTTGGAAGATGTAGAACTGACCATCCTCGTTAGGCCGAGATACAGTAAGTACCTTCCAATCCTGTGTCGGTATGTTCGGATTCTGATTCTGCAGAAGTCGCAGTATATCCTCCGACTTCATCACGCATGGTATCCATACCTTAACTCTTGGTACCGTGGGGATTTTCGCTTTATCCACCACCTCAAACCGCGCGTTCGTGCCTTGCCTTTGGAGGTTTGTAACCACTTCCTCCAGCCACCGCAAGCTCGCGATGTTGTCGCACGCTATCATCTTCACACCATTATACCATCCCCCGAATCAAAGGTTGGAAGGGGCTTACTTGGTTGTTCCCGCATCATCATAAGCATTAAGCTAATAAGCTCCCTTTCCACAGATCTCCACCTTTCAGTAGTCATTTGTCCGAAAGGACTGCACGATCAACCAGCGCCACAGTCAGTGACTGCTTTGCCATATCACTCATCTTCTCGGGAAAAGCAGGAGTCTTAGTGTTATCTCCCTTTGGCACCTCCGACAAAGCCGGAGTCTTAGCGTTAACTCCCTTTAGCGCCTCCGAGAAAGCCGTTGTTTTAGCGTTATCTCCCTTTGGCTTATCTCCTACTTCCGTAGTTGGAACTTCCCTCTGACTCGCAGCTTTCGAGGTAGTTGCTACCTCGCTATTGGAGCCCATCTGTCTTACAGCTTTGGGCCTACTTGTCTTGCCTATGCGACTGCCCTGCCTCGCGGCTCTAGGACTGGGTCCTTTCTGCCTCTTGAAAGCAGGCTTGTCACCTTCCGCCGAACGTTGCCTCTTCATTCTGCCATTCGACGCTTCTTCCTCCTCGTACCGGTTGCAGAACCGAGTGTTTCTCGCAGCAAACCTTTTGAACTGCCTTCGACCTACTTGTACCGCTTCATGGGCCCATTCCAAGCGCTCGATCTCCACTTCTGTTGGGTCGACCACTGCTCCCAAGCGTTGTAAAATTCTTAGTGCTGCACGGTACTGCGATAGAACTCTTTTACTTCCTCTACTCCGTAGCCTTCCCCACTCTTCTACTCCATTTTCATTTGTGTGCTTCTCCAACACGGAGTTCATTGAATCAGCACTACTCTCGCTCCCCGAGTCCGACGCATCGCTTAATTCGTATTTGTCGTTCTTAGATTGCGACTCAGCCCTCCTCTTTACATCGTCCTTATTACAATCAGGTAATGAGTCGTTCATCTTGGTCGTACGACCACCTGTCCGACAAGGCTGGCTCAGCGGTCCAGTATTATATATGGGGAAAGAACCGTCCACCACAGCAGCGCCCCTTACTGTGGTAAGGCCATAAATACTTGCCGAGGTGGCCCGGTATCGGGAAGGCTCCGTTCGAATACAGCCGAATTTATCCCCTGGCTGCAAATCGTCCAATAGGCACGGTCCGCATTACACCCTGGATTAGGAGGTTGGCAGTTCTTGGTCACCGACATCCCGCCGCCCTCCTATGGGGCGAAACGGCGTAGATGTCAGTCCTAAACAGCTCCGCCTCATAGTCGGGCGCTATGGAGTTCGGCTAAGCCCTCACACCAACGACAAGGTGCCTACCCTAGTGAGGGCCCTCAATAATTAAAAACCTTAAGATTTTTCTTTACAAACAAAAATGAAGTTCCGTGCGCCATGCGGATGTGCATCGTGTCGGTTGGGCGGTGGTTCCATATTATTTTTTAACCGCAATGACCTTGTATACTAAAAGAAATCCGAAGACATGATTTCGTAAATTTTCTGTGGATATGAGCTCACTTATGTATATTGAAAAGAAGAAAGATCATCTTCAGCAACGACTTGCCACCAAAGCATGGGCATGTAAAACTTTAAAGTGATTACCCTTTCCCATGCGCAATGAGTCCGCAACTGTGCTATGGAATGCAGATCCCTGCCCTCAAGTGATGTTCACATAAAGCGTTGAGAAGCCCAGCGGACGAGAAACAGGGGAATAATTTTTCTAAGAGTAAGCATAAATTGTTGTAGGTTGACGATGATATTTATTTTTGGTTGCAGAAACGGACAAAAGTCGATTAGACTCAGCAAAAAATAGGTTGTACTTCCGTCTGGAAATCGATTTAGTCTGCCGATTTCATTTTTCTGTATATTTTTATAGCTTTTCATTTGCTGTATATCCTAGAACATACCGCTACCCACTCCAATCACACTTTACTGAGCATATTTTCAATTGGATTTCATTCATTCGTTAAATATTAATTTGATAATCCGACCAAGCAAACACATTAGAGCGGGTCGTCTTAAATTATCCAAGTGACCGTTTTTTGGTTTTCGTGTCCAATAAAATACCTTCAAATAACCTTCTACTTCAGCTGTTTGTTCCCGAGTTTGTGTTAAGATGGGGCATTGTTTAAACAAAATCTGAGATATGACATTAATGAACCGTCAAGCACTACACAATATTTCAGAGGACCTCAATAACCAACAACAGTATCCAAAACAATCAGGGGGTGTCTTTATCTCTACATCAACAACAACAACATCTCAAAAACAACAACAACATCTCAAAAACCGCTGAGGACGCAAACACGTAATACATAGAAGTAGCCCTCCTAGCAACCTTAGGCATAGGAAATAGTTTCCAAAGCGCAAAATGGGCATATATGATGGCCGCCCATGCTCTCTACAATTGTCTTAGAAATCGTAGACTCATTTAACAAACCTCAGATGGCCCGCGAACTAGGAAAAAGGCACAAGCGGAGAAGCAAATACATATATTGATCTCAGCTCTGATATTTGGAACATGAACGAAATGAAATTTCTTATCTCCAAATTACGCATAACACATTGGGAGTAGGACGAGGAAACGACATTTCCACAGTCACTGGAGCCCAAAATATAAAATAAGCGCATATGCACAGCGAAACCAAATATGCTAAGGCAAGAAGCACTAAAAGGTAAGGTGAGGGTACTTTAAATACTTATATACAATGGTAAAGATCGTGGACCCGATATGTGTCACGAGAATGCAAATGGATGGGAGGGAACCTGAACACATTATCAACAATTGCTCGCCGTTAAACCAAATGTTGGTATTTCATTTATGTTGCAAAAACAAACAACGCATATGTTCATTTTTCATACATGGGACCGTTTTTCCAGCCCACAGCGGAGGAATTAAATATGATCCCGCTCGATGTATTCGGTGCTTAAACACAAAAATTCATCTCTATCGTAATCTTCCGTAAAATCTGGTCTACCATGCCTGTTACTGTACAGAGAGGTGCTCAACAAACTTAAGTTTCGTCCTAGCCTTTATGCTTTAAAAATCACGAGATGATTAAGAGCCACGCAGAGTGGAGGGTATCAACCAAGCCTTCGGCGACATTATTTTACTACAGGGTCGTGACAAATATTGAACATCTACGTCGATGGCATTGACCTGCATTTCGGCAAGGAAGCAGCCGCAATTGTACCCAAAACTCAGAGCGGTAGCAAATTCAAAGTCTCTTAAGCTAGCCCAACCCTCGATATTTTTTTTTTAAACAAGCGTAATAAATTTAACTAACCCGTATTAAATTAGCATTAAATATGGTGTAATTAAATACGTTTTCGTTTTTGGATTGGGCATATGGGTTGGGCTAGTTTAAACTTAAGCTATTCCAACCCTCGATATTTCAAAAAAAAAAAAAAACAAGTGTAATAAAATTAATTAACCCGTACTGCCATGAAATGTGTTCTTATGTCGCTTACGCAGTGAGGTGGGCATATTTCTCATAAAAAGAGAAACGAAATGCTCAACAAACACTTTCCTCCTTCTCAGAAATCCGGGCATCCTAACCGACATTTTCGTAGGCACTATGAAGAAATCCGGCACAAAACAATTCAGCCATTTAAACCAGATGAGCATAAACAGCTACTCACGGTCGTCGGTCAGCAAAGTTTTATGCCGATATAATCCCGGTGAGCCCCCTTCTCAAAGTCCCGAAACTCGTAATTGAAGAGAGCAGACTTCCCAGGAGACGTATTACATAAGATGGAACCAGTACCTCTAGCAGAGATGTCTCTTTGGTCCAACCCTATTGAAACTGTAAGCGATGAAGCAGCTGGGGCCGACGTTGAACGCGAACGGAGAAGTGAAAACGATGGAATTGCTTGCGAAGATATTCATGTATACTGTCGAGGAGTTAGTAAAGTCCATGCATACAAATGGGACTACTTTATGTTAGCGATTACATTCTTCGTGTGCCTTCTTAGCAGCGAATATAAGGTCCTCTAAGCAAACCTTCCCAGAACTATTTAGATATTAGTAGTGTCACAAAAACGAACCTTCCTAATGTTGTTCAAGCATTTCATCAACGTATTAGGCAGGTGCACGCAAAATGCAATCCGAAATTAATACCATTTTTGTTTCACACTTTTTATATGATTTCCTTTTTGCATATTTTAATTCCTACAAATTTTTTTCTTTCGTACTTGATTTTGAGTTAAAATACGCTTCGTATGCATTCAAGTTCTCAGTTAAGGTTTAGTTTGCCAACGTAGAAGACGATGCACTCCCACACTTTCATTTGGCTACTGCTACTTATGCCGCCTTTGGGCCTGCTGCTGCTACAGCCAGAGGGAGCTGAGGCCAATGACTTTTCTTCGTTTCTCACTGCAAATGCCTCTTTGGGTAAAATTTTAATACATTTTTAAAGATTCAATAAGTAGATGAGTAAATAATATGTTTTTCTTCGGCTATTTGTCTAGCCGTTGTCGTTGACCACAAATATATGCAGCGACGAGGTGAAAATATTATGGCCAATTTTCAAAAAATTTTAAGTGATATTATACGCGAAAACCTAAGGAATGGTGGTATTGAAGTTAAATACTATTCATGGAGCCAAATACGTTTGAAGAAAGGTATGTAGTTACCTCTCTGAAGTTGGCAAGACAACTTTTACTTGGAAAAAATTACCTATTGAAAAAATTGCCGAGAATTTGCCGTGAATTATCCTTGGAACAAAAAAATTTACCGCGCCCGTATTTTATAAAATATCGGGCGGGCGACTTTTCGAAAACCAACTTAGAGACCAGTTAGGAAAATAATTCTTGCGCGTGAATTTGGCGTAGATAAGTGGCATATTTAATAAATTCGAAGAAAAATGTCAAAATTTGTGAAGTTAGTGTGCCACCCTCAGAAAACCAACTTAGAGACAAGCTAGGAAAATAATTCTTCCACACGAATTTTCCGTAAATTTGCCGTAAATAAGTGGCATATTTTATAATTTCGAAAAAAAAAAAATTAACTATTTTTATTGGTTCACCGCCAACTTCACGTGAAGATAGAGTGCCACTTTTCGAAAACGAACTTAGAGACCAGTTAGGAAAATAATTCTTGCACGTGGAATTGCCGTAGGTAAGTGGCATCTATATCTTCTATAAATCTTATAAAATAAAGTCGCTAAATGCCATGTATGCACATAACTTCACACAGAATACTCCGATTTTAAAACGGTTTTTTGCATTTTGAAGCTTAGCTACGTGAGATGGTACAGTTAATATAATTTGAAGATATATATTAAAGGGGCGTGGCAAATTTCCAAAATGTAGTAAAAAATCATAAAATTTTTGTTTACACAGCTATAACTCATTAATGGATGGATCTAAAAAATTTTACTTTTCAGTAAAACTATGAAATATTTACGTGAGATGGTACAGTTAATATAATTTGAAGATATATATTATAGGGGCGTGGCAAATTGCCAAAATGTAGTAAAAAATCATAAAATTTTTGTTTACACAGCTATAACTCATTAATGGATGGATCTAAAAAATTCTACTTTTCAGTAAAACTATTAAATATTTACCTTCGATCTGCATCAAAAAAAATACTTATTTCCTTTCTTATATCAGCCAAATTGTTTAAACAGAAGTAACATTTTTACCAAAAAATTCGTGTATGTGATTGTTCGGTATCAACTGTGCGAGCAAATTGCTTTTGAGTGAGACGTGATGCGACACATACGCACATACATAGAATTCGCTGCGTTATTTAACTTCGGGAGTACATTTATATGTATGGATGTATGTATGTATTTTCATATCATATCAGCTTGACATATTTATGCGTTGTTGCCAAGTTAATGCAACATAAATGGTTAAGAATGCATACATCTCTTGAAAATACTCTTTCGTTAAAAATATTGAACATTTCCTTAAAATTCTTAAACAAGAGTTTAATTTTTTGGTATTTTTTTGGTATGCATGTATCACTATCAGTACATAGTATAAAACAAAGTCGCTTTTTCTGTCCCTATGTCCCTTTGAATGCTTAAAGCTTTAAAACCACGCAACGAATTTTGATGCGCTTTTTTTTAATAGATAGAGTGATTGAAGAGGAAGGTTTTTATGTATAATAATATCCATTAAATAGTGGAGAAATACTGTTATTTTTGAATTTTCTAATGTGATGTAAGTATAAATATAAAAGAAAGTGGTGTTAGTTACACTCTTTATAATTTAAGAACGGATGAACAGATTTGGCTGAAAATTGGTGGAGGGGTAGTTTAGAACCAGGAGACAGACATAGGATACTTTTTATCCCGTTCTGGCTAGGGTCTTGAGATCAAAACGTAGCCCTGGGTAATCTTGGGATATGTTTGTACAATATGCGTATCAAATGTAGGCTGTTTATGAATACTTTGATACGAGGTATTTTCCGTACCCGTGGGTGACTAGGGTCTCGAGATATAGGCCAAAACGTGGACCAGGGTAACACTAGGATGTGTTTTTACATTATGGATATCAAATTGAAGCTGTTGATGTGTTTTATACAGCTGGGTGACTAGGGTCTCGAGATATAGGCCAAAACGTGGACCTGGATGCCCTAGAATGTGTGTGTAATACGGACATCAAATGAAAGCTGTTGCTGAGAGCTTTAAAGTAATTTTCATTGTGATATTCGATTTAGTCGCATCAACCTGGCAAAACTGATAAATATGCATGCGAAGCCGAAATAAAGACATGAATTAATAATACCCACATACCTTTTTACATACATACATATGTCCTATTCGATTTGCCTATAATTTGGTATATAAATTTGCCTATACATGTTAGTATTTACGATGCTTTTTTCCGGGAAGTAGACCAGAGACGGCTGGGAATGGGATTAGGACTAGGACTGGGACTGAGACTCGGAGTGGGACTGGGACTCGGAATGGGACTGGAACAAAATGCATACCACCCTCTGCGACTGGCAATAAGGGATTAAGAAGAGTGGGAAAAACTTGAGAGAAGGGAAAAGAGGGAAGGAGGAGGAGACTAGATAGAGAAGAGGTAGAGTGAGACGAAGATAGAGATAGATGAAGTGAAAAAGACGGAGGGAGGAGTGAATAAAAGGATAAAGAAAAAGTGAAGAGGGGGGGGGGGGGGGGGGGGGGGGCAGAGTTAGACGGAAAAGCTTATTATAATGTATGCAGATAGATCAAATTTAGGGTAGAAGAACGTCTGACGGGTCGGTATTCAATAAATTCAAAAAACATGGACCATGACTAAAACTTCAGATGAGGCGGTTTTTGGATTGTTCGAGAGAAAGGCTCTTCGAGAACAACAGCGAGTACCGAAGAAGATTTAATGATGAGCTGTACGATCTTTGCACAGATATCAATATATGGCAGCGAATAAAAAGACAGGAGCTTCGCCTAGACCATATTATGGCTATGAAAGATGATACTCCAGCTAATAAAGTATTTTTATCGGAGTCCGCCTATTAAGAAAGTAAGTTCTAACAATCTATAATAAATATCAAATAAGAGAATGACTTACGAATTTTAGATAACAACTTTCCACTTTTTGGTCACGTGTGGGACAAAGCTAATACACCTAATAACAATAAGGATAGAAATTTGAGCCTAAATTTTAAACCATTCATCGATTTAAACAATTTTTGAAACTCTTTTCAACTAAATTGGAGTAAATTTACTACTGGGGTTAGCAATGTTGTTCGGTTTAAATTTTAAACTTTTTTCAACATCAAGCCAAAATCTAAAAAAAATTTTTAAAACAAAACCCAAAAGTTTAAAGTTGTTGCTAAAAATTTTAAAGTAAAACATTTCATTTAAGAAAAGTGCTGCAATCCATAGACTATTTTTCATATTACTTTGTCATACTTATGAACTGTTATGATATGTTTTGCCATGCAGATGTTATAGCTCCATGTCATGTCGGTTCGAAACCTGGACACAGTTCACAAGGTTTTTCTTTTTTTGTTTGGGTAAGTGTAGACTTCTCTGGTTTAAAATGAAACCCAGTTCTGCGCACCTATTTTCACAAAAACAGTTAAACCAAATATGTTTTATTCATTTACGTAATACACACAAGTTTCAGATTTAAGCTCAAACTTTCAACCGTATTTTTAAATCAGCTTCATTAAATACAAATGAGTTAAGGTAGTTATTTTCTTTTTTTATTAATCACGAGATCGGTAAATCACAAATTGTATGACAGTTTTTTTAAAACAAACTTTTTGAACCTAATTGAAGTAGCGAAATTATAACTTTATTTTTTATTTAAAGGTATTGTAAAACCTTTAATGGTTAAATTTAATATATTTAAGTAGATTTGAGATGTTTACAATAATTGTATTCAGTTTTATAAGTTCAATTTTTTTCGCACCAATGTATACTTTCTAATGGAACCTCACTTTATATTTAGACAGCACCCGGATATATGATGTTTGAAGTTTCACGCATATATTTTCTAAAAAATTTTAAAACGTCGGAATGACATGCATTTACAAATAATCGCGGAAATTTGCAGTCCACATTAGACGGATGACATGTTCCCACCGCATAAAGTTGGTTATTAAATACGCCCGGTGCTCCAGAAACTCCATTAAACTGACAATCATGACTTTCAACACAAATCAGCTCGTTTGGCAAGGGAGCCCCTTGCAAGCGATCACATTCTTTGTTTTTTGTTACAAGTCCTTTAGTTATTTGGTAAGAGTAATCATCGGTGATTGGACTCCATTGATTAACACGCATGCTTGCGCTATCTGAAAATTGTTTTGCGCAAAGTTGTATTGGCCTTACGCCGTTCTCCTGGTCAAAGGGTGAATTTACCTTAATCCCAGCTATATTGATATCTAAATCATCGTGTGGATAAAGTTTACAAAGCACCCCGCGACTTTGTGTATCAGGCAAAAGGTATTCTTTATTAGTTCCAACGATAAGTTCATTTGGTTTATAATCATTCACGCAATCCGCAGATGTGATCACTACATCCATAGTGATTAATGATCCTACACAATGATATCTACGATTGAGGAATATTGCTACCACATGCTCCACCGAATGTGAACAGGTAAAAACACAGGAAAGTACGATAAAAAGTAGCGCGAAGTTCATTGTGGTTGTAGACTATTTTCGTCGCTTGTTGAGTATAAATTAGAGCAAGAAAAGTTTGGTGGGTGCTATTTATATACAGTAATAAAGCTGGATGAAGTTTTCGGGTGCAAGTGCTCGGTTAGAAATATCAGCCTAAATTTTTAACCAATCATCGGTTGAAGAAGTTTTTATCTACTAAAGTGGAACCCTCTCAATTTACTACTGAGGTATTCCGTAGTGTCGGGTGGGACATTTTAACTCTTTTATTTAGGTTAAGCAATTTCTCTTAAACTAGTAATATAATATTTTGATAGAAGTCAGTAGTGATTTTAATCCGAAGCTAAGAATGTGAAATACCAAATGATGTCACATACGTAGAAATTGGCGTATTCAAAAGTGACATGTGGGCCAAAAAAAAGCACCCCCTCTCGAGGTAATCAAATTCACTTCTCAATTTCAGAAAAACTATAAATAAATTTTGTTTCGACCCAAAGATAGGCAGTTAGTGTTTCATGCTCTGAAGTAGCGCTGCTTTTAACATTGGGATTGGCTAATTTAATGATATAAAATAGTATAACTTAATGAAATAACATAACCTAATTGAAACAAATTGTATGCATACAGTATGTATGCTGAATGCATGAAAAAGTATGTAAGATTCATATTTTCTAAATTGAAAACATATTTATTCATACACAAAAATAATGAACTATTCATTGGTACCCGAGTGGAAAAAGCTTTATGCATGCATGAAATATGTATGTTGTATCAATGATCGTATGTTTTTAAAAATACACATTCCTGAATTTAGTTTGTACGTATATAATTAAGACCTTTTGATGTTTCTTTTTTGGATTGAAAAGTTATTTGACTAACGAAATGTATGTACTTGAAAGAGTACTTATTTTCACAATAATTCTTCGCAACTAATTGCGTGTTTAAATCAAACTGCTTAGCCTGTGCCTCAGCCTGTGCTGCTTTTATACTCTCGGTCTCCTCCTTCACCCATTTCTCCCAAGGTCTAGTAATTTCGTGAACTTCATGCTTGTTTACCAGTTATATATATGTATATTTGCAGTTTGTATCCATATGCGTGTGTACATGTGAGTATTACTTCGGCTGATGATGACATGCGTGTCTGAGTATCTCTCTGCTGCTTTGTATGTATGTGTGTACATGATGATTGATTTGTTTACGTACATAAGAGTGGCTGCTTAGTATCGCTTAGTGATCATAATATTCGTCACAATATTAAGATTAGGTTCATATATTTTCCTTATACATAGCAGAAAATATTTCTAGGAAAAATATATAAAAGGAAAAATATATATGAGTATATATATTCGGTCACACCAAAACTTAGACACCCTTACTTGTTGTTTGTTTGTTTTAATTAGCTGAACAAACATACATATTTTGCTCTATCAAAATAACAAATCAAATATATTTATTGATATTCTAGCGAAATGAAATGACGCATTTTGCTATACTTTTTCAAAACAACATTTCTTTGCAAATGTTTGTTTATTTATATGTGGGCGAATCCAAAATAAGCTCCATTACGAACCGAAAATCAAAACTCGTCAGACTTTATATTATCACAGGGGATTAAAGCTCAAATACGTGTATGATGTGGAAATCAAATAGTTTATTCTTTCCCCTCATCCTGGACAGAGAACATGATTTCAAAGAAAGGCTTCATCGGGTTTGCAAATTTGGATGTTTTACTCACAAACTTTCTCCTTTCTTTATATTGTTGCGCTGATAAACACAGATCTTTATTATTGCTTTTAATAAAATTTTATCTAGACTTTTATTTAGCCTTAAAAAACTTTAGAAAACGGAGGTTTTATAAATTGATCCTGCCCTTATCCTTATTATTTTCCTAGTAAGCAAACGTCGTTGGTGTATAAAATTGGTCAAATCCATTACCTCTCTTCCATTCGTTCATCCATATATTGGCTTGTCATTTTATTTCGGTTTAGCCAACGAACAAAACTTATATGTTGTCAGAAAGATGGCATTTTGCGCTTTCAGCAGTTAATTGATTATTGGAGATGTTAGAGTAACCTTACCTAAAGATTTATCGAAGAATAAACAGAGGGAAAGTTATATACCAGTATACGTCTCCGCTTATGAAAAGGGGGCTTGGGCCTTTAGCCCGGACTTTGAGGGCGTATTCGAAATTCCAGGTATGCTGATTTTGTTTACTCTACTAGACCTAAAACTTAATGTCTCGCGAGGAAAATATTTTCAATGTCATATAATGTAATTCATTGAGAAACAATAGTCGCGTCTGTAACCGTACTTAAGCTTATATCCAGCGTTTTAGCTGGCATTGGATCTTTATTTCACATTCTGTCTCTTATTTAGGGAATGTAAAATCTTCCCTTAGCTTTTTTAAGTTTGCGTACTTTCACAAGCATTAAAAAAAGTACTTCTATTTCTTGTAGCGTCTGAACCTCATCATATATGGTCAAATATTGTAATATCCGCTCAGTCCGCTGCTCATGTTTTTTTTATGCACGTTGAAATGCGAGCGAATATCGCGACCGTTACCAAAGACTTGCCCATATGTATTTGCAAAGTGTGTTATTAAGTTGACATGTGTACAATGAATGCATTTTTAATGAAAAGTACATATTAGTTTATTAATTAGTTGTATCTGTTTGCAAGTTGGTAATATTCCATCGAACACTACCACAAAACCAGAGTTGGGAGCAGTGCACTAAAGTTTGAGTAACAACACTTACAACTTAAGTGGGCTGACTAATCATGATATTGCCTTAAGTATTAATGAGACGCTAATTTATTATGGATTTAAATGTCTGTTCATCTTTCACACATTCGTAAAACTAGCCAATACCCGCGTGTCAGTCCACACGAAGAAAATACAACATAAAACTATTGCGATATACCAATTTATAATCTTGAAAACAATATCGAGAGCGTCCAGAAAATAGTCTTTGAATAGTCCCAACAAATCGCGAAATGTTCGCAGTCGCGGAGATGTCCACAGAGTGGTTATTAGAAAGAATGGTATGTTGGATATCTTAAAAAGGTAGGCTCCAATACTCCCCTGAAATATTTTTTTATACTCAGTCGAGCAGTGCTCACAGAGTATATTAAGTTTGATTGGATAACGGTTGGTTGTACATATATCAAAATCATCAGGATCGAAAAAAAATTTGATTGAGCCATGTCCGTCCGTCCGTCCGTCCGTTAACACGATAACTTGAGTAAAGTTTGAGGTATCTTGATGAAATTTGGTATGTAGGTTCCTGAGCACTCATCTCAGATCGCTATTTAAAATGAACGATATCAGACTATAACCACGCCCACTTTTTCGATATCGAAAATTTCGAAAAACCGAAAAAGTGCGATAATTCATTACCAAAGACAGATAAAGCGATGAAACTTGGTAGGTGAGTTGAACTTATGACGCAAAATAGAAAATTAGTAAAATTTTGAACAATAGGCGTGGCACCGCCCACTTTTAAAAGAAGGTAATTTAAAATTTTGCAAGCTGTAATTTGGCAGTCGTTGAAGATATCATGATGAAATTTGGCAGGAACGTTACTCCTATTACTATATGTACGCTTAATAAAAATTAGCAAAATCGGAGAAGGACCACGCCCACTTTAAAAAAAATTT
Organism: Eurosta solidaginis; assembly: GCF_040869045.1. NCBI lineage: Eukaryota > Metazoa > Arthropoda > Insecta > Diptera > Tephritidae > Eurosta > Eurosta solidaginis. Next base: position 319,960,465 of record NC_090319.1, on the reverse strand, counting down.
TTTTTAAGTAAAAGTTTAACAAAAAATTTAATATCTTTACAGTATATAAGTAAATTATGTCAACATTCAACTCCAGTAATGATATGGTGCAAGAAAATACAAAAATAAAAGAAAATTTCAAAATGGGCGTGGCTCCGCCCTTTTTCAATTAATTTGTCTAGGATACTTTCAATGCCATAAATCGAACAAAAATTTACCAATCCTTCTGAAATTGGGTAGGGGCACAGATTTTATAACGTTAACTGTTTTCTGTGAAAATGGGCGAAATCGTTTGAAGGCACGCCCAGTTTTTATACACAGTCGTCCCTCTGTCCTTCCGCATGCCGTTAACACGATAACTTGAGCAAAAATCGACATACCTTTACTGAACTTAGTTCACGTACTTATCTGAACTCACTTTATCTTGGTATAAAAATGAACGAAATCCGACTATGACCACGCCCACTTTTTCGACATCGAAAATTACGAAAAATTAAAAAAAATGCCATAATTCTATACCAAATACGAAAAAAGGGATGAAACATGGTAATTGGATTGGTTTATTGACGCGAAATATAACTTTAGAAAAAACTTTGTAAAATGGGTGTGACACCTACCATATTAAGTAGAAGAAAATAAAAAAGTTCTGCAGGGCGAAATAAAAAACCCTTGAAAACTTGGCAGGTATTACATATATAATAAATTAGCGGTATCCAACAGATGATGTTCTGGGTCACCCTGGTCCACATTTTGGTCGATATCTGGAAAACGCCTTCACATATACAACTACCACCACTCCCTTTTAAAACTCTCATTAATACCTTTAATTTGATACCAATATCGTACAAACACATTCTAGAGTCACCCCTCGTCCACCTTTATGGCGATATATCGAAACGGCGTCCACCTATAGAACTAAGCCCCACACCCTTTTAAAATACTCATTAACACCTTTCATTTGATACCCATATCGTACAAACATATTCTAGAGTAACCCCTGGTCCACCCTTATGGCGATATCTCGAAAAGGCGACCACATATAGAACGAAGGCCCACTCCCTTTTAAAAATAATCATTAACACCTTTCATTTGATACCCATATCGTACAAACAAATTCTAGAGTCACCCCTGGTCCACCCTTATGGCGATATCTCGAAAAGGCGTCCACCTATAGAACTAAGCCCCACGCCCTTTTAAAATACTCATTAACACCTATCATTTGATACCCATATCGTACAAACAAAGTCTAGAGTCACCCCTGGTCCACCTTTATTGCGATACCTCGAAAAGACGTCCAACTATAGAACTAAGGCCCACTCCCTTTTAAAATACTCATTAACACCTTTCGTATTGTACAAACGCATTCTTGAGTCACCCCTGGTCCACCTTTATGGCGATATCTCTGAAAAGGCGACCACCTATACAACTACCACCACTCCCTTTTAAAACCCTCATTAATACCTTTAATTTGATACCCATATCGTACAAACAAATTCTAGGGTCACCCCTGGTCCACCTTTATGGCGATATCTCGAAACGGGGTCCACCTATGGAACTAAGGATCACTCCCTTTTAAAATACTCAATAACACCTTTCTTTTGATACCCATACTGTACAAACAAATTCTAGGGTCACCCCTGGTTCACTTTTATGGATATATCTCGAAACGGCGTCCACCTATGGAACTAAGGATTACTCCCTTTTAAAATACTCATTAACACCTTTCATTTGATACCCATATCGTACAAACAAATTCTAGAGTCAACCCTGATCCACTTTTATGGCGATATCTCTAAATGGCGTCCACCTATAGAACTATGGCCCACTCCCTCATAAAATACTCTTTAATGCCTTTCATTTGATACACATGTCATACAAACACATTCAAGGGTTTCCCTCGGTTCATTTTCCTACATGGTTATTTTCCCTTATGTTGTCACCATAGCTCTCAACTGAGTATGTAATGTTCGGTTACACCCGAACTTAAACTTCCTTACTTGTTTCAATTTTTTGTTTGTAAAAATATAAAAAAAATTTGTACTTTGCGAGGAAGGATCTCGAAAACTGTTTATTTTTTTGCAGATTTTTGTTTTCCCTCTAAGCTTTGCTTTATTACAACAAAAAAAAAAATGAGCTTACATTCAACAAAATCGATGAACTAATGCAAAAGTTATAAGCATTCAAATAAATATATCCATATAGTAAAACTTAAGTACCCTACAAATAATAGCATATATACATATGATTCTGTCTTAACTCTATGATCTTATTTTATAATTGAAAAAGTTATGTGTCTTGTTTTGACGCTTATTTAGATTAGCATCGGTTTCTCTTATAAGAAACCAACAGTAGTCACCCATCATAGCGACATCCCAGAATGCTTCATAACGACTTTCAATCATTTTCATTTCCTGGTGAAACCGTTCGCCATGATCGTCACTTTCGTCGCTAAGATTTTGCGGGAAAAAATTTAAATGGGAATGTAGAAAATTAATTTTTATAGACATATTTACTCCTGAAAGAAATGAAAAAGTAAATTAGATAAATACATAAGTGACACATTAGTATATAATTTTCTTAGGCTGGATTTATCTTTCAATTCAGAACAAATTTTTTGTTTACATTTTTCTCGTTCTTGTTTGTTCGGAACTGGGCGATGAATTCAGATTTAGGGCTATATATTCTCATGTAAATTTAAAAATTTTCATACAAATTTTTTGTTTATCCAGCAGATAGGTTTTAAAGTTAACTGAGAAAATGGTCTTAAATATGTTTTTTTATTTACCCATTTCCGCATAGTTTTTGATTAAGTCGTTCACTATCATCTCGTATTTAGGACTTTTGTCTTTGCCTAAAAAAGAAGTAACGATATTTTCAAAATAATCCCACGCTGCTGCCTCCACTGGTGACAATAGTTCTTTGAAATGGTTATTGGTCATCATTTTCCTTATTTGCGGTCCCACAAAAATCCCTTCCTTTATTTTTGCTTCTGAAATCTCTGGAAAGATTGTATTCAAATGATGAAAATCTTCGCCTTCTTTGTCCAAAGCCTTGACAAAGTTTCTGATAAGGCCGAGCTTGATGTGGAGCGGAGGTAGAATTATTTTTTCCTTCTTTATAAGTGGGAAGTATTTTATATTATCCACACCAACTTGAAACTCAATTTTTCTTGCCAATCCTTTATGATGTAGTGGTCTTGACGAGCTCGGCTATCCCATTTGCATAGAAAGCAACAGTATTTTGTGTATCCACTTTGTAGACCACATAGCATTCCAACGACTTTAAGATCGGCACATATTTTCCAATCATGTTCTACGTATTTGATTAATTTGAGCAATTTTTGCATTATCTCACACGTTTCCTTTGTATTTACTGCATGCGCGATCGGGATAGATGGTATTTGGTTTCCACTATGCAACAGTACGGCCTTTAAACTTAATTTATTGCCGTCTATGAACAATCGCCACTCTTTTGAATCATATGGTTCACCAAACTGTATGAATAGACCAGCAATGTCTTTGCAGTAACAAACACAGTCCTCCTTCGTATTGTAACGATTTTAGGGAAACTCCATTTATTTGCAACCTTCTGTTTACGTTCGTATCGTGGTATTTGCTGACTCTTTTCCACCAGCACTCGTTTACTGCTGTAGCCTCTCTCGTAGCCGAAATTAAATGGCACATCAATGTTCTTATATCGCATCGTCTTGCTTTGCATGTCGATCTTGATGCCTTGCTCGATTAAGAAGTCGACTCCAATTATGATTTCATCAACAATCTCTGCCACTATAAAATTGTGTACGACCGTGACGTTCCCAATTGCGACTTCGCATGCTACTTCTCCAATTACCTGGGTTTCCTCTCCAATGGATGTACGCAATCTTGCTCCAAGCAATGGTCTTATCTTCTTGTTGACTAAATCTGATCGAATGATAGAATGAGATGCACCCACATATACAGTCAGTAAACGTTCCTTTCCATCCACATATCCTCCGACAGTAGATTGTTGTAGAAGATTGTTTAACCTTCTTCCAATTTGCGAGATAGATATTATGGGGCATTCAATTGAGGGGCCACCGTGGTGTGATGGTAGCGTGCTCCGCCTATCACACCGAACAAAAAACAAAGCAAAGCAACATCAAAATTTTAGAAATAAGGTTTTTCAATTAGAAGAAATTTTTTCTAAGCGGGGTCGCCCCTCGGCAGTGTTTGGCAAGTGCTCCGGGTGTATTTCTGCCATGAAAAGCTCTCAGTGAAAACTCATCTGCCTTGCATATGCCGTTCGGAGTCGGCATAAAACATGTAGGTCCCTTCCGGCCAATTTGTAGGGAAAATCGAGAGGAGCACGACGCAAATTGGAAGAGAAGCTCGGCCTTAGATCTCTTCGGAGGTTATCGCGCCTTACATTTATTTTTTTTTTTTTTATTCAATTGAGGGAGCCAGCTGTCGCCCGTTGCGGCTGACTCGCTTTAGTTTAACGATTGAGTGGACTTGGAGATTTGCTCATCTCCTTCAGCTCTGCGTTTACGGCCACACACATTGTTGGAACTATTGGGACCGGTGCTGCAATGGCGTGCAATGTGACCTGGGTTGCCGCACTTGAAACATTTCATAACTGCGCCATTTTTCTGTTGTGATCGATTCAGTGCTTCCAAATTTTTGTCTACCCAATCTGACCTTTCCACCTGCACACGATGATCTTTTTATGCTGGTTTACTCAATAGCGAGACAGTTTCCCGAGTCAATGCATGTGATATCGTTTCTGCGAATGTTGGCTTTGGATTTGCGTATGTGGCTCGCTTCGTTTAGACGTCCCGTATGCCATTTATAAAGCTCTGAATTTTTACCCTTTCGGTATGTTCCACGGGTGCGTCGGCATTCGCCAAATGTGCAAGCCTTTCGACATCTGACGCAAACTCTTGCAATATCTCATTAGCTTTTTGGTAGCGATTATGCAACTCTATTTGGTATATCTGCTTCCTGTATTCGCTTACGTATCGCCTCTCTAGAGCACCCATCAAAGTTTCGTAGTTGTTCCGCTCTCACTCGGGAATCGTCTGTAGGATTTCACCAGCAGATCCTTTCAATGCCACGAATAGTGCAGCAACTTTATCTTCAGCATTCCAGTTGTTCACTGTTGCTGTCTTATCAAACTGGAGCTTAAATACCAGGAAAGGAACAGAGCCGTCAAAGGATGGAGTTTTTAACTTCGTATTGCTTGCTGAAATAGCTAGGCGATTTTGTTGCAGATCCTGTATACGACCGTTTAAAGCATCTACCTCAGCCTCGATTTTGTTCTCAAACTGCATTATTTTTTCGTCAATACGGGCTGCCAGTTGTGCAGAATCTGCGATGGTACCTGTGCTGAAATTTGTCCCCATATTTTGGATATACGTGCCTCCTGTGCTTCAATCCTGGATGCTATTTGTAACGACATTTCGGATATACGTGTCTCCTGTGATTCCATCTTGGATGTTAAACGTGTATCTTGCTATTCCAGTTGAGATGCCATATCTTTTGATATTTGTGACGACATTTGCTTCAACACTGACTAACAGTGTTACGTTAGTGTTAACACTTGTCACGTTAGTGTTAACACTTGCCAATGGATTCGGAGTCTCTATCATCTCCTCCATTTTAGTCGCTGATTCTTCCACATCAGGATAAAATACATACTCGTTCACATCAATTCCTTCCAACTCCATTACCTCTCGTAGCCGTGCTTGAAGTTCGATCTTATTGCCGTTTGTATTCAATCCACGGTTATCCAACTCCTTTTTTCAGTTGCTGGATCCTTAATTCACTTAACTTTGCCATGTCCAAGTTGTATTCAAAATCTTCAGAATTTATTCAACAATTCCTCTTCTGACACCAATTGTAACTAATTTAAGGAAACTCCGCTTATTTTCAACCTTCTGTTTACGTTCGTATCTGTTGAATAAAACACTCCAATATTCTGTATTACAAAATTGTCTTTATTAGACTACTTTGAAAGTACTTCGCAATTAAACTTCACTTCGCAACTGATAGCACGCTTAAATTAAACTGATTACAGATTACTCAGCTTTCGCTGCTTTTATACTCTGTGCCGAAATATCTAGACGTTTCTTCTGCTAGAATTTTCTACTTGGTTACCAGCTATACGCTACCAGCTATAAACTACAGATACACGTTTATAGCCCCTCGCATAGCCATATGCGCATGTTAGATGAGTGCTACTTCCACCGATGACTACATCTATATGTTTTTTTTTTTTTTTTGTTTTTTTTTTTACGAGGAGGAAGCATCGAAAGCCTCATAGTCAGTGTGGGACTTTAACCGCACTAAACCTCCTACCGTCTGAGTACCATTTACCCCCCGGTACTACCGTCTGGAGGTAGTTTGAGCACTAAGCTCTGCGTCTGTCGGGGTCACTTTGCTGTACTTAGATAGTGCCGCGGTATGGTTAACACTGGGACTGACACGCCCTGCTTACTACCTGAATGTGCTTGACGCATACCACTTCTACGAATATTTCCAAGCCTACCTTAAACACTGTGCATATAGTGCTTGTGGCATGCTTGTGCGTTCGACTACTTGTATTGTAGGGTTTTGTTTTTTATATATGTATATATGTGTAAATAAATTATATATGTATAAATAGAAATTTTTTTTTTTTTTTTTATTTCAATAGGTTTTTCCGTTTTTCATTTAATTTTTTATTTTATTTTTTTTCCACAATACGGGCGCTTCGGGATATTCATACCTGGGCATCTAATGTCGGGCTGAAAGTCAATGCGGAGAAGACGGATATGGTCTTGTTTACAAAGAGGTACAAGGTCCCAAATTCGACCAGGCCTAAGTTAGGAGCGGTGACCTTACAGGAGAAACCTTGCACAAAATATCTAGGAATCATCCTAGACAGTAAGCTGTAATGGAAGCTCAACGTGGAGGAGAGGGTCAAGAAGGCCTCAACGGCACTCTATGCATGTAAAAGAATGCTGGGGTGTACGTGGGGCCTATCGCCCTCTCTTTCTCATTGTGTTTTTACAGCGATTGTAAGCCCTATTCTATACTATGGAGTTCTTGTTTGGTGGAAAGCCACACAAAAAACAACATACCTCAAAAAATTAGAGGGGGTATGCAGACTATCGATGCTTTGCATTACGGGAGCCCTGAAAACAACCCCGACGGCTGCACTGTATGCCATTCTGCACATTCCACCTGTAGACCTGGTAGCAAAGAACAAAGCGTTAACGACCGCAACCAGGCTCGATGCTTCGGGGCAGCTTGAGCGCCGACCATATGGCCATAGTAGTATAGCGTCCTTAGTCACAAGACGAACAGACTACATGACTCCCTACCTGCACTTTGAGGGAGATCTCAAGGCCACAATAGAGGTGGACGGTTGGCGCAAGGGTGCGCAAATGGCGGACGAGGCGATACATGTGTACACCGATGGTTCCAAAATAGTGGAAGGAGTAGGGTCTGCGGTATACTGCGCTGATCCGGAATTAAGCAGATCCTACAGGCTGCCGGATTACTGTAGCGTTTTCCAAGCGGAAATATTAGCCGTAACCAAAGCAGTAGAAACCCTGGAAGAGAATAGCTTAAGCTGCAACCGTGTTAACTTTTATATTGACAGTCAAGCAGGAATTAAGGCAATAATCTCGCATAGCACAGCATCTAAATGCGTGTTAGAGTGTAAGCAGTCTCTGGAGAGAATCGGGACAGGGAGAAGCATACATCTATATTGGGTCCCAGGGCATATGGGAATAGATGGGAATGAAAAAGCGGACGAATTAGCTAAAAAGGGCGCATCCCTTGAAGCTTGCTCCGTAGACGTCCCAATTAGATTGGGCGAGATTAAGCGAAGGCGAGAGGTGCACATGATCCACCAAGCAGAAAAGGCGTGGGTTCAAGCGCGGGGCTGTAAAGTGTCGAAGATTATGAGAGGCCTTGTCTCCAATCTGTAGGTTTGTCGTTGCGTGTATGTTGACTGCTTTTGTTCGCACGGTTGAAGAGGCCGTGTCTCCAATCCGTGCTTTATTCCTTCACCTGGGGCAGTATTCGAACGGTTGAAGAGGCCTTGTCTCCAATCCGTCGCCTGGTTTACTATTACATTACCTACATATATTACGGTATTTTCTTATTTTATCATTCTCACGCCGCTAATTGTACGGAGGCCTTGCATCCAATACGTGCTCAGCTCGATCCCCTCCACCTTAGCAATTTGTTATCCACCCACACAACTCGACTGTTCAATGTACCTATGTGAGTTATCCGCTTCGTGACTTGTATGCACATCAATAAATCAATCATTATGTCTAAACATATGAACGTACACGCAGCGGAGAAGAGACGCACCAACACATGCAGATATCTTATCTGAGATGCTCCCAAAAGTAGGCAATGATAATTGTGCTAGTATCGCTCAAACATACACGCGCATATGAGAAGCTATAAACGTAGTAATTTTATAATTGATAACGAACTAGTAAATTCTAGAAATGGAAGTGCCTAGAAGTATGCGAACGAGAAATCACAGAGTAGAAAAGGCAGCAACAGTAGAGGCACGAGAATCAGTTTGATTTAACACTAGACGCTTAGACGCTATCTGGCGAGCAATGGCAGTGTTATTTTGAAAGTAGCCTATAAAGGCCATTTTGCATTATTGAATAGTGGAGTTATTTATTCAACAGTTTAGTGATTCGAACGTTAGCAGGAGATTTGGAATAAGCGGAATTTCAGTAAATTCGTTACAATATGTTACCTTAACATCGGATGAAACAATTTTAAATTGTTGCATACGAGAGACGTGTAGTGCGGCCTTTTCCTTTGACAATTCCAAATCCTTTATCCAATTTGAGTTGTGTTTGTGACAAAGAGTTTCTTTCGTTTTCCGTTTGAAATCCACTACAACATGATGCCGCGTAATCAGATATTGCTGTTGACAATGAAACTGGAGCCGGAACTAAATTTAAATTTGATTCTGGCAATGTAGCTTCCGTTGAATTTAGTTCTGGTAATGGCATTGTAGATACGCTCGCATAGGTTACTTTTCTTGACTTTCCAACCCCAAGTACTTTTGTAGTCCGTTGAATGGCAAGTTGGTTCCCCCCACTTTATTGGTGTGATAAATTTCATATGTCGCCTAAATAGATAGTTTCAGAAATTAGTCAGCTATGCATTAAAAGGGAGCAAATTCCCAATTTTTGCAACGCACCTTTTTGTTCCGGTTTCCGAAAAAATCAATTCGACTCGACATGTGGTGCACACAATATGCGGTGTCCATTGTTGTTAGGCTCAATTCCAAAATACTTATAGTACAGTTGAAACACAACATATCTGGACCATTTGTACACTCAAACTCTCGCGCCCTTTTATTCATATTATATTTTTAAGTAAATGGCGGGTTATAAACTGCAATTATAGACTGAACAGTATCCGTCGTGCCTTGCAGATATTATGAAGGAACAAGGCGCATGTACTATTATTTATACTTAGATAAAGTAAAAATTCAAGCCTACCTAGACAAAAAGGTTCCCTAGTTCTACAAAGAAAACACTACCTGTCTAAAAAATATGCTCTTGCTTGAAATGTACCTGGGTTTGAGAAAACGACACTAACAGTTTTTTGTATCTAATAACCCTTCGAAAATCTACCTGCTAACTAACTGATATACGAATACTAACACATATGTACCAGTAGGCTACTTAAGTATTAAATGGATATATGTACTTGAATGCTTATAACTTCGATTTTGTTGAATGAAAGCTTATTTTGTTTGTAATAAAACAGAGCTTAGAGAGAAAAAAATCTGCAAAAAAATAAAAAGTTTTCGAGATCCTTCCTCGCAAAGTACAAATGTTTTTATATTTTTACAAAAAATTTGAAAAAGTCCGTAATGATTTTTAGAAAATTTGGTTTTTTACCTTTTAAAAGCTTCAAACCGTTTTGCAATTGCTCAACTCGTTCTTGAGATATATATGATTAAGTGGACGCAATTTTTTTTTTGTTTTTTGAAAAAACGGTAATTCGTAAATATCTCATAAACGTTACCTTAGAATTAAAATTAACCTTGATTTTCGGAATCAGGGGGTGATTTTACATAGGAATTTCATAATGGCGTCTCTGGTGCAGAAAAAAAAATTGGAATTTGTGATCCAGTGTAATTAGTGTTAGTCGCTACAGATTATAATTTCAATAATATTGTTACGAATATTAGCAACACTAAGGGGTACTGTCATCTCTAAGCAGTGACTTGATGCACATCAATAATTCAACGATTATGTCTACACATATGTACGTACACGCAGCGGAGAAGCAACGCACAAACACATGCATATATCTTATCTGAAGTGCTCACAAGAGAGGGCAATAATTTGTGCAAGTATTACTCACGCGCGTATGAGAAGCTATAAACGTAGTTGTGGCGGGTGATTTTGTAGGTGATAACTAACTAGTAAGTTTTGGAATGGAAAAGCCTAGAAGTATGCAACGAGGAAACCAGACAGTATAAAAGGCGACAACAGTAGAGGCGCGAGAATCAGTTGAGCTATCAATCAGTTTCGCTTAAGACGCTATCTGTCGAGCAATAGAAGTGTTATATTGAAAGTACTTGAATAAAGGCCATTTTGCATTATTAAATATTGGAGTCATTTATTCAACAGTTTAGTGATTGCAACTTAGCAGAAGGTTGCAAATAAGAGGACTTGCAGTAAATTAGTTACAATATTAACATTTTTATATTACTTACTTACTTAATTGGCGCTTAACCGTCTAAACGGTTATGGCCGTCCAACAAGGCGCGCCAGTCGCTCCTTCGCTCCGCCAACCGGCGCCAATTGGTCACACCAAGGGATTTTAACTCGTTTTCCACCTGGTCCTTCCAACGGAGTGGGGGCCGCCCTCTACCTCTGCTTCCATAGGCGGGTTCCGATAGAAACACTTTCTTGGCCGGAGCATCATCTTTCATTCGCATAACATGGCCTAGCCAGCGCAGCCGCTGCGTTTTAATTCGCTGGACTAGGTCGATGTCTGCGTATAGCTCGTACAGCTCATCATTAAATCTTCTTCGGTACTCGCCATCGCCAACGCGTAGAGGTCCATAAATCTTTCGAAGAACTTTTCTCTCGAACACTCCCAAAGCCGCTTCATCTGCTGTTGTCATGGTCCATGCTTCTGCCCCATATATCAGGACGGGTACGATAAGTGACTTGTAGAGTATGATTTTCGTTCGCCGAGAGGACTTTACTTTTCAATTGCCTACCTAGTCCAAAGTAGCATTTATTGGCAAGATTGATTTTTCGCTGGATTTCAGTGCTGATGTTGTTGCTAGTGTTGATGCTGGTTCCCAAATAAACAAAGTATTTTACTATTTCGAAATTACATTTTTATATAGAAAACCAAAATAACTTAAATTACTTAAACAATAGTTTTGCAATTAATTCAGTAGACAAAAATATATCATATTTAAAAGAAAAGTAGTTTGAGTAGCTTATGAGCTTAAATATTTCAGTAGTTCACGCTTAAATATGTTCATGTTACCAATCGATACTAAGTTTTGTGGAAGAGAATTCCAAATTCGTACCGCTTGCACCATGAGCTGTATTTCAGATGTCATTGTCTTGTACCTAGCTGAGATAAGTTTCGAGTTTCTCACAGATTTCGCTGCAGTTACTCTTTGGTACAGATACTTTGGTTATTTGGTGTAGTATATTTTATGCAGAAGTATAAGTATTCGAAACAGGAGAAGCTTATCAAATGGCATGGAGGAAATAGAGTCAGCATGATGGGAAACATGATCCCAAGCCTTGATTCCGAATACATATCGTGCAATATTATTAAAGAGTACCTTTAGCTGTTGCTTACACGCAAAACTACAAATAGCGAAAGTTTCACACCCATACAATAACGACGTCCTGAGAAATGTTTTGGCAAGTAAAAGTCGAATTCCGTGAGGGGTAAAGTGTTGTGAGGACCAAATGGCGCGAAGCATGCTATAAAGTTTTCCTACGACTATGTTTATGTGACTATCCCACGTTAATGTCCTATTATATTAAAACTTACGCCTCCAATTAAAATTTGATCAAAGGTTGATATATCTATTTGCTTTCTAGCGATAACAAGAACTCGAGACTTCTTTGGATTGAGCGATAAGTCGTTTGCCAAGGCACATTTGTTGATTTGGCATAATGTTTTGTTTATTCCCAAGACACAGGCAGCGATATTGTTGAGCCTGCACGATCTATAGACCTCCACATTGTCTGCATACAATGAGAGCTCATGTCCGTAATGACAGCTGGTATGTAATTTATATGCATAGAGAAAAGGAGAGGGCCCAGGATTGACCCTTGTGAACTCTTCTCCCCAATTCTAATGCAGGTGATGCCGTCGTCCCATTGAATACACATTGGTTCTATTTTCTAAGTAGGAAGCTTTTAATTTTGTGGATGTGGCAGAAAAACCGAATAACTTTGTAAGTTTTGTTCTAAGAATGTCATGGTTAACCGAATCGAAAGCTTTCGTATGGTCGAGTAGGGCTAAGGTGGTGATTTCATCCTTGTCAATAGCCTCACGAATATTTTCAATCGCGTCCATCAAGTCAGTTATGCAGTTATGTGATTTTCGAAAACCGGATTGCCGTTTGTGACAAAGAGAGTGATTTTAAAGTGCTTATCTTTTTATATATGATCAACTCAAATACTTTTGAAAGATATGGTAGAATAACGATAGGCCTGGACTCACCATCTGCTTTGGGAATGGGAATAATTTTGGCAACTTTCCAACATTTAGGGAACACTGCGGTAGTTAGGATTGTGTTATATATGTTATATTCATATTACTTATCTGTTAATATAAAAACCAGAAAAACCAGAGAATTAAGATTAAATTGTGCAAAAGACACAACATTACATTGACATGAATGGCTAGGTTAAGTTGGGATGCGCCCCCTTTAGATAAAACATCCGCTTTTTTATTCCCCTCTATAACCTTATGCCCTGGGACCCAATATATACATATGTACCGAGTACCGAAGAAGATTTAACGATGAGCTGTACGAGCTCTATGCAGACATCAACATAGTCCAGCGAATTAAAACGCAGCGGCTGCTCTGGCTATGCCATGTTATGCGAATGAAAGATGACGCCCCGGCCAAGAAAGTGTTTCTATCGGACTCGCCTTGGAAGCAGAGGTAGAGACGGGCCCCGCTGGAAGTACCAGGTGGAAAACGATTTAAACTCCCTTGGTGTGACCCAATTGGCGTCGGTTAGCAGAGAGAAGAAAGGACTGGCGCGCCTTGTTGGACGGCCATAACCACTTGAACGGATAAGAGCCTATTAACTAAGTAAGTAAGATCAACGCCCTAGATAATTAGTTAATGGAAGTATTGTTTTCAATAAAACCGTTTCACTTAAAAATTTTTTTAAAATCATTTTTTTAATTACTCGCACATGTAATTGAGAGCTGTTCCAAAATAGACTGGGGTATGGGAGCGAGTGTCTTATGTGGACAGCTTAAGGTGTGGCTCTGTGAAGTTGGCACCTACATGTGCGAGTAATTAAAAAAAACCATATCTCATTCGTTTGTCCACCGTTTGTCCAGGAAAAATTTTAGTTTGTTTAGTTTAGGTTGTTATTTCATAAATATTTTTTTTTTTTCTCGAAAAAACCCCAAAAAAAATGTTTCGCTTTATTGTGCTAAAACGTATGTCCGTCGTTTGTCCATCGTTTGTCCACGTTTGTTGGTGGATAAACGAAAATTTTTCCTGGACAATTTCAATTTCAATTTATTTATTTACCAACATAGTACAGAATAAGACCAGATATAGCCTTTTAGAAGTACCTCAACTAAGTTATTAAACATAAAACAATACAAATATGTATATCCATCTAAGTAACACATTTAGAATAAATTAAATCTTAACGAAAGAAACGATAGTCAAAATCAAAGTGAGAAAAGTGGAAAGAAAAGAGAAGCAAGGATCTTAAACACCTTTACAATGTTTTTGCATTGTTATACTAAGCTGAGCAGAGCTCACAGAGTATATTTATTTGGTTCGCATAACGGTAATCCGTAACGGCATAAACTAATCGAGATAGATATAGACTTCTTTATATCAAAAGTATCTGGGCGAAAAAAGAAATTCATTTAGCCGTCTGTCCGTTAACACGATAACTTGTGTAAATTTTGAGGTATCTTGATGAAATTTGGTATGTAGGTTCCTGAGGACTCATCTCAGATCGCTATTTAAAATGAACGAAATCGGACTATAACCACGCCCACTTTTTCGATATCGAAAAATGGAACAAGTACGATAATTCATTACCAAAGACGTATAAAGCAATGAAACTTGTTAGATGGGTTGAACTTATGACGCAGATTAGAAATTAGTAAAACTTTGGACAATGAGCGTGGCACCGCGTAATTTAAAAGTTTTGCAAGCTATAATTTTCCAGTCGTTGAAGATATCATGGTGAAATTTGGCACGAACGCTACTCCTGTTACTATATATGTGCTAAATAAAAATTAGCAAAATCGGATAACGAACACGTCCACTTTTTAAAAAAAAATTTTGTTGAACCCGATATTTTCTAAAATATGGCCGCGGCAAATTTTGCTGTTTCACGGATATATTACGGCAATTTTCCTAATAGGTAATTTTTTTCCACGTACATAAGCGTCGATATGACTTCAAATTCAAGTGGGTGTTTACAATCGGTTATTCGGCCAATCTATGTAGTTGTCCATTAGCCGGGTAGCAACTTTTGCATTGTTTGAAAATTGACAAGCTGTTATTCGATTTCAACTAAGCATGCAATCGCCTTTCATTATTCGAATACTACACCATTTCAAGTGGGATTTTAGAAAGTATCAACTGTATTTTGGAAATTGCCAATCGGATTTTACAATAGTTAGTTGGATTTTCGGAAGCATCAATTGGAATTTAGAAAACGTTGATAAGATTAAATTTGGTCTTTCTTAAATCCAACTGACGCTTTCTAAAATCCAATTGGAATAAATATTAAAAAGTGAAGCACAGGAAATTGGATTTTAGAAAATATAAATTTGATTTCAGATAGGGTGAAAATAAATTTTTTACATTTTCTAAAATCCATTTGGTTTTTTCAAAATTCAATTTACGTTTTCTAATATCCAACTGACAATTCTAAAATCAAAATGACGCTTTCAAAATTCTTATTGACAGTTCTAAATTGCAAATGACGCTTTCGATAATGCAATTCGCAGTTCTAAAATCCATTTGACGCTTTCACAAATCCAACTGACTTCTCTAAATTTCCTTTCTAAAATCCATTTGGAAATAGTGTAGTGGTTTCATAAAATCAGTTTTTTTTTTTTTTTTTGTAATAAAAAGGTAAAATGTTTAAATTAAATTAAAATAAACTTTTTTGTGAAAAAAAAGTTTTTAATTAAATTGTCTGCTTCAAAATTAGTTTCCGAAAACGTAGCTAAGCATAGAATTTCGTTTCTACTTCCGAAGATGCCAAAGGACCATAGAGTAAAATCTGTAAGCTGTAGATGGCTTACTCTATGTAGCTCCACAACGTTTTTATGAGTGGCAGAACTCATTGAAAAATTACAAAGACTCCACCTACTATTGGCGGCAGAGTTGCCTGATCTCAAGGTAGCAATTAAGCTAGGTCCCACGAAACTTTTAGCATTTGCCAGGAGGATTAGTTATTTTATAATATAAGTCCTGGTACCTAATTAGGGGTTTCCAGCTTCTTCGTCAAACATAAAAAAAAAAAATAAATGTAAGGCGCGATAACCTCCGAAGAGATCTAAGGCCGAGCTTCTCTTCCAATTTGCGTCGTGCTCCTCTTGATTTTTCCCTACAAATTGGCCGGACGGGAACCTACATGTTTTATGCC
Source organism: Eurosta solidaginis (assembly GCF_040869045.1). Classification (NCBI taxonomy): domain Eukaryota; kingdom Metazoa; phylum Arthropoda; class Insecta; order Diptera; family Tephritidae; genus Eurosta; species Eurosta solidaginis. The sequence goes on along the minus strand of NC_090319.1, from coordinate 319,944,612 downwards.
GACTCCGAACGGCATCTGCAAGGCAGATGAGTTTTCACTGAGAGCTTTTCATGGCAGAAATACAATCGAAGCGCTTGCCAGACACTGCCGAGGGGCGACCCCGCTTAGAAAAATTTTCTTCTAATTGAAAAATCTTATTTCTAAAATTTTGATGTTGCTTTGCCCGGGAGTTGAACCCAGGGCATACGGTGTGATAGGCGGAGCACGCTACCATCACACCACGGAGGCCGCCAAACAAATCTGGTAATAATATGCACACATTTATTTTATTATTACGTCTTTGTTGACCGGGTCTTCCAAAGTAAAGTTGTGGGTTTATACAGTTAATAGACAGCATTTTATTCGGGAAAATGTGGAGAGTTATCTTTTCACTGGAACTGGAAACCTCTGTCCACCTTTTCAGACACCAAAGTATATTAAAGTGCTTGAAAGATTTATGGAAAAACTCATAGTGGATGGCTGAATGTCGCAGATCTTTTAAATAATAATAATACTGAATTTCAGCCTTATAAGGGTCCTAGACACAGCAATGTTGATGGCAGCCATAAAGCCCTCTTCGCTTTTATTGAAAAATCAGGGATTTTCGATAACACAACACATCAAGCTATCGAACAAGCTATGATTGACAAGAACATAAGCTCTATAATAATACGATGGGTGCTGTCTATGTTAAAGAGTAGAAAAATCCATTTGGAACTGGGAGGGAAAACTGAATCAATTGCGGCCACAAGATGCTGCCCACAAGGAGGTGTGCTCTCCCCTCTCCTGTGGACCCTGATCATTGATGACCTCCTTCAGTTAATGAAAACCAAGGGATTTGACACACAAGGATATGCAAATAACCTAGTTATTTGCTTCACAGTGATGCACGAAGATACAATATCAGATCGCATGCAACAAGCCCTTTGCATCATAGAAACGTGGTGCGATACCAAAGGATTGTCTATAAATCCTAACAAAACTGTTATTGTGCCTTTCACCCGGAGAAGGAAAGTATCCATCCCAGAAGCATCCCTGGGTGGTACAAAAATACAATTCTCAATGGAGGCTAAATATCTAGGAGTCACACTGGATAGAACCCTCACGTGGAATGCTCATTTGGATGCTATCCTAAACAAGGCAACAAGAGCTTTCTTCGCTTGTACTCGTCTCTACGGCAAGACATTTAATACTGTCGTAAGGCCAATAGTCACCTATGCTTCTCTAGTTTGGTGGCTGAAGGCCACGCAAAGAAAGGCAACGGCTAAACTAAGCAAACTGCAGCGATTAGTTTGCGTTGACATAACGGGTGCGATGAGAACCGCCCTTGCTGATGCACTTAGTGCTTTAGTGGGAATACCTCCCTTCCCTTTTATGATAGAGAAAGAGGCAACACTAGGTGCACTAAGACTTCCAAATATTTCTGAGTTGAAGGAAGGAAATATGATGGGGCATATGAAAGTAATAAGAAAATTCATAGGAAATCCCTCATTACAACTGCGTGACGTAATTTCCCCTAAGCTCAGAATCTCACAGAACTTTGAAGTGTCCATTGTGGACAGGACCCACTGGGAAATAGGGAACCCTTATAACGACCCTCTTATGGACCTCTACGCGTTGGCGATGGCGAGTACCGAAGAAGATTTAATGATGAGCTGTACGAGCTATACGCAGACATCAACATAGTCCAGCGAATTAAAACGCAGCGGCTGCGCTGGCTAGGCCATGTTATGCGAATGAAAGATGATGTTCCGGCCAAGAAAGTGTTTCTATCGGAACCTGCCTATGGAAGCAGAGGTAGAGGGCGGCCCCCACTCCGTTGGAAGGACCAGGTGGAAAACGATTTAAACTCCCTTGGTGTGACCAATTGGCGCCGGTTGGCGGAGCGAAGGAGCGACTGGCGCGCCTTGTTGGACGGCCATAACCGTTTAGACGGTTAAGCGCCAATTACGTAAGTAAGTAAGTATAACGACCCTGACTAAGAGGTCTGGTACACGGATGGATCGAAATTCGATGACGGAAGGACGGAAGCTGGCATCTATGGGCCAAGCTTCAAAAAATCGATACCAATGGGATGTTACCCCACCATATTTCAGGCAGAAATTCATGCAATAGAGGTCTGTGGTAGAGAATGTCTACGGAGAGGCTCAACATCGAAGAGCATCTACATTATGTCGGATAGCCAACCGGCACTGCGTGCCTTGCAATCCTACACAGTTACATCTAAGCTAGTGGATGAATGCACTGAAATCCTTAATGCCCTGGGAGCCAAAAACAAGGTTTTGTTGGGATGGGTTTCCGGACATCAGGGACATGAAGGTAATGAACATGTAGATTACCTATCAAAGCAGGGTGCTACATCAGCATTTTATGGTCCAGAGCCATTTTGTGGACTCACAAAAGCACACACCAGGGAAACAATAAGTAACTGGGAAACTAAACAATTCAAACGTCACTGGATTGATTGCCCAGGGCAAAGGCAGGTCAAACTGTTTATACTTCCGGCAACGAAAGTATCAGCCAAACTCATTAACCTAAGCAGGGATGACCTAAGAACTATTACTGGGTACTACACGGGACACTGCGGTCTACGATATCACCTAAGTAAATTAAATCTATCTGATACCCAAAATTTCGTTTCTGTGAGCTGGATGATGAAACGCCGGTTCACGTTCACTGCGAATGCGTCACTCTAGCTAGGCAAAGACTATCCCATCTAGGTGGTGGGACTCTTAATTCCTATGTGATATGGAGTAAAAAGCCTGAAGAGGTACTTAGATACATCAAGAGCCTCCAGATACAAAATTAGACTGAAAGGTCTTGCACAATAGATCTGCACAAAGGTCGCAGTGCTTCCAGACCTATTAATAATAATAAAGCGGAGAATGACTCTCAATTTTCCGAGTAAAAAATGGGTATTTTGACACCCATGGGCTCTTTTAAGCTCCGTGTGAGCAGGAACACTACAAACTAAGCAAATATATTATGGTTACCTGTGTCTATGATAAAAGACTCGACAGCACACTTTTGTAAGTGATGATTCTCACTGCCCACAGTTTAATACGACACTTATGCCGCTAAGATAATCTATCATCAGATCCCATGAATACTTTCACAACTGCAAATGCATGGGGTTGGTATTTAACATCTGCTATATCCAATGTTCGGCACTAAAAACGTAGCAAATGTTATTAAGAGTCGGCATACAAAACAAATCGGCTTATTTGTAGAAAATAGAGTAAAAAGGAAGACACCACAGTTTGGAAAATAAACTCGGTCTCAATCACCGTGAAAGCATATAGCTCTGACAATAAGCCTGAATTTTAAATGACGAAGTAGAGAACTTATCAGAAGAGTATAAAGACGTTAATAGCAACGACGGGAATTAGGGGGTTAAAATATACCCACTGGAGGTATGCCTGTCGTAAGAGGCGACTAAAATACCAAATAGATTCGAGGGGTTGCCAGCGCAATATATAGCTTTTCCAATCCAATTTTCAACCTCACCTGTCCGTGGCGAATCCTTTTTCATTAACAGCCGAGGTTCTGGCGACCCCGAACTCCTCATGGATCTTGGCGGTAAGAGGGCGGTATGGCCTAGTAGGTCGCATGTTGTTATAACAAATCGTTCTCGTGATGGTCGGGCTTGGTGCCGGAAAGTACCGGATCTGCATCCGGCAAAGGACTATCAACATCGATAATACTCCTCAAGGCATTCGGGGAGTGTCCTTATCGCTACAATAACAACAAAAACGGGAATTAACAATATTTCGGGCGCTCTTATTGTTTGCAACATATGTAACAGCCAATTTCATTTATGACGACTTCTCATTCAAGCCGAGTCGCCAATTTTGAGCGACTTGCTAATGGTGAAAGGGCCTTTTATGCTTCGAGTCACCTAATTGGTCGCCTGGCTTAAAAAATACATACTCGAAAAGTCTGCAGTCTTGTCAAAATTCTGCAGTCAGAACTGCCACGGGATGTCTCCTTATGTCACCTGAACATCACATACTTACAGGGCCGTAGAGAGAAAATCCGGGCCCGGGACTAAACAATTTACGGGCTCACTATAAAAAATCCACTAATACATTTGATTAACTTGAATTAATGATGTCTCATTCATGAATCATTATTGATGCATTACATCAAAAAAAAATGTTTGCCACATCAACTAAATGATTTTTGGACTAAGAGCTGAAAACAAAATTAACGCAGAATATTTACCATTTGTACTATTTTATTGTAACGTAGGAAAAAATTTCTCTTTTAACAGCCACATATTGTTCCAAATAATCTTTTCTAGTTATTTGGTAACATTTTAATACAATTCTGATAAATTTAATGATGATCATTTAGCAATTCCAATGGTGACAGCCTTTATCAAAATTTGCTTCGTAAATGTGTTTCAAGTGAATTATTTCGCATTCTAAGCTTTGAGAAATGTCCGAATTGTATTTTTCGACAAATTTTGTTGTGCTCGCCCATACCGTAGTTTCATCCATGTCTTCAAATTGCCACAAAAAGGAAAACGTCTAACTCAAATTTCTCATAGCGGCAAATCGTTTAGTAATGCCAGTGATTACCGAATCAACGATCACGAGGAATGTATTGTTTTTAAAATCAGACTCTGAATCATCCGTAATCATCTCATTCAAATTATCTTCGGAACGATCAACTTCAAATCAGCTAATAAGGCATCTAGATGTTGGAGCTCAACATCTATGGCGGCGTCTCTAGCTTGGAGGACCACGTTTCTTTCATTAGTGGTAGTCAGTATTTTGAACCAAATTGAAGACAGCAAGATACATTCGAACTTGTTGATGTACTTGAGAATGCCGGTAACATCGCCGTATTCTTGCGCTCGGTACGTTTTTTTAAGGACGTCCCATCGTTGTGGAGTGATGCTGAAAATAGTAAACCATTTTTGTACAACTCCGAAGAAATTGCAGCCGTACAACATTCTGCAGCATCAACACGACATAAATTGGAACTGTGGGTTGCACAAGGCGAGTAATCAGCATTCGAGTTTTTGTCGAGAATGTGACGTAATGCTCCGTTGTGAGCTCCTTTCATATTGTGGTATGGTTTATTAATTCAGTCTATGATCAAGAATCTTACAGACTAGATACAATAACATATTAAAAATAAAATAAATATAGGTATTAAACATATACATTAGGTACAACATTATGTAAAGAGTAAGACAAAGGAAGCCTTGAATGTATCTCTGGACGCAGAAAAATCAATATTTAGTCTAGTAGAGATTTTATTTAATTCAGTAAGGGCGCGGAAAATTGGGCTAAAATAAAATAATTTGCTCTAGAAGAACTCAAGTAAAAAGGCAGGAATGCGCGCAAATTTTTTTGCGCCACATTAAACGATATTTTCTTAAGAAGAGTCGCACAGTCCAAAGAGCCCACAATTAAGTCATACACAAACATAACCAAGTGCACCGTTCTCCTCGCTTCAAGTGATTGCAGATTGTTCAGTTGACAACGAGAAGAATAAGAAGGCAGCGGGTTATCAAAATGCATGGAGTTCAAAGCAAAACGGACAAACTTTCTTTGAACTCTTTCTATTCTGGCCGAATGATTACTGTAGATGGGGTTCCAGATATTGGAAGCATATTCAATTTTGGAGCGCACTAACGATATATATAGGGCTTTCTTAGTATACGGATCTTTAAAGTCCCTTGCATATCTGCGAAGAAAAGCAAGGTTCCTGTAGGCCATTGGGAGCACATAACATATGTGATTGGTGAATGTGAATTTTGAGTCAAAGACAACGCCTAGATCAACATGTTCGTTAATTGACGCCAACTGGATGCCTGAAATAGAGTACAACGAAGAATAGTAACTCATGGATTTTGAGAAAGACATACTAAAGCATTTTTTAACATTTAAGAAAAGATTATTAGCCCGACACCAATCATCCACATTATTAAGGTCACTTTGCAGAAGGCAGGAATCCGAAGGGGCATTAATTCTACGGAAAAATTTAAGATCATCAGCAAATAGCAGAAAACTGGAGTTTTTGAAGCAGGAACCAATATCATTTATGAAAAGCACAAATAGGACTGGACCGAGAATACTTCCCTGAGGCACTCCAGATGTTGCGACAAATGAGTGGGACTTAAGATTTTCGATCTTAACACACAAGAGTCTATTCGTCAGGTAGGATTTCAACCAGCTTAAAAACACAGAGTGAAAGCCAATACACTCAAGTTTATATAAAAGAATCTGGTGAGATACCTTGTCGAAGGCCTTCGAGAAGTCCATGTATATAACATCAATTTGAGATCCATCTTTAAATGCGGATATACAAAAATCCGAGAAAGACGCCAAGTTAGTGACAGTAGAGCGTCCGGCAGTAAAACCATGTTGATTGGGTTCAACAATGCGTTTGACTATAAAGGATAGTTTATCTTTTATTATATTTTCGAAAAGTTTCGAACAAACAGTAAGTTTAGCGATAGGCCTATAGTTTGAAACATCGTTTTTATTCCCGGTTTTGAAAATCGGTGTTATCGAAGCACATTTCCATCTATCTATAAAAATGTCAGATGAGAGAGACAAATTAAAGATGTAGCAAAGAGGTGAACATAAAGACACACTGCAGTGCTTCAGAACATACGCGCAGACGCCATCACTGTCGCATTTCAGTGAGGGCTTTAGTGTTAACATAGCATTGCCAACGTCAGTATTGGAGATCGTGAGCGATCCAAAATCCAATCGTTCATTGACAGCAGAGAGCAGATTCGGAACAGCAACATCACCTTCAAAGTTAGATTTAAAGAATTCAGCAAAGAGTTTAACAGAATCATCCAGAGACTGCGCGCACTTGCCATTAAAGTGCATGCAAGTGGGAATATTAGAAGAGCCACGTTTGCCATATACTGGTTATACAGAAATTTATCGAGAACGTTAAACTGTTTCACACTAGTTGTATATTGCTCCTTGAGGAACGTATCCGTAGTATTAGCCCTATACAACTTATTATAATTATTTCGTTTATTTTTTTAATTTTTTAGAGTTTGGTTGTACCAACGCAGTTTGTATAGTTTTGGCCCAAGAGGAGGCACCTTCATATTAAAGATCTCACACAACTTATACAGGAAGGTATCGTAGCAAGCGCTGACGTCCTGAGAATTAAATAGATTTTCCCAAGTTACATCGAGGAAGGCATTATTAAGCTCCTCAAAATTAGTTCGGCGGAAGTTCAAAGAAAGATTGTCCGCGAGAGTAGAAACGGGAATCGCATCAAAGTATTGAATAAATATAGCAAGCGGAACATGATGTTTATCGGACGCGCATAATGGGAGAGCACTCTCAGACAGTTCAAATATTAAATTTTCGTCCACAAACACAAGATCAAGCAACCTAGAAAGAGCGTTAAATAAATGATTAATTTGGATAAGATCACAACTTAAAAAACTATCAATGAGATTAATTTCATGTAAGCGCGTAACATTTGTAGGAGTTAAAATGCCATTATTCTGTAAATTCAGCCATGTGATGTCCGGCATATTATAATCGCCAAGAATACAAAAATTAGCATCAGCATTAGTTTCCCAAAGGTTGACAATATTTTCGATGTGAGCACTATATAGACTGTCACAACTGTTTGGCGGTATGTATGAACAGCAGATGAGCGTATAACACGAAGAGCCAGAGATTTGGACACACAGCTGATCGATTAGGGAATCGCGGTGAAGTAATTCAATGACTGAGGCACGTAAGCCTATTTTTACTGTGATCAAAACACCACCACCTTTTCTCAGCCCGATTTTGATATAATCTCGGTCTTTGCGATAAGTTACAAAGAGCATAGGATCGAAAAACTCTTCATCGAAGAAGTCCTCATTAAGCCAAGTTTCGACGAGGACGCCGTTATCGTACCCTTGTGCACGACAATCTTTAAATGGGATTTCATGTTTACCTAGAGTATGGCAAATTAGTCAAGTGATTTTCTGACCAGTTCTTTGGTTACACTTCACGAAAGCCAAAAACCGTTCATGAATTGTAAAATTTGTTGCTTTCGAATTGAAATGGAGTAAGCGCAAAATGAACGTAGCCAACGTGACTAGCATCAGGCATGGCATCAACTATAATAGCAAAATACTTGGCCTTCTTGCATTGATCTAATATAGTTTCCCTCACGTGCTTTGCACAAATTTCTATAAACTCGTTCTGAATGTCTGGGAAGAGATAGTGAAATTGTAAACGTTTGTGCTGCTGTTGTGAAATCCTAACTTTCTCCAAACGATCTCTAAATATCGGATCATATTGGCTTATGAGATCTTAGATGCCCAAAAAAAGTCCATCGTTTCGTTCACCTTTGAAAGCTAGGCCTCTTTCACCCAAAAATAAAATAGTGTTCAAAATTCTATATAAAATTTCTCTTCACTTTTGAGTTTCAGTGATTAGCTGTTCATTGATAAGTGTATCAATTGTAGCCTCCTTTTGAATTAGATTTTGTAAAGATCGCCATTGAATATAACATTTAATGTGATCTTGAGTATTTTCGTGTGATGGCAGTTTATCGTACAGCTTCTTCCATACCTGGAATTTCCAATATCCGCAGAACAAATTTTAAGTCGATTTAAAGTATTGGTGCTATATAGACCGCATGGTAGGCAATAAAAAGCGTTGCTACTGGCACTCCACACTAACCAGTCACGCTCCACTTTCTCTCCATTTGGCAAGATTCTGTTTAACAACGAGGTAGGAAATACCTCGTCATGACAATCACGTCGAAAAATAAGAGGATACTTTTGATGACCTCGACGAATTATTTCATTGACTTCTTCAGATCGCAAAAACTCATTATTCACGGTACCGATATCGAAGTCGTTAAAATAATCTGGGCTTTGATACAGAGTTGGTGGTATTATTGGAAGACTGTTTGAAGATGAACCTTCATCAGTGTCACCCCGAAAACTTTACGATTTCGGATTCATGTAAACATACATTTTTGTTTGAAGTTTTTATTGTCTCCTCAGGCCCAGGCAAAAATTCATTAGCAATATTCGTTGCTTTTGAAATTCGGCTTAAAATTTGCACATGGAACAACTAAAGACTCTCCTGAATTAAAAAAAATGTCTTAGTATCTCTAAATCGCGTGCCCTCTGAGAAACCCCGGGCCCAGGGGGAATCCCCCATCACTCCCTCTCTCGTCGGGCCTGCATACTTATATAGTGAGGCCAAAGAGCTCAGCATTGCTAAACAGTCAGTTTTTGCTTAATTGTCACAGACCTGTACACCCTAGCAAACAACTGTTTGATCTAGCCCCGCTTCGAATAGGGTTGAGGGAACAACTCCGTAAGCACAATGATGAGATCCGGCACCAGCCAACATAGGCGTTTGATCCAAACGAGCAGAAGGAGACCCTAGGCAAAATCCACACAGAATCGGTGAACGCCGTTGCTATCCTACTCTTGCAGCAGAAGAAAGAATACTGCCAAGGGAAATACGCGTCACGCTAACGCAGATTGATTCTAGATACTGTAACAGGTTAAGCTCATACCTGTTGAAACTGCTAGTTTATTTGGACTTCCGTTAGAGAATTTTGTTGGCACTTTGCGAGTGGTTGCACCCATTAAATGGGGCGAAGCCTTATTAACGCCAAAAGAGATTCAAGGGGTTGATCAGCGCAACACAAAGCTGTTTAACTTTTTAGCTACCGGCGATCCCAATTTCCGCATGGAGCCAGGGAGAAGGAGCGGAGTGGCCTAGAAAATGCAATGAGAACATAAAGTGGACACGCACCTTAATGTTGCTTGTTGTCGGAACGTACCGGATCTATATCCGGCAAAGAACCATGAACAGCGATAACACTCCCCAAAGCCTTAAATAAAATAAAATAAATGTAAGGCGCGATAACCTCCGAAGAGATCTAAGGCCGAGCTTCTCTTCCAATTTGCGTCGTACTCCTCTTGATTTTCCCTACAAATTGGTCGGACGGGACCTACATGTTTTATGCCGACTCCGAACGGCATCTGCAAGGCATATGAGTTTTCACTGAGAGCTTTTCATGACAGAAATACACCCGGAGCGCTTGCCAAACACTGCCGAGGGGCGACCCTGCTTAGAAAAATTTTCTTCTAATTTAAAAACCTTATTTCTAAAATTTTTGATGTTGCTTTGCCCGGGGTGCGAACCCAGGACATACGGTGTGGTAGGCGGAGCACGCTACCATCACACCACGGTGGCCGCCAAAGCCAAAGGAATGTTTTTATCGCAACAAGAAGAAGGACGAATGCTAAGATACTTAGCGCTATTTTTTTCTAATTTTACGTAAAACTTCAGACTTTCTTGCTGCCATGACAGTTATGGACTGCGAGGACACCTGGCACTTCTATGAATCTACGCAACAGACTTCCATTCTACTACTGGCTATAACAGATGCAAATTGTCCACGATTGCCACTTAATCATGCCATAATGGTATAAATAAATTTAACTGCACTTCTTTGAATATTCGATGTGAAAAAGCTTTAAAATTTCGTTTAGATTCCAATAGTCGATGAGGGTCAGGAGTTGTCTCAAATTATTTTTGATATAAAAGTGCAACAGATGTTACGTTGGAAAACTGCAATTTTGCTGCTTGATCAAACGATTCGTAAGTTTATATTTCATAGCCATAACACAATTTTAACTCATATCCACTAATCCTCGTTTGTTTCACTTTCTGTCTCTACGACACAAGTAAATGACAATCCCACTTTGGTAGAATCTGTTGTACATGAAAGTTCCAAAAATCACATTACCGCTTTTTCGATGATGCTCTATAAGATCGACGACTCACTGCATAGCCAAAAGAAACGCACCGCCTTGCGCCAAATGCTTGGCAATTTTCGTCGTAATGCCCACAATTCCCGCCAATTTATTGTGCTCTCAAAATTCTATGAAGATATTGTGGAAATCGCTGCAAGCATGGACATGTTTCATGTTTACAATCAATGGGCTTTCTTTGTCCTAAACGAAGATCAACTTGGGTATGATGCGATGTCGGTGACACAAAATTTAAATGAAGGCGCAAATATTGCATTCATTTCAAATACAACGAATCCGTCTTGTGTCAGTTCCATTAACTGTACAATTGCTGAATTATCTATGGCATTTGTTACATCCATTTCACGTATTATAGTCGAGGAACAATCGATATATGGTGAGATATCAGATGAGGAATGGGAAGCGATAAGATATACAAAGCAAGAAAAGCAAGAGGAAATACTGGGTTATATGAAGGTGAGCTAAGATAAGTTGATTCGAGGCTTAGGAGGATGGTAGTATTTGAATTTTTATTTTACTCACAGGATTATCTAAGGACGAAAAGCAAATGTTCCAGCTGTGCGGAATGGAAAATTGAAACAGCCTTAACATGGGGGAAAAACGAGGAGCATAAAAGATATCAATCAAATAAGGGTAAGTTAAAAATTTAATTTGGGAGCTGATGAGCCATATACGTATATCTCAGGAATCTGCGCTGCCTTGTCCACAGTGCTAGATATTACATTTAAGGCTTCTGCAGAGGGAGCTTATTGATATGCGCCATCATTGAAGCATTGATGTAATAGCACAGCGACCTGTGATGACGGCCATAAGTACTGTTGTTGTTGTTGTAGCAGTGCTTCGCCCCATCCAATAGGTGCGACCGATCACAAATTGTCATCTATATCCTCTAACCGGAGTCCAATGAAACTTGCTGTTTCAACAGGGGTGGACCATAATGAGAGGGGTGTTAGAGGCGTTGGTTTCACAATACAGTTGAAGAGATGGTTGGTGTCATGTGGGGACACGTTACAAGCAGGACATATGTTTTATGTGTCGGGGTTGATTCTGGAAAGGTAAGAGTTTAATCTGTTACAGTATCCAGATCGTAATTGAGCTAGAGTGACTCACGTTTCCCTAGGGAGTGTGCGTTCCTCTTCTGCAAGTTTTGGGTAGTGTTCTTTGAGTACAGGTTTCGCCGGGCCATTCGTGGAATAGAGGTCCGACGCCTGTGTGTGGAGTTCACTGAGGACCTGCTTGGGTTTTTTGGCTTCATACGGCTGTGTTCTCAGGTGCCGTATTTCCTCTTAATGCTTACGGAGATGACTCCTTAAGCCCCTGGGCGGTGTTGGCTCATCAATCAGATGTCTGTTGGGATTGCCAGGTTTCTGGATATTCAACAGAAACTATTTGGGTAGCATTTCATTTCTCTCTCTAATGGGCAGTATTCTCGCCTCATTATGTAGATGGTGTTCTGGGGACATAAGAAGACAACCCGTGAGTAGTCTTTAGGCTTGCCGACCATATCGAGGAGGCGTAGCATGCATTTGGCTGGGCAATTGCTTTTGTAAGTGGTAATGAGCGTACTGCCAGCAAGAGATCTGAGGATTTTATTACGGCTCTGGATTTTCGGTACAATTGCGGCTGCACGCTCACCAAAATGTAGATCCAGATCAAACGTCACACCCAAGATTTTGGGGTGTAAGACAGTCGTTAGTATAGTGCCATTGACGTGTATGTTCAAAATGGTCGACATTTGGGACGTCCATGTTGTAACTAAGGGCGCCGATGATTTAGTCGGTGATAATGTCAGGTTTCGCGTGGTGAAAAAAACTGGAGAGATCAAGGAGGTAACCGTTTATATTGTTGCAAAGCTCATCGATCTGTAGGCCTGGGTCTGTGGCCATTATTGTGCAGGCATCGGAGTGGGAAACGATAGAAACTCCTTCTGGTGGCGAAGGTAGCTTTGATAACTATGTAGAAGTTAAATAAAAGTGGGGATAGGACACCACCCTGTGGCACCCCTTGTTTAATTCTTTTTGGTTTTGAAGTTACGTTTCTAAATTGCACCGATGCTTGCCGAACACCCATATAATTTGCGGTCCACCTTTTAAGACTTGGGGGAAGGGTAGACCTTTCCAGGTGTTGCAGTCACATGCCATGGTTGACCGTATCAAAATCTTTTGATAGGTCTAGCGCAACGATTTCTGTTCTATGGTGGGGGGTTTGATTTAAACCGCAATTTATCTGAGTGCATATGGTATTTAGTGCCGTGGTTGTGCTATGAAGCTGATGAGAGGCTAGTTGCAAATTTGCTTTGAAATACGGGAGCAAAATGGCTTCATATATCTTGGCTACTGGCGATAGGAGAGATATCGGGCGAGATGATTCTCCTATGTTAGCAGGTTTCCCAGGCTTTAGTAGCGCGACCACCTTGACCATTTTCCATTTTTCGGGAATGACAAAGGTGGAAAGGGACAGATTGAAGACATGTGCACAATATTTGAAACCCTCCTTTCCTAGGCTTTTAAGCATCGGCATGGCTATGCCGTCTGGGCCCACTGCTTTGGATGGTTTAGCATGACCAGTGGCATTCTCAACCTCTTTGGTGGTGATGGTAATTGGGGACGCGCTGAATTTATGTTAATGTGCGTATCTGTTGGCCCTCCTTCTAACTTTGTCAGCCGTATAATGCATTACATATTGTCGGCAAACAGCGCTCGCGAATTTTTTCGCATCCGACAGCGCTTTATCGTCAAAGGCGATGGAAATTTTGTCATTGTGCTTAGATGGATTCGATAGGGACTTTATGGACCAAAGCTTACCCACACAGAGTATCCTTATAGCTAAAACAACAACAAGTTTTAGCTACCTCACTATGTAGTTTTTCAGCAATGTAAACTCCCTGGCATACCCTTTCTTCGAGCACCTCTGAAATTTGAAGTCAGTCGGGACCATATCAACAGGTCACTATTACATAAAAGAACTTACATTAATGTACCCCGCGGCACTATTTATCAAGGGTGGAGTTGATGGAAGTCATCTGACTGTGAAATCGTAGACTAAGAGATGTGATCCATGGAGACAAACGAGAAACGCTTATGAAGTGCTAACACCTCATATCAGTTAATTTTGTGAACTAAATTAATAATTCCAATATCTCATTCCAAAAGATCATCGCGATACACGCAATAAAAATTTTGAGTTCATCGATGTTGGCTATTGGACACCGGTATTGGGTTTCATAACGCATGAGGTGATGTTTCCACATATCGAGCATTTCTTTCGCAATGTAACCTTGGATATTCTAACGGTGCATGTAAGTTGTATTTGAAATTTATTTATAGAAAAGGGCCGTACTTGGGCTTTTTCTGTAACCATATATGTTCACGAAATTGTTGGCTTTTTACAGTTTGACATTGCCCAAGAGACAAACCTGAAACCCTAACTCGGTTAATTTTGGCTCAGCTGTGACCGAAATCAGTTGAAGTTTAATTCCATTCGGTTTTAAACCCGGTGTTCGGTCGTTCTCTTGGCTTTATTTTAAATTTTTTTTTTGTTTTGCAGGGTCCCCCATGGCAAATTCTGGAACGTGATAACCGTGGCAATGTTGTGCAACACAGCGGCATTGTAATGGAAATTCTAAAGGAAATGAGTCGTAGATTAAACTTCACTTATAATCTTTATGAGGTCAAAGTAACAGCTGTTGATTTGATTGCGGAAGATGCGCAACACACTGGGAATGTTACGGTAATGGTGCCGTCAATAATCTGTTTAACACATTTCTTATATCATTAATTTATTTTTAATTGCTTCCAGGATGATCTTTTAGGATCACTGACATTCAATGTTCCTTATCAAGCAATGGAAGCGATGCAGTCTAACAGTGTAACTAATTACAACTATGTTTTTTTCACCCCTTACATTATTTTACTCTCTTCACATCTTACAGTTTTTCATGGCCGCATTGGCAGCCACCATCGATGAACCAGATAAGAAATCTTACAACTTTACGATACCAATAAGCATACAGTCGTATACATTTATTTCTCGACAACCAGATGAAGTGAGTCGCATCTATCTTTTCACTGCGCCATTCACGCCCGAGGTAAGGTGCAAAATCATGGCGAAATAGTACCTACAATTCCTAATTTCAAGTAGTGATTTTAAAAATTTCATTTAAGCGATGTTCACAAAACTCGTAAAGCGAGATCTAACGGTTTCAAGCACTCCATAGGATCGTCGGCAAAGCTTTCGTAAAATTCACAAAATAAACTTGCTATTTTATCGGAAGTGGAAAACTATAGAACTCTTGAAGCAATATCCTGCCCTGAATGTTCAATACACCCAAAGTTTCGAATGTTCTAGTACAGGATTGTACCCGATTTACATCTGGCAAAATACTACCCATATCCCGGCCACTCCCTTAAATCATCTGGGAGTGTTTCGTATCTGCCAGAGATTCGCAAAAGACTGTTTTGCAAAAATTTCATTCTAGAGAGGGGAGCCATCATCAATTGATACATATATTCGATTCGAATAACTCCAGCTGGGAAACTGATCATTTAATGACACCTAACACAGCTGGGATTCGATGGGTTGTGCAGCCCAATCCTATCAAGATATTTTCAGCGTAATTTATAGCTTATCCAACCCAATTGTCAGCCTCACCTACCTGCGGGGAATCCTGTTTCTTTGGCAACCCCAAGTCCCTTATGGAACCAGGAAGTGGGGGAAGGCAAGGCCTATACAGTTCAATGTGGTCATGTTAAAACGTTCCCGGAATCGTCAGGCTTGTACTTGAATGGTGCTTGTTACCGGAGCTAATCCGATATATATCCGGCAAAGGACCAATAACATTGATAACACTCCCCAAAACTATCGGAGGGTGTCTTTATAGCTACAACAACAACAATCCAACACAGCTGAGAGCAAAGGTGGTGTGACTCTCGATGCCTCGAGGCCTAAGAATAATAATAATTATAATCTGAAGTTGACCATCGTGGCTTAGAAGCTCAGTTGAGTTATTTAGATCAATAACTGGGTTATACAAAAAACAAGGGACATTTCTATAGACCCTAGTACACAGAAGGTTTTGAACTTAAAACCAAGCCTAGCTTTGAGAATCTAACACCACTTATCTACAGAAGGAGTGTGGCTCGGCAAATGAAAATATTCGCAGACCTAATGGTTTAATTGAGAATATGCCGCTACGCAGACTTTGCTTTTCGTGTTGAAATCAGCACTTATCAATACGGCTTTCGAAACCCCCTGTGAAGTGCATGTAACGAGATAGAAAACCTAATTGCTGTTATGCTGCAGCCGTTATTACAACGCCCAGCGACTAATCAAGTCTACCCCAAAAGAAACATGATTTGGTTGGTCTAAGTCTATATAGAGTGCGGATGTTTACAATTAGTATTGTGCCGAATTTGGTTATGACTGCATGAGCTTTACGCAGATATGAACGCATTGCAATGATCGGTGCACCCGTATTGAGAAGCAGAGGGAGCGAAAGACGTCCATTGAGGCAAGTGAAGGAACACCTCATATATCTGGGTTTTCCCTGGCATTAATTGGTAAGGAAAGGCCAAAGAGCCTAGGAGATTTGGTCAAAATTTATTATGGTGACATTGTTAGAATGGAGTTTTGCTGTGAGAGTTGTATAGTCATGTCGAGTAACACTGGAAATAAGTACGGCATCTGTACTTTTCATTTGACAATGTGTCTTTACGTTCAACTAAAAAGTGTTCATCTTGTATATTTCGAATAATCTCTTTAGATATGGGGCTGTTTAGTGGGCATCATTGTTATAACCGCACCTGTACTTTATGCAATTAATCGCTTAGTACCCATGGAACATTTGAAAATAAGGGGACTGTGTACGCTTAATAGTTGTTTTTGGTACATTTATGGTGCGCTATTACAACAAGGTACATTATTTGTGGCTTACTCTTTAACTTGTGTGAATACAAACTTCATTTTTATTCTTTCATTTAAGGTGGTATGTATTTACCCAAAGCAGATAGCGGTCGGTTAGTTATTGGGGTTTGGTGGATTGTTGTCATTGTTCTGGTGACAACTTACAGTGGCAATTTGGTTGCCTTCCTCACTTTTCCACAATTTCAACCAGGCATCGATTTCTTTTATCAAATATTTTCTTCAAATAAGATACAAGTATTTGGTTTGCGGAATGGTACTTATTTTGAGAAATACTCTACAGTGAGTCAAATTACATATATTTCTAACAAATAACTAAACTCATTCACCTACTTGTCATATAATATATCATACTAGATCACCACACGTTATGATTTTCGTGATTTCGTTCGTCGCGCTACCATTTACGATAGTCTTCAGGGTGAGGATATTGGCGCTGTACAACTGGGTAGACGTGTTAATGTCGATTGGCGTATTAATCTGCAATTGATTATAAAACGACAATTCGAGAAAGATAAGCAATGCAAGTTCTTTTTGGGTCGTGAATCGTTTGTGGATGAACAGATTGGTTTGATTGTACCGAGTGGCAGTCCGTATTTGTCGTTAATCAACGATCAAATTGTGCGTATGTTTCAAATGGGTTTCATAGAACGTTGGCATCAAACTAATTTACCAAATATGGAAAAATGCAATGGAGGTGCTGGAATGAGGCAAATAATGAATCACAAAGTCAATTTGGATGACATGCAAGGCTGTTTTATGGTGTTATTGTTTGGTGAGGAAGATTTAGCGCGATGAAGATTTGAAAATCCAATTTATTTTTAAAGCTTTAATTATTAATTTAATCTTTTACAGGCTTTATTCTAGCACTGTTTATAATTTTCTGCGAATATTGGTATCGGTGGTACTTTGTTGAGAATAAAAAGGCCGTATTTACGTCTTAAAGTATAATTATAATTAAACGCAGTACATTTCTTTCAAATAATAAAATAATTACTAGATATAAAGAAGCATATCGTTAGTTGACCATTATATTTTAATTCTTATCGCTTGTTTACACTGAAATACCAATAAATCAATCAAAATACTGTGCAAAATAATTATGTTTATTGAGCTCCCTTGGTGCTGTCAATCCACGTAAGTTACTGCGAAACTAAGTCGGTTAAGCAAAACTGTATAATAATATGATGAGGACGTTTTTCAAGGATGCCTAACTCAAAAATGAAAATCAAAATGTTCTACCATATGCGTTAAAAGCGATTCGAGGGGTTGACAAGTTCAATACAAGGGTTGATAGTAGAGCTTACGATTTCTCGAACATGTTCGAAAAAAGATTTCTCGCGAAATTCTCGAACTCCAAATTACTCGTAAGGCTCGCGAGATTCTCGAATCTCGAATTACTCGTAAGGCTCGCGAGCTTCTCGATATTCAACTTAGTCGATGCATTGGCTGTTTTATATAGAGCTTACGATTTCTTCTGGAGCACAAGCCAAAATATCCGCAAAACCACAAGTAAAAAACCCCAAAATGTATAGAATATTGCCAATGCAGCGAGTGAATTGAAAGTCGAGAAGATCGCGAGTCTTACGAGTAATTAGAGATTCGAGAATCTCGCGAGCCTTACGAGTAATTCGAGATTCGAGAATCTCGCGAGAAGCCCTGTTCTTGATGTCTCGTTGAAAAATAAAATATTGCGAACAAAATTATATGTATAATAAATATGTTTTGAGTTAAATGTCATTGGAAGCAATATAATCAACAAAAAAGTCACAAGTAAAAAAACCAAGTGTATAAATACTGTCCATTCAGCGATTAAGTAAGAATGTCGAGAAGCTCGCGAGATTTACGAGTACTTCGAGAGACGAGAATCTCGCTAGAAGTCGAGTTCTGGATTTCTCTGGTCTCGAAAATCTCGCTTGTGTTCGAGAAGAATTCGTAAGCTCTAGTTTATAGCTTCACAACTTCCGCAACCTGATTGCCTACGTCACCAATTCGAGGCGAATCCTGCTACAATTATGAATGTATCATACATATATTTAGCAAGCGAACTATGTGGGGGCAAAATGGCTTAGAAGGTTCAATGTGGGCCCATTAAAACTCTACTGAGATGGTCGGACTAGTATATTCATGGTACTTATTATGGAAGCGTGCGGCCATCAACATCGATAATACTCCCCAAAAACTTCAGGGAATGTTTTTATCGCTATAACAACAATAACATATTGTAACGAATTTACTTGCAAATCCTCTTATTTGCAATCCTCTGCTAAGTTCGAATCACTAAACTGTTGAATAAATAACTCCAATATTGAATAATGGAAAAATGGCCTTTATTAAAGTACTTCACAATAACACTTATACTTTGCTACTCGCTGGCTTAATAACCAAACTGATTGATAACTCAAATTAAACTCTACTATTGGCCGCCAGATCGCGTGCTTAATCAATAACTGATTGATTTCTCAACTCAGCGCCTCTACATCTGTCGCCTTTTATACTCTTTGGTTTCCTCGTTCGCATCCTCTAGACGCTTCCAGAATCTACTAGTCCAGTAGCTCTCAAACTTCTCAGCTGTAACTACAATTGCACAATTTTATAGTTTTTCTCATTGCATACTTATAGGAGTATCTCAGATATATGAATGTATTTGTGCATTGACTCTCTGCTGCTCGTACACGTACATGGTACATATATGTAGACGCAGTTATTGTTTCGTTTATGTAAATACATAATGATTGAATTATTGATGTGCATTCACGTCACTGCTTAGCATCGCTTAGAGCTGGCAGCACTCCTTAGTTTTGCTAATATTCGTAACACTGCCCTCCACCTAAGTCTGATCGTCCCGATCAGACAAATCTCTCGATCTAAACGCTGCTAGCATCGCCAAATGTACCACTCTTCTACTCCGTGGTTTCTCAATGCTTTGTATGCGGTAGATGGTATCACTGATCTTCTTCACAACTTTGTACGGGCCTTCCCACCTGCACCGAAATTTGGATGGAACACCTTTCCGCCGGTGAGGGTTGTATTACAGTACCAAATCTCCCGCCAAGAAACTTTTCGAATTATTGTTCTCATGGTACCTGTGTTTCATCGTACTACTCAATACCCTGGTTCGCTCCTTCACACTCTGTTGTTTGGCCGATGAACTACTTCGTAGAGCTTGCGCTGGACGGATTTGATTTGCATAATCAGTATCGTTCCCACGTTTCCCCACAGTAGTGCGCTCTGGCTTGAAACTACCCTCGCATTCTTTCTCGGAAATTCGTTGCTTCGTTTTCCTGCGCCCTTTAGGTTTTGTCAATGCCAGTGTTTCTATCGCAGGTACTTTTGATTTTGATTTATTTGGCCCATTCGATCTATCAACCTTTGCCTTTGACTTTCGTGGTCTTTGTCGAGTCTTTTCCACCAGTACCCGATTGCTGCTGAACCCTTTTTCCAAACTAAAGTTAAGTGGTATGTTCTGGTTCTTATAGTGCATAATTTTTCTCCGCATATCGATCCTGATGTCATGGTCAACCAAGAAGTCCACTCCCAATATGACTTCATCAACGATCTCCGCCACAACGAATTTGTGTAGAACCCTGACTTTTCCAATCAATACCTCACATACCACTTCGCCTTGGACTTGATTATACTCGCCTGTGACCGTACGCAACCTTGCTCCAGGTAATGGTTTTACTCTCCTGTAGACCAAATCAGATCGAATCAAGGAATGAGATGCCCCCGTATCTACAGTCAGTACACGCTCTTTACCATCCACATTCCCTCTGATGGTAAGACTGCTTGATTTCATTCCAATCTGCGACACAGATATCACAGGACATTCAATAGCCGGGGCAAGTTTTCGTTCTTTACATCCGACACGCTCCTGCTCATTTCCGCCAGCTTTGCGTTTACGGCCACCCACATTGTTGGAACTATTAGGACCAAGATCGCAATGACGTGCAATGTGACCTGGGTTGCCGCACTTGAAACATTTATTAACTCCGGCATTTTTTTGTTGTGATCCCTTCAGTGCTTCCAAAATTGTGTCTACCCATTCTGGCCTTTCTACTTCCACACGGCGTGCTTTGAAAACTGGCTTACACAGAAGCCACGCTGTTTCCTGAATCAGAGCATGCGATACCGTTTCAGCAAATGTTAGTTTTGGATTCGCATATGTAGCCCGCTTCGTTTCCACATCTCGTATGCCATTTATAAAACTCTGGATTTTTACCCTTTCAGTGTATTCCACGGGTGCGTCCGCATTTGTAAGATGAGCAAATCTTTCAATATCTGAAGCAAACTCCTGCAATGTCTCGTTAGCTTTTTGGTAGCGATTTTGCAACTCAATTTGCAATATCTGTTTTCTATGCTCGCTTCCATAACGTCTCTCGACAGCGGCCATCAATGCTTCATAGTTGTTCCGCTCTCCTTCGGGAATCGTCTGTAGGATTTCGGCTGCTGGCCCTTTCAATGCCACGAACAGAGCTGCAACTTTATCTTCAGCATTCCAGTTGTTAGCTGCCGACGTCTTCTCAAATTGTAGCTTAAAGACCTGGAAAGGAACAGAACCGTCAAAGGATGGTGTTTTTACCTTTGGATTGCTTGCTGAAACAGCTGGGCGGTTTAATTGCAACTCTTGTATACGACCTCTCAAAGCATCCACCTCTACCAGATCGTGTGCTTAATCAATAACTGATTGATTGCTCAACTCAAACTGAATTACAGCGCCTCTACATCTGTCGCCTTTTATACTCTTTGGTTTCCTCGTTCGCATCTTCTAGACGCTTCCAGAATCTACTAGTCCAGTAGCTCTCAAACTTCTCAGCTGTAACTACAATTGCACAATTTTATAGTTTTTCTCATTGCATACTTATAGGAGTATCTCAGATATGTGCATGTATTTGTGCATTGACTCTCTGCTGCTCGTACACGTACATGGTACATATATGTAGACGCAGTTATTGTTTCATTTATGTAGATACATGATGATTGAAGTATTGATGTGCATTCACGTCACTGCTTAGCATCGCTTAGAGCTGGCAGCACTCCTTAGTTTTGCTAATATTCGTAACAATATTGTAACGAACTTTTATTTGCAAATCCTCTTATTTGCCCTTTTGCTAGGATCGTATCGCTAAACTGTTGAATAAATAACTCCAATATTGAATAACGGAAAAATGGCCTTTATTAAAATACTTCACAATAACACTCAAACTGTGCAACGAATAGCTTAATAACCAAACTCATATCTTAAAGGAAACTGACTTTCAAAATAATAGTGCTATTGCTCGCTAGATATCGTCTTACTCGTAACTGCTTGACAATTCAAATCAAACTGAATTACTTCTTACTCGCCTGCATCGCTTTTATAGTTTACGCTGCATACTTCTAGGCTCTTCGATTTCCAGAAGTTACTAGTTGTTTCGGCTACAAAATCGCCAGCCACAACTACGTGCACAAATTATTGCTCTCTCTTGTGACAACTCAGATAAGGTATATGCATGTGTTTGTAGTTTACAGTCTCCCGCACACACATAAGCGTATAAGTAAATTCATCGGTGTGTGACATCTCATCTCTTGCTGCCTTGTATGTAAATGTTGCTCGTCGGAATGTGTACATATATGTAGACGCAATTATTTATTCGTTTATGTAGATACATAATTATTGAATTATTGATGTGCATTCACGTCACTGCTTAGATCGGCTTAGAGCTGGCAGCACTCCTTAGTTTTGCTAATATTCGTAACAATATGTTTATTTTTCACGAGATTCAGACCCAGGTTCGTCTTCAATATTCACTTTACAATTTTTTGGTAACGTTTTACAGGACGGTGCACCACCTAATTTTTACCAAAAATTATCAAAGGTGGTATCAAAAGACGCGCCTCGACCTCCATTTTAAGAATCCGAAAGCGGAAATTAAAAAGTTTTATTTCTGTCGAAAGTTATTTACAAAAAAACGTAAAATTACCCGAGAGGGTCCGAAATATGGGGCCCGATCCATAGTTTTTTTGCATAGAACACCTTTCTGCTTTGACGGCCTTCAGCCGCTTATAAAAAATTACCCTAGGTGGGTCCGACACCGGTTTGGGGATCAAAACTAAATGCGCGCAGAACACCTTTCTGCATTAGTGTGTGTGTACAACAAATCTGGCAAAAAACAAAAACCACATGAAAATTTTATCCGATTTTTTGCTTATATCTTTTGACAGAAATAAAAATTTAAATTTTCGCTTTCGGATTCTAAAAATGGTCGAGATGCGTCGTTTGATACCCCCTTTGATAATTTTTGATAAAAAATTAGGTGATTATTAGGTATTGTAAAACGTTGCTATTTTTATAAACTTTTATTTAGTTTCACTTGGCTGTTGTCTGTAACCAAATCTTGCAAGTCAAATTTGATACACTTCCCGGTGTCCGATTGAGCTGAAATTTTGCACGCATATATAATCCGATGACATTTGTTATGGAAACGCATTTACAAGGGAAGCAGTAAGGAAGGCGGTCGGCATGATGTGTTGGTGCACAGTGGCTAGTCATTGTCGGCTGGGGCGGGTCCTTGCCAACCTTACTGTTCCTGCGCCATAAACAGAGAAAATGGTCATATCATGCCTATTCAAAAATAACAGCTGTCAAATTCAAAAAAACCTGACAGAAGCGCAGAGACAACTCAAAACGCTTATAAATTCAAGCTAAAACGACATCCGGTCGAACCGGATGCCACGGACAGACCGTTAGACATTCCAAAAATTCAAAAATCTAAAATTCAAAAAAACTGGCGCAAAAAAAATTACCGAACCGGACACGACCGGTTACCAAACTCTGAAAATGAAACTCAACGGCTGAAAAATAAAAATATAAATAAAAGGGAAATAAATAAAAAGGGCCGAATATACATGGGGGCGCCGCGGGTGGTGTTGCGACGCCCGGTGCTTAGCCCACCCTCAAAATCCATGGCCACCGACGCACCTATTTTTCGGTGGCCCCTTACCTGTATGCCCTAAGTGCCTTCTAAACAAATAAGGAAGTCAGCATTCCATTTTAATTACAATTTTATTGATAATTCATTTCGAATGAAAATAATACATAACTCATTTTACTCTATCGTAACATCATTTACACTACTAGCCGAAGAGCGAACGTTGGCAACCGCCAAAATTTTAAAAATTGATTTTAATTATACGCTCACGGGTACGTATAGCTTACGTTCTAGTTATAATTCAATGTATGGTATATTTTAATTTTATTTGTATTGGATTTGATCCAATTTTAGTTTATTTCACTTGTAGTTTTGTTATTAATATTTATAATCATTATTTTATAGAATTTTATTTTATTATAAGTTTCTTTATTTTGGTATATTTATTAAAAGTTCTATGGTGTTTTATTTCATTTTATCGTTTTTTTTCTATTAACTTTTATAATATTTATTTACTTTATTAAAATTTATTTTGTGGTATTTTACTTTATTGTAGCTTATTTTATTTTTGATAAATTTTTTGTTTTTTATTTTATCATATTTTATCGAGGGATCTATATATTTATATGTATAGATACATATAATTCCAAAGAAAACTTAAACTGTTGTCTTTCCTTTTTTTTTTTTCTTGGTTACAAATTCACTTTAGGTGCGCCTTATTTTCAAATTTTGTTTCAACCTTACTTTTCTAAGTTTTATTAAGTATCATTTGCCTTATTCTAAGCTGTGAACTTTTAGTTTCTATCTCTACTTTCCCTTTTTGGTTGTGTTTATTTAAATTTAGTTATCTTCTTATTCTAAATCATATATTTCTATGTCTAAATCTTTCCTTCCTTGCTGTGTTTTTTTTTTTTTTTTTTTTGTTTAAATTATTTTCTCATTTAAAATCCATTTTAAATCTTAGTTTTCGAATTCTAGATTTTTCTTTTGTGCGTATTTAATTAAGTTTAATTATGTTCCTACCTCAAATCTATTTGAGTTCCGGTTTCTAACCTTAAATATTCTTTTCCTGTCTCTATCTATACAAGCTGATTGATTTTGGAATTTTAAATTTAATAATTCGAAATATTTTTTTTTTGGTTTATTGGGTTCATTGTAGATGTTAATAGTCCAAAAATTCACTGCTTGTTGGTCGTCACAGGCAATAGTTCACCCTTCCAAAGGTACGTTCCTACTATCTAAATATATTTAAAACGTATATACCCTTACATAGAGTTACATATGTGGCATGTAAAGAATAAATTCTAGGCAAAAAAAATTTTAAATGAAGTTCATGTAATTTGATGTAATTCTTTATATGATTCGTGCGTATACATACATCTATGTATAGTTTAAATATGTAGTATTATTTCAAAACCCAACAGTAATTTGTTAAATTGAATGTAAATAAAAAAAAAATTGATTTCCGGATTTAAGGTCTATCTGCTTGCGCCAACAAACGGGCAATGAAAATGACACGCCTTAGTATACAGACATACACATATGTACGTACGTATGAATATGGAAAGGACATTTCATTTGCATACCCACAAAAAAAATGCGTACCTTATGCAAGGATTCTACCATTAAAATAGTTCAGCATAGTACAAAATGAGACTGTGCTGATGCTAACGGACATAAGTAAGGTTGAATCTTCGTTCGAACACGACCCTATGCATAAGGCACCTAAGTGATACCAAAAGAGTCTTACATAGCGTCTACTTACTCGACATTAAACGAGGCCTTCATAAGGTTTACCGGTTATCCGTACTCTTGGTAATCGCTAAAATGATTTTTTTTCTCTTTTTTTTTTTTTTTGGTGGGTATGCACTCACAAATGCAGACAATCTCGACTCAATCTGTTCTTGTACCAAGAATATTTTAGTAAAATTTCATGGTTCCAATAGTTTACTTATAAGCTGAATATGAGTACCCTCTTACCCGTTAGGTTAATTGGAAAAAAATTATATTAAAATGTGTCCTACAGGTATTGGTTATACTAATTGCTACTTGGCCATGACTCACCCTGTAGGCTGATACTTACACAGCCGGCAAAAGGCCGTATCGTGGAACTCCGCCGCGTAGTCACTGGTAGCTGTTGTTGCCGGTTATTATGTTGTTGCCGGTTGTTATGTTGTTGCCGGTTGTTATGTTGTTGCTGGTTATGTTGTTGCCGGTTATTATGTTGTGCTGGCTATTATGTTGTTGCTGGTTATGTTGTTGCCGGTTATTGTGTTGTGCCGGCTATTAGATTGTGCCGGTTATTATGTTGTGCTGGCGCGCTTGGTTGGATGCGCCGACGGGGTTGCGATTGTGGTGGCCGGCGCTTGCGCTCGAGGGTGGTGAGTCGAACTGGTTGTGGTCGCGCCGGGTAGTACTAGCACTTGGTGTTGGCGCAGGTGACGGCGGTTGCGCTTGAAGGTGGGGAGTGCCGCAGTATGTACATGTTTAGTTTCCGTCGTGCTCGATATGACAATGCGTTTTCGGATGATGATTGCGGTATGGGTGCTCCGAGGCTACACGAATCAGCAATTCTTTTTTGTTTTTTGATCTCACGGAGGGCCCGGCTTTGCAGCTGCAACTTATATATAAGGATAGGTGTATAATTCCCCAATGGACGTGTTCCTGCCCACGAGACGACTTAGCGAATGAAGTTAATGAAAAGAGTGCTTTATGGTTGTGGTGGCTTCGACATACCCGTTGTCGTTGCTTCCCTTCCTTCAGCGCGAATAAGGAACCGGCGTAAAACTGACCAGAAATTTACTCTTGCCGGTGGTGTCTTCCGAGCTGCCGCTGCTCCCTCTCCTAAAGTAGTTAATTAGGCGTAATTGGGCACGTGTGTAGTTTTACATGCCTTTGGAATAGGGAGATAACTCGTGTATATGGCAAGCGGCCCTAGCTTTTGCACTCACCGAAATTGTGCAGTCACTTGCCAGATCATTTGCAGTTAGCCCCTAATTACTGTTTCACCACCACTCGCGAAAAGATTTCCAACTTTTAAATTTTTTTTGGAGCCCTGACACCGCAACGCTTCACAACCTCGCTTTTTCTTATTTTCCTTGAAAAAATTGAGTCGTTTTCTTCGGGTGTATACGGCCCGAAACTCGATGCTTTTTTTTTTTTTTGATTATTTTCAATGCATGCGAGAGATGAATCTGTAACTCCGCATAGCTAAGAGGGCTATTGGCTTCACAATATCGTCGCACGGGGACCAAGCTATTTCCTTATCTTCCGTATTATTTATTGATATTATTGGGTATATTTGCTTTAGTTTTAATTACCAGTATTATAACGTTCCTTAAAAAAACTTTACGGAAAAAAACTAGCCCTCTTTTCATGGCCGGAACCTCGTGCTAAAAGAAAAGCCCAGAATCTTTTTTTTTTTTATTTCTTGCTGGTGTGTATCGGCCGGAAACTCAATCTTAAAGAGAAAGATTTTTTTCCGTAGTGATCGCCGGTCTGTCTTTTTTCTTGTCTTCGATATTTTTTTATCGCCACTTTCGCCACATCGCTAGGTGTGTTCGCGTGAACACGCTCCCAAGTGGACCGTAGCCGTAGGCCGCAGCAGCAGACCGTAACACATTGCAATATTACTTTGCGAGAATTTATAAATTAATGGATAACAGAGTTATCGGTAAAGATTTGTGCTCACAAGCAATAAAGGCCTTAAGCGCCAAATACACGAGACGAACATTTCCGCGAACATTCCCGTTATGTCATGTTTCTGCGACCTTTTCTGTCGTGTATGGTGGTGTTTGCCAGTTCGCGCAAATGTTCGCCAAAAATCAAAATATTTTAATTTTTGGCGAACATTTGCGCGAACTGTTCGTGCGTGTATGGCGAAATAGCTCATAATCGTAGTAATTTCTGAACGGAACAGATGTGCGCGGAAGAGTAAAATGGACAATACAAAATTTCTGAGTGAATTTATTGAAATGTATAAATATTTGCCATCATTGTGGCAAGTAAAAAGCAATCTTCTCTCTTTTTTTTACACTTAATTGCCACAGCGAGCAATATTGCTGCAGCACAATTGTTGTCCATATTCATCGCTGTCTGAAAGATAACTAATGTTCGGCCAAAAGTTCGTATGGTGTATGGCCAAAGCTGCGAACAAGATTGCGGAATGTTCGCGGAAATGTTCGTGTCGTGTATTTGGCGCTTAATTCCCAGACAAACCCGGCCTAGCTATAGCGGTACCTATCCGTGGAGTGTGAGACTTAGGGGATTGTTGCTTGTAACCATAGATATTTATATTGCATATTAACGAACTGCGAGAACCACGGACACGAACCGCTGTAGCAATTCCATGCCATTACTACGCGGATATGAGATTCACCATGCCCTTTTATATGGGAAAATTTTCTTACCACGTGTTGAGTCCCACGTTTACTTCCATGTTCTTTGTTTAGAGCAGCGATGGGCAAAACGGCTCGTATGAGCCTTTTGCTCATACGGGCACGCTTTGCACATTTAAGTGCTCTCACCCAGCGGGAATCTTTTTCTTATTATTGCATTGTCATCGGGTTCTGAACTATATTCCAAGTTTCAAGCTTGTAACAAAAAGTAATGAGTGCAAAATCTCTGGCAAAGAAGAAACTCACTACTGAGCTTTTTCCAAGCGCCAATGATAAGAAAAAGATATATATTAATAACAGTTTAACGTACTACTACAGAGCTCTGTATGCTGCTGTTAGTAAAATCAAAAAAGAGAAGCGATACAAGTATATGTGGTTAGAAATTATAAATTAATAGGGGGACTCATGATAGCATATAAACTTATAAGGTGTAAAATTATATCCATTTACACACGCGGTTATATGAACGCACCTAGTAATACTCTTGATAAACTTGATTGTTTTTCAGCTGTATTATTGCCAAAAAAAAATTTTTTTTGATTGTTATACAAATTAAAAAATACCAAGATTAAGTGAAAAATCAAAACTAAAACGCCTTTACTTGCTGATGTTGGAGATTTCTGATGAAAATGCCGGCTGTAATGTCTGCAAGGTTGCATTCCTTTGAGTTTACCGCGTTTACACAATGAAATGTGCGCGTAAATTTATACAAATTGTGTAAATGATTTTTCATACAAAATTTGACAGCTCGTGCGTAAACTAGATAAATTTATACGTTTACACACTTTATAAGGCATTTATACGGTTACATGCGTCCCCCTAATGTTAAAAAAAGCTGATAATGACGATGTTGTTGTTGTACGATCATTTGATGATTTGTCTGGAATTCCTGACTAGCTTTTTTTTTTATTATAATTATTATTTTTTGTTTTAACCTTAAATATTAAATAATGATACTTAATGATCTCAACATCGATAACTCTGTCATTGACAGCCCTTTTAACAGTATAAATAAGCTTATTCCCCTGAAAAATGTACTATATATAATGCACCAAAACATAAGTAGTGTAAGGTCAAATTTCGATTCACTACTGTGCAATCTAGGAATATTTCCAGTTTACCCAGATGTCCTATTTGTGTCGGAAATATGGATTTATTCACACGAAACGGCTTTTTATGACATTAATGATTATAACTTTTTTGCAAACAATAATGATGAGTATTCTGCAGGAGGTGTGAAATTTTTATATATAGCTTTATAAGTGCAGATGTTTTAAAAGTCCTGCTTAAAAACGGTAACAAGTTTCTATCCTTAATCTGTGTTTATAGGCGGCACTCAGAATCTTGTCAGCTCTTTCTAGAAGAGTTTGCAGACTTCTTGAATAATGAAACTACAAGTAATGTAATTATATTAGGTGATTTAAATCTAGATTTAATGCAATTGAATGTTACTTCTGAAAATCATCTAGCTTTAATGGCTAGTCACGGATTCTCTTCATATTTGAATGAATCGACCCGGAATTCTTCTGGGACTTGCCTGGATCATGTCTTCTGTCGATTCAATAGTTTATGTTCCTGTACTGGTATAAACTTTGATCTTAATATTACAGACCATAATATGACTGGAGTCCAACTAGGCTATCTTCCACATACGAAAACAAAACACAAATCACATGTTACGAGAATAAATTATTCAATACTTAATTAAAAGTTGCGTCAAGAGGATTGGACTAATATTTACTCGGAGGCAGACGTTTCAAAAGCGTACTCCTTATTTTTAAAGATACTGCAGACTTACATACAGCTTTCCAGTTACACCTACGTTCAGCGTAAGTTTGAAATCAAACTTAAACCATGGATAAGTTCTGACCTTATCAATAAAATAAAGCTTAAAAACAGACTAGATGTTAAAAGTAGGAAGCATCCAACCAATAGCGAGCTTCGTTCCCGTTACAAAAAGTTTTGTAAACAAGTAAATAGGGACATAAAACTGCAACGCGATACTTATTTCCACAATAAATTATTAAATTGTCGCAGAAACTGCAAAAGAGAATGGGAAGTTGTTAATAGCATTATAAATAGGAATAGTAAAGATGGTGAGCGGAATAGTTCTTTAAGTGAATGCGGTAATGTTATTGACAACCCCTTTGCTGTTTCTCGTATTTTTAACGATTTCTTCGTATCTGTTGGGCAACCTAATGCTTCTTCATGCGAATGCGTATTGTCTGGTGGCGGCACAATTAGCTCGAGCAATAGTTTTTTGTTTGAACCCTTCTCAGGCTCTGAGATCCTGAGTATAATAAAAAAGCTAAGCAACTCCGGTTCTTGTGGTCACGACGGTATTTCTAATAAGCTCCTTAAAAATGTAGCCCTTAATCTATTGGACGTTTTGAAGAATCTATTTAATGCTAGTGTTTATTCAGGAACCTTCCCCGAAGATTTTAAATGCGCCATTATTATTCCTTTCTTTAAAAAGGGTAATAAGAAAGACAAAAATAACTACAGGCCGATTTCTCTACTTCCTTCTATTTCTAAGGTTTTTGAAAGGGCTGTTAAAAGCCGTCTTTTACTATTTCTGGAAAGCAAGTCATTTTTTAGTCCTGCCCAGTTTGGGTTTAGAACTGGCCGCTCAACCGAGGATGCTTTATTAGAATACTGTTCCCTCATCTATCGAGAATTGGACAAAAAAAGAATTACGCGAGTCTATTTGTGGATATCACCAAAGAATTTGACACAGTGGATCATTCCATTCTACTTAATAAATTATATTATGCCGGGATTCGAGGATTCATACATGAGTGGTTTGTATATTATCTTACTGGTAGGAAACAACACGTTAGAATCAGCGGTGTTCTAAGCAATTCTAATCCAATAAATATATGCGTTCCACAGGGTTCTGTGCTGGGTCCAATTTTATTTCTAATATATATTAATTCAATTTTCGATATGCCTTTTGTTGGAAATGTCACTGCATTTGCAGATGATCTTGCTATTCTCTATGGATCCTCGAATACTTTGGATCTGGTAGCCAACATAAACCACGATGTACATCTTTTAAGATCCTGGTTTGCCAAACACAGGCTCGTGGTCAGCAATAAAACCAAGCTTATGTTTTTTAATCTGAATGCAAGAAAATCTGCAGATGTAAATATTGTTTTTCATTCTGCAATTTGTGAACGCTTTGCACTTCACGAGCACTTGTGCAAGAAGTTCCTGCCCGGTACGTTTGATCGGCTTGCTACTTGTAGCAGCAATTGTTTCATGATTGACACTGTTGAGAACTTCCAATACCTAGGAATAACTGTCGACCAGAATATGAAATGGGGCTGTCATACATCCCGTCTTAAACAATATCTCCAATATTCTTTACGCTGTTTTTATCATCTAAGAAGTTGCTGTTTTAACTCTATTAAAATTTTTTTTCATAAGGTGTGGATACCTACATAGTATGAGGTCGGAAACGTATAATCTAAGGACAAACTCACATCCTGCTGTAGTTGACCCTTCCTCGCGAACCACACACTTTAGCAAGTTTTATACGATAGTATCTAGAAAACTTTTTAATGCACTACCTGCCGAAATTCGTGCCTTACGAAATTTCCATCAATTCATTAAAAAAGTGAAGTCCTTTCTTTTGGGCCTTTCGCATACCGAAATCGAAGTTTTGCTGCGGACCGATTCATAAACAGTTTTTAATTAACTAATTTTGTCTTATATTCATTGCTTTCGTTTGTATTACCTTTATCTTTACAAAAGCTCTATTAAATGCGTTAGTGACATAAATAGATTTATTTATACCTATTTTCAACATATAATTAATTTTTAACTTTAATATTTAACAGTCCACCCCACTGTATATTCAATATAGATGACATTTAGTCTGATGCTAAGTAAATGAAGTCACAACAACAATAAAGCAGACATTCACTTGTATCTACATAAACGAATCAATCATTATGTCTACACATATGTACGTACACGCAGCAGAGAAGAGATGCACAAGCACATGCAGATATCTTATCTGAGATGCTCCCAAAAGTATGCAATTGTAATTGTGGAAGTGTCGCTGACAAATACATGCATATGAGAAGCTATATACGTGCATCTGTAGTTATAATTATATGACGGTAACTAAATAAATTCTGGAAGCGCCTAGAAGATGCCACGGGGAAATCACAGAGTATAAAAGCACCAGCGGTAGAGGCGCTACAAGCAGTTTCGATTAAGACGCTATCTAGCGAACAACAGCAGTATTATTGGAAAATAGTAGAGTTATTTATTGTGAAGTACTTTAATAAAGGCCATTTTGCATTATTAAATATTGGAGTTATTTATTCAACAGTTTAGTGATCGAACTTAGCAAAAGGGCAAATAAGAGGATTTGCAGTAAATTCGTTACAGTATGTTTCTTTATATTTTTCCCAAGTACGGCCGGCAATCGATTTTGCTGCCTTGCACTGCAGCTGCAATTTTGGTACCATGCGCCTTGAAGTTCGTACCACTATGGCCGTATGAGCTGCGCTCAAGCTTCCCTAGGCACAGCCTCATTGCAGTTGTTAAAGCTACACTGTTTGTAACGTTGAGCTGAAATTTTTTACGACAAACAAAGTTTCTGGTGGAAGTCCAGAACAGAGGTCGATTGCTAATACGCGTTCAAAAATATAGAGAGAGGTGTCAGAAGACGTGTATTGACGTCGACAAGAATAGTCCGAAGGCGGAAAATAAAAATTGTATCTCTGTCCGTAGATATTTGCAGTTGAAGTTGGCGATTTTCATTTGGTATTTGTTGTGTTCGTACCCACAGAAAAAATGTTGCATCACCGTGGCGGTAGCCACGGTTATACCACACACCCGGACTTGGCATGACGTAGCCCAGGGTTATTTTTTATAAGCGCGGTCAAAGGCCGCCAACGCAGAAAGGTGTTCTGCGCAAAAATACTATGGATCCCACCCCCGGTTTCGGATGTACCCGCGGGTCTTTTTTCGGTTTTTCGTTAATATCTTTTGAACGAGTTAAAATTTTTATTTTCCGCCTTCGGATTATCAATACTGATGTCAAGACGCGTCGTTTGACACCTCTCTCGATATTTTTGGTAGCGTATTAGCAGTCGACCCCTCAACTAGACTATTACCAACACTTCTTTTCCTCTACTAAATAAATAAAAGGTAATAGGCTTTTTAAAATAACTTACATGTTACTCGCTTCTTGCTACTAGCTGACTTGCGGAGAAGGATGATGCTATTCCACAGTCTTGTTATTGAACTGAATTGGCTGTAATAAAACAAAGAAAATACTGGCTTTATTAAAGTATCAATTTTTGTAAAACTACTTACATATTACTGGATGATGCTTTTCCACCGTCTTGCGAAATGTAATTTTATTGAATTGCAGCTAAAGACAAAGATGGCCGTACCGTTTGAGAAATTTATAATAAATTTATAATAAACGAGAAGTTTTGCCGGTTTTTCTTTAATGAGCGAAGGCCGCCAACGCAA
Source organism: Eurosta solidaginis (assembly GCF_040869045.1). Lineage (NCBI taxonomy): Eukaryota > Metazoa > Arthropoda > Insecta > Diptera > Tephritidae > Eurosta > Eurosta solidaginis. The sequence continues at coordinate 319,911,118 of NC_090319.1, read as the reverse complement.
AAAGGTGTCCTGTGCAATACAATTTTTAATTTCCGCTTTCAGATTCAAAAAACGGAGCTCGAAATGCGTATTTTGATACCACCTTTGATAAAAATTAGGTTGTGCTCTGTCTTCTAAAACGTTACCTTTTTTTGGTTTTGGAAATCGAATCTTCCAATTGAAATTGGTGGCAAGAGGACTTGTTTTCCTCTAGTTATATAGCCAGGTTAACGTACAAGGCAATATACTTACAACATTTAGAAGTGCCTAAACAACTAGCACATGTCACAACTAAAAGCACATGAATTTTTCCTTTTTATTAACATCTCAACAATTATATTTGTTTGCGTTTTAATATTTTCCGGAATAATTATTGTACCGTTATTAAAGATGACACTGTCATTTCGATGACAGCATGAGACGTCGATGTGCTAGTGGAGAGCGAAAAAGGCTTTGAATGTGTGCGTGAACTAGTTACCTCCGTCTTGTAGAGTAATTGTTGCAATGTTGTGCACTGAAAAAAATTTTGTGTAAAAAGGGGTTTTGTACACATTTAATTTTGATCCACCCCATTGGTGGATCGGCCAGAGTAATTTTTTATAACCGCGCCCGAAGACCGCCAACGCAGAAAGGTGCTCTGTGCAAAAATAATATGGATGCCACCACCGGTTTCGGAGGGACCCGGGGTAATTTTTCGGTTTTTCATATATTTTGAACGAGTTAATATTTTTATTTTCGTTTGACACGATATTTTTGGGCGCGTATTAGTAGTCGACCCCTTCTCAATAGTATTACCAAATTTCTAAATTTTTGTTCAGTATTTTGTGTTTGAATTTTATTTTAAAATTCCTTCAATGTTCTTTCAAGATGTATGTCGGGATTGATTCTGGATAGGTAGTTTAACCTGTTGCAGTACCCAGATCGAAGTTTAGCTAGAGTGACGCGCATTTCCCTAGGGAGAGTGAGTTCCTCCGCTGCTAGTCCTGTGAATTTTTCTTTGAGTAGCGAATTTGTCGGGCAATTCCTGGCATAGAGGTCCGACGCTTGTTTGTGGATATCACTGAGGATCTGTTTGTGCTTTTTTGTTTCATACAGGTGTGTTCTCAGGTGCCGTATTTCCTCATAATGTTTACGGAGATTACCCCTTAAGCCCCTGTGCAGTGTAGCCTCATCAATCAGATGTCTGTTGGGATGCCCAGGCTTCTGGGTATTCAACAGAAACTGTTTGGGTAGCATTCCATTCCATTGTTGTTGTTGTTGTAGCGATAAAGAAACTCTCCGAAGGTTTCGGGGAGTGTTATCGATGTTGATGGTCCTTTACAGGATATATATCCGGTATGTTCCGGTAACAAGCACCTTTAAGGTACAAGCTCGACCATCTCAGGAACGATTTAATATGACCACATTGAACCTTCTAAGCCATACCACCAATAATTTTTTCTGAAGCACTTTTTTTACAAAAGAAATAACACTTTGGGTCCCTGGCTATAATTTTTGTAGGTTTCGCTTTTTTTTATTCCTTGACGAAATATGCATCCACATTGAACGAAGCTCTAAATATAACCTTTATCAGGTATCTATGGAATATTTCAATAATTTTTCTCACGAAATGTTAAGATTCTTCAGTTTTTACTCAAAAGTGATAAAAAAAAACGACAACAAAAAAGCGAAGTGAATGAAGCAAACGCGACCCAGAAGCAAGTGAATATTTTGACAGCAAAAATGAGTGTTCGTGACACTTTGCGCCGCTATATAATACGAAAAAAACGTAAGACAATCACCTGCAGTCGCCGATATTCACCGAGAGTCACTGAAGTGAATGAATGCTCTTATATGATACGAATTTGGTTTCACTAGGGTGAAAGCGACTCCTTGCGTCGCTTTGCGTTATAAATAATAACGCCGTTAAACTATTTTTGCTTTTACCTTAATTTCCTACTGGGTCCTAGGTTGGGAGATGCGACCCTGCAAGTGATGACATTTTATCTTCGAAATGTTATTTGACAGCTTCGAAATCCAGCCATCTTTCTTTTTTCGCAAATCCCGTCTAAAGTGTGAAGGTGAGGATTTTTTTTAATGTGATTTAAACAAATATTTTCTGGAATAGTGTGATTAAATCCAATCAGCGATGTATAATTCAACCCCCTTTATCTTTTACCGACAAAATTTCGTAGAATAATGTATCTTCTGGCGAAAAATCATAGTTATGTTCTGTACACGTGTTTCTTGCAATTGAATCAGGTGATAAAATCCATTTCTATTTTTATTTTACTTGCAGATAAAAACACAAAATGCAATTGTTCGTGCGAGGTCTTGAAACTGTTGAACCTTTCGAGGTGCAAGCTACTGCTACTGTTGCCGATGTTAAGGTGTGTGTGCGCATATTCATATGCAATTGTTAATTGATAGCCCATCAATTGCATAAATTTTCATTCTCTCTACAGGCACAAATCGCTGAAGCCCATGGCTATAAGATGGATGATATTACTTTGAATTGCGAAGGTATTTCTTTAACCAACGATGCCGCTGTGACATCTTTGACTTCATATGAATTGGACATCACCGTGCCAATGTTGGGTGGTAAAGTGCACGGTTCTTTGGCGCGTGCTGGTAAAGTCAAGGGACAGACACCCAAAGTTGAAAAACAAGAAAAGAGGAAGAAGAAGACTGGCCGTGCAAAGAGACGTATCCAATATAATCGCCGTTTTGTAAATGTTGTGCAAGGTTTCGGCCGTCGTCGTGGTCCAAATGCTAACTCGAACTAAGAGTATTATTTAGTTATTGGATCCATTGGTTTACTGCTATTTTTATGGATTTGTAAACTGGATTTTCACAAAATAATTAAAAAATTTAAGTAAAACATTAGAATGTAAATCATTGTACGTACATATTTTAAATGAAGTACTAACTACTTGGGCATACATGAGAATTGTTGGTGAATGCGGCCATTGTGAACAAGTGTGGTATACTATGGATGCGGCTATTGTGGTGCAATAACAATTTAAGGTAGTAGTGCAGTTTACGGTACCCACCCTAAAGTTGGGGAAACAACCACATGAAAATCGCCAAATTCAACTTCAAATATCTCCGGACAGAGTTAAAATTTTTCTTTTCCGCCTTCGGATTATTGTTCTCGAGATTAATACGCGTCTTTTGACACCTCTCTCGATATTTTTTGACGCGTATTAGCAGTCGACCCCTCAACTAGACTATTACCTTATTTTTTATAGGCGCGGCCGAAGGCCGCCAACGCAGAAAGGTGGTCTGCGCAAAAATACTATGGATTCCACCCCCGGTTTCGGAGGGACTCGCGGGTCTTTTATCGGTTTTTCGTTAAAATCTTTTGAAGGGGTAAAAAAAGTTAACTTCCGATTTCGGATTCTTGATCTGGACATGAATACGCGTCTTTTGATACCTCACTCGAATTTTGGCCCAAAATTCGGTGGGTACCGTAAACTGCACTATTACCCAATTTAATGTCAATAAAACTTACCATATTTATGAATCAGTGGATATAGATTGAGCCAGATTTTGAGTTCAAGGCAACTTCGTAAAATTTTTGATAAACTTTATAGGTAAACAGACTTCCTTAGGAGTCACCAATTGGCCAGCGAACACCGTTCTGAATGACAAATACCCTAAACACGCAGTGGAGGATGGCAACTTCCCCAGGGAGACGTGCATCTCTCTTGATACAGTAATAGGTTAAACTCTTATCTTAAATCAATCCCTATATACCCAATGTATGTCCCGCTTGTAACGGTCCCCACATGATATCAACCATCTTTACAATTGAAATGTGGAACCAACGACTTTATAGCCCTATCTCTTTGGTGAACCCTTTTGAAACAGCAAGTTTCCTCTGACTCCCGTTAGAGGACAATGATGACAGTTTGTGAGTGATAGCACCTATTGGATGGGGTGGACCACTGCTACAACAACAACGTGGGATTTTCTGTTGGGGTTAGAAGTTAAGTCTTTGGTCACATGACTTGGCCCTATGGGTGGCTAAAGAAATGATGAAGAAATGATCCGAGAGAGTTTAGTTAGTAGAACCAACTTTTTTAGCCACGCCTAACCTTTTAGGTTGTCTGACCATGTTTATCTGTTATCTATTAAGGCGTATTGTTGTTGTAGCGATAAAGACGCTCCCCGAGGGTTTTGGGGACCGTTATCGATGTTGATGGTCCTTTGCCGGGTATAGATCCGGTACGTTCTGGCAACAAGTACCATTAAGGTACAAGTCTGACCATCTCCGGAATTTAATATGACTACATTGAACCTGCTAGGCCATCCCGTGCCTCTCCCCCTAGTTACATGTAGGACTTGGGGTCACCATAGCCTTGGCTGTTAAGAGACGCTATAAATTGCAGTGGCAACCCTTTGAAAGGGTTGCGTTACACAACCGCTTGAAGCATTTGGGTGTTTTAGTACCCTTGTATGATAGTCATACCTGCGGAGATTCATATCTTCCGATTATATTGTGGGACGAGGAGGTGTGCCGTTATGGATCTTGGATGTTGCTACGCTTCAAGCAGGTACCCATGTAGCTTTCCATGAAGCCGTAGCCAACATAAAAAAACTATGTAAGCATATCGGTATTGTTTTAGTTCTGCAGTTGTTGTAGAGCTTCTCCCTGCTTATTCGAGACGTCCTGAATAGGTTTTGGTGAAGTAAATATGTTCAACTGATATACGTGTTTCGTCCAATCTTATAGGAGGCCCTTAAGTCGAACGACGGACTATTATCGAACGCCACGTCCAATAGTCCGTAACATTTTCATCGACGTGGATGCCTAAATGTTCTGTGATCGAGGTTGTCCACATTGTGGTTGTTGTTGTTGTTGTAGCAGTGCTTTGTCCCATACAATAGGTGTGACCGATCACATTGTAATTGTCATCAATATCCTGTAACGGGAGTCCAAGGAAACTAGCTGTTTCGACAGGGGTGGACCATAATGAGAGGGGTGTTAGAGGCGTTGGTTACACATTACAATTGAAGAGATTGTTGGTGTCATGTGGGGACACATTGCAAGCAGGGCATACCTGTGGCACACATTGTTGGCTTTCATCGAACCCAAGTGCTGACCAATCGTTGAGTATGAAAAATCGAGCGAGGCGAAAAAACTGGAAAGGTCAGAAATATATCTGTTGCCTTTACTGGACAGTCTTCCGAACAGTAAATAATGGTTAATGGAGAAAGGAGCTCCGATATGAAAAAAGAGGGGACATGACATTACGATGTTTCATTCTTCTTGATTCCGGAACTGTACCGATGAATGGTAATCAAAAAAATCTCGCTCCACATTTTTAGGCTGAGGAGCAGTGATGATCTTTATATCTCTACCAGGAACGTGCTGACATGGTTATATGTGCCAAAAGCCTTTGAAAGGTCGAGCGCTGTCCGGTGGTGGCTTACTTAGTTTCTTAGACTTTAGTGTCGTGATATCCCTTGCCAATTTTCATATTTTAGGAAAAGTGGCAAATTGGAAATATGCACTAGATTGCTGAATCCCTCAACACCTCGGTGTTTTAATATCGACATGGATCTTCGTCTGTGCCAACTACTTTTGAAAGTTAGACCGTCCCGGCCCCCACCCCTTAGTTCCATGAGAAACTTGGGGTCGCTAGAGCATGTTGTTGTTGTAGCCATAAGATTGCTCCCCGAAGGCTTTGGGCAGTGTTATCGATGTGATGGTCCTTTGCCGGATACAGATCCGGTACGCTCCGGTACCACAGAACCATTAAGGTGCTAGCCCGACCATCTCGGTAACGATTTATGTGACCACATTAAACCTTCAGGCCATCCCCTCCCTCCCCACCCCAAGTTCCATGAGGAGCTTAGGGTCGCCAGAGCCTCGTCTGTTAGTGAAACAAGATTCGCCGCGGATAGGTGAGGTTGACAATTGGGTTTGCAGAAGCTATATATTGCGCTGGCAACCTGAAGGGTTGCACTACACAGCCCCTTGAATCTGGTATTTTAGTCGCCTCTTACAACAGGCATACCTACCACGGGTATATTCTGACCCCCTAACCCGCTAGGGTAAATGGTAATTAGCGTATCTTCATAATTATCTCAGGTGCTGCAGTCTAGAGATTTGAGGACTTTATTACGGCTCTGGATTTTAGGTACAATTGCGGATGCATCCAAATTGTAGATATTGTTCGAACGTCACGCCCTGTATTTTTGGATGTAAGACATACGGTAGCATAATGCCATCGACGTGAATGTCCAATATTATTGTTTACGCCCGCACCTAAGCGAGCCTCCGCCTTCTCTTGGGCTTGTAGTGGCACAGTCTTATCGACTAACAGCAATGCTGTCAAGCAAGCCATACAATGTTGTTAATCATCGGCGAACTTATTTACAACATTGTAGTGTGGTTTGCTGGACAGCATTGCTGCTAATCGATAAGACTGTTGTACGAGTATGGCGACTATTACAAGACCAAGTGGAAGCGGAGGTGCGCTTAGAAACGGGCATAAACAGTAAGGAGCCACAAATGTTTTAGGGGTTAGCCCAGAACAGCTTAGGTAGGTAGGTTGAACTGGCCGGTCCATGAGGACCTCACATAGACTGATTGAGTCCGTAGTGTTACCAGAAGTTTGTTTTAACGACCAAACTGAAAACCCCTATCAAAAACCAGGACCTATGTTATAAAATAACTCCGTCCTCTTGACAAATACTAGAAGCTTCCTAGGACTTAAGCCCTTGCTGCTTCTAGATCTGACAGCTGTATCACTCCTAATAGCTGGAGTCAGCCTGGCAAGTGCAGGGCACGAGCACAGAACGTGCTCGATCGTTTCCTCCTCCAACCCGCACTTCCTACATCTGCTATCACTGACCAAGCCTAGTTTAAAGGCATGTGACGCCAGAAGGCAGTGTCCAGTCAGGATACCCGTCATAAGTATACAGTCCTCTCTTTTTAATGATAGGAGCAACTGTGTTAGTCTAAGGTTGTAAGACCTACACATAATCTTCGACACTTTACAGCCCCGCGCTTGAACCCACGCCTTACCCGCTTGGTCGATCATGTGCACCTCTCGCTTTCGCTTAATCCAATCTAATTGGGACCAGTGGCAAAGACGCTTGAAGTCATTCTGCTCCCTTATTTCCAAGCACATTTGCAGCTAGCCCCTCATCAGCATGGCTTCAGAAAACTCTATAGCACTACCTCCGCGCTAAATGTCATTAGCACCCAGATAAATTGCGGTTTGAATCAATACCCCCACCATAGAACAGTACTCGTAGCGCTAGACCTATCAAAAGCCTTTGATACGGTCAACCATGGCTCATTACTGCAAGACCTGGAAGGGTCTACCCTTTCCCCATGTCTTAAAAGGTGGACCGCAAGTTATCTGGGTGGTCGGCAGGCATCGGTGCAATTCAGAAACGAAACATTAAAACCAAGGAGAATTAAACAAGGGGTGCCACAGGGTGGTGTCCTATCCCCACTTTTGTTTAATTTCTACATATCTAAGCTACCTTCACCACAATCGTTTCCTACGCCGATGACTGCACAATAATGGCCACATGCCCAGGCCCAGAGATCGATGAGCTATGCAATAAAATAAACGGCTATCTCCCTGATCTCTCCAGTTTTTTCGCCTCGCGAAACCTGGCATTGTCACCGACTAAATCTTCCGCGACCTTATTTACAACATGGACGCCCCAAATGTCGACCATATTGAACATCCACGTCGATGGCACTACGCTACCGACTGTCCTACACCCCAAAATCTTGGGTGTGACGTTTGATCAGGATCTACATTTTGGTGCGCACGCAACCGCAATTGTTCCGAGAATTCAGAGCCGTAATAAAATCCTCAAATCCCTTGCTGGCAGTACCTGGGGAAAAGATAAAGAAACGCTCATGACCACATACAAAGCAATTAGCCAGCCGATTACGTGCTACGCGTCACCCATATGGTCGCCAAGCCTAAAAATTACCCACTGGAAGAAGCTACAGGCCTGCCAAAATACTGCTCTCAGAATCGCCACGGGCTGTCTTCTTATGTCCCCAGAACACCATCTGCATAATGAGGCGAGAATACTCCCCATCAGGGAGAGAAATGATATGCTGACCAAACAGTTTCTGTTGAATACCCAGAAACCTGGGCATCCCAACAGACATCTGATTGACGAACCAGCACCGCCTAGGGGCCTAAGGAGTCATCTCCGTAAGCATTTTGAGGAAATACGGCACCTGAGAACCCAGCCGTATGAAGCGAAAAAACACAAGCAGGTCCTTGGTGAACTCCATAGACAGGCGTCGGACCTTTATGGAATTGCCCGGTGAATCCAGTACTTGAAGAAAAATATCCATAACTCGCAGAAGAGGAACGCATACTCCTCAGGGAAACGCGTGTCACTCTTGCTCAACTTCGTTCTGGATACTGTAACAGGTTAAACTCTTACCTATCCAGAATCAACCCCGACATACAAAATGTATGCCCCGCTTGCAATGTGTCCCCACATGACACCAACCATCTCTTTAATTGTAATGTGGAACCAACGCCTCTAACACCCCTTTCCTTATGGTCCACCCCTGTTGAAACGGCAAGTTTCCTTGGACTCCCGTTAGAGGATATTGATGACAATTTGTGATCGGTCGCGGCTACTAGGTGGGGCGAGCATTGCTGCAACAACAACAACACCGAGTTTGGTTGCGGTCGTTAACGCTTTGTTCTTTGCTACCAGGTCTACAGGTGAGATGTGCAAAATGGCATACAGTCCAGCCGTCGGGGTTGTTTTCAGGGCTCCCGTAATGCTAAGCATCGATAGTCTGTATACCCCCTCTAATTTTTTGAGGTATGTTGTTTTTGTGTGGCTTTCCACCAAACAAGAACTCCATAGTATAGAATAGGGCTTACAATCGCTGTAAAAACCCAATGAGAAAGAGAGGGCGATAGGCCCCACGTACACCCCAGCATTCTTTTACATGCGCAGAGTGCCGTTGAAGCCTTCTTGACCCTCTCCTCCACGTTGGGCTTCCATGACAGCTTACTGTCTAGGATGATTCCTAAATATTTTGTGCAAGGTTTCTCCTGTAAGGCCACCCCCCCCTAACTTAGGCCTGGTCCAATTTGGGACCTTGTACGTCTTTGTAAACAAGACCATATCCGTCTTCTCCGCATTGACTTCAACCCGACATTAGATGCCCAGGTATGAATATCGCGAAGCGCCCGATCCATCAAAGAACTAATCGTTGGAAGGCACTTTCCACTTATGACAATTGCAACGTCATCTGCGTAAGCCGTAAGTTTTACGGGTCCCTCATCGAATTGCCTGAGCAGTTGGTTGATGACCAGCGTCCACAGCAGAGGTGACAGCACCCCTCCCTGCGGCTTGCCCCTGTCCACTGATTTCGTGGCCTCGTACAATCCCCATTGTGATGTAATCTTTCTGCAATTTAACATGCAGCCGATCCATCTGATTAAGGCAGGATGTACTTTAATGTAATTAAGACCATCCATAATCGCCCATTTTGCAACATTATTGAAAGCCAGGGATTTCTCTATGCTTATTACCACCCTATGCAATGCGGTGTCTACCGACTTGCCTTTGGTGTACGCATGCTGTGTTGTGGAGAGCAGCTTTTCATTCACGTTGGACTTTATTTACACATCTATCAGCCTCTCAAAGGTTTTGAGCAGAAATGATGTTAAGCTAATGGGTCTATAGTCTTTGGAATACATGTGACCGATCTTCCCCGCCTTTGGTAGAAAAGCTACACGAGCAGTTCTCCAAGAGTGCGGTACATGATTCAGTCGTATGCACCCATCGAATATTATTTTAAGCCATTCCACGACCGCCCTACTTGAGACTTGTAGCATGGCCGGCAATATACCATCTGGGCCCGGCGATTTAAACTTAGAAAACGTCTTCACTGCCTACTCGATCTTGGTATCGGTCACCAAGCTCGGCACTACTAGCTCCGTGATCGAAGTGTGAGTGATGTCTGCTGGCTCCTCTAAACCGTCTCCCCATGGGAAATGTGTATCGAGAAGCACCTCAAGGGATTCCTCACTATTACGTGACCATTCCCCGTTCTCTTTCTTTATTAGTCCCTGGACTATGTTTCCCTTTGCTAGGACTTTTTTCAACCGTGCTGTTTCGCTGGAGCACTCTATGTCCGTACAGAAACTTTTCCATGAGTTTCTCTTCGCCCTGGTAATTTCACGCTTGTAGATCCTCAGTAGATCCCTGTACTCGTCCCGACACGCTTCGCTTTCCGCGGTCTTTGCGAGCTTAAACATTTCTTTTACCTGTCTTCTTAGAAGACTCAGCTCATTGCTCCACCATGGCGGCTTTGCTTTTCCTCTGAATCTTCTTAGAGGGCAAGCTTTGTTATACGCAGTCATAAGCGTCCTTGTTAGGAAATCATTCGACTCCTACAGTTCCTCCAGTTAGCAACCTCTTTGGGTTGTCCCAGTTTTGTTTCTACATGTTTCTGGAATTTAGTCCAGTTTGTTGACCTAGGCTCCTCCCTTCTCTACCCTCTTTAGGGGGATGTAGAAGCTGATATACGCATGGTCGGAGAAGGATGGTCTATCAAGAACCATCCAATCATACCTTAATATATCACGCTCGGAGCTCAATGTAATATCCAGAACATTGCTGGATGTTGGACCAATGTATGTAGGGACTATACACGTGCATTGGTACACAACATCGTGCAAGTTGGTCATGATTTCGTTTTTGAGTAAGTTTGAGTGCGTGTTTTCATTTATGTTGTATTTGTAGATGTTGTGCTCTACTCTCGTAGGTTGTGTGTAGTTGAGTTGTATCAACTTACAATACTACATACAAGTTGCACAATACAAAGTAGTATTTCATTTCCAACAGATGTAGTGAGTATTTGTGGAATACTATTTTTGTCTGACTGCAGTAAAATAGAATAAAAATACAAATTTATTTGTTTTTGGGATGGAAAAATTTTGTATTTATACCAGAAAAGGTGAATAGTAAAAAATACTAATTATTCAAAGGTATTCATTTTAACATAACATAAAAATAAATAAAAATTTTACATAACTCGATTTCATAAATTGCTTTGATTCACATTAGATTGGTACATGTTTCGAATATTAAAAAAGGAACATAAATCACATTTTGTTATTAATTAATAAATAACTGTAATAATAAAATAATATAATAAAAGTATTTCATTTTAATAAAAATATATAAAAACGTATGTGCATTGTACAATGTAGTACATTGTAGTACATTGAATGTACATATAAACAAACAAAAAATAACACATATAACTTGATTTCATAAATCGCTAAGATTCACATTAGTTTGATACATATTTTGTATATAAAAAAGTAACACATTTGTTTTTTCATATTAATTAATTAGTCAATAACTTAAAATAAAATTCGTAAAAAAATGATAGTCTAATCAGTCTTTTGAGTTTATATTGACAAACATTATTTCATTAAATGACTTTGAATTCGCTGTCATTTGAGATCTTTTATCGGTTAGTATTGTTCGAGTAATTGAAAATACTCTTTCAGAGGGTGCACTACTTGCAGGGATAGCTAGAATGCGACAACTTAATGTAAACAAAAGAGGAAATTCATTTTTATGCTCATTCCACCACTGCAATATATTAAAGTCATCATATAATGTTACATTAGTGTTTTTGTACTTTAATATTTCGCTATGAATTGCTGAAACACTTGAGTTGGCAGTTGTTTCTGAAGGACTTATGTGCTTTCCAAATAAAGAAAACATTCTGGAAGAATTTGTTGCAGTGGAATTTACAGGTAAAGTATTATTGTCTGCATAAGGTGTCAAAAGGGATTTACAATAATTAATAATTTCCTTAAATTCATCTAAACTGAACTGGGTTAATTTATTTGCAGGAGGGAAAAGAAATAATCCTAATTTGTGGTACATTGTGATATTTGGATCTATTAAGGACGTTATCGTTTCCTGTAAATTTATTTAAATTCCTTTATTAGGGATGGATCATCGTCTTCTATGGAAAGTGATGATTTCAAATGCTCTATATTCGCATAAACTAAATGTATAGTTGGATATAGCGAACCTCCAAGATCATCTGAGGCATCCTTGAAAACCTTTAAAATTTTCATTAAATTCTCTAAATTGTATAATTTTATGATACTATATTTTTCTACTAGATCCTTTTCTAATAATTTATCTTGAATGGCTGCAAAATTTTTAGCAATCGAGCAAATAGTATAGTATACGGAATTCCATCGGGTTGTACAAAAGCTTTTTAAAGATGTTTATAATTCTGCGTTCAAGCCTGATTTTTTAAAATATTTTACCACCTTTGCACATAAAGAAATGAGTTCATCAATTTGCGTCGTCTTCTTTATACATTTTTCCACAGTGTTGTGAATCAAGTGGCTTATGCAGTGAATATTATTATCTTCTTTGAATGCAGCAATCATATTACTTCCTCTGTCAGTCACGACTACGACCTTACTGTTTAAGGAACAATTGAATTCGGAAAGCAAACTAACCACCTTTTCTTTAATATTAGCACATATGTGTGATGGCGGCCACCGTGGTGTGATGGTAGCGTGCTCCGCCTATCACGCCGTATGCCCTGGGTTCAACTCCTGGGCAAAGCAACATCAAAATTTTAGAAATGAGATTTTTCAATTAGAAGAAAATTTTTCTAAGCGGGGTCGCCCCTCGGCAGTGTCTGGCAAGCGCTCCGATTGTATTTCTGCCATGAAAAGCTCTCAGTGAAAACTCATCTGCCTTGCAGATGCCGTTCGGAGTCGGCATAAAACATGTAGGTCCCGTCCGGCCAATTTGTAGGGACAAATCAAGAGGAGCACGACGCAAATTGGAAGAGAAGCTCGGCCTTAGATCTCTTCGGAGGTTATCGCGCCTTACATTTATTTTTTTTATTTTAAGTTGTATGATATTTTCAATTATTATGTATTCGTCTTTAATAGAGCTAGTTTTTAATGAAAAATATGGGGGGTGAGGTGCGTATTTAAACATAAAGAAATATATTCTTAAATAAAATAGCAAAACCCCAAATAGAGTTTTGTTTACTTTCGATAAGAACTTCAAGAAATTCCTCACGAGAAGGAGTTTGTACTCGATGATATCAAAAATGTTCCACAGTGTAATATATTTTTAAAAATATTTTAATGATGTCCCGAAAAACATGAATTTTCATAAAATATCTACACTTGCTCTATTATCATTTGCATTCTTAAATATATAGTAACTTACTTGTATTAGCGAGGCCTTTCATGGATTTTATACCAAGCAACTTATTTTTCGATGAACTGTTCTTTATGTAATGGATTGTTACGGCGAGGAAAGACATTTTTAGGAAATTGTCCGTCCATATATCGCTTGTTAGCGCATATCCAGTCTCAGCTACCGCTGTTACATCGGTTTTTAAAATTGAAAAATGTATTTTAAACCTTTGCTCAACATTTCTATAAATTGTAGTGGGGTGCGGCAAGAGGTTTTCCACATTGACATTAGATCCATGTTTATGTCCAACCTCGAGTATGAATTTGGTAAATTCTTTAAGGCCACGATCCTGAGCCAGCGCATAAGGGCGAATGTCACCCGTCACCCATTCTGCCAAAACTTCTGTGCATCTTTTCTTGGTATCTCCATTCACCTCAACTTGTATTACTCCTTCTTCATTTTGTGCTCCAACGAAGCACTTGTGCTTCGACATATTTGACAGCGCATACTTTGAGTATTTGTAAACGCTATTTCATATTTTGCATGCAATAAAGTTTGGGATTTCATTATTTCCATCGCCAATAATATGGCCGAAATAATCCCAAACTTTGCTTCTTCCTCGCTTTATATTTATTTTATAAACACCTGACAGGATTTTAGCTTTAATGTCATTGTTATTCATTTTTCACAAATATAATATAAAATTTTACAGAAATTTTACCACAAACAGCCTTTAGCCTTTTGCACTCCATCGGTGGGACCTCCGCAGCATGGGCCATGTAGCAGGACGCCAGGATATATGCCTGCTTATTCTTTTGCTCAGCAGCCACCGCTACGAGATCCTCAGTGGTGTAATTAGGCAGCATATATGAATTCAGCTGTTTCCTTACCATTACTACAGCTCGCACCCGTCCTTCCGTTTGCGCGTAGTAAACGCCAAACCCGCGCGCGCTAAGTCCAGAAACCTTTTCTCCCGATGAGAGCCACGGCTCCTGGATCAGCGCCACGTCAAACGAACCCTCCTCAAGGGTTAGGAGGAGTTCGCTCGACGCCACTTTACTGTGTTGGAGGTTTATCTGTAGGACTCGCAGCACCATTGGGCTTTTTGTCCCCCTCCAGCACCTTCGTCTTGACGTCGTCGTCCTCCCCTTGCCCTTTTGGTTAAGCCTCTCGTGACTGTTGTGCAGGGTGTTCCTCTGCGCGAGTCACAGCACCATTTAGCGGTTGGTCCTCTTCTAGCACGTTCGTGGTGACGTCGGGGACCTCCACCTGTCTTTTTTCCCTTAGGCTTTTGAGGTCCTTTTCGACTTCGCCCACCTCTAGCGTGTTAGGGTTTTTATCCTCGGGACTTCTTTTCCTGAGTCGCATGTAAATTTTGCCAGTGCCAGAGGACATTTTACCAAGCTGCGTGTACAAAATATCCTCCGCCTGCTTGTTTATTTGGAAGATGTAGAACTGACTATCCTCGGTAGGCCGAGATACAGTAAGTACCTTCCAATCCAATCCTGTGTCGGTATGTTCGGATTCTGATTGTGCAGGAGCCGCGAGGCAGGGCAGTCGCATGGACAAGACAAGTAGGCCCAAAGCTGTAAGACAGATGGGCTCCAATAGCGAGGTAGCAACTACCTCGAAAGCTGCGAGTCAGAGGGAAGTTCCAATTAAGGAAGTAGGAGATAAGCCAAAGGGAGATAACGCTAAGACTCCGGCTTTCTCGGAGGCGCTAAAGGGAGTTAACGCTAAGACTCCGGCTTTCTCGGAGGTGCCAAAGGGAGATAACACTAAGACTCCTGCTTTTCCCGAGAAGATGAGTGATGTGGCAAAGCAGTCACTGACTGTGGCGCTGGTTGATCGTAGCAGTCCTTTCGGACAAATGACTACTGAAAGGTGGAGATCTGTGGAAAGGGAGCTTATTAGCTTAATGCTTAAGATGATGCGGGAACAACCAAGTAAGCCCCTTCCAACCTTTGATTCGGGGGGATGGTATAACGGTGTGAAGATGATAGCGTGCGACAACATCGCGAGCTTGCAGTGGCTGGAGGAAGTGGTTCCAAACCTCCAAAGGCAAGGCACGAACGCGCGGTTTGAGGTGGTGGATAAAGCGCAAATCCCCACGGTATCAAAAGTTAAGGTATGGATACCATGCGTGATGAAGTCGGAGGATACACTGCGACTTCTGCAGAATCAGAATCCGAACATACCACAACAGCTTATTTGATGAAAAAATCCTTTGCATGTCACATAGCAACAAGAGTGTCACCCCAGCGGATTACGGGTCTTAGAATATACACACGGTAGGTATGCCTGTCGTAAGAGGCGACTAAAATACTAAGTTGATTCAAGGGGTTGTGTAGCGCAACCCTCTCAAGCGGTTTCCAGCGCAATATATAGCTTCTCCAACCCAATTTTCAACCTCACCTACCCATCGTGAATCCTGTTTCATTAACAGCCGAGGCTGAGACGACACCGAAATCCTGATGGATCAGGGGTGGGAGGGAGGTATGGCATATAAGGTTGCATGTGGTCATACCAAATCCAGTCTTGAGGCCCAAGATTGGGTTCAACAACTCAGCGGAGTAAGAAACATGACAATTTTGTATAAGCTTTTATTTACTTTCACTTGGCTGTTTTTTGTAATCAAATTTTGCAAGTTAAATTTGATACACTTCCCGGTGTCCGATGACGATGCACTATTACTTTGTGAGAGTTCGATAAATTAATCGATAACAGAGTTATCGGTAAAGATTTCCCTGCAAAAATTGTTGGATTACGTATTCCATTTTCTTCATGTTGGAGTACTCCTTTGCAATGCGTTTGCGGACCACCATCAGCCGATCATTGCTCGTTTTTTAACGACCGTGATCACGACACGATGACGATCGAACAGAGTTGCCAAAAGTAAAATATTGCATACAAATAACTGATAACAAAATTTTACTATGGCAACTCTGATAAAATGCACCAGTGCATAGTATAGAGAAATATTAGTTTCTTTATTCACGCAAATGCTAAATAACATAAGAATATTCGTAGTAAAAAATATAAAAGTTGTATTGCCCCTCTTCATTTACTTTCATTTTAAATTAAATTCACTCCAATAATTCCTTCCGACACAATTCCTCTTAGTGGGTGCTCCATGGAGTACTAAAGTGAATGTACTTTGGAAAGTACTCTCACGTATGTACTCTATGGATACTCACAAACAAAGCGAGAGTGGGATCACCTACTCCTCTCCTAGGACATCGCAATGTTAATTGGAGCACATTTTTTGTTGAATACAGATTAGTTTTGGAATACTCCTATACTCCCAAAGGAGTATTCCTTACATTATTTATGGAGTACTCGCGTTTTTTGAAGGGTTGTGTTCACAAGGGAATAAAAGCCTAAAGCTGGAGTCATTGGTGCCGTATGTCGTATCGCTGTATCCGTATCCCTAACGTAATCAGCTGTTTATCGTTACGACGGTAAACCAAAACCCAATTGGTTGGCTACGATACGGTTACGACCTTAGCGGCACCAATAATCGATTGCATTGATTCTCATAAGATTGGTCGAATCAGCTGTTATAAGGTTACCGATAAAGCACCAATGTCTCCAGCTTTAGTCGTCAAGAACGCAGATAACTTCGCTTTGTTTGTGTATGCAACAAACGTAGAATTTAGGCTGTTATCGCTATATGTTGCATACTTTTCTGCGCACTTGATTTTGTTTTACAGATTTTTGGCGATGGAACAGAGCAGAGATCTGCAATGAGTAGTTGTAAACTGAACGCGACATAGGCAAAGTCACAATAAAATATGATTTTAAGTTAGTTAACTCTCGAATAGAAGAACTTGACTGTTCAAAGTTGACTTCGAAGAAACATTGTAATGTTGATGCATTAAAAGAAATGGATGGGATGAGAAACGTTACAAATAACTAAGTAAAGATTACATAACTAATTTAAACAATATTTTACCCTACTAAAAATTAAAAAAAAATACATATTTAAATTAAATTTAAGAAAAAATCTTCTAAGAACTAGCTTCTATTAATTGAAAAACCTAATAAAACGAACTAAAAAGTAAAAAATAAAATTAAAGACAAAAAAAAAAACTTTCAAAAATAAGCTTTATTTATTGGTTAAAAGCGTGTTACATTGTGATAGCAAGAAAAGGAGGTCCTAAATGTTCTTAATTATACCATAAAAATTTAACACGCTTTTTATTAGAACAATTAGGACTGTGATATAAACTGTAAGATTTAATAATTTAGATGTAAAGTTTTAATGTTAAAAATATATAATTATAAAAAAAAAAAAATAAATGTAAGGCGCGATAACCTCCGAAGAGATATAAGGCCGAGCTTCTCTTCCAATTTGCGTCGTGCTCCTCTTGATTTTCCCTACAAATTGGCCGGACGGGAAAAATTTTCTTCTAATTGAAAAACCTTATTTCTAAAATTTTTGATTTTGCTTTGCCCGGGGTTTGAACCCAGGGCATCCGGTGTGGTAGGCGGAGCACGCTACCATCACACCACGGTGGCCGTCACTTATGTACAATATGGAATATTTTTGTCGCAGACGAAAAATCCTAATTATCGTTAAAGGTTACAATGAACTTATAAAGTGTTATATTTCTTTACAGTCAATTTATTTTTTACTTTTTAGTTAATTTTATTAACGAATAACAAAAGCTTATTTTTAAAAAAGTTTTTTTTCTTTAATTTTATTTTTATTGCTGTTGTAGGTACGAATACAGAGAAATCCTATGAAATGCAGCCAGGCACTTTCAAAATGATTTAAAAGAGAATTTTCGGCATCCGGCGAATTAAATTTTTTTTATAATAGATAGGCTAGGTTCGTTTATGGGATGAACATTGATATGTTTATTCGAAACATAAAGCTTAAGCCCTAATGCTTCATAAGAGTAATATATTGTAACGAATTTACTGCAAATCCTCTTATTTGCAAGCTTCTACTAAGGTTCGAATCACTAAACTGTTGAATAAATAACTCCAATATTGAATAATGGAAAAATGGCCTTTATTAAAGTACTTCACAATAAATAATACTGCTATTGCTCGCCAGATAGCGTCTTAATCAAAACTGATTCTAGTGCCTCTATCTGTCGCTGCCTTTTATACTCTTTGATTTCCTCGTTCGCATCTTCTAAGCGCTTCCATTTCCAGAATCTACTAGTTGACCATCAGCTATCAAATTTCTCAGCTGTAACTACAATTGCACGATTTTATAGCTTCTCTCATTGCATACTTTCGGGAGTATCTCAGATATATGCATGTGATTGTGCGTTGCTTCTCAGCTGCGTAAACGTACATATGTGTAGACATAATGATTGAATTATTGATGTGCATTCACGTCACTGCTTAGCATCGGCTTAGAGATGACAGTACCCTTAGTGTTGCTAATATTCGTTACAATATTGTAATTGTGACATAAAATGGAGCCTGTTGTAATATATTAAATTTTTTCAGATAAGTAATTCATGCTCAGAGCTTTCTCATGCAGACCACAAAAAACGTGAAACTTTGTGTCCTCTTAAAATGTTGTTTAAGCTTTTTTATATGTTCTCCATATATAAAAAAAAATAAATGTAAGGCGCGATAACCTCCGAAGAGATCTAAGGCCGAGCTTCTCTTTCAATTTGCGTCGTGCTCGTCTTGATTTTGCCTACAAATTGGCGGGACGGGACCTACTTGTTTTATGCCGACTCCGAACGGCATTTGCGAGGCAGATGAGTTTTCACTGAGAGCTTTTCATGGCAGAAATACACTCGGAGTGCTTGCCAAACACTGCCGAGGGGCGACCCCGCTTAGAAATTTTTTTTTTAATTGAAAAACCTTATTTCTAAAATTTTGATGTTGCTTTGCCCGGGTTGTGAGCCCAGGGCATTCGGTGTGGTAGGCGGAGCACACTACCATCACACCACGGTGGCCACCGCCGTTCTCCATATATAACATATTTTATGTAGCCGATTACTTGGATACTACGAATAGAACACGATTATTGCTCGGCTACATTCATGAAAGGTATGAAGAACAGCTACAGAAAGTAGCTTATTGTCGTGTGACCCACCAGATTCAAATATTCCCACCGTACAAAGATCTCTTTTCATGACGCCCGGTGCTTCAGCACCTTCATTACAAATTTTTTTGTTACTTAGAGCACAATACATTCGTGTTTCCGTGGGGTAATTCCAACATTGACGGTGTTCTAATACAGTCACGTCATATGTTACGCGTGTAAAACGATGTGGGTTTATTATTGTTTTTCCTCAAATAATGCTACCAAAAAACGTCAATCAGTTTGCGAATGTATACAGGTCACAATATAGCTAAGAAGGACAACCAAGATCGCGATATGATTATGTAAATACATTTTAGTTCCTAACGTTTTACGCTGCTCGTTAAGTATAAAGTAACTAAGGCAAGCAAAATTTTGTGAGCGCTATTTATATGCAGAGATGAAACAATCAGCCCAATTCTAAACGAAAATTCCGTGCGAGTTTTTTCCCTTCTCCCATTCCTCGTATTCTAAATAAAAACTCCTTGTGAGTTTTTTCACTTCTCCCTTTCCTCCTATTCTGAACAATGTTCGACAAAGCGGAAACCGGTAATGGGAGAAAAGTAGGTATTATGAATGTGAGGTAGAGGGAGATTTCTCTGCCATTTCATAGTAGTTTTTTCACTAGTTAAATTAAAGGGAATGCATCAAAATAGTTAAAGGAAATTGGTTATTTTAAGAAGGAACACTTATTTGTACAAATTTGTGATAAAATATGTATTTACATTCTACCACAATATTCTCACTGTTAATACAACAACAACAACAACCACAATATTCTTTATTTTAAGTCGAAAAGTATATCATAAGCAACGGAAGAGCTCTTCGCATATGCAGCCATACAGAAATTGCGCAAGGATTTTTAAGGAAGCTTAAATAGATTTTGGCATATGACGAAAGGCGAACTTAACTCGACTTGCCCGCCAGAAAATTGCTTTGCAGAATGAATGCAGGCAACTCCGGCGGATTTGTGTTATCCCGCCGGTCTTCTTCCTATGCTCCTCTGTTGATGTTGCTGTGGCACTAATTCATTACTCATTTCAGTGAATACCACATAAAATCCAATAATGTGCATTGTTTATACCTTATTTCTTAATTTCAAACCAATTGGCAACAATAATTAAACTTTTCAATTTTTTAAACAAAATAAGAAATGCGCAACAAAATTTCAATTGACAAAACAGCTGACTTCGAAAATTCGAAATTCCTATTCCCCAATTATTCTTCTCCCTAGGAAAAAAGAATTGGAGGAATTTTTCCACGGGAATAAAAAAATCCGCGAGAACAAAATTCCGCGAGAATATTTAGAATTGGTCTGAATGAAATTTCCGGGTGCGGTGTAAGCGCACGGTAAGAAATCTGTGCCTAAGTTTTTAACCATTAATCGGTTTAAACACTTTAAAACATTTTGCTAATAAATTGGAAACCTCTCAATTTAATATTTATTGTCTTTTTTAATTTTATTAAATTTCAAATTAAAACAAGTTTTAATAATAATAACAATAAGTTTAAAATATTAAAATTGTTTTAAAACAAAACTAAAAAAGTTTCAAAAATACAAACTTGTAGCCACTTCTGGGTTTAAAGCGACGGCTAAAGGCTTCAAAAATCTAAAAATATAAACTGGAATAGAAACGTCCGGTTTTAAAATTTATCCCAAGAGTTTAAATTTGGTACTGAAAATTCAAAAATAACAAATATTATTTGTAAAAAGTGCTGCAAGTGTTCGAACCTTTTTCAAAAAATTGTGTTATACACATAAGGTGTTTGAAAATGATTTCTTACACAGTAGGTAGAGCAACTCTGTAGGAAAAATCTCTAGTTCAAAACTTGTGCGTTTCTAGGCTATTCGGAACCTCTACTAGGCCCTCTATATCTTTTACATGCTTCCAACTGGCGAATTTAACATGGTCCTGGTTTGTTTGAGTTGCATTAACTTCTCTATAGGTCCGAACTAAATACATATTTCCACTTTGGGACTAGTTGGTTTATTGGAACTATTTCGGTATTTCCAAATTAGTGCCAAAATGACAGCTTACTTGTTTTCTTTGTACTATTTCGTTGGTTCCAAACCAAAGAGAAAATTCTAAATGCTGCTTCAGGTACGATATTAGAGCATTTATCGATACTTCCGAGCCAGTGGAAAAGTTTGGGAAAAGAAATCATATTCGTAGTCGAAGTTACTTAAAGCTGGTAGCAGTTTTTTTGTAGATAACATATTTCTCAAATTAAATATGAAAAATAAAAACCCACGCTGTCCATTTTATAACTTGGTCAAATTATGTTAGTACCGAACCTGTATTTATTTCGTAATTTAGGTCTAGTTCCGAACCAGAAATGTGTAGAAAGGATTACTGGGAATCGCCCACTATTTTTATTTTATTTTTATAACTTTAAGTGTTGACTACTCCAGTTTCAATTGAAACCCAGTTCTAAGCACTCATTTTCAGGAAGACCATTTTAATCTATATTTAAACAAAATTTGGTTTGATAATATGTCCAAAATTTTTCCGATTTAGGCTCAAATTTTCTACCGTGTGCCTGAAAAATCTCAAACCATTTGATAAAAAGTGGCCGTCGTAGTGCGGTGGGAGTGTTCTTCGCATACCACACCAAAGGTCCTGAGTTCAAGCGCCGGCCAAAGCAACATCAAAAACTCAGAACAAGTTCTTCAATTTGAAAAAAAAATATGTCCAAACTCGTCGCCCCTCGGCAGTGATTTGGCATACACTCCAAGCGTATTTCTACTATGAAAAGCTTTTCAGTGAAAATGCATCTCCCTTGCATCAGCTTCCGTTTGGAGTCGGCATAAAATATGTAGGTCCCGTCTGCCAATTTGTAGGGAAAATCAAAAGGGAGCAAGACGCAAATTCGAAGAGAAGTTCGTCGTAAATCTGCTCGGGATAAATCGCGCCAAGAACCACTTAATTTGTTTATCATTTTAATTTTTTATGGTTAATGCGTCAAGCGTAATACAAACTCTAAATCAGCTAAACAAACAGCTTTTGATCTACCAAAATAACAAATTCAAAGTTGTTATGTTTATTCTTTTTCAATGGAAATTTTAATTGTACTTAATTGCTAGTTTCTATATTTGTACAATTGAATTGTGGTATTAAGTTCACATAGGTTAAGTGATACGTGTACCATAGGACCGTATTTTTAACCCTTTTGCGCACATGCAACACCGGTGTCCAAAAAATATTTCCTTGTACAGCAAGAAGACTAGCAATGTTTTAATAGTTTTTTCGTTATAAGTTACTTAATCTTATCTGAATGTATACATCCGAACCGATTTTCATTTAAAGTGTTTATTATAATAACAAAACGAAAGCTCATGGCAATTTATTAAATATCAAGTACAACTACCAGTGAAATATAATTTCGAAGAGTCCTTTATATTACGAGTTTAAACTACATAGGGACCCGATTTTTTATAGGATCTATTTAATTGGATATCTAATTAGAGTTTTAAATTTTTTAAGCTGAATTATTTCATTTAAGCACTGGTACAGAAAGTTCTGCAAGGTTAGAACTCCCTATAAATTTAATGACATAGTAGGCTTTGAATAAATTATATCTCAACTGGTGTCGTATAGCATTTTTATACCCAGCTGCACTTGTACACAGGGTATTATAACTTTTATAACATCCGTTAACGCGACGATTTGAATTATATAGAGATATCTAAACCAAATTCGATATAGGGGCTTATCTGGACTCAGTATAGATTGGTATTGAAAATGAGTGAAATCGGGCGATAACCACGCAAACGTTTTCGCTATCGAACATTTAGAAAAACGGAAAAAAATTTATGATATGGGCGTTGGAACTTTAACATGCCTTACGGCCGATAAAGATATTAAATTGAAATTCGGCAGAGACATTGTCGTTCCCAAATTATATAGACTGAGTTAAGATAATCAAAATCAATTAAAGACCACTCCCACTTTTCCTAAAGGTTCAACCTTAACAAAGTTTGCACTAGCTCGATGGTATTTAACTACATTTGACTGATATTATACCTTAGCAGTGGTATGGTTGAGCTAAGGATAAAACGTAAAAAAAAATTTGCAAATAGGCGCGACCCGCCCCTTTTTTTTTTTGTAACCTTTCCAAAATACTCATACTGCCCTAAGTCGAACAAAAATCTCCCAATGCGAACGAAGTTTGGCATAAATATTTATTTCATAGCTACAACTGTTAAACTGCACTTTTATCCGCTGAATTTTATAAGAGGTAGCCTCTGTATCCTTCTTCCTTCTTTTGAACGAAAATGAGTTCCGAATATATCCATATATGTACATATGTACTATTGCGCAGCCTTATAAACAACGGCGTTCCAAGTGCACAGCTGGGTAAGTAATGTTCGGTTTCACCCGAGCTTAGACTTTCTTACTTGTTTATTTTATATTTATCGAAAATGTCTCTTAAGTATGTAAATCTGTTCGATATAGCTATAGCACATATCTTACACAGCCGATTATTCGGATATTACAAATGGGATAAGATTATTACCAAGCTCCATTCATGAAAGGTTTGAAGTCTTCGGCTGTGCACGACCTATCCTTACTTGTATTACCTGTCATTGATATAAATATGCATTTCCATGCTAATAAAAATAAAATTAAAACACCAAAAAACTTTTTTAAAAATAAGCTTTTATTATTGGTTAATAAAATTAACTAAAAATTAAAAAATAAATTGACTGTAAAGAAATATAACACTTTATAAGTTCACTGTAAACTTTAACGATAATTGGGATTTTTCGTGTGCGACAAAAAAATTCCATATTGTACATAATTATAAATTTTTAACATTAAAACTTTACACCTAAGATATTAAATCTTACAGTTTATGTCACAGTCCTAATTGTTCTAATAAAAAGCGTGTTAACCATTAGACGGGCAAAATAGAAATAGCAAAATTTTGGATTTGAAAATTTTATTTTATGTATAATTTCTTTTCGCTGAGGTCATATTCGAAATCGGATTTCTAAAACTCCGTCTAGTTTTGGCGCTAGGCCCCAAAATTTGGAGACCGTCTGTAGACGGTCTTGCCCGTGTAAGAATAGAAACTTAACGAGGTAATTAAACAGATATTTAATATAATAAAACAACTTTATTCAAGAAAAATAGTTCGTAAACGGTAAGAAAAGTATTACGGTATTGCTTTTACATTATTCATGAGTGTGATAATCTTTGAAACAGTTTTTGCTACTTGAGTAACATAAATGTATTTGAAATTTTGTACAAATGGTATTTGTATCTGATTTCTTGCAAAGCTTGCACGAGTTTTTTGAACTCCACTCAAGAATATGGTCAAACCTATCATATCGTATGTCCTCCCGGGGGTGTATTACTCTTTTACCAATCGCTTTTTTACTGTGGATAACACGTGGGATGCTCGGGGGCCGTCCGACTGTTGGCCTATCAGTAGAAGCACACAGAGCTTTAGCTAACTCCAAACGAAATTGGTATAACGTCAAACCTTTTACCCGTTGGTTGCTCCCGGAATATGGTGAATTATTTCGACGATATAATATGAAGGCATTGGTGATCGCCATATCAAGTAGATAATAAAATATGCGTGTCATAGTATCCACTTACCTGTTTTCTAGGGTCAACAGTTGGTAATGTTGAATGCGGTCTTTTTGGTGGCTTACTGGCCTTTCTGATAGTAGTACGTGTTAAGAGGAAGCTTTAGAAGTAGATGGTTGCATATCGAGTGGTGTGGTGTTAGGATCCGATACTTTATCTATTGGTTCAGGTGGGAGCCTTTGTGTTTTTGAAGCTACCGTTGCTGCTGAAACATCAGTAAGTACGCTAAGATTCAGTAAAAGTCCATCTCACTTTTCACAATTGTGATTGTCTATCTCATCTAAAACTACCGTTATCACTTCTGATCAACAACGTAATATCGGTCTGCTATACTGTCGCTATCATCTTCGTTCTCAGAATCTTCATCAGACAAAATATTTAAGTTCATCAACTGCTCGATTTCTTCGTCTGTCATTGAAGATAGATTGAATTTCTTTCTTTTATCTTCGTTAGTCAGCTCCTGTGGCTTTTTCGCACGGTATCTTCTTTTTTCTGTGGTGTACCTTCTTTCATTTTCTGAAAATACCAGTACCACATACAAAACTAGCTTTTAAAGACGTTAAAAGTAAGGAAACAGCAAGTTTACCACAATAAACTAGTGTTGCGCTACTCCATCAAATCAGTAATTTTTGTTAACAATACCCGGGCAAGATGATCCAGGGAAAGTCTTAACAAAACACTAAAAAGCACCATATTTTCTTTGATCGATATTGAGCCAAACATGAAATATGAAAATCAACAACATTTTAACTTACCTTAAAAATTCCCAATTAAATTAATTCACTGGAAATCACTTTTTTATTAATTTTAAATATGAAAACTTTCTAGGACAATTTATGCGTCACTTTTCACTCCGTCTCGCACAAGAACTAACAAAACAGTTG
Source organism: Eurosta solidaginis (assembly GCF_040869045.1). Classification (NCBI taxonomy): domain Eukaryota; kingdom Metazoa; phylum Arthropoda; class Insecta; order Diptera; family Tephritidae; genus Eurosta; species Eurosta solidaginis. The sequence goes on along the minus strand of NC_090319.1, from coordinate 319,885,397 downwards.
AATAGTTCCACTTAAGAGCTTTTTTTGTGAATTAGGAAGAAAGAACGTTTAATATTCAATGAACCGTTACCTTACAGCAAGCGAGCGTTATACGATTTGAATGTGAATACGTAAAAAGTAAAGACCTGCAGACAGTCTTGCCTGACAAAGGGTTAAATTTTGATGGTATAATTAAGAACATTTAGGACCTCCTTTTCTTGCTATCACAATGTAACATGCATTAGTCTGAAAACCAAATTTGACAAGGGATGACGGAAAATCGTTCCAATATACATCGGTTACAATGAACTTATAAAGTGTTATATTTCTTTAAAGTCAATTTATTTTTTACTTTTTAGTTAATTTTATTAACCAATAATAAAAGCTTATTTTTAAAAAATTTTTTTTTTTTCTTTAATTTTATTAGCAATACGAGATATATTGAGCAATGTTAAATTGAAATGACTGCTTTTAGTCGAGCAAACAACCTCGAGTTACTGCGGTAAGCGAACCGATTGCCATAGGAAGTGTTGAAATCATATTTTTAGCACTTGCTCGCAACTCAGAAACACTAAGTGGGATCCGGAAAGATGGCATTAGAACGTTTTTAAAAAGTGAAAAATATGATACCACAGTGTTTGCAGGGATTTAAATTTTTTTGGGGATGTCCCCAGAGCGTCATCTAAAGTCCTCTCCCGAAAAAAATGTACTTGCTGTTTTAAGAAAAAATTACACAGCCCTATTATTATAAATATTTATCACTTTATTTACATAATTCTTTAGCTTATTTTTCACAATTTTTACACTATTAATCTGGTAATCGGCAATAGCGTCGACTTTTAGAAAAAATTAGTTTTTATTATACATAATTCAATACATATTTATTGTGTATGTATGTAAATACAGTTTATGAAGATCATTATGCTTATTATTTATAGCTTTAAATAACCAATTATGTATTTTTTTTTTTTTTATGTACATATTATTTCTAATAATTTGTTTTGCGTAGTGAAAAGCATTATTAACATTTTAACAAATGAGTTATTAAAAACAAAACACTTATTTAAATATAAATTTTTGTTGTTTTTGAAGAGCTGTGGATAATTATAGAAAAAATTATTTTTTTAACTTTTTTACGCTCTCTCATTTTGAGCGCTTTATTTTTAGGTTACGCTTCAAAATCCGCTTTAAGTTTTATACATTATTTTTTATGATTCACATTCGTAAAGTTTTAAACGTTGGTTACAAAAAATTATCTTTCTTATTAAATTATTGTATTTTTTATTATGATTAAAATGAGAAAGAGATCCTTGGCAGAATCGAAAAAGCTATAATATCAGCCAGGATAGTGCAATAATAAAGGTGATGTCAACAACATAACCTCACTTTTTTGGCAGCTCTATTTACCAGTATTTTCTTATACTGCAAAAGTAATAAATTTTGAATGCTTCATTTTTCGCACAAACTTCCTTTAAAAAATTAGTTTTCTACAATTTTTTTTTTAACTTTTCGTTTAAAAAGTTCTAGTAGCTATAAGTCGTTATATTTTTAAACGTATAGTAAAATCTACTTTGATTGTAGTACAATTCAAAGGCAGTTATGTATAATAGACAACCCTCTTAAATATGCATGCCGAACATGGCAAAATAAGAGAAAACGTCAAGGGTATGACAACACCAGAATATTCATTTCATTATGATCAGCCACATGGTGGAATAACCAGGTGAAGCAAGCCGTCATTTGTCTTGCTCTAAATTATTTTTATGCTCAGCGTGCTTTGCACACAGGGTATATTAACTTTGATTGGATAACGGTGGGTTGTACAGGTATAAAGGCATCGAGAAAGATATAGACTTCCATATATCAAAATCATCAATATCGAAAAAAAATTTGATTGAGCCATGTCCGTCCGTCCGTTAACACGATAACTTGAGTAAATATTGAGATATCTTCACCAAATTTGGTAGACGAGCTTATCTGGACACAGAATAGATTGGTATTGAAAAAGCGAAATCGGATCATAACCACACCCACTTTTTATATATATAACATTTTGGAAAACACAAAAAACCTGACTATTTAGTAAATAATACACCTAGAATGTTGAAATTTCACGTGTGGAGTGATTTTGAGACTTGATAAAAATTTTTAAAATGGGTGTGGCACCGCCCACTTGTAATAAAATAAGCTTTACAAATATTATTAATCAAAAATCGGTAAACCTATCGTAATAAAATTCGGCAGAGAGGTTGCCTTTACTATAAGGAATGCTTTGAAGAAAAATTAACGAAATCGGTTAAGGACCACTTTTATATAAAAGATTTTTAAAAGGGTCGTGGGCGAAAGTAATAAGCTATATCTTAGTGAAGAAGAGCTTTGTATCAATAGAATTTTACTTTTTAAATTGAATTATAACATTGAATTGGAAAACACTAAAATTTTTGAAAATGGGTGTGGCACTTGCCCTTTTATATGACTAAGCAATTTATCTATTAGGTAGAGGTTTCGGGGGCCATAACTCGAAGAAAAATTAACGGATCGTAATAAAATTGGGTATACGGATTTTCCCTATAGCAAAAAATATTTCTAGTAAAAATGGACGGGATCGGTTAAAGACCGCGGCAACTTAGATACAAAACGACCCTTGACTTGAATAATAAGTTATAACTTAGCAAAAAATAGTGTGACGAATATTTGCAACACTAAGGTATACTATCATCTCTAAGCCGATACTGAGCAGTGACTTGTATGCACATAACCAAATTAATCATTATGTCTACACATATGTACATACAAGCAGCGGAGAGCAACGCACAAAAGATTTAAGGGATTCAAGGGGTTGTGTAGCGCAATATATAGCTTCTCCAACCCAATTGTCAACCTCACCTTCGAGCGGCGAATCCCGTTTCACTAACAGACGAGGCTCTGGCAACCCCAAGCTCCTCATGAAACTTGGGGGTGGAGAGGGAGGGATGGCCTGAAGGTTCAATGTGGCCATATAAATCGTTCCCGAGATGGTCGGGCCAGCACCTTAATGGTGCTGTGTTACCGGAGCGTATCGGATCTGTATCCGACAAAGGACCATCACGTCGATAACACTCCCCAAAGCCTTCGGGGAGTAACCTAATCCCTACAACAACAACAACAATAACAGCAACGCACAAATACATGCATATATCTGAGATACTCCCGAAAGTATGCAATCATTTGTGCAAGTATCACTCACATATACACGCGCATATGAGAAGCTATAAACGTAGTTATAGTTGATAATTTTATAGCTGATAATTAACTAGTAAATTCTAGAAATAGAAGCGCCTAGAAATATATCAACGAGGAAACCAAACAGTATAAAAAGCAGCAACAGTTGAGGCACGACAATCAGTTTTATTTAAGCAAGCTATCAGTTGCGAAGTATAAGTGTTATTTTCAAGTAGTCTAATAAAGACCATTTTTGCATTATTCAATATTGGAGTTATTTATTCAACAGTTTAGTGATTCGAACATTAGTAGAAGGTTGCATATAAGAGGAATTTCAGTAAATTCGTTACAATAGTTTTGAATCAATGATATTTCACTTATCAAGTTTTATTGTAAGAGGAAATGGGGGGGGGGGGGGGGGGGGGGGGGGGGCATTTTTTTTTAACGGGCGGTGCCACGTGTTATGTAGAAAAGTAATTTATCTGAAATGAAATGTACAATTGAAGCTAACGCTGCGTATATAATGTTCGGTTACACCCGAACTTAGACACCTTGACTTGTTTGTTCTATCATTCGGCTATCTGAAAAATGTTCACCAATTTTGTCCCCGAAAAGTGTTGTTCTTTGTATTATTCAGGAGTAAAATATGTCACTTTTAGGATTTTTTTTTTTTTCAAATAAACCAGGCTGTATTTCGATGGACCTTTACTGGATTTAATTACAGAGATTCATCTTTTGGGTGTGTTTGGTTTGGACTTCCATAAGTCAGGCCATGCTAACCCATTACGCCTACATTGTTGATGTTTCCATTATATATATATATTTGATTTGTTCCTAAAAAATTTAAACATGTCTTTGTTAAAACAAACTATTTGTATTCACGTCATATCCAACCAAGGATTTTCCCTTGTGCAGCGGTCCTGAAGACTTGCGAGGAATGTTTTTGTCATTCCTACAACAACATCAAAGTTGTAGTATTATACCTTATTTATAAAAAAAAACTTTGCTAAACCCATGGTATTCTAAATATACAAAAAAAATTTACCTCACAGTTGCTGTTTTTCCCTAAAAATCAGACCACTAAGATGAGAGGAATGTTACAGTTATGAATTGTATTTTAGAACATATGAATCCGGCTCGCTTCAGATCATCATTTTCTAGTTCTAGCCTGCCGCAACTTTCTATCATTAGTAATACTTCATAAATTTAACTGTCAAGAGCTTTTGGGGGATCTTTTGATCAAGTTTGTATAATATATTAGAAGGGCGTATGTTTAACTTCCGACTCTTAACGACAGAGCAGATGGAGTTTTAGGGATGCAAATACATTTACGATCATTTCCCATTGTGACTGTTAAACTTTTTATCGAACTCGAAACCCATTTAAATGCCGCAAAAGGCAGTCTATTTCAACTAAATAACTTCACATAATACATCTTCTTTTTATGTCCGCATTTTCAATGAAAGTTTCAACAGCAGTTTACTTTGGCCGCAACCATCGAATTTTACTGTTCATCACAGTTTTGGTGGCCGAATTGAATGTAAACTCCCATTTGTTCTTTTTATCCCCTTTTGCATTGGCCTTAGGTGGCACTGGTATGCTGAAAAAAGCAATGTTTCTGTGTTGGCTTTCGTAGCAATGTATTTATTTTTCTACTCTTATTTTTTCAAAGCGGGTAAAAATTTTACCCCCTTCTGACCGTTGAGAATACATCCCTACCGTTTCAGATAGCGTACATCGTACGCTAGTTATATCATCTGGTCATTCCACTATGGATCAGCCAGTAAGCCTAATTCTTTTCTGTTTTTTATGTCACAACAAAAAAAAATACAATAATTTAATAAAATTTAAAAAAACAGCGTCCATACTCATTGTTAATGATTAAATCCAAAAATATTTTTTATGACTTCTATAAACAAATTTTTATATACAATTTTATAAAATAGCTATAAATGAAGAGAATACATAAACAATTTGGCTTGACAACTATAACATATTGATTAATAAATAAAACTTATTTTTGTGCAACGTTTCAAAGTAATCTTAATTTCCCCTAGTTTAAGCAGATTAACAATTTAAATGAGTGTAAATGAAAAAAAAAAAAACATTTTGCACTTGCAACAAAAAAATCTTTGCCAATTAAAACAAAAATTAGCTAAATTTTAAAATAACCTCAGATTTAATTAATCTGAGTTTTAGTTGAAACAAATTTAAGTAAATCTGCACGGTTAAAAGTTTGAACCTAAATATGAAACTTTTTTTGTACTACATATAATACCAAACCAAATTTGGTTTAAAATTTAGATTATATCAGTTTTCGTGACGAGGAAAGCGCTGAGCTTTGTTTGAATATTAAACCAGAAAAGTATACACAGGCAGTTAAAACAGTACAAATTAAATGGACGTTGTCTGATATATCAAATGGGTATATCTTCATATGTATAAAAAAATATGGTGAAAAACAGCATTTTTCAGAAATGTAATTTTTCGTTTTTATTTTATGTAAACATTACGCAACTAACCCAAGTTTATGGGAAATTTTGGAGTTTAACAGTAATAGGAAAATACTCTATAAACTCGCAATGTGAATGTAGTATAAGATTTTTAGCACCGAATTCAAACTTTTCGGTTTTGTATTAAAACCAGAAATGTTTAAAAGTTTATATTTTTAAATTTTTTAATATTTGTTTTCCTAATAATTTAGCGATTTTAAACTTTGTTAAATTGTTTGCTAAAGTTTAAAATTGAAACCGAATAAATTAGAAAATAGAGAAGTAATTAAAAGATTTTAAATGTAGGCAAAAAAAATTACTTAAACCGGTGATTGGCTTAAAATATAAGCTCTAGTTTTTAACCGCGTAATATAAAATAGCCAAGAAGTATTCTTTCTTTCTATAGCATTTTAAGGTCTAATGAACCTTTTTTCATTTCAAATGAAACTTTTTTCAAGTCAAATGAAACCATACTACTAAGGTAATTGTCAATATATTTATATCGTACTTTATAACAGTGGAGAGATCATTTTTAACTATGCTGAATAACATAACCATAAAAAGTGATCTTTTCTACTCTATGGCGCAGTTGCATTACACTTCACTCGTTTGGGCCTTTGAAAACATATATATTTGTTTTTATTCCATTATTTTTCATTGTATATTGTATTTAAATGTAATACTTAGAATATATATATTAGAATGGGTCGATTTATTAACCGATATGGCGCCATCGATTTTTCGATAGGATTTGGAGTCAGCAAAAAAAGTTTCACTACGCATACCCAAAAAAATAATTTTCGAGCCTGCGAAATTTTATTTTTTTTTACTTTTTGTTACTTTGATTTTTAAGGGTTTTTTCATGACCTACTAAAAAAAATTTCGGAAATTAAGTTTCCTTTAAACTACTCTGATCTATTTCGTTGTAGTGCGAATAAAACAAAGTTTATTCCACCTTACGGCCCAACGTTTTGCCAAATTTCCTTGGCATCATTAGGGGCGTAATATTTTTAGATGTGGCGGTTGACAAAATTACAAATGAAAAATAAATAAAATTTACAAAAATTACACCATTAATTACATAGAAAATCGGTACCATCGATTTGTGGTACACTTTGTCACATTAAACACTATGAACACTATAAAATTTTCATTTGATTGTATAATTTTCATGTATACCAACGTTTTTAGCGGACGTTTTTGGGTTGGACAGGGTATACATATGAAATTTTTTTTAGTAGGTCATGAAAAAAACCCTTAAAAATCAAAGTAAAAAAAAGTAAAAAAAAAATAAAATTTCGCAGGCTCGAAAATTATTTTTTTGGGTATGCGTAGTGAAACTTTTTTTGCTGACTCCAAATCCTATCGAAAAATCGATGGCGTCATATCGGTTAATAAATCGACCCATTCTAATATATATATTCTAAGTATTACATTTAAATACAATATACAATGAAAAATAATGGAATAAAAACAAATATATATGTTTTCAAAGGCCCAAACGAGTGAAGTGTAATGCAACTGCGCCATAGAGTAGAAAAGATCACTTTTTATGGTTATGTTATTCAGCATAGTTAAAAATGATCTCTCCACTGTTATAAAGTACGATATAAATATATTGACAATTACCTTAGTAGTATGGTTTCATTTGACTTGAAAAAAGTTTCATTTGAAATGAAAAAAGTTTCATTTGACCTGAAAATGCTATATCACTGACCGCAAGTTTAGTAGTTATAAGTATATACTGCTAGTAGGCAATAAAGTCGAAGACCTCTGTCGGTCATCATTAGACGGCTGTAGCGTAACGGGACAAATTGGAGGGACCTGCAGCATCAGATAGACTTCCAACAGTAGAAGCCATCATTCTGGCTGCGATACACTATAGAGTTTGGTGACCATTACCGAAATGTCAGCTAATATATATGCCTGCGTCTGTGTTGGGACCTCGATGCTAGCAGAGATGCTCACTAGAGCTGCTACTCAAGCGTGATACAGAGTATTCAAGTTAAAACCTCAATGATAGCATAGGAATATTCATTTGTTTTTACTTAAAACTAGCATCGGGTCACTAACGGGGGCGTATCTAATTAGGTTGAACTGGTCTGGCCTCGGCTAAATAAATATGTTCGTTTCTTCTTGCAACACATACTTTAGAGATATGCTGCCCCAGCGGGTTAGGGGGTCAGAATATACCCGCGGTAGGTATGCCTGTCGTAAGAGGCGGCTAAAATACCCGATTCAAGGGGCTTTGTAACGCAACCCTCTCAGGTTGACAGCGCAATATATAGCTTCTCCAAACCCAATTGTCAACCTCACCTATCAGTGGCGAATCCAGTTTCACTAGCAGACGAGGGAAGGATGACCTGAAGGTTTAATGTGGCCATATAAATCGTTCCCGAGATGGCCGGGCTAGCACCTTAATGGTGCTGTGTTACCGGAGCGTACCGGATCTGTATCCCTCAAAGGACCATCACACCGATAACACTCCCCAAAGCCTTCGGGGAATAACCTTATTGCTACAACAACAACAACAACAACCTCTTTCGGTCGTCATCAGACGGCTGTAGTACGCTACAAATTGGAGGGACCTACATCTTTAGATAGACTTCCAACAGTATAAGCTATTATTCTGGCAGCGATACACCTATAAAGTTTGGTTACCATTACCGAAATGTCACATCTGATATATAAGCCTGCGTCTGTTTTGGGATCTCGATGCTAGCAGAGATGCTCACTAGAGCTGCTACTCAAGTGTGATACAGGCTCTTCATGTTAAAAACTCAATGATAGCATAGGGATATTTATTTCTTTTTACTTAAAACTGGCGTCGAGGAAGTGTATCTAATTAGGTAGAACTGCTCTGGCTTGGCTAAATAAGTTCGTTTCCGCTTGCAACACATACTTTAGAGATCTGTTGCCAAAGACGAGGTCTAATATAAAAGCGTGTGATGCCAGAAGGATATGCTGTGATAGTGCGCTCATCAGGAACCGCAAGTATTCTCTTTTTAGAGATATGAGCCATTTTCTTAGGCTAGTACCTAAGATTTATATAGTATAGTGTATGATTTCTATTTGGTCTTAGAGATGTTGCAGCTCCAATCCAGGCCTTACTTCTTGATTGATCATATGCAATTAGGTGGACACATTAATCCTTGTACCGAAAAAGTTGCTATTTGTGAAACAATAACAATGGTAAGCAGGCCTAGTTGCACCAAGATGTAGGGGACATATGACCAGAAAGTCGAGCTGTGTTCTCCGTATCATCAATACGTGCTTTCAATTGAACCCACCTTCAAGGAATTGGTTGGCTTTAACCAGTGTGGATTCGGTCTAAGTAAACTTTTCATCTTATGTCTCGGATCCTTCAGTTTTTATCTCGTATTGATTTTGGAACACTTTAAGCAAGTTTAGTGATATAAACCTCTCTTACTTCCTGCTTTATATAACCTACTGTCTAAGCAAAAATATTCACAGCCGCTGTGACCGTAGCAGTTCACCTATATTTGTCCTAGTGTTCGCCGTCGTGGTCAAGCCACCCAGCTGCAAGCTTTCGACAGATTAGATTGGAGTAGCTTCTCCCTATGATGCAAATTATTGTATATTCCGAACACATCTAGCCTCTTAAAAAACACATACCCTGTCATTAGATAACATGGTGGTGGATCTTATTACTAAGAAGTGGTGATTTTGGCGACGGGTTTTCCGACTTCGGACACTCAATTTTTCTTACCAAGATCAACTTTATTCCAGACAGAACAGACTAGTGTGAGTCGACAACTGCCATTCGAGCAAGCTACACCTCTAAATCCGGCGAGAGATTGGGGAAAGGGACTTATCTTAGCCAACGGACTGTTTAGCTAGATGCACAGATTAAATTTCGAAGGGAAGGGTGGCTTCTTTTAGGACTCGATGTAACCACAAATTCGAGCTGGCTGATTATTGTATCAGCTGCAGTCGGTACGGTAAGATTGCGGCTGATGAGATGCCTAATACAATGAATGGTTAGAGAATTTAACATCCACTGGCATAGTCAATGGGTTCTATTTAACTGCGGAGTTCAGCAATTGAGGGTGCCTGGCCGTGCTCACGATTGTCTCGAACTAAATTAAGATAAGGACTCAGGGAGCTCAGAGTTCCACTGGCCGTTTATAGTATGAACAGACACAGCCTCTGGCAGGGTAGATAGGCTCTTCTGGCCGGGATTTGATGGCAGCCGGTCTACCGAGAACGAAAATCAACACTGATGATGGCACAACGCAAAAACCGGTTTGTCTGGAAACCAAATTTGACAAGGAATGACGGAAAATCGGTCCAATATACATCAGATATCCTTGGGTTCAACCAAGGTTCATCTATAAATGGTGATAGTTGTTTTGACGGCTCACTATCCAATGGGTATCCATATGTCTTAATATACTGGAAAACTCTTTCTGCAGCTGCATGGAGGAGGAGTGATCACCGAGGCACTTCATGCTTGACTATCCAGCATTTACCAGAACTGGGCGAAAGTATTTCGTTCTTGTATCATTCTGGATTTATCCAGGGTCGAGATCAGTTTTAATCGAAACTATGGCATTTCTAAACTAAGACTCTAAGGAAATATAGCTTAGGCCGCCGTTATCTTACGTGGTGTCACAATAGAGAAACTTGCATAGACCAAGTGACGCCCGAATTCATATATTTTTGTACCCTCTGAATAGGTTCGTATTATCTAAGTTTGATCATCCAACGTCCGCCGTGTATTGCCTACCTGCGTACAACACCGATAAATAGGAAAGAGGCGAAAACGGTAAACTTACAAAATAAAAAATACTTGCTTGCGACTCAGTCCAATTTATGTATGTAAATAAACTTAATTATAAGTAGGCCTTATACACTAAAAATAACAACAATGCGTTGTAACCCCTATAGGGGCCACAACGAGATACCGACGATACCAGAAATGCACGTCAGCCACAACAAGAGCTTAGCTTTTATGCTTTACTACTAGTGACGAGCCTGCGGATGGCCATTTCAAGCAAATGCTAATGTACAAAATCATTTGGAATATAATGATGATGATGAGGATCAACAATGACGCTAGTATATTGAGGCGGTACGCTAACACCCTTTTCCACGGCAACTGCAAATGAGCGCGCAATATGCTCTTGTTGCTGCTGTTGATCTTGTTGTTGCAGTTGATGAGCGACTAGCACATGTTGCTGTTGTTGCGACTGTTCCAGCAACTGTGTCTGCTGGTTTTGTGAATGAATTTGTTGTTGTTGGTGATCCATTTGTATTTGCGGTTGCTGTGACTGCGATTGGGGGTGTTGCGATTGCGTTTGTACCGTCGGCTGTTGCATATGACTCGTCGTCAAAGTTTGTTGCAACTGTTGTTGCTGATGGTGATGCGCATGCTGGTGATGTTCCATTTCCATATGTTGGATGTGTTGTTGTTGTTGTTGCTGCGCGGATGCCGAGCCCACCAAAACTGCTTGCTGATGCGAGCTACTATCCGACAGGTAATGCAATTCAAACGTATGACTCAGCTCACTGTATGACGTTTGTGGTGAGGTGCCTGTCACAATCGAAGCATTCCCCGTCGACATTTGCCGTTCACTCTCCGAACTGCTGGAACAACTATTCGAATTTGCTGAGTACGGTCTATTCAATACCAAAGTTGATGCTGAGGATACGTCAACTGACGCGGCATCATAATAATAATGCGACTCACCAGTCGCCGAAGTGCTATTATTGTTGGCAGTAACCGCAGCTCCATTACTATAATATACGCCGGGGCCAGCTGACGTTGTGTCCGGATATTGCATCTCATGGTGACCGATGATGGCACCACTGCTCGTTGATGAGCTCACAATAAGATCATTGATCGGCGGGAAGAGTTGCGTATAATTGAGGTTATCATGTTGTGTTTGTGTTGGTGGGTGGTGAGGTGGCACTTCGTGAGCATGAGCGTGATGAGCGTGAGGGTGCGCATGCATGTGATGTAAATGTGGCGCATGCTGCTGCTGATGTAGGTGCGCATGTGGATGCGGATGCATATGTAAATGCGGATGATGATGTTGATGTTGTGTATGCATTAGATGATGTTCAGACATATAGGCATTATTGTTGTTATTATTACTATTATTGTTATTGTGCGCGCTACTACTTCCTCCTCCCCCACTGCTACTGCTGCCGCCCGTCAGCACCGGTGTGAGCACATTTGGTGGTAGATGAACGCCGCCAGCCGTATCATAACACTGATCTAGTTTAGGGCTTATGCTTAGTGCTACGCAACTTGGTGATGAACCCGCTGCGATGCCATTACTAAGAGCGGGATGCGTGATGACGGTGGCAGACGCATGTGCCGCATGTAAAGATGGCGTCAACGTAGACGAAGCGCTGATTGGCTCACTCTTAACCACGCCCGTTTGTATTTCATTGAGAATCAAGTCTTTGGCCTCCTGCGCGCTGAAAAAAGTGGATGAAAAAAGGCAACAATGAATTAAAACGGGAAAGGTGAGATGTACAAAATACATGTACATACATATGTATATGTATACGTATGTCTACATTTTTTGTGTATGCGTTTTGTATGAATGTATGTATGTATATAGGTAAATGTATTTAAAAAGATCATTAAACATGACCCTGCCAATCCTTCTGATCTATTTCCCATACTGCTATGCTGCGCTCTCAAACCTTTGAATAGGTCTGCTCCGGCCTTTGCTTAGTAGGCTCGAAGCCCATCTATACAGGAGCATACAGCAGGTGAGCAGCGAGTCTCCAAACTCTCCGCCACATCCAGTTTAGTTGTACCCATAAGAGAATCGTGTGAATGTAGACCGAGATACTGCTATTACCAGTGACTCAGATGATCTTTATCTCAAAATAGTTCGACGCAATCGCAAGCGAGGTCAGACAATCCCAAACCATCCTTGATCGTATCACATCGAGCTCTTGGCAGAAAACTTGTCCACCAACCATGCCGTCCAACTTCGGACTATCCGTGAACTACTTAATCAGTTCACTGACTCAGGTGAAACTCATCCCCAGTGCTCTCTCGAGGGAAAGATTGCACGGGGGACAGCTGTCTGCATAAAGCAGACTGTCCTTCTCGGGGATAGAGTCGAGCTTGCTAAGAATTCTGGATTTCCCGAAGTGAGTAATCCCACATCCAAGGCCAAGAAGCCCCATAAACGGCCTTATGCACTAGATTCATGCTCAGCATTACATTTAGTACCAAGGTAGGTGCTGTTTTAAGTGCTCCGCTGATACGAACCCGCGCTGACCAATATACTGACACTAACATTTTGTTTGGTGGAAAGCCACACAAAAAACAACCCACCTCAAAAAAAATTAGACGGGGTATGCAGGCTACCAATGCTTAGCATTTCGGGCGCCCTGAAAACAACCACGACGGCTGCACTGTATGCCATTCTGCGCATTCCACCTATAGACCTGGTAGCAAAGAACATAGCGTTAACAACTGCAACCAGGCTCTGTGCCTCGGAGCAGCTTGAGCGCCGACCATAGGGCAATAGTAGTATAGCGTCATCAATCACAAGATGAACAGACTACCCGATTCCCTATCCGATCCAGAAATAAACAGATCCTACAGACTGCCGGATTACTGTAGCGTTTTCCAAGCGCAAATATTAGCCGTAACCAAAGCAGTGGAAACACTGGAAGAGAATAGCTTAAGCAGCAACCGTGTTAACTTTTATATTGACAGCCAAGCAGCAATTAAGGCAATAATTTCGCATAGCATAGCATCTAAATGCATGTTAGAGTGTAAGCTGTCTCTGAAGAGAATCGGGACAGGGAGAAGCAGACATCTATGTTGGGTCTCAGGACATATGGGAATAGATGGGAATGAAAAAGCGGACGAACTAGCTAAAAAGGGCGCATCCCTTGAAGCTTGCTCCACAGACGTCCCAATTAGACTAGGCGAGATTGCCAGGCCAAGACTGCAGCTATTAGGAGTGATACAGATGTCAGATCTAGAAGCAGCAAATGGCTTAAGTCCTAGGAAACTTCTAGTATTTGCCAAGAGGACGGAGTTATTTTATAACATAGGTCCTAGTTTTTAATAGGGTTTTTCAGTCCATGAAAGCCCGAAACAATTGTGTTGTAAATCGACTCCCACTTCTCGCAAAACACTCATACCAATAATGACAATCACAGTACTAGCCAAGCTCTCGTCGTAGGAACAATTAGCTACGATAGTATGAATGAATGAACCTGTGATTTGTGTTGCAGCTATATGTATATCATGCTGGGACAGAAGCTTTGATTGGGCCTGTGACTGCGATTATTGGTAAGCATGATTGTGAAGTGCAATTTACATCCTACTGGCCTTCTATCACCTTTCAGTCACAGAGATGGTTACAAATCACTGTAACTGAGAAGTAGCAGTCACTGATCCTTGACTAGCTTATTATTTGAGATACATTTGAGCGGAACCTGGAGAAGGAAACGAAGAACAATAGCGGGAGGTTGAGGGAAAGGAATTATGTGGGAGTAACAGAGAAAAAATTTAGAAAGTGAAAGGGGAAAAATATTGAGGAGACATGGAGAGAAGGAAGGAGAGACAAGAATTTACAAAGAATTTTTTTTTCAGGAGCTACAGGATGACAAATGCCACTGTTTACTGTGAAAGTAGATATACCACAAAGGGGAATATTATCGGGCAGACTCAATTATCTTCCTACATCTTAAATGTACCCTGTTGTTCTAGCAGTGACAAAATACCCAGTTTGAAAAGTACTTTCTCATGGCCCTTTTACCATGCCCATTATCAAGTCCCTTCGGTGGATTTTTGTGAGGGCATTCAGGTATAGTGTGAGGGATGTTGAGAAAGACTATTATCTAAAGTCTGCAGTGTTTGGCATGTTGGTAAAAAAAATTTACCTTTAAGTCTGCAGTGTGTAGTAGGACGACCTTGCTGTAAGGGCAAGGGTGTGATATTTTTCAAGGCCTTTAGTTTGCTACATGTAACAGGACGCCACCTCCAATGAAATGCCAATGTTAAAAGGGCATATAATGAGTATTGACGAGGGTTCCCCCACCACAAAGGGAAGGAAAATGCTTATGCCTAGTGGCAGACCAGAGGTACGGGATAAAGATGAATGCTAATTTAAAAATTGTACCAATGTTATTGTCATATAGCTTCTTAGTGGCCGGCCAGGTGAAGTAGGCACTTCATATTTGCTATAAACTCCATAAATAAGGAAATTGAAGTGAGAAAGGTAGAGGGAGTGGAAGTGGAACATGGCGTGTAGTGGGGTGGAACTAGAAGTGGAAGTGGAAATGCTAGTGCGAGTAGGAGTGGGTGTGAGTGTAAGTGGAAGTATTAGTAGGAGTAGGGAGTGGGAGCGGTAGTAGGAGTGGTAATGGGTTACGGAGTGGAAGAAGATAAATGCAATAAGGGATGAACAAGAATGAGAAGAAAAATGAAAGATAAAGCAGAAGAGAATGGAAAAGAGAGTGAAGAGGTGGAGCGAGATACACTTTTAAAATGTAGGCAAACCAATTTTCATATATGAGTCGTTTATTTTGAAAGTGGTTTAAGTCCATTTTTTCTTATATTGAGATATTTAAGGGTTTGTGTTTGATTTGTTTCAAAAATATTGTTAAGTAGTATTAATTTTTTTATGGCTATGTTTTGTAAACTTTACTATAAAAAAATAATAAAACCGAAATTAGATACTAGAGCTTACGATTTCTTCTCGAACACAAGCGAGATTTTCGTGTCTCAAAGTCCTCGTAAATCTCGCGAGCTTCTCAACATCCTTACTTAATCGCTGTATGGACAGTAGTTATACACTTGTTTTTTTTTTTAGTTGTGACTTTTTTGTTGATTATATTGCTTCAATGACATTTAACTCAAAACATAGTTATTATACATATAATTTTATTCGCAATATTTTATTTTTCAACGAGACATCAAGAACATGGCTTCTCGCGAGATTCTCGAATTACTCGTAAGGCTCGCGAGATTCTCGAATCTCGAATTACTCGTAATACTCGCCATCTTCTCAACTTTCAATTCAGTCGCTGCATTGGCAATATTCTAACATTTCGGGGTTTTTTACTTGTGGTTTTGCGGACATTTTGGCTTGTGCTCCAGAAGAAATCGAAATCTCTATATAAAACAGCCAATGAATCGATTAAGTTGAATGTCGAGAAGTTCGCGAGCCTTACGAGTAATTCGAGATTCGAGAATCTCACGAGCCTTACGAGTAGTTCGAGATTCGAGTTTCTCGCAAATCTTACGAGTAATTCGAGATTCGAGAATCTCACGAGCCTTACGAGTAATTCGAGTTTCTCACAAGCCTTACGAGTAATTCGAGAATCTCGCAAGAAGGCGAGACTCGTGCGAAATCTCTTCTCGAACATGTTCGAGAAATCGTAAGCTCTATTAGATACAGATTTTTATTTATGTAATTAAAAAAATGTTTTAAAAAATAAATATTA
This sequence comes from Eurosta solidaginis, assembly GCF_040869045.1. NCBI lineage: Eukaryota > Metazoa > Arthropoda > Insecta > Diptera > Tephritidae > Eurosta > Eurosta solidaginis. The sequence continues at coordinate 319,869,267 of NC_090319.1, read as the reverse complement.
ATTAATTTATTAAAAAATTAAATTTACATTCATTTATTTATTAAAGATAATATTGAAAATTTTGCCATAATTTTTTCCTCATTTAGATTATGTGTGAGGTTGTTAAAATATTCGTGGTGCATAGGTTGTATATACCTTAGTAACTCCATCATATCCTTATACATACTTAGGAGTTGAAATGGGACGTACATTTTTGTATAATGGTGTTAGTTTTATTTTGTTGAAGTTCTTGGTCTTCCCAGACAAGGGAAGTATTTTGTACTCTTTATCCACTTCCATTCTTTATAAACCATTTTTTATAAATCGCATCCAACGTATCCTTAAACAATTTACAGCTGTAAACAGCTGTTTCTCGCAATATCTTTTTTGAGTCATAAGCCACCTTTTCATAGACCGGGTGACAAATATTAAATAATAAGTTTTATTTCAGTGGACTTAAACCAGTTTCAAAATATTTTTTTTTGGATTTTGTTAGCTAAGTAATTTTTAAGTGCCCAAAATCATAGCGATTTTAATAATACTAGACTTAAATTGTTTATAAAAAAATAGATTATATAGGATTGTGATTGATGTTATCATTAACTCCATTTTTTTTTTTAAAGGACTTAAACCACTTTCAAAATAAACGACTCATAAAACATGTTTGAAGAAGAATAACACCCTCCAAGTATTTACTACACCCTGTCTTATCTGGGAGCGTTGCTATTGTAACACTTGAGCAGGACAAATGTTTTTTTAACAGCGACGTTACCTAATCCACCAGTTAATGGTTGCTCTTATTACTTAAGAAAACTAAATCATACTTCGTTTTCATGCAACATACATACATACATACACATCAGTTAGAATGTAGTAATGTTTTGTTTTAATTCAATTCGCAACCAACTCACCTAAGGACATAATTTACACTAACAATACAGTGTGTACGCGATGAACGGGTATTATGCACCACTGTCGCATACGATTGCACCCAAACCCAACCGCCACCCTTCGTCAGGAAACGATAATATTTGGTGGTGACTTGTCCTTTATATATCACTGCAATACAAAAGGAAAAAATATATTTCAAAATAAAATAAACAAAAAAAAAACAAAAACAATGCAAATTAGTTGGAAAAGCAAGGGCGTGTGTTGTTGGTATAAAAATAAATAAATAAATATTTATGTAAATGCATTGAAAGGATTTTAAAATAATTTTCTGAGAGTTAAACAATTGTTCGTAGTTCATGTAAATTTATGTTTTTGCTTTTGTTATGATTTAATTTTAATTTTTATGAAAACAACGGCACACACACGCCCGTATTGCACTCGCACTTACGTATATTGTGGGCGCAACTCATTGGTCCGATGTCCGACACGTGTATATACTGATAGAGGGTTTTTTCAATGAGGTCCTGCGGTTCATAGCCAGTCAATTGGGATACTCTGAAAAAAAAAACAAAAATTAAATTGCAAACAAAAAAATTATTTTTAACTAATTTTTTTTGTTTATAATACAGACTTTCTAAACTTCAATAATTAATCTTGTGTTTATTAAATGAAAGCCTGGATATCTGGATACTTTCAAAGTCACCGCTGCCAAGCTCAGATACGCTAGGAGGACAATAGGACTTCGTGGCATCTGCCATAGAGCACAGAAAGACGCAGTCAGTGTAGTAAAAAGTCGTTCACGGCTGTGAACAAGCGTTTTTTCGTGATCGGTATCAAGGCGGAGTTTTTCAACATATATTTTCTCTGCGTCTACTCGAGAATGCGGTCGACGTAGATAAGGATCGCTGTCCCAACCATATCATCAAAATCTTCATAAACGTCAAGGTTGCTGGGGTCCTACCGTCGAAAAATGCATATCACATTCCATAATGTGACATCTCTCAACGAGTTAAGGTTGGTCGACTACATATCGACCTCCTATATGTAGCACCCGTTTGCCGCATGAAAATATACATCAAAGTACCTGGCTATCTCTTGTTGAAGAAAACATAACACCAAAGATATCACGTCGCGACCGACGACTTGCATAGCACGAGTGCTCAAATATCGTTATCGTGTGGCAACCAGGATACAAAAACAATTGATGTAGTATATTGAAATGATTTTCCGTCATCCCTTGTCAAATTTGTTTTGGTGCCTCGTTCAGAACGAAAATCTACACTGATAATGGCGCAACGCCGAAACCGGTTTGTCTCCAAACCACAGTTGAAAAAGGATGACGCAAATGCTTTCTAATATACATCACTTATCCACCCTGTCGGAAAATCAACGCAACAATATGAATACAAAAGAACACTGTGCAAAGAAGTTTGCATGATCAATAGGCTCCAGCGAGCTCGGAGCAACAAATCGACCCGAAGAATGTCGCATTGCCTTCGAAAGAAGTGGATCGCCCACAACAACTTGCGGTATTTGCAAGCGGGGGAGACAGAGAGAGATATATATAGTTAGAAGAAGCGAACAAGCGGCTGAACGCAGTGCCTGCGTAGAGTATCATATGTTAGCTGATAGGAATAATATTGTTCACGTACAGGACGGGCTTAAGTTATGGAGGGAACATTTGCACTCATTGCCAGATAGCAAGGGAGTTGAGCAACCGATTTCTAAACCCTAGTGTCGGACTATGACAAATTGAGAATGACAACTTCCCGCAAAAAAAAATAAGAGAAGCGCTGGGAAACAAGGGACAACCTGCCGAGTAGCTCAGCAACGAAGCGAATCGTTGGTAAAAAATAAGATATCAACTCTTATGCAAAATATGTTTGGACGACGGTGTGTCTATGTGTGTGTGTTTTTTCTATTTAGAGACAGAGCGAATATCATGATCTAAATAGCTACCGAGGCCTTTGGGCATTTATTCATTGCAGCACGTTCAAAACCGCGTAGGGCGCATGAAGATAATCAGCAAACCGCAGCGGAGTAAGGCATGTCGATAGTTAGAGGCGAGTAAAATCCAAATCCCGTACATGGGTTATCCGGCCGACTTAGGACTCGTTCCGTAACGCCTACCAAAGCTCATTTTTAGCACGTTATTTTATTTTAGATAGCTATAGCCATTTTCGGCTTCATTTTCGACCCCACTATAGGTTAGATTTTTTTGTTGTTATCATCATCGTTTCCTCTTTTCCCTGTGTTTCTACTTTTACCTTTAGGTTGAACTGGCCGGTTAATAAAGATCTGACATAGACTGAATGTATCCATAAAGTTCACTTTTTTAACTTTACCTTTACTTTCCAACTTTCAGTTTGCGCTATCTTCTCCGTTTCATTTCCTCCTTTCATGTTTCTTTGCCTCAGGTTAGGCCAGTTTGAACCGGTCGATGAGGACCATAGACTGAATGAGTCTGTAGTGTTACCAGAAGTTTATTTAACAACCAAACTGAAAAACCCTATCAAAAACCAGATCCTATATTATAAAATAACTCCGTCATCTTAGCATATGCTAACAGCTTTCTAAGGCCTATGCCGCTTGCTTCTTCTATTAGCTGGAGTCTAAGCCTGGCAAGCGCAGAGCAGAGAACATGCTCGATCGTTTCCTCCCCCAACCCGCACTTCCTATATCACCCCTATCACTGACCAAGCTTAATTTAAAGGCATGTGAGGCCAGAAGGCGGTGTCCAGTCAGAATACCCGTCATAAGTCTACAGTCTCCTTTTTTTAATGATAGAAGCAACTTTATTAGTCTAATGTTGTAAGACCTTCCCATAATTTTCGACACTTTACAGACCAGCAATTGGACCCACGTCTTTCCCGCTTGGTCAATCATGTGCACCTCTCACCTCTTCTTAATCTTGCCCAATCTAATTGGGACGTCTACGGAGCAAACTTCAAGCGATGCGCCCTTTTTAGCTATTTTAACCACTTTTTCATTCCCATCTATTCGTATATACCCTGGGACCCAATATAGATGTATGCTTTTTCTCTTACCTATTCTTTCCAGGGATTACTTACACTCTAACATACTTTTAGATGCTGTGCTATGCGAGATTATTGCTTTAATTGTTGCTTGGCTGTCAATATAAAAGTTGACACGGTTGCAGGGTTTCTACTGCTTTGGTTACGGCTAATATTTCCGCTTGGAAAACGCTACAGTAATCTGGCAGCCTGTAGGATCTGCTTATTTCCGGATCAGCACAGTATAACGCAGACCATACTCCTTCCGCTACTTTGGAACCATCTGTGTACACATGTATCGCCTCGTCCGGCATTTGCGCACGCTTGCGCCAACCGTCCATCTCTATTGTGGCCTTAAGATATCCCTCGAAGCGCAGATAGGGAATCAGATAGTCTGTTCGTCTTGTTATTAATGACGCTATACTACTATGCCATATGATCGGCGCTCAAGCTGCCCCGAGGCACTGAGCCTCGTTGCATTTGTTAACGCTATGTTCTTTGCTATCAGGTCTACAGGTGGACTGTCCAGAATGGCATACAGTGCAGCCGTAGGGGTTGTTTGCAGGACTCCTGTAATGCTAAGCATTGATAGCCTACATACCCCCTCTAATTTTTTGAGGTAGGCTCCTTTTTATGCGGCTTTCCACCAAAGAAGAACTCCATAGTATAGGATAGGGTTTACAATCGCTATAAAAACCCAATGAGAAAGAGAGGGCGATAAACCCCACGTACACTCCAGCTTTATTTTACATGCATAAAGTGCCGTCGAGGCCTTCTTCATCCTCTGCTCCACGTTGAGCTACCACGGATGATTCCTAGATAGTATGTGCACGGCTTTTCCTGTATTGGCACGCCTTCTAACTTAGGCCTGGTCCAATTTGGGAACTTGTACCTCTTAATTGACAAAATCATATCCGTATTCTCTGCGTTGGCTGTTAAACCCGACATTAGATGCCCAGATATGAATATGAATCGTTGGATTTCTTTAGCTTTTCTCCTTGCATTTTCTTCTAATTCTCCTTTCCTTATCTACTCCTTAATATCCAGCTTCTTTGGTGTTGTTATTAGATTTAGTTTAAGCCTACCTACCTCAGTGAGTCTTTCTCACAGCAACTCAAACATGTGGATTGTTGAACTTCATATACAAGATCTTACTGGCTTAAAGGCGTTTGTATGGTTTTCAAAGACTCTAAACAACTGGCTGTGTAACCAAATCACAGATACACCGAAAACCCACGCTATGGCCCATTAGATCGAAGAAGGAAGCTACTTCTTCAACTTTGTGTCATTGTGAGAAGAGGTTCTCATACCAGAGGTCCCAATTAAAAGGTCCATTTGGAGCAGGAAGCACCATAGAAGCTAAAAAGATTTTTCCCAAAAATTTATTTTTATATGGCATTGCAGTAAAATGGGCGAACAGCAGGTACTTATTAGGGCGCCTAAAATCAACCAGTACTAATTTCAATTGGATCAAAAACGAACCAAACTACACACTTTTGAGTGGGTGTATGGAAGCTAAGAACAATAGCTACGAGCTTATACCTGCATTTATACAAAATGTTCACATTGTTACTTTCGTCACACAATATGTTAAATATTATCATGAGGGTTATTGAGTGTCGGTAATAAGTAACCAGACAAAAGCGACTGGTAGCTGCTCCAAACTCCCTTCTCTCTGACTGTACATATTACCAAGATTTCATATGCTTTTATCATTTGGCCATTGTATATTTATATAAAGCCCATAGAGGGGTTGGCTATAGCCACATCAGCAACCATATTCAAACATCCTACGAACCATTCATTCAATTTTTTTTAGTGCTACAACAATGTTGCTCTTAGTGAAGAGGGAAATGATTTGTTTTGCCGTTTTGTTTGCTCAGTAAAAATGGATAGATGAATGGAAGAAATGGCAAGTGATTGATGGGGAGGATGTCTACAAACTCAAATGTACTACTTACTCATAAAAAAAAAATATTTTTTTATTACATCTCTTTTTTGTGCCCATTATTGCTACAGGCAATTTAAAGTGTCGCTATTAAATATTTATTCGGTGTTAAATTTCAAGCTTTGTTTTTTGTTGTCTTTTATTTGAAAAGCTAATGAAATTAAAAAAAAAAAGAATAATAATAATAATAGAATGTTATTTGTATTGGTTTTGTAATTTAATATTATTCATTAGACACTTACGACGAGTAGACCTTCAAAGTGTTTAACTAATAAGGCATTGTGTTTGGAACAAATGAAAAATTTAGTTTTCTATCTTCAAAAACAATAAATTGAGAAAAACAATAGAGTAAAAAAGTTAAATATGTATGTATAACATAGCCTTGGATTTCGAAATTGTTTCCTCATTATACCGATATACATTTTGCACTCAAAAACGATATTTTAAGTGATCGAGCATATGAATGCCGAACTGGGCCCATGGTTAAAGCGACCACAAACAGAGGTCGAATTCAACCTGATCAAATTCTTAATCGCCTACGGCTATTTTCCGTAAATGTCTCCACAGAATGGGAAAGGTTGAAAACCTGAACTGCTTATACTGCGCAGATACGTACGACGTACGCCCCACCTTTTTCGAATTCCAACACCTCGTTCAACAGTGAATTAGGGTAGAAGATACACTAGTACAAGAAGAAGATGAATAAGAAGGGAAGCTACAACAACAAGGGTAGGAGAGACACTAGTACAAGAAGAAGAAGACGAATAAGAAGGGTAGATGAGACACATGGCAACTACCAATAACATTACCTTCAAAAGTGACGGCTTGGATACAGACAGCAGACACTTAAGATTCATAATTCTTACCAAGCAAGAAAACCGTTGCCGAGTCCGTTAGCATGAGAGTAGCCTTACCGCTCATCCGAAGTAATGCTCAACGAGGGCACAGGTGCGAAAATTGTGCGGTCCCTGGGAGGTTTTTTTTTTTTGGCAGCACTTTACAAGTGAAAATACCGCTTTATCGACAAAACAAGACTTGGTCTTATTACATTTTATATGTTTTGAGAGCCCCCAACAATTCCTTGTTCTATTAAATTGGTAGAGATATCTTGCAGTGGTTGTAATCTCAAAAATACTTCCCAAGGGTTGAAGTACGCTCCGATACTGCCGTTTTGGAATCTTCTAATCTGTGGATTTCAGTCGCCTCTAAAAACGTAACCCATCTGCCCGCATTTAAACTCTGCTGACACTTATACACATGTCTTTTTCATGTTCTAGGCTTCCTGTGAGGACTCGCCTAATACAAAAAAACCAATATAACCGAAATACGTAGCACGGCCTCTGAAGCTATTCAAGAAAACTCATACTTAGAAGCTAAGTTCAGGTGATAGTTATTTATGATACGACCAGGTTTAGACAATAAGGTTCGTTTGGACAACCAAATATTTTAGTTTTAAGGCACGGGTTCTTCTTCGCAGATAGCAACAGATTGTACACTGTCACAGCAGTACCAACTGGTTGACCATGCAATAACCGAACTGAATCAAATTTCATTAATAACCGCGCACTGAGTCACGCGATAATATAATCGATTTATGAGTGGAATACCATTTTATCTCGGCTGCTGTTGTAAATATTTCCTATTTCAGCAAACTTTTGAAAATTTCCACAACTCAGAGTTTTATTGAACAATTCCCTATCTCAGAATTTGGTTGAAGGGCGCCCCATCCCAACATTCTGGAAAGGGGACGTTTTTGAACAAAATTCAGAGATCAGTCAACTTGGAGAATGAACTGTCTGTTGAGCGTATGTACTAGACTAGGAGGAGGTATTGGATTCATTGAATATTGCTTGCTCTTATCAAGCCAACTATGGGATGTCTGGGCAAATTCTTCCCGATTTTTTGAGCAAAATTTGACTCTGGAGACGGTCAAACAGCCTGAACCCATAAAAGTAGCGTTGCTACTAAGTTGCTCATACTTCTATGGAGAGAATACTTAAAGTTCATGGTGAGCGTACCTTCTGGCGTCGCATGCTTATAAATAAGATCTCGTCAATAATAGCAGATTTAGGAAGTGCGAGCTGCAGGGAGAAATGGGTATTCGTGTCAGGGCTCCAGTTACTAGAGCGGCAGAGTTGTCAGTTCTCGAGGCAGCAATTAAGCTAGATCCTAGACAACTTCAAGTATTTGCCAAGTAAACGTAGTTATTTTATTACATTAGTTCTAGTAACTACTTAGGGTTTTCCACTTGTTCGTCAAACTTATTTTAGTAACACTGTGTACACATTTAGTCCAGGTGAGGTTTTAATTAACCAGGCAGTTCAACTAAGCCTTGCCGGCAAAGCGGCACTTTACATGACTTACAACTAGAATTAAGATAATCGACAATATTTTTACCCACCTCGCATCCAAAAATATCAACTTCAAATCCATGCACGCACGAAACATAAACATATTCGTATGTAGCTTGATTTCTGTTATCGCAGACGAAGGCAGGGAATGGCCAACAGCAACTAGACCGAGATTTTGTATACAACCACCATGACCATCGCCGTAATCAGGAAATATGCGCGCTTTCAAGTAGCCAGAACAGTGAATAACCTGGAAAGAAAATAATTTTATTATCTATTTATCTTATAAACGGAAGTTGTTAGATGTCGATTAATGGTCAGATTAGGTATAAAGCGATGACACTTTGCGTTGCAGTCACTCACGCTCGCAGTGGCCACTATATAATACCATAAATTTCATAAGGGAATTCGGGTTTACTGTCACTCAATGAAGTGAATGAATGCTCCTATATGATTTGGTTCACACGAGAAAAATGATTCGTTGCGTTGTATATAATTTGCCCCTTAATGTAATAATTATGTGCGATGGTTAATTACGAAATAAGTTAGACGAATATAGAAATGGTGCAAGCCGAGAAGGTGGGAAGAGATGGAGACAAGGGGAGAGCGAGAAAGATAGAGAAAATGACGGAGAGGGAGAAAGAGCAAGAGCGAGTGGGAGAGGGAAGAGCGAATAAAATATAGAGAAAAAGGGAGAGGGGAGTAAGAGCTAAAAAATTCTTAAAATTCATGCAGATAACCCAAAGTTAGGGCAGAACAAGGTCTGCCGGGTAGACCAGTTATTAATTAAAAAAAGTATAAATAAAGTTACCTTATAGCCTGAGGTCGTGAGCCCAGCATTTCTTTTCGCCAGCACACATTTCATGCGCAGAAAAAACGATTTTTGTATTTCGATCGTATGTGAACCACGATCACTGCCATAAGTACCATTCGGACTGCCAATAACGTTCGGATCGCCGGTGGGTGGATTGCCGCAGTGTGTTAAATGTAATGAATTGATAAATGCATCCTAAAAAAAGAGAGAGACACAAAATTAATTCAAAATAATTAAATTGTTAATATTTTTATTTAAACATATAGCCTACCGGATTGTGATACATGTAGGGATGTAGTGAGAGTATCGCATTCATTTCGTCCTGATCATGAGTATGAATATATTCAAATATTGAATTGCCAGTGAGCTCGACCTATTGATGGCGCATGAAGAGATAGAAAAAAATTATTTTTTAGCAGGCGAAAATCATGTTTTTAATAACCGAAGAATTGAGTTGGGATTCATTCCAGCCAATAGGAAACCATAGGTAAACAAAAATTTTATGAACAGATTACTTTTTAATCCGTTAAAATTGCCATACAGATATACAAACCTAAAAGGAATCAGTTTTTAATATTTTAATGAATTTATTGCAATTCCTCTTATTTGCAACCTTCTGCTAACGTTGGAATCACTAAACTGTTGAATAAATAACTCCAATATTCAATAATGCAAAATAGTCTTTATTAGGCTACTTTCACAATAACACTTCTACTTCTCAACAGATAGCATGCTTAAATCAAATTGATTCGTCGGGCCTCAGCTGGTGCTGCTTTTATACTCTTTGGTTTCCTCGCATATTTCTAGGCGTTTCTATTTCTAGAATTTACTACCAGCTATAAACTTATCAGCTGTAACACAGATGCACGATTATAGCTTCTCGCATATCCATATCCGCGTGTATATGTGAGTTATACTTCCACCAATGATTGTCTACTTTTGGAAGTATCTCAGATATATGCATGTGTTTGTGCGTTTCTCTCCGGTGCTTGTATGGACATATGTGAAGACATAATGATGGATTTGTTTATGTGCATACAAGTGTGGCAGCTTGCTTTACTGTTTTTGTGGCTTTATTTACTTAATATCAGATTAGTGATGTGAGTATCACTTAGTTTCACTAATATTCGTCACAATATGATAAAATAATTATATACCTCGAAGCTAAGGAAATTATTCACAACTTGTGTGTTTCCAATGTTATTTGTCCTACCTGTCACACGCGAAAATGAGCTTACACTAAGTAGTTGTTAATTTTATTAGTGCAGTGAATATGGAAATTGAATCTAAGTTTATCATCTAACACCCACAATTTTAAAAGGCTTTTAGCGATTGTCCGAAATTGGGAACTGTCCCACGCGTCACACGCAAATATGAGCTTGCACTAAGTTGCTGAAATATATTAGTGTAGTGAATATGCAAATTGGATCTTAGTTTCTCACGATATGAGGTGAGAGTAATCCCCATTAGGGCGAACAATGAAATGCTGAACAAATAGTTACTGTTGAATACACAGAAACCTGGGTATCTCAACAGACATCTACTTGATGAGGCTACACCTCCCAGGGACTTAAGGGGTTGTCTCCATAAGCATTATGAAGAAATACGGCACCTGAGAATAAAGCCGTATGAAGCAAAAAAGCACAAGCAGGTCCACAGTGATATCCACAAAAAGGCGTCGGACCTCTATGTCAGGTATTGCCTGGCGAATCCATCTCTTCAAGAAAAATACCTAGAACTCGCAGGGGAGGAACGCACTCTCCCTAGGGAAGCACGCGTCACTCTATCTCAACTTCGTTCTGGATACTGTAACAGGTTAAACTCTTACCTATTCAGAATCAACCCCGGCATACAAAATGAATGTCCTGCTTGCAATGTGTCCCCACATGACACCAACCACTTTTTCAATTGTAATGTGGAACCTGTGGACATTTATGATCGGCCACACCTATTGGATGGGGCGAAGTCCTGCAACAACAACAACCACCGCCTACTCTAATAGTAGATGGGAATTCAGTTTTACAAATCGAACCCCCCTCACACCCAAGTATCTGTAAATTCTTTGAACATTTATTTGTGGTTTCTTTACCAATCAAGCGTTTTCGGTGCCGAAGTATCAGCCATCAAGAAGCTCAAGAACTCCTAACAAATAGGAGGAAAAAAGAACATTCTTAACTGAGTTGCCTTGAAAATCTGTAGGAGCACACGTTTCACTTTCGTAAATTTCAAACAAAGGTACTTAAGCCTCTAGAGCTGAGTCGTTCTTTCCCTTAGTTTTTATACAGATCTGCACGAGTTTCTCTATTCATTTTTGTTGGTTTTTTGAGTGCATATGTAAATTTTTATTTTTTCTGTAAAACTTTAAACTAATTCAGCTTGTGTATGGAACTTAAGAGCAAAAGAGAACAATGACTTGTCCTCAATAGCATACACGCCCACATAATCACACACTGAGGAAGATGGCGTGGTGGGAAAATTTGCTGATTGATTGTTGATTTTGTCGCATAGTGTTATTATTATAAATAAGAAACATCAGGTTTGACTCACTTATTTACTACCCCTATTCATGATATTTGGCATATTTTTATTAACTTTTCAATGCAAACCCTGCAATTTTTCCTCCAAAAGTATCACGCGTTTCAGGTCTAAGTATAATAAGAATCAGGTAAAATAACAGTTGCAATAAATATTGAAAGTGCTATAACTTCTTTATGTATTATTTTAGTAATATGGTTTCAAAGCAACATTTTCTTGAATTTTTAAGTACTTTCGTTTGGTAAGGAAAAAAGCATACTTTAGGGGTAAAATTTTGTTAGCTGACCTAATCATGAGAAAACGACTTCATAGCTTTAAAAATCGGACATAAAATAACCAATTTACAACGAAAAAACCTTTTCGGCTGTATTTCGAAGGATCAAAAAAAAAATAAAAAAAAATGTTTCCGAAACTCTCAACATAATCTTCAAATTTAGGGACGAACATTAGCAACTTTTTTTTTCGACCCAGTCTAATGTACATTTATATATTTTTCTGAATTTGTCAACGAAGCTCGAAGATGCAAATTTTTGTTGAAACTGTAAAGGAACAACTTCAAAAATATTTGCATATAAAGTACGAGGAAGTGATTCAAAAATTAAAATTATGCGCATAAATAAACCTGAACAATCAAGAGTCTCCCCACAGCACAGTGGGTCAAAAGGGAAAATATTATGACACCAATTTAAATACAAATTACAAATTTGCGCATCGAAATAAATGACCCTAGTAAAATGAATGTTTCTAAATTAACAGAAATTCAGTAAAATGGAACGCATTTTGGTTAATTCAACCGTTTCTTGCCAAGAGAACATTTTTATTCAGTAATCACAAAATAACAGAAACTGATGGTCTCAAATCAGCAGCATTCTGCAAATATGAAAGATTCAATTTACTAGTTTTTCTATTTTAAAAATTGATTTCATTGGTTATTTTAACGGAAAACAACTGTCAATATTACGGTTAAAATAATATATCAAAAAATTTTAAAGAGAAACTTACGGTAACTACTTTTTTCTTATTTCCATGGTGTCGTACAAGTAACATATGTATAATAGCATTCACTGTTATTCTAATATTGACCAAAATCAGTTATTTTAACAGTTTGCAATGGTGTTCTCAATATGATAGTAATAATTGTTAAGTTACAAGAGGTATGGCTTACGTATGATGAAATTTTTGATGTTGAAACGATCAGTTCAGAATCAATCACAATGTGGGAAGTATATTCAGCAGCAATTTGCGATAGATAATTGATTGCTAGTTGGCAGCCGCCGCACAGTGGCATTTTTGCATGATTTAGAAGCGAAAAATTAATAACTCACTGAAAATGAATATATTTCATTCAAACCAAGTGTATATGTTTGTATGCCTTACCCCCCTTTAGTGAGGATAGGCGAAGGGGGTGAGGGGTTGGACCCCCCTTTAAAATTTTTAATTTACCTCAAACAAAAACTTTCTTATAGCCTTATCTTGTTCTTTTATTCACAATTGAACATGCTTGTATTTAAATTTCTTATCTTCAAACCATGAAGCAAACTTTCCAAGAAAATTAATTTTGATGTAATTCACCTGAATCCATCTTATAAAGCGTTTGGTAAAAAAAACTCGAAGTTTACTGCAGTATTCAACATACAATCCCTCATCTCTATTTACTCCCTCCCTAAAACAGTACACACGTGGTCTAAAACGGCTTTATCCTTTTGCTTTTGGCCACGTTCTACAACCCACGCCTCATACAACTCCCTCTTTGTTTTCATCATTATATCAAAAGGGGAACCTACGGGGATGAAGAATCATTAGATCTATATGCAATAATATTGAATTATTGTAGAAATTCTAAAATTTTTGTGGTACAGCGTGGTTCAAACTTTTGGCAGGCTTTTCTTTTCACGGTTTTATATATTTTCAGTACAAAAATAACACACATTAAAAAATCCATAATTTCGTAAAAAATACTCAACCAAAAAACGTTTGAACACTCTGAAAGCCAAGCCACGTTTTGTAACGGCATTGGCATTGTTAAATTTTTCAACCAATTTCTTGTTGATCCTGCAAATTGACTAGCGAAACCGGATCATGCATTAAAACTAAGTAACGCATGTAGGCAAATAACTTTTTTTGATCAATTTTTTTCTCATCCGAACCTATGTTTCCGTTTTATATAAATAAAAACTCTGACTAATTCAACTCCGTGCGTATCTTAAGCATATTTTTAGGGTATTTCTTGTTTAAAAACTCGACTGCAAAATGATAGATGTAAACAAGACTAGCGAGTGAGTTTTTTAAATCAGTTTTTCAATCAACTTCTGATGAAACTGAAATTGATTACAAAATTGAGAAATATCTGCAGCTCCTTGAATCCAGGTTAGGTTAGGTTGAACTGGTCGGTCCATGAGGACCTCACATACACTGAATGAGTCCATAGCATTACCAGAAGTTTGTTTTACGACCAAACTGAAAAACCCTAACAAAAACCAAGACCTATGTTATAAAATAACTCCGTCCACTTGGCAAATACTAGAAGCTCTCTAGGACCTATGCCACTTGCTGCTTATAGATATGACAGCCGTATCACTCCTAATAACTGGAGTCTTACCCTGGCAAGCGAAGGGCATGAGCACAAATCGCGCTCGATCGTTTCCTCCTCCAACCAGCACTTCCCACATCTGCTATTACCAGAAGGCAGTGTCCAGTCGGAATACCCATCATGAGTCTACAATCCTCTGTTTTTAACATACATATTTTTCCAATGGAAATTGGATTTAGAACTGAGCACCAATTGGATAAACAGCTTAACCTGAAAAAAAGCATAATACCCTAAAATTTTCGAAAATTTTAGATAAAATCAAGGATGAAGCATCCGATCAAGAAGTGTAGTGGTCATTATGAGGAATACCTATATTTCTGCATGCGTCCTTATATCTCCTAAGCGGTGCGCACTGCTATAAGTCTAGGGAAGCGCTTTGAGCTAATATGTGGTAGATAGTGACCTTTCCAGTTATGTTGTGATCGTCGATGACACTTGGTTAAATTACATGGGCATCTCGAGAGACTTCGAGCAGATTCCAACCCCCAATTCTGAGTTCATCTTGGGACAATTTGCTGATTTGTATGGCGCTAGCAACTGTGATCATCGCTCTCTCATTTCTATTTAGAAGGTTAGTATTAACAATGCTCTCAATGCAGGAGCACAGGTCGGTACGGTTAGTATAACCAACAGACAGTTTTATCTAGATACATCTCATGAATTCGAAACTCTACTGCTTGCCGGAGTAGAAGAGCAGCAAATTTGGTTTATCATTATATAAGCTATATACATGGACACATTTTTCCATTACTTGATAAGTGAAATATCGCCAACACATACTTATTTTTGGTGTAATAAACCAGTATATTTTCGTACTAAGCCTTCTTTTTGTGAAGGAAGTTCGTCACGCCAGCTGAAGATCCGAAATGCGTTTACGGCGATGCCAGTAAAAACGATATTAAGCACACCTTCAAATGCTCTCGATGCAGCCAAAACCGGCAAATGCTCGAGCAAGAAGTCGCCCATATCACTATCGACATTGTTATGAGAAAAATTCGGTGACATTGGCAACAAATCAGAAGCTTCGTAGAAAATACACTCTAAGAAAAAAAGCAAGGCTTGGACGTAGGAGCAGCAGAAGGCTCTTTAAAATCAACCTCATATTGAAGTTACGTCAAAGCGGTGCGACGGTTCCAAAAAGGTGTTTTCTAGTCGACGAAACACAGTACCTGCGATGACGGCGAAAATGGCTCATTTCTTAATAAAACTCGCATAAAAAACTCTCTTAGAGCAGGGCACAACAAAAAAATTCCTGTAATGTGACAGCTACCATCAATAGAAGAGGAAAGTGAAATTTTCATATCACAATGAAGAGACCCAAGAACATTACAAAAAAGAACCTGCAATAAAGAGATATCAGAGGTTTTCACTAAGGTTTTTCTCAATAATCCACATAATGGAACAAACGTTCCTACATCCGAATGCATAATCTGTTAGATCTGAGATCTCGACTATATTTAAAACATGGTGCGATCAGGCAGGTTTTGGAGTTCTTTCTACGAAGGAGAAAGAGTCTGGTACTTTTGACCTTAAGAATTTCGTTGGACGAGTGACATGAGGTTAACGGTTATAAAGACATTTTAAGAAAGGTCATAAAGGCAATTCACCTTACGACTATTTGAAGAAGTCAAAAGGGCAATTGAACTTACGGCAATTTGAAGTGGTCATAACATCAATTGACTTTTTGGCCGGTGACCTTATCTCAATCCACCATTTTCGTACACTTTATTTATACACTTAAAATTTACTCACCTGACTTAAACCTAATTGAACGGATGCCGTTTCCGAAATATACATTATTTTACCATCGGGTGCAACAACAAATATGAAACCATCCAATGTTTGCAGCAAATGAGAGCCAAGCTCTTTGATAGAGCCGCGTTGCATTGCCGGTGAAGTGCCCCACGCTTCGCCCAGACCTAAATAACAAGAAAGGGGAAAGAATAGAAAAAAATGTTAAATTAGTGTTGATGACAAAAAAATATGCTGAGGTAGTATGTGCAAAGAACCTGCACATATGTACATACATACAAAGTGGAAAAAGTCATATTTAATGAGTACAAAAAGGTGCGACGCAAAACTTTTATATGCCATGCGAGCCCAACCATATGCGCCGTTTCACCACCCATGCATCTCGTTGATTTACTTTGGCTCTTGCTCATTGCTAACAACCCATGTGATGACGTATAAATATTATTCCCAATTAAAGTCATCAGCACAGTGGGATACTTGTATGGAATGCCTTTTATGTCAAAATTCAACGGGTGTTCCAAATGGGCACACGACGTTGCGGTGACAAGCTAACGATAGCGAGCGTATTTATGTTACTTCCAGCCACCCACTAGCAAAGCTACTGAAATTCTCAGAGGTTGTGTGAGCCTTTGACTAGTCAACTGGTTCTCACAAGCCTAACGATGCTTGAGGTAACGGGCATTATGAGGGCGAGCAGTGTGCAGGAAAGCGTTGAGTGGTGCGAAAGGAAACGAAGGAATGAAGGAAGGTAGTTGAGAAATAAGTGGGCTGTGTAGTGTATTCTTTTTATAATGATATTGGCGTTGTTAGTATGTTTTTCTTTAGCTTTTTTTATTGCGCTCCCTTATCCTTCGAGTATTTTTTCCTGTTTCGCTTGATTTGAGTCACTTTTCTGCTTTGTTTTTTTTTTTTTTCTTTAAGATTTTCGTTATTTTTTCTTTCTCAAGTATTATTGAAATAATTATTGCAATAAAAAGGCACAAAGGAATGATAGTAGAACAAAAAAGGAAAAATAAATACAACATCTTCAAGCTGCATTTCCATCCTGCTTAGCTAGAGCTTCCGCCGCTATGCATCTCCTACACATATGTATGTATTTTTATTCGTGTTTGTATTAGGGTGTCCGATAGGGGCATATTTGGGTTTCCTGCTTTCATGTCCAGCTTTTATAAACTTCGTATTCTTTCAAAGAAAATAACATAGTTCTCAGGTTAACTCGTGCAGATTGCCTACCGGTTCTGGCGATAACTTCTTCCATCATTATCTCCCCCTCCCCCCTACCTCTATCTTTAACTCTCCCTGTACCTCTCAAGGTGGAAGTATTTCAGATGTGTTTGACGGGTGTGAGTATTTAACCATTAAAATCAAAATTCGCGATCGGGTATTTCTCGGCGCAAGCACACCGTGCCCAACCTTTACCCCAACTTCTACCTCCACCTCTATATCTTCCTTCACCTCTTCCACTACTGCCACCCCTGTTTCTGTCTCGGCCTTTACATCTAATACCAACCCCACCCTATCTCTACGATTATATCGCCAATGTTTCGCATGCTCACTGCTCTGTGCTTCCTTTCAGCATCCATTAATAGTACCATAACTATAAACGCTATTTTGAGCACATCAGTCCAACAATGTACCAAAAATCTGTGTACAGTGAGTCTTTCTCCGTGAAAACGACGATATTTAAGCATGACGTGTTCTGCGTTTTCCAGTTCAGTGGAGACAGAAAAATCATCCTCTATTCTACGCGTATATAAATACTCTTTGAAACCGCCAAGCCCACTCAATATCTGAGTGAGGTAGTGATTTAGTTCACCGTACTTCCACTCATGCCATCGAGCTATATTTAGTGAAAGTCCAACGCCCTTTCCGCAATACTTCTCACCGTAATTCCCACTTAGCTTTTGCGCTCTTCTTTACGTCTTTAGATGGTCGTTCGAGTGCAACGTCATATAGGTCGGCCATCAGATCTACTGGGATTTTCTGAGATAAAACAAGTATCGCGCCACGCGGATACCGTCCGTTAGCTATAAGTCGGTTATAATATATATCTTTGGTGGGCCAATCCAGATCTGTCCAACACTAACGCTACAATGTAAGTAATATCATCGAGCTGGTTACGGTGGACAAAAGCTGATGGATAATTTCGCGTTAGTCTCCGTTATTAGGCATTATTCGCTGCTTGAAAGTAAGTTTTGACTCAACGCTTACTCGTAAATATTTTATTTGAAGTGATTTGAGAATCTCCGTTATTTAGGACTAACTCATTCACAGTCCGCTTTTAGAACCACCTTTGTGTTATTGCTAACCATCGTCGGCTCCATATTAGTCAGGTATTCTTTTATTCCTCGTATGGCGTCATTGGAACAGATCCAATTTCAGTGACCATTGCTGAAACTAAAATGTCATCTGTATAGGCGGAAATTTTTGCATCTCCTGTGAGGTTGATCTTAAGCACTGCGGACTCCATAGTGTTGGTTCAAGAACAGATCCGGGTTTTCGCTCCTCATCGAGTTCAAAGAGTAGTTTCTGTCCTTAAAATAACTACCAATTCTTCTGCGTAAGTAAGCTTCGGAGCTTTGTATCTGCAACCGGTCCACAGTGTTAAAAACATTCTTAGTAACCAAAGTAATCAATGGAGAGATCTTCCTTTTACTTTGATTTCCGGTCATGGCTTCTCGAGCAATTTCGACAACTGTTTCGTTTGCATTTACGATGGAGCCTGTTTTTCGAAATCCAAACTGATTATTTTACAAGCCACATGGGCTTTGCCGTCTCCGAACGATATCTGCTGGGAAGATGAGTTTTTGTAGGAAAGGTTTTCATGTTATAAATACACTCGGATTCCGCTTTTTAGAAAATGTTTGCTTTCGGTTGTAGTCACTTGATAATTGGCCCTTCGATTAGCTAGCATACTACCACTAGACCACAGCGGCAGCTCCAAAGCTTGAGCTGAGTTTTAGCTAATAAAAAATGTTCCCTTACCTATGGACATAGAACCGGCCAGCGACCTCATTAACGTAGGTAGGAGCTAATATAGGACCACAAATGCTTTGTTAAGAATTACTCAGAAAGCAGATAGTACAAGGTCCGCTAAGGCAGTAGCTGATTTATATATATATATATGTGATGTATATTGGAACGATTTTTCGTCATCCCTTGTCAAATTTGGTTTGTGAAAAACCGGTTTCGGCGTTGTGCCATCATCAGTGTCGATTTTCGTTCTTGAGAACATCATTTATCCACCCTGTCGGAAAATCAACCAAACAAGATAAGTCATATATATATGTCTTTCCCTTTTGAAAAGATCCAGCAACAACTAGCTTTCAAAATAGAGGACACCTTAATTTACATACAAACCTACATATAATTAAGTGTCTTTGAAATTTGTAGACTTTAGCTCAGCAAATTTTCCCACCACGCCATCTTCCTCAGTGTGTGATTATGTGGGCGTGTATGCTATTGAGGACAAGTCATTGTTCTCCTTTGCTCTTAAGTTCCATACACAAGCTGAATTAGTTTAAAGTTTTACAGAAAAAATAAAAATGTACATATGCACTCAAAAAAATCAACCAAGATGAATAGAGAAACTCGTGCAGATCTGTGTAAAAACTAAGGGAAAGAACGACTCAGCTCTAGGGGCTTAAGTACCTTTGTTTGAAATTTACGAAAGTGAAACGAGTGCTCCTACAGATTTTCAAGGCAACTCAGTTAAGAATGTTCTTTTTTCCTCCTATTTGTTAGGAGTTCTTGAGCTTCTTGATGTCTGATACTTCGGCACCGAAAACGCTTGATTGGTAAAGAAACCACATATAAATGTTCAAAGAATTTACAGATACTTGGGTGTGAGGGGGGTTCGATTTGTAGAACTGAATTCCCATCTACTATTAGAGTAGGCGATGGTTGTTGTTGTTACAGGACTTCGCCCCATCCAATAGGTGTGGCCGATCATAAATGTCCACAGGTTCCACATTACAATTGAAAAAGTGGTTGGTGTCATGTGGGGACACATTGCAAGCAGGACATTCATTTTGTATGCCGGGGTTGATTCTGAATAGGTAAGAGTTTAACCTGTTACAGTATCGATCGAAGTTGAGATAGAGTGACGCGTGCTTCCCTAGGGAGAGTGCGTTCCTCCTCTGCGAGTTCTAGGTATTTTTCTTGAAGAGCTGGATTCGCCAGGCAATTCCTGACATAGAGGTCCGACGCCTTTTTGTGGATATCACTGCGGACCTGCTTGTGCTTTTTTGCTTCATACGGCTTTATTCTCAGGTGCCGTATTTCTTCATAATGCTTATGGAGATAACCCCTTAAGTCCCTGGGAGGTGTAGCCTCATCAAGTAGATGTCTGTTGGGATACCCAGGTTTCTGTGTATTCAACAGTAACTATTTGTTCAGCATTTCATTGTTCGCCCTAATGGGGATTACTCTCGCCTCATTGTGTAGGTGGTATTCTGGAGACATAAGAAGAGAGCCCGTAGCGGTTCTGAGGGCAGTATTTTGACAGGCCTGTATTTTGTTTCAGTGAGTAACCTTTAGGCTTGGCGACCATATCGGGGACGCGTACAATGCAATCGGCCGGCCAATTGCTTTGTAAGTCGTAATGAACGTTTCTTTGCCTTTACCCCAAGTGCTGCCGGCAAGAGATTTGAGGATTTTATTGCGGCTCTGGATTTAGGCGATGGTCTCCTGCCCTAGTTTTAGGAATCTGCATTTTTCTAAAGTAAATTCTTTTTACAAATAATTACGCCGGTTTCTACTTCATTGATCCCCAGTAAAGCTGGTTACCCATAATCTTTGAGCAAATACAATTTTTGCTTGACTTCACACGCGAAAAAACTTTGCAAACTGTGCCACTCCCCGCAACTCCACTCGACTTTTGCACTTCTTAAATAAAGTAGATGTCCTGCTGCGCTTTTTAACAATTATAAGCCCATACGCCTACATACAAAAATATTTAGCAAATTCACTGCTCTATGACACAACCCGACTTTCACACCTCATTTAGCATAGCCGCTAGGTATTTCCTGTTGTTTGCGGCGACGGCTGCAGCTCGTGGCAAATCTCGTCAAACGAAACATTTACTGTGACGCCTGCCACCTCATTGCGTAACGTGTGCCGCTGTCAAACGGTCAGTCAAAGCGGATGAATTTAAAAGCGATATGCCATTGAGCTTTCCAAAAACTTCAGTGGTGGATAATAGTCGTAGCATTTTGTCGCGCGCCAATTGTTCCAATTATAGTTTAATGAAAACAACAACACACTTTCCATTGTTATTTCAAGCAAAACAAAACAAAATAATAATAATGGTGAGTGGGAAAAATTTAAACAGGAAGAATATCTTTATGTACGAATTTAATTGTAGGCTCAATGTAGAATGAAACCTTTGCTTTAGGCGGATTTATTTAATTTTGTAATCGAACCAAATGGGCTACTACTCCATATACACTTTATCCTCCTATCGCTGCAACGACTGCCACATCAGGCTCAAAACTCTAAAAACTATTGAAATAAATCTAAAATTATCTGTATTTCATTAGCGACACATACTCATATTGCTTTATTCAATTGTTTTTGTTATTCATATTAGAGAAAAATTACAAAGTTTACAAACTGCGATGGTTACTAGAATATGTTTCTGAATTTCACTTCTTTATCAGCTAGCTTCTCGGGAGCAGAGTACGGTACTCGAAATCTCCAATATTTATACTTTTATAGCAAAGCTTTGCTGTAAACCCAATGTTACCAAGCTCTTGAAAGCGCGCCTATAAGTATTCTACACATGGAAGTAGTATGTACCTAATGGTGTATAAAGGAACAAAAAAAGGCAACATTTAGATCAGGGGCGTAGCGACGGGGGAGGGGGGGTTTAAACCCCCCTTGCCTCCGGATCATTTGATTTTTTAGGTCATTACAATTCAAATATTTGATGTTTTATGTCTATGTTAATAAATTTCTTCTACGTATTTACTTTGCTGGTGATATTATATTTTTAATATGCAAGCATATGTATGTACGAAGTGAACACTTATATATTTTAATCATATTCTGTTTCATAATAATTCTGCAATTTATTAAATATACAAATGTACATGTTAACTTTTACTATAATTTCATAAAGAAGTTTCCTTGTAAATTTGCCTAACGACCATCTACATACATATCAGAGAACAGCAAAAATCGAACACAACAACGTTCGACAACAACGGCAACATGATCGTGTTCAATGATCCAACTTGCTTAAACGAACATGGTCGACATTGATTTAAAATCGACCAACTTATTGCATGCGTGAATATTATCAATTCAGGCGTTTGCTCGTTTGCCTCAAAAGCTATTACATTCATCGGAATGAAAAGGCAAATATTTTTAACATTTAAATAATGTTAAATTTACAGCATTTTTTATACTCAGTTGAGCAGAGCTCACAGAGTATATTAAGTTTGATTGGATAACGGTTGGTTGTACAGGTATAAAGGAATCGAGATAGATATAGACTTCCATATATCAAAATCATCAGGATCGAAAAAAAATTTGATTGAGCCATGTCCGTCCGTCCGTCCGTCCGTTAACACGATAACTTGAGTAAATTTTGAGGTATTTTGATAAAATTTGGGTTGTAGGTTCCTGAGTACTCATCTCAGATCGTTATTTAAAATGAACGATATCGGAATATAACCACGCCCACTTTTTCGATATCGAAAATTTCGAAAAAAACGAAAAAGTGCGATAATTCATTACCAAAGACAGATAAAGCGATGAAACTTGGTAGGTGGGTTGAGCTTATGACGCAGAATAGAAAATTAGTAAAATTTTGGACCATGGGCGTGGCGCCGCCCACTTTTAAAAGAAGGTAATTTAAAATTTTGCAAGCTGTAATTTGGCAGTCGTTGAAGATATCACGATGAAATTTGGCAGGAACGTTACTACTATTACTATATGTACGCTTAATAAAAATTAGCAAAATCGGAGAAGGACAACGCCCACTTTTAAAAAAAAATTTTTTTAAAGTAAAATTTTAACAAAAAATTTGATATGTTTACCGTATATAAGTAAATTATGTCAACATTCAACTCCAGTAATGATATGGTGCAACAAAATACAAAAACTAAAGAAAATTTCAAAATGGGCGTGGCTCCGCCCTTTTTCATTTGATTTGTCTAGGATACATTTAATGCCATAAGTCGAACAACTATTTACCACTCCTTTTGAAATTTGGTAGGGACATAGGTTTTATGACGTTAACTATTTTATGTGAAAATGGCCGAAATCTGTTGAAGCCACGCCCAGTTTTTATACATAGTCGACCGTCTGTCCTTCCGCTCGGCCGTTAACGCGATAACTTGAGCAAAAATCGATATATCTTTACTGAACTGAGTTCACGTACTTACCTGAACTCACTTTATCTTGGTATAAAAAATGAACGAAATCCGACTATAACCACGCCCACTTTTTGGATATCGAAAATTACGAAAAATTAAAAAAAATGCCATAATTCTATACCAAATACGAAAAAAGGGATGAAACATGGTAAGGTAATTGGATTGGTTTATTGACGCGAAATATAACTTTAGAAAAAACTCTGTAAACTGGTTGTGACACCTACCATATTAAGTAGAAGAAAATGAAAAAGTTCTACAGTGCGAAGTAAAAAACCCTTGAAATCTTGGCAGGTATTACATATATAAATAAATTAGCGGTATCCAACAGATGATGCTCTGGGTCACTCTGGTCCACATTTTGGTCGATATCTGGAAAACGCCTTCACATATACAACTACCACCACTCCCTTTTAAAACTCTCATTAATACCTTTAAGTTCATACCAATATCATACAAACACATTCTAGAGTCACCCCTGGTCCACCTTTGTGGCGGTATCTCGAAAAGGCGACCACCTATACAATTACCACCACTCCCTTTTAAAACCCTCATTAATACCTTTAATTTTATACCCATATCGTACAAACACATTCTAGAGTCACCCCTGGTCCACCTTTATGGCGATATTTCGAAACGGCTTCCACCTATAGAACTAAGGCCCACTCCCTTTTAAAATACTCATAAACACCTTTCATTTGATACCCATATCGTGCAAACACATTCTAGAGTCACCCCTGGTCCACCTTTATAGCGATATTTCGAATCGGCTTCCACCTATAGAACTAAGGCCCACTCCCTTTTAAAATACTCATTAACACCTTTCGTTTGATACCCATATTGTACAAACGCATTCTAGGGTCACCCCTGGTCCACCTTTATGGCGGGCGATATCTCTGAAAAGACGACCACCTATACAACTAACACCACTCTCTTTTAAAACCCTCATTAATACCTTTAATTTGATACCCATATCGTACAAAAAATTCTAGGGTCACCCCTGGTCCACCTTTATGGCGATATCTCGAAACGGCGTCCACCTATGGAACTAAGGATCACTCCCTTTAAAGTACTCATTAACACCTTTCTTTTGATACCCATATTGTACAAACAAATTCTATGGTCACCCCTGGTCCACCTTTATGGCGATATCTCGAAACAGCGTCCACCTATAAAACTAAGCCCACGCCTTTTAAAATTCCCATTAACATCTTTCCTTTGATACCCATATCGTACAAACAAATTCTTGAGTCAGCCGTGGTCCACCTTTATGGCGATATCCCTAAATGGCGTCCACCTATAGAACTATGGCCCACTCCCTCATAAAATACTCTTTAGTGCCTTTCATTTGATAGACATGTCATACAAACACATTCCAGGGTTTCCCTCGGTTCATTTTCCTACATGGTTATTTTCCCTTATGTTGTCACCATAGCTCTCAAATGAGTATGTAATGTTCGGTTACACCCGAACTTAACCTTCTTTACTTGTTTGAAGTACACGTTTCCTATTTTGAAATATAATGCAAATTTGATATTATTTTCCATGTGGAAAACATATTATTATAATGTAATATCTACGCTTTTTTTCATGTCAAAAACACATTTCAAAAGCGTAAAATTAAAATTATTTGATAAATGAAAAATAATATTTTTCATGACTTTTTAAATTAAATTTCTTTTAAATTAAATTTTTTTCTTTTCGATCAGTTTCTTTCTTTTGAATTTTATATACGTACACGTTAGATCTCATGCATAGACAAACTTTTTTTTATTTATTTAACTGAAAAAAAATATTTTTTTTAACTCCTCCCTTCCCCCCCCCCCCCCTCCCCCCGCAAGGCAATTTTCAGGCTACGCCCCTGACTTAGATACCAATTGCAAAGTAGGCAGCGGGGCATTCATATGGCTGAATGGTTAAAGGCTTCTTCTGCTTTTACACTAGTATAAAGTATGAATGTTGGAGATTTCGAATTCAATACTCAGCTCTCTATAAGCTAGCTGATGAAGAAGTGAAATTCAGAAACATATTCTAGTAGCCATCGCCGCTTGTAAACTTTATAATATATTTTTCCAGTATCAATAACTAAATCTAAAATTCTTTGATCTCACAGTCGAGCTCACATGGTCTTACATGTTATTTGTCCCCTTAATATAACAATCAACTTACCATCAGGAAAGACTTGACGCATTTTCAAATATGATGTTGTTAATCTGATGATGGACGCTTTGTCCAACTGTGATGTAATTGCACTTGGTAATGGTAGTAATTTGGCCAATTCAAAGAATTCCGCATTTTCCTTTTCACGTCTGGTACGAGCGGCATTTTTACTCTTCTCCTTCATGGCACAAGATTTAGCTAAGCCTGCAAAGGAAACAAAAACGAAAAGTATGTTATTTTTTAATAAAACAGAACATTTTATTTGCAACTAACTTGGGAAATCTAAGCATTTTTTATATTGTAACGAATTTGCTGCAAATCCTCTTATTTGCAACCTTATACTAACGTTCGTATCGCTAAACTGTTGAATAAATAACTCCAATATTTAATAATGCAAAATGGCCTTTATTAAAGTACTTCACAATAACAACCAATAGCTTGCTTAAACGAAACTGATTTTGAAAATAATACTGCTATTGCTCGCTAGATAGTGTCTTAAATCCAACTGATTATCGCGCCTCTACTGTTGCTGCCTTTTATACTCTCTGATTTCCTCGTTCGCATCTTCTAGGCGCTTCCATTTCCAGAATCTACTAGTTGGCCATCAGCTATCAAATTTCCCAGCTGTAACTACAGATGCACGATTTTATAGCTTCTCTAATTGCATACTTTCGGGAGTATCTCGAATATATGCATGTGGTTGTGCGTTGCTTCTCCGCTGCGTGTACGTACTTATGTGTAGACATAATGATTGATTCGTTTATGTAGATACAAGTGACTGTCTGCCTTATTGTTGTTGTGACTTCATTTACTTAGCAACAGACTAGGGATGTGGAATATTCGTCACAATATAATAATGTTTAAACTTTATTATAAAATTAGTCAACCGCCTGAACTGTCAAAGGACCTAGCCAGGACTTTTACGTCTCTTTGTAGGCCTTCTTATATTATTTTCGTTAATACGGATGAAATATTTTGTGCCGCATTTCTTCGTACTGCTTGCGGTGTTGTCCCTATAAGGCGGGGCGTCTTCAATCAGATGTCTTTACAAATACCCAGGTGTCTGAGTATTAAACATAAACTGTTTGTTCAGGATATCTCCGCCTCACTTTGCAGATGATGTTCCGGCAACATAAAAAGAGACCCAGTGACCGTCCTGAGTGTGGTATTTTAACAAGCTTTCAGTTCTTCCTTACCTCACATTTACATTATTTCGACAGTCCTTTAAATGTCCTCATTGCTTTTCTAGCAAAGTGGTAAGTTGGGGTGTTGAGAGTTGGACTGTGAACTATGAGAGGGGCCGGCAATGAGGATAAAAGGGTTGTCGAAAATACTCTTACCAGGTATCAATTAATACATGGATGTCGTCTTTGCCGTCCATATGTATAAATTGCATACAGAAACCTAAAAGGAGCTTTTGGCAAACAAATTTTAAGCTATGGAGAGGTCAGGTTTGAAAAGGCAGAGGGATGTTTAGAAAAAAGAAGAGGAAGTAAGGAAGGGAAACCTTTCCAAATAGGAGTAAGCCAGCTTTTGGACTGCACTGGGTTTATGTATCGTATAGATGCTATTTGAAAAAGTGAAAGATTACAACCTGTTGTTTTAAAAAAGCACGATTTGCTATATCTCGGCAAGGAGATATTGAATGTCTGATATAACAATTCTAGGGATCCAAAGGGTTATTAAGCGCACTACAAAGCTTTGTAGCTTCACAGCGTCCTCAATCCAATTGTGAACCCAGCCTACTCGAGGGGAGAATTATTACCAATATAAACGTAACATAACTTATTGGGCAAGCGAGGCTCTAGCGGCCCCAAGCTCTTCATGGAACTGCGGGCTGGGTCAGGATGACCTGAATGGTCGGGCTAGTACCTTAATGGCGCTTGTAACTAGAACATTCCGGATATATATTCGACAAAGGACCATCAACATCGATAGCACTCCGCCTCAGGGTGTGTCCTTATAGATGCCAGAAGAAGAAGAAGATTAAGAAAAGAAAGAAGAAGAGGAAAATGGAGAGGAAAACAAAGAGTTGGTTAGAAGGAAGGATGAGAGAAAAAAGGCTTTGGAGGCACTGGGAAAAGGAAAGTAGAATCAGACCAGAATATCGACAAGGTTGTGTGTATGTGTGTTATTAAAAACAGAGTAAGCAGTTGAGGAAAGGAGTAACTGAAAGACAGAAAAGGAGCGGGGGAGAGAAAACAGAGAAAGATAGGATGAGGAATAGCAAGAGGAGTAGAAAGAGGAATGGGATGAGGAATAGAGGGAGCAGGAAGAGGAATTAGATGGAAAAAGGGGGACAAGAAATCGGAGAGAAGAAAAGGGAAGAAGAAGACTAGGATGTGGATGAGGAGAAGGAAGGGTGGGGAAGGGAAAGTGTGAGTTAGAGGGAAGGGGAAGGGAATAGGAATAGGAATAGGAAGAGGAATAAGAATAGGAATAGGAATATGAATAACAAGTAAGGAAGGCTAAGTTCGGGTGTAACCGAACATTACATACTCAGCTGAGAGCTTTGGAGACAAAATAAGGGAAAATCACCATGTAGGAAAATGAACCTAGGGTAACCCTGGAATGTGTTTGTATGACATGGGTATCAAATGGAAGGTATTAAACAGTATTTTAGAAGGGACTGGGCCATAGTTCTATAGGTCGACGCCTTTTCGAGATATCGCCATAAAGGTGGACCAGGGGTGACTCTAGAATGTGTTTGTACGATATGGGTATCAAATGAAAAGTATTAATGAGGGTTTTCAAATGGAGTGGCCCTTAGTTGTACATGTGAAGGTGTTTTCGAGATGTCGACCAAAATGTGGACCAGGGTGACGCAGAACATCATCTGTCGGGTACCGCTAATTTAATTATATATATTGTTACGAATATTAGCAACACTAAGGGGTACTGCTATCTCTAGGCCGATGCTAAGCAGTGACGTGAATTCACATCAATAATTCAATCATTATGTATCTACATAAACGAATTAATCATTATGTCTACACATATGTACGTACACGCAGCGGAGAAGCAACGCACAACCACATGGATACTCCCGAAAGTATGCAATGAGAGAAGCTATAACATCGTTCATCTGTAGTTACAGCTGAGAAATTTGATAGCTGACGGCCAACTAGTAGATTCTGGAAATGGAAGCGCCTAGAAGTTGCGAATGAGGAAATCAGAGAGTATAAAAGGCAGCAGCAGTAGAGGCGCGATAATCAATTGGATTTAAGACGCTATCTAGCGGGCAATAGCAGTATTATTTTGAAAATCAGTTGTAGTGTTATTGTAAAGAACTTTAATAAAGACCATTTTGCATTATTGAATAGTGAAGTTATTTATTCAACAGTTTAGTGATTCGAACTTAGCAGAAGGTTGAAAATAAGAGGATTTGCAGTAAATTCGTTACAATTGGTGTCAGAAGAGGAATTGTTGAACAAATTCCAAAGATTGCGAATACAACTTGGACATGGCAAAGTTGAGTGAATTGAGAATCCAACAACTGAAGAAGGAGTTGGAGAGCCGTGGATTGAACACAACCGGCAATAAGATCGAACTTCAAGCACAACTACGAGAGCTAATGGAGTCGGAAGGAATTAATGTGGACGATGATGCCTTTCATCCTGATGGGGACTAGACAACAACAAAAATTGAAGAGAGGAACGGAAATCCGGGTCCAGTCGTAAGCGGCGAGAATAGTGCGATATTGGCTTTGTTATCACAGATATCGGCAAAAACGGAAACCCAGGAAACACGCATAACAGAAATGTCATCACAAATATCCACAAATATGTCAGCACAGCTCGAAGTACAAAAGACAGATATAACATCTCAACTGGCAGAACAGAAGACATATATGGAATCGCAGGAGACACGCATAACGTCCAAGATTGAAGCACAAGAAACGCGTATTTCAGAAATGTCGACACAGATAACAACCAAGATGGAAACACAGTTAGAAGAACAGAAGACATATATGGCTGAGCAGTTGAAAGCACAAGAAACTCGCATATCCTCGCAGCTGGAGGCACAGGAAGCAAGGGTATCATCAAAACTTGAATCGCAGGAATGCAAAAATCGCACAATTTCGGGCAGAAGTGGATGATTTAAAAGGTCGTATGGAGCAATTACAACTAAATCGCCCGGCTGTTTCAGCAAGCAATCCGAAGTGTCCACTTACAAGTTTTTACCGTTACAAATACACAGTAACAAAATTCATAAGTAAAAATTATTACAGATTGTGTGCTGATCAGTGAGTTAATTATTTACTGCTCGAGAAAAGCGGTAACTGGCTCCTGTTACCTATGTTATACTGAAACCCCCAAACGAAGAAAAAAACGCGAAAACATACAGCATCTGCAAAAAACCAATGCGCCTGGTACATTCGGTGACAAATTGTATCTGCACCGTTTGCGAGCAGAAAAATTAGTATATGTCTACAAAATACAATATTTTTTGTTTAAAGATTCATGTTTCCTAATATATTTTTACAATCCGCAATAAAAATTTCCTATTAAAACTAATAAGTTGTTAAATATTTGAAGGGTACACGGGTACCCGGTTATGCGTTCGCGTAGGTGTCGACTTTGGGAACATATATTTGGGCAAAGTGGAATCACCAGGTGAAGTAAATAAAAAAAGACAGAAGATGTACGCTATCTGAAACGGTAGTGATGTATTTTCGACGGTCGGAAGCTGGTAAGTTTTTTTCCCGCATTGAAAAAATTGTAGAAAAATAAATACCTTGCTACGAAAACCATTACAGAAATTGCTTTTTTCAACATATCAGTGCCACCTAACGCCAATGCAAAATTAAATACAAAGGACCAGTGCGAGTTAACATTACTTTTAGGAACGATTAAGAATAATAAATTCAATTTGGCCACCTTAACTGACCTCAATTTCAACTGCAAACTTTCATTGAAAAACCGGACATAAAAGAAACGTGTTTTATTCATATAAAGTACATATGTACGTCAGTTATTTAGTTGAACTTTTCTGCCTTTGGCGGAACTTAAATGGGTTTCGGGTTCGATGAAAAATTTTACAATCACACTTGGAAGTGATCGTGATAGTCTTAAATGTGTTTCCGTCCCTTAAAATTCATTGACATGTTCATCTGCTTTATTGATTTTTCGTTTAGATTCGGAACTAAAACATATGCTCTTCTAATATATAATAACAAATTTAATCAGAAGATCCCCCAAAAACTCTTGACAGTTGAATTCATGATATATTACTAATGTTACCAAGTTATTATTTACCAAAATATATCAGGGGATAGACTAGCCCAGCGGCATTCGGCCTACAACCATAAGATGCTGTTTCGAAGCGAGCCTGATTCATGTATTCTAAATTACAATTCATAACTGTATCATTTTTCTTATCTTAGTGGTCTGGTTTTCCAATTTTTTCCAACTTTTAGAATACCATCGTTTTAGCGAATTTTTTCCATAAATAAGGTATAATATGACAGTTTTGGTGTTTTTGTTGTAGGAATGACAAAAACATTGCTCAAAAGTCTTCAGAAGCGCTGCACAGGGGAAAATCCTTAGTTGAATATGACGTGAATGCAAATAGGTTGTTTTAACAAAGACCTGTTTCAATTTTTTTTTTGGGAACAAATTAAACATATGTATATAACAATAATATCAAAAATATGGAAGTATTAGTTTAGCACGGCCTTACTTATGGAACCAACACCAAAGATACATTAAATGATGAATTTCTGTAATTAAATCCAGTAAAGGCCATCGATATTCACCTAATAGTTTATGTGAAAAAAGTGCTCAAATTGGCATATTTTACTCCTGAAAAATGCAAAAGCAACACTTTTTCGGGGACAACATTGGTGAAAAATTTTCAGATAGCCGAATGAGAGAACAAAGAAGAATTTATAGCGAGACAATTGACGCCTTATTCCACCTGGTTATTCCACAATGATAAAACCTGCAAGCATTGACTTAAACGATACAGAAATACTGTAGTTTCCTAGATTAGAAAGTTCAACACTCTAGTGACAGTGGTTCTCTCACTAAAGTAGTTTAAAGTCGCAACTGGACACACAAGTACCCGGTTATGCGTTCTAGGGTTAAAAGTGGGCGTGTTCGTGATCAGATTTTGAAAATATTCCTTTAGCACACATACAGTAATATGAGTAACGTTCCTACCAAATTTCATCATGATATCTTCAACGACTGCCAAACTACCGCCTGCAAAGCTTTTAAATTACCTTCTTTTAGAAGTGGGCGGTGCCACGCCCATTGTCCAAAATTTTACTAATCTGTGTCATAAAGTCAAGCCACCTACCATGTTTCACCGCTTTATCCGTCTTTGGTAATGAATTTTCGAACTTTTTCGGGTTTTCGAAATTTTCGATATCGAAAAAGTGGGCGTGGTTACAGTCCGATTTCGTCCATTTTAAATAGCGATCTGAAATGAGTGCCCAGGAACTTACATACCAAATTTCATTAAGATACCTCAAAATTTACTCAAGTTATCGTGTTTATGGACGGACGGACGGACGGACATGGCTAAATGAATTTCTTTTTTCGACCAGATCATTTTGATATATAGAAATATATATCTATCTCGATTAGTTTATGCCGTTACGGATTACCGTTATGCGAACAAAATTAATATACTCTGTGAGCTCGGCACAGCTGAGTATAAAAATAAGAATAGGAAGAGGAATTGGAATTGGAATAGGAATGAAAATAGGAATATCGAAAGGAATATGAATAGGAATAGGAATATGAATAGCAATAGGAAAAGGATTATGAATAGGAATATGAAAAGGAAGGGGAATAGGAAAAGGAAGGGGAATAGGAAAAGGAATAGGAATAAAAAAGATATAAGGATGAGGAAAAGGAAAAGGAAGAGGAAAAGGAAATATAAGAGGAAGTTATAGAGGAAGGGGTAAGGGAAAAGGTGAAGGAAAGGGTAAAAGCAAAAAAAGATAATAAAAAATAAAATGGATAGGAAACTAAAGATGAAGAGGAAGAAAAACAGAAAGAGAAAAAAAGAAGAAAACAGACCGTAAGAGCAAGCGTAACACCACAAACAATGAGAACGACAGGATGTGTTGCAAAAAGCCTATACATGACTGGCACCTGAAAGTAGTTTTCCGTTATGATAATTTGTGATATACTGGCGTCCAATGTGCTAACAAGAATTTCCTATATAGATGCTAACATAATATTTATCAAAAACGAACCAAGAAGAAAACCTATCGTGAGTTGTCACGTCTGCAAGGCTTCTCATTTGTCAAGTACGCATGGCTTCTCATCAGTCAAGTACGCTTTATTCTAGATATGGGAAGACTACATTGTTTTAAATAGAACTAGGACTGGACTCAAAAAACCCCTTTTTGGGTTACCACTATTTAAATATACATACACTATCTTCCATTTGATATGTATTTCGATGAACACCAACAACAACAACACTCACTTGAAAAACTATGCCGATTACGTTCTGTCAACACTTTCCTTTGAAATATCATCTTCACGCACGAAAACACCAAATTTCAACAACAAGAAATAAACATCTAATTAGCAATAATTTCTATTTTTACTTCACAAATTTCCCCTTCTTTCTTAGCAAACGTTCTTTACTGTCTTAAAACTATTTTGTAACTGTTTCGGATTAACAAATGTGCAATATTTTTAAGAAATCTTCATCTCGCACTTGCCTTTTGTGATGAGCGGAATTACCGAAACAAGTGCAGTTAGTGTACACGGCACGGCTCGGCTATTGGCTGAGCCAATGGGGATAATTTGCCAACTAGCCAGGTAGCCAGGTACCTGTGAGATACTTTGCACATTGAAACACATGTTGCATTGTTTTTGTCAAAACATTATTCACAATTGCATTTTTTGTATTTCTTTTCTTTTTATTTTTGTTTTTGTTCGAAAAGTCAAACCAATTGACTTCCGTCTCAGACAATAGAGCCATATTATGTCCAATCCTAAAGCGATCCCATTTGATTGCATTTTGAATCTTTGCACAGCAACAATTGCATCTTTCTTACCTGTGTGAGTATTCGATTGGCATTAGTGGGATTGCAAGTTGGTCGTAAAATTTTATGAATGAAATTTTACACTCAATGAAGACGAACATACACATATACGATATTGGCGATTACTAGATTTCAGATACGAAGGCAGTTTTTTTTTGCATAGATACCCAGCAGTTAAATGAATTGGTCTCAAGCTACCTCACAACTAGTATGTAACCCAACTACATTCAATTTCAAATTTAAAGCGTCATCAATCTGGGACAAGGAACTGATACTTAGTTTTTTCTTGGAGTGGTTACAGCTTTCCATCGGTGACAATTGAAAGAGGTATGACAGCATTTGGAGCCGGTTGAATTTATTCGTTGACTGCTGAGTGGAAAGTCAAAACAAACGTGATAGTATTTAAGCTAGGCTTTGAGTTGTGATTACAAACGATATGCTTTAGGTCCATGAGCTTAATCTACGATGAATATCCGCCACTCGTTGCCTTAGAGATGATTTCTGATGGTCCTGATCTTGGCAGACTTCCGTTTAACTGAAATAAAATGGGTTTTGTTCTGCTAACGAGAAGATAGAACGGCATGAGTCGAATAGAGTTAAGTACCTTTGCGAGCTTATATAAAACAGAAAGATGTAATGTTAGTCTAAAGCTGAATGCCAATGGATGTTGATCAATCAGGCGAAAACCACCAGCTGGATTTAGCACCACCCTAAAGGTGCAAGTGCAATGGGTTGCTCAGATCTATAAATAGCAGCACTATTCGCACAGGGGCATTGAATGCAGTGCTGAACACCCGCTGAGCTCACATTGTAGGCGAGCTCGAAACTTTTATTAGGCTTCTAAGCACAGTCTTTTCTTGAGCATGTGAATCATGCGCAAGACCGGCGTGGTATTAACGATTGTGACTCTTTAAGCTCACTAAAGCACACTTGCACAACGGCAAATTATCTTTTTAACTCAGAGTTAGTATGAAAATTTGTCAAATATGTATTAATTAAACCGTCATGAGGAGCTAACTAGCCTCAAAGACAAATCATGATTTAAGCTTACACCAAGCATTGTATACTGGGGTTCAAGCGGTGCGACTGAAGATATCGATGGCCTCTTTTGATGTGGAATTATCTTTTCAAAAGTACCTCATACTTGGTTTATTTAAATTAATTATATGATGCAGCGGCCACCATTGTGTAATTGTAGCGTGCTCCGCCTACAACACCGCAGATCCTGAGTTCACGCCCCGGGCAAAGCAGCATTAAAATTTTAGAAAACAAGTTTTTTCAAAATTTTTCTAAGCGCGGTCGCCCCTCGGCAGTGTTTGGCAAGTACTCCTAGTGTATTTCTGCCATGAAAAGCTCTCTGTGAAAACCCATCTGCCTTGAGATGCCTCTGGGGGTCGGCATAAAACAAGTAGGCTCCGTCCCGTCAATTTGTAAGAAAAATTAAAAGGAGCACGATTCTTTGACAAAAAGATAAAATGCCTCTAAAGCTAGTCGAAAGAAACGCTTTTCGCAATAGTAATGGACTCTACGCATTGGCAAGGCCGAGTACCGAAAAGGCTTTACACAGATTCTGCTTACTTTTTCTTCTGTTTTAGGTTACTCGGCAAAACAAGCACCTAACTAAACTTCCGAACAGTGTTTTTGGTGCTACAATTGTAATGAAACTCTAAGATGCCTAAAGGCTGGTAATCAATGGTGTCAGTAATCGAGCTACCGCTGTTGGGTCCTTAGTAAGGCTTAGGCTCTAGTATAGTATATGTTCAGGCTCTGCACGTTTCAAAATTCTTTCTATTTTGGGACTAGTAATCGGTGCAGTTTTGGCAATTTAGAGACTAGAGAATATCTTATAATGAATCTACTATTTTTTGGTTTCACTGTAGCGTAGCTAATATTTTTTATGTACTATGTATGAGATAAATGAAGCGCGTGTCTCAGTTGCACATAGATGGATTTGTGGGCGTCTTATTGTCTGCGAAATTTTTCAACCTTAAGTATATAGTTAGATGGACAACAGGTTGCTGGTGTTAGATACCTTTGAATGTGTATATACATATGTACGGCGCATTCCATGCCTACACGTCCCAACGATAAATTTTGTGCTCTTCCAAAAAAAAGATTGCTATGAATTTATTTTTAAAATTTTTTTGCGGCCAATTCAAAGATATTCCTTTTTGAAATTTTTAACAAACGATTTTTATTGAACTTTTTGAAAAAAAAAACTTTTGGAATAAATTGGTTTTAATCTTCCATTTTTATAAAAAAAAAATTTCAAAACTCAAATTTTATGCCGAGTCTCGAAATGAGATATTTATGGTTTATTGTTTTTAAGATTTTTAATGTTTTTTTTTTTTTTTTTCAAATAACAAAGGTAAATAATTTTTTAAAAGCTTCATCAACTTCAAAAATATTTTTTAATATCTTATCCAACTCTTCAATGAATTTTTTTTTTTTGATTTTCCCCCACTTTGGGGTTTTAAACGTGTTTTAACTATAATTTGTCGTTATCTGACAAACTTTCTCAAAACAGTTATGTAAAAATAATTCCTTTACAGTTGTACAGACATTTTCAACTCGAATTCTAAATATATATATATATTGTTGAAGTATGGATTTTAATATGTTTTGTATCCTTAGATTGTTTTTTAAAATTGTTTACTTCCGGAAATATAACCTTTATGCCGAGTCCCATAGTAAATATTTTTGAACCTTCACATCACTGTTTTTTTTTACTGTTTCTCGAATTTGTTCGATAAGAAAATTTTCGCGACTATCGGCTCTTCTCGAGACTTTTGGGTCTCGAAGTACTCGGGATACTCACGAGCTTCCCGGCACTCAATTTAGTCGCTGCTTTGGAGGTATGATTAAATTGAATAGCGAGAAACTCGAGAGCCTTACGAGCCCAAACTCGTGAAAAATTTCTTCTTGAACAAATTCTAGAAATCTTAAGCTCTAAAAATAATGCATATATTTGCTGGGTGAAGTATCACTAGAAATGCACTATATTGAAAAAAAAAAACCTTAAGTAAACAAGTAAGGAATGCTAAGTTCGGGTGTAACCGAACATTACATACTCAGCTGCCAAATTACAGCTTGCAAGTTTCATCGCTTTATCCGTTTTTGGTAATGAATTATAGCACTTTTTCAGTTTTTCGAAATTTTCGATATCGAAGAGGTGGGCGTGGTAAAAGTCCGATTTGGTTCATTTTAAATAGCGATCTGAGATGGGTGCCCAGGAACTTACATATCAAATTTCATTAAGATACCTCAAAATTTACTGAAGCTATCGTATTTACGGACAGACGTACGGACGGACGGGCATGGTTAAATTAATTTCTTCTTTCGCCCAGACTTGATATATAGAAATCTATATCTATCTCGATAAGTTTATGCCGTTACGGGGTACCGTTATGCGAACAAAATTAATATAATCTGTGAGCTCATCTCAGCTGAGTATAAAAACACACTATATGTTACAGCAGCGACTAAACTGAATGTCGAGAACCTCGCTAGCTTTACGTTGTTTTCGAGACTCCAGAATCTCGCGAGTCGTGCTTGTGTTCTGAAAGAATTCGTAAACTCTAATATATATATCATTTTTTAAATTTTTTTGGAAATAAAATTAATTATAAAATAAATAAAATATAATAATAATGCATTTTTTTAATTTTCAAATAATTAGATATATTTGTTTGTGTATTTTTCTTGCATTTTGTGGAAACTTAAAAAATTATATAATGATTTTTCTGAAATAAAATATTGGATTTTCTTTTTTACTGTTTTTATTTGAAGCATTGTCACGTAATCGGATAATAATGTTATATATATTTTTTTTTAATTCTTGAATCTTTTTTCTTGTGTTTTTTTGTTTTTTTTTTTTTTGCAATTAAATAATGGGTTATTTACCAATTTACGAAAAGAAAAAAATTAAAAAAAGTCAGGGAAACTTTTTTCTAGTTCTACAAAAAGATGTCAAAATTTCAGCGAAATTTGTAATACAAAATCCATCGGTAGAGGTAATTGACATGGAATACCCCGTATGTCTATAGGTGCTTGTCTATTCAGTTAGCTTCCCACAATGCACACCTACACATTCATATTTTAGACATACATATATACATACAAAATTATCAAAGTATATATGTACATAAATATATTATTTTTGGCCAGTTTATTTGGACTTAAAACAAAAATATTTCTGAAACATATACTTATGAAGAAACATACACATATGGATAATTGACTTTGAGTTTGATTATTTAATTTTTTTCAGAATGTGTGCTAAAAATGTCTCTAATCGGGTTCAACACAAATACAGGTATTATATATGAGGTATTCCATCCCATTTCGACCAATTTTGAACCCGACCCCTTAGAATTGGCTGAAAGTTTTTCTTCTTTTTCTAGCTTACGAAAGACGTTTTTCAGAAGTTTTCCAAATTTTTTTATCCAACTCAAAAAAGTAATGAATTTTTAAAAAAACACCGTTTTTGTTTTCAAAATGCTATAACTTTTTCAAAAATTGACCGTTTGGGATCATTTTTTTTTTTTTTTATATTTTTTTAAATGTACTTTTCGGAAAAAATTCAAAAAAATTTTTAAAGTTTTTTTTTTGTAATTTTTCAGTTTTTCGAGATTTTTCGAATTTCGCCCTTTTTTTTCTCATAAAAAACTTCAATCAATTCTGCAATCATCCCCACTAATCCCGGAGTGGGCCGAGAATTTTTTTTTTTTTTTTTATTAAATTGAAAAAAAAAAACTAAATTTTTTTTTGTATTTTTTCCGCAAAGTACATTTAAAAACATTTAAAAAAAAAAAAAAATGATCCCAAACGGTCAATTTTTGAAAAAGTTATAGCATTTTGAAAAAA
This sequence comes from Eurosta solidaginis, assembly GCF_040869045.1. Classification (NCBI taxonomy): domain Eukaryota; kingdom Metazoa; phylum Arthropoda; class Insecta; order Diptera; family Tephritidae; genus Eurosta; species Eurosta solidaginis. Next base: position 319,830,974 of record NC_090319.1, on the reverse strand, counting down.
ACACCGTTTTCCAACTCAAAATAAGTTTTAAACGGTGTTTTTTTAAAAATTCATAACTTTTTTTGAGTTGGATGAAAAAATTTGAAAAACTTCTGAAAAACGTCTCTCGTAAACTAGAAAAAGAAGAAAAACTTTCAGCCAATTCTAAAGGGGTCGGGTTCAAAATTGGTCGAAATGGGATGGAATACCCCATATATACTATATATGTATATACATATCCATACGTACATGCATGCATATGTATTGACTTGGGGTATACGCATGCCATTAAATAAAAAAAAAACTCTACACACTTCCTTTAGTATTCTAGAACAAGAGACCAACTACTTTTTCCCAGGATTCTTTGGCATATTTATGTGAATGTACTCAATTGTTTCTAAAAATGGTTTTCCTTATATACTAACATGTAAGATGTATGTGAAGAGTATATAAATAATTTTTGTTATTGTTTTTATTTGCATTGATTGACTGACTCTATGTCGTACGTGATTTTAGTTAAATTTGCAAAATTTTTCACATAACCTCATTCCAAAATTATTTAAAGGAGCCAGATGTGAATTGAATTTGCCAGGTGGAATGTGTACTGACATTCCAGTAAATAAGTAAAATTGTTGTGCATTGAAATTTCTCAGAAGCATGCCCATTTTCTTTAAGTAAAATTTAATCGGTCTTTAAGAGTAATGCGGGTAAAAGTGCAAAACCGCTTCTAAACAGGGGTCCATTTAAGTAATATTTTATTGTTTTTAAGTTCAAACCGTTTGGATCAAAGAATATTCGTATTCCAATGTTACTAAGCTGATTAGATTTATGTAGAGATAAACACAAATTAAGTAAGTGCAAGGTGCGATATATCTCCCAAGTGAATTAGGCTGAGGCACTCTTTCGATTCGCGTCGTGATACTAGATACTATTTTAACGCTCGTGGATAACTTCACTTAGTTGGGAAAGATAATAGATTGTGCTCACAATTAATGTCAGTTGTCGCGGGATGACAGGCCTCACTTGTTATGGCGGGCCGTTAAGCTTGGCGCTTTGTCATAGTCAGGCGGCGGAGTGCATATTCCGTAGTGTCAGAGATTGCCTTTTGGCCAATGACGTGATCAATTTAGTTTGGCCTTTTTTGGGCACATCTAGTATGATTTATATACCTTTTTATGCTAGAACGTAGTACTACATACGACCATATCTCCAGTCGCGCCAAAGACGATGACCAAATACTCCCTCATTGCACACTCTGGCATTGAAGTTGCCCAATTAGATTTTGATATGATGGTTGGGGCAGTGATCGTATACCTTACCACAAAACAAACACCACGACATCGACCAGGCGTCCAACAGTACCTTCCTTTATAAGCGTACGTATATATGTACATACATACCCTTATATTGGAAGAGAAGCTCGGCCTAAAATCTCTTCGGATGTTATCGCGCCTTACATTTATTTATTTATTTTGGCTTCTTGTAGCGATAAGGAGGCTTTCCAAAGGGTTTTGGAGGTTTTATCAATGCCAATGGTCCTTTGCCTGATTTTTATCCTTCCTATTGAACCTTCTAAGTCTTACAAATCCCTCCTTCCATGAGAAACTTGGGGTCGCCAGAGACTCACCTGCTAAATAAACAGGATTTGACCCGGTGAGGCTGCCGATTGGGTTGGCGAAGCTATAAATTGCGCTAGCAACCGCTTGAAAAGGCTGGGCAACACATTTCTTTGTCGCCGTTGAGGATTTCCGTACAAATTTGCCACCTATTTGATAATTTTTTCAACTATATGAGATATGAAAATATACATAGGCATTAGGCGAAATATATTTTACATCGCATTTCAACAAAAATATTTTCAAGTGGTGCTGCCACCTAGGCTCTCCATCTAATATTTTTATATATTTTTTTCTTAAAATATGCAATACTATATTGATAGCAAATTGGCCATTCGGTTGATAGTTTTTAAGTAATAAGCTACATACATTTTGAAGTCCTACTTAGGCCCGATTTTTCAATGCGAGCTTAAACTCGAGTGAAAGTTGAATAGAGTTTAACCCTGTCACTTCGGCCGCTTCTGAGATGAGCAGCACAACTTTATGCTATCGAAAAAAGTGGCAAGAATAAACTGTAGCAAGCTTTAACTGGAGTTAAAGGGCTAATTAAACTTCCTTAACCCTAACGCCATAGTCCTAACCATACCCATATCCATAACCATCTCCAATGTAATCGATTAATGGTGCCTTAACCTGAAAATCGTGAAAATTTCATAAAAATGAAGAAAACGCAAAAAATTACAAACATATTCCACAAAAAATAAGTCTCTTAGTCATAACGTATCCAAAACAATGAATAAAATCTACAAAAAGTTATTAAATTCGCCAACTCAAATATTTTTAAGTTATGGATATGGCGAGAAACCAAAAACCAATTGGTTGGCTATGGTATAGTGATGGCTTTAGCGTTATGATATGGCACAATTAACCAATTACATTGATTTCTATAAGGTTGGTTCGATCAGCCGTTTTATCTGGTTATGGATAAGCCGCCATTAATTGGCCCTTAAGCTCGCACGTAAACACCGGTCCTCATTTGTTGCTGCTTTGATTTTTCCATATGATTGCCACTTCATAAAATTTAGTGAAATATGGCAAGGCGGCCATCAAACTGAAGGTGTTTTGCATTGCAATTTAATAAAAATATTTGTAACTAGCATTGCCAGCTAAGTTTATTAGAAATATATTTTTGTATACCCACTACAATATTGGAAACAGCCCAGGGCTCCCACATGCCAGACATAGCTAGCTAATACGGGTAGCAAAATTTAAAAAAGATTGTGGGGGATATAAGAAAAAAAGGTGAGCTGAAGGGAGTAGTAAGTGAAATAACATTGCCTATGCGATGTAGGGGACCCTAGTAGTATTTAATCTCAAACGGGTGAGGGGATCTTGACCAAACTTACACACGTGTCATGTACACGGACCTTTATAGTTTTGGTTCTTGAATTAAAATAAAATCAGACACCAAATGCGTATGGTGTGCGCGTGCAAACAATCCCATGTTTTTTATTCGAGACTATGTTAAGCTTCTAACATATAAATGTCAGTGTCCGAATGTGTATGCTCTTAAAACTTACGACTCGCAACGCTTGGAGACGCGGGCACTTGCATGATCATTTGCTAAGAGCTAAAAACTACTCAAAAGTTATGCAGATAGACCAAAGTTAGGGCAGAACAAGGTCTGACGGGCCTACTAGTAAATATATAAGTAATTTTATTTTATTTAATACCAACATTTTTGCTATCATAAACTTGCTACTAAAACAAAATTTATTCCCGAAAACCATCTTAAGGGATTCAGGTCCATTATAACTTCTCATAAAAATAATTTTAATTCATTGAATTATCGAATGCGGCATTGTAGCTTTTTTCTACGGGAAGGACATTTGCATTTTCATTCAATTGGTACAAATCTAACAATTTGTTAGCATTAATGCCAAATCCATTTATTTGCGCTAGACATTTCTTTTTGTACATTTTTCCGCCAAATAAACTTACACACACACTTACACATATCCATATTTAACACCGACTCTTACAATGCAATAAAATCAAAGTACAAGCAAAACGACCTTTGAAAAGAGCATCAAAAATCGCATTAAACGGCAAAAGGATATAACGAATAAATGAAGGTTCATTCGATAGTTTGAAAATGGGCCAGTTGGCGAAAATTGATGTATGTATGAATTACACCTACACACATTCACACAAAAAATACATTCTGATAAACGTAAACACATGCCTCAAAAGTAAATAAATAAACATACAACATACAACAACAATAAATCCAATAGCATAGCGCACTTTTGTTGCAACAACCACAACAACTAGCAACTGTAAGACCAGCAGTCAGTAGTAAATGAACATTACCGGAAGAAGCATATTGTACAAGTACAACAACAATAACAACAAAAACAAACGACATATCAGGCGCAACAGATTTCCTCAATGGTTTTAATCCTAAAGAGCCGTCGCTTACTAATCCGCCACTCGAATGTGATAACATGTGCGCACAATCTACGTTATTGCCGCCACCACAACCAACAATCAAACAAAAACAACAACACCCATGATTGTAATAGTTAGTAGCGGCGTTAGTTGCCTTTGATAGGTATGAACATTGAGTGTTATTACTCAATGTTCATATCATCCGCGTCTACTTTTCTGAGGCGCGATGCTTCCTTCATCATTATTAGCTCTTTGACGTGCCAGACTTACCGGCGTTGTTGGCGGAATTGGCAGCATCGGATTTATTGGACATTCACAGATTTTATGTGAAATTTATTCGAAGTTATTTTTCGTTTTTTGAAAATGGTTAGCACAGATTCTGAGAGAGTGGAGTGTGAGTGCCTAACTCATTTGTCAATTTTAATATCGTGGTTGTCTTAAATTTTATGAGTGATTTTATTTATTTTAATACTATAATATAAATATCAATATGTAAATAAATTAACAAATATGTATATATTGTACATTAGGGCGGAATAATTTGTTCGGAATATATTTACGAAGCCTGTTATACCATATTCGAATTTTACTCTAAATTTCACGAAAGAATATAAGCTAAGTACCTATACTTTGAAAATGACGCTTAAGGCTTGAATAATATCATTCAGGCTTAGTTTAGGTTATTCAAGTACATAAAAGCTGTAAACACCAATAAAAGCAAAACAAAAAATTTGATGTACAACTTTTTTCGTATATCGAGAGGCGATTAGATGAACTGTGTGGGGAAAATGCATGGAATAACTTTGGGAAGCGCTCTCCAATCATGTTCAAAAATAAAAGCGGAAGTGCAAGCTCGTCACGGCGGTTAAAGTTACTCCAGGACCACCGTGGTAAGAATACTGACTGTTTTTTGCTAATATTGTTCAACACATTTTTATACCTTTCATGAAAATGAAATGGTATATTAATTTCGTCACGAAACCCAAAATTGTAAGTCTTTAAAGGAAAATAGATAGACCCACCATTAAGTATACCGAAATAATCAGGCTGAGGAGCTGAGTTGATTTAGCCTTGTCCGTCTGTCCGTCTGTCTGTTTGTATGCAAACTAGTCCCTCAATTTTTGAGTTATCTTGATAAAATTTGGTGAGCGGGTGTATTTGGGTGTCCGATTAGACATTTGTCGGAACTGGCCGGATCGGACCCCTATAGCATATATCCCCCATACAACCGATTTTTCAGAAAAAGAGGATTTTTGTAATATCTTACCCAATTTAACAGATTGAAGCTTCAAACTTCACAATATACTTTCGTATATTACACATATTGTTGCCTGAAAAAATTGATGAGATCGGTCGTATATATAGTATATATCCCCCACAACCGATTGATCAGATAAGAAACTTTTCGTAATTACTGCCCTATTTTAAGAGCTAGAGGCTTCAAATTTCAACGATTGCTTACGTATATAGCATATATTGTTGTATGAAAAAATCATAGAGATCGGTGGTATATATATTATATACCCCATATAAACTGTATTTTTTCGCCCCTTTTTTACGGCTAGAAGCTTCAAAATTCATCAAATTCCATCAAATAGTTACGTTTACGTCAGATATTGTTGAAATACGTGATTAGTAGTCATAGTTTTTATACGCAGACCACAAAAAACCTGAAACTTTGCATCCTCACACAAAGTACCTACCTATTTTTTATTTTATATTTATCTTAAAAATCATGTAGGTATGTAGATCTGTTCATTATATATTTCTTATCTTATACATCCGTTTATTCGGAGATTACGAACGGCATAAGATTATTGTTCAGCCCCGTTCATGAAAGGTATGAAGTCTTCGGCACAGCCGAAGACAGTCCCGTCCTTACTTGTTTTTTTTTTTTTTTTTTTTAAATGTTGGATTAAGGTTATACTCCTAACTAACATATTCGGATCAAATTGAACATGCGTCTGAGAAAGCATCTAAACAGGCTGCGCGGTAGGCTCATGACAAACATCGGAGAATCAACAGAAAGCAAAAGGAAACTGCTGATGAACATCAAACTATCAACAGTGGGCAAACACACTTTGTAAGAAGAATCGTTGAAAGCCTCAGGTGGTTGCACTTTATCAGGACCAGCTGTACAAGTTATTAGCGGAACAATCCCATCGCCTATAAGTGCTGGAAAGAAGAAAGTTATGGGAAGCAAACAGCAGACGGATCAAGAGCGCATGAAATTCGTTAGCAAAGAGAGCAGGGAAGAAACGTTTAGGTTGTGGCAACGACGTTGTTAAAAGGAACAGCGAGGCAGGTGAACAGCGAAACTAATACCAGATATTGAAGCTTTGGTGAAGTAAATTTTTATGTTACCCAAATGCTCTCCGGACACGGGTACTTCACAAAATATTTGCACAGGATAAAATAGGCCGAGGACCCAATATGCGTTTACAGCGATGCAGACGAGGACGATGCTGAACTGGTATTCTTCAAATGCTTGCGAACCGACAACTGCTCGAGAAAAGGGCCGGCCAAATCACTATCGATAATGTTACAGCATACATGCTGAGTGGCCCAGAAGAGTGGCAACAAATCAGTTACTTCGTAGAAACCATACACAGAGCAAAATAGCAGGACCTGGACGCAGGAACAAAAGAAGGTTGTCTAAAATGATAAATATGGAACGCCACCCTAAAGTTATGCAATATTACTTCATTCAGTATGGAAGACAATACACTGTATACAACGGCGGCATCAAGTTGGATGAAAATCTTGTTTTTTTTTTTTTTTTTTTTTGGAATACATCATAAATTGAGTTAATATTAATTCCCATATTGGTACATTTCAATAAATAAATAAATTTTTTTTTCAATACAAGTAGATGGCAACCTTGTGAAATTTTCCAATACCCAGATAAAGGAGCTCATTATCTCTATACAAAATGTCATCCAAAAGCCGATACACAAAAAATATGTATATTAGAAAAATTACCCAGAAACTGTCCCCCAAGTTTTAAACCGAATAGATCCCAATAACAATCCTAAAATGATTCTAAATCATTCCCAATATTATAAGAAAAAAAAAAACGAAATAGTTCTAAAAGCCACTACAATAATATGTCGAAATTGCCTGAAAAAGTCTTGAAATTATTCCGAATCATATAGAAACACATTCGCAATGAGCCAAAAAACGGTTCCAAAAACAAACTTGAAATGTTCCGGAAATAGTTGCAAAACCATTTCTAATTTATCTCGAAATGATCTTAAAATTGTTCCAAAAACATATAGAAATATATCCAAAATAATGCAAAAACTATTCCGAAAATCAATTCTAATATTATCCCGAAATTATCCAGAAAGAGTTTTAAAATTATTTCAAATCACATAGAAACAGCCCCGAAACACAGAAAAATGATCCAGAAAACAACCCCGAAACGGTCCAAAATCTGAGACTGGCTTGCAGTTACTCCAATGAGATTCCGTAAATCATCCCGAAATAGTTCTAAAAGCCATCCCAACATTCATTTTTAATGATCTTAAAACTGTCTTGAAATCATTCCAAATCATGGAGAAAGTGCTTAAACACCTCCGAAATGATCTAAAATTATCCGGTTAATGATTTCGGAATGGTCCCAAAATAGTTATAAAAATAATTCTAGTGCTATCTCTAAAGGATCCTGAAAGAGTTGTAAAACTATTACAATGAATACAATCCCGAAAATTAACAGAGAAAATGATCTCCTAACGGTCTCGACCCCGATTCCGAAAACAAAAAAGTGGTATAAAATACAAAACCAAAATTATCCTAAAATAGTCCTGAAATATTTCCAAAACTAGTCCCAAAACATTCTTAAAAAGATTCAAAACTGATAGCGAAGTAGTCAGGAAAGCATTGCCAAATCGAAGTCATCCCGCAATGATCTGAAATAACGCCGAATCGACCTCGAAATAGTTCTGAAATAATCCATAAATAGTCCTAAAGAGGAAGCCAGAATGATCCCATAAACAATCACGAAAGAGGCTCAAAACTATTCCGGAAAGAAGCTCCAAACTATTACGAAATGGTACTTAGAAGGTAGCACTGAAAAAAGTATTTTTAAATACTACTTCAGTAACTTTTTTGGTTCCCGAATTCGCATATCTAAAATAATTTTCTGAGTAGCAACGCTGATGCGATTTTTTCATTTGTTTTGAAATTAAAGCCATTCAGCCCTGTTCTGCAATAAGTGACGTCAATTATCAAGTTTTCTTCCACTTTTTTCGAAATCAGTGGTGGTATGTGTAAAGCTTGTACAGCTCATTGTGGAACTTCCTGCTTAACATGCCGTTGGTGTCACCTCTCTCGATTACTCAAGGACCACACCGTTTACACAAAGAATCCACCGTTTACACAAAGAACACATCGTTTACGCTTACGATCTATACAGCAGCGTAGGTATGAGTAGATTCTTCTAGAAAGTTACTTTTGCTCGCCGATGCGGATTTACCTTTGAATTGCCTACTCAATCCAAAGAAGAGATTGTTGGCAAGGGTGCTAAGTTAGGCAAGGTTAAGAGGGCGTGCATGAGAACTTCCCACACTTCTACTCGGATACTTCTTTGTCCATTGTGAATGTCGCGTGGCGGCGCATAATAGTATCCAGCGAACCACTTCTTTTCTCTGATGAACTTGAGGAGGAGCGAAAAATCCACCTTCCCAACCTCTGCTAGAAAAACCATGCACCCAAAAAACTGAGTTGTCTTGTTTGCGGCTCAGGACATCGGCAGAGAAAGTAATGAATCGACTCCTCTTCCTCCTCATCATGACGGCTTCTGCAGAGAGAGCTTCTTGGTATGCGCCACCGTCAGAGCATTAGTGCAATAGCGCATTGATCTGTGATGAAATCCGTAATACTCTCACTGCATATTTTTTACCTTGAGGAGGCTAGTTATTTTCCTTGAGACGTTGCAATCATTATGTACAGAACTGTCCACCTCGCTTGTTTTCATAACGGAACCTTTCCTGACCAGTTAGATAGTTTCCGTTGTTAATGCTGGTTTCCAAATAGAAGTAGTCCTTCTTCATTTAGCGTTTATATCTGCCACGACTGACGTGGCTTCCATGACGCAAATGCGCAGCTTTTTTGTCTTTGATGACCTCCTTATATGTGCGGCCACAGTGGTGTGATGGTAGCGTGCTCTGCCTACCACCCCGAAGGTCCTGGGTCCAAGTCCCGTACAAAGCCGCTTCGAAAATATAGAAACAAGTTTTTTTAATTGTAGAAAAGTTTTACTTAACGGTGTCGCCCCTTGGCAATGCTTTGGCTAGCACTACGAGTGTATGTCTGCCATGAAAAGTGTCTCAATGAACATTCATCTGCCTTGTAGATGCCGTTCGGAGTCGGCATAAAACATGTAGATCCCGCCCCGCCAATTTGTAAGAAAAAAGAGCAGCACGACGTGAATTGTAAGAAAAGCTAGGTCGTGATCTCTCTGAAGGTGAATTGCACCAAGTGTTTTTTGATCTCCTTATCCATGCCCGTGATAAGGGCAGAACTGTAGAAAATGTTTTCTTCTGTATATGCAAAAACAAGTATAATTTATGTATTAATTTCTATTATCCTTGAAAACCCAATCGAAATAGTTCACAAGTAATAATATTATATAATATCGCCACACTTTCATTCTAATTGGAGTGATTAGGAGAATCGCGAAAGCATAAGCGTGAAAGAGTAAAAACCATTAGAGCGTAAAACAAAAGAAATGAGAAGCATCAACAACAACAAAACCAAAGATAAAATGACCAACATTGAGCGGCTAAATTGGGTTGGCCATCATGGGAATTCTGAACAAACACCAAGGTAATACAAAAATTCACGCTTTTTCAACTTTCCCTCGACAACAGAGAAGTCAACATTTGCGACTGATCCTCGATTGAGGTCAAACACTTTGCTTAAAGCAAGCACTAACTTATTTAAGTACACACAAACATACATTCATATATATATATATATATAACACTTGCCAATCAGTTAGCCAGATCAAGTTTAGTTCATACAAATATTGCTACTAAGTGCTAACAAATGGCTAATAGCAAATCGACCACATTCAATGAATCAACAAAGAATTATCGCTGCATGGCACTAACCTTAAACAAATAACATATTTCTCTTAGCAAATTCTGAGTACAGGACTTCGTTCAATGAGCAAACGACTAACTAAATTAGCTACTAAAATTTTGTAGATTTTTCTCACGCTTAATGGGGATTTTCCAAAAAATGGCGCACATATTGTGCGAAATTCACGTGTCGACGAGAAATGCTCGTCACTATTGGAAAACATTTTCATAGTCATAGCATTTAAAAATGCGGAAGGACATGCATGGACATGTGCACAAACGAACATATGTGGCTCTGATAACGACGCTGAGCAAAAGTGTGGGAATGTCCTTCCGCTTCAATATCTTGCCGATGCATGAAGGCATTGTGAAGGTGTTTTCCAATTAGGGAAGTGCACATGTTTGTGTGTGTACCTGTAGAGTAAGAAGGTAAGCGTACAAGTCAAATTCCCACGCACCGTTAGTTGCGTTTAGACAGTGTAAAGCATCCGATATTAAGATAACGCCAATGTCCTTTTTCTTCATACTATGTACTTATACATATGCAACGAAGAAAACTATGATTAGAAACTGATAATGTTTAACAATCTTATGGTAGTCTTAGATCCGGCGCAAGAGGTATCTATCTAAATCCATTTCCACTCTCACAGCCAGTCCCAGTCCCACTTCCTCATCATCATCATTAATTGACGCTTAAGCGCCTAAGCGATTTTAACAGTTTCGTAACTCGCTTGTTTCGCGATAGCTGACGCCAATTGAGAGCAACAGGGGCATTCAACTAGCCTGTCCCAACTCAGTGGAGGTCTCCCCTCCTCTGCTTTCAAACTGCGGTGTCGACTGAAATAATTTCTTGGCCGGAGCATCGTCGTTCATTCGCATAACATGACCTTACCAGCAATGTCTTTGGGCTTATATTGACTGTATATATCGTCATACCTGTATAAAGCTCATACAGCTCATCACTACGCCTCCTTCGGTACTCACCGTCGGCATCACGTATAGGACCACAAATCTTACGGAGAACTTTTCCCTCGAGCACTTCAAGAGTCATTTCATCTTCTCTCGACATCAGTCTCGGGCTTTTGATAAAATGTAAGGAAAATTAAAATTGGCGTGGTACCGCCCATTTTCCCAAAATTTTATATAGCCAGAAAAGTACTGGGTGACTACGTGAACCTACTGTGAACATTCTATGAAGATCGGTTGAGTACTTTCACGCCCATAGGACACACAAACACCTCCATTTTTACTTACAACATTTGATGTGGTTGTCGGCAAACTGTTCCAGGCACGCCCACATACTCAATCTCGACTCTTACGTCTTTGTTCGTACATGCTCGTAAACGTAAGAAAACTGCGGAAACAAACCGTGCGACATCAAGAGTTGGTGGCCATTCTGGCGTATTCGGCTCCAAGTGGGCTTATTATATGAAGTGGCTGGCTATAAAAAAAACCCGTGTTTGGTTTGAGCACTCAGGTAAGGTGCTCGGCAAAAAAAGTACATAGTGCAATATACCTTTCCATTCACTATCAAACCCATCTTTACCGCTTCTTTTTCCAGTTCGGAGTACGCAGAACTAACGGCGCGGGTGTTAAGGCCGATGATATCAAAGTCATCAGCATAGTAATTGCACGCTTTTATAGAATATTGTTCCAGAGCGGTTAAGTTCTGCAGCTAGTATAATTTTCTCCAGCATCAAATTAAAGAAATCGATTGATAGGGGGTCACGCTATCTGAAACCTCGTTTAGTTTCGAACGGCTCGGAGAGGCCCTTTCCAATTATGACTGAGCTTATGGTGTTGCTCAACATAATTTTGCACAGCCGTATAAGTTTTGCGGCGAAACCAAATTCAGACATAGCGGCATATAGGCAGCTCCTTTTCGTGCTGTCGAAGGCGGCTTTAAAATCGACGAAGAGGTGATGTGTATCGATTCTTTTTTCGCGGGGTTTCTCCAAGATTTGGCGCATTGTGAAAATCTGGTCGATGGTAGATTTACCAGGTCTGAAGCCGCACTGATAATCCAATCCAATCAGCCGATTCACGATGGGCTTCAATCTTTCGCACAATACACTTGACAGGACCTAATATGCGATATTAAGAAGGCTGATTCCGCGACAGTTGGTGCAGTTTGCAGTATCCCCCTTCTTGTGGACTGGGCAAAGAACATTAGCTCTGAAATCCAGAACCACTCTTGCCAATAAATGCTACTTTGGACTAGTTAGGCAACTAAAAAGTAAAGTCCTCTATCGGCAAACGAAAATCATGCTCTGTAAGTCACTTATCGTACTCGTCCTGCTATATGGTGCAAAAGCATGGACCATGATAACATCAGATGAAACGGCGTTGGAAGTGTTCGAGAGAAAAGTTCTTCGAAAGATTTATGGACCTCTACGCGTTGGCGATGGCGAGCACCGAAGAAGATTTAAAGCTGTACGAGCTGTACGCAGACATCAACATAGTCCAGCGAATTAAAACGCAGCTGCTGCGCTGGCTAGGCCATGTTATGCGAATGAAAGATGACGCTCCGGCCAATAAAGTGTTTCTATCGGAACCCGCCTATGGAAATAGAGGTAGAGGGCGGTCCCCACTCCGTTGGAAAGACCAGGTGGAAAACGATTTAAACTCCCTTGGTGTGACCAATTGGGGCCGGTTGGCAGAGAGAAGGAGCGACTGGCGCCTTGTTGGACGGCCATAACCGCTTAAACGGTTAAACACCAAAAAATAAAAAACTATTTAATTTTTCATACGAACTACGGGACGGAGTCTATAGTGTGACACTAAGTGATACTCACATCACTAGTCTGATGCTAAGTAAATGAAGTCACAACAACAATCAAGCAGACAGTCACTTGTATGTACATAAACGAATCAATCATTATGTCTACACATATGTACATACACGCAGCGGAGAAGCAACGCACAGCCACATGCATATATCTGATAAACTCCCGAAAGTATGCAATGAGAGAAGCTATAAAGTCGTGCATCTGTAGTTACAGCTGAGTAATTTTATAGCTGATAACTAACTAGTAAGTTCTGCAAATAGAAGCGCCTAGAAATATGTCAACGAGGAAAACGCGCAGTATAAAAGCAGCGACAGTGGAGCCGCGACGATCAGTTTGATTTAAGCAAGCTATTAGTTGCGAAGATAAGTGTTATTGTGAAGTACTTAAATAAAGGCCATTTTGCATTATTGAATAGTGGAGTTATTTATTTAACAGTTTAGTGATTTGAACGTTAGTAGAAGGTTGCAAATAAGAGGAATTGCAGTAAGTTCGTTACATTAGGTTTTCAACCGACACTGAACGGCATCTGCAAGGCCCTTGAATTTTTTAAGGCGGAAATACGCTCGATGTGTTTGCCAAACAACAGTTGAGGGGCAACCCAGTTTAGAAAAAAATTCCATTTGCTTTTTCCTGGACTTGGAGCTAGGAGCTCCGATGTAGTAGGCGAGCACACGCGATCACAATAAAAGAGATCCCAAAAATCGCGCCTATTGCTACAGAATCACCCTGTTTATGCTTCTATATATCACAAAGTGGACGAATGATTGAACCACATCAGTGCGGCTTTAGTCCTCCTGGCAATCTACTATCAACTAGACCTTCACTGTACTTCAAATCCTGCAGACGGCGCAGGTCGATGAATTGATGTCACTGGCCTAGATTGAATAAAATGGAAACAACTGGCGCTGACTATAGACGAGCACGAGACTATGTACTAACTGTCATCAAAAATATAATTCTTGAAGCCGCGCCTTGGTAATCACGTAATTTTTAGCAAATATAAAATCGAAAGTGTGTGGTACGAAGACAATGTCAGTTATAAATCAAGTGGATGATGCTTTTCCCAACAAACGCTACTTTGGACTGACTTTGCAGTTAAAAATTAGAGTTCTTTTCGGCAAACAAAAATCACTTCAACAAGTACCTTGTCATATATGCTCGTATTAATGGATGTTATCGCGACAACAATGAGCATGGACTATGCGAGAGAAAAGTTCTTGGGAAGAGATTTAATAATGATGAGTATGAACCTTACGCAGATATTAGCTAACCAGGTCATAGTATGAGAATGAAGAAAATGCTAGGACTCAGAAAATGTTCTTATCAGTACCTACCCATATTTGGAATCAACGGAAAACTCTACCTCTACTGTGTTTGGCACAGACTGGTGAAGAAAGGCCTGAATTCCTCTGGAGCTCAAAATCTGTGTGGCTTAGCGCCAATCAAGGAAACTGGCGCGATTTCTTACGACACGGTCGTTGTAGTCTGATGTCTCGTATAGACTGAAATTTGCTGAAAATATAACTTCCCTGGGACTACATTCAGTGCATTTTACGGGGTTAATGAATCTTAATAAGTTTTTTATGTTGAGCTTTTTGCCCATGATCAGCACAATGTCGTTCCATATGTAAGTAGGGGACTCATGATGGCCACTAACACATACATCACAATCTCACTTTGAAGACTCCAGTTTCTGACTGCTACGCTCTGCAGAAGTATGTTAGTAGTAGGGCTTGAGCTGTCATGCATTTTTATTACGTATGGCATATGTGTCAAATTGCGCAAGGAAAATTATTTGCTACAAAGCCGGTTCGAAACATCTAATCACTTAGGTATTTACAATAAATATCAGTACAATTTCACAAGTAAATAGGAAATTACTCGCAACATAAACAATTAACACCCCTTAACAGCACCCATTTAAGCAGAAATACTGAGCTTTTATCAGCGATGGCACACCACATCCGCTCCACCCTTCAGCTGCTTTTTGCGTGCAGATTAAGACCCTTAAAGCAAACACCAGCCTAATCGGATATGGTAGCCCAATTTCAAAAAAAAATTTTGTGTGTGAATTTGTTTTATGTGCATTCTTAATGATGTCCTTGGTAATATTTCGCGGGCAGATTATCTTGCCTACTCGTTAACCCAATTACAACGCTAATGTGAAATATTGAATCGGATTTGCTATTACTTCGTTTTAATGGACGTACTAAAAGAGTATTAAAGTGAAGTTTTTGTGCTACGAATTAAATGTTTACTAAGAAAATATTTGTGCCTATAAAAATAATAAGACAAACAACTAAGATAAACATAAAAACAATAATTAAAGTGATACGAGCAAATATAAAGATAAGAAGTGGAAGAAGGAGGATAGTCTTATTATTTGATAGTATAAGTGGAGCAAGATTTAATTTGTATAAACTTGAAAGAGACATCCGATAAAAGAAATCACTTAAGTGCATGTCGGGCAGTAAAAAGGTTAAAGATTCCATCCGTAAATGGATAGAATCTCTGCAAGTGTTGTAGCCACAGTAAGTGATGGCACGGTACCGTTGAGAACTATGTAGTTAATAACAATACTGAGCCATAGTCTGGCAGAACTCAGAGCACTTTTTCCGTGTGAAATGAAATCCCCAATAGCATGGGTGCGACGCCATAAATAATATAAAATAATCGGCTACAAAGTCCATCGGGCCTGAACCATTAATTGCAATAAGGCCGCATACTATCAGAGACAAGCCGAGCGAAAAAGAGGCGCATTGGTGCCAGCCCATGTGCCAATCAAATTTTTTCTTAAGGGAATATAATCTTAAACGATATAAGACTAAAAAAAATTTGTTGTGGAGCTATCTATCTACAGTTCACTGAAAACTTAGGAGCCGCATGCATCCGTAAAGGAGTTGGGCATATTATCCAAAAGCTTCGCTGGCTAGGTCAAGTTATGCGAATGGACGAAGACGCTCCGGCCAAGAAAGTATTTCAATCGTCAACGCAGTATGGAAGCAGGAACCTCCAGAGAGGCACTAAAGAGAAGAGGGGTTAAAAATTATATCCGTGAGTGGATAGAATCTCTGCAAGTGCCGTAGCTACAGTAAGGGACGACATGGTGCAGTTAAGAACTATGTAGTCATTGCTACGCGTGCCCTGTTAAACATATTAAAGTAGTGCTTTGGAAGTGGTAAAGAAATATCATCGTGGAGCTGCAAAATATTTAGAAACAAGCTCCCACTCTCCAGTTTCCTAGGAATTAAAATAGTAGATAGTATCCACCAAGGTCGTACGCTTTTATCGTGCACCGATGGGTCCAAAACACCGGAAGACATCGCACCGAGGTTTTGCGTTCGCATACCCAACACATCTGTTTCCTTAGGTAGTTTTCCCAGTACATTTCATCCAGGGATATGCTACATCAGTAAATATGCAGAAGCTATATAATTTGTAAAGTGTTTACTACCCTAAAGGAATCGCGATACTGAACCATAGTCAGGAAGAACTCAGGGCGTGTGAGTTTAAATTTCAACTAGTCCTAGAGGCAAAGGGGAAAGCTGAGCAGACTCTCTGCCTACAACTATTTTGTAATTGGCTGGGTGCGACGCCATAAACGTGTGGAAGTCTATGAGCAGGTAGATAGTCTAAAATAATCGGCTACAAAGTCTAGCCTGAACCGTTAATTGCAATAACGCCGCATACTATCAGAGACAAGTCGATCGAAGAAGAGGCGCATTGGTGCCAGGCCATGTGCCAATCAAATTTTTTCTTGAGGGTATATAATCTTAATCGATATAAACTGCCCATTAGATTTAAAAAAAAATTAGTTGAGAATCTATCTATACAGGTCAGTGACAACTTAGGAGCCACATGCACCCTTAAAGGAGGTGGGCACATTAGCCAAAAGCTACGCGGGCTGGGTCATGTTGTGCGAATGAACTAGGACGCTGGGGCCAAGAAAGTATTTCAATCATCAACGCAGTTTGGAAGCAAAGATCTTCACTGAGTTGGGACAGATATATGGAGGAATACCTGGCTCCCCTTGGTGCTCCCAGTTGCTGTGATAGCTGGCGCGACTTTTTACGAAATTGTCAGAATTGCTTATGTGGTTAAGCGTCGGCTCACCTTAGCCAGATCATAAGCAGATACACTCTCCTTGGAGTACCGTGAAATCTTATCTATGACCAATGTGCAGGCATACTATCTTACTTACTTAATTGGCGCTTAACTGTTTTAACGGTTATGGCCGTCCAACAAGGCGCGCCAAGCGCTTCTTCGCTCTGGTCGGGATACTACGTTTACGCTTACATTACACGGACGCGTACATTTTGCATTATTCCGCCCGTCTAAGGTGGGTCATTCTGTTACCTTCTGATAATTTTGCCTGTGAAAGTACATAGCACGGCTGTAGCTGAAATTACCCAAAAGGAAACAGATCCAATTGCAAACTTACCTTTTTGTATAGCAGCCAAACTACCATTCCTACTACTACATACATACATACAAGATTCAACAATATTTTCCAAAATAATTATGCATTTAGTATTTGCGTTTGCCAAATAAATACAAACTACTGTTTATAAAATTTCCACTAACAACAATTCAAAAGTAAACTTTAGTGTAATAGACACACACACACACATCCATACACATACAAATGCCTGATGTGTTTGTATCATAGTTTAAATTGTATGTAGAATTTCAAAGGAAAATGGCTGGGCCAAGTTGTAGGCAAAGCTACAAAATTTCTGTTTAGGTGGGTGTGTTTTTTGTGTTTGCATTTGTATTTGTGTTTATATTTCTGTTTGTGTATGTAAGTGCAAACGGCATCGACAAATATGCATCATAAATACCAAAAATCTCGAAAATATCACGTAAAATCGATCAACAGCAAACACTCAATTGTTCAACAATGTAGCTACAAATTGTTTAGTAGCGGTAGTAACAACAACAACAACAACAACAAATGCAGTCAACCATTTAAACAACAACAGCAATGTAAAGTGAGGGATACAGCATTATTTAATAATACTAAATGGATATCAGAATGGTGTTGCAAATGATTTTTTTTTTTTTTCAAGTTAATGAAAGGCAGAGTTACTTCGTGCTAGACTGAGAGGTCAAACTGCTTCCGCGAGGGCTAGACTGCTTGTTAAAGCTATAGAGTCCTGTATGAAGCAGGCCTGTAGTAAAGGTATGCCAATACTACAAATAAGAAACACAAGTATAACCCGACGGAAAAATTACAGAGATATTTGACAACTCAAGGCGAGAAAATGCTGTTAAAAGTCACTATCATATCCGCCATCAGACCATGTGGGTAGATCTCATCCCAGCTAAAGGCTTTTAATAAATTGCAAAAATGATTTGAGAGCTAATTCTTTGTTTGTTATAATTGTTGTTCTTGTCAAACGAAGAATAACTCTTGCCAATAAGCGCTACTTGGATTGAATAGGCAATGAACAGTAAAGTAATATCTCGACGAACAAAAATTACGGTTTACAAGTCGCTTGTTACACATATTCTGATGTATGGCTCCCGGAATCATGTACAGTGTTGAAAGTAGATGGGATGGCTCTTAGAGTGTTCGTGAGAAAAGTTCTCCGAAAGATTTAGCAGGTATAATGATGATCTGTATGCGGTTTACGCAGATATTGAGATAGTGCAGCGAATAAAAGCCTAAATACTTTGCTGGAAGACGTTCCGGCCAAGACAATATTTCAGTCGACACCGCAGTTTGAAGGCAGAGGAATGGGGAGACGGTATCAGTTATCGCGAACCAGGGATAGCTACCCAAAATCGCTTAAGTGGTTAAGCGCCATCTAATGAAGATGATGATGTTGTTGTTGTTGTTATTTGTTTAAGTTTTGGCCTTTTTTATCTATTTTTTTTTTTTTTTTTTTTTTTTTTTTTTTGATCTTTAAATTGTTTTTATGTTATTTTTTCGAGTTCAACTTTATTTTTTTTATAGTTATTCCAGTTAATGTTGGTTTTGTTTTGGTTTTAGTTTCAGTTTTAGTTTTAATTGTAGTTTTAGTCTTAGTTTCAGTTTCAGATGTAGCTATAGTTTTGTTACTTCAGATGAAGGTGTAGATATAATTTAAGGTAAAGTTTTAGATTGAGTTTTAGTTTTTGGTTTAGTTTTAATTGAATAAAACTATGTGCTTCTGATGGGCATATCTGGGTTAAATCGCTATCACTTAGTCAATCCAGTGGAGTGGCAGCCCCCCCCCCCATTTCTCTGCTTCCATAGGCGAGTTCTCACAAGATAGTACGGCCTAGCCATCGTAAAATTCGCTGGACTATGTTGATGTCCGCGTAAAACTCGTACAGCTCATCATTAAATATTAGAGCTTATGATTTCTTCTCGAACACAAGCGAGATTTTCGAGACCCGAAAAATCGAGAACGCGACTTCTCGCAAGATTCTTACCGAGGACGATTGCTAAATCACGACTAAAACCGTTGGGTGAGGCGTTAATAGATGCGTTCAGTGTCAAAAGCATGTTCCACGCAGGTTCCACTGGGTTCCACGCTAGTTTGACACTGACCGAAGTGTCAAACGGCAGTGTGTTAGAAAGAGAAAGGAATTGTTTCCTTCTCAAACATATCATACTTGTAAACCTGTACAATGTTCTCGGGAGATTCTCGAATCTCGAAATACTCGCAAGCTTCTCGACTTTCAATTCAGTCGCTGCATTGACAGTACTGAATACTCTATAAATTTCGATGTTTTTAGTTGTGGTTTTGTGGAAATTTTCGCTTGTGCTCCAGAAGAAATCGTAAGCTCTATATAAAACAGCCAATGAATCGATTAAATTGAATGTCGAGAAGCTCTCGAGCCTTACGAGTGATTCGAGAATCTCGCGAGAAGGCGAGACTCGCGAGAAATCTCTTCTCGAACAAGTTTGAGAAATCGTAAGCTCTATTAAATATTCGTCGATAGTCGCTGTCGCCGACGCGCAGGGACCCATACATCTTTCGAAGAACTTGTCTCTTGTTACTCACAGAGCCGTCTCATCTGATGTTTTCATGATCTATGCTTCTGCACTATATAGCAGGATAGGTACGATGAGTAATTTGTAGAGCATGGTCTTCGTTTGCCGAGAGAGGACTTTACTTTTCAATTTCCTACTCAGTCCAAAGTAGCGTTTGTTGCCAAGCGTGATTTTACGCCGGATTTCTATACTGACGTTCACCTCTTAACTGAAGCTTAAAAGTTAGGGATGGTTTTTAAATTTTTTTTCGACACAGTCTAATGAAGATCTTTACATATAAACTAGTATTTATTATTTTAATCTTTATTGTTATGAATGTTATATTGTATTGTTATAACTGTTATTGCTACCGTTAGCCAATGCATTTATACGTGATGTTTATATAAATTTCATATCATTATTACATTAAAACAAAAAAATCAAAAACTAAAACAAGCACTACATTAAGTATATGCAGATATATTATGTATGTATATAACGAAAAGAAGATGAAAAAATAAAAAAAAAACTGAATGAAAATTGTAAAAACAAAACAAGTAAGAGTATAAACAACAACAACATTATCTGTGTTTTTTTTTTTTTACATCTATAGACGTTTACGCTTAAACTTTATATGAACTGCTAAGCGTCAAACTTTAAATAAACCTCTGAGATTGCTGGGCATAAAATTAATACTACTAAATTTCAATTAAAAACAAGAATCGGTAAAATTGATGGCATTATGGTAGGTAGGTAGGTAGGTTGAACTGGCCGGTCGATGAGAACCTCACATAGACTGATTGAGTCCGTAGTGTTAACAGAAGTTTGATTTAACGATCAAACTGAAAAACCCTATCAAAAACCAGGACCTATGTTATAAAATAACTCCGTCCTCTTGGCAAATACTAGAAGCTTCCTAGGACTTAAGCCACTTGCTGCTTCTAGATCTTACAGCTGTATCACTCCTAATAGCTGGAGTCTTAGCCTGGCAAGTGCAGGGCACGAGCAGAGAATGTGCTCGATCGTTTCCTCCTCCAACCCGCACTTCCTATATCTGCTATCACTAACCAAGCCTAATTTAAAGACATGTAACGCCAGAAGGCAGTGTCCAGTAAGAATACCCGTCATGAATTTGCAGTCCTCTCTTTTTAATGATAGAAGCAACTGTGTTAGTCTAAGGTTGTAAGACCTACACATAATCTTCGACACTTTACAGCCCCGCGCTTGAACCCACGCCTTTTCCGCTTGGTCGATCATGTGCACCTCTCACCTTCGCTTAATCTCGCCCAATCTAATTGGGACATCTGCGGAGCAAGCTTCAAGGGATGCGCCCTTTTTAGCTAGCTCGTCCGCTTTTTCATTTCCATCTATTCCCATATGCCCCGGGACCCAATATAGATGTATGCTTCTCCCTGTCCCGATTCTCTCCGGAGACTGCTTACACTCTAACACGCATTTAGATGCTGTGCTATGCGAGATTATTGATTTAATTGCTGCTTGACTGTCAATATCAAAGTTAACACGGTTGCAGCTTAAGCTATTCTCCTCCAGGGTTTCTACTGCTTTGGTTACGGCTAATATTTCCGCTTGGAAAACGCTACAGTAATCCGCAAGCCTGTAGGATCTGCTTATTTCCGGATCAGCGCAGTATACCACAGACCCTACTCCTTCCGCTTCTTTGGAACCATCTGTGTACACATGTATCGCCTCGTCCGCCATTTGCGCACTCTTGCACCAACCGTCCACCTCTATTGTGGCCTTAAGATCTCCCTCGAAGCGCAGATAGGGAATCAGATAGTCTGTTCGTCTTGTTATTTATGACGCCATACTACTATGGCCATATGATCGGCGCTCAAGCTGCCCCGAAGCACCGAGCCTGGTTGCGGTCGTTAACGCTTTATTCTTTGCTACCAGGTTTACAGGTGGGATGTGCAGAATGGCATACAGTGCAGACGTCGGGGTTGTTTTCAGGGCTCCCGGAATACTAAGCATCGATAGTCTGCATATCCCCTCTAATTTTTTGAGGTATGTTGTTTTTTGGGTGGCTTTCCACCAAACAAGAACTCCATAGTATAGAATAGGGCTTAGAATCGCTGTAAAAACCCAATGAGAAAGAGAGGGCGATAGGCCCCACGTACACCCCAGCATTCTTTTACATGCATAGACTGCCGTTGAGGCCTTCTTGACCCTCTCCTCCACGTTGAGCTTCCATGACAGCTTACTGTCTAGGACGATTCCTAGATATTTTGTGCAAGGTTCCTCCTGTAAGGTCACCCCTCCTAACTTAGGCCTGGTTCAATTTGGGACCTTGTACCTCTTTGTAAATAAGACCATATCCGTCTTCTCCGCATTGACTTTCAGCCCGAAATTAGATGCCCAGGTATGAATATCACGAAGCGCCCGATCCATCAAAGAACTAATCGTTGGAAGGCACTTTCCACTTATGACAATTGCAACGTCATCTGCGTAAGCCGTAAGTTTTACGGGTCCCTCATCGAATTGCCTCAGCAGTTGGTTGATGACGGCACTCACTATTTTGTTCCGATGACTATTATGCCACAGAAATCTCTGTCATTTAAACAGCCACTCTTGTTCTAATGTTGGAGGAAATTTGTTATTTTAACAGTTTTCATTGGTATTATTTGGGTGACACTAATAGATGCGTTCCAATGAAGCCTGAGCCAGATACTGATGAAAAGGCTAACAGGCAAATGCAACAACAACGTTGTGATCCTGATATCTATGTGTATTAATTTCGGATCCACAGGATAGCTTTGTTGATTTGGTTTTTTGTGGAAAATTTTTGACATCCCTCTTTACTAGGTAGCACTTACAGACATATGCACTAGGGTATCCGATATTTAATAAATTGTTTCCACTCGACAGTCCATAAATTTTTACTTTAAGTGTGAACACATATTATTAACCCCTAAAATAATTACATTATATTCATTTTAAACCATGATAGAAACCCTGTAAATTATTTACTTACGAACCTTTAGCAAAGTATGGAAAATACCATATACTTTTATATGGAAAATAGGTCGCATTTGTGGCATGATTTAAAGATTTAATTAAACTTGTTATTAGTTAGATAATTTATGTATATAAAGTAAAATTTTATTGAGATATTCGTGAAAAAAAAAGTTTGAAAATAATAGGCACCCTATTATGTGTATACTTTAGTGGGGTGCTGCCAAGTTTTATAGTACTTTTCAGGTTTTGATCGTGTTCCAGAGCTGGATGGTTCCTTGGAATGCCCTAAATAATTGTTAGTTAACAGAGCTAACCGGCCGTCGTGGGTGATGGAAGCGGGCTTCGCGTACCACACCGAAGGTGCTGAGTTCGAGGTCTGGAAAAAGTAACCACAAAATCTTCAGAAAAAAGGTTTCTTAATTAGAAAAAAATGTTAAGCTTATTTATTTTTCTTTTTTATCACCACAGCTATGATTTTGTTTGATGAACTTTTTTTTTGTTGATTCGACTGTTGAAACAGTCAATTCAGAATCAACAATTTGTGCAAAGTTGATTCAACAGCTATTTGCGATGAATACAAATTGACAGAAATGACGGTTGAATCGATCCGTATTTTGGTTGATTTTACAGGCTTTGTTCTTGCAATGAAATTAGTTTTGATACGCTTTAGCGAATCATTATTGTTTCAGCTAAAGGAAGTATCTTAGTTGCACAATAGTATCTATGTACATTAGGGTGGTCGAAAATATTAAAGTGAATCGGCAATGCGTTGTTTCGTTGATATTGAAGTGTAGGCTTTGTATTGTATTATAAAACTTAAATTGATTTTTTTTTTACCACCCTAATGCTCAATTCTACTAATGTAGCAACAATGAAAGCAACCATGAATCGCTTATATTCAAATGACGAAAGGAAATACATTAAGAATACCAACACTATCGAATGCATTAATCATTAAGAATTTCAGTGATTTCATCAATAAACACCTTTGCTATTAGAAGTTGCATATTGTATATACATTAGACTGGGTCGATTTATTGACCGATACCGCGCAATCGATTTTTCGATTGGATTTGGACTCAGGAAAAAAATGTTCCACTACGCATACCCAAAAAAAATAATTTTCGTGCCTGCGAAATTTAATTTTTTTTTTGCCTTTTTCGACTTTGATTTTTAAGGTTTTTTCATGACCTACTAAAAAAAATGTTATTTAATTGTAAAATTTTCATGTATACCAACTCAAAAATGTCCGCTAAAAACGTTGGCGATAACAGTTTTTTGACAAAAAAAAAATTTTTAGTAGGTCATGAAAAAAACCTTAAAAATCAAAGTCGAAAAAAAGTTAAAAAATGAAATTTCGCAGGATCGAAAATTATTTTTTTGGGTATGCGTAATGGAACTTTTTTTCCTGAGCCCAAATCCTATCGAAAAATCGATGGCGCGATATCGGTTAACTTTCGTCCATACAAATCGACCCACCTTAATATACATACATACATTCGAACTAC
This sequence comes from Eurosta solidaginis, assembly GCF_040869045.1. Lineage (NCBI taxonomy): Eukaryota > Metazoa > Arthropoda > Insecta > Diptera > Tephritidae > Eurosta > Eurosta solidaginis. Next base: position 319,806,665 of record NC_090319.1, on the reverse strand, counting down.
AACAATAACGCTCATACCGCCAGCATTCTTGCAAGTTGCAACTATTGAAGGTTTATATGCACATACATAAGTACATAATTGTGTAAATATGTATGTAAATATAAAAATATTTATTTAGAAATCAATACTTGCAACTATGTATTGTCCAAAAGCCGACACTAAGGTCGGTGCCAGCAGCAATCATTGTAGTCGCCGTTTGACGGCGTAGTAAATACATATATAGGTATGTATGTTTGTATGTATGTATGTATGTATGTATGTATGTTGTATGACTATGTTGAAAAAAAATCAATAAAAGTCACGTTTTTCGAAACATCACGTTTCATAGATATTCTGAGGCTCAGTATGACATTGCAATGGAATGGAGCAAAGAAGTTAGTGAAAATAAAAACAATTACCTACTAGAATTATACAATCAAAAAACAAGAAATCACAATAATCTAGAATAAGGTCAGGAAATTTGACTTGTTCCTACCTATATTTGACAAATTGCTGAAAAAGCTTAAATGGCCTTTAAAAAATTCTTTCCGCACTTAGAGATAAATATTTGAAATTATTGCACGTTGGAGTAGACAGAGGATGTTGAACATGTAGTCGCCAGACTGATGTGGAATACAATCGAACACAGTGTTCACAAACGAAGAGAATCCAAGAATAGAATTCGCTATCACCGACGGCACTGCTTGAGCGGTATGTAGTCTGGTTCCTGTTCTAGAACATGACTTGACTTTGATTTGAGAGAAAATACTTAGTTAATGTTGAACTGGCCGGCACGTGAAGAACTCACATAGACTGAATGAGTCTGTAGTGTTACCAAAAGTTTGTTTAACGACCAACGTGGAAAACCCTATCAAAAACCAAGACCTATTTTATAAAACACCTCCATCCTTTTGGCAAATACTAGAAGCTCTCTATTGTTGCATCTAGATCTGACAGCTGTAACACTCCTAATAGCTGGAGTCTTAGCCTGGAAAGCGCAGGGCATGAGCACAAAACGTGCTCCATCGTTTCCTCCTCCAACCTGCACTCTATACCTCTGCTATCACTGACCAAACCCGAGGAGAGACTTTGTTTAATAAAATTGTTAAATACAAACAACGGGCTGGAATGAGTTGAACAGGAAAAATATGAGTTCCGCATTCTGGTTACTTGTTTTGTGCACTGCATAACTTATAGTCGATGATGCCGGATGTTTCCATCAAGTTTTCTTCAGCATAGATTTTGGAAATGCGGCTTTGACGCCTCTTAAAAACCATGTTAAGGACTAAATAATGCGCCTGGGACACATTTTGTCCTTAGAACCTAAGATAACCTAAAATATTTTTCATTAAGACTAGTTCTTCTGCGCTCAGAAGGTAACGTTTCCAGTACATATGTATTTTTTTTTTATATACTTTCATATATAAGAAAATTTGTTGCGTAATTTGTTTTTTTTTTTTTTTTTTACTTTTATAAATCAGCAAATTAATACAATATTGCTGCTGATGTTGGAAAACATGGTAATTTTGCTCTGTCTTCCAGATTGAAAGTTATGAATCATTTACTGCAAACAGTTTAGAACCAATTTGATACACGGGTCTGTAAGGCTTCTAAAAGCAGATATCGCATATGCTTTTGAATAAGCTGGTTTGCCCAGGCAACAAGGCTTAAGGTCGAAAATGAAGACGCAATTGAGGACCACTTTACAAGTATAGAAATAGCACAGCGAGGTAATTCCAAATCCAAGCGAGTTGCCCTCCATACAACCTTAGACGTAAGACATGCAGGCCGCCTTATAGAATCGTTTCCAAATACCATGCTACCTACAGCCCGGCATCAGAAGCTGTCTCAATGATCTCATCTTTATATATCAAACCTTAGAGGGTCCGCGTACCATGAAAGTCACTTGAGGAGCAGCACAAGAATCAATTCTTGATGCGGACCTTTGAAACGTCAGTAACGATGAAACTTCAATCTTCAAATGTCTGATGATTAAATCTTAGTTGTATACGTCGACGACATTGCCGAGTCATTTCAGCCCGAACGACAGAAGAAGAACGCATAAAGCACACAAAGAGGTGCGCGGATTTCACTTGGCAGCAGAAAAAGATAAGAGTTATACACCTAACAAAAAAGGAATATACCGCCAAAAATGAGCTTTGAAACCTTTTCTGGAAACATAACATCAAAGAAGGTAGTCAGCTATTTGGGAGTCAGGTTAGACTCCCGTCTAAAATATTGGGCGACAGAGAAGGTATCTTAACAGGTATTGTTGCTAACCAGGTTCATGAAAAACTTCGAAGACCAACAGAAAGTAAAAGGACGCTGCTGGTGCACGTCATCCTATACACGTTGCTGTACGCGCCCGAACTGTGGGCATACAAACTTCGTAAGAAAAATCGTTGTAAGCTTCTAACAGCTTTACAACGAATCAAGTGCGCATGAAAGTATTTAACAAGGAGAGCAGGGAGGACATGTTTAGGATGTGGCAAGAACAACTGGAAAGTTAACAACTGGGCAGATGGACAGCGAAACTAATACTAAATGTTGAAGCATGGGGCACCAGAAGCCTTGGTAAGATAAATTACTATGTAACTCAAAAGCTCTCTGGATGCGGGTACTTCAAAAAATATCTGCACAGAATAAAAAAGGCCGAAGACTCTAAGTACATTTACGGCGATGCAAAATAATTCGATGCCGAACACACGTTCTTCAGAAGAACTCGATAGAACCAAAACAGACGAAAGCTCGAACAAAGAGTCGGCCAAATCACTGCCTTTAATTCGATGGCAAATATTCTGAGCGGCCCAGATCAAATCAACTACCTCGTAGAATCCACACTGAGGGCAAAAAAATGGGACCTGGATGCAGGAATAACAGAAGGCTCTTAAAAACTAGAAATATGGAACGGCACCCACGGGCTCACGGTTGCTGCGACTGCAGCAATTGTGGGGCATTAAGCATTTCCCATCTTTACTCTTTGCTGCTTTGGCATTTTCGAAGCTAGAAAAGAAATTCACACTCATCTACGTTTTTGGAAACTCATTTTTCAGTTAACAATTCAATTTTTTTTAATTTTAAATTTTATTTTTTATTCATAACATGGCGAAACCAAGACGGTCGGAAATTGGTAAGGATCACTATAATATGCATAGCATAAAAACCCGGTTTCGATTCCTTTAGACAGTTGAACTGGCCGGTCAATAAAGACCTCAAATAGACTGCATGTGAAGAACCCCAATCAGGTACCAGGACATATGTTAAAGAATAACTCCGTCCTCTTGGCAAATACTAGCAGTTTCCTTGAACCCATCTAAATTGCTGCCTCGTGATCTGGCAACTCTGCCGCCCCTAATAACTGGAGCCTTAACCTGGCGAGCGCAGGACACGAACACAGAACGTGTTCAACCGTTTCTTCCTGCAGCTCACACTTCCTTGCTTAGAGTGTCGGCCAAATAAGTACTCGTTTTTGGTTCCTCCAGCCTCAGTTTCCAATTAGTGCAGGAACTTATTAGCTCCAATAGATTATATTAATAAATCCTTTATGCACCATCCGATAGATACCAAATAACAACCTGCACATTAAACACTAGAATCTGCTTACCACTTCTTCCCGAGACTTCTGGAAATTATATAAATTGTTAAAACATGTCGATTATAGGTGGGTTATATATGACTTTATGTCGCGCTCTACAAAGTGTCAATCAGGATTTAGGCGAAGTAGTGGAGCTAGCAGGTGCTGCCAGAAACATTTTCGTATTGTGGAGGGAACGTGCGGAAGAAAATTTCAAAACAATTTTTCAAGCAACTTTGTGTAGATGTGATAAATATGAGATTGAAATTCGAAAACCAAGATTTGCACGCACGAATTTACAGCGTGAAATTGAAGAATACTATCGAATTTCAGTATACATTCCTGACTTGGATCTTTTCATAACGTATTTACAAGATCGATTTTTGAAACACAGAGAAATTTTGTCCAACTTCACTTGTCTCTTCCCTGATAAAACAAAACATTTTGATATAGAGTCTTGTTGTAAATTATTCAAGACAAATGAGCCTATTTTGCACGACTCATTGCCAGCAATATGGACGAGTGAGGCTCAGCTGTGGAGCGAGCGCGTCGCGGGTATGAAGATTCATAATTCTCTAGAAGCCCTTGATATTTGTAACGCTGATGCTTTCCCCAATATACATACATCAAGTCTTGAGAATCATGGCTGTTTTGCCTGTAACGACTGCCGGAAATGAAAACGAACGCTTTCAACTTTGCGTCGCCTTAAGACTTACCTAAGATCGACAATGTGTGAAGACCGCCGTAATGGTTTGGCTGCGCTTAATATTCATCGCAATCTACACGTCGATGCTGAACTGGTATTAAAAGAATTTTTCTCTGTACCTCGACGTGTCGCACTCTTGAAAGATTAGTAGTTTGAAAATACCTACAATTTGATTTATATTTAATAAAAAAAATTATAAAAGAATCATATTTTGGGATATTTGGTTTTTGTTATTGCAAGCAATTTTTAGTACCCGCTAGATGCAACCACACTTCAGAGTTATTCTCTTATGAAGGACCTATCACTCAAAATGAATGCGCCCTTAGATTCATCCGCCCCAGTAGAGCGTTTATTTTCTTTAGCAGGCTTTGTTTACAGTCCTAGAAGGCAATCAATGACGGACATTTTGTTTGGAAAGCTAGTATTAATCATGATACAAAAAATGGAGGTAGTTCCATTTAGTGTGACGTTAGCCACTTGACTTTTGCGGAGACAATGACAATTTCACAAAAAACAAGCTGCCAGATTGAAAAATGTTACGAATTTTTCTAATTTTGATGGGTTTCATAATAACAGATCCGACTTAATTACTTTAATAGTTATTTCAAATAAAAAAAGAAAAAAACGGACCGTATATTTTGCAAATATTTTAACACGAAATAGCAGCATAGAAAAGAAGGTTTTTAATAAGTTTTTGGAGCTCCTGAAAATTGCAAGAAACATGGTTTAGGGTATACAAAGCAAGACAATATAGCCTTTTTAAGTGTCCGTACGTTTACTCAGAAAATGTTGCTGAAACACGTATGTCAATTGATTGCTCAAGGAGGTCCTTATAAACCGACACCAAAATTTCTAAAGAGTTTAGTACACTTAAACGCAATTTTTATGAAATTGAATGGTAATAAATTGGCTACAAGTCCACATTTTTTATTTATTGTATAATTCAAGCGTAGCGCTTGGGGAGGGAATTGTTAAACCGTTTTGAAGGGAGAACATTGCCCTGTAGCTCTGCAGGTTAGCCACTAGAATGAGTTGTTTTGTCCGTTGTACCAGTGGTCACCTTTGGGGCAAGCCCCGTCTATACACATTCTGTGCCATTTCAGCATTGACATGGATGCAGCGTCCCACAAACGTAACAAATTAAACACCTACCACTTACTGCAGACTTTGGAGGTACACTTTGAGAAATATCCACTGTACAGGCATGAAAAAAGGGTCATGCTAGAACAACAGGATTTTTCGTGTATTTTTTTCTGTCTAGGGGTCAAGTTGCCATAAAGATATGAGCCACTAACCAATGTATGAGTCATTATCCACTACTTTTTAATAAAGTTGCATATTTTACTGTATTCTGGATAAACATGTATGCTAGAGATATACGCGGCCGATTAACGCCGCCGCCGCCGCCGATTTTGGTCGTTTTTCGCACACCGCCGCCGAATGTCAAAAATATCGGAGTGGCGGCGCGGCGTCCGGCGCGTTACTATATTTTCTACTCGTTTCAGACTGTTTAGGCCATTTATTGTTCATGTCGAAAATTGGTCGGATATGGTCGAAAGTGATATCAACGGATGCGCATCACTGCCAGTTATAATAAACTAATTACGAAATTTAACTCTTTATAACTATTCAAACGTTATTTAAAATAACAGGCGCTTTCGATGTCAGCTTAACACGGACTTTCCATCACCCAATTCAGCAAGTTATTAAAACAAAATACTAAAAGAAAAGTTATATAATAAATTTATATGCTCACTTTGCCTTTTGAAAAAATTAATAATGAACAATTAATTCAAATAAAATGACCCAAGGCGAACATGTTTTTAAACTGTCCTCAAGAATAAGCGAAATCAGTGATGCAAAATCCTTTAGTAGGTTCTAGGGGCATAAACGCTCCTTTGAAATGATTCTTACCTCATACTTAAAGTGAGGATATATGTACGTATGAGAAGGGTTTGAAAAATCACTTGGGCTTACATTCAAACATCTGTTGTTTATTTGCGAAACTATACAATAGCGTATGAAATGTTAATTTTGATTTTCACACTTCATCCTTCAACACCCAAGTTTCCCGGTTTGACATTTCCTAAAGTTGGCGGCCCTACCCAAAACTAGTCCCTTGGAGTGAATCACATTGATTAGAGCATATCAACCAAGTTTAAATATCACCTACACGTTACGGCTCCTTATACAAATGTGAATACGTAGGCACATAAATGTATTTACCAGGTGAGGCTTTGTCCTTCGCAAGAACTCTCAAAGTGGTGAAGCAAAAGCTTTCCCAAGACAGTGGAACTAATGACCGTGTGTGATATTACCCTAACGTAGTGGACAGTTGAACTTGTCTGAAAACTGAAGCTACGCGGTCATCCATAATGAGCTCCTATATCGTAAGGCCGGAAAACAGTAGTTAACAACTTTCAACTTAAAATCCGTCGACTTTCATTCTAAATTTGATTTAACGAAGACTATTGAAATCAATGTTGTGAACACAAACGTCTGCAATCTTTGGCCTACATTTTAAAAATTTTATCCAGGGTCCTTGTAAAATTTTAATTATGTAGATGCGCCGAGGATTATACGGATTTTCACCCATGACGCAATGACATCCACTTAGACTGCTTATGATTTCGAGGGCGGCATCTTTGGCCGAATAGTCACTCCCTAACGTTTCAAAGTGTAGCTCGGCAGCATAGCGCAACAAAAGCATCCGTTGGGAAGTCTTCGGAGCTACACCTAGAGCTTCTAGGAAAGTGACGTCGACGAAGGTATGAGTTCGAAGTCGCAGTCGTATAGCTTCTGTACTGGCATATGGTGTGAGGCTCAGGAGGCGTGTTAGCGACTGGTGGTAGGGATTCCTACTGTTCGCACATCGGAAATTTTAGCTCTTAAAAACAGCCGAAAAAACTGGAGGCGCCCTGTGCCACGATAGTCATGAGTATTAATAGACCATTCATAGCAACCCTAAGTCGCCTTTATGCGTGACCGCCAAGGAGCGACAAATGATTTAAAGAAATTGTATTCGCGACGATTATTAGGAGTTAACCCTAGGTGAAGCTACGCTTTGCACGAGATATACAGGCAAAAGTGTGACTATTTTATGTATCTCTATTTCTTTTCAGCAGATGCAGCAGTACCAATTCCAAAGACCGGGGTTAGGTTCGAAGCCTCTCTGGAGCATGCGAACGAGGGACAATCCCTTCGCAAGGAGCTACTCCTGAAAATTTTTGAACGGTCTGCGAGATTTTGATGCAAAAACCCCGGATCTTTCCGAAATGGCCAACACGTTGATTTCCTTAAATACATATAAACAAAAACTTTCCTAAATATTATTTTTTTAAATAGAAAAATCAAGCTTTTAAAGTAAGAACACCGGCGTACGCCGGCGCGCCGCCGCCGATAAAGTGATCGGCGTAAACCTCTAATGTATGCACATAAATCGTGCTAAAGCATATTATTATTGTCTCAGATGACCATTGCGTTTTCATCCTGAGTGTAATTTCCTTCCCGAAAAACCACAATTTCGCTTTAAACAGTAACGGTTTGGCAACGCTTCTGGCAAAACAACAAACATTATGAAACTTCAAAAATCCCCAAATACGTCAAAAAATTTTGAAAGGAACTACCTTCTTTTTTATACCACGGTATTAATGAAGGCAAACAAAAAATTACTTTAATATTGTTAGCTTTTGTGCAATTTATACTTATTTAATAGGTTGTTTTACTTCTTGTTGCTTTGTAATATTAATTTTACACATATTCAATAAAAATTTTATAACAGATGTTGTACAATTTGATTTTCCTTTTATGAATCAAACTGATATATTTTATCAGAAAAAGTACTTTCGTGTACTTGCAAGTGTTTCGTAAGTATATCTATTTGTACTTTCGGATTCGAAGTACAAGTACTGTAGTACTTATAATTTGTACTTAGATTTGTAGTACTTGTGTACTTGTACTTATTTGGTACTAGTCAGAGAACTGCAAAAATCACAATTTTTTGATTTAATCAAACACTAAAACTTGCATTCACCTTCAATCATGCGAATAAACTCATAATAATTGAATAAACTCAGCATCTGTCTTTACTAGACTCCGTTAGCATGATTGCGAACGAATGACCGAACAGGTTTTGCGTACGATTGTATTGATCAAAGGAAGGAAAGCTTATAATAAAATCAAAGCACGCGAATTAGTATCGTGCATGATGGAATGATACAGGTGGCAGCATGGTGACATACCTACAAACATAAATAAAAATTACATGCACTTTGTTTTTTTAAATTCGATGGCCAAATGTCAAAATCGTACTGTGCCAGAAGTTGATGTATCAAATCAAATAAAAAAAGTTTATAATCAGCTGTTCCATGCTGCCACCTTGTATCGTTCCGCCATGACACGATCATGTTGCCGAATGTAATCGAACGTTGTTGTGTTCGATTTTACTGTTCTCTGGTACTGGTACAAGTATGTATTCAGGTCTGCCTGAAAATATCATAAATGTTGGTTGAGAATTTGGGACAGCTGACAAAGATACACATATGCATATAATGCTTTTTTATAAAAATTAAAAATATGTTTTAACAAAAAAATCAACTTCGTTTTGTAGCCATATTTGGAACTTAGTTTGTCGATCCTTGACATACTCGATTATTCTCGACTAGAAATCGTACGCACCACTATTTATATGTCCACAACTGTATTCTACCATTTTATTTATGTAAAACATTTTCAACTCCATTGCGGAAATAGTGCTTAAAAATCCGGTTAGAATGAAAATAACAGAGAGTCGATTGCATTTTAAGAAAGACGTTCATTAATTACCTAGGCCTTTCCAAACAAAAACAAACCCGAGGAACAGATGCATTAAGTGTACGCAGCCATTGCGTAGTGCAGTGAGTGAATTGGTAAGTATCAACCTACATGAAATATATGTACATATGTATGTAGTTCCTGTACGGATGGTTCATTCACCGGAGAAAAAAGACTGGTTTTCATTATGCCAAGACGATTAACAAATCTACTCAAATGCTTGCAATGTACGAAGAAGGTATGAATTGAAGGCGCAGCATAAAAATAATATGCATAAGTAAGGAAATTGGTTGTAGAGGAGAAAATATACTACGTTGTGGGTTTTAAGCTGGATACATTGGTGCTTTATCGGTAACCGTATCGGTAACCTTATAACAGCTAATTCGACCAATCTTATGAGAATCAATGCAATCGATTATTGGTGCCGCTAAAGCGCCAAATACACGACACGAACATTTCCGCGAACATTCCCGTTATGTCATGTTTCTGCGACCTTTTCTGTCGTGTATGGTGGTGTTTGCCAGTTCGCGCAAATGTTCGCCAAAAATCCAAATATTTTAATTTATGGCGAACATTTGCGCGAACTGTTCGTGCGTGTATAGCGAAATAGCTCATAATCGTAGTAATTTCTGAACGGAACAGACGTGCGCGGAAAAGTAAAATGGACAATAAAAAATTTCTGAGTGATTTTATTGAAATGTATAAATCTTTGCCATCATTGTGGCAAGTAAAAAGCAAAGATTTTTGTAATAGAATTAAAAAGAATAATGATATGCGACTTTAATCGAAAAATTAAAAGAAGTAGATCCTGCACAATTGTTGTCCGTATTCATCGCTGTCTGAAAGAGAACTAATGCGGAATGTTCGCGGAAATGTTCATGTCGTGTATTTGGCGCTTAAGGTCGTAACCGTATCGTAGCCAACCAATTGGGTTTTGGTTTAAGGCTCCATTACTGATACTTAACATAGACTTGACTTGGCTTGCGAACTGTCACTTACAGTTCTGTTAAATGAACTTTGCATGTTACTGATTACTCAAAACTTAACTTGACTTAGAAGTCTGTTGAATTTTGATTTTCTATGTAAGTTCTAAGTGACTTTACATTTTGAGATGCCATTTGTTTGTTTCCATTTCATTTTGACATTTTGTCATACAAATTGACATTTATTTAAAAATAAATTTCAACGCTGATTATGATGCCAGATTTTATGCGCCAAGTGGAGTATAATCGTGGCTAAGTTGCCAAGTTTACGCCAAGTCAAGTCAAGTCTATGCTAAGTATCAGTAATGGGGGCTTTACCGTCGTAACGACAAACAGCTGATTACGTTAGGGATACGGATACAGCGATACGACATACGGCACCAATGACTCCAGCTTTACAAGTTTCATTTAGGGGCGTACGCTGATGATTATCATTACTAAATAGATACTTGCTCACGTATTACTCTTTCAAAAGCGCAATAAAACTTATCTCCCACATTCATAAAAATTATTCAAGATTTTAAAATGACATTTCGGTAAAAATTTTGAGTTATAAGAGCTTTAAGGCTGGTTTTTCAAGTGAGTGTCTTCACAATAAACACAAATTTTGCTCACTAAAAATGTATTCATCGGACAGATAAACCATAAAATTTGCTTGAGAAGATGGTTTCAATTTTATTTTTTTTTATTTTTTTTATGAATATGTGCTATGAAAATTAAGTCATAGTTGTTCTGTACCTGTCGATTTAATTAAGGTGGCCATAGATTTTTTTAGTGACAGCTATATTCTCAAAATCGCTCATTTTTAGGCAGCATTTCTTTACGAGAACTAAAAATTCCCAACTTCTGTAAAACAAACGTCCTCCGCATACCATACAGTCCTCGGTTCAATACTCGGGCAGGGCAAAGCAAGGCGTCTTTTCAATTAGAGAGCAGTTTTTCAAAGCGGAGCCGCCCGTCGGTAGTGATTTGGTAAACACTCCGACCGTATTTCTGCCATTAAAAGCTTCTTAGTGAAAATTCATCTGCTTTGAAAATGCCGTTCGGAGTCGGCTTAAACACGTAGGTCCCGTCCGGCCAATTCATTGGGAAATATTAAAAAGGAACACGACCTAAGTTAAAAGAGATGCTCGGCCTAAAATCTCTTCGGGTGTTAACGCCCCTTGCATTTTATATATATATATTTATTTTTTATTATGAACCGGATGCAATATTTGCAAAATCTAAAGCTTATTTTTGAGCATTTTTATGCAGATCTAAATGTATAAAATCTTGAAAAAAGGAAAAACAAAAATACAAATTTGGAACTGTCAGTGCAAAACTTACAAACATATTGGAGGCGTTATTTTACGGGGGTAGTCGATACCTCGATACTGTGCCCATGTGCCCGACGCCTAAGAAGGTACTTGTGCAAGGTAATCGATTGGGAAAAATACTCCTTACTTGAGCAAAGTACTCGAGTATGTACATGTAGTTACTCGTATCGGAACAACACTGGGTGTGGAGGAAGAGGCGGAAAATTTATATCTTTCGGTAAATAGGGACAAGAGCAAATACTTGCCGTCATTTTAGGAGGCTCCGACTTGTTGTTGTAGCGTTAAGGATACTCCCCGAAGGCCTTGGGGAGTGTTATCGATATTGATGGTCGTTTGCCGGTTGCAGATCCGATGCGTTCCGGTAACAAGCACTATTAAGGCACCAGCCTGACCATCTCGGAAACGATTTAGTATGACCACATGAAACCTTCAAGGTGAGGAACTTGGGGTCGCCAGAGCCTCGGCTGTGGCCACGGGTAGGTGAGGTTGACAATTGGGTTAGAGAAGCTATATTTTACGCTAGCAACACCTTGAAAGGATTGCGCTACATAACCCAATGAATCAATTTGGTATTTTAGTCGCCTCTTACGACAGGCATACCTGCCGCGGGTATATTCTAGCCCCCTGACCCGCTGTGGCTCCGTTTCAAAACAAAAAATTACAGCATTCCAAACCTTACCTCAAAGGAAGGAGAAGGCTTTTTTTCAAAAACACCCACAGACAACACACATTTCATAAGTTTTTACCTGAAATGGTGCATTTTAGGAGTGCGTTTTGAAAAAGACCCGTCTTCAATCAAGCCATATGCCGGCTCTGAGTGACTGACAATTTTTATACAAACAGTTTCAATGAAAACAAAACTATAAAAATTGTCAGGCATAGAACGCCAGAATATGGGTGTTAAATTCGGTAAATCTAGCACTTTTTCCATCTATCGTTTTGCCTCTTTTTTAAAAAAAATATTCAGATAATCATTAATTTCATTACAAAAAGTAGTAGACGATACATGAAATAGTTTGACAGCTCAGAACTGGTACGTTTTCCTTTTTCGTTTAGTAAGTATTTATTGAGTGCTTTTTATATGATCGACATCGACCAAATAATAATAGTAGTGACATTTTAAGAACAGCGAATGTCGACTCAAGTCAGACCCAAAAAACTAATCGAAAGGGAAAACAAATCAAGGAGACTTTTTTTGTATGAAGCCCTAAGTAAAATTGGGAAGTTTTCCTTATAATACTTTGATATTTCCTTTGCAAAATGTCGAAATTTAATAAATTTCACTAACTCAAAAATCGTAGTATATTCTGAGTGAAGCATAGCGGCCTAGTAAATTTTAAACATTTTCAAAAAACGTATCAAAGTTACTACGACCAAAGTGCAGTTCTAACACTGAGCTCCGATACTAGCATCTGGTAGTACGATGTTTAGTGTTCGAGTCTATGAGTGTCAGTCTATTCTAGTGCCAAGCTTGCTCTACCGTGGGTATGATCTAACCCCCCCCCCCCCCCAACCCGCTGGATTTTTCACGATTTGGAAGCGTATCGTATCGAAAATCGTGTCCCTACAGTCGTCAAGCAATCTAAGATAATAAATAGACTACGGGCGCAACTAAGTATAAAAAATCAACCCCACCACCATTCCACCATTACAATAACAACAAGAAATCTCAATTTCAACACAAACGTGCAAAAGAACATTTCATTGGCTAACAGCAGGCACTAGCTTACACACACCTGCACACGTAGAGGCCTAACAGAAGTACAACAAAGTGCAGTCAACAACAAAGCAGCTGAACTGGAAAATCAAACTGGAATTGTTTGGAATATTTTGTTTCGTTTCACTTTTCCGCCCATACATGCATACAACATTTGCGTTAGTGTTGTTTTTCGACTGAATGGTTGTGTTAGTGTTGTTATTATTACTGTAAGCATTTTTGTATTTGTATTGGCAAGTCGAGCTACGTCATGCGCTTGTCAACGCCCGCCACTATAGTTGTCATGCTTGTGTGTTTGTATGTTTGTGTGTTGGCATATTTCCGTTTGTGCAAATGTGTGCCCGTCTGGCAACGCCTTTTCTATTGTTTATTTGAAATGCATTTGAATGTGTGTATGTTTGTGTTCTATATTTGAAAGCTGCGTGTTGTAGCATATGTATGCATGTACATATGTGTGCATCAATCACCCCTCAGCTATTTGACATACAAACTAAACAACACAAATGCATTGGCTTTCTCTTTCATGCCGCTGCGCTCTTCTTGACACACCAGATCACATCTACAACAAACATATTTAGCACAATATCTTACAACAAATCCAAATTACTGTAGTTTGAATTCTAAAATTACATCTTTAATTCCATTTTCAATTTTGTATAAATACTACAAAAATGCTTAAATTTTTGAATTTGTTTGCTTCTGGAAAGGTGTGACATCCAACAGAAGTCATGTCGTCTGGAGTGTGCTTGTCAAAATTCAATGTCAATCGTTATACTTCATTGTGTGGATGTGTATGTTGTCGCACATGCACAAAAATATCCAATAACCCCAATGAAGAAAGCATTAAACGCATACGCGTTGGGGCTTAAGGCTGCTAAATCTTTGACTGTCTAAACTCTGGAGGTAAATAAGGTAATTTTGTAAAGCTTCATGCAATAGAATTAGTATGAAGTCCTAAATAATTCTAGACTTCAAATTAACCTAGAAAGGAGGAAAGGTCAAAAGGAAAACTCCAACAAACAGGCTTTCGGAAGAAACTGCACAGTCATTGGACTGATACTCTAGCTTTGAATTATAAAACAAATAAACTCCAATGCTCCGTATATTCAAATTCAATGTATATATATATTTTATATACAACATATTAAACCAAACTGCTTAATCATTCGTTAGATCGCGCTGCTCATATACCACTTAGCTGGTTCGATCGCTCAACTGTCTACTTTCCACTCTACCCAATATGACCTAGCAACAAACCTCTCTGCTGACATCTCCCCTCTTGTTGGTAGTTGATCTACATCCCCTTCCTGATACTTTCTTAGTTGCTCCATGTCCCATTCATCCGCACACGTTATTCTCATTATTCGGATATCTAAAATGTCTTATTAAGCCTCAGCTTTCGAACAGTGTTTTCATTTCATATTACATAATCTTTGTGACATTGCAGCAGTATTTTCACGGCTGGAGACACTGGAATGGAAAAGTCGTAACTTTGTGGTAGTTCCATCCACCATGACAATTTACTTCCCGGATTAAGGCTCTGCGGGAGCCATTCCAACGCTGCGTGGTCTTTTCTGGAGCGAAATCGCTGCCCGCAGAGGTACTTGTGAAAATTTGTATCAATGCCATCACCTCCCTTCGTCTAACGCTATAGCCTCTCTCTGATTTTCCAATTGGTCGGCTGTAGTAAGCAGCTACCGTCTCCTGTACATCGCCGACTTGTGACAAAATGCCTCCTGTAGCATATCCACTTACACCCGTATCCAGAACAAACGACGCTTTTGAAAACGGATATGCTAACATTGGGGCATTGAACCAACGCTCCACTTGCTCCGTTTCCCTATTCGCGTTTCGCTACTTTTCCATACTTCTTCATTTTTTCTAGAAATTGGCGACCAATAAGTTTTATACCGATTCCGAACGACATTTGCAAGCAAATAAATTATCCATGAGAAGCTTTCATAGCAGAAGCGCACCTTGTGTCTTTGTTTGCCAAGCTACTGCCGAGGAGCGACCCCGATTCGAAAATTTATTTTCCTATTGAAACAACTTTTTTTCCAAATATGTTCATGCTGTTTTCCCGTGATTTCAACACAGTAACTTCAGTATGGTAGATGAGCACGCTATCATCACACCACTGCGGACAGCTCGAGACGACTGGTTGATTTCTTGATGAGCATTAAGGAATACACTTTGAGGGCAATGGTCTTGATGTGAACCAACCGGTATGATTGTGAAGTCTCAAGGTCATAATGACCATGTTTTTATAGGAACGCCGCTAACTTCTTTCTCAATAGCGCATACCCTCTGCAGAAGTTGTTAGAAAAAACCTGAAGAGGTTGCAAATACATCCTTAGGATTGGAGTTTGGTGACAGATTTTTGCACTGCCACCAGAGATTTTTAGAAGTTATCTTTGCTTATTCAATTTCACAGAAGAAATGGATTGCCATCTTACTTGCATTTATGTTTAGTCCACCTCGACGCAGCACTATTTCGTCAATCTTTCTGCAGTGTGAAACGTAACACACACAGAGTCCTCGACTTTCACTTATAACGACAATTTCGTCCACATAGCTCTACTAGCATGGGCTCTTGATAGGGCTCTTGGAGTGGTAGAGAGAAAAGTTCTACGAAAGATTTATGGGCCTGCCCGTGTTGCCGACGGCGAGTATCGAAGCAGATATAATGGTGAGCTGTATGAGCTTTACGCAGATGTGAAGATAGAAATCCAAAAGGCTTTGTTGACTAAGTCATGTTTTGCGAATAGATAAAGACGCTCCGACCAAAAAAGTATTTCGGTCGACACAGCATTTTGGAAGCAGAGGAAGGGGGAGACCTTCACTGAGTTGTAAGAGGCAGGCGGAGGAACGCTTTACCTCCCTTAGTGCTCCCAATTGGCGTCAGTTATCGCAAAACAAGGATTACTGATGTGACTTGTTACGAAGCGACCAAAATTGCATAGCGCTAATTAATGATGATGATGATTAGCAAACTTCGGAAGAAAACGCGATTAAGAGTGCCAGTTAAATACCAAGTGACTCCCAAATCAAAGAGCTCAATGTTAAACGAAATTTAAAGCGGAAAAATTTTCCGGCCGTAGAAAAGGTAAAACACGTGTTACCTTTGCGGAACGTTCAATATGTTCGAACACGACAACTGGCATTTAAACTTGTAGACCTCAACCGATAGCGCAAAACGACGAGCTAACAGGCATCTGCGGAAACAAAATGACACAATGATGACAAAGGGGATCATCACTACTAAAGTTAACGACACCCGAAAATAATTCAAAGCCAAATCCATAGCTTTCAGAAAGTAAGTATTTTAAGAACATCTTTAACTCGTCCTTTCAAAATATTAAACAGGCAAGAGCGATCCTATCAAAAAAACCAAGAAAATCAAACGAAGTTATAGCATATCTTACTCTTACTACTAGCAAAAGCACTAAAGAATGTGATGATGGGATTCAAGGGGTTGTGTAGCGCAATATATAGCTTCTCCAACCCACTTGTCAACCTCACCTTCCAGCGGCGAATCCCGTTTCACTAACAGACGAGGCTCTGGCGACCCCAAGCTCCTCATGGAACTTGGGGGTGGGGAGGGAGGGATGGCCTGAAGGTTTAATGTGGACATATAAATCG
The DNA here is from genome assembly GCF_040869045.1 of Eurosta solidaginis. Lineage (NCBI taxonomy): Eukaryota > Metazoa > Arthropoda > Insecta > Diptera > Tephritidae > Eurosta > Eurosta solidaginis. The sequence continues at coordinate 319,789,936 of NC_090319.1, read as the reverse complement.
TTCCCGAGATGGTCGGGCCAGCACCTTAATGGTGCTGTGTTGCCGGAGCGTATCGGATATGTATCCGACAAAGGACCATCACATCGATAACACTCCCCAAAGCCTTCGGGGAGTAACCTAATCGCTACAACAACAACAACATGCGCAATATTATTGGGTGGACCTGTTGGTCGAGCTATGCCAACAACAAAGGGTATTGAACTTACTGTAGTTTTTTTAACAAAATTTCTAATTTTTTATATGTATTTCCCTCCTTTAGAAGATGACTTTTTGCTATGGATGAATACATTCTTGAATTAATTTTTAATTCGTGGGGCAATTCCACGCCAACTTCTCTTACTTTTTGCCTGACCGATTTCGCTAAAAGGTCCTTTCCTTTCGATGATTTTCTTCTCATAATGCCGTTGAAAACACAAATATGAGTTTTTGAAAATTAAAACAAAAGTCGATACATACAAAAAATTCAAAAATCCATTCTTTAACTTTTTAAAAAATATATATACTAGGATGGGTCGATTTTTATGGACGAAAGTTAACCGATATCGCGCCATCGATTTCTCGATAGGATTTGGGCTCAGGAAAAAAGTTCCACTACGCATACTCAAAAAAATAATTTTCGAGCCTGTTAAATTTAATTTTTTTTTTTTTACTTTATTTCGACTTTGATTTTTAAGGTTTTTTTCATGACCCACTAAACAAATTTTCATATGTATAACCTGTGCGACCCAAAAATGGCCGCTAAAAACGTTGTCGATAACAGTTTTTTGAAAAAAAAAAAAAATAAATAAAAAGCAACATCTAAATTTTATAAACAAGTTAAAAAAAAAACAAAAAAAAAATTTTTTTTTTCAAAAAACTGTTATCGCCAACGTTTTTAGCGGAAATTTTTGCGTTGGACGGGGTATACATGAAAATTTTACAATCAAATTACAATTTTTTAGTAGGTCATGAAATCAAAGTCGAAAATCAAAAAAAAAAATCTATGTCGAAAAAAGTAAAAAAAATGAAATTTCGCCGGCTCGGAAATTATTTTTTTGGGTATGCGTAGTGGAACTTTTTTTCCTGAGCCCAAATTCTATCGAAAAATCGAAGGCACGATATCAGTTAATAAATCGACCCAATCTAATATATATCCCTATATATGAATAAGTCAAAAATTCAGCGAAATTGGTGATCCAAAATCCTTCGGAGTATGATTTTTCATGAAATGCGCCATAAATTTATGAGAGCTTTAGCATACTCACTCATTTGAGCGAAGAAACATAAAACCCAAAACACTATGACGCATCCCCAATCGTTTTGGTTTTTAAAAAATATTTTTTTTTTCTTTTTGGTTTCTTTTTTCTTTGCAATATTTGTTTAAGTATTCATCAAAGTTTTTTTTTTTTCAATTTGCACTGCTATAAATTCACAAAGGCTTATGAATATATGTACCTAAGTAAGTAACGGTGTTATATGATATTCCAATGTCCAGCTGCACGAACATTTTGCTGAAAAGAGCTGGTTGCATGAATTTTTTTGCATTTCGAGGAGTAACAACGCCATGCAGTGGCATTTCCACACGCCAGACGAAACAAATTACGAGCTACTGAATGAATTGAGTTTTGTTGAATTGAAAGCTAAAAGTCAACTACCATGAAACAAAAGTTAGAAGTTCTTTTGCAACTTGGGATCATCCAGACAAATTTGCCAGCAAATTAGGATAAGTACGACAATTTTCCGCACTCAAGCTTAAGTCGGTACCAGAATTATAAGATGCATGAAAACAATTTTTCCCCCCAAAACTGTATGTCAAATCCAGTCTATATTTCGTAAGTTATTGAAAAAATGCATTTTTCATTGTCATTTATTATATTAAATGCGTGTTAGAGTGTATGGAGTCTCTGGAGAGAAACGGACAGGGAGAAGCATAAATCTATATTGGGTTCCAGGGCATATGGGAATAGATGGGAATGAAAAAGCGGATGCACTAGCTAAAAAGGGCGCATTCCTTGAAGCTTGCTCCGTAGAGGTCCCAATTAGACTGGGCGAGATTAAGCGAAGCCGAGAGGTGCACATGATCGACCGAGCGGGAAAGGCGTGGGTTCAAGCGCGCGGCTGTAAAGTGCCGAAGATTATGTGTAGGTCTTACAACCTTAGGCTAACAAAGTTGCTTCTATCATTAAAAAGAGAGGACTGTATACTCATGACGGGTATTCTGACTGGACAATGCCTTCTGGCGTCACATGCCTTTAAATTAGGCTTGGCCAGTGATAGCATATGTAGGAAGTGCGGGTTGGAGAAGGAAACGATCGAGCACGTTCTCTTCTCGTGCCCTGCACTTGCCAGGCTAAGACTGCAGCTATTAGGAGTGATACAGCTGTCAGATCTAGAAGCAGCAAGTGGCTTAAGTCCTAGGAAGCTTCTAGTATTTGCCAAGAGGACGGAGTTATTTTATAACATAGGTCATGGTTTTTGATAGGGGTTTTCAGTTTGGTCGTTAAAACAAACTTCTGGTAACACTACGGACTCAATCAGTCTATGTGAGGTCCTCATGGATCGGCCAGTTCAACCTAACCTAACCTATTGACAATGAAATCCGAAACACCAAGCAAAAGAGACTAGATTTTTCACTCAATTAAGCATTCAATAAAGCAATATTGAGATAATTAAGAATTTGAATATTGTATGGAAGATTAAAGAATAAGGGCCTTAATGTATAAAGCCTGACTAATTAGTTCATTAAGCCTCTGTCTAAAATTGGCATAAGAATGTGGAGTGACGTTTTAATTCAATTGAGTTTTTTCGTTATACTGCAACATTTTGTTGGATGGATGTAGCAGCACTGTCACGCGTCGACGCCTTTCATCTTACCAATACCGTCGTTTTGACCTTCTCTATAGTATTTTCTTACTATGATAATTATAGAAGGTCCTCCCTTTTTCATAAAAGGAGCTTTGAGAACGCTTCCAATTACATTGTGGTCAACTTTGCTTTAACCCCTTGTTGACCAAACCAATAAAAAAGGTTTTTATGTTATATGTTTTAGTATATTTTTATTCAAAGGCATGTAATATTAACCAACAAAAATAAACAAAATATTTCAAGGACATTCTAGTACAAAAAAAGGATATGGTACTCAGAAGTACCGTCGGGCCTGAGGAGCTCATATTTTTATGCTTTAATGCCATGGTACTCGGAAAAACAGTTTTTTATGTCATAACAGAACAAAAATATTCCGCAGTGTTGACATTTCGAATGCGGTTTTGACTGATTTTTTTTTTCACACTGCACATTTCACATCTTCCTCGAATTTGTCCAAATATTGGCCATTGTACTCCCAAATTACCTAATCGGACATCTTTTGATACTGACTCACCTTTTCCACGACGTTTTTTGCTTGAAGGTGTTGGTGTAAGACTCAATTTTCGTTTGTTTGTAACACCTTTTTGCGTCATTAAGCCTTGTACAATGGATCGTCTATACTCTAGAAGAGTAATTTTATCATGGCTTTGGCAATATACAATGTAGAAATTAGCGAAAACTATTTCCAAGAGCCCCCAAAACAATCTTTGCCACCATTTCGCCTGCATATACCGTATGCACAACGCAACTGATCTGCATGATCTACGCCACCCATGAATGAATTTTAACCTTTAATTGCGGTTGGACATTGAACTTGTATTGCCTGACCTTCACCTTCTCTCCTCTGGACAGTACTTTTCTCAGGGCCATGGAAGTTGGAAGCCACCAGTACTGGCTTGTTATCAATCCATTTAAAAAAGTTACACCGTTCATAGTTGTTCGTGAATAGAGCTCGCCTCTTTTCATTTTCTTGTCCGCTTTCATGTTTGGAGGAAGTCCTTTTCGATTTCCTCGTACTGTACCGCAAAACTTTCTGCATTTGTAGAAATTCTAGTAGCCTGACAGATGTAAAATAATTTTCAAAGTACACGTACTTATTTTTTCCCCACTCCTCTTCTATGAGAGATAAAACTACTCTCTCTCCCAGGCCATATCCCTCGTACTTTTCTTCGACATCTTCCTCCTTTCCTTGGTATATAGAGAACTTTTTGATATATCCGCGTTGGTCCGCCAAGCAGCATAACTTGTAAAAACGCTTAATTGGTTTCATAGGACAATACTGTTTTATAGCACTTCTACCTTTGAAAAATAGATGCGTCAACTGATAGCTCCTTCTTTCCATGGTATACCTGAAGAAAACGTTGATTCAGACCTTCAATCATAGTCGATCCTTATTGTTTTCTGGAATTTTAGAATTATCATTTACGTGCAAAAAACGTAAGATTGAATCGAATCTGTTTCGGGGCATGGTTGTTGATATTATGGGCACAGCCAGATCTTCGCTGTTACTCCAATAATGAGTTAACTTGGCAGGTGATGGTATCCCATAAAAAAGTTTTTGCATATAAATGCCCAAAATTCACTTTTTTGTAAATTCAAAGTTTTCTTTTTTTGTACCGCATATAAATTCGAATGAAATATGATTCCTTCCAAAATAGGCTCCATATAAGATAGGACAAATTGTGTTGGCGTTTCCATATCGTCAAAAAATCAAGTTACTGGTCCCTCTGCAAAGTCAAATTGTGAAACCACGGAGGTTTTATCAATTTTTTTTTCATCTTCGCAATGGTTCTTCGAAAACTGTGCTTCTCACGTTTACTGGCAATATATTTGTCTCTTCATTTTCTTCTTCCTGAATTTCATTTCAATCAAAAGCTGATCTTACTCCTTCGGTAAAGTCATCATCTCTTGATCTTCATCATCACTCTCGATGTCCGTATCTTGATTATTATCCAAAATGGAAGCAATTTCATTTTCTGACAAAAGTCTTCCGTGAACTCCAGCCATTATCCACTAGTATCTGCAAAAAGCTGTGTATAAAAATCAGAAAATACAAGGGCAACAGAGCCCGACGGTACTTACAAGTCTCCTTCGGAAAAGTAAAGATCACTGGTAAACAAAAAAGTAAAGTCCTTTGTATCTTCAAAACTGAACACTAAATTCACAAAACTTACACTTTCTTTTTATTTAGAAGAGGTATTTTAAGAATTTAGCAAGATATAATTAAAATAATACACCACTTCTAACTTGTGACCGCACAATGGAAAACACTTACTTGAAATGTGTATAAAAAGCAAAGAATCCACGAATTTTATTAAAAATCCCGTTTATAGTTCTATGTTTTTTACTTTAAAGTACCGTTGGTCTGCATAATGTAAAAAACTTACTGATTGCTTTTAAAGTAGCAAAATCAGAAGTGGTACTGGGGAGTACCGTCAGACAACAAGGGGTTAAGAAAAATGTTTCTCTTTGGCCATAGGCCATAAATTCGTTGCAAGTTCGCAAGCAATGCAATTTCCCTTGAATCAGTGTAAGGCCATCTGCTTTAGAGGTCTGGTACAGGATTATTTTTCTGACAGCAGGTAGGTAGGTGAAATGGCTGCGACCCTGCTCGCCCAAGAAGCTATTTAAAGCCGTTTTGATGCCATGTAACTCATCTAAAAACCTACGGAATGTTACGGTCAATGTATTACAAACAGCCAGAGTTGTTGATAAAATTAAGAATATTCAGGATTGCTATCACAGATAACCCTCAGAGGTCTTCTAGAAGTACGGAGGGATGATGAAAGGAAAGAAAAGGAAAGAAAAGAAAGGAAAAGAAAAGAAAAGAAAAGAAAAGAAAAGGAAGGTAAAGCAAAAGCAAAGTGTCGTTTGTAGTTGTAGAATTTTAACCACGGGGCGAACTCCAGTTAAACAAAATTTGCGAATAATTTTTACTATGGCCCGGTTTTTCAGTGAGAGATGAGCACTAAAACTTTATGTAAATAGCCAGAGTTCCAAAAGTTAAACTCTAGTGATCGCACTGAAAAATCGAGCGTAAGGGGACCAGAAAATAATTGTTCCTCGCTTACATTTTACGCGTTTCAACACTTTCCCACCCTCCTCAAGGATTCTCATTGAAATTTGACATATTAATCGAAACGTATTCAATCCAGCAAACAAAACTGATTTATAATTTAATAAATAAAAATTAAAAAAAAGATACGTAAATTGTATTCTTTTTGAAATAAATCATTCCAGAATAGTGCCTAATTAATAATGAACTCAAAATTGAGCCGAAAATTAAACCGTAATGTTTTCTAAGTCGAACAAATATTAAACTGTGTTGAGGCTTATCGAGGCATAACCGTAAAAAATTTCGTTCTTGAAAAAATATAAACTCTATACAAATGGTCTCTTAAGGCCCTGGCAAAGTTGACGTATCCATATCCATATAAAACAGCTGATCCAACCAACCTTATGGAAATCAATGTAACTGGTCAATGGTGCCATACCATAACGCTAACTCGATTAAATTGATTTCCATAAGGTAGTTTCGTTCAGCTGTTTTATCTGGTTATGATTTTATGGTTATAAGCCACCATTAATTCGCCCTTTAAGCATTAATTACCTTAGACATAACTTCTAAACTATTTATCCTCAAGCTGATGTGCATGATGAGAGGAAATTGACTTATATCAATAAGGGAAAGTCGAAATTTGTTATTGCTTAATCTTTTTTGGCGGTTATGGCTTGTTATATTGTGAGGATCGTGGTTTTTTTTTTTTATTCATCTTTGTTTTTATACTGGGTCTCTTAACATACCAAAAAGTTTGTGGCAAAGGACCGTCTCTAAACTTAAAGCTTGTATTGAGAGGGTCTAGCTACAATTGTTCAATATGCCTTTTATATTTGCAATTTGTTGCTGTTGTTGTTCTTGTATTAACAAAAAAGACACTCCCCAAAGATTTTGGATATAGGTCCGGTACGTTTCTGTAACAAGCATCATTAAGGTACAAGCCCGACCATCTCGCAAACGATCAATATGGCCACATTAAATCTCACTGCTTCCATGAAGAGTTTGGGATCGCCAGAGCTTCGCTTGCTAAATATGTGTATGAAACTTTCCCCTCGCGAAGGTAGTGGGAATCGTGCTAAATATATCATAAACATATGTATTTGGCAGAGGATCGGTTTGCGCGAAGCTCTAAAGCTATAAAGCTTTGTATTGCGCTTATTGAAAATTGATATGTCATTATTTTGATCTTGAAAATTTCTATATTTCCTGCCCTTTTCTACTCTGAAATTTTTTTCGTATAGTTTTTCTGCAAAAATTGTTGTAGCCCCTAGAATATGCTTATCGTACCATCAAATTATGAAAAAACGACAGCGGAGCTCAAAAGAACCTTAGATGGAAGCTATAGATTTTCGCAAAACCAAAATAGTGGAACATCAATTCTATAAAACGCATGTCAAATGACCAAGTGAAAGAAAAATGTTGACCGATTAGCAAGAATAAAAAACAAAAACAAAAAGAAATATTCCTAGATCGTAAGCTTTAAACTTCGAATCGGACTTTTGCTACATTTTTTGTTTCGAAAGAGAGCCGCCCCGTTTAATAACTAATTTAATGTTGAAGGCGTAAAAAAAATTATGCGATTAAAAAGAAATCCACAAAATGTTAAACTAAGTAATATACATCATAATTATTACTCTTTGGATCCATCTCAAGGGGCTGCTGATATAGATGAGGCAGTGCTGTCGCTGTACGGCATGCTAACTTGGTTTACTGTAACACACTTGTATAGGAGCAGGCAGTCGGCGTTGAGACAACACAAACCAAGCAAAATATTGACGAATAAGTTCAAGTAAAATCAAAGCTCCGCAAGAACTCTGAAAGTACAAAGTCGATCGAGTCGTAGAATTCTGATGACGTTTTATGTATAATTTTCAGCTGGCGCGGTAATTCAAAACTTGGTACTGTGGTAAAACAAGCAAGGAGGATGTTGTTGGCGACAATGAAAACAAAAAACGAAAATAATAACATTGAGCACTAGGTACAATGATCGCATTAAAACCGTACCGAAAAGTCGTAAATTATGCTTCATAAAATAAAAACAACAATGTGCGCATGCGCGACGCGATCAATGTACGAATGTTTGGTACAGCGCGCCACACAAAAGTAAAGCACTAAACACAACAACGCCAAAAAGTCACGGAAGAATAGCATTTAAGGATCAATATTTTGTTATATATGAACGTACATATGTATATGTTTTGCTTAACTTTTACTACAACAACTATTTTGTTCTTTTTGTACACTTTTTTTTTTAAACAAAGTACGCAAAATTGTATGCAGCGCAATTAAACACAGTTATTTATTTCTTTTATTCTAGACACTGCATTTTAAGCTAATCTAAGTACAAGAAGTTAGTGGTAAACCTAAATTCACTGGCAATGGACGCGATGCAACTAAACGCTGAAATGTTACCAAACCGCGATTGGAGCGAGCGTCAACCTATCCAGCGCAATGCTAGCTACAGTGATTGCTTAGTCATTATTGTTGATGCTGTTAAGCTGCGCATAATGCTACACCTATGTAAGTATGTACATATGTATGTAACGCCGTTTTAAAGTCGAGCAAAAGCTCTTACCGCAGCTCCAGCTCTACCACTCAGCTTGACCTGAGCTCCAAGCTAAGGCTTCATACTTGGCGATAGCATTTCACTGAGTTCTGCTATTGTGCTGCATTCATACACATCCACATACATATGTACATATTTACATACCCCAATGTCAAACAAATCAAAATATACATATAATGACATTCATAATTTTATACTTCGTGATTTTTGTTGACATTGCAGAATTTTACATTTCATATGAAAATTTCCCCCCTTTTCTTATTGCACTTTTACTCAGTTACATATGTTAAGCACATATACATATATACATATACATTAGGGTGGGTCGAATTATTAACCGATATCGCACCATCGATTTTTCGATAGGATTTGGGCTCAGGAAAAAAAATTCCACTACGCATAAAAAAATTTTCGAGCCCGCGAAATTTCATTTTGTTTTACTTTTTTTCAACTTTAATTTTTAAGGTTTTTTTCATGACTTATAAAAAAGTTTTCATTTCATTGTGTATACATATGGGAAAATATATACAATAAAATAACGTAATTTTTAAAATATTATTCTATTTTTTTTTTATAAGTTTAAATTCTTAATAATCAAAAATTTTCATTTTGATGTACTTAAAATTTTCATTTTTTTAAAAGAAAACTTAATTAAAAAATTATTTGGAAATTAAAGTGGAGTAAATATAGTGTTAATTATTATAATAAAATATTATACTTTGTTCTTCATATCTTCATTTTTAAATAATTTTTTAATTGAGTTGTTTTTTGAAAATGAAAATTTTTATATTACATCAAAAAAGAAAATTCTGATTAGTTTAAAATAAATACTTAAAATGTATAAAATAAATTTAAAAAATAAATAAATATTTTTATTATTTGGTCCACTACCAAATACAGATTTTAAAATTTTCATGTATACCCTGTCTGACCCAAAAATGTCCACTGAAAACGTTTTCGATAACAGGTTTTTGAAAAAAAAAGAAATATTTTAAAAAACCTTAAAAATCAAAGTCGAAAAAAGTAAAAAAAATGAAATTTCGCAGGCTCGAAAATAATTTTTTTGGTATGCGTAGTGGAACTTTCTTTCCTGAGCCCAAATCCTTTCGAAAAATCGACGGCGCGATATTGGTTAATATCTCGACCCACCCTAATGCCTAACACCTATGCGATCACTACTTTCTGTCGCATTGATTCATTTGATCTTGCTTTCTTTATTTCTTTTTTTTTTGTATTTTCTTTGTCCCTCACTATTATTTTGTTTTTGTCACTGACACTTTCATCAGCCATCAGCGTTTCAATTTAACGCTTGCTATAAAGTTCTTGTTTCAAGTACAAGTTCATATGTGCAAATGCATGGCTTTCTTCGAAGCTCCCTAAATTTTTGCTGCTAACGAATTATCTACTTACAATATGTACAGGGTGACTGAAACATACTGCAACAGGTGTATTTGACAAAGTAAAGATTAGATATATATTGGAGTGTTACTTTTTATTTATTTTTATTTTTTATTTTTTTCAATGGTTTACGAATTGATTCAAATTGCTTCCAGTTCGATTGCAAGGAGCTTTGGGAGAAACATTTCAAAAATATCTCTTTCTGTATTCACTGTGTATTGAGCCAGAACATTCAATAGAATCAAAAAGTTATAACTTATTATTTAGCCAAAATTTCAAGTTTTTTTATATACGGCGGCCTTCGTTGTGTGATTGTTGTTGTTGTTGTAGCAGGGCTTCGCCCCATCCAATAGGTGCGACCACTCACAAATTGTCATCAATATCCTCTAACGAAAGTACAAGGAAGCTTGCAGTTTCAACAGGGGAGGACCAGAGTGAGGGTATGTTAGAGGCGTTGGCTCCAGCTTGCAATTAAAAGGAAGGTTGGTGTTATGTGGGGACACATTGCAAATAAGACATACATTATGTACATATGTGGGTCTTGATTCTGGATGGGTACGAGTTTAACCTGTTACTGTATCTAGATCGAAGTTGAGCTAGAGTGACGCGCGTCTCCCTAGGGAGAATGCTTTCCTCTTCCGCTAGTTCAGGGTAGTTATCTTTAAGAACGGTAACCCCATTTAATTTGTTACGTCGTTGTTTAGTGCAAGCGCGCTCCGCCTATCACACCAAAGGTCCTAGGTTCAAGTACCGGGAAAAGCCACATGAAAATTTAGAAAGAAGTTCAGTTAGAAAAAAGTTTTTCTAAACAGAGTCGCTCACGGCAGTGGTTTGGCGAACACTCCGAGCGTATTTCTGCCATGAAAGGCTTTTCAGGGAAAATTTATCTGCCTTGAAGTTGCCGTTCGGAGACGGCATAAAACATTTAGGACCCGTCCCGCCAATTTGTAGGTAAAATTAAAAAGTACCACAGCATAATCTCTTCAGCGATAAATCGCACAAAGTATTTATATTTTATGTACTGAATTGGAGCTTTTCTCTTTCCCAACTACGCGTTTCGATGCTTACAAATCTTCTTCAAGGAACCTAGTTTCTTTTGTTTTATAAAAACTATGTCGGAAAAAATCGTAGAAACGACCTTTGGCAATCCTTTCAGCTTTAGTGTTGCACTAAAATGGAAAGTGTCAAAACTTTAGAAGATACATAGATTTGCAATTTTAGTAATGCCACCATCCCATCCAACCGACTAGAGGCACATTATCATGAGGCGGGGAATTAATTTAACCGAGTTTTTGAAAGACAGTGGGGTGTTAAGTGCCGAGATCTAAGTTTAAAAACCGTTGAGCTTCACTTAAAAAGTACTCATACATATGTATATGACACTCGTAAAAGAAAACTCCACATTTACAAAAAAAAAAACACAGAAACACACGGTTGACTCCATACAAGGTGCCATAAGAGACGGAAGTTTATGAGATATGTAGAAGACAATTAGGAGTTCTTGCCAACTTTTTCCGCAATATATAAGCAGGTGGTATGAAGGCGACATCCTTTTTTACGGCCCCTGGGCTCTTACATTAAGCTAGATGGAGAAAGTATTGTCTGAAATATTTTGTCATGGGCTTAACGGTATAAAGCGCGAACTCGTTATCAAACTTTATTTGGGAAAATGTGATTTTTGTGACATTCGATTCAAACTAGCTGGTTTGCATATTGCGGATCTGGGTTGTTTATCTAGTAAAACTAGAAGGCAAGTTTGTTGGTTAAGTCTTTTGTATCATAATTCGGAACAATATCAATTACATATAGATTAGTTTGAAAAAATAACCTTTTTACATTTTTACTACAAAATTAAGAAACTACATTTGGTAGTTTTTTTCTTTAGAAGCTGTAATTGTTTGGAAAATGAATTAATTACTTTTTACAATAATCAAGAAATGTAATTGGGTCCGAACTTGTCAAATCGACCAAACAAAACCAGTTAATTTTTGACTTGTTTGAACTAAGAGTTGCAATCTTATTTTCAGAATGATTTTATAAGGCGAAATACATTTCTTTAGGTAGCTTGTATGAAGTAGAGATATTCGCCGCCGCCGATTGTCAAAAATATAAGCGTGATGGCGGCGGCGTTCGGCACGTTACTATATTTTCTACTCATTTAAGTCTGTCTATGCCGTTTATTGTTCATGTCGAAAATTGACCCGATATGGTCGAAAGGGGTATCAACGAATTCCAATAGAATGACCCAAGTCGAACATGTTTTCAAATTGTCCTCAAGTTATTAAGAAAGCAAGTTATCCAAAAAAGATTTTCAAGAAAATTCTATATCCCGATTGGCTAAAAGAATAAGCGAAATCGGTGATGCAAAATCATTTCATAGGTTCTAGGGGTTTAAATACTCCTATGAATTGATCCTCATATCCATGATGTAGGTATATGTACGTGTGAAAAGGGCTCGAAAAGTCACTGGGCCTTATATAACAAATTCTGTTGTTTATTTAAAAACACAAATAAATAAAAGACGCGATAACCTCCGAAGAGAATTTAAGCCATCTTCTTTTCCAATTTGTGTCGTGCTCCTTTTTAATTTTTCCAACAAATGATTCGAGGTTCGATTCGAGCTCAAGGCCAGAACAATAATTTTTTTCTACTGATAATTATTGTTTTTTTTTTAATTTTTCAAAATTTGAAAAATTGTATATTTATTTGCCAACAAATTTGCGGGACGGGACCTATATACATGTTTTATGCCGACTCGCACTTCTTCATTCAACACCCAAATCTGCCGGTTTGACATTTCTTAAAGTAGGCGACTCCATCCTCAACTAGTCCCTTGGAGTGAATTACTTACATACTGATTGTAGCCTATCAACCAAGTATGAATATCGCCAACACGGTACGGCTCCTGTTACAAATTTCAATATGAAGCACATGTATTTACCAGGTGAGACTGTGTCCTTCCCAAGAAGAATCAAGGTGGTGAAGAAAAAGCTTTTCCAAGATAGTCGAACAAATGACAAGGTGTGCGACTACCCTAACGTAGTGGACAGTCGAACATCAAAGTTGCAAAACTGAAGCTACTCTGTCATCCATAATGAACTCTTATATCATAAGGCCGGAATACAACAGTTGGGAGTGAGAATATAACCTTAACATCTTTCAACTTAAAAGCGATCCACTTTCATTCTAAAACATCGTTTTAGTTTAACGAACAATGTTTCACAAACGTGTGCAAATTTTGACCTACATTTTAAAAAATTTAGCCAGGGTCCTTGTAAATTTGAAATTATATAGCTACGCCGAAGATTATACGATTTTCACCCATGAGTTACGCAATGATATCCACTTAGACAGCTTATGATTTCGAGGGCGGCATCCTTGGCCGAATATTCACTTCCTAACGTTTCAAGGTGTTTCTCTCGACAAAAACAGCCGCCAAAAATCTTCGGAGCTATACCTTGAGCTTCTAGGAAAATGACGTCGGAGCTATACCTAGAGCTTCTAGGAAAATGACGTCGACGAAGGTATGAGTTCGAAGTCGCAGTCTTATAGCATATGTGCTGGCATATGGTGTGAAGGCCAAGCGGCGTGGCAGCGACTGGTGGTCGGGATCGCTCTTAAAAACAGCCGAAAAAACTGGAGACGCCCTTTGGCGCGATCAACAATATGCCAGAATTGATGTTTAACGTTAAAACTGAGCCACTGGAATCATGACTATTAATAGACGTATAATAGCGGCTGTAAGTCGACTTTGTGTGTGAATAGAAATCGTGTCGTCGGCGAGTATCAAGAGTTAGCCCAGATTTACGAGTTAGTCCAGAACATCTCTTTCGATGAAACTAAGCTTTGTACGAGACATACAGAAAAAGTGTGACCATTTTAAGTATTTCTATTTTCTTCGGCAGACACAGTAGTATCAGTCCCTAATACCGGGGTTAGGTTCGACACAAGTGGGAATGGCACTCAAGGTCACAAAATAGTCGACATATTTAGGAATTTCTTACTTAATGGCCAATTTGATTGCATAATTTTGCAAAAAGAAGCTGTTTGATCTTTGCTGACAGTTCTTAAATGTATATATGCAGATTATGTAAATGAATTAGTGAGATACTTGTTCAAAATTCATTATTGGGGAAAAAAGTGCAGCAAGACGAAGCAAATTTCAAGTTGAACTTAATTTTTAAGGAAATCGCAATATCAATTTGACACTTTTTTATACGTATGAGGGTCAGTTATGGGAGAGAATGACTAAATTTTCTGTTTTTTACTTCGCATTAAAATTATTAGGTACATAGGTTTTAGAAAGTTAAGTTAAATCCCATCTCATGGTATTGGGGAAAACGTGAAATAAAGCGACATTTGCATATTGCTAAACCTTTCTAGCATGCACACTTTTCCAATAACCCTGTATACTCATACAACCTACATATTTACCTACATACATACATACAATCCGATTGTCGATTACAACATATTCATCCACTGCTTACTTTTATTCAAAGTCCAGACCTAAGACAATTTTCATTGACAATTATTTAAAAATTATGATTATGTGTTATTGTTGTTGTACACGACAAAAAAATTAATACAAATAGAATGTTAAATGAAAACATACTTGCCTGGACAAAAAAAAACAGCATTAAACATATCGTATCACAATTACTTTTATGACAATTACAATTCGCGCTAATTATTTTTTACTTGTCCCCATGACTAAGTTAAATCGAATGTACATTTGGGCAGTCCACACGGTTCTCACGTGGAATTCACTTTGGTTAAAGACCAAATTGCACAAATGAATGGGTGTCTCATAATAAGGCATTATTGATTTCTTTCACACCTCTGTAATGTACAGTGATACTACAGGTATATATTTTTCTCGTACATTTTATATAAAAAGAAATTTAATCGAAAGCATGAAGTTTAAGTTAGCCTCCGTCATATAATTCAAAGTTGTTAAGGAATGCATTCCATTTACAATAAATATTCCTTTGATTGCAGTCCGAGAGGATTGCCATACTTTTTCGTTATTCCGGATTAAATAATGAACAAGTTTAGTCGTTTTTCCGAAAATGGTACAATGACTAACTATTAATTTTTTTTACTACTTTCTTTTTATACTCAGTTGAGCAGAGCTCACAGAGTATATTAAGTTTGATTGGATAACGGTTGGTTGTACATATATAAAGGAATCGAGATAGATATAGACTTCCATATATCAAAATAATCAGGATCGAAAAAAAATTTGATCGAGCCATGTCCGTCCGTCCGTCCGTCCGTCCGTCCGTTAACACGATAACTTGAGTAAATTTTGAGGTATCTTGATGAAATTTGGTATGTAGGTTCCTGAGCACTTATCTCAGATCGCTATTTAAAATGAACGATATCGGACTATAACCACGCCCACTTTTTCGATATCGAAAATTTCGAAAAACCGAAAAAGTGCGATAATTCATTACAAAAGACAGATAAAGCGACGAAACTTGGTAGGTGGGTTGAACTTATGACGCAGAATAAAAAATTAGTAAAATTTTGGACAATGGGCGTGGCACCGCCCACTTTTAAAAGAAGGTAGTTTAAAATTTTGCAAGCTGTAATTTGGCAGTCGTTGAAGATATCATGATGAAATTTGTCAGGAACATTACCCCTATTACTATATATACGCTTAATAAAAATTAGCAAAATCGGAGAAGGACCACGCCCACTTTTAAAAAAAACATTTTTTTAAAGTAAAATTTTAACAAAAAATTTAATATCTTTACAGTATATAAGTAAATTATGTCAACATTCAACTCCAGTAATGATATGGTGCAACAAAATACAAAAATAAAAGAAAATTTCAAAATGGGCGTGGCTCCGCCCTTTTTCATTTAATTTGTCTAAGATACTTTTAACGCCATAAGTCGAACAAAAATTAACCAATCCTTTTGAAATTTGGTGGGGGCATAGATTTTATGACGTTAAATGTTTTCTGTGAAAATGGGCGAAATCGGTTGATGCCACGCCCAGTTTTTATACACAGTCGTTCGTCTGTCCTTCCGCATGGCCGTTAACACGATAACTTGAGCAAAAATCGACATATCTTTAATGAACTTAGTTCACGTACTTATCTGAACTCACTTTATCGTGGTATGAAAAATGAACGAAATCCGACTATGGCCACGCCCAATTCTATACCAAATACGAAAAAAAGGATGAAACATGGTAAGGTGATTGGATTGTTTTATTGACGCGAAATATAACTTTAGAAAAAACTTTATAAAATGGTTGTAACACCTACCATATTAAGTAGAAGAAAATGAAAAAGTTCTGCAGGGCGAAATAAAAACCCTTAAAATCTTGGCAGAATACTGTTCGTGGTATTACATATATAAATAAATTAGCAGTATCCAACAGATGATGTTCTGGGTCACCCTGGTCCACATTTTGGTCGATATCAGGAAAACGCCTTCACATATACAACTACCACCACTCCCTTTTAAAACTCTCATTAATACCTTTAATTTTATACCCATATCGTACAAACTCATTCTAGAGTCACCCCTGGTCCACCTTTATGGCGATATCTCGAAAAGGCGTCCACCTATAGAACTAAGCCCCACGCCCTTTTAAAATAATCATTAACACCTTTCATTTTATACCCATATCGTACAAACACATTCTAGAGTCACCCCTGGTCCACATTTATGGCGATATTTCGAAACGGCATCCACCTATAGAACTAAGGCCCACTCCCTTTTAAAATACTCATTAACACCATTCGTTGGATGCCCATATTGTACAAACAAATTCTAGGGTCACCCCTGGTCCACCTTTTTGGCAATATCTCGAAACGGCGTCCACCTATGGAACTAAGGGTTACTCCCTTTTAAAACCCTCATTAATACCTTTCATTTGATACCCTTATCGTACAAACGCATTCTAGAGTCAACCCTGATCCACCTTTATGGCTATATCCCTAAATGGCGTCCACCTATAGAACTATGGCCCACTCCCTCATAAAATACTCTTTAATACCTTTCATTTGATACACATGTCATATAAACACATTCCAGGGTTTCCCTCGGTTCATTTTCCTACATGGTTATTTTCCCTTGTGTTTGTCACCATAGCTCTCAACTGAGTATGTAATGTTCGGTTACACCCGAACTTAACCTTCCTTACTTGTTATTCCTGGATTGCATTGCTCAAAGAAAAGAAATCAGGTTTTTTGCAAAAAAAATTTGTTGGATTGACTGAGAATCTGTCATTTTTAAAGAATAATTTTAATATGCCATGAACAGTTCTCTTCTGTTGAAATAAGGGTTTAGAAAAACACACCATTGATAAATTCAATATATGTACATATGTCTTTTTTAATGAATTGAACAAAACTTATGATAAATTTATTTCTATTTTATCAATTGTGGATTGAAAAAAATGAATAATTGATTCTGTTGCCATATATCTCATTTTTATCGCATCGAATGTTTTCATACTTATACTGACGATTTCCTCAAAATAAAATTCATATTTAAAGAGCGTTTGGCTTATTTGCTCGTTTGTATTTCATGACTCAGAATTTTTATTCAATTGATAAATTCATTTTTTTAGAAGTAATAACTCATCAAGACATTTTCCAAGTTACCAATTAAACATCTTTTTAGAGGTTTGAGTCTTAGATTAGGTTATATTTGGCCTAGGGCTATAGTAGCTGTGTGTTTTTTGTTACATGTATATACATATGCGCTAACTTATAAACTTGTTGCGCAGAAAATGTGTACTTCTAAATTTCAGTATATATCATACTCAGTTGTGTCTCTCGATTTTATCTCTACACTATTCTCCACTTCTATGATCGAAAAGTTTGCGAGTCCTCTATTCATCGCAACCGATTCAGCTATAGGTTATACACTATGACCAACAGAAATGCGTGTCTCTGCTATTCAGAACAACCAGTTTTTTAGCGAGTAATTTACCACTACCGTCTTCAATAATTGCGGTTAGATTGGACATTTTTTTTTGCAGGCTCGAAAATTATTTTTTTGGGTATGCGTAGAGGATTTTTTTTTTCCTGAGCCCAAATCCTATCGAAAACTCGATGGCGCGATATCAGTTAATAAATCGACCCAGTCTACAATACGTACTTATTACATCCACAATTTTTTCCTGTAGGGAAAATCCCTAGTTCAAAAGTGGTGCGCTTCTAGTGCATTCGGAACCATACATATACTTTTGTTCGTACTATATCGTTGGTCCCGAACCTGACAGGAATTCCACATGCTGGTTCTAGTACGTTTTTATCCCCGTACTAGGGGAATATCACTGGGAAAGGCTTTACGGTGCAAAGAAAAACGCATATTCATAGTCGAAGCTCTTTAAAGCTAGTGGTAGTTTTTTTTTATAGATATCCTATATATATTGAACTAGAGAAAATTTATAAACTATGAAACTAGCACTTATTTGGTACTTTAGGTCTAGTTCTGAACCAGAAATTTGTATCACTAGTTACTGGTAACACTACGAACTCATTCAGTCTATGTGAGGTTCTCATAGACCGGCCAGTTCAACCTAGCTTGCTGACTTCCCTACAGGGTTTATAAATAGTTTGACAGATTCATGTTTATCATTTGAGTTACATTTGTATTTCATCCGTGATCGTATAAGACTATATGGGCCAACGTTTTTGGAGCATCTGGGAATCACTTTCTTATAATTTCGGGATTGTTTTCGAAATCAATTCGGCTTTATTTTTGGAATATTTCGGGATTGTTTTGAGATACGTTGGGGATCATTTTGAACAATTTTTCCGGATTAATTGGGAACTATCTCAAAAAGATTATTTATTTATTTTTTATTTATCAGATCATTTCAGCGCCATTTCGGGACTATCTCCCGCCTATTTCATCGGCTTTGTTTTATTTTTCGAGAAAATTTCTTTGCAGGATCTTTTGTAGAAGTTTTATGCCAACCACGTCGTGCTAAATAAAGTGAGTTAAAAAACTGCAGAGACAAAATCGACAACTCTATATGATTAAGCACAGCTTATCTATAGAATCGACCAGATCTGTTGCTTTTATTGTGTAGTCTTGTGCGGCTATTTGTGCGTAGGAAGCTTGGTGCTCCGTGGGAAAAGTTGACGCTCGATGACTGACAATTCTTATAGTTTATTTTTCATTAAATTATAAATAAAAGGAATAGTTGGAGTTTTTTAAACAATTGTCAGTTACTACAAGCCAGAATATGTGTGTTAAACTCTTTATATGCGTGCTATTGTAGCGAATATTGGGAAATTCCTGATAAATTGACAAATTCAATTACATTTCAGTACTAGCGTCTTTAAATCAAAATGATCAGTTATCCTCAGCTTGCGCTGCTTTTATACTCTCTGCTGCCTCGTTCGCATATTTCTCCTAAGGTCTAGACTTTTCACGAACATCGAACAATTTTATCGCCTACTTGGTTATTAAGCTATATGCGTGTTGTATGTGAGTAACAAATTCTGCTCTTAGCTGATGACTACATATGTGTATGAGATATATTCTTCTTCGCCTTCTATGTACGTGTGTAAATGGATTATTTTGATGTGTTCATGTACACAAGTGTGGCTGGTTACTTTATTGCTGTTCTGCATTTATTTACTAACAGCATAGTGATGCTAACAATCGCCACAATATTGTAGCACTGAGAAAAATTTTAATTCAACATTTATTCGTTAAGAGGACCGTCAGAATTCTTTAAACATTTAAAATAAATATATATATATATTTTTTTTCATTTAAAAAGGTTGTATCTGTATTTAATTAGCGAGACATGCTCATATTGCTTTATACAATTGTTTTTGTTATTTACATTAGAGAAAAACTGCAAAGTTTACAAACGGCGATGGTTACTAGAACATGTTTCTGAATTTCACTACTTTATCAGCTAGTTTCTCGGAAGCAGAGTATTGAACTCGAAATCTCCAACATTCATACTTTATACCAGTGTAAAGGCAGATGTCTTTAACCACTTTTTTCTCTAATAGCAATAAAAAAGTTTTATTGTACATATAATTTTGTATATTTATTGTAATTTGCACTTCAAAATAAACATTTTTGAGCAGCCTTGCTCCTGAGTTTTTAAAACAATAAGTATTTTTTGAAATAAATACTCATCGGAGCAAGAGCGTATTTTGATGATGGTTTCTAGATTTTACTAGCATTATTTCTTTCGGTGTATCAAAAATATTAATCCAATTCGAATTTATTTTACACTATCAACAAGATCGTAGACCACTTTGATCTCAATCATCAAAAAAAATGAAATTTTGTAAACAATGTTAATCTTGATAAAAACGCAATGCTAAACCAATAAAAGGTACGAAAAAACCAAGTAATGATATTTAATATGTAAACAAACACATATCCTCATACGCTGTAAACAAAAATAAATAAATAAATTAGTGCATATCAGTACGGGAGCCGATCGATATGAACACCAAAAATCTGCTGAGGTCAAACCAAAGTGGAAAATGAGACATAGAGCAAAATGAAAACATCGATTCCAAGACAAGGTAGTCTATCTCCTTGATCTCTCCAGTTTTTTCGTCTCGCTAAATCTGACACTGTCACCGGCCAAATCATCGGCGACCTTATTTACAACATGGATGCGCCAAATGTCGACCATATTGAACATCCACGTCTAGTAAACTAGCTCTATACCGGAGTGGCGTAGTGAGGTTTTCTTGCGTGCGGGGCAAAATATTAACAAAACAATATAATTTTGTATATTAAAAAATGTATAAACCAATAAAGTGGTAGGCTGAAGATATCATCTATAATTAGACTCAAATACATATTTAATAATAATATTAATATAATACTTAGGCAACCTTGCCCCATCGTTAACTGTAAATATTTCAAAATCAGTTTTAATTTGCTGAATGAACGTTTGCAGCTAGCAATTGATACTGAGATAGTCAAGAGTATATGAAGTCCCACTCTCAAGTTTGGAAAAACATCTTCTCCATACGAGATTATAAAAGTTAGTAATTCTAATGGAGTTTTAAGTTCAATTTCCTTTTTACTGCGAAGTAATATTTTGCAGTCACATATTTCGATAAAAAGTTCTGTTCCATCGAAATAACCAAAGTTTTTACTTTCTTTCCTTTTAAGTCGTTATTATCCTTGTGTTACAAATTTTCAACGTCTAAGAAAAATCCAAATTTAAAATAAAGGTCCTTTTGTCGTGTAAATCTTGTACGTATTTCTTGTTGGAGACGATCGAGAACACTGTTCATAACGCGACAAATGTCACATTCCAATTATGCGGGCATTTTGCGGCGCCTTCTTAAACGTTTTACTATATCAATACCCCATTTTTTACAAAGAAACTTCACTTTTTCTATTGCTTCTTCACAAAGAATGTCTCGAATTTCGGATAGTTCAGTCGCTAATGATTTAAGATCATTATACGTTTCTCTAAAATTCATCCCCGGATTTTGTAATCTGAGCTCCTCCTCAATCCTCCTTAAGATTTCTTACCTAATTAACTAATGTTATGAAACTAAAATTTTGTATATTGTGCAAAAGAATTGTAGCTTCGCTTCTGGTGTCACTTGTGGTGTTAGTGTCCGCTGCTAATTGTTCTAAGTGTTCTACTACATTCTCTAGCCCATCGGCGATAACGCTAACCGCTTGAATTCTGGCGCTCCATGGTGTTACAGATGCACGTTTTACAGTTTTCTTAAAGCATTTTTTAATAATTCCCATCGTAACATTGAACGTGAGAAAAAAAGTTATATGCTTCAATTATTCCACAACCTGTCGCAAGTGTTCCGGATATATGCAAGTATTTTTTAGTATAGAAAATTTTTTCCAGAAATCAGTTATAATAAAAATACAAATTATCCAGGAAGTTCTGCTTTGCGGATCATTTGGCGCCCCCCTGTGAGTAGCGCCCGGTGCAAGATGTCCCCCTTTCCCCCTCTCACTACGCCACTGCTATACCGCAACGGCCACTTAAAAAGAAGTGTATGCATAGAATGAAAACCACGATTATTAATTGAGCCACCCTCGTTCAAGTATATTCTTTTATTATTTATTTAATTGTATCATTATTAGATAATGAAATCAAATACACATTTTTTTCACTTTCCACTCTTGGAAGTATATCTTAATTCAACGTAAGGTCTCAAATTCAATCGAGCTAAAGATGTTTACGTATAAACAATCACTATTTCTTGCCCCTAGGCAAACTATTCTGTGCATCCCACATAAGTGGATCTTTTTCATAACAAGTTATTTAGCGGAGGGAATGTGTGAAATTCTATGCGGGTCCTAATTCAACCCTATAGAGATTCTTGCAGTTAAGTAGGCGTTATACGATGATAAATTCAATTGAAGCTTTGACAATGTAATACAAAATTACTGAAAATAAACAATACCAGTTAAAACAATAGCCGACACATTAAACATGCACAAAAACAACAAATAACAAGAATTGAAAAAAAAAACAAAGGTTTAGATTGAAATTCGAAGCTTACAAAAGGCACAAGTGCGCAAACTCAAAGATATTTTTTCAAAGAAACTTAAGCGCAAAGAAAGAAAAAAGTTATGTAGCAAAAATTTAGACGTAAAGTGGCAAGAAACAGATGCAAGGCAAAATGATATATCTATCTATATATAAAAATTCGCCACACTGAAATTTGTAAACTCTTTTTTTTGGACGCATCGTTTGGCCGATTTGGATAAAATGTGCATACAACAATTTGTAGGACATAAAGTTCTTCAGTAAATAGTGGGTAATTTCGATATGTAGGGGGCGTGGCATCTGATAGAAATACCAGCATATGAAAAGTCAAATATCTCTGAGGGTAGTAATAATATGGCAATGATACTTGGCAGACAGATGCCCAAGATCAATGTTATGTATATCAGTGGAGTAAAGTGGAAAGAATTAGAAAAGAGGGTGTAGTACCTCCCATACAAATGTTTCCTTCCATCATATCACATATCTCCTGTACCGCTTAAGTCACATTACTGAAACTTGGCATAGCTGCAAATATTGTTAAAGCCAACGTTTTAACACAAATTGGAGTATATTGGAAAAAGGGGCGTGACATCTCTCATACAAACTCGAATTTCAGTATCACATATATTTGTTATTACTGCAGCTACATCACTCCAGATAATGTGATACCAATGTATTTATTGATTATATCAAAATTTAACGAAAAGTGGGAAACCGTGTAAAGGAGTGTGCACCCACAAAACTTTAATATGGTATCTATCTATATTGTGGCGAGTTTTGACATCACCCGGCTGTTGGTAAATAATCACGCAACAACAAAAACATGAAGCAAGCCACACTTGTATACATGAATACATCAGTCATCATTTATACACATGCATACAAGGCAACGAAGAGATATTTCACGTGCATACATGTGGTCATCAGCCGAAGTTGTTACTCACACATCCACACGCATATGTGTAGCTCAATTACCAAGCAGGAGATAAAGCAGTTCTAGAAGGCGAAACGTCTAGACTTTAGTAAAAATATGCGAATAAAGCAACGGAGAGTATAAAAGCAGCGCAAGCTGGGTAGTCAGTATTCAGTTTGATTTAAACACGCTATTGGTTGTGAAGTATAATTGTGAAGTACTACTCCCAAAGTAATCTAATTAAAGACCAGTTTGCAATACTGAATATTGGAGTGATTTATTCAACAGTTAAGCAATACGAACGTTAGAAGAAGGTTTCAAATAAGCGGAATTTCCCAAAATTCGTTACAATATGTATACAAATAATTCGCACGCAAATTTTTCAACTCCTTTTTGTATCTAATTTGTAGTTTTGGTATATAGGGGGCGTGTCATCTAATATGCAAACCAACATCTTAAAAATCAGATAACTGTGAGGCAAATAGCGTATGTGATATTATCAGTGGAGGAAAGTGGAAGGAATTGGAGAAGAGGGTGTGGTGGCTTACATAATATATTTTCTTTCCATATCACATTTCTCCTGAACCGCTTAGGTCACACTAATGAAACTTGGCATAGTTGCTAATATTGTTCACGTCTCCGTTTTAACAAATTATTTTTGGCAATATTTGAAAAAGGGACTGGGCAACTTTCCATACAAATTCAAAGTTCCATATGTTGGTATCCCTACCCTCGGAATCTAAGTCACTGGTGTTCGATGAATATTACTAATATGGGATGTCTTGAAAAAAGAAAACTAATGAAGGAAAAGTCGAAGAAAACTCGGACGTGACTGAACATTATAACCCATCTGTTACTGTCCTTAAAACAATGTTATTACCAAATTAAATTAGTGATATTAGAGAAAAATTTCAAAGTTTACAAACGGCGATGGTTACTAGCACATATTTCTGAATTTCACTTATCCATCAACTAGGTTCTCGGGAGCTGAGTTATGAACTCACCTTTTTGTTGGTAAGGAAAACCATTACACCTTTAGGTACAAACTAATTCTATAAGTTTAATCTTAATTTTGTGGAATACTTATAGACGCGCTCTCAAGATCTTTATAACATTGGACTTTTAGCAATGTGCATCACTGCTAAGAATACAAATTAAATTAGTTGTGTAGAGATTGACTAAAAAGGAGCTGAGCCACGCACATTTATTTTTTTGTTATTAATTTTCGTACTTTACCCTACCATATGAAGTTGCAAAATTGTATCAACATCTCTTGATTTGCGGCTTCCTTTATCACTATTTGTTAATTTATTGTCCCAGTTTTATAAGTTTTTGAAATTTGCGATATCGAAAAAGTGTGATGGATTATAATCTCATTTCGACCATTTCCAATGCCAATATGTTTTCAGCTCGGATAAAGTCAACCGACTCATCATGTTTTATAAATTTATCGGTATTTGGTAATAAAATAACCGCACTTTTTTTTCATTTTTATTGTTATTGTTTGATTTCGACAATGTGTTCTGGGTGCAGATAAATCGTTATACCAAAGTTCGTAAAGATATCAATTTTTACTCAAGCTATCGTGTTAACGGACGAACGAACATGGTCCAATCAAAATCTATTTCGAAGCCGATAATGGAGTCTATATCTATCTCGATTCCTCTCTGTGATATACACAACCATTATCGAATCCAAGTTATAATACACGCTGAGTATAACAATACCATCAAATTCATAAATTTTTAATGCGACACTACATTGAAAATAAAAACCCTCTTTAAACATAGAAAAAATTAGAACTAATTAAACTATTTTCTTAATGTAGCATTCAATTTCTTACAACTGAGAGCCTTCTCCTTGTTTTCTGAATAAACTCAACTTCTTGGAAGCACCAAGAAAGGTGTATATCCTAGATTTCAGCAGTCCCTAGTAGGAAGACCGTCTGACAGGTGAAAATATGTGTTGGCTTAGCTAAGAACACCACATTTTCATCCTACCGTAAAAAGGATGATAGAGAGCTTTTTATCCCTGGGCCGCTATGGGTTCACATTGGCTCATACTTTATAGAGTTTACTGCGATATATCCGATATTTGAGAAACGATAGGTAAAATAAGTATATTATCGATGCTTAATATTAGATACCGTAATCCTACTTGTACTTTATTTTGTTTTGCTTATGTCCCTATTTGTGAAAGTAAAAAATAAGATGTTTAACATTTCAACCCTCCTTCCAGCACTCTCAAATTTTTTGTTGCAAAAAGTACTAAAACTAAATATATTCATTCAAAAACCATTTTTATGCAACACTTGCGATCGTAAACCGTCAAATGTCAGTTGATGTATGTTTGTATATACCCCACAGTCAAATCCACTAGTTTCAGACTGCACCAAAACAAGTGAGTTCCCAGGCTCAACTAGTCGGTAATATTTGGATCACAGGCCAACATAAAAACAACTTATTTTATGGTACAATGTTGCCAAATGCTTTACAGGCTTCTAGTCTTGGTCGGTGGAAAGAAATTGAACAGGCGCCCAAATTTAAGTATAATCTTGTGATGGTCTGTGACTGAATTTTTTCACATATATATTTTTGTTTTTTTTGTTTGTTACTTCGCTATTTGACATTCGATTTTTTGAACTGATAGATATGTCATTATTTTGGTATTGTTTTAAGTTTTGAAGTTGTTTTCACAAAGTTCTTTCTTCTAACCGAGTTATAGCGCCGTAAAGAATGTTTCTTATTGCACCTAACTAAGAAAAATCGAATGCCACTGCGGGGAGAAAAGGCTTTGAGGAGATTAACAAGGTATAATGAAAACAGCTGCCCGTCCTGATATCATGTTATTTAAATTTTTATCAAATTATTAAATAAATAAAAAACTGCTTTACAAAAATGTCCTGAAGCAGTCTAGTTGCTGTCTTTTTAAGCACATCCGGCTGGAAATCCATGCAGGAGAGAATGGAATCTGTTGATTTGTACATGGAAGTTAAAAACTGTTGTAATATAGTCAATCACTCTTATTGTCATTGTCGTCGTCGACATCGTCGTCGATTTTTAGTTGACTTCACATCGTATCGACGTCGTCGTCACTTCGACACCAAATCGGTATTGGCTAAGCTTGTTGCGACGACGACGATAATTAATCGATAAAACGAAAGGAAAATATACCATCTCTTCCATTTCTGGATCAGCTGTTCGATTTTTTTACTATATCTGTATCTTTTCTCGCGATTTGAGACTTGTTTAAATATTTCATTTCAAGATTTTACAAAAATGTTTTATTATGACAGTTGTGCGAGCTCTAATGACGAAAATAATAAAGAGGAGCTTAGACTCAATAGAAAAAAATTAAGAATAACTCCGATGTATTTCGTTTTCCAGACAACAAGTAAGTATAACAACTTTCGGGGGCTTTAGAATTTATTAATGTTTCAGCTGGAAATATTGTAACGAATTTAGGGAAATTCCGCTTATTCCAAATCTTCTGCTAACGTTCGAATCACTAAACTGTTGAATAAATAACTCCAATATTCAATAATGCAAAATGGCCTTTATTAAAGTACTTCACAACCAATAGCTTGCTATATCAAACTGATTATGCTTACTCAGCTTTTGCTCCTTTTATACTCTGTGCTGTGTCGTTTGCATACTTCTAGGCGTTTCTTCTACTAAAATTTACTACTTGTTTACCAGCTATAAACTCACCAGCTATAAACTCACCAGCTATAACCTACAGATGCACGTTTATAGCTTCTCATATGCGCGTGTATATGTGAGTGATATTTCGACCGATGATTGCATACTTTTGAGAGTATCTCAGATATATGCATGTGTTTGTGCATATCTCTCCGCTTCTTGTAGGTACATATGTGTAGACATAATGATTGATTTGTTTATGTAGATCAAGTGTCTGCTTAGTATCGGCTTAGAGATGATAGTATGCCTTAGTGTTGCTAATATTCGTCACAATATTTTACTTTATTTCAGATTTTAAGACTATTTTCGTCTCAATAAGTCTGCCTTCAGATATGTTCTGAAAACAACAAGTAATATTTTACTTACAAATTTCCCTTCTGTCGTCAGTAAAAACAGCGTCGACAAAAATGGCGTCGTGTGATGGCGACGATGACAATACTGAATTTAACATATCGTCGTCGTTCAGAGCCTACGACGACAATGACCATAAGGGTGCGTGTTAGACGTTAGGTCGGCCGTCCTTTTGCCAAGTAGTCTGTTTAAGGTGAGTGCCCATAGTAGACTGATTTCAACATTGTAGAACTCAGCCTAAGATACCCTTTTGTAGGCAATCCCTGAACGAACACATGCGGAGGTACCACATAAACGTTAACCCCGCACCAATCTTCAGTTCATTGCACTTTTAGTCTAGCGTCATCCACCAGACTACAGCGACATACGTTATCGATATAAAAATTGGATTGTGCATACCATGAAGAAAATTTTTCTAAGCGGGGTCGGCCCTCGGCAGTATTTCGCAAGCACTCCAAGTATATTACTTCCATGAAAAGGAACAATTAAAAGGAGCACGACGCAAATTGGAAGAGAATGTCGGCCTAAAATCTGGTCGGAGGTTATCGCGCCTTGCATTTTTTTTTATTTTTTGCATACCATGTAAGATATACGGCAACAGTACCCAGCTGTCTCCAAGGATCTTTCGCAGATATATTTCTCTGGCATAGCTTTATTTGATCTCTCTTCAAGGTTCATTTTTCAATTTAATTTATAGAGTGGATAATTATGCTAAGATATTTGGCTTCAAAATAAAGATGTATTGTTGTGCCAAACAGTTTCTGCAATTTGAAGGATATTTTTGTTTTTCTAGTGAGCAGGACAACACCAGTTTTTCTTTGCATTCCTCCGCAGCCGTTTGGGTTGGCCGATCGCAAAATACCGCAAAGTGCCGTTTCCGTGAGCTCACTTATCAATTGAAGCGAGTTTTGCTGTGACTGTAGTCATTAAAGCGTCAGAATATTTGCCAACATTTTTCCTCTTGCTCTGTAGGTTGCTCCATATGCTGATCCCTCCTATAATAATACGTTGACGTCCCTTCTTCAAATCATAGATTCAATCCAGCAACTGAAGAGATTTGGGTTCAATGCTGTACACGTGCCTTTTAGACTACCTTCGCCTTCCAGAACGTACCACTTTTAGTTCAAATAATTCTCGATGACGCTGACCGAGCCGCGTCCTTTTGGCGGAAGTTACCTGTGTAGAGATTTAGCTCAGACTATGGAAACTTTAGAACGGTGCGATGACATTAGGTCAACAGACAAAAGTTCAATGGACGTTATGGACACTTCAACTAGTCATAAGGTCAATTGACTTACCCATTCGAAGTGGTCAATTGAAATTTATGTTATGGCGTGTCACCCCTCCCTTTATTACACATAAATACTTTAAATTTGAATATGGTACGAAAATTACTAGTTGAAAACTAGTATACAATTTATTGTTTCGCTTCAGGGTCAATTCTAGTCTTTCGAGGCTTTTATGAGCTGTAGCTGACGTTTTTCAAAATGCAAATTACCCATTGCTAATTTGCATATTTTAAATTTATTTTCAAACACCTATATATAGCACCATAAGAATGTGTTTGTAAGAATGTGCATCTACTTAGAAAGGGGGAAAATATATTTAGTACTCTCGTACATAATAAAATTAAGTATCTGTAAATAGTTTTCACTAAGCAAACGAAAAAGTAATGGGATATTGCTATGTATGTAAATATGTAAGTTAACATATGTATTTGCATGCATGTGTACATGTATTAGTGTATGTTGTTAGTATGCGTGCAAAAACGTCACAAAGCTCACAGCGACATCGCAGAAGCAATTCCATAAGCTCCAAGGGCACAAGGGAATATTTACTATTATGCTTCCAGGAACCATTGTAAGCAATGAAGCAAAGCAACTGCAACAACTCAAGCTTGTAAATATGAACTGTATACATACGTAAATTTATATGTATGTATATGAGTAGTGTTAAATGACGATATTGAGAGGCGACAACTGTAATAACAACATTAACATTAACGACAACAACAACAACTGTGACGTCTTTAAAACTCATCAAATTCACATTTCAACTGAAAACAAAAACGTTTTTCAAAACTTATGACAACCTATAACAATTGTACTCATACAAGCACACATATCTACATACATATGTATGTACATCCATATGTAAGCCCAATTCCTTACTGGAATTTTTTTCCTGTAAATGCATATGCATAGCGAATTCTTCTTGCAGCAGACCCCAAAACCAATTCTCTAAAAAAAATGCATCTGACCAAGCAACTGATTTGCTAACTAACTGACGACTGCATCATCGTCACCCACACTTCAGCGTCCGTTTGGCATTGCTTGACTTCAACGCACGCGTGGCAGCTCGCTTTCGAGTTCTTTGCTGTTGGACTCCTTCATATTCGTTCGTTTTATTTTATTGGTTTATTCTAGAAACTAGCGCAAAATTAGCATGTATGACAAATTGATTAGCGAGTAACGACAGCAATATGCTGCAGCAACAACAACAACACCAATAAGGCGGCTAACGAGCCATACAAATGCAACAGCGAAGAAAGAAAGAAGAAAAAAACTAAATGAAAAGCAAACAGCTGTTTGGCGATGATTGGGTGGGTGTGATTGTACAGTGACTTGTAAGTGAGAATTATTATTCCTGGATTTACAAGCAAGAACTTGTATCTAAAATACTTTTTTGGCCAAGGAAAAGCTGAATAAAAATAAGTTAACGTTTTACAAAACGGTGCACCACCTAATTTTTATCAAAGGGGTTATCAAAACACGCGTTTCGACCACCGTTTTTAGAATCCGAAAGCGGAAATTAAAAATTTTATTTGTGTCGAAAGATATTTACACAAAACCATAAAATTACCCAGAGAGAGTCCGAAATATGGGGCCCGTTCCATAGTTCTTTTGGCCCAGAACACCTTTCTGTCTTGGCGGCCTTCGGACACGATTTAAAGAAAAACCATGGGTGCGTCCAACACCGGTTTGGGGATCAAAATTAAATGCGCACAGAAAACCTTTCTGCGTTAGTGTGTGTGTGTGTACAACAAATCTGACAAAATGCAACAATCACATGATAATTTAAACCGATTTTTGCTTATATCTTTTGAAAGAAATAAAAATTTAAATATTCACTTTCGGATTCTAAAAACGGGGGTCCAGGCATAGGAAGTTGTCGGAAGTTCCGAGACCAGGAACTGACAACCCCTAATTTAAGGTGTTATGCGGACCGTGCATATTCGATGGTTTTCAGCTAAGTGGTTTATTTAGCTGTATTTGCCAGACCTATGTCAGCACCTGGGCCTGAGAAAGTAACAATGGCCTAACTACAGCAAGGGTTGTTGCTGTAGCGAACGGTTTTTCCTCCCCATATCCACCCTGTCGGACAATGGATGTTACAACCATATTGGATCGATCGGAAATGTGTAATAAATATAATGATGGATAGCGGGGAGTCAATAAGCTCGGAAAGGTACAGACAGAGGAGGTCGAACAGAGGGAAGTCGTCGGAAAAACTTTTACTAGCACTATGAACATATTCAGTCTATAAAAGGTACTTACAGACCAGCCGGTTTCAACCTAACCTACACTCTCCCAGTGCAGATACAAGTAATATCTCATTTGTTCTTGAAGTAAGTTTGGTTGTGGCGTAAGAAAGATAGAGAGAGTAAAGACAAATGACGCCAATTATAGAGATCAAGGGAGGCCTTTCGCACCCAGAATCTCGCAAGTTCATTGATTTGTCATCGTATCGTCACTGCAGGGGTAGAATACGGGATACAAATGCAAACTTAATAAGTTGTGATCAAAAGTGAAGTCCCCATGATCCGACAAAACATAACTACAAAGTGTTTATCGCATTTCGGAGGTCTGTCGCGCTCAAATATATTATCCATCCTTCCGTTTCCAGGATCAGACGTCAAGCCAACAAACACAAAAGTTGTAGTAAAGGCCAAAACTTCCAAGGCCACTTGCCCTGACGGAATAGTCATGCCAATGTCAAAACATCTTGGCGTTGAAGCACTGAGCAACCTGGGGCCTGTTTTCAACTTTATCTATCCTCCTTGGTCATTTCTGAAATTTGGAGATTGGCAAAGGTTGTCCCGTTATTTAAGCCTAAGAAGTCAGGAGATTCATATCGTCCTATATCTTTTCTTTCGTGATTAACGAAGACACTGGAAACCACTATGCTTCCTAGTTCGCATAGCACTACCTCCGCGTTAAACGTTATTAACACCCAGATATATTTCGGTCTACATCAAGAAACAACACAGGACAGTACTCGTAGCGCTTGGCGTATCGAACATGAAACTGTAACTATGTTGGTTAGAGCTCTATGATCGGAGTGGTAGTGGTTTAGTCGTTGATGAACTAGCACCGCAGCAAGGAGAATGCACGCATTGTTTGCTGACATTCAATAATTATTTCGTAAATATGCTACGAAATTAGTATTGTGGGACAACGTGAGAAGTACCAAAGAATTAAAATAAAATTCAACATTAACAAGTAAGGAAGGTTAAGTTAGGGTGTAACCGAACATTGCATACTCAGCCGAGAGCTTTGGAGACAAAATAAGGGAAAATCACCATTTAGGAAAATGAACCTAGGGTAACCCTGGAATATGTTTGTATGACACGGGTATCAAAAGGAAGGTATTCAAGAGTATTTTAAAGGGAGTGGGCCATAGTTCTATAGGTGGACGCCATTTCGGGATATCGCCATAAAGGTGGACCAGGGGTGACTCTAGAATGTGTTTGTACGATATGGGTATCAAATTAAAGTTATTAATGAGGGTTTCAAAAGGGAGTGGCCCTTAGTTTTATATGTGAAGGCGTTTTCGAGATATCGACCAAAATGTGGACCAGGGTGACCCAGAGCACCTTCTGTCGGATATCGCTAATTTATTTATATATGTAATACCACGAACAGTATTCTGCCAATGATTCAAAGGGCTTTTGATTTCGCCCTGCAGAACTTTTTCATTTTCTTCTACTTAATATGGTAGGTGTCACACCCATTTTACAAAGTTTTTTGTAAAGTTATATTTTGCGTCAATAAACCAATCCAATTACCATGTTTCATCACTTTTCTCGTATTTAGTATAGAATTATGACATTTTTTTTATTTTTCGAAATTTTCGATATCGAAAAAGTGGGCGTGGTCATAGTCGGATTTCGCCCATTTTTAATACCAAGATAAAGTGAGAGTTCAGATAAGTACGTGAACTAAGTTTAGTAAAGATATATCGATTTTTGCTCAAGTTATCGTGTTAACGGCCGAGCGGAAGGACAGACGGTCGACTGTGTATAAAAACTGGGCGTGGCTTCAACCGATTTCGCCCATTATCACAGTTATCGTCATAGAAGCTATGCCCTTACCAAATTTAACAAGAATTGGTAAATTTTTGTTCGACTTATGGCATTAAAAGTATCCTAGACAAATCAAATGAAAAAGGGCGGAGCCACGCCCATTTTGAAATATTCTTTTATTTTTGTATTTTGTTGCACCATATCATTACTGGAGTTGAATGTTGATATAATTTACTTATATACTGTAAAGATATTAAATTTTTGTTAAAATTTTACTTAAAAAAAATTTTTTTTCGCAGTGGGCGTGTTCGTCATCCGATTTTTCTAATTCTTATTTAGAACACATATAGTAATAGGAGTAACTTGTTCCTGCTAAATTTCGTCATGATATCTTCAACGACTGCCAAATTACAGCTTGCAAAACTTTTAAATTACCTTCTTTTAAAAGTGGGTGTTGCCACGCCCATTGTCCAAAATTTTTCTAATTTTCTATTCTATGTCCTAAAGTCAATCCGCCTACCAAGTTTCATTGCTTTATCCAATTTTGGTAATGAATTATCGCACTTTTTCTGTTTTTCGAAATTTTCGATATCGAAAAAGTGGGCGTGGTTATAGTCCGATTTCATTCATTCTAAAAAGCGATCTGAGATGAGTGCACAGGAACTTACATACCAAATTTCATCAAAATACCTCAAAATTTACTCAAGTTATCGTGTTCACGGACGGACGGACGGACGGACATGGCTAAGTGAATTTCTTTTTTCGCCCAGATCATTTTGATATATAGAAGTCTATACCTATCTCCATTAGTTTACAGGGTACCATTATGCGAACAAAATTAATATACTTTGTGAGCTCTGCTCAGCTGAGTATAAAAAACTTAAATATTCCGCGTAATGCGTATATAAATAGTATCCTCCGATGTTGGCACTGCGCTTCTTCAGCGACGACTAACATTTTCAGCAAACGAAAGAGCGAAACAATCTGCGTCAATCGACTTTGGACAATTGTGCTATGATATGAAGACCCCTGACTAAGGCACAATTCACCTTGGCGGCACTTAGGAATGAAACATCCAAGTCCAGAAAATCAAATAGAGTATGCCAAAGGGTGGTGTCCCATTCCGTCTTAATTTAACATGTTTTACATATCGAAGATCCTTTTCCCACCAAATGGAATTGCCATTGCTTCCTATGCAAGCGACTGTACAATAATAGCAATGGGCTTAGGCCTTCCATTGGTGGCCTATGCTCCAAGCCTCTCCAGCGTACAAGTCCACGGCTACCCTATGCACGGCCTGGAAGAGCACTTGGCACAACTATTGGGCATCCAACTTCGATACCTTTAAGCAGCTTCGCAATTCAAATCGTACAGAATTTCTGCTCAAAAGACTCTTTCACTCCCTCTCTAACACTATAAATTATCACCACAACAGTAAAAACAAAGTAGCTATATCCACAGTATAACAACAGGATATTGACGCAGTTGTTGTAACGCATGTGTGATCTTGCCGAACTGTGGATCCCACACTCACTATGTCTTCATATATGTTTGTATGTAAAATGTTTGCTTGACAATATGTTTAAATATAACATGCGCTTTGCTACATCAAAAATTTCACGCTCAATCTGAAGCATAATTGAGCCGCTAAAGGCAACTGCAGTATTTAGCAGCTTGCAGAGAGAAAGGACGATAATCTACTAAGACGAATGATCCAAAAAATGATTGCAAGAGTATGTGTAGATATGTATGTATTAAAGGTCAAAGGTTTATTAAACTTCCGTTGGAATGTCGATAGTGGCAATGCGCCATGAACTTTAACAATTACTTAAAATGTATTAATAAATATTTGAGGTGTCTATAGGTGATTGGGGAGTGGAGGCTATACTATGTGGTATACATATGTATGTGTGCATGTTTGTATGTACATTAGGATGCACTTTATTTTTAGCAAGTTTTTCCTACTAACAATAATCCCCTCTAGATATAAACGTCGGTCATAATGGCGTGCTTGAAAATTATATACATTTATTGCCGTCATACAAATAGGACACACCCAAATGCTCATACGCGAAAACTTTTTTGAGTTCACGGTCTAATAATAAAATTTTTGAACATTTCTATAAGTATTATTATGGGAATGTGTAGTTTTTTGATCGTTTTTCAACTCACTTACTAGAATATTGATTTTCTCGAAAATTTAGTATGCTTAGAGTAAAGTAGGCAAATATGGACCACCAATCTTTTCTTGGTCAACAATTCACCAAATACATGAGATAATACAATGAAAAAAATTTTATTGACTTTAAAAAACAATTCATTTTTATTTTTTATTGCAATAGCATAAATCGAAACTCAAAAAATATAAAAAAAATGTAAAAAGTTAAAAATACCCAGAAAGGCGAAAAAAAAAAATTAGGGGGTAATATGGACCAGGTAGTTCATATTAGCCGCAGTGTTTACTGTGTACACATGTCGCATATAAATAGATCTTGTTCACAACCAGCACATTCTTCATGGCTCCAATTGTTGCAAGAGACGCATTGAACCCATATCTCACCAGATCGATCTTCCGAATAAAAAGTAGAGCAATATAGGCATTTCGCATCCTCTTTCTCAGCGGCGTTTGCAAATTCTAAAAATTCGTCAGATTCGTCCCGGACGCTATAACTATCATCCAAATCCGAAGAGGATGATGAATTTGTCTTCTTCCTTTTTCCTGAAAAGATATAAGAAGAAGACGATATTATAAATACTAAATCAAAACCTTTACTTTAATAACTTTACCTGGGCATTTTTCTCTCGCGGAGTTCATTGTTTTCATAACTGATTTGGAAGTGCTGGATTCTTGAATGAAAATAGAGAACGAATGTTTTACAAATTTAATCAAAATTTTTGCTTAAGCAGTCTTACCTGCGAACTTTTCTTTTGCAAAATTAAATTTTTTAATATTTTTCTTGGAGGTGCTGGGCTTATTAGAATGACTATCTTGACGTTTTTTGGTTTCTCTTAGAGGTTTGCTTTCAGCTGCTTTTTCCAACGAAATTTGTAGTGATTTCTTATACGGAGAAGACGTTAATAACGTCGACTTTCCTGCTGGTCTGCCACGATTAGAACGCTTCGTTTTTTTTATAGGAACCGGAGATATTTCCATCGGTGTTATTACCCGAGACGCGGTTTCTGATTCTACTGTGCTTTCGTTATTCAGTATTTCTTCGGGTGCTTCGCAAGCGCTTTCACAAATTCGAGGAGGAGAATGTGGTTCTTCCTCATCGGCAGCTAAAAACTCATCATCACGAAATATATGCCTGTTCAGGGGAAATATACCGGTGGTGCGAAATCCATTGATTGCGATTTCCCCACTCTGAACTCGCATATACGCCTTTCCATATAGGTCTGCCATATCGAAGTGCGTCAAAGCTCTGCAATTCGAACGCATCCAAACACGTATTTCTTCCGAAAGATATCTTTTAAGAGGCCCCATGAAAGTTTTATCTAGAGGCTGTATATTGTGGCTTGAGTGAGGAGGGATGGATACGATAGATACGTGGTTTTCTCTAGCCAAATCAAGAATCTCAATATTTCTTGTATGACTTGAATGACCATCTAAGACGAGCAATATTGGTGAAGCAGCTGATGGTTTGACATGTGTTATGAAGTGCTTAAACCATATTGTAAAAATATATGTTTGCACCCAGCCGGACGGATGACATTCGTATATTGATCCTGGCGGCGCTCCTTTTAATAACAAGTCTGAGCGCTTCTTACGTGGAAATATAAATAGTGGGGGAACAAATATTCCACTTGCACTCATACAAACAATAGTTGTGATCGTAGATCCCCTCTCTGCAGATGTTAGG
Organism: Eurosta solidaginis; assembly: GCF_040869045.1. Lineage (NCBI taxonomy): Eukaryota > Metazoa > Arthropoda > Insecta > Diptera > Tephritidae > Eurosta > Eurosta solidaginis. Next base: position 319,753,448 of record NC_090319.1, on the reverse strand, counting down.
CTTCCAATCTGCCTTTTACCCTTCCTTGACAATACTTGGGGTAATTTTGACGGGACGACGCTTATGCCTGTTTCATCAACGTTAAAAACATTGTTGGCTGAATAAATAAAATTATCCATTTCCTTTTCAAGAATATCAAAAAAGGTATTCACATTATCTTTTGTAAAGCCTCGTGCTCTTGCCAAAGAAGTTCCCGTTGGAGAGCGGAACGCTAAATTTGGGTTCCTCTTTAAAAAACCGCGCAGCCAATCTTTACCCGCAAGCTGATTTTCTTTTGAAAATGGGTGCATAATATTATTTTTTTCAGCCAGTTGATAGGCTAAGTACTTAACATCCATTCTGCTTAGTCCAAATAATTTCGATTCCATCGTCAGAACGTAATCCACCAGCATCTTTTCAAAATGTTCTGGAAAAACTGGCTTACGCCCTAGTTTTGTATTTACGATTTCTTCGATTTCGGAATCTTCCTTTAACACTAGCCTTATTAAAGTTGACTTAGGAACATTGTGCAATTTAGCTGCTTTTAAATAACCACAGGTATTAGATCGTACCGCTGTAATCGCTTTTTTCATGTCCTCGGTGTTCCAGTTTTTACGCTTTCCAGGAGCCATATCCTACATTAATAAAATCTTAAGGAACTCAAGGATAATAGAGCGAAAAGAGCAAGAATTTTTTCTGCGGGTTATATGGACCACTAGTCCATATTAGCCCCTATAGTGGTAGTCCATATTACCCACAACACGTGCTGTCGAAATAACTGGGTTTAATTCGAACGCTAACGATGTTTAATAAACTATAGCCATTTAAAGTTAGCAAAACATATTTATTAAACGCATGTTATTCGTCCATTTGTTCGTTGCACAATAAATTTTAAATAAAAACGCAAATTCCACTTACTGACATATAATTATCAGCAAACACTATTTCACAAAAAATACTTTTACTCGAATACCCGCACTTGCTGAACGACAAATTCAAACTGAGGAAACTAGCGCGAATAGACAAAGAAATTAAACGAAAATAACGGAGGATGTGACGTCGGAATTTCAAGATAACTGGGTGGACCATATTACCCGCGTGGTCCATATTACCCCCCTTTACTCTACTTTCAGAATTGGAAAGTTGCCAAAATTTTATCAGGACTCCTATACTTCTACATAGGACTGAGGCGGTTTTTGCTTATGACCACATGGTTCTAAATGTTGCATGCTTTTATGCACACTTGATACTGTTTTAGAGATTTTTGGCATATATGTAATACTGCTATATTGCTAAAACAGGCTACCCTTCAAAAAATGCGAGTACTCCATAAATAGTGTAAGGAATACCCTTTAGGAGTATAGGAGTGTTCCAAAACTATTCTGTATTCATACAAAAAATGTGCTCCAATTAACATTGCGATGTCCTAGGAGAGGATTAGGTGATCCCACCCTCGCTTTGTTTGTGAGTATTCCATAGAGTACATACGTGAGAGTACTTTCCAAAGTACTTTCACTGTAATACTCCATGGAGCACCCACAGCGGATCATATGCCAAAGTACTAAAGAGGAATTGTGTAGGAAATAATTATCGGAGTGAATTTAATTTAAAATAAAACTAAATGAAGAGGGGCAATACAACTTTTATATTTTATACTACGAATATTCTTATGTTATTTAGCATTTGCGTGAATAAAGAATATTTCTCTATACATACTTTAGTATGTATACATAAAACCAGTACGCTGTTGCATTTTATCAGAGTTGCCATAGTAAAATTTTATTATCAGTTATTTGTATGCAATATTTTACTTTTGGAAACTCTGTTCGATCGTCATCGTGTCGTGATCACGGTCGTTAAAAAACGAGCAATGATCGGCTGATGGTGGTCCGCAAACGCGTTGCAAAGGAGTATATTGTTAGAGTACTCCAACATGAAGAAAATGGAACACGTAATCCAACAATTTTTGCAGGGTATCTTCAATTTACTAAATGACCGTTCACAAGAAGCTGATGTTATACGAGCAGTCAAAATAAAACGAACGAGTTTTTGTGCCACGCGAATGACATTTTTCAACTTTAACACTACTTTAGAAATATCTTTGAAGTTTTCACATTCTTGTCATGAATCTAGAAGAATTTGTAGTTCAGCATGCAAATATTCTGGATCTCCATTAAACAAAATTAACTCATATAAATTGGATCCAATTGCATAATAGATTCGACCGATTCAAATGTGACGTTGCGTTTATCAACTGGAATTTTAAAATCTTTTGAACATGCAAAAATGGCGAAAAAGCGTCCTTTATATTATTTTGAATACCAGTGTCGAAAACTTGAAGGACAGTTCTGAATTATTTTCGGTAAAATGTCAAGAAATCGTAATCATTGCTTTTTCTGGTCTCTCGTCGTACTTTTTGGGTAGACGGCGCGTTCTGTGATGTTTTAAAAATCACCTTCTGGACTGATTCCCAATTGTTTAGCATAGCTAACAGAGCTATCAGCGCATTGATCTGAATCTCATCATTCATTTCCTGGAATGACGCTGATGTACTTTCAATTGACAACAGAGCATCAATAACATTAAAATCTTCAGCGCCCAAGCTCTCAGTTAAATGTTTGACTTTGAACATTATATTTTTACAAAAAAAATAAGGAGCTAATGAAATCGAAATCTAAAATTTTTTTCAGCAGAGTTGTAGCGGATGCGCGTGCTTTACTATCGAAAAATTCCGAATCCTTTTTATATCTGTTAAAACATGTACGATACCTTCAAAACAAACCCATACGGCTTTTACCGTTTCAGCTCTAGCAGTCCATCGCGCTTTAGAAAAATTTTTCAACTGCAATGAGTTTTCAATCTTTTCCAATTCTTCTCTCAAATATTTGAAACGTTTTGTGCTACCATAAAAAAAACGTACAATGCTCCCAAAACATTGAAAAATTCTGTAATTATCGCACTGGTATTGCACGCTGTTTCCACAAATGTGTTTGTCCGCTGAGCCTGACATGGAATATAAGGGATTTCTTTTTTACACTTTTCCGATAATTTCTTTTGCGTGCCAATATATTTGCCCGACATGTTTCTGGCATAGTCGTACGATTGGAAAACGATGTTTTTAATAGAAATTTTAAGTGATTGAAGAGCCAACACAATTTTATTGGACAAGTCTTCACCCGTCTTTTTGGTCTGGACGACGTCCATTTTCAATAGCCGCTCAACCGGAACAAGTTCGCCCTCAATAGCAATTCGATCTTGATGAGACGGGTCCGGAGTAGTGTCAGCCATGACAGAAAAAATACCTGCTTGGTTGACTTCATTTACAACGGCTTCTTGAGTTTCAGTCCCTAAGAGAGCAATGAATTAATTCTGTGTGGCTAGACCAAGATCCGACACGTGACGTGGTCTTCTTGAAGTTTCATCTAACCATTTCTTCAATAAAGGGCAATGGCGTGAAACTAGGTTGACAATTTGTAGGAAATTTCCATCGCCGTTTTCCAAACTGTCATGGGCCACGAAAAGCCAAGCCCTGCCTTCCCAAGGTTCTAGAAACATCAACAAGGGTTTGCATAACTTTCAAATGGTATTCTTTTTCTTGTGCTTCTTGAATCGCGTGTTCTCTGATGGATTTGTCCATTAAGATTTTGATATTGGCTCCTTCATTGATGAAATTGCAGAAATCACTTAAAACGGCTCGATGAGATTCTGAAGTGAAATGTTCAGCCAATTTTCTTTTTTTATTTTGACCTCGGCTCTTCATTTTATGCCACTGACGAACACCTACCGATACCCATTCTGGACTAGCTTGCGATCTCCCAATGCCTTCCAAAAATAAAATGCAAACAAAGCAAAATGCAGCGTCTTTATATGAACTGTACTCTAATAATGAGTATTCTGAATACCATGCAGGTTTGAATCGACATTGCTTTTTCAACGAAATTTCGGCATTGATTGGATAAACGTCAAGATTTGGCTGGTATGGCCCAAGAGCACTTAAAAATTTGCGTTCATTGGTAGTCGATATTTTCATTCTTTTTCAAGGAGCATGGTCTACTATAGCTTCACTACCAACATTTAGAAAAGATTTATTACGCCCAAGATTGTTTTCCTCTTCTTTGCAATTTCTAACAATTTTTCACTCTCTTCGTTAATATTCTTTTAACAGTCGGTTACATCGTTGAAAAATGCTGTCAAATTTGGCACAGCTTCGTTTTTCATTCTACTCAAGACCTTACTCATTCGTTCAAAATTTGTCAGAAATACAGCAATCTTGCCGCAGAATTGAACCCAAGTGTCTGTTTCTTTCGATGGGAGTAATGAAGTCGATGATGGTTCAGGTATTAGTGTTAACTGATCTGGTAACATATCACGTTTTGTAGCACGCAAAGTTTTCAATCTTTTCAGAATCACTGCAAATTGTTTACCATCATTTTGCCGACAAATTGCCAACTAGTAAAAATAATTAAAAATCATTTTTAGTGCTTCAACATATTTGGTATCTATCACAAAAAAATGTAAATTTTTTAAAAATCACTGAAAGCTTTGATCATCGTTTTGCCGACAAAATGCCGACTAGGAAAAACGCCCCTGGCAGGAATACTGCTCGTGGTATTACATATATAAATAAATTAGCGGTACCCAACAGATGATGTTCTAGGTCACCCTGGTCCACATTTTGGTAAATATCTCGAAAACGCTTTCACATATACAGCTAAGGGCCTTTTTAAACCCTCATTAATACCATTAATTTGATACCCATATCGTACAAACACATTCTAGAGTCACCCCTGGTCCACCTTTATGGCGATATCTCGAAAAGGCGTCCACCTGTAGAACTAAGGCCAACTCCCTTTTAAAATACCATTTAATACCTTTCATTTCATACCCATGTCATACAAACACATTCCAGGGTTACCCTAGGTTCATTTTCCCTTATTTGACATGGGATGAAGGAATATTGGTCAAAAAAACGTCACCCTTGGTCTACGATTTGGTCGATATTTTCCAAACGCATGTGATATGGAATTAAAAACCACTTATAAACCATCTACGAAACCCTACGAAAGCAACGCAGCTAAGCCCTCAACTGAGTATGTGTTGTTCGGTTACACCCGAACTTAGCCTTCCTCACTTGTTGTTTTTGTATTTAATAATCGAATGTGTCTAAATTTAAATTTGTTCTTGTCACACTTATGCTGCTACAATCACAAAAATTTTGTAGGTGGTCTCGTTTTGATTTCGAATTCAAAACTCATTGTGAGCATTTTGTATTAGCAATATAGGAGTATTACATATATGGATTTTTGGCAATGAAGTTTTAGCGTAGCGAAAGCTAGAATTTGAGGGTAGTATGATTTTGAAAAATTCGTATCAATTTCAACTAACTCGCTTAGGAAATAAGTGATTCTAGAGATATTTAGCTCGAAGCGAAAATCTTGTCATATCAGTAAGTCTCTCCATCAAACGCTATGAGCTTTTGTAACTAAGAACGTCTGCAGTTTTATCCATCTAATTCCGATTAGAACCAAGATTTTATAAAAACTGAATCTCTCAGAATCTTCTTAACATGTTTTTCGTTTCATGATCCCGCCACTTTAGAGCCTTTTTAAATTTATCTTATAAAGCATTCAATTATAAAGAAATCAAAAAAAAGCCTTGCGACATAAAACATAAAAATCAGCCTACGTTATCACCAAATACATATAGTGTTGCCTATGAGTGCAATCAAATCCACACAAGCAAAGGTAACTTCCACTTCTCCTTGGAATTGCTTTTCCAGCTTCTTACTTCCATCCATCAATAGGCTCATCATTCGTGTCAGTGACATTTAATTTATGCGCAAGCGCGTACAAGGCATAAAATGCACATTTTCGTGTTTTTTTTTTTAATACTTCTTCACGCTTCTCAAATAGTACTCAGCGGTCTCGCCGCTTCGTCAACAAGCCAAATTAAAATTTGAACAAAAAATAAATAAAAATTGAAGAATTCAAATGTGCAGCATATTGGAAAATAGCAAAAGAAAATTTTGTATCAGCAAATTATGATCACAAAAAACAGATAAAATCTTGTTGTAATTTTCCAAAATTCTTGTTGCGAATTGAATGTGCCATATTGTGTGCATAAATATAAAATATAAAAATATTATGTTCAATATATTAGGGTGTCCATTGTTTACCAAAAAAAAACAAACTTTTATAAAAAGTTCCATAAAATTTTTTATGGGAAATAGATCATCTTTACGGCATCAAAGAATTTAGTAACTATTTTTGGTTCTATTATTTTTGTCTCAAACTTTAAAATTTTCGTTTTTCTATAGATAAGCCAACTTGTTTAACAATAGCCACCCTAATATATATTGCTTATACCCCCAGCAAGGATTTTATCATACCCTTACTAGGTACAATACGGAACACTGTAGTCTACGATATCACCTAGATTAGTTTAATCTATCAGATACAGATATCTCTCGCTTTTGTGAAGGCTGTCACAACAGCTCCCATTCTCTGCGAATGCTCTGGCAAGGCAGGAACGCTCCCATTAGGTGGCGTGACTCTTAGTCCCCTCGTGATATGGAGTAAAAGGAATTAAAAAGTACGTAAATATATTAAAGGCCTCCACATATTATAATAGGCTGAAAGGTCAATCACAAAAGATCTAAGAAAATATCGCAGTGCATCGAGGCCTAAAGCAATGATAATTGCTTGAAAACGGCATTTGTATCAATAACAAATTATTCATCGCTCACCGATCAGAGCACTTACCACAAATAATATATTGTAGCGAATAATGACATCACTAGGCTGTTAGTAAATAATCACGCAATAACAAAAACATTAAAGCAAGCAACTTCTGCATAAGGCGACGAAGAGCTATCTCTTACACACAGATATCGTCATCCGCCGAAGTAGTTACTCACACATACACACGCTTATGTCTATAAACTACAAATATACATGTACTTATATAGCTGGTAACTAACCAAGTATGAGCTACAACTGTTCGCGATAGTACTAGACTTTAGGAGAAACGGGTGAACGAGGAAACCGAGAGTATAAAAGCAGCGCAAGCTGAGTAATAACGAGTCAGTTTGATTTAAACACGCTATTAGTTGCGAAGTACAGTATAATTGTGAAGTATACTTGTACTACTCCCAAAGTAGTCTAATAAAGACCATTTTGCAATACAGAATATTGAATTTATATATTCGACAGTTCAGCGATTCGAACGTTAGCAAAAGATTTGAAATAAGCGGAATTTCCCTAAATTCATTACAATATGTATTTACCCTGCTTAATGAAACTGATGTTGCTGTGTCATTCAGAGAGTACATAGATCCTTCAATTCCCTTACCAATCTCACCAACTTACGCATATTTTACAACCAAAGCTGTGGCGACCCCAAGCTCGACACGGAAGTAAATTATGGGATGATTTATAAGGTTTAAATGCTGCCACGTAAACAACCAGTAAGGTCTCCTTGTTTAGTGCGAGTTTAAGTTGAGCTAAGTTTAACCTTGCCACTTTCGTCGTTTACATAAAATTTCACGGCCCATCAAGTTACACTGAGAAACCGGACCTAATTTGTTCATATAGGCCGCTTTATGTATAAAGGCCAGGAGCCGCAATCTAGTTTTTAGACAAGTTGTCAAGTCCCAGGTTTATTTTGTGAGTGTTCCGGTAACCATCTCTTACAAAAGCGTATAAATATTGACTTAAGATAATAAATGAAGTAGAACTTACGATTTCTGAAATTTTGTTCGAGAAGAAATTTATTGCAAATATCGACTTCTTGTGTTCGAGAATAAATCGTAAACTCTATATTAGACTGACAATGCAGCGATGAAATTTAATGACGACAAGCACGCGAGCTCTACACGTATTTCGAGAATCGTGCGAGGACCTGAGTTCTTGATTTTTCGATTCTCGAAATTCTCGCTTGTGTTCAAGTTTTGTAACAAATCACGGTAACTATCCCAGTTTCCCGTCGGTATAACGGACAGGACCATAAGTCTTTCGGAGAACTTTTCGCACGAACACTCCAAGAGCTATCTTTTCTTCTCTCGACACTGTCTATGATTTTGAGCCATATATCAGGACAGGTATGGTAAGCGACTTGTATAGTGCGATTTTGATTTCGTCGTGAGAAGACATTACTTTTCAATTGCCTACTCAGTCCAAAGTAACACTTATTGGCAAGAGTTATTCACTGTTTGATATCTAAGCTGAACTTGTTTTTGCTGTTAATTCTGGTTCCCAAATAGACGAAATCCTTCACAGTCTCGAAGTTATATCCATCAACAGTGGCGTAGCCGCAAGGCGCAAATGAGCCGATTGATTTTTTTTTGATCGCAGCAAGTACTTCGTCTTGCCCTTGTTTACCGCAATACCCACTGTTTTGGCTAATCCAGAGACGGCAGAACTCGCAGCGCTTTTTTCAGGCCACTAATATCGATATCATCAACATACGTCCGTAATTGTACGCTCTTATAATGGATTCTACAATCATGGTTTAGTTCTGCTGCTAGAATAATCTTCTCCAGCATTATGTTAAAGAAATCGCACGACAGTGAGCCGCGTTGTCTTAAGCCTCATTTTGTTATGAATGGCTCGGAGAATTCCTTCACAATCCAGACATGGCATTTGACTATTCTCAAATAAAACTGACGCTTGCTCATTTTGATTTGACGCTCTCTCATTTACAAATGACTCTTCTTATATTCGATGTTTTGCTTTCGCATTTTACAATTGACTTCCCTCATTTTTATGTGACGCTTTCGCATTTATATTTGACGCTTTTTCTAATTTACAATTGGCTAAACTAATTTACAATCAACAAGTCTTATTTCCAACTGACGCTTTCTCATTTACAAGTTACTATTCTCATTTCTATATTACGATTTCTCATATACAATGGCCTGTTCTTATTTTCGTAACGCTTTCTCATATACAACTGGAAATGGTGTAGAAGCAGCAAATAGGGAGGGTAGCTAGAAAGGATTGCCTTTATAACACACGTCCTACTTGTCGAAGAGTTTTCGGTCGTAAAACAAACTGGTAGCACTATGGGCACACTAAATGTATGTGAGATCCCTATGGAACGCCCAATTCAGTCTAAATAAAAAATAAATGTAAGACGCGATAACCCGCGAAGGAATTTTTGGCCAAGATTCTCCTCCAATTTGCGTCGTGCTCCATTTTTAATGTTTCCTACAAATTAGCGGGACAGGACCTACTTGTTTTATGCTGACTCCGAGCGGCTTAGAAAAAGTTTCTTCTAATTGAAAAGATTCTAGAATTTTGATGTTGCTTTTCCCATCACACCACGGCGGCAGCCACCCTAACCAAATTTTTATTTAAAAAAAAATTGATATATCTAACGAAGAATTTTAGTATCAGAAGCAAAATAAGGTCGCATGCGGAGAAACAATTTATATTTGTAACTCGGATTTACATTAACAACTGCAACCAGGCTCGGTGCCTCGGGGCAGCTTGAGCGCCGACCATATGGCCATAGTATTATCGCGTCATCAATCACAAGACGAAGTGACTACCTGATTCCCTATCTGCGCTTCGAGGGAGATCTTAAGGCCACAATAAAGGTGGACAGTTGGCGCAAGGGTGCTCAAATGGCGGACGAGGCGATACATGTGTACACAGATGGTGCCAAAGTAGTGGAAGGAGTAGGGTCTGCGGTATACTATGTTGATCAGGAAATAAACAGATCCTACAGGCTGCCGGATTACTACAGCGTTTTCCAAGCGGAAATATTAGCCGTAACCAAAGCAGTAGAAATACTGGAAGGGAATAGCTTAAGCTGCAACCGTGTTAACTTCTATATTAACAGTCAAGCAGCAATTAAGGCAATAATCTCGCATAGCACAGCATCTAAATGCGTGTTAGAGTGTAAACAGTCTCTGGAGAAAATCGGGACAGGGAGCAGCATACATCTATATTGGGTCCCAGGGCATATGGCAACAGATGTGAATGAAAAAGCGTATGAACTAACTAAAAAGGGCGCATCCCTTGAAGCTTGCTCCTTAGACATCCCAATTAGACTGGGCGAAACGAAGCGAAGGCGAGAGGTGCACATGATTGACCAAACGGGAAAGGTGTAGGTTCAAGCGCGGGGCTGTAAAGTGTTGAAAATTATGTGTAGGTCTTACAACCTTAGACTAACAAAGTTGCTTCTCTCATTAAAAAGAGAGGACTGTAAACTCATGACGGGTATTCTGACTAGACACTGCCTTCTGGCGTCACATGCCTTTAAATTAGGCTTGGCCAGTGATAGCAGATGTAGGAAGTGCGGGTTGGAGGAGGAAACGATGGGAGCAGAGCTAAGACTCAAGCTATTAGGAGTGATACAGCTGCCAGATCAAGAAGCAGCAAGTGGCTTAAGTCCTAGGAAGCTTTTAGTATTTGCCAAGAGGACGGAGTTATTTTATAACATAGGTCCTAGTTTTTGATAGAGGTTTTCAGTTTGGTCGTTAAAATAAACTTCTGGTAACACTACGGACTCTTTCAATCTATGTGAGGTCCTTATGTGCCGGCCAGTTCTACCTAACCTAACTCGGAGTTAGCTTCTCATGAGGAGTTAAACTCAAACAATTTTGACAAATTCTTAAATTAACGCTAAGTTAAAAAAATTAGTTATACCTTTCTTCATTGAATATATGACTTTTAATGTTTATGAAAGTAGTGAACCAATTTCAAGGAAACCAACTTTTTTTCCAACCACCCTAGTAAATTTATATTTATATACTTTTATTTAATTTTAACAATTTCTCACTTCTCTCCTTTATGTTCACACCACTAGCTAACAACATAATAAGCAACAACAAATCGACATTGACATCCTTTGTCTGGATCACGTTCATCACCAATATCGAATCACTTCGATCAACAGCCACACACAACTCACACTGTGTGGCACGAACGAAATGGCAGCAGCCACTACATAGGAACATCATGCAACAAATACAACAATATCAATAAGAAGGACATTCAATTCATTTAAGGAACAATTTTCACGAGAATGAAATAAAACCGACAACTACAACATCGCACTTGCTCGCTCGCTAGTTTCTAATTTTTCAATAGCGCATTGATTTAATGAAACAATATCGAATATCTAGTAAAACAACAACAAAGTATTTGCTTTTTCTTTTCGCTGCTGTTATCCTGTGAGGTCCGCTGATACAGAAAATGCATACGCACGCGCTTACCCTTCTGTTCGGTTATCTGCCAACAAACTAACAATGCTCGTAATCTCTATCAAATATCTCACATATCAAAACTCTCACTCATGACTGACCCGTATTGTGGTATCGCATATTTTATATTTTTTTTTTTTTTTTGAAACTGCTTACATCAAAATACTTGTAAACGATTATTTGGTATTCCTTGTAATTGCAAACAATCTTAAGAAATTTCGTAAGGGGGTAATTAAATGATTGCTAAGACATTTGACATGTGAACTATTCTTAAACGGGCCGCTTGATTATCTTGATCGACCATCTTCAATCTATTGCGTATAGGCCACGAGGGTACACAATGTGTACTATGTGTACTACACATATGAATGCGCTAAGATTACTCCGCATGAGAAAGTAAGTTTATTTCAGAACTTTTTATATGCATATGTATGCAGATATATTTGTATATAAGTGAATATCTTAACTTATGTAGGTACGCCCAAACGCATAGTTTTGTTTAAGTTTCTCAGTGCTCGGAATCATACAAGACACAAAATTATCGTGGAGACTGTAAGTGGAAGAAAGCCTCCATGGCACTGTGCGCCTGTTGTTGTTGTTGTTGTTGTAGCGATTAGGTTACTTTCCGAAGGCTTTGGGGAGTGTTATCGATGTGATGGTCCTTTGTCGGATACAGATCCGAAACGCTCCGGTAACACAGCACCATTAAGGTGCTGGCCCGACCATCTCGGGAACGATTTATATGGCCACATTGAACCTTCAGGCCATCCCTCCCTCCCCACCCCCAAGTTCCATGAGGAGCTTGGGGTCGCCAGAGCCTCGTCTGTTAGTGAAACGGGATTCGCCGCTCGAAGGTGAGGTTGACAATTGGGTTGGAGAAGCTATATAATGCGCTACACAACCCCTTGAATCCCGCACTGTGCGCCTGCAAGAGTGTGCTGGGTATTTAAGGTAATTGTCAAGTTTATCCTTTAAAATGGGATTCTCGTTTGTTGGACAGCTACATAAAAGTGAACCAGCTAGAGGAAGTATACAGATTATTAGTGACAAGCATAAAGGAGGTCTTGAGAACTATTACGAAGTAAAGATATACGCCGCCACCGCCGATTTTGGTAGTTTTTTGCACGCCGCCGCCAAATCTCAATAATATCGGCGCTGCGGGGGCGGCGGCGTCCGGCGCGTTACAATATCTACTCGTTTAAGACTTTTTAGGCCATTTATTGTTCATGTCGAAAATTGGTCGGATATGGTCGAAAGTGATATCAACGGATGCACATCACTGCCAGTTATAAGAAACTAATTGCGAAATTTAACTCTTTCTAACTGTTCAAGAGTTATTTAAAAAAAAAACAGGCGCTTTCGATGTCAGCTTAACACGGACTTTGCATCACCCAATTCCCCAAGTTATTAAAACAAAACACTAAAAGAAAAGTTATATAATAAATTTATGTGATCACTTTATTGATATTACGACTGGATCAAAGAGTATATATTTGTTAAGAGACGTCACACGATACTTTTGTTGTTGCCAAAGCAACCCTGTCATGTCGAATGTAATTCTCAAGGAAGTTTTTCTTTAACTGCATCCTATATATTTATGCGGTGAAGTGACTTTGCATAATTACGATTTTTGGAAAGAGAATTAATTAATTAATTTAATACAATCAATAAAATAAACACAAATACCCCACGAAAATGTATAGAAGGCGTTTTTATAAATACATCTGGCAAAAAAAACCAACGACTACCTTGAGAAAACATCGAGTAATTTGCTTTGGCAACAACAAAAGTATCGTGTGACGCCTCTTTTCACTGGATGAAAGAATAAGCGAAGTCAGTGATGCAAAATCCTTTAAGCCCCCATTACTGATACTTAGCATAGACTTGACTTGACTTGGCATAAACTTGGCAACTTAGCCACGATTATACTCCACTTGGCGCATAAAATCTGGCATCATAATCAGCGTTGAAATTTATTTTTAAATAAATGTCAATTTGTACGACAAAATGTCTAAATGAAATGGAAACAAACAAATGGCATCTCAAAATGTAAACGTCACTTAGAACTTACATAGAAAATCTAAATTCAACAGACTTTTAAGTCAAGTTAAGTTTTGAGTAACCAGTAACATGCAATGTTCATTTAACAGAACTGTAAGTGACAGTTCGCAAGCCAAGTCAAGTCTATGCTAAATATCAGTAATGGAGCCTTTAGTAGGTTCTATGGGCATAAACACTCCTTTGAAATGATTCTTACCTCACACTTAAGTTGAAGATATATGTACATATGAGAAGGGTTTGGAAAATCACTTGGGCTTACATTCAAAAATCTGTTGTTTTTTTGCGAAACTATACAATAGCGTCTGAAATGTTAATTTTGATTTTCATCCTTCAGCACGCAAGTCTCCAGGTTTGACATTTCCTCTATCCAAACTAGTCCCTTGGAGTGAATCATATTGATTACAGCCATCAGCCAAGTTTAAATATCACCTGCACGTTACGGCCCCTTTTACACTGAAAGAGATGGTGCTAGTAAAATCAGCAAATTGGTTCTATTGTTCTTGACTTAACGGAGATTCGGTGAAATTGATCGAATTATGGTTAATTCCACCGAGTTCTTTATCAAGCGAACAAATTAGTTTAGTCATTTCAACAGAAGAGAAATTGTCGCTCTTAAGTTAACAAAATTCTGTAAAATTGACAGATTGCTAATCAATCTCTGTTAACACAACTGATCTTACAGGTCATTTCAACGGCGATCAACCGTCAATACATGAGCAAATTTACGCTCACTGCGCTCTCTACTTTGTGCTACTGTGCAAAAAATTATGATATACCGGGACAACTATTTATCAGGTACAATTTTGCAACTTCTCGTCCAAGCGAACAGCAAAATTGCGCCCTCTTGTTGCAAAAGTTTTGCTTGAACGAACAGGATTTTTCCAAAGTTAGTAACATTTTGTTCAAGTTTTTGTGAATTCTCACGCGAACGAATCTAATAAGATAATAAAAACACATCCTTGTTTAATGTTAATGTTTCCGACAAAATAAAAGTTTGAGTTGTTTTGGAATCGTTTCAACTTAAAGTGTTACGAAAATTAAACTTGCCTTATTACATGTAAAGTTACTCCAGTGGTGAATTACCTTCCTACGATATGATTCTTTACTTTTCTATAACTTACAAGTTCTCTATTTAAAATGTTATGTCAATTATTTATATTAAAAGTTTTGTTCGAAACAATCAAGTGTGGCAACTACATGCGAGAGAAGAAATTGAGAATGAGCTGGGCAACTGAAAGAATTGAGATACAGTTTCATTTCTATATTCATATATTCATATGTATGTATATGTAGCAAGCATGCGTATTTATATATTCACATATTTACATATTTATATGGCAGCCGCCGTGGTGTGATGGTAGCGTGCTCCGCCTACCACACCGAAGACCCTGGGACTACACCCCGGGCAAAGCAACATAAAAATTTTAGAAACAAGCTTTTTCAATTAGAAGAAAATTTTCTAAGCGGGGTCGCCCGTTGGCAGTCTTCGGCAAGCACTCCGGCTGTATTTCCGCCATGAAATGCTCTCAGTGAAAACTCATATGCCTTGCAGATATCGTTCGGAGTCGGCATAAATCAAGTAGATCCCGTCCCGCCAATTTGTAAGAAAAATTAAAAAGGAGCACGACGCAAATTGGAAGAGAAGTTCGGCCTAAAATCTCTTCGGAGGTTATCGCGCCTTACATTTATTTACATATTTATATGGATGGCAACATAGATACTTTCATACAAAGCTGTCGCAACAACTTTTTTTGTTCATTTGACTACTAAAACATTCAATTACGAATCAACGACTTGTGCGCAGTTGATTCAACATCTTATTGCGATGGATAAAAATTGACAGAAATTTCGGTTGAATTGTTCCGTATTTCGGTTGATTTTACCAGTCTTATTCTTTCAGCTTTCCCAAAACCGAACTAATGACCGTGTTTGCTACTACCATAACGTAGTGGACAATCGAGCTAGTCTGAACTGAAGCTACGCGGTCATCCATAATAAGCTCTTATATCATAATGCCGGAAAACAGCAGTTAACATCTTTCAACTTATAATCGGTCAACTTTCATTCTAAAATATCGTTTTGATTTAACCAAGCCTATTGAAATCAATGTTGTGAACACAAACGTCTGCAAACTTTGGCCTACATTTAAAAAATTTTATCCAGGGTCCTTGTAAAATTTTAATTATGTAGATGCGCCGAGGATTATACGATTTTCTCCCATGAGTTACGCAATGACATCCACTTAGACTGCTTATGATTTCGAGGGCGCATCCTTGCCCGAACAGTCAGTCCCTAACGTTTCAAGGTGTTTCTCTGGTATAGCTCGGCAGCATAGCGCGACAAAAACATCCTTTAGAAAGTCTTCGGAGCTACAACTAGAGCTTCTAGGTAAGTGACGTCGAGGAAGGTATGAGTTTGAATTCGCAGCTTCTGTGCTGGCATATGGTGTGAGGGTCAATAGGCGTGGTAGCGACTGGTGGTCGGGATTGCTACTGTTCCCACATCCGGAATTCTAGCTCTTAAAAACAGCCGAAAAAACTGGAGGCGCCCTGTGCCACGACGGTCACGCCGCCGGTATATAGTAGAGCCTACGCCGCCGATAAAGTGATCGGCGTAAACCTCTACTCTGAATGGCATCTTCTAGCCAGATGAGGTTTCACCAAAAACTTTTCATGGCA
Source organism: Eurosta solidaginis (assembly GCF_040869045.1). Classification (NCBI taxonomy): domain Eukaryota; kingdom Metazoa; phylum Arthropoda; class Insecta; order Diptera; family Tephritidae; genus Eurosta; species Eurosta solidaginis. The sequence goes on along the minus strand of NC_090319.1, from coordinate 319,737,521 downwards.
GAAATACAGTAAACCTTCCAATAGTGTTTGAAAAATACAAAATTAAATCTATATTAATTAAATCTCTATTTTTAACTATGTCTTACGCGTTTTTCTCAAAACACAAAATATGCACATTCGTGACTTTGGCATTGGACCGACGATTTATATAAGCTCTTATTACATATTTATATCGCATAAGTAACCTTCCCTGCTCCATATTCTGATTAACTCAGTTCTTAGAACAACCAATTAAGTTCAAAATAAAAACGGTCACTAATGGGTTAATACATAGCAGTTATTAAGTTGGGACGCTGCACGTTCACTATTTTTGTGTAAATATAGCTATTTTGATTCAGATCAAAAAAAAGGCCACATGAACGTTAGCTGGTTAATAAACGGCCGTTAAAGGGTTAAGAAGCTACAAATTTACTACCTTAGTAGAGATTTTGGCAATTCTGATTTAAATAATTTGATTTCAGAACTAAAAAAAATGTTCCGCAAAGGATTAATCCATGACCGTTAATGGGGTAGGAGGCTTCAGACTTTTGAACGGCGCACGGTAGGCTATTTGATAAATCTGGCAGGCCAAAAGTCGATTTTTTAAAATATTCCAATTTTTTTTTTTTAAATATACTCCCTGACGTTCCCAGATGTCCACTGAATAGTATACATACCCCAAAACCCATCTGCAACGTCAACGGAGCTAACCGCTACTTTTCAATACTAAATTTTTTAAAAACCTTGCAAACAAAAAGATATATCTTTTTTTCATGGCATATCATGTCAGTAATTTTTTGGCAATACATAAGCTTGTGTTTGTTTCAAAGTTTAATAACAAAAACGACTGCGCATACCCGCGATTTTTCGAGTGGTGATAAACTTTGTAAGAGACTGATACCATTATTGGCAAAAGGTGGCAACCTTGTGAAAACATCCTCAGTGGTAACACGTAGTTGGAAAGTCTTAAAATGTAATACTATATCGATGTACCAAATTTGATTCAAATCGGTTAAGCCGTTTCCGAGATGGTAGGGGATATACAAAGAAATATAAAAAAGGTGAGGTGGCAACCCTAAGTGGCAACCCTTCTTAAAAATGTTAATAGAAATGCGGATTAAAATACTTTTCGTTTGATACCCATATTGACATATCTCAGGTAATGCCAAAAAATTACCCCGGGTCCATCCGCAACCGAGGGCCAATTCATAGTAATTCTGCCGGAACACCGTGAATTTACTGTCGAAGATTTTCTTTCATAACAATGGAGTGATACAACCACTTTTTGAACACAAATAACTGCTGTTTTAATGTTGGCCAGCTAGATTGTTCAAATACCCCACCGTACGGCGCTTAAATCAGCTCACTCTATTTAGCGAGTTTTAAGAGTTACAAAATGTTTAGAAAATGTATGAAGGTGGCAGTTTTTATCCTTCATAGTTTTAAAGGATCTAGCACTTTTGATACTTGCTTTGCTTCCAACACAACTTTTCTTCCCTCTAGCAATGTCAGAAAAAAATTTTGAGTGTAAAGTGGACTTAGCATGACAAAATTTTAATTCAGTAGGTTTTTTTGTAAATATATTTCTTATACTCAGGTATAAAGGAATCGAGATAGATATAGATCATCAGTATCGAAAACGAATTTGTTTGAGCCATATCCGTCCGTCTGTCCGTTAACACGATAAATTGAGTAAATATTGAGATATTTTCACCAAATTTGGCACACGGGCTTATCTGAACCCAGAATAGATTGGTATTGAAAATGAGCGAAATGGGATGATAACCACGCCCATTTTTTATATATATAACATTTTGGAAAACACAAAAAACCTGATTATTTAGTAAATAATACACCTAGAATGTTGAAATTTGACATGTGATATTGAGACTCTTGATAAAAATTTCAAAAAAAAAATTTAAATGGGCGTGGCACCGCCCACTTGTGATAAAATCAATTTTACAAATATTATTAATCATAAATCAAAAATCGTTAAACCTATCGTAACAAAATTCGGCAGAGAGGTTGCCTTTACAATAAGGAATGCTTTGAAGAAAAATTAACGAAATGGGTTAAAGACCACGCCCACTTTTATATAAAAGATTTTTAAAAGGGTCGTGGACGAATAAAACAAGCTATATCTTTGCAAAAAAGAGCTTTTTTATCAATGGTATTTCATTTCCCAAGTGGATTTATAACAATAAATAGGAAAAACTTCAAATTTAAAAAAATGGGCGTGGCACCGCCCCTTTTATGACTAAGCAATTTTCTATGTTTCAGGAGCCATAACTCGAAGAAAAACTAGCATTTCGTAATAAAATTTGGTACACAAATTTTCCCTATAGCAGGAAATATTTTTGCAAAAAATGGACGAAATCGGTTAAAGACCACGCCCACTTTTATATAAAAGATTTTTAAAAGGGTCGTAGACGAAAATAATAAACTATATCTTAGCGAAAAAGAGCTTTGTAGCAATAGAATTTTACTTTTTAAATTGAATTATAACATTAAATTGGAAAACACTAAAATTTTTGAAAATGGGTGTGGCACCGCCCCTTTTATGACTAAGCATTTTCTATGTTTCGGGAGCCATAACTCGAAGAAAAATTTGCATCGTAATAAAATTGGGTACACAAATTTTTCCTAAAGTAGAAAATATTTCTAGGACGGGATTGGTTAAAGACCACGGCAACTTAGATATAAAACAAGTTAAAAACGATCGTATACTAGAATAATAAGCTATAACTTAGCAAAAAATAGTTTTGAATCAATCATATTTCACTTATCAAGTTTTACTGTAAGAGGAAATGGGGAGACATTTTGCTTTTAAACGGGCGATGCCACGTGTTATGTAGAAAAGTAATTTATCTGAAAAGAAATGTACAATTGAAGCTCACGCTGAGTCTATAATGTTCGGTTACACCCGAACTTAGACACCTTTACTTGTTTATTATTACGATATTTGTTACTGCAGATCGCCAATCCCAGAAAATCTATTATTCGTGTCATACCTTCGTAAAATATCCGTCTTGCCGCCGGTAAATTTGCAGTTTGTTCGTGCTAAAATGCCGTCGTCACTATTGTTCTCTGTTTTGTTTATGTATTGAGAGAGTTGAAAGAATCCAATATGCTTTATAATTAACAATAAATCGGTGGAACTAGCGGTATATGGCGCTCGATTGATATTTTAAAAATTAATTTTTTTTATTATAATTTTTTTATTAATATTTTAACAATAACGGAGAATAAATACAAATAAATTATAAGACATAGCACACGAACAAAGAGTTAAATAAACATGGAAAATGTTTTTTTTTTTTCTAAACTGTTGTTATCTTTTTAATAATAAATGTAAGCACAATTTTTTATTTTTTTAATTTAATGAGTTTTTAATGAAATTTCTTTAGATCGCGTTTCCAGATTAATTTGTATATGGTGCACAATCACAATTGTTCATACATATACATATGTGTATATATCTACATATGTACATATGTATTAGATTTTCTTTTTTTTTTTTTTTGCACTTGTAACACTCAATATTACATTTAGATTGTAAATTGTTGCAGATGACAATATTCAATTTATAATATTATTAAACCTCTTATATTTTATGCAAATTCTTATTGTTAAATTATTTATTATTCAATTTTTATATTTATTATTTATTAAATAACATTCACGATTTATTAAATTTATTGAGATACTTCCTCTCTGCTATCGGTTAGGCACATTTATTTACCAAACTACTAAATATATGTACATACATACATACATACATATTCAGATAAGTACTATGTACAACAAAAACACAAATAAGCAGATTTTTGAAAAGCTTAATTGTTTAGTTTGAAGTGAATATGCGATTGGATTGGCGAAACACGTTTGGATGCTGGAATTGAAATGAATGAAAGCTGAAACTGAATTTCACCGCATATGGATCTCAGACCAAGTAGTCAAAACAGCCAACAGCCAACGGAAGCTATATTAGCAGCGACGACAGCAGTGACGCCGACTTTCGAGACATTGATCCAGCCAACGGAAACGTGTCGAGTTTTCGAACGATGTTGCTCAGTAGCGGAGCTGCATCATATGACCGCCCGAATAGGAGAATGGTAGTGGTGAGCCATCAACCAGCAATGAATAAATAAAAAAACAAAAAAAAAAAAAAAACTTCAGCAAGTAAGAAAATATGAGCTGGGTAATAGCAAACATTTTATACTCAGTTGCGCGTTTTTCTCAAGTTGGTTCTATTACTTACATAAACAAAGAACTGCAGTATGTTCTCTATTTAGGTGTCATATTTGAAAGGGGCTTGGAAACATGGGTTTGGTGTATCCGATTTAAATAAATGAACACTCGCACTTTAGTTTAAATATTTAATGAGTTAGTTAATAAAAATATTCATATGAAATTTAATAATGTTTGAATGTATGAAAATTAAGATTGATACTACGCCTTGCGCGGCGTACACTCTCGTCGGCTGCTCGTCACTTACTACTGCTCAGACCAAAACAGAGTTGCCGCCCTTACATATTCTATGCAACTGTCAAACTATTTCTAAAAATTATAATAAGGGAGTTCAGAGTTTTGGGCACTGTGGATAAAAGAAGTGTGATATCAAAGGAAACATGAGTTGGACAGCAAACGGACTCTGTGATTCGCTTTAAAGTCCCACACACGCCTTTCCAGAAGAAAGCACACTTTCTGTATATATGTACATTAGACAAGGTCGATTTATTAAACGTTATCGCGCCATCGATTTTTCGATAGGATTTGGGCTCACGAAAAAAAATTCCACTACGCATACCCAAAAAAAAAAATATTTTTGAGCCTGCGAAATTTCATTAACTTTCATCCATACAAATAGAACCACCCTAATGTACATACATATGTATGTATGTCCCTGCGTGGTATGTTCCCACATAGCACAAACCACCAATTCAAATGTAATGTGGAAACACATCCTTTAACAGTCGATTATATATGATCCCCCCCCGCGTGATGAAATAGTTCGTTTCATTGGACCTTCGTTACAGAATTTCGATGCCAGGGCCGGGGCCGGGGCTAGGGATTGGACAGACTGAAAGGAGACTGTGCCGCCTAATTCTATTTATGCCTTTTATGATAAACAATACATATGTATGCACGCTGCTTCCTGCTTGACACCACAAAAACTCGGGATGCCGACTTAATGCCAATGGCATAAAAAAAGCGTCAGAGGCTCCACAAACTAACATCCCTAGGTGAATCGACCAGCTGGGAAGACCTGCTCTGCTGGTGATGGCAAATAAACTTGCTGCTTGTGTGTGCAAACTATGGATATACGCGGTTAAATCGTCCAAATTAAAAAGAAATAATAAAACCGTATCCTAAAACACTCATAACAAATTTTCAATTGATTTTTATAATTTTTTTTTGGCATTTGAAATACATACATAAGGAAGTAAAATATGTCAAAAAAAATTTTTTTCTCCTTTGGTTTGGCATTTCCACACGAACTTTTGGAGAGATTTTAAAATTCTTTTAAAAATCATAAACCATTATGGTCGCCGGGATGAGAGAATTGTGTTACCTTCTCATATTTTTATCATGGTTGAAATAATAAACTGTGGATTTTGATGTTGCGTATTTGCAATGATGTAGTAAATGCATAGCCATGTATTTTGTTAGTGTATTGTAAAAAAGCTATTGCACTAGTTTAAAATGCTAAACCTTTGTACAAAATCCTGAACTCCCAGGATTTAACTGAATTAAATGAATGTCCCCTCGATCCAGGTCGCTATATAAGGCTGACTTGCAAACGTAGTTTTGTTTATGGATCGGGTTCTTATTGTCGTAAGTTCACATATGGAAGTTTCCACCACATCAAGCCCCTCTGATCTAATAAATAAATTACATCTTGCAAGATTAAGAAGCGTTTACATACGTTTAAGGCTACTTCGTTACAATTACACATTTTTTGCATTTGGACATTGTGACAGTTTAATATGAATATTTGTTATGAAAATAATTAAAAAATCTTTAAAATCATGTTCGCAGCTTGAGTTTGTAAAGGAAGGTCAACCTTTACAAACATAAGCTGCGATAACATATGTACATAGTTTTTCCCTGCCGACCGTCACAAGAAAAGGGTAAACAGTTTAATAACATGAGAACTATAATTTTTGCAAATTTTAATTTTTGAATACGTGTCAAGCTGCAACTAAATATTACAATGCCAAAAGTTCAATAAGAAACAGCTGATCGAACCTACCTTATGGAAATCAAAGTAATCGATTAATGGTGCCATACCATAACGCTATCGCCATAACCATATCATAGCCAACCAATTGGTTTTTGGTTTTTCGCCATATCCATAACCTAAAAATATTTGAGTTGGTGAATTTATTAACTTTTTGTATATTTTATTTATTGTTTTGGATACGTTTTGACTAAGAGACTTATTATTTGTGGAATATGTTTGTGATTATTTGCGTTTTCTTCATTTTTTTGAAATTTTCACGATTTTTAGGTTAAGGCACCATTAATCGATCACATTGGAGATGGATATGGATATGGGTATGGTTACGACTAAGGCGTTAGGGTTAAGGAAGTTTAATTTGGGCTTAAAAGACATGAAAATAAAGCCTTCGGATTCTTTCTCTAATGGCAGCAAATACTTCGTATTGGACTAGCTCACAAAATGGTGTTGAAAGTTTCAATTATGGACTGTCATCCGAACTGACGGCTGTATCCATGGCGGAACGATACAAGGTGGCAGCATGGTTACATACCTACAAACATATATAAAAATTCTATGTACTTTGATTTTGTAAATTCGATGGACAAATGTCAAAAGCGTACTCCGCTGGAAATTGATGTATCAAATCAAATAAAAAAAGTTTATAATCAGCTGTCCCGTGCGCCACCTTGTATCGTTCCGCCATGGCTGTATCAAATACTGGTGGAACTTATTGTTCTGTTCATCAGAGAGCCTCTTTAAACTGAGAGAAAAGTGCTAAGTTATACTAAAGCCGGAGTCATTGGTGCCGTATGTCGTATCGCTGTATCCGTATCCCTAACGTAATCAGCTGTTTATCGTTACGACGGTAAACCAAAACCCAATTGGTTGGCTACGATACGGTTACGACCTTAGCGGCACCAATAATCGATTGCATTGATTCTCATAAGGTTGGTCGAATCAGCTGTTATAAGGTTACCGATAAAGCACCAATGTCTCCAGCTTTAGGGAAACATTTTACAATTTTTCTTATCAAATAGCGTTGATAGCTTCCCCTCCTGGAAAATTTCTACACATACATATGTACATATCCTAATTTTTAAGAAAATCGGTTACCAAATTCATTCTGATATCGCAGATTTATTACAAGTTTTCCAGTATATGAAAAGACGGGTATAGTTCAATTGATAATTTGGCCATCTCTCTAATGTTAGATATTCTGTGCACCAAACACAACTAAGTATAAATAACAACGAATTCACAAGTACGTATCATTTGAGAAGCAACGCAGTGGGATTGGTGTTTGCTGACAATGGCGGCCAGGCGATATGTAGAAGTGTAGAAAACACACACACATACAAATACTCCTTACATCACATACGAGGGAGTACGACGGGCCCATGGACATGCCGAACTACAAAGGTACTACTTTTGATTGAGGGTGGCAATTAGGGTTGGAATCGATGTTGTTGTTGTTGCTGTTAGTTTAATGGATGAATGGAAGCGGAACGTTCGCGCAGCGAAATTAAATCTTGCACTGGAAATGAAATAAGTATTATACTGATAACGTTTGCCTTGAGGTCTGCATAGACGCTGGCGCCGGCGGTTGGCTCACTTCAGGCCGGCAGAAATACATTTTTGGTATATATGTACATACATTGGCCGTCGAGAGGGGGGGGGGGGGGGGGGGGGGGTGGTGGGGGATTCCCCGGGCCCGGGGTTTCACAGGGGGCCCGCGATTTAGAGTTACTAAGAATTTTTTTTTATTCAAGAGAGTCTTTAGTTGTTCCATGTGCAAATTTTAAGCCGAATTTCAAAAGCAACGAATATTGATAATGATTTTTTGCCTAGCCTGAGGAGACAATAAAAACATCAAACAAAAATGTATGTTTACATGAATCCGAAATCGTAAAGTCGTCCAAAAATACACCAACTCTGTATCAAAGTCCAGATTATTTAAACGACTTCGATATCGGTACCGTGAATAATGAGTTGTTGCGATCTGAAGAAGTCAACGAAATAATTCGTCGACGTCATCAAGTGTCCTGTTATATTTCTACGTGATTGTCATGACGAGGCATTTCCTACCTCATTGTTAAATAGAATCTTGCCAAATGGCGAGAAAGTGGAACGTGACTGGTTAGTGTGGAGTGCCAGTAGCAATGCTTTTTATTGCCTACCATGTCGTCTGTTAAGCACCAATACTTTAAATCGACCTCAAATTTGTTGTCCTGGCGGATATTCGAAATTCCAGGTATGGAAGAAGCTATACGATAAACTGCCATCACACGAAAATACTCAAGATCACATTAAATGTTATATTCAATGGCGATCTTTACAAAATCTAATTCAAAAGGATGCTACAATTGATACACTTATCAATGAACAGCTAATCACTGAAACTCAAAATTGAAAAGAAATTTTTTATAGAATTTTGGACACTATTAAGAGGCCTAGCTTTCAAAGGCGAAAGTGTATATCTTGGTGAAAGAAACGATGGACATTTTTTGGGCATCCAAGATCTCATAAGCCAATATGATCCGATACTTAGAGTTCATTTGGAGAAATTTAGGATCTTACAACAGCAGCACAAACGTTTACAACTTCACTATCTTTCCCAAGACATTCAGAACGAGTTTATAGAAATTTGTGCAAAGCACGTGAGGGAAACTATATTAGATCAAGGCAAGAAAGCCAAGTATTTTGCTATTATCTTTGATGCTATGCCTGATGCTAGTCACGTTCACTACGTTCATTTTGAGCTAACTCCATTTCAATTCGAAAGCAACAAATTTTACAATTCAAGAACGGTTTTTGGCTTTCGTGAATTGTAACCAAAAAACTGGTCAGGAAATCGCTGATCTAATTTGCCATACTTGATTGAAGATTGTCGTGTTGGAGCTTACAACGGAGCATTACGTTACATTCTCGACAAAAACTCGAATGCTGATTACTCGCCTTGAGCAACCCACAGTCTCAATTTATGTGGTGTTGATGCTGCAGAATGTTGTACGGCTGCAATTACCTTCTTCGGAGTTGTACAAAAATGTTTTACTATTTTCAGCAGCAGCTCAAAACGATGGGACGTCCTCAAAAAAAATGTACCGAGCTCTCTTCATAGTCTTTCGAACAAATCCAAATTTGACTGCGCAAGTATACGGAGATGTTACCGGCATTCTCAAGTACATCAACAAGTTCGAATGTATCTTGCTGTCCTCAATTTGGTTCAAAATACTGACTACCATTAACGACAGAAACGTGGTCCTCCAAGCTAGAAACGCCACCACAGATATTGAGGTCCGACATCTAGATGCCTTATTAGCTGATTTGAAGTTGATCAGGAAACAATGGGAAACAATTTTAAAAGAATGCAAAACAATTGCTATTCAATTGAACATCTCGCCAAAGTTTCCGGACATTCGAAAAAGAAAACCCAAAAGACGTTCTGAAGATAATTTAAATGAGATGATAACGGAGTCTAATTTTAAAAACAATACATTCCTGGTGATCGTTGATTCAGTAATCACTGGCATTACTGAACGATTTGCAGCTATGAGACATTTGAGCGACACGTTTTCCTTTTTGTGGCAATTTGAAGGCATGGATGAAATTACGGTACGGGCGAGCGCAGCAAAATTTGTCGAAAAATACAATTCGGACATTTCTCAAAGCTTAGAATGCGAAATAATTCACTTGAAACACATTTACGAAGCAAATTTTGATAAAGGCTGTCACCATTGGAATTGCTAAATGCCATCTACATACATATGTTCAAAATCTGTATACAATTTTCCCCAACATTTGTGTTGCTTTACGTATCTTTTGCACTATACCTGTCACTGTTGCTAGTGCAGAACGTTCCTTCAGCGTCCTTGCAAGAATCAAAAACTTTCATATATCGTGTTCATCTCAAGAGCAAGTTTCAGGACTTGCCACGCTTTGTCTTGATCCGTATTGGCAAGACAGTTAAATTTTGATATTATTATACAAAAATTTTCAGCGAAAAAAGCAAGAAAAGCCACTCTTTGATATCCCAACCTTCTATATTGAATAATTAAAATTTATAATCATCATTAAATTTATCAGAAATGTATTAAAATGTTATCAAATAACTAGAAAAGATAATTTGAAACAATATGTGTCTGTTAAAAGAGAATTTTATTTCTACGTTACAATAAAACAGTATAAATAGTAAATATTCTGTGTTAATTCTATTTTCAGCTCTTAGTCCAAAAATCATTTAGTTGGTGTGGAAAAAATTTTTGTTGATGTAATCCATCAATAATGATTTATGAATGAAACGTCATTAATTCAAATTAATCAAATGTATTAGTGGATTTTTTATAGGGGGCTCGTAAATTGTTTAGTCCCGGGCCCGGATTTTCTCTCTACGGCCCTGTACATACATATGTAAATGTAAGTGCTGACTTAAGTGCACGAGGATGTACGGAAAATACGAGGAATTATGCGGCAGTTACCCACCGACGTGTGCCGTACGTAAGGACGTTTGTCGTACGAAGCACGTTTGACCGAACTCTCAAGCCCGTAGGAATCAATGTGTGCGTCTGTGTACATGTACATAACATATTTATGTGTGTATTGTTTACAGATAAGCACTGTTGCCATTGACCATTTTGCATGCATATTTATGGAAACATCAACTTTTTCGAATTTAATTTTTGATGTTGTAAAAGGCTGGAATTAATATTAATTAAATATAAATAGATTACATATTTCTAATCTGCACTTTTACATAATTATTTCGAATTATTTTCACAATTTTTCAAACTTTAATTAGGCGTTTTTGCATAAAATTGCAAACGGTCAAAAATTAGCGTACAAAAGTTTACTGGGCAACTCTGTCTAGTGAGAGAGCGATCAGCTGACACGTTCTTACGGAAAAAATCAAAATTGTTTTGATTTCTACGTTCCGGGCTACGTACGTACGGGCGTTGCACGTCGGTGAGTTTTCGTTTACATTGCACACTCATAAGATAGGTCGGTTCAGCTGACACGTTTTTTCTACGTACGTTCGTGAGTAACCACGGCTTTACTCTTTTAAATCCGTAGCTGAGTTGAATGCAAGATGTGACGTGTGGTTGTAACAAGCAACAAGTAAGGAAGGCTAAGTTCGGGTGTAACCGAACATTACATACTCAGCTGAGAGCTTTGGAGACAAAATATGGGAAAATCACCATGTAGGAAAATTAACCTAAGGTAACCCTGGAATGTGTTTGTATGACATGTGTATCAAATGGAAATGGAAGGTAATAAAGAGTATTTTAAAAGGGTGTGGGCCATAGTTTCTATAGGTGGACCCCATTTCGGGAAATCGCCATAAAGGTGGACCAGGGGTGACTCTATAATGTGTTTGTACGATATGGGTATCAAATTCAAGGTATTAATGAGGGTTTTAAAATGGAGTGAACCTTAGTTGTATATGTGAAGGCGTTTTCGATATATCGGACCAGGGTGACCCAGAACATTATCTGTCGGGTACCGCTAATTTATTTATGTATATATGTAATACCAACCGCAGTATTCCTGCCATGATACCAAGGCTTTGGATTTCATTTTCTTCTACTTAATAGGGTAGATGTCACACCCATTTTACAAAGTTTTTTCAAAAAACCAATCCAATCACCATGTTTCATCCCTTTTTTCGAATTTGGTATGTAATTATGGCATTTTGGTTCATTTTTCGAAATTTTCGATATCGAAAAAGTGGGCGTGGTCATAGTCGGATTTCGCCCATTTTTAATACCAAGATAAAGTTAGTTCAGATAAGTACGTGAACTAAGTTTAGTAAAAATATATCGATTTTTGGGTCAAGTTATCGTGTTAACGGCCGAGCGGAAGGACAGACGGTCGACTGTGTATAAAAATTGGGCGTGGCTTCAACCGATTTCGCCCATTTTCGCAGAAAACAGTTATCGTTGTAGAAGCTATGCCCCTTACCAAATTTAACAAGGATTGGCAAATTTTTGTTCGACTTATGGCATTAAAAGTATTCTAGACAAATTAAATGAAAAAGGGTGGAGCCACGCCCATTTTGAAAATGTTCTTTTATTTTTATATTTTGTTGCACCATATCATTACTGGAGTTGAATGTTGACATAATTTACTTATATGCTGTAAAGATATTCACCCCTATTCTGCATTTCGATTACGTTCCCTCTGTTATTTGTTCTGTACATCAATGACTTACCCGATGTCCCTTAAGTATTGTAATGTTCATATCTACGCTGATGATGTGCAGTTATTTACGTGTTGTCCTCGTGATCAAACTAGCTTGTGCATAAGTAACTTAAACCACGATTTGAATCAAATATTTTCATGGACTGCTATGAATGGCTTATGTATAAACCCGAATAAGTCAAAATGTATTGTAAATGATTTAGAGAATGTAGTGTTCGACAATTCCGTTATAGAATACGTAGATACGGCGAAAAACTTAGGTGTAATTTTTAACAAAACATTGACATGGAAAGACCATATTTTTAGAACGGTTGGAAAAGTGTATGGAATGCTTCGTACACTATGGTTAACATAGTATATCACGCCTTTGCACATAAGACTACTTCTCGCTAAAGCGTACTTAATACCTACGCTACTCCATGGTTGTGTGATTTACTCAAACTGTGACTATCTGTGCAAGAACAAACTAAATGTTGTTTACAACAACATTGCTAGATATGTTTATGGGTTGAAAAGACTTGACCACGTATCACAACATGCTGAAAGGTTGCTAAACACTGTCCTTCCTCCATAAGTTGATACACACGAAGGAACCTGACTATCTATATCGTAAGCTTATTTTTCTGCAATCATCAAGATCGGTGCTTCTTCTTAAGCACATTAGATACCGCACGCTAACCTCTGAGCGCCAATTCTTTGTTACTTACAATACGTCTTTGGAACTCCCTACCTACAAGTTTTCGACTCTTAAGTAATGGTCCTGCACTTCAAAAAAGAGCTAACATCATTTTTTAACGACTCTTAAACTGGATCTCAAATTGATGTTGTTAAAATGTTCATTTCTAAGTCCTTTTCCTTTCTCTGTGTCTTCTTTCTTCATTTGTTAAATACTATTCGATCTATAACCAGCCAAAGGTTATCATCACTACTGCTGTCTTTTAATATTTATTAATTACTTTTATTTAGTTTTAAGATTTACATTTACATACATTTACACTATTATCCGTTATATTTAATTTAATTTGATTAATCTAATTTATTATTATTATAAATGTTCAATTTATTATAGCTCATGCTATTCATGACTAGCACTGTTAAATAATTTGTCAAAATTCTTGTGCTGGGAACAAATTTTCAAATAAATACATACATACATACATATTAGTTGAGGATATGTCCGCCGACTTTAGGAAATGTCAAACCGGCGGACTTGGGTGTTGAATGATGAAGTGCGAAAATCAAAATAAACATTTCAGACGCTATCTTATAGTTTCACAAATAAACAACAGGTGTCTTAATGTAAGCACAAGTGATTTTTTCAAACCCTTCTCATACGTGCATATATCCTCAACTTAAGTATGAGGTAAGAATCATTTCAAAGGAGTGTTTATGCCCATAGAAACCTACTAAAGGATTTTGCATCACTGACTTCCCTTATTCTTTTCAGCCAATCGCAATATATAATAAAAAAAAATCGCACCTTTTTTGGTTAATTTGCTTTTTTTAACAACTTTATTATAAAACTTTTTCTTTTAGTGTTTTGTTTTAATAACTTGGTGAATTGGGTGATGCAAAGTCCGTGTTAAGCTGACATCGAAAGCGCCTGTTTTTTTTTTAAATAACTTTTGAACAGTTAGAAAGAGTTAAATTTCGCAATTAGTTTCTTATAACTGGCAGTGATGCGCATCCGTTGCTAAAATGGCCCAAACAGTCTTAAACGAGTAGAAAATATAGTAATGTGCCGGACGCCGCCGCCGTGCAGATATTTTTGACATTCGGCGGCAGCGTGCAGAAAACGACCAAAATCGGCGGCGGCGGCGGCGTTTATCGGCGGCATATATCTCTAATCAGCAGAATAAAAAGCAGTAAATTTCCTGTTCTCATGGCACTTGTCGAGTGCTACATAGTTCTCGGTCGCTCTGGGCCCATTATTGGTAGACTATGTATTGGGCTGAGCAGTGTATCAGAAGCTGATAAATTCACCTACACCTTAAGCCGAATATGCTGCATTGGCCGCTTTGAGCGATTTAAGGGCCACACAACTTTAGTTACGGCGTGACACACCAGCATTTGCTGGCCAGCAGTTTAAATGTGTGCGTGTCGGGTGACACACGTACTTGTTGTCGGTTTTTGCATGATGAAAATCAAACATTTTTTTTTTTTCTCTTTGCATGTGCGTACGGCAGTCTGCATGACATGCAGTAGTGTGCTGCCATTCGAGATGAGCACGTGTGCGGAAGAAAATCAATTTATTGAAACTCACCAATGCTTAGCAGCTTTATGGATTGTAAAGCTGGAAGGTTCTTTTTTTATCTAATAAAACTGCTGCAGTTGCAATCAACAAAAATTCATCATCTAAAAGACAACATATTTACGTGCGCACTCTACGAACACTCAATTCAAATGGCGCATATTCTTTTGCATGAACGTTTGCGGGCAAGCGTCAAGCACCCAACGCGCACACATTTAAACTGCTGACCAACAAATGCTGGTGTGCAGAGCTCACAGAGTGTACTTATTTTGTTTGCATAACGGTACCCTGTAACGGAATAAACTAATCGAGATAGATATACATAGACTTATATATATCAAAATGATCTGGGCGAAAAAAGAAATTAATTTAGCCATGTCCCTCCGTCCGTCCGTAAACACGATAACTTGAGTAAATTTTGAGGTATCTTGATGAAATTTGGTATCTACGTTCCTGGGCACGCATCTCAGATCGCTATTTAAAATGAACGAAATCGGAGTATAACCACGCCCACTTTTTCGATATCGAAAATTTCGAAAACCCGAAAAACTGATGCAATTTGGCAGGAACGTTACTCCTATTACTGTAAGTGTGCTAAATAAAAATTAGCAAAATCGGATAACGAACACGCCCACTTAAAAAATAATAATTTTAAAAGTCAAATTTTAACAAAAAATTTAATCACCCCTATTCTGCATTTCGACTTGGATTGGAATTTTTTCGATTTGGCAATTTTGGTATTCTGTGTTCCAATCTCTTTCGATCCAACTTCGAATCGTTCGATTTTGTGTATTCTGCATTTCGATCGTAGTTCCGCTTTTCTAAGTTGCAAATTAGTTGGCGGAAAAATATTTTTTTTTTTTTTTTATTAATTTATAACAGAATTTTAACAAAAATGTAAGTAAAACTTGTTAAGAAACGTAAAAGGCTTGATGGTGACTGTTTTTTATGTTTCCAGGTCAAAAACAACATGTCGATGTCGCACATTAGGGACGAACTTTTCAAAACCACCAACATATCACAAATATTAACAGATTTTAATCATTTTGTACAGAAATTTTTGTAATTGAATTCTGAAGAGACTTACATCGCCTGATTTTTAAAATTAATTAGAAACTAAAAAAAACGCAGTGCGGTTTTATTAGGTTGGCTTGTAAGCGACCATATATGTATACGATAACTTTCCCTGATGGGGAGTATTCTCGCCTCATTATGCAGATGGTGTTCTGGGGACATAAGAAGACAGCCCGTGGCAATTCTGAGAGCAGTATTTTGGCAGGCCTGTAGCTTCTTCCAGTGGGTAATTTTTAGGCTTGGCGACCATATGGGTGACGCGTAGCACGTAATCGGCTGGCTAATTGCTTTGTATGTAGTCATGAGCGTTTCTTTATCTTTTCCCCAGGTACTGCCAGCAAGGGATTTGAGGATTTTGTTACGGCTCTGAATTCTCGGAACAATTGCGGCTGCGTGCTCACCAAAATGTAGATCCTGATCAAACGTCACACCCAAGATTTTGGGGTGTAGGACAGTCGGTAGCGTAGAGCCATCGACGTGGATGTTCAAAATGGTCGACATTTGGGACGTCCATGTTGTAAATAAGGTCGCGGAAGATTTAGTCGGTGATAATGCCAGGTTTCGCGAGGCACTCTCTTCCACTCTCTCTTGTTTCTAACTACCTTTTTTCCAGTGTCTCTTCCTTTCTCTCTCTCCTTTAAGCTCACGCACTCTCTTTTGCTCTTTATCTCCCTCTTTTTTTCCATTCCTTAGCTCTTCCTATCAATTTCTTCCTACCTTTCTTCTTCCCACTCCCCCGATGTTCTCTTTCTCTCTTCAGCATTACTTTCATATTTTGTTGTTGTAGCGGTATAGAAGGTTTGAGGAGTGTTGATTGTCCTTTTTTCTGTTTCTCTACTGTTCTCGTTTTTCCTGTCTCTATCTCCTCCCGCTTTCTTCCCATTCCCTATATCTCTCTTCTTTACTCACTTTTTTTTTTTGTCTCCACTCCATTTTCCTTCTTTGCACACGTATTACATGAATTAGACATTGTTTTAGTATTAATTTTAACGAATGTATACAATTAATATTTATTTCCTTTCTTTCATGTTTGTTTAACAAAACAATCAATTAATCATTAAGCGGAAACTTAATTACATCGGTATGCGCATACAATAGCAGAAACAGTAAAACTAAAATCCAAATAAGCACTTTAGTGCATTCTTGTAAGGTCTTCGACAATTTTAATAACATCATCAACATCCGCTTCCTTTTTTTCCCCACTTATTGTTAACTGTAACAAAAATAATGAATATAAATAAATACTAGACTTATTAAATAAAACAATGTTTATAACTTATTACCTCCAAACCCATAACGGTTTCCTTCATTTTATCTCTGCTCAAATCAAGAAAACTTTCAATCAAATCGCCATCAATAAAATTTTCGCACGGCTCGGTCTTCTGTGTCGTTTGATAGCTTCGATAATACGAATGATCTATTTTCCCCACCGATTTTATCGTATTCGTTAAACGCTCTTCAAGACTGTGTAAAAAATCATAAAAATCTTGAGGTATTTGCGTAACAATACCGATAGCGCCATTCACAGTGCCATACAACACACAACCTTGATTAGGTGTAGTGCGTTCGCCAACATTTTGCATTACCAATGAACCGTGACGAAATACGTTTACAACATCGCCCAAATGAAAGCGAGCTACCTCAGGCAACAGCTGCCGCTCTTCATCTGTAGTGGCCGCACTGAAGTGGAGAAAGAATGATAGTCATGTTGTTAGCTCAAAATAATTTGATAATTTTTTACCTATCCTTTTGACAAACAAAAAGATTCCCATAAGTCTCCGAGCCTAAGAATGTATCATCATCCAAAATTTCGACGGCTCGCATCCATTTTGGATCACAATCACGTGATATCTCAACGAATATTCCCTCCATTTGCTTGTGTTGCAGTAAAGTCATTGAACGCATTAAATCGCCCACCAAAATAAAGTCACCTGAATAGAATAAGAAGTGTGATATATACGTATTTATACTTCTTAATCTTCACTGCATTATAGCACACCTTTGGCTTTTAGATACAAAACAGATATATTATTTTGTATATTACATTCCATTCGCAACTCCTTTTCATTAGTCCATTCATAAAGGCGTACAAAACTGTTTATACCAGCCAACACTTTTCCATTGAATTCCACCAGGGAATGGCAGGAGCCATCAATTTTTGTTTCTGCAACTTGCGTCAACTTTCCTTCATTATAATGTAAAATAATAATGCGTCCGACTTTCGGCTCTGGTTCATCTGCATAAATAAGCGCTGTAGAAACAACATAATATGTGTTTGGATCATCACCCAGTGTAGCAGACATCAATGAAATTATACTCTCCGATGGCATAAATTGATGTGCATGCAACACTTCAAAAGTATTTTGATCGATTATTAATAAGTTATTTATATCTAACTCTTGTCCGATTTCTGCATTTGTTGTTGCAGTATTGCCGCCACCTGGTTTAGGTATGATATTCGAAGCATATGTAATATTTTGTGCTTGTGTTGAAGCACTGGGTCTTGTCGGTTTCGGACCACCTCTACCCTGTACATCGACGCGTAACGTTGCTACACCAAATGTTTGTGAGCTCTCTTGATATGCTATACGACGTGGTCCCTCACCAAGTGGTACCGTACGAATATGCAACTTTTGTATTTCATCAATTGTACCTAAAATCACTGAATTCTTAGTAGCTAAAGCTAAGCTATCTGGATAGGATTGTGCATTTAGTGAGCACATATGATTTACTTCCTTTAAATTAACATTTGAAAATACTAGCTTATGATTAGATGAATATATGACAGTAGGACGATCTGAGCAAGCAAAAACATTTGTGGTTGCAAATGATTTGAATGTACGTAAAGTGGTTGGTTGTGTACCCAGTGTAACTTTTTTTTTCTCACTCAAGCTACCATCATCTCTATTTAACAAGAAATAGAACATAGAACCATCACCGAGCGCACAAAGTAAGTAATGTATTCCCTCAAATGTAGTCATCAAAATAGAACGTGGTATAATTTCTGTTAATGTTGAAGTAGGCATATATTAACATAGAACAAAATATTTTTTTAATCAAATGAAGCATACCTCCATACAACTTTTCGGTATACAACGTTCTTAGCTTTGGTACAGAGAGCACTACTGTTGATATATCTGTCCACAAACCAACTGCTACCAAGCTTGCTTTATTTTTACCCTCCTCTAGCGGCGTGATGTCTAAACATGCGACCTCATATTCCAAAGTTCTATGATTCTTTTCAATTAGATTACTATTTTCAATTTCAATGTAATACACGTTACATGCTGAAGCCACCACGATTTGTGAAGAGTTACAAGCTACGACGCCAATGCGTTTGTTATCTGGCGGTTGCCATTCTCCCACTAAACTCTTTGTTGTACTCTTAACGAGTCGTATAGTCAGCGGTGTTACTTGTATAATCTATGATACAAAAGAAAAATGTATTTAGGAATAAAATTGTCATGTAGACTTTGTTTTGTAATTCTGCTAAATGCACGTTCCTTCTATTCACTATCTAAAACTACTTTCCCTATATTAATATTGTGAGTATTCAATATATATATTTCATCTTACCTGATCAAAGTCAACATTAGCGCAATGAAACGTTTGCTGATCACTAATAAAACCCGGTATTTCTGTTTCTTCAACTTCCTCGCCAGTTAATGTTAAAATTCGGGTATGCCCCACAAATGCCAAAACTAATGTATTTTCAAACACGCTATCATCTATGCCTACTTTAAGTGACCACATGCCTTTTATGCCTGGCAAATCGATACAGGCATGCTCCTGAATGCCAATACCAATTCTATGAATTATAATAAATAACGAAATTAAATTACTTTTATTTGGTTAACTTAAAGATAGTATGTAAAATTCATTCACCTAATAATACGAAGCGAGCCGTCTTTAAAACTACCTGAACATGTTATAATTTGCCCTTGGCCCTGTCTATCTAAATCCACTACACCTAAATCTAATATAGGTGCTAAGCTTGTAAAATTTTCCATAGGAATTACATAGGAGCCATTCTCATTTGGTGTTGTACTTAAACGTACTAATTGCGAGTCACCATGTTTAGAACCGATGAAAAGAAATCCATTATCTAAGTAAGTGATGCATTCCGGTATAGAAATTTCACCTGAAAATTAAATTGTTTAATTATACTTTAGATTTACGAAAATTTTAAGGAGTTCTTACCTAGCAGTTCAACTTTTATTTCTTTAACAGAAACACCACCTTTACCATTTTCAAGGGTTTCCAGAAATAGCATAAATAATTGGCCATACATATTGCCCAGCAAGTAACGTTGCCCCTTGCTATCCACCCTTGCATAGCAGTTTATAGTACTTTGCTAATACAAAAATGAAACAAGTTTACAAATAAAAAGTAAAAATGTCACTTGCCAAATTTTTGTAAAACCCGAATGTGAAATTTTTTCCTGAATCCGAATATGAAGTGGGATTAAAAGGAAATATTATAATGGCCGACAAGGAATAGTCAACCTGCTCTTGACCCAGTGATAATTTGGATCATATAACTTAACGATCTGGGATGGCTTTTCAAGTGCGTACATCATATAAGGATTCAATCAGTTATACATTTATAAAAATTTTAGCAAAAAAAAAAAGTAAGTTTGATTGTCAATCACCTTGAATGTTGACGGTGCTACAGCATGATAACTGTTTCCATCATGGTATACAATTGACTCACGTCCAATAACAATAGCGCCACCTGAAAATATTTATTTGGTTTAAAATAAAAGATTATAATTTCACATATGAAATACCTAATGGTGTAGGTACTGGTATCAACATTGTTGCCTCTGTCTCTACATTATCTTGTTTCCAAGCAATTTTCATGAACTCCTTGTCACGCAAATTTATCTCGTGCGTCTTTACATGACGTCCATCAACATCCTTGTGTATAACAATAATTGTGGGATTTATGCAACCGTATAAAAACTCCACATCATAAACATTTAATTCATCCATACTGAAAAAAGTCAAACTCATTTAGTATGAAGCTGTGAATCTTTTGCCAATTAAAAAGGTAGCGTCAGCATACCGCAAACTTGTAGCTTTTAATTCATTTGTCTCTTTATCCAATGGTATAATGGTGAAAAGGCCCATATAAAGGCACATACCAATAACACGTGCCTTTGGATCAATCACCGCAATTACGCCACCTTCGGTTGGGATGCTGACTTGATCAGACACATTGCCATGTGCTTTTGTAATGACACTTATTTGATCGCCAACCATGCGGCATTCCAATATCATAACATTATAACGCAAGGTAAGTATAAAAAGAAGATCCTTCTTACTATCCTGGAAAAATGGTAATAGTATTTTAGGTTAACGATATTGTCACTTATCTATTAACTCACCTGTGGCCGAAAATGTCGCATAACAGATATCTGCCCGTTAATATTAACTTCTTTTAATGGTCGCAAGCCTTCAGGCGTGACCAAATCAATTTCCAATTGACTGTTACGAGCGATTATCAAATTTAAATCAGTTGGCGATGTAAAATTTCCTATAAAAGATAGAAGTTTATTGGATTATATTTTTTTAAGTGTGCTATGTTTGTTGCTTTTGGCAACATGCCGGCTAAACTTTAGGTAGGCATGGTAGATAGGAATGCAACTTTTCGGGTCCAGCAATGCATACGGATTCTTACCGATTGCGCTTTTCAGTTAAAACTTTAAATAATTAAAGCCAGATTTATTTGGTTAGTCGGATGATTGCCGCGATTCCCACGAAGAAGCTAGGTTTTGCCAGCTAAACATTTACACTTACCGGTCACGCAACTAACAACTGCTGTTGGCTTTTGTGCCGTAACCACATAATGGTGAGACATTTTTAACAATTTGTAATATTACTACGGCCGGCAACTTAACTCTTTTAAATAATATTACAACTTTTTCCCACCAGCAAGGAAAATTGCAGAAGTCGTCGCTTTTTCACCTTTTTTCTTTGGTTGGCCAGTTACAATTCTGTCAGCCAGAGATTCAGCGGTGTCAGTGCTGCCAGATATGAACTTAATAGGATTTGATCGGCTCTGTTCGCCTACTACACTTGTGGTACATGTTATTCGTTAGGGCAAAGAGGATAAATACAATAAGAGCCGTCACTCGTTATTTTGTGGCGAGTATCTCGCTGGAACTTGAAAAAATGATGCCGAATGTTTTCTGAGAGGAACATTTTTAATTATCTCGCATTTATCCATGTCGTGTAGGCCTCTTGTGCAACTGTGATTTTTGGAAAGAGAATTAAATAAATTAATTAAATACAGTCGAAAAATAAACCCAAATACCCCACGAAAATGTATAGAAGACATTTATAAACATCTCGCCCAAGAAAAAAGTAGCGACTACCTCTCAGTATACATCGAGTAAATGCCAAAAAAATAACGAGTGACGGCTCTTATTGTATTTATCCTCTTTGGTTAGGGTACTCCCAGTTTTCTTTTTGGACGAGATGTGCATAAAAGTCTTCTATACATTTCGTGGGGTATTTGTGTTTATTTTTCCAAATTTATTTAATTAATTAATTAATTCTCTTTCCAAAAATAACATTTGCACAAGGTGCCCACACGGCATGGATAAATGCGAGACAATTCAAAATGTCCCTCAAGAAAACATTAGACATCAATTTTTTTTGATTTCCAGCGAGTTACTCGCCCCTCGTAGCACACTCGTGGCTCTTATTTATTTATCCTCTTTGGTATGGCCACAACTGTAGCTTCCTACACAAAGAAACAGCTGATCGAACCTACCTTAAGCGCCAAATACACGACACGAGCATTTCCGCGAACATTCCCGTTATGTCATGTTTCTGCGACCTTTTCTGTCGTGTATGGTGGTGTTTGCCAGTTCGCGCAAATGTTCGCCAAAAATCAAAATACATAGCTCATAATCGTAGTAATTTCTGAACGGAACAGACGTGCGCGGAAAAGTAAAATGGACAATAAAAAATTTCTGAGTGAATTTATTGAAATGTATAAATCTTTGCCATCATTGTGGCAAGTAAAAAGCAAAGATTATTGTAATAGAATTAAAAAGAATAATGATTATGCGACTTTAATCGCAGCACAATTGTTGTCCGTATTCATCGCTGTCTGAAAGAGAACTAATGTTCGGCCAAAAGTTCGTATGGTGTATGGCCAAAGCTGCGACCAAGATTGCGGAATGTTCGCGGAAATGTTCGTGTCGTATATTTGGCGCTTAAGGTCGTAACCGTATCGTAGCCAACCAATTGGTTTTTGGTATACCGTCGTAACGATAAACAGCTACTTACGTTAGGGATACGACTACAGCGATGCGACAAACGCACCAATGACTACAGCTTAAAAGCAAAGGAGGGATATTGTATGGCCCTGTCAAAGCGTCAATGGGAAGTAATGCGACGAGCGTTGAATCCGGTATAAGATTCAAGTACGCTGTTTATTTAACTAATAGTAAAACGCTATATGGACATAGTGTCAGTTGTCGCATAAGTGATATATTTCCAATGTTGCATACTGCAGCTCAGTCGCAAATGTTACACTCTACTTCTCCATCACTTCTACCACTCGCCGTGTTATGTTATATTATGTCAGGTGTTATGTGTCTATCTGCACCTCTCAAATGGTGCCGATCGAACGTGTCCTACGTCACGGCGGAGAGAAAGTGTATCTGCTGAATTCCATTCGCATCTTTTTTATTGACAGATGAGCTCAATCAGACCAAATTGTTGGGCTCTTTTTAACTATGGAGCTTTAACAGTGTCATAATTTCAAATATCTACACTTATTCCACAAATTTTTTGTATTCAGATATAGGTGCAGCCATACATTGAACTCATCTGTCAAACGAAGCAAAGTAACAAGGCGGGAAAAGCGCCCTATAGGATCTTTTACACGAGTCAATTTTCGACCTTCCAACAAAATTATACAAAAATTCGGAGGTCAGCGTCAAGAAACCGGCCAGAAAGTATACTCTTGCAAAATGGCCTTGATACTTTAATTGAATTGGCGACTATTTAAAGGCGTGCCAAAACTGTATTGCTATAATATTGTAACGACAACAAAGGCTTTGAGAGTGTTACCGATGCCTAGATTTGGGTCGTTTCGTTCTGAACTTGTTCAATTGACCGGGTCTCTCAACTGAACAAGTGAACTAGATCTTCGATTTCGGTTCTATTTGTTCTTTTAGTTCATTTGTTCCTTTAGTTCGTTTTATCTAATGTTATTCTTTCTCACTTCTCGTTCGCGAACATTGTTAATTCATACATACATACGCAGAAATTCTGAGCACGAATGTCGATGATGCCACTTTGTGTGTGGCACTGCTACATCAATATATGTATGGACTAATTATGAAAAACATATTTTGTAAGAAACTAATTACATTTATTAAACTTGAAAAGATCATATTTACAATTTGTGTCTGTACTCTTTCAATTTCCTGGATCTTCCGAAATTTGTAACTTTTTTTGAAGTTAATTAAACATATATGTATATATTAACTTATTTATTCATAACATATTTAAAAATACCTACACAAAGCATTGCTGCATACACACCCTCATCTATACTTGTTGGCCTTTTTCGCGGGTGCAAGCAGCAGTGAACAAATTTGCTTGAAAACAAAAAAGAACAGATGAACAAAAAGAACAACTTGTTCGTTCATCAGAAAAAGAACTAAAGAATCGAATCTCTGAAATGAACGAAAAAGCACAACTCTACCGATGCCTATGTTCTCTTGCAATATGTTTTGATTCCAAAAATATGTCCCAAATTTATGAAACACGAAAACCGATGCAGTGTTGCAAAAAACGGTTTCATAAATAGTAGAACTTTTGTATGTGCTGAGTTTTATTTTAAAAAAATTAGGCTAAAACAGGCGAGGCATAAATTTCGGTTTAGCCAACGCATCAATGCAACGAAGGAAAGTTTATTTAACCATCACATACGCCGCTAAAATTAATCATTTTTTTTATTATCAGTGACTGACAACCATTTTCACTCAAACGACGACTTTGCAACTATCAAACTATTTCTGAAAATCTTGATAACTTACGAATCTAACGAATACCATTTGTCGCAAGTTCACATATTGAATACAGATCCTGGTTTGGTTTACATATCTGGTTCATTTATAGTTTCAAAACTAACTAAATATAATATAAATAAATAAAATAGTCAAATTAAAACAAATAAAGGTGTATAAGTTCGATTGTAGCCGAACATTATATACTCAACATGAACTTCCATTGTACATTTCATTTCAGATAAATTACTTTTCTAAATAGCACGTGGCACCGCCCGTTTAAAAAATATCTCCCCATTTCCTCTTACAATAACACTTGATAAGTGAAATATCATTGATTCAAAACTATTTTTGGCTAAGTTATAGCTTAGGTATTACTCTAGTCTACGACCCGTTTAAACTTGTTTTATATCTAAGTTGCCGTGGTCTTTAACCGATCTCGTCCATTTTTTCTAGAAATATTTCCTGCTGTAGGGAAAATCTGTGTACCCAATTTTATAACGATCCGTTAATTTTTCTTCGAGTTATGGCTCCCGAAACATAGAAAATTGCTTAGTCATAAAAGGGCCGGTGCCACGCCCATTTTTTTAATTTTTTTTAGTTTTTCCTATTTATTGTTATAAATCCGCTTGATAAATGAAATACCATTGATATAAAGCTCTTTTCTTGCAAATATATAGCTTATTTTATCCGTCCCCAACCATTTTAAAAATCTTTTATATAAAAGTGGGCGTGGTCCTTAACCGATTTCATAAATTTTTCTTCAAAGCATTCCTTATAGTAAAGGCAACCAATCTTCCGAATTTTGTTACGATAGGTTTAACGGTTTTTGATTTATGATTAATAATATTTGTAAAATTGATTTTATCACAAGTTGGCGCTGCCACGTCGATTTTAAAATTTTTTATCAAGAGTCTAAATATCAGTCCACATGTCAAATTTCAACATTCTGGGTGTATTATTTGGCGGCCACCGTGGTGTGATGGTTGCGTGCTCCGCCTACCACACCGTATGCCCTGGGTTCGCACCCCGGGCAAAGCAACATCAAAATTTTAGAAATAAGGTTTTTAAATTAGAAGAAAATTTTTCTAAGCGGGGTCGCCCCTCGGCAGTGTTTGGCAAGCGCTCCGGGTGTATTTCTGCAATGAAAAGCTCTCAGTGAAAACTCATCTTGCAGATGCCGTTCGGAGTCGGCATAAAACATGTAGGTCCCGTCCGACCAATTTGTAGGGAAAATCAAGAGGAGCACGACGCAAATTGGAAGAGAAGCTCGGCCTTAGATCTCTTCGGAGGTTATCGCGCCTTACATTTATTTAATTTTTTTAGGTGTATTATTTACTAAATAATAAGGTTTTTTGTGTTTTCCAAAATGTTATATATATAAAAAGTGGGCGTGGTTATCATCCGATTTCGCTTATTTTCAACACCAATTTAGTTTGGATAAGCTCGTGTGCCAAATTTGGTGGTCGGCATAAAACATGTATGTCCCGTCCGCCCAATTTGTAGGGAAAATCAAGAGGAGCACGACGCAAATTGGAAGAGAAGCTCGGCCTTAGATCTCTTCGGAGGTTATCGCGCCTTACATTTATTTTTTTTTATCTCAATATTTACTCAAGTTATCGTGTTAACGGGCGGACGGACGGACATGGCTCAATCAAATTTGTTTTCGATACTGATGATTTTTATATATGGAAGTCTATCACGATTCCTTTATACCTGTGCAACCAACCGTTATCCAATCAAAGTTAATATACTCTGTGTGCAAAGCACGCTGAGTATAAAAACGAGGTTCGATCACGGATCGTAAAACGTAATATGGGCCCAGATGTAACCACGTTGAGCTTCCTAGGTCATAGCTCTACCTCCCCTTCTACAAGGGACGTTTTTGCAACTTGCTTTCTTACTTGGTGATTAAATTACATGAAGGCTTTATTGAGCTTTTGGTAATACTTAACATTAGAGATCGATACTATACCACTACAGGAGAAGTATAACAATACGGGTTTTGACATCGACTACTGTTATTCGAAGGCAAAAAATAAAATGACAGCATCTTTCGAAATATATTCACAAAATTCACTTTTCTGAAAATACGTAGAGATGAAGTGTACAAATGCTTTTTTAAAAATATAAATATATTTTATATAAATGACACAAAAAATTTAATTTTCGCGTTGATACTGTCAAAACGCTTGAACACCAAAGAATCGACCAATAAGGCGATTTATATAAAACATTTTCAATTTATTTCGCAAATATTTCTTGAAATAGAATTTTCAGTTTCAGCTTCCGAATGCGTGGTACTAGGCCCAAAAGTTTTGACAAATCTCCCAAAATTTTTGGACGAATTTTTGTAAATGGAAATGCCACTTTCAATACTATTTTTAGTATGGCCATAGAGCAAACTAGTACTAAGTACGATTTTGTACAACAATGAAGGTGGAATGGAATAGTTCCAGTTGAATCTACGTGTTTGACAATTTCTTATAATTTCTCGTTGTCTCGTCGTTGGGAAGAATTTATTATTATAGTACATTAATATAGAGTATTAATAATATTTAAAGAAAAAATCTGTGTTTTCTTTTTTTCGGAAGCTGTAAACGTTCGTTCTACAAGAAGACCAACAGCAATTGAAATACTGGTATATAAAATTTCCTTTTTTGTTGAAGCAAATAAGATTTGTACATATAATTGAGGTTTGCATATTATCTACCTTGTCGTCGATTGGTGCTCCCAGATAGAAATATGGCTAAACTGACGGATGTATATAGAGCAGAGGATGTAATCGATGTTGGATATAGGCAAATACCAGTGGTTGCAGGTTCAGGCGATGATTCTTCATTAATGGTAAGTTATGTGGTATGCGAATCTTTTGAGTAACGACATTGACACAATGATCGCCCATTTACTATATGTATGTGCATACGACATACGAACTCAAATGTGTACTTGAATTTTTAACATAAAGTAAGGTTGGATTAATAAAGAAAGAGGAAGAGATGTTATCTAGACCTAAGAAAGAAGTTTAAAGTTAGGCCATGCTGTATGTTGTTACATGCTTTTACATCGAATATGAGGCTTTCGTTTGCCTAGGAGAAAGTGTATCTTGTACGTAGTAAAAGTATGTGCATACTTGGATTACAACAGCTGATTGCGTCGAGCAGCTGAACCTGTTGATACAAATGAAGAGTGGAACGGAATAGGGAGTACATGTCTAAAATCATCATATTGATATTAAACTTTGATTTAAAAATGCTCAATCCTTCAGCTATGTAAAATTTCTTTGATTCTTCATGGCCACTTTACATAAGTACCTATTTGTTTTCTAATTGTTTAGCATGGTGCAGTTTCGGGGCAAAGAAATGCTGTCAAAACAGGTTCAAAGCTAAATGCAAAAATGTATGTATGGCTTGTACATGCATTTCCGAAGCATTGATTTAGTTGCACCATCTATGGGCGTATATAGAGCTATCAAATGGAGATACTGTATTACTAAGTTTACATTCTGCACAATAAACATAGGGTTTTTGACGTTGAATAGATCATACAGAAGGTCGTGTCATGGGTGGACATGTACGTACTGTTTATGGAAGTTTATTTAGAGTATAGATTGGTGCATACTCTGCTTCAAAGAGATATCTCGTTGGTTGAGTGAGAATAGAATAACAAGAGAAATCAACAGGAGCTTTTTCGCGTGAAAAGGAGTTTGTCCCTGGTTTTGTTCTTCTCGATTGGAGCATTTTAAAAGATTCTCCATTTTGGCTATGCGAACAGAAGCCTCCCTATCCAAGATATGTCCGCTTAACGCGATTCAGGTTGCCAGCGCAATATATCTCCAAACCCAATTGTCAACCTCACATATCCATGGCGAATCCTTTTTCATTAACAGCCGAAGCTCTGGCGACGCCGAGCTCCTCATGGATCTAGGGAGTGGGAAGGATCTAGGGGAGTGAAGGGGATTCAAGGGGTTGTGTAGCGCAATATATAGCTTCTCCAACCCAATTGTCAACCTCACCTTCGAGCGGCGAATCCCGTTTCACTAACAGACGAGGCTCTGGCGACCCCAAGCTCCTCATGGAACTTGGGGGTGGGGAGGGAGGGATGGCCTGAAGGTTTAATGTGGCCATATAAATCGTTCCCGAGATGGTCGGGCCAGCACCTTAATGGTGCTGTGTTACCGGAGCGTATCGGATCTGTATCCGACAAAGGACCATCACATCGATAAGACTCCCCAAAGCCTTCGGGGAGTAACTAATCGCTACAACAACAACAACAAGGCGTTATGAACTAGGTCGCATGTGGTCATAACAAATAGTTCCCGAGATGGTCGGTCTAGGTACCGGAACGTACCGGATCTGCATCCGGCAAAAGACCATCAACATCGATAACACTCCCCAAAGCCTTCGAAGAGTGTCCTTATCCCTACAACAACAACAACTAGTTGGTGTAAGTTAATTTCTTCAAGGCAAGTGGGATGAAATGTTGTTGGTCCTTTTTCGGATATTGAATTGGTATGTTCGGGAAAATAGCACAATTCAAATTATCCAATCCCTCCTTCATTTATAAACTTGGTACTGTCAGAGCTTCGCTTTGCAACGGGAAGGTGAGGTTGACAATTGGGTTGGAGAAACTATAAATTGCACTGGTAACCCCATGATTGTGCTCCACAACCCCTTTAATTCCGAAGATTGCACATGAAAGACACTGATATGAAGAATTGTGCGTAAACTTTAGCAGGCCCGTAGCCGGTTGCAAATAATTTTTGTAGAAGCCTTTGGCTTGTACGTTATACACCATACACTAGACGAACTATGTTAGTTTTTTCCTATGTCAACTTTAGATTATATAGACAGCTTAGAAAATTTTCTAACAAAATTAGGGAGGCTCGAAATTCATTTCAGACCTATGGGCCCATGGACAATATTACTCAGTATGACCCATAGATTCAGAAACTGGATGTGCACCTGAAGTGTTCCCCCTTTTTTCCCCATGCAATTTGACCCGACCTAGTATGTATGTATGTATGTACATTCTTACTTACTTAATTGGCGCTTGACCGTCTAAACGGTTATGGCCGTCCAACAAGGCGCGCCAGTCGCTGCTTCGCTCCGCCAACCGGCTCCAATTGGTCACACCAAGGGAGTTTAAATCGTTTCGCACCTTGTCCTTCCAACGGAGTGGGGGCCGCCCTCTACCTCTGCTTCCATAGGCGTGTTCCGATAGAAACACTTTCTTGGCCGGAGCATCATCATTCATTCGCATAACATGGCCTAGCCAGCGCAGCCGCTGCGTTTTAATTCGCTGGACTATTTTGATGTCTGCGTATAGCTCGTACAGCTCATCATTAAATCTTCTTCGGTACTCGCCATCGCCAACGCGTAGAGGTCCATAAATCTTTCGAAGAACTGTATGTACATTCACAAATGCACAAATTGGACATGTACGAGACCATTTGAATGTTGTTATTGGTGTTGTAGCCTTAAGGTTACTCCCAGAAGGCTTTGGGGAGAGTTATCGATGTGACGGTTCTTTGCCGGATACAGATCCGGTACGCTCCGGTAACACAGCACCACATTACTAGCCCGATCATCTCGGGAACCTATTTATATGGCCACGTTAAACCTTCAGGCCATCCCCCACACCCCCAAGTTCCATGAGGAGCGGTATTCGCCGGTATTCGCCGCTCGAAGGTGAGGTTGACAATTGGGTTGTAGAAGCTATATATTGCATTTGAATAATGTGATTGTTTTCTCCTGTCTCTTCATGTTATTAAAAAGAGCTTGGAAGCCTTGTGAAAATATCGACAGCTAAATAATATTTTCTAACAAAATCAACATATCTTTATTGTAATTGATTGTGAATGTATGTACATACATATGTATATAGTTACTGACATACTTATATACGTAATTACTTGATAAAATATACTCAAATCGCTGTTCGTATTGTCTCTTGTCATTAATGAATATATTTAAATGCGCTCAAACCATCGACTTCTTTAAACGAACTTCATAAATATTGGCAGCAAAAAAACTTGTAGATATGTGCAGTCGTTTGCCAGACATGAAAGTCTAATGTGGCCACATTAAATAGTTCCCGGGATGGTCCAGCTAGTACCTTAATGGTGCTACCGGAATGTTCCTGATCTATATCCGGAAAATAACCATCAACATCGATAACACTCCCCAGAACCTTCGGGGAGTGTCTTTATCGCTACAACAATATAAATAACCTCAGACTTGGTTCAAGCACCACCCATTTTATACGACACATATTGTTAACCAACGAATGCCCAATGTTTCTACTTACTCAATTGGAGCTTAACCGTTTAAACGTAGTACAATTATTGGTTTTTCGAAATTTCGGTAGTGTTATCTCATTTTAAAAAAATATTAAAGTTCAAAAAATATTTTCCTATTAATGAATTCCAGAAGAATTACTGCATATTTATAGCTCTCAATTTATTTATTTATTTATTAGTCTACAAATTTAACAATTAATCAGACTAAATATAGTTACGGATTACAGATTAATTACAGAAGCATACAAATTGAACAAAATTATATTTTTAAGTATGTATATATATTATTAAATCAGTTGTCGGGATGGACTGTGATGCCGAGCAACGGGAATTGATTATTAGTGCTGTCGTAATGGACGTGATTTCGAGCAGCTGATGTTGTTGTTGTAGCGATCAGGTTACTCCCCGAAGGCTTTGGGGAGCGTTATCGATGGGATGGTCCTTTGCCGGATACAGATCCGGTACGCTCCGGTAACACAACACCATTAAGGTGCTAGCCCGACCATCTCGGGAACGATTTATATTGCCACATTAAACCTTCAGGCCATCCCTCCCTCCCCAGCCCTAGTTCCATGAGGTGCTTGGGGTCACCGGAGCCTCGTCTGTTAGTGAAACAGGATTCGCCACGGATAGGTGACAATTGGGTTTGGAGAAGCTATATATTGCGCTTGCAACCTGAAAAGGTTGCGCTACACAACCCCTTGAATCTGGTATTTTAGTCGCCTCTTACGATAGGCATACCTACCGCGGGCATATTCTAACCCGTCTGACCCGGTGGGGGTCGAGCAGCTGATGTATATTTGACACACAACAAGTAGGGCTGCGATGTGTGGTAGGTTGGAAAGGACGTGATTCCAAGCCACCCGCCCAAAGTTACTGGAGCTGGTGATAAGAGTGGGAGGTTGGAAAGGACGTGATTCCAAGCAAACCACCCAAATCATTGCGCTTTTAAGCTAGTCAGCAGATTTTTTTTTATTACGTGGAGTGAGTCACACGGGGGGGGGGGGGGGGGGGCATCAGAATTCGTTTTAGAGGTATGGTTCCTTCGGCAAAGTTTCTTATTTTGATCCCTAGAATACGATTTTGACAGAGCAATGAGCGATTTTTAAATCGACCCGCCCTAGTACACAGACAACGAAGAGGTTCGTGCATTTCAAAATTCGTTCTGCATGTGCTTATATGAAGCGGTTGAAAATGTCTAGATGGTCTAAAGGGAACATTAAATTTTGTTATTTAATAATTTGGGAAAAATTTAAACAACGTGACATGACATCAGGACGGACAAGGCGACAGCTGTTTCCATTATACCTTGTAAATCACTTCAAAGCCTTTTCTCCCGGGAGTGGGATTTGAACCCACACTCCTACGATAGTTGAACGTGATACAAACGCATTCAGCCACGTCATGCCTTAGTTGTTGTAAAGTTTTTCCCAATTGCCTTCTTTTTGCATATTTTAATCTTTTACACATTGCATACTTCGTATGTAATTATGTGTTAAAGCTATGCTTGTTGGTACGGCGGTTTTCAAAGAAACTTTGGTATTGTTGCTTTTTATTTGCTATTTTATTATTTAATGTACATAATTTTATTAGAAATGGGTTCCTGTTGTTTCTCTATGCATTCTCCAAAGGCCTGTCTTCCTCTAATCTATATCTAACTTGAATATTTCTTGGCTAGTTGAACGTAACTGACCTTTGCGGCTGATCTGAAGTTTATTCGATTGCTCAGCACTTGAAAACGATTATACATATTTGGGTACTGTTTTTTTTTTTTTTTTGTTTGCTGCATTGCGAATATGTAGAAATTAAAATTAAAATCGCTACAGATGGTGAAATTCTGCAGGCACAATGTGGATTTGGAGGAGTAGCCCTGGGGTGTTTATACGAAGATTATCAAAATAGTTATTTTTTTAATTTTTTTACTCGGAAAATAACTGAAAAACAATTAAAATAAAACAGTTATAAATTTCGACCCCAAAAGATAACTTGACCAACTCACATTTCTTGCATATGTGGCTTTTTGCAGATGCTAATGGATTTGAGTAGCAAAGGATTATGCATAGATAGCCCACAAATTCGTGGTAGAGAACTTGAAATATTTACACGCAAGTTCAAACTATTAACAGCGGATGAATTGCGTCAATCACTCGAAATAGATAGTGTTACATTTGTTTCGCTTTTAAATCAATGTGTGCCATGTGTGGGATGTCGCCGGCGTGTTGAACGTTTATTCTATCAATTAACATTATCAGGTCATCCAACATTAGATCCATTGGTATTAAAGGATACCTGTATACTTACGGTGCGCGAAGAGCGTATGTGGGCACCACAGGCATTGGGTACATTGCTCTATCGTCATCATGAAGTGCTTAATAATTTGTTGGATAATAAAATACGGAATAAACCACGTTGTCTGTTACATTCATTGGATGCATTTCGATCCAGACCCTTTTCGGAAGTATGGCGTGAGGTATGGTTCTCAATGAAGTACAATTGTCGTGACGAATTGGCTATAATTAAAACGAAAGAATTACACGAAGTACTCGAGAATTACTTAAAAAAACATAAATTTTGTCAGGGATGTCGTAATAAGGTGAGTTATGCAAAACTCTATCACGTTTGTCGATTGTAAGTCGTAATTGAATCTTGACCTCTGTAGAGTCGAATACAATAATCAGTTCATAGTTTTTTATGTAAAAGCTGAACGATTTCACAGAGCTCAATAATCATGTGGGTCAACAAACCACGATGATGGTTGTAGTAGTGATGCTGATTTCTCATTTCAATTTTTTTTTTTACTTTTACATCAGATCGAAAAGGCATACCAAATACTCGTAAACGAAACGACTTGCAAGGAAGGATTCGATGCGGCATTATACGCGAACATTAGAAAGCCGCAAGGAGAAAAGTATATTCAAATTATTACGAAAAAAGTGGATTTCCTCGACGCTCTTATTAGGCGCGCCGAACCCGAAGTCAACGGCAGGTAAGTTTGACATATCGCTCATTTACTTCAATAGTGTCATAACTCAAAAAACACAATTTTCCAGGAGAGCCATTCAAAGATTTTAGTTGCCATATGTTGCAAGGCATATTTTCATTTTTATAGCACGTGGTAAATTTTTAACGGATTTTTTTATACAACATAGATCATGATATTGGGTATGTTTCAATGTTATTAACTCAAAAGTCATGTTTTTTGAGTTATGACACTATTGAAGTAAATGAGCGATATGCACATTTATATAAGTCTTTATACTTTAAAATTGTATGTATTGATTATTGAAGTAAAATATATTATGCATGGGAATTTGTAGGCAAGCCTCTTTAGATAGGCGACTGAAATCCACAGACCTAAAAGGTTCGATGTGTTCATATCAAGTTTTTCCCGGGATGGGGCTAGTTTCCGGAATGATCTCTTACGCTCCACATCAGCGCCACATCATGACTTTTTGTAACAAAAGCTTTCGGATTGGGATTGACTACGCCAACATAGCTGTAGGATAGATAGTAGGGTTGAAGGTAAAATTAGATAAAAGCAGTATAGGTTAAAAGAGGGTGAAAGAGGGAGAGAGTTCACTTTTAAATAAAAGTTTCTAAAAATTCTACAACGCAAACTTATGTGGGCGTCTTGGTTACGACTTGTCTCGAAACCCTACTATAACATTTTTCATCTACACTAAACGTGGTTAACACTAAATGTGAACTCCATAAACAGGCGTCGGACCTTTATGCCGGGAATTGCCCGGTGAATCCAGTACTCAAAGAAAAGTATCCAAAACTCGCGGAAGAGGAACGCATACTCCCCAGGGAAACGCGTGTCACTCTTGCTCAACTTCGTTCTGGATACTGTAACAAGTTAAACTCTTACCTATCCAGAATCAACCCCGACATACAAAATGTATGCCCCGCTTGCAATGTGTCCCCACTAGTGACGTGCATTATTACACTACAAAGTATTGTACAATGTAGTATAATTGATAAATACCTTGTATATGTTGTGCAAACGAAGAAGTTGTAAAGTAAATGTTGTGCTGTTGTCAAACAGATGGTTGTAGATGTTGTGTCGTTCTGGTTTAATCACTCTACACACAACATCGCATGTTCGTTCTACTATGTTGTATTGGGAACTACACAACATGCATTCATTTCTCTCTCTCATATACGCAAATACTTATTGTACTTATAGTGTGCTTGATCGTTGCAACGCGTGGCAAATTGTTTTGTGGAAAAGTAAAGTGTTTGTGGTAAAATTTCTTTGAAATTTTATATTATATTTGTGAAAAATAAATAACAATGACATTAAAGCTAAAATCCTGTCAGGTGTTTATAAAATAAATATAAAGCGAGGAAGAAGCAAAGTTTGGGATTATTTCGGCCATATTATTGACGATGGAAATAATGAAATCCCAAACTTTATTGCATGCAAAATATGCAATAGCGTTTACAAATACTCAAACTATGCGCTGTCAAATATGTCGAAGCACAAGCGCTTCGTTGGAGCACAAAATGAAGAAGGAGTAATACAAGTTGAGGTGAATGGAGATACCAACAAAAGATGCACAGAAGTTTTGGCAGAATGGGTGACGGGTGACATTCGCCCTTATGCGCTGGCTCAGGATCGTGGCCTTAAAGAATTTACCAAATTCATACTCGAGGTTGGACATAAACATGGATCTAATGTAAATGTGGAAAACCTCTTGCCGCACCCCACTACAATTTATAGAAATGTTGAGCAAAGGTTTAAAATACATTTTTAAATTTTAAAAACCGATGTAACAGCGGTAGCTGAGACTGGATATGCGCTAACAAGCGATATATGGACGGACAATTTCCTAAAAATGTCTTTCCTCGCCGTAACAATCCATTACATAAAGGACAGTTCATCGAAAAATAAGTTGCTTGGTTTAAAATCCATGAAAGGCCTCGCTAATACAAGTAAGTTACTATATATTTAAGAATGCAAATGATAATAGAGCAAGTGTAGATATTTTATGAAAATTCATGTTTTTCGGGGCATCATTAAAATATTTTTAAAAATATATTACACTGTGGAACATTTTTGATGTCATCGAGTACAAACTCCTTCTCGTGAGGAATTTCTTGAAGTTCTTATCGAAAGTAAACAAAACTCTATTTGGGTTTTTGCTATTTTATTTAAGAATATATTTCTTTATGTTTAAATACGCACCTCACCCCCCATATTTTTCATTAAAAACTAGCTCTATTAAAGACGAATACATAATAATTGAAAATATCATAGAACTTACTCATTTACTATTATTAAATAGGTGCTAATATTAAAGAAAAGGTGGTTAGTTTGCTTTCCGAATTCAATTGTTCCTTAAACAGTAAGGTCGTAGCCGTGACTGACAGAGGAAGTAATATGATTGCTGCATTCAAAGAAGATAATAATATTCACTGCATTAGCCACTTGATTCACAACACTGTGGAAAAATGTATAAAGAAGACGACGCAAATTGATGAACTCATTTCTTTATGTGCAAAGCTGGTAAAATATTTTAAAAAATCAGGCTTGAACGCAGAATTAGAAACATATTTAAAAAGCTTTTGTACAACCCGATGGAATTCGGTATACTATACTATTTGCTCGATTGCTAAAAATTTTGCAGCCATTCAAGATAAATTATTAGAAAAGGATCTAGTAGAAAAATATAGTATCATAAAATTATACAATTTAGAGAATTTAATGAAAATTTTAAAGGTTTTAAAGGATGCCTCAGATGATCTTGAAGGTTCGCTATATCCAACTATACATTTAGTTTATGCGAATATAGAGCATTTGAAATCATCTCTTTCCATAGAAGACGATGATCCATCCCTAATAAAGGAATTTAAAATAAATTTACAGGAAACGATAACGTCTTTAATAGATCCAAATATCACAATGTACCACAAATTAGGATTATTTCTTTTCCCTCCTGCAAATAAATTAACCCAGTTCAGTTTAGATGAATCTGAGGAAATTATTAATTATTGTAAATCCCTTTTGACACCTTATGCAGACAATATTACTTTACCTGTAAATTCCACTGCAACAAATTCTTCCAGAATGTTTTCTTTATTTGGTAAGCACATAAGTCCTTCAGAAACAACTGCCAACTCAAGTGTTTCAGCAATTCATAGCGAAATATTAAAGTACAAAAACACTAATGTAACATTATATGATGACTTTAATATATTGCAGTGATGGAATGAGCATAAAAATGAATTTCCTCTTTTGTTTACATTAAGTTGTCGCATTCTAGCTATCCCTGCAAGTAGTGCACCCTCTGAAAGAGTATTTTCAATTGCTCGAACAATACTAACCGATAAAAGATCTCAAATGACAGCGAATTCAAAGTCATTTAATGAAATAATGTTTGTCAATATAAACTCAAAAGACTGATTAGACTATCATTTTTTTACGAATTTTATTTTAAGTTATTGACTAATTAATTAATATGAAAAAACAAATGTGTTACTTTTTTATATACAAAATATGTATCAAACTAATGTGAATCTTAGCGATTTATGAAATCAAGTTATATGTGTTATTTTTTGTTTGTTTATATGTACATTCAATGTACTACATTGTACAATGCACATACGTTTTTATATATTTTTATTAAAATGAAATACTTTTATTATATTATTTTATTATTACAGTTATTTATTAATTAATAACAAAATGTGATTTATGTTCCTTTTTTAATATTCGAAACATGTACCAATCTAATGTGAATCAAAGCAATTTATGAAATCGAGTTATGTAAAATTTTTATTTATTTTTATGTTATGTTAAAATGAATACCTTTGAATAATTAGTATTTTTTACTATTCACCTTTTCTGGTATAAATACAAAATTTTTCCATCCCAAAAACAAATAAATTTGTCTTTTTATTCTATTTTACTGCAGTCAGACAAAAATAGTATTCCACAAATACTCACTACATCTGTTTGAAATGAAATACTACTTTGTATTGTGCAACTTGTATGTAGTATTGTAAGTTGATACAACTCAACTACACACAACCTACGAGAGTAGAGCTTAACATCTACAAATACAACATAAATGAAAACACGCACTCAAACTTACTCAAAAACGAAATCATGACCAACTTGCACGATGTTCTGTACCAATGCACGTGTATAGTCCCCACATGACACCAACCATCTCTTTAATTGTAATGTGGAACCAACGCCTCTAACACCCCTTTCATTATGGTCCACCCCTGTTGAAACAGCAAGTTTCCTTGGACTCCCGTTAGATGATATTGATGACAATTTGTGATCGGTCGCGGCTGTTAGGTGGGGCGAAGCATTGCTACAACAACAACAACACTAAATGTGGTCCCAACAGATTTTGAGTACAGTAATTAAGGATGGTAGGGTTAAGGAGCTTGAAATATACCCGTGTTAATATATGCCTGTCGTAAGAGGCAAATAAAATTTACAGACCCGAAGGTGCAAGTGGTCAAACAAATCTTTCCCCCGACAGTCCAGCTAGTCGCGGATCGTACTGGAATTTTATTCTACTCATATCCGTAAAATTTCCCGAACCCTTCGTGAGGTGCTTTAACGGTTACTACAGGAACATATTTTCACAGCCTATGCCCAATGATAGACTTCACTGCTTGAATGATTCGTTTTTTTTGGTAGATTAAACAAACTGGCCAATTGAAGTCCGCGCACAAATGACAGATACAGAAAGGAGGCGGAGAGAGAGCTAGAAGATGTAGATGTAGAAGGAAAAAGAGTTAGGTAAAGAGAGGGGGATAGACAGATATATAAGCCTCTCTTGATAAATCGAGATAGGGAGGGAGGGGTTTATATTTTTATTATTTTTTATTTCTTTTATTTATTTAAAGTTATAGTCGACTCAAAAACAAAGCGGGCGACTGCTAAGAATAATAGATTCAATTACAAGAAAAGAACGTACGTAAACTTACAAGCCAAGAATTAAAGTAAATTATATATAATTATACGCATTACAATTTCAATTATGATATACAGAAAGTAACAATGTTATTTAAGAATTCACATAAGTGTGCCCAGTTAGGGCCATCGCGAAGAGCCCAGAAGGGAGCTTACGCGAAGTGCTCAGAAAGGAGCTCGGTGTCCATAAGGGGGCTGACGCGACGTGCTCATAAAGGAGACAGATGCCCAGTAAGGGGAACACGCGAACTGCATGCGACGAGGTTAATAGTTAATTATTTATTTACTTCGTTTAAAATATCAGGCCAAACACAAGAGTATGGCAGTATGTAAAGCGGCAAACGAACATTCGAAGCTAATACAGTTGTACAGGTCATTATATCGTGAGCACCAAATCCGCATGGAATTATTTCTGGCAAAATTTTGTCGACAAAGTTGTAAATGCAAAGGCACAAACTATCTAGAAGTCCTAGTAGGAACAGCAAAATTTAGATCAGCGGAGTCAATCTCATCGATGATCAGCTTATGAATGAACATTACACCAAGTAATATTCGACGAGTTTCAAGCGCTGGCAAATTAATTAAAATAAGTCTATTCCTATATGGTGGAAGATGAAGACTTGAATCCCAGTTGAGACCTTGTAGTGCAAAAATTAAAAACTGTTTCTGGACAGACTCAATCCAATTTATGTGGTTTTGAAAGGTTGGAGACCAGACACTTGAACAGTACTCGAGAATAGGACGTACCAACGAGGCATAAAGTATTTTGGTGAAATAAGGGTCATCAAACTCTCTAGCCCATCGTTTTATAAATCCTAGTACACCAGTTGCTTTGTTTATAGTAGTTGAGATATGTAAGATAAAACTTAATTTCGGATCAAAAAGAACACCTAGATCACATACAACAGGTATACGCTTCAAAGGGAGACCATTTAGCATATAAAATGCCAGAAACGGTTTCACACGATGAAATGTCATTTGCTTGCATTTAGTGCAATTAAAAAAAGTAAACCAACTTTGAAAAGAGCAAAGATCGGCTTGAATCTGTTCAGAACTGGATGAATCTGAGCGCAAATATGTGTGACAAAGTAGAGTATAAGATAATTTGTGGTAAGTCATTAATGAACAAAGTAAAAAGTAAGCAACTCAAATGACTACCCTGGAGCACACCAGAGATTACATTAATCGACTTTGAACAATTGCTTTTGAACAAAACTCGTTGAGTTCTGTTTTCGAGATAACTTGCATCCAAATTAAAAGACGCTTAGGAAACCCCAGAAAATCAAGTTTGAGAAGAAAGGCTCATGATTAACAGAGTCGAATGCTTTACTAAATTCAGTGTAAATGACATCTAATCCATTACAATCCAAAAAACCATTCATAATTAGGGACGTAAATTCGAGCAAGTTGGTTGTTGTTGATCTCCGACGCACAAAACCGTGCTGACAAGGAGATATTAAAGAACTACACAGATGCTGAATTTGGCATGTAATAATCTGTTCAAAAGTTTTAGGAATATCTGAGAGTTTAGCTATGCCCCTGTAGTTCTCTATATTAGACCTACTACCCTTTTTATGCAAAGGTATGATAAACGATTGCTTCCAAATAGATGGGACTAATGTGGATTCCAGAGATAGTTTGAATAATTTTAAGATAGGCTCAGATAAGTTTACAGCACAGTACTTAAGCACACAACTAGGAACTTCATCTGGGCCGGGGGAAAATATCGGTTTCAAAGCAAGAAGACTATGAAGAACAGTATCATTATCGCTTCCCAAGGCACCTGGTTCTATGTACCGGAGCAACTCGGGATTTTTCGTGACCACGGGCTGTCATTTCAGTGTAAACCCATTTAATTTGTTGCGTCCTTGGTCGCACCTATTAGATGGGGCGAAGCACTGCTACAACAACAACGGTATCATTATCAATGAACGGGCATTAAAATATTATTCGAACTTTATAAGTTATAAGGATAAATATTCGAAAGAACACAATGGAATGAGTACGTAGACTTAAAAAATTCAGCATATAGAAAGAGATTCGAGAGAGATGAAAAGAGAAAGCAAAGAGATGTATATTAATAAGGGGCACTACTTCGTACATTTTCAAAATTAAATGCCTAGTCTCCAACTTGATTCTATGGATATTATTGGAAAATTGCCTTCTACACATTTTTCGGAAGTTTATATGTATATACATATGAGGCGAATGATAGCAGTCACTATGATGGTAGTAAATAAAAGCACCACAACAGCGATCCCCCAGCGGGTTAGGGGGGGGGGGGGGGGGGGGGGGGTCAGAATATACCCGCGGTAGGTATGCCTGTCGTAAGAGGCGACTAAAATACCAGATTCAAGGGGCTGTGTAGCGCAACCCTGCAGGTTGCCAGCGCAACATATAGCTTCTCCAAACCCAATTGTCAACCTCACCTATCCGCGGCGAATCCTGTTTCACTAACAGACGAGGCTCTGGCGACCCTAAGCTCCTTATGGAACTTGGGGTTGGGGAGGGAGGGGATGGCCTGAAGGTTTAATGTGACCACATAAATCGTTCCCGAGATGGTCGGGCCAGCACCTTAATGGTGCTGTGGTACCGGAGCGTACCGGATCTGTATCCGGCAAAGGACCATCACATCGATAACACTCCCCAAAGCCTTCGGGGAGCAACCTTATCGCTACAACAACAACAACCACAACAGCGAAGTCAGCAGCCACACATACATATATGTAAGCAGCAAAGGTAAGACCGAAGAAGAAAGAGAAAACAGACACACATACATGTACTCAGCAATAAAGGTCAGGCCCGAACACATAAGATTAGCTTATTTGACGTTCCCCATACAAACACATGCAGTCAACTGCAGCATCGTGCGCTGCCGGATGAGTTGACTGCTTTTGGCTGACCTCCAGAAAGTTGCCTTTCTATACAAGAAATAAGGTTGAAAATTTTTATTTCACTCATCGTATGTTTAGAGGTGCCCCAACGCAATTAAACTTTGAAAAAGACGGTAGGTACAAGTTTTTTTTTTTTTGTCTCATTGATTTACTTTCGCTTGTTGTGTATGTGCTCATAGATTTCAAAGCCTAATGATTTTCATGGCCTACAAAGTGCCTGTAAAGCTCTTACTTATTACACTTGATTAGAAACATACTATTGTCAACAAAAAACTGTAAAACATCATTTAAAATTTGTCGTTTTTAGTTATAATATGTAATTTTACTAAAGTTATGTATATTAAAAAATAAATAAAATTAATATGTAAATAATGAGCTTTGTAAAATCGCGATTATTTTGCTCAACTTCTTGGGGCTAGGGGCACCTCAAAACGCTATTCTACGAAAATAATATTTGGTGGTATTGCTTAACTCCTATAAAGACAACTTTTCATTGTTAGCCATTACAAAAAAAAAATCCATAGGGTATCACTCCACCCTAATACACTCATATGCATAGAATACAACAGTGAGAGCGCATAAGAGCTCAGACTCCATAACAAATACATGTAAACAACAGTTGGAAGTGAAAAAGTTATTTCTCACACATATATACGCTTG
The DNA here is from genome assembly GCF_040869045.1 of Eurosta solidaginis. NCBI lineage: Eukaryota > Metazoa > Arthropoda > Insecta > Diptera > Tephritidae > Eurosta > Eurosta solidaginis. The sequence continues at coordinate 319,694,968 of NC_090319.1, read as the reverse complement.
AACAAGAAGAAAAATGTGGATATGAGTACAGAAACGAGAAATAAATAAGCAATTGTTCGAAAAGGCTGTTCTTGCAAAGTCTAGACCCCAGGAGAAATAGGCAAACTAGACAGCAGAGCGTATAACAGTTAAAAGTGCAGAAGTTATTACTCACACATATACACGCTTGTAACAAGAAGAAAAACGTGAATATGAGTACAGAAATGAGAAATAAATAAGCAACTGTTCGAAAAGGATGTTCGTGAAAAGTCTAGACCCCAGGAGAAATAGGCGAATGAGACAACAGAGATTATAAAAGCAACGCATGCTGAGGAAGAGTAAGTCAGTTTGATTTGAACTAGCTATTAGATTGGAGACTAGACATCTATGTATTTCGGAAAAAATACCACCTTTTGACTTTTATTAATATACACTTCTCTGGCGAAAGTATTAACAGACAGCTGGATAAAATATTTATAAAAGACTAGCAGACCCGGCAGACGTTGTTCTGCCCTAAATTTGGCCTATCTGCATACATTTTAATAAGTTTTTCCGTCTAACTCTGCCCTGTCCCTCTACACTTTTTCCTAATCTTTTTATTCACTCCTCCCTCCGTCTTTTTCGCTTCATCTCCATCTTCGTCTCATTCTATGTCTTTCTCAGTCTCCTCTCTTTTCTCTTCTCAAGTTTTTCTCCTTCTTCATCTCTTATTGCCAGTCCCAGAGGGTGGTATGTATTTTTTTCCAGTCCCATTCCGAGTCTCAGTCCCATTCCGAGTCTCAGTCCCAGTCCCACTCCGAGTCGCAGTCTCAGTCCCAGTCCGTCTCTGGTATACTTCCCGGAAAAAAGCATCGTAAATACTAATATAGGCAAATTTATACGAAACTTCAGGCAAATCGAATAGGATGTATGTAAATAGGTATGTGGGTATTATTAATTCTTGTCTTTATTTCGGCTTCGCATGCATATTTGTCAGTTTTGCCAGGTTGATGCGACTAAATCGAATATCACAATGAACTTTAGAGCTCTCAGCAACAGCTTTCATTTGATATCCATAATACACACACATTCTAGGGGTATCCGGGTCCATGTTTTGGCCTATATCTCGAGACCCTAGTCACTCAGCGGTGTAAAACTTACTCTGTATTATAGCACGCATCAACAGTTTCAATTTGATACTCATAATGTAAAAACACATTCTAGGTGTATCCGGGTCCACGTTTTGGGCTATATCTCGAGACCCTAGTCTCCCAGTTGTATGAAAATTATCCTGTACTATAGCACTCATCAACAGCTTTCATGTGATATCCATATTGTATAAACACATTCTAGGGGTACCCGGGTCCACGTTTTGAGCTATATCTGGAGACCCTAGCCTCCCAGTTGTATGAAAATTATCCTGTACTATAGCACTCATCAACAGCTTTCATTTGATATCCATATTGTATAAACACATTCTAGGGGTACCCGGGTCCACGTTTTGGCCTATATCTCGAGACCCTAGTCACCCAGGGGTATGAAAATTATCCTGTACTATAGCACTCATCAACAGCTTTCATTTGATATCCATATTGTATAAACACATTCTAGGGGTACCCGGGTCCACGTTTTGGCCTATATCTCGAGACCCTAGTCACCCAGGGGTATGAAAATTATCCTGTACTATAGCACACATCAACAACTTTCATTTGATATCCATATTGTATAAACACATTCTAGGTGTATCCGGGTCCACGTTTTGGGCTATATCTCGAGACCCTAGCCTCCCAGTTGTATGAAAATTATCCTGTACTATAATAGCACTCATCAACAGCTTTCATGTGATATCCATATTGTATAAACACATTCTAGGGGTACCCGGGTCCACGTTTTGGCCTATATCTCGAGACCCTAGTCACCCAGGGGTATGAAAATTATCCTGTACTATAGCACTCATCAACAGCTTTCATTTGATATCCATATTGTATAAACACATTCTAGGGGTACCCGGGTCCACGTTTTGGCCTATATCTCGAGACCCTAGTCACCCAGGGGTATGAAAATTATCCTGTACTATAGCACACATCAACAGCTTTCATTTGATATCCATATTGTATAAACATATTCTAGGTGTATCCGGGTCCACGTTTTGGGCTATATCTCGAGACCCTAGCCTCCCAGTTGTATGAAAATTATCCTGTACTATAATAGCACTCATCAACAGCTTTCATGTGATATCCATATTGTATAAACACATTCTAGGGGTACCCGGGTCCACGTTTTGATCTCAAGACCCTAGGCACGTAGCGAAAAAAAGGTAGACGTTGGCCGATTCTCAGACCTACCCAATGAAATTAACTTATAATAGGTTGGATCGATTTTTTTCGTTAGGTCGGACCGAAATGTAAACTTTTTTTTTCAAATTTTGAATTTTTTCTAAAAAAAATCAACTCAAGAATGGCTAAACCGATTTGGGATTTCAAAATCAACTAGCCATCATCTCTCCTTCCTGTATCTTTCCTAAAAATTTCATGGAAATATGTGGAGCCGTTCTCGAGTTATGGAGTGACAATCAAAATGTACACTTCTTTTTATATATATAGATAAGTAGAGGGTGAGGAAAGTTTTGAGGATGAAAAGAAAGGAGTTATAGACGAAAAATGCATCTGTTATCTGATAATGAACAATAAACTAAGATTTTTTGTGCTGATTTAATTTCTTAATAAAATTGTTTAATTGAATGTCTCTCCACATTCTTAATCAAGCTATTCGAAGCAACGCGAACGTCATGCAAAAACTCTTGAAATTGCACAAGAGGAAGTGCTAACCTGCGTTGGGATGATTATGTACGAGCGATTGCGTCGCATTTATGTAAGCCTACGTGAAGAAGAGCGCGCTTGTCAAGTGTTAGCTGCAGTTGGTGTACACGCACTCAGTCGAAGCTTCGATATGGCAGTGGAACGTAAGCAAGGTATCAGCAATTTGGAGTTACTCTATCAGGAAATTAGTCGTGCTGAAAGAGCTAAAGAATTGAGACGGGAACAGAAGAAACTGAAAAAGAAGTTGAAGAAAATTGAAAAGAAAGAAAAATTATGTCAGAAATTTGGTAAAACGACTGAATATGCCGATTCTGATACAATAGATGCAGATGAGGAGGATGATGAAGAAGAGGAAGACGACGACTTAGAAGAAGAAGCAAATGTAAATGAAGAAGGTGAGGACAATTTGGAAATGGTAGATGAGGCAGTGGATTTGTCAGAAGAATTAGATGAAGAACTAAATAAATTAGTAGATATAATGGATAAAAACTTACGTGTTGAAACTAGCGAAGAGAAGGAGATACTCCATCACAATAGTAAGAATTCAAATGTGGATTCTAAGTCTCCAACTCAAAAAAAGCGAAAACAAAAGAAGCAGAAAAAACAAAAGAAAAATCAACAACTAACGGCGAGTTGTAATAGCAGCAAGAAACAGCAGCAGGTTAGTAAACAACAGCAGCAGGAGCAAATCCACTCTCAACCACAACATCGTGTGCCTCTATTTGACCAAACACCATCAACAATAGTTAATGCCACCGATGCCGATGGTAGTTGCTGTGGAATCAACACAGATAAGCATTGTGCTACCGAAAAATGTGATGTATGTTTAGCATCACATAATCATTGTCCATGTGAAAGTGATGTACGTGATTCGGGTTATGGCAGTGAAATGCTAACACCTGATCATTCGCCTATAAGTAGTGTGCCTAGTACTCCAGAAGGATCTGAAGTATCTTGTTCAGATGGCTTTTGTAATCACGAAAATGGGCAAGATATAGACGATGAGCATCATCACCACTTGTACGACATGACGAGCGGCAGTTATGTGTGGCGAGATGGTGCTCTTAGTCAAAAGTGCGGTGATACGAATTGGCTGAGCTTGCAGCAAATGTTGGTATGTATAAAATCAATTAGCATTTATTTATATGTATATCTGTTCTGGGAAACAATTTATTTTCAAATTGGACTAGAATTTTGCCATTAGCATCCGATATTGTAGGGCATTCTATACCTTTTTTTTTGTAATGGGAAAGCTCGGTATACAGAATTACGAGGTCTGCTATTTTGCTTGAAATAAATGTTAAGGTTAAGGGTCACGAAACGCATGCCCAGTTTCTGTATAAACATACTTGTTTTCTACTACATGGTCTTAACGTTAAAGCGCCCCTTTAAGCAACCGAGAATAAACCTTTCATTCTTCCTGGATTTCATTTTTAATTCATATCGATTTCGTAGCTTTAAAGTCAACGCTTACTTAAATCCGTAACAAACTTATGAAGAGGACACGGGAATAAATAGGGACTAGCAAGTCATAAATATAGACTCTCAAAATGACGAGATTTATTTCCGGAAATATTTAGGCCAAGCTTCTCATCCAATTTGTGGCGGGATAATTTTCATTTTTTTCTACAAATTGGCAGAACACATGCTTTATTACCGATTACGACCACCATCTTTTAGTTTACAAAAATAAGTTCGAAGAGTTTGTCATTGATAAAAATGTTTTCTAGAATATTGTATTGTAATGTAACTTTTCCCAGGCTTTGAAAATGGGACATTCGGTGTGATAGGCGAGTACACTAGCTCCATGCCACGGCTGCAAAAACGTTATATTCGAGCATGTTTATAGTCAAGGTTATCTTTGTACATTACTTAAAGTTTGGTAATTCCACTTCTAAATTAATTATACTCATGTACCATCAGTCCAACAAATGGAAATTTCAACGACATCCCACATTTTTCATGCGTGTTAAAATTTGTATATATGCCGCCTCTAACTTTTTTATCTTCCCTAGGATCATTGCGATGATTACGTTGACGATGAAGAGAACTGTTACATTCCACAAGAAGTGGTTCTGGAGTATCAATGCCAACGGGAAAAAGTGGAGCAGCAACGTCAAAAGTTGCGCGAAACATTGCGACAGAATTTTGCGCGTTTATGTAAGCAGCAGAAAAATGGAAAAAAGCTACAAATCATAAACGCTACAACCAAGTGTAACGCATCTGGGTCTGCTTGTAATTAATTTTACTGCATCACAGAAGTGTTATAGTAAATTTCTATCAACACAATGCGCAGTCCAAATAACTGCATAGCAGTCCTTTAGTAATGCATAATGTGTTGCAAACTCAAGAATGATTACTTATACATTTTTGAATTATTATTGTTTCTGCAAATATATATTGAAATTATTTGAAACTATGCAATTGTATATACCTATGTGTTTTTGTTATCTTAATAATATAAATATATATGTATATAATTCAGCAATTACGACATTCCTCATGAAAAGGCTCCAATGTACGCAAATCACGCCAAGTTGGTGGTAATCCATTTGATACAAATTTACCGCAACGTTTACATGCCTCCAAAAAGAGCTTACTGTAACTGTGTAGCCACGTCTAAAAATAAATTATTTTATGTGACTATTATTTGAAAATTTGGTAAAAATTAATATATTACCATATAACTTTTAATAGCCAAATCAGGCAGAGTGGGTGAGAAAAAGTGTAACATTGCAATATGTGTATGTTCTTGCACTTTTCGAAATACTTCATAGCGAGACTCTGTCCATAAATCATCGGGATCTAAAGTCTCATCAAATCCTTTAACTGTCACCCATTCAATGAGTACGCCCTTACAAACTATAGCTGCTTTGAGCACACGACTAATTGTGAGCTGCGAAATATATAATTTCCCATAAAAAATTCATTTATTCGAATATACTGTTCACTTACAATTACAACAACATTAGATCCAAATGGACGACAAACTTGGTAGCTTGTTAGTGGTAAATTCATTTCACTCAACAACTTGTCTGTGTGACTAAAAAAAATAAATTTTCATTTAAGATCGGATTATGCACATATGTATATGGGATAGTTGGTGTTCAAAGTTCAAATCCGCTTACTAATCAACGGCGGCAAAAATTTTCATTAAAGAAATGTTAAGCGTTTCAAATGGTTTCTGTGAAGGCAGATCTATTTTCGATGAAAAAAAACCTGCAATGATAGATGCTCACTTGGAAATCTAGCTGTCTAATGCCGAAGATCCAGCATAAATTGTCGCAAATTGGAAACACCGCGTGAAAACAAGTGATCATCTTTTTGCTTTTACCCACAAAGGCACTATTAACACAAAAGCAACCAACAAAGGCGTCAAATTGTTTTAAAGACCTCGGATAACACCCGCCTTGTTTTTTTTTTTTTAATAAATATGGTCTACAGCTCGCCCGCTTTGAACTCAATTGAAATCATAGTAAAGGTTGTTATAATTGAAGAGCAAATCATGCAAAATCAAACTAAAACAGGAACAGAGATCACTCGACAGTGGGCCCTGTATATGTACATTAGTATTATCCTCAAAAGGAAGCTCATTCAAATTAATTTTTTGACAAGGTTAGATAGATAGATAATTAATTGAGGATCGCACTACGACCATTGGTCTATTGTGCCCTCAACTGCTTCACAGCACCTCATCCAAGCCGACTTCTCTGATGAACCCTAGCAGTTCACCTGGCTTGAGGGATTTGATGTGAGAGTGCTCTGGCCATGGTGAGCCCAAAAACTTAGCCCTACGTCTTGAGATTGCGTCACATTCCAGGAGTATATGTTCCGCCGTCTCCGCTGATCGATCACAAAATCGGCATGTGTTGTTCGATAGTATGCCCAGCTTCTGCATGTGGCTGTTCAGTCTGCAGTGTCCTGTAAGAATAGCTGTTAGGATCCTCAGGTTATCTTTCGACAGGCCCATTAATGCCCTATATCGAGTTGTGTTGTAGCCCCCCAGCAGTAACTTAGATTGCCTCAAGCCTGGCATATTGCGCCAGAGATCCTGAACAATATTTTAACTGGAGCTATGCAAGCATTGACGTATGAGAAGAGGATCCAAATACAACTGAGGAATAAGTGGTATGACCGTGAGCTAAGGGAACTGCACAAAAGAAAAATTGAATTCTATAATACTGCTAGAAATACTGGCAACTGGGTGGATTATAATGGCATAAAAAAAAGATATAAAAAAACTGTTATGTATAAAAAGAAGAAATATATGGAAGATAAAGTGCTCGATAGTGCAGGAGACATGAAGCGGATGTGGAAGTCTTTAAAACATCTTGCTGAGCTCACCGATGACAGAAAGGTCGTTAGCAAAATAGTAATTAACGGTGAATGCCTCGAGAAGGAATACGATATAGCCAATGCCCTAAATACATTTTTTATACAGAGCATAGCTGAAATTAATGATAGCATTGAAATAATTCCGATTGCGGCAGAAACAAGTGTAAATAATGCAATTGAAACTTTTCAATTCACCGACGTAGAGTTAGATGATATAATGAACATTTCTAAATCTTTTAGAAACAAATATGGTGGAAAAAAGCTTTTGTCGGAGGGGGTATTTAAAGATGCCATGATTTACATTGCTCACTTCTACAAAGATATAATAAATGAATCAATAAACAGTAGCATTGTTCCAAATTGCTGGAAAGTATCAACTATAGTACCTGCGGAAAAAGTCAAAAATACAGTAAGGCCAGAGGAACTGCGCCCAATTAATACGCTACCCGCAGATGAAAAAATTATGGAAACGGTGGTTAAAAATCAATTAGTGGCATATCTAGATAAATACCAAATTATTATACCTGAACAATCTGGGTTTAGGAAAAGCCATTCTTGCGAAACCGCACTGAATATGGTTATTGCGGAATGGAAAGAGGATATAACTGATAAGAAAGTTGTGATCTCAGTCTTTTTAGACTTAAAACGTGCTTTTGAAACTGTGGATAGAGAGGAACTGCTGAATGTTATGTTTAATAATGGGATAAGAGGAAAATCCTGGGAATGGTTCAGAAGCTATTTGAGTAATAGAAAACAGAAGACGATAATTGGAAGTGCAGTTTCACCGGTTGCTGATGTACATATTGGGCTACCGCAAGGTTCAGTATTGGCACCGCTATTGTTTACAATATATATTAACGATATTAAAGAATGCTTGAAATATTGCAATATTCGACTATTTGCGGATGATGCATTGATAACCATTAGTGAAAGAAGTGAGGGCTTTGCGGTATCGAAAATGCAAGAAGACTTAGACTCCCTTTACAAATGGCTATGCCATAGAAAGTTGAAAGTGAACGTGGATAAAACCAAAAGTATGATATTTTGCAAAAATCAAAGCATTATGGGTGCCAATACCCTTAGCAATATTACTCTGAAGATAAGAAATGTTGAAATTCAGCAAGTAGACAAGATCAAATACCTAGGAGTCTGGATCGACAAGAACCTTAGATTTGGAGAACACATAAATTATTTAGAAAACAAAATTGCAAAAAAAATTGGTTTTATGTACAGAACTTGTAAATATATTAGTCAACGACACAAATTATTAGTGTATCGATCAATTATTGAACCGCACTTTATCTATTGTCCAACAATCCTGCTATTAGCAAATGACACACAAATAAAAAAACTGCAGATACAACAAAACAAGGCAATGCGATTAATTTTAAAATGTTCGCTTAGAACACCAAAAACTACAATGCTAAATATGTTAAACTGGCTCAGTGTAAAACAGTCGATATATTATTTCACATTGAAATTTATACATCATATGAAATTAGGAATAACACCGAATTATCTGAACGGGAGAATACATTTTAATCATGAAATACATAACTATGGAACTAGAAGCAGCGGAAATATAAGACTGCCTAGAGTAAGAACGGAGTTCGCGAAGAAGACTTTAGAATATATAGGTTATAAAATGTACAATGAATTACCAAATGCGATAAAAGACTGTGAAAATATTAATAAGTTTAAAGCAAAATTATTCTTATACTGTAAGTCATTAAGCATGTAATGTATACAATTTATTTATATATATATATATATATATTTTTTTTTTTTTTTTACCTTGAACTAGGTCTTAAAGACCGTAAATAAATAAATTATTATTATATTATTATTATTATTCTTCCCTCTTATCCCTTTCTTCTAATAGTAGATGCCCCCTGATTTCCTGCGGGCCTACTGGCAGGAACGGCTCAGGACCAATAGGTCGTGTCATTGCTGCCTCCCTTGCCAGGCTGTCCGCTTGCTCATTGCCCTCCACTCCCCGGTGGCCAGGAACCCAGGCCAACAACAGTTTGTTGTGTGCTCCTAGTTGATTTAGTTTGACAAGGTTACTTGAAAATATGGTTAATGTAATGATTATTACTTGAAAATAAGGGTAAGTATGAGTTTAATTAAGTTTACGCCAGGGTAGGAGATTTGCGGAAAATATTTAGAACAGAGAAATTCTGTGAATACATATTTCAGAAAAATAAGGTCGTGAATAATTATACGTGACACTTTAGGTACTTACTCTGGATCGGTATTATTACACGATGTAAATGGTATGCGTCCACGTTTTTGAGAACAGTACGTGTACGAACGCCTGAGATTGTTTTGATTAAGATTATTGAATGCCAAGAAACTGTGATCATGAACTTTATCTATCCATTTATAGCTGTTCACCAACTGTGAATATAATGCTTGCCTATCCTGTGCAGTTTCTTGGGCCAGGTATGTAGTCTGGCCTAAGCAATATGGTGTTTGCGGAGCTTGTAAGCCATTTATTAAACTTTCAACTTCCCTGTGTAAATGTAGTTAAATAAAACGAAACAAATAAGTGTAAAATATATCCTATTGCTTAAATATGTATTGTGAATGTGCTAAGGTTTACCTCAATTGAGCATTCATGTTATTGAAGTTTTCCTGAAACTTAAGTAAAAACTTGGTGCGACTATCCTCGGCCAATTCCGCATTTGTGCCGTCTGCTAAATGCTCGAAGCACTGCCGTACACTAGAACGCAGTGATCGCACAGATCCTAGCGTAGAATTTAGTTTCTCCATTCTCTCTGCCTTTGTATTTGGTATGGACTGAATTTTTACTGCGTTCAGTGTAAGTGCTTAGCAAAAGTATTTTAAGTGATTCACTTGCGCTTTTATTCACTAAGAATATAAAGTGTTTTGTAAATTATTATTAAAAATTATAAGCAAAATTAATTCCTTTATCAAATTGACAAGCAAGTTTACAGGGTGAAATTCAAAAAGAAACAAAAACTTTAGGGTTGCATTTGTTTACAACTCACGTCAATCAATTGTATCCAATTTGGTACAATAAAGCCTCATACTATGTCTCCACGGCATCAAAATCAATTTGATCCCAAAAATAGCTCGAAATTAGCTGGTTTCGTTATGTGAAAACTGTCAAACGAAGTAAGAAATTCTTCTTCATGTCATCGAAACTGTACCCAAATTATGTGCAATTTACGCCATAACCATACCATAGCCAACCAATTGGTTTTTGGTTTCTCGCCATATCCATTACCTAATAATATTTTAGTTGGTGAATTTAATAACTTTTTATAGATTTTATTCATTGTTTTGGATGCTTTATGACTAAGAGACTTATTTTTTTGTGGAATATGTGTGTAATTGTTTGCGTTTTCTTCATTTTTATAAAATTTTCACGATTTTTAGGTTAAGGCATTAATCGATCACATTGGAGATGGGCATGCATATGGTAACGACTGTGGCGTTAAAGCGGAGTCATTGGTGCCGTTTGTCGTATCGCTGTAGTCGTATCCCTAACGTAATCATCTGTTTATCGTTACGACGGTAAACCAAAAACCAATTGGTTGGCTTAGATACGGTTACGGCCTTAGCGGCACCAATAATAGATTGCATTGATTCCCATAAGGTTGGTTGTTGTTGTTGTTGGTGTAGCGACAAGGTTGCTCCCCGAAGGCTTTGGGGAGTATTATCGATGTAATGGTCCTTTTCCGGATACAGATCCGGTACCACAGCACCATTAAGGTGCTAGCCCGACCATCTCGAGAACGATTTATGTGGCCACATTAAACCTTCAGGCCATTCCCTCTCTCCCCACCCCCAAGTTCCATGAGGACCTTGGGGTCGCCAGAGCCTCGTCTGTTAGTGAAACAGGATTCGCAGCGGATAGGTGAGGTTGACAATTGGGTTTTGAGAAGCTATATATTGCGCTGGCAACCTGAAGGGTTGAGCTACACAACTCAACTAAAATTTCACACAAATTTAACAAAAACAACAGCTTACAAGCCAACCTAATATAAACGCACGCAAGTCATTTTCTGTCAAAAATGTCTCATGCACATACAACTAATATGAGAGCAACCCAAATTTAATTTGCTGCGTGAAAACCTAACTCCATTTCCAATTTTTGTTCTGCGTGACGTTTAGATTTTACGTTTGCATACATGATTTACATTTTCGCAACGCATGCTCATTTTCTGTCAAAAATGGCTCATTCACATACAACTTGTATGAGAGCAACCCAAATTTAATTTGCTGCGTAAAACCTAACTCCATTTCCAATTTTTGTTCTGCGTGATGTTTAGATTTTACGTTTGCATACATGCTTTACATTTTCGCAACGCATGCTTATTTGGGTTAGGGCAAAAAACGCCGGTTGTTTGCGTGCGCTAAAAAAACGCAGAGCGTTTATTAGGTTGGCATGTTAATCCTAACAAGTGATTTCATGTGCTAACATTTTAGTCTACTGTATTTTACAGTACATACCTAAAAACTGTTGTGATAAAAAAGTGTGTTTTTCAGATACGGGAGTGGTTAGCTGAGGAAGGTAGAGATCTGTAATTTTAGTCGTTTTACCTTTTTTGTGTGTTTGGTTCATTTGTTGATGCATGTTTGTCTGTTATACGTGTGTGATTACTTGGTTTTTTGAAAACAAGTTTTGAAGGTTCAAATATTGTGTCCGTTGTGAACTCATACAAGTGGCGAATGTTTGAGTAAAATTTTCATAATAGTAAATAGCCTGTGTCATCTCTTAAATCGCTGTTCGATTACTTAAATCAATCCAATCGTTCCAAATATGAGATTGATAAGCACAATACGAAGTTTTTGGGTGAGGGAGATGGAGATGGTCGGGCTAGTACCTTAATGGTGCTTTGTTACTTGAATGTGCAGGATCTATATCCGGCAAAGGACCATCAACATCGATAACACTCCCCAAAATCTTCGGGGAGTATCTCTGTCGTTAATAAAACAACAACACTTGCTCAATAGTGGTTTTCAATCATTTTTGTAGACGACTGGTACATTGCATTGTTTACATATTTTTAAATTTTTGCATAATTGGCTGCTCTTATTTTCTCTATTAACTAGATTTTTAAAAAGGAACAGGTAGTCTGATTTTCTGTAGACACGTTTAAATGAAAAGTTTATTTGAAACACAAATGGGCAATTCATTCAATTTGGTATTACAGATTACAACTCAATCTGTCAAAAACAATGTCGGTTGAAGTTGCCAAGTCTGACAACTTTCTGTGGCATTACCGTTTACAACTTTGTGTTGGTGTAGCTGTCAAAGACATGAATATCTGACATCCGATTACTACCAGTTGTCTCAGAAAATTTTTCAGTTGTTTGGAAAAAAGGTAAAGTTTTACAAGACCTAATTTTTATAAAAAATTATCAAAGGTGGTATCAAAAGACGCTTTTAGATCTCCGTTTTTACACTTCGAAAGCGAAAATTAAAAACATTATTTCGGTTCAAATCTGCATGTGGTTGTTGTATTTTACCATTCGCCCAACGCTCTTATTTATTTTTCTGATCAACGACCTAGATTGATGAGGAGCGTGATGACTAGTACCTAAGGCCTACCTAATTATTTTCTAGCTTTTAGTATTATTCTTAATATAAGTATTGTTTTAATAATAAAACCTAAGAATTTTTTTAAAATTATTTTATTTACTTGAATTTCACTAACAGAATTTGAACTTATGTAAAGTATTTTGACGTCCCTTCTTCCGGGATGAATTTGTTAATTAAATTTCACTTACAAAATTTGAACTTATGTGCTCCAAAGTATTTTGACGCCACTTCTACCGGACTGTATGTAATATTAATACAATGAGCCAAATCTATCTCATTCCTTGCGCCACCTGGCGGCGATTTTTTTCATATTCATGTATGTAATATGTATGTGTTCCAAATATGAGCCAAAATGGAACGAACCTCACATGGCGACCGTGACGGGACGGTGGTATAGCGAACTTGCATATTTTGAAAAATCCCCCTTTGAAATGCCTATGTTTTTTCTTTTTGGAGTTTATTTTTCTCTTTAGAAATTTATTTAGTCAGAACATATGAATCTGGTATTTTAGTCGCCTCTTACGACAGGAATACCTACCGCGGGAATATTTTAACCTCCTAACCGGCTGGGTAAGGTTGGTCGAATCAGCTGTTATAAGGTTACCGATACGGTTACCGATAAAGCACAAATGTCTGCAGCTTTAGGGTTAAAGCTGCAGACATTGGTGCTTTATCGGTAACTGTATCGGTAGCTTTTTAACAGCTGATTCGACCAACCTTATGAGAATCAATGCAATCGATTATTGATGCCGCTAAGGTCGTAACCGTATCGTAGCCAACCAATTGGGTTTTGGTTTACCGTCGTAACGATAAACAGCTGATTACGTTAGAGATACGGATACAGCGATACGACATACGGCACCAATGACTCCAGCTTAAGGTAGTTTAATTGGCCCTTGACACAGGCCCTAAGTATACTTATCTAAAAACCGTTTAATTTTTAGTCATATGGGAACGGAACTAATTTCGATCAGCCGTTCAGTTGTTTATTCTGCAGTAACAGCTGCTCGTATTATTATTTTTATTTTGTGATCAGTGAAATAGTTTCTCAAGTGACAATGGCTATTGGACGAGCTGTGAACGGAAGAATAATAGTAAGCTCCACATATAACATAAAATATTGTTGTTTTTCTACAGCGATAAACGGTGTTTCTCGCCGACGAGTGGTCATAACCGGAACAGGTGCAGTGTCAGCTTTAGCGAACAATGTGCCAGATGCTTGGAAACGTATATTGGCGGGCGAATCTGCTATTACAAAGCTGGATGAACGATTCAAAGGACTACCATGCCAAGTGGCAGCACAAATATCACACGATCAACTACCAATTGAGAAACATTTTAGCAAAAGTGATTTGAAAATAATGAGCGCTGCTACACAATTAGCCATAATAGCAGCAGAGGAAGCTCTATGTAACTCAAATTTAAATCCAAATGAGCTTACACCAGCCGAGAAGGAACGTTTTGGTGTATGCGTTGGCATGGGTATGTTCGATCTAACGGAGGTGTATGGTGCTTGGCAACAATTACAACGAGGCTATAATCGTGTAAGTCCATTTTTTGTACCACGTCTCTTACCAAACATGGCTTGTGGTCATATAAGTATGCGATACGGTTTACGTGGTCCCAATCACTCAATATCTACAGCATGCGCTACGGGCGCACATGCCATAGGTGATGCATTACGTTTCATACGCAATGGCGATGCAGATACGATGTTAGCTGGTAGTGGGGAATCCTGCATTGATCCACTAGCTATTGCTGGTTTTTGTCGACTACGTGCACTTAGCACAACGCACAACGACACACCAGAGAGTTCATCGCGACCTTTTGACAAAAAACGCGATGGTTTTGTGATGGGTGAAGGCGCGGCTATATTGGTACTTGAAGAGCTCGAACATGCGCGTAAACGTAATGCACCCATACTGTGTGAAATTCTGGGTTATGGACTATCTGGTGATGCGTATCATATAACATCACCCAGTGAGGATGGTGCAGGTGCAACTTTAGCTATGCAACGTGCTCTAACCGACGCTCAAGTGCTACCAACCGATATTACCTACGTAAATGCACATGCTACGTCAACGCCAACTGGCGATCGTATTGAATCGCATGCCATACAACGAGTTTTTGCTGAACATACTCCAAAGGTGCGTGTGTCCTCTACTAAAGGTGCGCACGGGCATCTATTGGGATCATCTGGAAATTTAGAAGCTTTGTTTGTGGTGCAAGCATGTGCTAAGAATATACTACCGCCATCTATTAATATTGAACATTTGGATGGGGACATTAAGGTACAAATTGTACAAAACAAATCAGAGCAATGGTGCGAAGACGCCAAAGCGCCGCGAATTGCTTTGAAGAATTCTTTTGGATTTGGTGGAACGAATGCATCTTTATGTATTGCTGCTTATCGGGAATAGTTATATGAAATGAATAATTGCATTTTAATTTGTGTACAGTTTTACTTTAATTTGTAAATCGCAAATACCTTTAGTTGCATAAGTATATAGTTTTCATTTGAACCCAATTAGAATAAGGATTCATTTAAGGCAAACCTAAATACACGTGTATGTGTGCGGGCTTAAGAAAAAAATTGTTGTTGCGATACTGTTACAAAGTACTTGCCCTTATCAAAGAAAGAACTGGTACATTCACGCTTCGCAGCCACGTCACTATTCTATTTATTATCTCGAAAATATGTTGTGATGTGATGCATAGGGCAGGTAGTTAAGTTCAACTACTGTATATGTGATAGCTATCAAAAGACTCCCCGACGGAGTCATATTCCTTCACCGGATAGGAATCCGCTATGCTTGGTGACTAACATGTTATGGAAGTCTAAAGTGCAATTCTATGGCTGATTTGCGATTATTACATTCTTAGAACGGATAAACGAGGGATACGACTTAGAAGTGACTTGGTGACCTCCACAAACAGGCGTCGGACCTTTATTCCGGGAATTGCCCGGTGAATCCAGGACTCGGGGAACAGTACCCAAAACTTGCGGAAGAGGAACGCATACTCCCCCAGGAAAACGCGAGTCACTCTGGCTCAACTTCGTTCTGGATACTGTAACAGTTTAAACTCTTACATATCCAGAATCAACCCCGACATACAAAATTTATGCCCCGCTTGCAATGTGTCCGCACATGACACCAACCATCTCTTTAATTGTAATGTGGAACCATCTAACACCCCTTTCATTATGGTCCACCCCTGTCGAAACAGCAAGTTTCCTTGGACTCCCGTTAGAGGATATTGATGACAATTGTGATCGGTCGCAGCTATTAGGTGGGGCGAAACATTGCTACAACAACAACAACAACAACGACTTAGAAGATTTGTGCCCCCAACTGGTTAGGGTGCTTATAATATACTCTCGGCAGTTATGCCTCTCGTAAGAGGCGACTAAAGTACCAAACTGATTCAAGGCGTTGTGTAGTGCAACCCTTTCAAGGGGCGACCCTAAGTTCCTCGTGAATCTAGAGGGCGGGATGGCATATAAGGTCATACTAAATCCTTCCCGAGAAGTATGATACATTAATGATTCTTATGACCGGAACAATGTTGGAAACAGTCGTTCGCGATCTTACGGCTGATTTTACCAAGCATGACTATAAACAAGTAGTTTAGACATGTTATCTTCATACACATCACAGCAGTCGAGAGCTTAGAATATTCCCACGGTGAGGCATGACAACTAAAATCTAAAAGACCGTAACCTCGAGGTGTTAAGCAATATCGTTTCCGAGATAGTCGGGACAGTACCAATAAATGCGCTTGATTTTTAAGTAAATTCCTGATGAGCTAGAGCCATGAAACAAAAACGCGTTGCTTTATTTGGGGGAAACACTGCGTATTTTAGGCATACCTTCCCACATATCGTCCTACAAGATCAAGGCTGCAAAACCTGTGACTCATGTACGAACACTTAGTGTTAGCGTGCTACTCTGAAAATGGTGTTGCAAAGCAAGCGTCCCGTAACCTACGAAGATTCGTCCTGGGTAAGTTCGCTTGTGTCGTTTAGATTATTGAAGTGAAGTCGACACTTTGTTAGATCGGCCGTATAACGATTTGCGAATATTAAGGAAATGCTGGGATTCTTACTTCCCCTCCGCTAAACATAGTACCTGGGCGACCGATCTTTGCTCGGAAATCTTCGAGTATGCCGCATAACATACTTTGTTCTTCATGTCATCAGTAATCAAACTCTAATTTTTTTATATGTACATATATTATATATTTTTACTTACCAATATTTAATTTCCTTAAAAATAGATTTCAAAAACATATCAAACACTAACCGCAAAATGAACTGGAATGAAAAATTTGAAATGGGTAATTCCAGCCTATAGTATAAGGGATTGGTATGACAATTAGTGAAATCGAGAACTAAGTTATATAGATCGGGTATTTTATGCGCCGAATTATTACTTTCAAACATTTTTATAGTTATACACTATGAAAGTCTCACAATTTTATTACATTCCAAAAACTTGTAAATTTCACGAATGACAACCATCAGTTAGTTTAATTAAATGTCAACTTACTTCCCTAAACGCCATCTGTTGGTAAGTAGTTAAATGGCTAGATGTTTTCAAATTGAACATATACCTCTAGTATTCAACGGTAGCAAATTACCATGGTGAGGTATCTTTTTGATATGGTGAGAAATCTTTCTAAAAGTAATCTGTGAGAAATTGCAATTATTCATTTCATATTTGCTAAAAATATGCATTTAAATATATTTTGGTAGAATTTTCCACGGTGCCTTGGTATTTCATTTCAATTTTATTAGCGTGTGTGAAATTAAGAAAATTAAGTCGAATCATGTGTAAGATTTTTTACGAAGATTTTTAACTTTAATGTTCTCCTTTAAAGCTTTAATGGAACCAACCCTAAATAGCAACCCTACTCAAAAATGTCCCTATTGTAATGCGGAGTGAAATACCTTTGGTTTGATACGCATATCGGCATATCTCATGCACTTTTTTCAATTTCGAATAGGTGGCAACCCTAAATGGCAACCCTACTCAAAAATGTCCCTACTGTAATGCGGAGTGAAATAACTTTCGTTTGATACCCATGTCGGCATATCTCATACAATTTTTTTTAATTTCGAATAGGTGGCAACCTTACACGGCAACCGTACTCAAAAATGCCCCTATTGTAATGCGGAGTGAAATACCTTTCGTTTGATACCCATATCGGCATATCCCATGCAATTTTTTTTTAATTTCGAATAGGTGGCAACGTTGTGAAACATTCTGAGTGGCAACACCTAGGTAGAAAGTCTTAGAAGGTGATACATTATATCTGTGCCAAATTTCATTTAAATCGGTTGAGCCGTTCCCGATATCGTTCGGCTATACAAACATACAAATATACGAATATACAAATATACAAGAATTGCTCTTTCAAAGTTATAAGATACATAAAAAACAGATGTTGTTGTTGTTGTAGCAGTGCTTCGCCCCATCCAACGATCACTAATTGTCATCAATATCCTCTAACGGGAGCCCAAGGAAACTTGCAGTTTCAACAGGGGTGGACCATAAAGAGAGGGGTGTTAGAGGCGTTGGTTCCACATTACAATTGAAGAAATGGTTGGTGTCATGTGGGGACACATTGCAAGCAGGGAATACATTTTGTATGTCGTGGTTGATTCTGGATAGATAAGAGTTTAACCAGTTACAGTATCCAGATCGAAGTTGAGCTAGAGTGACTCACGTTTCCCTGGGGAGTATGCGTTCCTCTTCCGCAGCTTTTGGGTACTGTTCTTTGAGTACTGGATTCACAAAAAGCAGATCTTAGTCAAATTCTGGATTAATCTACAAGTATCTAGGTGGCTATATAATGCAAAACAAGAGTTTAGAACTTCTTGCTTGTTTCAAGAGATATAGGTCACTTTATGTGCTGGGTCATTTGTGTACCGATAAATTGCCATTTTTGCCTTGAAGGTTTAATGATGAAACTTCATTATCCAATCGTGGATTTATCTACAAGTGGATACATATACATACATATATTGCAAGAACAAAGACTTTTCATTTGGCTTGATTCAATAAATTTGCACAAATCGACAGTAGCTATAGAAAAACCCAAATAGCGGATATAATAACCACAATTTAACTATTTTTTAACGGTTTTATTTAGCTTGACTTGACATTTAAGTAACTTCCCGATAAGCTACAAGCTTGAAACTTGGAATATAGTTCAGAACCCGATGACAATGCAATAATAAGAAAAAAACTCCGATAGGTGGCGCATGGATCGAAATATTTCAAAAATTGTATTTGTGGTCCGATTTGGTTCATATTCGAACACAATATACATACATGACTGGCCTATGAAAAAAATCGCCGCTAGGTGGCGCAAGGATCGAGATATTCAAAAAAATCGTATTTGTCGTCCCATTTGGCTCATATTTAGAACACATAATACATTCAAAATAGAAAGCGACCTACGAAATAAAAACGCCGCTAGGTGGCACAAGGATCGAGATATGAAACAAAATTGTATTTGTGGTCCGATTTGGTCCGTATTGGGAACACATGATACTACATATATGAATAGAAAGCGACCTATGATGTCCGATTTGGCTCATATTTGGAACAAATATTACATACAGTCCGGTAGAAGTGACTTCAAAATATTTTGGAGTTCGAGGAGGGACAAGCATACGTGGCGCAGAGTCGAGGAAAGTCTTTGGAAGGATTATGTATTGAGGACTAAGATTGTAACAAATTGTCAGGAAAGAGTCCTTGTAATAATGAGTCACTAAATGAACTAAAAAGAATGAGAAATAATAGGCAATTAAATAAAGACTAAAAACTTGAAAATAAAATAATTGAAAAAAGATTTTTAAGTTAAACGGTTTTATTGAAAACAATACTTACATGAAGTAATAATAATACTAAAAGTTAGAAAATAATTAGGTAGGTTCTAGGTATTAGTCATCACACTCCTCATCAGCCTAGAGCGTTGATCAGACAATTAAATAAAAGCGTTTTTTAAATTATTTTTTTTTAACGTTTTCAATAACTTTTTTGTAAAAATTTTGTACGAAAACTCCGCGTTTTTTTTCTAATCTTCAAGTAGGTAATGCGGTGAATTGCCTACCGCCAGTTTGACAATTTCTATTGCTGTTCGTTGCTGGCGATTCTCTATAGCTTTATGTCTCTGCTTAATATTCATTTTATCATGGGTTTGAGTTTAGCGAATGCAGAAACCGTAGAAAAATGTTCACAAATGTATTTTATTGTTGCGTGTAGAAAACTTTTGACAGAAAACTCAAAATTTTTTTACATTATCTGTCGTTCTAGACAGAGAGAATATCCCCAACGTTTTTATACTCAGCGTGCTTTGCACACAGAGTATATTAACTTTGATTGGATAACGGTTGGTTGTACAGGTATAAAGGAAAGGAGATAGATATATGCCGTCTTTCAGTGAGTTTTACAGCTCCGGCTCACGCTCAATTCTCACGGGAATGCTCTGGATCATTGAGAGACTTGAGAAGCAGATATCGTGAAATTTTCGCACACGTGAAATGTGATAGGCAGATGTCGCTGCTGTTTTTCATTTAACTCATACGGCGAAAGGCTAAGCAGCGACATCTATTTTTGAAAAAGTAGGTATATTAAAGGCCGCGTTGCCAACCTAAAAAGAAGTAATTAACAAATTATCTGGCTCACAAATTGAACCAGACTTCTATCTGGATTTATCTGGCTCAAATCGGTGTTGTTGCATTTACATGCAAATTATTTATCTGGCTCAGGATTTTGCCACTGGATGATAGCTATAGATTTCCATTTATCAAAATCATCAGCATCAAAAAAAAATTTGATTGAGCCATGTCCGTCCGTCCGTCGGTCTGTCCGTTAACATGATAACTTGAGTAAATATTGAGATATTTTCACCAAATTTGGTACACGAGCTTATCTCGACCTAGAATGGATTGGTATTGAAAATGAGCGAAATGGGATGATAACCACGCCCACTTTTTATGTATATAACATTTTGGAAAACACAAAAAACCTGATTATTTAGTAAATAATACACCTAAAATGTTGAAGTTTGACATGTGGACTGATATTGAGACTCGATAAAAATCTGAAAAAAAAAAAAAATTAAATGGGCGTGGCACCGCCCACTTGTGATAAAATTAATTTTACAAATATTAATCAAAAATCGTTAAACCTATCGTAACAAAATTCGGCAGAGGTTGCCTTTACTATAAGGAATGCTTTGCAGAAAAACCAACGAAATCGGTTAAGGACCACGCCCACTTTTATATAAGATTTTTAAAAGGATCGTGAACGAATAAGATAAGTTATATCTTTGCAAACAAGAGCTTTTTTATCAATGGTGTTTCATTTCCCAAGTGGATTTATAAATGTAAATAGGAAAAAATACAAATTTAAAGAAATGGGCGTGGTTCCGCCCCTTTTATGACTAAGCAATTTTCTATGTTTCGGGAGCCATAACTCGAAGAAAAATTAACGAATCGTAATAAAATTGGGTACACAAATTTTCCCTGTAGCAGGAAATATTTCTAGAAAAATGGACGAAATCGGTTAAAGACCACGCCCACTTTTATATAAAAGATTTTTAAAAGGGTCGTAGACTAGAATAATAAACTATAACTTAGCAAAAAATAGTTTTGAATCAATGATATTTCACTTATCATGCTTTATTGTAAGAGGAAATGGGCAAGATTTTTTTTTAAACGGGCGGTGCAACGTGTTATGTAGAAAAGTAATTTATCTGAAATGAAATGTACAATTGAAGCTCACGCTGAGGGTATAATGTTCTGTTACACCCGAACTTAGACACCCTTACTTGTATGTATGTATGTATGTATTTATTTGAAAATTTGTTCCTAGCACAACAATTTTGACAAATTATTTAACAGTGCTAGTCATGAATAGCATGAGCTATAAAAATTGAACATTTATAATAATAAATTAGATTAATCAAATTAAATTAAATATAGCGGACAATAGTGAAATATTTATGTATGTAAATGTAAATCTTAAAACTAAAGAAAAGTAGTTAATAAATATTAAAAGACAGCAGTAGTGATGATAACCTTTGGCTGGTTATAGATTGAATAGTATTTAACAAACAAAGAAAGAAGACACAGAGAAAGGAAAAGGACTTAGAAATGAACATTTTAACAACAACAATTTGAGATCCAGTTTAAGAGTCGTTAAAAAATGATGTTAGCTCTTTTCTGAAGTGCAGAGCATTACTTAAGAGTCGAAGACTAGTAGGTAGCGAGTTCCAAAGACGTATTGCAGTAACAAAGAATTGGCGCTCAGAGGTTAGCGAGCGGTATCTGATGTGCTTAAGAAGAAGCACCGATCTTGATGATTGCAGAAAAATAAGCTTACGATATAGATAGTCAGGTTCCTTCGTGTGTATCAGTTTATGGAGGAAGGACAGTGTTTTGACTTTTAAAAGATTTTCGAAAGAAATGTTTAGCAACCTTTCAGCATGTTGAGATACGTGGTCAAATCTTTTCAACCCATAAACATATCTAGCAATGTTGTTGTAAACAACATTTAGTTTGTTCTTGCACAGATAGTCACAGTTTGAGTAAATCACACAACCATGGAGTAGCGTAGGTATTAAGTACGCTTTAGCCAGAAGTAGTCGTATGTGCAAAGGCGTGAAATACTGTGTTAACCATAGTGTACGAAGCATTCCATACACTTTCCCAACCGTTCTAAAAATATGGTCTTTCCATGTCAATGTTTTGTTAAAAATTACACCTAAGTTTTTCGCCGTATCTACGTATTCTATAACGGAATTGTCGAACACTACATTCTCTAAATCATTAGTGGGAAAAGACCTTCTATGAATAACAATACATTTTGACTTATTCGGGTTTATACATAAGCCATTCATAGCAGCCCATGAAAATATTTGATTCAAATCGTGGTTTAAGTTACTTATGCACAAGCTAGTTTGATCACGAGGACAACACGTAAATAACTGCACATCATCAGCGTAGATATGAACATTACAATACTTAAGGACATCGGGTAAGTCATTGATGTACAGAACAAATAACAGAGGACCCAGGATAGAGCCTTGAGGGACGCCTCTTAAGACATGAAGGAAGTCAGACTTTTCACCATCTATACATACTGCTTGAGTCCTATCGCCAAGATATGATCTTATAAGGGCAACTGCATGACCAGAGAAGTTAAATAGGTTTTCCAGCTTCCTACAGAGCAGAGTGTGGTCTACAGAATCGAAAGCTTTGGAGTGGTCAAGAAGTGTTAAGAAGGCAATGTAACTTTCATCCACTCGCTCACGAATTTCTTCTGTCACAGATAATAGTGCCGTTGTACAGCTCCGCTTTGACCTGAAACCGGACTGACTATCTGACAGGAGCTTGTATTCATGTACATATGATACGATTTGCCCATGTAGAATACGTTCAACGACCTTAGAGAGGAAAGGGAGTATGGCTATTGGTCGATACTCATTATTTTGTTTACGGATTGGAATAACTTTTGCAGCTTTCCAGTATAATGGGAAGACACCGGTCGTCAAAATTGAGTTGACCAAGTAAGTAATGTGGGGAAGGATTTTGGGAAGAATGACTTTTAAAAACTTTGAACATATACCATCAAGCCCCATTGCGTTAGACTTCACAGAAAGTATGGCTTGGATAACATCACAATTATCGACACAAACAAACTCGAAAGGGCTAGTGTCAACATTAACACGCACGGAGTAGTTATCAATACACACATTGTCGGCTGAGTTTGGTAGTCTTACAAAAGTATTATTTATTTCGTTGATGTCGACATCAGGGGGATGAGACAGGTCACTTTTGGGCTTACCAATTCCTATTTGTTTGATTTTGTTGTTATAATTCATTTTCCCTCAGTTATTTAATTAAATTTTGTTTACACACTTAACAATGTATCATTATTATTATAATTTTTATTATTATATTTAAACCGTTAATTAATTCATTAAAAAATGCTTACACTTAGAAATATTTATTATTTTAAGTTTCGAACTACACTAAAATATTTTTATGTTTTTTTCTTCGACTTTACTTGACATCATTCCTGGCGCCGCTGCATTGCGCACTTCTTACACTTTTTTGTTAGTTTTTATTTATTATTATTTTGCTTCTTGCGTAAAGTTTTATCGTAATATATATATTTATATATACATCTACTATATATGCATATATATATGGATGTATATATACGTACACTACGAATTACAAATACGACTACATAAATATGTTAATATTTTAATTAATTAGGTTTTTTTCTTTTTCGTTTTCTATTCATTCAGTTAATTAATTTTTATAATTTTATAGATTTTCTTGTTGTATAAAATTCCAGCTGAAATTTGCATTGGGGCTCCTTATTACGTTTTTGTTTTGCTTAGTTTTCATTTAAGCTTCTTTCTTGCAAACAACTTTTTATTTTGAGCTTTTTATCATCGTATATTAATGGAGCCTCAGCTAGCAAAAAATAAAAATAAAATAAACGGAGCACACTATTTTTAGATGCAAACAATGTGCATTTCTGAAGTATGTATATATGTATAAGAGGTTTTTCTTCCAAAAGAAAAAAACAAACAGGCTGTAAGTAATACGCCAATTATACGGCTCAAGTATCCTTGTGCCAATTACCAATTTGCACAAGGATTTGCCCGGTGTGTGCACTGGTTGCGCTATTTGCGCAGAGAACTGCGCTAAAATCAAAACGATTTTGATATTTATTGCACATGCTTTTTTCTTCGTGTGTGGTGAATCTTACACAGTTTACCTGTGGTTCCTGATAATATAACATCAGTAATTATCATTGTTTACTATATAGTTTGGCAGCTTAAGTAGATGTTATGTTGCGATTAGAGTGGAAGGCAGTGGACTAGGCAGTCGAATGTCATATAATGAAGGAATGTTGTTCGGAGTTTTTTCAAAGATAAAAAAAAAAACATGATAAAAGCTTTAATATAAATAAAACTATTGTTTTAATAACAACAAAAACGCCATATATATTCTGTATACGTAAATTTATAAGGATTATCTCACTTTAAAATTTGAATTAAATAATCTAAATTTTGTTTTTGAAACTGAGTCGAGAACTGTGCGTGTGAATGTGCGAATTTTCACCGATCAGCTGTTAGTTGCGCTACTTGGTAAAATTTACAATGGTAATTATTGCTTAAAAATGTTAATATTGAAGGCGCAAGGACCATCTCTAGCTTGTAACAGGAATTCACATAAATTCAATAATAAATAATAATTTTTTATATAATTAGAACACATGTTTCATTTGTTGCGCTAGTTGAAAAATGAATATTGCGCAGTGCTGCAATGAGTTGAGCTGGGCTTGCAATTAAAATATATATTTTATAAATACAATGGAAAATAAACGCTTCTGTGCGCGTGAATTACCAGCACTGTGGAAAATAGTGATTTTTTATACAATTAGTGCCTTTTTTATACAATTAAAATACATGTTTCATTTGTTGCGCTACTTTAAAAATGAATATTGCGCAGTGTTTTTGAGCCGTGTATGTCAAAATTTTCATTTGCACAAATTTCGTCGTTTTATATTTGCGCATGGTTTTTGTGTCATGTATGGGCCGTATAAAGCTCTGTTAACTTTAATACCAAGAATGCCTCATCGCATTTTTCGATTTACAGCCTGATTCTAATGTGGTAACAACTTTCTTCACCACGGAAACTTTCTTCATGTGGTAACTTTTCTACCCTTTTGGTATTCTGCCCACGAAAATAGCCGGATAATTGTTTACCCACTAAACTAGGTGGTAACATCGATGTAACCACACAAAAGCTGTTGTTTAGAAAAAGGCAATACTGAAAAATAAAGAATTGTGAGCCCAAATAAGTAAACATAATAGTAAAAAAGTGTTGCCTCTTGCTATACATATTTGTTTCCATGTACTCTCACAGTATATATTACAATATAGCTATGTAAAAACGTATGCATGTATGCACATATGTATATACACATCGCCCCGTTTATTCGTTAACATCGTATCTACGAGTGACACATTTTCGGTAAAGCCATGGCGGAACCATACTCGGTGGCAGCATGGTGACATACCTACAAACATACATAAAAATTCCGCCATGGGTAAAGCGAAGAAACCCAACTTTTAAATTTCACCACAGACACTGGTGAGTTTTTCGGTGATGACAACGTTACCACTTTGGCCAGAATCGCGAATAAAACAACTGGTAACGATTTTCGGTTACATAATGTTCTGGGTACTATTTTACCGGTAACGCTAAGAATCGGGCCGTTAGAAGTAAAATTACATACCTAGATCTAAATTTGAAATTTTTGGGTTATACATTCACCTAGGGCCCGTTTCACAAATGATGGTTTTCATATCAAAACCTATAAAAAAAGGCACATTTTGAACCCGACCCCCTCAGATTTTGATGAAATTTTGCATAGAGGTACAATTTACCTATACAAACACCACCTCGTTTTTAGAAATTACATTTTTGAAAAACTGTGGGCGTGGCAAGGTGCCAAAGTTGTGAAAAATGTCGGAAATAGGTACTTTTGAGCTGTGATAACTACGGAATGGCTCAACCGATTTCAAAGATCTTGGTACCATTGGAAAGGTATTCTAATCGGCTATCGAAATCGTACACTGAGAAAATTTTAAATACAAAATACGTTTTTTTGTTTGTTTTTAATTGCTTGATCTTTGTAATTTTTTGCAAGTTTAGTTTTCAAAAAACTTAAAATAATGCTTTTTCAGCGAAATAAACATTCTTTCGAAAACATACACTGTAAAAATTTTTAATACACTGAATTTTTTTTTTTTTAATTAAATATATTTTTTTGAAAGGTCTATTTAATATATATAACATACATAGGTCTATTTAATATATATTTTTTCTTTTTTTTAATCTTAAGTAAATGCATCTCTTTATTTTTGATATTATGGTACTTTTGAGTTGTGATAACTACGGAATGGCTCAACCGATTTCCAAGATTTTGGTACCATTGGAAAGTTATTCTAATCGGCTACCGAAAGCGTACACTGAGAAAATTTTAAATACAAAATAAATTTTTTTGTTTGTTTTTAATTGGTTGATCTTTGTAATTTTTTCCAAGTTTAGTTTTCAAAAAAACTTAAAATAATGCTTTTTCAGGGAAATAAAAATTCTTACAGTATGCGTTTTCGAAAGCCTATTTGAATACCTTTCTAATGGTACCAATATCTTTAAAATCGGTTCAGGCATTCCGTAGTTATCACAGCCTAAAAGTACTATGATATCAAAATATAGAGATGAATTTACATAAACATTTTTATAAAAAAAAAGAAAAAAAACGCCATTTTAGTTTTTGGATATTTTATATATATTAAATAGATCTTTCTAATAAAAATATATTTTATTTTAAAACACTTGGCCTTTGAATTTTTTCCCAAGTTTATAATTTTATTTTTGAAACAAAAATTTTTCAGTGTAATAAAATTTTTTTACAGTGTATAGAGTAACTGCGGGTATTGTGGTACACCAGCTTTTCTCGAAAACTATAAATGTGAACGTGACGGGACCTATCCAAATAGCTCGGCGTTCTCAGAATAAAAGCAAAGCATACTTGTACTCGTGCTTTGTAGGCATTGTTGTGAGTCAGTAGTAATGAATGTGCGTGGTTGTGCGGTTGACTTTTTTTCTTGATCAGATAAACCGATTTTTTACAAAAACTTTAAAAATTTTAAACTACATTCGTTAATCGGTAAGTAATGTGTGAGTATTTAATTAGTGAACTGTTAATGCAATATTTTGCATATATTTCTTTTTAATTATTTATTTAAAAATGATATGATACAACTCGATGTCGGCTATTGTGGTATATGTAAAGGCGGGTAAAGTGGTATAGTATACCAAATAACACTTCCGATCACAAACATGCCGAAAAAAGTTGAAATACGAAAACGGAGAGCAGAGGATATGAAAAAAGCTATACAAACAGTAAGGAAAGGAGAAATGGGTATTCTTTTGGCTTCCAAAACGTTCAGTGTCCCTCATACTACTATGCAGCGCATGTCAAGAAGTTAGAAACCCATCGATGAATTATTGGAAATAAACTGGGGCGGACTCCAATTTCAACTGCAGCAATTGAGGTAGACTTGGTGAAATATTTGTTATGGAAGCGAAGTGTTGGGGACTAACACGTGCAGATGTCAGGTCTTTGGGCTATCAAATTACGATAAAGAACAATATTCACAATAAATTGTCTGTCATGAAAGAGTGTGCTGGTAAGGATTGGCTAAAAGGCTTTTGCAACCGACATCGAAACATTTTAAGCTTTTGAAAGCCAACTGGTACAAGCGCCGACCGTGTGCGCGGGTTTTCTCCGGAAAATGTGGCAACATTTTTCTAGCTGCTTGAAAAAGAATACATAAAACATAATTTCCCACCAACTCGTATTTGGAACGTGGAGGAAGCCGGAATATCAGTAGTGCCTTCACATACCTTACAAAAATAATTTGCAAAAAAGCATTGCTACGATTAACAAAAAGCGGAAGGCCTCAGTTAACCAACCTGCTAAAAAATACAATAAAAAAGCATTCCTGCTATATCGTTTGCAGATTCAAGTGGTAGTGAAGAGTTTCCAAACATTCCACCAACAAAAGAAACCTCATGCAACTATTGCCGAAAAGTTTTTGGAGATGATGCTATGATTTGGCCATGGATATCTTGCCTACAGTGCGGGCAAATTTGGGCCCATGAAAGGTGTATTCCCACCCGTAGTGCTATTTTTCTTTGTGTTTCATGTAAATAAGACTATGATACTTTTCTGAAACGGTTCAGCTTATTTAATTTTAAATTTTTGAAATGAACTAAACTTTTTATTTGATTTCCTTCTAATTAGTTATCTGACAGGCTTAATCAATTGAAATTATCTAAAAACTAAGACGATGTTTAAGGTTTAAAAACATTTCGTTTTTAGTTTTTCAGTTTTTGAAATAAATTGTTGCTTTTCAATGTAAAACTGCTTTCTTATTATCTAAGGGTACGATGTGTGGGTATTGTGGTATACTATACCACATTAACCGACACGGTATACCATATTACCCGCCAATTTTTCCAAGAGCTGATTTATGACTCTTAAGATATATTTTAAAATGTCTCTTAACTTTTCAACTGTAAGACTATTGCTTCTTGATTCTTTTATTTGTAATCCTTGTAGTATCCTATTAACCAATTTTCATTGAAATTGCATTCAAATTACTGATTTTACAAAGGAAAATAAAATAGGTATACCACATTACCCGCACTTACTCTATTTTCGAAAGCCGGTTCGAATACCTTTACAATGCCATTCCGTAGTTATCATAGCTCAAACGTACCATAATATCAAAAATAAGGAGATGTATTTGCTTAAAATTAAAAAAAAACAAAAATACGCCATTTTAGTTTTTGGATATGTTATATGATTATATATTTTATTTTAGAAAAAAAAATTTTTCAGTGTAATAAAATTTGTTTACAGTGTATGTTTTCGAAAGCCAATCTGAATACCTTTCCAATGGTACCAAGACCTTTGAAATCTGTTGAGCCATTCCGTAGTTATCACAGCTCAAAAGTTCCTATTGCCGTAATTTTTCACGCATTTTTCACAACTTTCACACCTTGCCATGCCCACAATTTTTCAAAAATGTAGTTTCTAAAAAGTAGATTTTGTTTGTATAGGTGAAGTATACCTGTATGCAAAATTTCATCAAAATCTGAGGGGGTCGGGTTCAATGCATATCGGTTTGGTATGAAATTCCGCAAGGCGAATTCGGTATCAAGAGGTGTTATCCCATCAGCTGATTGCTTCCCTGCAAAAATTGTTGGATTAAGTGTTCCATTTTCTTCATGTTGGAGTACTCTAACAATACTCCTTTGCAATGCGTTTGCGGACCACCATCAGCCGATCATTGCTCGTTTTTTAACGACCGTGATCACGACACGATGACGATCGAACAGAGTTGCCAAAAGTAAAATATTGCATACAAATAACTGATAATAAAATTTTACTATGGCAACTCTGATAAAATGCGCACTGGTTTTATGTATACATACTATAGCATAGAGAAATATTAGTTTCTTTATTCACGCAAATGCTAAATAACATACGAATATTCGTAGTAAAAAATATAAAAGTTGTATTGCCCCTCTTCATTTACTTTCATTTTAAATTAAATTCACTCCGATAATTCTTTCCGACACAATTCCTCTTTAGTACTTTGGCATATGATCCTCTGTGGGTGCTCCATGGAGTACAACAGTGAAAGTACTTTGGAAAGTACTCTCACGTATGTACTCTATGGAATACTCACAAACAAGGCGAGAGTAGGATCACCTACTCCTATCCTAGGACATCGCAATGTTAATTGGAGCACATTTTTTGTATGAATACAGATTAGTTTTGGAACACTCCTATACTCCTAGAGGAGTATTCCTTACATTATTTATGGAGTACTCGCGTTTTTTGAAGGGTTCTTGTTGATAATTTCCAATCAACGACTTGGCCAAGGCCCTTGGCATACCAGCTAATCGAAATCACGGCAAATTTGGTTAATACGTTTTGCCATTAACTTGTATTGGGTCGCCTTGAGTCTTGGAATACAAGCGAATTTAGCCTGAGCAATTTTAACTTGCACTTTGTTAGAAAAAAATTTATTGAGCTACAGAGTTGCATACACCTAAAAATTCTTAAAATTCGAAATAAAAAAATTTAAAAATTGCATGCAGATTTTTAAATACTGCTCAAGGCGAATCTATACCAGGTGGTGGCAAAAAAGCGAATTCAACCAATTCGACGTGCAGAAGAATGTCAAGTTAAAAGAAAATTTGAATGGATTTCGATTAACTGGCATATTAAAATACAAGCGCTGTATGGAAAATAATAAAGAAGCAATCAACTGTTGCGAATTTTCCGTTTTTTTTCGAAGAAGCTTTTGTGATTGATTTGCATAGTTTCAGTGACAGTATTTATTGAAATTTTTTTATGACCAAATTTTTCTAGAATTTTTACTGCTATTTTTGTGTGTTTCAGCTGTAAAAACGCGACATGTGAAAAATTCTTCTCGCTTTACCAGAACTTTATAGCTCTCAATCGAAAGCTTAGATACAAAAATGTCTACAGTTTTCCAGTTCCAAAAAAGCAACATCAAAATACTTTAAAACAAGCTTTTCGAAACAGGTTTTTCCTTCGGCTGTGGTTTGGGAAACCCTCCGAATTAAATTAAATAGCAAAAAAAGAATTGAAAGAAAAGCTCGACCTAAATCAAGTTATTATTTTATCAGAATTTGTTTGAATTACTACCTTTGGGCTTTTTCAACCGATTTCTAACATAGGGAGTTTTTGAAGCAATTTCTGATATAAATTGTCCTTCAATAAGATCCTGGGAGAACTGGGAGACGAGGCAGGGTGACATTCTACTCAGTCGTCAAGTGGAGTCCAGAAGATTGTATTTGAGAAAAAATATGTATTTGAAACAAATAAGAAAGTCTATATCAGAGACAGTAATTTGATTGCCTGGCAAATATTATTTTTCATCGTTTTATACTATGTACAAACACCAGCCAAATTGGCAATTTATACCATTTGGGCAATTTATTACGCAATTTGTCATATAATAAGTTGCCAATTTTAAAAAAATTGTGTAATAAATTTTTTCAAACTGCAAATGCAACCATGTAAAGTGTGTTTAAAGAGTATATTTAGAGTATTCAATTTAAATCAATTGCCTCAGTTCATTTTTCTGTTTGAACCTAGTATTATGTAAGAATTTAACGAAGCAAGAAAACTTCAGCAGAAATTGGCCGCAGGATAACAATCACCTAAAAAAGAGATGCAAACAAGAGCTCCACTGACATACAATGTGCAATGATGAATATAGTTTTCAATTATCCAAGAGAACAATCGCTTGGTGTGTGGATTGCATGGCAGAGCAACACGCAAGAAGGCCATTTAACCAATATTCAAGAAAACGGCATATAGACTTTGCGAAACCTCATTGGTCATGGACTCCCAACCAATGGAAGTACATATATCGTTTGATGCGATAAAACGAAGATTAATCGCATAGGCCCTGTTGGTAGAAGATATGTTCCACGGCCAATCAAGAGTTCGATCCTCGCCATGTTCCACGAGTGGTCCATCATGATGTGGGGATGCTTTTCGTGGAGTGGTGATGGTCCACCCCATAGGTTTGGTTGAATTTTAAATATGGAGAAACGTTTTTCGACGGAAATTCACTCAATGTCTTGGAGTGACTATCATCCAGTCGAGAATCAAGTCCAATAGAATATCTCTGGTGTGACGACATTAAAGTCGTGATGCAACCAAATACTAAGCAGCGGAATTTCATATATACCCCTATTAAAAAAGAATTGCGAATAAATTGTTTTCTATTTGTTTCTAAGACCTAGTTTAGATAAAACCACATTATCTTCATTATAGTACTTAGCTCCTAATCGTTAATTGTATAATTAGATTTCCCATATAAATGTTTACCTTCGATAATCGGTAATTACCCTTCAAAAAACGCGAGTACTCCATAAATAATGTAAGGAATACTCCTTTGGGGGTATAGGACTGCTCCAAATCTAATCTGTATTCATACAAAAAATGTGCTCCAATTAACATTGCGATGTCCTAGGAGAGGAGTAGGTGATCCCACTCTCGCTTTGTTTGTGAGTATTCCATAGAGTACATACGTGAAAGTACTTTCCAAAGTACTTTCACTGTTGTACTCCATGGAGCACCCACAGAGGATCATATGCCAAAGTACTAAAGAGGAATTGTGTCGGAAAGAATTATCGGAGTGTATTTAATTTAAAATGAAAGTAAATGAAGAGGGGCAATACAACTTTTATATTTTTTACTACGAATATTCGTATGTTATTTAGCATTTGCGTGAATAAAGAAACTAATATTTCTCTATACATAAAACCAGTGCGCATTTTATCAGAGTAGCCATAGTAAAATTTTATTATCAGTTATTTATATGCAATATTTTACTCTTCGCAACTCTGTTCGATCGTCATCGTGTCGTGATCACGGTCGTTAAAAACGAGCAATGATCGACTGATGGTGGTCCGCAAACGCATTGCAAAGGAGTATTGTTAGAGTACTCCAACATGAAGAAAATGGAACACGTAATCCAACAATTTTTGCAGGGTATGAACAAATTTTAGAGATGTGGATTTTTTCATAGAAAAGTTCCACCTCTAGAGTGTAATCTCTAATTGGAGGCACAAAATAAAAAAGAACGTGAATATTTGAAAGAAAATAATCTAGTTCCCAGGGATGCAACAATATGTTAACGCGTAGATAATCTATTGACAATTTATGGTAGATTAAGGTCCGGTTTATCAGTGGTTGGTTAAGCTAAGCTTAAATAAGGCTTGCTTCAACTCGAGTCAAATTTAAACTCTAGTTAAACTACTGAGCAGTTTTTCAGGCACAGTTTAAGGCCTCCTTTGGGGTATGCTGTTTTGTGCGGCAACATTGGTTTTTTTTTATTATCTAGATAATTTGTAGATACGGCAATAGCTGGATTTTGTTTACCGAACAAACATGGAAAAAAATTCTCCGGCGAAATATATATCCAGTTAAGGAGGTGATATCCAACATCATTATTTAATTATTCTTAAACCAGATAGTTCTCGAGTTGATATCCAACTTCATTCTCCATTCACTATCCAACCTTTGAAAATTTTGTAAAATTAAAAGTTTTCCAGATGATCTCCAATGTCATTAATATTTTCCAATTATTATCCTAATTTCGAGAGATTTTGAGAAATGTACAGTTCGAAAATGAATACTCAACCCATTTCTCCAGTTGAAATATTACATTATATATCGAGTTGAAGTGGAGTTGAAAAATATCTCCAAGGAGGTACCACCAAAACCGACAGCTGTTTAGTATGAGAAATAAACACCTGGCTGATAGCAGTAATGAAGCGTAATTAATTAAGAATAAATTATATAGGCGGCAGCCGTGGTGTGATGGTAGCGTGCTCCGCCTACTACACCGAAGATCCTACATCAACATCATTAAATCTTACATTTGAGTCCAGTTAGAGAACCACAACAACTGTTAATTACATTTTTTCAACTTAAGTAACAGCATGTTTTGCTTTATAAAAAGTTCCCTCTTTTGCTGAGTACGCTATGATTCTCGAGTTGAGATTTTAGAAGTATGCCTAGTTATCAACAAGAGCACTAATGATACTCAAGCCCAAAAGTTTGTTGGGTATATTTGACGCCATTTTGTACGAACGAAAATAACTGATAGGTTAACTAGCGTTTCTAGCGTTTAAACCTGGCAGATCGGCTGCTTAAGCTTAGCTTAAACTTCAGTTAAAGTAGACTGAAAAACTGCAGAATAATTAAAGCGTAGTTAAACTGACAAACTGAATTGAACTTGTACTGAAAAACAGGGCCTAAGGCATGTGTAAACGTGGTTTAAGTCTTTCATATATATGTTTAAATAAATTTATTGAAAAAGTTATGAATATATGTTTAAATGGAATAAAAAAAAATTCGGCCGCGCTTATAAAAAATTACTCTGGGTGGGTCTAACACCGGTTTGGAGCCCAAAACTATATTCGCGCATAACACTTACATATGTTCACAATTTTTTTTGTGAGTACACCAACATTACAACAACCACATGAAAATGGTAAACTTAAACTGCAAATATCTCCGGACTGAGATCAAATTTTTATTTTCCGCCTTCGGATTATTGTTATCGAGATTAATACGCGTTTTTTGACACCCCTTTCAATATTTTTGGACGCGTATTAGGAGTGTCATGTCGTATAGTACTACCAAAATATGTTTTGAAATAAGTGCCGTTTCAAAGAAGCTGTCAACAGCTTTAAGCGCAGCCTCACATATCTGCGACAATTTAGTTCTGAGTTAAAAAATTAAACTTTTCGCAGACGCACATTTGAAATCATTTCTGCGACATTTATGCCAAGTTTCAAATGCCATGTTATCAAAACCAATATACATACATACATACTATCTTCTATCACATCTCTTCTATTTTTAACGTACATACTTAGAAATAATAAACAAAAATTAAATATACATACATACATGCCTATGGGTCGAATTTTCTCAAGTGAGCCACTTTAAAATCGATTGTCTCAGCTTTCATTGATTAATACGGGTTTTAATTGGTTTGGAGGTAAAGAAGATTTCCATAAAATATTTTTGGAAAAACATTTTTTTTACCTTAGTTATTAACAGTTAGAGTTTTTGATAATGTTATTATCATGTTATTTTAAAAAATTAATAACTCGTGAACGGTTTATCGAAACTCAACGTTTTCTACATCAAATTTTTAGTCAATTAATATACTTTGCCATAAAAAAATTGATTTTTATAACAAATTATTATTTTGCTAAAAAAAGCCTGTTTGTTTTAAATAATTAAATATTAATACAACTTCTCCGCCTGCGAGAAATTTTTAAAACATTTCATTCAATTCTACACTCCCTTAAAAAAATGTTGGTGAAAAAGTCATTATTTTGCATTAGGTCAAAAGTTATATATGTTTTTGTCACCGCGCTCCTACCTTCAGCGCTAGACGAGCACGTTTTGACGCTCGCGCGTTGAGTCATCGTGCAACCGAAATTTTGTGCATGATTTATGCTGATCCGGAAAATTCCAAGGCGATGGAAAACAAATGAAGAAACGTGCTCATGCTTGCATATTGCCATGTTTCTCAGTTTCGTGGAAGTTTTGTTTAGAGTAACGTCAATAGCCATATAAAAAAAGTAATCCGCAATATCTTAACTAGTCAATGCTCCATAATGCCTACGAATATGCAAATATCTCTCACTAAATTTCGGGAATTAAGACCACCCCAACGCATATTAGTCGGAGCAAAGGGCGCTCACAATGTTTGCGTTTGCAAAAATCACCAAAATGTGAGATTGAAAATACCAGCCTTGAAACAAGAATTCATAAAGTACAAGATAGACTACCCAGCAACATACCGAGATTGGCTCCATAAAATGGTTTGCGAAAATCCAACATCGGAATGTTATATTTTGGAGTGCAAAAAATGCCCTGGTACAAAACTTATTATACGAGAAATCAGATACATTTTGATGAATCAGAAGATTAAAAAAATTTAATTTCATCAGTGGATTTCAACTGATAGGTAAACCCTTTTTTAATTTCCGTTAGAAAATGTAATTATACTTGCTGACATTGCGTACATACAAAACTTTTTTTTTAGATGCTATTTTTTACTGGTCACGGAATCAAGAAAAGTCTTTTTGGAACACCTCGCAGAAGATTTGTTAATACTTCTAAAACATGATTTCATAACGAAATCCCAATCAAAATATTTGGCTAAACTCAAAGATACCGTAGGCGAAGGCGAGTTCAGTGTCACTGAAGATTTTTCAGAAAATTATACATACCAAATACAAAATGAAATTCAGTCACAACATTGGTGCAAAGATCAAAACACGCTTCATGTTTTTGTTGTCTATTATAGAGGGAACAATATTTTACGTAATGAGAATTTCGCCATTTTCTAAGAGAATCTGCAGCACCATTCAGTAGCTGTACGTTTGTTTAACGGGAAACTGATTTCCCATTTAAAGGGAAAATTCGGCGATACTATAAGGAACATTTTTTATTTTTCGGATGGGGCAGTGTCACAATATAATAACAAGTACTTAAAATCCCCCCAGCGGGTTAGGGGATCAGAATATACCCGCGGTAGGTATGCCTGTCGTAAGAGGCGACTAAAATACCAGATTCAAAGGGCTGTGTAGCGCAACCCTTCAGGTTGCCAGCGCAATATATAGGTTCTCCAAACCCAATTGTCAACCTCACCTATCCGCGGCGAATCCTGTTTCACTAACAGACGAGGCTCTGGCGACCCCAAGCTCCTCATGGAATTTGGTGGTAGGGAGGGAATGGCCTGAAGGTTTAATGTGGCCACATAAATCGTTCCCGAGATGGTCGGGCTAGCACCTTAATGGTGCTATGGTACCGGAGCGTACCGGATTTGTATCCGGCAAAGGACCATCACATCGATGACACTCCCAAAACCTGCGGGGAGCAACCTTATCACTACAACAACAACAACAACAACAACAACAAGTACCTAAAAGTTTTTGCATTTGATTTATCATAATAATGATTTTGGTATTAATGCAGAGTGGCACTTTTTCGCTGCGTCCCACGGCAAACGTGCTTGTGATGGAATAGGGGGTACCGTCAAGAGACATGCGTATTTCAAAAGTTTGCAAAAAGATACAGATTTCTTACTAACATCTCCTGAGAGACTGTTTCAGTGGGCAAAGCAATTTTTCAAAAAAATTCATTTTCATCTCTGCACCAACGAAGAGCATGAAAAGCATAGAGAATTCTTGAAATCACGATTCTTGAGTGCAAAAACGATAAAACAGACACGTTCGTTTCATTGTTACCAGCCTTTAGGAAACAAGTTATTGTGCAGAATACCTTCTGCTCACGAAAAAGCAGCTACGATAACTTACACGTTAAAGGGATTTTTCTGTATCGACGTTCGGTGAAACAGCACACATTCTTTTCGAAAATTGTAAAATTTTTTTCAAATACTGAAATAAACAAGATTAAGTGTTAAGATCAGTGACTTTTGCTGAAAAATAAAAAAAATTTTGCCAGCTCCTAATGACAGATAATAATGATGATATTGATAGTTTTTAGTCACGATGACTCAGCGCGCGAGAGTCAAAACGTGCTCGTCTAGCGCTGAAGGTAGGAGCGCGGCCACAAAAACATGTATAACTTTTGACCTAACGCAAAATAATGACTTTTTTTCACCAAAATTTTTTTAAGGGATTGTAGAATTTAATGAAATGTGTTAAAATTTTCACGCAGGCGGAGAAGTTTTATTAATTTTTAATTATTTAAAACTTTTTTAGCAAAATAATAATTTGTTATAAAAATCAATTTTTTTATGGCAAAGTATATTAATTGAAGAAAATTTTGATGTAGAAGACGTTGAGTTTCGATAAACCGTTCACGAGTTATTAATTTTTCAAAAACGCTAACTGTTAATAACTAATGTAAAAAAAACTTTTTTTTCAAAAATATTTTGTGGGATCGTCTTTACCTCCAAACCGATTAAAAACCGTATTAATTAATGAAAACTGAGACAATCGATTTTAAAGTGGCCCACTTGAGAAAATTCGACCCCTATAATTTGTATTAAATTTATTTTGATTTTTTCTTGATTTTCTATATATTGCCTTAACTTGTTGTTGTTTTGCATCTTATATTGTAGCTGTGTTTTTAAGATTTGATTATTTTATGAGCATACATTTTACAAAACCTTTATTTTTCTTAACATTTTTTTTTTTTTGCTTATAATTTGTTTCTAATCCAAAAAGTTTAATTAACAATTTTGAGGCATAAGGCATTTAACCACCTCATACATATTTATGCTTATGTATGTATGTACTATGTAGTTATAAATTGTGAGATTTTGAAATTGGTCAAATCGCCTTCAAGTACGTATTTTTGGTCAATCATATATCGAAAAGGTAATTGATTTGCATGTATGTATATATGGATCTATTTACATATATTACATATATATGTATGTAAATATGTTGCATACGGCATTTTAAATAATTAGTATTGCGTGTTTAATATGTATGAATTTTAATTGTTTATTTTTATTATTAAATAAATTTGATGTTTATGTAAGTTGTCTGGTTTTCTACTGTTTGCTATTTATGGATATTAATTTTATTCAGTTCTGCAGTTTTACAACATATATAAATCACATATAGGAAGTTGTAGAGATTTTTTTTATTTAAATATGAAGATTTCGAACAACATTTATAATGCTAAGACAAAACAAGAAAGTAAAAAAAAAAACGCAAAAATACAAAACATATTTAAAAAATTAGTGAGAATTGCGTGTTTAATATGTATGAATTTTAATTGTTTATTTTTATTATTAAATAAATTTGATGTTTATGTAAGTTGTCTGGTTTTCTACTGTTTGCTATTTATGGATATTAATTTTATTCAGTTCTGCAGTTTTACAACATATATAAATCACATATAGGAAGTTGTAGAGATTTTTTTTATTTAAATATGAAGATTTCGAACAACATTTATAATGCTAAGACAAAACAAGAAAGTAAAAAAAAAAACGCAAAAATACAAAACATATTTAAAAAATTAGTGAGAAAATGAGATACTTTTATGCTTATAGTAGAGCGGGTCAAATTTTTTTTCCTTCAGGAGTATAGCAAAAACGTAATCCACAGATGATTCTAAGAAAAATTGCTGAAGACACCATAGCTCTAAGTCCGATTTCTCGAGGTCCCGATTTTTGCATATGAATGTAGGGTTTGGCCAAAAAATGTTCATAGCTTCTGATAGAATTATAGGAAAAATATCATACTGCGCTTACTTTAAAGGTATTTTACGTATATTTCAGCATCTGTATTAATATCTATAGTGTTTTTGAATTTTAGTAGAGATATAAGGCTTAAATTATGAGAAATTATCCTAAAATGAACTTTTAACTATACTATATTAGAAAACATTTTTTGCTTATTACTTGAAAATATAGGTTTTTTTTTTTAATTTTTTTCTACTAAAACGAATTAGAAAAAAGAAGAACTGTCTGAATGAAAGTTGTTGGAAATGTTCTGAACTTATTTTAGATGTAAAGAAAAAAAATTTCCATAAGAAATTTGTTAAAAATGATAATATTTTAGTTAAAAGTTCATTTTAGGCTAATTTCTCCTAATTTAAGTCTGATATCTCTACTAAAATTCAAAAACACTATAGATATTAATACAGATGCTGAAATGTATGTAAAATATGTACCTTTAAAGTAAGCCCAGTATGATATTTTTCCTATAATTGTATCAGAAGCTATGAAGATTTTTTGGCCAAACCCTACATTCATATGGCAAAATATCTATTTTGTAAAAGTCGGGGACTAGAAATCGGACTTGGAGCTATAGTGTTTTCAGCAATTTTTCTTAGAATCAGCTGTAGATTACGTTTTTGCTATACTACTGATGGAAAAAAATCCACCCATACAATTTGACCCGCTCTAGCTTATAGCCACTAAAAACAAATTTGCCTGTGATAAATATATTGTTGCAGTGTACAATAGGAAAATTAATCTCCTATCAAATAAAGCGTAAGAATAAAATAATTTTCCGAAACTGGCGTGCCAAAATATTTCATATTGGAGGGATGAGGGCAAGCATCTTTCTTTTTTAATAGTCTAATGTTTATGCAAGTTGTACATCTGTATGTAGCTCATAAACGTTATCTTTTAACAATTAAATAAAATAAATAACAAAACAAAAAAACCGTCATACGCCCGGTTTTCCGTGCGCGTTTAAACTACAGCTGAGCTTGGCTTGAATTTAACCTTGTCGTTTTGATACCTAGACTCAATGTTTCACTGCGAATTTTAAATGCTCATAAAATGAATCTCAATCTTACCCTATTATTACGCCCATTTACATACAATTTTACTGCTCATTACAGTTAAAGGAGTCAAATGGATCGCACGAAACCTTGAAATCGCAGTCTCAGACCGACAGTTGCTGCGTTGATGGTACACAACGTTCTTTCAGCGTGATTCGGGACAGGATTGGAAACACGTTCTTTCCAACCTTCTAATAATACTTGAGCTGTGCTGATCGGAATCTTCATGCATTCCGACAGCGTCATAAATGAAAATATATGTTCAAAATTGTGTTGGCTTATGCGATTATGAGGATTGGAAACGCGTCCTTTCCAACCTCCCTTAAAAGAGAGACTCCCAGACTCGTCCGTTTGTCATGCTAGTAAAATATGCTGATAGGAATCACATGGCATTCCGCCAGCATATTAATAGAACTAAGTGATTTTAACAATGAATCGTATTTAGTAGTTTAAGTTTTGGGCCTAAACAGCCATAATAATAAATAAATTAAATTAAAAAGAGCAGGTTTAAACTTTAGTTAACATAAACTCGCACTTAGCCTAACACATGTCAACAAAAAGAAAACAAGCTTTAAAAAAGTACACATATTCAATATCCTAAAGTGTAGAGATGTGAAATGCATTCATTTGCGAATATTTAGTCTGGGCCCGTATTACGTTTTACGATCAATGGCTGAAAGCCATTATTACTAAAAGAACGATAACTATGCAATTGTGGAGCTTTTATAAACAATGTATATTGGAACGATTTTCCGTCATCCCTTGTCAAATTTGGTTTCGAGACAAACCGGTTTCGGCGTTGTGCCATCTCTCCGAGAACGAAAATCGACAGTGATGATGGCACAACGCCGAAAGCGGTATGTATTGTGAATTCATACAAGTGAAAAATCTTTCTATTCCTCCATTGCTTTTTCCGCTTCTATGTACCGGAGCGACTCGGGATTTTTCCCGGCCAAGGGCTATCATTTCAGCGTAACCCCACTTAATATTGCTACAACGACAAAAATAACACTTTCACCACGCCAAAAATTTGCAACAATTTTGCACAGATAATAAACTAATTGGAGCTTCGGAGAAAACAATTGGCAATTTGTAGCTGATTAGCTGCACACAAAATCTTATAACTTTAAACGAGCAATTCTTGTATATTTGTATAGCCGAACGATCTCGGGAACGGCTCAACCGATTTAAATGAAATTTGGCACAGAGGTAATGTACCACCTTCTAAGATTTTCTACCTAGGTGTTGCCACTCAGAATGTTTCACAAGGTTGCCACCTACTCGAAATTAAAAAAAAATTGCTTGAGATATGCCGATATGGGTATCAAACGAAAGGTATTTCACTCCGCATTACAACAGGGCATTTTTGGTTAGGGTTGCCATTTAGGGTTGCTACCTATTCGAAATAAAAAAAATTGCATGAGATATGCCGATATGGGTATCAAACGAAAGGTATTTCACTCCGCATTACAATAGGGACATTTTTGAGTAGGGTTGCCATTTAGGGTTACCACCTATTCGAAATTTAAAAAAAAATGCATGAGATATGCCGATATGGATATCAAACGAAAGGTATTTCACTCCGCATTGCAATAGGGACATTTTTGAGCAGGGTTGCCATTTAGGGTTGCCACCTATTCGAAATTTAAAAAAATGCATGAGATATGACGATATGGGTATAACGGGAAAGGTGTTTCACTCCGCATTACAGTAGGGACATTTTTGAGGATTGCCATTTAGCGTTGCCACCTATTCGAAATTAAAAAAAAAATTGCATGAGATATGACGATATGGGTATAAAGCGAAAGGTATTTCACCCCGCATTACAATAGGGACATTTTTGAGTAGGGTTGCCATTTAGGGTTACCACCTATTCGAAATTAAAAAAAAATTGCATGAGATATGCCGATATGGGTATCAAACGAAAGGTATTTCACTCTACATTACAATAGGGACATTTTTGAGTAGGGTTGCCATTTAGGGTTGGGGTAGTTAGACGCAATAGTACTCTACCTACTCATATTTTATTAAAACTTTAAAGGAGAACATTAAAGTTAAAAATCTTCGTAAAAAAATCTTACACATGATTCGACTTAAATTTCTTAATTTCACACACGCTAATAAAATTGAAATGCAATATCAAAGCACCGTGGCAAATTCTAACAAAATATATTTAAATGCATTTCTTTAGCAAATATGAAATGAATAATTGCAACTTCTCACAGATTACTATTAGAAAGATTTCTCACCATAACAAAAAGATATCTCACCATAATAATTTGCTACCGTTGAATACTAGAGGTATATGTTCAATTTGAAAACGACATCTAACAATTTAACTACTTACCAAC
The DNA here is from genome assembly GCF_040869045.1 of Eurosta solidaginis. NCBI lineage: Eukaryota > Metazoa > Arthropoda > Insecta > Diptera > Tephritidae > Eurosta > Eurosta solidaginis. Next base: position 319,652,406 of record NC_090319.1, on the reverse strand, counting down.
AGATGGCACTTAGGGAAGTAAGTTGACATTTAATTAAACTAACTGATAGTTGTCATTCGTGAAATTTACAAATATTTTGGAATGTAATAAAATTGTGAGACTTTCATAGTGTAAAATTAAAAAAATGTTTGAAATTAATAATTCGGCGCATGAAGATACTCGAGAAACGTTTCTAGCAGAACGAAAGGTTGCCGAGCAAAGCTCGGTCGCCCAGGTACTATAAAAATAAATACAAGACGCGATATACCTACGAGAGGATATAGGCTTGGTGCTACTTTTTAATTTTTCTTACAAATCGGCTGGGAGGGATCTTTATAATTTAAACCGACTCCGAATGCTCTAATTAGCTAAATTTTTGCTGAGAAGCTTTACATGGCATAAATACACTCGACGTGCACGCTGCGACACCACGACGACCGCCGTTAAACTAAATTTAGGTATTAAATACAGACAGTGGAAGTTGACTAATTTTACTATAGTGAATGAGTCCTACTAGAGTCTGCGATCGATTTGTTTTTATTAATTTTCGAGCCTGCATATCTTTATTTTTCTTTCGCCTCTGCATCAGGCCGCTTGGGCGTATCAGGATTTTTAGAATTTCACCTCGTTTGTGCTTCCTCAATAATGGCCAAACTGACTGATATGGAGTTCAGACCGTTTACCTATTTAGGTTAAATATAAATCTGCATATTAAAATATATTCTAAACATTTTTTCATTAGTTCAAAAATGCAGCACGAAAATTTCCGGTTTTTTTGTTTTGTTTTTTACTGTTTTTTTTTTTCTTTTCATTAACAATTTAGTATTTTAGGCAGGGGCGGAAACTGTTATTCCTTTTATAGTATAATTCCTTGCAAAACTATTAATTTTGGACTTTTAATATATTTGGACCAAGATAAAAATTATTTTCGAATTTTTATTACCTGAGTCCGATAGAACTAGTTAAACTCGGACTTTTAAATATAAAAGTCCGGAAATAAAGGTTAAAATCCGGACTTTTATTTTTTAAAGCCAACATTTTTTTTAATTCGGATAAGCCGTTTCTTTGTTATCAAGCCGGACTTTTATTTTGGCCTTAAAAAATAAAAATTTTAATTCGGATAAGCCGTTTCTTTGTTATAAAGCCGGAATTTTATTTTGGCCTTAAAAAATATATAAAAAAATTTTAATTCGGATAAGCCGTTTCTTTGTTATCAAGCCGAACTTTTATTTTGGCCTTAAACAAAATTTTTTTTTATTCGGATAAGCCGTTTCTTTGTTATCAAGCCGGACTTTTATTTTGGCCTTAAAAAATAAAAATAAAATTTTACCTCGGATAAGCCGTTTCTTTGTTATAAAGCCGGACTTTTATTTTGACCTTAAAAAAAAAATTGTAATTCACATAAGCCGTTTCTTTGTTATAAAGCCGGACTTTTATTTTGGGTTTAAAAAATAAAAATAAAATTTTTAATTCGGATGAACAGTTTCTTTGTTATCAAGCCGGACTTTTATTTTGGCCTTAAAAATAAAATTACGCATTTAACTTTTATTTTTAAAGTCCGAGTTTAACTAGTTCTATCGGACTCAAAAAATAAAAATACAGATTTTACTTTTATATGTGGACTTTTATGGAAAAAGTTCGAAAAATAAAAAGGATGCATGAGGTGACATGATATTGCTATACGCATACCTGGGAACTCAGACATTTTCATCTAGGACAATTTTTATTTTCCGTCCCTGATTTTAGGCAAGTTTTCACTTATATTAAAAAAGAAGCAAAAGGCTTGCATAAAACAAAGACAATCTAGAATTTAAACATAGGCGCTCATCGGTTTATGCCTCCAATTGATACAGAAAATACAGCACACGTTATATACACACAATTGCGGTATTAAAATGGCACTAAAATTTCAAAAGGTATTCCTTTTAACTAACGTCTATTTGCTCCATTTACATCGCTTTCACTTTAAATTTAGAAAGCCGTATCTCATATTAAGAAATCAAAGCAAAAAAAATACATTTAAAGCGAATTAAGCACCAATTCGCCGTACAGAATATCAAATCGAAACGAAGTTTGATTGCGTTATATCGTTTTACAGATATTACGAGTTCAAAGATTTTGTTAGAAGAATGGCATGAACATGCAGTCAGATGGTGTGGCATCACCTTATACTGAATTCGCCAGAATTCGATTAAGTTAAAGCTTAAGCTTAAGTTAAAGCTCAAGCTACAAAAAAGGTTCATAAAAACTTCGCTAGGGATATTTTAAAAGAAAACTTCAAGAGTTGCAGTTATAGACGTCCCAATTCGTTTGGGAGAAATCAAAATGAGACAGTAGTTGAGAAGAGAGAAGACAGACTTAAGGCTCACTAACGAGGCACTGTCATCTGGCGTCACATGCTTATAAGTTAGGCCTCGCCAGTGTAGCAGCAGGTGTAGGAGGTGTGAGCTGCAGGAAGAAACGGTTGACCACGTTTTCTGTTTCTGTCCTTTCTTCGGTCAAGGCTCCAGCTATTTGGGGCGGCAGAATTGCCAGATTTCGAGGCAGGCTAGGTCCTGAAAACGTCTAGTATTTGCCAAAAGGACGTAGTTATTCTATAACATAAGTCCTGGCATCTAATTGGGGTTTTCCGTTTAATTGTCAAGCAAATTCTGGTAACACTTAGAACACATTCAGTCTATGTGAGGTATTTTTTGGCTGTCCAATTCAACCTAACCTAACCTACTAACACTTTAGCCCGCCACCGTTAATACTACGGTAATTATTTTGTCCGGAAAGTATTGATGCTTCGGGAAATACGTGAGAAAATAGTGAAAGCATTTTTTTTGCTAATCAAGGTGCGCCATGTTAACCTTTTTATAAAGGGCCAACATCTCTTTGAACACTACAGAATTTAAACTCTTTAACTTTTGTATACGCTTCATCCAAGACCCCCTGAGCGAGACACAACACTTTTGGGTGCAAATAAAATAGAACGTAGGCGAGGTGTGTTACGAGGATTGCTATTTATATTTTGAGCCTTGGCAACACTAATTGTTTGCCGGCGCCATCTGACGTTTTTAAGCATAACCTTCTTCAGAAAATTTTGACATTTGAACACAACTTGTGTTGTTTACAGTAACTTAAAAATTGTATTTCAGCGAAAAATTGGAATTAACTCGTGAAAATTTTTGTGCGATGATTTTTTACGACTTGGATTACCAAGACAGGAGTACTCCTTTGCCACTGTGAAACGCTGGTATAACGAATTCCATCGTGGCCACCGTTCGCTCAGGAACGAAAGTCGTGAAGGTAGTCCAAAATCAGTTGTTGTGCAACAAAACATTGACGCTGTGCGCGAACCTATATTGCAAGATAGTCATACGAGTTATCGTGAGATTGGGGCATCCCTGGGCATTAACATGACGAGCATCAATAAGATATTGCATGAACATTTAGCTGTGAGAAAAATTTGTTCGCGTTGGATCCCGCATAATTTGACAAAAGCTCAAAAATATGCTCGTGTCAATTGGTGCAAGGAAATGCTCAAGAAATACTATCGCGGTGCATCAAAAGCTTTATATAAAATCTAAACAGGTGACGAATCTTGGATCTATGGGTATAAGCCCGAAACAAAACAGCAATCCACTGTATGGGTCGTCTTCCAAGATGAGCCAAATCCGACAAAAGTGATTCGTGCGTGAAGCACTTCGAAGCAAATAATCGCCTGTTTCTTCGGAATAACTGGACTTGTGGCTACGGTGCCATTAGAGCAACGAAGAACGGTGAATTCCGAATGGTACACAACCATTTGTTTGCCACTAGTGCTTGTTGAAATACGGAAGAAGAAGCGGCAACGAAGTATCATTCTTCATCATGACAATGCCAGCTCTCACACATCTGCTGAAACAACCGTCTATTTGACTGGCCAAAACGTCGAATTAATGAGTCACCCTCCGTACAGCACTGATTTGTGCCAAATGACTTCTTTTTATTTCCGCAAATCAAGAATAAATTGCGTGGCCAAAGTTTTTCGGCGCCTGAAGAAAGAAACGGTTGATGCATTCAAAAACCATGTTTTGGAGATACCTCAATCGGAGTAGAAAAAGTGCTACGAAAATTGTTTTGAACGCATGCAGAAGTGTATTGATTATCATGGAGAATACTTCGAAAAACAATAAAGCCATTTTCGATAATAAATTACTGTCTTTTTATTATTAGGCTCAAAATATAATTAGCAACCCTCGTATATGCTTGTTCAAGATTTGTATTTAAAAAAATACCATTTTGAATTTTTGTTCTATTTTGTGAACCGCGTTGTGTGTGTATGTAATGGAAAGCAATTTTAATTTCGTTTGCTTTCTTTTATGTGTTTATGTCTGGTATTTTTGATAATATAATTTATCTTGTTTCTTAATTAAATTTTTTTTTAGTATTTCGTGTTTAATTTTTTTTTAATTTTTTTATTTAATTTAAAAGTTTTAGTTTAATTTGTTTTTACTTAAGAATAACTTTTTTTTACATTGAACTCTATGTTTCAATATTAAAAAAAAATATTTTAATATTAACTTTAAGTATTTTTCATTAGCAAATAAAATTATTTTAAAAAATCCGAAAAAAATACGCATCACATTATCTTATATCGTGACCCTTTTAAAGTTTATCATTACAATTATACATACAATAAAAAATTTAACGCTTAGCATGAAATGAACATTGTTTACTTATTTTAACTACGAATAATGAATGAAAATTTTACAAAATAAAAAACGAAGGCATTGACACTGCATGTTACGTGTTAAACTTAGGGCAAACAAAAACAAAAGTATTGTAATTATAATTATAATAATAAAAGGCAAATTGTTTGGAGAGAACACTACATACATACATATTTAGCGCAGGAAAGTGCAATCAACAGGCCGCTTATTCCAAAAAAAAAAAAAAAAACAAAAAAAAAAGAAAGACATACGCAATAGATAACGCTTTTAGAAAAGCTTATAAAGATCAGAATACATGAATGGAAGCCAACAAACTTGCGTACATTAAAATAATTTACAAAAATATATAGTATGTTGGTATGTTAATAACATTACGACTATGGCTGTAATTGAGAGTTTAACTTTAAGCTAAGACTAAACCATATTTTCATTTGTTTTGTGTTTGTCAACATATACATCCATAGTTCATATACATTTTACGTGCCTATCTATTGTATATGTTGCAATGATAATTAAGCTTAAATGACATTTTTTCATTGCAATTATTTATATTAATTGAATATATATGCACACACTGATATATATATATTACGGCTGGGACTATCCGGATATCCATACGGATATCCTTTGACACGGATAAAATCCGGACGGCATGGATATCCGGTTAATATTCGTTTGTGAAACTATCCGGGTATCCGGATTTATGAATATCCGGTTAATAACCGTATTTTTGGATATCCAAAGCAACAAATTGATGTACCATATACATACCTATGTTTATTTAACATTATTAACAAAAACAAAATTGTTCTATAGTGGTTATTATTTGTTCTTAAATTATTAACTTTGTATTTTATACTTTGAATTTTAAATATTTTATTATCGAATTACTTTTTGGTAAATGAAAATTTTTGAATACTTCAAAAAGAAAATTTTTGATTATATTTTATACTTAAAATAAATTACATAATATATTAAAAAAATAAATATTTAAATATTTGGTTAACAACCAAATATATTGGCGATTCTACCAACTGACCTACAATTACGAACTTTAAAACCTAGTTAATTTAATCAAAGAAAAGTTGTCGAAAATTATTAAATAAATGACACTATTGAAATTCTTGTGCATGTAATATATCTGTGCTTGTGTTCCTAATACATTTGTGTCTTTTTGAAGTATTCAAAAATTTTCATTTACCAAAAAGTAATTCGATAATAAAATACATATTTAAAATTCAAAATATAAAATACAAAGTTAATAATTTAACAAAAAATAATAACCACTATAGTTCATGTTCGTAAAATTGTAGCTTTTTAATTTTTGACGTTAATTTAATAATCTACAATCATATTTTGTGAATAATTTTTCGATGTTTGCTTCGTTCAATTCTGATATGCAGATATTCAACTTTTATATTCAAGTATCCGGACATACGGATACACGGATTTTCCATTTACGCATCCGGATATCTGAATTTTCCATTTATGAATCCGGATAGCCGGATTTTTTGCTTAGCTATTCGGTTATTCGAATATCCGGTTTATCCGGATAGTTGAAAAATCCGGATGCAGTTCACAGCCCTAAGATATATATATGTCTGAATATATATACGTATGTTTACATATATATGTATATTTTGTTTGAATTTTAAACACTATTAAAGTTGTAAATATGTAGCTGTATCGTTGTTGTCCATATTTTCTTCACATGCGCGAGTCTTAATTCATACATCAAACTATTTAGTCCACCGACTAAATTGTTCGACCATTGCGATCGCTCGCTACCTTTCTCTCCCTCTCTCTTTTGTTCTCCCACTTAGTCTTATATATATACACAGATCACTATCATCTATCGTCGGCAAAGCGGCTGTACTATGCGCAAGCGTAAAATAGTATATAAACTGCACCCTTCCGCATCTGAAATAGACAACCTTTTGTTCAAAAGTTGTCATTTCATTGAATACTACAAGAGCACCAGACTACATACATATTGCTAAAGCCTATGCATGATAAAGAAAATTATTTAATTGAGCAACGCATCCATAGTATACGGAAATGGTGGTGGGGTACGCTGTGGTGGCATAGTTTTGAATTGTTGTTGTTGCTTTTGCATTTTCTGTAGCTGCTGCTGTTGTTGTAGTGGTTTCTCGTAGCGACCCATAGACGTTTTTGTGGTTGTTATAGTTGTGGTGGCTGTAGTTGTAGATGTCACTATTGCACTAGGTGTTGTTGTGCTTGTTGTATTTGCTTCCGCTGACGACGGTCAGTCGAGTATAACAACTTGTGATTCCATTTGCCTGCTCATTGCCAACGCCGGCGCATTTACAACGTGAGCCATCTGGACTAATTGTTGTATTTTAATTGGCAATTCTCTCCAAGGTTTGCGCGCAATTCGTCGGAGATCGGCGGGGGAAAGCGTTTTGCGCCATTTTCTGCAATTAATTAATATTTTTGTAAATTTATTACGAATTTGAATTGTGGTTGAGTTATGTATTGTCAGCAGTGGGGTTTACGAGCGCTACCACTATCTAATTAAATCCTCTTAGTGGGGAAGGTCTTGCTTTGCTTTTCGTTTTTAATATAATACTGGTCTATAAATAAGTGAATTGGGGATTTGATGTTGTTGCTGTTGTAGCGATAAGGTTGCTCCCCGAAGGCTTTGGCGAGTGTTATCGATGTGATGGTCCTTTGCCGGATACAGATCCGGTACGCTCCGGTAACACAGCACCATTAAGGTGCTAGCCGGACCATCTCGGTAAAGATTTATATGGCCACATTAAACCTTCAGGCCATCCCTCCCTCCCAACCTCCAAGCTCCATGAGGAGCTAGGGGTCGCCAGATCCTCGTCTGTTAGTGAAACAGGGTTGCGCTACACAGCCCCTTGATTCTGGTATTTTAGTCGCCTCTTACGACAGGCATACCTACCGCGGGTATATTCTAACCCCCTAACCCACTGGGGTGGTAAAACCCTATGTTTCCCAGAAATTAGCTTGTAGCCGAAGATGATGCTAGACTTGGCTTCGCCCATAGAAAATAAACTTTTGTATAAATTGTACTTATAAAAAAATATTCCTTTTTTGTTAAGCTTACTGTTCAATAATTAAACGAACGGTTATAGCAAAACATATAGCAGAGTGTTGAAAATGTTATATAGAACTTCGTTTATCTGAACTTGTACCCCTCCTCTGCTTTCAACTATGGGTGTCGATAGAAATACTTTTGCCCCAGCAGTTTAATGGGGCTTAGAATATACCCCGTAGGCAAGGCTGTCATAATAGACGACTAAAATCCACAAACATAGAAAGTTCGAGAGGGTCATAACAAATTGTTTACAAGATGGTTGGGCTAGAATGTTAATGTTGCTGGTTTCCAAATCAGTATTCGGCAAAGGACAATCATTATTGACAACCCATAGCCTACTGGGAGTGTCTTAATCGCTTCAAGGAGAAGAAGAGAGGAACGCTTTCTGCGCCGGAACGGCTTTAACCAATCGCATAACACGACTTTGCCAACGTAGCCTTTGGGATTTTTTTCGTTTCACTATGTTCACGTAAAGCTCATACATCTCGTCATAAAACCTCGTTCGGCATATGTCGTTAGCATTACGGACAGGGCCATAAATCTTGCAGAGAGAGTAGCACTTGTTGGCAAACACCTTGCCGTTTTGATTTCAGTCAGACGTAGTCCTTCTACAGTGACGTGGCTGACAAGGAGCGAAAGGGCCCGTTCATTCTTCGATGCCAGCACGTATTTTATTTTATCCATATTAGCCTTAATACCCATCGTTCCCGAGATGGTCGAGCTAGTTACCTTAATGGTGCTTTGTTACCGGAACGTACCGGATCTATATCCGGCAAAGGACCTTCAACATCGAAAACACTCCCCAAAGCCTTCTGGGTGTGTTTTTATCGTTACTACAACAACAAAAACATCTCTGATAAACTTACTTGCTGGTGTCTGTAGCTCGAAAATAGTAATCATCTGGTGCATCTACCCAACTTATAACCTGTTTGCGTCCATTGCCGGTACGCCCCATTTGTGCTAGCTTCGGTTTTCCATTCAGCTAAAAAAAAGGCGAAAAAACATTTAAACTTACAAAAATAATAAAAAAAAGTTAAATAAATTCATTAATTACATGATGTCTCGTCAAGGTATGACCGGCGGCAGCCATCATTGCTGCAAATTGTTCATTACTTGGACGATGTGATGGCATAGGATCTTTATTTGGACGCTTTGTTGGCGGATACACGGGATAGAGCATTCCTAAAATAACGTTAAAAACACGATAATAAAATAATAAAAGATTAATTACACAGGCCGACAAAATTTAACCAACATTCAGATCCAGAAACCAGACTATATATTTTCGAATAATTTTGATGCGATGAATCGAAATCTGCCCTCAAAATTGCTCTATCAGCTCTGGTTTTCGAGATATCCTAACCTAAAAGTGCAAAAAACACCGTTTTTGCCCATATTTGAGGTTATGTAGCCTTGCAGATGTTTTCTTTCACCAAAATAATAGGCTGGAATCTTTAAGTACAAGTCTTCTTCTTTCAAATTGCATTGAGTTTGCTCAAATATAATTTTTTTTGCTGAGATATCGCATTTTGAAATTTTCATGTTTTTAAATTTTCCTACACCTGAAAATCGATTAAGATAACATAGACATGATATAGTCGATTACTAGTTTTCTTGAATGGAGTCTTATTTTTCTTAAAATATGTGACTAAACTCGCTGTTCCCAAGGTTAGGTGGTTTTGCCTGCTTGTGGTGTGGTAGGGGTGGTTTCTAGGGGTTAGCGCTGTGTGTGATTTGGTACCCGAGGGTTAGATAGTGTAGGGGTGTGGTGAGTTAGCACACTTATGGTGTGAGACATAATTTTAAGAAAAACAAGACTCAATTCAAGAAAATTAGTAATCGACTATATGATGTCTATGTTATCTTAATCGATTTTCAGGTGTAGGAAAATTTAGAAACATGAAAATTTCAAAATGCGATATCCAAGCGAAAAAAATTAATATTTGAGTAAACTCAACGCCATTTGAAAGAAGAAGACTTGTACTTAACGATGCCAGCTTATTATTTTAGTGAAAGGAAACATCTGCAAGGCTACATAACCTCAAATATGGACAAAAACGGTGTTTTTCGTACTTTTAGGCTAGGATATCTCGAAAACCAGAGCTGATAGAGCAATTTTGAGGCTAGATTTCGATTCATCGCATCAAAATCATTCGAAAATATATAGTCCGGTTTCTGGGTCGAGATGCTGTCGGCCTGTTATTTAAAATATTTAAAATTGTATTACACAATGGACACTCAGTACTCACCATCCGCAGCTTCCTCGTTTCGTTCACGACCCCGTTTACGCCAACTATCATTACGTCGCGCTGCTGCACTGCCGCCAACAGTCACAATAGCTGGTGCTGGCGTTAAGTCTTTGGCAGCCCTTGACCGTTCTAATGTGGTTTTTGGTGCTGTTGTTATAGGTGTAGTGGTTGGTGTTGGTGGTGGCACCTTTGTTGCAGACACTGGCGGAATGACAGTCACCACAGCAGGTAATACTGCAGCAGCGACAGCAGTAGAATTTGGCGCAGAAACAACAACGGGTGTTGCAGTTACTATCGGCGCTGGTGCTGGTAAAATAGTTAAATCTTTCTCAACTTCCAATACTTTATTGGGTACACGATCATATAATAAGCTGCCATCTGGTGCCTTCGGCGGTTTGGGAAATGATACTACGTCGGGTTTTGGTATTTTATCCTTTGGTGTTAGCACTAACCATTCATGTGGTCCCTTACCAGGTGAACCTAAATGATTTGCAATTTTCGTAACACTGCCACGTTCACGCTTTTTCCTCTTCATCAGCAATATATTCTTGATATCGGTAGCAGTTTTGTCATTTATTCGATTTGTAACTATTTTGGTAAATTGAGATACGTAAATGTTTCTTAGTTAAATGTGAGCTTTCGAAAAAATTTAAGTGCGTGAAAAAAGTGAAACTTCATAGAAAAACGTTCAATAATCGAGAATTTTCTGTATGATTTGTGCTTACATTCCGAAAACAAAATATTCGAAAAATACTAAAAGTTATAAATTACACAGCTATACTAAAAAATTGCATGTGTTCCTAAGAAGATGTATACTGCTTCATATCTGCAGCCGGCTTATACGTGTGGTATCCCCCAACACTCCAAATCTTGAAAAATTAATTTCGTGAACTTCATGCTTGGTTACCAGCCATATTATTGTATATTTGTACTTTGTAACCATATGCGTGTGTATATGTGAATACTACTTCGGCTGATGATTACATGCATTTGTGAGTATTGTTTACGTACATACGAGTGGCTGCTTAGTATCGGCTTAGTGATGCTAATATTCGTCACAATACGGTTATAAGGGTCCATCAGAGATGTCGGCTTGGATGAGGTGCTGTGAAGTAGCTGAGGGCACAATAGACCAATGGTCGCAATGCGATCCTCAATTAATTATCTATCTATCTAAGGTTATAAGAAGTTTATTTATCTCTACAACAACGACACCAACCATCCGTTCTAAAAAAAGAACGGCTATGGATTGACGCTGTAATTTTTCGTACATACATCCCGCTATTATTTCAGGTCAGAACATGTACTGATTGATCAATGCAATGGACGTACATATACGCATTGCGATACTTCGTTGTCCAACTGCGGTTTTCCAAAATTCTAGCTTGCAGACCGAAAAGTGCGGGACATGTGCTCATTACGTACTGCACAGTTTCAGAGATGGCATTTAACAGTTAGCAGTTCGAAAAAGTCATTCGGTTTACCAATAATTACCAATAACAAGTTATATCCAAGAATAAAAAAGGACTTTCTCATTGTGATGAAATGTTTTTTTTTTTTTTTTTTTTTGTTGAGTTTTTTCGGTTTTTTAAGTGATTTATTTTAATTTTCAAATGTTTTCTCACTAATACAGAGGTCGTTGAATGTGGCGTATCGTCTGCTCTGTCATAAGTAACATAATGTGAACTTAACATTATGTTATTTTTAGGGTCTGCAATATGTTATTCCTCAAAAATTTTAACCAAAAAAACCATACTAGGTCGTAATCGTATATTTTTGGAGTCATGCAGGGATTATTACCAGGACCATTTTTGGTCTGTTCGGGGATAATTGATCATCGTTTCTAGACTTTTTTGTAGCAATGTTGGAATTGTTTTAGATACTATTCGTGATCAATTCGGGATTACTTTCACTATTATTTCGGAGCTATTTAGTTATGGAATCATCTTGCGAAATAGTTTCAGGATAATTTGGGAACCATTAAGCAGGGTTCGGAAGAACTCATTTATAAATACGAAAAATTATAGGGCTTTTATTATCGGCATGCTATTGGTTGCCCTAACAGCTGTTTTCGCAGAGTTATATAAGTATATTATCGACGTGATATCGGTTTATTATCGAAATGCTATCGAATAAATATCGATTTAAATCTATAGTAAATCGATATTTATTTGATAACAAATCAAAACTTTTTGCTTACAAGTCAATCTTTTTCTATAATAAATCACCATTTTTTGATGCCTTTTCGATAATATACCGATAAGTCATCGACAAAGTTTGCTATCGATAACAAATTTAAAAATCTTCGGTAACTAATGGCTAACTCGCCTATACATCGCCGATAACAAATGGATAACATTCAAAATTAATGTATAGCACGCCCATGAAACGTCGATAACAATCCGATAACTCGTCAATTATGAACTTCTTCATTTCCTTTCACTTCCTCCATTCATTCATTTTCCTTCCCTTTACGTTCTCCTTTCCATTTCTTTCGTCGCTCTCTGTGAGAAGGTGTTGTAGCAGAGTAATGAGGTTACACTGAAAAGACATCCCTTGGTCGGGAAAAATCCCGAGTCGCTCCGGTACATAGAACCGGCTGCCTTGGGAAGCGTCGACAAGTCTGTGAGAAGTCGATACCAGCAGTATCGCCATTTAAAAGTTATTTAAAGAGTGGTCATTAATTTCATTGTTTTAATTGAAAGGATCGGTTTGCGTCAGGGGGTTAACAAAGTCCATTTTGTGAACATAAGCTGACAAATCCTCTCAATTCTTTACATCCTAGTACATTTTTGAAGAAGTACATTTTTAAAATAATTTCATTAATAGCCGCCTGATTTTCGACGTAGAAACTCACAAACTCACACTCATGCCGTTTCCCCTTTTTAATGAATCGTTCTAAGTTGATATAGCAAGTTTCTTACTTACTTACGTAGCAAGTTTCACTTCAACAAAAAAAAATATATATATATATATATATTACTTTTCCAACTTACATTCTTGTTTAACTAATTGCGTATTGATAGCATACGAAGTTTGTCGGGCTGCCTTTCGCGGTTTTATACAATTTCGACAAAGAACACGTGCCAGACGCGTCATAGCATTCGTATGTAAATAAAAGGCGGTGCGAGTTTTCATAATGGGCCGTGGTGAGCCCGAACTAATTGCAATGCCATGCGCTTGATCAAAATGACGCGCTAAATGAGTTTTCAACTTAAATTCTTTACCACAATTGACCATCGGACATCTTAGAGAGAGAGTATGAAAAAATTACATTATGTATTTTATTTACCACATTAAGAAAGAAATTATAATTACTTGTAAGTACTTACTTATGCATTTGGCGATTGGATAAATCGCTCACCTTCTCAGTATCGACAACCTCAACAACAACTGGCACCTTCTTTTTGGGTTCCAAATCGTTTTCGAGTTTAGCAGCGTTCTTTAAACCACCATACTTTTTCCAATAGTCCCAACAAATTTGGCAAAGTCGACATACACCATGGCCAATACCAGTCCATGGATACCACTAAAGAGAGAGAGATACATTTAATTTTTGTTGCAATAACATGTTATTAGTTAAGTGGTGTCCGAAAAGAAAATTGTGAGTGTATGAGAGAATGGGAGCAGCCCAGTAGGAAATTTAAACCAAAATAACAGCATATTGGATTGGAGTAGACAATTTGAAACGTGTTAGACTTTCAAAGAAAAAATTTAAGTGTGTTACTTGTTAAGCCTACACATTTTTAAATAAGGGCGGTATTTTACAGATTTTGTATTTGATAAAATTCTTGTATTACCGATGTTAATGATTTAATGCAAATTAATTTTTATAAGTGTGTGGACTGGTAGGAAAACATTATGACTGGTAAAATAAATGCTATGTAGGTCAACTGAACAAAAATTAAAATTTTTAGGCATATTGCATCAACCATCAACTTGCATTCGATTCAAAGAGCACAGCGACACAGAAAATTTCCAACATTCTTTCTCATATATTTTCAATTATCAATTATCAGTTTGATTAAATATATAATGTAATTTTACAAATTAATATATCATGGAAAAAATCACAAAATCAAAATATTCAATATTTTATTTATTTAAACCATTCATTTGGAAACCTTACCTCCCTCCCTCCCGGTTTCCAATTGAAATTTAAATAAATAAAAAAAATTCATTTTGATTTTTTTTTTCGTGATATATTTACATAACTCCTTATATATATTTGGGTTTGTAAAACTATATTATATCTTAAATAAAATCTTCAATATCAATACTTTCTTGACATCTTCTTAATAAAAGTATATTCGATAAATTACTTGATGTTAACTGTGGCGCTGCTTGAGCAAATTAACTTTAAGTCCGAAAATATTTTCTCACAAAAATATGTTGTGGGAAAAAGTGATAGGCACTGAAAAGATATTCTTTTCAATATTGGATATGATGATTCTTCTAAATTTTTGCAGAATTCAATATTATCTCCGTGTGTTGGAATGTTTTCGCTTCGTAAGATGATTAGCTCGGACTGAATTTCAAATTCATACTTACTTATATCGCATTTGAAGGGGTTTTCAAAGATGTCAAGAAATGGTTGAAAACAAACAAAATCCTGAAATCTGTCTTCGAAATTGTTAACAATTTTAAACAAAATTGTTAACAATTTTAAACAAAATTGTTAAACAATATCTAAGCTGATCATGGAAGATAGCTCAGTTTTCATTTTTCTATTTTATTGCTTGACAACTTGCTTATTTTCTACTTTAGCCAACCACCCTTTAAATTTTTCCAAAAAGTCTAACTTCTTTTCTTCATATAGTACCTGACTAGTTTTTTTGTCTAAAATGTTTATATTTTTGTGGGAGGAATCGAAATGCCTTTTAATATTATATCTATAGCCTCCTTTGAACGACTTGTAACATAAAAGGCATTGCAATTCGCCATAAAAAATTTCTCACAGGGCATTGCATTGTACACACAATTGCATACACTAAGCGTCGCGGCCAAGCTTGGTGTTTATTCGTTGCTAGTTGGCTAACGACTGAACGATGGAGAGTAAGAATACGTGTAATCAATTGATCTATGGGATGGACAGCAATGTATTAGTTTATTATTTGCTTACCTGTGCAGATTTAACACTTGAGCAAGATTCACATGGCTTGCCATTGCTGGAAAGATCAGCACCACCTCCACCGTTTATAGTGCCGTTATAAATATTTGCACCTCCTTTTATGGAGACACCTCCATTATTGCCAGTTTTGTTTGCTTGGTTATACTGCGGCACATAAACTTGTTTTAATTTAAGTTCCGCCTCAACGGCCTTAACTCGTTTCTGTTGCACATAACGATCGGTCGTTTTCCACATATAATAATATTCTATGATTTGTTTCAGTGTTTTCCATGGTAACTAAAATAAAAAAATACGTTTAAATTATACGGTCCACATATATATAAAGTGTCTCTAATTTCGTGGTAACCACATGCTAGTGAGACCTCGGTAGCCTTGCCACATGCTCTTAATGACAGCAACTCTCCAGAAACCCCAGGCGAGGAATTTATACTTAAATTTGAGAAGCTCGTAGGTAGTCCAAAAATAAGGTCGTTTCAAGAATGCTAAGATCAGGAATGGCTGGGTGACATAAAGAATGAAAATCTGTTTCACTTTTGGAGAAAAATACGCAATAAAACGGGAGAAGATGTTAATAGCAGCTTGAACTTTAGTGCCAATACACGCGCGGCTAACAACGCCCTAGATGCCTCCCTTGAACTACAGATCTCTGATTTGCTAAACAAGGAGAATGGTTCATTTGAGATTTTCACACTGCAGCCTGATGGTTCATTGATTAGCTCGACTCCCAAAGGTAAACCATACTCAACTCTGGCAACTGACCAAGGAAGAACTATCAATGAACAGACTCCTGAAAATATTGAGTCTGCTGTATGCGAGGATGCTGTGACACAACCAAGTTCTAGTCACAGTGCTAATAATAACGATAATAGAAAAGCAGGGTTTCCAACCCCGTTCAAGAATGCCCTATTGTTTTTTTCTGTTTTGATCTGTGGCAAAAGGAAATGTGAAAAGGGCAACACCCACAGTGACCATAGCTTCAGATTTCATCGAACATCAGCGCCGTGTCGAAGAAGAAAAAAATCAAATTAGAAAAGACGTCGCAGAGACGGGAAAAGAAGAGCCAAGTTAGCCGACCCAAAGATACACAAGCAAAATCCAATAAAAAACCGCTAATAAAGATATATCACGTAATATAGGCCCCGTTTCACATCAACAAATCGTAGTTGGCGATTATGTCCTCATAACTTATGAGGAACAAAATTTCCCTGGTGTGGTACTGACAATAATCGAAGGACCATCGGGAAAAGGTTCGATGTGAAAACTATGCAGATGAGTGGGGCAAACTGGCGCTGGCCAGACACAGTGGATGTACTCTTTTATGATGCTTGCGATGTCTTGAAATAATTAGAGCCGCCAGTATCACTCAACAGCCGCGGAGTATTCGGATTTACAGGTATTAATAAATAAAAGCAATTTTTAGAAGTTACTAATAAAAAAAAAAAAAAAAAAACAAAAAAAAAAACAAAAAAAAAACAAAAAAAAAACAAAAAAAAAAAACAAAAAAAAAAACAAAAAAAAACAAAAACAAAAAACAAAAAAATTAAAAAAAAAAACAAAAATAAAAAAAAACATGTTTAGTAATAATGAATAAAAGTAATTTTTAGAAAAGTAACTAGTTACATCAATTGAATACATTATTTTATTGTTTATTTTTGTTTTAAACTTCTTTCATTTAATGTTACTTACTTCATTTCAATAATGTCTAAAGTTCTATGAACTCTTAAATTTAATGAAAAAAAAAATAGAAAATATAAAAAAAATAAAAAATAAAAAAAATTCAAAAAGAAAACAACAACAAAAAAATAAAAATAAAAGTTTTTGAAAAGTACGTACATTAAACTAACTTTTATACTCAGCTGAGCAGAGCTCACAGAGTATATTAACTTTGTTCGCATAACGGTAATCCGTAACGGCATAAACTAATCGCGATAGATATAGACTTCTATATCTCAAAATGATCTGGGCGAAAAAAGAAATTTATTTAGCCATGTCCGTCCGTCCGTAAACACCATAACTTGAGTAAATTTTGAGGTATCTTGATGAAAGTTGGTATGTAGGTTCCTGGGCGCTCATCTCAGATCGCTATTTAAAATGAACGAAATCGGACTATAACCACGCTCACTTTTTCGATATCGAAAATTTCGGAAAACCGAAGAAGTGCGATAATTTATTACCAACGACGGATAAAGCGATTAAACTTAGTAGGTGGGTTGACCTTATGACGTAGAATAGAAAATTAGTAAAATTTTAGACAATGGACGTGGCAGCGCCCACTTTTGAAAGAAGGTAATTTGAAAGTTTTGCAAGCTGTAATCTTGCAATCGTTGAAGATACCATGATGAAATTGGCAAGACCGTTACTCCTATTCCTATAAAAAATAAATAATATCTTTACAGTATATAAGTAAATTATGTCAACATTCAACTCCAGTAATAATATGGTGCAACAAAATACAAAAATAAAAGAAAATTTCAAAATGGGCGTGGCTCCGCCCTTTTTAATTTAATTTGTTTAGAATACTTTTAATGCCATAAGTCGAACAAAAATTTACCAATTCTTGTGAAATTTGGTAGGGGCATAGATTCTATGACGATAACTGTTTCCTGTGAAAATTGGCGAAATCGATTGAAGCCACGCCCAGTTTTTATACACAGTCGACCGTCTGTGCTTCCGTTCGGCCGTTAACACGATAACTTGAGCAAAAACCGATATATCTTTACTAAACTTAGTTCACGTACTTATCTGAACTCACTTTATCTTGGTATAAAAAATGGCCGAAATCCGACCATGACCACGCCCACTTTTTCGATATCGAAAATTACGAAAAATTAAAAAAAATGCCATAATACTATACCAAATATGAAAAAAGGGATGAAACATGGTAATTGGATTGGTTTATTGCCGCAAAATATAACTTTAGAAAAGCTTTGTAAAATGGGTGCGACACCTTCCATATTAAGTAGAATAAAATGAAAAAGTTCTGCAGGGCGAAATCAAAAGCCCTTGGAATCTTGGCAGGAATACTGTTCGTGGTATTACATATATAAATAAATTAGCGGTACCCGACAGATGATTCACATATATAACTAAGGGCCACTCCCTTTTAAAATACTCATTAACACCTTTCATTTGATTCCCATATCGTACAAACAAATTCTAGAGTCACCCTGGTCCACCTTTATGGCGATATCTCGAAAAGGCATCCACCTATAGAACTAAGGCCCACTCCCTTTTAAAAATACTCATTAACACCTTTCATTTGATTCCCATATCGTACAAACACATTCTAGAGTCACCCTTGATTAAACAAGGGGTGCCACAGGGTGGTGTCCTATCCCCACTTTTGTTTAATTTCTACATATCTAAGCTACCTTCACCACCGGAAGGAGTCACAATCGTTTCCTACGCCGATGACTGCACAGTAATGGCCACAGGCCCAGGCCCACAGATCGATGAGCTATGCAATAAAATAAACGGCTACCTCCCTGATCTCTCCAGTTTTTTCGCCTCGCGAAACCTGGCATTATCACCGACTAAATCTTCCGCGACCTTATTTACAACATGGACGTCCCAAATGTACCATTTTGAACATCCACGTCGATGGCTCTACGCTACCGACTGTCCTACACCCCAAAATCTTGGGTGTGACGTTTGATCAGGATCTACATTTTGGTGAGCACGCAGCCGCAATTGTTCCGAGAATTCAGAGCCGTAACAAAATCCTCAAATCCCTTGCTGGCAGTACCTGGGGAAAAGATAAAGAAACGCTCATGACTACATACAAAGCAATTAGCCAGCCGATTACGTGCTACGCGTCACCCATATGGTCGCCAAGCCTAAAAATTACCCACTGGAAGAAGCTACAGGCCTGCCAAAATACTGCTCTCAGAATTGCCACGGGCTGTCTTCTTATGTCCCCAGAACACCATCTACATAATGAGGCGAGAATACTCCCCATCAGGGAAAGAAACGAGATGCTGACCAAACAGTTCCTGTTGAATACCCAGAAACCTGGGCATCCCAACAGACATCTGATTGACGAGCCAGCACCGCCTAGGGGCTTAAGGAGTCATCTCCGTAAGCATTTTGAGGAAATACGGCATCTGAGAACACAGCCGTATGAAGCGAAAAAACACAAGCAGGTCCTTGGTGAACTCCACAAACAGGCGTCGGACCTTTATGCCGGGAATTGCCCGGTGAACCCAGTACTCAAAGTAAAGTATCCAAAACTTGCGGAAGAGGAACGCATACTCCCCAGGGAAACGCGTGTCACTCTGGCTCAACTTCGTTCTGGATACTGTAACAGGTTAAACTCTTACCTATCCAGAAGTGTCCCCACATGACACCAACCATCTCTTTAATTGTAATGTGGAACCAACGCCTCTAACACCCCTTTCCCTATGGTCCACCCCTGTTGAAACAGCAAGTTTCCTTGGACTCCCGTTAGAGGATATTGATGACAGTTTGTGATCGGTCGCGTCTGTTAGGTGGGGCGAAGCACTGCTACAACAACAACAACAACAACAGAGTCACCCTTGGTCCACCTTTATGGCGATATCTCGAAAAGGCGTCGACCTGTAGAACTAAGGTCCACTACCTTTTAAAATACTCATTAACGCCTTTCATTTGATTCCCATATCGTACAAGCACATTCTAGAGTCACCCCTGGTCCACCTTTATGGCGATATCGCGAAATGGCGTCCACCTATAGAGCTATGGCCCACTCCCTTTTAAAATACTTCTTAATACCTTCCATTTGATACCCATGTCATACAAACACATTTCAGGGTTTCCCTAGGTTCATTTTCCTACATGGTGATTTTCCCTTATTTTGTCCCCAAAGCTCTCAGCTGAGTATGTAATGATCGGTTACACCCGAACTTAGATTTCCTTGCTTGTTTTTACTTATTTATTTTGGTCTTAAAACTCTTTCTTTTCATAAATAAAATAACAATAAAAAAAAATAACAGTTTTAAATTTCTCAATATGAATTTCAGTAAATCAATTTGTGTATCTTTAGGAATTTGCGTTTAAAATCAATTATAACTATTTTTTTCCATAAAATTAGAGTTTAACTAAATACCACGAAATTAGGGACGCTTTACCACGGAATTAGGTACATCAGAAAATTTTTGTCACGAAATTAGGTACATTTCAGGTACTCACACATTTTTATTTATATAAATTAAAACATTTGTTAGTTTTGTTTGAAAGTAGGTGGAAACTTATCTTAATTGATCAACTAAATGGGAAAAATTTACTTTTTTAGTTTTCCTTCATTTTACATATTTTAATCTTTTACACATTGCATACTTCGTATGCAATTATGTGTTAAAGCTATGCTTGGTATGCAAAAAGAAGGCAATTGGGAAAGACTTCACAACAGGCATGACGTAGCTGAATGCGTTTACAACCATTTCAACTATCGTAGGGGTGCGAGTTCGACTCCCACTCCCGGGAGAAAAGGCTTTGAAGAGATTTACAAGGTATAATCGAAACAGCTGTCGCCTTGTCCGTCCTGATGTCACGTTGTTTAAATTTTTCCCAAATTATTAAATAAATTATAAAATTAAAAAAAATTGCTTCAAATAAATGTTTTCATACATTTAAAAAAAAGCAATATGGGCAATCCCCGATTATTAAAAATCAAAGTTATTTACTTTGCAGCAAATCACACAATTGTATTCGCCCAGAGCACAGAAAAGTATCAAAAATGTCATTATCTCAAAAAGATGTTGGCCTATCATAGTTTTTTTGTACGATATTGTTAATGCCAACAGCGTACAAAAGGACTAACCCAGCGGGTTAGGGGGTCAGAATATACCCGCGGTGGGTATGCATGTCGTAAGAGGCGATTAAAATACCAGATTCAAAGGGGCTGTGTAGCATAACCTTTTCAGGTTGCCAGCGCAATATATAGCTTCTCCAAACCCAATTGTCAACCTCACCTATTCGCGGCGAATCCTGTTTCACTAACAGAAGAGGCTCTGGCGACCCCAAGCTCCTCATTGAACTTGGGGGTGGGGAGGGAGGGATGGCCTGAAGGTTTAATGCGGCCATATAAATCGTTCCCGAGATGGTCGGGCTAGCACCTTAACGGTGTTGTTGCCGGAGCGTACCGGATCTGTATCCGGCAAAGGACTATCACATCGATAACACTCCCCAAAGCCTTCGGGGAGTAACCTTATCGCTACAACAACAACAACTGTGGGCGATCATTAGGTTTGTATTGGGCAGTGTCTTTCACTAGAATATCTCGATGGATTTCGGATATAACGTGGACATAGGTAAGCCCAAAATATGTTCCGTTTTGTGGCATCATATCGCCCCTATTGCCAAGAAGTCTTTTTGCAACTCAAAATGCAACCGATTCAACTTATCAAAAGGAGCTAAAACCTGCATATTGCCCGCTTTGAGACATTGTTGAAAGTCGCGGCAAAATCTTAGAAGACAAGTAAGACGTCTTTTACATTGATTCAGTATTCTACTCTCTTCAAATATTATCTTCAGCCATTATATGGTCGATATTCTCCATTTAAACTGGGACATTTTTTTTTATTCACCAAGCCTGACATTTCCCGATGCCGTCGGTACACCAAAGATCAGAGCACAAGTGAGACACAGTGTGAGCGTTTAGCTACTTCCTTAAGTTTCGGCAGCATATAACTGCCCAAGATACTAGAGATTGGCATTTACACAGTTAGTACGCGACTGTTTCTTCACGGCCGAATATAGCCACATCACGCGTCTGCAAAGTGCCGAAAGTCATGTACACGTCTTTCAAACGTAGGTCCTGGTATCTGATAGGGTTTTTCAGTTTGGTCATTCAGCAGACTTTTGGTAGCACTAATTCAGTCTATGTGATGCCTCACGGACCAGACAGTTCAGCCTAACCCAACCTAGCCATGCAATAATTCTAAACCATTTGCACAAACGCCTGAACTGCTCTATTGTAATTATGAGTATCATCTTTTTAAAATAAAGCGTGCGTGAAAGAAATATGTTTTTCTGAGCAACTTACAAAGTCCTGTCGAATATCATTGAAATCTTTGCCATATTTGTCCAATGCCTCTTCAAAAAGATTCGCCTCTGAGGCGCTCCAATCTTCAATTTCGTCGCGGCAGAGTACTGGCCCGGTGGAAGGAACTAACGAACACATCGCCTCATCAATAGAATATTTGTGCTTATGCAACGTATCCATGGCATGAAACTAAAAAAAAAAAAAAACAAAGCGTTTAGAAGAATGAAAGTTGTAATGTTATAGCATCCTTAGGACCGGTTTTTCAGTGCAAGTTTAAACTTCAGTTACAGTTGACTGGATTTTAACCCTGCCACTTTGGCCGCTTAAACTTAGATGAGCAGCAACAAGTAAGGAAGTCTAAGTTCAGGTGAAACCGAACATTGCATACCCAGCTGTACACTTCAAATGCTGTTGTTGTTTGTTTTGTGTGCTTAATAGTGTTGCAAGGCTGCGCAATAATACATATACATACATACATATGGTTCTATTCTGAACTAATTTTCGTTTAAAAGAAACAAAAAGGATATAGAGGCTAACACCAATGATCTTGAGCGGGTAATAATGCAGTTTTCCTTGAGATATGGGGATTTCCCTACGGTTTATTTTAAAATAAAGATATAACAGAACAATAAAAATACGAATAGTACAAAACTATTTTTCGCTAAGATTTAACTTATTATCTTTGCCTACGACTCTTTTTAAAGTCTTTTATATAAAAGTGGGCGTGGTCCTTAACCAATCTTATCCATTTTTACTGGAAATATTTCCTGCTATAAGGAAAATATGTGTACCCAATTTTGTTACGATATGTAAATTTTTCTTCGAGTTATGGCTCCCGAAACATTGAAATTGCTTAGACAAAAAAGGGGCGGTGCCACACCCATTTTCAAAAATTTTAGTGTTTTCCAATTTAATGTTATAATTTAATTTAGAAAGTAAAATTCTATTGATACAAAGCTCTTTTTCGCTAAGATATAGTTATTATTTTCGTCTACGACCCTTTTAAAAATCTTTTATGTAAAAGTGTGCGTGGTCGTTAACCGATCTCGTCCATTTTTTCTAGAAATATTTCCTGATATAGGGAAAATTTGTGTACCCAATTTTATTACGATCCATTAATTTTTCTTTGAGTTATGGCTACCGAATGTTCACGGATGGGTCAAAGCTGGATGGAAAGGTTATTTAAAGCCGGTAAATTTAAGCCGCAAGTTTAAGTTGGCTGATCACTGCAGTGTATTCCAAGCGGAAATTGCTGCGATTAAGGATGCGGTGGATGGAATGCTATCCAGTGCTACCACGGTTAGGGAATTTAACATCTACTCTGATAGCCAATCGGCTATCAAGGCCTTGAGCTCAACTACAGTGCGATCGAGGGTGGTCTGGGAGTGCCTGACCTCGCTTGCGATTGCATCGAATTATTTTACAATTAAGATTATCTGGGTCCCGGGCCATAGTGATATCCCGGGTAACTGTCAAGCGGATCTCTTAGCCCGCATCGGTACAACTGAACCGGATGAAGATGGCTGTAGGGACTTCGGCATCCCGCTGGCCACCTGTGGATTGCTCCTACATAGCTGGGCCTCGAATCAGCTCAGCAAACGTTGGGCGGATACCACGTCTTGCAGGGTAGCAAGATCTTTCTGGCCGAAAGTGGATGGTAGGAGGTCTGCTGAAATAATTGGGTTCACTAAGGCTCACCTATCAATGGTCATTGGGGTTTTGACAGGGCACTGTCCCATGGGTATCCATGCGGTACGTCTCAATATACTGGAAACTCCATCCTGCTGCAGCTGTATGGAGGATGATGAGGTGGAATCACCAAATCACTTTATGCTTGATTGTCCAGCTTTTGCCAGAATTAGGCGAAAGTACTTCGGTCGCGACTCACTTGGATCTCCCGAGGATATATCCAAAGTTGAGATCGGTATCATTCGGAGCTTTATCGTTGCTACCCAACGATTCTCTAAGTAGCTGGATCTAGGTCACCGTTATTTTTGGTGTATGTGGTATCACAACGGACCTTCGTTTTGTCCAAGTGAGCTATCCTTAGCAGGGCAGCTACCACCTAACCTATCCTATCCTATGGCTACCGAAATATAGAAAATTGCTTAGTCATAAAAGGGGCCGTGCCACGCCCATTTTTTAAAGGCCTTTTTTGCAAAGATATAGCTTATTTTATTCATTTTGTGTTTTCCAAAATGTTATACATATATATAAAAAGTGGGTGTGGTTATCATCCGGGTTCGCTCATTTTCAATACCAATCTATTCTGGGTCCGGATAAGATCGTGTACCAAATTTGGTGAAGATATCTCGATATTTACTCAAGTTATCGTGTTAACGGACAGACGGACGGACCGACATGGCTCAATCAAAATTTTTTTTTCGGTACTGATGATTTTGATATATGGAAGTCTATATCTATCTCGATTCCTTTACACCTGTACAACCAACCGTTATCCAATTAAAGTTATAATACACTGTGTATAAGTACAGCTGGGTATAAAAATTGTATGCGGTCAATCAATGTGGAAAGGTTAAGCCCTAGTTAACTTTAACTGGTGCTTAAACTTGCATTGAAAAATCAGGCCTTATTGTATAATCCTCTATATACATATGTTGACTATGGTGCTTAAATACATACCAATGTTATGTCACGGCTCGCTGCAGCGGCAGACATATGTAATGATGGCTGCTTCACCGAACTGCTACAGTCTAGTGCGCGTGCAAATGTACCAATCGAACGCGAAACAACCAAGAATTGATCAATTTTACGATCATTTAGGCTATGTTGTGGCGTCCACACTAATGTTTCGAGATCTTCTAATTTACGATCATCGTTTGATATATCTTTGAGTTTAGCAGGAATTTCACTTTGATAGCGACTACCTACACGTATTTCACCTTTATCGGCGAGCAGCGTCTTTTGATTAGGATCAAAGACCAAACAGTAAAAAAACGTGTCCTAAATGTGTCGAAAAAAGATAAAAATTTGAATTTATTTTTTGAATAAAATCAACGAAGAAATTTATAAGTAATAAATAAAATGCACTAAACAATTAATCAACTTTATACTCATTTTTAGCGTATGATGCGAAATTTACGACTCACGTCTTTACTGAGATAACTTTGCAGGGATTCTGTTTCGTTCAGCAACGTAACCGAACATTTGCCACGAATTTGTGTGGCAGGCAGTGCCTCAACTTGACGTGATAAAAATAGTTCACGATGCTTGATCTGGTAGCGTTGTTTGGTTGTTAATGATTCACCTTTTTCCGCACCTGACGCCGTCGCACCGCTGCCAGGACCGTGATGTATAGGACTGTTTAGGCCCTCATCCAACGCTGCTATATAATTATGAAGAGCAAGAAGAAGAAGAGAAGAAAAACGTGCAAAACAAGTTTAGTTGATAGTAGAAAATTTAAATTTTTCATTTATTTAACAAAAATTAATATAGCATAGAGTCACTCACAGTCGAAATGCGACTATTTATTTCAAAATATTTTTCATGTTAAATTTTTTTAATAAAATATTGTCTAATCCTTAACAAAAATCATAAAAGTTCTAAAAAGTTGTCATGCACTTATCAAAATATTTATCATAAGTGACTATTTGTCCGAAAAAAACAATTCTTTTCGTCCAGTATGAAGAACAAATTTGTCTACCGAATTATCTGGACGAATAGGGAAAGCTTAAGCACCGTTTTCTTGACTGCCTGTTAATGTGAGGATATGCGATATCCTGGCAGATAAATTTGTCGACGTGATGAATTTGATTTCATTTTCTTAACGTCCTGTTAAATCATATATATTATTTCTAATTGCTCTTTTTATGTACGGGTGCCCCTTTTTCGCTCTTATTTGAAATAAAGTTTTGGTTGTAAAGATGAAGATTCCGGCTATTAGCGATCTTTGGGCAATTTTGGTCGTACTGCTTTTGTTTAGCTAGCACACAAAGAAATCTATTTGTACTATGGCACTATTGTGAATATTTGCACTGCATTACCGGCAGTTGCTCCCGTACGCCAGATTTTAATTGATTCATAGAACAGCTGATTTCTGTTGATATTTGATAAGAGACTTTTATATTGGTTGCGCAATATGCGCACGGGTCCGGCTCGTATTTTTAAATTAGAATTAGAAGAATTGTGGCAGTGCTTCGAATGTATTCGAAAGAAACTGTCAAAAATCTGTGTGAAGTTTGTTTCAAAAAAGCAATAAGAAGTAAAAAGCTTAGAACAGGGAATGGAATAAAAAATAATAAATAAATGCAAGGCGCGATAGCCTCCAAAGGGATTTTAGGCCAATCTTTACTTCCAATTTGCGTCGTGCTCCTTTTAATTTTTCCTACAAATAGGCGGCACACGCCTACATGTTTTATGCAGACTCCGAACGGCATCGCATGCAGATTAATTTTCACTGAGAAGCGTTTCAAAGCAGAAATACACTCGGAGTGTTTGTCAAATCACTGCCGAGGGGCGACCCCGTCTAGAAATTTTTTTTCTAATTAAAAAAACTCTTGCCAATAAATGCTACATTGGACTAGGTAGGCAATTGAAAAGTAAAGTCCTCTCTCGGCAAACGAAAATCATACTCTACAAGTCACTTATCCTACCCGTGCTGCTATATGGTGCAGAAACATGTTCCATGACACATCAGATGAAGCGGCTCTGGGAGTGTTCCAGAGAAAAGTTCTTCGAAAGATTTATGGACCTCTACACGTTGGCGATAGCGAGTACAGAAGAAGATTTAACGATGAGCTGTACAAGCTATACGCAGACATCAACATACTCCAGCGAATTAAAATGTAGCGTCTGCGCTGGCTAGGTCATGTTGTGCGAATAAAATATGACGCTGCGGCTAAGAAAGTGTTTCTAACGGAACCCGCCTAGGGAAGCAAAGGAAGAGGGCGTCCCCACTCCACTAGAAGGAGCAGGTGGAAAACGATTTAAAATCCCTTGGAGTGACCAATTAGTGCCAGTTGGCAGAGAGAAGCGACTGGCGCGCCTTGTTGGACGGCCATAACCGTTTAATCGGTTAAGCGCCAATTAAGTAAGTAAGTAATTAAAAAAACTTGTTTTTAAAATTTTGATGTTGCTTTGGATCTTCAGTGTCGTAGGCGAAGTACGCTAGATGAAGATGAGCATCCAATTTCAATTAGATATCTCAAAATTTACTCAAGTTATCATGTTTACAAACAGACGTACGGACATGGTTTCATCAATGCCCTTTCACATTTCGCGCATTTCGTTACGGTGAAGAATAGATAGATATAATACATATTATTTCTAATTGCTGTTTTTATGTACGGGTCCCTTTTCGCTCTTATTTGGAATCCAAATCTATAAACAAAGTTTTGGTTGTGAAGATGGAGATTCGGGCTATTAGCGAGCTTTGGGCATTACCGACAGTTGCTACCATACGCCAGCTGTAAGTTTTAATTGATTGATTTCTGTTGATATTTAAGAAGAGACTTTTATACTGGTTGCGCAGATGAGCACGGGTTTGGCTCGTGTATATCTATTTATTTTACTTCGTTGCTATGCAGAGCTGAATAAAGGAGTGGTACAAAAAGTTCTGCAATTAAAAAATGCTAATAAAGTTTTGTACATCTAGTTTGTCCATTTTTAGCGATACTGTTCGCCAGATAATTTTTACACCTGTAACGGTTTTTGTTGGTTTTCCTATTTTCAAAAGTTTACTTTCCTTATTTGTGTTAGCTTATTACGTCTCAAAGAGTTGAAAGGGAAATACTTTTTGACATCTGTTTTTCACTTCGTTTTGAACTTTTTTCGTAAGTCTTAATAGAATTTCTCTGCTTGATTCGTGTTACTTGCACATGTGTGGTTTTGACTATTTTAGCAACTTTTCTTCTTGATATGGACTGGTTTTTCCTAATAAGGGATAGAACATTATCTCCAACTGTGCGTCTGGTGATACCTCTCGGCGGCCATTTCTTGGCTTGTCACTAAGCCGCCTATTTTGAAGCGCAAAACCGGTATTTGGGTACTGTCATAGGATAATCATGGGAGTTTCGCCAAATTTTGGTAAATAACATTGAGATTATTCGTCCAAATGTTTAAAAAAATTTTACTAGCTCTTCGTTCGTATTAAATTTTCTAACTGTTGAAGGTTTGACTTCGGAAGCTAATATCATTGTGGATAAAACAAGTGTGATATCTTATCAGTCAACTGTCAGACAGGATGATCAAAATGGCTACATTTTAACGTTTTGACAGGATGTTCAAATGGTGGCGCATAGGGCCGGCTATCCTCAGCGGGTGGTAGAAAGAGATACAGAATGAGACCACGAAACAGCGCTACCATATTGTGACGAATATTAGTATCACTAAGTGATACATCACTAAGCGGTTATTAAATAAAGGAACAACAACAATAACGCAAGCTGCCACTCTTGGTACGTAAACAAATCAATCATCATTTACACACATATGTACATACAAGGCAACGAAGAGATACTCGCAAACATATGTAATCATCAGCCGAAGTAGTACTCACATATACACACGCATATGGCTATGCGAGAGGCTATAAACTACAAATACACATGCATATAGCTGGTAACCAAGTAGTAGATTCTAGTAGGAGAAACGTCCAGACATTTGGATAAATGTGCGGACAAGGCAGCAGAGAGTATAAAAGGAGCACAAGCTGTATGATTTAAATACGCAATTAGTTGTGAAGTGAGAGTTATGAAGTACTCTCAAAGTAGTCTAATAAAGACCATTTTATATTATTGAATATTGAAATTATTCATTCAACAGTTTAGCGACTCGAACGTTAGCAGAAGGTTTGGAATAAGCGGAATTTACCGAAATTCGTTACAATATCTTTGAAAGTAAATATACCGAAATTATATTTTTTTGCAATTCTACTTTCCTTTTTCTTATATTGATACGAAGCAGAAAATGTATGAAATATATATTGATTGTGTGAAACACATATTTTTTGACATTTAACAAACTGTGCCGAATAGTTATTGAAACCAACACCGGCTCAAGAACATACATCTACTACATCCCGGACTTGATACCACCACAAACACACGTTACAGTATTTTTCCACTATTAGGTTTTAAACCTTTGCTATGAAATGCAATTTGTCACTAGTGTGGGATCTGAATCCCACTATGTAGGTGGGTGGCTTAGGCGCTTGCTGTCGTTAATTGCGCTGTATATAGACAGAGGCTTCCCCGCGCTGGGTCGCAAAAAGGCGCTCTTGCTTCAAACTGATTGATAAGCTTAAGTGAGGTGACACAGAAACTAGTATAAATTTGTTGTACCCAGAGCAAAAAGAAGACGTAGTCGCAATGCCCGAAATGTGGTTTACGCACTTAAGAGGTCAGATTTTAAAAAGCACTATTCTCCTTAAAAGAGTATAGAGATTTTGGTCCACTTTCTGGAGGTGGCATTTTAGTTGTATTTCAATCAGTTCAGATTTTTACAGCTCTGTACATGTTTTATGCCGACTCTGAACGGCATCTGCAAGGCAGATGAGTTTTCGCTGAGAAGCTTTTCATGGCAGAAATACACTCGGACTGTTCGCAAAATCACTGCCGAGGGGCCACACCGCTTAGAAACACTTTTTCTAATGCAAAAATGTTTTTTTCTGAATTTCCGTTTTTGCTTTGCCCGTGGCGTGAACCAAGGATCTGCGGTGTGATAGACGGAACACGCTACCACCACACCACGTCGACCGCCAATATTTGAATAAAAATGCCCCATAAAAAATTTCCCAAAACATATTTTCTCAAGCTGGCAATGCATTTTCATCATTTGACAAATTGTATCACTGACAACTAACAAATACGTCAATGTGAAATTACATTTCCACAATTACCCAGTCTTACAATTATCGTTTGTTATCCACAAACGATAGGCATCTGCTTTGTCACCATTTATTTCCAGGATACACCGCACAATTTAGGGATGTGCTCAACCTTTTCTTTGACCTTCCGCAAAAGAATCTTTGAAAAATTTATGCTTACGTTAGAATAGGGAAAGAGGCTGCTTTATCCTTGTGGCAGACCAAGGGAAAACATTATTGCCAACTTTTCAACGAAGAAACCAGCTTCAGCTACTTCGTTAAGTATGCTTTATTGTAAACTTCCTCAAACTAATCAGGGTTGGATAGCCTATTGGTATTTTGTTTCCTTTTTACGACGTAGGGGGGAATTGTTGTTGGTGGTACTTTTCCCTAACTCAAACACAAACAAATATGACCTCCACCAATATTTCTTGTATCGTGATTTGCAACACTTTCTGTAATAGTCCCTAAAAAATTATCAGGCATAGTTTTTTATCGAAATTGACAAGCATAACTAAGCAAAACTCACATGGCCGGAATGGAAAGAGAAGAGATCGCGAGAGCTTCTCACCCTCCGTAAGAGGGATCTTTCCTTAGTTGTAGGTCTTCTCACTGGTCATGTTTGTATTGGACCGCATGCGGAAAGGATTGGTGCTCCATTTAATGATTATTGTAGAAGCTGCGGCAACGAAGAAAAGCCTGAAACTGTTAGGCATCTACTCTGTGAATGTCCAGCGCTTGGTAGAAGAAGGCAACGTTTTATGGGCAAGATGTTTCTCGTAGATCTGACTGATATAGCTGAGGTCAATACACGACGCTTAGTTAGCTTCACAAACTCAACGAAGTGGTTTGATTAGGAGAGTAGGAACAAATCCGTGTGGTTTCACAATGGGCCTATAAAGGCCTAAGTGTGCCGCTCCGATGTGGACGGCAGCCACTTGAACGTAACCTAACCTAACTGGGCAGCTTCTTTTATTAACATTTATTTCTTTCCAACATGAAAAAGGATAATATCCCATAAATACATATGATCATGTTGATATAATAGTAACAGCGGAAGTATTAAAAACAAATACTGTAAAAATCCGAACAAATGTTACTAAGCTTTCAAAAGCGCGCCTAAAAATCATATCCACACCATTAGGAATAAACTACATACAGAGTGTATGTGCCTACATGGTGATCAAAAGGAATATAAACAAAAAAAGGCAACTCTTAGAGACCAATTGTACAGCGAACAACGGAACATTCATATGGCGTAGCAGCTAAAAGGCTTGCACTGATATGAATGTTGGAGATTCGAGTTCAACGCTCAGCTCCCGAAAAGCTAGCTGATGAAGAAGTGAAATTCAGAAACATGTCCTAGTAACTATCGCCGTTTGTAAACTTACAATTTTTCTCTAATATCAATTACGATAATATCCCATTTTTAACTTGCATGTTCTATCGTAATTTTTTTTTATCAACACTTTAATCAAACAGGTAATAATATGTGATTAGTCATTTATGTTCTGTGGATGATTGCTATTGTCAAATTTGATTTGGAGACAACCCGGTTTCAGCGTTGTCCATCTTCAGTGACATTTTTCGTTCGGTAATGACGTCGAAACTGGTATGTCTCCAATCCAAATTTGGCAAGGAATGACGAAAAACGGTTATACAATTATTTCTAGAGTTTTAATGTTTCTTTAACTTTAAAAAATTTCCGTTATGATTTTCTGGACTCAGAGTTGCCAAAGTGTATTTTGGAAAATGTCAAAAAATGTTTATGTTTATGTACAAAACTTTAAAAATCTATAGAATTAGTTTTCCTTATTTAATACTAAAACAAAAAATTAAATTCAACTGAACACTATTGTGCTAATTGATCATAATCCATTAAGACTGTGAGTGTGTATGTACGATTTTAATAATAAGTTAACCGTAAAGAAATAATCAAGCATAGTATCTACTTTGTAAATATTTGCTACATGAAACAAACGAAAACGAAATATGAGCGCAACCACAGCACATCGACGAAAAGAACTAATTTAAAATTCGTTCTACATCAAATAAACTACAAACCAAAATTTAAATAAGAAATGTAGCTACTAGGAAAAAAGCAAACAATTTAATGTAGAGCAATTATTTATTTTTGCTTTTATAAACATATGTACACTCAATCATGTGTGAGGGCCCACTCTATCAAAAGTATAAAAATAAAAAAAAGGTTTCTTTAAGAATTCATGAGCTTAACACCGGCTTATAATAATTGAATATTCAATTATTATGTTTTTCTAAGAGAAACTGAAAAGGAAAAAACATTTACTAGCATATTGCGATGGTACCATTTCGGAAAACGCCACGAATTCATCGTCAGGCAATTTCGTAATGTTATCAAAGGTTTTACCGAGATTCGAACCGCGAATCACACGGTGAAACTGTAGTTACCTTAACCACTAGTGTGATTCGCGGTTCGAATCTCGGTAAAACCTTTGATAACATTACGAAATTGTCTGATGATGAATTCGTGCCGGTTTCCGAAATGGTACCATCGCAATATGCCAGTAAATGTTTCTTTCTTTCTCTTCAGTTTCTAGAGAAAAACATAATACTTGAATATTCAATTATTATAAGCCGGTGTTAAGCTCATGAATTCTTAAATAATAAGTATAAATTGAACACACCATTAAACAAACAAACATAAAAAAAGGTTTCGTTTTTTTTTCTTTTAGAAGTTTGTGAAAGTCCTAGGTAGGGTAAATGCAATCCAGGGAATAATGCAGAAGAGCCAGCAGACAACACTTACACTTCGATGACGGAGCGGGTAGTGTCGAGCTTCGTGACTGACACCAACATCGAATAGGCAGTGAAGACTTATGGAAAGTTTAAATCGCCGGACCCAGATGGTATATTCTCTTCAATGCTACAAATCGCGAGTAGAGCGATCGTGGGATGGCTTAAAACAATATTCGACGAGGGCATAAGACTGAATCATTTCTGCTCAAAACCTTTGAGGAGCTGATAGATGTGCATTAAAGGGGCTGTGTAGCGCAACCCTTTCAGATTGCCAGCGCAATATATAGCTTCTAAAAACCCAATTTTCAGCCTCACCTATCCGTGGCCAATCCTGTTTCACTAACATACGAGGCTTTGGCAACCCCAAGCTCTTCATGGAACTAGGGGGTGGGGAGGGAGGGATGGCCTGAAGATTTAATGTGGCCATATAAATCGTTTCCGAAATGGTCGGGCTAGCACCTTAATGGTGCTGTGTTACCGGAGCGTACCGGATCTGTATCCGGCAAAGGACCATCACATCGATAACACTCCCCAAAGCCTTCGGGGATAAACCTTATCGCTACAACGACAACAATAATAGCTGATAGATGTGTATATAAAGTCGAACATGGATTAAAAACTGTTCTCCAAAATACATCATGCGTACAACAAAAGCAAGTCGGTAGACACGGCCCTGCATAGGGTGGCGATAAACATAGAGTAAGCCTTAGAATAAGATTACTCCTTAGGCGTCTTCTTAGACATTTCCGGGACTTTCAACAATGTATCTTAACAGGCGATTATGGAGGGTCTTAAGTACATCTAGCCGTAACCAGATGGATCGGTTGCATGCTTAGGTGCAGGAAGATTACTTTACAATGGGGGTTGTATCAGGCCACGAAATCAGTGGACAGGGGCACGCCGAAGGGCGGGGTGTTATCACCTCTGTTGTCGACGGCGATTCGATGAGGGACCCATCAAACTAACGGCGTACGCAGATGACGTTGTAATTATCTCAGTTAGCTCTTTGGTGGATCCGGCACTTCGCAATAAGCATACCTGGGTATCTAATGTCGAGTTGCCGCCAACGCGGAGAAGACGGTTATAGTCTTTTTTACTATGTAAGAGGTACAAGGTTCCAAATTGGACCCGGCCTAAGCTCCTGCAGGGGAAACCTGGCACAAAATATCTGGGAGTCTTTCAAGACAGTGCAAGCTCTACGTGGAGAAGAAGGTGAAGAAGGCCTCGGCGGCACTTTATGCAGGTAAAAAAATGCTGTGATGGGTGTATATCCCACATACCACCCTTTCCCTCATTGGATATTTACAGCGATTGTAAAGCCCATACTTTACTATGGAGTTCTCGTTTGGTGGACGGCTACCTAAAAAAGGATGTACGTCAAAAAATTTGAGAGGCCTACATATCACGTCATAGTAGTATGGTAGCTTCCAACAGAGGTGAAAGACTGTGACGAGAAGCTAAAAGGTCAGATGAAGCGATACACGTATGTACCAATGATTCTGAAGTTACGAAAGCGGTAGGGTCTGCGGTCGCAGTTCGGGAAATAAACAAATCCTACAGCCGTCAGATTAGTAGTAGAAACTCTGGAGGAAAATAGCTTAAACTTAAGCAACCACTTGAAAGATTTGGGATAGGGAGAAATATACATCTATATTAGATCCTTGGGCATATAGGAATACACGGAAATAAAAAAAGCGGATGAGCCAACTAATCAGGGCGCCTTACTCGAAGCTTGTACCGTAGACGTTACAATGAGAGGAAACTAACGAGCACGTTTTGTGCTCGTGACCTGCGCTCACAAGGCTAAGACTGCAGCAGGAGTGCATCAGATCTAGAAGCAGCAAGTAGCATAGGTCCTAGGAAGCTTCTAGTATTTGGAGTTATTTTTCCTGTTTTCTGATAGGTTTTTTCAGTTTGGTCGTTGAACAAACCTTTGGTAATACTATGAACTCATTTAGTCTATGTGAGGTCTCACGGATCAGCCAATTCAAACTAACCTAGAATGGAAAATAAATATAAAAGAGGCTGTGAAAAAATTTTTTTTAAAAATCAATGCTAGTTTTGAGACTCAAAACCTGTACTTAAGTCAGTCTAAACTGAGTGGGCTACAGACCGACCTGCTTATTAAAGACTTCTTAAATTTAGAAGTTTTCATGACGACTTTTCAAAACCTCTCAATATTCTCGAATTTTTACGAAAACGTTTTCGAAGTTGCTTTAAAAAGTTTCGTTGTATCTTAAAGTTAATTAATTAATAAAATTAATGAAAATAAAGAGAAGAAAATAATTAATCAAATTTTTGCAAATAATTATTTATTATAATTGTTGTTCTTTTGCGAGTAGGTTTAAGTGCTCCTTTTTTTCAAAACCCATATTATGTTTTACTGCAAACGAATTTAAATTTCAATTTTTTTGGTATTTTTTAAATATATAATTTTTTTTTAATTGTCATAGCAGAAATTAAACAATTAAAAAATTTTAATTTGTATAAGGAACTGAGCTCAATAAGGACTTTAATGTAGAAAAATTTACTAATTACTTCATTAGCAGTCTGTGCAAAATTGGTATAACGCTTTCATAGTTAATGAACAATAATTCACAAGTTTCGCAATGAATTTAAAATTTTTTATAAAAAGGTACGAAGTAACTATTGGCTGGGAATAAAGAACAACAGCGAAACCCGAACTAAAAACCAAAAGTCCTAAAATAACTCTACAAACATTTGAAGCAAATTAAAAAAAAAAAAAATCTATAATTTAAGTAAGCAAAAATATCAAAATTAGTTATTTTGCCATGCTTTCATTATTTTTGGATTGCTGTGAGTGTTTACATAGTTTTTTTTTTTTTTGGAATCTTTAAAATAGTTATTATGTATTTTCAACTGTAATTGGATAAAACAATTTTCTACAAATTCTAAGACATAAAACTACTGTGAATGAATTTAATTGAATTGATTAATCGGTACCTATCGAAGGATCTAATACTGCTTGTGCGGCTTGCTCTTCGCCTACTGGTGTTCTAAGCCATATTTTCTTCAGCTTCGTAGCCAGTGGAGAATCTTCAGCGGTTGCCACTGTGTTCAATAAGCATAAGGATAAGGTTTAAAGTGTAGTGAATTTGTTTATTACATAACTACTAATTAATGATAATGTGTAAGGTTTATTTTCTTACTAATTTATATACATACATACATACTCATACATATATTGATTACTTATTTAAATATATAACGAAAAAACATTTGGTCTTATATTCAAACCAAATAGAGACTTATCTGTTTCTCGAACCTACATGCGTAAACTTATTCTTGTTGTTTATTTGCAAAACTTTAAAATGATGTCTGAAACGTTAATTTCGATTTTCACACCAGACCATTACCAAAACCCACATCTCCGGGTTTATGGCCGAGTCATAAACATCTTATTCATATAGATGCGTTCAGCACAATCTTATGCATGCCAGTAACGTCGCCACAATCACGCAAGATGCTGCGTTTGTAAATATAAAGGAACTTCAGACTTAGCAATTGCAGCTTATTTCACCTTGCCCATTCATGTATAAAATTTCGTGAAGCACTGTTATAAACATTTTCAATATATAAGAAAAATACTTGCTAGCATATTTTGTATCCTATTCAATTGTTAACATGCAGTTTTTAACTGTGAAAAATTTTAGAAAACTACCAACAACTGGGAAAAATAATTTCACATAAAAAGTGTGGAAGCACCCTTAGACAAAGCAAATGTCGAATTCTTGTTCCTATAGTTTTCTTGGAAGTTAGTTACTTTTTCATGTCAGTTGGCGCCAGTGTCGTTCGATCTGCCGTTCTCCATGAAAATACGTGCAATCTACTCATCATGCATAAGATTGCGTTAAACGCATTACTTAATTACTTAATTGGCGCTTAACCGTTTAAACTGTTAGGGCAGTCCAAATTCGCGCCAGTCGCTTCTTCGTTGTGCTAACTGGCGCCAATTGGTTACATCAAGAAAATTTAAATCGTTTCCCACCTGAACGGAGTGGGCGGCCTCCCCTTTTCCTGCTTCCATAGGCGGATACTGATATAAATACTTTCTTAGCCATAGCATCATCTTTCATTCGCATAATATAAAATAAATCAATACCGTGGCTACGTTTTAGGCTTCCCTCCGTTTTTGAGGGCCAAGTATAGCGGGGACAGTAAATTAAACCAAATTTTTTATAAATACTATACAAAGAAATGTGTTTTAAAAAGTCCCATCAGATAGGCTAGGTCGGGCACGAGCGCAGAACGTACTCGATCGTTTCCTCCTCCAAACCGCACTTCCTACATCTTCTATCACTGACCAAGCCTAACTTAAAGGAATGTGACGCCAGAAGGCAGTGTCCAGTCAGAATACCCGTCGTGAGTCTACAGTCCTCTCTTTTTAATGATAGAAGCAACTTTGTTAGTCTAAGGTTGTAAGGCCTACACATAATCTTCGACACTTTACAGCCGCGCGCTTGAACCCACGCCTTTCCCACTTGGTCATGTGCACCTCTCGCCTTCGCTTAATCTTGCCAAGTCTAATTGGGACGTCTACGGAACAAGCTTCAAGGGATGCGCCATTTTTAGCTAGTTCATCTGCCCTCCCTCTCCCTTTCCCGATTCTCTCCAGCGACTGCTTATACTCTAACACGCATTAAGATGCTGTGCTATGCGAGATTATTGCCTTAATTGCTTGACTGTTGCGAGTTAACACGGTTGCAGCTCAAGCTATTCTTTTCCAGAGTTTCTACTGCTTTGGTTACGGCTAATATTTCCGCTTGGAAAGCGCTAGAGTAATCCGACAGCCTGTAGAATCTGTTTATAGATAAGTGCCGTATTTTTTTTAAACTGAAAGGGATCCAAATACCAGCCTTTGATATATAATCTCATTAAAGTGCGAAATGACTTATAGATACCATAGGCCTCTTCAAGTTGTGCACACCTTGTTAAAGGACGACAAATGTAGAGTATTTGATCAATATTTTTTGCGTTGGCAAGACTTTTCAACTCAGAGTTAATTTAAAAATTTGGTCATATTGTATGAGTTTAACCCCTCGACAGAGGACCAGTCAAACTCACGGCGTATGCAGTTTACGTTTCAGTCATCATAAGCGGCAGATTTTTACCAACAATCAGCTATTTGATTGATGAGGCGCTTCGGGATGTACATGGAGGAGTAAGGTTGCAAAAAAAGCACATCAAACAAGTAAGGATGCTTAAGTTCGGGTGTAACCGAACCGTTGGAGTTGAATGTTGACATAATTTACTTTTATACTGTAAATATATTCAGTTTTTGTTAAAATTTGACTTAAAAAATTTTTTTTTTTTTAAAGTGGGCGTGTTCGTCATCCGATTTTGCTAATTTGTATTTAGCACACATATAGTAATAGGAGTAATGTGCCTGCCAAATTTCATCATGATATCTTCAACGACTGCCAAATTACAGCTTGCAAAACTTTTAAATTACCTTCTTTTAAAAGTGGGCGGTGCCACACCCATTTTCCAAAATTTTTACTAATTTTCTATTCTGCGTCATAAGGTCAACTCACCTACCAAGTTTGATCGCTTTGTCCGTCTTTGGTAATGAACTATCGGACTTTTTCGGTTTTTCGAAATTTTCGATATCGAAAAAGTGGGCGTGGTTATAGTCCGATTTCGTTCATTTTAAATAGCGATCTGAGATGAGTGCCCAGGAACTTTCATACCAAATTTCATTAAGATACCTCAAAATTTACTCAAGTTATCGTGTTTACGGACAGACGGACGGACGGACGGACATGGCTTAATGAATTTCTTTTTTTGCCCAGATCATTTTGATATATACAAGTCTATATCTATTTCGATTAGTTTATGCCGTTACGGGGTTGGTTGGTTGGTTGCTGTGCTGCCCGGCTATGGAGCCGGGCCCAAGTAGCGCTCTAGGCGCCATTTTGATGCACTTTCTCCTGGAACCAATTATGTGTTGGCTGATGTACCGTGCGTGTTGCTTTACTCAAACCACTTGGTTAAAACTATAAACTTACTTATGTCCTTGATGCGGCAGTTTGACACCGCCCTTAAGTCGGGAAACACATAGTTACCTAGAGTTCGGGACCGAAAGTTCGCGAGGGCTGGGCACTCGCAGAGGAAGTGGGTAACCGATTCCTCGGCACCCTCCTGTCTACAGCTCCTACACCTCTCATCGTAGGGGATACCCATTCCACTCGCGTGCGGGCCAAACGGCCAGTGCCCTGTAATAGTGGCCGTGATTCTGTGTATTTCCTGCCTAGACCTATTTAGTAGATCATCGGTTCTTTTCTGGTTGTACTCTGGCCAGATTAGTTTGGTGGTTTTACAGGTGTCCGTAGAGTACCAATCACGGACCCCGTTACGGGGTACCGTTATGCGAACAAAATTAATATACTCTTTGAGCTCTGCTCATCAGCTGGGTATAAAAATATCTTGGAATCATACTAGATAGTAAGTTGTCGTGGAAACTCTATGTGGAAGAGAAAGCGAAAAAAACCTCCCTGGCAGTGAATGCATGCAAGAGGATGCTAGGTTGCACATGGGACCTATCGTCTACCCTCTGACATTGGGTATTTACCGCAATCACCCCGCCCATACTTTAAAATGGGGTCCTAGTTTGGTGGACACAGCCACACAAAAAAGTGCGTTTATCGAAAAAGTTGAGGAAGTTTGCAGATTATCAAAGATTAGCGGGAGCCCTGAAAACTACCCTGACAGCAGCATTGTATGCCATTCTGCACATCCCACCTGCAGGCCTAATGGCCAGAAATATAGTGCTAGCAAATGCAAGCAGGCTTAAGGCCTCGGTATGCACGTGTATACCGATGGTTCCAAATTAACGGAAGAGGTCGGGTCTGCTGTTTCGTGTGTCGATCCAAAAAATATTAGATCCTGCATGCTCCCAGAGCACTGTAGTGTCTTCCAGGCGGAAATTGTAGCCGTGAAGAATGCAGCAAAAGTTCTGGAGGAAGCGTGCTTCAGCTGCAGTCTCGTCAATGTATTCATTGGTATCCAGGTGGTGATCAAGGCAATAATCTCAACAAGTTCTTAATCCAGAAGTGTCCTGGAATGCAAAGAAGCATTGGAGAGACTTCGCTCAGGCCGGACCATACATCTATGCTGGGTTCCCGGTCATAAAGGGATAGAAGGTAACGAAAAGGCGACGCTAGATGCCCCAATCCGTTTGAGAGATCCATCAAACCTGAAGGATGTGGACAGAGGCGAGGGGCTGTAAGGTTCAAATCCTGCGACGTTGGACTCACAAAGTTGCTCATATCTCTAAAAGGAAAATACTTAAGGCTAACGATGCGCGTACTAACTGGGCACTGGCTTCTGCTTGCTAGGGGCGTCAGAGTGCCTAGATCTCGAGGCAGAAAGATTTATTCTATAACATATGTTCTTGTGCCTAATTTTTAGCTATACTGGTAGGTATTCTGGTGACACTATGGACTGCTTCAGTCTATGTTAGATCCTCACGGACCGGCTAGTTCAACCTAACCTAACCCCTCATGAGAAACTAGCTTATAGTCAAAAATATAGCTTTCCGCCCTGCAAGTGGGCCGGGATGAATCACATTAATTAGAGTACCTGAAAAATTCGTGGATGAGATGAGATTCAGGTGCACCATTTTCTGTTTCTTGGATCTCAAGTAGAATAAACAAGTTACGGTAGCGCTTTCAAAATTATTCGCGGTCTCCCGCCCTACCACAATTCCATTCCATGCGTTTTTAACAAAAACAAAATCAGACATTCAAATTAAAAAGTAATTGTTCCATCAAAGAGTTCACGCATTTCTGTGAAATATATAAACCGTTATCGCTATAACGATACATCTACGAACTATTGTTCATTTCGATTTCCTTAAAGATATGCTACAAAAGCAAGCCTTAAAAATATTGTATGTGAGTGTGGGTTTATGAATTTAATAAACAGAACAAATAAATAAATAAGTAGAGTTGGAGGACAAACGGAAATGGATTACCACCAACAGAACCTACGAATATTACGAACGATAGCCGAAAAAAGAGGAAGCGCAATGTGATGCAATGCCATGTCGTTGAATCGAACTGCTGAACTGAATGGGGTGGATAGGACAAAAAGTGAATTGTGGGATGAGATTTTTAAAAAGTGTGTGGTGTTTTGCAGCGCCGTGTAGCAAAGATGTCTGGAGTTGTCGGGTAATAACGGTAGTGAGTATGGATGACGACAGTGCTAATGGTAAAGGCGATAAAGGTGGTAGAAGGGAAGAAGAAAACCCTACGCACATATACATACATACATATGCACATACAATCCCAAATAGAAAATGTGAATGCATGATGGGCGCGAAATGGGGCCGCCATCTACTTGTATAATGTTGATATGTATGTTTGTATGTATGTATGTAAAGTATAGATTTGAGTAAGTATGCATGTAACATTGTGTATGTAGAGTAGAGCATTGTAGACTGTTGTGCACTGTGCTACTACGTGGTACTGTACCACTGAGTTGACGACCAGAAACGCGTTTTGTGGCATTTACCACCCCCTCGCATGCGGCTGCTCAACCGTTGCTCTTCTTCATGGCTTGGTGACGTGTTTTTAAGCAATCAAACGATTGAAAAGAAATGTATACGTTGTGTGTGCATAAGTTGTATGTAGGAGTATAAATCTGAAATTTTTTGATTAGTTTTAATGCAAAACATCCGATTTGACAGAAAAAAAATTCCTTCATTTGTACTAAATAATGAAAGATTTAGAGCCAATTTGAGATGGAAATTATTACATAAATTTTTTTAAGTAGGTCTATACTTATGTATGTATATCGAACAATTCAAAACTATTTGTAATCAGCTGTTGCACCTGAACCATATTTATTCTCTGACCTTACCACATTTATCTATTTCTCGTCCTAATCTCTCTCTGTAACTTCTTCCTTTTCTGTCCCTCTCTCCTTCCCACGCTCACTCTCTATACGTACATCTATCCAACACAGGTCTCTTAAGCTATCCCAACCTTTTCAGTCCAATCAAAAAACGAAACCGTACTAAATTGAACAATATTTAATGCTAATTTAATACGGATTATTAAATTTATTACACTTGTTTTTTAAAAAATATCGAGGGTGGGGCTAGCTTAAACTTAAGCCCGTATAAAATTAGCATTAAATGTTGTGCAATTTAGTACTGTCTCGTTGTTTGATTGGGATGTCAGCAAATTGTTTTTGAATCTTATTCAACACATTTTTATTTAGTTATACTGTCATAGAATGGGATTCAAGATCCCTACCACATTCAAATAAAGTGCCCACACAGCCATGTTGCCCAACAATATGATGGCGATGTCCCGTTCAAAGCGACATCAAAATTTATAAAAAAGTTCTTTCAATTCGAAAAAAAGTTTTGCTAAGCGTGGTCGCTCTCGGAAGTCGGTTAGCAAACACTCAGAAAGTATTTAATTTTATAACATTTTTTTTTTAATGTTATCACGGCCTTTGTTTGCCTTCAGAATTCACTTGTATCTACACTGATCAATAAGGCTCTAAGGGATGTAGCTTCGTGCAGTTTGGTGGATTGCATAGATATGGTAAAATTTTGACCGCATTGCTTTCGAACCCTTTTTTCCCAATTTGGAGTGACAAGACATACAACGTTCTGATTAGCAAAACACAGAGACAACATGCTACATCGCTGATATAAAAGTACCTATTTAATTGAGCCAGTAGGGTTTGGGTTTGGCTATTCTGTCCATGCGAAAATGGCTGTTCTTCTGACAAAGTTTTGACTGACTATGCCCACGCTGGCTTTCCGCTATTCTTTTTACAGTTTTTGAACTTGAGTGAAACCTTAGTCAATACGGTTCGTGGGAGTATAAGTAGGTAGTTTGTTGTCGAAGCGGAATGTATATTTTGAAATAATTTGTAATAAATTGCATCAAATGTGTACTCTCTAATTCTAGAGCGACATAGGAGGCCAGTAAAGGGGTACCAGGTGAATATATGTTTGTAAGTATGTATCTATGTATTTGATTTCGCTCGATGCTGCACATATTTGTGACCTGTACAGCCAGACTCACATTTTTAATCTGTACGTTTGTATGCATGTCTTTAGTATGTGCCTCATTCAGAGTCAGAAATATTCGTGTGGTCTAAGAAAAAAATTAAAACA
Source organism: Eurosta solidaginis (assembly GCF_040869045.1). NCBI lineage: Eukaryota > Metazoa > Arthropoda > Insecta > Diptera > Tephritidae > Eurosta > Eurosta solidaginis. The sequence continues at coordinate 319,609,482 of NC_090319.1, read as the reverse complement.
ATTATGACTGCGTTTTTGTAGTTATCTAATGGAATCGTTAAAAGCGAGCGCAACTCGAAGAGTGAGTGTACCGAGAGTTGAAAGGGAAAGCGGGCGCCTTTACAATAAAAAAAATCAGAGGCAGAAAGACGTCAATGCGAGGAGCTTGAGCTGCCAACCACAAGGAATAACGTCCTCAAATTTTACCAAGAACTTTGGCGACAGATGGAAGGTCTTAAGTCCGAACAAAAACGGCGACCTTGTCACGGATGTTCAGAGTACTTCGATTATGGAGGGAACACATCTCTGCATCCTAAATGGTGATATACCGCCCAAGGATGATGAAACAGATCCCGCCATCGATGATGATGGAATAAATGCTCCCTACCCGATTATGACGAGGCCGGAATTGTAATAGAAAGTTTAAATAAAATAATTCAAAAAAAAATAAGTTAAACGGTTTTATTGAAAACAATACTTACATGAAATAATAATAATACTAAAAGCTAGAAAATAATTAGGTAGGTCCTAGGTTCTAGTCATCACACTCCTCATCAATCTAGGGCCTTGATCAAATATTGATAGTCATAAGTAAGATCAACTGAGTCTTAATCAGGTTATTCTACACCTCAAATTTTTAGAAATTTCACGCGCCCAACGATTTTTTTCAATATCTCGATCCTTGCGCCACCTAGCGGCAATTTTTCATAGGTCGCTTTCTATTCATGTAGTTATGTATTATATGTTCCAAATATGTGCCAAATCGGACCACAAATACGATTTTTTGAAATATTTCCATCCATGCGCCATCTATCGGAGTTTTCATCCTCAGCGTGCTTTGCACACAGAGTATATTAACTTTGATTGGATAACGGCTGGTTGTACAGTTATAAAGGAATCGAGATAGATATAGACTTCCATATATCAAAATCATCAGTATCGAAAAAAAATTTGATTCAGCCATGCCCGTCCATCCGTCTGTTCGTTAACACGATAACTTGAGTAAATATTGAGATATCTTCACCAAATTTGGTACACGAACTTATCTGGACCCAGAATAGAAATATTTATTGAAAATGAGCGAAATCGGATGATAACCACGGTTAAGGCCACGTCCACTTTTATACAAAAGATTTTAATATCTTTGTAAAAAAGAGCTTTGTATCAATGGTATTTCATTTCCCAAGTGGATTTATAACAATAAATAGGAAAAACTTCAAATTTAAAAAAATGGGCGTGGCACCACCCCTTTTATGACTGAGCAATGTTCTATGTTTCGGGAGCCATAACTCGAAGAAAAATTAACGGAGATCGTAATAAAATTGGGTACACATATTTTCCTTATAGCAGGAAACATTTCTAGAGAAAATGGATGAGAACGGTTAAAGACCACGGCAACTTAGATATAAAACAAGTTTAAACGGGTCGTAGACTAGAATATAAGCTATAACTTAGCAAAAAATAGTTTTGAATCAATGATATTTCACTTATCAAGTTTAATTGTAAGAGGAAATGGGGAGACATTTTTTTAAACGGGCAGTGCCACGTGTTATGTAGAAGTCATTTATCTGAAATGCACAATTGAAGCTCACGCTGAGTATATAATATTCGGTTACACCCGAACTTACGACACCTTTACTTGTTTTATATGGCTCTGCCTGGGACTTGAACGCAGGACCTTCACTTTAATATTTCTTTTGGATTTTTACCATAAGCAAACGTTGAATGGGCAAATTAATTTGAGGAATTTTAGGGCCTTCGGCAATTAAACCAATTGTTCGCAACATAATACGCACCCTAATGTATGTAGATACGTATGTATTTATAAATGCGTGGTACGAATGTTATGCACCAAAAATTTGTATGATCTGAGGGTTGTTGAAGTGGACCAAGCCAAGTGTACTCGGTTAGATTTTGTTGCTTCAATTTAGCTAAGCATATACATACCAACACTACTAGCCAGACATGTACCCGTGCGTCCTTTTGATAACGAGTGTGGGTGGGTTTTAACTACGCGCTTTTGCCTGATATTTGTTCATTTGTATATATGTATTAATCTCCTCCAAAATGCAATACATATTTGAACACAGAGCAACTAACTGATTGTGATATGCGGTTTTGTAAATATGTATGAATGATTTTATTTAAAGTAGGCACCCATTATCTATTGGGGAAAATTAAAAGTAAATGCAATGTCATCATAAATCTCTATAAATCTCTCTAACCACCTCGTCGAGTTTTCCGACTCATAGTAAAGCACGCCAGCCAACTCTTTTTAGCGATAAAATCTCCAATAAGGCCCTCTCCTCCATGTTGCGGAATCCGGGTATTGATAGAAATACCTTCTGGGCCGCAGTCTTTATACATTCGCTTATCATGTTTGAGTCAAAGAAGCACCTCAGCTGTTATTTGGTACACTTATATTCCGTTGACATCACGGACAGGGCCACACGTTTTGTTCTCTAATACTAAGTGAGTGATTGCACATTATGTTGGTTTATAGTGCGTGTAGTTTGTTCCGCGAGAGGCCTTTACTCCTCAATTACCTACTCACTCCGAAGTGGCACTTGTTGGCAAAAATAATTATGTTGTTGTTGCTTAACCGTGCTTCGCCCCATTCAATAGGCGCGGCCACTAACGGGAATCCACGGAAGCTTTCAGTTTCAACAGAGCTGGACCATAAGGGTGCTGCAGTTATAGGCGTTGGTTCCACATAACAATTGAAAAGATAGTGGGCGCCATGTGGGTACACATCGCATGCAGGGCATGCTATTAGCATTGTTACCAAATAGCAAGGTCCTTTCCAGTTTCGAAAAGGTACCGACACCTTCCTTTGATGACAGTAAATACTGCGACTTATCATCTTTACCCCTAAAACTTTATCCAGGGAAAACAGGTAGAACTAACGGCATGGTTATTAGGGCTCATGGTATCAATATCAGCGGGTTAAAGAAGTCACGCGAGTCAACTTGTCTGAATTTCCCTTTGTCTGGCCTAAGAGTGTTTGCCTCAGAGTGCTCATTTCGATTGGTATTGTCCGTCGTCGTTTGGCAAGCCGTAACAGCTGGATTTTAGACATAATTGGATATAGGCAGTTCATTTTCGAGGTTTTAAAATATGTTTTGAGGTTGACAAGTAGACAAGTCGATTTTGTTATCATAAGTGTTCTCCAAGATTTGACATATTGTGAAGATCTGTTGGAAAGTAGACTAACAGGTTCTGAAACCGTACATTGATTGTCTGCTTTAATCTTTCGCACTATATGCTAGATAAAACTTACTGGCTGATTCCGCGTTAGGTTAGATTTGGTTAAGTGGGCGTGCATGGGTGATACCCACTCTTCCACTCGGAGACATTTTTGTCCATTGGGAGTGCCCTCAGTAAGTACAAAGTGGCGGCAAATTCGGTTGGCCCCATTACCTCCTAGTTGCCCTCAAAGAACCATTTGCTTTCCCTGATGAACCCAAGAAGAAGCGAGACGACCACCTTCCCAACCTCTGCCAGGTGGTCGAAGAAGCGTGAGCCCAGAAATCTGAGCCTTCTTCTTTGAAGCGCCGGGCATTGGCAGAGAAAGTGGTAGATCGACTCCCCTTCCTCCTCATCCTGACAGCTTCTGCAGAGGGAGCTTGTTGGTATTCGCCGCCGTCGAAGCATTGGTGCGATAGCACAATGACCTGTGAAGTACCCTCACCGCAGATATTTTGAGTTTGAGAAGGAAGCTGGTGCCCTTCCTATCCAAGCATGGCCATAAGGACCTTGAGACTTCACAGTCAAGCCAAGCCATCTCATACGCGAGTTCATCATTCCCTTCAATGCCGCTGTGCCCAGGGACCCAGCAAAGGGAGACATTGAGATGACTTAATAGAAGCCAGAGAGGCTCTACACCTCTCCGCACGATGTCCGATTTTATCATGTTGGACTCTAACGCCCTTAAGGCGGGTTGGCTGTCAACAAAGATTGTTACGTCGGTGTTGAAGCCGCGCTATTTTGGAGAAACTTTGCCGCTCTGTCTGTGGCATAGACCTCGGCTTGGAATACACTGCTTCCGCTGTAATCTCCCGTAAAACGACTTTGCTATTGTAATGGATTGGGTAGAGCAGCAATTGCACTTTGGATACATGTTCTCATCTGACTATATGTTGCATAGAAGTTGATGCACGTATATAATATACCTTGCACCATCAAGTTTGAATAGCTCGGGAAGTAGCCGGCCTTTTTGTACCGGGATGTTGTTATTCTCACTTCGTCATAGTCGAGTGGTGCAACATATATTTCACTGTGAGAGATTTATTCATAATTTTCTTCTATAATTTAAGTAAGTTCTGTATGTCGGTTACCAGGTCGACTGTTCCAACAGGAATTTGCTTCAGCCTTGAAATATTCCATGATCCAACATATTTTCCGATAATTTTCGGACATCATCCTATCAGCCACGCGTTTTGTCATTAACCCTGCGTTCGAACCCTATCAAAATTATTTCTAAAAGCTTTCTGTTTCCTACGCAACTAAAATGGCTTACTTGGAATAGCAATTCAAATGAACGGTTATTTAAACTAACATTTGGATAGAGTCATTACGGTTTTTTTAATCGATTATTAGATCTTCTAGACTGGTTTTTGAAAACACCTCGGTTCTATGCTTCCTTGCAACAGTAAAATCAACATAGATGCACTTTCAAATATGTTTATACATACATAAATACGCACCCACAGTTTGGCCTCGAAATAAATGCCCTTCCTCCACGCACATGCATTTACACCCCACTTCATATTCCCTATTTATGATATTCTATACATTCCCTAACGGTGTCAGGGCACTACTGCCAACAACAACATGACCAACTTGTAGTTTAGACAGAGTTACGCAGCTCAGCACATCGAGCAGCCAGCTTTGTAGGTAAATACATGTAAATATACTTATGTGTTAACATTTAGATACCCAATAAACATTTTTTATACTCAGCGTGCTTTGCACACAGAGTATATTAACTTTGATTGGATAACGGTTGGTTGTACAGGTATACAGAAATCGAGATAGATATAGACTTTCATATATCAAAAAAAATTTGGTTGAGCCATGTCTGTCCGTCGGTCCATCCGTCTGCCCGGTAACACGATAACTTGAGTAAATATTGAGATATCTTCACCAAATTTGGTACACGAGCTTACCCACGAGGACCCAGAATAGATTGGTATTGAAAATGAGCGAAATCGGATGATAACCACGCCCACTTTTTATATATATAACATTTTGGAAAACACCAAAAACCTGATTATTTAGTAAATAATACACCTAGAATGTTGAAATTTGACGTGTGGACTGATATTGAGACTTGATAAAAATTTGAAAACTTTTTTTAAATGGGCGTGGCACCGCCACTTGTGATAAAATCAATTTTACAAATATTATTAATCATAAATCATGACTAAGCAATTTTCTATGTTTCGGGAGCCATTTCGAAGAAAAATTAACGGATGTTAATAAAATTGGGTACACAAATTTTTCTATAGTAGAAAATATTTCTAGTAAAAATGGATGGGATCGGTTAAAGACCACGCCCACTTTTATATAAAACAAGTTCAAAAGGGTCGTAGACTAGAATAATAAGCTATAACTTAGGAAAAAATAGTTTTGAATCAATGATATTTCACTTATCAAGTTTTATTGTAAGAGGACTTTTTTTAAACGGGCGGTGCCACGTGTTATATAGAAAAGTAATTTATCTGAAATGAAATGTACAATTGAAGCTCACTCTGAGTATATAATGTTCGGTTACACCCAAACTTAGACACCTTTACTTGTTTAACATCAATTTAAGAATTATTATTACGCTTGATGAGCGTTCATACAGGGCACTGCCTTTTTGGCATGACATGCTTATAAATACGGTCGCGTCAAGGAGAGCAGTTGTAGGAAGTGTGGGTTGCAGAAGGAAACGATTTTCATGTCCTGCATTTCCGAGGTCAAGCTTATGTCTACTAGAGCAGAAAAGCGATAAGAACTCATATTCTATATTTCAGAAAACTCCATCCAAAATACTCACACTATAACAAATGCTTATTTTCGAACGATGAACATAACGTCGGCTTTTATCCAATACCCCTCATTAGCACTCGTAGCGCTAGACTTATCAAAAGCTTTTAGTACAATTCATTACAGCACGTTAATGCAAGGCTTGGAAGGGATCACCTTTCGAGCCAGTCTAAAAATGTGGACAGCAAATTATCTGTGCGGTCTGCAGGCATCGATGCAGTTCAGGAAGGTAACATCAAAACTCATTAAACAGGGGGTGTCACAGAAAGGTGTCCTATCCCCACTTTGGTTAAACTTTTACATATCGAAGCTCCCTTTCCCACCAGAAGGAGCTACGATTGTATACTACGCCGATGACTGCATGATAATGACAACAGCTCCCGGTCCATTCATCTATGAACTATGCTACAAAATCAACGACTATATCCCTAGTCTTTCAAGTTTTTCCACCTCGCAAAATCTTATACTGCCACCCACCAAATACACGGTGACCTTATTTACAACGTGAACATGGCAAATGTCGCCCATACTGGACATCCACGCCGATGACAATAAGCTACCGACTGTGTTATATCCAAATATATTGGGTGTGACATTCGATCAGAATCTACATTTTGGCGAGCAATTAACCGCAATCGTATCTTAAATCCAGAGCTGTAACAAAATCCTCAAGTCTCTTGCCCGCAGAACTTGGGACAAAGAAAAAGCAATTGGCTGGCCGCTTGTATGATGCACGTCCACAATATGGTCGCCATGGCGAAAAGAAGCAGACTAGAGAAAACTGCAGGCCTGTCAGAACACCGTACTCAGAACTGCCACGGGATGTATTCTTATGTCTCCAGAACATCATGTATACGGTGAGGCGGGAATACTCCGTATAAAGGAGAAAGATGAAATGCTAAACAAACGGCTCAACTTCGATCTGGATACTGAACAGGATAAACTCTTACTTATACAGAATCAACCCCGACATACCCAATGTATGTCCGGGACACGTTACAACGTTTTCAATTGAAATGTGGAACCAACGCCTCTAACGCCCTTATCTACCTGTTGAAACTTCAAGTTTCATTGGACTCGCGTTAGTAAGTGGTCGCACCTATTGGATGGGGCGAAGCATCACTACAACAACCACAACAATTTCTACTAAAATGTGCTTTAAATATAAAATGATCGAGTCAGAGATCATTTCCTTTCATATTCATTTAGTTCAAATGGAATTTATTCTCGTTTTGAAACTTCCTCTATCAGCATACATTTTTATACCCAGCTTCACTCATACTTTTAATCGGATAACGTAGGGGTGTAATGGTGGAAAAGGGTCCAGATAGATATAAACTTACGTATATCAATACTATCAGTATCGAAAAAGATTTTGATTCGGCCAGATCCGTCTGTCCGTCCGTAACGTGAACGTTTTTTTGTAATACCTACTGAAGAACCAACATCAAGGCATCGGAAATGGAACTATAGCACTTTACCCACTATTACAAGGCGTCCTGTTCAAAACATGGTTCAACATAAACCCTACATCCAAAACTAACATCTTTTTTGCAATGGAGAACCCTCTTTTTATATAAAAATATTTTTCATTCGAATAGTAAAAAGCAAAAACGGTTCTTTTGTTCCCCTGAAAAACTCTGTTTTTACTGATTGAGGGTTTTCAATATAAGCCGACGCGACGATATTCGGACCCAACCAATCTTCGTTCGTGCCCTTGAGAATTTCATTTGCGTTGTTTGTTGTGTAGGTCCATACAGTGCCTGACAAAAGTATTGAAACACAACAAATGTATTGCTTGAATATTGAAACCATCACAGACTTCAGTTTCCAACTTTTTAGCCCGCCCCCGAGACACGACTTTGTTTATGACTTTGCTGCGCTACGGCCTTATTAACCGTATTACTGAGATATGATCCTTGTTAACAAAACTTTTAAGTTACGACCTTCATGTTAGAATAGATCGAAATATTGGTTGGGTTAAAGCAGAATAACGATTTATGAACCTCAAAACATCTTTTCATATTTTGTCAAAAGTTATTTAACTTTGTGTATTTTTAAAATTTGTTTTAATTTGCTACACAAACCCCAAAATTAAAATATTTTGCAAAACAAATGTTGTACCAATACTTTCGGCCGGCAATGTAATGTATTAAGTATGTATGTATGTATGTATGAACCTTATTCATGAAGCCCTCAGCCTCCCCACCTTGTGCATCTGTTATTGCTTTACTGCTACTTTTTAACGTCGTTGATCATTGTTGTAGTTGTTATTATTTTTTACTCATTACTGTGCTGTTGTTGGCTAAATAGCTGCCTAACATGCTGACTGAATGACTGGTTGCCTGGTTAGCAGGGGCCTCTCGTCTTGTTTATTAGGTATCGATACAGATGCAGATACATATTTCGAAAAGGCAGTTACTGACCTTTTTCATTCGGCCTTTTTCGATGTTATGAAACTGTTGCCACCTATTGGCTTTCAGGTTATAAGTATCCTGGTTAGCGTAGAAAATGCCACTAGTTTCTGGTTGCAATCTTTTACAAATGTATACATACGCAAATACAATACCAATGCTTGTACCGAATGTCAAATATTCGACAACACAACAAATAACAGAGTAAATTTGTCTTAATAATGGGGTTTTGTATTGAGTCGAAATGTAATACAATTCGCCACAGAAACTCGTTGCCTCATCAAACTTCCATATTTTTCAGTTTTAATTCCAGTTGAGAACTCTCCAAAGTAAGTTATTTTCTCCATACAAACCCAAATGTCGATCGCATTCCGTTTTATCTAACCGAATGAGATTTTCATTCGACGTCGGTATGGGGAAGTCGTCTGTAGGTATACTATAAATATATTACGTACATACTTCATGTTGTTGCTCTAGAAGTGTTTCGCCTTAACCAATAGGTGCGATACCGACAAGTTGTCATCAATATCCTCTAACCAGGGTTGGACCAAAGAGATATGGGGGTTATGAGGCGTTGGTTCCACATTGCAATTGAAAAAATGGTTGGTGCCATGTAGGGACACGTCGCAAGCCGGTCATACATTGGGTATGTCGGGGTTGATTCTAGATAAGTGAGAGTGTAACCAATTACAGTATGCAGATCGAAGTTGAGCTAGAGTGAAGAGCGTTTGTCTTTGAGAACGGGGTTCGCCGGGCATTGGTTGGCATAAAAATTTTACAAATTTTTGTGGATCCTCTGGAGGGCTTTTTTGTGCTTCTTTTCTTCATACGGCTGACTTCTTTAGTGCCGAATTTCTTCACAATGCCTACGAAGATCACTCCTTAAGTTCCTGGGAGGCGAGGTTTCTTTAATCAGAATTCTGTTGTTATGCCCAGGTTTCTGGGTATTTAACAGAAGATGTTTCTGGCCGATCCATTGATTCCCGTTGCTATACAATTATTGACTATCTCCCTAATATTTACAGTTTTTTCACCTCGCGAAATTTGGTGGCACAACGTGGACGTGGCAAATGTCAACTATATTGGACATCCACGTCGATGGCATTACGCACAGTTGGTAGTCTTACACCCAAAAATGCTTGGGGTGACGTTCAATTAGGACCTTTCTTTGGCAAGCGTACAGACGCATTTGTACCTAAAGTTCAGAGCCGTAACAAAAATCCACAAGTCCCTCGTTGGCAGCACTTGGGGTAAAGACAAAAAAACGCTCATAGCCACTTATTGAGTAAATAGCCAGTCGCTTGCATGCTACGCGAACCCCTGCTACAATGCCTTCGACATGGTCGCCAAGCCTAAAAGCAACACAATGGCATAGCATCCTCAAAAATATAAACATTACCAGCTTGTGTCTCTGAAAAAAAATGTTTCAAATAAGGATTGGGTTTAAACCTGCTTGAAACCGGAGGAGGAGATTAATTTTTGATCCATATCATTCCCGATTTAAATCAGAAAAGTTATTTAACTAAACTGAATTAAAGCAATTAGCCCTTTAAACATCGTAAAGTTTAAGTTCTACTTTTGATGGATCTTACAAGCTTTAGCCCTTATTTATTTTTAACATACATATTGTGGCGAATGCTGACATCACTAGTCTGTTAGTAAATAATCACGCAACAACAAAAACATTAAAGCAAGCCACACTTGCGTACATGAACACTTCAATCATCATTTGCACACATGCATGGAAGGCGACGATGAGTACATGCAAGTGAAGAGGTATCACACGCACACATGTAGTCATGAGCCGAAGTTCTTACTCACACATACACGCACATAACTAAATTACCTAGCAGGAGGTACATCAATTCTATCAGGTGAAACTTCTAGGCTTTTGTAGAAATATGCGGACGAGGCAACAGAGAGTATAAAAGCAGCGCAAGCTGAGTAATAATGAATCCAATTTGATTTAAACACGCTATTGGTTGTGAAGTACTGCTCCCAAAATAATTAAATAAAGACCAGTTTGCAATACAATGCGGCAACCGTGGTGTGATGGTAGCGTGCTCCGCCTACCTCACCGTATGCCCTGGGTTCGCACCCCGGGCAAAGCAACATCAAAATTTTAGAAATAAGGTTTTTCAATTAGAAGCAAATTTTTCTATGCGGGGTCGCCCCTCGCCAGTGTTTGGCAAGCGCTGTTGTTGGCTAAATAGCTGCCTAACATGCTGACTGAATGACTGGTTGCCTGGTTAGCAGGGGCCTCTCGTCTTGTTTATTAGGTATCGATACAGATGCAGATACATATTTCGAAAAGGCAGTTACTGACCTTTTTCATTCGGCCTTTTTCGATGTTATGAAACTGTTGCCACCTATTGGCTTTCAGGTTATAAGTATCCTGGTTAGCGTAGAAAATGCCACTAGTTTCTGGTTGCAATCTTTTACAAATGTATACATACGCAAATACAATACCAATGCTTGTACCGAATGTCAAATATTCGACAACACAACAAATAACAGAGTAAATTTGTCTTAATAATGGGGTTTTGTATTGAGTCGAAATGTAATACAATTCGCCACAGAAACTCGTTGCCTCATCAAACTTCTATATTTTTCAGTTTTAATTCCAGTTGAGAACTCTCCAAAGTAAGTTATTTTCTCCATACAAACCCAAATGTCGATCGCATTCCGTTTTATCTAACCGAATGAGATTTTCATTCGACGTCGGTATGGGGAAGTCGTCTGTAGGTATACTATAAATATATTACGTACATACTTCATGTTGTTGCTCTAGAAGTGTTTCGCCTTAACCAATAGGTGCGATACCGACAAGTTGTCATCAATATCCTCTAACCAGGGTTGGACCAAAGATATATGGGGGTTATGAGGCGTTGGTTCCACATTGCAATTGAAAAAATGGTTGGTGCCATGTAGGGACACGTCGCAAGCCGGTCATACATTGGGTATGTCGGGGTTGATTCTAGATAAGTGAGAGTGTAACCAATTACAGTATGCAGATCGAAGTTGAGCTAGAGTGAAGAGCGTTTGTCTTTGAGAACGGGGTTCGCCGGGCATTGGTTGGCATAAAAATTTTACAAATTTTTGTGGATCTCTCTGGAGGGCTTTTTTGTGCTTCTTTTCTTCATACGGCTGACTTCTTTAGTGCCGAATTTCTTCACAATGCCTACGAAGATCACTCCTTAAGTTCCTGGGAGGCGAGGTTTCTTTAATCAGAATTCTGTTGTTATGCCCAGGTTTCTGGGTATTTAACAGAAGATGTTTCTGGCCGATCCATTGATTCCCGTTGCTATACAATTAATGACTATCTCCCTAATATTTACAGTTTTTTCACCTCGCGAAATTTGGTGGCACAACGTGGACGTGGCAAATGTCAACTATATTGGACATCCACGTCGATGGCATTACGCACAGTTGGTAGTCTTACACCCAAAAATGCTTGGGGTGACGTTCAATTAGGACCTTTCTTTGGCAAGCGTACAGACGCATTTGTACCTAAAGTTCAGAGCCGTAACAAAAATCCACAAGTCCCTCGTTGGCAGCACTTGGGGTAAAGACAAAAAAACGCTCATAGCCACTTATTGAGTAAATAGCCAGTCGCTTGCATGCTACGCGAACCCCTGCTACAATGCCTTCGACATGGTCGCCAAGCCTAAAAGCAACACAATGGCATAGCATCCTCAAAAATATAAACATTACCAGCTTGTGTCTCTGAAAAAAAATGTTTCAAATAAGGATTGGGTTTAAACCTGCTTGAAACCGGAGGAGGAGATTAATTTTTGATCCATATCATTCCCGATTTAAATCAGAAAAGTTATTTAACTAAACTGAATTAAAGCAATTAGCCCTTTAAACATCGTAAAGTTTAAGTTCTACTTTTGATGGATCTTACAAGCTTTAGCCCTTATTTATTTTTAACATACATATTGTGGCGAATGCTGACATCACTAGTCTGTTAGTAAATAATCACGCAACAACAAAAACATTAAAGCAAGCCACACTTGCGTACATGAACACTTCAATCATCATTTGCACACATGCATGGAAGGCGACGATGAGTACATGCAAGTGAAGAGGTATCACACGCACACATGTAGTCATGAGCCGAAGTTCTTACTCACACATACACGCACATAACTAAATTACCTAGCAGGAGGTACATCAATTCTATCAGGTGAAACTTCTAGGCTTTTGTAGAAATATGCGGACGAGGCAACAGAGAGTATAAAAGCAGCGCAAGCTGAGTAATAATGAATCCAATTTGATTTAAACACGCTATTGGTTGTGAAGTACTGCTCCCAAAATAATTAAATAAAGACCAGTTTGCAATACAATGCGGCAACCGTGGTGTGATGGTAGCGTGCTCCGCCTACCTCACCGTATGCCCTGGGTTCGCACCCCGGGCAAAGCAACATCAAAATTTTAGAAATAAGGTTTTTCAAGTAGAAGCAAATTTTTCTATGCGGGGTCGCCCCTCGCCAGTGTTTGGCAAGCGCTCCGAGTGTATTTCTGCCATGAAAAGCTCTCAGTGAAAACTCATCTGCCTTGCAGATGCCGTTCGGAGTCGGCATAAAACATGTAGGTCCCGTCCGGCCAATTTGTAGGGAAAATCAAGAGGAGCACGACGCAAATTGGAAGAGAGCTCGGCCTTAGATCTCTTCGGAGGTTATCGCTCCTTACATTTATTTTTTATTTTATTTAGTTTGCAATACTGAATATTGGAGTGATTTATTCAACAGTTTAGCTATTCGAACGTTAGCAGTTTGGAATAAGCGGAATTTCCCTAAATTCGTTACAATATATAGCATGCCCCAAGGTGCAAAGCCTTAGTATTTATTTTGCTGTAAAAGCATCTTCAAAAATCAAGGCTTCAAGCCTTTTTCGCATTAATTCCACAATTGAAACTTATTCACAAAAAATAAACATTGAAAAGCAACCACCGGTTTTTTTAATTTGTTCCTCATTTATGGGAATAAAATTCCATTGCCTTCTTTGAAAGCTCAGAAGCATGCAATGATTTTTCAATTCAATGGTGTATATCTAGGAGGACGTTTAAATTTGTTTATCAAAATAAAACGCTAAATGAAACGGCTTTTCAGTTTTTGATAAAATTTTTGTAAACGATCAATCAAATCCTCCTTTTCTTACATTTCTCGCTGTCTTGACCTATCTGTTAAGTTTTACGCTTGTAGCTCAATGAGAACTAACATAAAAAACAATCCCAAAATTCCCTCCGTTCCGTTTGATTTCTCTAAATATCTCAGTCCGTGCGCCCCCAACAAAACTTTTTGTATTGTGTCATCGGCTTTCATCAACCTCTGAATTAGGCTCTAAATTTTTAGCTCTAGCTCATCGAGAAGTTACTTAAACCCCGGTTTCAAATTATCTAATTTCTTCGCTCCGGGCGCCACCTAACGGAATTTTTTTCTCCTTTTGTTTCTTTGTAACGGTGTCTTAACCTGTCTCTGAGGTTTCATGTTTGTGGCTCAATGAGAAGTTACTTCAAAATCGATCTCAAAACATGAACTCTCCAAATTCTTATCTAAAGATTTCGATCCGTGCGCCACCTAACGGAATTTGTTTCTCCTTTTCTTAAATTTTCTCGGGGTCTTATCCTATCTGTGAAGTTTTACAGTATTAGCTCAATGAGAACTTACATAAAAATCAATCCCAAAATTCCCTCCCTTTCGTACGATTTTTCTAAATATCTCTTCCCATGCGCCCCTAGCTAATTTTTTTGTATCGAGTCATCAGCTGTCATCGACGTGTGAATTAAGTTTGAAATTTCAAGTCTCTAGATCATCGAGAAGTTACTTATAAATCGATTGCAAGATTTGTATGAAATGCGGACAAACATTCAACCGACCTAATATAAAGGGAGTAAAAACGCGCATACCTTTTAAAGAGGATCAGAAAGGATTTCCATTCCAACAGATTTCTAGCCAGGTAAATACCTCAAAGGAAGTGGCATTGCCAGTTTTTGGATCCACTTTTTAGTAAACTATCATTCGTAAAGGAGCAGTGTGTCTAAATAGAAAAGATGATCCTTCCGATATAGCGTCCACAGCCGTGGGCGACTGATGTTCTTTGTGTAACTCAGGCATGCTTAACCAACGAAACGATATCATTTCGTGACGAAATGACTTCGTTTCGTTTATTAACGTTAAGATCGTCAAATTAACGAAATGATTTCGTTTCGTTTTCTGCCATATCAAAACGAAATCAAATCGTTTATGTTGATTATTAATTTCAAACTATGCTGGCAAAGCTGATTGATGGCGGAGTCATTAAAGGTGAAAGCATTAGCCAAGCTGATTGCAACTTTTCTCATGAATTTTGACAGTACAAACATTTCTCAGAGTATTTTTGACATTACCACCAACGAATTACACAAACAAATTACATAGAGTTTGTGTGTGTATGTGCGCTCGTTGTTGCCACCTTACGGCTTCACCATGGCTATAGCATTGCCAGCACAATTCAAACATAAAGTATCACGTTTTTGTTAACGTTTTTAACGTTAACGAAAGCTTTTCGTTTCGGTTAAAAACGAGATACAATTTATCTTGATAATTTCTTTATCGATAATATTTCGAAGTGTTTCAACGGAAACGGTGGAAATTTTTTGATAAACGATTAGCTTAACGTTAAGGTGCATCCCTGGTGTAACTTTAAGGGCTCAACTACATCACCAAATACTTTAAGGCCCGGTTTTTCAGTACAAGTTCAACTCAGTTTGTCAGTCAAACTACGCTTAAACTTATTCTGCAGTTTTTCAGTCTAAGCTTAAGCGGCCGATCTGCCAGGGTTAAACTCTAGTTAACCTATCAGTTATTTGCGTTCATACGAAATGGCGTCAAATATACCCAACAAGCTTTTGGGCGGCCACCATGGTGTGATGGTAGCGTGCTCCGCCTACCACACCGTATGCCCTGGGTTCACACCCCGGGCAAACCAGCATCAAAATTTTAGAAATAACGTTTTTCAATTAGAAGAAAATTTTTCTAAGCGGGGTCGCCCCTCGGCATTGTTTGGCAACCGCTCCGCGTGTATTTCTGCCATGAAAAGCTCTCAGTGAAAACTCATCTTCCTTGCAGATGCCGTTCGGAGTCGGCATAAAACATGTAGGTCCCGTCCGGGAAAATCAAGAGGAGCACGGCGCAAATTGGAAGAGAAGCTCGGCCTTAGATCTCTTCGGAGGTTATCGCGCCTTACATTTTTTTTATTTATTTGGGCTTGAGTACCATTAGAGCTCATATTGATACCTAGGGATACTTCTAAAATCTCAAAAGTTGTTTCGAAACAGTGGCTCAACTCGAAAATCATAGCGTACTCAGCAAAAGAGGCAACTTTTTATAAAACAAAATTGCTATTACTTGAAAAAATGTAATTAACAACTTGTGGTTCTCTAACTGGACTCAAATGTATGATTCAATGATGTTGATGTAGGATCTTCGGTGTGGCAGGCCGAGCACGCTACCATCACACCACGGCGGCCGCCTATATAATTTATTATTGATTAATTACGCTTCATTACCTGGTGTTTATTTCTCACAATAAACAGCTGTTGGTTTTGGTAGTACCACCTTGGAGATTTTTTTCAGCTCCACCTCAACTCGATATATAATGTAAGATATCAACTGGAAAAATGGGTATTCCTTTGACAACTGTACATTTCTCAAAATCTCTCGAAATTAGGATAATAATTGGAAAATATTAATGACGTTGGAGATCAACTGGAAAACTTTTAATTTTACAAAATTTCTCAAAGGTTGGATAGTGACTGGAGAATGAAGTTGGATATCAACTCGAGAACTAGATATATATTTCGCCGGAGAATTTTTTTCCATGTTTGTTGGGTAAACAAAATCCAGCTGTTGCCGTATCTAGAAATTATCTAGATAATAAAAAACCAATGTTGCCGCACAAAACAGCATACCCCAAAGGTGGCCTTAAACTGTGACTGAAAACCTTCTCAGTAGTTGAACTGGAGTTTAAATTTGACTAGAGTTTAAGCAAGCTTAGTTTAAGCTTAGCTTAACCAACCACTGATAAACCGGGCCTAAGAAGCATTTAACTCATTATGTTGTTAATGCAGCTCAGTGTCGGCTGAAATCTGAGTTGGCATTGAGTATTGAACCAAAAGAATTTGAAAAAGAACGTTTTCAAAGCGGCAGCCGAGTGAAATTTCACTGAGCCGTCTGTTTGCTGTTTATAAAGAGGACTTTAGTTAACCTTAGCTCATATGTAACGATACCAAATTATTTTGGTAATACTGTTGTACAAGCATTGTTGGATCGATTCATTGGGCACTTTCAGCAAACAACTGTTGATCAGTCACTTAGTGCTACTTGTATGAACGTGCCGTTGAGTATTTTTGATCCACTCAACGATTGGAGTTTTACGTCGAATTACTGAGCATAAATTTTGTTTGCTACAATCACTTTGGCGGTTTGTCTCCTAAACAAATTTGACAAGGGATGACCGAAAATAGTTTCAATATACATCATCAAGACAGGGTAGATCTGTAGGAAAATCCAAATATTTAAGTCCAAATATTTAAAAACGATATTGAAAGATACTCTGGAGCTAAGTAACGAATATGCAATAGCTAACACAACAGAACTAATAGAGAAACTTGAGACCGTAGAGCTAACAAAGAAAAGCAAATTGGTATCTTTTGACATAAAATATTTATACCCATCAATACCACTATCGGAGACTTTGGACATTGTTAGCTCGACAATAGTTCATAATACAAAAAACAAAGTGAAAAGTATGAAAATCACAAATATGCTAAAAACCACTTTACGTCAAAACTATTTTCAATTCAACAATAAAATATATAGACAAACAAACGGTATTGGAATGGGAAGCCCCATATCAGCCATTCTTATGGAAGTGTTCATGCAAAATCTGGAAGAAAAGTACATACAGGAGCTGAAGTCTAAATTAGGAGTCAACTAGCTAGGCCTCACGATAAATATTGATAAAATTGCCAATAGATTTAACTATGACATATATAGAAAGCAAACGGCCACCGACACAATAATACATAATACCTCAAATCACACACACACACACCCCCCCCCCCCCCCTCCCCCCCAGGCATAGAAATGCAGCATTAAGGCATTTGGTACATAGACTTGAAAGGACACCTCTTATACAAGAGGCGTATAAGAGAGACCTTGAACACATACATATATAACATTGCTGCAAACAACGGATATAAAAAAGCACCTGTAGGTAAGCTCGGTAGGACGTATGGAGAACAAAAAAGAAATAATGAATAGGAAAATAATAACACCTGGACGACTATGACATATACTGGAAAAGCAACATATAAATTTGCAAACTTCTTAAAAAAAATACAACATTAACACAGCGTTCAAAACATCGAACAATCTAGGGCGGAAACTAAGAACTAACACCAATTCAGAGGATCCGTTTAGCAGCCACGGCGTATACAAGCTTACCTGCGGATGCCAACATAGTTACATAGGACAAACAGGACGGCAAATTAGAACGAGGTTCAGAGAGCACATTATAGATTACAGCAAAAAAACACGGACAACTTCGCGAATCAAATGGTCGAAAATAAATATTCCCCAGAAAACATCAATAAAACAGTCAGGGTCCTTCACATACAAGCAAAAGGCCGATGCCTGAACGTACTCGAAAACATGGAAATCTACAAACAGAAAACATTCGACGGTAGAATAATAAACGAACAGATAAACACAATTTCTGACACAATTTTCAAGCCTTTAAAACTTGTTTACAAGAAACAAAGTAATCACACAGGTACAACAAACAAACCTACAATAACAAATAAACACAAAACAATTAACGCACCAAAACAACAAACCCACAAAGAAGGTCAAACGACTAAAATTACGGACTTTTACCTGCCTCAGTCAGCCATACAAATGATCAGTAAAAGTCACCCTCGGTTCTGAATGAACACACAGCACATACACACAACTAAATATAGACAGGCATCAATTTTGACAATACCTGTTCATGTACCTACGAACTGTAAATACAGGACAAACGACAACAACAGATCAGAACGAAAATCGGCACTGATAATGGCACAACGCCGAAACCGGTTTGTCTCGAAATCAAATTTGACAAGGGATGACGGAAAATCGTTCCAATATACATGAAAATTCTATCACTTAACTGACGAAAACTTGTTTACGACGTATCAATAAAAGTCGTGTTCGCTGAAAGCGCCTATTCTGTTAACCTTTGTTACAACAGTAACAATTTGCTCATCTTAATTTCCATTGCCTTTCATATTGACTTACTTCCTATATTGTCCAGTGGTTAGGATAACTGTACCCTATCTTATAAAATATATTTTTTATCCTAATACTATTAATTATAAAAGCATACATAAATACATATGTATATATAACTGTATTTTAAAGAGCATAATTAAATAAATGAACTTACGCTGATGTTTATCAGCCAACTGCACCAGTGGATTTGGCAAATCTCTCCTTCTGTAAAAACACATTACTTTTGCTTCTACATTGCCGGATTGGTTTTTATTTAATTCTTCTATGCGACGTATTAAAAATGGATTATTCGGATTTGTCTCTACGTAAACATAGTCTGAAATAAGAAATAAAATATGATGAATATGTTAAGAGTTAAGATGTAATGTATATATCATCGACGCCGCGATAAAAACTGCTGACACCACTTTTTACTTAAAATTACTTTTTAATACTAATGGAGTGGGAGACGATTTTTGAACATGGTGGTAAAAGAAAACGACCGCAAATTTTACCAAAACCTCCGGAAGAAACGAAAACGACGACCTCGCAACCGATATCCAGAGAGTACTAGGATTTTGGAGAGAACACTTCTCTTCTTTCCTAAATGGAGACAGCGATGTAACGCACAAGGATGATAAATCCGATCCCGCAATCGAAGCAATTAATGTCCCGTTTAGTCAATTAATAGATTAAAACAAGGCCGCGGGGGCTGATGGATTGCCTGTGGAGCTATTCTAATACAGCGTCGAAGGGGGCTTAGAATATACCCGCATTAGGTAGGCCTGTCGTGAGAGCATCCGGCAAAGACCATCAACATCGATAACATTCCCCAAGGCCTTGTGGCAGTGTCCTTATCGCTATAACAACAACAACAACAAATGGATAGGAGTATGCATTAGGTTCTTTGGTGGCGTGCAATAGTGTCAATGGAACTAACGTCAATTGACATTAATGCACTTTAGAGAGAGAAATAATGTTAATTATGAAGTGAAGTTAAATTTCATCTTAAATAAAATAATAAATACGATTTTTTTTCTTAGGTCGATACGAAATACGATTTTCTACGATATTTGGATCCATGCGCCACCTATCCGAGATTTTTTTCTTAGTATTGCATTGTTATCGGATTCTGAACTATATTCCAAGTTTCAAGCTTGTAGCTTATCAGGAAGTTACTTAAATTTCAATTACAAAATTCGTGCCAGCCAGTCAGCCAAGCTAAATAAAACCGTTTAAAAATGAAAGTGCACTTATTGTGTTTTGGTTTGGAACTCCTTATATGTAAGTATATGTATTTTCAATACATTTTAAAATTTAGAATGCTGAGTATTCATGCAATTGAAGTTTTTCTGCAAAATTGTGTTGGATGGAGTTAACAGCTTTTACTGCGTCGTCGAAGATATTTTGAAATGTAAATGTGCACAGTGAAACAATATGAAACGCATATCCGTCAATCATAAACTACTACTGTCGAGATAATTAATGGTTGAGCGATGGGAACCGGTATCGTCTGCTACTCGTGCTTAACGAGCTTGGTAAAATTGCTAAGATCCGAAAGATTTTAGGGCGACAATAGAGGTATACTGAGCCGATTCAGCAATTAGCAGAAATATTAACGGTGGAGACATCACCACAAATACTGGAGGATGCATGCTCAAACTATCCTCGAGCTGGGTCATAAGGTAATGATGCGACACGTGTATGTTGTGTCGCCCTATCCAATAAGTGCCATCACTTACGGATTGTCAACGAAATCCACTAACGGAAGTCCAAGTATACTGCCTGTTTTAATAGGGCTGGACCATACATAGGAGCATTTGTGTTGGAGACGTTGGTTCCACATTACATTTTAAATGATGGTTAGTGTTATGTGGTTAAGCAAGATTTTAACCTGTTACGACATCCAGATCGAAGTTAGACTACTACGTTTATTTGGGCCGGGAGGAATATAGACGGAGGACAGACTGGAGAAGATTGCTGTTGGTTGGTATTGCTACTGGTCTTTGACGCCATTCTATTGATATTTCAGGGTTACCAGAATATATACAGCAGCAAAAGCTATTAAAAAAGGGCTGTGCTATTGCACAGCTTCCGACCACCGAGTTCCGAGGATGTACATAGAGACGCTATTGGGAGTTAGAAATAAACAGCAACATTTTCCGGATGCCTTCTTTCCGTTGAGTCCAAGGTAAAAGTGGAATTAGACTATTTGAATGCATTGAGAAAACGGAACTGTAGGAAAAAATTGCATTAAATAGAAAATTAAAAAATTCAAGGAAAAAGTTGTCACGGTAAAAAAAGTCGACGAAAAGTTGTTTCCTGTAACATCGCTTCTACGGTCATTACACCTACGTAACGAAACTTTTAAGTTATTGTGATTAACACTGATAGTTCCTTAACTCATTGGATAGTATCTTAAGATGAGAAAGCTAGAAAGTCCCTAGATGTTTTCATATGAGCAACAATATTTCATAAAAGTAATAGTTTTATGCTTGAAGAAAAAATTAACAAATTGTAACGAATTTAGGGAAATTCCGCTTACTTGAAACCTTCTGCAAACGTTCGAATCGCTAAATTGTCCAATAAATAACTCCAATATTCGGTAATGCAAAATGGTCTTTATTACACTACTTTGAGAGTACTTCAAAATAACACTTCTACTTCACAACTAATTGCGTGTTTAAATCAAACTGATTCTAATTACTCAGCTTGCGCTGCTTTTGTACTCTCCGTTGCTATTCGCATATTTCTACTAAAGTCTAGACGTTTTGCCTTCTAGAACTGCTGTATCTCCTGCTTGGTAATTGAGCTACAAATATGCGTGTGTATGTGTGAGTAACAATATCGGCTGATGACTACATCTGTGTGTGCGAGATAGCTCTCCGTCGCCTTCTATGTATGTGTATAAATGATGATTTATGTGTTCATGTAAACCAGTGTGGCTCGCTTTAATGTTTTTGTTGTTGCTTGATTATTTACTAACAGCCTAGTGATGTCAACATTCGCCACAATATTATGGAAATCGTAGGCGGAGTACATTACAATGAATTATCCTTAGGGAGACTCTGGACGAAATATATTGAATAGTTGACTTTATACTCTCGTTGTCGAAGTGGACGACCACGAAAGGTCACTGAAGGCGTTGATAGGAATATTGTGATCATAGCTCTTCTGAATACATTTAAAACACTTCCGCGGAATTGAAGGATAGTATTAACAAGAAAACTACGATCGCAGTGGTACAGCCTTTCTTGAGAAAAAATAATTTGATAGCCCATGGTTAGAAAAAAAACCGCTCCGCGCCACAAAAAAGGGATCCCGCACGATAAGATAGTATTACGAAAACATAAATTCAGGGAACGACTGGCTTTGATTTATATTCTCTTATGAGTGCAAAATAAATTTTATTCAAGTAAGGTTCGCAATGCGTAGTAAGTCCCAAATATACAGGAAGATTGAGTAACAACTACGTTAAGGTTACCGTGAAGGACTCTCTGTACGTAATGATGTGAAAACCGTGAAAGTTGCTTAGATTTTGTGAGTGACTGTGAATGTGAGTGTGTGCGTAAGTGTTCCATGTATCTACCGTTTGAGACCTTGAGTAAACGCATCTTTAATTAAAAGAGAAACAATTTAAGAAGCGTTTAAGATACGTCAAATAATTCGGCTTATCTTTCGCGTAGCTCGTGCTACCCTTTTTAGATTATTACTTTTTGCAGTTTCAAGCCCATTTTCTCTGAGTGCTTTTAGTTTGTTAAGAACTATTTTTTTCGAAATTACTGCAATGAAGCTCAGGTGAAGGTCATTTCGGTATGCGCTGTTTATTGTAGACTTCCTGTACTTTATTATAATTTGTAACTTGAATGCGATGTGCAAATTGTATGCTTAGGTGGATGTTCTTATCTTTTTTATACCCAGCTGTACTTGATAACTTTGATTGGATAACGGTAGGCTGTACAGGTATAAAGGAATCGAGATAGATATAGACTTCCATATATCAAAATCATCAGTATCGAATAAAAAATTTGATTCAGCCATGTCCGTCCGTCCGTCCACCAGTCCGTCTCTACGTTAACACGATAACTTGAGTAAATATTGAGATATCTTCACCAAATTTGGTACACGAGCTTATCTGGACGCAGAATAGATTGGTATTGAAAATGAGAGAAAGCGGAGCACGCCTACTTTTTATATATATAACATTTTGGAAAACACAAAAAACCTGATTATTTAGTAAATAATACACGCAGAACGTTGACGTTTGACGTGTGGACTGATATTAAGACGCTTGATAAAAATTTGAAAAAAAAATTAAATTAAGCTATATCTTTGCGAAAAAGAGCTTTATATCAATGGTAATTCATTTCCCATGTGGATTTATAACAGTAAATAGGAAAAACTTAAAATTTTAAAAAAGGGCGTGGCACAGCCCCTTTTATGACTAAGCAATTTTCTGTTTCGGGAGCCATAACTCGAAGAAAAATTTGTTCAGAATAGAGCCATATGTATATGTATTATTGCGCAGCCTTGTAATACTGTTTTCACACAGACGGCTTATTGAATAATAAAGACAGTTTTCTACATTAAGACGCTTATTGAGCTCAATCTTCCCCACAAAATTCGAATCTATAATTATTTCATTAGTGACTAATCGAATGTCTAATGAAGTCAAAAGCACAATGCAGCTCTGTTGGTAGCGTTCAGCTTCTTAGTTTTTGGTGTGTTCAGTGCTTAAAAATGTCATTTGTCAAAGTAAATGTTATTGTCTGTCATACAGCATTGTCATTTTATTCGCTTGACATTTCATCCTTCATACTAATTGAGCAGTTACTTCTGTGTGCAAGCAAAAAATTTACGATTTCATTAGAAGGTGAAATGAGATCATTAAGTTTCTGTGTGAAAACAGTATAACACTATTAAGCATACAAAACAACAACAGCATTTCAAGTGTACAGCTGGGTATGTAATGTTCGGTTTCACCCAAACTTAAGACTTCCTTACTTTTTTTTTAATTTATTGATTTGTGCTGTTGGAACGGATTTCATGCCGAGCAATAACATTTGTATATCATTTTATTTTAATATTTTTGTTTTGAGTATTATTTATTGATGGTGCGGTGTGAAAGGACGAATGCCGATCAACATAAACTTTTTGGTTTACTTGTAGATACGAAAAGCCTAGCTTGCAGTCCCGCAACGATAATTTTCTTGTATAATGTGACGTGAGTGCTTGATTTTTACATAAATATCGTTTTGGTACAAGATGCCGAGCAAGAGAAATTGATATATCAGTTTATTTTACTTTTTAAACGGTTTTATTTGGCTTGACTTGACAGGCTGGTTGGTTGGCTGGCTCCGATAAGCTACAAGCTTGAAACTTGGAATATTGTTCAAAACCCGATGACAATGCAATAATAATGCAAGGATCGAGATATTCACAAAAATCGTATTTGTGGTCCGATTTGGCTCATATTTCACATAATACATACAAGAAAAGAAAGCGACCTATGAAAAAAATCGCCGCTAGGTGGCGCAAGGATCGAGATATTCACAAAAATCGTATTTGTGGTCCGATTTGGCTCATATTTGGGAGATATAATACGTACAAGAATAGAAAATGGCCTGTGAAAAAAATCGCCGCTAGGTGGCGCAAGGATAGAGATATTCACAAAAATCGTATTTGTGGTCCGATTTGGCTCATATTTGGAACACATAATACATCCAAGAATAGAAAGTGTAAAAAAATCGCCGCTAGGTGGCGCAAGGATCGAGATATTCACAAAAATCGTATTTGTGGTCCGATTTGGCTCATATTTGGAACACATAATACATCCAAGAATAGAAAGCGACCTATGAAAAAAATCGCCGCTAGGTTGCACAAGGATAGAGATATTCACAAAAATCGTATTTGTGGTCTGATTTGGCTCATATTTGGAAGACATAATACATACATGAATAGAAAACGGCCTGTGAAAAAAATCGCTGTTTGGTGGCGCAAAGATCGAGATATTCACAAAAATCGTATTTGTGGTCCGACTTGGCTCATATTTGGAACACATAATACATCCAAGAATAGAAAGCGACCTATGAAAAAGATCGCCGCTAGGTGGCACAAGGATCGAGATATTCACAAAAATCGTACTTGTGGTCCGACTTGGCTCATATTTGGAACACATAATACATCCAAGAATAGAAAGCGACCTATGAGAAAAAATCGCCGCTAGGTGGCACAAGGATCGAGATATTCATCAAAATCGTATTTGTGGTCCGATTTGGCTCATATTTGGAACACATAATACATATAAGAATAGAAAGCGACCTACAAAAAATCGCCGCTAGGTGGCGCAAGGATCGAGATATTCAAAAAAACGTTTTTGTGGTCCGATTTAGTCCATATTTGGAACACTAATACATACATGAATAGAAAGCGACCTATGAGGTCCGATTTGGCTCATTCTTGGAACAAATATTACATACAGTCCGGTAGAAGTGACATAAAATATTTTGGAGTTGGCGCAGAGTCGAGTAAAGTCTCTGGAAGGATTATGTATTGAGGACTTAGATTGTAAAAAATTGTCAGGAAAGAGTCCTTGTAATAATGAGTCACTAAATGAACTAAATGGAATGAGAAATAATAGACAATTAAATAAAGACTAAAAACTTGAAAATAAAATAATTAAAAAAAAAATAAGTTAAACGGTTTTATTGAAAACAATACTTACATGAAGTAATAACAATACTAAAAGCTAGAAAATAATTAGGTGGGTCCTAGGTACTAGTCATCACACTCCTCATCAATCTAGGGCGTTGATCAGAAAATTAAATAAAAGCGTTGGACGCGACAAATTTCTATTGATAGTCATATATAAGACCAACTGAACCTTAATCAGGTTATCTACGCCTCACATTTTTAGAAATTTCACGCGCCCAACGCTTTTATTTAATTGTCTGAGCAACGTCCTAGATTGATGAGGAGTGTGATGACTAGCACCTAGGACCCACCTAATTATTTTCTAGCTTTTAGTATTATTACTTCATGTAAGTATTGTTTTCAATAAAACCGTTTAACTTAAAAATGTTTTTAATTATTTTATCAGTACTTTATTTCTATTTCACAGCATGGTAAAATATTTGCCGTTTCACGCTCAACCAGTTTCACTCAGTGATCATATCCCTTATAGGTGTATCATAACGCTTAATGAGTATAAATAGCTCCCTTTTCCTCTTTCTTCTTACGTATTCATAGTTTACCCGAAAGATGTTGTAATGTCCGAAATTATTATTTATCACCTCTTCATAGCTTCCTTCCTCTTTCTGAATCTTCCACCTCCTCCCTATGAAACTTTATAGTTTCTCTGTTTATATTTAAGCAAAAAAGTAGTATCGGAAACACAATGAGCTTTTTTAATTTCTGGTTCTACGTGTTTTATACCAAGTTGAGGTATGGTAGCGACTCCGAACGATATCTGCAAGGCAAATAAATTTTCGCTGAGAAGCTTTTAATGGCAGAAATACAATCGGAGTGTTATCCATATTACTACCGAAGGGAAACCCCGCTTCAAAAAACATTTTCTAAAGATTTTGATGTTGTTTTTCCTAGGCCTTGTACTCAGGACCTTCGGTGTGGTAGGCGAGCACGCTCCTGACCACGTACGTAACAAAACTAAAATATTTCCGACCAAGCAAACCAAATTCTAGGATAGTATGAAAAAGTTAAAATAATCTATGGTTTTCTAAGCAAGCCTATGGATTTCATATTTATCTATGTAAATTTATATAGTCTACTACTAGAGCTTGTTTAAATACCAAGCAGTGAACATACATAGAAGAGATAATAAGCAATATTGTTCAACATAAAATATTACGAAAGCGTTAACGATCAAAAATTAATCTTGAAATACTAGAGAAAAAAAACAACACAAACGGGAAAGTAAAAATTAGTCTTCATACTGCGCTTTTAATCACATATACATTTGTTATACTAGTAGATACATATATACTAGGGATTCCAATCCCGGGATCGAGGCATTTATTTTAAAAGAAATGAACTTGGTAGAAATTTATTAAGTATTGGGGCTGTGCGATTAATTCATTATTCAAAATTTTTAATAATCACATTTAAGATTACTCTATCGATTATATGATATTTTCTCCACACTAAATCTGGTTTTTAAATGAAAAAATTATATGTTCAGATCACAAAGTAACAATTTATACCAAACAAAAATATTTCAGTGCCTTGTTTTGTTAAACTCCAATGATATAAAAAACCACCGAGCACATGATGCAATAGAACAGACGGGTGAAGTCGGTAGTACGCCAACAAAAACTTGACGGTCCTCATAATCCCGCCATGAATTTTAAGGTAGTAGGCAGGGAAAACTTTTGGAGCGCATTTGCTATTTTTTTGCTACTTTGGTAATGAAATGAGTGAGAAATGGGGAAGACGGTTGGAGGGAAATCAAAAACGTAAAGGGAACAAAAGAAAGAGGTAGAGTGAATGTAAAAGTATGAATATGGGTAATTGTTTAAGGAAAAGTTGGAATAAGAGGTTGACAGGAAGGGCAAAAACAACAAGTAAGATAAAATTAAGAGAGAGAGAAAATGGGAAAAAATGTACAGAAGAATAAATGGAAAATTGCGCAGTTCGATGAATGTAAACAGAAAAGAAGCAGAGGAAAGAGAAAATAAGAGTAAGAAGAGTGTGAGGCAGAGATGGAGGGAGAAGGAAGGCAGGTGGATGGATAAAAAAAAGTTGTCGGGTTTAATCATAAGGCTGGAGTATTTCATGTTATTTTACACGTTTTCAGGGTTAGCCGGTACTATTTAAAATGAGGATCTTATAAGTAAACAAGTAAGGAAGGCTAAATTCGGGTGTAACCGAACATTACATAATCAGCTGATAGCTTTTGAGACAAAATAAGGGAAAATCACCATGTATGAAAATGAACATACGGTAACCATGGAATGTGTTTGTATGACATGGGTATCAAATGAAAGGTGTTAATGAGTATTTTAAAAGGGAGTGGGCCTTAGGTCTATAGGTGGACGCCTTTTCGAGATATCGTCATAAAGGAGGGCCAGAGGTGACCCTAGAATGCGTTTGTACGATATGGGTATCAAATTAAATGTATTAATGAGGGTTTTAAAAGGGAGCGGCCCTTAGTTGTATATGTGAAGGCGTTTTCGAGATATCGACCAAAATGTGGACCAGGGTGACCTAGAATATCATCTGTCGGGTACCGCTAATTTATTTATATATGTAATACGACGAACAGTATTCCTGCCAAGATTCCAAGGGCTTTTGATTTCGGCCATTTTTTAAACCAAGATAAAGTGAGTTCAGATAAGTACGTGAACTAATTTTAGTAAAGATATATCGATTTTTGCTCAAGTTATCGTGTTAACGGCCGAGAGGTAGGACAGGCGGTCGACTGTGTATAAAAACCGCGCGTAGCTTCGCTGAAAACAGTTATCGTCATAGAATCTATGCCGCTACCAAATTTCACAAGGATTGGTAAATTTTTGTTCGACTTATGGCATTAAAAGTATTCTAGACAAATTAAATAAAAAAGGGCGGAGCCACGCCCATTTTGAAATTTTCTTTTATTTTTGCATTTTGTTGCACCATATCATTACTGGAGTTGAATGTTGACATAATTTACTTATATACTGTAAAGATATTAAATTTTTTGTTAAAATTTGACTTAAAATTTTTTTTTTAAGTGGGTGTGTTTGTCATCCGATTTTGAAAATTTTTATTTAGCACACATATAGTAAAAGCAGTAACGTTCCTGCCAAATTTCATCATGGCATCTTCAACGACTACAAAACTTTTAGATTACCTTCTTTTAAAAGTGGGCGGTGCCACGCCCATTGTCCAAAATTTTACTAATTTTCTATTTTGCGTCTTAAGGTCAACCCACCTACCAAGTTTCATCGCTTTAGACGTATTTGGTAATGAATTATCGCTCTCTTTTGGTTTTTGAAATTTTCGATATCGAAAAAGTGAGCGTGGTTATAGTCCGATCTCGTTCATTTTAAATAGCGATCTGAGACTTACATACCAAATTTCATTAAGATGCCTCAAAATTTACTCAAGTTATCGTGTTTACGGACGGACGGACGGACATGGTTAAATTAATTTCTTTTTTCGCCCAGATCATTTTAATATATAGAAGTCTATATCTATCTCGATTAGTTTATGTCGTTACAGATTACCGTTATGCGAACAAAACTAATATACTCTGTGAGCTCTGCTCAGTTGAGTATAAAAACTTCTTCCATGGGGTAAATCTATAAGTTCTGATTTTTTCAAGCATCGTTGCTAAAAAACATGCCGCTATATATTTTCACACCACTCAACTCTTTCTGCTTAATGAGCATACTTCCTGACGCTTTGTCTATATTTGGTTTTGGGACCGTATACCGTCAATCCCAATTTTCGCATTACAAGCCTCCAGTCTCCTCCTCATCCGCATCATGTTTGTTTTCCAAATCATCAATCGTTTCACTGACGTCAATGGCCCTTATTTGTGGACAATGGGGTACTGTGAACATCTAGCCATACAGTTCCCTTGACTAAAACGTTGTATTTTCTCTAAGGAGCTCCGTAACTATGTTGCGTTAAGTGAAATAATGCTCTCCGAATTAACGGCTTATTTCTTGTAGAAAAAATAACGACCGCCCACAAAAGGAACGTTATTTATGTGTAAATATTTTTGCTCACGGTATGGGGGAATCCTGAACCTAAGCGTAAGGTGTAAGTGTAAGCGTAAGCGTAAGAGGAGTCTTTGTATGTGGTATGGGAGATATATGTACATATGTATGTAGAATGTAAATGCAGGCGTAATGCGTAATATTGGTATATGTATTGTATGTAATATTTTGTAACCTACATTTTGTAGATAAGCTTTCACAGGTCTAATCCCGAGATTGCCTTATGAAATCCCGCAAATCCGGGATCCAAAAACTTAGAGTATCTAATATGTACGTTCAATGTATGTAAGTATGTACATACGTATATATAGTTCCGTAAAGATAAAAGTTGCCATGGCACATTGAACAAATTCACATTGCATACACAGGGCAACAGATGGCAGAATGGATTAAAGCATAAGCAATTAACACCGCCACTGATGCAGGTACGTGGGATCTTGAACTTTTTTAAATAAACGCGTACTTATTGAAGGGAAGGTTTTGAGGTTTTACAGAGTATTTTTCACTTCATTGAAGATATCAGCCAAAAACTGCACATGTTGGTACAAGATATATTGAGTTTTTTTTTCCAAAATATCATTGGGGCACCTTGGCTTAACAAGGAAAGGTTTTGCCCTGACAAAAAAAATTCGACAATTCCGGGATGTGGACGGAGTTTGACGCAACCGATCATGCACGTAATACTTCCTTTGTTCACTTTACATGAAATGAACTATGCCCTTTGGTTCGAACATGTCTTATAAAGAGGCTTAGATATTTATATTTATGTATAGAAGAGTGCTTCTTAAAAACCAATTGAGTTATAAACGGAAGAGTTTTAAGTAAGCATTGACCATCCACTGTTGTTGTTGTTGTTGTAACGGTTAAGATACTCCGCGAAGGTTTAGGGGAGTGTTATCGATGTTGATGGTTCTTTGCCGGATGCAGATCCGGTACTTTCCGGTAACAAGCACCATTAAGGTACTAGCCCGACCATCTCGGGAACGATTTATTATGGCCACATGAAACCTTCTAGGCCATCCCGCCCCTAAATCCATGAGGAAATTTGGGTCGCCAGAGACTCGGCTGCTAAAGAACCAGGATTCGTTATTGGTAGTTGAGATTGACAATTAGATTGGAGAAGCTATAAATGGCGCTGGAAACCCCTTGAAAGGGTTGCGCTAAACAACCCGGTCGTCCATTCATCAGTGCATCAGTCAGTCTATCCGTCCGAGGAGTCACATGTTCTTTGCAATTACTTTCATTCAAAGCAATTTATTGTAAAGTAAAGATATATTTACGGCCGATTTCAAATTATAAGGCAAAAAGCTGAGTTTTCCTTTTTCTCCTATGCATTTCGGTGCTATTTTGCACCTTCTTCAGGGAGCCTAGTTTATTTGACAAAACATAAAACAATTACAAAATATTCAACAATTTCACATTAAAATTTGACTTACATACATACATATAACATTAAATTATAACATATAAACACAATAAACAAATCATAAAATCGACGCTGATTAGTAAACTTATATTTTTTAAAGAACTTGTTTCTCAAATTTTTTAGATGTTTGAGCTCACTATTGTGCCAGGGAGATTTATAAATTTTATTTTTATATACCGGCACGATTTTTTCGCAAATCTTATAATTTCATTTTTAAATACATTGAAAGACTTTCCAACTTCACTTTCGCCAAGCATAGCATCCCAATCAACTCCACGTAAAGCAGAATTTAAACGAATAAAATCACAACTTCGAAAATTGAACGATGTTTTCATATTTGATGTAGGAATACAGAAATACTCAAAGAACTGAATTTCAAGCTTTAAGGACAGGTGATGCAAGTTTGGTGGCGAAATTGAAGACGCAGGTTCCGAGATAACAAAACTAATATTATTAGTTACAAAAATTAAATCAAGAGTGCGATGTAAAGAATTATGGAAACTATTAATTTGAGATAAACCAACCCATCCAAAATTATCAATAAGATACGATTCATAAGAGCTGTTATTATTAGTAGGAGTTAAATAGAGATTGTTTTCAAGAGAGATCCAGCTAACATTACTTAAATTAAAATCCTCAGTACACATAGCTGTGTTTCTCCTAAACTTCGCTTAAGATTTAAGATATTATTTACATGAGCCTTATAAATACTTTCTGGGCTGGACCCAGATTGGATTACCCTATACATGTAAGACTTTGTAGGAAAGCGGTCTCGGCTGCCAATGTGCAAAGTATGAAATAAAAAAATAACATAAAAATTTAAATTGGTACTACAATCTGAAATTCGTACCAAACTCAACACTATTCCTAAGCTATTTGAATTGATTATCACAAAACAGATTGCTTTTAGAGTATCTTCATTAATTGACTTTTCTCAACATGGCTTATACAAGGGTAAGTCAACGGTGTCCAACTTGCTTGAGTTTAAAACCTTTGTATCCAACAGTTTTAAGACTAATTGTGAAGTTGATGTTATTTATACTGATTTTAGTA
The DNA here is from genome assembly GCF_040869045.1 of Eurosta solidaginis. Classification (NCBI taxonomy): domain Eukaryota; kingdom Metazoa; phylum Arthropoda; class Insecta; order Diptera; family Tephritidae; genus Eurosta; species Eurosta solidaginis. The sequence continues at coordinate 319,577,555 of NC_090319.1, read as the reverse complement.
AGGCATTTGATAAAGTTTCTCATTCTATACTTTTATTCAAACTTGATCGGTTAGGATTTCCTCCATTGCTCCTCTCTTGGGTTTCTTCTTATGTGAAGGAAAGAAAACAAACAGTTATATTTAATAATTGCTGGTCTCGGTTCATAAACGTAACTCCTGGTGTTCCTCAAGACAGCCACCTTGGTCCGGTTTGTTCCCGTTGTTCAATAATGACCTTCCTAGTGTTTTGAAGCGATGCAAGCCGTTGATGTACACTGATGATGTAAAACTTATAATGCCTATCCGCTCACCCGCGGATAGGGCATGTCTTCAGGCTGATCTGAATAGTCTAGTTGACTGGTGTAATGTAAACGCCATGTCACTAAACCTACCTAAATTTAAGTTCATGTGTTTTACAAGGAAGTCCTTCCAATCCTATGATTATGCTATTGGCGACTATGTAATCAAGCAAGTCACTAATTTTATTGATTTAGGCGTTACAATGGACCCAAAATTTTAAAATTCATATCGAATTTTGAGTGAATAGCGCTAAAGGTATTTTGGCTTTCGTTAAACGTCGGTCTAAAGAATTCAATGACCCATACGTTACAAAAACTCTTTATATCATTGGTCAGGCCTACTTTGGAATACGATTCAATAATTTGGAATCGGCGTTATCAGGTTCGTTCTGACAAGCTGAAATCGGCCCAGAAACAATTTTTGCTTTTCGCTTTAAAACACTTACCATGGGATCCTTCTAAAAATCGCCCCCCCCCCCCCCCCCCCACTGCTGCCGGTTAAAAATATTACAGTTGCCCACGTTACAGTGCCGCAGGGAGATGCTTGGTGTGTTATTTATTGTTAAATTAATAAGACGGTCGATAAATAGTCCATTTTTGTTTGGTGAAATTAAGTTTAACGTTCCTATTAGGCCATCTAGACATTTTCATTCAATTTTTGTAGCTAGATGCAGATCGAATTATGAAATGCAGGAACTACTTCACTGTTTATGTCATGATTTTAATAAACACTGCAAAAATTTAGACGTCTGCGACTCGTTTCTTGGTATACCATAATAATTTTAAATGAAGCAAAGAACGCTAAACCGTGATAATACTGTTCAACCCTTTGTTTCAAATATGAAAGTACCAGTTACTTGAAACTTGTTTGCAAAATTGCGTTGTGATCATTATTTTTATATGTATGTACATATGTACTCAAATTTATTCTGTATAAATTCTATTCTGTATAAATTTTGTCTAATATTAATTTGCTCTATTGTTGTCAATTTCATAAATTCACGTGTGCCCTCTACTAGGTAAATAGCTCCTTCATGAGTACGTTGTGTGAGGTCTTTTTGAGATTCTTATAAGAATTCATTTACAACATTTTAACTTCTGCTTACTTCTAAGTTTTGAATTAAAATTGTCAAGCGTTTAATTAAATACTATTTAAATATTATTTTAAAATTGATGACTGCATATGTTATTTATTTATATCGTACATTATATCTTTAAATTAATTGCCTGTATATTTGGTCTGAATAATTGTTTAATTTATAGACTGATAAATAAATAAATAAATCTAAATATATCTAAATCTTGTGGCACTAGCCCGATTACCTCTGAAATTATTTTTAGACCACTTGAGCCTTCGGGTCTGAGTATTGAAACTGGTTTATAACTCAAAAACTGGACTTAGCTAAAAATCAGTTTAACGAACGCCCTAATTCGGGTTAACTTAATATAAATACTGAGGGTTTAATTTGCAAATATACAACACATAAATTTATTGCAAACACTTTCAGGTAATTTTGGTAAATTTAATGCGAAGATCAGCATTTATGTAAATCGTTTCTTTATAAAAATGGACTCATATTATTGCCATTGTAAATCTGTTGTAAATCAGCAATTACAATATAAAATATCAATTAATACCTACTAAATGCGTCATCAAATCATAAAAAAACTTCTTAACTCAACAATTAAAAACCAACATCAAGTATTTATTTTGAAATAATTGCCGAAGTCGCATGAATTCAAATGTGCTAAGCAGAGCAAAATAAATATTTTGTGGGCTTGATGAAAATATTGCTTTAGTTGTGGGCCGAGAAGGGGAAAATATGAATTGCTGGCAGTATAAAGGAGATTTATATTAACTGACAACACAAATGAAGCTTATAAATATGTATAATCAGTGAAGAAAAATGAGAAAGCCGATAAGAAAATCTTCTGGGCAGGATTATCTTTCTTCATTCGGATAACGTGACCTGTCAAGCGTACCTGCTATCTGCATAGAGCTCGTATGGCTCATCATTAAATCGCCAACGCATAGAATACATTATTATTGGGAAGAACTTTTATTTTCGTTTGCCGATAGAGAACTTTACTTTTCAATTGCCTTCTCAGCACAAGTAGCATTTGTTTCAAACGTTATCCCTTGCAGAATTTGGAGGATGATGTTATTGTTCGTGTGAATGCTAGATCTCAAATGAATAAAGTCCTTTGCTAATTCGAAATTATTGCTGCCAATACGAACGTAGATGCGAAGAGGCAAATGGATCCAAGAGTTGATAAGTGCAATTCACAGCTTCCGCAACCCAATTTATATTTATTTAGTCTATGGTATTACAAAACCTTACAGACTAGATAACAATAATAACAGCACAATAAAACTTGACTTACAATTATAAAAAAACTTTAAACAAGCAGGAACTTAAAAACAGAAAAATTGGAACAAATATCCACATGAATATTTCTATAGTAAAGTGAGTTAAAGTCAGTTAGCATTCGAGTTATTGGCTCATACTGAGCATAATTACGCCTACAATATTCAGTATGAAAGAGATCAGTGACGTAAATCATGGAAAATGGAACATCAAGCTTTATGAGTTCTAGCAAAGGAGGGCAATCAATATTCCCATTGAGTAGGCCATGCAGGAACAAGAGTCCAGAAATTGTCCTTCTAACCTCAAGAGTTTGCATATTCATCAATCTACATCGCGAAATATATGACGGAATAGGCAAGTCAAATCTTAATTGGAACAAAGCAAAGTGCAGGAATCTTTTTTGAACACGATCAAGTCTATTCGAATGGATAGCGTAGAAGGGATTCCAAACTATGGCCGCATATTCCAGTTTCGATCTAACAAAAGTAGATTAAAGTATTTTTTTCGTGTAGGGATCTCTAAACTCACGACTATTCCCACTCAGCATTTAGGTGATTCAATTTTAAATTTCCCTACATATCAATACAATTTGATTACTCTTTCTGACTAAATAATGAGTTATACAATTGAACATAAGAAATAATCAAATATGAATACTTTGATGATGAAAAACTAAAAACCATTTTTCGATCACTTTTTGGAATCATTTTTGAAGTCCTTTAATGACTAAATTTTTATATTTCATAAAAACCAACAAAAGAATAATGAAATATGCTTACCTTTGATGATCATAAACTGAATATAGTTTTCAATCACATTTTGGAATCATATTTGAATCAAATGTGTTTTCTTTAGGTGATCAAAAATTTATAATCATTTTTCATTCAGCTTTCTGAATCTTTTATGAATATATTTGTTGACTGAATAATGAATTTTATACTTGTTGAAATTTTACTTTTCATTAAAAATTTTATTTTTTTCACATATACATATTTTTTCAATCATGAAGCTAAGAAAAAATATATAAAAATTTTATTATTTATGCAAAAGATATTCTTCAAGACAAAAATAATATAATGCTGCTCGTGAACGAAGATTTCCCCAACCATTTCTCCCCTTCAGCTTCCCAGAAAATACATAATGATTGGATAATACATAGGTTAGGTTGTGAGCTATTTGAACTCCAGGTAAGTGAAACTATCTTGACATACCTGGATACGGCTTCAACATCCCGTATCGTATCCGTATTTTAAGATGCAGACGATAATGCTGATGGTGGATGTTGTAGTCGCAGGTGTATATCGGTCAAGTTTGTTTGCGAGTTAGCTGTGGTTCGAATAGCTCAGTTTTGCATCCCAGCCAGCATTTTTTGAAAATTTTGATCAAAAAATATTTAAATATCATACCCCAAGATGATTAAAAACGTTCAAATTTAAAAGCATTTTCTGTTCGAAAATTAACGTATCGTCGGGAGAAAAATGTACCATAAATGTGATTATTCTTGAATTATCATTTATGATTCCTATTTCGAAACGCTTTTTATTCATATTTGATATCATTGTAAAATTGAGCTTTAATAGTTTTAGAGTAATATTTGACTGCTTTTCACAGTCATTTTCTGATCATATTCGTGAATATATTTCAATCGTTTTGGTTGAGATTTTTGAATAATTTTTGAATGCCATTATAATGCATTTATTCTTCATATCTCATTCAAAATAGAATACTACATAATAATCTTATTTCATCAGGGGAAGAAAGCATGCAAAACTGAGCTATTCGAACCACAGCTAACTCGCAAACAAACTTGACCGATATACACCTGCGACTACAACATCCACCATCAGCATTATCGTCTGCACCTTAAAATACGGATACGATACGGGATGTTGAAGCCGTATCCAGGTATGTCAAGATAGTTTCACTTACCTGGAGTTCAAATAGCTCACAACCTATGTATTATCCAATCATTATGTATTTTCTGGGAAGCTGAAGGGGAGAAATGGTTGGGGAAATCTTCGTTCACGAGCAGCATTATATTATTTTTGTCTTGAAGAATATCTTTTGCATAAATAATAAAATTTTTATATATTTTTTCTTAGCTTCATGATTGAAAAAATATGTATATGTGAAAAAAATAAAATTTTTAATGAAAAGTAAAATTTCAACAAGTATAAAATTCATTATTCAGTCAACAAATATATTCATAAAAGATTCAGAAAGCTGAATGAAAAATGATTATAAATTTTTGATCACCTAAAGAAAACACATTTGATTCAAATATGATTCCAAAATGTGATTGAAAACTATATTCAGTTTATGATCATCAAAGGTAAGCATATTTGATTATTCTTTTGTTGGTTTTTATGAAATATAAAAATTTAGTCATTAAAGGACTTCAAAAATGATTCCAAAAAGTGATCGAAAAATGGTTTTTAGTTTTTCATCATCAAAAGTATTCATATTTGATTATTTCTTATGTTCAATTGTATGATAACTCATTATTTAGTCAGAAAGAGTAATCAAATTGTATTGATATGTAGGGAAATTTAAAATTGAATCACCTAAATGCTGAGTGGGATGCTTTCTTCCCCTGATGAAATAAGATTATTATGTAGTATTCTATTTTGAATGAGATATGAAGAATAAATGCATTATAATGGCATTCAAAAATTATTCAAAAATCTCAACCAAAACGATTGAAATATATTCACGAATATGATCAGAAAATGACTGTGAAAAGCAGTCAAATATTACTCTAAAACTATTAAAGCCCAATTTTACAGTGATATCAAATATGAATAAAAAGCGTTTCGAAATAGGAATCATAAATGATTATTCAAGAATAATCACATTTATGGTACATTTTTCTCCCGACGATACGTTAATTTTCGAACAGAAAATGCTTTTAAATTTGAACGTTTTTAATCATCTTGTGGTATGATATTTAAATATTTTTTGATCAAAATTTTCAAAAAATGCTGGCTGGGTTCCGTTTTATAAAAGCAAGAGCGGCATAAGCCTTAGGTATAATAAGGTTAAGATGTTTTGTAAAAGGGAAGTTGGAATCGAACATAACACCAAGATCCTAAATTCTGGTAAGGGAATTTAGAGCAAAATTCGAAATGAAATAAGAGGATTGAAGGGGTGTTCGCGTTTTGTGGTAAGTTACGAAGAAACATTTGTCAACGTTTAGAACTAGCTTATTTCGTCTACACCAGTCGTCAAAACTGTTAAGCTCATGTTGAATAACTTCAATATCAGTGTAACTTTTTACCATCATGAAGATCTTCAAATCGTCAGCATATAAAAGATGATGACAGAACTTGAAACAAGAACTGGGATCATTAATAAATATTAAAAATAATAAAGGACCCAGTATACCACCTTGAGGTACCCCCAAAGGAGCAATGTAAGGAGGTGATCTTGCATCGTCAACAACAACAAAATTAACACTATTGGCAAGATAAGATTTGATCCAATCAAGAAACTGATTATGCATACCCAGCGAGGATAACTTCCTCAGTAGCAAATTATGACTAACTCTATCAAATGCTTTTGACATATCAGTGTAGATAGCATCCACCTGACCCCCCTTAAGAAACGACGAAATGCAATAATTTGAAAATACCAAGAGGTTAGTAACTGTTGACCTACCAGGTACAAAACGATGTTGCGAGAGAGAGATAAACGGTTTAAACACAAAGGCGATTTTACTACTTACAATACTCTCAAATACTTTAGTAATATTAGATAGCTTGGAAATTGGGCGATAGTTTGAAATATCACATTTGTCAATCTAAGCTATGCGAGGCGATTCTTGTTACAAATATCAATGTACCATACACTTGTTTAGCAGGCAAGGATCTGGCGACCCCAAGTTCCTCATGGAATCAGGGAGTGGGTGAAGGGATGACCTAGAAAGTTAAATGTGGTAATATTAAATCGTTTCCGAGATGGTCGGTCTAGTACTTTAAGGGTGTTTTTACCGGAACGTTTCGGACCTATATCCGGCAAAGAGGTAGTGTTTTTATCGCTCCAACAACAACACGCAAACGTCCGTACCTTTTTATAAGCTTATTCTTTGCTTGGACAGCAGGTTCTTCGTTCTGTCCTTCTTCAACATCAAACCAATCTCTTCTTCTTCTTTTTCCAGTTTTGGAGTAAGCAGAACTAGTGTCCAGATCTTTGGATATCAATATCGTCAGGTCATGCTAGGACGCCGAAAAAATAATAAGTTTCAACAAAATGATAATGTTGAACAAATTTATGAAAGCGGTTGCACTATAAAGGACGAGAAGGGAGTAAGCGGATTAATAGTGTGCGGTGAAAGATATAATCGATAAATCCATGGTTCATGAGCCTTGGATAAATCCAACCAAATAAGCCGGCTTAAACAGTGTAATAGTTAAATACTGGCCTTTGGTAACTCTAGTAAATAATCCGGCTTAAGAGGTTGTTTTTGTAGCAATGCTCGCCTCACCTAATAGCCGCGACCGATCACAAATTGTCATCAATATCCTCTAACGGGAGTCCAAGGAAACTTGCCGTTTCAACAGGGGTGGACCATAAGGAAAGGGTTGTTAGAGGCGTTGGTTCCACATTACAATTGAAGAGATGGTTGGTGTCATGTGGGGACACATTGCAAGCGGGGCATACATTTTGTATGTCGGGGTTGATTCTGGATAGGTAAGAGTTTAACCTGTTACAGTATCCAGAACGAAGTTGAGCAAGAGTGACACGCGTTTCCCTGGCGAGTATGCGGTCCTCTTCCGCAAGTTTTGGATAATTTTCGTTAAGTACTGGATTCACCGGGCAATTCCCGGCATACAGGTCCGACGCCTGTTTATGGAGTTCACCAAGGACCTGCTTGTGTTTTTTCACTTCATACGGCTGGGTTCTCAGGTGCCGTATTTCCTCAAAATGCTTACGGAGATGACTCCTTAAGCCCCTAGGCGGTGCTGGTTCATCAATCAGATGTCTGTTGGGATGCCCAGGTTTCTGGGTATTCAACAGGAACTGTTTGGTCAGCATCTCATTTCCCTCCCTGATGGGGAGTATTCTCGCCTCATTATACAGATGGTGTTCTGGGGGCATAAGAAGACAGCCCGTGGCGATTCTGACAGCAGTATTTTGGCAGGCCTGTAGTTTCTTCCAGTGGGTGATTTTTAGGCTTGGCGACCATATGGGTGACGCGTAGCACGTAATCGGCTGGCTAATTGCTTTGTATGTAGTCATGAGCGTTTCTTTATCTTTTCCCCAAGTACTGCCAGCGAGGGATTTGAGGATTTTGTTACGGCTCTGTTGAACAAGGCAGGAGCTGCATTGGGCGGATGTCGCAAACATATACTGTGCTGGCAAACGGTGCAAACGGAGGTAGGGACTAAGAGTATGTTTCCCTGACCTACACGATTGCTGCCGGAAAAGAGAGGGGGAGGAAACGGGGGCAGGGGCTGTTGCTCAGCATTGCTTCAGACTCTACTACGAAGATTGTAGTTATGAGTGGTAGCAGCTGTTTGAGTTGTTGGCGCCGTGGGGCGCGAGCAGCAGCGGGTACTTGTTGTGGCTTGCTGAGCAGCGGGGCTGCTGGAAGGTAGGGGGGGGGGGGGGGGGGGGGGCGCTTAGACATAGACTACGGGACGCCCTTGGGCGTGAACAGCAAGGAGCCACAAAAGATTTATAAAAGTTACGTGGACGTCGGGTTTTGGGATCAAGCCCAGAACAACCTGTCCGATGCAACCATCCCTTGCACGAGACACACTGAACAGAGTATGACCGTCCTAAAAATATTCTTTTCCGGCAGATGCAGCAAAACCATTTCTCAGGACCGGGGTCAGGAGACGGACCCGGATTGGATTCGATGCCTTCCCGGAGTAAGAGAATATGGAGCAGTCCTGCAGCAAGGAGCTACTGGGAGGATGACAATTTGTGGGAGGGACGAAACAAATTAGATGGGGTCACACTGAAATGACAGTCCTTGATCGGGAAAAATCCCGAGTCGCTCCGGTACATAGAACCGACTGCCTTGGGAAGCGCGGCTTAAGAGGTAGTGGTGAGTAGCACGTCAAATTACTATTTAGCGGCAGTTTCAATCTAGAGAATTCCCCTGTAGGTTTAATTAATTTATTTATTAGTCTATAAATTTAACAATTAATCAGACTAAATATAGTATGGGTTGCAGATAAATTACAGAAGCATACAAACTGAACAAAATCATATTATAAAATATGTATGTACATTATTAAATCAGTTGTCGGGATGGACTGTGATGCCGAGCAACGGGAATTGATTATTAGTGCCGTTGGAATTGACGTGATTTCGAGCAGCTGATGTATGTATATTTGACACACAAGTAGGGCTGCAATGTGTGGGAGGTTGGAAAGGACGTGATTCCAAGCCACCCGTCCAAGGTTATTGGAGCTGGTGATAAGAGTGGGAGGTTGGAAAGGACGTGAATCCAAGCCACCCACCTAAATCATTGCGTATTTAACGTCACACACGTATCACATGTATCAATGTTTTTGCAGTGCTTATTAAAGTCAGTACACAGACAACGAAGAGTTCGTGCATTTCAAAATTCGATCTGCATGTGCTTATATGAAGCGGTTGTAAATGTCTAGATGGTCTAAAGAGAACATTAAATAAAATTTCACCGAGCAGAAAAGGGCTATTTGCCGTCCCTCTAATAAGTTTTACTACAAATAACTCACCTACCATCTCCCTACGACTCCGTAACGTAGGGAGCTGAACAAATATTAAACGACAGGAGTAGGGAGGAAGAATCCTTGAGGGGTCCCATGGTAAGTCCCTTAGCGCAAAAATTAGGAATTGCCTTTGAACCCACTCCAATTTGTCGCAGTGCGTCTGGTAACGAGGGTTCCAGATTATCGAGGGCGTAATCTAATATTGACCGCATTGGTGTGTTCATTTGTGAGCACCTCCGATATAATTCCGTCTTTACATAGGGTCCTTTGTTACGTTGCTTCGACTGACAGATGAAGCCGCAGTTGCCCACGAACGTACGTAAAAAACGTGTCAGCATACCTTTAACATCATCAATTTTCTCTTTTTATCTATGAGGCATCATTTGAATGATAGGATTAGCAATGAGGGGATTTAAACGTAATCAAAAAAAATGCATTTCTCATAAACGCCTAAACTTATTTTTGATTCTTTCTATGTACATCCATATGTAGGGACCAATCCGGTTTTCAGAATGTCCTTGCCGGTGAATAGAAGTGGTGCTTTCATAAAATCCGTTAAATAGATTGATATCAGACAGAATTAAGAAATTCTTTGGTACAACCAATAGCTTTCTCTAGATAAGATACATATGCGGTATAAAAAGTAAAATGCAAATTATATACATACATACATAATTCAATTGTAACGTTGAGCTAAATTTATTCATGTGTATTAGGAGCAATTGGGCCTTTATCGCTATTCGGTTTTTTCTCTAGTATAAATGAATGTAACTATGTATATGTATGGATAGTTGAGGCTATTGAAGAAGTATTCAATTAAACTATGTACATACGAACTTAGATGAATATTTGCTGTGGATCATTTTAGCCAAACACTTGCACGGTTATTATCTTTGATAGTCTAATTTGTTCCCCACCCTCCATTTGAATCGCAAGACAAATCAAAAAACGATGCTTGGCAGCCTTGGGTTAAGATTGCACAAAAAATCTTATCACAAATCCCACTACATGTCGCATTTTTTGTTCTGCAGCAGCTGACTTATTGAAAGTTACCCCGAGACTTTAATATGCCACCTCCTCGAACATTTCACATAAGATTATTCTTATGTTTTTACACATATGTATATACTTAATGCAAGTGCAAGCCATAATGTAGTTTTTTTAAGACAAACGCAGACGATACATATATAAAAGCTGTGCGAGACCGTTGCATTCAACGTAGTTTCAGTTAAATATCAGACACCTCGACATAGGCCCAAATCGCACGCAATGCACTATCTATCGTCCAGAGCGGTAGATATCTCTGAGCAAGAGTGGTGACGGCAGCGGCACGTCAAAAGCGCCAGCGCCAGTAAAAGACACGAACAAGGTGCAAAACGTAATAAAGAAAATGGAAAAATTTATACCTCCAACCCGATACATATTTGTAGCCATTTTCACTTAATTTTATTACACAATTTTACACACAAAGTGTTAAGCACTTGTTTAATTACGGTTTTTCACAATTTTCATGCAATATTTTTCACATTTAATCGCGGTAATTTTAATTTGTTGTGATTACATTCACAAAAGACGCGTTTTTTTCGTCGCCATCTTAGAAAACACAAAACTGCACAAAACGTCAAATGTCAAAAAAGTTTCGTGGTGGAATTTCAGTACTGCCCGCCCTCTTTTGGACAGAATTGAAACTTTAAGCTTTAAGCGACATCTACATGGACTCAACTGTGGAATACTCATGGTTTGTAGTTGCCAGACAACGCTATGTGCTGAGCAGTGAAAATAGCCTCTATAAAGCAAGCCTAAAAACAGCGCATTGCGGCAAGTTTTTGTCAAATATATCTCATACACATACAACTTATATAAGATGTTGGTATCAATTTCCGACAAAGCTAGTTAGGTTAGGTTAGGTGGTAGCTGCTCCGATAAGGAAAGCTCACTTGAACAACACGAAAGTCCATTGTGATACCACATACAACAATAATAACGGTGACTTAGATCTAGCTACTGAGAGAATCGTTGGGTAGCAACAATAAAGCTCCGAATGATACCGATCTCAACTTTGGATAAATCCTCGGGAGATCCAAGTGATTCGCGACCGAAGTACTTTCGCCTAGTTCTGGCAAAAGCTGGGCAATCAAGCATAAAGTAATTTGGTGATTCCACCTCATCATCCTCCATACAGCTGCAGCAGGTTGGAGTTTCCATTATATTGAGACGTACCTCAAAGATACCCATGGGACAGTGCGCTGTCAAAATCCCAATGACCATTGATAGGTGAGCCTTAGTGAACCTAATTATTTCAGCAGACCTTATGCCATCCACTTTCGGCCAGAAAGATCTTGCTACCCTGCAAGCCGTGGTGTCCGCCCAACGTTTGCTGATCTGACTTAAGTCCCAAGTATGGAGGAGCACTTCACAGGTGGCCAGCGAAATCCCGAAATCCCTACAGCCATCTTCATTCGGTTCAGTTGTACCGATGCGGTCTAAGAGATCCGCTTGACAGTTACCCGAAATATCACTATAGCCCGGGACCCAGATAATCATAATTGTAAAATAATTCGATGCAATCGCAAGCGAGGTAAGCACTCCCAGACCACCCTCGATCGCACTGTAGTTGAGCTCATGTTAAATTCCCTAACCGTATTAGCACTGGATAGCATTTCATCCACCGCATCCTTATTTGCAGCAACTTCCGCTTGGAATACACTGCAGTGATCAGCCAACATAAATTTGCGGCTTGCATTTAGCTCTTGACAAAAGCCCCCCCTCCCCCAACCTTTCCGTCCAACTTTGTCCCATCCTTGAACAAATTAACCAGTCCCATGCCCCAGATAATTCCTCTTCCCCACTCCTCTCTCGGTGGAATATCTGGGGTGAAGGTTTTATATGGAGCAGTTATCGGAAATATGACAAAGCTAGACAGCCAGTTTTTAATTGATACAATTTTGTATCTTGCGCAAGCCTTCAACTGTTTGCTTTTAATAAAATGAAGGTTTAATGTGGTCATATAAGTCGTTCCCGAGATGGTCGGGCTAGTACCTTAATGGTGCCTTGTTACCGGAACGTATCAGATCTATATCCGGCAAAGGACCATCAACATTGATAGCACTCCCCAAAGCCTTCGGGGAGTGGCTTTATCGTTAATACAACAACAACAACAGCAGCAGGATATGAGTGCGGCCGTACATCCAACACACTTCATGGAAGAATACATAAGTGCGGCCTTGCATTGAACTCATCTGTCAATCGAAGCAACGTAACAAAGAGCTCTATGTAAAACCGGTATTAGCTGTGTTTTTTTACATCTATAGACGTTTACGCTTAAACCTTATGTGAACTGCTAAGCGTCAAACTTTATATACACCTCTGAATTTGCTGCCCATAAAATTAGTACTACTAAATTTTAATACGCATGATACTCAGATTCAATTGAAACATGTGTCTATGTATCACCTCTTAAAATGGTGCATGTCCACAATTCATCGCAACTGATTCAGCTATGTGTTGTACACTATGGCCATCAGAGGGTTGTGTCTCCGCTTTTCGGTAAACCCTGTGCTGTAGCTAGTTATTTAACCGCTGCCGCTAGATTGGTCTCCTAAGCATTATCTAAGCGAGAATAAGCGTTGTTTTACACTCAAACGTAAACGCGTGTTAAAAAAAAGACGCCTATTATCGGTCCCAATTAATGGTGACTTATAACCAGATAAAACAGCTGATCGAACCTACCTTATAGAAATCAATGTAATCGATCAATGGTGCCTTACCATAACGCTAACGCCTTAACCATGCCTTAGCCAACCAATTGGTTTTTGGTTTCTCGCCATATCCATAACTTAGAAATATTTGAGTTGGTGAATTTAATAACTTTTTGTAGATTCTATTCATTGTCTTGGATACGTTATGACAAAGAGACTTATTTTTTGTGGAATATGTTTGTGTAATTTTTTGCGTTTTGTTCATTTAAATGAAAATTTCACAATTTTTAGGTTAAGGCACCATTAATCGATCACATTGGAGATGGTTACGACTATGGCGTTAGGGTTAAAGGCCAAATTAAACTTTCTTAACCCTAACGCCATAGTCGTAACCATACCCATATCCATAACCATCTCCAATGTGATCGATTAATGGTGTAAATTTCATAAAAATGAAGAAAACGCAAAAACTTACAAACATATTCCACAAAAAATAAAATATTTGAGTTGGTATTTAAGTAAGTCTCTTATTCATAGCGTATCCAAAACAATGAATAAAATCTACAAAAAGTTATTAAATTAACCAACTCAAATATTGTTAGGTTATGGATATGGCGAGAAACCAAAAACCAATTGGTTGGCTGTGGTATGGTTATGGCGTTAGCGTTATGGTATGGCACCATTAATTGATTACATTGATTTCCATAAGGTATGTTCGATCAGCTGTTTTATCTGGTTATGGTTTTGTGGTTATAACTCACCATTAATTGGCCCTATGAACCGGCATTATATCCGTGGTTCTCACAAACGAACATACCAAATGTCAATTGGCAACAGCTGATGTTAAATATAACGATGTGGCATCGCCGAGTATATGACGTGGACGTCGTGTCATTCTTGTTGGAGGTCGGAAAAGCTTGAAGGAGGTTAAGTACAATTTTTCGTGTTATTTATTAACGAATTTCATTTAAAACTCGTCCATCTGTGATGACAACGTACGAGGAATTCATTCAACAAAATGAAGATCGCGATGGTGTGCGCCTGACTTGGAATGTGTGGCCATCGAGTCGAATCGATGCGGGGCGCTTGGTTGTGCCGCTAGCATGTCTTTACCAGCCAATTAAGGAACGCCCGGATCTACCGCCTATACAATATGAACCCGTCTTATGTACACGCACAAATTGTCGTGCAATACTTAATCCACTATGTCAAGTAGACTATCGTGCTAAGTTGTGGGTGTGCAATTTTTGTTTCCAACGAAACCCGGTGAGTGCAATTTTATTATACCACTAGTCTGCTTATTGATTAATTTATGTCTGTTTTTTTTTTTTTTTTGTAAAGTTTCCACCACAATATGCTGCTATCTCTGAACAGCATCAGCCTGCTGAACTGATTCCGGGTTTTAGTACCATTGAATATACAATTACACGTGCACCTTGTATGCCCCCAGTTTTTATATTTCTAGTTGACACCTGTATGGATGAAGAAGAACTGGATGCATTGAAAGACTCATTACAAATGTCTTTAAGTTTATTGCCACCAAATGCATTGGTTGGGCTCATCACTTTTGGCAAGATGATACAAGTACATGAATTGGGTGCGGAAGGTTGCTCAAAAAGTTACGTTTTTCGTGGTACTAAAGATTTGACTGCAAAACAAGTACAAGATATGTTGGGTATTGGCAGGGTATCAGCAGCACCTGTTGGTGCACCCGGACAACCGGGTCAGCCTGGGCAACATCGTCCAGGTGGCATGAATCCCACTACTGCTGCTCCACACGAACCACCAGCGAATTGTTTCCTTCAGCCCATCAGTAAATGTGACAGCGCTTTGAGTGATCTATTAAGCGAGTTACAACGTGATCCTTGGCCTGTACCGCAGGGCAAGCGTTACTTACGCTCTACAGGCGCTGCATTGGCAATTGCAGTAGGCCTGCTTGAATGCACTTATCCCAATACTGGTGCACGTATTATGAGTTTCGTTGGTGGACCTTGCTCCCAGGGTCCCGGTCAAGTGGTTGATGATGAGTTGAAGCATCCGATTCGTTCACATCACGACATTCAAAAAGATAATGCATACTTTATGAAAAAGGCAATCAAACACTATGATGCTTTAGCTTTACGTGCTGCCACTAATGGGCATTGTATCGATATTTATTCGTGCGCATTGGATCAATGTGGTCTTATGGAGATGAAGCAATGCTGCAATTCTACTGGTGGTCATATGGTATTAGGTGATTCATTTAATTCATCCCTTTTTAAGCAAACTTTTCAAAGAGTGTTTGCACGTGATGCACGTAGCGATTTGAAAATGGCATTCAATGGTACTTTGGAGGTGAAGTGTTCGCGCGAGCTAAAAATATCTGGAGGTATCGGCTCGTGTGTGTCGCTAAATGTGAAGAGCTCGTCGGTGTCGGATGTAGAGATTGGCATGGGCAATACGGTGCAATGGAAGTTGTGTACTTTAAATCCAAGCTCAACAATGGCATTTTTCTTTGAGGTAGTTAATCAACATGCAGCGCCAATGCCGCAAGGTGGACGTGGATGCATACAATTTATAACACAATATCAACATGCATGTGGGCAACGTCGCATACGTGTTACAACGCTGGCTAGGAAGTAATGATAAGCAAAGTGAAATGTATATATTTATTTTAAACTCCTTTTGCCAACAGCTGGGCAGATGCAACAACAAATTTACCATATATAAGTGCTGGATTTGATCAAGAAGCAGCTGCAGTGATAATGGCGCGCATGGTCGTGTATCGCGCTGAAACTGATGAGGGACCAGATATATTACGTTGGGTTGATCGTCAGCTAATTCGTTTGGTAATGATAACAATAATATATATTATGTTCGTCAGAATATGTGTATGATACAACATTTTCTTCTCCAGCATCAAGAAAAATGAATCACGTGAAAGGTAGTCATGTTGTTCGAATCATAATTGAATCTCAAATGCCTCGGAGAATTCCGTGGGGCGGGCATAAAAGTAAATATCTTAATTATCATCTTCAGAGTTTCAGTTCCTTTATACATAAATAAGATATTCAATTCTTGTTTTAAATTGCATTTATAATATCAATTTTAAAACGTAGATTTTTGTTCTTACCGAACTGTTTAACTGATTTAATTAGGGATCCAACCCTATTCGACGAGTTAGATCAGAGCCAGTACGTGGTCTGTTTTTGTTGTTGTAGAGATAAGGACACTCCCCGAAGGTTTTGGGGAGTGGTATCGATGTTGATGGTGCTTTGCCATATATAGATTTGGTACGTTTCGGTAACAAGAAGCGGGATTGGCCACGGGCAGGTGAGGGTGACAATTGCGTTGATGTAGCTATAAATTGTACTGGCAACCCCTTGAAAGGGTTGCGCTACACAATCCCTTGAATAAATTTGGTATTTTAGTATCCCCTTACACATACAGAGGGAATAACACTGGCGCGTTATGCCAGGCCTGAGACAATCTAAGTTACTGTTAGGGGGTTACAGCACAACTCGATATAGGGCATTGATAGGCCTCTCGAAAGATAACCTAAGAATTCTAACAGCTATTCTTACAGGTAACTGTAGACTGACCAGTCACATGCCGATTTTGTGATCGATCAGCGGAGACGGCGACCCTATCCTCCTGGAGTGTGACGCAATCTCAAGACGTAGGGCTAAGTTTATGGGCTCACCATGGCCAGAGCATTCTCACATCAAATCCCTCAAGCCAAGTGAACTGCAAGGGTTCATCAGAGATGTCGGCATGGATGAGGTGCTGTGAAGTAGCTGAGGGCACGATAGACCAAAGGTCGCAGTGCGATCCTCAATTAATTATCTATTTATCTACACATACAGGCAAATCTGCCTCTGACCCGCTGGGAGACCAGCTACGTACCTGACAGTACGTGCTCTCAGTTAGGATATCGAAGCACGAGATAAAGAGCGCAACAAAAGGGAAGGCTTTGAGGGAAACAAAAATAAATGTTTATGTTATCTCTTTTTCGTCAGGACTTGTAAAAGAGTTCTAATGCATAAATATTTATTTCATTTTATAATTTTTTCGATCTGTCCTTACTTTTTAGTGTCAGAAATTTGGCGAGTACAGCAAGGATGATCCTAACAGCTTCCGTTTAGCACAAAATTTCAGCCTCTTCCCGCAGTTCATGTACCATTTGCGCCGTTCACAGTTCTTGCAAGTTTTCAACAACTCACCGGATGAGACCACATTTTATCGGCACATGCTAATGCGCGAGGACCTCACCCAATCACTAATTATGATACAACCAATTTTATATAGTTATTCTTTTAACGGTCCACCAGAACCGGTCCTTCTTGATACATCATCCATACAACCAGATCGCATATTGTTGATGGATACATTCTTCCAAATACTTATTTATCATGGTGAAACGATTGCACAGTGGCGTGCACTCAAATATCAAGATATGCCAGAATATGAGAATTTTAAACAGTTACTGCAAGCACCAGTTGACGATGCTCAGGAAATATTGCAAACTCGTTTCCCAATGCCACGTTATATTGATACAGAGCATGGTGGCTCACAGGCCCGTTTCTTACTGTCGAAAGTAAATCCATCACAAACGCACAATAATATGTATGCGTATGGACAGGTAAGTTTTTTTTTACTATTTTGTTGGCAAATGTCTCATTGCCTCAATGTGTATTCGCCCGTAATTTCTGATCCGTTTACTACATTCGTAATTTCTACTTTAAACTTTATTGTTAAAATTTTGTTTTTTCATTTTTGTCTATTACTTGTGTACGTTTATCTGTTGTCTGTTGTTAAATTTCGTGAATCGTTGGATTGAATGCTTGCGAAAATCGTAGCCACCGATTGGCCAATCTACGGTATTTATGAGTTATATTTTTCCCATAACTTATATATGTAGGCTAATTTTGGATTTTCAATAATCGTCCAATATTGGCAATTAGATATTAAGTAAAGGTGTGCGGTGCGCTCTTTATTTTGGTTTACTGGTCTGCTTTTTTTACTCTGCTTTTTCACACTTTGTTTCAGCTTTTTGTTTTTATAGCACATTTACTTACATATTATTTTTATTAAAAATTTCTTATATTTTATATAGTTAAATATTCAGTACTTTTTTTTACCATATAGGATGGTGGTGCACCGGTCTTAACTGATGATGTTTCTTTGCAACTCTTCATGGAGCATCTGAAGAAGTTGGCTGTGTCTTCAACAACATGAATTGTTAATTTCAGGAGGCGTCTTAAACTATGTTACGCGAAGCTTGAGCACTTTTGGCGGATATTTTGGAAAGAAAACTAATTTTGGAAGAGATAAAATCTGCATTTCCAACATAATTACAGTCCGATTATAGTAGTTATAAACTAGTATATTTAAATTTTGCATTATACTCGTATTTGTTCAATTAAGTTTTAAAAACATCGTTTTTCTGATGATTTGGCTGTTTTTAACCCTCAAGCAGGCGAATTTTTATTACGGGGGGCTACGATGTTGAAAAAATTCACCTAGACTAATTTTACAAGGAGGAAAACGGAAACGGAACCATTTTCGGCGCTTAGTGCGTATTTCATCGAGAAAAGTGGAAAACCCGTTACCTGATGAAGGCATAAATTGGGTAATGATATGATATATACTATGAGGAAAACTATCGAAATAAAAACACGAAAATATCTATAAGAGGAACATTTATTTTGTATGAAAGTGTACAAAACAGCTTCTGTCTTTGACCAAGCAAAGGTCTAAATTTTATTATTTGCATATTACTTTTGTTTCATATTTACAGCCAGGCCATTTACATTTCCGTTTTCCTTTTACGCCCTTTACCTCCGGCCTGTGTCCAAATTTATCAAATCGTATTTGCGGGAATGGCAAATATGTCTTATTTCCACGAGCGCAACTACGAACTGCTCCTTTTGGCACACGCCCAACGGTATTTCTTAGCGGAGCCACCTGGAAACTGGTAAGGACATCAGCAACGAGGAGTCTGAAATCAGGAAGCTCGACGTGTTCATTATCTGCGCCATCCTTGTGTATTCGCCGATAAAGCAAGTACGAATTAACTACAGTCATATCGATGAAATGGTAAAACAAGCGATGAGAATAACTAGATGTCTTTAGCCGAACCCTTACCGTCCAAGTAGTCCATCCATAGTGTCAACTCCACCCATATGGGCATTATATTTATTATTGAATTTAGTGTCTATGTTCATAGCATTGCCAGTAAAATCAAGATTATTTGTTTGAACTTCTGGACCTGCTACGTCATACTGTGCTAGTAGAGATCTTAGCCGTTTAAGAGGTTTTTTGGACAAACAAACTACTGTTGCTGTTACTATTTCTCGTTCAATCCTTGCTGCTGATGTCGATGGGTGCACGACTGGTGTAGATGGCGAAGCTACTATAGTGTTAACTACTTTGTATTCTTTACTTTAATTTTTAAAATAATTTTTAATTAAGTTTTCGTGTTAACTTAAAATATTTGAATAACTTCAAAAAAAGAAAATTCTAATTAGTTGAAAAATATTTAAACTCAAAAGTAAATAAAATATTTCTAAAAAATAAATATTAAAATATTTGGTTAACCACCAAATATATTGGCGATTCTACCAACGGACCTAATTTTTAAATCTATATTTGATACAAATGCTGAATGTGGCGCTTTACGTATCACAGAGCTACTGAACAATACAATACCGCAAATAGAAGTGCAACTAAGTGACGTGCTACCAAAGAAAAGTTTTATTAAGTTGTCTGAACCAATTGCAGACTTATCTACCGGTTTCGACAAATTTGCACACGATCCAATACAAAAATGCGCGAACTGATTTCTCAAAGAAATGTTAAATCAAAAATATATACAAGAAATAGTGAAGATTAAATAGTAAATTCTAAAACGAAATTTATCTAAAAATAACTCTAAAATTGTGCACAAATATCATCAAATATTTATATGAAGTGAACTAAAGAAGTTATACTAAAACAAACATCCAAATTTAAAAGTTTATTATGCAAAGATATAAACTATGAACTATATATATTTATATATATACAAATATAAATAAACTATCTACGTAAATACAAATATTAAAAACTTTATTATCGATATTTAAACACTTAAAATTTAACTAATTACTTAAAAATTAAAAACTATTTACAATTGAGTTATCCACTTCACTACAACAAGAGCTATTACAACAATTTGACGCACAATACACACAAGACCGGATTTAAAATATAAGACATCACGATGAAAATGACGAGATTTATAAAGAAAACCACAAAGCCATTGCATAAACAGCAACAACGATGTATTTAATGATTATCACGTAAAAAAAAAAAAAAACGCAATTGATTCACTTTAAATCTTTAC
Organism: Eurosta solidaginis; assembly: GCF_040869045.1. NCBI lineage: Eukaryota > Metazoa > Arthropoda > Insecta > Diptera > Tephritidae > Eurosta > Eurosta solidaginis. Next base: position 319,557,140 of record NC_090319.1, on the reverse strand, counting down.
CATCGTCAATCAACGACTTAATTTTAATATTTTTTTATTAAATTTAATTTTATGTAAGTATAATTTTTATTTTAATATTAAATTTAAAATTTTCAATTATAATTTAAATTGAAATTTTAAACCCTTTAAATTTTCAAATTTATTTTAAGATTATTTTTATATTTTAAAAATTTTATATAAATTATTTAAATTTACTTATTTTTTATATAAAATTAAATATTTATTTAAATTGTTAACTCCCTTTCCAAAAAAATTCTTAAATATTTTCTAATTTGCAAATTATTCATTAAATTTTTTTTTATTTCATATGGTTCTACGTTTACTAATACGAACTCGTAATTTTACAAATTGTTAAAATCAAAATAACAACCATACAAATAACATCATGGCTCACAATACAACTCAAAATTCTAACATTAATACAACACAAAACAACATCTCTAATATAACACAAGATACTTCAACACAAGATAACTTTACAAATTTTTCTTCTACTAAATCTATTAAATTACCACAATTTTGGCAAGAATCTCCCGATGCCTGGTTTTTACTTGTTGAAGGACAATTTGAAATTAATAATATACTAATGATAATTTAAAATTTCAAAATGTTCTAGTTACCCTTCAACGAGATACTATTTCTAAAACTTTTGACGTTATTAACCCTCCTCCTCTTTTCAATAAATTCGATACAATCAAAAAAATTTTATGTGAAAGATTTTCTCTTAGCGAAGAAAAACGATTAGAACAATTATTTTCAAAAACTGAACTTGGTGATCGTTCACCATCTGAATTATTCAGATTTATGAAATCACTTATAGGTACTGACTCCATTGTAAGTCAAGAATTACTTTTCAAATTATGGATTCGTAAATTGCCACAAGAAATACAAATCCATTTAACTTCTAGTAACAATCAAAATAAAGATGAAGTAATTATTTTAGCTGACAAACTTTTTGATTTAATCAACAAACCTCATTCTTCCAAATCTCCTATAGTTTCGAGTATAAATAATAATATTTTAGAACAATGCGTTAAAAATTTTACTGAATTAACTACGGCTATTTATCAAAATTTAAATAAAATTTCTAATGATATTAATCAATTACAAATCCGTTCAAGACCTAAATATAGAAATAGATCTAAATCTCGAAATTTTTCAAGATCCAGAAATTTTTCAAATAATCGTAATTTTAATTAACAAACAAATATTTGTTGGTATCACAAAAAATTTAAGAATAACGCTCTTAAATGTATACCCCCATGCAACTTTAATCAAACTCATTCAAATTCCGAACAAAATTTAAACTAAAAAAATCCATTATGACGGTGACGGATAATGGAACTATTATTGTACCTACTTGTCGCCTATTCATATTTGCTAAATTCAATAAACTTAATTTTCTTATCGATACCGGCGCAGTCGTATCAGTTATTCCTTTTTCTAAATTTAAAATTTATAAAAGAAATTCGGATCTTACTTTGAATGCAGCAAACGGCTTTTCAATTGAAACTTTCGGTACAAAACTACTTAAAATTGATTTAGGTTTAAGAAGAGATTTTGAATTTCCATTCATTATTGCGAACATTGATACACCCATTTTAGGAGCAAACTTTTTAGAAAAATTCGGAATTATTGTCAATATTAAAAATAAAGAAATAATGGATTCTACTACAAAAATTAAAGTTGCTGGATCTTCTGGATTTTCCAATATTTTCTCACTCAAAATTCCTATTGTCGAAAATAAGTTTTCAAAATTACTTAATTAAATTCCATCCTTTACCTGCGAACCAGATTATACTAAAAAAGTTAAACACCATACGGTTCACAGGATAGAAACAAAAGGTATTTTACCATTTTCGAAACCCAGACGTCTTGAGTCAATCAAACTTAAAATTGCTAAAGCTGAATTTGAATTTTTAGTTAAAACTGGTATATACAGACCCCACAAATTCTCCTATTGCATCTCCACTTCATCTCGTTCCTAAGAAAGAACCAAATGATTGGAGACCTTGCGGAGACTATCGAAGACTTAATTTTATTACTACACCAGATCGGTGTCCTTTACAACATATTCACGATTTAACAATTGATTTAAAAAACAAACAATTTTTGTCCAAAATTGATCTTGTGCGTGCTTACCATCGAATTCCAATGGCAGAAGAAGACATTCATAAAACTGCAATAACTACCCCTTTTGGAATGTTTGAATTCGTAAGAATGCCTTTCGGTTTACGAAACAGTGCTCAAACTTTCCAACGCTTTATTAATGAAGTATTTTCTGATTTCGATTTTGTATTTACATACATTGATGACATTCTTATTGCCAGTGATAATGAAGATCAACATATAAATCATTTAAAATCAGTTTTCAAAAGACTTGAAGAATATAATTTAAATACCAAACCTTCAAAATGTACTCTGGGTGTAAATAAATTAAATTTTTTAAGTACGAAATTTCAGGCGAAGGTATTAAACCATCTTTAGATAGAATTGAAATCATAACAAATTTTGAAAAACCAATTTCTATAAATAAATTACAAAAATTTTTAGGTATGATAAATTACTATAACAGATATATTAAAATGTTAGCAACAGAACTTAGTCCTCTGCATGAAATGTTAACACATGCAATTAAAAACAAACTCAAACAATTAAATTGGACAAATGAAACCACAACAGCTTTCGAAAATGTTAAAAAACTTTTTGCTAAAAATACTTTACTTACACATTTCGACAAAAATGGTACTTTATCATTAGCAGTAGATGCATCAAATGTTGCTATTGGAGCAGTTCTTCAACAAACTAGCAATAATAAACTAGAACCCTTAGCGTATTTTTCAAGAAAATTAACTACAACAGAAACTAAATATTCAACATTTGATCGTGAACTTTTGGCAATTTATAATTCAATTAAACATTTTAAACATTTTCTTGAAGGTAGAACTTTTACAATTTATACTGATCATAAACCTTTAATTCATGTTCTAAATTCTAAAGTAGATAGATCTCCTCGTCAACTACGTCATCTTGAATATATTGCTCAAATTCAAAATATAAATTTAGAAACTTTATATAAAGAACAACAAACTGATACATTTTTACAAAAAACCATTTCTGATCAAATCTAAATCTAATTTAGAATCACTTTATGAAGGACCCTTTAAAGTTATCTCTAAGAAACATAAAACATTTACAATTCAATACAAAAATACTATTAAAAATATTTCAATTGATTTACTTAAACCAGCAAACATACTTATTAGCACTAATTTAAATACAAATACAAATACATTAAACAACAAAAAACAAAAAAAGGTTACATTTTATTTTATTAATTAATAATTTGTTTGTTTTTAATTTTCTTGGAGGGGGAGTAAATATAGTGTTAACTACTTTGTATTCTTTACTTTAATTTTTAAAATAATTTTTAATTGAGTTTTCGTGTTAACTTAAAATTTTTGAATAACTTCAAAAAAAAAAAAAAATCTAATTAGTTGAAAAATATTTAAACTCAAAAGTAAATAAAATATTTCTAAAAAATAAATATTTAGATATTTGGTTAACCACCAAAGTTACTAACAAAACCTCAGTCGGAGTGGTGCGCACTGCATGGGTTATCGAGATCACTTAAGTTGCCCGTATTCAACATCTGGTTCAATGGTTGAGCAAGGAACTCAGAGGAACTCCATCGTCCTACATCGGAAATACATCGTCCAATTTGTGCTTCATCTTCTTGAGATATGTCTTCCAATAAGATACTAACATTTCCTTGTTCATTTTCTGGATGATAATCTTCATCACTATCATTACTGCCTTCAAAGAAGCCTTTACAATCAGACTTCCTGATCTCCAGCCATCAAATCATTAATTTCTTCATCAGCTAGAGCACTGATTTCTTCAAAATTCCACCTGTTCCGCCCCAAAACTCGATACGTCTCATGGACATCTGCAAGAAAATCACCAATCACCATACTAACATGATTCTTTGAATAATTCAACCGCTTAAATTTGCCTATAAACAGCAAGACCGCTTAGAAACTCCTTGGAAGCCCCTTGGAAAAGCTTATCAACGGCTGCATTATTTCAAAACTTTCTTTAAATAGAAAAATCTATGACGTGTTACATGAATTTCGCTTTCTAACTCTTGACCGCTTTAAAGCGGTCTTCCCCGCTTGAGGGTTAAAATGTTTACAATTTTCGGAAGGCTTTGGTATATTAACTTTGTTCGCATAACGGTACCCCGTAACGGTATAAACTAATCGAGATAGATATAGACTTCTATATATCAAAATGATCTGGGCGAGAAAAGAAATTCATTTAGCCATGTCCGTCCGTCCACCTGTCCGTAAACACGATAACTTCAGTAAATTTTGAGAAATCTTATTGAAATTTGGTATGTAAGTTCCTCGGCACTCATCTCAGTTCTCTATTTAAAATGAACGAAATCGGACTATAAATACGCCCACTCTTCGATATCGAAAATTTCGAAAGTACGATATTTCATTACCAAAGATGGATAAAGCAATCAAACTTGGTAGGTGGGTTGATCTTATGACGCAGAATAGAAAATTAGTAAAATTTTGGGCAATGGGCGTGGCACCGCCCACTTTTAAAAGAAGATAATTTAAAAGTTTTGCAACCTGTAATTTGGCAGTTGATTATGTAATGTATGGTTACACCCGAAGTTAGCCTTCCCGACTTGTTTCTACTGAGAGTTTTACGCATTGAACTTCCATAGGGCAAAAATCGGTACGCGCTTTTACCGATCATGTGCGTTTTTGGTTCAAACGGTCGATTTCTTGTGTGCAAGATCTTTTAAAGGCTGTCGTTTAAAGCAGCATATGGCATTGCATAGTTCTTTTATCTACTTGCGGACTCAAAAACCAGTTAAATGTTTCTGAAATCAAAAATTTAATTCTGCTCGGAAAAAGTTTCGCATGAAAAAGCCAATTGAATCGATTGCAAACATGTGTTGCTTTGATAAGGTTACTTCGCCTTAATTTCTCCTACCATAACGGTAATTTTTTTGTATAACGCTATCATTATTTGTTCTAAAGCCAAAATTTTTAACATTTAGCACAAATTCATTCAATGTTCTTAAAATTAAATATACACCAAGCTGTTTAGATTTAAACAAAAAAAAAGGAGCTAAACAATTTCTGAAAAAGGGTAAAGAAGCTTAAAACTAAGTCCCAAATTTTCAAGCTAAACGGAGACAAAAGCTTAGTTTAGCTTGAAAAAAGCTAAAATGGCAACACTGATTGTAACCCCCCCCCCCCCCCTCCCCCGCCCAAGTACCCTCATCTTAGGTTTTTTTTCATTATTAGGTTGAAAAATTATCTTTTTCTCTGAACTAAAAAGATAGCCTGCCGTTCTGCAAGTGGGCCTTAAAAATAATTATTTTTTTGTTAGTGCTTTGGAGTGTTGTTGTTGTTGTTGTTGTAGCGATAAGGTTGCTCCGCGAAGGCTTTGGGGAGTGTTATCGATGTAATGGTCCTTTGCCGGATACAGATCCGGTACGCTCCGGTACCACTGCACCATTAAGGTACTAGCCCGACCATTTCGGGGACGATTTATGTGGCCACATTAAACCTTCAGGCCATTCCCTCCCTCCCCACCCCCAAGTTCCATGAGGATATTCTGACCCCCTAACCCGTTGGGGTTGCTTTGGAGTGTGACGGTCCGCTCTTTGGTCGGCTGAAGATACCATAGCTCTTATCCGTGTTGTTGTTGTTGTAGCAGTGCTTCGCTCCATCCAATAGGTGCGTCCGATCACAAATTGTCATCAATATCTTTTAAAGGGAATCAGAGAGGATGACAATTTGTGGGAGGGACACAACAATTTAAATGGTGTTTTACTGAAATGACAGTCCTTGGTCGGGAAAAATCCCCGAGTCCCTCCGGTACATAGAACCGACTGCCTTGGGAAGCGCTTTTATCCGTGTTGTTGTTGTTGTAGCAATGCTCGCCCCACCTAATAGCCGCGACCGATCACAAATTGTCATCAATATCCTCTAACGGGAGTCCAAGGAAACTTACCGTTTCAACAGGGGTGGACCATAAGGAAAGGGGTGTTAGAGGCGTTGGTTCCACATTACAATTGAAGAGATGGTTGGTGTCATGTGGGACACATTACAAGCGGGGCATACATTTTGTATGTCAGGGTTGATTCTGGATAGGTAAGAGTTTAACCTGTTACAGTATCCAGAACGAAGTTGAGCAAGAGTGACACGCGTTTCCCTGGGGAGTATGCGTTCCTCTTCCGCAAGTTTTGGATAATTTTCGTTAAGTACTGGATTCACCGGGCAATTCCCGGCATAAAGGTCCGACGCCTGTTTATGGAGTTCACCAAGGACCTGCTTGTGTTTTTTCACTTCATACGGCTGGGTTCTCAGGTGCCGTATTTCCTCAAAATGCTTACGGAGATGACTCCTTAAGCCCTTAGGCAGTGCTGGTTCATCATTCAGATGGCTGTTGGGATGCCCAGGTTTCTGGGTATTCAACAGGAACTGTTTGGTCAGCATCTCATTTCTCTCCCTGATGGGGAGTATTCTCGCCTCATTATGCCGATGGTGTTCTGGGGACATAAGAAGACAGCCCGTGGCGATTCTGAGAGCAGTATTTTGGCAGGCCTGTAGTTTCTCCCAGTGGGTGATTTTTAGGCTTGGCGACCATATGGGTGACGCGTAGCACGTAATCGGCTGGCTAATTGCTTTGTATGTAGTCATGAGCGTTTCTTTATCTTTTCCCCAAGTACTGCCAGCGAGGGATTTGAGGATTTTGTTACGGCTCTGAATTCTCGGAACAATTGCGGCTGCGTGCTCACCAAAATGTAGATCCTGATCAAACGTCACACCCAAGATTTTGGGGTGTCGGACAGTCGGTAGCGTAGTGCCATCGACGTGGATGTTCAAAATGGTCGACCTTTTGGGGCGTCCATGTTGTAAATAAGGTCGCGGAAGATTTAGTCGGTGATAATGCCAGGTTTCGCGAGGCGAAAAAACTGGAGAGATCAGGGAGGTAGCCGTTTATTTTATTGCATAGCGCATCGATCTTTGGGCCTGGGCCTGTGGCCATTATTGTGCACTCATCGGCGTAGGAAACGATTGTGACTCCTTCCGGTGGTGAAGGTAGCTTAGATATGTAGAAATTAAACAAAAGTGGGGATAGGACACCACCCTGTGGCACCCCCTGTTTAATTCTCCTTGGTTTTGATGTTTCGTTTCTAAATTGCACCGATGCCTGCCGACCACCCAGATAATTTGCGGTCCACCTTTTAAGACATGGGGGAAGGGTAGACCCTTCCAGGTCCTGCAGTAACGAGCCATGGTTGACCGTATCAAAAGCTTTTGATAGGTCTAGCGCTACGAGTACTGTTCTATGGTGGGGGTATTGATTTAAACCGCAATTTATCTGGGTGCTAATGGCATTCAGCGCGGTGGTAGTGCTATGGAGTTTTCTGAAGCCATGCTGATGAGGGGCTAGCTGCAGATTTGCTTGGAAATAAGGGAGCAGAATGGCTTCAAGCGTCTTTGCCACTGGCGATAGGAGAGATATCGGACGATACGACTCACCTGTGTTAGCTGGTTTCCCAGGCTTTAGTAGCGGGACCACCTTGGCCATTTTCCATTTCTCAGGTATGACAAAGGTGGAAAGAGACAGATTGAAGACATGTGCTAAATATTTGAACCCCTCTTTCCCTAGGTTTTTAAGCATCGGCATGGCTATGCCGTCTGGGCCCACTGCTTTGGATGGTTTAGCACGACCAATGGCGTCCTCAACCTCTTTAGCGGTGATGGTGATTGGTGACGCGCTGAATTTGTGTTTATGTGCGCGTCTATTGGCTCTCCGTCTATCTTTGTCGACCGTAGGATGCATTATATATTGTCGGCAGAAAGCGCTCGCGCATTTTTTCGCGTCCGACAGCACTTTGTCGCCAAAGGCGATGGAAACTTTGTCGGATTCGATAGGGACTTTACGGTGGACCAAAGTTTACCCACACCGGTAGAGAGGTTACAACCTCTTAGGTGCTCCTCCCATTTCGCCCCCTTGTGTTCATCTACAAGCAATCTGATGCGTTGGTTTATATCCCTTATTTGGGGGTCGCCTGGGTCAAGCTGTCTTATAAGGTCACGTTCTCTCGCTAAGTTTGCGGCCTCCGCCGGGAAGTGGGGCCGGATTTCGGGAATTCTCCCGGCGGGAATGAAATGTGCCGAGGCGGATTTAATGACCTTACGGAAGGCACGCTCCCCTTGGCGCGCATCAGTCGGGATAGGGAGGGCAGCTAGGCGGCTGTCTGTAAAGGATTTATATTCTTCCCACTTTCCTTTTTTGAAGTTTATGAAAGTGCGTTTTTCAGTGACGATGAAGTCGGCGTTACGCTCAAGCGAAATAAGTCTGGGCAGGTGGTCGGATGCCAATGTTACCATCGGCTGCCAGTTGACGCAGTTTACGAGTTCTGCGCTCACGATTGAGATATCTGGCGAGCTGTGACAGCTTCCTACCATACGTGTGGGGGCGTCTCCGTTTATTGTGCAGAACGTCGTTCCTTCTATTTGATCCGCCAACATCTCACCCCTACTGTCCGCCCGCAAGTTTGAATGCCGTAGATCATGATGGGCATTGAAATCGCCTAAGATAATGCGATTGTTGCCAGTGAGTAAGGCCCTGATATTAGGGCGGTATCCACTGGGGCAACAGGTGGCAGGAGGGATGTAGATGTTAATGATTTCTAGGTTTGCATCGCCTGACCGGACAAATAGGCCTTGACGTTCTAAGACATTGTCCCTGCGGTCGATGCCAGGATCAAATATACAATATTGCACAGAGTGGTGTATGATAAACGCGAAACCGCCTCCATTTCCGCTTTCGCGGTCTTTCCTGTGGACGTTATACCCAGAGCAGGTCTGCAATGCAGATCTTGCTGTGAATTGAGTCTCTTGAATCGCAGCAATGCGGATGTTGTGCCGCTTCATGAAATCGACTATCTCCGTAATCTTCCCAGTTAGTCCATTACAGTTTAACTGCAGAATTCTGAAGTGCATAAGGGGAGACGTCGCCACTCTGGGGGTAAGTGACGGGTGACTACGCCTGGGTTGGGGAAGGCCAGGACGCAATTGCTGTTGTGGCCCTAGGACTGGGCGTCCTTGGGCAAGCATTGGGGTACCCGGATGATTTGGGTTTGCGGCCTGGCAACATGGCGCGATGAAACCCGTCGGGGGGTTGGCGTCGCGGAGACCAGAACATCTAGGGAAGTGGCACCACCCAAGGCAGGAGCTGCATTGGGCGGATGTCGCAAACATATATATTCTGTGCTGGCAAACGGTGCAAACGGAGGTAGGGACTAAGAGTCTGTTTCCCTGACCTACACGATTGCTGCCGGAAAAGAGGGGGGGAGAAGACGGGGGCAGGGGCTGCTGCTCAGCATTGCTTCCGACTCTACAACGAAGATTGCAGTTATGAGTGGTAGCAGCTGTTTGAGTTGTTGGCGCCGTGGGGCGCGAGCAGCAGCGGGTACTTGTTGTGGCTGCTGGAAGGTAGTGGGGGGGCGCTTAGAAGTAGACTACGGGACGCCCTTGGGCGTGAACAGCAAGGAGCCACAAAAGATTTATAAAAGTTACGTGGACGTCTGGTTTTGGGATCAAGCCCAGAACAACCTGTCCGATGCAACCATCCCTTGCACGAGACGCACTGAACAGAGTATGACCGTCCTAAAAAGATTCTTTTCCGGCAGATGCAGCAAAACCATTTCTCACGACCGAGGTCAGGAGACGGACCCGGATTGGATTCGATGCCTTCCCGGAGTAAGAGAATATGGAGCAGTCCTGCTGCAAGGAGCTGCTGGGAGGATGACAATTTGTGGGAGGGACGAAACAAATTAGTTGGGGTTACACTGAAATGACAGTCCTTGGTCGGGAAAAATCCCGAGTCGCTCCGGTACATAGAACCGACTGCCTTGGGAAGCGCTCTTATCCGTGTCTAAGCTATTAGTATCTGCATAGGAAACAATCGTTTTCTTTGATGTTAATTGGACGTTAGTCTTCAATCCATGCCTATATATTTCTGATTGCCGTTATTATTGCGGTGCAGCTTTTGGCTCCCGTTTCTGAAACACCCTGGGATATGTTTTTGACGCTTAGGCACCAATGATAGAATGACGAAATAGGTGCGACCGATCACAAATTGTCATCAATATCTTTAAAGGGAATCAGAGAGGATGACAATTTGTGGGAGGGACACAACAATTTAAATGGTGTTATAATGAAATGACAGTCCTTGGTCGGGAAAAATCCCCGAGTCCCTCCGGTACATAGAACCGACTGCCTTGGGAAGCGCTCTTATCCGTGTCTAAGCTATTAGTATCTGCATAGGAAACAATCGTTTTTTTGATGTTAATTGGACGTTAGTCTTCAATCCATGCCTATATATTTCTGATTGCCGTTATTATTGCGGTTCAGGTTTTGGCTCCCGTTTCTGAAACACCCTGGGATATGTTTTAGACGCTTAGGCACCAATGATAGAATGACGAAATAGCAAAATATACAACGAATATTGAATTACAAAAGTTTTGACAAACTTTATTAACTATGCGTGTTCGTATTTACATAAAGTGTTAAACCGTAACAAATTGTACAGCCCAAATTAATTCTTTCAAAAAAGAATAACCACAATTTAAACTAAATGCAACAGAATTAGCTACTAACATTTTTAAGTGTAAGAAGCGAAAATAAAATTTAATCTTTATCAGTTAAATCATGCTTACCGCCTGCCTTAAATACTTTTTAATTAAGAAAACGTATTGACATCTTATTTTCCACGTCAGTACGTTCTAATGCTTTGCAAAAGTCTTCAAATGAGATTTTGCCTTGACAACATAAATCTGCTTCCAATATAGTACGCTCAGCTATGCTTATCAATTGGTCTTGGCTAATATTTGCTCCGACCATCATGTGCAAAATGCTCAATAGCTCATCGCGACTTATGACGCCATCATCATCCAAGTCATACATTTTGAATGCAACTGCAAGAAAAAGATTAATACAAATAAGCAGGTCGAGAATATTCTTTCCATACTAACACTTGAGTTTCTCTTCACGGCTATTCAAGCCATTTTCTTTTTTCGAATTGATTGGCCGGAAATGAGCTAAGACATTCATGAATTGTCGGAAATTTACACGATCATCAGTACTATCTTCGAAAAAGGCATGTACGATGCGTTCACACAGTGGATTGATTGCCAGTTCGGGAATGCGCAGGAAATCCTCACGAGATAGTGTACCACAATCACCGCGATCCAGTGAAGTGAAACGTGAATAGAGACGTTCGATTTGCTTGGGTGTAACTATAAGTAGAGTAAGTAATAAATATGTATTTGCTTTTTCTGTGAAGTACTTGTAAAATTATAACAATATAGGCTATTCCGTAAGGAACTCGTCTGAAAATATTTATACCAGAGAAAATATAAACACTTTACTTTTATTAAGTGACAGTGCACAATTTTTTCTGTCTTACAAAGACTACGTTCCTATAAACACCTTCGTACACATCACAAAGACCATACGGCTTAGGGGGTTGGAATATACCCTGTATGCCTGTCGTAAGAGGCGACTAAAATACGAGGTTCGAGGGACTGTGTAGTGCAACCCTTCAGGTTGCCAGCGCAATATACAGCTTCTCCAAACCCAATTGTCAACCTCAGCTATCCGCGGCGAATCCTGTTTCACTAACAGACAAGGCTCTGGCGACCCCAAGCTCAACATGGAACTTGGCGGTGCGGAGGGAGGGATGGCCTGCAGGTTTAATGTGGCCATATAAATCGCTCCCGAGATGGTCGGGCTAACACTGTTACCCCCGGTTGCCGCAATCAAGTTCCCTCGAAAGGAAAATAGGGCACGATGATCAGCTGGGTACGCTTGCATTATCGACTTAGCTCGCCGGATGGGGTGGGTCTTGCAATCATCATAGGTATCAGAAACCGCTTAGGTAAACCGCAGAAACAATACAAAAAAATCGTACCCCTTTGCTGCCACTAACATAACCCCCTTACTCACCTGACCTCAACCGTGATGCCTCGTCGCCGTCGTCCTGCAGTTCGCCTCCATACAATCGAGGCAGGCCCATCTGCCTTCACAACTCCCCCCTACCATTGCCCGCCATGGCCACCACTGGATGGCCCCATAGTAAATACCTGTCCTTACGTCCGTCTGTCCATCACCAACAGATCACCCCGACATCCCCCATTCACCACACACTACATCTTCATCCTTAGCAATTCATTATTTATTCAGCAATAGCTTATATCTACGACAAGGTTAAATTTCATATTTACAGGTGTCATCGCACCTAATAGCTTATATTCCTAATGCACATTGAGCGGCATGCATCAGCCGTGTTTTATACAACTAAATCGACCTATACTAAGTTCTCCGATTCTTCAGTTATTACTACACCCGATCACTTTCATCAGTGCATTAACTCAAACTTACTTCATCTCGCGTTTGAGAACGAATATGTACAAATTCAAATGTATGTATATACGTGTAGTGTAATATAGTGGTTTAGGAAAGGGATACTTGATCTGAACGAATTTGCTTAAACAAAAGCCTGAAGCGAAGGCATTTGAGCAGGGAATCGTTTACCGGTATTCAGCAGTCCAACCGAGCTAACAACTGTCAACACGAATAGGGGTGCGCGCCTCTATGATTAGCCACTACGATGGGATGCTCTTACCATTCCGTCCTCGAATGCCTTGCAGCTAGCTCTTCACTTTGAATTAACGAAATATATGACCGTCCCCTTTTTGGACCTTTAACTGAACTAAATAACCCTGCGTTGATTCACGCGCTTTTACACAGGCATACATAACACCACGGCCGCATATTTCGTTCATTCATTCGTATTAAGAGTCACCCGGAATACGAAAATGTGAAATGTGCCAGTGTGAATTATATGTGAGCGCACGCAAATAGTAGTGTCAGTATGAATAGAGGGAATCAGACAGGGATTGAGTGGGGCGACAACCGCGAGACATAATCTCTTGGCACAGACACCCAAGCAAAACAAACAAAACCTCACCAGCTGATTACCCTACGGCGCCTTTGGTAACTAGCAACGGGGCACACAGCGCTCATTGCGCTTTACTATTATGTTTCTATATCAAGCGCACCACTCACCCTCTGTCCCACGCTGAAGACAGTGGTCACCCACAAACAACTCTTAGATAACAACCACAATAATTAATCAACAATATTTTCACCATTGTGCACGCTCTTAAACTACCTCCTAGCTTCCATGCGCTGGCTACAAGCAATTCGACCAGCCACCGTTTAGTTGCTTTTGATGAAGAGATTCACGGTAGCCGCTATAACAATAGTTACCCTCGCCGATGCCCGCAACAATAGTCGCTCTTAAATAAACCCGCTTACAACAACAACAGCATCATTAAAATTATATATGGCGCTCGTTATTTTCTGCCGTTCATCCACTGGTTTGGCTATCCAGCTTCCTTGTGCTGGATACCGACACGTCTGTTGCTCTTGACGAATAGATTCGCGTTTGTCTTTTTCCTTCTCACAAAAATCACCCCCTTTGATCAGCGCGCCGCCACCCACTCCCTATGCACATATATGTGTTATTATGCTGCTCGGGCGAGTGGCCACTGTTTGCGAGCAAGCCGTGCTGCGCGCTCAACCAAGCGTTTCTGCCTTCACTAGCGTTTTTTGCTTGAAGCAAGTGTGTATTCGAACTAATTAGCAACGCATGGCCCCAGCCGAACTTTTGGTTTAAAACTAACTACCTGGTTGTATATACTGCTCCCGTGTGCTGAGTTATTGTCGTTGAATCGCTGTGATGATCGAACTGTTGTGCCGGCGCCTACAGTCTGTCCACGCTGCTCTGCTCTCTTACTTGGTGTTTCGTCGATTCTTTTCTCGCGCTGGCTTGCGCACATTCGTATTCAACACCAAATTGCCGTGGAAATATTCCAAGCTTCTTAGTGCTTCGATTCCCTGTCAGTGTGAGGCTGCAATTTTGTGACTCCTCTGCCGGCTTTGCTGCTGAGACACTGTGTGTTGTTGATCTTTTACAGTATTTTCTTGTGAATTGCCATTTACGTAGGGCGATGGAATCAAATCTGTCGAATGAGATGCCATTCATGAGAATCTGCTCCCCTTTTCTAATTTCGATTGCAAATCTTACCTAGTTTATTCTTCGCCGTGTGTTCTGCTTGGTGGTTGGAGTTGAAAAGGCCGGAAGTGGCAGAGTTAAGTTGGTCGCAGCAACCATTTGCACTGAATTGGACAATCACGCGCAAGGTTGCATCGTACTTCAAAACTTTTCTTTGACTGACCACTAAGGTCGAAACACATCTTTCGCAACAACACCTTAATGGTGTTGTTACCGGAGCGTACCGGATCTGTATCCGGCAAAGGCCCATCACATCGATAACACTCCCCACAGCCTTCGGGGTGCAACCTTATCGCTACAACAACATGTGTTCTGCAGTCTCATCTTCGCGATCACAGAATCGACAGAGGCTACTATACGATATGCCCAATTTATGCATATGGCTCTTTAGCCTGCAGTATCCTGTGAGTATGCCTGTTAAAATCCTAAAGCTACTTTTTGGGAGGTTAATCATAGCTTTGTATCACTTTGGGTTGTACCCTCCTATTAGTGCATTTGCCTGCCGAAGTCCTGGACTTCCGCGCCAATGTTGTGCCCTGAGGCACGCCTCTTTTTGTCTAAACTCTTCCCTTATTGTATGTGACCCTATTGGCATGATGGGCTGAGGTCCTATTGGCTTTTCGACCACTGCCAACCTGGCAAGCTCGTCCGCTTGCTCGTTACCATCCACTTCACTGTGTCCAGGTAGGAATGGTGTTATTGACTCCTAGTCTGTTTAACCTCTCTACGCACTCAAGGACTATTGATGATTCTCAACGACGGACAAACAAACGTGGATAACAAAATAAAACTAGTTGTTGGTTTTATTTAGTCTCAATTTTCTTCGAGACTGCTAAATTAAACGTTGGTCTAAAACAACTTATGAATAGTGACAGACTTTGTTAGCGAAATTTGTTGTTGTTTTTGTAGCAGTGTTTCGCCCCATCCAATAGGAGCGACCAAGGACGCAACAAATTAGATGGGGTTACAATGAAATGACTGCCTTTGGTCGGGAAAAATTCCGAGTCGTCCACGTTTCATCAAAATTTTAAACTACGAGGTTAGGTTTGGCTGAATTTGCTGGTCTATGAAGACCTCTCATAGACTTAATAAGTCCAGTCCGTAGTGTTAGCAGAGGTTTGTTTAATTAGCAAACTGAAAAACTCTATTAAAAACCAGGACCCATATTATAAAATAACTCCGTCCCCTTGGCAAAGAGCTTTCTAGGACCTTAGCCACTTGCTGCTTCTAGATCCGACAGGCGTATTGCTCCTCATACAATGCAGCCGTCGGGGTTGTCTTCAGGGCTCCCATTAAAAAAAAAAATGTAAGGCACGATAACCTCCGAAGAGATCTAAGGCCGAGGTTCTCTTCCAATTTGCGTTGTGCTCCTCTTGATTTTCCCTACAAATTGGCCGGGGCCTACATGTGTTATACCAACTCCGAACGGCATCTGCAGGCAGATGAGTTTTCACTGGGAGCTTTTCATGGCAGAAATACACTCGGAGCGCTAGCCAAACACTGCCGAGGGGCAACCTCGCTTAGAAAAATTTTCATCTAATTAAAAAACCTTATTTCTAAAATTTTGATGATGCTTTTCCCGGGGTGTCAACCCAGGGCATACGGTGTGGTAGGCGGAGCACGCTACCATCACACCACGGTGGGCTCTCATTATGCTAAGCATTTATAACCTGCGCACCCCTCAAGTTTTTGTGTGGCCGAGAGTGAGGGCGTACACCGTGAAGGCCTCGACGCTTCTTCACTGTCTCCTCCACGTTGAGCTTTCACGACAACTTACTGCCAAGAATAATTCCTAGATATTTTGTACACGATTTCTCAGCAGTGTCACTTCTCATAGCATATACCTAGTCAAATTCGAGACCTTATAACTCTTAGTGAACAAGACCTTCTCCGCATTGGCGCTCAGCCCGACATTTGGTTACAACAGGGGTCGTCTTCTAATACAAGTCCAAACATATCGCGAGAGGTGTCACGACGGGTATTGACCTCCTAAGCAACAATCAAAAAGCGGAAAAAAAATTTTTCATCTCTGGCAGAAAATATTTACAGTTGAAGTTGGTTATTTTCATCGGAGAGGGAAATTTTGTATAAACGCGGCCGAAGGCCGCCCATGCAGAAACGTGTTCTGCGCAAAAATACTATGGATCCCACCGCCGGTTTCGGAGGGACCCGTTAATATCTTTTGAACGACTAAACATTTTTTCCGCCTTCGGATTATGAAATCTCTTCCGATATTTTGACTAGAAGGTGCACCGTTTTGTAAAACGTTATCCGATACTTTAATATGCATTTAATTTACACTCCAAGCAAATGTTTTGTACCTAAGATGTATGTGTAATAGTAAACAATTTTATTACATGTCATATCAGCAAATTTGGTGGGACTCCAGCCAGGTGTAGTACACTGGCTTTATGAGATGGTGGTCAAACCGATTCTGCTCTATGCGTTGCTGGTCTGGTGGAAAGCACTGGACACGGCGAGCACCTCCAAAATGTTAGTGTCAGTGCAATGGACGACGCTGATCGGTATCAGTGACGCTCTCAAGACAACACCTACCTTGGCACTGAACGTCAAGCTGAACATATATCCAGTAGATATTGCGGGAAAGGCGGCCACGGCAAGGTCGTTGGTCAGGCTTCGTGATATGGGATATGGGCTTTCTGACTTCGGACACTCTAGCCTTCTTACCAGTTTCGATTTTATCCCGGACAGAACGGACTATTGCATGCCGATAACTGCTCCCTATACAACCTTCACCCCAGTCATTCCACCGAGAGAGGAGTGGGGAAGAGGAATTATCTGGGGCATGGGACCGGTTAACTTGTTCACGTATGGGTCGAAGTTGGACGGAAAGGTTGGGGGGGGGGGGGGGGGGGGGGGGGGGAGTGTTCTTTTGTCAAGAGCTAAATGTAAGCCGCAAGTTTAAGTTGGCTGATCACTGTAGTGTATTCCAAGCGGAAGTTGCTGCGATTAAGGATGCGGTGGATGGAATGCTATCCAGTGCTACTATGGTTTGGGAATTTAACATCTACTCTGATAGCCAAGCGGCTATCAAGGCCTTGAGCTCAACTACAGTGCGATCGAGGGTGGTCTGGGAGTGCCTCCCTGTTGTTGTTGTTGTTGTAGCAATGCTCGCCCCACCTAATAGCCGCGACCGATCACAAATTGTCATCAATATCCTCTAACGGAAGTCCAAGGAAACTTGCCGTTTCAACAGGGGTGGACCATAAAGAAAGGGGTGTTAGAGGCGTTGGTTCCACATTACAATTGAAGAGATGGTTGGTGTCATGTGGGGACACATTGCAAGCGGGGCATACATTTTGTATGTCGGGGTTGATTCTGGATAGGTAAGAGTTTAACCTGTTACAGTATCCAGAACGAAGTTGAGCAAGAGTGACACGCGTTTCCCTGGGGAGTATGCGTTCCTCTTCCGCAAGTTTTGGATAATTTTCGTTAAGTACTGGATTCACCGGGCAATTCCCGGCATAAAGGTCCGACGCCTGTTTATGGAGTTCACCAAGGACCTGCTTGTGTTTTTTCACTTCATACGGCTGGGTTCTCAGGTGCCGTATTTCGTCAAAATGCTTACGGAGATGACTCCTTAAGCCCCTAGGCGGTGCTGGTTCATCAATCAGATGTCCAGGTTTCTGGGTATTCAACAGGAACTGTTTGGTCAGCATCTCATTTCTCTCCCTGATGGGGAGTATTCTCGCCTCATTATGCCGTGGCGATTCTGAGAGCAGTATTTTGGCAGGCCTGTAGTTTCTTCCAGTGGGTGATTTTTAGGCTTGGCGACCATATGGGTGACGCGTAGCACGTAATCGGCTGGCTAATTGCTTTGTATGTAGTCATGAGCGTTTCTTTATCTTTTCCCCAAGTACTGCCAGCGAGGGATTTGAGGATTTTGTTACGGCTCTGAATTCTCGGAACAATTGCGGCTGCGTGCTCACCAAAATGTAGATCCTGATCAAACGTCACACCCAAGATTTTGGGGTGTAGGACAGTCGGTAGCGTAGTGCCATCGACGTGGATGTTCAAAATGGTCGACATTTAGGGCGTCCATGTTGTAAATAGCGAATGCCTCCCTCGCTTGCGATTGCATCGAATCATTTTACAATTAAGATTATCTGGGTCCCGGGGCATAGTGATATTCCGGGTAACTGTCAAGCGGATCTCTTAGCCCGCATCGGTACAACGGAACCGGATGAAGATGGCTGTAGGGAGTTCGGAATTCCACTGGCCACCTGTGTATTGCCCCTCCATACCTGGGCCTCGAGTCAGCTCAGCAAACGTTGGGCAGGGTAGTAAGATCTTTCTGGCCGAAAGTGGATGGCAGGAGCTCTGCTGAAATAATTGGGGTCACTAAGGCTCACCTATCAATGGTCATTGGGGTTTTGACAGGGCACTGCCTGCATGCGGTACGTCGCAATATACTGGAAACTCCATCCTGCTGCAGCTGTATGGAGGATGATGAGCTGGAATCACCAAATAACTTTATGCTTGATTTCCCAGTATTGCCAGAACTAGGCGAAAGTACTTCGGTCGCGACTCATTGGATCCCCGAGGATTTATCCAAAGTTGAGATCGGTATCATTCGGAGCTTTATCGTTGCTACCCAACGATTCGCTAAGTAGCTAGATCTAAGTCATCGTTATTTTTGGTGTATGCGGTATCACAACGGACCTACGTGTTGTCCAAGTGAGCTATCCTTATCAGGGCAGCTACCACCTAACCTAACTTAAGATATCAGCAAATTTCTATTATTAAAAGTCCAACTTGTCGGCATGTTTATATTCATAATGTGAAAATCAAAGCTACTTACATCCAGTCTCTTCTTGGATTTGAGCAATCTCTTCTTGACGAAGTAACAGAGAGGATTTATTACCCATTATTGTTATTTAAAAATTTGTTACACAAATTTGTTAATTTTTGCCTTCGGAAGCAGCTGTTCTTGACTTTTGTATTTGGAGTAGCGGCGTCATCTATGGGGAGAACTTTGTGGTGGCCTTAGTGATGCAAAAATTGGAACCATTTTTTAAATATCATGTCAAAAGGTAGTGTTCAATGTAAAGCAAATTCGCAATCACGCTTTGGACGCGTTGGTCTGCTTTGACGGCGCCACAAGATGATTATTGAATACCTCACAGCGATCTTTCACTTCAAGACGTTTATGCAAACCCGCATTTAGACCTGTACCTAGGTTGATTTAGTAGAAACACCGAATATAGACCCTAAAATTCATAAACGCGTGTGCATATTGCTTCAAGAAAATAATGCGTAAATCTATACGACAGCATGACACTGAATGACGCGTAATCCGCAGGCGGATTTGCGGATTGCTTTTCAAAACACGATCTGATATTTCTTAGTTACAACTTTCAAACGTCACACATCCAATGTTCCTTTACGTATCGTGATTTTAGAAGCATAGATTACAGTACCCTTAATGCATCGGATGAGTCGGTCGAATGGAACTTGATTCGTACGCTGACATCGGTCGATGATCAGGCATCATTCCTACAGAACCATATTATTAGGCTTTTCGACAACCATGTGCCAGTGAAACTCAAAGCTGCTACACACAATAATACCCCATGGTTTAGTGCCAATCTAAAACACTTAATTCACCAGCGTAAATTTGCTTACTCACGCGGAAAAGATACAAAACCATGCAAGCTCACAACTGCTTCAAAGCAGCTAGGATCGCTGCAAACAAAGGCATTAGGTCAGCTAAGCAGAAATTTCATAATAACAAGTTTAGTGCTGCTTTGAGTTCGAAGGAAACCTGGAATTCGATTAAAGATATCGGTATCGGAAAATCCAAATATGATATTTCTGTCCTCCCTGATGTATATATTACCGAGATAAATATAAATTTTGTAAATCTGCCAATCTCAACTGACAATATATGTGCTGACAATTATTGTATTCGCGCTAATATTGATTTTGGTCCTCTTTAGTTTGCTTGAGTCGATGATCGTGATGTCGTTCAAGCCATTCTTTCAGTAAAGTCTAATGCTATGGGGTTCGATGGTATATGTCCGAAAATTTTAAAAATAATTATACCTAAAGTCCTTCCTCTCTTAACTTACTTGGCTAACTCTGTGCGGACGTCCTGTGTATTTCCCAAATGTTGGAAAGTTGCTAAGGTAATCCCAATCCCCAAGCAAAACAAGGAGTATAGACCTATAGCTATTCTACCTTTCCTTTCCAAGGTCGTCGAACGAATTTTGCACTGCCAGATAAATACTTATGTGCAGGATAATAACCTTCTTACAGATTCCCAGTCTGGATTCAGGTCAAATCGTAGCTATAAAACGGCGCTCCTATCGGTGATAGAGGATATTCGGGAACAAGTTGACAAAAATTTTACTGCTTTCCTAACTCTTCTCGACCATTCAAAAACGTTTGACTCGGTCGACCACACCGTTCTCTGCAAGAAGCTGGACAACCTATTTAATTTCTCCAACTGTGCAACAGCCCTAATCAGATCGTATTTGGCCGACCGAACTCAGGCAGTAAGTGTTGGTAGCAGAAAGTCTGACTTCGTCAATGTTTTAAGAGGAGTCTCACAAGGCTCAATCCTTGGTCCCCTGTTATTTGTTTTGTATATAAACGATTTGCCTGGTGTTCTCAAGTATTGTAATATTCACATTTATGCTGACGACGTACGATTGTATATGTGCTGTCCTAGTGATCGTACCAGTTCGTGTATTAATAACTTAAATTACCATTTGTGTCAAATTGGTACGTGGGCTTCTATGAACGGTTTATGTCTTAACCCTAAGAAGTCGAAATGTATAGTCATTCATAGAAGGTCACTAAATAAAAGTGGAATGGAAAATTTAATTTTAGACAACACTATTATAGAATACGTTGACACGGCAAAAAATCTAGGTATAGTTTTTAATAAAACCTTGACATGGAAAGATCATCTCATCCGCACAGTGGGAAAAGTGTATGGGATGCTTCGTACACTCTGGCTTACACAATATTTTACTCCGTTACATGTTCGTCTACTAATAGCAAAAGCGTACTTAATACCTACGCTCCTTTATGGTTGTGAGATTTACTCTGATTGTGACTATGTATGTAATAGGAAACTTAATGTTGTTTATAACAACATTGCTAGATACGTCTATGGGTTGAAAAGATTTGACCACGTCTCTCATCATGCTTACAGGTTGCTAAACATTTCTTTCGATAACCTTATTAGACTTAAAACGCTAACTACGCTACATAAATTAATATATATGAAGGAACCTGACTATCTGTATCGGAGGCTAAATTTTCTCCAGTCGTCTAGATCTGTTCTCCTTACTCACTTCAGACATCGTATGCTAATATCTGATCGCCAGTTCTTCATTACTTCCATACGCCTTTGGAACTCGATCACTTCTAGACTTAGGCTTATAAGCAATGCTCTGCTCTTCAATACAGAATTAACAAGTTTCTATAATAACATAGACAATTAAAATACTGATTTCTTCTAAGCAAATGTACTCTATCATTCGTTTATTTATTTATTTATTATTTATTAAATATATTATTTATTGTAACCTTTTCTTAGCCATAGTCAATAGCTTTAAGTTTCAAGTTTAAATTGTTCCTATTTTATGCCTTTTACCGACTAGCACTATAAAATAATTTTTGCCAAATTGTTGTGCTGGGATGAATTGCCTAAATACAAATACAAAAAAGAAACACTTTATCTCTGTCCGGAGATATGTGCAGTTGAAGTTGGCGATTTTCATGTGGTTGGTGTACCCACAAAAACAATTTGAACATAAGTGTTTTGCGCGGATATAATTTTGGTCTCCAAACCGGTGTTGGACCCACCCAGGGTAATTTTTTATAAGCGCGGCCGAAGGCCGCCAATGCACAAAGGTGTTCCGCGCAAAAATACTGTGGATCCCACCCCCGGTTTCGGAGGGACCCGTGGGTCATTTTTCGGTTTTTCGTTAATATCTTTTGAACGACTTAAAATTTTCTTAAAATTCTTTTCCGGGCTCAGATTATTAATACTGATGTCAAGACGCGTCGTTTGACACCTCTCTCGATATTTTTGGACGCGTATTAGCAGTGTTGTTGTTGTTGTTGTAGCGATAAGGTTGCTCCCCGAAGGCTTTGGGGAGTGTTATCGATGTAATGGTCCTTTGCCGGATACAGATCCGGCACGCTCCGGTACCACAGCACAATTAAGGTGCTAGCCCCACCATTTCGGGAACGATTTATGTGGCCACATTAAACCTTCAGGCCATTCCATGAGGAGCTTGGGGTCGCCAGAGCCTCGTCTGTTAGTGAAACAGGATTCGCCGCGGATAGGTGAGGTTGACAATTGGATTTGGAGAAGCTTTATATTGCGCTGGCAACCTGAAGGGTTTCGATACACAGCCCTTTGTATTTTAGTCGCCTCTTACGACGGCATACCTACCGTGGGAATATTCTGACCTCCTAACCCGCTGGGGTGTATTAGCAGTGTCATGCTGTCGTATAGAATTACCTAATTTTTTATAAGCGCGGCCGAAGGCCGACAATGCGGCCTTTGGTAATAGTCTAGTTGAGGGGTCGACTGCTAATAGGCTACCAAAAAGATCGAGAGAGGTGCCAATCGACGTCTCTTGACATTAGTATTAATATTTCGAAGGCGGAAAATAAAAAATTTACTCGTTCAAAAGATATTAACGAAAAATCGAAAAATGATCCTCAGGTCCCTCCGAAACCGGGGGTGTTATGCACAGTATTTTTGGCAGAACCACTTTCTGCGTTGGCGGCCTTCGGTAGTTACAACAACTACAAGAAAATTGCCAACTTTAACTGCAAATATCTCCGGACAGAGATACAATTTTTCTTCTTTGCCTTCAGATTATTCTTGCCGAGGTTAATACGCGTCTTTTGACACCTCTCTCAATATATTTCGTAGCGTATTAGCAATCAACCCCTCAACTAGACTTTTTCCTATAAATGGAGCCGGTTATCCTCTGAAACAGGGCAGCATGAGGCCATAAGTAATAAATACATTTAATATCAAGTTATCTCTTATTTTGGAAGCCATGCTTTAAATATTACAGTTTTCTCACTCTGAACATCCTTAACCTCTAACGCCATAGTCGTACCCCATACCCATATCCATAACCCTCTTCAATGTGAAGGTCTAATGGTGCCTTAACCTAAAAATCGTGAAAATTTCATAAAAATGAAGAAAACGAAAAAAATTACAAACATAATCAACAAAAAATAAGTCTCTCAGTCCAAACGTATCCAAAACAATGAATAAAGTCTACAAAATGTCATCAAATTCACCAACTCAAATATTGTTAGGTTATGGATATAGCGAGAAACCAAAAACCATTTAGTTGGTTATGGTATGGTTATGGCGTAAGCGTTATGGTATGTCACCGTTAATCGATTACATTGATTTTCATAAGGTATGTTCGATCATCTGTTTTATCTTGTTATGTCACCATTAATTGGCTCTTAATAAATCTGCCATATGAAAGCCGCAGCATACATTTTTAATTGATCAGCTGTTCACATGTCGGCCTTTTGATGTTACTATATTGGTTGTGTAAACGCATTTTTCTTCTATAAATTGCAGCTACTTTTTCGTTGTAGTTTATTAATTTACTGGAATCTACTAAATATGTACACGGTTCTTCGTCGTAACCAGCTGATAAGCTCAGTGAAAAACAGTCAATATATCGCCCAACGAAATTCCGGTTATATAGTCTTGTGAGTTAATAAAATATAGCCCCAAGGTGCAGCAGCCGCATTTCTAACTATTTTATTAATTTTTAATTCCTTACATATTACAGAGTTCCAGAGATCGGAGAGGATACACAGTCTCCAGATGCACTATTAAATTCAGATGGATTGCCAGCATTTAATGACATAACTATTGAAAATTGCTTAGGCGCAATCGGACAACAAGCTGGACTAGTTGAGAGAACTGTAAAAGATCTCGAAAATGAGCTAAAAACTAAAGAAACAAAACGAAATTTGCGAAACATATTCGAAGAATTGGATAAAGCGGCTGGACCACTGGACACCACATGGGGTATTGCTAAAGCACTCTATTTAGGAAATAGTACATTGATACCAACTAAATCGTATATGAATATACATGAGCGCGCACGTATCGCACGCTCATCCAAATACAATAGTAAAATAAT
The DNA here is from genome assembly GCF_040869045.1 of Eurosta solidaginis. Taxonomy (NCBI): domain Eukaryota; kingdom Metazoa; phylum Arthropoda; class Insecta; order Diptera; family Tephritidae; genus Eurosta; species Eurosta solidaginis. The sequence goes on along the minus strand of NC_090319.1, from coordinate 319,532,781 downwards.
ATACGACACACTCGCGCAGCAATCCGATGTGAGTGGGGGTGATGAAGCACGTCTGTTAAAACGTTATTTATTGGAGGGAAAATTGAATGGTTTAACTCATACACAAGATAAACGTGATATCCTTAAAGATATACTCGTACAGCTGGGCAAAGAGCGTGCTAGTTTCAAAAATAAAGTAAATATGGCCGTGCACACGTTTGGTCATGGCATTAAGGATTTCAGTTTAGTGCGTGATTTTCCTATTACTTTATTGGAAGCTATAGCAATGGATTCCAATGCACCCACACAGGGTCCATGGAAAATAACATTACAACCCCAAATTGTTGAAGGGTTTCTAAAATATTGTCCAGATCGCATTCAACGCTGGAATGTGTGGCAGGCGAATGTGCGCAAAGCGACTGCTCAACAGGACAGTAGTTTGGCGAACGGTATACATTTGGAGACGATTAGAGATCTACGGAAGCGGCAAGCAAATTTGTTGGGTATGTTATAAGCATTGTATATATGAGCAGTTATTTTTGAAATTGGCACGAGTCCATTATAGATGGGTTTTGCGTTCTGAAATAATGGTAAAGACTAAGTGATTCATAATTTGTCCTAGTTATTAAAAATAGGGAGGGACCCAGAAAATAATTTCGTGTGGGTAGGGGGAGGGGGGGCCCAAAGTTCCTTTTAATAACACTGATTTTGTAAGAGCGTTAAATCTATATGACCTGGAATCATAAAACGACCCTATTGTGCGAAAACAAGCGGCCGGCCATTGTAAACGAATTTTGTAATTAAAATTTAAGTAACTTTCCGATAAGCTACAAGCTTGAAACTTTGAATATAGTTCAAAACCTGAAGACAATGCAATAGTAAGAAAAAAACTCCGATAGGTGGCGCATGGATCGAAATATTTCAAAAAATCGTATTTGTGGTCGGATTTGCTTTTAAATGCGATTTGTTAAATTTCTTATAAAAATGGAGAACGGTATTTTCGCACAATAGGATCGTTTCATGATTCCACGTCCCATATAAGGAAATGAGCAAACATATTTTCAGAATAAATTAGAGTTTAATACTGTAACTAGTGTAGCCACAGCCAAAAAGGTTATCAAAACCTACATAGAATTACTACCAGATCCAACATCCACGTCGATGGCACTACGCTGCCGACTGTCCAGAACCCAAAATCTTTGGTGTGACGTTTGATCAGGATTTACATTTTGGCGAGCATGCAGCCGCAATTGTACCGAAAATCCAGAGCCGTAATAAAATACGTGCGTAAAGCTGGCAGACCCAAGTGCTCAAAAATAAGTATAAGGTGTTTGAGAATTAAGTGCATTTTAGGTGCTATTTAGGGCCACAAAAGATAATTTAGGTGCTCATTTGGTTTTCGAGATATTCGCAAAAAAGTGTGGGTCTGCTAGGTTAACGTCAAGCTAGCAGACCCACAACTTAAATTTCATTTTATTTTAAATAAAAAATATATCAAAATTAGGAGCTATTTAGGTGCTTTTTAGGGCCACAAAAGATAATTTAGGTTTTCATTTCGTTTTCGAGATATTCGCAAAAAAGTGTGGGTCTGCTAGGTTAACGTCAAGCCAGCAGACCCACAACAGAAATTTCATTTTATTTTAAATAAAAAATATATCAAAATTAGGAGCTATTTAGGTGCTTTTTAGGGCCACAAAAGATAATTTAGGTTTTAAATTCGTTTTCGAGATATTCGCAAAAAAGTGTGTCTGCTAGGTTAACGTCAAGCTAGCAAACCCACAACTTAAATTTCATTTTATTTCAAATAAAAAATATATCAAAATTAGGAGCTATTTAGGTGCTTTTTAGGGCCACAAAAGATAATTTAGGTTTTCATTTCGTTTTCGAGATATTCGCAAAAAAGTGTGGGTCTGCTAGGTTAACGTCAAGCTAGCAGACCCACAACTTAAATTTCATTTTATTTTAAATAAAAAATATGCCAAAATTAGGAGCTATTTAGATGCTTTTTAGGGCCACAAAAGATAATTTAGGTTTTCATTTCGTTTTCGAGATATTCGCAAAAAGGTGTGGGTCTGCTAGGTTACCGTCAAGCTAGCAGACCCACAACTTAAAGTTCATTTTATTTTAAATAAAAAATATATCAAAATTAGGAGCTATTTAGGTGCTTTTTAGGGCCACAAAAGATAATTTAGGTTTTCATTTCGTTTTCGAGATATTCGCAAAAAAGTGTAGGTCTGCTAGGTTAACGTCAAGCTAGCAGACCCACAACATAAATTTAATTTTTTTTTAAATAAAAAGTATATCAAAATTAGGAGCTATTTAGGTGCTTTTTAGGGCCACAAAAGATAATTTAGGTTTTAAATTCGTTTTCGAGATATTCGCAAAAAAGTGTGTCTGCTAGGTTAACGTCAAGCTAGCAAACCCACAACTTAAATTTCATTTTATTTCAAATAAAAAATATATCAAAATTAGGAGCTATTTAGGTGCTTTTTAGGGCCACAAAAGATAATTTAGGTTTTCATTTCGTTTTCGAGATATTCGCAAAAAAGTGTAGGTCTGCTAGGTTAACGTCAAGCTAGCAGACCCACAACATAAATTTAATTTTTTTTTTAAATAAAAAGTATATCAAAATTAGGAGCTATTTAGGTGCTTTTTAGGGCCACAAAAGATAATTTAGGTTTTAAATTCGTTTTCGAGATATTCGCAAAAAAGTGTGTCTGCTAGGTTAACGTCAAGCTAGCAGACCCACAACTTAAATTTCATTTTATTTCAAATAAAAAATATATCAAAATTAGGAGCTATTTAGGTGCTTTTTAGGGCCACAAAAGATAATTTAGGTTTTCATTTAGTTTTAGAGATATTCGCAAAAAGGTGTGGGTCTGCTGGGTTAACGTCAAGCTAGCAGACCCACAACTTAAAGTTCATTTTATTTTAAATAAAAAATATATCAAAATTAGGAGCTATTTAGGTGCTTTTTAGGGCCACAAAAGATAATTTAGGTTTTCATTTAGTTTTCGACATATTCGCAATAAAGTGTGGGTCTGCTAGGTTAACGTCAAGCTAGCAGACCAACAACTTAAATTTCATTTTATTTTAAATAAAAAATAGATCAAAATTAGGAGCTATTTAGGTGCTTTTTAGGGCCACAAAAGATAATTTAGGTTTTAAATTCGTTTTCGAGATATTCGCAAAAAAGTGTAGGTCTGCTAGGTTAACGTCAAGCTAGCAGACCCACAACTTAAATTTCATTTTATTTCAAATAAAAATATATCAAAATTAGGAGCTATTTAGGTGCTTTTTAGGGCCACAAAAGATAATTTAGGTTTTCATTTCGTTTTCGAGATATTCGCAAAAAAGTGTAGGTCTGCTAGGTTAACGTCAAGCTAGCAGACCCACAACATAAATTAAATTTTTTTTTAAATAAAAAGTATATCAAAATTAGGAGCTATTTAGGTGCTTTTTAGGGCCACAAAAGATAATTTAGGTTTTAAATTCGTTTTCGAAATATTCGCAAAAAAGTGTGTCTGCTAGGTTAACGTCAAGCTAGCAGACCCACAACTTAAATTTCATTTTATTTCAAATAAAAAGTATATCAAAATTAGGAGCTTTTTAGGTGCTTTTTAGGGCCACAAAAGATAATTTAGGTTTTAAATTCGTTTTCGAGATATTCGCAAAAAAGTGTGTCTGCTAGGTTAACGTCAAGCTAGCAGACCCACAACTTAAATTTCATTTTATTTCAAATAAAAAATATATCAAAATTAGGAGCTATTTAGGTGCTTTTTAGGGCCACAAAAGATAATTTAGGTTTTCATTTAGTTTTCGAGATATTCGCAAAAAGGTGTGGGTCTGCTAGGATAACGTCAAGCTAGCAGGCCCACAACTTAAATTTCATTTTATTTTAAATAAAAACTATATAAAAATTAGGAGCTATTTAGGTGCTTTTTAGGGCCACAAAAGATAATTTAGGTTTTTTTTTAGTTTTCGAGATATTCGTAAAAAAGTGTGGGCCTGCTAGGTTAACGTCAAGCTAGCAGACCCACAACTTAAATTTCATTTTATTTTAAATAAAAAATATGCCAAAATTAGGAGCTATTTAGGTGCTTTTTAGGGCCACTAAAGATAATTTAGGTTTTCATTTCGTTTTCGAGATATTCGGAAAAAAGTATGGGTCTGCTAGGTTAACGTCAAGCTAGCAGACCTACAACTTAAATTTCATTTTATTTTAAATAAAAAGTATATCAAAATTAGGAGCTATTTAGGTGCTTTTTAGGGCCACAAAAGATAATTTAGGTTTTCATTTAGTTTTCGAGATATTCGCAAAAAAGTGTGGGTCTGCTAGGTTAACGTCAATCTAGCATACCCACAATTTAAATTTCATTTTATTTTAAATAAAAAATATATCAAAATTAGGAGCTATTTAGGTGCTTTTTAGGGCCACAAAAGATAATTTAGGTTTTCATTTAGTTTTCGACATATTCGCAATAAAGTGTGGGTCTGCTAGGTTAACGTCAATCTAGCATACCCACAATTTAAATTTCATTTTATTTCAAATAAAAAGTATATCAAAATTAGGAGCTTTTTAGGTGCTTTTTAGGGCCACAAAAGATAATTTAGGTTTTAAATTCGTTTTCGAGATATTCGCAAAAAAGTGTGTCTGCTAGGTTAACGTCAAGCTAGCAGACCCACAACTTAAATTTCATTTTATTTCAAATAAAAAATATATCAAAATTAGGAGCTATTTAGGTGCTTTTTAGGGCCACAAAAGATAATTTAGGTTTTCATTTAGTTTTCGAGATATTCGCAAAAAGGTGTGGGTCTGCTAGGTTAACGTCAAGCTAGCAGACCCACAACTTAAATTTCATTTTATTTTAAATAAAAACTATATAAAAATTAGGAGCTATTTAGGTGCTTTTTAGGGCCACAAAAGATAATTTAGGTTTTCATTTAGTTTTCGATATATTCGCAAAAAAGTGTGGGTCTGCTAGCTTGACGTTAACCTAGCAGACCCACACCTTTTTGCGAATATCTCGAAAACGAAATGAAAACCTAAATTATCTTTTGTGGCCCTAAAAAGCACCTAAATAGCTCCTAATTTTGATATATTTTGTATTTAAAATAAAATTAAATTTAAGTTGTGGGTCTGCTAGCCTGACGTTAACCTAGCAGGCCCACACTTTTTTACGAATATCTCGAAAACTAAAGGAAAACCTAAATTATCTTTTGTGGCCCTAAAAATCACCTAAATAGCTCCTAATTTTTATATATTTTGTATTTAAAATAAAATGAAATTTAAGTTGTGGGTCTGCTAGCTTGACGTTAACCTAGCAGACCCACACCTTTTTGCGAATATCTCGAAAACGAAATGAAAACCTAAATTATCTTTTGTGGCCCTAAAAAGCACCTAAATAGCTCCTAATTTTGATATATTTTGTATTTAAAATAAAATTAAATTTAAGTTGTGGGTCTGCTAGCCTGACGTTAACCTAGCAGGCCCACACTTTTTTACGAATATCTCGAAAACTAAAGGAAAACCTAAATTATCTTTTGTGGCCCTAAAAATCACCTAAATAGCTCCTAATTTTGATATATTTTGTATTTAAAATAAAATTAAATTTAAGTTGTGGGTCTGCTAGCCTGACGTTAACCTAGCAGGCCCACACTTTTTTACGAATATCTCGAAAACTAAAGGAAAACCTAAATTATCTTTTGTGGCCCTAAAAATCACCTAAATAGCTCCTAATTTTTATATATTTTGTATTTAAAATAAAATGAAATTTAAGTTGTGGGTCTGCTAGCTTGACGTTAACCTAGCAGACCCACACCTTTTTGCGAATATCTCGAAAACGAAATGAAAACCTAAATTATCTTTTGTGGCCCTAAAAAGCACCTAAATAGCTCCTAATTTTGATATATTTTTTATTTAAAATAAAATGAAATTTAAATTGTGGGTATGCTAGATTGACGTTAACCTAGCAGACCCACACTTTTTTGCGAATATCTCGAAAACTAAATGAAAACCTAAATTATATTTTGTGCCCTAAAAATTACCTAAATAGCTCCTAATTTTTATATAGTTTTTAATTAAAATAAAATGAAATTTAAGTTGTGGGTCTGCTAGCCTGACGTTAACCTAGCAGGCCCACACTTTTTTACGAATATCTCGAAAACTAAAGGAAAACCTAAATTATCTTTTGTGGCCCTAAAAATCACCTAAATAGCTCCTAATTTTGATATATTTTGTATTTAAAATAAAATTAAATTTAAGTTGTGGGTCTGCTAGCCTGACGTTAACCTAGCAGGCCCACACTTTTTTACGAATATCTCGAAAACTAAAGGAAAACCTAAATTATCTTTTGTGGCCCTAAAAATCACCTAAATAGCTCCTAATTTTGATATATTTTGTATTTAAAATAAAATGAAATTTAAGTTGTGGGTCTGCTAGCTTGACGTTAACCTAGCAGACCCACACTTTTTTGCGAATATCTCGAAAACGAAATGAAAACCTAAATTATCTTTTGTGGCCCTAAAAAGCACCTAAATAGCTCCTAATTATACTCAGTTGAGCAGAGCTCACAGAGTATATTAACTTTGATTGCATAACGGTTGGTTGTACAGGTATAAAGGAATCGAGATAGATATAGACTTCCATATATCAAAATCATCAGTATCGAAAAAATATTCGATTGAGCCATGTCCGTCCGTCCGTCTGTCCGTTAACACGATAACTTGAGTAAATTTTGAGGTATCTTGATGAAATTTGGTATGTAGGTTCCTGGGCACTCATCTCAGATCGCTATTTAAAATGAACGATATCGGACAATAACCACGCCCACTTTTTCGATATCGAAAATTTCGAAAAATCGAAAAAGGGCGATAATTCATTACCAAATACGCATTAAGCGATGAAACTTGGTAGGTGAGTTGAGCTTATGACGCAGAATAGAAAACTAGTAAAATTTTGGACAATGGGCGTGGCACCGCCCACTTTTAAATGAAGGTAATTTAGAAGTTTTGCAAGCTGTAATTTGGCAGTCGTTGAAGATATCATGATGAAGTTTGGCAGGAACGTTACTCTTATTACTTTATGTCTGCTTAATAAAAATGAGCAAAATCGGAGAACGACCACGCCCACTTTTTAAAAAAAAATTTTTTAAATTCAAATTTTAAAAGAAAAGTTAATATCTTTACAGCATATAAGTAAATTATACCAAAATTTAACTCCAGTAATGATATGGTGCAAAAAAATACAAAAATAAAAGAAAATTTCAAAATGGACGTGGCTCCGCCCTTTTTCATTTAATTTGTGTAGGATGCTTTTAATGCCATAATTCGAACAAAAATTAACCAATCATTGTGAAATTTGGTAGAGGCTTAGCTCCTAGGACGATAACTGTTTTCTGTGAAAAAGGGCGAAATCGGTTGAAGCCACGCCCAGTTTTTATACACAGTCGACCGTCTGTCCTTCCGCTCGGCCTTTAACACGATAACTTGAGCAAAAATCGATATATCTTTACTAAACTCAGTTCACGTACTTATCTTAACTCACTTTGTATTGGTGTAAAAAATGGCCGAAATCTGGCCGACTATGACCACGCCCACTTTTTCGATATCGAAAATTACGAAAAATGAAAAAATGCCATAATTATATACCAAATACGAAAAAAGGAACGAAACATGGTAATTGTATTGGTATATTGACGCAAAATATAACTTTAGAAAAAACTTTGTAAAATGGGTGTGACACCTACCATATTAAGTAGAATAAAATGAAAAAGTTTTGCAGGGCGAAATCAAAAGCCCTTTGAATCTTGGAAGGAATACTGTTCGTCGTATTACATATGTTCGAGCGCAAGGTTTTTCGTAATAAAACAATATAATTTGCCACATGGTATAATCGCTACAATTTTCACACTTTAATGTCGTCGCTATTGTCACACCCATTTTCATCGTTTGTCGACCATCTACACCATCACCCACAAATTCTCGCATATTCGTTATCATCTCGCACTCGCTCTCTTGTAATGGAGTTCCAATTGCACTCTTTCATCGCCACCGTCAAATGCACCCACAGCACACTCTTGCGCGTGACATCCACCTCGCCTCCACATAAAAAATAAAAATCATGCCATTTGGGCCCAACAACAATCACTTACATTTACTAATAATGTCCCGCTAGGTCAACTTGAAAGTTATAGCTGGCTACGTTTCTACATATGTACATGCATACGTACATACACACAAGTGTACAAACAACTAATTTCTTCTTCCTACTCACATTCTTTACCTTTTGTAACAATTACAGTCCAACTCTTGATATGATCACACGTATATAACCGCGGTTTTAAGTAATAAACATTTTCAATATTGCAAATGAAAGGTCGTTCTTTTCATTTCATCGAAGGGCATTAAAAAAGGCTTTTGTGCCCCACCAAAAAGGTCCTTCGAGCCGGATACTAAATACCGGCTCATCATTGAAAATAAAGTTTTAACAATGTCGGAACACGGAGATGGAGATGACGAATCAACGCCACCACGGCCAGCTGTGTCGAACAACATCCGCGTTAAGGTTCGCCAGCGAGAACTTATGTTGGAACGCATGGAAAATTCTCGAGCGAATTTAGCGGAGTTAAATACAATGCCTGAGTCGATGCTCAAGGTCAAACTCGAAATTTTGCAGCGCCAACTTGATAATTTCGAAGCGATTCAGTCTCACTTAGAAGAACTGGATGAATCCGAGTTAGAAGGTGCGCATCGCAACACGTGCGAAACAGCGTATTTTGTTGTTAAATCAGCCATTATGGAACGGCTCGCTCTTCTTCGTGCTGCTGAACCTGAAACATTAAGTAGCACCCGTATCTTACCGTCAACATCACATTCAAAGTCCCATCTACCAAAGCTGCAATTACCAAAATTTTCTGGCTTACATGCAGACTGGTTAGACTTTTTCGATATGTTTTCAGTACTCGTTCACACCAATAACGAATTATCAGAGATCGAAAAATTTCAATATCTTCGATCATGCTTAACCGATAAGGCGGCCCGTCTGGTGCAGGCCTTGGAGGTTACAGCCGTCAATTATCGCAAGGCTATCGAGCTACTCACTGCACGGTATGACAACAAATGTTTAATATTTCAATCACATTTGAGGAGAATTTTCGAAATTCAACGTGTTACGAAGCCATCATCCTCCACTCTTCGAGAATTTATCGATACTGTCAACGGCAGCCTACGTGCAATGCAATCGTTAGCATCAACCCCACAGATAGCGGATGGCATAGTTCTATATATGCTTACGGCCAAGCTTGACGAAACCACTCAAACCAAGTGGGAAGACGAAGTTGCTACGAAATGGAGCAATACAACTGCGTAATTTAAAATGCCTTCTTGGGACGATCTAGCTAGATTTCTAGAGCGTCGCTGTCAGAGTTTCAATATCATCGAAGCCAGCCGAACTCCCTCACATACATCAGCAAAGGGAACACCTTTATCATCTTCAAGAAATCAAAAAGCACTGAAATCACACACCAGTCTTATATCAAGTCAACCCAACAAGTGCAACCTGTGCGACGAGCAAACGAGTCACAACGCGTTTAACTGGAGCAAATTCATGGCGCTCGATCAAATGGCGCGTTTTTTACTTGCGAAGCGAAAGCATCTCTGTCTAAATTGCTTGGGCGCAAACCACTCCTCAAGCAACTGTCCATCCTCCAAAAGATGTCAATACTGTAAGGTCAGTCACCACACACTGTTGCATCGTCACCTACCAACAAACGAAGTGACGAATCCATCTGCAACTACCCTTCACATTCACAACTTTAATAGCGACGTTATTCTGGCCACAGCTTTAGTTCAGCTGAACAACTTGCACTATACTACTGTAACTGCGCGAGCACTGCTTGATTCAGCCTCTCAGCTAAATTTCCTGACAGAGCACATGGCTCAAATACTCAAGCTTCCCCGCACCAAAGCAAATCTGGAAATAAGTGGAATTGGTACTGTTTGTACAAGGGCGCACAACATCGTAACATTTAAATTTGAATCATTGCATTCTGGTTTTTCTGCAATATTAGAGGCCATGGTCTTGCCATCTATTTCGTCAAACCAGCCACAACAGCGCTTTAATATTAACACATGGGAGATTCCCAAAAATATCAATCTTGCGGACCCCCAATTTAATAATCCTGAACCCATTGACATTCTTATTGGAGCTGGCGTGTTTTATGACATGCTCTCTGTTGGCCAAATAAAACTAAGTAATCAGATGCCGACGCTACAGAAAACGCAGCTGGGTTGGATTGTAGCTGGATCCATAACACATTCATCGTCGTCCGCACCTTCAAAGGCGTCATCATCGTCAGCCATGTCATTATGCATGCCAGTGACAGTCACATCATCTTCGTTAACAGGTTCATCGTCGTTAGTTTCACCGTCTCCATCAAATACAACAAGCTCTACCTCGTTTATTGTTCCTACGCAACCTGCATTAGACGCTCTCTTAGAAAGGTTTTGGAAATTGGAAGACAAATATAATAATAAATTAACAACGCCCACCATCGAGGAGCAAGAGTGCGAAAACTACTACACGAAAACAACAACACGATATCTCGACACGAACAAATTGATTGTGCGTCTTCCTTTTTCCATGAGCCCTAGTAATTTAGGGCCATCTTATGACATCGCTCATCGTCGATTTCTGTCGGTGGAAAAACGAATGTTGACAAATAGTCCGTTTTAGGTTGAATATAAGAAATTCATGCAAGAGTACATCGATTTAGGGCATATGGTCGCGGTCTCATCCAACGATGCGGCAATTAAGGTAGGTACGTACATCCCTCACCACTGCGTTAGCAAAGAAGACAGTTCAACTACAAGGTTGCGTGTAGTGTTCGACGCCTCTTGCCGTACAGCAAACGGAGTCGCTCTCAATCAAATTCTGCGAGTAGGCCCAACAATACAAGACAGTATATTTACAATTCTGCTTCGCTTCCGCACACATCGTTATGTTTTTATGGCCGACATTACTAAAATGTATCGGCAAATTATTGTTGATGAAAGAGATGCGAAGTGGCAATGCATACTATGGCGAAACTCTTCGACTGAACCAGTAACCACCTATCAGCTGAAAACGGTAACATACGGGACCAGCTGTGCTCCCTTTTTGGCCGTGAGATGTCTCCAACAATTGGCCTTTGACAATATGTCAACCCACAAAATTGGAGCGGCTGTAACGCTTCGGGACTTTTATGTAGACAATCTGATGACAGGAGGTGCCACCATCGAAGAAGTCAAAACTGTAAAGCGAGAAATCATCGATTTACTTGCGAAGGGTGGATTTCCTCTTCGAAAATTTGCAGCAAATCATCAGAGCATTATCGACGACATACTAGACACCGACAAGGAGCCAGTAATAGAAGTTGATAATATAGACTACATTAAAACCTTAAGATTAAGGTGGTCGCCCACGACTGATTGCTTCTTTTTCTCATATACACCTCATAAGCGCGCTTCGAAGGCCAGTAAGCGCACGATACTATCGCAAATAGCCAGCTTCTTCGACCCACTGGGCCTCATAAACCCCATCATCGTCCCTTGTAAAATCATGATGCAAGATTTGTGGAAATTGCGTCTAACTTGGGACGAAAGTGTACCTTTGACCGTCCAAACACAATGGGAAGATATATGTAATCAACTCACCTTCATCGAAAAAATACATGTACCAAGGTTCGTATCCTTTGATTCTAATACTGTTTTACATGCCTTTGCAGATGCGAGCATCAAGGCCTACGGGGCTTGTATCTATGCTGTATCTAACGCTTATGGATCCACACAATCATCCCTAATAGCTGCCAAGTCAAGAGTGGCGCCCACCAAGGAGACAACCTTGCCAAAATTAGAGTTATGTGCGGCGCTCCTTTTAGCAGAACAACTGGAATCATTGGTAACCACTCTCAATGTAACCGCATGCAACGTTTACTGCTGGTCTGATTCCACCATAGTTCTATGGTGGCTACAGGGTGAACCATCGCGTTGGGCTACATTTGTAGCTAATAGGGTAGCCAAGATCCAGCAGCTCACTTCAAATTATACGTGGCGTCATGTATCCTCTTCCGAAAATCCCGCTGACTTGGTTTCGCGAGGGGTCACAGTGAACAATCTTATAAACACTCAGTTTTGGTTTCACGGACCTAAATTTATTCAACTACAAGAACAGCAGTGGCCATTTAGTCCACTGAAGGCTATCATCAACATGCCAGAACAACGAAAGCAACATCACACACTTGTAGTAACTCCAGCTGAAGATATCATCGCTGATCACAAGTTCGTTAATAATTATTTCAAGCTTCTTCGAGTATTCGCTTACGTAAAACGGTTCATCAACAAACTTCGAAAAATTCCAGTTGGGTCTGGCCCAATCACTACACCAGAACTGGAAGGTGCCTTAATGTCAATTCTTCGCTACATGCAGCATCGTTCTTTTCCTAACGAATACAAAGCGCTGCAGAAAGGGAGCATAAGTCCGCGTTCTAGTTTAAAGCAACTTTCACCATTTCTACACAACCATATAATTCGTGTTGGGGGGAGAATTTCCAATTCGTCGCTTTCATTCAATTCTAAGCACCCCATTGTACTACCAAAGTCACATCCATTCACTCGCACCATCGTCGAACACCTTCATCGTCGTAATTTACATGCTGGGTGCCAAACGTTACTCAGCATTATAAGAGAAAATTACTGGATCATAAACGCTCGGAGCGTAATAAGGTGCGTAGTACACCACTGCATTTTATGCTACCGCAATAAGCCAAATCTTCAGGAACAAGTAATGGGAGCACTTCCACGAGAGCGAGTTGAACAATCATATCCATTTGCAATAACAGGGATTGATTATTGCGGCCCATTCCTCATCACACAGCAAATACGAGGTAAAGCTCCCGTTAAGGTATACATCGCTGTGTTAATATGTTTTACAACAAAGGCAGTGCACATGGAGCTAGTTCCTAACTTGACAACCATGGCATTCATAGCTGCTTTAAAACGCTTTATCGCCCGTCGTGGCAAATGCCATACTATTTTTTCCGATAATGCCACAAACTTCGTAGGGGCGAATCTTGAACTTAGCGAAATGCTGGCATAGCTCAAATCGCAACAGCACATCAATACAGTTGAGGACTTCATGGTTTGCTATGATCAACAGTAGGCCTCTCACGCCATTGTCAACTGGCCCAGATGATCTTCGTGCCTTAACTCCTGCACATTTCTTGGTTGGTCGAAGTCTTACCGCTGTCCCAGAGCCATCATTATTACAAATTAATATGGGCAAACTAAAAAGGTATCAAGTTGTTCAGGCCTTACAGCAACAATTTTGGAGGCGATGGCAAGCTGAATATTTAAAGGAGCTGCAAGTGCGAACGAAATGGCAAACAGTGCGAACCACCTTAAGAAAAAATGATTTGGTTCTAATTAAGGATGAGAACACCCCACCATTATAATGGCCATTGGGGCGCGTCATCGATACCATTGCAGGTGATGACGGAATGGTAAGAGTCGTTGTAATAAAGACTGCAGATGGAACTCACAAGCGAGCTATTTCCAAGATTTGTAAGCTGCCAATTGAACCCCCATCAGAACAGGACTAATCTATTGAAAGCAATACTTTCAAGGGGGGGAGGATGTTCGAGCGCAAGGTTTTTCGCAATAAAACAATATAATTTGCCAAATGGTATAATCGCTACAATTTTCACACTTTAATGTCGTCGCTATTGTCACACCCATTTTCATCGTTGGTCGACCATCTACACCATCACCCACAAATTCTCGCATATTCGTTATCATCTCGCACTCGCTCTCTTGGAATGGAGTTCCAATTGCACTCTTTCATCGCCACCGTCAAATGCACCCACAGCACCCTCTTGCGCGTGACATCCACCTCGCCTCCACATAAAAAATAAAAATCATGCCATTTGGGCCCAACAACAATCACTTACATTTACTAATAATGTCCCGCTAGGTCAACTTGAAAGTTATAGCTGGCTACGTTTCTACATATGTACATGCATACGTACATACACACAAGTGTACAAACAACTAATTTCTTCTTCCTACTCACATTCTTTACCTTTTGTAACAATTACAGTCCAACTCTTGATATGATCACACGTATATAACCGCGGTTTTAAGTAATAAACATTTTCAATATTGCAAATGAAAGGTCGTTCTTTTCATTTCATCGAAGGGCATTAAAAAAGGCTTTTGTGCCCCACCAACATATATAAATAAATTAGCGGTACCCGACAGATGATGTTCTGGATCACACTGGTCCACATTTTGGTAGATATCTCGAAAACGCCTGCACATATACAACTAAGGGCCACTCCCTTTTAAAACCCTCATTAATACCTTTAATTTGATACCCATATCGTACAAACGCATTCTAGAGTCACCCCTGGTCCACGTTTATGGCGATATCTCGAAAAGGCGTCCACATATAGAACTAAGGCCCTCTCCTTTTTAAAATACTCATTAACACCTTTCATTTGATACCCATATCGTACGAAAAAATTCTAGAGTCACCCCTGGCCCACCTTTATGGCGATATTTCGAAAAGGCGTCCACACATAGAACTAAGGCCCACTCCTTTTTAAAATACTCATTAACACCTTTCATTTGATACCCATATCGTACAAACAAATTCTAGAGTCGCCCCTGGTCCACCTTTTCGGCGATATTTGGAAAAGGCGTCCACCTATAGAACTAAGGCCCACGCACTTTTAAAATACTCATTAACACCTTTCATTTGATACCCATATTGTACAAACGCATTCTAGAGTCACCCCTGGTCCACTTTTATAACGATATTCCGAAAAGGCGTCCACCTATAGAACTAAAGCCCACTCCCTTTTAAAACACTTATTAACACCTTTCGTTTGATACTCATATAGTACAAACAAATTCTAGAGTCACCCCTGGTCCACCTTTATAGCGATATTTCGAAAAGGCGTCCACCTATAGAACTAAGGCCCACTCTTTTTTAAAATACCCATTAACACCTTTCATTTGATACCCATATCGTAAAAACAAATTCTAGAGTCGCCCCTGGTCCACCTTTATGGCGATATTTCGAAAAGGCGTCCACCTATAGAACTAAGGCCCACGCCCTTTTAAAATAATCATTAACACCTTTCATTTGATACCCATATTGTACAAACGCATTCTAGAGTCACCCCTGGTCCACTTTTATAACGATATTCCGAAAAGGCGTCCACCTATAGAATTAAAGCCCACTTCCTTTTAAAACACTTAATAACACCTTTCGTTTGATACCCATATAGTACAAACAAATTCTAGAGTCACCCCTGGTCCACCTTTATGGCGATATTTCGAAAAGGCGTCCACCTATAGAACTAAGGCCCACGTCCTTTTAAGATACTCATTAACACCTTTCATTTGATACCCATATCGTACAAACAAATTCTATAGTCGCCCCTGGTCCACCTTTATGGCGATATTTCGAAAAGGCGTCCACCTATAGAACTAAGGCCCACGTCCTTTTAAGATACTCATTAACACCTTTCATTTGATACCCATATCGTACAAACAAATTCTAGAGTCACCCCTGGCCCACGTTTATGGCGATATCTCGAAAAGGCATCCACCTATAGAACTAAGGCCTACGCCCTTTTAAAATACTCATTAACACCTTTCATTTGATACCCATATCGTACAAACAAATTCTAGATTCACCCCTGGTCCACGTTTATGGCGATATATCGAAAAGGCATCCACCTATAGAACTAAGACCCACGCCCTTTTAAAATACTCATTAACACCTTTCACTTGATACCCATATTGTACAAACGCATTCTAGAGTCACCCCTGGTCCACTTTTATAACGATATTCCGAAAAGGCGTCCACCTATAGAACTAAGGCCCACTCCCTTATAAAATACTCATTAACACCTTTCATTTGATACCCATATAGTACAAACAAATTCTAGAGTCACCCCTGGTCCACCTTTATGGCGATATTTCGAAAAGGCGTCCACCTATAGAACTAAGGCCCACGTCCTTTTAAGATACTCATTAACACCTTTCACTTGATACCCATATTGTACAAACGCATTTTAGAGTCACCCCTGGTCCACTTTTATAACGATATTCCGAAAAGGCGTCCACCTATAGAACTAAGGCCCACTCCCTTTTAAAACACTTATTAACACCTTTCGTTTGATACCCATATCGTACAAACAAATTCTAGAGTCACCCCTGGTCCATCTTTATGGCGATATCTCGAAACGGCGTCCATCTATAGAACTAAGGCCCATTCCCTTTTAAAATAGTCATTACCACCTTTCATTTGATACCCATATCGTACAAAATAAATTCTAGAGTCACCCTTGGTCCACCTTTATGGCGATATCTCGAAAATGCGTCCACCTATAGAACTTAGGCCCACTCCCTTTCAAAATTATCATTAACACATTTCATTTGATACCCATATCGTACAAACAAATTCTAGAGTCAGGCCTGGTCCACCTTTATGGCGGTATCCCTAAATGGCGTCCATCTATAGAACTATGGCCCACTTCCTCTTAAAATACTCTTTAATACCTTCCATTTGATACACATGTCATACAAACACATTCCAGGGTTACCCTAGGTTCTTTTTACAACATGGTGATTTTCCCTTACTTTGTCTCCACAGCTCTCAACTGAGTATGTAATGTTCGGTTACACCCGAACTTAGCCTTCCTTACATGTTTTGATATACTTTTTATTTAAAATAAAATGAAATTTAAGTTGTGGGTCTGCTAGCTTGACGTTAACCTAGCAGACCCACACTTTTTTGCGAATATCTCGAAAACGAAATGAAAACCTAAATTATCTTTTGTGGCCCTAAAAAGCATCTAAATAGCTCCTGATTTTGATATACTTTTTATTAAAAAAAAAAAATGAAATTTAAATTGTGGGTCTGCTAGCTTGACGTTAACCTAGCAGACCCACACCTTTTTGCGAATATCTCGAAAACGAAATGAAAACCTAAATTATATTTTGTGGCCCTAAAAGCACCTCAGTAGCTCCTAATTTTGATATATTTTTTATTTAAAATAAAATGAAATTTAAGTTGTGGGTCTGCTAGCTTGACGTTAACCTAGCAGACCCACACTTTATTGCGAATATGTCGAAAACTAAAAGAAAACCTAAATTATCTTTTGTGGCCCTAAAAAGCACCTAAATAGCTCTTAATTTTGGTATATTTTTTATTTAAAATAAAATGAAATTTAAATTGTGGGTATGCTAGATTGACGTTAACCTAGCAGACCCACACTTTTTTGCGAATATTTCGGTAACTAAATGAAAACCTAAATTATCTTTTGTGGCCCTAAAAAGCACCTAAATAGCTCCTAATTTTGGTATATTTTTTATTTAAAATAAAATGAAATTTAAGTTGTGGGTCTGCTAGCTTGACGTTAACCTAGCAGACCCACACCTTTTTGCGAATATCTCGAAAACGAAATGAAAACCTAAATTATATTTTGTGGCCGTAAAAAGCGCCTAAATAGCTCCTAATTTTGATATATTTTTTATTTAAAATAAAATGAAATTTAAGTTGTGGGTCTGCTAGCTTGACGTTAACCTAGCAGACCCACACTTTTGCGAATATCTCGAAAACGAAATGAAAACCTAAATTATCTTTTGTGGCCCTAAAAAGCACCTAAATAGCTCCTAATTTTGATATATTTTTTATTTAAAATAAAATGAAATTTAAATTGTGGGTATGCTAGATTGACGTTAACCTAGCAGACCCACACTTTTTTGCGAATATCTCGGTAACTAAATGAAAACCTAAATTATCTTTTGTGGCCCTAAAAAGCACCTAAATAGCTCCTAATTTTGGTATATTTTTTATTTAAAATAAAATGAAATTTAAGTTGTGGGTCTGCTAGCTTGACGTTAACCTAGCAGACCCACACCTTTTTGCGAATATCTCGAAAACGAAATGAAAACCTAAATTATATTTTGTGGCCCTAAAAAGCGCCTAAATAGCTCCTAATTTTGATATATTTTTTATTTAAAATAAAATGAAATTTAAATTGTGGGTATGCTAGATTGACGTTAACCTAGCAGACCCACACTTTTTTGCGAATATCTCGGTAACTAAATGAAAACCTAAATTATCTTTTGTGGCCCTAAAAAGCACCTAAATAGCTCCTAATTTTGGTATATTTTTTATTTAAAATAAAATGAAATTTAAGTTGTGGGTCTGCTAGCTTGACGTTAACCTAGCAGACCCACACCTTTTTGCGAATATCTCGAAAACGAAATGAAAACCTAAATTATATTTTGTGGCCGTAAAAAGCGCCTAAATAGCTCCTAATTTTGATATATTTTTTATTTAAAATAAAATGAAATTTAAGTTGTGGGTCTGCTAGCTTGACGTTAACCTAGCAGACCCACACTTTTGCGAATATCTCGAAAACGAAATGAAAACCTAAATTATCTTTTGTGTCCCTAAAAAGCACCTAAATAGCTCCTAATTTTGATATATTTTTTATTTAAAATAAAATGAAATTTAAATTGTGGGTATGCTAGATTGACGTTAACCTAGCAGACCCACACTTTTTGCGAATATCTCGAAAACGAAATGAAAACCTAAATTATCTTTTGTGGCCCTAAAAAGCACCTAAATAGCTCCTAATTTTGGTATATTTTTTATTTAAAATAAAATGAAATTTAAGTTGTGGGTCTGCTAGCTTGACGTTAACCTAGCAGACCCACACCTTTTTGCGAATATCTCGAAAACGAAATGAAAACCTAAATTATCTTTTGTGGCCCTAAAAAGCACCTAAATAGCTCCTAATTTTGGTATATTTTTTATTTAAAATAAAATGAAATTTAAGTTGTGGGTCTGCTAGCTTGACGTTAACCTAGCAGACCCACACCTTTTTGCGAATATCTCGAAAACGAAATGAAAACCTAAATTATATTTTGTGGCCGTAAAAAGCGCCTAAATAGCTCCTAATTTTGATATATTTTTTATTTAAAATAAAATGAAATTTAAGTTGTGGGTCTGCTAGCTTGACGTTAACCTAGCAGACCCACACTTTTGCGAATATCTCGAAAACGAAATGAAAACCTAAATTATCTTTTGTGGCCCTAAAAAGCACCTAAATAGCTCCTAATTTTGATATATTTTTTATTTAAAATAAAATGAAATTTAAATTGTGGGTATGCTAGATTGACGTTAACCTAGCAGACCCACACTTTTTTGCGAATATCTCGGTAACTAAATGAAAACCTAAATTATCTTTTGTGGCCCTAAAAAGCACCTAAATAGCTCCTAATTTTGGTATATTTTTTATTTAAAATAAAATGAAATTTAAGTTGTGGGTCTGCTAGCTTGACGTTAACCTAGCAGACCCACACCTTTTTGCGAATATCTCGAAAACGAAATGAAAACCTAAATTATATTTTGTGGCCGTAAAAAGCGCCTAAATAGCTCCTAATTTTGATATATTTTTTATTTAAAATAAAATGAAATTTAAGTTGTGGGTCTGCTAGCTTGACGTTAACCTAGCAGACCCACACTTTTGCGAATATCTCGAAAACGAAATGAAAACCTAAATTATCTTTTGTGTCCCTAAAAAGCACCTAAATAGCTCCTAATTTTGATATATTTTTTATTTAAAATAAAATGAAATTTAAATTGTGGGTATGCTAGATTGACGTTAACCTAGCAGACCCACACTTTTTTGCGAATATCTCGGTAACTAAATGAAAACCTAAATTATCTTTTGTGGCCCTAAAAAGCACCTAAATAGCTCCTAATTTTGGTATATTTTTTATTTAAAATAAAATGAAATTTAAGTTGTGGGTCTGCTAGCTTGACGTTAACCTAGCAGACCCACACCTTTTTGCGAATATCTCGAAAACGAAATGAAAACCTAAATTATATTTTGTGGCCCTAAAAAGCGCCTAAATAGCTCCTAATGTTGATATATTTTTTATTTAAAATAAAATGAAATTTAAGTTGTGGGTCTGCTAGCTTGACGTTAACCTAGCAGACCCACACTTTTGCGAATATCTCGAAAACGAAATGAAAACCTAAATTATCTTTTGTGGCCCTAAAAAGCACCTAAATAGCTCCTAATTTTGGTATATTTTTTATTTAAAATAAAATGAAATTTAAGTTGTGGGTCTGCTAGCTTGACGTTAACCTAGCAGACCCACACTTTATTTCGAATATGTCGAAAACTAAATGAAAACCTAAATTATCTTTTGTGGCCCTAAAAAGCACCTAAATAGCTCCTAATTTTGATATATTTTTTATTTAAAATAAAATGAAATTTAAGTTGTGGGTCTGCTAGCTTGACGTTAACCTAGCAGACCCACACTTTTTTGCGAATATCTCGGTAACTAAATGAAAACCTAAATTATCTTTTGTGGCCCTGAAAAGCACCTAAATAGCTCCAAATTTTGGTATATTTTTTATTTAAAATAAAATGAAATTTAAGTTGTGGATCTGCTAGCTTGACGTTAACCTAGCAGACCCACACTTTATTTCGAATATGTCGAAAACTAAATGAAAACCTAAATTATCTTTTGTGGCCCTAAAAAGCACCTAAATAGCTCCTAATTTTGATATATTTTTTATTTAAAATGAAATGAAATTTAAGTTGTGGGTCTGCTAGCTTGACGTTAACCTAGCAGACCCACACCTTTTTGCGAATATCTCGAAAACAAAATGAAAACCTAAATTATCTTTTGTGGCCCTAAAAAGCACCTAAATAGCTCCAAATTTTGATATATTTTTTATTTAAAATGAAATGAAATTTAAGTTGTGGGTCTGCTAGCTTGACGTTAACCTAGCAGACCCACACCTTTTTGCGAATATCTCGAAAACAAAATGAAAACCTAAATTATCTTTTGTGGCCCTAAAAAGCACCTAAATAGCTCCTAATTTTGATATATTTTTTATTTAAAATAAAATGAAATTTAAGTTGTGGGTCTGCTAGCTTGACGTTAACCTAGCAGACCCACACTTTATTGCGAATATGTCGAAAACTAAATGAAAACCTAAATTATCTTTTGTGGCCCTAAAAAGCACCTAAATATCTCCTAATTTTGATATATTTTTTATTTAAAATAAAATGAAATTTAAATTGTGGGTCTGCTAGCTTGACGTTAACCTAGCAGACCCACACTTTTTTGCGAATATCTCGGTAACTAAATGAAAACCTAAATTATCTTTTGTGGCCCTAAAAAGCACCTAAATAGCTCCTAATTTTGGTATATTTTTTATTTAAAATAAAATGAAGTTTAAGTTGTGGGTCTGCTAGCTTGACGTTAACCTAGCAGACCCACACCTTTTTGCGAATATCTCGAAAACAAAATGAAAACCTAAATTATATTTTGTGGCCCTAAAAAGCGCCTAAATAGCTCCTAATTTTGATCTATTTTTTATTTAAAATAAAATGAAATTTAAGTTGTGGGTCTGCTAGCTTGACGTTAACCTAGCAGACCCACACTTTTGCGAATATCTCGAAAACGAAATGAAAACCTAAATTATCAGATCCACACTTTTTTGCGAATACCTCGAAAACTAAATGAAAACATAAATTATCTTTTGTGGCCCTAAAAAGCACCTAAATAGCTCCTAATTTTGATATATTTTTTATTTAAATAAAATGAAATTTAAGTTGTGGGTCTGCTAGCTTGACGTTAACATAGCAGAGCCCACACTTTATTGCGAATATGTCGAAAACTAAATGAAAACCTAAATTATCTTTTGTGGCCCTAAAAAGCACCTAAATAGCTCCTAATTTTGATATATTTTTTATTTAAAATAAAATGAAATTTAAATTGTGGGTCTGCTAGCTTGACGTTAACCTAGCAGACCCACACTTTTTTGCGAATATCTCGGTAACTAAATGAAAACCTAAATTATCTTTTGTGGCCCTAAAAAGCACCTAAATAGCTCCTAATTTTGGTATATTTTTTATTTAAAATAAAATGAAATTTAAGTTGTGGGTCTGCTAGTTTGACGTTAACCTAGCAGACCGACACTTTTTTGCGAATATCTCGGTAACTAAATGAAAACCTAAATTATCTTTTGTGGCCCTAAAAAGCACCTAAATAGCTCCTAATTTTGGTATATTTTTTATTTAAAATAAAATGAAATTTAAGTTGTGGGTCTGCTAGTTTGGCGTTAACCTAGCAGAACCCACACTTTATTGCGAATATGTCGAAAACTAAAGAAAACCTAAATTATCTTTTGTGGCCCTAAAAAGCACCTAAATAGCTCCTAATTTTTATATAGTTTTTATTTAAAATAAAATGAAATTTAAGTTGTGGGTCTGCTAGCTTGACGTTAACCTAGCAGACCCACACTTTTTTGCGAATATCTCGAAAACCAAATGAGCACCTAAATTATCTTTTGTGGCCCTAAATAGCACCTAAAATGCACCTAATTCTCAAAGAACTTAAACTTATTTTTGAGCATTTGGGTCTGCCAGCTTTACGCACGTTAATAAAATCGTCAAATCTCTTGCTAGCAGTACTTGGGGAAAAGACAAAGAAACGCTCATTACCACATACCAAGCAATTGGCCAGCCGATTGCATGCTACGCGTCCCCTATATGGTCGCCAAGCCTTAAAACTATTCACTGGAAGAATCTACAGGCCTGCCAAAATACTGCCTTCAGAACCGCCACGTCGCCCTGTTATGTCCCCAGAACACCACCTACATAATGAGGCGAGAATACTCCACATTAGGGAGAGAAATTAAATGCTAACCAAACAGTTCTGTTGAATACCCAGAAACCTGGGTATCCCAGCAGACATCTGATTGATGAGCCATCTCTTTAATTGTAATGTGGAACCAACGCCTCTAACACCCCTCTCATTATGGTGTACCCCTGTTGAAACTGCAATTTGCTTGGACTCCTGTTAGAGGATATTGATGACAATTTGTGGTCGGTCGCACCTATTGGATGGGGCGAAGCACTGCTACAACAACAACAACAGCAGATCCAGAAGACGATGTTCTGCTTTTGTCCAGCTGCACCAGCTGCACAAATTTTAATAAGTTTTTACCTCTAACTCTCCCCCTCTCCCCTTTTTTATCCTTTTATTCACTCCACTCTCTTCTTCTCTTTCTACCTCTGCACCTTTTCCATTCCTTCTTTTCTTTCTAGCTCCCTCTCCTTCCTCCCCGCTCCATCTATCCCACTCTCTCTATCTCTTTCTCAGTGTCTTCCTCCTTCCTAAGTTTTTTATCTCTAGCTCTTTATTCTTCTTCATCCCTTTTTCCCACGCCTAGTCCCAGTCCCGGTTCTGGCCTCCAACCCGCATTCCTACCTCCACCACCCATAAGGGTTGTATGTATTTTTGAAAGCTGTTTGAAACAAAAACAAAAAAATGTGCATAAAAAAATTAATTGGTGGACCACCCTTACCATTTTGGGGTATGGAAAATATATAAGATCCGATTCTCAGACCTACTCAATATGCTCACAAAATTTCATGAGAATCGGACGAGCCGTTTCGAAGGAGTTCAATCACTAGCACTTTGACAGTTTTTCAGTCAATGGCATTGGCATGTGATGCATCTTTAATAAAAAAGATTCATTTTTAATATCGGTTAGAGCCCTTTGCAAATAAGGGTTTTTGTTGTTGCTGTCGAAGGCTTTGGGGAGTGTTATCGATATGATGGTTCTTTGCCGGATACAGATCCGCCACATTAAACCTTCAGGCCATCCCTCCCTCCACACCCCAAGTACCATGAGGAGTTTGCGGTCTCCAGAGCCTCGTCTGTTAGTGAAACAGGATTCGCCGCGGATAGGTGAGGTTTACAATTGGGTTTAGAGAAGCTGTATATTGCGCTGGCAACCTGAAGGGTTGCGCTACACAGCCCCTTGAATCTGGTTAGTCGCCTCTTTCGACAGGCATACCTACCGCGGGTATATTCTGACCCCCTAACCCGCTGGGGGAATGTGGTGGACCCCCAACTCGCAGGACAGTGGTCATGGAAGCAGGACGGTGGACATGGAAGTCGTAATCCGCTAAGGAGTGTGTAACAACTCACCTGCCGAAGCAACTAGCCCTTAAATTGGATGGCGCTTAATTTATATACCTATACATTACCGCTAAAGTATATGATTTATAATACAATTTCGATTGAATTATAAATTTTGAAACTTTAGTGTGTAGGAGGGTACAATGGTGTGCACAGAAGTGTTTGGCGTAAGTCTGCATGGAGCCGCCATTGGTACAGATCTTGATGGTAGTAGCAAATAATGGAATAAGACCTTGGAGGACTGAAGTGCAGAAGGGTCTCGTGTGAACAGTGGTTGATCCCAAAACTCGACGTCCACGTAACTTTTATAAATCTTTTGTGGCTCCTTGCTGTTCACGCCCAAGGGCGTCCCATAGTCTACGTCTAAGCGCCCCCCACTACCTGCCAGCAGCCCCGCTGCTCAGCAAGCCACAACAAGTACCCGCTGCTGCTCGCGCCCCACGGCGCCAACAACTCAAACAGCTGCTACCACTCATAACTACAATCTTCGTAGTAGAGTCGGAAGCAATGCTGAGCAACAGCCCCTGCCCCCGTATTCTCCCCCCTCTTTTCCGGCAGCAATCGTGTAGGTCAGGGAAACAGACTCTTAGTCCCTACCTCCGTTTGCACCGTTTGCCAGCACAGAATATATATGTTTGCGACATCCGCCCAATGCAGCTCCTGCCTTGGGTGGTGCCACTTCCCTAGATGTTCTGGTCTCCGCGACGGCAACCCCCCGACGGGTTTCATCGCGCCATGTTGCCAGGTCGCAAACCCAAATCATCCGGGTACCCCAATGCTTGCCCAAGGACGCCCAGTCCTAGGGCCACAACAGCAATTGCGTCCTGGCTTTCCCCAACCCAGGCGTAGTCACCCGTCACTTACCCCCAGAGTGGCGACGTCTCCCCTTATGCACTTCAGAATTCTGCAGTTAAACTGTAATGGACTAACTGGGAAGATTACGGAGATAGTCGATTTCATGAAGCGGCACAACATCCGCATTGCTGCGATTCAAGAGACTAAACTCACAGCAAGATCTGCATTGCAGACCTGCTCTGGGTATAACGTCCACAGGAAAGACCGCGAGAGCGGAAATGGAGGCGGTCTCGCGTTTATCATACACCACTCTGTGCAATATTATATATTTGATCCTGGCATCGACCGCAGGGACAATGTCTTAGAACGTCAAGGCCTATCTGTCCGGTCAGGCGATGCAAACCTAGAAATCATCAACATCTACATCCCTCCTGCCACCTGTTGCCCAGTGGATACTGCCCTAATATCAGGGCCTTACTCACTGGCAACAATCCCATTATCTTAGGCGATTTCAATGCCCATCATGATCTATGGCATTCAAACTTGCGGGCGGACAGTAGGGGTGAGATGTTGGCGGATCAAATAGAAGAAACGACGTTCTGCACAATAAACGGAGACGCCCCCACACGTATGGTAGGAAGCTGTCACAGCTCGCCAGATATCTCAATCGTGACCGCAGAACTCGTAAACTGCGTCAACTGGCAGCCGATGGTAACATTGGCATCCGACCACCTGCCCATACTTATTTCGCTTGAGCGTAACGCCGACTTCATCGTCACTGAAAAACGCACTTTCATAAGCTTCAAAAAAGGAAAGTGGGAAGAATATAAATCCTTTACAGACAGCCGCCTAGCTGCCCTCCCTATCTCGACTGATGCCCGCCAAGGGGAGCGTGCCTTCCGTAAGGTCATTAAATCCGCCTCGGCACATTTCATTCCCGCCGGTAGAATTCCCGAAATCCGGCCCCACTTCCCGGCGGAGCCCGCAAACTTAGCGAGAGAACGTGACCTTATAAGACAGCTTGATCCAGGCGACCCCCAAATAAGGGATATAAACCAACGCATCAGATTGCTTGTAGATGAACACAAGCATGCGAAATGGGAGGAGCACCTAAGAGGTTGTAACCTCTCTACCGGTGTGGGTAAACTGTGGTCCACCGTAAAGTCCCTATCGAATCCGACTAAGCACAAAGACAAAGTTTCCATCGCCTTTGGCGACAAAGTGCTGTCGGACGCGAAAAAATGCGCGAGCGCTTTCTGCCGACAATATATAATGCATCCTACGGTCGACAAAGATAGACTGAGAGCCAATAGACGCGCACATAACCACAAATTCAGCGCGTCACCAATCACCATCACCGCTAAAGAGGTTGAGGACGCCATTGGTCGTGCTAAACCATCCAAAGCAGTGGGCCCAGACGGCATAGCCATGCCGATGCTTAAAAACCTAGGGAAAGAGGGGTTCAAATATTTGGCGCATGTCTTCAATCTGTCTCATTCCACCTTTGTCATACCTGAGAAATGGAAAATGGCCAAGGTGGTCCCGCTACTAAAGCCTGGGAAACCAGCTAACATAGGTGAGTCGTATCGTCCGATATCTCTCCTATCGCCAGTGGCAAAGACGCTTGAAGCCATTTTGCTCCCTTATTTCCAAGCAAATTTGCAGCTAGCCCCTCATCAGCATGTCTTCAGAAAACTCCATAGCACTACCACCGCGCTAAATGCCATTAGCACCCAGATAAATTGCGGTTTAAATCAATACCCCCACCATAGAACAGAACTCGTAGCGCTAGACCTATCAAAAGCTTTTGATACGGTCAACCATGGCTCGTTACTGCAGGACCTGGAAAGGTATACCCTTCCCCCATGTCTTAAAAGGTGGACCGCAAATTATCTGGGTGGTCGGCAGGCATCGGTGCAATTTAGAAACGAAACATCAAAACCAAGGAGAATTAAACAGGGGGTGCCACAGGGTGGTGTCCTATCCCCACTTTTGTTTAATTTCTACATATCTAAGCTACCTTCACCACCGGAAGGAGTCACAATCGTTTCCTACGCCGATGACTGCACAATAATGGCCACAGGCCCAGGCCCAAAGATCGATGCGCTATGCAATAAAATAAACGGCTACCTCCCTGATCTCTCCAGTTTTTTCGCCTCGCGAAACCTGGCATTATCACCGACTAAATCTTCCGCGACCTTATTTACAACATGGACGCCCCAAATGTCGACCATTTTGAACATCCACGTCGATGGCACTACGCTACCGACTGTCCTACACCCCAAAATCTTGGGTGTGACGTTTGATCAGGATCTACATTTTGGTGAGCACGCAGCCGCAATTGTTCCGAGAATTCAGAGCCGTAACAAAATCCTCAAATCCCTCGCTGGCAGTACTTGGGGAAAAGATAAAGAAACGCTCATGACTACACACAAAGCAATTAGCCAGCCGATTACGTGCTACGCGTCACCCATATGGTCGCCAAGCCTAAAAATCACCCACTGGAAGAAACTACAGGCCTGCCAAAATACTGCTGTCAGAATCGCCACGGGCTGTCTTCTTATGTCCCCAGAACACCATCTGCATAATGAGGCGAGAATACTCCCCATCAGGGAGAGAAATGAGATGCTGACCAAACAGTTCCTGTTGAATACCCAGAAACCTGGGCATCCCAACAGACATCTGATTGATGAACCAGCACCGCCTAGGGGCTTAAGGAGTCTTCTCCGTAAGCATTTTGAGGAAATACGGCACCTGAGAACCCAGCCGTATGAAGTGAAAAAACACAAGCAGGTCCTTGGTGAACTCCATAAACAGGCGTCGGACCTTTAAGCCGGGAATTGCCCGGTGAATCCAGTACTTAACGAAAATTATCCAAAACTTGCGGAAGAGGACCGCATACTCGCCAGGGAAACGCGTGTCACTCTTGCTCACCTTCGTTCTGGATACTGTAACAGGTTAAACTCTTACCTATCCAGAATCAACCCCGACATACAAAATGTATGCCCCGCTTGCAATGTGTCCCCACATGACACCAACCATCTCTTCAATTGTAATGTGGAACCAACGCCCCTTTCCTTATGGTCCACCCCTGTTGAAACGGCAAGTTTCCTTGGACTCCCGTTAGAGGATATTGATGACAATTTGTGATCGGTCGCGGCTATTAGGTGGGGCGAGCATTGCTACAACAACAACAACAACGAGTTCGGTCGGTCCTACGTTCAGGGCGAAAGGCGATGTAAATTAAGGTAACGATATAGACTACCAATTGGAAAAAGCTAATGTCTCAGACATTCAAAAAGCGTCTTATTCGAGCAATTTTTCAGCACTGCTACAACAACAACAACAACAACATGAGCAATTTTTCAATTTATTATAAATTCCGCTGAAAAAGAACTTTCTTGAAAAGTTCTGTAAATATGTTTCAACATGATCACCTGAAATCATCGTATACCCAACCCCCGCGACGATGGGTGGTCTGCTTACTCATTATTGCTAACATCCTCCTAATAAAAATCACCGTCTTTTATCAACACATATATTTAGTTCTAATTACACACTTTTCTTTGCAGGTTACCCCAACTACGCCGCCATGTCAATGGAAACCAAAATGGTAAAAAATGTCGATAATTTGAAAAAGATTTTCACAGATCTATTGAAATTTGCTGGACCTGCACAATCAACAGAAATCATCGAATTACAAAAGTTTGCTATAGAAAGCGGATTCAAACATAAATTGGATTTATGTGATGTTGCATATTGGCAACGTAAACACTTAATTATCAAAGATTCATTAAATGAGGAAAAATTGCGCGAATATTTTCCATTATCCAACGTTTTCGATGGCCTTATAAAACTCAGTGAAACTCTCTTCAACATACGCATTGTTGAACGCAAAAATGTCGAAGTGTGGCAACCGGCAGTCAAATATTGTGATGTATTCGATAATGATTCAACTCCAGGTACTGGTATAGCACCAATTGCTGGTTTTTATATTGATTGCTACTCCAAGGAGAATAAGTTTGGAAAAAATAATGGTTGGATGGTGAGCATACGCAATCGTAATCCATCAGCTAAATTAACACCATTATGTGCGCTTATATTTAATTTTACTGAACCCTCTCAGGGCGCACCTTATTTACTAAATTTCGATGATTTAAAAATGGTATTCAAAACGTTCGGTTCAGCTTTGCAGCATTTGTTAACGAAAGCCTCATATACAGATTTGGCGGGTCTATCAAATATCGAATGGGATGCTTCGCAGGTTGCTGGCAATGTATTGAGCAATTTTCTTGATAATAAAACTATACTTAAACAGTTATCTCAGCATTATGCAACAAATGAGCCATTACCCGATGATACATTACAAAAGATACATTTGTTAAAAACAAGTTTAGCAGGATATAACCTTTGTCAAGAGTTATATATAGCAGATTTAGATATTGAATTACATCGATCGGATGCCTTTTGGCTTGATGTTGTTAAGAAATTATGGCCAGTTTATCACTGTATGCCTTTGGATAAAAAGGATGCACACCCTTGTTCTATGACAGAAATTTTCTCTGGTGATTGGGCAGCAGCACAATTTAGTCATCTTTATTCAAAAATTTTAGCTGCTGACATAAGCGCCGAGTTTGCAGATAAACCGAATGCTGAAATGGCTACGACTGGACAACGGTTTAAAGAAACATTCCTAGCTTTAGGAGGTTCTGTACCAACTGCTGAAGTATTTCGACGTTTCCGTGGAAGAGATCCATCTGTGGAAGCGTTACTTAAATCATTAAATATCTTTAATAAAACACAAACAACTGGTGAACTATAGATATGGTTATTTTAATATTGAAGTATGTAATTTTTCACGCTTAAATTTATATATATATTATTTATTACATAAAAATTATAATTTTATGTAAGTTGAACTCATTGTATGTATGAGTGTGTGTGCGTATGTAATAAATTAAGGAGACAATCCACCCAAGCTGGTTAGGGGGTTTAGAATATACCCGCGGCAGGTATGCCTGTCGTAAAAGGCGACTAAACTAAAATACCAAATTGATTCAAGGGGTTTGTAGCGCTACCCTTTCAAGGGGTTGCCAGCGCAATATATAGCTTCTCCAACCCAATTGTCAACCTCACCTACCCGTGGCGAATCCTCTTTCTTTAACAGCCGAGGCCCTGGCGATCCCAAGTTTCTCATGGATCTAGGGGGTGGGAGGCCGTTATAGCCTAGAAGGTTTTATGTGGTCATACCAAATCGTTCCGGAAATGGTTGTTGTTGTTGTAGCGATAAGGACACTCCCCTCGGCTGTTAATGAAACAGGATTCGCCACGGCTAGGTGAGGCTGACAATTGGGTTTGGAGAAGCTATATACGTCGCTGGCAACATGAAAGGGTTTCGCTACACAACCCCTTGAATCTGGTATTTTAGTCGCTTCTTACGACAGGCATACCTACCACGGGTATATTCTGACCCCCTAATCCGCTGGGGGATTCCCGAGATGGTCGGGCTAGTACCTTAATCGTGCTTATTACCGGAACGTACCACATCTGCATACGGCAAAGGACCATCAACATCGATAATACTCCCCAAGACCTTCTGGCTGAGTATTGGAGCAAAGCAAGTTTTTTTAAACAGATTGATCCCTAAGCAAGAAAGGAATTTTCCACATTGGAAGTTTGCCTCCAAAACGTGTACTTTTACTTACGAACTTCGAAATTAGACCAATCTAATATATTTTTAGTTCTTGTATTTAAAAGATAAAAATATAAAGATGTAGGTAGACCCCGCCTTCTTTTCGTATTTGAGTTGAACGCATTTAATTATTTTCAAGCCTGAATAAATTTCGAAAAGCAGATCTTCAAATAAGTTAAAAGCGATAAGTTACATAACTACATAGAAAAGAGGAACCTAATAATGCGGCACATATATTCCCTACATTTTGATGCGCTGAATCCTAATCCGATTTTCTTACGTTTTTTGAGGTTTGGGCCGGACCACAACCCGTTAGGCTAATTCTGATGATATGTATGGGAATACATGTGTCGTACTACCATATAAGCCACCTTTTTTCGTGGCTGTGTATAGAAGCCTCATGAGGTCGGGCAGTCACAGAGAAAATAAAACAATTTAAAAAAAAATTTAAGTTAAACGGTTTTATTGAAAACAATACTTAAATGAAGTAATAATAATACTAAAAGCGCGTTAAATTTCTAAAAATGTGAGGCGTAGCATAACCTGATTAAGGTTCAGTTGGTCTTGCTTATGACTGTCAATAGAAATTTGACGCGTCCAACGCTTTTATTTAATTGTCTGATCAACGCCCTAGATTGATGAGGAGTGTGATGACTAGTACCTAGGACCTACCTAGTTATTTTCTAGCTTTTAGTATTATTACTTCATGTAAGTATTGTTTTCAATAAAACCGTTTAACTAAAATTTTTTTTAAAATTATTTTATTTTCAAGTTTTTAGTCTTTATTTAATTTCCTATTATTTCTGTTGTTGTTGTTGTTGTTGTAGCGATAAGGTTGCTCCCCGAAGGCTTTGGGGAGTGTTATCGATGTGATGGTCCTTTGCCGGATACAGATCCGGTACGCTCCGGTACCACAGCACCATTAAGGTGCTAGCCCACCATCTCGGGAACGATTTATGTGGCCACATTAAACCTTCAGGCCATCCCCTCCCTCCCCACCCTCAAGCTCCATGAGGAGCTTGGGGTCGCCAGAGCCTCGTCTGTTAGTGAAACAGGATTCGCCGCGGATAGGTGAGGTTGACAATTGGGTTTGGAGAAGCTATATATTGCGCTGGCAACCTGAAGGGTTGCGCTACAAACCCCTTGAATCTGGTATTTTAGTCGCCTCTTACGACAGGCATACCTACCGCGGGTATATTCTGACCCCCTTACCCGCTGGGGGTCCTATTATTCTCCTATTATTTCTCATTCTATTTAGTTCATTTAGTGACTCATTATTACAAGGACTCTTTTCTGACAATTTGTTACAATCTAAGTCCTCAATACATAATCCTTCCAAAGACTCTGCGCCACGTATGCTTGTCCCTCCTCCAACTCAAAAATATTGTAACGAACTTACTGAAATTCCGCTCATTCTAAATCTTCTGCTAACGTTCGAATCACTAAACTGTTGAATAAATAACTCCAATATTGAATAATGCAAAAATGGTCTTTATTAGACTACTTGAAAATAACACTTATACTTCGCAACTGATAGCTTGCTTAAATCAAACTGATTGTCGTGCCTCAACTGTTGCCGCCTTTATACTGCCTGGTTTCCTCGTTGACATATTTCTAAGCGCTTCTATTTCTAGAATTTACTACACTGAACCAAAAAAGTGCATGTATACTCAGAAAAAGTGCGTATATTTTAAGAAATGTTCATTGAAAACCTCTCCAAAAACCGTATTCATAGAATTTCAGAATATAAATACAAGCAATAAATTTAGTCAAGCAGCTTAATGAATATGGTTCTCATATTATAAGAACGAAGTTTTGTCATAAATATAATTTTACGAACTTTTTCTTAGATCGTACCAAAACGGACCACAAATACGATTTTTTAGAATATCTCGATTCTTGCGCCACCTAGCGGATATTTTTTAATAGGTTGCTTTTTATTCTTGTATGTATTATGTGTTCGAAATATGAGCCAAATCGGATCACAAATACGATTTTTGTGAATATCTCTATCCTTGCGCCACCTAGCAGCGAATTTTTTTCATAGGTCGCTTTCTATTCTTGGATGTATTATGAGTTCCAAATATGAGCCAAATCGGACCACAAATACGATTTTTTTGAATATCTCGATCCTTGCGCCACCTGGCGGCGATTTTTTCCTTATTATTGCATATGAACTACGTTACTCAACAAAATAAATAGACACTTGGTTTATCCTGAAAAAAACTCAAATGCAGTGGCTCACAGCTTAATTGATAATTTTCATTTAAAATTTCGCAAATTTCCTAAAAGAAACCACATTCAAAAAAATGTCAAAGGTTATTCAAAGGTAAGGAGAATTAATCAAAATTTCAAAAATGACCATCAAAATTTTCAAATTTTTTTTTTTTCAGAATTTCTAGAAAAATTTTGAGTATGCATTTTTGTAGCCCAATAAATTTTAGTATAATAACGTGCAAGCTAGAAATAGCTTAAAAATTTTCCTGAATTTTCACAATTTTTTTCTTCGAGGGTGTTGAGCAATTTTTCCATACATCGCATGAACGAAAATGTATTTTGTATGTGGGAAATTGTGCAAAAACCTCGCCGAAAAAAATTCTGGAAATTCAGGAAACATTTTGAGCTATTTCTAACTTGCACATTATTATACTAAAATTTATTTGGCTACAAAAATGCATACTCAAAATTTTTCTAGAAATTCTGAAAAAAAATTTGAAAACTTTGATGGTAATTTTTGAAATTTTGATTAATTCTCCTTACCTTTTTTTGAATTTGTTTTCTTTTAGGGAATTTGCGATATTTTAAATGAAAATTATCAATTAAGCTGTGAGCCACTGCATTTGAGTTTTTTTCGGCATAAACCAAGTGTGTATTTATTTTGTTGAGTAACTATATATTCCAAGTTTCAAGCTTGTATCTTATAGGGAAGTTACTTAAATATCAATTACAAAATTCGTGCCAGCCTGTCAAGTCAAGCTAAATAAAACCGTTTAATAAAAATGTAGTCGAATCTGGTAATGCTAACATGTATTTAAGCATATTTTTATAAGCTGAGTCCGAGCCCCCCATTAGAACTGCCGTAGTTGTTCTTAGTTCCCAAGATACAAAAAAATCACAGATATCTATGTTTTGGTGACTCATTTCGAAAAACCGGGAAAATTACATGTGGATCAATTGGTTTTATCGAATATATAGAAAAAAAAATTGGTTTTATAATATTGTGATATTTTTAAATACTTTATTAATACCACCAGCCGCCGAGGTGCGATAATCCTAGAAGGTTTAATGTGCTCATATTCATCGTTCCAGCGATGGTCGGGCTAGTACCTTAATGGTGCTTGTTACCGGAACGTACCGTATCTATATACGGAAAAGGACCATCAACATCGATAACACTCCCCACACGGTCTAGTTAGTGTCGGCGTACATGGCCCATGATAGTGATGCTACGCAATTTTGTAGTTAAAACATCAACAATGTCCCGAGCGGATATGTTTCACATACAAAAACTAGGGTTGCAATAAAGTTATAAGCTGAGATGATCATTATACATACGATATCTGGGGTAGCAATACAACAAATGGTAGAGGTAACTCCATTTTTCACTACAAACTAAGCTCTAATTTGAGTATTTGTACAATAAACTAAACCTACCTCCATCGGAGAGGTTTAAAAGCTGGGAGAAGGTGCTTGATCTCACAGCCTTGATAGAAAATTGGCGGTTGTCGTACAAGCTCTCACTGTATTCTCTTCGATATGAAGTCCAGATCTGATAAAGCCGTTAGTTTCACTACATTTAAGAGTTCGCTTGTAAACATTTTTTTTTTTTATAATTGTAATTAAGTTTTTATTTTCACGTTATGACACATTGTTAACTTGTCTGTAAGATATATAACATCA
The DNA here is from genome assembly GCF_040869045.1 of Eurosta solidaginis. Classification (NCBI taxonomy): domain Eukaryota; kingdom Metazoa; phylum Arthropoda; class Insecta; order Diptera; family Tephritidae; genus Eurosta; species Eurosta solidaginis. Next base: position 319,498,340 of record NC_090319.1, on the reverse strand, counting down.
TAGACTAAATAAATAAGAAATTTCTATAACTCGCAAGAACTAGCCAAAACTGAAAAGAACTAGCGAGCGCACTCATAATATCCTATATGAAAATACTCTGCTCAGTATATAAACGAACAAACCCACTTCTCAGCTGCGCGTCGACCTAAACTCTTTATGATTACTAACTTTCATCTTCTGTGGCATATACTTTCCAAAATTTTCATTTCTTAATAGAAACACCACATTCTTTAGACTTTCTCCCTTTTTTCTCACATGCTGTTGTAGCGATAAGGTTTCTCCCCGAAGGCTTTGGGGAGTGTTATCGATGTGATGGTCCTTTGCCGGATACAGATCCGGTACGCTCCGGTAACACAGCACCATTAAGGTGCTAGCCCGACCATCTCGGGAACGATTTATACGGCCACATTAAACCTTCAGGCCATCCCTCCCTCCCCACCACCACGTTCACATCACTACTCGCTATGCAACAAAGCCGGCCCAGGTCAAACGTACGTAGGTTAAACAAAAATAGTGAGCGCTTCATAACTAAATGGCCACCGTACAATGTGACTCAAAAAGAGCTATAAGCGTACCTCTCCTGGTCCTCGCTTAAGAGCGAGAGCCTTCGCGACTAAGCAAGATTCTGTCCAAAGAACACCTTTGCGATCACATTATGAGTGGAAAGGATGGGGTATGCACGGAATTGGCTAAGGACTCAGTAAACGTCTTAACAAACACTTGTTTTCCTGTACGATAGCCCTTCCGCTAACCTGATTTTTCGGAGCTTCCGAAGGTTTATGGTCCTATCCGTAATGTCAGCATTGTGTATTGATACAAGTTAATGATAAGCTGGCTAGGTCATGTTATGGGAGTGAAAGAAGACACTCCGACTAAGAAAATATTTCTATCGGCACTCAAATCCATCCACTGTCTTGGAAGTGTCAGGCGGAAGAAGGCTAGGTTTGGTAAGCCATATCAGCAAAATGGTCATTAGTAGACAGTTACCAGCTATGCCAAGTTTTTCGTGACCATTATGAAATTTCTTATCAAAAATTTCTTGAAGACATGATTTTTATTTGCTTACATTGGGATAAGGCTTGAAAGTTATGGCCTCATATCGCATAATTTTCTGTAGCATCGTGCTTTTACCTAATTTATGTTTGGATTACCTTATCAGTTCAATATCATTTTGGGTTGTTGTGCATGTGTTTTTGATTAGATTAGGCTTTCAATTACTTATCAAATTATAAATACACACGCACAGTAGCGATCAGGTGGTCGCTTCCCAAGGCAGTCGGTTCTATGTACCGGAGCGGCTTGGGATTTTTCCCGACCAAGGACTGTCATTTCAGTGTAACCCCATTTAATTTTTTGTGTCCCTCCCACAAATTGTCATCCTCCCAGCAGCATCGGACAGGTTGTTCTGGGCTATATACCAAAACCAGACGTCCTCGTAACTTTTATAAATCGTTTGTGGCTCCTTGCCGAAGGGCGTCCCGTAGTCTACACCTTAGCACAATAAACGGAGACGCCCTCGATCGCGGCGACCCCCAAATAGGGGATATAAACGAACGCATCAGATTGCTTGTGATGAACACAAGCGGGCGAAATGGGAGGAGCATCTAAGTAGTTGTAACCTCTCTGCTGGTGTGGGTAAGCTTTGGTCTACCGTAAAGTACCTATCGAATCCGTCCAAGCACAACGACAAAATTTCCATCGCCTTTGGCGCTAAAGTGCTGTCGGATGCGAAAAAATGCGCGAGCGCTTTTTGCCGACAATATATAATGTATTCTACGGCTGAAAAAGTTAGACGGAGGGCCAACAGACACGCACACCAACATAAATTCAGCGCGTCCCCAATTACCATCACCGCCAAAGAGGTTGAGGATGCCATCGGTCAAGCTAAACAGTCTAAAGCAGTGGGCCCAGACGGCATAGCCATGCAGGTGCTTAAAAGCCTATGAAAAGAAGGTTTCAAATATTTAGCACATGTCTTCAACTTAAAAGCTTTTGATACGGTCAACCATGGCATGTTACTGCAAGACCTGGAAGGGTCTACCCTTCCCCCATGTCTTAAAAGGTGGACCGCAAATTATCTGGGTGACCGGCAGGCATCGGTGCAATTTAGAAACGCAAACTCAAAACCAAGAAGAATTAAACAAGGGGTGCCACAGGGTGGTGTCCTATCCCCACTTTTGTTTAACTTGTACATATCAAAGTTAACTTCGCCACCAGAAGGAGTGACTATCGTTTCCTACGCCGATGACTGCACAATAATGGCCACATGCTCAGGCCCACAGATCGATGAGCTTTGCAACAAAATAAACGGCTACCTCCATGATCTCTCCAGTTTTTTCACCTCGCGAAACCTGAAATTATCATCGTCTAAATCATCGGCGACCTTACTTACAACATGGACATCCCAAATGTCGACCATTTTGAACATCCACGTCAATGGCACTACGCTGCCGACTGTCTTACACGCCAAAATCTTGGGTGTGACGTTCGATCAGGATCTACATTTTGGGGAGCATGCAGCCGCAATTGTACCGAAAATCCAGAGCCGTAATAAAATCCTTAAATCTCTTGCTGGCAGTACTTGGGGAAAAGATAAAGAAACGTTCATTACCACTTACAAAGCAATTGGCCAGCCGATTGCATGCTACGCGCCCCCGATTTGGTCGCCAACCCAAAGACTACTCACTGGAAGAAGCTATAGGCCTGCCAAAATAATGCCCTCAGAACCGCCACGGGGTGTCTTCTTATGTCCTCAGAACACCACCTACATAATGAGGCGAGAATACTCCACATTAGGGAGAGAAATGAAATGCTAACCAAACAGTTCCTGTTGAATACCCAGAAACCTGGGTATCCTAACAGATATCTGATTGATGAGCCAACACCGCCCAGGGGCTTAAGGAGTAATCTCCGTAAGCGTTATGAGGAAATACGGCACCTAAGAACACAGCCGTATGAAGCCAAAAAACACATGCAGGTCCTCAGTGAACTCCACAAACAGGCGTCGGACCTCTATGCTGGGAATTGCCCGGTGAATCCTGTACTCAAAGAACAATACCCTAAACTTGCAGAAGAGGAACACGAACTCCCTAGGGAAACGCGAGTCACTCTAGCTCAACTTCGTTGTGGACAGAAACAGGTTAAACTCTTACCTATTTAGATTCAACCTCGTCATAGATAAAGTATGCCCTTGTTGCAATGTGTCCCCACATGACACCAACCATCTCTTCAAATGTAATGTGGAACCAACACCTCTAACACCCCTCTCATTATGATCCACCCCTGTTGAAACAGCAAGTTTCCTTGGACTCCCGTTAGAGGATATTGATGACAATTTGCGATCGGTCGCGCCTATTGGATGGGGCGAAGCACTGCTACAACAACAACAGCAGGTGGCCGAAACCATAATGCGACCACACTTGATGAGTAAGTAGGTCTCTAGAAACATTGACGGCTTCTCATTAAGGCCTATTCGGAAAAATAAAACAGAACATGATTAGATTCAGCTTACTCCATTATTTTTGTTTCAACCTCCTACTCACATGTTAATTAAGTATGTACTATATATGTTCTTTACTAGTCTCAATTATTTAGATTAAAGCTCTTATTTGTTTTTTATTCATTAGATTTAATGTTTGCCTAGATATACACACATATTTATATGACTAGCACAATAAATATACTGTTCGCCATTGTCGTGCTAGGATGTCACGAAAGATAAATAAATAAAAATAAAATAGATATGGAAGCTCCTAAAAGTTTTCCAAAAGCATATATTTCTACAATTTTTTTGCCATTTTCATTTTTGAAACTTTTTGTAAATGCAATTTTACAGTTCAAGGAATTTTCATATAAAGTAAATTTGAAACGGCTAGAAATTATCATCGTTTAAGATAACTTTTTCAAAAAATTGGTAAAATTTTTTTCTAAATATTGAGCGTAATCTAAATCTTCCAGATGGCAAACGATCATTAAAAAAGACGAGACTTGTAAAGAGGGTTCGAAGAAAGTTGACAGAATATCAGCTTTCTACGGATGTGTATCAACGTTGTTCCGTTGCTCTGTCGGTTGTTCTTATTTTAACAGTACCTCGCCCTGCTTAGAGATATACGCCGCCGATAAACGCCGCCGCCGCCGATTTTTGTCGTTTTTTGTACGCCGCCGCCGAATGTCAAAAATATCGGCGCGGCGGTGGCGGCGTCCGGCACGGTACTATATTTTATACTCATTTAAGACTGTTTAAGCCATTTATTGTTCATGTCGAAAATTGGACGGATATGGTCGAAAGGGGTATCAACGGATGCGCATCACTGCCAGTTATAAGAATTCAAAACACTCAAAGAAAAATTCAAGGTTCGAAACGAGCTCAAGGCCAGAACAATAATTATTTGTAATGAATAGTAAGTAGAAAATTTTCAGACAAACTGCCATAGCTGCGCAGATAGATCCATTTCGAAGGGTGCTAAGCCTTCATCATCAGTACGCGTTAGGCACGCTGCGCTAACCATTTAGCTATCCAGCGATGGTTTGTTTGACTGACAAGTTGCTACTTCTATTCCTTCCTACCATCCATATTTATTCAGCGTTGCTCCATCTGTTGTAAGACACTGATGATGTTGGATTTGTTTATTGTCATTTACTTTATTTGACATTTCCCAAGTGCTGGTTTATTAAAACAAAAACAATTCTAAAAGAAAAATTATATAAAAAATTTAAATGCTCACTTTGCATAATTTAAAAAAAAAATTTATTCAAATAAAATGACCCAAGTCGAACATGTTTTGAAATTGTCCTTAAGTGGCTAAAAAGCAAGTTACCCGAAAAAATACTGATTTTTTCAAAAGTTCTATATTCCGATTCGCGTAAATAATAAGCAAAATCAGTAATGCAAAATCCTTTAGTAGGTTGACATTTCCTAAAGTTGGCGGCCCTATCCCAACTAGTCTCTTGGAGTGAATCACAGTGATTCTAGCCTATCAACCAAGTTTAAATATCACCTACACGTTTCGTCTCCTGTTACATATGTGAATACGTAGGCACATATATTTACCATGAACACTAAAAGTGGTGAAGCAAAAGTTTTTCACAGACAGTCGAACAAATGACCGGGTATGCTACTACTCTAACGTAGTGGACAGTCGAACTAGTTTGAAAAATGAAGCTACGCGGTTGTTCATAATGAATTATTGTATCAAAAGGACGGAACACAACAGTTTTAACTGAGCGTGTAACCTTTACATCTTTCAACTTAAAATCGGTCGACTTTCATTCTAAAATATCGTTTTGGTTTAGCGAAGACTATTGAAATCAATGTTTCGAACACAAACGGTTGCAAATTTTGGTCTACATTTAAAAAAAAGGTATCCAGGGTCCTTGTAAAATTTAAATTATGTAGGATTATACTATTTTCACCCATGAGTTACGCAATAATATCCACTTGGACTGCTTATGATTTCGAGGGCGGCAGTCTTGGACGAATAGTTACTCCCTAACGTTTCAAGGTGTTTCTCTGGTAGTGCTCGGCAGTATAGCGCGACAAAAAAAAAATCTTAGAAAGTCTTCGGAGCTATACATAGAGCTTCTAGTGACATTCACGAAGGTATGAGTTCGAAGTCGCAGTCCTATAGCTTCTGTCCTGGCATGTTGTATGAGGGCCAGGAGGCGTGGTAGCGACTGGTGGTGGACAGGATTGCTACTGTTCGCAATTCGGGAATTATAGCTCTTAAAACATCCGAAAAAACTAGATGCCTCCTTTGGCGCGATTAACAATAGGCCAGCGTTGGTGCTCATCGTTAAAACTGTACCATGAGAGCCATGAGTATTTTAAGAGTATTAATACCAACCGTAAGTCGCCTTTGTGCGTGACCAGCAAGGGGTCACAAATAATATAAAGAAATCGTGTCGATAACGGTTATTAGAAATTATACCAGAACATCTCCTTCGGTTGAACTACGCTTTCTACGAGACATACAGACAAAAGTGTGGCCATTTAAAGTACCAGTCCCTAAGACCGAGGTTAGGTTCGAAGTTTCCCTGGAGTAAGTAAATGAAGGACAGTTCCTCCGCAAGGAACTGCTCTTGAAATTTTTTGAACGATCCGCGAGACTTTGAGGCAAAAACCCTGGATCTTTCCGAAAACGCCAAAACGTTGATTCCCTTAAATACATACAAACAAAACCTTTCCTAAATATAATTTTTTTAAATATAAAAAAGCTTTTTAAAGCAAGAACTCCGCCGTACACCGGCGCGCCGCCCTCGCCGCCGCCACCGGTATATAATAGTGCCTACGCCGCCGCCGCCGCCGATACAGTGATCGGCGTAAACCTCTAGTCCACATATCCACTTGGAAGATGAAGCACGGGTATACTGAAAAAAGCCCTTGGCCGTCTTAAATCCCCAAATCATCATCCTCCAAATTTGAAATAGCTTTCCCAATTGCAAACGCCTTTAGCGACATACATACATATGTATGTATAGTTGTGCAAATGCGGCCGACGGTCATAAAACAAATATTCGTATTATTAATCACTATACTTTGGCGAATTCAAGCACAGCACTTTGCAATAGTGTATATGGGCTATTCCATCCATTTCCACCAGTTTTAAACCCAACCCCTTTAGAATTGGCTGAAAGTTTTTCTTCTTTTTCTAGCTTACGAAAGACGTTTTTCAGAATTTTTTCAATTTTTTCATCCAACTCAAAAAAAGTTATGAATTTAAAAAAAAACACCGTTTTTGTTTTCAAAATGCTATAACTTTTTCAAAAATTGACCGTTTGGGATCTTTTTTTTTTAAATTTGTTTTTAAATGTACTTTTCGAAAAAATCCAAAAAAATTTTTAAAGTTTTTTTTTAATTATTCAGTTTTTCGAGATTTTTCGAATTTCGCCATTTTTTTTTTTCTCATGAACTACTTCAATCAAACCTGCAATCATCCCCACTAATCCCGGAGTGGGCCGATTTTTTTTTATTTAATTGAAAAAAAAAATTTTCAAAAATAAATTTTTTTTTATCAATTTTATTTATATAACAAAAAAATGTAAGAAAATGATTTTTGAGAATTCTTTTCTTTATATATTATGGTAATCTGCGATTAAAATAACCAGGATTAATGACTGTCACAGTAAACATATAAGTTGTCTAAAAATAATGTAACAAATTATGAATTTATTTTCTGGCGTTTAAATATTTTACAAATTCTTTGTTCTTCTGAATTTAATTTTAATTTTTTTAAGAAATAATTTAATTATTTTTAATTTTAATTAATTAAAAATAATTAATAATTTAATTAATTTTAATTAAAGCACGAAAATTTTCACCATCATCATCGATCGATTCTTCATCAGTAGAAGAGAGTAAATCCTTTTTCAAGTTCTCACAACAAAAATTGTTAATACATCCCAGAGCACGGGGAAAAAGTGTCAATAAAATATGACACTATGGCGTCATCGCCATAAACAAAGTCCAATTTTCACAACTATTCTGTAACAGATGTCGCAGTGCTGTGAATATCAATTGGCAAGAACCAGAATTGAAGTAGGAATAATGAAGACAAACAAAAAACCGCTGTGATGGCTGAATGGTTATAGCAGCGGCGCCTAAACGTTGCCGATGAAGGAATTTAGCAGTTCCCGAAATGGATCTATACAACGAGCTTTGGCAGTTGTCTAAATTTTTTCTTTCTTCTATTCTAATTTAAAATTTTTTCAATTAAGAAAAAATATATTATAACAATAATAATGATAAAATAATTATTGTTAGGCCTTGGGCTCGATATTAACTCGCGATATTACAAATCAGTAGGCCGATATAACAACAAAAATTGTTCTCAGATATTTTATTTATTTTGTTGTACAAAAATTGATTGTCTTTTGACCTTCTTGATGGAATTGGTGATTGATTCAATAGTTGTAAAGCACGGTTTATTACAGGTAATTGAGTTGCAGCGCTAACTTGGGATTCCGAGGTTGATTGTAAATCATCTGTGTTACTGTCACTATATTGTTTTCATAACTGTTACTTGCGGCTTGCTTAACTATTTTCGAAGCTTCTTTACGACATGAACTGCATAATAAATAATAATCACCTAATCCTAACACTACTTTCATAGCGTCAGTCGCTGAACGCAAACCAATTTTTTTATAATGAGACTCCAACTCAAAAGGATTGCAACATCGATAGAATGGTTTATTTGATGCCATGATATTTCGATGCAATTATTTTAATAAACGTAGATAAGTATTGAATAGGAATGTATGTGTATACCGGCCTAATGCAGTTGCTGGACAGCGAAAGCGAGTCATTTTAATCATAGATTACCATAATATATAAAGAAAAGAATACTTAATAATCATTTTCTTACATTTTTTTGTTATATAAATAAAATTAATAAAAAAATTATTTTTTTTCTATTAAATAAAAAAAAATTAAAAAAAAAAAATCGGCCCACTACGGGATTAGTGGGGATGATTGCAGGATTTATTGAAGTTTTTTATGAGAAAAAAAATGGCGAAAATCGAAAAATCTCGAAAAACTGAAAAATTAAAAAAAAAACTTTAAACATTTTTTTTGTATTTTTTCCGAAAGGTACATTTAAAAACAAATTTAAAAAAAATACCGTCACAACGGTCAATTTTTGAAAAAGTTATAGCATTTTGAAAACAAAAACGGTGTTTTTTTTAAATTCATAACTATTTTTGAGTTGGATGAAAAAATTTGAAAAAATTCTGAAAAACGTCTTTCGTAAGCTAGAAAAAGAAGAAAAACTTTCAACCAATTCTAAAGGGGTCGGTTTCAAAATTGGTCGAAATGGGATGGAATACCCCATATATAGTTATGTACAGTGGTGGTCACCTAAAAAGCACACTTCTACTTTAAGACAGTATTTCTAACTGCATTTATCCTTCAATTAAAATATAATGCTTTCTCATTCAGATTTCCAAAGAAATCAAGTTCAAAACTTGAAGAAAACTCACAGCAAAATTTTAAACTTTTTGTTAGACATTTTTAGAATTTCTTAGAGTAAGTTTTTTCTTAGCTAATGGCGTTTTCCTTTCTGGAAATAACGTTACACTCATGTTGCAATCGTTAACTCTAACTTTTGATCTGGGTTACTTGACGTTAAGCCAAATGGCTATTTATAGGTAATAAAACCCCTTTTCTAATTGAGTGGAAAATATTTTGTGAAATGAACACACAAAGTCATGAGAGAGCTGAAAAGAACCAACAGAGTGACATTGTTTTAGAAAAGAAAACATCGTAAAATGCACATGGATGGCTGAGTGGATAGAAGCATCCTTCTTTACTTGAATTATGAATGTTACAGATTTCGAGTTCAAAACTCAGTTCCTGAAAAGCTAGCCGATAAAGAAATGAAATTCAGAAACATGTTCTAGTAACCATTGCCATGTGCAAATTTTGTAATTTTTCTCTATCATCAATAAATTTGACTTTAAACAATATGCAAGTTTCAAAACGCTATTGACTGCAGTATAATTTTGAAAATTTTCTGTCGAGGGTGTTGCTAATTTTCTCCCATAATCTTCCTTCATTGAAATCAAAAAGAGAAAGTATTAGAAATTATAATTTTTTGCGACCTTTTTCTTCAACTAATTATCCTGCTTTGCTGGCTCGAGGTCCGTGTTTTATAAATTAAACACAATTGTTTCTTTTTTCAAAAAACCGATATATTTCGATTGCTCTGCGGCAATCGCCTTCAAGGTCACAGAGCTAATAAAATCATAATAACAACAATTAACAAATATACATATCAAACATTAAGGTAACATATTTACATACTTTTCTTAACATGTCTGCTCTGTGTGACGTGGAGTATGGTACTGTCTTTTCGTTAGCAGGCGTTTGTAGATATGAGCGGAATGATCCACATCACTCTTAAAGCTGGAGTCATTGGTGCCGTTTGTCGTATCGCTGGAGTCGTATCCCTAACGTAATCAGCTGTTTATCGTTACTACGGTAAACCAAAACCCAATTGGTTGGCTACGATACGGTTACGACCTTAAGCTGGAGACATTGGTGCTTTATCGGTAACCGTATCGGTAACCTTTTAACAGCTGATTCGACCAACCTTATGAGAATCAATGCAATCGATTATTGGTGCCGCTAAGGTCGTAACCGTATCGTAGCCAACCAATTGGGGTTTGGTTTACCGCCGTAACGATAAACAGCTGATTACGTTAGGGATACGGATACAGCGATACGACATACGGAACCAATGACTCCGGCTTTAGCGGCACCAATAATCGATTGCATTGATTCTCATAAGGTTGGTCGAATCAGCTGTTAAAAGTTTACCGATACGGTTACCGATAAAGCACCAATGTTTCCAGCTTAAGCGGGAGTCATTGGTGCCGTATGTCGTATCGATGTAGTCGTATCCCTAACGTAATCAGCTGTTTATCGTTACGACGGTAAACCAAAACCCAATTGGTTGGCTACGATACGGTTACGACCTTAGCGGCACCAATAATCGATTGCATTGATTCCCATAATATTGGTCGAATCAGCTGTTATAAGGTTACCGATAAAGCACCAATGTCTGCAGCTTTAAGCTGGAGTCATTGGTGCCGTATGTCGTATCGCTGTATCCGTATCCCTAACGTAATCAACCCAATTGGTTGGCTACGATACGGTTACGACCTTAGCGGCACCAATAATCGATTGCATTGATTCTCATAAGGTTCGTCGAATCAGCTGTTAAAAGGTTACCGATACGGTTACCGATAAAGCACCAATGTCTCCAGCTTTATAGTTGAGTCGTATGTTTGTGTTTAATTCAGGCATAGGCAAATTGGAAATGCAGATGGGTTAGTGAGAGCACGATGATCGCGCACATCACCTGATGTATCGGTTTGCTTAGTTTATTCGCTTATTAGCAAGCAAAAAGACAAAATCCTTTGTTATTATATTTTTAATGTGCACAATGGGAAGCAAAAGGTTTATACAATTAAATACATTGTATTTGCGCAAAAGGGTTGTTGCTTGCTAATAACATTCGTCAACATTGCGAGCGACGCACAGAATCGATGTTGCTGCGCAAAATGCTCGTGACTACTAAACTAAACAGAATAAGAATACGTGTGAATTGAGTGTGCACGATTGTGCCACTAAATGCCGATGCCTGGTTTAATTTATAAAACCTCGAGCCAGCAAAACAGGATAATTAGTTGAAGAAAAAGGTCGCCAAAAATTATAATTTACGTAGACGGAAGGCACGCCGTTGGCATCAATCACCAAACATGGGATATGCTACAATAAAGAACTATAACGAAAAAGCTAGATTAACAATCAACAAGTTGCAGTCAACATCAAAAAAATTGGTAAAAGTCAAATCAAATATAAATTTCCTTTTATTTAAATGTAGAAAAACAAGAATTATTCCTAAGTTTATAATTCCAAAAAATGTAAGAAATTATTTGTATCTGACTCGGACAGACACACGGACATAGATAAATTATTACACAGCCATACGCAGTTTTACCTCATGAAAATCTTGAGCCTTCTGATAAAACACAAACACACATATTACAAAGATTAAATCAGCGAATGGATCAAACAACAAAAAACTCAGAGAACAATTAGGTGAGACCGACTTCAAAGAGCTAATGGAAAGGGAAAATAATCTCGCAAACAAAACAAAAACAAAATTTAAAAAGCGCCAAGAGTTAAAATACAAGAAAATCCGAGCGAAACGTAATGAAATACTCACTAATAATAAATGGGTTTTCACAGGCAACTACTGTACATTTTTATAATTCTTTAAAATTCACCAATCCTTAAGCCGGAGTCATTGGTGCCGTATGTCGTATCGCTGTATCCGTATCCCTAACGTAATCAGCTGTTTATCGTTACGACGGTAAACCAAAACCCAATTGGTTGGCTACGATACGGTTACGACTTTAGCGGCACCAATAATCGATTGCATTGATTCTCATAAGGTTGGTCGAATCAGCTGTTGTAAGGTTATCGATACGGTTACCGATAAAGCACCAATGTCTCCAGCTTTAAGCGGAAGTTACCCACGAACGTACGTACAAAAAACGTGTCAGCTGATACAACCTATCTTATGAGTGTGCAATGTAAACGAAAACTCACCGACGTTCAACGTACATACGTACCATGGTTCAACTATACATGGTTGGCTCATCTGTAAAGCAACAAAATATGTCTGTTCAAATTGTCAAAATCTGTGTATTGGTGTTGGTGCGAATGGTATGGAATGGAAACATAAAACTTAGCAGTTTTTGTATGTGTAAGTAAAATGTTGCCAATGTGTTGGGTTCATTTTGAGTTTGCCATCTCCTTTTGACAATCCCTTCGACCATGCAATGACATAAATAAAATCATCTGGTGAGATGAGCCAAACTGTATAATTGAACCATGATACGTACGTAGCCCGGAACGTAGAAATCAAACCAATTTTAGCCGGAGTCATTGGTGCCGTATGTCGTATCGCTGTATCCGTATCCCTAACATAATCAGCTGTTTATCGTTACGACGGTAAACCAAACCCAATTGGTTGGCTACGATACGGTTACGACCTTAGCGGCACCAATAATCGATTGCATTGGTTCTCATAAGGTTGGTCGAATCAGCTGTTAAAAGGTTTCCGATACGGTTACCGATAAAGCACCAATGTTTCCAGCTTTTGATTTTTTCCGTAAGAACGTGTCAGCTGATCGCTGTCTCTCAAGACAGAGTTGCCTATTAAATATTTTGTGTGCTAAGTTTTAACCAATTGCAGTTATTATACAAAAATGCCTAATGATTGTTTAAAATTTTGTTGAAATATCCTAAAATTATGATATAAAATTGGAGGTTATAAGTAAATGAACTAGAAATTCTTATTCAGTACTTGTTTCTGCCATTTGCACCATGAAAAATTTTAATTCCAAAAGTTGATGTTTGCATAAGCATGTATGCGAACTGCTCAATGGCAACAGTGCTTTGCTGTAAACAATACACACACAAATATGTTATATACATGTACACAGACGCACACATTGATTCCTACGGGTTTGAAGGTTCGGTCAAACGTGCTTCGTACAACAGACGTCCGTACGTACGGCAAACGTGGGTGCGTAACTACCGCTTTAGGTGTATATATACCTGCGATACAGGTAGTACTACTGAACATACAAGAATATACAAGTTGTACTACACACATGCGTTGACGCCATTGGTTGTAGTTGTGCTGCATGAGACGAGACCGTGCAAGTACTTGTACATTTTTCTACTCACAGCCTGTTGTACGCATACACATCAGTTCTCATGCCAGTGAACTGAATGAGCGCTTGTACAAAATTTGTGTGAATGTATTCTTAGGCATATTTTAGTGCAGAGCCGACCACACAAATGCTAAAACAATTGCATAAGTGTGTGTAAAAATTGAGTGACAACTCCCCACAGTGTGCTAAAAGAAAATGTGGACTGTGAAGTTCGAAATTAAAAAGGACCTTGGTTATTTGATTTCAAGCTAATCCTAACAATACTTACTTATATCCATATAACTAAGAACGCGGAGGTCGAGCTAGCCAGATAAAACTTTTTTATAAAAGAAGGTATGGTGTTTCTTCAATGCAAAATTTACTTAAAAAATCACTTTTTCATCAAGAATAAACTATAAAACAAAGTAAATGTAAAGATAGAAATACATATTTTCAAAACATAAAGTTATTCAATAAAAAAAAATTTATAAAAATTAATAAAACTAAGTAGAACGTATAAAAAGTTACTTATATTAAATTGTCAATATTTATTAATAATTAATTAATTATTATTAATTATTAATATTTAAATTGTCAATATTAATATGTATGTTCAAAGGAACTTAATAATAACAACTAAAGCGTATTAAAAGTCACTTTAACATTGCAGCATATTGTTTTTATTATGTGCCCAAAAAGTAGCATGGACTTTTCCTTATGCATTCACTGTTGATTTTAATGAGTGACCAGCGACAGCAAACGATCGTGATCGCACATCGTTAGTGTCTGTGTGAAAATACGAACTCAAATTGCGCAATGTGCAACTTTTGGCCGGCTCTGTTTTAGTGCTTTCATGCAGGGGTCTAGTAAATATGTTAAATGTTTGATATGTATATTTGTTAATTGTTGTTATTATTTTTTAATTAGCTCTGTAACCTTGAAGACGATTGTCGTAGAGCAATCGAAATATATCGGTTTTTTGAAAAAAAGAAACAACTGTGTTTAATTGTTGTTATTATTTTTTAATTAGCTCTGTAACCTTGAAGACGATTGCCGTAGAGCAATCGAAATATATCGGTTTTTTGAAAAAAGAAACAACTGTGTTTAATTTATATAACGGACCTCGAGCCAGGATAACTAGAAAGTATTAAATCGCACACTAACTACAAAAGAATCACAACTTAAAATTTTTCAAAATCGTTTTTTTCCATAAACCAATTCATAGTACACATCTATAACTGCCCCTTAAATTTCGTTGTCATTATTTTCTTCTTTAACTGTAAAATTACCGTTATGCCAGTTTTCGTGGGCATTGCATCGCTTGCGCTCTATCAACTAAAGAGTACTATTTTTAGTTGTGTCAATCTGCTTATGAACAAGTGAACAGTTTTTTACGCATAAAGTGTATTATTTTAAATTCTAACTATCTTGTTGCAAAAATTTTTTAACTTTGTTGTGTATTAATTAAAATTGTGTCTTTTTATAGTAAAGAGTGAGTAAAGTTGCTTGTATTATTGTGAAATGTGCCTTTTTTGATGAAATAATTGTGAATGTACGAGTAGTAAGTTTTCTTAGAAATAGTCATAATTCAAAACTGCTATATATTTTGTCCGTAAACAAATAATTACAACAAAACTTCGTCAATTAATTTTATAAGGAAGGTATCCTTCTTTGTAAAACTGGATTTCAGTATAACATTACAGACGTTTTCACATAAACCGTTTTTCTTCTCTCCTGAACATCTACATTTTTTCAAGTTGTGACTCTTTTGTAGTTAGTGTGCGATATTTTAATTAAAATAAATAAAACAGCTTAAGATAAAAGCAATGAAGAATACCATCTAACAAAAAGGTGTGATATTTATGTGACCACCACTGTTTATAGTTGTGTACAAAATAACAAACAGCGTAATGAAAACAGACGCCGGCCTTCGCTATTTCCAAATACATACATATTTATTATAATAGTCATGCGGGGTCCTAGTATTTAATGGGAAAGGTGGGTGGTTCTTATTTGCATTGTAAGTGTTTAATTTTAATAGCATTCCCCCAACCGTTGTTGTAATTGCTTTCAATTATTGGTTATTTTGAAATGTTCTTTTCAGTTTCGCTGTATATATTTTTAGAGTTTTACGAGACCATTTCGTGGTTCCTTAAAGCCGTTTTCCTGGTTTGCACACCCCTTTTTATGTTATTTTAAGCCCTCTTGGTTCGTTTTATAAAAGAAATTCGCTGTCGGAGCAGCATCTCAATGAAGATTTGAATCACCTTAGAGCTCAAGCTGATAATTCTCATACTTCTCAAACCTAAGGCGTTGCTTTTCAGCAGTGGCTCAACTCGAAAATCATAGCGTTCCTAATAAAAAGGGCATATTATCATATTTCAAAAAATGCTGTTTCTCAAGTTGCGAAAAAGATAGTTCTGAACTTTTCCTAAAGTGTAATTTCCAAATTGGAATCAATTGTGGGATTACAATACTCCGGTATTTTGAAAGCTAAACATGAATAAATAATTTATAATTTTAAAGGTCCGTAGTAACAGCTTTATAATCAGGACAGTACCCCAAACCAAGTGGCGTTGTTAGTTTTCGGCGTCTTTTTTTTAGCAACCGATAGAAGCACTGTGTGGTGATACGTAGCTCAAATTCTAAGGGTAATTTTGTGTACGTAGAGGCTACCTTCGCCTTTCAGGTCGAGAATAGCGTGACCTCGACTGGATAAGATTCCCAACACGGATTTTGTAAAGGCAAATCTACCATTACTTATCTACTGAATTCACAACTCATGTTTCTAATGGATTTACAGAAAATCTTCACACCGATGTAATTTATACCGATTTCAGTAAAGCATTTGACAAAGTCTCCCACTCCTTGCTTGTCTACAAGCTTTATCGACTTGGCTTTCAACCTGGTCTCACAGTGGATCTTGTATTGCGGTCGAACGCAAAAAGTAATTCATCGATGCCCCACAGGGCAGTCATCTTGGTCCGATTCCGTTCTTGCTTTTTATACCCAGCTGTACTTGTACACAGGGTATTATAACTTTGATTGGATAATGGTCGGCTGTACAGGTATAAAGGAATCGAGATAGATATATCAAAATGATCAGTATCGAAAAAAAATTTGATTGAGCCATGTCCGTCCGTCTGTCCGCTAACACGATAATTTGAGTAAATATTGAGATATCTTCACCAAATTTGGTACACGAGCTTATCTGGAGCCAGAATAGAATGGTATTGAAAATGAGTGAAATCGGAGGATAATCACGCCCACTTTTTTATATATATAACATTTTGAAAAACAAAAAAACCTGATTATTTAGTAAATAATACACCTAGAATGTTGAAATTTGACGTGGACTGATATTGAGACTCTTGATACAAATTTAAAAAAAAATTTTAAAATGGGCGTGTCACCGCCCACTTGTGGTAAAATCAATTTTACAAATATTATTAATCGTAAATCAAAAATCGTTAAACCCATTGTAATAAAATTAGGCAGAGGTTGCCTTTACTATAAGGAATGCTTTGAAGAAAAATTAATGAAATCGGTTAAGGACCACGCCCACTTTTATATAACAGATTTTTAAAAGGGTCGTGGACGAATAAAATAAGCTATATCTTTGCAAAAAAGAGCTTTATATAAATGTTATTTCATTTCCCAAGTGGATTTATAACAATAAATAGGAAAAATTTCAAATTTTAAAAAATTGGCGTGACACCGCCCCTTTTATGACTAAGCAATTTTCTATGTTACGGGACCCATAACTCGAAGAAAAATTAGTTCAAAATAGCTTGCTTAAATGAAACTGATAATACTGCTATTGCTCGCTAGATAGCGTCTTAAATCCAATTGATTGTCGCGCCTCTACTGTTGCTGCCTTTTATAGTGTTTGGTTTCCTCGTTGACATTTCTAGGCGGTTCTGTTCTAGAATCTACTAGTTGGTTATCTGCTATAAGTTTCTCAGCTATAACTACAGATTCACAATTTTTATAGCTTCTCTCACATGCGCGTGTATTTGTGAGCGACACTTTCAACAATTATAATTGCATATCTCAGATAAGATATCTGTATGTGTTTGTGCGTTGCTTCTCCGCTGCGTGTACGTACATATGTGTAGACATAATGATAAATTTGGTTATGTGCATACAAGTCGCTGCTTAGCATCGGCTTAGGGATGACAGTACCCCTTATTGTTGCTAATATTCGTAACAAAATGTATTATTGCGCAGCCTTGTAACACTATTAAGCACACAAAACAAACAACAACAGCATTTAATGTGTACAGCTGGGTATGTAATGTTCGGTTTTACCCGAACATAGACCTCTTTACTTGTTATTAATGAAACTTGAACCACAATAAACTATTCCAAAATCTTAATATATGCTGATGATATACGCTGAACCTCAATAAATGTAAATTCATGTGCCTCTCTCGAAAATCTTTGCCACCGGCCTCTTACGTAGTTGATTATTTTCACGATGGATGTTAAACTAAACCTTCATATTAATGCTACTGTCATTACGGTTAGAGGTGTTCAACTATTCATGAAACGATGGTCTAAAAAACTTAGCGACCCCTATGTAACTAAAGCGCGTTTTACCACATTAGTTATACCGATATTAGAATACGAATCAATAGTCTGGAATCCGCAATATCAAATTCATGCAGATAGACTAGAATCAATACAAAAGAAATTTTTACTTTTCTTTATTGTGGTACTCTGCGTATAATCTTCCCCCTTATACCTGTCGGTTGAAGCTTATCAATCTTCCAACTCTTGCAGGTCGTAGAGAAAAGCTAGGCGTTATATTTATGTCTAAACTACTGAATGGATTTCTAATCGTTTTCTTCTGAACGAGGTAAACTTCAAACGTCGCACCTCTTCTTTTGAGACAATATAGAGCTAACTTCGAATTAAATGAACCTTTTCGGTGTTTGTGTCATGGCTTTAACTCTCATTCGAATTCATACAACGGATTCACTTTTAGCTATAAAGAAAACTGTCCTATCCTACCCTTAAGCCGCAACAAAATAAAAAATAATTTAACAATGTACATATGTATGTAGTATATGTATAAGTTCTAACTGTTATGTATAATTCTCGACTGATGATTTTATTTCGTAGCTGAGCAGTTTTAGTTCACGACGCTTAACAAACCTACGCCCATTAAAAACTCCCCGTGATGATTGGGCGGGCTTTGGTGAGTAGTAATCCCTTGGGTTTATTATCATAACAAGAAAGGAAAAAAGTGTGTAATTATTTCTGTATTTCTAACTTATTCAATAGACCAAATGCCACAGGAATGGTTCTTTCACAAGGGTGCCAATTTTTAAGAATTTTTATACTCAGCTGAGCAGAGCTCACAGAGTATATTAATTTTGTTCGCATAACGGTAATCCGTAACGGCATAAACTAATCGAGATAGATATAGGCCCCTATATATCAAAATGATCTGGTCGAAAAAAGAAATTCATCCGTCCGTCTGTCCGTAAACACGATAACTTGAGTAAATTTTGAGGTATCTTGATCAAATTTGGTATGTAGGTTCCTGGGTACTCATCTCAGATTGCTATTTAAAATGAACAGAATCGGAAAATAACCACGCCCACTTTTTCGATATCGAAAATTTCGAAAATACGAAAAAGTGCGATAATTCATTACCAAAGATGGATAAAGCGATGAAACTTGGTATATGGGTTGACCTTATGACAAAGAATAGAAAATTAGTAAAATTTTTGACAATGGGCGTGGCACCGCGCGCTTTTAAAAGAAGTTAATTTAAAAGTTTTGCAAGCTGTAATTTGGCAGTCGTTGAAGATATCGTGATGAAATTTGGCAGGAGCGTTACTCCTATTACTATATGTGTGCTAAATAAAAATTAGCAAAATCGGATGACGAACACGCCCACTTAAAAAAAAAGTTTAAGTAAAATTTTCACAAAAAATTGAATATCTTTAGAGCATATAAGTAAATTATGTCAAAATTCAACTCAAGTAATGATATGGTGCAATATATACGTAATACTCCAATATTGCTACAAAAGGCTAGGAACATTCTCAAACATCAGAGTGCCGATATATTGCTGTTTAAACGTTTTTGTTTTTGTATTCAATAGTCGAATGTACCTAAATTTAAATTTTTCTTGTCACACTTATGCTTCTACAATCACAAAAATTTTAAAGGCTGTCTTGTTTTGATCTCGAATTCAAAACACATCGCGAGTATTTTCTATTAGCAATATAGGAGTATTAAATACATGGGTGCAATAAAATACAAAAATAATATAAATGTAGTTTAAAAAAACTAAAAAATACGCAAATATCGTGCTGTTTTAGTATCTACAATCCACTTAGATATTTGCTGTTGATAGCATCGTAGCACAGAGGTTCGTGTCTCCGCTATTAAGCACAACTCATTTTGCCGCTAATTGCCGCTAGATGGGTCTAACTCTCCTTTGCGCGCCTAGGCAAGAGAGTTACAAACAAGCGTCATACAAGTGAAGCTAATATAAGCGTGTTAATAAGGATAATGGGAATCTGTTCTTAAATAATTGCATTGTCATCGGTCCTTGATACGTATGCAAAGTTTCAAATTAACCAGACTTCTAGAAACCGGTGAAAATTAAGCTCAAAAATTCCGTTACATACATACATGGATACATAGATAGATACAGGCCAAGCTAATAAAAGCGTGTTAATAAAAGAAAATTTCAAAAATTTACCAATCCTTGTGAAATTTGGTAGGGGCGTAGATTCTATGACGATAACTATTTTCTGTTAAAATGGGCGAAATCGGTTGAAGCCACGCCCAGTTTTTTTACACAGTCGACTGTCCTACCGCTCGACCGTTAACACGATAACTTGTGCAAAAATCGATATATTTTTACTAAACTTAGTTCACGTACTTATCTGAACTCACTTTATCTTGGTATTAAAAATGGGCGAAATCCGACTATGACCACGCCCACTTTTTCGATATCGAAAATTTCGGAAAATTTAAAAAATGCCATAATTCTTTACCAAATATGAAAAAAGGGATGAAACATGGTAATTGGATTGGTTTATTGGCGCAAAATATAACTTTAGAGAAAACTTGGTAAAATGGGTGTGACACCTACCATATCAAGTAGAAGAAAATGAAAAATTTCTGCAGGGCGAAATCAAAAGCCCTTGGAATCTTGGCAGGAATACTGTTCGTGGTATTACATATATAAATAAATTAACCGTACCCGACAGGTGATGTTCTGGGTCACCCTGGTCCACATTTTGGTCGATATCTCGAAAACGCCTTCACATATACAGCGAAGGGCCACTCCCTTTTAAAACCCTCATGAATACCTTAAATTTTATACCCATATCGTACAAACACATTATAGAGTCACCCCTGGTCCACCTTTATAGCGGTATCTCGAAAAGGCGTCCACCTATAGAACTAAGGCCCACTCCCTTTTAAAATACTCATTAGCACCTTTCATTTGATACCCATATCGTACAAACGCATTCTAGAGTCAACCCTGGTCCACCTTTATGGCGATATCCCGAAATGGCGTCCACCTCTAGAACTATGGCCCACTCCATTTTAAAATACTCGTTTTTAATACCTTCCATTTGATAACACATTCCAGGGTTACCCTAGGTTCACTTTCGTACATGGTGATTTTCCCTTATTTTGCCTCAAAAGCTCTCAGCTGAGTATGTAATGTTCGGTTACACCCGAACTTAGCCTTCCTTACTTGTTTTAAAGAATATTTGCGACCGGGTTTCCGGACTTGTTCTTTGCTGCTATGCATCACTAATTAATATCTGGGAATGAATGTTTTGCAAATATTTGTGTGTGTGTATTTTTATTTATTTAACCATGAATCATTCTTGTTTTTTTTAAATTTTATTCCAATAATACTACAATTTAATAATTTTATAATAATAATAATATAAATTGTTTTCAATTCAACATTTAACATATAAATACATACATACATATACAAGATTTCTGTAGCATTTCTTAGCTTGCGCTTGCTTTTTTAAGTATTTACATTTACAAATAGTAGGAAAAGCAAACAACAAAGTTATTACAATACCAACTAAACAATATACAAATGTCATAGTGGAAAACGACTAAAATATTGGAAAACCATAGAAGCATGAGACCGGATCAACAAAAAAAAAAAAAAAAAAAAAATTAACTGCCATGGAATCGTAACATCCGTAACATGGTTTTCGGATTTTAACATACATGATCCAACTACTTGTTTCGTGTGCAGCATGATGATATACGTCAACGATAAATTGAACATAGTCCCTTAATTGATTATTTTTTAGTATTTGTTTAACCAATACGACGTTTTTATATCTATAATGACCTTAAAAAATGTTCCAACGTACTTTTGGTCCTCAAAATAAATCGCGATTTGTTTGCTATCATATTTTATAATCCCATTTAACTTATGCGACTGACGTATCACGTAATTTTCTTTCGTATCGTATTCGATCCGCGATCGGTCCCTGGTTTTTCATCGGAATTAATAAAGTAATCCCGACTTACAAAGCTTCTAAAAATGTCAGTCCGAAATATCTAATCCAGACACGACAAAATCCACAGCATCCATTACCCATTATCAAGATTCGACGAAATCATGATCACACACCCGACAAGACACAGTCTACACCTTTCCCAGTTTGAGTTCAGAAATTTACAACTCAAGTTCTGAAAATTGCAATTTAAGTTCAGAAAATCACAATTCAAGTTCAGAATTTCCAATTTAAATTCAAGTTCAGAAATTTACAATTCAAGTTCAGATTTTCCTATTCAAGTTCAGAAAATTATAATTCAAGTTCAGAAATTACAATTTAAATTCAGAAAATTACAACTCAAGTTCAGAAAATTACAATTCAAGTACAGAATTTTCATTTCAAGTTCAGAAAATTACAATTCAAGTTCAGAAAATTGCATTTCAAGTTCAGAAAATTACAATTCAAATTCAGAAAATTATAAGTAGGGTGTTATTTTTCAAAAGTTATTCCAATTCATAATACGCAATGCAATACTTATACGTTATTTGCGGAAGTGTTGATGCTTCGTTTACAATGGTGGCTTGGATATACTGTATCCCAAGTTTTCTAGAAGGCTTGTACATCCCGAGCTAAGAAATCAAACGTAGGATAACTCTTTGCAACAAGTGCAAGAGGACGCTCCGGCCATGAAAGTACTTCAGTCGACACCGCAGTTTGGAAGCAGTGGAAGGGGGAGACCTCCACAGAGTTGCGAGAGGCAGGTAGAGGAAGACCTGATCTGGGCACACAGTACTTGTACGTTACTTGCGGTATTGTGGACGCTCCGTTGATTTCGTCATCACTGCTGTCATACTCAATGCAGATCAATGTGCTTGTGACCTTTATGTAGAATAGAGGTAGATGTCCTTGTAACTGACCTCTTATAACAGGAGGAGAGAGAAGAGAGGAAACGGTTTTTTTCGCTATCTCCTTCATGTGAGCAAAATTGATTTAAGTGAGTTAAGAAGTCCAATGCTTTCTTAACATATAGTAGGCCTTCAAATCCTTGAATCAGATTATTAGTGCTAACATTTACCACGTTACATACTTTAATTGCAATTGCATGAAAAAAACAAATGCTCACAAATTTTCTGAACTTGAAATGAAATTTTCTGAACTAGAATCGTAATTTTCTGAACTTGAATTGTAATTTTCTGAACTTAAATTGGAATTTTTGAACTTGAATTGTAACTTTCTGAATATGAATTGTAAATTTGTGAATTTAAAATGGAATTTCTGCACTTTAATTGTAATTTTCTGAACTTGAACTGGAAACTCTGAACTTGAATTGTAAATTTCTGAATTTAAATTGGAAATTCTGAACTTGAATTGTAATCTTCTGAACTTAGTAAACTGGAAAAGGTGTAGATAACAAATCTGAAAAGCGTTCACTTAGAACGAAATTATTTTTATATATATATATATATATTATTTTACTTCAATTATTATTACTTTCACTTTCTGTCGACATTCTAATATTTTTACACTCGTTCTTTGTTCTTGATCAAAACATTTAGTAAAATCTATATAGCTTGCTTGACATTTCATCCTTATAAAGTCGGAGCTGGAATCCTAAAAAAATATTTCGAATTTCTATTCCAAAGTTCATGTTGGATTTTAGAAAGTGTCAATTGTATTTTAGAAATAGCTAAATCCAATTGAAGTATTTTAAGTATTTTAAGTCGGGATCTTGCTATGTTATACTATATATGTATGTATATTGTTAGATCGAAAAGTTCGTATGCCTGATTTTGTCTTTTCTGGATAGTCTTGTTTTAAACTTTGTGGAAATTTCTAGATTTTGAAGGTAAGGGTTATTAAGTGCTCCCAAAATGTTTGTTGAAAGTAATGTAATTTACAAAAGCTACGGCAAATTTACAATATTTTCATTCAATTAATTAAAAGTTAAGAAATAGTTTAACATGCCAATAATTTGTGGCATTTTAAATATGAAATCATATATGTATGTAATACTACAGGCTAGGTACACTTACAAACATCAGAGTGCCGATATATTGCTGTTTAAATGTTTTTGTATTCAATATTCGAATTTGGAATTCAAAACTCATTGCGAGCATTTTGTATTAGCAATATAGGAGTATTACATACATATATGTATGAAATGCTCAATTCATACATATTAGACTGGGTCGATGACTTTTTTTCGACTTTGATTTTTAAGGTTTTTTTCATGACCTACAATAATGACCTACCTAAAAAAAAATTCATTTGATTGTAAAATTTTCATGTATACCCTGTCCGACCTAAAAATGTGAAAAAAATTTAATTTTTCAAAAAACTGGTATCGCCATTTTTAGCGGACAGTTTTGGGTCGGACAGGGTATATATATGTAAATTTTTTTAGTAGGTCATGAAAAAACCTTAAAACTCAAAGCCGAAAAAAAGTCAAAAAAATGAAATTTCGCAGGCTCGAAAATAATTTTTTTGGGTATGCGTAGTGGAACTTTTTTCCTGATCCCAAGTCCTATCGAAAAATCGATGGCGCAATATCGGTTAACTTTCGTCTATACAAATCGACCCACCCTAATACATATGTATGTGCTTCACCCTCCATACAAAAATAAATACATGTTACGTCTCCATTGTATTTATACATAAAAATTATTTAAAATTGGTCCAAAAAATTTTGTAATTTTTCTTTAAAATTTTGATGGAAACGGGTATTTGAATAAGGGCATGTGGGAATAGATCGGTATAAAAAAAAAAAACGGATGAGCTGGCTAACAAAGGGGCACGAAGCTTGCTCCGTAGACGTCCCAATCAGTATGGGCGAGACTACGAGAAGGCGAGAGTTGCACATGATCGACCAAGCGGGAAGGTGTGGGCCAGTGAGCTGCAATTATTCATCTTTTAAGGTTATTAGTAGACTAACGAAAAAATTAGTATTGGTGCGTACACAAATAAAGAATATCAAGCACTTATATCCACTAAAACACATTTACATAGTCATGCTTCGTAAAATGAATAAGCCACGAAGCAGTTCACTACTCAATTGTCTTATTGAACAAGAAAGCCAACTGTGTTATACGAAAACACTAATTAGAATCAGTAAGACTAATAGTGCAATAAAATGAATGTAGTCATATCAGTTTTCTGACGCTAGCAACACAACGATGTACACGAAACTAAACTGAATACAGCGCTAAAGAAAAACCGATAGTAAACGAAGTATACAGTATATTACACACGAAACCAACATGCTACTGAGTTAAAGCGACTATGACTTCAGTGTATACTCAACAATGTCATATATGTATGGGACATATGTGTTGCGGGGCACTCGTATGTATTTTTTATTTTATGTACTAGTTACTCATAGTATTTTTCTGTACTTGACTAAGTACACATTTAGACACAATTTTTTGGCTCATGACTAAGTGCACTAATTTTATTAGTACTCAAAGCAGATCTCTGGTGTGGACGCAAGAGCGTGGCTGTAAAGAATCGAAGATCATGCGTAGGTTTTACAACCTTATTAACAAAGTTACTCTTATTATTAAAATTATATTAGGTGCATGACGGGTATTCTGACTGAACATGCTTTTAATTTGGGTCTAGTCAGTGACAGCAAATGTTGAAAGTGCGGGTTAGAGCAGTAAACGATCGAGCACGTTTTATGCTCGTGCGCTGCGTTTGGCAGGCTAAGACTCCAGCAGTAAGTGGCATAGGTTCTAGAATGCTTCTAGTTTCGGCGACGGGGTTATTTTATAACATAGGTCCTGGGTTTTAATAGGGTTTTTCAGTTTTATCGCTAAAAAAAAACTTCTGATAACTCTATCGACTCATGTGAGTTCCTCACGGGCCGGCCAGTTCAACCTTACTAACCTGTCAAACGAAAAGGGCACCTTGTTTTTCTGGGGTCTTAGATTTAAAATAAATAAAATTTGTGTAATTCTGACCAAAATTCTTTTCTAAGAAAAAGTTTATAAACGAATACTTTTTAACGTTAAATAATTCTACAACGTATGAAAAAAGTGTAATAATTACATACGCAACTTTTTTGTTGAGCCGCCTTAATCTACACACGTATTTTATAGCCACAATTACAACATGTACACATTAGGGTGGGTCGATTTGTATGGAAGAAAGTTAATCGATATCGTGCTATCGATTTTTCGATAGGATTTGGGCTCAGGAAAGAAAAGTTCTACCCAAAAAAATAATTTTCGAGCCTGCGAAATTTCATTTTTTTTACTTTTTTTCGACTTTGATTTTTAAGGTTTTTTCACGACTTACTAAAAAAAATTTCATGTATACCCTGTCCGACCCAAAAATGTCCGCTAAAAACGTTGTCGATAACAGTTTTTTTTGGGTATGCGTAGTCGAACTTTTTTTCCTGAGCCCAAATCCTGTCGAAAAATCGATGGCGTGATATCAGTTAATAAATCGACCCAGTCTAATGTACACATATCAACAAAAATTTGTTGCCATTTAGTTTTACCCTTCATCTCAAACAAACTTCCAAAACTAGTTAGACACATTTTGGCATAAGTCGTAATTTTAATAACTTAAGCGAGTGTTCACGATTTTTTATATGGAAAGTTAAGCAGCCTAATGTACATACAAATACATATATAATAATTTAATTAGACATTTTTGTGCTACCTCACAATTTCTTTTTCTGTTCTCATGATTAATATTTAGTTCTATAACTCATGCAAAAATGATAATCAGGTTCTGCTTCGCAAATAAATAAGATTTTAGTTTGTTTTTAGTTTAAATAAGTAAATTTTTCAAATTTTGTATTTTTTTAACTTTTCACAAATTATACGTGAATGCACATTATTTTCACTTTCGTTTTAGGACTGTTTTATTTACTTATTTATTTTTGCAATGAAATTTCGCTTTTATCTTTGCTCATTACTATTATTAAGTATATATTATGTATTGTATGTAAAAGTGTTTGTGTAAGTGCTTTTAGATTACTTTTATATGTGTGATTTTCTACGTATTTTATATGGAGATATTTTTTGTTATATTTTACGTTTAATTTTGGTTTAATATTATTTTAATTAGTTTGCAGAATCAAAAATTTTATTTTCTATCTTTACGCCGTACCAGTTTTCGCTTATTTGCTGCTTTTTGTTTTTCGGTAAAAATATTTGGAATTGCATTTTAGAATATATCAGGACACATAGACCAGTCTTGAATTTCCTTTTGCTTCCAATATTTTTCATTGAAAACATGCACCAAATTTTCGCTACCCTCCCCTTTTTCACGTCTAAACCATAGTGGTTCGTATGGAGGATATGGACGCCCTTCATTAGCGGCTGCCTCAGCAGCTGATTCTCTTTCGCGTCGTTTGAGTCGCTGCTTTTCTTCGAGACGCAATTTCTCACGATTGCTCTCATCCCAAAGTCCTTCTTCCATTAGGCGTTGATCGGGTCGTAGACGTGAATCTGTAGGAGCTACACCCTCCTCTGGTTCATTCAATTGGGCGGCTAATGTAGTAAAATTGTAATATTTTTCAGAATCTGGTGGCGGTAAACGACGCGTCCAAATTGTTTTGTAACCATTCGTTTGATAGACTGGACTATCAGCTGTACCGGAAGTAGAGAGTACTGGCGCAATTTCAATGGAAGAATCCCATGTTCCACGTAACACCCATTTTACTTCTTTATTTCGATTCATAATTACACCTTTAACACGTCGTTGTTGCTCTCGTGAAAAATATGAATAGGCTATATATTTGAGGTGACATATAAGACCTGATGCTTTATTGAGTCCACGTATTTCCATATCGCCGTGTTGATCCACCCACAACTTGCCAACTATAATATTATTTACAGTGGTCGTAACTTTACGCCATGTGTATTTATGCCCAGTTGCGTGAAAATTTACGAATGCGTTGCCCAAAGGAATAACCTAAAAAAAAAACCGTAAAATAAGTTTTATTTGCAATATAAGGTAGTAAGATCGCATTAGATTAGAAAATCGTTATTCCCTGCAGTTTCCTGTCAGACCTTAATAGTAGTAGAATACCCTGAGTTTTCCACGTTCATTATGATTTCCTACCAAATAAATAACATTGTACGAGTATTAAACTGGGTCGATTTATTAACCAAAAAAAGTTCCACTACGCATACCCAAACAAATAATTTTCAAGTCTGCGAAATTTCACTTTTTTGACTTCTTTTCTACTCAGCGTGCTTTGCACACAGAGTATATTAACTTTGCTTGGATAACGGTTGGTTGTACAGGTATAAATGAATCGGGATAGATATAGGTATAGATCATCAGTGTAGAAACAAAATTTGATTGGGCCATGTCCGTCCGTCTGTCCGTTATAACACGATAATTTGAGTAAATATTGACATATCTTCACCAAATTTGGTACACGAGCTTATCTGGGCCCAGAATATATTGGTATTGAAAATGAGCGAAATCGGATGATAACCACGCCAACTTTTTATATATACAATATTTTCGAAAACACAAAAAAACTGATTATTTAGTAAATAATACACCTAGAATGTTGAAATTTGACGTCTGGACTGATATTGAGACTCCTGTCAGTTAACACTTTGTAGTATTTGTACTTGTATTGAAATGTAAAATCTAGCAACGTTTTTGTAAAACGACTTTTGTCATATTTTTTCCGAAATCATAAATTTATTCCTGAATTTGTAACCCTTTGGAAGGAGTCGTTCGTTCTATTAAATATTATAACGTTTTATAAAATTATTCGCCTACAATTTATTTAATTTTGGTCAACTCGCGACAGTCAGAAGTGCAAAAATAATTAATTAACGTTTTATTTCGTGTAAAATAGAGCTCGAGAAATGTACGGTCGTGCAATTGAAGAAAGCATTAGGTAATGAAAACGTCTGGAACAAAAGAAGAACTTATTTTGAGGCTACAAGGAATTGGGTGTTCAATATTGCAGGAAGATGATGTGTCGATTCCATCGGAACAATCTAACCAAGAAGATGAAAGTGTAGTTATGGGCGAGCAAGCGAATAACGATTTGAAGCAATTGTGGCAGGTCTTAAAAAGATGATTGCAACACTCACGGCAGCAATGGGGCAGAGCGGCTTCTCGGCATCCACAACATCTTCGGCTAGTGAACATTTTGATGGTGAGCAATTGTACACACCATGTCTAGCAACATCGAAGACTAGGACTCCGACTACGACGTCCATAGTAGCGGCGGTAAATTTTAGTTCGAGATATACCAATAACCAACAGACTCCTTTCGTTTAGGCAAGCAGTAGTGGTGTAAGCAGTGAGGCTGTTGTACGGACACAATGTCAAAACCATGGTACTTTTCCTACTGTAACAGCAAATCAAATTTCAAGGTCTTGTTGGGGTGCGCAGTCAAATATGTCAATAAGAACACCAATAGTTACAGAAAGTGAACAAGTGAGGGTATTAAACGAGAATATGCTTCACGTAAATTCATCACAGGGTTATGCGAATTTGCGTGGAGAAACTTTTACTTTAAATAGTAACAAATGTGGTTTAAAAGAAGTAGTAGAAATGTTGCCAAGCTTTGATCCTTGTAAAAATGATATAACATCTATACAGTTCATGGAAAGGGTATAACAATTAAAAGATGCGTATGGTTGGGATGAGAGACTGGTGAATATGGCAATGCTGAGTAAATTGAAAGGTGTTGCAAAAGGCTGGATAGATTCTCAGCCAATATTTAGAGTCTGGACAGAATTTGTTTGTGCATTTCTGACAGATTTCCCGTGTATTATTAATACAGCAGATATACATATTAAATTGATAAATTCGCGTATACGTAGAGATGAATCTCGGATTGAATATTACTACAGAATGTTAGCACTTGGGAAACGCGGCCAAGTTGAAGATAATGCAGTAATTAAATATATCATAAATGGGTGGAATGATAAAGAACTCATTCGAATTTTATCAACAATGAATTTTTCAAGACCTTCAGATTTGTTGCAAGCTTTAATGTCTTTAAATAATAGTGGTGGGCAGACATTTAGTTTTAAAACAATTAACGAAAATAAGATACGGACCGAAGTAAATAGTAAAGAAAGTATGTCAGTCGGAAAGTCATTAAATGTATTAGAAGGTCCAGTATGTTTTAAATGTAAAGAAAAAAAAGGGCATATTGCGAAAAATTGCAAAACAAAACAAAATCCAAGGGTTAATATTATTAAAAAACCTGAAATTAATAATAAAGAAATTATAAAAGACCTTAAAATTGGTAATATAGAGAGTAAAGGATTAATTGACTCTGGAAGTGGAAGTTCTTTAATAAAAGAAGAACTGGCAAAACATTGTGAAGGTGAACTGGTGAAATGTGATGTAAAGTTGAACGGTTTTGCTGTTGGTTATGTGAATGCAAGGAAGCATTATCGACAGTGGTCACAATTAAAAAAAAAAAAAAAAAAAAATGGTCACAATTGAAAACAATAAATATATGTGTAAACTTTTGATAGTCAACAATGAAGCTATACCTTATGATGTATTGGTTGGTCGTGATATTTTGAACCAAATGAAAATAGTAATGGAAAGTGGAAATTGTAAAATTGTGCCACTGGCTGAACAATATTTATATGGCATTAATGATAATGATGAGAAGACACTACAAGAACTTTTGAATAAATATACTGATTGTTTCGGTGAAAAATTGCCAGAATTGGGTAAATGCAAAAATTTTACGATGGATATTGTTTTGAATTCTAAGAAGCCTGTTAATCGCAAACCGTATCAAATGCCAATTCCTAAATAAACAAGTAAGGAAGGCTAAGTTCGGGTGTAACCGAACATTACATACTCAGTTGAGAGCTATGGAGACAAAATAAGGAAAATCACCATGTAGGAAAATGAACCTAGGGTAACCCTGGAATGTGGTTGTATGACATGTGTATCAAATGGAAGGTATTAAAGAGTATTTTAAGAGAGAGTAGGCCATAGTTCTATGGATGGACGCCATTTGGGGATATCGCCATAAAGGTGGACCAGGGCTGACTCTAGAATTTGTTTGTACGAAATGGGTATCAAATGAAAGGTGTTACTGAGCATTTTAAGAGGGAGTGGGCCTTAGGTCTATCGGTGGACGCCTTTTCGAGAAATCGCCATAAAGGTGGACCAGGGGTGACTCTAGAATATGTTTGTACGATATGGGTATCAAATGAAAGCTGTTAATGAGTATTTTGAAAAGGAGTGATCCTTAGTTCCATAGGTGGACGCCGTTTCGAGATATCGCCATAAAGGTGGACCAGGGGTGTCTCTAGAATGTGTTTGTACGATATGAGAATCAAATGAAAGGTGCTACTGAGCATTTTAAGAGGGAGTGGGCATGAGGTGTATAGGTAGACGCCTTTTCGAGATATCGTCATTAGGGTGGGCCAGGGGTGACTCTAGAATGTGTTTGTACGATATGGGTATCAAACGAAAGGTGTTACTGAGCATTTTAAGAGGGAGTGGGCATTAGGTCTATAGGTGGACGCCTTTTCGAGATATTGCCATTAGGGTGGGCCAGGGGTGACTCTAGAATGTTTGTACGATATGGGTATCAAACGAAAGGTGTTACTGAGCATTTTAAGAGGGAGTGGGCATTAGGTCTATAGGTGGACGCCTTTTCGAGATATCGCCATTAGGGTGGGCCAGGGGTGACTCTAGAATGTGTTTGTACGACATGGGTATCAAATGAAAGGTGATAATGAGTATTTTAAAAGGGAGTAATCCTCAGTTCTATAGGTGGACGCCTATTCGAGATATCGCCATAAAGGTGGACCAAGGGTGACTCTAGAATGTTTGTACGATATGGGTATCAAACGAAAGGTGTTACTGAGCATTTTAAGGGGGAGTGGGCATTAGGTCTATAGGTGGACGCCTTTTCGATATATCGCCATTAGGGTGGGCCAGGGTGACTCTAGAATGTGTTTGTACGATATGGGTATCAAATGAAAGGTGGTAATGAGTATTTTAAAAGGGAGTAATCCTTAGTTCTATAGGTGGACGCCTTTTCGAGATATCGCCATAAAGGTGGACCAAGGGTGACTCTAGAATGTTTGTACGATATGGGTATCAAACGAAAGGTGTTACTGAGCATTTTAAGAGGGAGTGGGCATTAGGTCTATAGGTGGACGCCTTTTCGAGATATCGCCATTAGAGAGAGCCAGGGGTGACTCTAGAATGTTTGTACGATATGGGTATCAAACGAAAAGTGTTACTGAGCATTTTAAGAGGGAGTGGGCATTAGGTCTATAGGTGGACGCCTTTTCGAGATATCGCCATTAGGGTGGGCCAGGGGTGACTCTAGAATGTTTGTACGATATGGGTATCAAACGAAAGGTGTTCCTGAGCATTTTAAGAGGGAGTGGACATTAGGTCTATAGGTGGACGCCTTTTCGAGATATCGCCATTAGGGTGGGCCAGGGGTGACTCTAGAATGTTTGTACGATATGGGTATCAAACAAAAGGTGTTACTGAGCATTTTAAGAGGGAGTGGGCATTCGGTCTATAGGTGAACGCCTTTTCGATATATCGCCATTAGGGTGGGCCAGGGGTGACTCTAGAATGTGTTTGTACGATATGGATATCAAATTAAAGGTATTAATGAGGGTTTTAAAAGCGAGTGGCCCTTAGATGTATATGTGAAGGCGTTCTCGCGATATCGACCAAAATGAGGACCAGGTGATCCAGAAAATCATCTGTCGGGTACTGCTAATTTATTTATATATGTAATACCACTAACAGTATTCCTGCCAAGATTCCAAGGGCTGTTGATTTCGCCTTGTAGAACTTTTTCATTTTCTTCTACTTACCCATTTTACAAAGTTTTTTCCAAAGCTATATTTTGCGTCAATAAACCAATCCAGTTACCATATTTCATCCCTTTTTTCGTATTTGGTATAGAATTATGGCATTTTTTTAATTTTGCGTAATTTTCGATATCGATAAAGTGGGCGTGGCTATGGTCGGATTTCGGCCATTTTTTATACCAAGATAAAGTGAGTTCAGATAAGTACGTGGGCTAAGTTTAGTAAAGATATATCGGTTTTTGCTCAAGTTATTGTGTTAACGGCCGAGCGGAAGGACAGACGGTGGACTGTGTATAAAAACTGGGCGTGGCTTCCACCGATTTCGCACATTTTTACAGAAAACAGTTATCGTCATAGAATCTATGCCCCTACCAAATTTGAGAAGGATTGGTAAATTTTTGTTCGACTTATGGCATTAAAAGTATTCTAGACAAACTAAATGAAAATGGGCGGAGCCACGCCCATTTTGAAATTTTCTTTTACTTTTGTATTTTGTTGCATCATATCATTACTGGAGTTGAATTTTGACTTAATTTACTTATATACAATAAAGATATTAAATTTATTGTTAAAATTTTAATTAAAAATTTTTTTTTTAAAAAGTGGGCGTGTTCTTCATCCAATTTTGCTAATTTTTATTTAGCACATATATATTAATAGTAGTAACGTTCCTGCCAAATTTCATCATGATATCTTCAACGACTGCCAAATTACAGCTTGCAAAACTTTTAAATTACCTTCTTGTAAAAGTGGACGGTGCCACGCCCATTGTCCAAAATCTTACTAATTTTCTATTCTACGTCATAACGTCAACCCATCTACCAAGTTTCATCGCGTTAACCGCCTTTGGCAATGAATTATCGCATTTTTTCGGTTTTTCGAAATTTTCGATATCGAAAAAGTGGGCGTGGTTATAGTCCGATATCGTTCATTTTAAATAGCGATGTGAGATGAGTGCCCAGGAATCTACATACCAAGATCATCATCAAGATACCTCAAAATTTACTCAAGTTATCGTGTTAACGGACAGACGGACGGACGGACGGACATGGCTCAATGAAAATTTTTTTCGATACTGATGATTTTGATATATGGAAGTCTATATCTATCTCGATTCCTTTATACCTGTACAGCCAACCGTTATCCAATCAAAGTTAATATACTCTGTGAGCTCTGCTCAACTGAGTATAAAACAAGTAAGGAAGGCTAAGTTCGGGTGTAACCGAACATTACATACTCAGTTGAGAGCTATGGAGACAAAATAAGGGAAAATCACTATGTAGGAAAATGAACCTCGGGTAACCCTGGAATGTGTTTGTACGATATGGGTATCAAATGAAAGGTGTTAATGAGTATTTTAAAACGGAGTGGGCCTTAGTTCTATAGGTGGACGCCTTTTCGGTATATCGTTATAAAGGTGGACCAGGGGTGACTCTAGAATGCGTTTGTACAATAAGGGTATCAAACGAAAGGTGTTAATGAGTATTTTAAAAGGGAGTGGGCCTTAGTTCTATAGGTGGACGCCTTTTCGAGATATTGCCATAAAGGTGGACCAGGTGTGACTTTAGAATTTTTTACGATATGGGTATCAAATGAAAGGTGTTAACGAGTATTTTAAAAGGAAGTGGGCCTTAATTCTATAGGTGGGCGCCTTTTCGGGATATCGTTATAAAGGTTGACCAGGGTTGACTCTAGAATTAATTTGTACGATATGGGTATCAAATGAAAGGTGTTAATGAGTATTTTAAAAGGGAGTGGGCCTTAGTTCTATAGGTGGACGTCTTTTCGAGATATCGCCATAAAGGTGGACCAGGGTTGACTCTAGAATGCGTTTATACATTATGGGTATCAAACGAAAGGTGATAATGAGTATTTTAAAAGGGAGTGGGCCTTAGTTCTATAGGTGGACGCTTTTTCGATATATCGCCATAAAGGTGGACCAGGGGTGACTCTAGAATTAATTTGTACGATATGGGTATCAAATGAAAGGTGTTAATGAGTATTTTAAAAGTGGGTGGGCCTTAGTTCTATGGGTGGACGCCTTTTCGAGATATCGCCATAAAGGTAGACCAGGGATGACTCTAGAATTTGTTTGTACGATATGGGTATCAAATGAAAGGTGTTAATGAGTATTTTAAAAGGGAGTGGGCCTTAGTTCTATAGGTGCACGCCTTTTCGAGATATCGCCATAAAGGTGGACCAGGGGTGACTTTAGAATTTTTTACGATATGGGTATCAAATGAAAGGTGTTAACGAGTATTTTAAAAGGAAGTGGGCCTTAATTCTATAGGTGGGCGCATTTTCGGGATATCGTTATAAAGGTGGACCAGGGTTGACTCTATAATGCGTTTATACATTATGGGTATCAAACGAAAGGTGATAATGAGTATTTTAAAAGGGAGTGGGCCTTAGTTCTATAGGTGGACGCTTTTTCGATATATCGTCATAAAGGTGGACCAGGGGTGACTCTATAATGTGTTTGTACAATATGGGTGTCAAATTAAAGGTATTAATAAGAATTTTAAAAGGGAGTGGTGGTAGTTGTATATGTGAAGGCGTTTTCGAGATATCGACCAAAATGTGGACCAGGGTGACCCAGAATATCATCTGTCGGGTACCGCTAATTTATTTATATATGTAATACCACGAACAGTAATCCTGTCATGATTCCAAGGGCTTTTGATTTCGCCCTGCAGAACTTTTTCATTTTCTTTTACTTAATATGGTAGGTGTCACACCTATTTTACAAAGCTTTTTTATAAAGTTATATTTTGCGTCAATAAACGAATCCAATTACCATGTTTCAACCCTTTTTTCGTATTTGGTATAGAATTATGGCACTTTTTTCATTTTTCGTAATTTTCGATATCGAAAAAGTGGGCGTGGTCATAGTCAGATTTCGGCCATTTTTTATAGAAAGTGAGTTCAGGTAATTATGTGAACTGAGTTTAGTAAAGATATATCGATTTTTGCTCAAGTTATCGTGTTAATGGCCGAGCGGAAAGACAGACGGTCGACTGTGTATAAAAACTGGGCGTGGCTTCAACCGATTTCGCCCTTTTTCACAGAAAACAGTTATCGTCCTAGAATCTAAGCCGCTACCAAATTTCACAAGGATTGGTAAATTTTTGTTCGACTTATGGCATTAAATGTATCCTAGACAAATCAAATGAAAAAGGGCGGAGCCACGCCCATTTTGAAATTTTCTTTTATGTTTGCATTTTGTTGCACCATATCATTACTGGAGTTGAATGTTGACATAATTTACTTATATACTGTAAAGATATTAAATTTTTTGTAAACATTTCACTTAAAAAAATTTTTTTTTTAAAAGTGGGCGTGGTCGTTCTCCGATTTTGCTAATTTTTTTTAAGCATACATATAGTAATAGGAGTAACGTTCCTGCCAAATTTCATCATGATATCTTCAACGACTGCCAAATTACAGCTTGCAAAACTTCTAAATTACCTTCTTTTAAAAGTGGGCGGTGCCACGCCCATTGTCAAAAATTTTACTTATTTTCTATTCTGCGTCATAAGTTCAACGCACCTACCAAGTTTCATCGCTCTATCCCTCTTTGGTAATGAATTATCGCAATTTTTCGATTTTTCGAAATTTTCGATATCGAAAAAGTGGGCGTGGTTATAGTCCGATATCGTTCATTTTAAATAGCGATCTGAGATGAGCGCCCAGGAATCTACATACCAAATTTCGTCAAGATATCTCAAAATTTACTTAAGTTATCGTGTTAACGGACAGACGGACGGACGGACGGACGGACATGGCTTAATCAAATTTTTTTTCGATACTGATTATTTTGATATATGGAAGTCTATATCTATCTCGATTCCTTTATACCTGTGCAACCAACCGTTATCCAATCAAAGTTAATATACTCTGTGAGCTCTGCTCAACTGAGTATAAAAATAGTCGAAAAGATAATCGATGAGCTACTCAATTTAGAAATTATTCGACCATCAAAATCTTTATGTGCATCGCCAATAGTTTTGGTGAAGAACCAAAACGGCAAAGACCGATTTTATGCGTCGATTTTAGAGAATTGAATTCAATAACAGAGAAGCAGCCATGGGCTATGCCAACCGTAGATGGTGTTTTGTCAACGTTGGCTGGTAAACAATACTTTTCAACGTTGGATCTCATGTCTGGCTATTATCAAATTGAGCTAGCCGAACAAGCAATGCAATACACTGGTTTTGTAACTCATCATGGTCACTTTGAGTTCAACAGAATGCCGTTTGGGTTGCGCAATGCACCAAGTGCGTTCCAGACAATGATGGCTAAAGTTATGGAACAATTACGAGGTAAGGTAGTCAGTTATGTTGATGAAGTTATAGTGGCATCAAATACGGTGGAAGAGGGAATCAAGTTGCTTGAGGAATTTTTAAAAACTATAAAAGAGAATGGGTTAACGTTACGTTTGTCAAAATGCTCATTTTTGAAGAAATCCGTAAGTTTCCTGGGGCATGAATTGAGTGGAGATGGCTTACGACCGAGTAAGGCAAAGACCTTAGCAATAGAAGAGTTTCCGGCACCTAAAAATGTGTCAGAGGTACGGCGGTTTCTAGGTTTGACAGGGTTTTTCCGTAAATTTATATCACAATATGCTTATATTGCAAAACCAATTACACAGTTGACTA
Source organism: Eurosta solidaginis (assembly GCF_040869045.1). Taxonomy (NCBI): domain Eukaryota; kingdom Metazoa; phylum Arthropoda; class Insecta; order Diptera; family Tephritidae; genus Eurosta; species Eurosta solidaginis. Next base: position 319,461,137 of record NC_090319.1, on the reverse strand, counting down.
GAAAATCGATTGTATACCATTGTTCGGAGGAATGTGATAAGGCATTTAAGCGATTAAAGCAACTGATGATGGAAGAACCAGTGTTAGGTATTTATGATGTTTTGAAACCACATCTATTGCATATGGATGCTAGTTCGGTAGGAATTGCTGCAATTTTGTTGCAAGAAGAGAGTGAAGGTAAATTTAAACCAATCGCATTTTACAGTAGGGTTTGTTCGGATATAGAACAAAAATATCATAGTTACAAATTAGAAGTTTTAGCAGTAGTCGAGGGGTGTGATCGTTTCCGTACATATTTGTTAGGGAAGTCATTTACTATAGTAACGGATTGTAGCGCAGTTACTACAATTAAACCAAAAACACCTTTCATACCTAGAGTTGCTAGGTGGTTGTTGAGGTTAATGGAGTATGATTATATTATGGTACACAGAGCAGGTAGTTCTATGTCTCATGTAGATGCTATGAGTCGAGCACCAGTAGAAAAAGAATCCATTGTGCAAGATGTTGCTGAGTGGGCAATGATGGTTAATTTACCAGTGGATGATTGGGTTGTATCGATGCAGTTGCAAGATAAGAATTTATTTGATATAATTGAAATTTTAAAAAATTCTAAGGAATCTAGTAATCGTAAGGCTATATAAGTAGACTATGCTATTAAAAATGGACGTCTATATAAGAAAGAGGGTGATGAGATAAAATGCTTGGTAGTTCCAAAAAGATTTCGATGGCGAATTTTAAAATTATGTCATGATGATATGGGTCACACAGGTTTAGAAAGTACTTTAAAAAAGTTAGGGAAAATTTTTGGTTTCCAAGGTGTAGAGATTTTGTAAAAAATTATTTAAAATCGTGTGTTGAGTGTTTTTTCAGTAGAGAACCATGTGTAAAAGAAGGTAGATTTTATGGGATGAATATTCCTTAATTTCCATTTGAAGTTTTACACATGGATCACCTTGGGCCTTTTATTAAGAGTAAAAGGGGATATGAGCATATATTAGTAATAGTTGATGCCTTAACCAGTTATAGCGTTTTGGTTCCAGTTAAATCTACGAAAACTAAGCCAGTTATAGAAGCTTTTGACCGACTTACTGTATTTGTTGGTTTACCGAAGACGATTGTTACTGATAGAGGCACAACGTTCACATCAAACAGTTTTGTTGATTATTGCAATAATAATGTTATTCAACATATGGAGGTAGCAGTTCGTACTCCTCGAGAAAATGGTATTGCTGAACGAGTAAATCAGTCAATATAAGCTTATCTAAAGGCAGTCGTTACTAATTCTAAAGATTGGGATCTCGAGTTAAGGAATTTACAATGGAAGATAAATAGTAGCAAAAATTCCACCACTAAGCATTCGCCGTTGGAATTAATTTATGATTTTCCATTGCGAGATATAACTGGCAACAAAATCCTTGCTGCTATACATGATGACGACAATCAAATATCACTTAATGTTAAAGAAAAGCGCGAGGATGCAATTAAAAATATTGAAACTGCAAGAAAAGTTTGGAAGAAAAGGTTTGATGCACAGCATAAATTGCCATATCAATATCATGATGGTGATTTGGTATTGTTGGAGTCACAAATACAAAGTACCGGTGAATCTCGAAGACTTGAGACTAAATATAAGGGACCATATGTTGTTAAAAAGAAATTGCGATACGATCGGTACATTGTGGGTGATATTGATAGTATCAATAGAAAAAATTGTCGGAAGTTTAGCACAGTTGTAACAAGCGATAAATTGAAACCATGGTGTGTAGCATTTACCGAAATCGATGAAGTTTATGAAGAAGAAAATGTTGAAGATAATATTTAATGGTGTACCAGCCCGAGGACGTGCTTGTTTTCAGGAAAGGCCGAATTGTCAGTTAACACTTTGTAGTATTTGTACTTGTGTTGAAATGTAAAATCTAGCAACATTTTTGTTAAACGACTTTTGTCATATTTTTTCCGAAATCATAAAATTATTCTTGAATTTGTAACCGTTTGGAAGGAATAGTTCGTTCTATAAAACTATTCGCCTACAATTTATTTAATTTTGGTCAACTCGCGACACTCCTGATAAAAATTTGAAAAAATATATTAAAATGGGCGTGGCACCGCCCACTTGTGATTAAATCAATTTTACAAATATTATTAATCATAAATCAAAAATCGTTGAACCTATCGTAACAAATTCGGCAGAGAGGTTGCCTTTACTAGGAATGCTTTGAAGAAAAATTTACGAAACCGGTTAAGGACCACGCCCACTTTTATATAAAAGATTTTTAAAAGGGTCATGGACGAATAAAATAAGCTATATCTTTGCAAAAAAAGAGCTTCATATCAATGGTATTTCATTTTCCAAGTGGATTTATAACAATAAATAGGAAAAACTTCAAATTTAAAAAAATGGGCGTGGCACCGCCTCTTTTATGACTAAGCAATTTTTTATGTTTCGGGAGCCATAACTCGAAGAAAAATTAACGGATCGTAATAAAATTGGGTACACAGATTTTCCCTATAGCATAAAATATTTCTAGAAAAAATGGACGAGATCGGTTAAAGACCACGCCCACTTTTATACAAAACAAGTTTAAAAGGGTCGTAGACTAGAATAATAAGATATAACTTAGCAAAAAATTGTTTTGAATCAATGATATTTCACTTATCAAGTTTTATTGTAAGAGGAAATGGGGAGACATTTTTTTTAAACGGGCGGTGCCACGTGTTAAGTAGTAATTTATTTAAAAGTAATTTATCTGAAATGAAATGTGCAATTGAAGCTCACGCTGAGTATATAATGTTCGGTTACATCCGAACTGACTTGCAATGTTTTTTTCATGACCTACTAAAAAAAATTTCATTTGATTGTAAAGTTTTCATGTATACCCTGTCCGACCCAAAAATGTCCGCTAAAAACGTTGTCGATAACAGCTTTTTGAAAAAAAAAAATAAAATAAATATTTTATATGAAATTTTTTTTAGTAGGCCATAAAAAACCTTAAAAATCAAAGTCGAAAAAACGTCAAAATAATGAAATTCGTAGGCTCAAAAATTATTTTTTTGTGTATGCGTAGTGGAACTTTTTTTCCTGAGTCCATTTCCTATCGAAAAACCGATGGCGCGATATCGGTTAACTTTCGTCCATACAAATCGACCCACCCTAACGAGTATAGCTAGTAAATAAGGGAACATGAAAAATACCTTTGAAATTTTATTCCGAAAAAGGTTGTATGCATAAATGTGAGTATGTAAGGTAAGTGTAGGTGTTAAGAGGCTGATAGCTGTGCCTAACATGGATAAAAAACTGTTCTTCAAAACACAACAAGCATAGACCAAAGGTAAGTCGATAGACACGGCACTGCATATGGTGGTTATAAACATAGTGAAAGCCTTGGATTATAAGGAGTACTTCTTAGACGTTGCCGGGGCTCTCAACAATGTCTCTATACTGGCGATCATGGTGGGTCTTAAGGACATTGAGGTACATCCAGCCATAACCAGATGAATCGGCCGCACTCTTAATTGCTGTAAGACTACTTCGCAGTGGGGGCTGTATGGGGCAACAAAATCGGCGAACAGGCGCACGTCTCAGGGCGGGGTCACCCGCTAATCACCAACCAACTGCTCAGCCGGTTCAATGTGGGACCCGTCAAAGTTACGGTGTACGCAGATGAAGTTGTCATAAGTGGAAAGTAAATACATAAATATAGGGTGCGGTAACCTCCGAGGAGATTTGAGGCCGCGCTTCTCTTCCTTTGCCTATAAATTGGCGGGACGTGGTAGGTCCCACAAGTTTTATGCTGACGCCGAAAGGCATCTGCAAGGCAGATGAGTTTTCACTGAGAAGCTTTTCATGGCAGAAATACACTCGGAGTGTTTGCCAAGGCACTGCCGACGGGCTTTGCCCGGGGCGTGAGCCCAGGATATTCGGTGTGGTAGAAGGAGCGCCACCGCGGAGAAGACGGATATGGTCTTGTTTACTAAGAGCTATAAGGTCTCAAATTGGATAAGGCCTAAGATGTGTGGTGCTGCAGGAGAAACCTTGGACACTACTTAGGCACTAAGTTAGTTAATTTAAATTCATATAAATTAAACTCTTACCATTTGCCAGATTAACAGTTCAACTCAATTCAAAATACAAAATATTTAACTTTAATGAATTTTAACTTTGAATTTATACAGAAATATTGTCATAAAAATATGATTTGTACTTATTGTCAGTAAATGAAAAAATATTATACGAAAATATGTACATATATTGAACAGTCAAGTTCACTACATGTACATATGTAGGCTATTAATGCTTAGCATAACGGGAGCCCTGAAAACAACCACGACGCCTGCACCGTTTGCCATTCTGCACATTCCACCTGTAAATTTGGTGGCGAAGAACACAGTTTAAACACTGCAACGATCCCCAGTATCGCCAAATATTAACGTAGACGAATTACAAAAAATCGCATAATAAATTAAAAACCTAGAAAAGTAGTGTACCAAGTAGGTCATAATCCAGGCACGAATCTATCAATCTTTGGTTAAGTTAGCGAAGGAACACTTTCTGGGTATGTATGCAGCGGGAAATTAAAAAAAAAAAACAAGTAAGAACGGGATTTCATACTTTTCATGAATGGGGCTGAACAATAATCTTATCCCATTCGTAATATCCTAATAATCGGGTATATAAGATATGAAATATGTATATAGTAAACAGATGTACATATGTACCTAAGCGATTTTTAAGATAAATATAAAATAAACAAGTAAGGAAGTTTAAGTTCGGGTGAAACCGAACATTACATACCCAGCTGTACACTTAAAATGCCGTTGTTGTTTAATAGTGTTACAGGTCTGCGTAATAATTCATATCGCTCATTTACTTCAATAGTGTCATAACGCAAAAAACATGACTTTTGAGTTAATAACATATAAACGTACCCAATATCATGATCTATGTTGTATAAAAAATCTTTGTGATCGGTTAAAAATTTACCACGTGCTATAAAAATTAAAATATGCCTTTATATGCGTAACATATGGCAGTTAAAATGTTTGAATGGCTCTCCTAGAAAATTGTGTTTTTTGAATAATGACAATATTGAAGTAAATGAGCGATATACATATGGTTCTATTCTGAATTAATTTTTCTTCGAGTTATGGCTCCCGAAACATATAAAATTGCTTAGTCATTAAAGGGGCGGTGCTACGCCCATTTTTTAAAATTTGAAGTTTTTCCTCTTTATTGTTATAAATCCACTTGGGAAATGAAATACCATTGTTATAAAGCTCTTTTTTGCAAAGATATAACTTTTAAAAATCTTGTATATAAAAGTGGGCGAGGTCCTTAACCGCATTCGTTAATTTTTCTTTAAAGCATTCCTTATAGTAAAGGCAACCTCTCTGCCGAATTTTGTTAGGATAGGTTTAACGATTTTTGATTTATGGTTGATTATAATTGTAAAATTGATTTTATCACAAGTGGGCGGTGGCCACGACCATTTAAAAATTTTTTTTTTTTATTATTATCAAGAGTCTCAATATCAGTTCACACGTCAAATTTCAACATTCTAGGTGTATTATTTACTAAATAATCAAGTTTTTTGTGTTTTCGAAAATGTTATATATATAAAAAGTGGGCGTGGTTATCATCCGATTTTGCTCATTTCAATATCAATCTATTCTTGGTTCAGATAAGCTCGTGTACCAAATTTGGTGATGCTATCTCAATATTTACTCAAGTTGTCGTGTTAACGGACAGACGGACGGACGAGCGGACATGGCTCAATCAAATTTTTTTTTTCGATACTGATAATTTTGATATATGGAAGTCTATATCTATCTCGATTCCTTTATACCTGTACAATCAACCGTTATCCAATCAAAGTTATTATACCCTATGTACAAGTACAGCTGGGTATAAAAATAGGTAGGTACTTTGTGTGACAATGCTTCTTATCTGAACAATCGGTTGTGGGGGATATATGCTATATATACGACCGATTTCATACGTTTTTTCAGACAACAATATGTGCAAAATACGAAAGCATATCGGGCCATAACCGCAGAAAAGGCTTAACCGACATAAACTAAATCATTCAGTAGACGCTTTTTATACCTTTCATGAAAATGAAATGGTAAATTAATTTCGTCACGAAACCCAAAATTGTAAGTCCTTAAAGGAAAATAGATAGACCCACCATTAAGTATACCGAAATAATCAGGATGAAGAGCTGAGTTGATTTAGCCATGTCCATCTGTCCGTCTGTCTGTTTGTATGCAAACTAGTCCCTCAATTTTTGAGATATCTTGATAAAATTTGGTGAGCGGGTGTATTTGGGTGTCCGATTAGACATTTGTCGGAACCGGCCGGATCGGACCACTATAGCATATATCCTCCATACAACCGTTTTTCAGAAAAAGAGGATTTTTGTCATATCTTACTCAATTTAACAGATTGAAGCTTCAAACTTCACCATATAATTTCGTATATTGCACATATTGTTGCCTGAAAAAATTGATGAGATCGGTCGTATATATAGTATATATACCCCACAACCGATTGTTCAGATAAGAAACTTTTCGTAATTACTGCCCTATTTTAAGAGCTAGAGGCTTCAAATTTCAGCGAATGCTTACGCATATAGCATATATTGTTGTCTGAAAAAATCATAAAGATCGGTGATATATATATTGATTGCTTACGTATATAGTATATATTGTTGTGTCAAAAAATCATAGAGATCGGTGATATATATAATATATATATGATGGTATACATAGTATATATATATAGTATATATATTTTTTTTTGCGATTTCGGCCCCATTTTAACAGCTAAAAGCTTCAAATTTCACCAAATGCTTACGCGTATAGCATATATTGATGTCTGAACAAAACATTGAGATCGGTGGTATATATAGTATATATCTCATACAACCGATTGTTCGGATAAGAAACTTTTCGCAATTTCTGCCCCGTTTTAATAGCTAGAAGCTTCATATTTCACCGAATGCTTACGTATATAGCACATATTGTTGTCTGAAAAAATCATAGCGATCGGTTGTATATATAGTATATATCTCATACAACCGATTGTTCAGATAAGAAACTTTGCGCAATTTCTACCCCGTTTTAACAGCTAGAAGCTTCAAATTTCACCAAATGCTTACGTATATAGCATATATTGTTGTCTGAAAAAATCATAGGGATCGGTGGTATATATATTACTAGCAGACCCGTCAGACGTTGTTCTGCCCTAAATTTGATCTATCTGCATACATTTTAATAAGCTTTTTCCGTCTAACTCTGCCCTCCCCCTCTTCACCTTTTCTTTGTCCTTTTACTCACTCCTCCCTCCGGCTTTTTCGCTTCATCTATCTCTATCTTCGTCTCACTCTATCTCTTCTCTATCTAGTCTTCTTCTCCTTCCCTCTTTTCCCTTCTCTCAAGTTTTTCCCACTCTTTTTAATACCTTATTGCCAGTCCCAGAGGGTGGTATGCATTTTGCGCCAGTCCCATTCCGAGTCCCAATCCACTCCGAGTCTCAGTCCCAGTCCTAGTCCTAATCACATTCCCAGTCCGTCTCTGGTCTACTTCCCGGAAAAAAGGATCGTAAATACTAACATGTATAGGCAAATTTATATACCAAATTTCAGGCAAATCGAATAGGACGTATGTATGTAAATAGGTATGTGGGTATTATTAATTCATGTGTTTATTTCGGCTTCGCATGCATATTTATCAGTTTTGCCAGGTTGATGCGACTAAATCGAATATCACAATGAAAATTACTTTAAAGCTCTCAGCAACAGCTTTCATTTGATATCCATATTACACGCACATTCTAGGGGTATACGGGTCCACGTTTTGGCCTATATCTCCAGACACTAGTCACCCAGCGGTATAAAACTTACTCTGTACTAAAGCACAATGAAAATTACTTTAAAGCTCCCAGCAAACAGCTTTCATTTGATATTCACATTACACGCACATTCTAGGGGTATAAGGGTCCACGTTTTGGCCTATATCTCGAGACCCTGGTCACCCAGCGGTATAAAACATACTCTGTACTAAAGCACACATCAACAGCTTCAATTTGATATCCATAATGTAAAAACACATCCTAGTGTTACCCTGGTCCACGTTTTGGCCTATATCTCGAGACCCTAGCCATCCACGGGTACGAAAAATACTCCGTATCAAAGTGCTCATAAACAGCTCCCGTTTGATACCCATATTGTACAAACATATCCCAAGATTACCCAGGTTCACGTTTTGATCTCAAGACCCTAGCCAGAACGGGATAAAAAGTATCCTATGTCTGTCTCCTGGTTCTAAGCTACCCCTCCACCAATTTTCAGCCAAATCTGTTCATCCGTTCTTGAGTTATAAAGAGTGTAACTAACACCACTTTCTTTTATATTTATACTTGCATCACATTAGGAACTTCAAAAATAACAGTATTTCTCCACTATTTAATGGATGTTATTATACATACAAACCTTCCTCTTCAATCTCTCTATCTATTAAAAAAAAGCGCATCAAAATCCGGTGCGTAGTTTTGTTTAAGCATTCAAAGGGATATAGGGACAGAAAAAGCGACTTTTTTTATACTATGTACTAATAGTGATAGTGATAGTGATACATGCAAAAATACCAAAAAATTAAACTTTTGTTTAAGAATTTTAAGGAAATGTTCAATATTTTTAACGAAAGAGTATTTTTCAAGAGATGTATGCATTCTTAACCATTTATGTTGCATTAACTTGGCAACAACGCATAAATATGTCAAGCTGATATGATATGAAAATACATACATACATCCATACATATAAATGTACTCCCGAAGTTAAATAACGCAGCGAATTCTATGTATGTACGTATGTGTCGCATCACGCCTCACTCAAGCAATTGCTCGCACAGTTGACACCGAACAATCACACGCACGAATTTTTTGGTAAGAATGTAACTTTTGTTTAAACTATTTGGCTGACATAAGAAAGGAATCAAGTATTTTTTTTGATGCAGATCGAAGGTAAATATTTCAAAGTTTTACTGAAAAGTAGATTTTTTTAAATCCATCCATCCGTTAATGAGTTATAGCTGTGTAAAGAAAAATTTTATGATTTTTACTACATTTTGGCAATTTGCCCCGCCCCTATAATATATATCTTCAAACTATATTAACTGTACCATCTCAGGTAGATAAGCTTTCAAATGCAAAAAACCGTTTTAAAATCGGAGCATTATGTGTGAAGTTATGTGCATACATGGCATTTAGCGACTTTATTTTATAAGATTTATAGATATACTTCACATAAACTGTCATTTTTGCCCCTTTTTTACGGCTAGAAGCTTCAAAATTCATCTAATTTCATCTAATAGTTACGTTTACGTCATATATTTTTGAAATACGTGATTCGTAGTCATAGTTTTTACATGCAGACCACAAAAAACGTGAAGCTTTGCATGCTCACACAAAGTACCTACCTATTTTTTATTTTATATTTATCTTAAAAATCGTTTAGATATGTTCAAATTTCACCAAATTCTTACGTGTATAGCATATATTGATGTCTGAAAAAATCATAGAGACCGGTGGTATATATAGTATATATCTCATACAACCGATTGTTCAGATAAGAAACTTTGCGCAATTTCTTCCCCATTTTAACAGCTAGAAGCTTCAAATTTCACCAAATGCTTACGTGTATAGCGTATATTGTTGTCTGAAAAAATCATTGAGATCGGTGGTATATATAGTATATATCTCATACAACCGATTGTTCAGATAAGAAACTTTGCGCAATTTCTGCCCCATTTCAACTGCTAGGAGCTTCAAATTTCACCAAATGCTCACTTATATAGCATATATTGTTGTCTGAAAAAATCATAGAGATCGGTGGTATATATATTATATACCCCATATAAACTGTAATTTTTGCCCCTTTTTTACGGCTAGAAGCTTAAAAATTCATCAGATTTCATCAAATAGTTACGTTTACGTCATATATTGTTGAAATACGTGAATCGTAGTCATAGTTTTTACACGCAGACCACAAAAAACCTGAAACTTTGCATCCTCACACAAAGTACCTACCTGTTTTTTATTTTATATTTATCTTAAAAATCGTATAGGTATGTAGATCTGTTCACTATATATTTCTTATCTTATACATCAGCCCCATTCATGAAAGGTATGAAGTCTTCGGCACAGCCGAAGACAGTCCCGTTCTTAATTGTTTTGTATCAATATTGTGATTACTTTAGATAGTAACGTGAAAGTTGGTGTGTATATAAGACTATGTAATTGACGTATACTGATGTGGGATTTTTTTACGTTTCTTTAATAATAATGGCGCATTTTTCGCTTACGCCCTTTTTGCTTTCCAAAAAAAAGATTTCATTACTTGAAAGTGTCGGTTAAGCCAAATTAAAATATTAAAAGTACACATTTGAAAACATTAAAAACAGTGGTTGGTGATCCAGATCAATGTTTTTATTCAGATTTCAAGACGGAATTCATAGTTATTTAAATTTAGAGATGCAGACTGATTAACAAATATTTTAAATTTACAACTAAACTAAGTATTTTTAAATAAAAACTATACAACTAAGGTACAACCTATTCATTTCACATTGCCGTCTTCTACATCAGTATCTGGTAATGTATCTGTGATAAAAGAGTTGTGTTTTAAGTTGAGGTATTCTCTGTGGAAAATTTTGGGAATTATATTTTTATCCCAAAGTGATTTTAAATCTGAGTAATTTAACGATGAAATTATTTGTAAGCTCCTGTATAAACTGAAGTAGAAGGTCTCTTCTTTCGTAGAAGTCTTTTGGGCAGTGGTTTCGGAATCCTCCTACCTCGTTTCCCAACACAAGTATCTTCTTCAACTATTTCCTCTGAAGAATCGGCCTGTGTTTGCAAGAAGTCCATAGTGAGATAACGTACGTCTGTGAGACGTACGTCGTTTTAATTTTGCTCTCAGTCTCCCACAATCGTAAAGAGAGGACATTCTCATTCTCAGTTTTCTCAGCTACCATTACCAGCTTGTCAGTGTGGGGTGTTTTACAGTAGTAACTTTTTTGTTTGCTGATATATGTATATACGATTGTTTTTTAAAAATACGTCTAAGAGACGTATCGTAATCTTTTACGTGACTACAAATTTAATATGTAATTTTTGCCTAAAATGGTAATTTTAGCTAATATTTTTTTAAGTATAGTTTAAAACAGTTAATTCATTCAATTGAAAAAAAAAAATGTATTTTATTTTAATTTTTTTTGCTATAAACTGACGTCCTTCGAAAAAGACTGATTTTTGTAAGGACAAGTCCAAGACAAGTCAAACTTAATTTTTAATATATTATATATTTATGGTCCTTAAACTTGAACACGTCTGTCAGACGTAAGTTATGTTTCTAGGGTAAAAAAATAACGTTATCTTTCTAGGGTTAAAAAGACGAACATTACGAAACATGCACACCAAAATGTAAAAACTTTGTATTAAAATGACAAAATTTCTGGAAAAAAAGGCTTAACCTACACATTGCGAGCACAAAAAAATATAAATAAAGTGTTTTGTGCACTTGAGCCAAAATTGCCTCATCTATAACTTCGTATCGGGACTTCGTAGGACTTTAATTTTTTTGGAGCTGGTGCATATGGTAATGGCCTTTCGGTTTCCATCAAAAACACAAAATCTAAAATAATTTCGGTTAAGCCCTTTGTGCGGTTATGGCTCGATATGTCTAATCGGACACCTGAATATACCCGCTCACCGAATTTTATCAAGATATCTCAACAATTGAGGGAATAGTTTGAATAAAAACAGACATACGGACATGGCTAAATCAACTCAGCTCTACATCCTGATCATTTCGGTATACTTATTGGTAGATCTATCTATTTTCATTTAAGGACTCACAATTTTGAGATTCGAGACAAAGTTAATATACCATTTCATTTTCTTGTAATTTTATGTATATAAAATCGGCAGAGTGTAGTGATAGGGCATATCGTCGACGTTCTGGCAAAATCACTAAGTAAAAAATGATTAATAACTTTTGCCTGTCATAAAAAGGTTCGTATGTGACTTGATGATTAAATTCTAAGTATGCAACCAGCTATACATGCTGAAATGGACTTTTTGAGGTTTGCGTGTAAAGGAACAGCCCTTTTTGAGAATGTTTGCGGTCATTAACTCAAAAATGACAAAATGATCTTAGTGTATATGTAGTTTTTCAGTTTTACTGATCTGTTAGGGTCAAGTGCAAATAAAATACGATTTATTCCACCATTTAGCCCAACGTTTCGATAATTATCCTTATCTTCTTCAGGGGCGGTCTGTATTTGTTTATAACAGAATACAAAAACAAAAACAACATTAGAAATAAAATTACACGATTTAAAATACGTAGTTATAAACAAAATATTGCACAATTATAAATTTAAATTTTACATGAAATATTACTCCACAAACAATTATTTACATAAATTCACTCACATTGGTATTTAAAAACGATTTTATCATTACTTTACTAATTTACATTATAATGCTACCATCACTGTATGGTAAACTTGTCAAATTTAAAACTAATTATATGTGTCATATGCATAATAAGTAAGTCGCGGCTATGTCTTGTGTATCTTCTTTCTTGTTCATTGCCTTTTCTCTGTTTTGCATTATTCTTAGGCTCTCGAGTGTGTACCTTGTTCTTTCTCTCGTGTCTTTGTCTATTATTTTTGTAGTTGTGAAATCTACTGTGTGTTTGTTGTTTACCGCGTGTTGTGATAACGCCGTGCTGTGTTTTTCTTTGTTGATATCGGCTTGGTGCTCTGCAAGTCGTGTGTTTAGCGCCCTCTTCGTAGTACCAATATATATTTTGTTGCAATGTTCAGTTTCATTTCCTTTGCACTCTATTTGATATACCACGTTGCTTTGTTGTTGTATGTCGATCGGGCTTTTTGTTTTTGTAAATAATGTTGATAGAGTGTGGTTTGATTTGTAAGCCAGTGTTACTTTTGGGTTTTTTGTTATGTGTTGTGCTAGATTTTCTGAGAGCCTGGGAATATAGGTCGTACTAAAATATTGTTTTGGCTCATTCGGCAGCTCTTTCGTTGTGGTTTGTGTGGGTATATTTATTAATTCTTGTTGTTTATGGTCAATTAGATTACATATTAATTTATTGGGATAATTGTTACTTCTGAGCGTCATTTTGATTTTTTCTATATTAGCGTTATGAAAACATTGATTGCTGATGGTCAGTACTTTATGTATAAAATTTTTGGCGGTATTTAATTTATATTTAAAGGGTTGCGATGAGTAGAAATTTTTTAGGCGGCCAGATGATGTAGGCTTTGTATACCAGTCAAGTATGATATTATTGTTATCTCTATATATGCGAGTGTCCAAAAAGGGGATGTTGTTGTTTTTTCTATTTCAATGGTAAACTGCAGTCTATTGTGGTATTTGTTGAGTGGGCTTAAGATAATTTCCGTGTCGCTTCGTTTTATTATTGCAAATACGTCGTCTACGTATTTGACAAGAAATTTGATGCCAGTGTTTTGTTGCTGGTTCAGCTCAGAGTACATATTTTGTATAAGATCGTCCATCACAATGTCCGCAATGGTGGGGAAAGTGGGTTACCCATCGTCATTCCAAATGTTTGTAGGTAAATATTGTTATTGTACATGAAATAGTTATTTTCTTTTAAGCAGAACTCTAATATGGTTAAAAACTTGTTTTTCGGTGTGGTTGTGTGTTGTTGGACTTTTTCCCATTTTTGCATGACTATCTTTATTGCTAGAGCCGTCGGTATGTTGGTGAAGAGCGAGACGACATCGAACGATACTAATACATCATCATTACATAAATTTACATCAGCTAATCTATTTTTCAAGTCAAATGCATTTTTAATGTTGTAGTCTTCTGATATTAGTGGCTTCAAGATTTTTCCTAAATATATGGATAATTCATAACATGGAACACTTATGGAAGACGAAATTGGACGTAAAGGGCATTCGGGTTTGTGGATTTTGGGTAAACTATAAAGTTTCGGTGCGGTTGCTGCCGAGCTTGCGAGCTGTTGTTTTTCTCTGTAGTTTGTGTGCTTTCCTTTGTATAGTTCGTTCACAATACTATTGTTTTTCTTTTGCAGTTTTGTTGTGGGGTCGACTCTGACGACTTTGTATGTGTTCTTGTCGCCTAGTAGTTGGTTCATTTTCTCCATATAGTCTGTCTTGTATAGCGCAACAGTTCTATTTCCTTTATCCGCATTCGTAATAACTATGTTGTCTCTGTGTAAATGTAGAAATGTTCTAGTTTTGTTGTATGACTCTATGATAAATTTTTCAGTTGAGTTTTGTTATACTCAGTTGAGCAGAGCTCACAGAGTATATTAAGTTTGATAGGATAACGGTTGGTTGTACATATATAAAGGAATCGAGATAGATATAGACTTCCATATATCAAAATAATCAGGATCGAAAAAAAATTTGATTGAGCCATGTCCGTCCGTCCGTCCGTCCGTCCGTCCGTCCGTCAGTTAACACGATAACTTGAGTAAATTTTGAGGTATCTTGATGAAATTTGGTATGTAGATTCCTGAGCACTCATCTCAGATCGCTATTTAAAATGAACGTTATCGGACTATAACCACGCCCACTTTTTCGATATCGAAAATTTCGAAAAACCGAAAAAGTGCGATAATTCATTACAAAAGACAGATAAAGCGACGAAACTTGGTAGATGGGTTGACGTTATGACGTAGAATAGAAAATTAGTAAGATTTTGGACAATGGGCGTGGCACCGCCCACTTTTACAAGAAGGTAATTTAAAAGTTTTGCAAGCTGTAATTTGGCAGTCGTTGAAGATGTCATGATGAAATTTGGCAGGAACGTTACTACTATTACTATATATGTGCTAAATAAAAATTAGCAAAATTGGATGAAGAACACGCCCACTTTTAAAAAAAAAAAATTTTTTAATTCAAATTTTAACAAAAAATTTAATATCTTTACTGTATATAAGTAAATTAAGTCAAAATTCAACTCCAGTAATGATATGATGCAACAAAATACAAAAATAAAAGAAAATTTCAAAATGGGCGTGGCTCCGCCCATTTTCATTTAGTTTGTCTAGAATACTTTTATTGCCATAAGTCGAACAAAAATTTACCAATCCTTCTCAAATTTGGTAGGAGCATAGATTCTATGACGGTAACTGTTCTCTGTGAAAATGGGCGAAATCGGTGGAAGTCACGCCCAGTTTTTATACACAGTCCACCGTCTGTCCTTCCGCTCGGCCGTTAACACAATAACTTGAGCAAAATCCGATATATCTTTACTAAACTAAGCCCACGTACTTATCTGAACTCACTTTAACTTGGTATAAAAAATGGCCGAAATCCGACCATAACCACGCCCACTTTATCGATATCGAAAATTACGAAAAATGAAAAAAATGCCTTAATTCTATACCAAATACGAAAAAAGGGATGAAACATGGTAACTGGATTGGTTTATTGACGCAAAATATAACTTTGGAAAAAACTTTGTAAAATGGGTGTGACACCTACCATATAAAGTAGAAGAAAATGAAAAAGTTCTACAAGGCGAAATCAACAGCCCTTGGAATCTTGGCAGGAATACTGTTAATGGTATTGCATATATAAATAAATTAGCAGTACCCGACAGATGATTTTCTGGATCACCTGGTCCACATTTTGGTCGATATCGCGAGAACGCCTTCACATATACATCTAAGGGCCACTCGCTTTTAAAACCCTCATTAATACCTTTAATTTGATATCCATATCGTACAAACACATACTAGAGTCACCCCTGTCCCACCCTAATGGCGATATCTCGAAAAGGCGTCCACCTATATACCTAATACCCACTCCCTCTTAAAATGCTCAGTAACACCTTTCGTTTGATACCCATATCGTACAAACATTCTATAGTCACCCCTGGCCCACCCTAATGGCGATATCTTTAAAAGGCGTCCACTTATAGACCTAATGCTCACTCCCTCTTAAAATGCTCAGTAACACCTTTCGTTTGATACCCATATCGTACAAACATTCTAGAGTCACCCCTGGCACACCCTAATGGCGATATCTCGAAAGGGCGTCCACCTATAGACCTAATGCCCACTTCCTCTTAAAATGCTCAGTAACACCTTTCATTTGATACCCATATCGTACAAACACATTCTGGAGTCACCCCTGGCCCACCCTAATGGCGACATTTCGAAAAGGCGTCCACCTATAGACCTAATGCCCACTCCCTCTTAAAATGCTCAGTAACACTTTTCGTTTGATACCCATATCGTACAAACATTCTAGAGTCACCCCTGGCCCACCCTAATGGCGATATCTCGAAAAGGCGTCCACCTATAGACCTCATGCCCACTCCCTCTTAAAATGCTCAGAAACACCTTTCGTTTGATACCCATATCGTACAAACATTCTAGAGTCACCCTTGGTCCACCTTTATGGCGATATCTCGAAAAGGCGTCCACCTATAGAACTAAGGATTACTCCCTTTTAAAATACTCATTACCATCTTTCATTTGATACCCATATCATACAAACACATTCTAGAGTCACCCCTGGCCCACCCTAATGGCGACATTTCGAAAAGGCGTCCACCTATAGACCTAATGCCCACTCCCTCTTAAAATGCTCAGTAACACCTTTCGTTTGATACCCATATCGTACAAACATTCTAGAGTCACCCCTGGCCCACCCTAATGGCGATATCTCGAAAGGGCGTCCACCTATAGACCTAATGCCCACTCCCTCTTAAAATGATCAGTAACACCTTTCATTTGATACCCATATCGTACAAACATTCTAGAGTCACCCCTGGCCCACCCTAATGGCGAAATCACGAAAGGGCGTCCACCTATAGACCTAGTGCCCACTCCCTCTTAAAATGCTCAGTAGCACCTTTCGTTTGATGCCCATATCGTACAAACACATTCTAGAGTCACCCCTGGCCCACCCTAATGACGATATCTCGAAAAGGCGTCCACATATAGACCTCATGCCCACTCCCTCTTAAAATGCTCAGAAACACCTTTCGTTTGATACCTATATCGTACAAACATTCTAGAGTCACCCTTGGTCCACCTTTATGGCGATATCTCGAAAAGGCGTCCACCTATAGAACTAAGGATTACTCCCTTTTAAAATACTCATTACCATCTTTCATTTGATACCCATATCATACAAACACATTCTAGAGTCACCCCTGGCCCACCCTAATGGCGACATTTCGAAAAGGCGTCCACCTATAGACCTAATGCCCCACTCCCTCTTAAAATGCTCAGTAACACTTTTCGTTTGATACCCATATCGTACAAACATTCTAGAGTCACCCCTGGCCCACCCTAATGGCGATATCTCGAAAAGGCGTCCACCTATAGACCTAATGCCCACTCCCTCTTAAAATGCTCAGTAACACCTTTCATTTGATTCCCATATCGTACAAACACATTCTAGAGACACCCCTGGTCCACCTTTATGGCGATATCTCGAAACGGCGTCCACCTATGGAACTAAGGATGATTCCTTTTCAAAATACTCATTAACAGCTTTCATTTGATACCCATATCGTACAAACATATTCTAGAGTCACCCCTGGTCCACCTTTATGGCGATTTCTCGAAAAGGCGTTCACCTATAGAACTAAAGCCCATTCCCTTTTAAAATACTCATTACCACCTTTCATTTGATACCCATATCGTACAAACACATTCTAGAGTCACCCCTGGTCCACCTTAATGGGGACATCTCGAAAAGGCGTCCACCGATAGACCTCAGGCCCACTCCCTCTTAAAATGCTCAGTAACACCTTTCATTTGATACCCATATCGTACAAACAAATTCTAGAGTCAGCCCTGGTCCACCTTTATGGCGATATCCCTAAATGGCGTCCATCCATAGAACTATGGCCTACTCTCTCTTAAAATACTCTATAATATCTTTCATTTGATACACATGTCATACAACCACATTCCAGGGTTACCCCAGGTTCATTTTCCTTATTTTGTCTCCATAGCTCTCAACTGAGTATGTAATGTTCGGTTACACCCGAACTTAGCCTTCCTTACTTGTTTTATATTACGTTTGAAGTGTAAGATTCTGTGGCTAACTTGACTTCTCGCGACTTCTTTATCTTTTTCGTTATCTATGGTTTGAATTACTTGTTCTATTTCTGCAATTGTATGTATAGGTGAAAAATTTGTATTTGTTGTAGGCAGTGTGAATTTTCGTCCCAGGGATAGCACCCACATCACATCTTCGGGGATTTCGATGTTGGCTTTGTTCACAAACCAATTACTGTTTATATTAATTCCTAGTTTTCTTATTTTTTCGTATTTAAGTTTTTTCATTTTTGTTTCTAGTGTTGCTTCTTTCTCTTTTGCTATCTTCTTACTGAGAATGTTTTGTTTGGTGATGAACTGGTCAAATTCCTGTTAGCCTAATGCATGTTTTAATTGTTGTTGTACGTGAAAAATTAATTAGATCTTTTGTTGTTTTGATGTTGATGTTGGTTTGTGTAAGTTCTGTTTAATATTTTCGAGAGAAATTTCTGTTTGGTCTTTTCTATTTTTGTTTTTACTCTTTCGGACGTTGTTTGTAGTTTTATGCATTTTACCGTGTTCGTCGAGTGGTTTGCTGTTAGCTCGTATCTCTTGCATTCTAATAAGAATTTTAACTGCTCGGTTAGCTTCGCGAATTTGATTTTTTGTTTGCTGTAGTGTTTGAGTGTCATACACATTGTTTACTATATAGTTTGGCAACTTAAACAGAGGTTATGTTGCGAATAGAGTGGAAGGCAGTGGACTAGGCAGTCGAATGTCATAAAATGAAGGAATGGTGTTCGGAGTTTTTTCAAAATTAAAAAAAAAATTGATAAAAGCTTTAATAAAAATAAAACTACTGTTTTAATAACAACAAAAACGCCTTATATATTCTATGTACATAAATTCGTAAAGATTATCTCACTTTAAAATTTGAGTTAAATAATCGTAAGTTTTGTTTTGAAACTGAGTCGAGAACTGTTCGTGTGAATGTGCGAATTTTCACCGATCAGCTGTTAGTTGCGCTACTTGGTAAAATTTACAATGGTCATACAGATATGTTCACCGTATTTGAATTTCATGTGTTTGTAGAAGTGTTTCATTTTTCCTCTTTGTTTGTTGCTTTTGTTGTTGGTTGTTTTAAACTTTGTTTTTACCGGTAGGCTTTCATGTAAAATTTAAATTTATAATTGTGCAATATTTTGTTTGTAACTACGTATTTTAAAACGTGTAATTTTATTTCTAATGTTGTTTTTGTTTTTGTATGTTATAAACAAATATATACCGCCCCTGAAGAAGATAAGGATAATTATCGAAACATTGGGCTAAATGGTGGAATAAATCGTATTTTATTTGCACTTGACCCTAACAGATCAGTAAAGCTGAAAAACTACATATAAATTAATCAAACTGAACCGAAATTACCATTCAATTGATCTTAGTGACGTTTGCTTGAATGCCGAGATATGTATTGTGGCGAATTTTCACATCACTAAATAAATGCACAACAACAAAAACATAAACACAGCAAGCTACATAAACACATTAATCATTATTTACTCACATACATACAAGAAAACGAAGAGATAACTCACACACAGATGTAGTCATCAGCCGAAGTAGTACTCACGCATACACCCGCTATGGCTATACGAGATACATAAACTACACATACCCTTCAAAAAACGCGAGTACTCCATAAATAATGTAAGGAATATTCCTTTGAGAGTATAAGAGTGTTCCAAAACTAATCTGTATTCATACAAAAAATGTGCTCCAATTAACATTGCGATGTCCTAGGAGAGGAGTAGGTGATCCCACTCTCGCTTTGTTTGTGAGTATTCCATAGAGTACATACGTGAGAGTAATTTCCAAAGTACTTTCACTGTAGTACTCCATGGAGCACCCACAGAGGATCATATGCCAAAGTACTAAAAAGGAATTGTCTCGGAGTGAATTTAATTTAAAATGAAAGTAAATGAAGAGGGGCAATGCAACTTTTATAATTTTTACTACGAATATTCTTATGTTATTTAGCATTTGCGTGAATAAAGAAACTAATATTTCTCTATACTATAGTATGCATACATAAAACCAGTGCGCGGTTGCATTTTATCAGAGTTGCCATAGTAAAATTTTATTATCAGTTATTTGTATGCAATATTTTACTTTTGGCAACTCTGTTCGATAGTCATCGTGTCGTGATCACGGTCGTTAGCAATGATCGGCTGATGGTGGTCCGCAAGCGCATTGCAAAGGAGTATTGTTAAAGTACTCCAACATGAAGAAAATGGAACACGTAATCCAACAATTTTTGCAGGGTATATATGTATATTGCTAATAACCAAGCACAATTATTCTGGAGTACAGCTTAGCGAAATGGCTAGACCTTCGGAGAAATGGATGAACGAGAAAACAGAGAGGGTCTACCACGTTATCCCCGAATCAAAATCCCCAAAATCTAAATCCCCAAAATCAAAATCCCCAAAATCAAAATCCCCAAACTCATAATCCCCAACACAAAATCCCCATTTTATGTGTGAAATAAATTCAAATTAGGTTTAAAATCGCCGCGACCAAAAAATGCTCATAATTCATACCAACTTTCTGCATAGGCGGCCTTCGGCCGCGCTTATAAAAAATAACCCTGGGCTACGCCATGCCAAGTCCGGGTGTGTGGTATAACCGTGGCTACCGCCACGGTGATGTCCTTCTGCGTAGTACACGCTTCTGTTACCTTGTTCGAATTAGAGCGACTAGCAGTCCTATATATGGATAAGTAAAAATATGTATTGCCAAAACGTGAATACATAGTTATACATACATAAATATGAATGAAAGAGGAAAGAGATATTACTATTTTTTACACGGTCATGATGTTTATCATAGCACTGGGATTTTGTGTTTGGGGATTTTCATTTTGGGGATTATGAATTTGGGGATTATGTGTTTGGGTATTTTTTTTTTCTCTGGGGATTTTGTGTTTGGGGATTTCGTGGCACTCCCACAATTACTCAATTCAGTTGTCTTAAAACTCAAATATTCACGTTAAAACAGGCGATTTCACATAGGTTTAAAAAAAACTATAACAGGCGTTTCAGAAATAGTTAAATTCCGATTACTTGACAGCTAACGCAAAGTATGCAATCGATGGGAAGGTGTAGAATTATTGTTCCTCTGTCTATTCTTAAGGTGTGGCATGTGCGTTGGTTCCACATTACAATTGAATAGATGGTTGGTGTCATGCGGGGACGCATTACAAGTAGGACATACATTTTGTATATCGGGGTTGATTCTGAATAGGTAAGAAAGAGTTTAATCTGTTACAGTACCCAGATCGGAGTTGAGCTAGAGTGACGCGCGTTTCACTAGGGAGAGTTCGTTCCTCTTCTGCTAGTTTTGGGTATTTTTCTTTCGCCGGGCAATTCATGGCATAGAATACATTTTTTTTAATCACAATAGTTTTTAAATTGGTGAGTCATATTAATCACATAAATGAACCGGAGAAAACGCATACTCATTAGCTCCATAACCTATTATGAGGAATATTAGCATCTCTAAGGTTATTAAATAGAAATGGTTTCTATAAATTATATAAATTTTTTATATATTTTTTGTATTTTTTTTTCAACTGGTTTAACTGTTTGTTATTCACAGGAATTCTTGCAATTACAATAGGTATAAAACTATGATTAGTTCCACAAATTTCAGAACATTGTCCAAAAAATAATCCAGGACGATTAATTATAAAATTAGTTTGGTTTAATCGTCCTGGTGTTCCATCAATTTTTAAAGGCACAACAACAGAAACATTAAGCAAGCTACATAAACACATTAATCATCATTTACCTACATACATACAAGGCAACGAAAAGATAACTCACACAGATCACACACAGTCATCGGTGGAAGTAGTACTCACATATACACGCGCATATGGCTATGCGAGAGGCTATAAACGTGTATCTGTAGTTTATAGCTGGTAGCCTATATCTGGTAACCAAGTAGAAAATTCTAGCAGAAGAAACATCTAGACATTTGGGCACAGAGTATAAAAGCAGCGAAAGCTGAGTAATCTGCAATCAGTTTGATTTAAGCACGCTATGGTTTGCGAAGTATAAGTATTTTTGTGAAGTATTTTCAAAGTAGTCTAATAAAGACCATTTTGCATTATTGAATATTGGAGTTATTTATTCAACAACGATACGAACGTTAGTAAAATGTGTAAAATAAGAGAACTTTCCCTAAATTCGTTACACTATTATAATTTTTGTAAATAGTTTAACAGTTTATTATAATAAATTTTTATCACTCGTATTCATTTTCTTAACTCTGGTTTTATAAACTTAATTTTAGTATTTTTGGTTGCATTCGTTACACTGTGCGTCGTAGCTTTGCAATGCTGGTGCTATACAAAGGAAACCATGTTAAAAGGTTAATTTAATTTTATATAGCTTTTGGTGTACCTACAGCAAATGTATGTCAAGTTTGATAAAGTAAATAGGGGGACAGACAGGGATCATAAACTTTTTTATCATTAACCAATTGAAGTTAACGCATGGGGTATAATAAACAAAATTCGTGCGAATTACGCATACCAGTGATCAGCTTTACAGCCCTGTAGTGAATACAGACTTGTGTAATGATAGCAGTTCTTCAGCCGAAAGCAAAATTTTATTGATTCATTGTTTTATGCCCTTAGTTTCTCATTTTTCACTTGTTAAATGCCGTAATCTAAGTTCCGTTGCTTAAAGTAAGTTAAAAGCGAGTGAAAATATCATTTTTAGTGTCTTCAATGAGTGTCACAGGAACATTCTTCAGGGATTTTCAAACTATTTTATATTAAACACTGGATTTTTCCTAAACTCTTAACAGTAGATGATTGTGAATGTTACTGTTTTAAGGTCAGAAATACACCACAAAGTTTTACCAACTATAGTTACTAATACGATTCTCGTGCGAACAACTTCACAAAAAACACTTTGAAAATTCTACACCCTGAAAAAACACTAACATTCAGAGGTGTTTATTTCTTGGGGGGAGGGTCACACGTCACTATGCCGCTAGTAAATAAATGCTGCACAACCACAACAGCAATGTAAGCAGAGATAACCTCCGAAGAGGTCTTAGGCCGAGCTTCTCTTCCAACGGCACCTGCAAGGCAAATGAGTTTTCACTGAGAGCTTTTCATGGCAGAAATAGACTCGGAGTGCTTGCCAGACACTGACTGCCGAGTGGCGACCCCGCTTAGAAAAATTTTTGTCTAATTGAAAAAAAACCTGTTTCTAAAATTTCGATGTTGCTACCATCACACTACGGTGCACAGTGTCGCGAAGCGGCCAAAAGTCAAAAAAGTTCATCGATAGATATTTTTATAAAACTTTGACAAACGATGGGGAATACATCCATTAAATCATTTCGAACAGAATTTTTAATAATAGACTTGCGCGCTTTTATCGGGACTTTCTGTAACCTGGAATTTTGTTAATTGATAATTTTGCCTACGGTTTTTTTATGAAAAAGGTCAATGAAACAAACTTAAATTCAGAGCTTGTTAGTAAATGTAAATATCTCAAATGAGTTTTTATTATATTTGGAAGTTTTCCAAACATGGCAACCCTACTTTTTTCTTTATTCATCGATCAGGTGCTGGTTAGGTTAGGTTGAACTGGCCGGTCCATGAGGACCTCATATAGACTGATTGAGTCCGTAGTGTTACCAGAAGTTTGTTTTAACGACCAAACTGAAAAACCCTATCAAAAACCAGGACCTATGTTATAAAATAACTCCGTCCTCTTGGCAAATACTAGAAGCTTCCTAGGACTTAAGCCACTTGCTGCTTCTAGATCTGACAGCTGTATCACTACTAATAGCTGGAGTCTTAGCCTGGCAAGTGCAGGGCACGAGCACAGAACGTGCTCGATCGTTTCCTCCTCCAGCCCTCACTTCCTACATCTGCTATCACTGACCAAGCCTAATTTAAAGGCATGTGACGCCAGAAGGCAGTGTCCAGTCAGAATACCCGTCATGCGTGTTCAGTCCTCTCTTATTAGTTATAGAAGCAACTGTGTTAGTCTAAGGTTGTAAGACCTACACATAATCTTCGACACTTTACAGCCCCGCGCTTGAACCCACGCCTTTCCCGCTTGGTCGATCATGTGCACCTTCGCTTAATCTCGCCCAATCTAATTGGGACGTCTACGGAGCAAGCTTCAAGGGATGCGCCCTTTTTAGCTAGTTCGTCCGCTTTTTCATTCCCATCTATTCCCATATGCCCTGGGACCCAATATAGATGTATGCTTCTCCCTGTCCCGATTCTCTCCAGAGACTGCTTACACTCTAACACGCATGTAGATGCTGTGCAATGCGAGACTATTGCCTTAATTGCTGCTTGACTGTCAATATAAAAGTTAACACGGTTGCAGCTTAAGCTATTCTCTTCCAGGGTTTCTACTGCTTTGGTTACGGCTAATATTTCCGCTTGGAAAACGCTACATTAATCCGGAAGCCCCGGAAGCCTGTAGGATCTGCTTATTTCCGGATCAGCGCAGTATAACGCAGACCCTACTCCTTCCACTACTTTGGAACCATCGGTGTACACATGTATCGCCTCGTCCGCCATTTGCGCACCCTTGCGCCAACCGTCCACCTCTATTGTGGCCTTAAGATCTCCCTCGAAGCGCAGATAGGGAATCAGGTAGTCTGTTCGTCTTGTGATGGATGACGCTATACTACTATGGCCATATGATCGGCGCTCAAGCTGCCCCGAAGCACCGATCCTGGTTGCGGGCGGTAATGCTTTGTTCTTTTCTACCAGGTCTACAGGTAGAATGTGCAGAATGGCATACAGTGCAGCCGTCGGGGCTATTTTCAGGGCTCCCGTAATGCTAAGCATCGATAGTCTGCATACGCCCTCTAATTTTTTGAGGTATGTTGTTTTTGTGTGGCTTTCCACCAAACAAGAACTCCATAGTATATAATAGGGCTTACAATCGCTATAAAAACCCAATGAGAAAGGGCGGCGATAGGCCCCACGTACACCCCAGCATTCTTTTACATGCATAGAGTGCCGTTGAGGCCTTCTTGACCCTCTCCTCCACGTTGAGCTTCCATGACAGCTTACTGTCTAGGATGACGCTAATATTTGCCACATTATGAACGATGAGTAGATTGCACGTATTTTTTATGGAGAACGGCAGATTGAGCGACATTAGCGCCATCTGACATGAAAAAGTAACCAACTTGAAACTTTTTTTGTAAGCAAAGCATAAAAAGAGTACGACATTTGCTGTGGCTAAGGGTGCTTTCACATTTTGCAAGTGAAATTATTGTTCACACTCGTTGGTACTTTTCTAAGTTTTTTCACAATAAAAACTGCATTTTAACAAATAAATAGGACACAAAATATGTTAGCAAGTATTTTTCTTGTTTAGTAAGAATGTTTATAACAATATTTCGCGAAATTTTGTATGTGCATGGGCAAGGCGACTTTTCTATTGAGCATCGAAAAGGTAGCACCCATGGCAATGGTGATGCAATGTCACGAAGACCATGTAATTTGAAATGCAAACACTGTTCAAAAGCTGAGTCTAAGGAAGACATCATAGATGTCCGGCTTATGACCATAACGTGTACGGATAAATGGGACATGGAACAACTAAAAAAGCACAGATCTGTCAGATGTTATGGAAGGGCTTGAGCGAAACGAAAGACCAAATAGAGAAGAGATGTCAGCAGAGAGTCCTATTGCGAAGTCATACTGGGCAAAGCGGAACAGTTTACAATTGATATCCGGTTGTCTGCATCGAATATAGGAGAGTGAGGATGGTCAATGTAAGAAGAAATTGATGGTTGTTCCAAGGAAAATGATTCCTGATGTTCTCAGTGAACTACATAACGGTCCAAGTGGAGGTCATCTTGGAATCACGAAGACGCCCAGAAAATTAAGCAGATATTCTATTGGGTTGGTTGCCCTCAGTCGGGCACTGAGCGGATTGCCAATGGCGAGGTTTGCAGCAGAGCAAAAGGGCCCAAAACCCGAAGTCAAGATTAGATGAAGCAATATATTTCAGGTGGAAAGGATCTCCAAGAATGTCGCAGGTCCATATCCTATTAGCTACCACAGAAACAAATACGTACTGGTTGTTATGGATTATTTCAGCAAATGGCCAGAGATATACCCAATACCAAATCAGGAAGCGGAAACAGTAGCAGATGTGTTTACAAACAATTGGGTTTCAAGGTATGGTGTACCAATGGAGTTACATTCTGACGAAGGCAGGAATTTTGAATCAGCTGTGTTCCAAGAAATGTGCGCATTCGAAAAACACGGAAAACTGCATTGCATCCTCAGTCCGATGGTATGGTGGAACGTTTCAATAGAACCTTGGAGGAACACTTAAGGAAAGTAGTCGACAAGTACCATAAAGAGTGGGATACATACACACCATTATTCTTGATGGCTTACCGATCGGCATTGCATGAGACAACGGGCCAAACTCCCCCAAAGGTAATTTTTGGCAATGACCATCGACTGCCAGCTGATTTGAAGTTTGGGATAGATTCCGATGCGGAGAAATGCCAAGAAATCCACTGGTGTCTTGGAGGACAACGAACCAAGATTATGAGTGACAAGATGAAAGCCAGAACAAAATTTATTACACACATACACACGCATATAACTAGAAGCCAAAACGTG
Organism: Eurosta solidaginis; assembly: GCF_040869045.1. Lineage (NCBI taxonomy): Eukaryota > Metazoa > Arthropoda > Insecta > Diptera > Tephritidae > Eurosta > Eurosta solidaginis. Next base: position 319,434,353 of record NC_090319.1, on the reverse strand, counting down.
AATATCAGATACATACAGGACAAATAAATAACAAGGTTGTTCGTGAAAAGTGTAGACCATTCGTGTAATATGCAAACGGGGTAACAGAGAGTATAAAAACAGCGCAAGCTGAGAAAAAATGAATCAGTTTGTTTTTAATGCGCTTTTAGCGAAGTACGCGAGTATTGTGAAGCACTAAAGTAGAGTTGTAAATAAAGGAAATATATTGCTATACTGAATATTTGAGTTATTTATTCGACAGTTCAGCGCATTGTCTACAAGTAGAATATGTAGCAGCACGCACATACACAGCCACGCTCACCTGATAAAATGCTTGTTCTTGTTCGTTTTTCTTATGGATGCTATTGGCACTGTTGTACTTCTTAGGTCCAAGAAAAGTGCAGTAGCTGCTAACGAAAACTCTGTAAAATTTTTATTGTAAAATTACAAAGAAATATCCTTATTTACTTTCAAACGAGCACCTAATTATATCTCTCTTTAAAATCCATGTTTTGGACAATTTTAATTAACAAATTGTGATACTTTATTACTGGAGACGATTGCTAAAACACGACCAAAACCGTCGGGGGAGGTATTAATGGACGCGTTTTTGCCTCGCTTCCAATAATTCGAATACTTTTTCGCCTTTGGACTATTGATAACACGACAAAACGTGTCTTTTCATTTCTCTTTCCACATTTTTGGACGAGTTATTGCAGTTGCTGTTGTTGTTGTTGTAGCGATAAGGTTGCTCCCCGAAGGCTTTGGGGAGTGTTATCGATGTGATGGTCCTTTGCCGGATACAGATCCGGTACGCTCCGGTACCACAGCACCATTAAGGTGCTAGCCCGACCATCTCGGGAACGATTTATGTGGCCACATTAAACCTTCAGGCCATCCCCTCCCTCCCCACCACCAAGTTCCATGAGGAGCTTGAGGTCGCCAGAGCCTCGTCTGTTAGTGAAGCAGGATTCGCCGCGGATAGGTGAGGTTGACAACTAAGTTTGGAAAAGCTATATATTGCGCTGGCAACCTGAAGGGTTGCGCTACACACCCCTTTAATCTGGTATTTTAGTCGCCTCTTACGACAGGCATACCTACCGCGGGTATATTCTTACCCCCTTACCCGCGGGGGGTGGGTTATTGGGGGTTATTGCAGTCGACCTTGATTTCAAACTGTTTTTCTTATTTTGTTTAAAGCTGGCTTCAGGTCAAATTGAGTAAAACACAATATGGTTAAGTTTTACTACCAATATATTTCGGTTACTCTTCCGGTAACCGTCTTCAGGACGTAACTATTGACAAAATCCAAAATAAAATAAAACATGGACAATTGTGCATATTAAAAATTATAAAATTGAACAAAATATATGTACATACATTGCATTTATTTACACGTCTGCTTCGTCTGACGTGGATCTGTGTACTGTCTTGTTGGAAAGTAAATTTGTAGCTGTGCGCGCAGTTCGCTATATCTGTCTTATAATTGAGCCTAATGTTTGTATCTTTGTCGACGATATGTAACATTTCTAGAGTGAAACGTTTGCTATAATGTTATTCTTGCTGGAGAATCTTTGTTTCTTCAAAATTTGGTGTATGTGCTCTCATTTTACAGTGCAACATGAGCGCTGTTTTCAGATTCATTACATTATGGCAATGTTTTAAGTCCGACTTGTGTTGGGCAAGTCTACTTTTCAATTTTTGTGTGCTTGTTCCTACATAAACACTAGGGCAAGGCTCATTGTTTTTACCTCCTTTGCATGGAATTTCATATCCATTTCGGGTTTTTTAGATTTTGTTTTGTTGGAAAAGTTTTTCAAGGTATTTATAGGTTTATGTGCAATTTCAATATTAGCTTTATTCTAACAATCTGACGTCGCGAGTCGTTCAGAGAGTTGATGTACATAAATAACTGATTTGAAAATTACTGTTTTCGGATTTTTCCTTTTGGTTTTTGGTGTTTTGATTTACTTAATAAGCTTTTAATAGTTTCATCGGGGAAATCGTTATTCCTTAGTAATACAAATATTTTTTTTCTATTTGCTTGTAGTGCATCTCATCTGACGTTTGTAACATCCTTCGAATACAGCCCATTGCTGAATTTCGTATCATCGCCTTTGGGTGGTTAGAAAAAAAGTTGACGATTCGTCCTGATGCCGTCGGTTTCTTGTACCACTTTAATTTGAGTACATTTCCATACTTGTTTATCATTGAATCCAGATAAGGTAAATTTCCGTCTTGTTCTAGTTCTATGGTGAATTGTATACTTTTGTTGAAAGAGTTTAGTGCGTTTAAACTGTTTTGTACCTCCTTGTTTTTCGCGGAGAACTTTTGAACGGGTAGAAAAACTGAGCACCCGTCTTTGTATTCTTAATACTGGAATAACTACGGGTCTTCAGATACCCCAATTCAAGACTTTTGTATAATTTTCTGTAGGACCCATATAGGTGCACTACATTTTCGTACTAAATTCGTTCAAAAAAATTTACCATCACAGCAACCCATATCTGATATTCCGCGCTTTTTTTTTGTTTCCCTGCGTCGCTTTCCACGACAGCAACCCCGGTAATTTTGACACTACGTTCAGTGTCAAACGCATGTTCCACGCAGGTTCCACTGTGTTCCAAAATAGTTTGACACTGACCGAAGTGTCAAACGGCAGTGTGTTAGAAAGAGAAAGGAATTGTTTCTTTCTCATACATATCATACTTGTAAACCTGTACTATGGTTCAGCGATTCGAACGATAGCAGAAGGTGCACAACAAGCGGGAATTTCTAAAATTCGTTACAATATTGTGACGAATATTAGCATCACTAAGCTGCTAGTAAATAATCACACAACAACCCAAAACATGACCCAAAACATGAAGCAGTCACTCTTATGTACACATTGAAGCTAGCAACACTTATGTAGAAGGTGACAAAGAGGTATCTCACACACACAGATGTGGTCATCAACCGAAGTAGTTACTCACACATACACACGCATATGGCTATAAACTACAAATATGCATGTACTCATATAACTAATTACCAAGCAGGAGATACAAGAGTTCTAAAAGGTGAAACATCTAGACCTTTGGAGAAATAAAAGCAGCGCAAACTGAACAATTAGTAATCAGTTTGATTTAAACACGCTATCAGTTCCGAAGTGAAGTATAATTATACTACTCCCAAATTAGTCCGATAAAGGCCATATTTTGCAATACAGAATATTGGATTGGTTTATTCAACAGTTTAGCGATTCGAACGTTAGCAGAAGGTTTCAAATAAGCGGAATTTCCCAAAATTCTGTACAATATTTTATACATTGTTTACTGCTGTTTTTCCGCTTGCTACTGTACATAAATAAATTGTGTGTTGTTCACCAATAGCTATCATCCGGTGGCAAAGAGCCTGAGCTAGATAAATAATTTTGCATGTAAATGCAACTACAACGATTTGAGCCAGATAAATCCAGATAGAAGTCTGGTTAAATTTGTGAGCCAGATAATTTGTTAATTACTTGTCTTTAGTTTGGCAATGCTGCCTTTAATAAACCTACTTTTTCAAAAATAGATGTCGCTGCTTAGCCTTTCGGCGTATGAGTTAAATGAAAAACAGCGGCGACATCTGCCTATCACATTTCACGTGTGCGAAAATATCACGACATCTGCTTCTCAAGTCTCTCAATGATCCAGAGCATTCCCGTGATATTGAGCGGGAGCCGGAGCTGTAAAACTCAATGGATTACGCCAAATGATGACAGAGCTTTGAACCTCACAAATTTAATAATCTGGATGGGTTGCTTTTACGAAGTAAGGAAAACGGGGAACAATTCAATCCCCTTCAGCGAAGAGTGTAGTAGAAAAGTACCTTTAGTAGTTTATTAGTAGTGCTAATAAATATGTAAATGCCAACAGGTTTAGGGGGAAATAATTCATTTTCCACTAAATATTCCGTGAATTGAGAAAGACCTATAATGGTTTGGTCATTCTTTCAGAATTTGTTTGAAGAATGCCGTACGTCGGAATTTTATTCAAAAACACTATCTCAAAATTTGTTTCAAAAACTCCCTATCTGAGCAAAAGTGCAATGCATTTTGACATAAGACGGAGTTAATGAAAAGCATTCTGAGAAAAGGTGTTCTTCAACCTAATTCTGATATAGGCCGTTTTTTTTTTTTGACAAATCTTGAAGTGTTCCCGATAAATCGTTAATTTAGAATATTCGGAACACGTTCGTTTGATACTACCTCACGATGTCCAAATACTATGAATAAGTATATACATAATATTCCAAATATAAAACGATTCGACAAATTCCTTAATGGAGACGAATTTTCCAACATACGGATTGAATAAGTTAACATGCTGAGTACATTTCGTTATGGCATCTCCATTATTTACTAAAGACATTTTTAATTGAATAGAGTATTGCAAACTGATCTTTATTTAGATTACTTTGGGAGTAGTATTTCACAATTAAACTTCACAACTAATATCGTGCTTAAATCAAAACTGATTCGATATTACTCAGCTTGTACTGCTTTTATACTCTCGGCTTCCTCGTTAACCCATTTCTCCTAAAGTCTTGTCATTTCCGGAACAGTTGTAGCTCATGCTTGGTTAGTTACCAGCTAGATAAGTACATATATATTTGTAGTTTATAGCAATATGCGTGTGTATGTGTGAGTAACTACTTCGGCTGATGACTACATCTGCGTATGTGAGATAGCTCTTCGTCGTCTTCTACATAAGTGGGGCTAGCTTTAATATGTACATGTACATAAGAGTGGCTGCCTCATGTTTTTGTTGTTGTGTGATTATTTACTAACAGCTTAGTGATGCTAATATTCGTCACAGTACTTTTCATCAATTATCGGGTATTTCTAAACTGATTGCTTTCTATTTCTCCTACTAAAATGAGCAAAATGGCTGTAATTGTCAAAAAATTTACCAGCCGAGCCTTGTGATTGAATCATGGAAGCTGACTACGTATATGTGTATGTACATAAGGTTGGTCCTTAAAAATTAATTGAACGATTTTTTCATGCTGTTGTTGTAGTTATAAACGATAAAGACACTCACCGGGTTATCGATGTTGATGCTCTTTTGCAGAATATAGATCCGGTACGCTCCGGTTGTTGTTGTTGTTGTTGTTGTAGCGATAAGGTTGCTCCCCGAAGGCTTTGGGGAGTATTATCGATGTGATGGTCCTTTGCCGGATACAAATCCGGTACGCTCCGGTACCATAGCACCATTAAGGTGCTAGCCCGACCATCTCGGAAACGATTTATGTGGCCACATTAAACCTTTAGGCCATTCCCTCCCTCCAAGTTCCATGAGGAGCTTGGGGTCGCCAGAGCCTCGTCTGTTAGTGAAATAGGATTCGCCGCGGATAGGTGAGGTTGACAATTGGGTTTGGAGAAGCTATATATTGCACTGGCAACCTGAAAGGTTGCGCTACACAGCCCCTTGAATCTGGTATTTCAGTCGCCTCTTACGACAGGTATACCTACCGCGAGTATATTCTGATCCCCTAACCCGCTGGGTTACGCTTCGGTAACCAAGAACCATTAAGGTACTAGCCCGACTATCTTGGAAACGCTTAACATGAACACATAACACCTTCTAGGCAATTCCACCTCCATCCCCTAGTTCCATGAGGAACTTGGGGTCGCTAGAGCCTCGCCTACTAAATATGTGTATGATAAATTCGTATTTCTGACAGGATTCCTCTCGCTTAGGTGAGGATGATAATTGGGTTGGGGAACCTTTGAAACTATAAAGCTTTGTATTGCGCCTATTAACCCCTTTTTTCATGCTATCCCTTTAAACGGTAATACCAAGAGCATAGATTGGAGACGGCCAAACTGTGTCGTTCAGCAGTTAAATACTGGCATGTTTTCGAACACATAAATTTACTTTAAACCGAAACAAGTATGTAAATATATAGTACTTTTTTAAACGGATACACGTTTACGCGATTGCATGCAAAAAATAACAACAATATTTAATTAGAGCTATTTCGCAAAGTATGTTAACATATTTATACGCATACATTAAAGCTAGTGAAACAAATATGTATGGAGGTAAGTTAAGTAAGGTATCCGATCTCTACATTTGCAAATACCGCTTGAATTGATTAAGTAACCTTAGGTTAGGTGGTGTGGTAGACACTTCGGCAGTGGAAATTCACTTGGTCTGCATGGGGATCCGTTATGATGCCACATAACAGTGACGTAAGCTTAAAGTACCCCCAGCGGGTTAGTGGTCTTAGAATATACCCGCGGCAGGTATGCCTGTCGTAAGAGATGACTAAAATACCAAATTGATTCAAGGGGTTGTGTAGCGTAACATATAGCTTCTCTAGCCCAATTGTCCACCTCACCTACAAGTGGCGAATCCTGTTTCTTTAACAGCCGAGGCCCTGGCGACCCAAGCTTCTCATGGATCTATGGGTGGGAGGCGGGTGGACTAGAATGTTTTATGTGTTCATACCAAATCGTTCCCGAGATGGTCTGGCTAGTACCTTAAGGGTGCTTATTACCGGAACGTACCAGATCTGCATTCGGCAAAGGACCATCAACTTCGATAACACTCCCCAGTGTCCTTATCACTGCAACAACAACATAATAGTTGAATAGCAAGGATATAGTTTCGATTAAGTCCGACTTTGATCATAGATTAATTCGGCGGAGATGCTTTCCGGGAGTTGAACATTCAAGCATGCAGGGGCTATATGGCTCCATTTCATCATGTTGTTGTTGTTCTTGTAGCAGGTCTTTTCCGGATATAGATTCGGTACGCTCCGGTAAGAAGTACCATTAAGGCACTACCCCGACCACCTCGGAAACGACTTAAAATTACCCTAGCTCCATGAGGAGATTGGGGTCGCCCGAGCCCCGTCTGCTATATATGTATGCGTATGATTTTTTGTAAAAGGTTTCCTTTCGGGTAGGTGAGGTTAACAATTGGGTTAGGGATACTGTATAGCTAAAACGTTTGTATTGTGCTTACTAAGACTTTGAATTCCTCCATATCATCATCATTAATGCAGCTTTAGCAGGAAGGGCTTATGATATATTATAATGTACTGCATAGAATCCTTTTGGATAGATGAGTCTTGATGGACCAAATTATTTGGGAAACCGACTACTAGCCCCTTCCGCCCAGACAGATCCCAGCAAGAGGTGATTTCCACCCAGCGTTACAATTTTTAAAAGAAATTTCAAACTGAATTTTCGAGTAGCGAACGTCGGTCCAGAGACGGTTTTTAATTTTTGCATTGCGAGGTCTCAACTGGGAATCAAGTACTCATTCATCTTCCACCATACAGGAATAGGCTTCTTCTAATTAATTTGCCATCTCTAGAGAATCGTAGAGTATTACTTGGCGTTATGTTCATTCACAAGCTCATCATTGGCGTGATTGACTCCCCTGACCTAATCAGTCAACTAAATTTTGCGGTTCCTGCTAGGGCGTCCAGACATTTTGTGCCTTTTCATTTACCTCTATGCCGGCAAAATTTTGCTAGAAACAGTTCTCTGCGTCATTGGTGCTCGCGGTACAATGATTTATATAACTGCATTGGCTTTGAATGTTCGTTTGCCGCTTTACATACTGCTATACTCTTATGTTTAGCCTGATATTTTAATTTTATTTTTTCTTATACAATGCGATGTCAAATGTTTATAACATACTCGTTTTCTATGTACCTTTTTTAAATTTTTTGATTTTAAGAATGGCTCTGTATTTACATATATAACTGTCTATTACAATAATTAGTCGGCCGCTTTGTGTTTGCGTAATAGACAGATATATATGTAAATACAGAGCCATCCTTAAAATTAAAAAGTTTAAAAGAGATACATACAATCCCAGTTGAGACCTCGTAATGCAAAAACTAAAAACTGTCTCTGGACCGACTCAATCCGATCTATATGGATTTGATAGATTGGAGACCAAACACATGAACAGTACTGGAGAATAGGACGTACCAACGAGGTATAAAGGATCTTTGTGAAATAAGGGTCATCAAACTCTTTAGCCCAACGTTTGAAATATATATGGTAAAACTTAATTTCGGAACAAAAATAACACCTAGATCAGTTACCACAGATATCCGCTCCAAAGGGTTGCCGTTAAGTATATAAGATGTCAGGCACGGCATCACGGTGAAAAGTCATTTGCTTACATTTAGAGCAATTCAAAAAAAGTAAATTTGCAGTACACCAGCTTTGAAATGAGTCAAGATCGGCAGTTCGGAAAGTTTTACATCATCTGCGTACATAAAAACTCTAGAATGTAAGATAACCTTTGGTAAGTCGTTAATGAACAGGGTAAAAAGTAATGCACCCAAATGGCTACCCTGGGGCGCGCCAGAAGTTACATCAAACGACTTTGAAAGATTGTTGTTGAAGAAAACTCCCAGAGTCCTATTTTCAAGATAACTTGAAATCCAACTTAATAAAGGCGCTGGAAAGCCCAGAAGATCAAGTTTGTGAACTAAGAGCTCGTGATTAACAGAGTCAAATGCTTTACTAAAGTCGGTGTAAATTACATCTATTTGTATGTATGTATGTATTTGATGTATTTGAAAATTTGTTCATAGCACAACAATTTGGCAAATTATTTAACAGTGCTAGTCATGAATAGCATGAGCTATAAAAAATGAACATTATAATAATAATAAATTAGATTAATCAAATTAAATTAAATATAACAGATAATAGTGAAATATTTATGTATGTAAATGTAAATCTTAAAACTAAAGAAAAGTAATTAATAAATATTAAAAGACAGCAGTAGTGACGACAACCTTTGGCTGGTTATAGATCGAATAGTATTTAACAAATAAAGTAAGAAGACACAGAGAAAGGAAAAGGACTTAGAAATGAACATTTTAACAACAACAATTTGAGATCCAGTTTAAGAGTCGTTAAAAAATGATGTTAGCTCTTTTTTGAAGTGCAGAGCATTACTTAAAGTCGAAGACTTGTAGATAAGGAGTTCCAAAGACGTATTGCAGTAACAAAGAATTGGCGCTCAGAGGTTAGCGTGCGGTATCTAATGTGCTTAAGAAGAAGCACTGATCTTGATGATTGCAGAAAAACATGTTTACGATATAGATAGTCAGGTTCCTTCGTGTGTATCAATTTATGGAGGAAGGACAGTGTTTTGAATTTTAAAAGATTTTCGAAAGAAATGTTTAGCAACCTTTCAGCATGTTGTGATACGTGGTCAAGTCTTTTCAACCCAAAAAACATATCTAGCAATGTTGATGTAAACAACATTTAGTTTGTTCTTGCACAGATATTCACAGTTTGAGAAAATCACACAACCATGGAGTAGCGTAGGTATTAAGTACGCTTTAGCTAGAAGTAGTCTTATGTGCAAAGGCGTGAAATACTGTGTTAAGGAGTCATTTCCGTAAGCATTTTGAGGAAATACGGCACCTGAGAACCCAGCCGTATGAAGCGAAAAAACACAAGCATGTCCTTGGTGAACTCCATAAACAGGCGTCGGACCTTTATGCCGGGAATTGCCCGGTGAATCCGGTACTTAACGAAAATTATCCAAAACTCGCGGAAGAGGAACGCATACTCCCCAGGGAAACGCGTGTCACTCTTGCTCAACTTCGTTCTGGATACTGTAACAGGTTAAACTCTTACCTATCCAGAATCAACCACGACATACAAAATGTCCCCCCAGCGGGTTAGGGGGTCAGAATATACCCGCGGTAGGTATGCCTGTCGTAAGAGGCGACTAAAATGCCAGATTCAAGGGGCTGTGTAGCGCAACCCTTCAGGTTGCCAGCGCAATATATAGCTTCTCCAAACCCAATTGTCAACCTCACCTATCCACGGCGAATCCTGTTTCACTAACAGACGAGGCTCTGGCGACCCCAAGCTCCTCAAGGAACTTGGGGTGGGGAGGGAGGGATGGCCTGAAGGTTTAACGTGGCCACATAAATCGTTCCCAAGATGGTCGGGCTAGCACTTTAATGATGCTGTGTTACCGGAGCGTACCGGATCTGTATCCGGCAAAGGACCATCACATCGATAACACTCCCCAAAGCCTTCGGGGAGCAACCTTATCGCTACAACAACAACAACAACAACATACAAAATGTATCCCCACATGACACGAACCATCTCTTCAATTGTAATGTGGAACCAACGCCTCTAACACCCCTTTCCTTATGGTCCACCCCTGTTGAAACGGCAAGTTTGCTTGGACTCCCCGTTAGAGGATATTGATGACAATTTGTGATCGGTCGCGGCTATTAGGTGGGGCGAGCATTGCTACAACAACAACAACAACTGTGTTAACCATAGTGTACGAAGCATTCCATAGACTTTTCCAACCGTTCTAAAAAAATGGTCTTTCCATGTCAATGTTTTGTTAAAAATTACTCCTAAGTTTTTCGCCGTATCTACGTATTCTATAACGGAATTGTCGAACACTACATTCTCTAAATCATTAGTGGGAAAAGACCTTCTATGAATAACAATACATTTTGACTTATTCGGGTTTATACATAAGCCATTCATATTAGCCCATGAAAATATTTGATTCAAATCGTAGTTTAAGTTACTTATACACAAGCTAGTTTGATCACGAGGACAACACGTAAACAACTGCACATCATCAGCGTAGATATGAACATTACAATACTTAAGGACATCGGGTAAGTCATTGATATACAGAACAAATAACAGAGGACCCAGGATAGAGCCTTGAGGGACGCCTCTTAAGACATGTAGGAAGTCAGACTTTTCACCATCTATACATACTGCTTGAGTCCTATCGCCAAGATATGATCTTATAAGGGCAACTGCATGACCAGAGAAGTTAAATAAGTTCACCAGCTTCCTACAGAGCAGAGTGTGGTCTACAGAATCAAAAGCTTTAGAGTGGTCAAGAAGTGTTAAGAAGGCAATGTAACTTTCATCCACTCGCTCACGAATTTCTTCTGTCACAGATAATAGTGCCGTTGTACAGCTCCGCTTTGACCTGAAACCAGACTGACTGTCTGACAGGAGCTTGTATTCATGTACATATGATACGATTTGCCCATGTAGATTGTTTGCAATCTAAAAAACTATTCATCGCTACAACAACAACAACAACATCACCTCAATGGCACTCTCACTAATTTAAGAGCATTTTTTTTTTTATTTATTATCTTTAACAAATACATAAAGTACTTTTGATTCTACACTCACCTGCAAATATTTACCACGAAATTTGCTAGTCATGGTAAACTCCTGCCAGCACGTCCACTCACGTCCTTCACAATGTAACGCTGCCATTGGTGGATGATGGGAAACTTGCTCAGCAACGACACGCCAACCCAAATCATCCATACGATCACATTCGTATGTTTCACCTAAAAGTGGATTAAATGGTTTGCCAATCCGAGTTGTTGTGGTAGAATAACTAGTAATCGTAAACGCCGCAACATATGCCAATTGTTCACATTCATCTGTACAACGCGCTGCAGTATCTAACAAATCAGAATATTCATAATCTTCTGTAAGTCGTTGTAACATTGATAATGGTTCATTAAAATTTACAGGCATTGGAATTTTCGACAACTCCTTGCCAATACAATTTTTCATTATTGACCAAAGGTTGAGTGGATAATTTGGCTTATCTGGTACGCGTGTACGTCTTTGGCGGGTTGGTTTCGAAAGAACTAGGCTAGTACGATTTGAATCATTTTTGCGATTTTCCCCGCGCGATGGGTTTCCACTAAAATTAGTATTTTTTTTGCTAATCACAACCACTTGTTGTGGCTCGGATCGATTATTCATATTTTTATTTTCTTCATTATCCGATGAACTACTATGATGTTGTTCATCTGAATTCGAGTGCATATTTTGTAAATTCATTACAAACGATGAGCCATCCTCCATATCCTCATCCTTGTGTTGGTGACGAATATCACTATTCGCCGATGGCAATTTCATTACAAAACCACAATTATTTCTTGGGGAATTTTCACCAAATGCTCCATTGTTTTCTTCAGCATCGAAAAATTCTGTTTCATCATCCGATGTGAAAGTATTAATTGATACTCCACTCTCATTTGGTATTGCTAGCGGTTTGTTATGTTGCGCTGCGCTATGTGCGGCTTGTTCCAATCTAGTTTGCTGTTTGGCTAACATCTCAACCATTTCCTCTAAGTGTTGACGTTGCTCACGCTCATGCTCTACCATTTTTGACCATTTGTGGCCTTGCGATTCAGCACTGCGTAAATAATCGTTACATGCATTTATCATTGCATTGCATGTTATACGAAAAAGCGTTGCACGCTCATTGACAATTTTTGTGCGACTAGCAAGTGATTCTTCATCATTCGTTTCTAATTCACTAAGTGCTCTCTGTAAAGCAATACCATGCTTGGTGATCAAATCGTAACAGGTTTTCAAACTCTCCAAACGTCCACTTAGTTCAGCCATTACTGCGGTAATTTCTTGACTGGGTATAACATGTGAAGTTTCTACTTCTTCCTCTTCCTCCTTTTCCATAGTGCGTATAGCTTTAGCTTTGGCCAATTCTAGCGCTGTAACCCAATGTTGTCGTTCTACCTCATTGGCAGCTTTTATGTGAAATGTTTGTGTACCACCATTTGAAATGACGAAAGTACATGAATCCACCGTGTGTATAAGAGCACCTTGAAGTGATATAGTACCGCGACATGTGTGATTCATTTCGGCTTGATTACGATAGTAACTTAGAACACCTCTGGACAGTACAAACCAACGCCGTTGATAACCCTTAATATAATTAGTCCATTTCATGAGCCAACCTTTCACTTCTTGATCTTTAGTACCTGTGACGCTGCCACTCCGTTCGGGCGTAGGTTTATTCATAAGTATATCCGTCATTATGACGGTATATCAATTTTACGTTGCCCACGAAATTCCAACAAATCAACTCCTTATCCGCACGCACCTCTTCTTTACTAATGCGATTCAGTTCACCGCAATTGTGGCAGTACCGTAGTCACTGTCACCGTCGCCACCACCACCGCCAGCACCAAAAACTCGTAAACCAAGCGGGTAAAGTTCGAGACGCAATCAATTGTACAAACGGCGTGAAATTAAGAAAATCACAATATATATAACATGGATATCTACAACAAAAAAATTAGCACAGCAGTTAACGCCACGTACAGTAAAGCGCTTTTATCGCACACGTTATTAACACAATAATCATCAGTTTTCGTCTCTCCAGTTCTTTTTTTGTTAGTTATTTATTACATTAGAGTTTATTTAACACGATTTTACGTTTTAAATTTGCACAAATTTTTGCTTTTCAATGCAAAAATTGGAAAATCTAACTAAAGGCACAGACAAAAACGAAAATTTGACACATACAAGAGACGTCCAATTGGAATTGTAGTAGAAAGAGTGCTGCCACATAAATTGCAAATATTTGTGCTACCTGCTGTTTATACTTGCAACGTCATAAATAGTGAATATTTCGTTGGTGAGAAAACAAATTGGTGAACTTTTTGTAACCAACTGAAAGAAGCCGGGACTTTCGGGACCTATACTAGTTGGTGCTTCTAGATCTAATAGCCAAAGCCTTAGTCTGGCGTCCGCAGGATACGAGCACTGCTATCAAACTTCGAAGGATGCACATTTCTTAGCTAGCTCATCGCCTTTTTCATTTCCATCTGATCACATACGCCCGAAGACCCAATGTAAATGTGTGTTTCTCCACCTCCAAGGTATGTGATATTATCCCCTAATTTCCTCCGGTGTCAGTGTTTCTACTACTACAACCGGAAAGCTCCAGAGCATACGACTATAGTCTCGTCCCCCATTGCCGCCCTGCCATCCCCACCCCCCTGTATCTATATATTGGCCTTTAGATCCCCATTGAAGTACAGGAACGGGTCCTAGTAGTTTGCTCGTCATTATTTCTGGCGCTATACTACTACGGCCGTATGGCATTATGGTTCCAAGCTGCACCAAGGCATTGAGTTTGGTTGCACTTGTCAACACTACGATTTTCCCCAGCAAGTGTAAATGTGTGATGTGTAATCTTCCTGCAATTTAACACGAAGTCGGCCCATATAGCTAAGGCTGTACGTACATTGATGGAAATACGAGACAATAGCAATGTAATCTTATATCTGGATAAAAATCAAAACCCTAGGTACTTTGATCATATGAACGCGACACTATCATTTGATGTCTCATTAGTAATTTACCACTAACGCCCAGATTCTGAGCGTTACCCGTAAAATAGTAACCAGAACATTATGTAATGGCCCAAGTGGTAACGCTGTCATCACTGAAAACTCACCAGTGTCTGTGGAGAAATTTGATGGGTAGTTTTCTTCGCTTTCACGGTTGCCACTTTGGTCCATTTGGACCAAAAATGGTCTTGGTCCGCTGGTCCCTTTTCTTCAATTTTGGTCCTTTGTAGGCAGTAGCCACGATTGGTACTTTTCTTTGCTCAATCAATAAAATGTACCAGAACAATAACATTTCACCTAGGATAAATTATACAACACTATGTAAAATATATGAAAATAAAAATTGCTTCTCGCCTAGCATATCTTATAGCGAGCACTCTGCCGTGAGCCTAACACTTTCAAAACTTATACAAAGAAATTTGGCACGTTGATATTTAAATCTTTTCCACCCAGCTCAATGAGTTCAAGGAATTCCAGGACTATTGTGGTGTTAAGCCACGCAAGGTAATTGAAAACTAAGTATCTTGGCACAAGAAATACATTTAACTCGAAGACAGAAGGAAGCAAATGCTAAAGAGAATTGATTTCGGAAGAAATGTTTTGCATAAAATTATTCCTGTAGGTGCTAGCAGAACCCCTGAGGCCTGGGATCAAAACTCACACTTTCTGAAACTAGGTTCTGATGTGATGTTTAAACGTTAAGGGAAAAAGTAAGCATCTATAAAAATAGTACTAAAAAGTTGCATAGTTTCATTTATGATTTACTCAGTTTTCCACATACATAGTTGGGCAACACCAGAACGCAAATTTTGAAACGTTTCTTACTAAAACCTAACTGCACTATACATTTATTTCATTGCAATCAACAACATAATGCCAGAACCAGGAGCTTTGTGACCAAAACTAGGTTCACAACGTTTGGTTGGTGAAAGACAAAGACTTATCCTATGTCAAAATATAGTACCATTTGGGGTTGCATGCACAATAAACGGGACGTGATGTGCATATTCATATTATGCATGATAAGTTTCTACATAGGTATATTGTAATTTATTCTGTGAAAGTACATAATATAAAAAAATATGTATAGCAAGAGGCAACACTTTTTTACTATTATCTTTACTTATTTGCGCTTACAATTCTTTATTTTTCAGTTTTGCCTTTTTCTAAACAACAGCTGATGTGGTTATTTCGATATAACCACCTACTTTTGTGGGTAAAAAATTATCCGGCTACTTTCGCGGGTAGAATACCAAAAGGGTGTAAAAGTTACCACATGATTTCGTTACCGTGGTGAAGAATGTTGTTACCACACTAGAATCGGGACGTAAGTATGAAGGGTTGAACCACTTTAACCGAACCGGTGCTGTGTTTCATGACCATGTCCAAATTTTATCAGTGGTTTGAACCATTGAACCGAATTACCGATTTCATCTTTGCGAATTACTTACATTTTTGCAGCCTGATAAAGTCTGTTTTCTCTTACCGATGTCCTCCTGCAGTCTGACAAGAAATGTATTAAACGGAGCAAGGCATGTAATCAACCGTGTCTTCTACACTGGCCATGTAAAAAAGGAAGAACGCATACCAGAAAAGGGACATACTGTTATATTTTTGGTTGGAAAGGGACTGTCGCGTTTTACAAGTTATCCATGAAAGCAGTATTGATATTTGGTTTGTAATCATGAACTACATGTGTCAAAAGAAAACGGACATTTTAGTTTTCGAAAGACGCCAGATCATGTAATGACTAAGGTGCTTTCCGAAAACGAATCCTTACTATGGACCGATTTTTCCATCTTTGGCTAACACTAACTGATACCATATCTGCCCGGAATCGTTCTGAGATCTGTCAAATAAACTGCCAGTTCTTTCTAACTGAAGCTGCTGAAAACAGTACTGAGTTAGAAAATACTGGTGGGGATTTGCTTCATCTCCCTTGGCGTTAGCTACAACTAAGTACATTCCTTCTTTCCTTATTGTTTCGAAACCCACAAATCATTATTGTTTCAAAACTCAAAAGTCATGACAGACTTCGAAAACAAATAATAAAAAAAAAAAAATTGTTATGTTAAACGGTTTTATTGAAAACAATATTTACATTAAGTAATAATAATACTAAAAGCTAGAAAATAATTATGTAGATCCTAGGTACTAATCATCAGACTACTCATCAATCTAGGGCGTTCATCAGACAATTAAATAAAAGCGATGGACACGTCAAATTTCTATTGATAGTCATAAGTAAGACCAACTGAACCTTAATCAGGTTATACTACGCCTCACATTTTTAGAAATTCCACGCGCCCAAAGCTTTTATTTAATTGTCTGGTCAACGCCCTGCTGAGGAGTGTGATGACTAGTACCTAGGACCTACCTAATTATTTTCTAGCTTTTAGTATTATTACTTAATGTAAGTATTGTTTTCAATAAAACCGTTTCACAAAATTGCTTTTAAATTTTTTTGTCAAGTTTTTAGTCTTAATTGCCTATTACTTCTCATTCTATTTAGTTCATTTAATGACTCATTATTATAAGGACTCTTTCCTGACAATTTGTTACAATATAAGTCCTCGAACTCCAAAGTATTTTGATGTCACTTCTACCGAACTGTATGTAATATGTGTTCCAAATATGTGCCAAATCGGACCACAAATACGATTTTTTTAACATCTCGATCCTTGCGGCACCTGGCGGCGATTTTTTTTTTCATATGTCGCTTTCTATTCATGTATATAATATGTGTTCCAAATATGAGCCAAATCGGACCAGAAATACGTTTTTTCGGATACCTGCGTCACCTAGCGGCGATTTTTTCATAGGTCGCTTCATATTCCTGTATGTATTATGTGTTCCAAATATGAGCCAAATCGGACCAGAAATACGATTTTTTTGAAATATTTCGATCCATGCGCCACCTATCGGTTTTTTTCTTATTATTTCATTGTCATCGGGTTCTGAACTATATCCCAAGTTTGACGCTTGTAGCTTATCGGGAAGTCACTTAAATTTTAATTACAAAATTCGTGCTGGCCGGTCAAGTCAAGCTAAATAAAACCGTTAAAAAAAAAAAACAATTATAAAATTGGATGGAAAATTATTGCTGTAGTCCATTAAAAGCAGTAAAATTTTGAGCCACTGTCCCTCGGCGGGTTTCTTTAGCAGCAAATTCTCCGGAGTAGGGTTTTCATTAATTCGCTTTATATGGTCTATCCCATGGAGCCCTTAGATTTTTATACGCTGGACTATATCATTGGTTGACGCATAGACCATTTTTGCTGTCGTGTAATAATGACCGCCTGTCATACAAAACCGAGAAATCAAATTCAGTAAGAAATTGTTTTTCCCAACACAGGAGAGGCCTATACCACCCTCTTTTTCAAATAATCCATTCAATTACGTCGCGAGCGAATCCGTTGGGCTTTTTATTGCTGCTTTACGTTCATACCCGCGTAAAGCTCGTACATTTATTATTACAAATGTTCCCATGTTTGACACTGGGAGAGGAACCCAAGGATTATTTAATCTGATTTTCACAGGGTCCATGATCCCGAGCCAACATTATGAAGTCATAAAGTGCGAACCTTAAAGAGTGTTAATTTTTTATGTATTTTTTGGGCTTTCATTACAGAAAAAAGATAACACTCTTTAAGTTTCCTATTTTATGTGCTTAGTTTCAATGTGGTCGTATTAAATCGTTCCCGAGATCGCCGGGCTTGCAGGTTAATGCTGCTTGTTACCCGAACGTGCCGAATCTATATCCGGCAAAGGACCATTAACATCAATAGCACTCCCCAAAACCTTCGGAGAGTGTCTTTATCACTACAACAACAACAAGTATTATCTTTTTTCGTCAAAGAGAGTTTTACTCCTAAATTGACTTACTTAAAACTTTGTAAGGGCCACAACAGCAAAACTGGTCAACGATCTAAAGAGCATAAAAATAAACCAGTCGTCTGAGATAAAAACATTCAAAAATGCACAACATACACATTTTGTATTTAATATGATCTTTAATAGGTATTTTTAAAAACCATTTGTTCATACAAACATAATAGAAAAAATCTTACAATATTTACAAAATATTTTTGCTTTTTTTGCTGGCTAATTATTTTTAGTTAATATAATATAATTTTTTCTTGTTGATTCTTTGTTTAGAATTTATTTTTAATATTTTTATAAATGTATGTATATAGTCTGTGTTATGCTTTATGTTTATGTTGTTTGTTTAAAATATATGAATGTAATTATTTCTGTATAAAAAAATGCGTTTGCCATTTTTTCTTTTCGAAGCGATTAGGGTTGTATAGTATATGCCTGGTTTTCTGGTTATTGATATGGAGCAAAATGAAGTTAAATTGATATTTGAGGTTGAAAATTTGGGAGCGGCATGGGATTTTATGCTTTAAAATTTTTGAAAAAACAAACAAAAAAAAAACAAAGAAAGTTAGAGCATCTTGAGATGGAACACTGTAGTGGTGTACAGAACTCCGAAACTGGCTACTTTAAAAACTGGCGGATCTGAATCTTAAAAACATCGGTACAGGAGTTTGGAGGAAACGAAATTGCGTTGCAAACGTATATAAATAGCATTTGAAAAGATATTTCAAAGGAACTGAAAGAAATTGTTCGACTTAAGTAATTTCTTCTTTGCCAGAACGGACGGCAATTGGGACCACCAAGGGACAACAAGACTTGATTCACTTACTTTTTCCATTTCATTGGAGGAGTGATGAAACGTACTTTTTCTTTTCAATTGTCAACTTAGTTCAAACAAGCACTTGTTAGCAGTAGTTAGATTTCTGCCAATCTTTTATTGGCTATCTTAGACTTTGTTTGAAGAGGACTCTAATTCAGAATTTGTTTCAAGAACGCCATCTTTTAAAATTTTGTTGAATTAAGCCCTCTCAGATTATTTCATAAACGTCATATTCTGGTTTTCGAATTCGACAAAATTTCTCCAATTTGATTTTTGATTTGAAAAACTGCTTTTATTTTCTTAAATTAATAAAATGTTCAGATTTTAATACGTAAAACCTTGAAATATTGAGTTCAATATATTTGAAACGAGAACAGCAAACACAAAATCATATGATGGGACTCAAATTCGATTCCAAATTTTTTGTGAAATAAGAAAAAAAAATATTTTGACCTTGTAATCTCTCGAACCTGAGCATGACCATGATTCAAGCACAAGAGGTTTGCTATGCTAAACATTTTTCTTTTTGACAATTGCAGCCATTTTGCTCCCAAATCGAATTGACATCCGTTAACTGTGTTGTTTCTTTGCGATTTTTCGAAAAAATATTAGTAGTAGAAATAGGAAGAAATCAGTTTATAAATACCCGATAAGTACGGAACTGCATAATTCGTTAGAAACCTCAATCAATTTAAAATTCATCCTTCAACGTCAAAAATTCGACTAGTAAATCGATTCACGTAAAAATGTTATTAGTAAATATGGAGATGCCATACGGAAATGTACTCATTGATCATGTTAACTTATTCATTCCGTATGTTCGGAACATTCGTCTCCATTCATGAATTTGCGGAATCGTTTTATATTTGGGCTATTATGTATATATGTACTTATTTGGAATACTCGGACTTCGTGAGGTTACATCAAACGAACGTATTCCGAATATTCTAATTTAACGGTTTATCCGGAACACTTCCATGAATACTTAAACGGAGAGCTTTCCGAAATTTCAGAATAAATAAATACTCCCTGTGTAGCAGGACCGCACAAAAGCTTTACTCCTCTGGCAAAGTCAAGTCCGGAATATAAAGTTCTAAGACAAGAAGCCATTTTTTGTCAGTTCATTGCGGCTGCCAGTTCGAAATCGTCCTATCTCAAAATATTTTTAAAAAATTTCCCATTTCAGGATTTGTCACAAAAACACCATATATCAGAATTAGGTTGAAGAACGCCTTGTCTCAGAATGCTTTTATTAACTTCCTCTTACGTCAAAATGCATTGAAATTATGCTCAGATAGGGAGTTTTCGAAACAAATTTTGAGATAGTAAGGGAGATCAGGAGTTTGTGGAAATGGCCAGCATCATTGCATTGCAAACTTCTGGAGCATATTTTTTACTGTACACTAACAAAATACACGGCTATGCATTTGCTACGTTAGTGCAAAACACAACATCAAAAACCGTAGTGAACTCCTTGAGTGTATTTTTGAATAACACATTGACCACATTTTTCAAACAAATTCCTAAAGAATGACCAAACCAACATAACTCTACCAATTCACGAAATATTTAGTAGAAAATGAATTATTCGCTCCCCCATAACCTGTTGGCTTTATAAATTTATTATCACTACTAATATAATACTAAAGGTACTTTTCTACTACAATTTTCGCTGAAGGGGATTGAACTATTCCCCTTTCTCTTACTTCGTAAAAGCAACCCGTCCAGATTTTTAAATTTGGGATGGTCAGTTCCTTTGAAGAACAAACCTCTAGTAATTAAATCATGATATTTTGGTAATTTTTTCTTCATTACTAATTCTCATCGGAAATTACTTGAACGAGCTTTTAAAAGACTTTCAACAAGATCTAGTTTACTTTTTAAAGTAATTCTATTAATTTTTGAATTTCACCCTTTTATAACCAAGAAATTCCACACAAACCTTAGAAATATTTGTTTTTACTCGCTCCAGCTTAATATGTATATGTAGGCGATATATTGCCAGGTTTTTTGTCAACCCGAAATTATCCAAGTTTGCTCAAGAGTATTTTTCTTGCGGTGTAAGAACCATAATAATTTGAGCCTTCTCGGACGAATTTGGACAGCCATAAGAATTATTATTTTTTCATTTCGACTTTAGCTATAAATGTTTTTGAAAATGCTTATAATTAAAATACAAATACAGTACGGGGATTGTTATGATAACGGTGAAAAGCGCTACGTAGTAGTACCTACTTACATACATACAAGTACATATATAAACTGCTCCTCCTTACAATTTCTAATGCAATCGTTAAGTTTATAAATAATAAGAATAAAATCTGCTTGTAATAATAATGAGGGGGAAAATTAACAGTAAAATTTAAAGTGAGTTATGGAAGTGAGACATAAAAAGAGTGGTACACGTATAAAAATGTGGAGGAAAAGATGAGTGATGACAAGATGGTGACTACTTGACTGGATAGCCATAGACATTAATATAGGTGCAAAAATCAATTTATAGTTTATAAACTTTCATATAAAATGTAAAACAAAGTGGCCAGCTTCAATTGGCAAACAAACATGCTAGGAACAAAAGTTTCTGGGTTTTACATCGGACTATGAATGTTTTTTAACGATTAACCACTTTTCTACAAGATTACGGATAATATAAAAAATATACGGTTTCTTTTTATGTAAGGTATCCCTAGTTTTAATTCAATATATTATATAGAACACTGAAGGGTTACTCCACTGTTTTGTGCAATAATAAAATTGAAGCCAATCACATAACATCACTTTTTCAGCAACTAAATTTTTTGCTGCGACATTTTTCGTACAAAATTCCCCAAGAAACTAGTTTTATGCAAAATTTGTTGTGTATTGTGGTGGTTATATATCTTTTTATCTAAAAAATTCTGGCAGCGGCATATATAGTGCATTTTATTTGTAAAGGTATGGTAAAATTTATTTCGATTGGAGTAGAATTCAGTCCAGTGCAACTATTAATTCAAAATTGAGGCTAGGGTATGAAAATAAAATAAATAAATAAACAAAGGGCGTTTTTCTAAAGATTCAATAGCAAGGCGAATTCAGTACCATGAATTCGCTTTACCACGACCTGGTATAAGTTCGCCTTGAAGTCAGGTTATCGAACTCAATGAAAAATTTCTTTTGACATGACATTATTCTGCATGGCGAATTCGTTTAATTTGCTTTGCCTCACCTTGTATAGATTCGCCTTGAAGCGAGCAGGAAAAATTTTGAAGCTTTAAAAAAACGGCCTAAGTTTCATATTGGATTTGGTACCTATATTAATGTTAATGAGTGTAAACATTACGTAATTAAAAATTTCTTCAAAAAAAATTTTTGCTTGGAGGTGTGAGTGTAGCTCTTCAATGAGAAAGTTCAAAAATGATAGGTGTTAGACGATAAAATCATCTGAAAATTGCTAACGGACCTACAACTCATTAGAATTCTTTTAACATTTTGTGTGTGTGTGTTTATTTATTACAACATTGTGCTGTTATGCATCCTCACCAAGCATTATATATAAGTTATTTTCCAACATCCTCATTCTGGTGTATACATAGGACTCAAGCGAAATACGAACATTTCTTTTTTAGTTTGTGTTTGGAATTTGTGACTTATAACTAAAAAACTTCCTCGACTTGGGAATTTAATGAGGAGTGGAAATTTGTTGTTTTTATAAAGTACGTTTGAAAGTACATATCGCTCATTTACTTCAATAGTGTCATAACTCAAAAAACATGACTTTTGAGTTAATAACATATAAACCTACCGAATATCTTGATCTATGTTGTATAAAAAAATCATTGCGATCAGTTAAAAATTTACCACGTGCTATAAAAATAATTCTTTATATGTACAACATATGGCAGTTAAAATCTTTGAATGGCTCTCCTGGAAAATTGTGTTTTTTGAGTTATGACACTATTGAAGTAAAGGAGCGATATATTAAAAAGTAATTCCGTTAAACCGAAAAGATTGTAACGTATTAACTTTCAAAATCAGTGTGGCACCTCAAGATGCTAATTATTTTTGAACTTTCTCATTTAAGAGCTACACCCACACCTCCAAGCAAAAAATATTTTGAAGAAATTTTTAATTACGTAATGTTTACACTCATTAACACAAAATCCAATATGACAATTTGGCCGTTTTTTTAAATCTTCAAAATTTTTCCTGCTTGCTTCAAGGCGAATCTATACAAGGTGAGGCAAAGCAAATTAAACGGATTCGCCATACAGAATAATGTCATGTCAAAAGAAATTTTTCATTGAGTTCGATAACCGGACTTCAAGGCGAATTTATACCAGGTCGTGGCAAAGCGAATTCATGGTACTGAATTATCCTTGCTTCAAAGCGAGCAGACAAAATATTGAATCTTTAGAAAAACGCCCTTTGTTTATTTATTTATTTTATTTTCATACCCTAGCCTCAATTTTGAATTAATGGTTGCACTGGACTGCCTTTGAATTCTACTCCAATCGAAATTCTTGCATCAGTATGAATCTTCTTTCAACTTCCCAAATATCATATCGAATTAGTACTAAACTACCATCTTCCTCGATTTTTTTATCTTATCGTTTGGCAACTTCCATTACTATCGAAATAGTTCCTAAATGCTGTGTCGCTTTCGTATCTAAGTGACGTTTCGCATTGGAGGAATAGCCCTTCCCGAAAGCTGATAAGAAGTGGAAACAACGGCGATATTTCTGGCGATCTTTTCTTCAGATGCCTGTCGTAAGAGACGACTAAAATACCAAATTGATTCAAGTGCTTGTGTAGCGCAACCCTCTCAAGGGGTTGTCAGCGCAACATATAGCTTCTCCCAATTGTCAACCTCACCTACCCGTGGCGAATCATTTTCATCAATCATTAACAGCCGAGGCTTTGGCGACCACGAGTTCCTCTTGGAACTAGGGGTTGGGGAGGGAGAGATGGCCTAGAAGGTGTAATGTGGTCATATAAATCGTTGCCGAGATGGTCGGGCTAATACCTTAATGGTGCTGTGTTACCGGAACGTACCGGATCTATATCCGGCAAAGGACCATCAACATCGATAACACTCTCCAAAGCCTTCGGGGAGTGCCTTTATCGTTATTATAACAACAACAACAATATTTCTTTAGAAATTTGTATCAAATGAGTTACTTGCGCCAATGAAAATGCTGGCATATGGGTGATACCACGATAAATCGACCAAGTTGAAAATATTACTATATAATTCTTTGAAGCGTTTTTTAAGGAAAAAAATTGTTTTGTAGAAAATTTGCAAGCAATAAAAGCAGAATTTCTCGAATTTGCAAAAGCAGAATTTTTGAAAATTTAACCAAATTAACATTAATTGATAAAAACTAAAACGCAGATGTTTTATTAAAATTCAATTTTAAAATTTGTCAATATTAAATGAGTTTAACCCTCCATGAAATGCTAAAGGGCCAATTAAACTTCCTTAACCATAACGCCATAGTCGTAACATACCCATATCCATAACCATCTCCAATGCGATTTTTTAACCTAAAAATCGTGAAAATTTCATGAAAATGAAGGAAACGCAAAAAATTACAAACATATTCCACAAAAAATAAGCCCCTTAGTCCTAAGGTATCCAAAACAATGAATAAAGCCTACAAAAAGTCATCAAATTCACGAACTCAAATATTTTTAGGTTATGGATATGGCGAGAAACCAAAAACCAATTGGTTGGCTATGGTATGGTTATGGAGTTAGCGTTATGGTATGGCACCACTTATCGACACAAATCACCTACCCTGTGTGTGATTTGTGATTAATCGATTACATTGATTTCCATAAGGTAGGTTCGATTGGCTGTTTTATCTGGTTATGGTTTTATGGTTATAAGTCACCATTAATTGGCCCTTAACTCTGTGTTATAACGATAACTTGGCGCTCATCCAGTTGGCATTGTTCATGAATCATGAATAATAAAATTGTTTTAAAAAGGCCTTGTAATTAAAAATTTGCATGGAAATGTCATTTAATAAAGCCTCATAACCCTTTTTATGAATATGAGATAAAGATTGAATGACAGATTTACATCATCTAGATTCTTTTCGAAAATATAAAAATAATCTAGTCTAGAGTTTTCGAATTTTGAAATTGCACCATTCTAATATATCTATGTGTTCTATTATTTTTTTGAACTAAAGCAGCAGCGGCAAATTTTCGCAAGTTCATCAATCATATTCCTCTTATTTTTATTTTCGACGTTTTGAGGGAAAAAATCATGATGAAATAATAAAGGTGATGTCAACAACATAACCTCACTTTTTTGGCAGCTATATTTGCCAGTATTTACTTGTACTACAAAAGTACTAAATTTGTTTTGCTAAATTTTTCGTACAAATTTCATCAAAAAATTAAGTTTTCTGCAAAATTGTGTCTATAATCTTTTGCGGAATACAAAGTTATGTTTATGTCTAAAAAATTCTGGTAACGGCTTACATAGTTATTATATTTCTAAACGTATAGTAAAATCTACTCCGATCGTAGTAGAATTCAAATGCAGTTATGTATGATAGACAACCCTCTAAATTATGCATGCCGAACTTGTCAGAATATGGGAAAACGTCAACGGGATGACAACACCTGAATATTAATTGCATCATGGTTTTACTGAAACTATGCAAACCAATCTCTTAAATGTTTCCCAAAAATTTAGGAAATTCCATGAAAATTTCGGAAAAAGTATTTTCAAAAAGATGCTTGAAAGGCTAGTTTTTTCCGATATGAGAAAAACTTTAAACAAAAACAATTTTATGGCATTTGATTTATAGATTTTGATATGCTGTGCCCGAATATGTAAAAAATCACATCGTTGTAGCAATATTAAAATGTGAACAAAGCCTAAGCTATTATTTAAGCGCCCTTCAAGTAAGTGAGAGTTCTGTAGTCAAGTCGAGTTGACTGCAATGTAAAGTAATGACAGATTAAGTTCAAATCTCTGCTTCATTTTGTGTTCTTACCCCCAAAATAGAAAAAAATTAAATTACTTTATAAAAAGAAGTTTCCTTTACAATTCGGCAATTTTGAAAGCGTTATAAAACGATTTAATTGTTTTTTTTGTTAATAAAGGATTCAGAATACTTATTTGGTTAAAAATTGAGAATTTTTATGAAAATGTATTAAAAAAATGCGTTCAAAAATGCAAAAAAGTCGAAGAGTAAAAATGATAAATAAATGCAAACAATTAAGCAAAACTCATTTGCTTTAAGCCGAGCTCCTTATTAAAATTTAATCGATTAGAGACCCTATTTTGTAAATCGATACGAAGAAAGTATGCTTAAATTCTGTCACGTTTTCGAATTCAAAGGTAATTTTGAAGAGGATATTCGAAAATGAATAGAAGAGTTGAATATTTAATTCGAATACAAGCAACTTTCGAATAGACTTACGGAATACGGTTTCAGTTCAGCCGATTAACATCTGTGCGTATGTATGTAGGTGTATGTGTTTGAGAGTTTTAGGCTTAAGATAACGTTTTAAAAACTAAAAAAAAAAAACATGCTTGGAACATTTTATAAACTACATAGTATTAGTTAACCTAACGCAGTATTCGGCAAAAGGGTGTGGGTGGGGTGTTCGTGGAGGTGATAAGAAACAAACCAATGCTACAAATAAATCTACATAGTATTGTATGCCGCCGTATTGAAGCTTTGTTTTGGTAACGTTAACCTACTAAGTGGATGCGTGCGACCGTGTTGTGGTAAACGACGTTGCTGATGTTGTTGTTGCTGCTGCGTATTATCGCCTATTGTTTCGCGTATTTGAGTAGCGCCGCTATGCGCTTTAGCCGGAGATGGCGGCGGTCTACTATCATT
This sequence comes from Eurosta solidaginis, assembly GCF_040869045.1. Lineage (NCBI taxonomy): Eukaryota > Metazoa > Arthropoda > Insecta > Diptera > Tephritidae > Eurosta > Eurosta solidaginis. The sequence goes on along the minus strand of NC_090319.1, from coordinate 319,407,626 downwards.
ATATTCATGCAATAAACGACCGGGGGTGAACACATTTTTTCCATCACCACCTGTAACACTTCCCATTGTTTTATGATGTGTTCCATGTTGGCCACCACTTTCGTAGTAAGAATGTCGTCGGGGTTTAGTGAGACTCACAGCTGGAGCAGTAGGCACAACAATTTTAGACGATGTTGTTATTGGCATAGAAGATGCAGTAAGTGTTGAAGCAGGTGATGATGTCAGGAGGTTATCATGCCTGCTAGCGGTGGTTGTAAGTGCAGTTGGTGTTTGATATTTATGCACCAGCACCTTAACATTACGATCTATAAATGGCTCACACATACTCGACGCAGATGACGTGGACGACGAAGACGATGAGGACGCGGACGAGGACAATACAGTTGAAGCAGCAGCAACAGATGTGGCAGGCGTTGCAGACTGTGTTATATTAGTAGTTGTTAAAGAGTGTGTGCCATACGCTGGCACATTTGTAAGCAGAGTATTTGTATCATTCAATATTTCAGCTGTGGACAATTCTACCTCACACAGACTGTCTGTATTCGTAGTGGGCATATCTAATGTTACCCCATGTGGTGGATTGTGTGTTGTGTGCTGATGATGTGGATCTATATGTTGGGCCACAGGAGATGAAGGCAGTGAATGATGTCCTTTTTTTGCAGTGGTATCTGTAACTGTTTGCTGTACTTGTAATACATTTGCGCTGGTTGTACTACTACAAGTGGTGGTGATGTTAGTTCCTGCTTTAGCTTCAAAATTCTTTTTGAGTATTTGCACACTGCCGGAGATGCGTTGTTGATCTGTAATTAGGCTTGTGACGCCACCACCACGCAGAACAACTGCATCATCTTCTATACTCTCATGTTCGCCAGCAATTGTCGTCGTTGTTCTCATTGTTTGAGACGGTGGTAGCGTATTTTTGTTTTCAATATCAGACATTGTGTATGAATCGGGTGCAGATGAGGCCGACAATAATTCATTATGTAGTGGACGGCTACCATCGCTACGACGCATAACCATGTTACATGTTAGTATGTCTACAGCAGGATTGCGGCTGTCAATCGCACTGGCCACCACCGCACCGGCCACCACCGCACCGCCCGGCACAATCTCTACACTATTGCAGCGATATGGAGAACAACGTATCCGTGTTGAACCAGCCGCTGAAGCACTACGAAAAAGATTTGTTGTACCTTTGGCATTGCGCTTGACGCTGGTGGTGCCAATTGTGCTCTCATCAGACATCGTAGGTTCACCATCCTCCTCTGCGCATAGTTTCTTTAGTGTATGGCTGTTGTTACCACTTCCGCATTGTTCTAGTTTCTGTTTGGTGCGCTTTACGGTACCAACATGCTGATGCTGATATTGTGTTGATCCGGCGGATATATTTTGATAGATGGGATGAGATGGTGGTGAGACAGTCTTGTTACTCTTATTGATATTAAGTTCGTGAATTTGTCCTTCGAGAATGGCTCCACCGCTGCCGCCGCCATAATGACATGAGTTTCGATTACTATCGAAAGCCGCCCATGAACTATTTCGTACCGGTACAGCACAGCGTGTATCGCCCGAACCCCATGAAGCATGACGCGCGGGTAAATCACGATGCCTTTGTGTACGTGGTGTTACCGCTACTCGTTCTTCGTATGCCGAATCTATACTACTGTTGGAGCCTAATTTGCTAGAAGGGCCGCTGTTGCTTGTAGCATTTGTTGCGCCACCTATTTGACACAGCACGTTGAGACGATCTAAAACTATGCCGCCACCGCCGCTGCGCATGTTGCCACCACTTAATAAATCACCTGTTCCGCTGTTGTGTCCCCCGCCAGCTGCAGTCCATGAATGCGTTTTGCGACTATGACGCCGTGCATTTGAAGCAGCACCGACTTGGTGGCCATCATTGCTGCAATCTGTGGATGTAGCGTCCATTGGCACAGCATCACTACTACCAAAATCACTGCAGACGTTGTGCTGGTTTGATAGCATATCACTACATGCACTTGTACGATTGTTCGCCACGCTTTCACTAGCATCCGCTGCAGTACTTTTAAAATTACAAGTTTGTGTTATCAACTTTGCCGATGAAGTCCATACGGGACTGTCTTCACTTTGTAAAGTTTTACCAACGCCACTTGTTGTGGCGCCTGTGTCATGCGATACGGAGCGCCCAAATTGCAAATTAAGTGAACGACGATCGTCTGCCGTTTTACGTGTATTTGTATGTGTTTCCAAATCTTGAACACGTGTGCGTACAGATGCTATTTGTTGTTGCCTTTGCTTCTTTTGTTGTTGCAACTGCTTTTGTTGCTGTTGTTGTCGTTGTATGCTGCTTGTTGGTGGTGGCGGTGGTGGTGGTGGTGGTGGTTGTACATTCTTTTGTATATGCCGTACTTGATTTTGTGTGACACTATAATTCTCACCATTACTGCCAGGAAAACGCATATTTTTCGGCTCCTCTGCTACGCTCCTTTCTGGTGTTAGATTTTCAAGCGATTGGCTTTGTTGTTTGATTGCGGCTGTCATGAGTGGCACGTGAGGCACCGCCTGCGGTGATGTGCTACTGGACCGACGCACTAAGCGATTTTGCTTACTATCACTTACGTCACCCTTACCTCTACCAGTAGACGCCTTTGATCGTCGTCCAATGTGTTTGATGATATTTACATCGCTACCAACATCGGCGCATGCAATTATATTATCACCACAGCTGACGACATCATGTGCGCCAATAACTCCACCTGCTTTTGATTTAGATTGATTTAACGCCTGTATAAGTGGTGTGGGCTCACTACCGGGCAGCAGACGTGCATCCTTTGTGCTCTTCAAATTCGTTTCACTTTTACTGCGCTGCAGTTTTTCCTTATTTTTCATTGCATCCAACATACCACGATAAGTTTCCAATTGATTAAGAAAATTCTTATTCGGTTTAATACAGTTACGTCGATCTTTAACATGTTGTAATGCATGCTTGAATTCCCAATTATATGCCTTCATAGCATAAGCTATAACCACTGAAGCTGAACGGCTGACACCCATTTTACAATGTACCAATACTTTGGATCCCTCGGACTTAGCGCGTGTTATATAGCGAAATGTGTTATCCCAATGTTTCAATAAATTGGTTTTTTCATCATCATAAACGCGTACGTTGAAATAGTCAAAAACGCCAGGAAAAAAGTTATCGATTTCACGTGTCACATTGAGTATATGGCGTATACTGAAAGAAGAGGAAATAAACAAAGGTTAGGTTAGGTTTAAGTGGCTGCCGTCCGCATCGGAGCGGCACACTTAGGCCTTTATAGGCCCATTGTGAAACCACACGGATTTGTTCCTACTCTCCTAATCAAACCACTTCGTTGAGTTTGTGAAGTCAACTAAGCGTCGTGTGTTGACCTCAGCTACATCAGTCAGATCTACGAGAAACATCTTGCTCATAAACCGTTGCCTTCTTTTGCCGAGCGCTGGACATTCGCAGTGTAAATCCCTAACAGTTTCAGGTTCTTCTTCGTTCCCGCAGCTTCTACAATAATCATTAAATGGAGCACCAATCCTTTCCGCATGCGGTACAATACAAACGTGACCAGTGAGATGTCCTACAACTAAGGAAAGATTCCTCTTACGGAGGGTTAGAAGCTCTCGCGATCCCTTCTCATTCCATTCCGGCCATGTAAGTTCTGCCGTGTAGCATCTATCATGATGCTTCCACCTGGCTGCGGCTTCCATCAGTAGAGCCACCTTTATCTTGAGCTTGCAGGTGGAGAGCGGCTTACCCAACCTCTTCCAGGATGGCGAAAGTGGAAGGGAAGTATCCTTTCTTGCAAGCTCATCCGCCATCTCATTACCTGGTATGCCCTTATGTGCCGGAACCCATACCAGATGCAGAGTAAACTGTTCAGCCATCACGTTAAGTTATTTGCGACAGCCTACTATAGTTTCAAAATTAGTTGTGACAGATTCAAAGGCTTTCAGCCCTGCCTGTCTGAGAAAATAAAAATGTGTTTCTGAGAGACTGCCTTCTGCCTAAGGCAGTCCACATAGTCTTGTATGGCCGCAAGCTCGGCCTGGAGTACGCTACAGTGATCCGGAAGGCGAAACGATCTTTCTATGTCCAATCGTTCCGAATAGACACCCCCTGCGACCCTGTTGTCCAGTTTACATCCATCTGTGTAGATCTGAATGCTGTCAGTGGGCCAATCTGGGTCATTCACCCACTGTTCCCTCTCAGGGATTAATATCTCGTATCCCTTGTTAAAGTTGGTATGTGGTTTGCGGAAACAAAGGTTAAGCGTTTAAAAAAAATGTTATATATAAACTTTACCCATTCTTTTGCAATTCCTCCAAATTGCTTGCATTCCATTCCGAACCAAGATAAACATGATCGAATATTTCTGTTGGTGCATCCATTTTCCCTAATATAGTTAGCATTTCTGCATCGATGAATGATTTGAACTCGCCTAAATCCATGTCAAGAAGTTCTTCCAGTCGCCCACGTATATATTTCGAAGTCACTTCATCTAAATCTACTGACATCATTATTTCTTTTAATTTCATTTTGATTACACCTTCTGTTTCCTCCTTTGCTGTCGGTCTACAATTGGATATAACAAATATTTTCATTGGTATAACGACAAAAAAAAAAAAAAAATCAGGCGGAACTTTGAAGCTAACAAAAAAATATAATCCTAAATTGGTAGCGAACTATATTTGTGGGTATTGCACAAAAATAATTTTTTTATTTAAGATTAATGATCCATAACCAAAAAAAATTTTTCCCCCTAGCTTCCAAAACATAGATATGGGATTTCAAGGTACTAAATTTAACCCATTCTAAGTTTATTTTTATACTCAGCGTGCTTTGCACACAGAGTATATTAACTTTGATTGGATAACGGTTGGTTGTACAGGTATAAAGGAATCGAGATAGATATAGACTTCCATATATCAAAATCATCAGTATCGAAAAATTTGATTGAGCCATGTCCGTCCGCACGTCCGTCCGTCCGTTAGCACGATAACTTGAGTAAATATTGAGATATCTTCACCAAATTTGGTACCCTAGCTTATCTGGACCCAGAATATATTGGTATTGAAAATGAGCGAAATCGCATGGTAACCACGCCCACTTTTTATATATATAAAATTTTGGAAAACACAAAAAACCTGATTACTTAGTAAATAATACACCTTGAATATTGAAGTTTGATATGTGGACTGATATTGAGACTCTTGATAAAAATTTGTGAAAATTTTTTAAAATGGGCGTGGCACCGCCCAATTGTGATAAAATCAATTTTACAAATATTATTAATCATAAATCAAACATCGTTAAACCTATCGTAACAAAATTCGGCAGAGAGGTTGCCTTAACTATAATGAATGATTTGTAGAAAAGTTAACGAAACCGGTTAAGGACCACGCCCACTTTTATATAAAAAGATTTTTAAAAGGGTCATGGATGAATAAAATAAGCTATATATTTTGCAAAAAAAAACTTTATATTGTAACGAATTTACTTGCAAATCCTCTTATTTGCAACCTTCGGCTAAGTTGGAATCACTAAACTGTTGAATAAATAACTCCAATATTTAATAATGCAAAATGGCCTTTATTAAAGTACTTCACAATAAATAACTCTACTATTGCCCGACAGATAGCGTGCTTAATTGAAACTGATTCTAGCGCCTCTATCTGTCGCTGCCTTTTATACTCTTTGATTTCCTCGTTCGCATCTTCTAAGCGCTTCCATTTCCAGAATCTACTAGTTGGGCATCAACTATCAAATTTCTCAGCTGTAACTACAATAGCACGATTTTATAGCTTCTCTCATTGCATACTTTCGGGAGCTCAGATATACGCATGTGGTTGTGCGTTGCTTCTCAGCTGCGTATACATACATATGTATAGACATAATGATTGATTCGTTTATGTAGATACATAATGATTGATTTATGGATGTGCATACAAGGCGCTGCTTAGCATCGGCATAGAGATGGTAGTACCCCTTAGTGTTGCTAATATTCGTAACAATATCAATGGTATTTCATTTCTCAAGTGGATTTATAAAAATAAATAGGAAAAACTTCAAATTTAGCAAAATGGATTGGCACCGCCCCTTTCGTTGCGGGAGCCATAACTCGAAGAAAAATTAACGGATCGGTTAAAGACCACGCCCACTTTTGTGTAAAAGATTTTTAAATTTTTATGACTAAGCAACCTTCTATGTTTCGGGAGCCATAACTCGAAGAAAAATCAACGGATCGTAATGAAACTGTGTACACATATTTTCCTTATACCAGAAAATATTTCCAGTAAAAATGGACGCGATCGGTTAAGGACCACGGCAACTTAGATATAAAACCAGTTTGACAGGGTCGTAGGCTAGAGTAATAAGCTATAACTTAGCAAAAAATAGTTTTGAATCAATGATATTTCACTTATCAAGTTTTATTGTACGAGGAAATGGGGAGAATTTTTTTTAAACGGGCGGTGACACGTGTTATTTAGAAAAGTTATTTATCTGAAATGGAATGTACAATTGAAGCTTACGCTGAGTATTAATGTTCGGTTACACCCGAACTTAGACAACTTTATTTGTTTTTTTTTTTTTATTTTATTTTATCCTAAAGGCATGAGGCCGCAAGGCAAATTTTTGAAAAAATTAATTGAGCATTAAATTACACAAACAAGTTTGGCTAATCTGGTATGCCGCGTATGTTCCCTGAATCGCTAGATGAATTGGCCTAGCGAGTCTCAGTTTGGCCCTAACCTCAAAAAATGCTAAGTGGCCAGCGATATTTTTCGAACCAGGTTGTGGTAGGTCAGTTCTGATAGAGTCGTATCCGCTTGCTTAACGCATCAAACCGTATGGGAATAAATGTGTAGCACTAGCAGATCAACGAACATTCTTTGGTGTAGCTGTGTTGTAATTCGTGTTTAATATTGTCGAGGATCTGGGGACAGTTTAACAAAATTTACAAGTCTTGTAATACAACCTGTTGTAATACCTGCAACCGGTAAGCTTGAAAGAAAAAAAATGCATATATGTGACCCGGCCTATGAAAAGGTGGCTTATGACTCAAAAAAGAAATTGCGAAAAAACAGCTGTTAAAGATAAACAATGCATTTTCTTCAGTTTCTTAGTAGTTTTTCTTTTGCATTATGAACAGTCATGCACAAAAGGCAACCAAAAAAGGCAAAAGAGCATAAATGAGATAAGTTCGTGTGTGTATATAAAGAGCGATGTTTTTTTCAATGCAAAGCACAAACCAGTTTCTGACCGAAAAAAAATCGTGCGAGTGCTCAGACTTAAAAGCAATGCTGAACGAGTAGGACGTGTGTCGCTTGTGAATAATGTCTGTCGAAGAAGAATTTAGCAAGGTTTTTCAAACATATTTCTGTGAAAACGAAGGGAAAGATGATGATTATTTCGGTGAACTACAAGCATTGTTTCAAGCTGAAGGTCAAATGGTAGTGGATGAAAATATCATCCCCAGAACACTTCTAAGCAAGTTAGGGCTTTCTAGATTTCACACCACGTAAAAGAGCGTCTCGAAAACTATCGAAACCAGAAAAAAGTGAAAAAATTGTTTTTGAGTCATAAGCCACCTTTTCATAGGCCGGGTCACATATCTATGATATAAAAATAAGTCGGGTTTTCCTTCCTGACGCTATAACTCCAGAACGCACGAACCGATTTCCACGGTTTTGCATTCGTTGGAAAGGTCTCGGGCTCCGGTTTATAGCAAAGAAAATTCAGGATCGACGCACAGGGTCTCGAGATATAGGCCAAAATGTGGACCCGGGTACCCATAGAATGTGTTTATAGAATGTGGATATCAAATGAAAGCTGTTGATGAGTGCTTTAGTAGAGGGTAATTTTCATACCCTGGGTGACTAGGGTCTCGAGATATAGGCCAAAACGTGGACCCGGGTACCCCTAGAATGTGTTTATAGGATATGGATATCAAATGAAAGCTGTTGATGAGTGCTTTAGTAGGGGGTAATTTTCATACCCCTGGGTGACTAGGGTCTCGAGATATAGGCCAAAACGTGGGCCCGTGAGCGCGTAGATGGTGTTTTTATATTATGGCTATCAAATTGAAGCTGTTGATGAGTGCTTTAGTATAGGGTAGTTTTCATACCTATTGGTGACAAGGGTCTCGAGATATAGGCCAAAACATGGACCCGGATACACCTAGAATGTGTTTTTACATTATGGGTATCAAATTGAAGCTGTTGATGAGTGCTGTAGTACAGGGTACTTTTCATACCTATTGGTGACTAGGGTCTCGAGATATAGGCCAAATCGTGGACCCGGATACACCTAGAATGTGTTTTTACATTATGGGTATCAAATTGAAGCTGTTGCTGTATGTTTTAGTACAGAGTAAGTTTTACACCGCTGAGTGACTAGGGTCTCCAGATAGAGGCCAAAGTGTTGGTACCCCTAGAATGTGTTTATATAATATGGATATCAAATAAAATCTGTTAATGAGTGCTTTAGTACAGAAATATATATTATACCGCTTGGTAACTAGGGTCTCAAGATATAGGCCAAAACGTGGACCCGGATACCCCTAGAATGTGTGGGTAATATGGATATGAAATGAATGCTGTTGCTGAGAGCTTTAAAGTAATTTTCATTGTGATATTCGATTTAGTCGCATCAACCTGGCAAAACTGATAAATATGCATGCGAAGCTGAAATAAAGACATGAGTTGATAATACTCACATACCTATTTACATACGTCCTATTCGATTTGCCTGAAATTTGGTATATAAATTTGCCTATATTATTTACGATGCTTTTTTCCGGGAAGTAGACCATAGACGGACTGGGACTGGGATTAGGGCTAGAACTGGGGCTGAGACTGAGACTCGGAGTGGGACTGGAACCAAATACATACCACCATCTGGGACTGGCAATAAGATATGAAGAAGAATTAGAAAAACTTGGGAGAAGAGAAAAGAGAGAAGGAGACTGAGAAAGAGATGGAATGAGACGAAGATGGAGATAGATGAAGCGAAAAATACGGAGAGAGGAGTGAATACAAAGATTAGGAAAAAGTGTAGAGCGGCGAGGGCAGAGTTAGACGGAAACAGCTTATTAAAATGTATGCAGATAGACCAAATTTAGGGCAGAACAACGTCCGCCGGGTCTACTAGTATTAGTATAATTAATAAAATAATATTTTAGCAGGAGTTCAATATCGAACTTCGAAAGAAAATATCTGACGGCTAAATTCAAATAATGGGGAAAATTTTTTTTTTGCTTATGGATCTGCAAAAATTTGGTTTGGTCAAAACCCAGACGAGTTAGGTACAATGAAATTAGGTTAATCTATTTAGAATTATGTTTTTTACTAAAAAAAATTTTGATTTTCAAGCAACTTTTCAAATGTAATTATTCTGTTTTGATTTGTAGATCATCAAATAAACGTATATTTGTAAAGTTTATAACATACTTGTTTCTTATGGCATCTGGTGAAGGAGGACGTCGGCTTTCTAGTGAATCCATAGCATTCCATTCATTCAGGCAGGACTGTTCCGATTCAATGTGACTATCATAATATGAAGTCCAATCATGCGACGGACCACGTGGATAAAAATTATTCTCACGAGCCTTTTGTGAAACTTTGTGTAAAGTTTGTAATGCAGACCTAGATAATACAAAAATGAGGTGGCATAAGTATTAAGTAGTCATAAAATTCATAAATTATTTTTATACATTTTTCATACATACCACATGGCTTGCACAGAAACAGGCTTAAAAATATGTGTTTTTCCATATACAGAAACACTGAAACCACTAAACAAGTGAAATAAGAAATGGGTTTAATAAAAACTTCAATGTTAAGAAAACTGAAATATACTGTACAAAAATTTGAGGAAAATTACACATTTCCAGGGAACCATCTTATTATATTTTCTTGCACTTGTATGCCTTTTACGAGGGTTGCTATTTATATTTTGAGCCTTGCCAACACTAATTGTTTTCCGGCGCCAGCTGACGTTTTCAATTGAAAGTTTGACGTTTTAAGCATAACCTTCTTCAGAAAATTTTGAAATTTGAGCACAACTTATGTTGTTTACAGTAACTTAAAAAATTGTATCTCAGCGAAAAAAGGGAATTAACTCGTGAAAATTTTAGTGCGATGATTTTTTTCGACTTTCGACGTGGATTATCAAAACAGGAGTGCTTTAAACAACTTACTTCCACTTTTGGTGATGAAGCCTCATCCTTTGCCACTGTGTAACGCTGGTATAACGAATTCCATCGTGGCCGCCGTTCGCTCAGGAACGAAAGTCGTAAAGGTCGTCTAAAATCAGTTGTTGTGCAACAAAACATTGAAGCTGTGCGCGAACTTATATTGCAAGATCATCATACGACTTATCGTGAGATTGAGGAATCCCTGGGCATTAGTATGACGAGCATCAATAAGATATTGCATGAACATTCAGCTGTGAAAAAAATTTGTTCGCGTTGGATCCCGCATAATTTGACAAAAGCTCAATCCTCAATACCACAATCGGAGTGGAAAAGGTGCTACGAAAATTAGTTTGAAAAAAGTGTATTGATTATCATGGTGAATACTTCGGAAAACAATAAAGCCATTTTCGATAATAAATTACTGTCTCTTCATTATTAGGTTCAAAATATAAATAGCAACCCTCGTATACAACGCTTTAGTGTGAGCCGAACTTTGTCGACATTAATAATTCTTTAGAACAGTTAGCCTTCTAGCAAGCCTAATGATTTATTTTAGCAAGACTCTTAAGACGAGGGCAATAGCCCTGTCAAAAAATATCTAAAAATAGTAGTAAAACAACGATCATTTCGACAAAAATTAATTTTGGCGGAGTCAATGCGTACACCGTTGAAAATAAAGTATCGAAAGTCTTCATCGATTCATAGAAAATTTGAATTAACTCTGTAACGGCTTTCGAAAATTACTTTGCTAAAGGATTGTTAAAAACGCTCCTTCATGAGAAAAATATATTTAAATAATTGGATTATATGTAAATTTTAAACAGCGGATCCACCCCCTCGAATAATGACATCGAAATTATTGCACAGTTTTTATAGAAATAATTGCTTTTTTTCTTTTTACCCATCGCCATCCAAATGTATTGTCGTATCGGCAAGTATAGGCAAAACGAGGCCAATGGTAGTACGTTCATTACAATCGATACCTAACAGACATGATTCCTCAACGCCATCTTCACATGCATCTTTACCATCACCAGAGGCGCTAATTTTTTCACTATCACTCTTTTGGCTCGGTCGTTGTGTAGCTGTTGTTGTCACCAACACATTTGTATTATGCTTTTCATGAACATCTGCCTTTGAATCCTCGCCACTACTTGATTCAGTTTGTGTTTGGTGTTGTTGTTGTAGTGGCTGCTGCTGTTGTGGGCTCTGCTGTTGTGGTTGTGGCGCTCGTAGAATACCATCTGTTGATGATTGATGCATAGCAACAATATTTGTTGTTGCTGCCGTAATGCTTCTCGTTTTAGTCGAATTCTGTCGCATTATTTTACTTTTTCGATCGGTGGTTGGCGAGTGATAACAACAACGTGATACAATTACCAAATACCTTGTGCGATTCGGTCGTTGGGATTCCAATTTGACAGCCTATGCATGGAAAACAAATTAAAACAAGTAAATGTGTCTAAGTTCGGGTGTAACCGAACATTATATACTCAACGTGAGCTTCAATTGTACATTTCATTTCAGATAAATTACTTTTCTACATAACACGTGGCACCGCCCGTTTAAAAGCAAAATGTCTCCCTATTTCCTCTTACAGTAAAACTTGATAAGTGAAATATGATTGATTCAAAACTATTTTTTGCTAAGTTATAGCTTATTATTCTAGTCTACGATCCTTTTTAACTTGTTTTATGATGTATATTGTAAGTAACTTGTTTTTTATAAAAAAGTGGGCGTGGTCTTTAACCGATCTTGTCCCTTTTTCCTGGAAATTTTTGTACCCAATTTTATTACGATCCGTTAATTTTTCTTCGAGGTATGGCTCCCGAAACATAGAAAATTGCTTGGTCATAAAAGGGGCGGTGCCACGCCCGTTTTCTTAATTTGCAGTTTTTCCTATTTGTTGTTATAAATCCACTTGGGAATTTAAATACCATTGATATAAAGCTCTTTTTTTGCAAAGATATAGCTTATTTTATTCGTCCACGACCCTTTTAAAAATCTTTTATATAAAAGTGGGCGTGGTCCTTAACCAATTTCGTTAAATTTTCTTCAAAGCATTCCTTATAGTAAAGGCAACCTCTCTGCCGAATTTTGTTACGACAGGTTTAACGATTTATGATTAATATTTGTAAACTTGATTTTATCACAAGTGGGCGGTGCCACGCCCATTTTAAAAAATTCCACCAAATTTTTATCAAGAGTCTCAGTATCAGTCCATATGTCAAATTTCAACATTCTAGTTGTATTATTTACTATATAATCAGGTTTTTTGTGTTTCCAATATTTTATATATATAAAAAGTGGGCGTGGTTATCATCCGATTTCGCTCATTTTCAATACCAATCTATTCTGCGTCCAGATAAGCTAGTGTACCAAATTTGGTGAGGATATCTCAATATTTACTCAAGTTGTCGTGCTAACGGACGGACGGACGGACGGAAATATGGCTCAATCAAATTTTTTTTCGATACTGATGATTTTGATATATGTAAGTCTATATTATCTCGATTCCTTTATACCTGTACAACCAACCGTTATCCAATCAAAGTTAATATACTCTGTGTGCAAAGCACATAACTCCGTTGTTATTGATTCTATCACTTTAAAATTTTTACTAAGGGTGTATTTTTTACATATATCATACCAAAATTTTTGAAAAACGGAGTTTCAAAAATCTGTTGGTTAGGGGCTTTGTGAATCAAGCTAACATTGCTTATTATTACCATTTTCAAGGTTTCCTCTGGATTAAGTAGATCAATCATCGATTGTAAATGTTGCTGTATATCTGAATTATTACTTTGTGTGCTATTCGTGGATTTTACCGAGTCTGTACTTAATCGTCGTTCACTTTGTCTTGTTGGGATATCCTTGAGTGTGAGACCCATGGCAGTGTCTTTGCCAGCGAAAAAACATTCGCTGAAAATTGAAAATTTTGGTTTTTTAAAACAAAGTTTATGTAGGAGAAGATATTTCATTACCTCTTTTCTGATTGGTTGCCGTCATCATCTTCCGCTTCTCCTTCCTGAAAAAAATAAAAAATGGATGTTTAGCGAATAAATTATTCAAGAGAAGCAAATTTATTTACATTGACCGGTCGACCGGTACGACTTTATAAACGACGTTTTTTATTTATTTTTTTTTTTTATCTATCAGGACAGGTTTTATAAGAGTCGACAGGCAAATCTTCGAAAACATAAAAAGCGATAAATTACTTAGCTAAACAAGGAAAGTTGGCGGATATTTTAATGTGGCACATGTACTGAATCCGTAACCGCCGTCCGTGTTGGCGTAGCGGGTACCAAAAACTATCTATTCGTGATTTTTCCGTTTTTGTGGTTAGGGTCGAACCGCTAATCGTTAAGCCGATTCTCTTGGCTGGCGACACTTAGCGTATCAAAATACATGGAAAGGCAAATCCAGCAAAAAAAAACAGTACATATATAGGTATTCATGCCTCATGCATTTCTAAATATTAAAGCACTAACAGAATACGACCCGTTAGGCCAATTATGTTGGTGTCCTAACTTCAAAAAACGGAAGATATCACTGAACTGGGACCCGATAGGCCAATTCTGATAACGTTTCTTTTTTGTATAACTGTATAGTTTGTCGCTTTTAATTTTTTATGGAGATCTGCCTTTTGACCCCATAAAATACGTGCAAAATAAGCTTGAAAAGAAAAAATATTTGTAGAATTCAATTAAGAAAAGAATGAATTTTAATTTTTTCATACAATAGGAAGTTCGCTTTGTCTTGCAAACGGTGCAAGAATTGCACGGAATGCATGGATCGCACAGATTGCAAAGTCACAACAACAAAATATATGCAATCTGTGTACAAATTAAAAATCAACCCTGCTGCAACGCTATTCCTCTCAATTCACTCACTACGTTCACGAAAAGATTGAGCAATTCCTTTTATATCTCTTCGTCGTATTTTGTTATTTAATGCGCCAATTTTACGACATTGATGCATGCTATAACTTCCAAATGGGATACTTTCGTGGTCTTGTCGTAGGATATAAACAATTCCATGCACCTTACAAGACAAAGCGATTCCTCTGTATATGAGTAAAATATATTAGTATTTCGAACTTCTTTGGAGGCTAACTTCGAAAAATGATGAAACTACTTTTTTCCTATTGGATCAACTTTTACAAAAAAATTGGTTTGGTCAAATCCTTTGCCAAGTGTTTTCCAATATAATAATGTAACGAATTTAGGGAAATTCCGCTTATTCCAAACCTTCTGCTAACGTTCGAATCGCTAAACTGTTGAATAAATAACTCCAATATTCAATAATGTGAAATGGTCTTAATTAGACTACTTTGAAAGTTCTTCACAATAACACTTATACTTCACAACCACGGTTGCCACACCATGTTTTCATCGAAAAAAATACCAAATTTTTGATAAATAGTTAGTTTAGAGCGGAAACGACTCACACACACGACAATATAAAATTGATACACCTTAAAGTCTAAAGTAAACTATATTTGATTGTGATACAAGCAATTCACAAAAGTGTCGCAGTCGTTGTTAAATATAAAATATCAGGATATTTCCATGGTTTCCTATACAAAATTTGAATAAACTTAGCGAATAGGAGACTTAATTCAAACTGCAAAAACAAAAACACTACTTTTAAGTATTATATTTTCAAATTTCTAGGATAAATCTATGCCTTCACTAACTATACGTTTTGAATGTAGTTTTGCTGACAAAGCTCTTAGTTGTTAATTGAAAAGAAATAAAATGTATAGCACAGCTAGATTTTAGTAAGAAAAGACTAAAAAATTTGCGTTTTGGTGTAGCTGAACTATGAGCAAACTCAGTAAATCATAAATGATGCTTACTTTTTCCCCTGAATGTTGAAATTTCATACCAAGGCCGAGATTTAGTAAGTGTGATTTTTGAAAAACTCACATTTACTGAATTTAGCCCCAGGCTTCAGATTAAAAATCAAACGTCTTAAAAGTTTCAACTGTGCAATAACGGAACCTGATTACTGACTTATTTTGTTTTGTTGATTTTTCGACAGGGTGGATAAATGATGTATATTGGAACGATTTTCCGTCATACCTTGTCAAATTTGATTTCGTGACAAACCGGTTTCGGCGTTGTGGCATCATCAGTGTCGATTTTCGTTCTGATCTGTTGTTGGCGTTTGTCCTGTATTTATAGTTCGTAAGTAAATGAACAGGTATTGCCAAAATTGATGCTTGTGTATATTTAGGTATGTGCATGTGCTACGTGCTCATTCACAACCGAGGGTGAGTTTTACTGATCGATTTGTTTGGCTGACTGAGGCAGGTAAATGTCCGTGATTTTAGTCGTTTGACCTTCTTTGTGGGTTTGTTGTTTTTGAGCGTTAATTATTTTGTGTTTATTTGTTGTTGTGGCGGCCACCGTGGTGTAATGGTAGCGTGCTCCGCCTACCACACCTGATGCCCTGGGTTCAAACCTGGGGCAAAGCAACATCAAAAATTTTAGAAATAATGTTTTTCAATTAGAAGAAAATTTTTTTAAACGGGGTCGCCTCTCGGCAGTGTTTGGCAAGCGCTCCGGGTGTATTTCTGCCATGAAAAGCTCTCAGTGAAAACTCATCTGCCTTGCAGATGCCGTTCGGAGTCGGCATAAAATCATGTAGGTCCCGTCCGGCCAATTTGTAGGGAAAATCAAGAGGAGCACGACGCAAATTGGAAGAGAAGCTCGGCCTTAGATCTCTTCGGAGGTTATCGCGCCTTACATTTATTTTATTTTTTTTTTATTTATTTGTTGTTGTGTGTTTGTTGTACCTGTGTGATTAGTTTGTTTCTTGTAAACAAGCTTTAAAGGCTCGAATATTGTGTCAGAAATTTGTGTTTATCTGTTCGTTTATTATTCTACCGTCGAATGTTTTCGAGTACGTTGAGACGTCGGCCTTTTGCTTGTATGTGAAGAACCCTAACTGTTTTATTGATGTTTGCTGGAGAACAACCTGATTACATTTAGGTGTACTAGAAATTAGTTAACAGCGTTGTTATTGAAGTTTATGGGGTTCTTTACCTACGAGAACAAAACACAAAACACTTCTTTCGAAATCAAATCTTTTTTATATTTGCTTCAAAATCTGAAAATAAAAGTAAATTTGTTCAATCGCGATTCGTTATTCATTTATAAAGTTACCGCTTCCAAGAAGTATTCCAGCCTTACTTACAGTTAAAATATTTCTTATGCCAAGCTACTTAGTATTCAAGTATTCGGCGTGCCTTAACACCACAATACTCCTGCAATTTTTACATAGGATTTATTTGTAAAAAATTTCGAAAGTGTTACCAAACATAAAACCAATTAGTTTCATTATTTTACTTAGTTTTCAATTAAAATTTTAACTCGACGGCCTTCGTAATGCCTCAATCAGTGGAAAGCCCTCCCAAATTTCTTAGAGGCACACGTGCATTTGAGAAAAATGTTCTTAGCTCAACTAAAGAAAAAAATCTATCACGAAAAGTGGATACTAAAAGAAGATTTTTTTCTGATAAGTCCGTGTAATGTGTTTGCCCTTAGATCCATCACTTTTCTTATTAATGCCTCGCCTAAAATATCTCCTATGAAATGTGATTGGTCTACTACATTTTATTTACTGAGCAATTCTTGTGGTAAGATTTCCATATACATAAGTAAATTGAAAACTATATGTGGGTTAATGAAAGTGTGCCAAATGTTGTGGGAAGAGTTGTGAATTTCAACCTCAGTGAAAAAGGAAGAAAAGTACCAAAATCGTGGCTACTGCCTAAAAAGGACCAAAATTGGAAAAAAGGGACCAGCGGACCAAATGGGGTTGGAAGGGACCATTTTTGGTCCAAATGGACCAAAAGTGGCAACCGTGTTCACAACCAATAGCGTGTTTAAATCAAAACTGATTACTGATTCCTCAACTTGCGCTACTTTTATACTCTCAGTTTTCTCATTCATTCATTTCTCCTAAAGTCTAGTCATTTCGCGAAACTGTATTCCAGAGCAATTTCAACAAGTAAAGGTGTCTAAGTTCGGGTATAACCGAACATTATATACTCAGCGTGAACTTCAATTGTACATTTCATTTCAGATAAATTACTTTTCTACATAACACGTGGAACCGCCCGTTAAAAAAATATGCCTCCCCGTTTCCTCTTAAAATAAAACTTGATAAGTGAAATATCATTGATTCAAAACAATTTTTTGCTAAGTTATAGCATGTCTATGACCCTTTTAAAATTGTATTATATCTAAGTTGCCATGGTCTTCAACCGATCTCGTCCATTTTTTTTTAGAAATATTTTATGCTATAGAGACAACTTGTGTACCCAACTTTATTACGATCCGTTAATTTTTCTTCGAGTTATGGCTCCCGAAACATAGAAAATTGCTTAGTCATAAAAGGGGCAGTGCCACACCTATTTTCAAAAAATTTAGTATTTTCCAATTTAATGTTATAATTCAATTTAAAAGTAAAATTCTATTGATACAAAGCTCTTTTTCGCTAAGATATAGCTTATTATTTTCGTCTACGACCCTTTTAAAAATCTTTTATATAAAAGTGGGCGTGGTCTTTAACCGATCTCGTCCATTTTTTTCTAGAAGCATTTCCTGCTGTAGGGAAGATTTGTGTACCAAATTTTATTACGATCCGTTAATTTTTCTTCGAGTTACGGCTCCCGAAACATAGAAAATTGCTTAGTCATAAAAGGGGCGGTGCCACGCCCATTTTTAAAATTTGAAGTTTTTCCTATTTATTGTTATAAATCCACTTGGGAATTTTAATACCATTGACATAAAGCTCTTATTTGCAAAGATGTAGCTTATTTTATTCGTCCACGACCCTTTTAAAAATCTTTTATATAAAAGTGGGCGTGGTCCCTACCGATTTCGTACATTTTTCTTCAAAGCATTCCTCATAGTAAAGGCAACCTCTCTGCCGATTTTGTTACGATAGGGTTAACGATTGTTGATATATGATTATTAATATTTGTAAAATTGATTTTATCACAAGTGGGCGGTGCCACGCCAATTAAAAATTTTTTTTTTTCAAATTTTTATCAAGAGTCTCAATATCAGTCCACATGTCAAATTTCAGCATTCTAGGTGTATTATTTACTAAATAATCAGGTTTTTTGTGTTTTCCAAAATGTTATATATATAAAAAGTGGGCGTGGTTATCATCCGATTTCGCTCATTTTCAATACCAATCTATTCTGGGTCCAGATAAGCTCGTGTACCAAATGGTGAAGATATCTTAATATTTACTCAAGCTATCGTGTTAACGGACAGACGGACGGACGGACGGACATGGCTCAATCAATTTTTTTCCGACACTGGTGATGTTGATATATGGAAGTCTATATCTATCTCGATTCCTTTATACCTGTACAACCAACCGTTATCCAATCAAAGTTAATATACTCTGTGTACAAAGCACAAGAGAGGCTACAGCAGTAAACGAGTGCTGGTGGAAGAGAGTCAGCAAATACCACCAAAATCCGAAGCAGTCATCTGGCAAAGGTTGATGGAGATTGTGGGACAAACAAATTGTGGGTTGTCGAGGCAGCAAACAAATCACCACCGAACATACTTGTAGGAAAAACCTTGGCTATGACAAAACAAGATGGACGTATTCCGGTAAGAGTACTCAATGAGTTCAAGTCACCACTCAAACTGACCAAAGGAGCTATTTTGGGAAGATGCCAAGAGGCTGAAGTAGTTATTAACTGTGAATAGCTCCAGGAACACGTTTAATCTAGTAATACTGATCTTTCAAATGACATCACGGCATGGACGGAGGGACTAGAGGAAGACTATCAGAGTAAGGCAAAACAACTGCTCCTAAAGTACGCTAACATATTTGACCAAGATGGTTCCAAACCAGGCCGTACCAACGTTGTGAAACATCAAATTGACACTGGAGATGCGAGGCCGATCCGTCAAGCTCCTCGTAGTGTTCCACTGGCGAAGCGGGAAGTTGTGAGTCAAATCGTACAAGAAATGAGCGACAGCGGCGTCATCGAACCATCAGCTAGTCCATGGAGCTCACCTGTGGTACTTGTGAAGAAGGAGGATGGAAAAATGAGGTTTTGCGTGGACTATCGAAAGTTGAACGACGTTACGAAAAAGGATAGCTACCCATTGCCAAGAATCGGCACACTGGACTCGCTATCTGGTACGAATTGGTTTTCCACACTGGACTTAAAAAGCGGCTACTGGCAAGTGGAGGTGAGGGAGGAAGACAAATAGAAAACAGCCTTCAGTGTCGGTGATGGTCTTTGGCAATTTACAGTGATGCCTTTTGGACTTTTTAATGCACCAGCTACTTTTGAGAGACTCATGGACCAGGTACTGAAAGGACTACATTGGAAAACATGCTTGGTGTACATGGACGATATCATCGTATTGGGCAAGAGCTTTGATGAACATCTTAAAAACTTGTAGGAAGTTTTCCAGAGAATAGCTGGCGCTGGTCTGAAACTAAGTCCCAAAAAGTATGCGCTGTTTAAAAAGGAAGTAAATTATTTGGGTCACTGCGAACGAAAATATAGAGGCTGTAAAGGATTGGCCATGACCACAGAACCTATATGAATTGAGAAGTTTCCTTGGGGTGTGTACATATTATCGCCGATTTGTACCAAATTTTGCCAGCGTAGCCCATAGCCTCCATGAGCTTACAAGAAAAAATAAAGCTTTTGAATGGAAGAAGGAGCAAGAGGTGGCTTTCCAAACATTGAAGGAGCGTTTGTGTATTGCCCCAATGTTGGCATATCCGATTCCAGGAGCAACATTTATTCTAGATACAGATGCGAGTGGATATGCTATAGGAGGCGTTTTATCACAACTGGTCGATAGACAGGAGAAGGTAGTTGCATATTACATCCGTTCGATTGGAAAACCAGAGAGGAACTACTGGGTTACACGGAGAGAGCTGTTGGCATTGGTATAGTGCATTAAACATTTTCACAAATACGTCTGCGGCCAGCGAATCTGCGTCAGGACAGATCACGCAGCGTTGAAATGGCTTCTGCAGTTCCGTAATCCAGAAGGACAATTGGCACGGTGTACCGAGCGACTACAAAGCTATGACTTTTCCATTGAGCATCGAAAAGGTGGAAATGCTGATGCAATGTCACGAAGACCATAATAAGACATAGATGTCCGGCTACTGACTATAACATGTACAGATGAATGGGACAAGGAACAACTAAGGAAGTGTCAGCTAGAAGATACAGATCTGTTACATGTTATGCAATGGCTCGAAAGAAACGAAATACCAAATAGAGAGGAGATGTCAGCAGAGAATCCCATTGCGAAGTCATATTGGGCATAGTGGAACAGTTTAGAGTTGATATCCGGTTGCTTGCATCGAGTATGGGATAGTGAGGATGGCCAAAGTAAGAGGAAACTGATAGTTGTTCCAAGGAAAAGGATTCCCGATGTTCTTAGTGAACTACATAACGGTCCAAGTGGAGGTCATCTTGGAATCACGAAGACGCTCGAGAAAATTACGCAGAGATTCTATTGGGTTGGTTGCCGTCAGTCGGTCACCGAGTTGATTGCCAATTGCGAAGTTTGCAACAGAGCGAAAGGGCCCAAAACACGAAGTCATGGCGAGATGAGGCGGTATATTTCAGGTGCATCATTTGAAAGGATCGCCATGGATGTCGCGTGTCCATTTCTTACTAGCAACCGCGGAAACAAATACGTACTGGTGGTTATGGATTATTTCAGTAAATGGCCGGAGGTATACCCAATCCCAAACCAAGAAGCGGAAACAGTAGCAGAAGTGGTTACAAACGATTGGGTTGCAAGGTATGGTGTACCAATGGAGTTACATTCTGACCAAGGCAGGAATTTTGAATCAGCTGTGTTCCAAGAAATGTGTAAGAAGTTGGGTTTTCGAAAAACACGGACAACTGCATTGCATCCTCAGCCCGATGGTATGGAGGAACGTTTCAACAGAACCTTGGAGGAGCATTTAAGGAAAGTAGTAGACAAGTACCATAAGGAGCGGGATACACACATATCATTATTATTGATGGCTTACCGATCGACAGAGCAAGAGACAACGGAGAGAAATGTCAAGAAATCCACTGGTGTCTTGGGAAAAGAGCTGAGAGAGATACACGATCTTGTAAGGCAACGAACAAAGATTATGAGTGACAAGATGAAAGCGAGGTACGATAAAGCAATTAATTCGAAAGGTTTTCAGGAAGGAGACTTGGTGCTGTTATACAACCCACAACGAAAAAAAGGTTTGTTTTGTTTTGGGATTCAAGGGGTTGTGTAGCGCAATATATAGCTTCTCCAACCCAATTGTCAACCTCACCTTCGAGCGGCGAATCCCGTTTCACTAACAGACGAGGCTCTGGCGACCCCAAGCTCCTCATGGAACTTGGGGGTGGTGAGGGAGGGATGGCCTGAAGGTTTAATGTGGCCATATAAATCGTTCCCGAGATGGTCGGGCCTGCACCTTAATGGTGCTGTGTTACCGGAACTATCGGATCTGTATCCGACAAAGGACCATCACATCGATAACACTCCCCAAAGCCTTCGGGGAGTAACTAATCGCTACAACAACAACAACAAAAAAAAAAAGGTTTGCCCCGAAATTGCAGTGTACTTGGGAAGGCCCATACAAAGTTGTAAAACGGATCAACGATGTAGTGTACCGCATACAAACCATTGGCAATCCACTAACCAAAATGAAAGTGGTTCATTTGGAAAGGCTGGCAGCGTTTAGATCGAGAGATTTGCCTGATCGGGACGATCAGACTCAGGTGGAGGGCAGTGTGACGAATATTAGTGACACTAAGTGGTGGCGGCCACCGTGGTGTGATGGTAGCGTGCTCCGCCTACCACACCGGATGCCCTGGGTTCAAACCCCGGCAAAGCAACACCAAAAATTTTAGAAATAAGGTTTTTCAATTAGAAGAAAATTTTTCTAAGCGGGGTCGCCCCTCGGCAGTGTTTGGCAAGCGCTCCGGGTGTATTTCTGCTATGAAAAGCTTTCAGTGAAAACTCATCTGCCTTGCAGATGCCGTTCGGAGTCGGCAAAAAATCATGTAGGTCCCGTTCGGCCAATTTGTAGGGAAAATCAAGAGGAGCACGACGCAAATTGGAAGAGAAGCTCGGCCTTAGATCTCTTCGGAGGTTATCGCGCCTTATATTTATTTATTTATTTAAGTGGTACTCACATCACTAATCTGATACTAAGTAAATAAAGCCACAACAACAATAAAGCAAGCTGCCACACTTGTATGTACGTACACAAATTAATCATTATGTCTACACATATGTATGTCCATACAAGCGGCGGAGAGAAACGCACAAACACATGCATATATGTGAGATACTCCCAAAAGTGGGCAATCATGTGTTGGAAGTATCACTCTCATATACACGCGCATATGAGAAGCTATAACGTGCAACTGTAGTTATAGCTGGTAAACAAATAGTAAATTCTAGAAACGCCTAGAAATATGCAAACGAGGAAACCGGATAGTATAAAACCAGCGCCAGCTGAGGCATGGCAATCAGTTTGATTTAAGCACGCTATATGTTGAGAAGTATAAGTGTTATTGTGAAAGTAGTCTAATAAAGACCATTTTGCATTATTGAATATTGGAGTTATTTATTCAACAGTTTAGTGATTCGAACGTTAGCAGAAGGTTGCAAATAAGAGGAATTGCACTAAATTCGTTACAATACTGATTAACTGAGACCAAAAGGCAGCTTAAAATATCGTAGGAAGATGAAAGAGTGCTAGGGGACTTAGAAAAAGTCACAAACCAACATTTTTTAACATTTAGAAATAGGTTATTGGCTTGACACCAGTCAACAAGATTATTAAGGTCATTCTGCAGAAGCGCGGAATCGGATGGGCCATTTATTTTGCGAAAAAGTTTAAGGTCATCAGCGTACAGAAGAAAACTAGAATACTTAAAGCAGGAACCTATATCATTTATGAACAGAACAAACAGGAGAGGGCCAAGAATACTTCCTTGAGGAACCCCTGATGTGGCTATAAACGGACGAGATTTACAGCGTTCTATCTATTCGTCAAATAAGATTTCCACCAACGTAAAAACACAGAGTGGAAGCCAATGTGGTCAAGTTTATGAATTAAGATATGATGAGAGACTTTATCGAACGCCTTTGAGAAGTCAGTATATAGGTATCAACCTGAGACCTATCTTTGAAGGCCGAGATACAGAAATCAGAGAACGTGGCTAGATTAGTGACAGTTGAACGTCCAGCGACGAAGTCATTTTGGTGGGGCTCTACAAGGCTCTTGGTCACAAACGCCAATTTTTCTTTTACGATTTTTTCGAAAAGCTTCGAGCAAACTGGAAGTTTAGCAATAGGCCTATAGTAAGCGACATAATTTTTGCTAGCAGATTTGTAAATCGGCGTGATCGTGGCTGCCTTCCATTTATCAATAAAAACCCCAGAGAACAGAGATAAGTTAAAGATATGACATAGAGGTGCACATAAAGATAAGCAACAATGCTTTAAAACGAGGGCACAAAGACCATCACTGTCACCCTTAAGCGAAGGCTTTAGCGTGAGCATGGCATTCCGCACGTCAAACTCGAAGATTGTGAGGGCTCCCAAATCTAATCCTCCGGGTACACATGGTCGCGAGTGCGGGACTTCAGAGCCAACTTCATAATTAGATTTGAAAAAATCAGCGAAAAGTTCAACTGTTTCATTTATATCGTTTGAACGTTTATCTTTCAAATTCATGCATACCGGAATTTTAGAACAACCGCGTTTAGATCGAACAAAATTCCAAAAAGCCTTGGATTTTCTTTGAGTTCCGATTCAAGTCTTCTCATGTATTGATTATAAAGAAATTTATCCAGTATATTAAATTGCTTAACACTATATAAGTATTGGGTTTTTTAGTCTTGAATCCATAGTATTTGCTTTATACAGCTTATTGAATTTGTTACGTGAGGCCTAGGGTCACACAGGGGCACCTTACCATAAAATATCTCAGCCAACTTTGTTCAGAAAGATTGAAAGAGGCAGTGACCTCATTAGAGGGAAATATATTTTGCCAGTTTAATTCAAACAAGTAAGGAAGGTTAAGTTCGGGTGTACCCGAACATTACATACTCAGTTTTAGAGCTATGGTGGCAACATAAGGGAAAATAACCATGTAGGAAAATGAACCGAGGGTAACCCTGGAATGTGTTTGTATGACATGCGTATCAAATGAAAGGTATTAAAGAGTATTTTAAGAGGGAGTGGGCCATAGTTCTATAGGTGGACGCTATTTAGGGATATCGCCATAAAGGTGGATCAGGGTTGACTCTAGAATTTGTTTGTACGATATGGGTATCAAATTAAAGGTATTAATGAGGGTTTTAAAAAGGAGTGGTGGTAGTTGTATAGGTGGTCGCCTTTTCGAGATATCGGCATAAATGTGGACCAGGGGTTACTCTAGAATTTGTTTGTACGATATGGGTATCAAATGAAAGGTGTTAATGAGTATTTTAAAAGGGAGTGATCCTTAGTTCCATAGGTGAACGCCGTTTCGAGATATCGCCATAAAGGTGGACCAGGGGTGACTCTAAAATATGTTTGTACGATATGGGTATCAAATGAAAGGGGTTAATGAGCATTTTAAAAGGGAGTGGGCCTTAGTTCTATTTTCTAGATATCGCCATAAAGGTGGACCAGGGGTGACTCTAGAATGTGTTTGTACGATATGGGTATCAAATTAAAGGTATTAATGAGGCTTTTAAAAGGGAGTGGTGGTAGTTGTATATGCGAAGGCGTTTTCCAGATATCGACCAAAATGTGGACAAGGGTGACCCAGAACATCATCTGTTGGATACCGCTAATTTATTTATATATATAATACCACGAACAGTATTCCTGCCAAGAGTTCAAGGGTTTTTTATTTCGCCCTGCAGAACTTTATCATTTCATTCTACCTGATATGGTAGGTGTCACACCGATTTTACAAAGTTTTTTTCTAAAGTTATATTTTACGTCAATAAACTAATCCAAATACCATGTTTCATCCCTTTTTTCGTATTTGGTATAGAATTATGGCATTTTTTTCGTTTTTCGTAATTTTCGATATCGAAAAAGTGGGCGTGGTCATAATCCGATTTCGGCCATTTTTTATACCAATACAAAGTGAGTTCAGATAAGTACGTGAACTGAGTTTAGTAAAGATATATCGATTTTTGCTCAAGTTATCGTGTTAACGGCCGAGCGGAGGGACAGACGGTCGACTGTGTATAAAAACTGGGCGTGGCTTCAACCGATTTAGCCCTTTTTCACAGAAATAAGTTATCGTCCCAGAATCTAAGCCCCTACCAAATTTCACAAGGATTGGTAAATTTTTGTTCGACTTATGGCATTAAAAGTATCCTAGACAAATTAAATGAAAAAGGGCGGAGCCACGCCCATTTTGAAATTTTCTTTTATTTTTGCATTTTGTTGCACCATATCATTACTGGAGTTGAATGTTGACATAATTTACTTATATTGTAAAGATATTAAATTTTTTGTTAAAATTAGACTTAAAAAAATTTTTTTTTTTTAAAGTGGGCGTGGTCGTTCTCCGATTTTGCTAATTTTTATTAAGCATACATATAGTAATAGGAGTAACGTTCCTGCCTAATTTCATCATGATATCTTCAACGACTGCCAAATTACAGCTTGCAAAAGTTTTAAATTACCTTCTTTTAAAAAAGGGCGGTGCCACGCCCGTTGTCCAAAATTTTACTAATTTTCTATTCTGCGTCATAAGTTCAACTCACCTACCAAGTTTCATCGCTTTATTCGTCTTTGGTAATGAATTATCGCACTTTTTCGGTTTTTCGAAATTTTCGATATCGAAAAAGTGGGCGTGGTTATAGTCCGATTTTGTTCATTTTAAACAGCGATCTGAGATGAGTGCTCAGGAACCTACATACCAAATTTCATCAAGATACCTCAAAATTTACTCAAGTTATCGTGTTAACGGACGGACGGACGGACATGGCTCAATCAAATTTTTTTTGATCTTAATGATTTTGATATATGGAAGTCTATATCTATCTCGAATCCTTTATACCTGTACAACCAACCGTTATCCAATCAAAGTTAATATACTCTGTGAGCTCTGCTCAACTGAGTATAAAAAGGTATCGTTAAGTTCATGCAAATTAGCTAAACGGAAGTTAAATGAGAGATTTCCTAAATGGGTTGCCGCAGGGAAAGCATCAAAGGTTTGTAAAAAGCAACAAGCGGAAAGTGGTGCACATCGGATGCACTCAGCGGGAGAATGCTCTCAGAGAGATCAAATAATAAATTCTCGTTGACAAATACAAGATCAAATAGCCTATATACACTGAAAGAAATGGTGCTAGTAAAATCAACAAATCGGTTCTGTTGTTCTTGACTTAACGGAGATTCGGTGAAATTGATCGAATTATGGTTAATTCGACCGATTCCTTGACAAGCGCACAAATTAGTTTAGTGATTTCAACAGAAGAGAAATTGTCGCTCTTAAGTTAACAAAATTCTAACTAATTTTTTTGTTAACACAACTGACGGCCACAGTGGTGTGATGGTAGCGTGCTCCGCCTACCACACCGAAGACCCTGCTTTCACACCCCGGGCAAAGCAACATAAAAATTTTAGAAATAAGGTTTTTCAATTAGAAGAAAATTTTCCTAAGCGGGGTCGCCCCCGGCACTGTTCGGCAAGCACTCCGAGGGTATTTCTGCCATGAAAAGATCTCAGTGAAAACTCATCTGCCTTGCAAATGCCGCAACATAGGTACTTTCGTACAAAGCTCTCGCAACAACTTTTTTTTTCTGTCAATTACGAATCAACGATTTGTGCGCAGTTGATTCAACATCTTGTTGCGATGGATACAAATTGACAGAAATTTCGGTTGAATTGATCCTTATTTCGCTTGATTTTACCAGTCTTTTTCTTTCAGTGTACCACCGATCTCTATGATTTCTTCAGACAACAATATATGCTATATACGTAAGTATTTGGAGAAATCTGCAGCTTCTAGCTGTTAAAATGGGGCAGAAATTACGAAAAGCTTCTTATCAGAACAATCGGTTGGGGGCTATATGCTATATATACGACCGATCTCATTCATTTTCTCAGACAACAATATGTACAATATACGAAAGCATATGGTGAAGTTTGAAGCTTTAATCGGATAAACTGAGAAAGATATGACAAAAATCCTCTCTCTGAAAAATCGGTTGTATGGGGGATATATGCTATAGTGGTCCGATCCGGCCGGTTCCGACAAATGTCTAATCCGACACCTAAATATACCCGCTCACATAATTTTATCAAGATATCTTAACAATGGAGGGACTAGTTTGTATACAAACGTACAGACGGACATGGCTAAATCAACTCAGCTCTTCAACCTGATCATTTCGGTATACTTATTGGTGGGTCTATCTATTTTCTTTTAAGGACTTACAATTTTGAGATTCGAGACAAAGCTAATATACCATTTCATTTTCATGAAAGGTACAAAAAATAACCCTTATCAAAATGCTTTTGAATTGTCTCTGATAAAGCGACAATGTTCAGTAGTGACCAGAATTGTCCCTGTCAATTCTATGAAATATGTAGCACAGTATATTTAGGTTAGGCTAGGTGGTAGCTGCCCTGATAAGGAAAGCTCACTTGCACAACACGAAGGTCCATTGTGATACCACATACAACAAAAATAATGGTGACGTAGATCAAGCTACTTAGAGAATCGTTGCGTATAAATAAAGTTCCGAATGATACCGATCTCAACCCTGGATAAATCCTCGGTAGATCCAAGTGAGTCGCGACCGAAGTTCTTTCGCCTAGTTCTGGCAAAAGCTGGGCAATCAAGCATAAAGTGATTTGGTGATTGCACCACATCATCCTCCATACAGCTACAACAGGATGGAGTTTCCAGTATATTGAGACGGACCGCATGGATACCCAAGGGACAGTGCCCTGTCAAAACCCCAATGACCATTGATACATAGGTGAGCCTTAGTGAACCCAGTATGTATATTTATTCTATAAAGTTTTATCGAAATTAAAAAATAAGATATTAATATTATAGTCATTCTTGCGAACCAAATCTTGTTTATTAAAAAACATACTTATTTCAGTTAAGAGCATATACTTATTTCCATAAAAGTGCCCAACTTGGGAACTATGAGTCATATATACCCCTCGATGGTATAATAGCAAACAAAGTTGCATTTATATTGATAACAATCAGTGATACTATAGCAACCAAATTTCTGTGCATTTGCAAACCAAACAAGGAAACTAATTTAGTTCAAATTAAAAATAACAAATATGGTGTATATATGTATGTACATATATATCAATGTGTGTGTGTGTATGAACTACGCTCAGTATACTTGCCACGTAACAAACACAGCGCAAAAGCAAAATGTAGGGCTATTCTTGAAAGATGATGCAACTAACTGTCAGAGTCCACGTCCGAAAAGTTTTATGTGAATGTACTCTTCTGCAGAATTAATGGACGATATACATATATACGGCGGCCACTATAATGTGTTAGTAGCGGGCGCACTGTCGTAAAATAAGTATGCCTTTCGTAAATGGCGGCTAAAATGCCGGATTCAACGGGTTTATGTAGCGCAGCCCTTTCAGGTGGCCAGCGCAATACATAGCTTCTCCAAACCGAATTGTCAACCTCACCTATCCGTGGCGAATCCTGTTTCATTAACAATCGAGAGAAATTGAAATTTTGGAGAAACAATTTCTGCTGAATACTCAGAAACCTGGGCATCCCCACAGGCATAAAATTAAGAGGCACCGCCTCCCAGGGACTTAAGAAGTAACCTCCGTCAGATTAAAATCTTAAATTTTTAGAATCAACCCCAACATACATAATGTATGTCCTGCTTATAGCGTGTCTCCACATGACACCAAGCATCTTTTTAATTTCAATGTGGAACCAACGCCTCTAACACCCTTTCTCTCTGGTCCACCTTTGTCACTCTGCAAGTTTCTTTGGACTTCCGTTAGAGGATATTGATGACAATTTGTGAGTGGTCGCACCTATTGGATGGGACGAAGCACTGCTACAGCAACAAGAAAAAACAGAATCTTTAATACAAGTGTTTTCAATTAGAAAACAGTTTCTAAACGGTGTCACCCCTCGGCAGTAGTTTGGCAAATACTGCGAGTGTATTCCTGCCATGAAAAGCATCTCACCAAAAATTGAGAACTAAAGGAAGCTTACATATTTCCAACATTCGGTGCATTTATCTGTAAATGTCGAAGCGATGGGAAAAGCTATAGTTTTAAATCAGACCTTGCTTACACCGGTTTGACCAGTGTTTCACCCTGACCGACTAATTAAATGTATGATTTGGGTGCAGTATTGCATAACGAAAGCCTTACGATGCAAAATTTTTCAGTAAAATTTAGTTATTTTAAAACTGTGGTGATATTTTTGGTTGTTGTTGTTGTTGTTGTATTAACAATAATTAATTTTGGGTAGATGTACTTAATAAGTACAAGAATATACTCAAAACTAAACAAATTTGTTTACTGGGAAGCTATGTACGTTATTAATACAAACTAGGGTGGTCCATTCAAATTTAGCAAGCAATTGGTTAGATTGGGAACGGCTAGGTTGTTGTTGTTGTATTAACAGTGCTTCGCCCCACTCAATGGGCACGACCACTCAAAAATTGTCATCAAAATCCTCTCTAACGGGAGTCCCAAGAAACTGGCCTTTTCAACAGAGGCGGACCATAGGGAGATGGGTGTTAGAGGCGCTGGTTCCACATTACAATTGAAAAAATGGTTGGCGTCATGTGGGGCACATCACATGCAGGACATACATTACGTATATCTGGGTTGATTCTGGACAAGTAGGAGTTTAACCTGCTACATTATCCAGAACGAAGTTGGGCCAAGGTGACTCGTGTTTCCCTTGGTAGTGCGCTTTCTTCTTCTGCAAGGGTGAGATATTACATATTAATAACGGGGTTCACCGGGCGCGTCCTGAAAAAGGCGTTTACCGATTCTGTATGGATTTGGTTAAGGGCGTGCTTATGCTTGCCTGGATCAAACAGCAGTGTTGGCAGGTGCCGGATCTCGTTGTTGTTGTTGTTGTAGCAGTGCTTCGCACCACCTAATAGGTGCGACCGATCACAAATTGTCATCAATATTCTCTAACAGGAGTCCAAGCAAACTTGCTGTTTCAACAGGGGTGGACCATAATTAAAGGGGTGGACCATAATTAAAGGGGTGTTAGAGGCGTCGGTTCCACATTATAATTAAAGAGATGGTTAGTGCCATGTGGGGAGACATTGCAAGTGGGGCATACATTTTGTATGCCGGGGTTGATTCTGGATAGGTAAGAGTTTAACCTGTTACAGTATCCAGAACGAAGTTGAGGTAGAGTGATTCGCGTTTCCCTGGGGAGTATGCGTTCCTCTTCCGCAAGTTTTGGGTACTATTCTTTGAGTACTGGATTCACCGGGCAATGTCTGGCATAAAGGTCCGACGCCTGTTTGTGGAGTTCACTGAGGACACTCTTGTTTTTTTTTTTTGCTTCATACGGCTGAGTTCTCAGATGCCGTATTTCCTCATAATGCTTACGGAGATGACTCCTTAAGCCCCTTGGCGGTGTTGGCTCATCAACCAGATGTCTGTTGGGATGCCCAAGTTTCTGGGTATTCAACAGGAACTGTTTTGTTAGCATCTCATTTCTCTCCCTGATGGGGAGTATTCTCGCCTCATTATGTAGATGGTGTTCTGGGGACATAAGAAGACAGCCCGTGGCTGTTCTGATGTTCCCTTAATTCCCGTGGAGGCGGTGCTGAATCAAGCAGTTGTTTGCTAGGATGTCCTGGAAACGGCTAGGTCGTGTTGTACAGGGGTCTGAGTTCATATTAGCCGATAAACCCTCAATAAATTAAAATTTGAGGATATTACCTATGTGCGATACCCTTTAATCGTTTTTGATTGGACCCAAAATGTATATGTGATAAATTTGACCAAGGCATTGTCATTTATTTAATTTGTAAGGGCAACCCTAATGTACACAAATGCAAATTTAACAAATATAATGTGGTACAACAAAGAGGTCATTCATGGAGACTATAAATATGTTTATAAATATTTTTGGGCAATGATTATTGACTAGTTGCCGCTTAAATACCTATAAACTTCCAACATAAATGTGATAAGTTCACTTTTTTTTTAGTTTAATTTTTGGGGCGTAATCGTCAATAATATATTTGACTCATATTTGGTAAATTTTTTTTTTTTGCAATAAATATTTCAAAACTGACCAACAAGCCTAAGTGCAAAGATGGTCTACTATTTACGTACATCGCAAGCGAATTCGTATAAATCATAACAACAGAACGCCCCTCATATCAAATTGAGAATTTAGCATTGCAGATTTCTATACACTCATCAATATTTTCCAATAAATACATTTTAATAACTATACAACCTTCATCTCTCCTGAGCATTCAAAAAATTAACTTATCACCTTTTCATTTTCAGGTACATATGTATGTGTATATAAAATTATTAATCTGCGCGTTTGCGAGCGTTTAGAACAAGGTCAAGAAAATGTTCAGTAGAAAATGTATTTATTTACATGCAAGCTTTTGTGCACACTTTCCCTCTCCTCTACATCTCGCCCACTCCCTTGATTTGAATATCTTCCGTCTTCGTAGAAACGAATAATGTCATACATCAGAAAGTTTGGTACAGATATTCTTTAAACATAGATATACCAAATCCTGGAGAGAAAGGAATTTTTTTAATAAATTTTCATATAGGGCGTTTTTACACCCCAGCGGGTCAGGGGGTCAGAATATTCCCGCGGTAGGTATGCCTGTCGTAAGAGGCGACTAAAATACCAGATTCAAGGGGCTGGGTAGCGCAAGCCTTCAGGTTGCCAGCGCAATATATAGCTTCTCCAAACCCAATTGTCAACCTCACCTATCCGCGGCGAATCCTGTTTCATTAACAGACGAGGCTCTGGTGGCCCCAAGCTTCTCATGAAACTTGGGGGTGGGGAGGGAGGGGATGGTCTGAAGGTTTAATGTGGCCACATAAATCGTTCCCGAGATGGTCGGGCTAGCACCTTAATGGTGCTGTGGTACCGGATCTGAATCCGGCAAAGGACCATTACATCGATAACATTCCCCAAAGCCTTCGGGGAGCAACCTTATCGCTACAACAACAACAACAACAGATGGACAGTATGCGTTCCTCTTCCGCAAGTTTTGGGTACTGTTCTTTGAGTACTGGATTTACCGGACAAATCCTGGCATAAAGGTCCGACGCCTGTTTGTGGAGTTCGCTGAGGACCTTCTTGTATTTTTGGCTTCATACAGCTGAGTTCTCAGGTGCCGTATATCCTCATAATGCTTACGGAGATGACTCCTTAAGGCGGTGGCTCTTCAATCAGATGTCTGTTAGGATGCCCAGGATTCTGGGTATTCAACAGGAACTGTTTGGTTAGCATCTCATTTCTCTCCCTGATGGGGAGTATTCTCGCCTCATTATGTAGATGGTGCTCTGGAGACATAAGAAAACAACCCGTGGCGGTTCTGAGGGCAGTATTTTGGCAGGCCTGTAACTTCTTCCAGTGAGTGGTCTTTAGGCTTGGCGACCATATCGGGGACGCGTAGAATGCAATCGGCTGGCCAATTGCTTTGTAAGTGGTAATGAGCGTTTCTTTATCTTTTCCCCAAGTACTGCCAGCAAGAAGTTTGAGGATTTTATTACGGCTCTGGATTTTCGGTACAATTGCGGATGCAAGCTCACCACAATGTAGATCTTGATCAAACGTAACACCCAAGATTTTGGGGTGTAGGACAGTCGGTAGCGTAGTGCCATCGACGTGGATGTTCAAAATGGTCGACGTTTGGGACGTCCATGTTGTAAATAAGGTCGCGGAGGATTTGGTCGGCGATAATGCCAGGTTTCGCGAGGCGAAAAAACTGGAGATCAGGGAGGTAGCCGTTTATTCTGTTGCAAAGCTCATCGATCTGTGGGCCTGGGCCTGTGGCCATTATCCTGCAGTCCTCGGCGTATGAAACGATAGTAACTCCTTCTGGTGGCGAAGGTAGCTTTGATATGTAGAAGTGGGGATAGGACACCACCCTGTGGCACACCCATCATCGTTGCTACTGAGGACGCTTGCGAACAAATAAAGTTGTTATTGTTGTTGTAGCGGAGTTTTGTCTCATCCAATAGATGCGACCACTAACAAATTGTCATCAATATCCTCTAACCGTAGTCCGAGGAAAATTGCAGTTTCAACAGGGATGGATCAGAGAGAAAGGGGTGTTGGAGGCCTTAGATCCACATTGCAATTGAAAATATGGTTGGTGTCATGTGGGGTTACGTTACAAGGACATATACTTATTATGTATGTATGTCGGGTTTGATTCTGGATAGATAAGAGTTTAACCTACTACAGTATGGAGATCGTCCACAACGTTGTTGTTGTTATAGCGATAAGGACACTCCCTGAAGGCCTTTGGGAGTGTTATCGATGTTGATGGTCCTTTGCCGGATGCAGATCCGGTTCGTTCTGGTACCGAGCCCGACCATCTCGGGACCGATTTGGTATTACCACATGCGACCTTCTAGGCCATCCCGCCCTCCCACACCCTAGATCCACGAGTAGTTCGGGGTCGCCAGAGCCTCGGCTGTTAATGAACGAGTATTCGCCACGGATAGGTGAGGTTGACAATTGGGTTGGAGAAGCTATATACTGCGCTGGCAACTACTTGAAAGTGTTGCGCTACACAACCCCTTAAATCTATTTCTATTTTAGTCGCCTCTTGCGACAGGCATACCTACCGCGGGTATATTCCAACCCGCTGGGGTTCCATAACGTCCTCTTGAGCTTTAACATTGTATTGTACTTCGTAAAATGGATGCTGACATTGATGCCAAAAAGAAATAAGTCAGATACTTATAAAACGGTTTCTATAAATTTGCGAAGTTAATGTATGCTGCCATCTTTGCGTCATAGTTAAATTGTTCCAGTGGTTCCTGGCTCTTAGAAAAAAGTAGAAAACTCACGTAATTCGAGGGTGCAAGTAAGTCTTTAAACGGAGTTTTTTTTTCTAATTTTTCCTGTTATAAACCTTTCAAGGGTATAACTGAGCTGTTGCATTTGCAAGTTATATTCATTTTATTATGATGGCGTCCCGTATAACAGCGCATTAAGTTTCTAGGTCCGGCTTAAGAGGACCCTAGACACCTAGACACGTAGCGAAAAAAAAGGTGGACGTTGGCCGATTCTCAGACCTGCCCAATATGCTCACAAAATTTCATGAGAATCGGTTCAGCCGTTTCGGAGGAGTTAAGCCTCTAACACCGTGACACAAGAATTTTATATATTAGATATCTAATTTGGATAGATGCAGTTTTTGTTGTTGTTGTTGTTGTAGCGATTAGGTTACTCCCCGAAGGCTTTGGGGAGTGTTATCGATGTGATGGTCCTTTGTCGGATACAGATCCGATACACTCCGGTAACAGCACCATTAAGGTGCTGGCCCGACCATCTCGGGAACGATTTATATGGTCACATTAAACCTTCAGGCCATCTCCCCCTCCCCACCCCCAAGTTCCATGAGGAGCTCGGGGTCGCCAGAGCCTCGTCTGTTAGTGAAACGGGATTCGCCGCTCGAAGGTGAGGTCGACAATTGGGTTGGAGAAGCTATATATTGCGCTACACAACCCCTTGAATGATGTCAGGTTATATAGTACGTATGCGTATGTACTACATATCTAAATACCTTAATGCAAGCACAATTAGAGCACTAACAAATCAAGAAGAATTAAATAATTTGGTATTTGCGCAACGCATTTTTCTTCATATTTTGCAAATTTTATAAACCATGGACAATAATAACAATAAAAAAGCAGACAAAGTGTAGGAAAAGAAACAATATAACAAACACATATTCATATAAATTTCTATGATACTAATCACACTTGAGTTGTTAAAGTGACCAGTCTACGAACGAGTTCATCATTGGTCTCAAATACATACTATTCAAAAGAGTTGTTTTAATTGCTTCTATGGTTACGAGGTTGTACTATTATTTTTTTTTGTATATTTTACCATTGCATTTACCATTTTTATTCTAAGGTAGGTGGTAAATTTCAACTATACTCCAGCACAATGGAGTTGGTCAGCCGTCGTCTTCGAACAAAACGTAAGCCCCCTCCCACCCAGATCTTTTATTAATCACTTTCAAATATATGTGCTTTTGCTTTACAAACAAAATTAATGAAACGTATACGTTAATTCGTACATCAAAATCTTGCGCAAACCAAAACTTCACACTGAATACACTCGTTTTTCACTTTAAGTAAAGGAAGTGTTTGCCATCTATCAAAAAGTGTCGCTCCCTTTGTGCAAGAACACACACAAACTCACCGATCCACATTGTGGCGGCGAACCAGCAACACTTGGCGAACGGTGCACGGTCACCAAAGCCATGCTTATCTGCTGTTATATCATACGTTTTTCACTAACAAAAGTTATTATAAATTCATTTTTATTTAGTTAAAAAATTACGTTAGTTCTTGGCACAACGCATTACAATTGCAATAATTACGGCAGACTCCAAATATATAAAAAAAAAAAACTTTGCTGTCAATTTAGCTGTCATTTGCGCATTTGTTGGTTGGCATTACTTGTCGGGCCTATCGATATTTGTAGAACAAAAAAAATCGGTTTCTTCGATTGATAAATACGCATTAGTAAAAATATATAATTCACGAATTACACTAAGGCAAGGTGCACACGAGGCTACGCGTCATAGACGCGTACAAGACATTTCATATAGCTACAATTTCTCTACGCCTCAAGATCTGCACACGTAGCTACTTTCTAGCGTCGCTACAAAAAGCAAACAATTATTGAAAAAAATTTAAATTAAATTTCTTCAGCTTTATCCGTCCCCGAAACCAAAGGAAAATAGGTATTAAACGTTGTTTGCATCCCCGTGCCTTTGTAAATTATGAAAGGCAATTTTAAACCACCGCAGACTAGATAAAAAGGTTATTTCTAGTTTCCTACACTATTTAGCCTTTTAAACGCTTCAATAATGTCTAACCAAGCTGTTGTGGTATTTAATACTCTTTTTTGCTTTGGTAATATACCTTTCACGCACTTTTATTAACTAAAGTAACATTTTTTAACTAATTACACAAATTTGCATACAAAAAAATGTAAACAAACCTCTTGTTCTTCCTTTTTTTCAAGCGTACGTACGCTCAGCGACCAACATTGCTGTACGCTTAGCTACACGAAAATTTCATGATTTGTCGCTTTCATGCAGCTGACGCCCCGTATGCAGCTCTCCATTTAAATACGTGTGTTCGGCATCAAAGCGTACAAATTTCGCCTCGTGTGCACCTTGCCTAACCATATTAAACGGCTAGGTCGTTCGCAACTCTTCGTATTACCAAAGAGGATAAATATATCTATCTTCTTTGGCATTTCTTTTCGCGCTTGTTCGTGATATTTTTTGTTGCCATCAATATCCTCTAACGGGAGTCCAAGGAAACTTGCAGTTTCAACAGGGTGGACCATAATGAGAGGAGTGTTAGTGGCGTTGGTTCCACATTACAATTAAAGAGATAGTTGGTGTCATGAGGGGACACATTGCAAGCGAGGCATACATTTTGTATGTCGGGGTTGATTCTGGATAGGTAAGAGTTTAACCTGTTACAGCAGACATGCTTAACCAACGAACCGATATCATTTCGTTACGATAATTAACGTTAATAAACGAAACAAAGTCATTTCGTTTCGTTTATTAACGTTAAGAACGTCAAATTAACGAAATGATTTCGTTTCGTTTTCTTCCATATCAAAACGAAATCAAATCGTTTATGTTGATTATTAATTTCAAACTATGCTGGCAAAGCTGATTGGTGGCAGAGTCATTAAAGGTGAAAGCATTAGCCAAGCTGACTGTAACTTTTCTCATGAATTTTGACAGTACGAACATTTCTCAGAGTATTTTTGACATTACCACCAACGAATTACACAAACAAACTACATGGAGTTTGTGTGTGTATGTCCGCTCGCTGTTACCACCTTACGGCTTCACCATGGATATAGCATTGCCAGCACAATTCAAACATAAAGTATCACGTTTTTGTTAACGTTTTTAACGTTAACGAAAGCTTTTCGTTTCGTTTAAAAACGAGATACAATTTATCTTGATAATTTCTTTATCGGTAATATTTCGAAGTGTTTCAGCGGAAACGGTGGAAATTTTTTGATAAACGATTAGCTTAACGTTAAGGTGCATCCCTGTGTTACAGTATCCAAATCAAAGTTGAGCTAGAGTGACTCGTGTTTCCCTGGGAAGTGTGCGTTCCTCTTCTGCAAGTTTTGGGTATTGTTCTTTGAGTACTGGATTCACCGGCCAATTCCTGGCATAGAGGTCCGACGCCTGTTTGTAATGTTCACTGAGGACCTGCTTATGATTTTTGGCTTCATACGGCTGTGTTCGCAGGTGCCGTATTTCCTCATAATGCTTACGGATATGACTCCCTAAGCCCCTACGCGGTGTCGGCTCATCAATCAGATAACTGTTGGGACCCCCAGATTTCTGGGTATTCAAGGGGAACTGTTTGGTTATCATCTCATTTCTCCCCTTGATGACCTGATGGGGAGTATTCTCGCCTCATTATGTAGATGGCGCTCTGCAGACATAAGAAGACCACCCATGGCGGTTCTGAGAGCAGTATTTTGGCAGGCCTGTAGCTTCTTGCAGTGAGTAGTTTTTTGGCTTGGCGATCATATAGGGGACGCGTAACACGCAATCGGCTGGCCAATTGCTTTGTAAATCGTAATGAGCGTTTCTTTGTCTTTTCCCCAAGTACTGCCAGCGAGAAATTTAAGGATTTTTAGTATCAAAAGCCTTTGATAGGTCTACCGCAGCGAGTACTGTTCTGTGGTGGGGTTTTGATTTAAACTTCAATTTATCTGGGTGCTAATGGCATTTAGCGCGGTGGTTGTGCTATGAAGTTTTCTGAAGCCATGCTGATGACAGGCTGGTTGCAAATTTGCTTTGAAATAGGGGAGCAAATGGCTTCAAGTGTCTTGATGTAGGTCCCGTCCCGCCGATTTGTATGAAAAATTTACAGGAGCACGACACGAATTGGAGAAGAAGCTTGGCCTTAAACTCTTCGGAGGTATATGGCGTCTTGTATTTATTATTATTTATTCCGGAGAGGACTGAACATGATGCGGAGCTAGAAAAAGCACCGGATGATTGCTTAAGGGCCAATCAAACTTCCTTAACTCTAACGCCATAGTCGTAACCATACCCCACCCATATCCATACCCATCTCCATTGTGATCGATTAATGGTTCCATAACCTTAAACTTCTAACATTGCAAAAAATTACAAAACATATTCCAATAAAAAATAACTCTCTTAGTCATAACGTATCCAAAGCAAAAAACTAAATATACAAAAAGTTAATAAATTCATCAACTCAAATATTTTTAGGATATGGTGAAAAACCAAAAACCAATTGGTTGGCTATGAT
Organism: Eurosta solidaginis; assembly: GCF_040869045.1. Taxonomy (NCBI): domain Eukaryota; kingdom Metazoa; phylum Arthropoda; class Insecta; order Diptera; family Tephritidae; genus Eurosta; species Eurosta solidaginis. The sequence continues at coordinate 319,368,823 of NC_090319.1, read as the reverse complement.
ATGGTTATGGCTTTAGCGTTATGGTATGTCACCATCGATTAAATTGATTTCCACAAATCACACAAGAAGATTGCGCATTGAGCATGTAAACATTATTAGATCAGCTGATTTTTATGACGTATGAATTGACTCTTTTCCTTTAGCTCTTTTTTTCTCGCTCAAGAGTTATCTATGATGTAGATGCGCAGAACGAAGCAAATTTGAGCTCGTGAATGCGCAATCTGGGTAGGTGATTTGTGATTGATTTCCATAAGGTAGGTTCGATCAGCCGTTTTATCTGGTTATGGATAAGTCACCATTAATTGGCCCTTTCTGTTGCCTACGGTTCAACTATCAAAAAATTGTTATCGTTACTTCCGGTTTTTAGAAAGTTTTGTTAAACAGGACAGCAATACCCATGGTTCAATTATGTACAGGTTGGCTCATGTCATCAGCTGATTTTATTTATGTCATTGCATGGTCGAAGGGATTGTCAAAAGGAGATGGCAAACTCAAAATGAAACCAACACATTGGCAACATTTTACTTACACATACAAAAACTGCTAAGTTTTATGTTTCTATTCTATTCCATTCGCACTAACACCAATACACAGATTTTGACAACTTGAACAGACATATTTTGTTGCTTTACAGATGAGCCAACCTGTATATAGTTGAACCATGGCAATACCAGACAATGTTTACAATGTCTGGCAGCACTCCCTTTTATTTTTGTTATGTTCTTCCATTTCAATTTCAAGATAACAGATGACGCACCTGCATTATCGAATTTTCCTTTTAAAGCAGTTCGTAAATATTGGACAAATTTTAGCCACTGCATTACATTGATTATAAAATTAAAACAAAAAATATATTCTGACTGCGTTATATATTTGGAATTAGTGAGCAATAGAAATCTTGAAAAGTTAAGCCCATTGACAAAAAATTACAGACGAAGTTTATTGTGGTGCTTACTGCAAATTCTTCATCTGCGTTTACATTATTGTTTTCTTATTTATTTTCTTATAACATTTATATAAATAACTCAAAAATGTCAACATTAATTGAAAACGACGAACAAATGAATAACCAACGCTTATTGCCGAGGATTGTGCTAATCGCTTGCGGTTCCTTCAGCCCACCGACGCCAATGCATTTTCGTATGTTCGGTAAGATCCAGACAGCAAGTTGTGAAATTCAATGCAAATATTACATATTAACATAAATACATATTTTCAGCATAGTTATATGCTTTGTCAATACATATTCATTTTGTTTAATTATAGAAATTGCGCGTGATTATTTCACAACACGGGGTACACATCACGTTGTGGGTGGCATCGTTTCCCCAACACACGACTCGTATAAGAAAAAAGGACTTGTCGCCGGCACCCATCGTTTTGCTATGATAAAGCTAGCTTTACAATCTTCTGATTGGATAAAGGTAAATGTTTTGTATTACAGTTAGTAGTCAATCATTTCAAACTTAGCAAATTTCTTTTGGAATGAAATTGTTGAAATTTGATAGATTTCCCCAGCCACTCCGTTGCACTTAAAACCTAAGCGCTATATAAGGAAGTAATAATAAAGTAGACCGATTGACATTTTTATTTTCAAAACTTCCAAATAAGGCTTGAGAGGTTTATCGATACACCCAGCCCGTTAGTGTTGATTTATCTCCCCGATACCACCAATAGGTCATTCGATCATTTCATAGGTAAATCTTACCCAGCAACCAAATGCTACTAGCTCTGCTAAAACAACAACAATAACTAAAATCCACTTTACCAAGGGTTCGAGGGCTAAAAAAATTGTTATGGAGGCAAATGGGCTGTTACCAAGAAGACCGACAGCATGCGCAACATTCCCTAAGACTTCGAGGAGCTTGATTGCGGTATTAAAAGAATTGCGAACTGGTTTTCATATCCTTTAACTTGAGAGTTTCTAAAATCCAAGTGCCATCCTCACCTACGGGAAGTGAATCCTTTTCTTTAGTACGTAATTGCCTGGTGGCGCTAAGCTCCTTGCAAATAGCAAATGATTCGCGCTATAGTCTGTATAGTTGTTGTAGCAATGCTTCGCCCCATCCAATAGGTGCGACCAATCACAAATTGCTGTTTAAACAGGGCGGCCCATAATGAGAGGGGTGTTACAGGCTTTGGTTCCACATTATAATTGAAGAAATGGTTGGTGTCATGCGGGGACACATTGCAAACAGGATATACATTTTGTATGTCGGCTTTGTTTTTGGATAGGTAAGACTTTAACCAGCTACAGTACTCAGGTCGAAGTTGAGATAGAGTGACGCGCGTTTCCTTAGGGAGAGTCAATCGGTCTAGTAGTTGAAGCTTGTATAACCTAAGTCTTACGAATGAATATCCGGAAAATGGCTACCCTATCCAACATCAATCTTGAGGAAGTGTTTTGAGGCACAGCAACAACCCCGTAAAAAAATTACAGCAGATTTTCGCCATTTTTATTCTTATTCGAATAAGAAAGCACATTTTATAGCAATGAACCAAGTATCAACAATGCAGCATTTAAAATATTACAGCTCGAAATCCGGCTTAATAGACTCGGTTCCTAAAGTTCGTAACCACACTCTGTGTTTTATTGGACCACGATTCTTCTCTACGTTCACCTGTTGCCTGTGAATTACATAAGCTATCGATAGATAGATAGATAGATTGATATTTATTATTAATATGTTTACATATTTTTTGATTTCACAATAAATTCTAAATATCACAAATTCATTTTCAATTCACAGACGTGTATGATATATATATATATATTAAGTAATAAAAAGTAAAAAGTAATAAAAAGTATTTTAGCCTCGAATAAGATCTATACATAGCCGTTTAAAATTCATAATATTATTCTCTCGTTTGATATAATCAGGTAACGAGTTAAATATGTTAAGGCCCTTATATAATAATGTGTTTTGGGCTGCAGTAGTCCGCTGTAATCCTAGTCGAAAGTCATTCGCATTCCGCACAGCATATTGGTGTGTATCGAATTCAAATTCAGTATCGAAATAACAAATAAAAGACGCTCACCAACACCGGAAGACAGTGATGGCCTCAATAAGTAAAATGAACCAGATTTTTATACATTCAAAGATTGTCATTTCGAGAGTACTTCTCAAAACATTTCTGATCTTTTCACTACCACTATGCATTTGCTTACAAGTCAGAGCTGAGTTATTCATAAGTTCTATAATATGTACTTTTACATAATGCATGCTTTCATGATATGCATGTTCTCTTGATTTTTTCAGGCTTCAGATTGGGAATTGCAACAACCGGAGTGGTCACAAACGCTCAAAGTGCTGCAGTATCATCAAAATTTCATGAATAATTATATTAACTCACCGTTAGAATATGATATGAATGGTACAATACCTGGTTGGTTACCATCAGGATTACGTGAACGACAAGACCCTGTACAATTAAAGCTATTATGCGGAGCAGATTTGTTGGAATCGTTTGCTGTGCCAGGACTATGGGCAGATGAAGATGTATGTAATTTGGGTACCTTTTGACAAAAAAGCATTATTTGTAATTTCATTAAAATATGCAACAACTTATGGTTTTAGCCAGCAGTTGTGTATAAATAAGCTGTTTCGTCATTTCTGTATACTTAACTTTTAAACATACATACATACAATGTACCTATATCCTTATAAATCTCATTAAATTTTTTTAGATTGAAAACATTGTCGGCACTCATGGCCTGGTCGTAATCTCCCGCCATGGATCTAATGCTGAAAAATTTATATTCGAATCAGATTTGTTGACAAAATATCAAGTAAGTCCTCTGCTTCATTAATACATACATTTAAACTTACGGTCAAAAAAAGCACTGACATATATGAAACACTTTTTTTATATAATATAGTTCAAGAGCGATATTACGATTGTTGAATTTAATTCTTTTTTTGGATACGTCTCAATTGAAAATATACGTATGTATGTGACCGTTTAGCAAAATTACAAAACTACATAGGGAATCAAGGGGTTGTGTAGCGCAATCCTCTCAAGGGGTTGCCAGCGCAATATATAGCTTTTCCAACCCAATTGTCAACCTCACCTGCCCGCGGCGAATCCTGTTTCATTAACAGACGAGGCTCTGGCGACCCCAATCTTCTCATGGAACTAGGGGGTCGGGAGGGAGGGATGGCCTTGAAGGTTTAATGTGGTCATATAAATCGTTCCCGAGATGGTCGGGCTAGTACCTTAATAATGCTTTGTTACCGGAACGTACTGGATCTATATCCAGCAAAGGACCATCAACATCGATAACACACTCCAAAACCTTCGGGGAGTGTCTTTATCGTCTATACATCAGCAAAACTTCATACGGCGATGATTACTATGACACGTTTCTGAATTTCCATGAGGGGACAAGCTCGTAAGAATATGGACTTTTTGGATATGTTTCAGAATTCCCAATTTTTCATTAACAAGCTCTACGGGTACCGGAAGGCGAGTACCTGCAGTCATCATAGTGGTTGGAAGGCGCTTGACATCTACATCCGCATGTCTGCAGCTATTTAGGTTCACATAACTAACCCGAAGGGTATTCTGAAACATATCCAAAAGTCGATAATCTTACAACATTGATCCGTCACTATATTCAACAAAATTAATGAATGTCTCAAATAAATCAAAAAAATTTTTATATGATATTGTCTTAACTTCATTAAACAGAAATTATAAATTCTAAATATTTTTTTATAGGAAAATATTACGCTCATAACAAACTGGATACCAAACGAAGTCAGTTCCACGGTAATACGCCGTCTACTGTCACGTGGACAATCTGTTAAATATTTACTTGATGACAGAGTTATTGATTATGTAAAAATGCAAGAACTTTTCGACTGCAAACGGTGAGTAGAAGTACAAACGAGTAGAATCGAGTTTGCATGTTATCACATTAAATCCCAAACCGAATGACACAAAATTATTAACATGAATGGAAATTGATTTCACAAGATTCTTGTGAGAGTATTCTAGATTCTAGAAAGAGAAAAAGTTGGTAAATGGAGAAAAATAGAGAGAGAGAGAGAGTGAGGGAAGGGATAAAGAGAGAGGTGAAGAAAGAGAAGGGAAAGAACGGAAAAAGCGAGAAAGAGAGAGTAGAAGAGGGAAATAAAAGGAAAAAGAGAAAAAGGAACATAGGAAAAGAGTGAAAGGAGAGGGAGACAGGTAAAAGAAACAGCGAAAAAAGCTGCAGAGAAATAAAGAATGAGAGGGAGAGACAGAGAGGAAGAAGGAGAGGAGGAATAAGAAAATAAGGGAGAGAAAAGGGGAGAAGAAGTGGGGTAGGGAGAAAAAAAGATATATCGGGAGAAAATGAGAGAAAATATAAAATTATCTCCCAGAGACGAGATGTTTTTTGAAACGCTCTCTCTTTGAAAGAGAATTATGAAGAAAAGAAAAATGGTGATGATTTAAAACAACTAAAGCCGAGTGCATTGTCTTATACTGAATTGAAATACAACTTTTCGAAGAATGCAGGCTTTAGATTGTTAAAAAGTTTTTGAATGTTCTAAGATACAGTATTTTGTGTTATTCGGAAGTAATCTGAAATTATAATACTCTATTAACTACTTAGTCACGTAAATATATACACACAAAGATTAACGAATAATATATGTTGCTCTAACAATGTGGATACGTACAGTGATTTTATCATCAGTCTCCTTCATCACACTCACTAAAATAAAAAAAGCTAACCTTCATAAAATTCCCAATTAAATACATAATAAAAAAAAAAATAAACAAATACATCAAATTTCAAGGGAAACTAATTACTTATAAAATATTGTTTTATCTACTTACATTTTGCTGGAGTTTTAGGTGACCTAAGACAATCTTAAATGGTTCTCCTCGTAAAGTCACTACATCGCCTTATAAATATTGTAGTTTTAAGCAAAATTGCATTCGGCCAAAATCTCTTAGTTCAACACAATCAAAAGGTCAAGTTGAATGGAAACTGTTAATGGAGTGTGAGTTGGAATTTTATAGAAATATATCAAAAAATGTATATAGTACGTATAAGGCGTTTTGTTTAGTTGTACTAATAAATAAATTGCATGGTAAAAAAAGTAATTTAAAATTTGAATAAATGTATGTACACACTGGCATACATACATATGAATGTACCTACAGATATTAGAATGACTCACCAAAGCAAAGCTTATTTTACAATTTAAAACGTTTTAAAATTGCTGTCAAAATATTATGAAAAAATATAGTTTCAAAATGCCTCCAGATGTGTTTCGAAAATAAGAGTGGTTTTTGAAAACATAAAATAACCCTCTACCATTTCCCCTTCTTCTCCTTCTTCATTTTACTATTCTCCTTCCACCTCCCTTCCACCACCCCTTCCCCTTCCCCACCCCTTCCTATTCTTCTTCTTCTCATTCGCCTTCTCCTTTTCCTTTGTCATCAAACTCCCCCTTTCCCTCTTCCTTCCGTTTCTCTTGCATATCTTGTATATCAGCTTTTGCCTTATGAAAACTTTAACCAAAAAGGCAAAAGCACTTTCGATGTTTAGCGACAGGACATTACATGTGTATTTCCCGAAATAGTAAGCCTATAACTTTTACCATGGTCATTATAAACAAAAAATTGTGTCGCACTATCTGAAGCTCTATTGCGTTTCATTAGAATGTGTTTTTATGGAGCGGGTCCCAAGGCCCCTTTATAAGACGAGTGTCCTCACAATCGAAACACATGTTCAGTGGCTACCTAGAGAACCCTTGCTTTGCTTGTCCCGCTTACAAAACATTCTTCCTTGCCATTCCTCGTTGATTGGCGATAGGAGCCACACACGAGTGCCACAAAGGATATTCTCCTGCTTTCGTTCGCGTAATTATACTATTCAAACATCTTTCATAGGACAGATAAGCAATGAGAAACCATCCGACGAAGGTTTGACGATGTCATACATAACGTTTCGTTTTCAAGAACTATTTTTAAGAACACACTTAATGGATGTCTTTTTGAATTAGTCCAATAAACGAACATTTTGAACCATTTTGGAAATAATTTGATTGGAATTTTTAAATAAAATAAATTTTACAATTCCGATAGAAAATGGACCCATTAAATTTTTGTATAAGAAGTGAGAGAGTCTAATATAGTTAAGGCGCATTCTTTTGTAGTCGAGTATAAACAAGTAAAGATTTCTAACCGAACATTATATACTCAGCGTGAGCTTCAATTGTACATTTCATTTCAGATAAATTACTTTTGTACATAACACTGCCCGTTAAAAAAAAATGTCTCCCCATTTCCTCTTACAATAAAACTTGATAAGTGAAATATCATTGATTCAAAACTATTTTTTGCTAATTTATAGCTTATTATTCTTGTCTACGACCCTTTTAAACTTGTATTATATCTAAGTTACCGTGGTCTTTAACCGATCTCGTCCATTTTTTTCTAGAAATATTTTATGCTATAGAGACAACTTGTGTACCCAACTTTATTACGATCCGTTAATTTTTCTTCGAGTTATGGCTCCCGAAACATAGAAAATTGCTTAGTCATAAAAGGAGCGGTGCCACACCCATTTTAAAAAATTTCAGTGTTTTCCAATTTAATGTTATAATTCAATTTAAAAAGTAAAATTCTATTGATTCAAAACTCTTTTTCGCTAAGATATAGCTTATTATTTTCGTTTACGACCCTTTTAAAAATCTTTTATATTAAAGTGGGCGTGGTCCTTAACCCATTTCGTTAATTTTCCTTCAAAGCATTCTATATAGTAAAGGTAACCTCTCTGTCGATTTTGTCATGATAGGTTTAACGATTTCGCTCATTTTCAATACCAATCTATTCTGGGTCCAGATAAGCTCGTGTACAAAATTTGGTGAAGATATCTCAATATTTACTCAAGTTATCGTGTTAATGGACGGATGGACAGACGGAAGGACGGACATGGCTCAATCAAATTTTTTTTTCGATACTGATGATTGTGATATACATACATATGTATGGAAGTCTATATCTATCTCGATTCCTTTATACCTGTACAACCAACCGTTATCCAATCAAAGTTAAGATACTCTGTGTGCAATGCACGCTGAGCATAAAAACACATTTAATGGAGGTTTTTTTGAATTAGTCCAGAAAACGAAAATTTTCAACCTTTTTTGAAATAATTTGATTGAAATATTTAATTAATTTCATTTCATTTTTGTATAAGAAGTGAGACAGTCTAATATAGTAAAGGCACATTCTTTTGTAGCCGAGTATAAAAAATAAACACCATAAGATAAGTTCACGTGCGTATAAGTCAATAACACCAACTGAAGTGCTCTCAATTGTGAACGGATAGCCAACACAAACTAAATTTAGGGGAATGAGCAGACAAAAGCGCAATACTTCTATGAAGAAGTAGAACAAAGAGATAAGCGGGTGCACTAAAAATGGTAAATATTTTATTATGAATAGTTCGCTACTCGGCTATATAAGAATGCGGCTTCAGACGAAATCAGTAGTTGGTACTTATAAAATCATTGTGCGCATCCAAATTCTCTCATAGAACAAAGCTTATTTAAAGTTTTTCCTAAGCAAAATACTGAATATGAAAATCTACATAGAGAAAATATAAGTTTTCTGCAAACTTGAATGTAACATCTGCTGTTGGACCTATCATCAACCTTACCTTTACCTTTACCAAAGAAACAAAGTAATCACACAGGTACAGCAGACAAACACACAAAACAAATAAATACAAAACAATAAACGCATCAAAGCAATAAGCTTACAAAGAAAGTCAAACGACTAGAATTACTGACTTTTACCTGCCTCAGTCAGCCACACAAATCGATCAGTAAAAACCACCCTCGGTTCTGAATGAACGTGCTGTGTGTACACATAAATATACACAAACATCCATTTTGACAATACTTACTGATGTACCTAAGAACCAGGGTTGAGTCATTTTGAAATGAAACAAATCAAAATAAAAAATAAAAAATATTCATCATTTTAAATTTTCTAATTGATGAATAACATGTTATTTTTTATTCAAGCATTTCTTGAATAATGAATAACATTTTCTCGTTATTCAAAATATTCTAATTGATGATAAACGCCCATTCTTATTTTTGCAAATTTTGAATAACGAGTTGAGTTATTATTCATTATTTACAAAATATGGAATAACAATAAAATTTTAGTTTTTATTCAGTTATTCAAAAATAAAAAAATAAAACATCGAGATGCCCTGAAAATATACCCACATGCGTAACCAGTTCGCGTGTAGTTCTGAAGCTTCTTAGGGTAATATTGAGATGATTTTGGGGAGTATTCGCGGGTTTTTTTGGGGGCCGTTTGGAGGTAATTTCTGGGACACCCTAGCGATCCTCACGGGGTCCATTCCAGGGGCTCCCTCGCGATCCTTCTAGGGTTTTCGGGTCATTTCGGGATGACTTTTGCAACTCGGGGTCTTTTGGAGGTCATTTTGGCATGGTTTAGGAAGTACCTCGGGTTTCTCCCGGGGTCATTACGTGACCTTTTTGGGACTCCCTCGGAGTCATTTGGGGGTCATTCCGGGATGATTTTAGGGACTCTCTCGAGGTCCTCCCGGGATCATTTGGTGGTCATTTCGGGATGGTTTCGGGACTTGTCGGGGTCAATTGGGGGTCATTCCGGGTTATTTTTGGGTACTCCCTCGGGGTCATTTGGGGGTCATTTCGGGATGGTTTCGGGGACTCCCTCGGGGTCATTTGGGGGTCGTTTTGGGATGGTTTTGGGAGCTCCCTCGGGGTCAATTCTGGGTCATTCCGGGTTCTTTTTGGGTACTCCCTCGGGGTCATTTGGGGGTCATTTCGGGATGGTTTCGGGGACTCCCTCGGGGTCATTTGGGGGTCGTTTCGGGATGGTTTTGGGGACTCCCTCGGGGTCAATTGTGGGTCATTCCGGGTTCTTTTTGGGGACTGGTTCGGGGTAATTTGGGGGTCATTTCGGGATGGATTCGGGGACTCCATCGGGGTCATTTGGGGGTCATTCCGGGTTCTTTTTGGGGACTCCCTCGGGGTCATTTGGGGGTCATCCCGGGATCTTTTTGGGGACACCCTCAAGGTATTTTGGAGGTCATTCCGCGACATTTTTCATACTCCCTCGGGGTCATTTGGGGGTCATTCCGGGATCTTTTTGGGGACTCCCTTGGGGTCATTTGGTGGTCATTTCGGGATGGTTTCGGGGACTCCCTCGGGGTCATTTGGGGGTCGTTTCGGGATGGTTTTGGGGACTCCCTCGGGGTCAATTGGGGGTCATTCCGCGTTCTTTTTGGGTACTCCCTCGGGGTCATTTGGGGGTCATTTCGGGATGGTTTCGGGGACTCCCTCGGGGTCATTTGGGGGTCGTTTCGGGATGGTTTTGGGGACTCCCTCGGGGTCAATTGGGGGTCATTCCGGGTTCTTTTTGGGGACTCGTTCGGGGTCATTGGGGGGTCATTTCGGGATGGATTCGGGGACTCCCTCGGGGTCATTTGGGGGTCATTCCGGGTCCTTTTGGGGACTCCCTCGGGGTCATTTGGGGGTCATCCCGTGATCTTTTTGGGGACACCCTTGAGGTCTTTTGGAGGTCATTCCGTGACATTTTTCATACTCCCTCGGGGTCATTTGGGGGTCATTCCGGGATCTTTTTGGGGACTCCCTCGGGGTCATTCCGGGATCGTTTTGAGGACTCCCGGAAGGGTTCCGAACTGATCCCGAAATTATCAAAAATGATCATCTGGGGGTCCACAAAAATGTCACGGAATGACCTCCAAAAGACCCCGAGGGAGTCCCCAAAAAGATCCCGGAGTGACCCCCAAATGACCCCGAGGGAGCCCCCAAAACCATCCCGAAATGACCCCCAAATGATCCCGAGGGAGTCCCCGAAACCATCCAGAAATGACCCCCAAATGACCCCGGGAAGACCTCGAGAGAGTCCCCAAAATCATCCTGGAATGACCCCCATATGACCCGTGGGAGTCCCCAAAAAGAACCCGGAATGACCCCCAATTGACCCCGAGGGAGTCCCCAAAACCATCCCGAAACGACCCCCAAATGACCCCGAGGGAGTCCCCGAAACCATTCCGAAATGACCCCCAAATGACCCCGAGCGAGTACCCAAAAAAAACCCGGAATGACCCCCAATTGACCCCGAGGGAGTCCCCAAAACCATCCCGAAACGACCCCCAAATGAACCCGGGAGGACCTCGAGAGAGTCCCCAAAATCATCCTGGAATGACCCCCCAATGACCCCGTGGGAGTCCCCAAAAAGAACCCGTAATGACCTCCAATTGACCCCGAGGGAGTCCCCAAAACCATCCCGAAACGACCCCCAAATGACCCCGAGGGAGTCCCCGAAACCATCCCGAAATTACCCCCAAATGACCCCGAGGGAGTACCCAAAAAGAACCCGGTATGACCCCCAATTGACCCCGAGGGAGTCCCCAAAATCATCCCGAAACGACCCCCAAATGACCCCGAGGGAGTCCGCGAAACCATCCCGAAATGACCCCCAAATGAACCCGGGAGGACCTCGAGAGAGTCCCCCAAACCATCCCGAAACGACCCCCAAATGACCCCGAGGGAGTCCCCAAAACGATCCCGGAATGGCCGTCAAATGACCCCGAGGGAGTCCCCAAAACCATCCCGAAATGACCCCCAAATGACACCGAGGGAGTCCCCGAAACCATCCCGAAATGACCACCAAATGATCCCGGGAGAACCTCGAGAGAGTCCCTAAAATCATCCCGGAATGACCCCCAAATGACTCCGAGGGAGTCTCAAAAAGGTCACGTAATGACCCCGGGAGGAACCCGAGGTACTCCCTAAACCATGCCAAAATGACCTCCAAAAGACCCCGAGGGAGTTGCAAAAGTCATCCCGAAATGACCCGAAAACCCTGGAAGGATCGCGAGGGAGCCCCTGGAATGGACCCCGGGAGGATCCCTAGGGTGTCCCAGAAATTACCTCCAAACGGCCCCCAAAAAAACACGCGAATACTCCCCAAAATCATCTCAATATTACCCTAAGAAGCTTCAGAACTACACGCGAACTGGTTACGCTTATGGGTATATTTCAGGGCATCTCTATGGTTTATTTTTTTATTTTTGAATAACTGAATAAAAACTAAAATTTTATTGTTATTCCATATTTTTTAAATAATGAATAATAACTCAACTCGTTATTCAAAATTTGCAAAAATAAGAATGGGCGTTTATCATCAATTAGAATATTTTGAATAACGAGAAAATGTTATTCATTATTCAAGAAATGCTTGAATAAAAAATAACATGTTATTCATCACTCAAGTTTTCTTGAATAATGAATAAAAATTTTTTTTTTTATTTTTTCGTCAATGGTTATTCAAATTTGTTGATAACGCCCATCCCTGCTAAGAACTATGAATACAAGACAAACGACAACAGATCAGAACGAAAGTCGACACTGATGATGGCACAACGCCGAAACCAGTTTCTCTCGAAACCAAATTTGACAAGGGATGACGGAAAATCGTTCCAATATACAGCTTTAGACAATTTTTAAAAGCAGGTGCCAAAAACGGAGACGTAGGAATAGGGAGTAAGCATTGTAGTGATATATAGTACGACGTACCTCATAATGTATAAAAATTATATTAAATTAAAATTAGAATCGTATGAATTAAATGGGGATTATCCTCATTGCTTTTAAATGTATGAAAACATTTACTATTTGAAGCAATTTTTAGTTTATTATAATTTTTATTTAATAACTTGGGAAAAAATTAACCGACGTGACTGTCGCCGTGTCCGTGCTGATGTCACGTTGTTTAAAATTTTCCCAAATTATTAAATAAAAACAAGTAAGGAAGGCTAAGTTCGGGTGTAACCGAACATTACATACTCAGCTGAGAGCTTTGGAGACAAAATAAGGGAAAATAAACATGTAGGAAAATGAACCTAGAGTAACCCTGGAATGTGTTTGTATGACATGTGTATCAAATGGAAGGTATTAAAGAGTATTTTAAAAGGAAGTGGCCATAGTTCTATAGGTGGACGCCTTTTCGAGATATCGCCATAAAGGTGGATCAAAATGTGGACCAGGGTGACCCAGAACATCATCTGTCGGGTACCGCTAATTTATTTATATATGTAATACCACGAACAGTATTCCTGCCATGATTCCAATGGCTTTTGATTTCGCCCTGCAGAACTTTTTCATTTTCTTCTACTTAATATGGTAGGTGTTACACCCATTTTACAAAGTTTTTGCTAAAGTTATATTTTGCGTCCATAAACCAATCCAATTACCATGTTTCATTCCTTTTTTATATTTGGTATAGAACTATGGAATTTTTTTAATTTTTCGAAAGTTTCGATATCGAAAAAGTGGGGGTGGTCATTGTCGGATTTCGCCCATTTTTATTACCAAGATAAAGTGAGTTAGTTAAGTACTTGAACTAAGTTTAGTAAAGATATATCGGTTTTTGCTCAAGTTATCATGTTAAAGGCGAGCGGAAGGACAGACGGTCGACTGTGTATAAAAACTGGGCGTGGCTTCAACCGATTTCGCCCATTTTCACAGAAAACAGTTATCGTCATAGAATCTATGCCCCAGAGGAGATTTCAGCGGAGAGTCCCATTGCGAAGTCATATTGGGCACAGTGGAACAGTTTAGAGTTGATATCCGATTGCTTGCATCGAGTATGGGAGAGTGAGGATGGTCAAAGTAAGAGGAAACTGATAGTTGTTCCAAGGAAAAGGATTCCCGATGTTCTCAGTGAACTACATAACGGTCCAAGTGGAGGTCATCTTGGAATCACGGGAACGCTCGAGAAAATTAAACCGAGATTCTATTGGGTTGGTTGCCGTCAGTCGGTCACTGAGTGGATTGCAAACTGCGAGGTCTGCAGCAGAGTGAAAGGGCCCAAAACCCGAAGTCATGGCCAGATTAAGCAATATAACTCAGGTGCACCATTTGAAAGGATCGTCATGGATGTCGCAGGTCCATTTCCTACTAGCAACCGCGGAAACAAATACGTACTGGTGGTTATGGATTATTTCAGTAAATGGCCAGAGGTATACCCAATCCCAAACCAAGAAGCGGAAACAGTAGCAGAAGTGGTTACAAACGATTGTGTTGCAAGCTATGGTGTACCAATGGAGTTACATTCTGACCAAGGCAGGAATTTTGAATCAGCTGTGTTCCAAGAAATGGGTAAGAAGTTGGGCATTCGAAAAACACGGACAACTGCATTGCATCCTCGGTCCGATGGTATGGTGGAGCGTTTCAATAGAACCTTGGAGGAGCATTTAAGGAAAGTAGTAGACAAGTACCATAAGGAGTGGAATACACACATATTATTATTCTTGATGGCTTACCGCTCGGAAGTGCATGAGACAACGCGCCAAACTCCCACAAAGGTAATTTTTGGCATCGTTGGATGAACGATGTAGTGTACCGCATACAAACCGTTGGCAAACCCCGAACCAAACTGAAAGTGGTTCATTTGGAAAGGCTGGCAGCTTTTAAATGGAGAGATTTGTCTGATCGGGACGATCAGACTTAGGTGGAGGGCAGTGCGACGAATATTAGTGACCCTAAGTGATACTCACATCACTAGTCTGATGCTAAGTAAATGAAGCCACAACAGCAATAAAGCAGGCAGTCACGTGTATCTACATAAACGAATCAATCATTATGTCTACACATATGTACGTACACGCAGCGGAGAGAGACGCACAAACACATGCATATATCTTATCTGAGAAGCTCCCAAAAGTAGGCAATTATCTGTGGAAGTATCACTCACATATACACGCGCATATGAGAAGCTATAACGCGCATCTGTAGTTATGTTATAGCTGGTAATTTTATAGCTGGTAGCAAATTCTAGAAATAGAAACGCCTAGAAATATGTCAACGAGGAAACCAAAAAGTATAAAAGCAGTAGCAGCTGAGGCACGACGAATCAGTTTGATTTAAGCACGCTATCTGTTGAGCAGTAGAAGTGTTATTGTGAAGTACTTTAATAAAGGCCATTTTGCATTATTGAATAGTGGAGTTATTTACTCAACAGTTTGGTGATTCGAACGTTAGTAGAAGGTTGCAAATAAGCGGAATTTCCCAAAATTCGTTACAATACTCTGTGAGCTCTGCTCAGCTGAGTATAATTATAATCATTTATGTATGTACATCTGAGTAGATCATCGCATTATTATTATTGAAATCCTTTTCGTTATTTATATTAATATTAAACATTTACCAAAATTTTGTTCTATATTTACTGTTTGGCTAACACATAATTAACATTTGGTACAGTAAAAATATAATTGGAATAATTCGTCAACCAGCATATTCTAGAACAATGAATAATTTATATTTAAATCGTGCTAATACTCGCACTAATCCAAACTCCACCGTCAACAATTCGTCACCATCAGATGAAGAGATTGATAATGATGACGACGACGTAGATGTTGCGGAAAGAGGACTACTTATGACAAAGCGTACATACTCTATTAAAAATATTCTAAATAGTTTTAATTTAGATAATCGGCAAACATCAAGCTTGAATATGTTTTGTTGTGGTGATAATGTTGTGGATGTTGGTCAATCAAGGAAGAAATTGTTGCCTAGTCGCCATGGACCAGGGCAAGTTGTGCAGGTGGTAACGACTGAGAAGGGCATGGAAGTTTCAACGGAATTACAAAGCAATGTTGATGGAAGAGATGCAGTAAGTTAAACATATTTGGAATAAGATAAAAGTCGAATAATCTTATTTGCCTTGTTTTTGATCATTAAAAAATATGTGCTAATAAAATTTTTGATTTAAACTTTAGACTTTTATAAATTCTTCTAATGACCCCCGCAGTCAGCTAGAAAAAAATAACACTGTGCAGCAGCCGGCTGGGTATTGGACCAAACTCACTTTTTTTGTAGAGAATGCGGCTTAAATAGGCAAAGTACTATCTCCGTTTTTCGAAGTTAGCCTCAAAAAATAGATATCGGCATTCGAAGTTCGAAATTCTACATTTCGAAATTTTGTTTTATTTTTTGTTAACACGTTCAGCAAATTAAAAAAGAAAAATGTGGTCGTGGTCCGCTTTTTTCTTTTATTTGAATGACTGAATTCTTTTTTTTGAAAAATTACAGTACGAGCAATTCCAGTGGAGAGTATATGCAGACATTGAAGTAGTAGCCCCTATCATGGGACCATCTGACTTTTCACCTCGTATAACAGCTGTTATACTAAATTTCTCAAAAAAAGAATTCAGCCCTTCAAATAAGGAAAAAGGGTGGACCACGACCACATTTTTACTTTTTTAATTTGGTGAACGTTTTAACAAAAAAAAATAAATAAAATTTCGAAATGTAGAATTTCGAACTTCGAAAGCCGATATCTATTTTTTGGAGGCTAACTTCGAAAAACAGAGATATTACTTTGTCTACTTAAGCCTCAATTTCTACTAAAAAGTGGATTTGGTCCAATACCCAGAAAAAAAGTTGATTTTGTCGCATAGTGTAATTGGTTAATTAAGTTATTCTTATTTTTTCCTTATATACTTATTCAACATTTTACCATCTTTTTTCAGTATAAATATAATAAATGTTTTCCTTTAAATTTTTTTTTCAGTCTGATGCCAAGAAAAAACGAAGAACCGATGCTGTCAACGTTTAAAACAAGTTCCTGAAACAGTTTTCAAAGAACTCTGTTGTGTTTTTTTTGTTGGTGATTGCACTTAATATGTAATGTAAAACATAACACAATAAAACCAGACAGATGAAATCACTAGTACAACAACAAATATATGACGGCCGGTTATGAATTTTAAAGCAGTAGGGAGGGAACATTTTAGGTACTATTTTGCTACTTTTTTACCACCTCAATAATGTAAAAAACCAATCTCGGTATATCTCCACATTGGAAACGGGAACATGAAGGAAAAGAGAAGAGACACCAGAGGAAAAGGGAAGTAAAAGTAGAGAAAGTTGGAAGGAAGTTGAAGAAGTAAAGAGAACAAGAGGAAGATGAAGATTGATAAAGCATTCACATTGCGCCACAAACTTGAGATTACGGGGCATTTTCGTATTTTCCAGTACTGTTAGACTTGGATAAGAGCAAGAGCGGGAAGAGTAAAAGGAAAAGCAGAAGATTTTAGGTAGAATAAAAAGGATAAGGAAATTGAATGAGCCGATTAAGGTAAACTTGAAAATGCAGAGGGAGAGGAAATAAGACAGCAACTGGGTTACACAGAGAAGAGGAAGGTGGATAGAGAGAGAAAGTCAGAACAATGTCTGTCGGGTTTTATCATACGGCTATGAGTATTTCATGTTTGTCTAAACCAGGGTCGGAAACTGTTATTCCTTTTATAATATTATTCCTAGCAAAACTATTAATTTGGGACTTTTAATATATTTGGATCAAGATAAAAAGTATTTTCGGATTTTTATTACCTAATAAACATTTTTTTTAATTCGGATCAGCCGTTTCTTTGTTTTCAATCCAGACTTTTATTTTGGCCTTAAAAAATATAAGTCCGGATGTAAATTTTATTTCCGGACTTTTATTTTTAAAAGTCCGAGTTTAACTAGTTCTATTGGACTCAAAAAATAAAAATACAGATTTTACTTTTATATGTGGACTTTTATGGAAAAAGTCCGAAAAATAAAAAGGATGCGGGATTCGACATGATATTGCTATAGAGATACCTGGGAACTCAAATATTTTCACCTAGGAACATTTTTTGACCAGGACTTTTTCGACTCCGAAAAAAAAAAATTATTATTTTCCGTCCCTGATCTAAACGCTTCCAGGATAAGTCAGAGCTGTTAAAAATGAAGTTCTGATAAGCCAGTTTTTTTTGCTATGAAATAAATCTATAAGCTCTAACTTGCCGAAGCATCGTTGCTGTAAAACTTCTGTCGATATATATTTTTACAACTTCCACTTATTTCTGTTCAATGAGCCTACCTCAATGCTTGGTTTACGTAGATAAATGTGGGGTAGGTCATGAGACCGTATACATTCAACACTGAGTTTTCATGTTACATGCCTCCCAGATAGTCATCCGCAACTTCACATGTTTCTCGATCGTCAATCATCTCATTGACGTCAGCAGGATGTTTTCATATTCCGTAGTTGTGGACAATGTTATACTCCGAAGATGCAGCCATTCAGTTACGTTGCCAAAAACTTTTCCATTTCCTCTTAGAAAAAGGAAATAAACTATCCTACGGAAGGAAATACAGACGGTATTTTCCGGCACGTTACTTCATATTTTAGAAAGACATTAATGTAGTATTTTTTTTATGATACTGAAAAAATCAAAAAGCAACACTTAAATTTATGAGCGCGAGTATTGTCAAATACGACTCCATTTTGTAATATTGACTTCACCTTTCTGGTTTATTGCATCATGATTTTAAATAAGTTTGAAGTACTTTGAAAAAGACTAAATAAGTTAAAATCAATCAAAGCGCCTAAATGTATGCTATATTTTTTTTTTACTATATCTCAGTTTAATACAGTTAAAACTAGTCAATCTAAGGCCCGGCTTTTCAGTAGCTGGTTAAGCTAAGTTTAAACTGCTGAGCAGTTTTTCAGTCACAGTTTAAGGCCGCCTTTTGGGTATGCTTTTTGTGCGGCAGCATTGGTTTTTTTATTATCTAGATAATTTGTAGATACGGCAACAGCTGGATTATGTTTACCTAACAAACATGGAAAAAATTCTCCAGCGAAATTATATATATAGTTCCGGAATTGATATTCAACATCATTATTTCATTATTCTTAAACCATATAGTTGCTATCCAACTTCATTCTCCAATCACTAACCAACCTTTGAGAAATTTTTTAAAATTAAAAGTTTTCGAGTTGACCTCCAACGTCATTAATATTTTCCAATTGATATCCTAATTTCGAGAGATCTTGAGAAATGTACAGTTCTCAAATGAATATCCAACAAGTTTCTCCAGTTGATATCCTACACTGAATATCGAGTTGAGTTGAAAAAAAATCTCCAAGGTGGTACCACTAAAGCAAATAGCTATTTATTGTGAGAAATAAACTCCTAATTGATAGCAGTAATGAGGCGTAAGTAATCAAAAATAAATTATATAGGCGGCCGCCGTGGTATGATGGTAGCGTGCTCCGCCTACCACACCGAATTTCCTGTGTTCATACCCCGGGCAAAGCAACATCAAAATTTTAGAAACAAGGTTTCTAAGCGGGATTGACCATCGGCAGTATTTCGCAGGTACTCCGTTTGTATTTCTGCCGCTCGGAGTCGGCATAAAACAAGTAGGTCCCGTCCGGCCAATTTGTAGGAAAAATTAAAAGGAGCAGCACGACACAAATTGGAAGAGAAGCTCAGCCTAAAATCTCTTCGGAGGTTAGCGTGTCACATTTATTTATTTTTTAAATTATATACATTTCATGTTATTTTTGTGAAAAAACTGTAGTATGGAATCTTACATTTGAGTCCAGTTAAAGAACAACAAGTTGTTAATTAAATTTGTTTAACTTAAGTAATAGCATTTTTTGCTTTATGAAAAATTATCTCTTTTACTGAGTACCCTATGATTCTCGACTTGAGCCACTGTTTCGAAACAACTCTTGAGATTTTAGAAGTATGCCTAGTTATCAACATGAGCTCTAATGGTACTCAAGCCCAAATGTTTGTTGGGTATATTCGACGCCACGAACGAACGGAAATCACCGATAGGTTGACTAGAGTTTAACCCAGCCAGCCAGTTCGACCGCTTAAGCTCAGCTCAAACTGCAGTTAAAGTAGACTGAAAAACTGCAGAATAAGTTTAAGCGTAGTTTACCTGACAAACTGAGTTGAACTTGTACTGAAAAACCGGGCCTAACTGTAGCTTATTCATAAAACAACTTTTAAGATTCGCTCAGGGGGTCTATTTTGTGTGTATGTAGGATACATGAAATATAATGCTACAGTGCCTGTTAAATGGTGGCGAAAAGTTTTAAAAATTTATTAGTTCAGTTAAAAAATTTAGTAATTTTATAAGTTGGAAATATTACAGATTTTACTTGGTTACTTTAATATACTACATATGTATGCTTTATAAAATATTCCGAATTTATAAAATTCTTAACTTAAAAAGATATATGTAGTAATTTGTGTGTATGTATCTACATAAATAAATATTAGATATGTTTTAATACATACATATTGATCATCGAATATAATATCGATCGGAATTATATAATCTAGTATGAAACTCGTAACAAAATTTTACAGTAAAATATTGAAGTTTGGGCCAGCTGGACCGTTTCGAGAACGCTTCCGTGTTTTCTTTGCGTTCCTGAGAAATTATCATTGGCGCTTACAACGTTTTTCGAGCTATTCTTTCAATTATGAATTCCATAAAAACAACCCGATTTTTTTGTTGTATGCAGTTAGGTATTCTAATGTAATCATAGTAGCAAGGCGAATCTATACTGTACCGAATTCGCCTTGTCATAGTAGTTAAGAACGCGCTTTATATAAATTTTATCAAAGAAGCTATGTAATGTACTTGCACGCCTTTTGTTGAAAAATAAAAATAAAAACCAACAACTATCATCTGCAAAGATTTCTTTCACTCATATGACGCTCTATCTCTTCTATCGCCAGTAGCCAAGAAAATTGAAGCAATCCTGCTCCCTTATTTCACCGCAAACCGGAGACCTGCCAACCATCAGCGCGGTTTTCGAAAATTAAATAGCACCGCCACCGCGCTAAACGCCAACAACACACAAATAAATTGCGTACTGAACCAAGAACCGCACCATAAAACTGTACTCGTAGCCTTTGACAGAGTTAATCGCAGCACGTCACTGCAATTTATTTATTTATTTATTAGTCTACAAATTTTACAATTAATCAGACTAAATATATTTACGGATTACAGAATAAATTACAGAAGCATACATAGTGAGCAAAATTATATTATAAAATATGTATATATATTATTAAATCAGTTGTCGGGATGAACTGTGATGCCGAGCAACGGAATTGATTATTAGTGCTGTGGGAGTGGACGTGATTTCGAGCAGCTGATGTATATTTAACACACAATGAGTAGGGCTGCGATGTGTGGGAGGTTGGAAAGGACGTGATTCCAAGCCACCCGCCCAAAGTAACAGATTTAGTTTAATATGTTAATTTTGAAACAGTTATGAGTTCAAGGCAGTGAGTATATATTTTTTTATACTGTAAAGTGTGTCACAAGTATCAATATTATTGCAGTGATTATTGAAATCTTGATACAGACAACGAAGAGGTTCATGCATTCGAAAATTCGATCTACATGTAATTAAATATAGCGGTTGGAAATACCGAGAGGGCCTAAAAGGGACATTAATCATATCCTCGCCAAGCAGAAATGGACTGTTTATCATCCCTCTTAATAGTTTTACCATGAATAAAATGCCAAACATCTCCCTACGGCTCTGAAGATTCCTTGATGGATCCCAGGGCAAATGATTTAAAGCAAAAAGCAAAAATTGCTTTTGGACCGATTCCAAATTTTCGCTATGAATCTGATAACGCGGGTTCCAGATAATGGAAGCATATTCCAATAAGGGTTTTCTTAGTAACGAAAAAAAAAAAAGAGTTTTAGTGACATAGGGGTCATTGAATTCCTTTGACCACCTTTTTCCGAAAGCCAAAGTCCCTCGCCCTATTCACACACGATTCGATAGGTAAGTCCAGTTTAGGGTCCATTATAACGCCAATATCAGTAAAATTTGTTACTAGCTTAATGATATAATCGCCTATCAAGTACTGATTGGATTTAAAAGATTTCCTCGTAAAACACATAAACTTGCACTTCGGTAAGTTTAGTAACATGACGTTCACATCACACCCCTCAACTAAGTTATTCAGATCCGATTGAAGAAGTGCCCTATCTTCAGGTGAGCGAATGGGCATAACCAGAATGACATCATTAGCGTACATCAGCGGCATTCAGCGCTTCAAAACATTTGGGAGGTCATTAATGAAGAGCAGAAACAACACTGGACCAAGGTGACTTCCCTGGTGAACTGCAGAAGATACTTTGATGAATTCAGACAAGCAATTGTTAAACACAACGGTTTGCTTTCTTCTTCCAAGTACGAAGAAACCCAAGAGAGAAGCCGTCATGAGAAACTCAATCGATCGAGTTTTAGTAGGAGTAAGGAATTGGAAACTTTATCAAACGTCTTACTGAAATCAGTGTAAATGATATCAATTTCGCAGTTCGTCCTAAAGTTATTGGATACAAGGGTTGTGAACTCCAGCAAGTTAGACACAGTGGACTTACCCTTGAAAAAGCCATGCTGTGACAGGCCCACTGCTGAAGATACTGTAAAAGCCAGTTGCTTTGTGACAATTGATTCAAATAGCTTTGGAATATCACAAAGTTTGGCTATTCCTCTATAGTTTGTGACACAAGATCTACTCCCACTTTTATAAAGTGGTATTATATTATTATATTATGACTCCCTCCACTCCTTAAGGAATATCCCTTGCCTCAATATTCGGAATGGTCCACTCTTGCTCATAGTCTCAAAAGGTGGGCCAAGAAGAATTAAACGTCTGTTTAACTTTTACGTATCGAAGCTAACTTGTCCGGCCGGAGGAGCGATCATTATTTCCTAAGCTGGTGACTGCACGATAATGGCAGCAGGTCCTCGCCTCCCCATTGATAAGCTATACTGTAAAATTATCAACCATCTCCCCAGTCTCCAGATTTTTCGCTTTACGTAACTTTGCACTACCACTGCTCAAATCCTTGGCGGCCTTATTCACGATGTGGGCGTGGGTCAAAGTCGGAAATATTGGACATCTACGTCCATGGTATCACGCTACGGACTGGCTGACAACCATAAATATTGGGTGTGACGTTCGAAAATGATCTACATTTTGGTGAAAATGCAGCCGCAATTGTGCTCAAAGTTCATTTGTAACAAAATCCTCAAGTCCCTCGCTGGAAGCACTTGTGGAAGAGACAAAGGCCCGCTTGTTGTTATTGTTGTGGTTGTTGTAGCGATAAGGATACTCCCCGAAGGCCTAGATGAGTGTTATCGATGTTGATGGTCCTTTGCCGGATGCAGATGCGGTACGTTCCGGTAACAAGCACCATTAAGGTACTAGCCCAGCCATCTCGGGAATTGCCAGACCCCTTGTGTGCCGTGAGTCTCCGAGATGGTCACCGACTAAACGATACATACTGGAAGAAGGCTTATGAAAACACCGCGCTCAAAACTGTCACTGGATATCGTTTTATGTCGCCAGAACATTATCAACACAGTGAGACATCCTAACAGACATCTGATTGCAGAGGCCCCCCTCCTAGAAGCACACGTAGTAATCTGAAGCATTATGAAGAACTAGGGCGCGAAAGAACACAGCCGTTTGAACATGATGAGCAGATAAACAGCCCCTCAGCATCATCCACGATGAGTCGGCAAAGTCCTATGCAGATAAATGCCAGGCGAACCTCGTTCTCAGAGTCCGATACCCGAGAATCGCAGTTGAAGAAAGCAGACTCCCCAGGGAGACGCGCGTCACTCTCGCACAACTTCACAAGAAGAAGATGGATGTTACAAGAAGAAGATGGATCTCGAATTAATGCTGAGATCGCACGAAACAAAAGTGTACTAAAAATTTCTCAATGGGCAAAGTGCTTCATGGTTGCGAGGTCGTAGATGTCAAGCGCAACATGGCAGCAAAGGTGCGGCCACGCTTTCTCGTTTACAATCCTATTTTTCCTTTATCCAGTCCCCATAAAATAGCACGTATGACGCGACTAGTTTCGTCAGCGTACATTAGCAGCCGTGTGAACAGAAGGTGATTGAGCAATTTAGTTCCGCTGCTCGGAATATCTTATCTATGTAGTATCTAGTTGAACTCACGATATGCAGCCGCCTTATTTGAAACTTTGAAAGGTCTCGAAATGCTCAAATAGTTCTTTACCAATCCTTAAAGATCTATTGATGCCGTTCATCGTTTTATTGGGCATAGCCGATTAAGTTTTGCAGGAAAATATCAACTTACCGGCCTGCACTATTCAGGGCTGGAATGTTGTGGGTTTAAAAATATTGTCTTCCACATTTACCAAAGAAGTTCTTTTACTACAGTAGTGAACGTATGTATGAAGTATATACCTACATATTTATATTTATGTTATTGACCTATGCTTAAAGAGATCTCCACATACCTACTTACGTTCCTTATTATAAATACATACTTAAGTTGTACCCCATATAACATTTCGGTGATGGTACTGCATGCTCAAACCGTTTACTAGTTTCGCGGAAGAGCATTTGTAGAGCAAAAATGCTAATCGATACGATAATAAATGTTGCTTGATATTCTATTGAGCTAACTGCTTTGGATTAAGAGCTATATGAATGCGCCCTCGCGGATAGATGAGCCCTTAGAAGACTAATTATCAATTCCTATGTACTTCAAAATGCTAGCTGGGACTGCATGTACAATAGAGCGGGTCAAATTGTGATAGAGCTATCAAACAAATTTTATACTATCGAGAAAAAATACTTGATCCAACTAAACTCAGAGTTGCACAAAATTTAATATCAATTTTAATGCTTCAGATTATACCGATATGTTGATCTGAATGACGATAATTTACTATCTGAACCGGCATTCACTTCATACAATTCGTAGATTATGATGAGCCATCACTAGATGATCCTAATATTCCAATGCATATACCAGGAACAGGAAGATATTTACAGTTGTTAACATCGGTTTCCAAACGTGTTATAAAAAAAAAAAACGTGAAGGTGTTATGGCTGTTACAGCAGAAAGTCGTGAAAAACAACCACGAATGGAGAGCAAAAAAGATTTTAAAAAATAATAACATAACATTACTTTTATTTAGAAAAATACGTTAAAATGGTCAATTCTAAGTAAAGAAATAATTTTTTAAATAAATTACATTAAAATTATAAAAATTGTCTTTTTTTGCTTATTACTTGAAAATATAGGTTTTTTAGAGTTTACGATTTCTTCTCGAATACAAGCGAGATTTTCGAGACCCGGAAAACCAGAACTCGACATCTCGCGAGATTCTCGTGTCTCGAAGTACTCGTAAATCTCGCGAGCTTCTCGACATAAACTTAATTGCTGTATTGACAGTTTTTATACACTTGAATTTTTTTCTTGTGACTTTTTTGTTGATTATATTGCTTCAATGACATTTAACTCAAAACATATTTCTTATACATATACTTTTGTTGGCAATATTTTATTTTTCAACGAGATATCAGGCACATGGCTTCTCGCGAGATTCTCGAATCTCGACTTACTCGTAATGTTCGCGAGATTCTCGAATCTCGAACTACTCGTAAGGCTGGCGAGATTCTCGAATCTCGAATTACTCGTAATACTCGCGATCTTTTCGACTTTCAATTCAGTCCCTGCATTACAATATTCTATGCATTTTGGGGTTTTTTACATGTGGTTTTGCGGACGTTTTGGTTTGTGCTCCAGAAGAAATCGTAAGCTCTATATAAAATAGCCAATGAATCGATTCAGTTGAATGTCGAGAAGCTCGCTAGCCTTACGAGTAATTCGAGATTCGAAAATCTCACGAGCCCTACGAGTAATTCGAGAATCTCGCGAGAAGACGAGACTCGCGAGAAATATCATCTCTGGTCGAGAAATCGTAAGCTCTAGTTTTTTTTGAAAATTTTTTTCTACTAAAACGAATTCGAAAAAAGCAAAACTGAATGAAAGTTTTTGGAAATGTTCTGGACTTATTTCAGTTGTAAAGAAAAAAAAATTTCCATAAGAAATTTGTTCAAAATGATAACATAGTAGTTAAAAGTTCATTTTAGGCTAATTTCTAAAATTCTGAAATGTACGTAAAATATCTTTAAAGCAAGCCCAATACGATATTTTTCCTATAATTCTGTCAGAAGATATGAAAATTTTTTGGTCAAACCCTACATTGGTATGGCAAAATATCTATTTCGCAAAAGTGGGGGACTCAAAATCGGACTTAGAGCTATGGTGTCTTCAGCAATTTTTCTTAGAATCATATGTATATTACGTTTTTGCTATACTCCTGATGGAAACAAATTTGACCCGCTCTAATGTACATATATATACATAAGTTGACAAGCTAAAACTCATTGCAGGAGTATTAAATTACAGGTAACTCTGCTTAAAGTAACATACATATCTACAGACCAGCTATATAATACAATTTACATTTGAATGTTTTGGTGGGTGCTTGTAAAACCCATTTATCAACAAGGTGTTGCAAAAGTCATATAATGTCAGTGCATTGGATGATGCTGATGACACGGGGAGACTTTAGAAAAAGGTGTTGCCAAACAAAAACCTTACGCTTCGCCGCTCGTCTACTAACCTATGGAACGAAGGCCAACGAATGCACGAGTATGGCAACGGGACCTGGCCCTTCGATAAATGAATTAGTTTCCAAAATAAACAGCTATCTCCACGGTCATTCTAGTTTCCTCACCTCGCGCAACCTGGCATTATAACCGACAAAATTCACGGGCACTCTGTTTACGGCGTGAAAGGAACAGGTGACGCAAATATTGGACGTTTACCTCTATGATGTTCACGTCATCCAAAGATCTGTGGCGTAACGTTCGATAAAACTCTGACCTTCAAGGCGCATGCCACTGAAATTGTATCTAAAGTACAAAGCCACAACAAAATCCTCAAATCGCTTGCCTGCAGCACCTGGGGAAAAAGATAAAGAAACGTTGCCAAACACGTACAAATCAATTGGCCGGCCGCTCATGTGATACGCGTCACCTGTTTGGTCGCCTGGTCTTAAAAATACATACTGGAAAAGATTGCAGCCTGTAAAAATGCTGCAATCAGAACTGCCACCGCATGTCTCCTTATGACCCACGAACAACACCTACATAGTGCAGCCAAAGAGCTCAACATTAAAGAGTAAAACGAAATGTTGAACAGGCAGTTTTTGCTAAATTGTCACAAACGAGGACATCTCCTTAAGCACTATGACGAGATCCGGCACCTGCCAACACAGCCTCTAGATCGAGACAAGCACAAACAGGCCCTAAGCAAAATCCAGACAGAATCGGTAAAAGCATTAGCCAGGAAGCGCCCGGTGAACCTTGTTAGCAATACACAATATCCAACTCTTGCAGAAGGTAGAAAGCACTCTACAAAAAAGGGACACGAGTCACCCTAGCCCGACTTCGCTCTGTATAATGTAACAGGTTAAAGTCTTACTTGTCCATAATCAACCCCGGCATATGTAATGTATGTACATGACAGCAACAAATTACAAGGTAAGCTAAGCCTAAATATCTTCGAAGGTTTATTTGTAGACTTAAAAAGTTTAATTCGAACATCTAATTTTGCACCTACGCACAAATAGATGATGTCTATTAGGTGTACAAACGTCATGAAAGAACATCATATCTGCCGACCTTAACGCTAGGATGGGAAAGGAAGGAGCCTTTCTTTGGCTCTACAGTCGGAAAATCAGATATAACATCTCTCAACTGGTTGAGGTTGCTTGACATCGCCGCTGCTTGAAGTATGATGATCTGCAGTGCCAAGCTGTAGCAAAAAATCCGATGGTGGAGCACGGCAGCTAATCGATGGCGTCGTGTTCGGTGGCAGGAAGGGCTCTAGTTTCTTGGATGTGCTCACTCTACGAGATTCAAACGTCGACTCGGATTAACACCTTTTGGTAGGTAAAATACACGTTTATGTGCAGCAAAAAAGTATCGGCAATGAAACAAGGAAAATTAATCGCCGAGAAGCTTCCCAATAAATACACAGCGGTTGATTATTCCATTTAAATCTCACACCAGCTCTCTGAGAGCAATCTTCGACCTAACAATGTAACCTAGCCGTGCGAGTAAATCTCTTAAGTTGCAGTGACCGATAAAACTATAGATATGACGACAAATGTCGGGCTGGCTAGGAGGAGTAGGAAGCTGTTCACAGGGCAGCACCACCAGCCTCGTAAAGACTTTGAAATACCTTTTCAAGCCATTGCGATGCTCTAGGAAATAACAGAAGCAGCACGTCTGAACGGAAAGGGTATAATAAGCGCCCTAAAGAAGGCGTGGAAAGTTTGTTGTTAAATAAAGTTAAAAAAATTGGGTGTTGTGATGAATGAGGGCAAGCCGTAGTACTTGCTGTCATGAAACAGAGAACCAGTGCATTCGCGCCTTGGCAACTGGTGCCAGGTCTATATGGGAACCAACATTAATAGCGAAAACGATTTCAGAATAGAAATCAAACGGAGAATCAGTTACGCTCAAGTTAAAAAAAAAAAAATTAATCTAAGGCGCGATAACCTCCGAAGAGATCTAAGGCCGAGCTTCTCTACCAATTTGCGTCGTGCTCCTCTTGATTTTCCCTACAAATTGGCCGGACGGGACTTACATGTTTTATGCCGACTCCGAACGGCATCTGCAAGGCAGATGAGTTTTCACTGAGAGCTTTTCATGGCAGAAGTACACTCGGAGCGCTTGCCAAACACTGCCGAGGGGTGACCCCGCTTAGAAAAATTTTCTTCTAATTGAAAAACCTTATTTCTAAAATTTTGATGTTGGGTGCGAATCCAGGGCATACCGTGTGGTATGCGGAGCACGCTACCATCACACTACGTTGGCCAAGTTTTACTTTGACTAAATAGGTAAATGAAGAGCAAGGTCTTCTCCCGATGAACAAAAATCACGACCTATAAGCTCTCATGTTATTAGCGATAAAGACACTTCCCGAAGGCCTTGGGGAATGTTATCGAGTTGATGGTCCTTCGCCGGATGCCGATCCGGTACGTTCCGGTACCAAGCTCGACCATCTCGGGAACGATTTGTTATGACCACATGCGACCTTCTAGGCCATACCGCCCTCCCACCCCCTAGATCCATGAGGAGTTCGGGGTCGCCAGAGCCTCGGCTGTTAATGAAACAGGATTCGCCACGGATAGGTGAGGTTCACAATTGGGTTTGAAGAAGCTCTGTATTGCGCTGGCAACCTGAAAGGACTGCGCTACACAAATCCCTTGAATCCGGTATTTTAGTCGCCTCTTACGACAGGCATACCTACCGCGGGTATATTCTAAACCAGGAAAAATTACTATCAGAATCTTTAGAGAAAAGTGTTCCTAATTAGAAAACATGTTTCTAAGCAGGGTCGACCTTCGGGAGTGGTTTGACAAAAACTCCGAGTGCATTTCTGCCACGAAAACTGGAGTCGGCATAACACATGTTGCTCCCGTCCCGCCAATTTGTAGGAAAAGTTAAAAAAAGTAGCTTGACTGAAATTTCATGTGAAGCTCGTCCTAAATCTCCTTGGAGGTATATCACACGTTCTATTTTTTTTATAAGTCTTCCATCAAAGCTTTTCTAATGTATACCACGAAATTTAGGGCTGTGTCGAGAGAAGTTGGAATGACCTTGAATTATTCGAGAGAAAAATTATCGGGTAGATCTATGATACTGTCCGTGATGCCAAAGGCGTCGTATTTGGAAACAGAGAAAGGAGAAGGCTTCTAATGCTTTGATAGCGAGAAAGACTTCATCTCCTTCGCTTACCACGTCATCCGGTTCTATGTCCCGGAGCGACCCGGGTTTTTTTCCCGACCAAGGGCTGTCATTTCACTGTAATCCCTTTTAATTTGGTGCGTCCCTCCCTACCACGATGGGTCTTATTGCTCATTACTCATTTTGCACCACCTTGCACTTGGCTTTCTAAATATATATCAAGCTATCTGTATATACAGATATGTAGTACATATTTATGTATATCTAACGGTATATGCATCATATTGAATAGTTTGAGTTACTACGATTTTCTAATGCATCGAAGAAGGCTTCAGTTGCTCGCGTTACTTTAAGCCGTCCAGTCGTATTACCAAATGACTTCACCGTTCCTTCAGCGTTTCGAAATTTTGTTTGGGAAATTCAAAACGCAATTTTATTAACTAAGAATAATCTAGTTATTAGGAAGTTAAAAGGATAATTTACACAGAATGTTTTTCAAACGTCGTCGCAAACCCGCTGTGCGTCCATCTAAGGCGTATTATCAATTGAAAGATACATCCTCGATGCATTCACACAATGATCAACTGCCATTTCTGTCGCGTACTCGTTTTAGTGCTCTGCCAAAATTTCAAATTTTTAGTGAAGAAAAAGATAATTTGACTCTTTTCATTGCTGTGCTTTATGTCGTCGATTTATTTGGTGTTTTGCCTTTAATAACTTTGCCCCATCTGTTGGTGAAATTGGGTTTCCTTGGCATACCCTTGGTTCTCTCCATAATTGTACTACAAATTTACACATCATTTTTACTCAGTCAATGTTGGATTATGGCAGAATCGTTTGACCCGTCGATAGCACAAAAGAGCAGGTGAGTTATCGATTGTAAATATTTAGATAGGGTGTGGTTAACTCAAAACTTTGTGGGGGATGAATCCCAGCTGCTTTAGATGCAAATGGTAAGAGGAGTTTGGACGTCGCTGATTAAAAGGCCGTCATGCTCCAACATCGCAGGAATGAGCCTAGACCCACTGTAAACTGTAAAATGTTCCGACTTCAGCGTACAGTTCGCACAATTGTTCGTAGGATCTTTTCCGCTTATCCGCTTCGCTGTTAAAAATTCGTTTTGGTTTGGGTTTTGTAACGAGGTCCGGTTTTGGGTTACTTATTGACTTACTTAATTGGCGCTTAACCGTTTAAACGATTATGGTCGTCCAACAATGTGCGCCAGTTGTTTCTTCGTTAGATTAACTGACGCCAATTGGTCCCATTAAGGGAATTTATATCATGTTGTACCTGATCCCATCAGCGTAATGGGGCCCGCCTTATTCCTCTGCTTCTTAGTTAGAGCATCATTTTACGCATAACATGGCCTAGCCAGCGTAGCCACTGTGTTTTAATAAAGCTTGGTACTCGCCTCCGCGGATACGTGGAGGTCCCTAAATATTTCGAAGAACTTTCCTTTCGAACACTTCCAGAGTCACCTCATCGGTTTTAGATAATTTTTTTTGAAGTTTGCTTCGGTTTAGATTTCGGTTTACCCAGAGTTTCGCTTCGGGAATGTGTTCATTCTCTAAAATTATTTTCGGTTTCGGTTTTGCGTAGAACTTGTTTCCGTTTCGGTTTCGTTTTATAAAACTGGCTCCGGCCTCGTTTTTCTAAAATTTAACTAAACCTATTCTCAGTTTCTTTTTTCGCTTCTTTCTTTGAACAATTTCTTTTTTATTTGTTTTGGTAAGGTTTCGTTATTTTAAATTAACTCAGGCTTTGGTTTCACAAACTGTTTCGGTTTAGTTCTATAAAATTGATTTTGATCATGGTTTTGGTTTAAGTTTAGGTTTTGCCTTCGAACTTAAAGATTTATTCTGTCCGTAAAATATTTCCGTTTTTGATCCATTCCTAAAAACTACCCCGACTGTAACAAGGTCCAAGCCGCGGATCAGATTGAGTGTAGGCCGTATGGCCATATCAGTATAACGCCATCAAAAATAGGGCCAAATATAGTCTACACGGTCCCTTTTGTCTGAGCTTTAATACTTTCCGAAAAGGGTAGAACATACTATACACGTGTATACCAATGGTTTCCAATTACCGGAAAGGGTCGTCTCTGATGTTTATGTGTCTTTCAGACGGAAATTGTAGCCGTGAAGTAAGCAGCAGACATTTTGGAAGAAGCTTCCTAAACTGCGATTGTGTATATATGTATATTGATAGGCAGCGTTTAAGGCAATAATCTCAAACAGTACTTCCTCAAGAAATATCCTGGAAAGAAAAGAAGCATTGCAGGGACTTCGCTCAGGCTGGACTATATATATTTACTATAATGGGATAGAAGGTAACGACAGAGATAACGAGTTGACAAAGGAGGATACAGCACTCGATGAATCGACGGTAGACATCACAATATGCTTGGGAAAATCAAAGAAAGACAACGCGAGGCTGCAAAATTTCTTAGATCATGTGCTACTACATTAAACACACAAATTGCTAATATCTCTAAAGAGAGAAGACGCCAGCCTCATGATGGGCATTCTAACTGGAGACTGCCTTTTGGCTTCACATGCTTATAAGTACGGCCTCGTCAGTAACAGCACATGTAGGAAGTAGGAGATGCAGAGATAAACTGTTGGCAGTTGGGGGAGTTTTCTGTTTGGTGGTCAAACACATTCTGGTAACACTATAGGTACATTCAGTCCATGAAGTCTTTATTGACCGTTCTCTCCGTTTCGGGTGTCTAAAGAGTTTCGGTATTGGTTTTGCAAAGAGTCTCGGTTTAGGTTACGTTATTTAATTTTTTTCGGTCTCATGATCGGTTTTGCAATGAGTGAAGCCTCCGTTTTGCTCCTTTTTCCACTTTGACTTTCATTCTTTAAAACCAGCTCTGGTTTTGGGTTTGCAAAGAATAGAACGGAAAATGTTCTTCTCTCGACGAGCTATAAATTCTTGGATTGAGATTTACCATCTTGAAATTCCTGAAAGCTCAATCAGGAGGACAGAGTTACAAAAAGTTCAGCTTATAAATTCGATTTTTCGTTTTACCGTTTATATACTTTCAAGGGCACGGTGTTCAATGAATAGTTAGAAGTGGAGGGGACTTCTAGCCGTCCAGCGGTCAGAAGGGGCCACTTAAATCCACAGAGTCGAAGGTTCCAGGGGGGAACTTAAATCCACATACCGAAGTGTATCGGAATCATATCCTACTCCCTACTCTTACTCCCAGCAACATTCTAGTAGAATATGCCTCTTTATCAGCTAGGAGCACTTTTTCTTTGTCATAAAATTATTAATCATGGCTAACCCAATAAACACCCAAGAATCTATTAAAATAAGATTAGATCGCGCTAAGATAATTATAAATCCTTTAATTTTACAGATATCCCTATGCAGCTATTGCGGATTTGGCCTATGGATCCTGCCTCAGCCAATTTGTACGCATCTTACTAGATATTAGTATTTTTGCTACGGCTATACCAAGTTTGGTGATTGCGGCACAAAATCTTGAGCTCGTCGGCGAACGTATTAGCGATGATAAGTTTTCCTTTTCATTTTGTTATTGGGTTATTATAATAGGAATATTATGTTGCCCACTGATGTGGCTACGCAGTCCTAAACATATGCGGTAAGAGCAATAATGCGTTACAAAAGTGGAAAATCTACAGGTATGCGAAAGTAAATAGAGCTACTTGCGAGGTAAAGCCGTTTGTTAGGGGTTTCTTTTTTAGTTGAATGCTTTAAAGACGAAATTCTTTTAAACTGTTCGGGATCTGCATCCAGAATCTACGATATGTCAATTAAGCACATTAGTCACTCTACCACGGCAGGAGGTTGCCCTAAAGAAGGACTCCGGTGTCGGAGCAGGGTTTTTCTTTGCATAACAGAAAATGGCCCTTTGCATTTGTCTTTCCAAATTGGCTAGTAACCTGCAAGCGAGTTTACTAAGGTTCAAACCAAAAGTGTGAGCCCTCTATTGCCAACTTATGGGTATCAGCTTTGATCAGCCGTTCAATACCACGGTGGGTTAAGGGACTTGAAAAATTCCCGTAAGTAAGCATTAATAATGAAAAGGCAACTAAAATCTACCTAATCGATGGTTCGAGGAATGCAACAAATTGTTCCGGTGGCAGTTGGGTTAGTATCGATAGTGCTAGTACCGGAAAGTACCGGGTTCATATCTGTCAAAGGTCAGTCCACATTCGCAACACTGCCCTAAACTTTTCGGGAGTATTTTTGCGGCCGGACACAGTAACAATATCAGCTGTCCAAGAGCTGTAAATGCACAATTATCGGCTTTGATCAGCTGTCCAATACCTGTAGTAAAAGGCGACAGTCGTTACTGCGCCATTCGGTATAGTAGCCCATATCATTAGTACTCCACTATACCCTCGGTGAGGGTGACAACAACAAAAATAACATATAGGAAATATTATAGCTTTCAAAGAGTGACAGTAAAGCGGGAGACTCTCAGCCACAATAAGAGTCGCGTTCTTTTCGAATAAATGGGATAGTACCACGTAGTACCTAGGAACGAGGATAAATAACACTTCGAGCCTCGATCTATGATCCCGGCAGAGTCTAAAACTGCATGCTTATATAATCGTATAAAACATAGGCATTACTGTGATGTTGAATAATCCAGAAAATTGGGTGTATGCAAAGAAATATCTGGAAATACCGAAGCTGCCCTTCGGCAGTGTTTGGCAAGCGCTCCGAGTGTATTTCTGCCATGAAAAGCTCTCAGTGAAAACTCATCTGCCTCACAGATGCCGTTCGGAGTCGGCATGAAACAAGTAGGTCCCGTCCCGCCAGTGGGCGCAAAGCAAAAAAAGCTTGGACCAAAATACCAAGTTGAAAAGAATACTATTAAACATTATTTGGAAGCTATGAAGATACAAATTAAAAAAAGAAAATCGAAACCAGCTACTACATAAAAGCAGGAACAAACAATTAAATCCAGGTTGAGGCTACTTTCGCAAAAATATTTTTCCACATCTTCAAATTACAAATGCCTTATGGACGATGACAGCTACTTCACAGTGGAAGGCAACGAATGGCAGCCAAAATATTACTTCGAGTCCAGAAAACGAAAAGCTTCCGAAAAAGTGAAGCATATTCAAAAAACTGAATTTCCAGGGAAAGTTTTGTTGTGGCTAACAATCAGTGAACGTGGGATAAGTGAGCCCGTATTTTTCAAGGGTTGCTTAGCTGTTTCTGCTCAGACATATACAGAGAAATGCATTCCGGAACTTCAAAAATTTATTAATAAATACAACAAAGGGGACTAGGTAGTGTTCTGGCCGGATATGGCATCGTCACATTATGCAAAAAGCACGCTAAGAGACTTACATAGCCGCAAAATCGAATTTGTACATAAAAAGTATAACTCCCCAAACGTTCCTCAGCTGAGACCAATTGAAACTTTTTGGGCAAATTTGAAAAGACGTGCTTATGGGAAGGGCTACTCTGCCAAAAACACGACTTGTTTAGTTAATAAAATCAAAAAGGGGCTCAAAAACTTCGAACGGTAGGAATTCAAGAATCAATGAGGAAATTGCCGGAAAAATACGAAAAGCAAGCCGTAATGGAGCAAATATTTATTTATAAACTAGCTTTCCCCGAGTCCGTTGTAACGCCGAGATCGAATGAATGTTACGTTATTTTTTCTGTTTTGTTTGTTGATAATTTAGTTTATTGTTCTGTAAATTGAATTGAAATCTGGACGCATATTTGGTGAAATTTCCGTTTAAAACATTTTTGTATTGTGTCTAATTGTAATTCATGTGGGTACACAATATTTTTAGTTTATTCGTTCGGTGCAAAGATAAACAAATTTTTTTTGGCGTTCCAACTCTGGAGCAAGCAACATATCGCTGGCCATGGGAAAAGCACGGACTCTGTAAATTTAATGCTGCAACAGTAAGCGATTATCCTTGCGCTTTGTTGATTGTAATTGCAAAAGCAAGGCGTACAGGAAACTGTAAGCGCTTAAAATTGAATGCAAAATCTGTAGGAATCATTGGGATCCGTGGTATGAGCACATCTTCACCTTTGACTTTACCGCTGATGGTTGTTGCTTCGACTACATACGGCATTAATTTCTAAACGCAAAGTCTGGTTCCTTTGCACAATTTTGGTGGGGTGGGCTTAAATTCCGAAGAAGCATGATTGGTGAGCCAATTTTCAAAGTTGATATATGCGCATGCATTCCAGGTGGTTCTAAAGAGTTTAGAAATTCAATTGGATAATTCCCAGTTTGAGCTTCATCTGTAACTGTGGCGATCGATTTATATTTCGTCACTTCACCAGGAAATTGGTTTTGAATGCGATAATTGATTTTGTTAACATGATAATTTTTGCGAGCTAAGATAGTGCGTTCGCATAGCCAAAAAAAAACATTTAAATTTAAAATTCTTAATTCTGAAATAATAAAAACTTTCGTCTTGATAGAAGGAACCTACAGCCAAAATTTGGTGATGATTGAAGTGTGTGAAACACGTTTCCATAGGGAACACACACACTGAATTTGATTTTTATAGAAGATGTAGATAGACTGCAGCTAACCAATTTTCGTTTTAACGGTGGCAGATAATGTCCAAAAGGAATAACAGCCAAACTTAACAATGCAGTCAAATTTTAGGTGTTAAAATAACCTCAGTTTGTACTTCAGCCATAGTTCTGAAAAAACCCATTTGTAGGGAAGGTACCACGCCCCTTTTTCCCAATTCCACATTTCACTGGAGGTGTTAGGATTTAACGTCATATAGCTCCTTACCAATTTTCATTATCTTACCATTACTACATCCAGAGATATGCAGTATGATATATTCCATTTATATGGGAGGTGCCACGCCCCTTCTATATATATCGAAATTTTTTTTAGCCTAAAACCTTCGCGTTGATCGAAGGAACATATGCAAAACTTTGGTGAAGTGTGGGAAATACTTTTCCATAGCGAACATACACACACACACAATTTAATTTTTATATATATAGATTTATCTTATATATCGAGATATTAAAATAAATCAAATTTAAGTAAAACAATACTTTGTTTTGACTATAATATGTTTGTTCAGATTTCAGTCACCATACGTTAAAAGGTCTTTCGAAAGTTATATATAGGATATTGATAGCAGACACATGACAAACATACTCCTCACGAAATAAAAAAAATATTACCTATTCCGTTAATGTCGGACCAGCGACAGAAATGTTCTGCATCTAATATAATGCTTAAAGGTATCATATATGCGGAAGAAATTGGTGCAGTTTCCGGATAAAGCCAGTCAAATTCCAAAAATTGCTCAACGATCACAACTTCGTCTCCTTTTTCTCCTAATTCAGTTGTGAATAGTTTCGGCAGATCCTACAGTATATAAACACCATATTTTATTTTAGTATGTGTGCATACGGGAAATTGCAGAATTATGTCTAGAGCCTAAAGAAGCTCCACTTAGCTCTCGGGTGCACCGCTGATCTACTTTAAGTAGTAGATTGGTCAGCGAAGTCCACAAACGAGCATTCTTCAACGAAACCTGACTATACATATGAATAATCCTGTGCTCTTTCGATTCATGAACTTTTTTTAAATTAGAAATTGTGCCCCTCTCAAAGGGATGTACTGAATGACTGTCTTTCGGAGACGTCGGCAATATAATCAAATATTCATGGGTCAATATACTGATCTTGCTTACGAAATAACAACGCTGGAGTTGAAGCTTCTATTTAGACATAGCGTTTCTACTGAATTCAGTCATGTTAACATAGTCTCTACATTAATACGAGATAAAAGTAGGCAAAGTGGCTCCAATTATTTTTCCGCATCTGTATAATTATGTTAATGTAATTGTAAATTTATTTAAAAAGATGTGAAATAAATATTATTTACAAAGTATGAGCTCGTGATGAGCAGCTATGTTTATGCATTTATTATATTTGCAGTGGATTGACGATTTTCTCACTTGTGGTCCTCGTTGTGATTGTGATTCTTTTGTGGTTTTGTCTTTTCGCTTCGCCACCATTGGACAAACCCTTCGAAGGTGTCAGCTTGGGTAAGATCACATACCGATCGAACGTTCATTGACTTTTTCGTTTTATTTACGGTATCTTTGCATATTTACATATTTATTTGAGTTTGTTTTATTGCAATTCTGTAGAATTACCATCGTTATGGGCACTTTTAAATGGTTATAGCGTTTTGGCTTTCCAGTTCGATATTCATCCAATGTTACTGACCTTGCAAATCGATATGCAACAAAAATCTCAAGTTTACTGGGCAGCCTTCAGTGGCATCACAAGTAAGTTTGCATTGTTATACATTATTATATTGTTAATTGTAATTTTATTCCGATTGCACTAAACATAATTACATTAAAATTAACCCCATCGGGGGTCGCCAACGCAATTTATAGCTTCTCCAATCCAATTGTCAACCTCACCTCCCCGTGGTGAGTACTGTTTCTTTAACAGCAGAGGCTCTGACGACCCAAAGTTCTTCATGGGTCTAAGGGGTAGGAGGTCGGGATGGCCTAGAAAGTTTCGTGTGGTCATACTAAATCGTTCTCGAGATGGTCGGGCTAGTACCTTAAAGGTGCTTGTTATCGTAACGTACCGGATCTGCATCCGACAAAAGATCATCAACATCGATAAAACTCTCCACTGGTCTGCGGGGAGTGTCCTTATTGCTACAACAACAACAATAAAATTACAATGCACAAAAATAAAATACCTACTTCTATTCCTATTCTTATATTCATATTCCTATTCCTATTCTATTCCTATTCCTATTCATATTCCTATTGATATTCCTATCCCTACTCCTATTCCTATTCCTATTCTTATTCCTATTCCAATTCCTATTCCTATTCTTATTCCTATTCCTATTCCTATTCCTATTCCTACTCCTATTCCAAATCCTATCCCAATTACTAATTCTATTCCAATTACTAGTTCTATTCCTATTCCTATTCCTATTCTTATTCCTATTCCTCTTCCTATTTTTATTCCTATCCCTATTCCTATTCCTATTCCTACTCCTATTCCTATTACTATTCATATTCCTATTCCTATTTTTATATTCGTATTCCTATTTTTATATTCCTATTGCTATTACTATTCCCATTCCTATTCCTATCCCTATTCCTACTCCTACTCCTACTCCTATTCCTATTCCTATTCCAATTCCTATTCCAATTCCTATTCTATTCCTATTACTATTCATATTCCTAATCTTATTTTTATATTCCTATTCCTATTACTATTCCTATCCATCTTTCTATTCCTATTCCAATTCCTATTCCAGTTCCTTATTTCTATACCCATTCTTATTCTTATTTCTATTACTATTCATATTCCTATTCTTATTCCTATTTTTATATTCGTATTCCTATTTTTATATTCCTATTCCTATTACTAATCCCATTCCTATCCCTATTCCTACTCGTACTCCTACTCCTACTCTTACTCCTACTCCTACTCCTATTCCTTTTCCTATACCAATTCCTATTCCAATTCCTATTCTATTCCTATTCATATTCCTATTCCTATTCCTATTCCTATTCCAATTCCTATTCCTATTCCCATTCCAATTCCTATTCTTATTCCTACTACTATTCCTATTCCTATTTCTATTCCTATTCCTATTCCTATTCCTATTCCCATTCCTGTTCCTGTTCCTATCCCTATTCCCATTCCTATCCGTACTCCTATTCCTATTCCAAATCCTATTCCAATTACTATTTCTATTCCTGTTCCTATTACTATTCCTATTCCTATTCCAACTCCTATTCCTATTACTATTCATATTCCTATTCTTATTCCTATTCCAATTCCTATTCTATTCCTATTCCTATTACTATTCATATTCCTATTCCAATTCCTATTCTATTCCTATTCCTATTACTATTCGTATTCCTCTTCTTATTCCTATTCTGTTCCTATTCCTATTCCTTTTACTAGTCCTATTCCTATCCCTATCCCTATTGCTATTCCTACTCCTACTCCTATTCCTATTCCTATTTCTATTCCAATTCCTATTCTATTCCTATTGCTATTACTGTTCTTATTCCTACTCCTATTCCTGTTCCTGTTCCCATCCCTATTCCCATTCCTATCCCTACTCCTATTCCAAATCCTATTCCAATTACTATTTCTATTCCTGTTCCTATTACTATTCCTATTCCTGTTCCAACTCCTATTCCTATTACTATTCATATTCCTATTCCTATTCTGATTCCTATTCCTATTTCTGTTCCTGTTCCTATCCCTATTCCCATTCCTATCCCTACTCCTATTCCTATTCCAAATCCTATTCCAATTACTATTTCTATTCCTGTTCCTATTACTATTCCTATTCCAACTCCTATTCCTATTACTATTCATATTCCTATTCCTATTCCTATTACTGTTCATATTCCTATTTCAATTCCTATTCTATTCCTATTACTATTCATATTCCTATCCTTATTCCTATTCCTATTCTATACCTATTCCTATTTTAATATTCGTATCCCTATTTTTAAATACCTATTCCTATTCCTATTCCTATTATTATTCATATTCCTATTCTTATTCCTATTCCTATTTTTATGTTCCTATTCCTATTAATATTCCTATTCCTATCCCTATTCCTACTCCTACTCCTATTCCTACTCCTATTCCTACTCCTACTCCTATTCCTATTCCAATTCCTATTCTATTCCTATTCTTATTCATATTCCTATTCCTCTTTTTATATTACTATTCCTATTACTATTCCTATTCATCTTTCTATTCCTAGTCCTATTCCAATTCATAT
Organism: Eurosta solidaginis; assembly: GCF_040869045.1. Classification (NCBI taxonomy): domain Eukaryota; kingdom Metazoa; phylum Arthropoda; class Insecta; order Diptera; family Tephritidae; genus Eurosta; species Eurosta solidaginis. Next base: position 319,328,526 of record NC_090319.1, on the reverse strand, counting down.
TCCAGTTCCTATTTCTATATCCATTCCTATTCCTATTCATATTCCTATTCTTATTCCTATACCTATTCCTATTCCTATTCCTATACCTATTCCTATTCCAATTCCAATTCCAATTCCTTTTCCAGTTCCTATTTCTATACTCATTCCTATTCCTATTCTTATTCCTATTTCTATTTCTATTCCTATACTCGTTCCTATTCTATTCTTATTCATTGTAATTTGTTATTGAAAGTAATTTATTTCTAAATATTATCATTACTTATTTCTTTTTTCGTAAATTATTCCCATTTTTTCCAGTTACTTGCACCATTGCGATTTTTGGATCTATTATTGCAGCTTACAAGTTTGGTACGATGATTGCCGATAACTTGCTCGAGACGCTGCCGAAGAGTGTTCCACTATATTTATTGCTTATACTAATATCGTTACAACTGTGCTTTTCGATTATCGTGGGCAGCTCGGCAATGTTTTTGCAAATTGAAAATAATCTACAAATCAAAGAGTGTAAGGCAAAGCGATTGATGAATACGTAATTTAGCCGATTAACGCCCATTATAACATAGAATATGCATGGTCAAGGAGGGGTTACTACGAGCAGCGGCCAATTGTTCACATTGAATATCTTGAGAAACATTAGCTTTAAGAGAGTTATCATTTATTCCGTAACAAGCCAGTTCTTCGAATCGTAAAAACTATGGGTATTTTAGTCTGCTATGAGTCAAATCTATACGGGTTGCTGGAGAGGTGCCTAGATTTTCAACTTTAGAGAAATCTTTTTGGTGACAGTGTTCACGTGCACTAAATCAATTTCGAAACAAAACCAGAGCCAAATCGATATTCTTGAAGATTGTTTTGTTCTTCCAAAATTTTTGGGGACCAGATCCCCTACGAGCACCAGTCAGTGAAATGATACGCTCTTCATAAAATATTGTAACGAATTTTGGGAAATTCCGCTTATTTGAAACCTCCTGCTAACGTTCGAAATGCTAAACTGTTGAGAAAATCACTCCAATATTCAGTATTTCAAACTGGCCTTTATTAGACTACTGGAGAGTACTTCACAATAACACTTGTACTTCACAACCAATAGCGTGCTTAAATCAAAACCAATTCTGACTACTCAGCTTGCGCTGCTTTTATGCTCTCCGCTGCCCCATTCGCATACCTCTACCAAAGTTCAGACATTTCGCCTTCTAGAACAGCTGTATTTACTGCTTGGCAATTTAGCTTTATATATGCGTGTGTATGTGTGAGTAACAACTTCGGCTGATGACTACATATGTGTGTGTGAGGTATCTCTCCGCTGCCTTGTAGATAAGTGTGGCTAGTCATAATGTGTACATGCACATAAGAGTGGCTGCTTCGTGTGTTTGCTGTTGCGTGACGATTAACTAGCCTAGTGATGTCAATATTCGCCACAATATGTTAACTAATTCAAGAACAAAAAAATGTATGCTTACACATTCAACAAAGGGCATTAATGGGTTAAACAACCGCATATAGTATATGAAAAGTACTGCAAAATGTTAAATTATTTACTAATTTCCAATCTCTTCCAGCTTTCTCATGGAAGCGTATCGCTTTACGCTCTTCCGTAGTTGGTCTCGAAGTGCTTATCGCAGAATTTGTGCCCAGTTTCGATGTACTCATGGATATTGTGGGTGGTACAATTGTTGCGCCGTTAGTTTTCATTTTACCACCTCTGCTTTATCGACGCATCGGTCAAATGGAAAAAACACATCAGCGTATCGCTACAGAATCTTCCTATGGCAGTATACCGTTAGATTTGAATTTCGAACCCGTTCACACTGATATGGAACAGTTATTGATGTTGGAACAACAACAACAAAGTGGTGTGGCATTCTCTTGGCGTTTACGTTTGCGTATATATTGGTTAAGATTTTTGAAATTTTGCCGTCAACTTCACTTTGACTTAACAGTATCTGTGTCGGTGATGTTATTTGGTGCATTGGCCACAATCATTTCAACTTATTTGAATATATTTAGTATAACGGACTTGTTTAGATATGAGTCGACATGCTTCTTTAATATGACCAAGGACGTTGGTAGGAGTCAAAAGTATTAAATATTTGTAAATGATTTGCAAGACAATTTTGAAATACCTTTTTTTACTTAAACTTTAATAATTAGGTTTGTTTGTTTATAGCGAGAGAATGTCTCAATTGTGTTGTTAGTGTAGAAATGGGATAAACTGAAATAAGCTCGAAAGCAAATACAAGCAGGATAGCTTAATGGTTAAGGCAACTGCAGTTTCAGCGTGTGATTCGCGGTTTGAATCTCGGTGAAACCTTTGATAACATTACGAAACTTCCTGATGATGATTACGTGGCGGTTTTCGAAATAGTACCATCGCAATATGCCAGTAAATGTTTCTTTCGACTGTCTTAAAACATGTCGGTCCGGGTCGGCCAATTTGTAGGAAAAGCTAAATTTAAAGAAAGAAATATGAGGAAGCCTGTGAGGCTGTTATCCGTGTAGATTAGATATTTATCAATAATGTCAAGGAACCCATGAAGGACGCTATAATCATGGCGAAACATCATTAAGTGCATCAAGAAGTGCATTCCGCTTTAGCCTAGATGTGTAGAACTGCAATTAAATTCTCGGTTCGTTCTTAAAAGAGCTATCAAAAAGTATATTGTTATCGTAATAGCAATAAAAACACCCCCGCAGGTTTTTTGGGAGTGTTGCGGTACCTTCCGCAAAACAACAACTTTAAGGTACTAGCAATTTTATATGATCACGTTGAACCTTCTTGAATATGCCCCCTCTTTCCGTAAGAAAATTGTGGTGACCAGGACTCCCCTTACAGGTTAACAATTCGTTTGGAAAAGAAGGGTATATATAGATTGGATCTTACGATTTTTCGAACTTGTTCTCGTGAGCTTTTCGACATTCAATTTAATGTATGCATTTGCTGTTTTATGTAGAGCTTGGGATTTCTTCTGAAGCACAAGCGAAAATTTCTACAACACTACAAGTAAAAAACATCACTATGCTGTTAGTAAATAAACACAACGACAGTAAGCCAATCTCACACATACATAGACGGCAACGAAGAACACTTCACATACAAAACCAGCACCTAGAATCGAAGAGATTATTTCACATACACATATGTAGTCAGCAGATAAGAGCGAAGAGGAAAGAGATACAATCACACAACACGTTATTGTCAGCTAAGATCATAATCTGTTACTCACAAATACACACGCATATAACTAGAAGAAAACATAAACTACAGATATACACGTATATAGCTAAATAACCAAGTATGATATACAACTATTACAGAAGGCATATTCGTGAAAAGTCTAGACCTTAGGAGAAATAGGTGAACGAGAAAATAAAGGCAGCGCGGTGCAAGCGCTAATCAATCAGTTTTAATTTTAACACGCTGTAGTAAAGTACGTGATAATTGTAATTGTGAAGTACTGCTCCCAAAGTAATCTAAATAAAGAACGTTTTTTATACTGAATATTTAAGTTATATATTCGACAGGTCAGATATTCGAACTTTAACGGAAGTTGCAAAATAATTATCAACAATTTCTCAAAACTCGTTACAATATTGTTACGAATTTTGGGAAATTCCGCTTACTTGAAACCCTCTGCTAACGTTCGAGTCACTAAACTGTTGAATAAATCACTCCAATATTCAGTAATGCAAAATGGTCTTTATTAGACTACTTTGAGAGTACTTCACAATAACGCTTATACTTCACAACCAATTGCGTGTTTTAATCAAACAGATTAAGGGGTTACTCAGCTTGCGCTACTTTTATACTCTCCGTTGCTGTATTCATATATTTCTACTAAAGTCTAGACGTTTCGCCTCCTACAACTGCTGTATATCCTGCTTGGTAATTTCTATATACACATATATTTGTAGTTTATGTCTATCTTATAGCTATATGCGGGTGTATGCGTGAGTACTACTTCAGCTGATGATTACATGTGTTTGTAAGTATCTCTCTGTTGCCTTGTATGGATATGTGTAAATAATGATTGATTTGTTTTACGTACACAAGAGTGGCAGCTTGCTTTATTGTTGTAGTGCCGTTATTTATTTAGTATCAGCTTAGTGATGCTAATATTCGTCATAATATATATAAAAAGAAAAACCAGTATTTTTTACTATCGAAAAAAACTAGTTTGTTTAAAAATTCGTTAGCGAAACTCAGAATTTTTTTCATATATCGATAACGAAAATCAGTATTTTTTTATTATTAAAACGAAAATCCATTATTTTTTTTAACATCAATAACGAAGCACAAGCATTTTTTCAATCTCGGTAAGGAAAACCATTTGTATTTTGATATTGATAACTTAATATCAGTATGTTTTGAATTTCGATAACAAGCACTTTTTGAATCACGATAACGAAATTCAGTATTTTTCAGAAATGTTTGACAATAAACCTATATTATTTTAAACTAATAACGATAAACCAGTGTTTATTTATTTCGATAACGAAAAAAAAGAATGTTTTTAATTTCGAAAATGAAAACCCAGCAACTCAATAACGAAACACCAGCATATTTTGAATCCAATATTTTTTTAATTTTGATAACAATGACCAGTATTTTTCTAGATTTATGGAGACAAACTAGCATTTTTTAATCGCGATGACGGAAACCAGTATTTCTTATTTTCTATAACGAAAAACCATCCTTTTTGAATGACAATAATCAGTATTTTTTCGAAATCCATATCGAAAAACCAGTATCTTCTAATATCGATAAAGAAAAAACAGAATTTTCTAATACCTATGATAAGGAACGAGTATTTTTGTTTAACGAGAAAATGGCAAAAATAATTGAAACGTAAAACCAGTGTTTTTTTATATCGAAAACGAAAAACTAGTATTTTTAAAATTTCGATAATGAGACTAGATAATAAATTTTTTTTTATCTGAATAACGAAGTACCATCATTTTTTAACCTCGAGATGGAAGTACAATTTCGATAACAAGCACTTATTGAATCACGATAACTAAAGCGAGTATTTTTAAGAAGCGTATTATAAACAGGTATTCTTTAAAATTTATAACGATAAACAAGTATTTATTTATTTCGATAACGCAAAACAAGTGTTTTTTCAAGTTCGACAATGAAAACCCGGCAATTTTTAAATCCAGTATTTTTTTAGTCTCCATACGGAAAACCAGCATTTTTTATTTCGATAGCGAAAAATCAGAACTTTATAGATTTCGATAAAAAAAAACAGCTTTTTATAATCTTGATAACAAAAACCTGAATTTCTTAGTTTCTCAAATGAAAATCCGCCATGTTTGAATGTCGATAATTAGTATTTTTATGGTACCATTAATGCAATTTCTCCTTATCCTTTTAAATCTTGATAATAAAGTATAATGATCAGTGGCGTAGTGAGGTTTTCTCGCGCCAAGAGCAAAAAAGTTCTGTTCCATTGAAATCTGTATTATAAAATTCACCCAGGTTCTTAAAATTTCTTTCTAAGTCGGTATTATTCTTGTTTAACAAATTTCCGACGTCTAGGAGAAATCCAAATTTAAAATTAAGGTCATTTAGTCGTGTAACTCTTGTACGTATTTCTTGTCCAAGACGACCGAGAATACTTTTCATAACGCGAGAATCCGATTCTCCGGGCATTTGAGGGGACATTTTACACGTTTTACTAATCAATATCCCATTTTTCACAAAGAGACTTCGTTTTTGCTATTGCTTCTTCACAGAGAGTCTCTCGACTTTCCGATAGTTCAGTCGCTAATAATTTAAGGTCATGATACGCTTCTCTAAAATTCATCCCGGGATCGTGTAATCTGAGCTGCTCAGGATCAATCCTCCTTAAGATTTCACACCAGAAATGAACTAATGTTATGAAATTAAAATTTGGTATATTTTGCAACAGAACGGTAGCTTCACTTTTGGTGTCACCTGTGATCTTAGTGTCCTCTGCTAAGTGTTCTGCTACATTCTCTAGCCCATCGACGATAATGCTAAACGCTTGTATTCTGACGCTCCATCGTGTTTCCGATTCACGTTTGCAGGGCCGTACCGAGACTGCTGCAGGCGGTGCGGTGCACCAGGCCCCCGCTCCGAGGGGCCCCCAAAGTTCAAGATGTTTATAATATTTTTGGAAAAAATATCGTTCTTTGGAAAAATCTTCAGTTCTCTCGTGATAATGAATATTCCGAAAATGATCGAATTACCCTCAAAACTTTGAATCCTAATCGCTGTGCTGGTCGATATGATACTGTGTACGCTCTTAAAGTTAGGTTGGGGCACATTCTCAAGAATTTGTCACGTATCGTTCTTGCAAGCAAAAAATCCGATAAAAAAAATTAAGCTGCAGCACTCAAAAAAAAAAATTGGAAAGGTTTGATTTCGTATTACTGCCGACAATCCAATGCAGAATCCTAGAAAAAGTAAATGTTGCATATAAAGCTTTTCAGTCAAAAGAACTTGACCTTTTTACAGCTAAGGACTACCAGGAAAATGCTTTCTCAGAAGTCACCAACATTCGTAATTCTTTTAACGAATTGGTTTTTAAAGCTTCTGAAATGTATGCGAAATTAAATATCAGTAACAAATTTGAGGAAAAAGAAAAATCAAAAAAATATTTTGATGAGCTCTGCGAAGATGAAAGGCACACTGATCCTGAAAAATTGTTCAAGGTTTCAATTTTCTAACCACGGGTTGATATGATTTGCTCACAGTTAAAACACAGATTTGAAGGCATGACTATGGTTCTGGATACGTATAGAGTTGTACAACCTCAATTCATTGCTATTTCAAGTGAATCCGAAATAAGAGTAGAGGCAGAAAAATTCGTTCAAAAGATTCCAGATCACATATCCCCATTGTATCCTGCATAGTTGATGTCAATGAAAGCTGGGTTCAATTCAAAATTAAGTCAAATGAAAATGAAAACAATCAAAGAGCTGGCAGATTTTCTTGTAATTGAAAACAGTTCATTGATATAAAATTTTTCAGATGTTTATACTGCTTGCATAATGTTCTTCACCATCCCAGCAACAACTGCCACCGCTGAATGATCGTTTTCAAAATTAAACTTGATTAACAATTATTTGCGAAGGTCGTTGGGTAATGAACGATTAAGTGGACTGGCAGTCCTATCTATTGAAAATAAAAGAGCTCGGAAAATTGATTTTTCAAAAACAATCGATGATTTTGCGAGTATAAAAAGTAGAAAACAACTTTTCTAGAAACTCACAGTACGTGCAACAAAATTTGAAATTATAATGTTTCTGAGATTTTACATTGAGTATTAGTCATTAATTTACTAATCAAATGTAAGAATATTTATTTTTTTGTAACGCTAATCACTTGTGCTTAGCGACACAAGTAGTTCGACAATTTGGCTGTAAAAAAGAATGTAAAGAAACTATGTATGCAACATAATATAAAAATATCCTACAAGCAAAACCTTTTGTGTCGTATAACCTTTTTTTTAGAAAAAGGGCCTCCTGTGAATTTTGCACAAGGGCCCCACGACCTCCGGTACGGCCCTGCTCGTTTGACAGTTTTTTATACTCAGCGTGCTTTGCACACAGAGTATATTAACTTTGATTGTATAACGGTTGGTTGTACAGGTATAAAGGAATCGAGATAGATATAGACTTCCATATATCAAAATCATCAGTATCGAAACAAATTTGATTGAACCATGTCCGTCCGTCCGTCCGTTCGTCTGTCCGTTAACACGATGACTTGAGTAAATATTGAGATCTCTTCACCAAATTTGGTGCGCGAGCTTATCTGGACCCAGAATATATTGGTATTGAAAATGAGCGAAATCGGATGATAATCACGCCCACTTTTTATATATATAACATTTTGGAAAACACAAAAAACCTGATTATTTAGTAAATAATACACCTAGAATGCTGAAATTTGACATGTGGGCGCATTTTTAAAATGGGCGTGGCACCGCCCACTTGTGATAAAATAAGTTTTACAAATATTATTAATCATAAATCAAAAAACGTTAAACCTATCGTAACAAAATTCGGCACAGAGGTTGCTTTTATTATAAGGAATACTCTGAAAAAAAAATTAACGAAATCGGTTTAGGACCATGCCCAGTTTTATACAAAAGATTTTTAAAAGGGTCGTGGACGAATAAAATAAGCTATATCTTTGCAAAAAAGAGCTTTATAATAATGGTATTTCATTTCCCAAGTGGATTTATAACAACAAATAGGAAAAACTTCAAATTTAAAAAAATGGGCGTGGCACCGGCCCTTTTATGACTAAGCAATTTTCTATGTTTCGGGAGCCATAACTCGAAAAAAAATTAACGGATCTTAATAAAAATGGGTAAACAAATTTTCCCTATGGAAAGACATATTTCTCGAACAAATAGAGGAGATCGGTTAAAGACCACGCCTACTTTTATATAAAATATTTTTAAAAAGGTCTTAGCTAAAAAGAGCTTTGTATCAATAGAATTTTACTTTCTAAATTGAATTATAACATTAAATTGGAAAACACTTAAATTTGAAAAATGGGTGTGGCATCGCCCCTTTTTTGTCTAAGCAATTTTCAATGTTTCGGGAGCAATAACTCGAAGAAAAATTCCTTATAGCAGAAAATATTTCTAGTAAAAATGGACGGGATCGGTTAAAGACCAAGGCAACTTAGATATAAAACAAGTTTAAAAGGTTTAAAATAGACGCAGTCTAGAATAATAAGCTATAATTTAGCAAAAAATAGTTTTGAATCAATGATATTTCACTTATCAAGTTTTATTGTAAGAGGAAATGGGGAGACATTTTTTTTAATGGGCGGTGCCACGTGTTATGTAGAAATGTAATTTATCTGAAACGAAATATACACCCCGGGTTACACCCGAAATTAGACACCTTTACTTGTTTCAAATCATTTTTTAATAATTCCCATCGTAACGTTGAACAAGAGAAAAAAAATATATGCTTTCAATTATTTCACAACCCGTCGCAATCTTTCCGAATATATGCATGCATTTTTTAGTATAGAAATTTTTTTCCAGAAATCAGTTATAATAAAAACACAAATTATCCAGGAAGTTATGCTTTGCGGACCATTTGGCGCCTCCCTGTGAGTAGCGCTTGCCCCCTCACTGCGCCACTGATAGGAATTGCCTTCTGTTAATCTTCCAGTTATCACCAATTTTGGTAGCTAATTCCGGATCAACGTATCGTTTATCAGCCAGTGTGAAGGTTTCTATAGAGTTCTACAATTTTTTAATCGCTTTTAAAGTTTTGAAAAACATATTCAAGCTTAAATCTATCTGTGGCAGACTGCCTCATAAGATACCAATGAAATAAAGATGACTGAATAGCTAAGCTGATTTGTCAAAAGAACTAATGATGACATCGTACTTAGCACCATTAAAAAGAGAAACAAAATTTATATTGAATATAATTCGTTTGAATCCTTATCGAAATAAGATAACTCCAAAACAAGTTTTAAACGTAATGAAGCCACAAATAATAAGAATATTTAAACACGAAAATTAAATTTGTTTACAAAATTCTTTTTCTTTATATTTTGATTTATCACTAATTTGACTAAGCAGCGTAGTCTTTAATTAGTAGCTATTATTAATTATACAAAAATAAATATGTTAATATGTATGAATGTAGTCAAAAACTGGTGGCAAAATTAATATAACAGATGAGGCACTTAATCGAAACCACGCCCACTTGAATATAGGTGTGAAATATTTAGTAAGTACTTCCGTAAAAAATCTTCACACTTTACATATGTACATATACATAATATGTATTTACGAAGTCTACATATATTAGGGTGGGCGAATATTTTCAAATCTAATTAATCAAATGTCGCATCATCAGATTGGCTTTGCCTTAAAAACGGTGCAAGGATTGCACGGAATGCATTGATTGCAAAGTCACAACAACAAACGGCACGCAAAATATTATATGCAATCCGTGCAATTAATAGAATGCTTAAACCTATCGAAATGAAAATCAACCCTGCTTCAACGACCCGCCTCTCAAACCTCACATTTTGCTCACAAAAAGTTGAGCAATGGTTTTTATATTTTTTCCCGTATTTTGTTGTTTTATGTGCTAATTTTTTTAAGGAAAAAGGATGGTTTTACCGATCAATTTGTGCCGTTAGAAATTCTGCCGCTAAATTTGGATATACGCAAGCATTCCAGCGCTAGTGGTCCCGTGACTGAGAGCACTGACTCCAAATATTATTTCCTTGCACAGATATTTTCCTAAGTAGCCGTCTCCTAAGAGCAATTGGGTAACACAGTGCATTACATAGGCAAAACGTCATGTGCTCCATCCCTTATAATAATAATAATAATAATAATAATAATACCCAACGGATTAATACCCTCCAAATACATATACTTACTACATACAAAAATCAGTCCACTCAAGAGTTTAGCCATAAATATAACGCCTAGTATTTCTCTACGACTTGCAAGAGTTGGAAGATTGATAAGCTTCAACCGACTAGTATAAGGTGGAAAATTATACGCAGAGTCCCACTGAAAATTCCTTAAAGAGAAAAGTAGAAATTGCTTTTGTATTGATTCAAGTCTATCTGCATGAATTCGATATTGTGGATTCCAGACTATTGATGCGTATTCTAGTATCGGTCTAACTAAAGTGATGAAAAGAGCTTTAGTCACATAAGGGTCACTAAATCCTTTGGACGACCGTTTCACGAATGAAAGAACACCTCTAGCCTTATAGCCTTATTGACAGTAGCATTAATATGAAGGTTGAAACTAAATCTATCGTGACTCCCAAGTCCTCAAAATAGTTTGCTGATAGCAGACAAAAATTATTAATTACGTAAGAGGCTGCTGGCAAAGATCTTCGAGATAGGCACATTAATTTGCATTTATTGAGGTTCAGCGGCATTGAATTTACGTTGCACCAAGTAACTAGGCAGTTTAGATCCGCTCGGAGCAAGGGACGTTCTTCGATAGACGCATAAGACCTAAAAAGTTTTACATCATCAGCATACATTAAGATTTTGGAATATTTTATAGTGGTACAGATATCATTAATAAATAGCAAGAACAGAATTGGACCAAGGTGGCTGCTTTGTGGGACGCCAGAGGGAACATCGATGACATTTGAAAAAGTATTTTTAAAAATAACTTTGTGCGTTCGACCGCAGAGATACGACGAGATCCACTGGGTGAGACCAGGTTGGAAGCCAAGCCGATCCAGCTTGTTGATAAATAAGGAATGGGATACTTTGTCAAATGCTTTACTGAAATCAGTATAAATAACATCGGTTTGAAGATTTTCCCTAAATCCATTAGAAACATGAGTTGTGAATTCAAGTATATTAGTAATGGTAGATTTGCCTTTACAGAAGCCGTGTTGCGGTTCTACAATCAAAGTAGAAATGGAAAATGTTAGCTGATTGGTAACGATAGCTTCAAACAACTTTGGGATGGCCGACAACTTTGCTATTCCTCGATAGTTTTCTACACACGACCTACTACCAGTTTTGTGAAGGGGTATGAGAAAAATTACCTTCCAAGCAGAAGGAAAGACTAAACGTTTTAGGGATATATTGAATAAATCAGTTAGAAGCTGATAAATGTGTTCAGCGCATTTTTTAAGAAAATAAGTGAAAATCAAATCAGTACCGCACTTGTAAGAAACGTTAAATATGAAAAAACTTCATCTGGAGATACGAGGATTGCTATTTATATTTTGAGCCTTGGAAACACTAATTTTTGCTGGCGCCATCTGACGTCTTCAATTGAAAGTTTGACGTTTATAAGCATAACCTTTTTCAGAAAATTTTGACATTTGGGCACAACTTAAAAATTGTATCTTAGCAAAAAAAATGGAATTAACTCGTGAAAATTTTCGTGCGATGATTTTGTCCGAATTTCGACGTGGATTATCAAGACTGGAGTGCTTTGAACAACCTACTTCCACTTTTGGTGATGAAGCCCCATCCTTTGCAACTGTGAAACGCTTGTACAACGAATTCCATCGTGGCCGCCGTTCGCTCAGGGTCGAAAGTCGTGAAGGTCGTCCAAAATCAGTTGTTGTGCAAAAAAACATTGACGCTCTGCGCGAACTTATATTGCAAGATCGTCAAACGACTTATTGTGAGAATGAGGCATCCCTGCGAATTAGTATGATGAGCATCAGTAAGATATTGCATGAACATTTAGATGTGAAAAAAATTTGTTCGCGCTGGATCCCGCATACTTTGACAAAAGCTCAATCCTCAATACCTCAATCTGAGTGGAAAAAGTGCTACGAAAATTGGTTTGAACGCATGCAAAAGTGTACTGATTATCATGGAGAATACTTCGAAAAACAATAAAGCCATTTTCGATAATAAGTTACTGTCTTTTCATTATTAGGCTCAAATTATAAATATCAACCCTCGTATTTTTAAATACCTCAGCTCTTTAGTGAACCATATTTGGAGTGGTTCGGTAGACACACGTTTTCACTTAGGTACGTGTTTTTCCAAAATACCGTAAATGGTGGTATAAAAGTCACAAACATTTTTGTCAATATCTACCGTATTTGGCCCAAGCCACTGTAGATAAATTTTGATTACGTTTACTTAAATTAGCCTTTGCAAAGTCAAATCTGAAACTAGAGTCGTATTTAGTAGCAATGCTACTCGGAGAATTTCTTTCCAATTCGTATGTTATTTCCAGGGAAGGATGGTAAGGGCTTCAGGTACAGTAAGAGGTTCATCCCTCCATAAGAATGGATTTTGATGTATCGTCAACAAATACCAAATCAAGGGTCATCCCGAACATGTTAGGAATTATGTTTATTTGTTGAAGCAAAGTTCAGTTATTTCGGCTAAAAATTCGTTGTGGGACAGTTTTGAAGAAATAGGTACAATATCCTGGTCAGATATGGTTCATAATACATGCGGGAGATTAAAGTCACCCAGGACTATCATCGAATCAATGGGCTTCAACATAGAATTAACATTTTTGAGCAGGGAAATATGATCCATATGCACCGAAGGATCAAAAGATGTTGGTCTATAGCAGACGGCGATATAGACACAACTCATTCCGAGCTTTATTCTAATGCATTTGAATTCTGTAAAATCAATAATGGGTAAATTAACCTCAGCTGAATGTACAGAAGAATGTACCGCAAGGAAAACTCTACCTTCAATTCTATTCAAGCGGTCATTTCTGTATATTTGGTAAACATGGTATGGGAATCTCGGAGTTAAATATATGAGGTTTTCGCCAAGTTTCAGTTAAAACGATAATGTTGTAATTGCAGTGGAACATTTCAAACACAATTCAGTTAGTTTAGTGTTTAAAGCTCTAACATTTTGATAACACAAATTTAGGGCCGATTCTAATGCACTTGAATTGAACATTCAGTTTTTTGATGCAATATTGTTATGCGGAAAAGTAGCAAGATTTGTGCGGTTAGAAATTCTTTTTTCATTATGCCACTAAATTTGCATATTTTTATTTATTTATTTATTTAAGTTTATGAATTTTAATCCTTACAGATATGATACAATGAAAATTTAAGTAATACTTATGCCTAAAACTAATCGGTGTACCTAGAAAGCGGACTTCAAAATATTCATAAATTCAGCCCTTTGTATATAAAACTCAAGAGCAGCGGAATTACTTATTGAGTTAAGCTCCCGAATAGCACGCATAATGGGAGCATTACCAGCGTAATTCGTTCTGAAATAATTGTAACAAAATGGAAAGTAATTTCTGAGAGATCTCTGGGGAACATTAAATCGTATCCTTTCCCGCAAATGTGGGCAATTAATGTAGCCATTAATAATATTATACATGAATGACAAGCACAGTATAGATCTTGGATTTTCCAAAGACTTCATGCTTAAAAGTAAAAGACGTGCAGAGTAGGAAGGAATCGGCTCCGAAATGTTTAATGGCTAAAGGGCATATTTAAGGAACATTTTTTGAATTCTCTCAATTCTAAAAATGGCCGTTGGGTTGCTTGGTCTCCAAATGAAGACAGTATATTCAAGATGAGATCTAACGTATGACGTGTAGAGCAGCTTAAAGGTATAGGGTGTGAGAATTTTGAGGCATTGCGCCGTACAAATTCGAGCATAGAATATGCTTTCGATGTTCCGTAGTTAATGTGATTAATGAAAGAAAACCTTTTGTCAAAAACGACACCCAGGTCTTTAATCTCATCAACACATTGAAGTTCATAGTTAGATATACTGTATTTTGTAGACAAAATGTTAGTTGATTTTGAATAAATAATTTGGAAGCATTTATGTGTATTTAAAGAGAGACAGGAATTCAGGCACCATTGGTGAAGCTTATTTACATCATCTTGCAGCTTTATGGTATCTTCTGGCGATTTAATAGCTGAGAATATTTTTAAGTCATCTGCATAAAGTAAACACTTTGCAAACGAAAAACAACTGCTGATGTCATTAATAAATAATATAAATAAAAGTGGGCCTAGTATACTTCCCTGTGGAACGCCAGATGTCGCAACAAAAGGACTAGACATTTTCCCATCAATGGTAACAACGCAGTATCTATTACTTAAATAGGAACGTATCCACAAAAGAAACGTTCAATGAAAACCGAGACAGCTTAATTTTTTTATCAGAACTGTGTGAGGAACTCTATCAAAAGCTTTGGAAAAGTCAATGTAAATGCAATCAACCTGTAGTCCAGCAGAGAAAGACTCTACACAGTATTCGTTAAAAACAGCAAGATTTGAAACCGTGGATCTATCAGCAAAAACCCGTGCTGGTGGGGGGATATAAGGGATTTAACAGTAAAACTCAACTTGGCGTTCACAGCATGCTCAAAAAATTTAGAGATTGTGGACAGCTTGGATATTAGTCTATAGTTACGCACATCATTCTTATTTCCACATTTGAAAACGGGCGTAATCGAGGTGAGATTCTAATCATCGATGAACGTCCCAGATGATAATGATTTATTGAAAATCAGACTCAACGGATAGACCAAGGCTGTACAATTTTTTTAACAAGACAGAAGAAAACCCATCAACGTCAGTTTGGGATGAGGATTTATGTATAATAATAGCTTTATTAACAGCCTCACAGGAGAGATTAAGCGTACCGAAGTTCAGGATACTAACGGCATCCAATGAAAAATCAAACGCTTTATTATTATCATGCTGAGAAAAATTTGACTTAAAAACTCAGCAAATAAGTTCGCTGCCTCACTTAGAGATCGCGCAGGCTGATCATCAAGGAAAACTCCAGAGGGTACATTGGAGCCACTTTTTTTGACTTTATATAGTTGCAAAAAGTTTTAGGATTCGATTTAATATTCGACTCAATAATTTGAATATAGTTATTGTAGAGAAACTTATCTAAATTATGAAATATCTTTAAACAGTGCTTGTACTTAGTAAAGAATATATGATTCTTTGAGCGTTTGAAGTTACGCATGTATTTATTTTATTATTTTATTCGTAAGCATTCCAGCGCTAGTGGTCCCGTGAATGAGAGTGCTGACTCCAAATATTATTTCCTTGTACACGTATTTTCCTCAGTATCCGTCTCCTGGGAGCAGTTGGGTAACACGGTGCATTACATATACAAAGCGTCATGTGCTACATAACTTAACAGCTGTTATATGTAAATTTTACTGTTCGTCTACCTTCCTGTTAATATTTTCTACGTTTTTGGCACATCCTGAACGTCCCATATCGTTTCTTACCTAATAAATTTCACGCGATGTAGGTCTTCATCCCATAGCGTTTTTCTTACCAGCGCCAAAGGGTCGTGGGGTTGTTATGGTGATCACTTGCACGGTTGGTTACTTGCCATGCTATTTCTACCTTAATGACGACGTCAACAATTGCACTTGGAGTGTATTTTACAGATCTAAAAGCTATTCTGCCTAGGAGATAGCTGTTGTATTTCACAATCGTCAGGGAATGATCAGTTAATTAGGGATATGTTATACATATCATCATAGGACATTTTGGCGCATAGGAGCCCTTGAACTAATATACATTTTTGATGTGCAAATATCTTTGCTCCCGGGAATCCAGAATGTAACCGCAAGTGCAGTTGTTCTTGTTTTTGTAGCGATAAGGTTGCTCCCCGAAGGCTTTGGGGAGTGTTATCGATGTGATGGTCCTTTGCCGGATACAGATCCGGCACGCTCCGGTACCACAGCACCATTAAGGTGCTAGCCCGACCTTCTCGGGAACGATTTATGTGGCCACATTAAACCTTCAGGCCATCACCTCCCTCCCCACCCCCAAATTCCATGAGGTGCTTGGGGTCGCCAGAGCCTCGTCTGTTAGTGAAACAGGATTCGCCGCGGAGAGGTGAGACTGACAATTGGGTTTGGAGAAGCTATATATTGCGCTGGCGACCTGAAGGGTTGCGCTATACAGCCACTTGAATCTGGTATTTTAGTCGCTTCTTACGACAGGCATCCTACCGCGGGTCTATTCTGACCCTCTAACCCGCTGACGCAAGTGCAGTCTTTAGCAGTGGTATGCTATATGGGGTAATGCAGAAAGTAAGCGTAAGTTAAAGTGCAGGGGACTGTAGCGTAATGTCGGAAAATGTACGTGAGTGAAATAAGACTGCAAATAAAGATATTGAAACTGACGAAGACAGAAAACCAAATCGCTGATATATATAAAAACGAAAAAGTAAAACGACTAGTGCTCGCAATGGAGCCAGAATCGACAATTTCTCGATGGTCAGCCAAATCACTGTCGATTATGTTACAACAATGTACGCTCAGCCCAGAAGAGTCGCAATCATAAACTTTTTAGAAACTTCATTCAGATCAAAACAACGGAACATAGACGCAGTAACAACAAAAAGCCTTTAAAAAATGAGATGTAAGTAACGCCAGCCTGAAGCAATGCGAAAGACGTCCAATGGTTGGCGGCGGTTTCAAAAGTGGTGGTTTTTAGTTCACGGACACACGGTTGCTGCATGGAAAGCAATTATGGTGCATTAGGTATTTTCCATCTAATCGCGCAAAAAACAAACGATACAAAATAAAAGAAGTAAAAATAAACAAGATGGAATAGAATAAGGGGAACAAAAAGGACAGTTGTCGATGCTGTCATTGGGGATTTCTCCAAAAGTGGTAAACTGGAAATTTAATACTGCTGTAAGGCCGTTAGTCGCCTATGCTTCCCTAGTTTACTGGCAGAAAGCCACGCAACAGCAAAACTAAGCAAACTGCATCGACTAGTTTGCATTGGCATAACAAGTCCGCTGCTGATGCACTTATTTTATCCTGATAGAGAAAGAGGCAACACTAGGCGCACTACGCCTTCAAAATATTTTGGAGTTGAACCCAGGAAATATGATAGGGATATGTTGTGGCTCGATCTGCCGTTCTTCATAAAGATACGTGCAATCTACTCATCATGCAAATGATTGCGTTGAACGCATCTATATGAAAATTTTGATTGTGAGGCGCCCATTAGCTTCTAGTTCCAATATGTGACGGTCTACTCAACTCCAAAAATATAGCATAGACCACGTTTACACATGCCTTAGTCTACAATAAATCGTCAATAGATAAGCTAAGCATTTAAATATGTTCCATCCCTAGGAAACAGATCATTTTCTGTAAAGTTTTTACGTTTCTCTTTTATTTTGTGCTTCCAATTGGAGACGAAACTCTACAGTTGGAACTTTTTCTATGAAAAAAAAACCGCATCTCTAAATTTTTTCATAATTACCGATTATAATAATAAGTGTTATTTATCTAGATATCTCACACTACAAGTGGGCTAACCAACTTAATTATTAACCCATCGAAACCACCCCTCCCACACCACAAGCAGGCAAACCCACCTAACCTTGGGTGCAGCGAGTTTAGTCGCATATATTTCTTGAAATAAGTCTTATTTTTCTTATTACATAAACACATTTATTATGAAAACAAGTAAGGAAGACTAAGTTCGGGTATAACCGAACAGTATGTAATGTGAGATGCTGATAGCTAAGGAGACAAAATAAGGGAAAATCACCATGTAGGAAAATGAACCTAGGGTAACCCTGGAATATGTTTGTGTGACATGTGTATCAAATGGAAGAGTATTTTAAGAGGGAGTGGGCGATAGTTCAATAGGTGGACGCCATTTAGGGATATTGCCATAAAGGTGGACCAGGGATGACTCTAGAATTTGTTTGTACGATATGGGTATCAAATGAAAGGTGTTAATGAGTATTTTAAAAGGGAGTGGGCCTTAGTTCTATAGGTGGACGCCTTTTCCAGATATCGCCATAAAGGTGGACCAGGGGTGACTCTAGAATTTGTTTGTACGATATGGGTATCACATGAAAGGTGTTAATGAGTATTTTAAAAGGGAGTGGGCCTTGGTTCTATAGGTGGACGCCTTTTCGAGATATCGCCATAAAGGTGGACCAGGGGTGACTCTAGAATTTGTTTGTACGATATGGGTATCAAATGAAAGGTGTTAATGAGTATTTTAAGAGGGAGTGGGCCTTAGTTCTATAGGTGGACGCCTTTTCCAGATATCGCCATAAAGGGGGACCAGGACCTTTTTGAGATATCGCTATAAAGGTGGACCAGGGGCGACTCTAGAATTTGTTTGTACGATATGGGTATCAAACGAAAGGTGTTAATGAGAATTTTAAAAGGGAGTGGGACTTAGTTCTATAGGTGGCCGCCTTTTTGAGATATCGCTATAAAGGTGGAACAGGGGTGACTCTAGAATTTGGTTTTACGATATGGGTATCAAATGAAAGGTGTTAATGAGTATTTTAAGAGGGAGTTGGCCATAGTTCTATAGGTGGACGCCTTTTCGAGATATCGCCATAAAGGTGGACCAGGGGTGACTCTAGAATTTGTTTGTACGATATGAGTATCAAATGAAAGGTGTTAACGAGTATTTTAAAAGGGAGTGGGCCTTAGTTCTATAGGTGGTCGCCTTTTCGAGATATCGTTACAAAGGTAGACCAGGGTTGGTTCTAGAATGCGTTTGTACAATATGGGTATCAAACGAAAGGTGTTAATGAGTATTTTAAAAGGTAGTGGGCATTAGTTCTATAGGTGGACGCCTTTTCGAGATATCGTTATAAAGGTGGGTGGACCAGGGTTGACTCTAGAATGCTTTTGTACAATATGGATATCAAACTAAAGGAGTTAATGAGTATTTTAAAAGGGAGTGGGCTCTAGTTCTATGGGTAGACGCCTTTTCGAGATATCGCCATAACTGTGGGCCAGGGGTGACTCTAGAATTTGTTTGTACGATATGGGTATCAAAAGAAAGGTGTTAATGAGTATTTTAAAAGGGAGTGGGCCTTAGTTCTATAGGTGGACGCCTTTTCGAGATATCGCTATAAAGGTGGACCAGGGGTGACTCTAGAATTTGTGTGTACGATATGGGTATCAAATGAAAGGTGATAATGAGTATTTTAAAAGGGAGTGGGCCTTAGTTCTATGGGTGGACGCCTTTCGAGATATCGCCATAAAGGTGGACCAGGGGTGACTCTAGAATTTGTTTGTACGATATGAGTATCGAATGAAAGGTGTTAATGAGTATTTTAAATGGGAGTGGGCCTTAGTTCTATAGGTGGACGCCTTTTCGAGATATCGTTATAAAGGTAGACCAGGGTTGGTTCTAGAATGCGTTTGTACAATATGGGTATCAAACGAAAGGTGTTAATGAGTATTTTAAATGGGAGTCGCCCTTAGTTCAATATGTGGCCGCCTTTTTGAGATATCGCCATAAAGGTGGACCAGGGGTGACTCTAGAATTTGTTTTTACGATATGGGTATCAAATGAAAGGTGTTAATGAGTATTTTAAAAGGGAGTGGGCCTTAGTTCTATGGGTGGACGCCTTTTCGAGATATCGCCATAAAGGTGGACCAGGGGTGACTCTAGAATGTGTTTGTACGATATGGATATCAAATGAAAGGTATTAATGGGGGTTCTAAAAGGGAGTGGGCCTTAGTTCTATAGGTGGACGGGGTTTCGAGATATCGCCATAAAGGTTGACCAGGGGTGATTCTAGAATTTGTCTGTACGATATGGGCATCAAATGAAAGGTGTTAATGAGTATTTTAAATGGGAGTGGGTCTTAGTTCTATAGGTGGACGCCTTTTCGAGATATCGCCATAAAGGTGGACCAGGGGTAACTCTAGAATATGTTTGTACGATATGAGTATCAAATTAAAAGTATTAATGGGGGTTTTAAAAGGGAGTAGACCTTAGTTTTATATGTGAAGGCGTTTTCGAGATATCGACCAAAATGTGGGCCAGGGTGACCCAGAACATCATCTGTCGGGTACCACTAATTTATTTATATATGTAATACAACGAACAGTACTCCTGCCAAGATTCCAAGGGCTTTTGATTTCGCCCTGCTGGATTTTTTCATTTTCTTCTACTTAATATGGTAGGTGTCACACCCATTTTACAAAGTTTTTTTCTAAAGTTATATTTTGCGTCAATAAACCAATCCAATTACCATGTTTCATCCCTTTTTTCGTATTTGGTATAAAATATTGGCATTTTTTCGTTTTTCGTTATCGAAAAAGTGTGCGTGATCATAGTCGGATTTCGGCCACTTTTTATACCAATACAAAGTGAGTTCAGATAAGTACGTGAACTAAGTTTAGTAAAGATATATCGATTTTTGCTCAAGTTATCGTTTAACGCCCGAGCAGAAGGACTGACGGTCGACTGCGTATAAAAACTGAGCGTGGCTTCAACCGATTACGCCCTTTTTCACAGAAAACAGTTATCGTCCTAAGATCTATACCCCTACTAAAGTTCACAAGGATTGGTAAATTTTTGTTCGATTTTGCAAATTTTTATTAAGCATACATATAGTAATAGAAGTAATGTTCCTGCCAAATTTCATATGATATCTTCAACGACTGCCAAATTACAGCTTGCAAAACTTTTAAATTACCTTATTTTAAAAGTGGGCGGTGCCCAAAATTTTACTAATTTTCTATTCTGCGTCATAAGTTCAACTCACCTACCAAGTTTCGTCGCTTTATCCGTCTTTGGTAATGAATTATTGCACTTTTTCGGTTTTTCGAAATTTTCGATATCGAAAAAGTGGGCGCGGTTATAGTCGGATATTGTTTATTTTAAATAGCGATCTGAGATGAGTGCCCAGGAACCTAAGTACCAAATTTCATCAAAATACCTCAAAATTTACTCAATTTAACGTGCTAAAGACGGACGGACATGGCCCAATCAAATTTTTTTTCGAGACTGTTGATTTTGTATATGGAAGTCTATATCCATCTCGATTCCTTTATACCTGTACAACCAACCGTTATCCAATCAAAGTTAATATACTCTGTGAGCTCTGTTCAACTGAGTATAATGAATGAGTCTGACTGACTACCAGTTAGTTTATCTTTATAAATGGAAAATCAAAAGTTTACAACAACAACAAAAAACCATTGTAACAACTCATCAACACAACAATTTATAAAAAATAATAGCAATAACAATAATAATATTAACAAATTAATTTTAAAATGTCGATGCATGGCCTTCAACGTCCTTGACGTTGTATTTTGACGCAGATGTGTCGATGATGTCTTTCTGTTTTTGTTGTAGCTGCGACAACGATGATTGCTTGTTGCGGATTTGACGCGTGATGAAATGTGTTGTTATTTCGTAGTTGTTGCAGGTGCTGTTGCTTTGCAAAAGAAAAAAAAGCAACAAATTTACGACAGGTGTATGAGAGATGATTTGCTGCCACAGTTTGTTGTGTCTGAAGCGGTTGCTCTGTGTTAGCATAGGCATTGCTGTTGTTGTTTTTTGCTCTATACAAATTACTAACGTATTTATTAATTTACGTTTTGTTGCGCTTTGTTTGCTTTGCATTGAATGCGGGTACTTCGTTTTTTACCTTCTCTTTTCTATAAATGCACATAATTATTACAATTTTTTTTCTGCTAATTATAATTATAGCGTATCACGTTTTTTGTGAATGTAAATTATGAAATTCCTTTCAGTTTGCGTATTTTGTACTTTATTCTTATAAATTTCAGGAATATGACTAAGCTTAGTTAGCAGCATACCTAGGAAATGTAAAGAATAAAAGTATTTGAAATTTAAAATTGAATTTGATTATCTAGTTTAGCTCTAAAGGTTGACAAGATAATTTCCTTAAAGGCAAACTTCTTCAGAATTCCACATAGCTCTCCATGTACCTCTAGTATTCGAACTCATAGAATAGCTCACAATTAGCTTTGTAAATGACTACCGCCTTCTGTGAAGAACGAATGAATAGCCAATAACGCTAATAGAACCAATTTTCTGCCAATCGCTTTGCATTTCGAAAACTTCGCCGTTATTTGTACACATTGAAGATCCACATCATCCACATATCAACAGGTGGTTTACCTTTTCGTTTTCATAGAAATAATATTATTTTTTTTGGTAGTAAAGTTCATTGGCCTCGATTTGAAAAGTCATCAATTGATAAACTCTTCCTTATTCGTTGTTTTCAAACAAATTTATTATTGGTGCATAATTATCCGAATAATAATATTCTCACAGATATATTTAGTTCGTTCTAAAAAAAATTTAAAGTTTAGATTTATAAACAAATGTTTGTGTGTGTATATATTACATAGGTGTTCGAAGTTCTCAACCGATTTTGACGAAATTCTATTTAAGGCTACATAACATTTTGAAAGTGTGTGCGGGATTTCGTTCCAAGGCTTTTACATATTATAAGGAATTTTTGGAAACTCCAGATAATTATACACCTTCTGCTACCGTTCGGACCGCTGAACTGTCGAATAGATAACTCCAATATTCAGTATTGCAAAATGGTCTTTATTTAGACTACTTTGGGAGTAGTACTTCACTAATAGCGAGTTTAAATCAAACTGATTTCTGATTCCTCAGCTTGCGCTGCTTTTATACTTTGGTTACTTCGTTCGCCCACATCTCCTAATATCTAGACGTTTCACGAATATCCCTTTTAGAACAGTTCTATCTCATGCTCCGTTAATTAGCTTTATACATGTATCTTTGTAGCTTATGCTTTGTTGCTATCTACGTGTGCGAAATATACGCTTCGCTTCAAGCTGCTGGTTATGTGCGTGAAATATTCTCTCTTGCCTTCTATGTATATGTGTATATGGTGTTTTGCTATGATATGTTCATGTACATAAGTGTGACTGCTTGTTTTAAAGTGTACATATACATAAGTGTGGCTGCTTGCTTTATTGTTGTTATGCATTTATTTAGCAGCAGCATAGTGATGTATAGAACTCCTAATATTCGCCACAATATATAAGAGAATTGGGCGAGGAACTTGATGAGGGGGTGGAGGAATGATATGAATATAAAGGTTAGGATGGGTTGAACTGACCGGTCAATAAAAACCTCACATAGACTGAATGTGTCTTAGTGTTACCAGACTTTGTTTGACAACCAAACGGAAGAGCCCAAATCAGGTACCAGGACTTAAATATGGAATTACTACGTCCTCTTGGAAAATACTAGAATTTTTCTAGGACCTAGCTTAATTGCTGCCTCGAGATCTGGCAACTTTGCCGCCCTTAATAGCTGGAGCCTTGATCTGGCGATCGAAGGTCGCACTTCCTACATCTGCTGTTACTGACGAGGCCTAATTTATAAGCATGTGACGCCAAAAGGTGGTGTCCAGTTAGTATATCCATCGTGAGCCTTAAGTCTTCTCTCTTCAGAGATTTGAACAACTTTGTGAGTCTGGTATCGTTGGATTCGTGTATGTCCACGCGGAAAGAAAGGAGTAATAGAAGAAAGTTTGAAGAAGATGGGCCTTACAAAATACTACACATTTTCAAATGGAAGACTCTCCACCAGAAATTGGGACAGGATTTTGTAAAGAAGGGGGCTAGGTTTTCCATATTAATATTATGGACCCTCCAAGAGGAAAGTATTGATAGTTACTAATTGTTTTTTTACTGAGGTTTTTTGGCTAGATATTGTATAGTTTTTGTAGCTTGACCCCAATCAGAAAAGTGTAGCTGGTGTGCTAATGTGATATGAATTTTCAGTGTCAGTATATCGTAGGCACAATATTAGTCGAAAGTACAGGGTTCTTAGTTCCAATGATGCTAATGGCTGGGGTCTTTAACATACCAGTACTTCTCCTGCTTTGGTTAGGTGCGAAGATGGACTGTGTCGTTTTGGATAAATGAGCCGTGCATTTTAACTCAAAAGCCGGATCATATAAGAGTAAGGCATATGTTTGAAATAGAAAGTGGATGGGTCGCGATCTTTGTCATGTTGAAATTATGTAGGGAGGTATTCCTTTGAATCTGACATATATTCTCTCCAAAAAAATAATAAAACGACCAAGAAAACATGATTAGGGATAGCAAAACCGGAGAAATGTGGAGTAAAGGATGGAAAGGAAAAGGCATAAATACAGCGCAGAACTAAGATGTGATATACGCAGAGAGTAGGAGAAGTGTCTTGAGATGACAAGGTGATGTGATTTGGTCATACTGTTAAAGCGATCAATGACTTGATATGATCAGATTTTTTTGTTAAATAGAACCAATGGCGGCTCATCCGAGAGTGTATTGCATATCGCCAAAGAGGAACCGTTAAAGTATAACACGGGACTTAAAGCCGCACATATTTAATACGCTGCTTGTATAGTGCAGTCGTAGCACCCAATATAATATACGATTTGAAGGCTTTAAAAAGGGGATAAGAGGAGGTGTGCTCCAATAACTTAAACTGGTTTACTTCTCTCTACATCCAACGAAGCTCCTTTATCTGTCCGGATTTCTTCGACAATCAAGCAATGATAGAGTTATTTCAGGGCAGGAACATTTCACAGAAGGTAGCAATCGAATACGCTTAAGACACTGTCCTCATTGTTCATTACTTTAGTGATGTGGATCCTTGGCAACAGCATTATACCTAGAATCTGTGCTGTTGACGACATAGCAAAAAAAGGTCACAGTTCAAAGCTTAGAAGCATGCCACCTCTATTGATATATGTATGCACTAGATAAGGTACGATGTTACCGAAAACCACTAATAGATACACATGTGACACGTCCAGTCCAGACTCCCTATTAATGAGAACCGACCGAGGCTTCTAAAAAATCTAAGTCGCCATCAAAACTCCATCAAAAGCAGAGCTAAATATAGATAAGGTTGTGGAGGTTTTGCGCTCTAAAAGACAGACAAACTGGATAAAGTCATTGCACTTCCAAAAATGACGCTGAGCTTTAGAGGCACAGTACTTCTATGATGTGATAAATTGTGTGATATCATATTTTAGATATTAGATCTCTGATTTGATGGCTATTGTAGTAGTTGTTGTTTTGAGATATGATACTATAAAAGAGGCAGCGTATATGTATGACGTAACAAACTATTTATTTTATACTCCTCTGCCAATTTTTTTTTTGCAAATTGTACAATATGATATGTGGTTTGAAGTTCTCAGATTTTATGTGCATTTAATCGTCGACTATGAGCAATATCACCTTATCTAGGTTAAAGACTAAAATATGCTTAGTCTCAGAATCCGGTTCAATACATTATTTCATCGGTTATAAAACGCGGCCGCCGTAGTGTGATTGTAGCGTGCTCCGCCAGTCAAACCGAAGATCCTGGGTTCACGCCACGGTAAAAGAAATATCAAAATTCTTTAGAATAAAATTTTTCTAAGGAGGTCGCCCCTGGGCAGTATTTGGCAAGCACTCCGAGGGAATTCCTGCCGTCGAAAGCTCTCAGTGAAAACTCATCTGCCTTGCAGTTGTCGTTCGAAGTCGAAATAAAACAAGTAGTTCCTGTTCGGCCAATTTGTAGGAAAAATTGAAAGGAGTACGACGGAAATTGGAAGATAATCTCCTAAAATCTTTTCGGAGTTTATCGCGTCTTAAATTTTTTTTATTTAAAAATGTCCTACTGCAAGGTAAAGTTAGTACATTTGAAGCTGAGTTGAGTTTAAGATATATGCAAACATTTAGATACCATATTAATACGTATTCTGCCTTTTTGAAATATCGAATTTCTACAAAAAGAATATCATCTTAAACAAAACAAAATTATTTCATTGTTTTGTTGCTACTGTGGTGTGGTAGTAGCATGCTACGCCTAACACACCGAATGTTCTGCGTTCCAAGCCCGGCAAAGCAACATAAAAAAATTACAAACAAGTCAAAAAGGTCGGCCTGGATCTCTTTGGGGGCTAATCACGCCAGTTACTTATTTTTATTTGTTATGATGTGCCTTCATTTAAAATAAAAGTAAAATTTAAATATCATCTATATATATATGAATTTACTAATGAACTAAAGTTTGTGGTGTAGCTTTTTAGTTTAAAAAAATCTAATTTTTAGCCAATTTCTGTGACTAACTGCAAACATATTTTCCTGTTATTTTCGATTCCGGGTTCTAGTCTTTGATATTAAGTAATGGCGCCATATAGGGAAAATAATCACGCATTACAAATGAGCGTGACACATTTTTTTTTATTTGTTTGATGTTTTTTCTACCAAGTTTTGCCAATTAGTTATCTAATAGCAGTTTTTGTGAGTCTCATCAATTCTATAGTAGAAATCTGCCCAGTATGTATTGTGTTGTATTGAATTCTAGAAAAATTTATGACTAGTTAATTCTACTTTTGTGTGCTTTCTATTGTAATTTAAAAATAAAGAAACTATTAATATTTCTTAAAAAAATATATTTTAAACGGAAGGCTTACAAACATAACTGACAAATCTTACGCTTTAGTTAGTTTCTATTGTTTAAATTTACAAATAAGCTTCTTGTATTCTTTCACGCGAAGAATTACGAAAGACTTAAGAAACGAACTTGACATTGTGAAGTGTTTGCATAAATTACAGACATTACATAGAAAGTGAGATTAATCAAAATAGGAGGTGGGTAAGATGTAAAAATGAAAGTGAAACATACAACAACAATTGTAATAGTAAAAAACCAGTTAAGTATTTGTAAATTACAGAAGTATTCTATAAATAAATGATTTAAAGTTATATTGACCTATTGTAGATAGGTGATTGGCTTTAACCAAGATTTCTTAACAGTGAGCTGCTAAGAAGCTCTTTTTTGTCTACCGAAAGTGTAATATATGCTTCAAGCAACCAAAGTTGCTGATGAAGTTCAACATATTTTGAATCTCGTCGATTTCGGACAACCTCCACATATATTCCTGAGAGAAAAGGGTGTTAAGTATTTATAAGAATGACAAGTGTCTCATCTATAGAATCGGCCGATGCTCATTAGCTAGCTAAGCAGGAGGAGTGACAAAGAGTCAAGGGCCATAACTTCATTTGACATAATGACCGTCACCCCAGCGGGTTAGGGGGCTTAGAATATACCCGCGGAAAGTATGCCTGTGGTAAGAGGAGACTAAACTACTAAAACTTATTCCAGGGGTTATATAGCGCAACCCTTTCAAGGGGTTGTTAGTGCAATTTAAGCTTCTCCAATCAAATTGTCAACCTCAACTACCCGTGGCGAATCCTGTTTCTTTAAAAAGCCGAAGCTCTGGCGAGGTGGTCGGGCTAGTACCTTAATGGTGCTTGTTACCGGAACGTTCCGGATCTGAATCCGGCAAAGGACCACCAACATTGATAATACTCCCCAAGGCCTTCGGGGAGTGTCCTTATCACTACAAAAACAACAACCACATTATGACCGTTTCAAAAATCCCACAGCGGTTAAAGTGGTCATAACATCGATTTTCAAATTCTGTTCTTTGATATGGTCAACTCATATTTTCTTAAGTGGGCATAAGGTCAACTATTTTGTTTCACACCTACACGTATTACTTAACAGATGGTGAGTTTACGGTTATTTTTGATATTTTCGTTATATTTTTCGGAAAAATGCAACGCTGCTTTGCTGTATTTTTGTTCCATTTCAGTTAAAACTCGGATAAAATACCTGTGCGGTGAGAACTTTTTTTCTGTAATTGTCTCCGTATAGTAAAAGCATAGAAATGGTTATAAGGGCAATCGGAATTTTTCCAATTGGCCATAAGTTCAATTTTGAAAACGATATAAAGTAAACTCACCTAATGCCCATTTAAAGTGGTCAAAGAGCCAATTGCATTAATGACCATTTGAAGTGACATCTTGCACGTTGAATTTATGTCTCACCATCGCCAATAAACTACGTAGTCTTTTTGTTTCTGTAATAGTCTCGACACAGTAGAAGTTTGGAAATGGTCCTAAGGGCAATTGGAAATTTCTAAATGGCCATAATTTCAAATTTGTCAAGGACATAAAGTAAATTGGTATGATACCAATTTGAAGTGGTCATAGAGACAATTGACTTTATGACCATTTGGAGTGTCAAGCAAGAATATTTTCAAGCCATGCTGGAGGTTTGTCTTAATTCAAACTCGTGAATTCAAAAAAGTCGCTTCTTGAGCAGTTGACAACTTTTCGAAATTTTGACATCAAGGAACTATGGATTTTATTTCACCACTTAGGGAAGGTATTATTGTTCCACGGTCTTTTCAATAAATTTTTGGGCACCTGATACTCTTTTTACTCAAGTCCCAACCTGGCTGTACAGGTTGTCTGGAGTTTAAGTGTCTTGTTTCTGCAGAACCTGCCAGGGACTAGTCTGTCGAAATGACTTCAAGATGATCGTTTTGCGATTTCATGCGGCAGCTTTACCTTTCTGTCTACTATTATATCAAAAAATATTGTGCAATCGAGGAAGTTTTTCGTAACCCTAAAACTCCACGTCAAAAAATGGATGACATGCCCATATACGAAAAACTCATCGAAAATAAACCGTGAACTCTTCGGTTTGGGCTTAGGTTTTGACTTTCAATCTTTCCTTGCTACCATGGATTGAATAGGAAATTAAAATGAAGGGGTCTAACGTCTGCACACTGACAAGATTTTATGGCAATGGTCTGCGTGTATCAAGGAAAAGTTCATCACCAAATTTAAGCGCCCGGCGGCGGCGGTCTCGTAAGTCGCAATCGTCGGCTGTTCTATCTTTACAGCAAATCGGGCAAAAAATTAACGAATTAAGGCACCGGTCAAAGGAACATTTTTAACCACACCCATCGGCGAAAGCAAATGAAGAACAAGGCCACCATTCTATCGTAAGGAACAAATGGAGAATAACTGCAAGCCACTTGATATTTGATTTATTCTGGTTTGTTGATTTTCCGACAGGGTGGATAAATGATGTATATTGGAACGATTTTCCGTCATCCCTTGTCAAATTTCGTTTCGATAAAAACCGGTTTCGGCGCTGTGGCACCATCAGTGTCGATTTTCGTTGTGATCTATTGTAGTCGTTTGTCCTGTATTTATAGTTCGTTGGTACATGAACAGGTATTGTCAAAACGGATGTTTGTGTATATTTATGTATATGTGCAGTGTGTTCATTCAGAACCGAGGGTGGTTTGGACTGATCGATTTGTGTGGCTGATTGATTCTCTTTTTGGGTTTGGTGTTTTGGTGCGTTAATTGTTGTTGTGTGTTTGTCTGTTATACCGGTGTGATTACTTTGTTTCTTGTAAAGAAGTTTTAAAGGCTCAAATATTGTGTCAGAAATTGTGTTTATCTATTCGTTTATTATTCTACCGTCGAATGTTTTCTGTTTGTAGATTCCCATGTTTTTTACTTGTATGTGAAGAACCCTAACTATTTTATTGATGTTTGCTGGGGAACATTTATTTCCGACCATTTGATTCACGAAGTTAGACCCTGGTATAATGATTGGATCCGTGTTTTTTTTTGTTGTAATCTCTACTGTGCTCTCTGAACCTCGTTCTAATTTGCCGTTCTGTTTGTCCTATGTAACCATGTTGGCATCCGCAGGTAAGCTTGTATACGCCGTGGCTGCTAAACGGATCCTTTGGGTTAGTGTTAGTTCTAAGTTTTCGCCCTAGATTGTTCGATGTTTTGAGCGCTGTGTTAATGTTGTATTTTTTAAAGAAGTTTAACAATTTTTAAGTTGCTTTTTCAGTATATGTCATAGTCATCCAGGTGTTATTATTTTCCTATTCATTATTTCTTTTTGGTTCACCATGCGTCCTACCGAGCTCATTTACAGGTGCTTTTTTATATCCGTTGTTTGCAGCATTGTTATATATGACTTCAAGGTCTCTCTTATATGCCTCTTGTATAAGAGGTGTTCTTCGAACTCTATGTACCAAATGCCTTAATGCTGCATATTTATGCTATTGGGGGTAATTTGAGGTATTATTTATTATTATGTCGGTGGCCGTTGGCTTTCTATATATGTCATAGTTAAATCTTTTGGTTTCTTTATCAATATTTATCGTGAGGTCTAGATAGTTGATTCCTCCGTCTTTTTCGGTTTCCATTGTAAATTTTATATTTCCGTGCTGCTTGTTGAGGTACTCCAGTACAAGCTCTTCGTTATAAGTTCAATTCAACGAGTCGTCGTTGTGTGCGGACGTGTTTCTTACCGCTCTCTCGTTTATTTTGTTTACTTTCATTTTATTTTGTCATAATGGACGATTGTTGTGCCAAGTGCAATAAATGCTTTTCGAAATCTGACTCTAATATCGTGCCGTGTAATGGTTTTTGCAAAAGATTATTTCATCGTGCATGTTGCAAAAATATATCGGATTATGATGTGAGACTAATCAAATCTAATCGTCACTTGCTCTACTTGTGTGAGGAGTGCGTTGATATGCCGGATAAGCTCTGCAAATCACTTGACTCTGTGCTATCTGCTCAAAAACTTGGTTTTGAACTCATCTCAAGTGCTATTGATAACAAATTTTTTAATTTTTCAAAACAATTTGATTATCTCAAAGAATTGTTAATGAACTCGTTGAAATCATCCAACAACAATCTGAACGTTGCTGAAAGTTCTCCGAATGTCAACAACAAAAACAATGCGTCAACTTCCCCGTCTAGTGCTATCATACACAACAACAACTCATGTGTCGCCAGTTTGCAATCAAATCCTCTGCAAATATCAAACGGCCTTTCTTCCAACAATAGTCGTGCTCTGCCTACATTTTCTTCTTCGTCTACATCTACTTATTCTAACGAATCAGATATGCTAAACGCTTTCTCAAGTAATCAATCTACTGTTTTAATCTCTCAACATCCATCCACACCTACACATACAAATGAACAAACACAATGATCAAAGTCTCTCACTAATAACATTTCTACTTCTACCTGTACATTGGCATCTACAATTTCTACTTCTACACTTGCATTTAATACGCAACCACTCGTGTCAAATACTCTCACTATCAATAACGATAATACTCCTACAAATACATCAGCAGCAACTAAGGTAAAGTCTATTGCCAACTCCAAGCAGAGAAGAAATATGAAAAATTCAAGCAATCCGTCGACGGCCACTAACAGTGAGTTATCAAATACTAGCACCGTGCCCTCTTCTTCTTCCGCTACATCATACGCCAATGCTGATGCCAGCGCTCTTAATAAATCACCTCTGCCATCAAATGCCCACATTACAGTGAATCCTAGCATAAATGCACCAAAAGAAAAAGTCGTGTATTCATCAGTAGGTAGTGGCAATAACAATAATGCTGAGTTAGATGTCCTAGCCTCAGAGATGAGATAGATGATTAGCCTCATAGATAATACCTTAAGTTGTAATTTGATTCAAATCAATAATTTATTTAATACTCTCTCGAGGTTACTTAATCTTATATTCGTCGACGAGAATTTAATATATCAACTCTCTGAGAGTACTTTTCCTGTATGTCTATCTGATAGGCACCATATACCAATAGCTATTCATCTACATAACTTTGATGCTATCCCTACATCACCTGCTTTAGATAATTCCTCTTTCAACTTTCGATCTACTGATTTCGGCGAGCTGAACAATGTATTATTTGAAATTAACTGGGAAAACATATTTCCCTCTAATGACGTCAGTGTTTGTTATGATATTTTCTTATCGAATTTGACTGAAACATTTAAAAGTATAGTGCCTCGTTTTGGGCCCAGGCTTCATAAATTACCATGGTATAATAAAACTCTTAAGAGGTTGAAAAATAAGCGTAACAAACTCAATAACTTATTCAAGGCAGATTCAGATAATATCCTTCTCAGAGAACAGTTCACTACCAGTGTGCGTCAATTTAATGTCCTTGACAAATTCCTTTACAATCGCTATATGGGTAGGCTTGAAAATGAGCTTAAAGAAAATCCCAAAGCCTTTTGGAACTTTATCCGATCCAAACGTGGTTCGACGAATATACCGATCTGCATGAGCTTTAACGGTGTACGCTCCCAGTCCCTACCAGAAACAGTTGAGCTGTTTGCTGATTTCTTTAAATCAAACTTTGATGATGCTACTGTAGATCTGAATGACTCTTATTCGCGATCCGGGCTCTATGATCGTCTAGATTTTGGCTCCCTCGTGATCTCCGGCGATGACGTCAGCAATGCTATGTCCTCCCTTAAACCCTCGTTAAAATGTGACAGTAACGGCCTCCGTGCCTTTGTCCTGAAGTTCTGTAGTTTATCTTTGTGCATACCTCTTCGGCATATATTCAATTTATCCCTGTCTTCCGGAAGTTTTATCGATAGGTGGAAAAAAAGTTCCATTTGTCCAATCTTTAAAGCTGGCAATAAAAATGACGTCTCTAATTATAGGCCTATCGCCATACTAACAGTTTGCTCGAAGCTTTTTGAGAAAATTATAAAAGAGAAGCTAACTTTTGTCATCAAAAGCGTCATTGAGCCGTGCCAACATGGGTTTGTGGCTGGTCGCTCGACTGTTACGAACCTAGTGTCGTTTTCTGATTTCTGCATCTCTGCATTTCAGGACGGTTGCCAGGTAGATACTGTATACACCGATTTCACGAAGGCTTTCGATAAAGTATCGCATAAAATCTTATTATTTAAACTGGAATCCATTGGATTTCACTCTGTTTTCCTATCATGGTTAAAATCTTATTTGTCGAATAGGTCCTTGTGCGTCGAAATTGAAGACTGTAAGTCCCAACCTTTCTTGGCAACATCCGGGGTACCTCAGGGTGGCATTCTTGGTCCTCTTTTATTTGTGCTCTTTATTAATGACATTGGTTCCTGCTTTAATTCTTCTGATTTCCTTTTATATGCAGACGATCTTAAGATTTTTCGTAGAATTAATGGCCCGTCAGATGCAGTGCTCCTACAAAATGATCTAAATGATCTTGTTGCTTGGTGTAATGCCAATAGTCTCTACTTAAATGTCAAAAAATGCTTTCAAATATCTTTTTCCAAGTCGTCTACCCTGCATACCACGCCCTACGGTATTTCAGGTGTTCCACTGGCTTCTGTCAAAGAAGTTATTGATCTAGGTGTTGTCTTCGACACCTCTTTCTCCTTCGTTAGTCATATCTGTTATGTCCTTCTGAAGGCTTACAGAAACCTTGCCTTCCTTCGCAGATATGCAAAAGACTTCAAGGATCCCTATACCAGGAAGGCACTTTTTATCTCTTTAGTTCGCTCAAAATTAGAATATGCCTCAGTTGTCTGGAATCCCATCTATAGTGGCCACTCTGCCAGAATAGAGAGGGTTCAAAGAAAATTCATTAGATTTTGCTTAATTTCTATTAACTTTGACGATCCAACCCCATCCTATTACTCGCGATGCATGCTTATCAATCTCCAGTCTCTTGAAATCTGGGGAGCTGCGCATCTACTAATGTAGAAGTACGTTCAAGTCTTCTCTGGATTTGTGGCTGAAATTTATTTTTATTATTTTTTCATCTCATTGTTAACTTTTTTCTTTTTTATTATTTACACGGTAATTAATATATAAGTTTGACTATATAGTTTTTATATCTTTCTATTCATTTGTATCTAGTCTGTAAGATTCTTTTCGACCATAGACTTAATAAACATAAACATAAACAAAACGCATATTAAATCATCCACATATCTAGCATAGAACGACACGCCTAATTTGGACTTCAGCTCCTGTATATACTTTTCTTCCAGATTTTGTTGTCTATATATTTTATTGTTGAACTGAAAATAGTCTTGACGTAAGGTGGTTCTTAGAGTATTTGTGATTTGCATACATTTCTCTTTGTTTTTTGTATTATGAACTGTTGTTGAGCTAACTATGTCCAAAGTCTCCGATAGTGTTATTTATGGGTATAAATCTTTTATGTCATAAGATGCCAATTTGCTGTTCTTTTTCAGCTAGAGATGTTTTCTTAGAGTTGTTTTCTTATTCCGAAAGTTTCTGTCCACAGGCTCGACCAATAATTACCAACATACTAATAGCTAGTTGTTAGTTTGGCATCTCGAATCAACCGCAAACATCCTCAACAAACATTTATGACTAAAAATTGCAATCTTCATTGCTTAATTGTTTCTTTTAGACCACGGTTTAATCAAGCAAAATAGGCCCGATTGCTTAGGTATAAAGCTCTAAGGCGCTTACTGATCGCAGCAGCTGTCAAAGTAATAAATTGCAAATAGTAGCAAAAGGAAAAGTACTAAATAGGAAATGAAGAGCATTCAAAGCATACAAAAAAAAAAAAAGAAGTAAAAACATAAATGTCCTTGAGAAATATTTATGTGAGCCAGTGTCTTAGCTAACCGGACGTCAGAAATTATTTGAACTTTGCATGCATGCAAACTTTACAGCTTCTGTGAAATAAGCGCAGCTGCTATAGCCCATCAGTAGGATCATTAGCAACACGCATTGACGACATTGGCTTTATGGCTGATTTGTATGTATTTGTGTGTGTGTGTGCTACAGTGCACCAACCTAAGAAACAAAGGATTTAGAATTGTGAATGTTAAATAGCACTTGTTCAGCAATGGCTAAAATGGTTTAACCATCTTCATTAGCTTGCGGATCATGCAGATAAACCAGATTTGGTGCATTGCTTTGCGTTAATGGCGCACTTTTGTGCTAGAAATCTATGCAGATATCAACTAGCGTGCAAACAGACATCACACATATGTACACACATATATATGTATATATGAATAAAGTATATACATTCATAAGTATACACCCATAATGATTTCTAGCAATTTTTTACGAGCCGCAATATAGAGCCTAAGTACGTATTGTAAAACAGAAGTAAAAACTTTGGTCTTATAAAAATCGCATTATGGCATGCGATGCCTTGACGATTTCTTGGAACAGTGAATGTAAAACAAAGCAAATTAAGAGGTCAACGTTTTGAGTGTAGCTGAGTTTTATATACGCAGCTGTGGGTTTGAGAGGGAAATGTTGTTGTAGCAGTGCTTCGCCCCATTCAATAGGCGCGACTACTCACAAATTGTCATCATTATCTTCTACATTATGCATATCTAGGTTGATTCTAGATAGGCTAGGGGGCTTTACCTGTTATACAGATCGAAGTTGAACCAGAGTGATGCGCGTCTCCCTGTGATCATAAGCCCTTAATTTTCGCTCTCAATTCAAAACCTTAACGTAGTCCACGACAAACCAGACATCATGAATTTATTGCACAATTTACAAGTGATATTCAGCATATTAATGGACAAGCAAATGTGGTAGCCGATACTTTATCTAGGGCATTTGAAAGAGAGGCAATTCAAAATTCAGAATTTAATTTTAAAATTTTAGAAAAGGAACAACAACACGATGAAGAACTAAACAATATTTTATCTTAACAATCATTTCAAAGTTTAAAATTAGTTAAAATTCCTGTTTTAAATTTCAATATATGGTGCGAATCATCTGGAGATTGTCCTAGACCGTTCGTTCCAAATAATTTACGCAAAACAGTATTTGATAAGTTAAATGGGATAGTGCATTCGGGTACTAAAGCTACTCGCCGTCTAATTATAAGAAAATATTTGTGGCCAAATATGAATAAAGAAATTAACAGATGGCCCAAGATGGCCCAAAAATCTAAAGCTTATCGACATAAGAAATCACCATTTAGTAAAATTTCAATACCGAACAAGAGATTCGAACATATTCATTTAGATATTGTATGGTAAGCTGGTTTGATTTGCATAGACGAAAGTTAACCCATATCGCGCCATCGATTTTTCGATTGGTTTTGGGCTCAGGAAAAAAAAGTTCCACTAAGCA
This sequence comes from Eurosta solidaginis, assembly GCF_040869045.1. Classification (NCBI taxonomy): domain Eukaryota; kingdom Metazoa; phylum Arthropoda; class Insecta; order Diptera; family Tephritidae; genus Eurosta; species Eurosta solidaginis. The sequence continues at coordinate 319,292,490 of NC_090319.1, read as the reverse complement.
TACCCAAAAAAATAATTTTCGAGCCTGCAAAATTTGAGTTTTTTGACTTTTTTTCTTTGATTTTTAAGGTTTTTTTCATGACCTACTTAAAAAATTTTCATTTGATTTTAAAATTTTCATGTATACCCTGTCCGCGAAAAACTCTGGCGATAACAGTTTTTTGAAAAAAAAAAAATATATATTTTTTGGGGTTTGAGGAGTGTTTTGGTGAAAAAATTTATTTCTTCGCCATTTTTTTTTAAGGGTTTCTACAGAAACGTGAAAAAGTGTTGCCGATGAAAACGAATTTGTCTCATAGTTCCTTAAAATTATGCGATAAAAACGTTGGCATTAACAGTTTAAAAAAAAATTTTTTTTTTTGGTTTTTCGGACTTGTTTTGGTCGAAATCGATTTTTTTCATTTTCAAGGCTCCAAATCATTTTTTATGTATATGTTTCCGTTGGACCCACCAATAAGTATACCGAGATGATCAGGGGATGAACTAAGTTGATTTAGCCATGTTTTCTTGAGCCCAAAACCTATCGAAAAATCGATGGCGCGATATAGGTTAATACATCGACTCAGCTTATTGTAGGCCTTTACCTATTTCAAAGGACATCGCTATATTTTAATTATTATCGATAGGTTCACACGTTGGCCAGAATCATACGGATTAAGGAAAGTTTCTGCAGAAGCAATTGCAAATAAATTTTTACGTGAATATATATCTTGGTTTGGTATACATCTCAATTTACTTCAAAATTGTTTACAGAATTAACAAAGTTATTAGGCAGCCATCAAATTACAACGTCGCTTATCATCCTCAAGCGAGTGGCATTGTAGATCGATTTCAAAGACAATTGAAATCTTCTTTAATGGCTACAAATGGAACCAGATATTGGTATGGTGAGCTACCTCTAATACTGTTAGGCTTGCGATCAACATTTAAAGAAGATATTTCGGCTACACCGGCTGAAATGGTTCTTGGACAAAATTTACGGTTGCCCGGTGAGCTTATTGTTCCAACATTTGAAAAATTGTCGTCAAATGCAATTTTGGGTAAATTACGTGAAAAATGCAGAAATGTTCATTCGAGTTTAAATCATCACAACTCCAATATTGGTATTTACGTTCCGAGAGATTTACAAACATGTAAATTTGTTTTTGTTCGTTTAATTAATAAGCGTTATTTACAACAACCGTATGAGGGTCCATAAAAGTTATTTGAAAAAAACAATAAGTATTTTAAAATTGAAATTGATAATGAAATCAAAACTATCCCGATTGAGAGCCCAAAGCCAGCGATTATTGAAACGTTACCTAACAACTCTAACACTAATCACAATAACATTGGAATAAAAAAGAAAGTCACATTTAATTGATTTAATGTTAATTCTCTGGAAGGCGGAGAAATGTAGGGTTCTTATTATTTTTATTTAACTTTGTGTTTAAGTTACTTTGAACTTTGTAATTTTAATATGTTTTCATCAATATTTTAATTTTCAATAATTATTTTTAATTATCAAAAATTTTCATTACATACAATTGGATTCGATAGAAACGATTTAAAATAAACATAAACAAGTAAGGACGGAACTGTCTTCGGCTGTGCCGAAGACTTAATACCTTTCATGAATGGAGCTGAACAATAATCTTATCCCGTTCGTAATCTCCAAATAATCGGATGTATAAGATAAGAAATATATATTGAACAGATGTACATACCTAAACGATTTTTAAGATAAATATAAAATAAAAAATGGCAAAAATCCCTTTATCTGAACGATCGGTTGTATGGGATATATATTATATATAGCTCCGATCGAAATGATTTTACAGGAAATCTTCTATGATATATTAAAATATATATCACCAAGTTTAGCGATTTTATATTGGAAATTAAGGGAGAAATTGCCAAAAATCTTTCTATTTGAACGATCGGTTGTATGGGATATATACTATATATAGCTCCGATCAAAGTGATTTTTTCAGAAAATCTTCTATGATATATTAAAATATATATAACCGAGTTTCACGTTTATACTTTCTAAATTAAGGGAGAAATGGCCAAAAATCTTTCTATCTGAACGATCGGTTGTATGGGATATAACTATATATAGTTCCGATCAAAGTAATTCAGGATATCTTCTATGATATATTAGAATATATATCACCTAGTTTCACGTTTATACTTTCTAAATTGCAGCAGGAATTACCAAAATCGTCCTATCTGAACGATCGGTTGTATGGGAGATATATGTTATAGTGGTCCGATCCTACCGGATCCGACAAATGTCTAATATAATACAAAATACATCCTTGTGCCAAATTTCATTGAGATATCTCAAAATTTGAGGGACTAGTTTGCATTCAAACAGACAGACGGACGGACGGATGGACGGACATGGCTATATCAACTTAGTTCGTCGATCAATTCGGCATACTTAATGGTGAGTCTATCTTCTATATTTCTCAACGTTACAAACATCGGACCAAAGATAATATACCATTTCATGTTCATTAAAGGTATACAAATATATTAACCAACCAAGTTACTCATTTTACTAGAGTATTTTCTCATAATGCTTGCGGAGATGATTCCTTAAGTGCCTGGGAGGCGGGATGCCCAGACTTCTGTGCATTCGGCATTTTATTACTCTCCCTAATGGAAGGTACTCTCACCTCAATGTGTAAATGGTGTTCTAGGGACATAAGAAGACAGCGCGCAGCAGTTTCGGGAGCGGTGTTTTGACGGGCCTGTAGTTTCTTTCAGTAAGTAAACCTTAGGCTCGGCGACCATATTGAAGACGCGTAGCATACAAATGGTCGGCCAGTTGCTTTCAAGTGGTAATGAGCGTATCTTTATCTTTACCCAAAGTGCTACTGGCAAGAGATTTGACAAATTTGTTGCGGCTCTTGATTTAAGGTACAATTGTGAATGCATGCTTGCCAAACTGTAGATCCCAATCCAGTATTTTTGGATGTAAGACAGTATGGTCTACATTTGTAACCCCATTTTGTAGTGAAACGAAATATATTTGCACTTCTGCGTACGCAGTAAAATTTGTTCGAAGATGGCTAACCCTGAACTTTAAGTTCGTCCCCTCTGACGCATTTGTTATCAAAAAGCTATCTATTTGCTACCGATCTTTTGTCAAAAACCTATTTTTGTAATATCGAACAATTATCGATTATTTATCGAAAAGTTATCGCCTATCATCTAAAATTTTTCAATATGTTATCTGTAAGCTATCGATCTGTTATCGGAGTGTTTCCAACTTAGTATCGGCATGTTACAGTTTTGTTATCAATTATTTATCGGAAGTTATCAACATGTTATCGGCGTGTTATCGATTCATTATCGAAAAGTTATCTATTTATTATCTAGAAGTTATCGATTTATTATCGAAAAGTTATCGATTTCTTGTCGGCGTGTTATAGTTTTGTTATCGTCGACTCACTCCAAATAGCGCACTCGTAATCATCTAAGTATGTTGGTTTTGAACGCGGATAATATTCTCACTGATTCCCATGTCCTATAAATAAACTTTTCTAAGTGATCCTGAAAAATAAAAAAAACTATTCGCAGAAAGTTACTCGCCCACACTGAATGAGTAACGTGTAGAAACACTCCTTTGATGGCATAAAAGCTACCGTCAGGTAAGCCTTGTTAAAATAAACTCCGTACTCGTGCAGCTGGTTATAAATAGATTAAACTTAATGCAGGAAAAACTAAAAAAATGAAATCAAATATTATGCAAACTTCTGTTGCCCGGGAGAGAGTTGTTAAATCTTATATTTCAAATTATTTATAGCTTTTTTCTTCTTCTTCTGTGTTCTCTATTTCGGTGCACAAGTCCGTCTCTTTGTGTGCTTCTATAATGATCGGAAAAACCTGCTTAAAGCTATTAACTGTTGGCAAACAGCTTCCTGCTAGTCATATGATCCGACTTACCAACGATCGAGGCACTGCACTTCGGCACTTGAAGAGTAATAGACCAAAAACCTTGGCAGCATAATAAAATGCAATAAAATATGCAGACATCGAATAAATTGCGCAGGCGCCCAACCCTATTTCAAAAACATTTATTTTTAATTAACGCAACGCTATTAGCTCGTAAATGTTGCCTGGTCACCCAATATGGCTTTACTGAAGTCTTAATTTAATGAGACCAAACTTGATGTTGCCTTTAGCTACTGACACTGAAACTGAATACTTTGACATTCCAATATAAAAGGATCACTCTTTTGTGTTTATTTTACTGTGACGGATGTAGAACTAAAACTTATATTTGCCAAGCTCTCTTTCAACAGCCACATTCATTTTGTAGTATTGAAATCATATCGTCGGTCAAATGCCAAAGTCACGAATGAGCACATTTGATGTTTTGAGAAAAACGCGTAAGAAATTGTTAAAAAGGGAGATTTAATTTTCTATTTTTCAACCACTATTGGAAGGTTTACTTTTGTAAACCACTAAGTCATGTTAATTGAAAAATGATTTTTAAATTAAAAAAAATGCGCATTTGTTGTTTTGGCTTTGCAAAATTTGATATATATAATATTTCGTTAAAACATGAATGGCACATTCGTGACTTTGGCATTGTACCGAGGATAAGCTATGTTAGGTTTTCTTAGAACAAATATTTCTGAGTTCTCAAACCCTTATACCTGTCCTCTCGTTAACTTTTGTTTTTCGCATTATCCAAGAAACTTTTGAATCTACTTACCTTCTGAAGCGCAAATGACACTGCGATATTCAAATATTTTTTTATTGCGAAAACTTTAAGACAAACTATCTTCGGAATGCCAATTTGTCAAGGGTTGTTAATGAATTAAATATTGTAACGAATTTGCTGCAAATCCTCTTATTTGCCCCTTTTGCTAGGTTCGTATCGCTAAACTGTTGAATAAATAACTCCAATATTGAATAATGGAAAAATGGCCTTTATTAAAATGCTTCACAATAACACTCAAACTGTGCAACGAATAGCTTAATAACCAAACTGATATCTTAAAGGAAACTGACTTTCAAAATAATAGTGCTATTGCTCGCTAGATATCGTCTTACTCGTAGCTGCTGGACAATTCAAATCAAACTGAATTCCATTTTACTCCCTTGTGCCGCTTTTATAGTTTACGCTGCATACATCTAGGCTCTTCTATTTCCAGAACTTACCAACTATTTCGAGTGTTTATAGTTCTCATATAGTTTCTACTTGTTTACAATTTTCTACTTTTCAGCGTCTCTCAGATGTATGTGAGTTTGTAGTTTACAGTCTCTCGCACACACATAGGCGTATAAGTAAATGCATCTGTGTGTGACATCTCTCGGCTGCCTTATATATGTGTATACATGATTTGATTATTGACGTGAACATCGCTTAACATCGCCTTAGTGATGGTATAGCTTAGGGATGCTAATATCCGTGACACTGCCCTCCACCTAAGTCTGATCGTCCCGATCAGACAAATCTCTCGATCTAAACGCTGCTAGCATCGCCAAATGTACCACTCTTCTACTCCGTGGTTTCTCAATGCTTTGTATGCGGTAGATAGTATCACTGATCTTCTTCACAACCTTGTACGGGCCTTCCCCACTGCACCGAAATTTGGATGGAACACCTTTCCGCCGGTGAGGGTTGTATAACAGTACCAAATCTCCCGCCAAGAAACCTTTCGAATTATTTTCCTTGTCGTACCTGTGTTTCATCTTACTACTCATTATCCTGGATCGTTCCCTCGCACTCTGTTGCTTGACCAATGAAGAACTACTTCGTAGAGCTTGCGCTGGACGGATTTCCTTTGCATAATCAGTATCGTTCCGACGCTTTACAACAGTAGGCTTGAAACCACCCTTGCACTCTTTCTTCGTTTCAGTACGTCCGTTAGGGCTTTTCAATGCCAGTATTTCTCTCACAGGTACCTTCGGTTTTGATTTGTTTGGCCCATTTGTTCCATCAACCTTTACCTTTGAATTTCGTGGCCTTCGTCGAGTCTTCTCCACCAGTACCCGATTACTGCTGAACCCTTTTTCCAAACTAAAGTTAAGTGGTATGTCCTGGTTCTTATAGCGCATAATTTTTCTCCGCATATCGATCCTGACGTCATGGTCAACCAAGAAGTCCACTCCCAATATGACTTCATCAACGATCTCCGCCACAACGAATTTGTGTAGAACCATGACTTTTCCAATTAATACCTCACATACCACTTCGCCTTGGACTTGATTATATTCGCCTGTTACCGTACGCAACCTTGCTCCAGGTAATGACTTTACTCTCCTGTAGACCAAATCAGATCGAATCAAGGAATGAGATGCCCCCGTATCTACAGTCAGTACACGCTCTTTACCATCCACATTCCCTCTGACGGTAAGACTGCTTGATTTCCTTCCAATTTGCGACACAGATATCACAGGACATTCAACAGCCGGGGCAAGTTTCCGTTCTTTACATTCGACACGCTCTTGCTCATTTCCGCCAGCTTTGCGTTTACGGCCACCCACATTGTTGGAACTATTAGGACCAAGATCGCAATGACGTGCAATGTGACCTGGGTTGCCGCACTTGAAACATTTAATAACTCCGGCATTCTTCTGTTGAGATCCCTTCAGTGCTTCCATTGCCTCTCGTAGCCGTGCCTGAAGTTCAAGTTTAACGCCGCTTGTATTCAATCCACGGCTCTCCAACTCCTTCTTTATTTGCTGGATCTTCAATTCACTGAACTTTGCCATGTCCTTGTTGTCCTCCGGAATTTATTCAACAATTGCTCTTCTGACACCAATTGTAACGAATTTGCTGCAAATCCTCTTATTTGCCCCTTTTGCTAGGTTCGTATCGCTAAACTGTTGAATAAATAACTCCAATATTGAATAATGGAAAAATGGCCTTTATTAAAATGCTTCACAATAACACTCAAACTGTGCAACGAATAGCTTAATAACCAAACTGATATCTTAAAGGAAACTGACTTTCAAAATAATAGTGCTATTGCTCGCTAGATATCGTCTTACTCGTAGCTGCTGGACAATTCCAATCAAACTGAATTCCATTTTACTCGCTTGTGCCGCTTTTATAGTTTACGCTGCATACATCTAGGCTCTTCTATTTCCAGAACTTACCAACTATTTCGAGTGTTTATAGTTCTCATATAGTTTCTACTTGTTTACAATTTTCTACTTTTCAGCGTCTCTCAGATGTATGTGAGTTTGTAGTTTACAGTCTCTCGCACACACATAGGCGTATAAGTAAATGCATCTGTGTGTGACATCTCTCGGCTGCCTTATATATGTGTATACATGATTTGATTATTGACGTGAACATCGCTTAACATCGCCTTAGTGATGGTATAGCTTAGGGATGCTAATATCCGTGACAATATAATCTCAAATTCTATCCATATTGATTTTTCGGCATCGAAATCTGTTTTGTAAGATTATTTGCTATGTTCATAGACTAATTCAAATAAATAAAACAGCTGCGAATTCGTTCACATATTTTGAGGCGACTGCCACGCGAAATTTGGATAGTTTTTAGGTGAATTTTTAGGCTTGTTCGTAATTAATATATTGTAACGAGTATTGGGAAATTACTGATTCTCTTAATGACCAAATCTCCGAATTATCGAATAAATAACTCAAATATTAAATATAACAAACGTTCTTTATTTAGACTAATTTGGGAGTAGTAATTCACAATTATCGCGTACTTCAATAAAGCGTGTTAAAATTAAAGTATATATATATATATATATATATATGTATGAGTTTTTTGTGTGACAATATTATCTTATGGATAGAAACCTGCAATCGGTTTGTTTTTGTCTGTACTCGGAAATATGGGTGGTGCCTACCGATGAGTTTGGGTGGTTAGTTGAGTCCAGTAGAAATCAGTATTTTTAGTCGTTCTTTCTATTTTGTGTGCTTGTTGATATGTGAAATATACTATTAATTTCTGACCGACTCTAGCAAAGTCTGTTCAGAGTCCATAATCTCATACTCACCAGTCGTCTCAGAGTAGGTTAGGTTTATTATGTTCGGTAACACAACTACTTGTATAATCTAGTTTTGTAAGAGTACTAGTTCAAATTTTATCTATCCTAAATCACTGCCTACGAATATCTTCTTCGTAACCCCGGCCTTTTATGCGAATACTTTATCTCCGAAGATGAAAAATATTACCCAATAGAAAAGTCAAGCTCATCACCATTCAACGAACATTTCAGGTAAGATTAGTGTCGGTGGCATCTTTTTATAGATAGAGTTTAAACAAGCCTTTACTCTCACTGAATCCAAAATCGAAGATCTCCGCTCCTCAGTGAGTTGGTATCCTGTTGCATTAAAAAGACACGTGCGCAGCTTCTAATAGTATCAACCCCAATCCACTCCGCATTGCACTAGCCCCTGCTGCTCTTTATTCTTTGAAGTGCCCGCTCAATCAATCTTTCAAAGGTTATGCTAAATTAAAGTTGAACTTTTTCAAAAGCTTCGCATTCATTATATTCGAGGTGCTAAAATTTCTCATAAAATGCAATGAAATGAAAATTTCCTTCAAATACAATAATGTACCTTAATATTAATCAATGTTCATGTGTCAAAATATTAATACAAAAACAAGTTGATAATAAAACTATAAGAAACAAATTAATTTGACAACTCTTTAATTTAAAGTCAAAGCCAATTGAAAGAACATTTGATTGTGTTCAAAAGACTTAAGAAGCAAACTTCATAGTTTAATGCGTCATTCATATGCATCTTATAAATAATAACAGGTAACAATTATGATAATCTCTCAATCAAGTATTTACGCATTATTATTTTTGTCGATATAGTGTTTTTAGAATGACTAACGGTTGATGTGATCTTATCTTCTTGTTCTTTTTTTCCTTCATATATTAAATGCAACGCAAGCTCTTGTATATCTATTATGATTTATCACTGCTGTCTGCCAACAATTGACTCATCATTATTTAACTAATTACATCATATTATTATTATAGAAGATTATGTTTTATAATAAGCAAACTGAAAATTTTTGTTTTGTTGGAATAAATTCATGACGTGTTTTCTAGATATGAAGGAAATGCGAAATAAAATTTGCAATTTTACACTCTTTGGCGGTCCTTAAGTAAGGTTGTACGGTCAACAAAGACGCTCTAAAGATTGAATTGGTCATAGTGTTCTATGATATAAAGCGACTGTTTTTAAATTTTGCTTGCAATTTGACGACGTAAATGATTTTTATCGCTGTGTAAGTTATATAATAGGAAAAGGACAGGTGAAGGTAGCCGACGTCACCACGAAGATGTTAGAAGAGGACGAACAGCCAAATGGTGCTGCGAGTCGCACAGAGGAACACCCCGAACAGCATTTACTACCCGCAAAAGAAGTCCCGAGAATGCCAATCGCAATTTGCAATAAGTGGGAGAGGCTGAAGAGGGCCTCGAAAGCTCTAAACCAAAAGGGCAAGGAGAGGAGGAAGACGTTACGACGAAGGTGCTGGAGGGATACAAACAGCCCAATGGTTCTACGAGTCTTACAGATAAACCTACCTGATTCCCTATCTGCGTTTCGAGTGAGATCTTAAAGCCACACTAGAGATGGATGGTTGGCCCAAGGATGCTCAAATGTCGGACGAGGCGATACATGTGTACACAGATGGTTCCAAAGTAGTGGAAGGACTAGGGTCTGCGGTATACTGTGCTGATACGGAAACAAATAGATCATACAAGCTGCCAGGTCACTGTTGTAGGTTTTCCAAGCGGAAGTATTAGCCATAACCAAAGCAGCAGAAATACTGGATGAGAGACAGCCAATTAGAAATTAGAGCCAATTAGAAATTAAGGCAACAATCTCGCATATGTCAGCATCTAAATGCATGTTAGAGTGCAAGCAGTTTCTGGAAAGAATCGGAACAGGGAGAAGCATACATCTATATTGGGTCCCAGTGCATATGGGAATTGATGGGAATGAAAAAGTAGATGAACTAGCTAAAAAGGGCACATCACTTGAAGCTTGCTGCGTAGACCTCCCAATTAGAAAGGTCGAGATTAAGCAAAGGTGAGAGTGCATATGATCGACCAAGAAGGAAAGGCGTGGATTCAAGTGCGGGGCTGGAACATGTCGAAGATTATGTGTAGGATTTACAACCTTAGACTAACAAAGTTGCTTCTATCATTAAAAAGAGGGGGCTTTAGAATCATGACGGGTATTCTGACTGGACACTGCCTTCTAGCGCCACATGCCTTTATATTAGGCTTGGTCAGTGATAGCAGATGTAGAAAGTGCGGGTTGGAGGAGGAAACTATTGAGCACGTTTTGTGCTCGTGCTCGTGCCCTGCGCTTGCCAGGCTAAGACTCCATCTATTAAGAGTGATACAGCTACCATATCTGGAAGAGCAAGTGTCTTAAGTCCTAGAAATAGAGAGAAGACGGAGAGTTGACTATAAAACATAAAGGGACAGGGTGTGGGAAGAGAAAGGGAGTAGAAAAGAGAAATTAAAAAAAAAATAATAATAATGTAAAGGAAATGGAAATTTAAAGGAGAGGAGAGAAAGAGAAAAAACGAAAAGAATAAAACAACAAGAACTGAAAGGAGGAACAGATATACGAAATCATAGATTGAGATAAGGGAAAAAGGAATAAGAAATGTAAAAACGATAGGAAAGCCAAAGCCCCAATCTAACAACGCCATTGTTTGTGAATTCTGGAGATCTCTAAGTGCAAAAACTTCTAGCCAATATATGCGGCTTTTTGAATGATTAGAGATGGGTGGGAGTTTCACTAGAGCTGCTGCGGCATATGTGACCTCAGAGCTTGCTGATGTTTTAAACGTCTTAACCTAAAAATTTCGACTAAATGGGTATGTCCTTAGCTAAGCGGCTGGGGGTCTACCAAGTAAATACAAGGAACAACGGAAATAAGGAAAATTCCGCTATGGGACGTTATGAGGACTACAATTTCCCCCAGAATGCAGATTCATTGATGCTTGTGAGGTGACATAAGATCTCTATCGAGTTTTTGAGCTGCCATGCATATTTTAAAGCATACCTTCATCAACACAAACAATAAATCAATCAAATAGTTGGAAGTGAAGCAGTATAGGTTGTATATTACACCTTTTGTGCGATCTAGACTCAAAAACACTAGATCTAAATTACGCAGTATTTTCAAAGAATATTGCATCCCCGAGATATTCGTTGGATATATCTTACAAAGCAACAGAAAGAGGACAACAGCATGATTTGAAATAGCACAAACAATCTTTCATAGTGTTGCCAAACACCGCTAAGGGAACAAAATAAAAATAAATATTGTACTTAAAGTCACTTACTTACTTACTAGCTTAGTTGATGCTTAACTGTTTAAACGGCTATGGCAACAAGGCGCGCCAGTCGCTTCTTCCTTGGGCTAAGTGGCACCAAGGGAGCTTAAATCGTTTTCCACAGGCACCTTCCATCGGAGTGGGGCCGTCCTCTTCCTCTGCTTTTAAAGGAGGGTTTCGATATGATTTCTGTTTTTAGCCGGAGCATCATCATTCATTTGCATAACATAACCTAGAAAGCATATCCTCTGTGTTTTAATTTACTGGACTATGTTGATGTCTTTGTAAAGCTCGTATAGCTCATCATTATATCTTCTCCGGTACTTGCCATCGCCAACGCGTAGAGGTCCATAAATCTTTCGAAAAAGTTTTCTCTCGAACACTCCCAGAGTCGCTTCATCTGATGTTGTTATGGTTCATGCTTCTACACCATATAGCAGGACGAGTACGATCACAGACTTTTAGAGCATGATCTTCATTTGCCAAGAGAGGACTTTATGAATGTTTCTTACCTGCATTTCTGGACTGACGTTGTTATTTCATTTTGATTTTTTCATTTCATTATTTATTAATCATTTTCTTAATGCTATGTACGTATTTTAAATCTCTATATTGTATTCAACACATTAACTATAACAAAGCGTAGGAAAGGTAGATGGTGTACTATTTTTGTGTGGGGTGTACATTAAATATTTTCATAAAACATTAAAGTTACTAATATACTAAGAAATTTATTAAAAAGAACTTTAGGTAAAATAATTTTTATAATATTTTTTATAATATCGCCCTCAGCAGCGATTCCAGTTCATAATGATTATGTCCAAGCAGATACAGTTTAACTGTTTTTTGAAAGAAGTTAAAATTTCTAATAACCTGTACAGCGTTAGGAAGGGAGTTGAAGAATTTGCGCGACGTGTAGATATGAAAGCTTCTAAAGTGTGACGTTCTAGAATACGGAATTTGTACAGTTGGAAGTATATTCCTACGTAAGTTATGTATTTCTGAGGGAAAGCTACTTGGAGAACCTGAACGAATAAAGAAAATACTCAAGACTATATATAAATACAAATGGCGGCACGGTAGTATATCCAGTCTCCTAAAAAGCGGCATAGAGTGGTAAACAGTTTTTTAAAGTAGATACAGTGCAACACTTTTTGAGACGATAGAACTGCCTAGTAGTATAGAGGAAGTACTCTTTCAATGTATGGATGTGCGCAGACCAATTCACACGATTGTCAAATATTATACCAAGATATTTAAAATTCTCAAGAACATCAACTCTGAAACAGTTGTCACTGCATTAAATATTGCAATCGAAAAAACTTATCGCAACATTCTGAGTGCACTCCATATGATGTAAGTTAAAACGAAGGCATCCTTCGGCATGAAATATAATATCACAGCTAGGTAGTTCTTTGGCAACGTGGCTAAAATACATAAGTTTCGTTTTATTACTAACAAGTAGTTTGTGTGAAGCAAACCAAGCTCTCAGCAAATGCAAATCAAAGCTAATGTCACATATTAATTCAATTTCACTAGTTGTACTGTACGCAATGGCCAAATCATCTGCAAACCCAGTGGTTTTGCCCTTAAATGGCAGGGAAAATATTGAATTGATGTATATTAGGAACAATATTGGACCAAGAACAGAACCTTGGGGTACTTCCAGATTTATAAACAGTGGGCTACTGTAACTGCTATCTATTTTTACTCTTTGTATTCCGTTAGCAAGATCGGATTTAAACCAGTTATGAATAAAGAATGGTGTATTTTATCCAAGAGAATATCTCTATCGACCATGTCAAAGGCTTTTGTTATATCAACAAATAGGTAGGCGCAGTTTCTTTTTCCGTCTAGAGCTCTGTAAATATTTGTGCCGAAACCCAACAGAGCGTCTCCTGTTGACAAACCGGAACGAAATCCAAGTTGTATAGGACTGAACATCTTTTTTTGACTGCTTATTCAAATACTTTCGATAAAGCTGAGAGTAGCGATATGGGTCTATAGTTGTTTGCATCAATGCTTGTTCCCAAATAAATTAAGTCTTTTAGTATTTTGAAACTATGGCTGTCAACAGTGCTTTAACTAGATACTAGAAATATAGGCAATTTTAAGATGTTGTTGCCTATTAAGAATAAATATTAAATTATATAAATTAGGTAGAAACAAGTTATTATTGTTGCTAATTATATATTAATATGGTAGTTAAGATTCATTCAAATACTCGCATTATACATATGTACGCACGTGAGTACATATCTGAGTATTTAAACATTATTTTAAATACCCTCAATCTATACTACTCAAGCGAGATAGGTACTATGGGGTATTTTGAAGAGATATGTAGCAAATAAATAAATAATAAGGGGTAACAGAGAATTGTCCCATTAAACATTAATTATACAATCAGAATCAGAAATTCAAAATCTTCTAATTAATCTGTAACATTAAAACTTGATCCTGGATTGAATGAGTGCTGCTTGAGGGAACATTTTTGAGGAACAATATGATCGCTGCGATCTTGGTCGCAGCGGTTTGAAACCGTGACTTTGACTAAATCAGAACAAATGCCACTACAATAGGAATAAATTTCCAATTTTTGCCTGCGAATAAATGGCACAATCGCAGTAAAATCACAGAAAATTCACTGCAACATCTTGGACATCTAGTGATATTCAATCGCATTTTAAGTAACTTGCTCATTACTTGTTTATAGCTTGGCAGCGAATTGTTTCTGTGTCGAGAGCTGTGTTTAGTATGTGATTGCTATTATTGTTAAGCGTGATTTGGTGTGGGCAGCAGATGTTGGTACAGTAAGTAAGTCACGGTTATTGCTTCCAAGCTGTCTCTGAAATTTATTGTGATCTTCCAGTAGCTCTGACAAATCACAGGTACGCGAATATTTGCCAACTCTATTGGAAAATACGTAACCAGAATTGTTTTGGGCTTCCCTCTCCCGAATTACTATGGACTTATTCAGCCTATGTGAGGACCTCATGGACAGACCAGTTCTATTTCCCTCTCTGTAGCTCTTACACTTTCGAAAATATTTAATTTTAAGAAACTTAGCCTCAAAATATTCTATTGTGTGGCGCTTATCTGCTGTTGCAAGTCGATATTGTAATTTATTATTGTTAATCCATAATAAAATCGCAGTCAAAATAAACTCCATTTGTATGAATTAAGCGGGGATTGCAATTTTGCTTTTAAATGTACGAAAACATTTATTTGAAGCAAATTTTAAATTTAATTTTTTTAATAATTTAAACAAAAAAATTAAAATTTTTCTAAAATTATTAAATAAATTAAACAAAAAAATTTTAATTTTTCCCAAATTATTAAATAAATTAAATTTAAAAATTAAAAAAAAAAATAAATAAATTTAAGGCGCGATAACCTCCGAAGAGATCTAAGGCCGAGCTTCTCTTCCAATTTGCGTAGTGCTCCTCTTGATTTTCCCTACAAATTGACCGGACGGGACCTACATGTTTTATGCCGACTCCGAACGGCATCTGCAAGGCAGATGAGTTTTCACTGAGAGCTTTTCATGGCAGAAATACACCCGGAGCGCTTGCCAAACACTGCCGAGGGGCGACCCCGCTTAGAAAAATTTTCTTCTAATTGAAAAACCTTATTTCTAAAATTTTGATGTTGCTTTGCCCGGGAGTTGAACCCAGGGCATACGGTGTGATAGGCGGAGCACGCTACCATCACACCACAGTGGCACGGTGGAAAATTGCTTCAGATAAATGTTTTCATACTGTAAGGAATTTTGTGAAATTTCTGATAATTATGCACATTCTGGTAACGTTCGAATCGCTGAATTTTCGTATAAATAACTCAAATATTCAGTATAGTCAAATGTGTTTTGTTTAGACGAATTTACTTCATTTTTTTATTTAGACTAATTACTAATTTACTTCACTTCGTGTGCTTCACTAAAAGCGTGTTAAAATCAAAACTGATCCATTCTTCCTCAGCTTGCGTTGCTTTTATACTCCCTGTTGCCTCGTTGGTATATTTCTCCTAAGGTCTAGACTTTTCACGAACATGCCTTCTGGAAGAGTTGTATCTCATACTTGGTTATTTAGCTATATGCGTGTGTATATGTGAGTAACAACTTCTGCTCTTAGCTGATGACTACATATGTGTATGTGAAATAATCTCTTTGCTTCAAGCTGCTGGTTATGTGTTTGAAATATTCTTCATTGCCTTGCGACTGCTTGCTTTAATGTGTATATGTACATAAGTGTGGCTGCTTGTTTTTTGTTGTTCTTGTGATTATTTACTAACATCATAGTAATGCTAATATTCGCCACAATACTTACTCTATATGCTTTTTAATCCTAATTGTGTGGAATAATTATAGGCGCGCTCCAAGGGTTTGGCAATATTGGGTTTATAGTATTGCTTTTATAAGCAGTACTTCCGCTGTTCACTATTACATCAATATTATTATCTGTATTTAATTAACGAGACATGCTCATATTGCTTTATACAATTGTTTTTGTTATTAATATTGGAGATAAATTACAAATCTTACAAACGGCGATGGTTACTAAGATATGTTTCTGAATTTCACTTCTTCATCAGCTAATACCAATAACAAAAACAATTGTATAAAGCAATATGAGCATGTTTCGCTAATTAAATACAAATAAAAACAAGTAAGGAAGGTTAGTTCGGGTGTAACCGAACATTACATACTCAGTTGAGAGCTATGGTGACAACATAAGGGAAAATAACCATGTAGGAAAATGAACCGAGGGTAACCATGGAAGGTGTTTGAATGACATGTGTATCAAATGGAAGGTATTAGAGAGTATTTTATGAGGGAGTGGGCAATAGTTCTATAGGTGGACGCCATTAAGGGATATCGCATAAAGGTGGATCAGGGTTGACACTGGAATTTGTTTGTAAGATATGGGTATCAAATGAAAGGGGTTAATGAACATTTTAAAACGGAGTGGGCCTTAGTTATATAGGTGGACGCCTTTTCGAGATATCGCCATAAAGGTGGACCAGGGGTGACCCTAGAATTTGTTTGTACGATATGGGTATTAAATGAAAGGGGTTAATGAACATTTTAAAAGGGAGTGGGCCTTAGTTATATAGGTGGTTTTCGAGATATCGCCATAAAGGTGGACCAGGGGTGACTCTAGAATGCGTTTGTACAATTTGGGTATCAAACGAAAGGGGTTAATGAGTATTTCAAAAGGGCGTGGGTTTAGTTCTATAGATGGACGCCTTTTCGAGATATTACCATAAAGGTGGACCAGGGGTGACTCTAGAATGTGTTTGTACGATATGGGTATCAAATTAAAGGTATAATGAGGGTTTTAAAATGGAGTGGTGGTAGTTGTATAGGTGGTCGCCTTTTTGAGATATCGGCATAAAGGTGGACCAAGGGTGACTCTAGAATTTGTTTGTACGATATGGGTGTCAAATGAAAGGTGTTAATGAGTATTTTAAAAGGGAGTGATCCTTAGTTCCATAGGTGGACGCCGTTTCGATATATCGCCATAAAGGTGGACCAGGGGTGACTCTAGAATGCGTTTGTACAATATGGGTATCAAACGAAAGGTGTTAATGAGTATTTCAAAAGGGCGTGGGGTTTAGTTCTATAGGTGGACGCCTTTTCGAGATATCGCCAAAAAGGTGGACCAGGCGTGACTCTAGAATGTGTTTGTAAGATATGGGTATCAAATTAAAGGTATTAATGAGGGTTTTAAAATGGAGTGGTGGTAGTTGTATATGTGGTTGCCTTTTTGAGATATCGGCATAAAGTTGGACCAAGGGTGACTCTAGAATTTGTTTGTACGATATGGGTATCAAATGAAACGTGATAATGAGTGTTTTAAAAGGGAGTGATCCTTAGTTCCATAGGTGGGCGCCGTTTCGAGATATCGCCATAAAGGTGGACCAGGGGTGACCCTACAATTTGTTTGTACGATATGGGTATCAAATGAAAGGGGTTAATAAACATTTTAAAAGGGAGTGGGCCTTAGTTATATAGGTGGACGCCTTTTCGAGATATCAATATGGGTATCAAACGAAAGGTGTTAATGAGTATTTCAAAAGGGTGTGGGGCTTAGTTCTATAGGTGGACGCCTTTTCGAGATATCGCCATAAAGGTGGACCAGGGGTGACTCTAGAATGTGTTTGTACGATATGGGTATCAAATTCAAGGTATTAATGAGGCTTTTAAAAGGGAGTGGTGGTAGTTGTATATGTGAAGGCGTTTTCCAGATATCGACCAAAACGTGGACCAGGGTGACCCAGAACATTATCTGTCGGGTACCGCTAATTTATTTATATATGTAATACCACAAACAGTATTCCTGCCAAAATTTCAAAGGTTTTTTTATTTCGCCCTGCAGACCATTTTTATTTCATTCTACTTAATATGGTAGGTGTCACACCCATTTTGCAAAGTTTTTTTTTTAAGTTATATTTTGCGTCAATAAAGCAATCCAAATACCATGTTTCATCCCTTTTTTCGTATTTGGTATAGAATTATGGCATTTTTTTCGTTTTTGGTAATTTTCGATATCGAAAAAGTGGGCGTGGTCAGAGTCGGATTTCGGCCATTTTTTATACCAATACAAAGTGAGTTCAGATAAGTACGCGAACTGAGTTTAGTAAAGATATATCGATTTTTGCTGAAGTTATCGTATTAACGGCCGAGCGGAAGGATAGACGGTCGACTGTGTATAAAAACTGGGCGTGGCTTCAACAGATTTCGCCCTTTTTCACAGAAATAAGTTATCGTCCCAGAATCTAAGCCCCTACCAAATTTCACAGGGATTGGTAAATTTTTGTTCGACTTATGACATTAAAAGTATCCTAGACAAATTAAATTAAAAGGGGCGGAGCCAGACCCATTTTGAAATTTTCTTTTATTTTCGCATTTTGTTGCCCATTATCATTACTGGAGTTGAATGTTGACATAATTACTTATATACTGTAAAGATATTAAATTTATTTATTATTTTTTTAAGTGGGCGGTGCCACGCCCGATGTCCAACATTTTACTAATTTTCTATTCTGCGTCATAAGTTCAACTCACCTACCAAGTTTCATCGCTTTATCCGTCTTTGGTACTGAATTATCGCACTTTTTCGGTTTTTCGAAATTTTCGATATCGAAAAAGTTGGCGTGGTTATAGTCCGATATTGTTTATTTTAAATAGCGATCTGAGATGAGTACTCAGGAATCTACATACCAAATTTCATCAAGATACCTCAAAATTTACTCAAGTTATCGTTTTAACGGGCGGACGGACGGACGGACATGGCTCAATCAAATTTTTTTCCGATCCTGATGATTTTGATATATGGAAGTCTATATCTATCTCGATTCCTTTATACCTGTACAAACAACCGTTATCCAATAAAAGTTAATATACTCTGTGAGCTCTACTCAAGTAAGTATAAAATACATTTATAGTAAAAAGTTAAAACAGTTGATTCCAGTCACTAAGGTTGTCTGGGCGCTTCACGTCGTCGCAGACTGTCATCTTCACTAGTAAACTATACTTGGGCGCTTAAATACAATGACATTGGGTGGCAACGCGTGAAACCACCAGACATGATTCATCTGACGACTCGGATCGTGTTAAAAGCGGCCTTACTTTTTGCTTCATTTTCACTCAGAACTGTTTAGTTCGCATCAATATTTTTTTTTGATGTAGTTAACTATTTATAGATTTATATGTTAACTAAAGTAATATTTAAATATAAGCATTTGTCTTAATATATTTGTCAATAGCTAGGTAGACCAGTTCTTTAGCGAGAATTTTGAAGCGCTGTTCATACCAGTTTTTAAGTGACTTGCAAACTGAGCAAAAAACAGGTGTTAATTGGCCAATTAACGTTTTTTTAAATATTTGAATTTGGTACCGAAAACATTTGTGACGATATTTATGCTGATCTATGTGCCATACCTAATAATTAAAATATTAATTTATTACCTAATGAGCTAAATGTATGTTCATAGTTGCTTGCTTTACGGCTAACAAGAGTACGTCCTCTAAGAATCTATTGCCGAGATAGAAAACTTCTTGTCTACATTAAGGGAAGGATTTGATGGTGTAATATCCCTCCCTGTTTTAAGGCTATTTTCCTCGTTTTTAAGAAATATTTTTTTGAGTGCAGCTACAAATTCATATCAGTCAAGGATTCGCAGTTGTTTGGTATAGATTTTGTATTCGCCGATCCAACGATTATAAAAATTTGGCTCAGTAGTCCATCGGCTATGAGGTATTAGTGCACCATTCATAGATCTATCAGTCCTTTTTGACATCCACTGGTTATTTGGATACGGATTCGCTGATCCACCTGTTATTCAGCATTAGATTTTATCTGAGTATGCGCTTTCTGCTAACAGGTCATGGTACTCTTAATGCATTCTTGCATAAGAGGAATTTGGCGAAAGGGAGGGGTGTGTATGTGGTGCGTTGCCGGAAGACTGGCTGCATGTGTTGTGTGAGTTTTCGGAGTACTCGCCCAACCCATTTATTTATTTGGCGCACCCTAATAATAAAGTTAACCACAAATTCAACTTCGCAAGTAATATAAAGTTTAATTTATTGCTCACTAAGTAAATAATTTTAAGAATAAAAACTTCTTGATACCAATTCTAATAATAATAAAATCTATTTCTTTAAAAGTAAGCATAAACGCCTTGGTTTCATGAAGCATTAACTTTTATTTGAACACCGCAGCAGCTGCAAATCTGTCTTCGCTTTGTAAGTCCATCTTATCACATCTAAGTGCAGCAATAATTCATACACACAAATTCACTTAGAAGAAAATTTCTATAAAAGGGTCCATCTAAAGTGCATGGCTAAAACATAAAAAGAATCAAATCATTTAACTCACACGCACTTAGCTCTTTTGATCGAATTCTATATTCTTAGGTCTGTTTTTTTAGTATTAGTGTTTATAAGCTTTTAGTTATCTTTATGCTTCACTGCTTCATTTTAAAGTATTATTATTATTATTTTTGTTGTCTTTTAATGGCTGTCTTTTGTTGTGCTAATGCTACCGCTGAGGTGCGGACGATGTAAAATTGCAATAAAATTAAATCACTATCAACAGTCGTTTAATGTTAACACCTTACATTGCATCAAATAAAAAAAAATTATTGAGTACAATAAAAGCAATAAACATTAATATTAAGTATGCTTGTAATATGTATTTCCTTTCATCGGTGGACCAAACCGTTTTGGAATCGGTTCAACAGTACCACTTAATTTTAAAATGGTTCAATTATCTTACATCATGTGTGGTCTTAGCCTTAGGACCGCTTTACTCATCTCCCATTAACGCTAACTGGTATCTTATTTGATGTGCTGAACGACTCCCATCCAACATTGTTCTAGTTAACGCATACTATCGGTACACCGCAGGGCGGGATGTTATCACATCTGCTGTGAACGCTGGTCATCAACCAACTGCTCAGGCGGTTTGATGAGGCACCCGTCAAACTTACGTCTTACGCAGATGAAGTTACAATTGTCACAAGCGTAGAGTGCTTTCCAACGATTAGCTCACTGATAGATCTGGCGCTGCCGGACGTACATAACTGGGTATCTAATGTCGGGTTGACAGCCAACGCAGAGAAGACGGTCTTGTTTACTAAGAGGTACAAGGTCCCAAATTAGACAAGGTCTTAGCTGGGAAGGCTGACCCTTTAGGAATCATTGCAGATAGTAAGTTGTCGTGGAAGCTCAATGTGGAAAAGAGAGTGAAGAAGGCCTCGACGGCACTTTATGCATGCAAAAAATGCTGGGGTGTACGTGTGGTTCATCGCCCTCTCTCATGGAGAATTGAATCTTTGTTAGGTAGTCAGTCACACAAAAAAGAGCGTTTCTAAAAAAATTGGAGGTGGTAAGCAGGCTATCAATGCTTGGCATTATGGGAGCCCTGTACAGTCCACCTGTAGACATGTTGCCAAAGAACATATCGTTAACAACTGCAACGAGGATTAGTGCCTCGGGGCAGTTTGAGTGCAGACCATCCTGTCATAGTAGTATAGCGTCATCAATTACAAGGCAAAACATACTTCCTGATTCCGTATCTATACTTCGAAGCATCTCTTAAAGCCACAAAAGAGGTTGATGGTTGGTGCCAGGGTGCCCAAATGGCGGGCGATTGTATACTGTGCTGAGCCGGATCATACAAGCTGCCAGACCACTTTAGCGTTTTCAAGCGGAAATAGTAGCCGTAATCAAAGCAGTAGAAAAATTGGAAGAAAATAGCTAAACTGTATCCGCGTCAACTTTTGTGTTAAGGTGTAAGCAATCTCTGGACTTGAAACTGTCTCAAAGTACTTAAGTAGTACCGTAAAACTGGATACAAAGCTGAATTGGTTGATTTATTGATAAATGTGCCATTGATTAAACGAATGCCTAAATGTTAACGAAGCGTTGAGTTGGTATTTGTCGAGTTCTTATGTAGGTATGTATATTTGTGTATGCGGTTAAAATTTAGTCGATAAGTTGTGCAGGCAACTATGCAAAACACTAATAAGTTATCGCGTTAAACGGACTATTACTCATTCAAAAAATATACCAATTGGTAGAGCGTGCAAGTGATTGAGTGTAAAAGGCTACACAAATATTTTAATACATTTTACGAATATCCAATGATGACTTCATAATTATATTTACTAAATTAATTTTATAGATATTTTACATTCTAGTATTCATAATTAACAAATTTCATTGTATTTACATACAAAGTTATTCAATACTAACATGCATACGTATACATTAACATGGGTGATGATGAGTCTTTTGTTATTGACTTAAAAAAAATTCAATAAAAAATATGAAGAAGAAGAAGATATCGCTTAGAATTCTTCCGTATCAAGTGAATATTTGTTGGAACGTGTGTGTGTGATTGTTCATAAAAGTATGTGTATTAGGGCGGATCGATTTAAAAATCAATAAAGAATCGTATTCTAGCGATCAAAATAAGAAACTTTGCCGAAGGAACCATACCTCTAAAACGAATTCTGATGTCCCCCCTTTGGGTCGAACTTTTGGGTGGGGGCAATTTCAATTCTACCTGTTGTATCTTGTGGTGGCTTAAAAACAACAACGCAAGCAATTTTACGATCTGCAATTGTGTCACAGTGATACCTTCATTTTTTAAAACGGTTGAATAAAAAACCCACACAACTATGTTTACGACATACAAATGCATCACAGTGATGCCTTGGTTTTAAAAGGGGTTGTCAAAACGCTAATTTCTAATAATTTTTTTTTATTTCTTTTCTATTACTAAGTTAAATTCATTTTTTCATTTACATATGTTCTGACTAAATAAATTTCTAAAGAGAAAAATAAGCTCCAAAAAGAAAAAACATAGGCATTCCAAAGTGGGATTTTTCAAAATTTGCCCCTACGACCCAAAGGAGGGACATCAGAATTCGCTTTAGAGGTATGGTTCCTTCGGCAAAGTTTCTTATTTTGATCCCTAGAATATGATTTTCACAGAGCAATGGGCGATTTTTTTGCCTCCCCACAAATCGTATGTACGTTTAGTAGAGCTCGATTCAACGTAAAATTCTATGAAAACATTTTATTGGGCTATAAGTCTGGCATTCGCAATTTTGGAATGCATTCGAAGCACAAAACGTTTTGAGCATTGGGGATAAAACAAGTGTGATATCTTCTGCATAGACGTCAAAATTACAAATAGAATGGATCATCTGATTTTTAAAGTGACTACCGTGATCTTATCCTGTATATTTTTCTATCACTCGCTGAAAATAGCGGACCGTATGTCGTTGTATTACTATAAACAAATCAATTTCAAATGCTCAAATTGCAATATAATATATTTAATTAAATAGCGATAAACTAAAATGATGTCACATTATTGAGTTACCAGACACCTTTAGGCATACAAACCAATAATGGCACGTGATGGTACGCTCACGGTGAAGTGATGTCGCCTCTTCAAAGGAGCTTAGCAGAAGATGAGCTCATGCGAGTTTTTTAAATGACATATTCCTCACTGGCAGTGAAAGAATGAGCAAGGCATAAACACATGCGCCATTGTTGTCAAGGAAAGGGTACTACGGTCGGAAAATTCAGTCTCCAAGCTATAACATCTCTCAACGAGTTGAAGTTCACTAACTGTGCCGCTACTCAAAATATGGAGAGATTAAGTACAAAGTTTCAGTATAAAAATATTTGGGTTCCTCTAATCGAGGAACATAACATCAAATCGATCATGTCGTGATCAATGGGGGAGGGCTTAATATATACTGACACCTGATGAATACTCCACTAATCTCTCAATCACTCAATAGGAAACCACTGTATATGTGTGCAGAAACACGGGTCATATGTAGCATGATCATAATACGAAGTGGGAAAAAGGACGAAAAGTTAGAAAAACGTGAGGCCAAAGGGTGAGAGTTCGAAAAAGCTTCAGAATGAGAAGTTCAGTAGCTCATAGAAATGGTACCCGAGTAATGCGACAGTTTCCACTACAGGTGTAATAAATACCTGAGAGCTACACAGTTGGTATTCTTACTTGCACTGACAGCAGTGACGTAAGGTCTACAAAAGGGCAAATTGCCATTTCGAAGGACATCACAGAGAAAAAAGTGCCAGTTGGAAGTACTGTAAGGGGCAGCATTGAAGCTAGTATTGTCTCTTATTGCTTTAGATCTGCTCTAGCGCGGAACTAGGGCAATTTCCTGGAGGAGACGATGTAAGCTATGGAGGAACAAGGGGCGTGTTGCTAAATAGCATAATATATGTTCCACCACTTGACTATGACCAAGTGAAAACACTAAAAAATAGCAAGCCACGGGAAAACGTCCGCTAGGCGCCGAACTGTTTGAACACGGATACGAGAGTCGGCAAAGAGCATGCGTCAACTCCTATGTAACGGTCTTTACTCACTTTGTTTGTTAAAACTTTGTTAATTTGTTGATATTTGAAATATATAAAAAGAGATCAAATAGGCGTTACAAAATATGTTAATAAAAATTTGTAAAACTAAAATTATTCTGCAAGATTTCTCGACTTAAGAAGTTTAGTTAAATAAAATATTTGTTAATAAAATAAATTATTTATTAAAGCAAATAATAAAATTGGTGGCTATGCCAATATCCTACTCAAAATGTAGTCGATCCAGCAAATCGCACCAACTGCCTTATTAGCAAGCTACTGAATGCCGCATATTAGTTTACAAATAATCGCTCCATCTTATAAATTATTTCGTATGATGCTGCTGTTAATTTCAAACAAATTTTGATGACGAGTTGTTTGAATTTTTTGCTTCGTCGAACATATCATATGTAATGTAAGACATCATGTGATAAGATATTGATGTGTTTTACTATTTGATGCTTGATCGGAATCCCGACAAGATAGAATCCAGACAGGTCAATATACAGTCATAACCAAATTCCGACAAGATATTATTATTATTATTTATTTGTTATCCATAATTAAAATTATAAAATAACTCATAAGCAAAAGCTACCAAGGCTATCGGCTTAGTCATAATCTAGAATACTTATGTTTATGTGTACGTATCTATGTGTAAATATTTAAATTAAGTTAAATATGTTAATGTCTTTTAAGAATTTTCCAATTAGATTTACATTTGTTTCTGAAGGATTCGGGAGAATAAGTTGGAGTGGGTTTTGTCCTTGAAACGATTGAATGTGATGAGCGTGCATAGCTGGACAATCTACTAGAATATGTTGAATAGTTAGGTTGTAGTTGTTACAATAATGGCATATGTGCTGAGATGTTGATTGAAGAAGGTGTTCATGAGTTAAAAGTGTATGGCCTAGTCTAAGGCGCACAAAACATTTGTTGGCCCAAGTAGATGTGTTAGTTGGCAGTTTGATCGGAACACCGAGAGGGTTTATATCTTTGTATGGGTGTCTGTAGGTTGACCATTCCTCTTTAAGACTTTTATGTAGAGCGTTCGAAAAGTAGTTTTTTATTGATTTTACACTAAATTGCATGTGGAAATGAAGACAGTCTTTAAAAGCGGATTTTGCAGCTTGGTCCGCTTGTTCATTACCCGGGATACCTGAATGAGATGGGATCCACATCAATTTTATTTTCGGTGACATACTCATAAGTAGCTGTTGTATTGAATAAAGGGGCCCTCCCTTAATCGGAACTTTTTTGTAGCTGTAAATACTGATTTACTGTCTGTGCATATCACAGGTTTTTTGTTTGTTTCTTTGGCTAGTTGTAGTGTCGAAAGTAATCCCTGTAGTTCAGCGTCAAATATGTTTGCATACTGAGGTAGTAAGCCGTGGGCCTGCGTTAGACCGTTATCGCCTGTCACAGCAAATGAGACACCCTCAGTTTGTTTAGATCCATCAGTAAACATAAATTTCCAACCTTCCTGTTTCAGTGGAGAAACGATGCTTGTATATAGTTTTTGAAAGGCCGATTGCGATGTATTGCCCTTACATCGGAGTGTCAGCTCGTTGATAAATATCTTGGTGAGAAGTTTCCATGGTGGTATTTTAGTTTTGGTAAGTTTTGGTGGGGAGAAGCTTAGGTTGAGATATTCTGCAAGTTCTTTTACTTTGCACAGAGCCGATTTCCTTTTTATGGTAGTTTTCCTTTTATTTAGAAGCTGAATTTCATGGTTTAGAATGTTGGCTGAGTAGGAATAAAGCTTGTAAAGTATACAACTTCTAAGATATTTTATTCTAGACTCGGTCGCCAGAAAGCCTCCTTCGACTAGCAGGTTCTTAATTGGGGTAGTCCTAAATGCTCTTAGGCTCCTTCTTATGGCAGCGTGATAAGGGCCCTGAATCATCTTGAGGTGATTTATTGCATAGTTTCCATAGATTTCAAGCCCGTAATCAATTTTGCTCTGAATTGTTAGTTTGGTAATATCAATTAAGGTGTTGGTATGTACAAAGCTTTTTTTTGAGGATAAATATTTAATGATGTTCAGCCTGGTAGCTAGGTAATTTCTTAAATTAGAACAATGGTACATAAAACTATGTTTACAATAGAATGTTAGACCTAAAAGTTTCATGTTATTTACATTAGATATAGTATAATTATTATTTTTTACATTTATATCGTTACAATTATGTTTATTGCAGATATGCAAGTGTTTGCTTTTATCGAAAGAAATAAGGGCCCCTGAAACCTCACTAAGACTCAATCCAAAATCGATAACACATTGATAACTTTTATTTCGGTAGAAAATCCCATTTTCGATAACAAAAGAATACATTTTTCAAAATCGCAAACTTTTTTCTATCATATCGATAACAAAACGATATAACGCCGATAGCGAAACGATAACACAACGATAACAAACTGGCAAAACCCCGACATCACATCAATAACTTTTCAATAGCAAATCGATAAATTTTCGATAGAAAACCTATAACTTTTTGATAACAAATCGATAACTTTTGTTAACTAATTCACAACGACATTCGATAGCACGCCAATAACAAATTGTTAACAATTTGAGCGCAAATCGATATATTTTCGATGACAAATCAACTCGTTTTCGATAACATATCTATAAAAAACGATAAATTTAAAATAAGAAGTCGATAACCATTCAATAAAAAATTTAAGACCCATTAGTTTTAACTTTGCCATAGATAGACTTCCTTTTCCTACTTTCCTTTCTTTTTATTGGATTTCGCTTCCGTGCAGATAACGATTAGGCATCTTTAATAATTATAATTGGCGCTTTCGGCATTAATCGCGTTAAGTATTCGTTTGATGTAAAACGATTTCGTCATGTGATGTGATTTTTTTCATCATGGTGATGTGTTCATAAAGGTGTGATATGATCTTATTTAAAGTATATTGTAACGTATTTTTGGAAATTCCGCTTATTTGAAACCTTCTGCTAACTTTCGAATCGCTAAACTGTTGAATAAATCACTCCAATGTTCAGTATTGCAAACTAGTCTTTATTTAGATTACTTCGGGAGTACTTCACAATTATATTTCACAACCAATAGCGTGTTTAAATCAAAACTGATTCCTTATTACTCTGCTTGCGCTGCTTTTATACTCTGGGTTTCCTCGTTCACCGATTTCTCCTAAAGTTTAGTAATTTCGCGAACAGTTGTAGCTCATGCTTGGTTAGTTACGAGCTATATAAGTACATGTATATTTGTAGTTTATAGCCATATGCGTGTGTATGTCGGAGTAACTACTTCGGCTGATGACTAGATCTGTGTGTGTGAGATAGCCCTTCGTTGCCTTGTTGCTTTATTGTTGTTGTGCATTTATTTAGTAGCAGCTTAGTGATGCTAATATTCGTCACAATATTAATTAAATTGCCAGGATGGATAAAAAGTATAGCACTTATATCTGTAGGCGCTGTTAAATTCACACCATTCGAATAAAAAAAAAACCGCAGAAAATACTCAGATTACAAAAAATTTCGTCATCAGCGTTATTTCTTATCACGCAAAATATTTGTTCATATATGTATGTTAGAGAGGGTCCAATTTTTTGCGCATCAGGAGTATAGCAAAAACGTAATCTACAGATGATTCTAAGAAAAATTGCTGAACAGACCATAGCTCTAAGTCCGATTTCGAGGTCCCCACTTTTGCAACATAGATATTTTGCATTTGAATGTACGGTTTGGCCAAAACATCTTCATAGCTTCTGATACAATTATAGGAAAAATATCACATTGGGCTTACTTTAAAGGTATTTTACGTACATTTGAGAACCTGTATTAACATCTATTGTGTTTTTGGAATTTTAGTAGAGATATCAGGTTTAAATTATGAAAAATTTGCCTAAAATGAATTTTAACTACTATATTATCATTTTTAATAAATTTCTTACGGAATATTTTTTTTCTTTACAGCTAAAATAAGTTCAGAACATTTCCAGCAACTTTCTTCTCAGACAGTTTTTCTTTTTTCGAATTCGTTTTAGTAGAAAAAAATTTTTGCTTATTACTTGAAAATATAGGTTTTTTTTGAAAATTTTCTTCTACTAAAACGAATTCGAAAAAAGAAAAACTGTCTGAATGAAAGTTGTTGGAAATGATCTGAACTTATTTTAGCTATAAAGAAAAAAAATCCATAAGAAATTTTTTAAAAATGATAATATAGTAGTTAAAAGTTCATTTTAGGCTAATTTCTCATAATTTAAGCCTGATATCTCTACTAAAATTCAAAAACACTATAGATATTAATACAGTTTCTGAAATGTTCGTGAAATACCTTTAAAGTAAGCCAAATATGATATTTTTTCCTATAATTCTATCAGAAGCTATGAAGACTTTCTGGCCAAACCCTACATTCAAAAGCAAAATATCTATTCTGCAAAAGTGGGGACCTCGAAATCGGACTTAGAGCTATGGTGTCTTCAGCAATTTTTATTAGAATCATCTGTATATTACGTTTTTGCTATTATACTGATGGCAAAAAATCCATTCATACATTTTGACCCGCTCTAATGTATGTGTATGCACACTTCTTTATTCTAAAACGACAGGAATGACTCTAAATTCCAAGAAATACATTAATAGCATTCAGTTAGCGAACACAAATTGTTGCGATTTCAGTTTTTCTTAAATAATTTATAAAACCTTTATTAAATTGAAAAATGCGTTTGCTTCTTATCTCAGGATTTCTGTTATTCGAGTTCACACAATCATTAGATGCTGGATTCATTAGCTGTAATGTGCAATTGGTTGATGGAGTTCCCAGAAAAGTTTGCCATACTTTCAAGTGCCCCGTCGATTGTGCGCACGGTGTTTGTAACCTGCAA
Source organism: Eurosta solidaginis (assembly GCF_040869045.1). NCBI lineage: Eukaryota > Metazoa > Arthropoda > Insecta > Diptera > Tephritidae > Eurosta > Eurosta solidaginis. Next base: position 319,263,407 of record NC_090319.1, on the reverse strand, counting down.
TAACAACTTTGCATTTGTAATAAAGGTTATCAATGCATCGACAATAAATGTGTACCAATCTGTGATGAAGAACTGTGTGAGCTTATCAATAGAGATGTAATAGGAGAGAGCAGCGCTGAGGATCCATTAATTGATGTGTGGAAAGCGTTTTTTTCTTATGGTGTAAAATATCTAAGGCAGGCATAAATTTTTAAGTGATGTGGAGTACCTTAATAACGCCAAATCAATCGATCACTGCAGCGTCGTCCAAGCGAAAGTTGCTGCGATTCACCTACAGTGTGATCGCGGATGATCTGGGAGTGCCTGACCTCGCTTGCGATTCCATCGAACTATTATTAGATTACCTGTATCCCGGGCAACTGCCAAGCGGATCTGTTGTTGTTGTATTAACACAAAGGCACTAGCTGAAGGTTTTGGGGTGTGGTATCGTTGTCGATGGGGTTTGTCGGATATAGATTCGGTACATTCCGCCAACAAAGCACCATTAAAGTACTAGCCCGACCATATTGGGAACGATTTATATGGCCACATTAAACCTTCTACACCATACCGCCCCCACCCCCTAATTCCATCAGAAACTTGGGGTCGCCACAGCTTCTTCTGCTAAATATGTGTATGATACATTCATATTTGCAACAGGATTCCCTCGCGTAGGTGAGGTTGACAATTGGTTTGTGGAAGCTTTGAAGCTATAAATCTTTGTATTGAATCCCTAAAGCGTATCTCTTAGCCCTCATTGGCACAACTGAAGCGGATAAAGATGGCTGTAGAAATTTCGGGATTCCGCTGGCCAGCTGTGGTCTGCTGTTGCATAGATGGGCCTTGACTCAGGTAAGGAAGCGTTAGTGAGACACCAGCACCTACAGCGTAGAAAGATTCTTCTGGCCAGAAGTGGATGGCAGGTGGTCTGCCGAAATGATTGTGTTCACTAAGGCTAATTTATCAATGGTCATTGGGGTTTCGACAGGGCAATGTCCAATGGGCGTCCATGCAGTATGTCTCAGTATACTGGAAGTTCTACCCTGATGCAGGTGTATGGAGGATGATGAGGTGAAATAATGGAATCACTTTATGCTTGTTTGCCAAGCTTTTGTCAGACCTAGGCGAAAGCATTTCGGTCGCTACCCACTTGGTTCTCCGGAGGATTTATGCAAGTTTGAGAACGGTCCGACTCAAAATTATATCGTTGCGACGCCATTATTTTATGTGGTATCACAGCGGATAGATGTATGTCTAGGAAACTTGTGTTTTTACGTTCACTAGAGCTCGCCCAGGAATTAAAGTTAAGCCACAAAAGAGGTTACTTTACGAGAAACAAATAGGGTTGGGCTTTTTGGGAAGATCTTCTTTGGGTTCTTATCGGTAACAGCCAATGCCGACAGTTTATTGTTCTATTATCGGCTTAATATCGATAGTCAGTTATTATTGCCGATTTATCACTTAGTTATTTTCCCCTTATTGGTTTCCTGTCGCCTTGTCATCGATTTTATATTGAAGCGGTAAGTAATCCATAATAAACCGATAAGTCATCATTACTAAACAATCGATAACACGCCAAAAATAAATTAGTAAAACTCTTAAACGAAATCGATAATTATTCGATATCAAATTGATAACTTTTTGATAACAAATCGATATGTTTGCAATGCCAATACATTTTTGATAGCTTGTATGTCTCAGTATACTGGAAGTTCTACCCTGATGCAGCTGTAAGGAGGATGATGAGGTGACATTATGGAATCACTTTATTCTCTGGAGGATTTATCCAAATTTGAGATCGGTCTCATTCAAAACTATATCATTGCGGCGCAACGATTCTCTGAGTAGATATATCTTACGTTGCCGTTATTTTATATGGTATCACAGCGGATAGATGTATGTCAAGGAAACTCGTTAACTAGAGCTCGCTTACGAATTGAAGTTAAGCCACAAAAGAGGTTACTTTACGAGAAACAAATAGGGTTGGGCTTTTTTGAAGGATCTCATTTGGCTTCTTATCAGTAACAGCCAATGCCGACAGTTTATTGTTTTATTATCGGCTTATTATCGATAGTCAATTTTTATCGCCGATTTATCACTTAGTTATTTCCCCCTTATTGGTTTCCTGTCGCCTCGTCATCGATTTTATATTGAAGCGGTAAGTAATTCATAATAAACCGATAAGTCATCATTACTAAACAATCGATAACACGCCAAAAATAAATTGGTAAAACTCTTAAACGAAATCGATAATTATTCGATATCAAATCGATAACTTTTTGATAACAAATCGATATGTTTGCAATGCCAATACATGTTTGATAGCTTGTATGTCTCAGTATACTGGAAATTCTACCCTGATGCAGCTGTGTGGAGGATGATGAAGTGAAATCATGGAATCACTTTATGCTTGTTTGCCAAGCTTTTGTCAGAACTAGGCGAAAGTATTTCGGTCGCTACCCACTTGGATCTCCGGAGGATTTATGCAAGTTTGAGATCGGTCTGACTCAAAATTATATCGTTGCGGCGCAACGATTCTCTGAGTAGATATAGCTTACGTCGCCGTTATTTTATGTGTTATCACAACGGATAGATGTATGCCTAGGAAATTCGTGTTTTTAGGTTCACTAGAGCTCGCCCAGGAATTGAAGTTAAGCCACAAAAGAGGTTACTTTACGAGAAACAAATAGGGTTGGGCTTTTTGGGAAGATCTTCTTCGGCTTCTTATCGGTAACAGTCAATGCCGACAGTTTATTGTTCTATTATCGGCTTAATATCGATAGTCAGTTATTAATGCCGATTTATCACTTAGTTATTTTCCCCTTATTGGTTTCCTGTCGCCTTGTCATCGATCTTATATTGAAGTGGAAGTGATTCATAATAAACCGATGAGTAGTCATTACTAAACAATCGGTAACACGCCTAAAACAAATTGGTAACACTCTTAAACGAAATTGATAATTATTCGATATCAAATCGATAACTTTTTGATAACAAATCGATATGTTTGCAATACCCAATACCTTTTTGATAGCTTGTCATCGTTACTAAACAATCGATAACACGCCGAATACAGATAGGTAACACTCCTAGAAGAATTCGATAATTTTTCGATATCATATCAATAACTTTTTGATAACAAATCGATACGTTTGCAATACATTTTTGATAACTTGTCGACAACAACTCGATAATACTGCTACAACAAAATGGTTACATTCCCATGCCGAATTCGATAGCTTTGGAACGACAAATCGATAATTTATTGATAATGTATTGACATGTTTGCGCTAGAAAATCGATACATTTTTGTATCATGTACATTACTCCCACATTACGTTACAGTGTAGTGACTACACTTACGCTTACATGATGTATTCCTCCATAGAACATACCAATACCGATACGCCTACACTTGCACTCTATAAAGACTCCGCGTACGCTTATATTCTAGATTCTTCCACTTCATGAGCAAATATGTATGTTTTTGTGTTCATTGGGCAACCGCAAATATTCTTACACAATTTTATTTATATTCCACTCTGCACAAACTGATTTAATGCGATAACAGAATCGGGTCAGTAAAATGTATGTTAGCAAACATTTATATCGGATGAAACTTCGCCAAACATGTTTGCATTGTTTCAAATTCGATATTATCAGAATTTGGCACAAACATAAATAAATGGAGCACGTTTTATGGTAGAGAAATTAGCACAATGAGAGACGTGATCAATGAAATTGGGATATTCAGTTCGAAGAGCTTTGACAAGTAAGCATTTGTTTTATAAGTGAATTAAATAAAAAAGATTATAGGTGATTGATTATAATTATTTAAAAAAAAAAAAAATGCGGAGCTCTATACCGAAGCTGAGTGACCTGGACCATATGTTGGATTATCATCGACCCTCATCTCTTGGAACTAGTTGGCGACTTAGTGATTTTTTTACATAGATGTATCCAACAATTTTCTGCAAGTTTTAATATTATGTTTAAAATGTTTTGATGAGAAAAGAGATTAGTCTTCATTCGTTCCCATTTGGGTACATAGGGGATTGGTCCTATCGTTCCCGTTCGGGTATAAAAGGGTACAATTAGTTACTTCATAGGACATGCTCAAACAAAAGGGAACAGTTGAACACATACAAAGAGATCAAAACTGGCATTGGTCGCGTACTCCTTTGCGACTCATCCCGGCCTCATCCTAGACTAATCGCATTTTTTGCAGGGTTGTGTTTTTCTTCTAGCTATATGCATATGTATGTGTGAGTAACAACTTCTGCTCTTAGCTGCCGGCTACAACACTATGTTACACAAAGAAAGGCACTTAAAAATGCCGCAAAAAAGAGCGAGAAGTTATCTTTTAGGGAACTGCTGGATAATGTCGGCCTAGATCCTTTGGGATCAGCCTACAGAACTGGAATGGCCAAATTTAAAGGACCGCCGATATTGATTAATACTATTGTTGAAACACTTTTCCCGGCGCAAGATCGTCGGACTTGTCCAAGCGGGGATATCAAAAGTACGGAAATTCCGCAAACTACACAGCAAGAGGTGCTGGACGCTGCAAAAAGAGTTGCTGGTAACAAATCCCCAGGACCCGATGGAGTACCAAACATAGCCCTTAAAGCCGCGATCACAACTAAGGCTACATTATTTACTGATCTGTTTTATGCTTATATGCAAGAAGGCGTGTTCCCTCGCCTGTGGAAACTATAAAGGCTTGCCCTATTGCTGAAATGTGGTAAACAGCCGGAGCAACCAACCTCATATAGGCCACTTTGTATGCTGGATTCCCTAGGAAAGATTTTCGAGCGTATAATTAGTGAGCACCTTCAGCTGACTCTAGAAAACCCAGGTGGCTTATAGAATAATCAATATAGATTTCGCAAATCAAGATCCATCGTAGATGCAATACAAACAGTCGTCTATATAGCGAGAGAAGCTATCTCTGGAGGCCAAAATAAAAGGAAGTTCTGTGCACTGATTACGTTGGACATCAAGAATGCTTTTAACACTGAGAACTGGATGCAGATAATGGCAGCGCTGCGAAGCTTCGGCACACCAGCTTACTTACGCAGAATAATAGGTAGCTATCTTAAAGACAGAGTACTTCTTTTTGACACGGTTCAAGGACCAAAAGAGTACAAAATCACTGGAGGCGTCCCACAGGGATATGTTCTCGGTCCAACGCTTTGGAATGTAATGTATGACGGGGTGCTAAAGATTGATTTACCAGAAAACACGCAAATTGTGGCATATGCTGATGATATTGCAGTGGTAGTAGTGGCCAAGAAACTGGACCAGCTTCAAGCACTATGTAATAACGTCGTAGTAAGAATAAAGTAATGGCTGTACAATACGGGACTGGAGTTGGCTAGCCAAAAGACGGAAGTGGTATTAGTAAGCTCCAAACGGTCGGCGAACGAGTTAGTCGTAACTGTCGGGGATCATCAAATCACTTGAAAGGATTCTCTGAAATACTTAGGAGTGCACGTTTACTCTAAGTTACTTTCAAAGAGCACTTCAGAGCGGTGGGAGATAAAGTTACCAAAGTTAATGGAGCACTTATGCGAATAATGCCTAACATTGGTGGTCCGAGCGAAGCTACACGTCAGCTATTGTCCACAGTAACCAGCTCAATAATACTATACGCAGCACCAGTGTGGTGTGGATCTAAAGATACCCATTAAAAAGATATATTACCAGCGGACCAACTTGCTGCTTTAAGAATAGCAAGTTCTTATCAGGCGGTATCCGACGACGCGATCCTGGTTCTAACCCGGAAAGTCCCAGTGGACTTAATGGCAAGCGAAATGACCGATCTGTATAACACTAATATCGAGCGACCATCTGAAGAAGCCATGAAAAGAGCAAGGACACACACAATAGCTAAGTGGAAAGAGTGGCTTCGAGTAAAGGGCGTTGGACCTTCACGCTAGTTTGGAACGTAGCTCAATGGAATGAGTAGAAGCACGGCGAACTGAACTACCATCTCACGCAGACACTGAGTGAGCATGCGGTTTCAAAGAGTATTTATGGAAACGTAGGATAGAGGAAGATCCTCTTTGCCCAATGTGTACCACGGAGTTAGAAAACGCAGAACACGTCATGTTCCACTGCCCCGTTTCCACGAGGAAAGGGTCGCCTTGCATAGAGTCTTTGGGGAGGAACCTACCACGAGAAATTTAGTATCACAAATGTGCAACAGGAAATAGTGCTGGACTGCAGTGAACAAAACGACATTTATAGCAATGACAGGCCTGATAGATGGATGCTGAGAGGGAGAGCAGAGAAATGCGCATGCGAAGCAGTGGCGATTAAATCGACACTCAGAGCAAATAGCGGGAACCTGGACGCAGGGACATCAGTAGGCTCTTAAAAAAAGAAAAATATGGAACGCCACCCTGAAGTAATGCGAAAGTGCTACCGGGGTGGGCGACGGTTCTAAAGGTGGGGCTGTTTTTTAGTCTACGGACCAAGGCCGCCGAGAGAAAATCCGGGCACGGGTGCAAAAAAATACGGGCCCCCATACTAGAATGAAAAAATTCTCAAAATCAAAATTACCATATTTTACATATTTATATGCATTTGTATATACATGTGTATTTAAGCATATATATGCATACATGTATATTATATTCAATGAATATATAGTTACGAGCTTTAATTTATCTACACATTCATACAGATCAACATATGAGTAAATATGTTTACATAGAAATATACATATTCTTCATAAATTATTAATATGGACATTAATAGACACGTTCACAGATTTATAAAATTTGTTGAAATTTAAAATTAGGCATTTTTAAGTCCTCCCGCAAAAAAAAAAAAAAAAAACAAACCTGCCGGCTACATATATGTATGTGAAATATTCTCTTCGCTGTCAGCTTTGATGTTTATATGTATAAATGTGTGGCTGCTTGCTTTATTGTTGCTGTGCTACTAAATAGCGGCAAAGTGATGAACCGAAATGCCAATATTCAATACAACAAAAGAGTTACTGAAATCGGCCTATCCGTTCACGCGCGATGCAATGACAGATGAAAATAGGATTTCTTTGTATTATTGCTTTTGATCCATGAAAGGCAATTGGAAGATGTTGCACAACAACAAAGGAATGGCTTTAGCTAAATAAGTTTTCAAAAGCTCAATTATCGCAGGAGTGCGGGTTCGAGTCCCATTACCGGAAGAAAAGGTTTTGAAGAGATTTACAAGGTATAATCGAAACAGCTGTTGCCTTGTCAGTCCTTAAGTTATTTAAATTTTTTACAAGAAAAAATAGTACATATAGAGTAACTTCGGGTATTATGGTATAGGCGGCTAATATGGTACACCTATATAAAGGGCGAGTTAATGGTGACTTATAACCATAAAGCCATAACCAGATAAAACAGCTGATCGAACCTACCTTATGGAAATCAATGTAATCGATTAATGGTGCCATACCATAACGCTAACGCCATAGCCAATCAATTGGTTTTTGGTTTCTCGCCATATCCATAACCTAAAAATATTTGAGTTGGTGAATTTAATAACTTTTTGTAGATTTTCTTCATTGGTTTGAATACGTTATGACTAAGAGACTTATTTTTTGTCGAATGTGTCTGTAATTTCTTGCGTTTTCTTCATTTTTATGAATTTTTCACGATTTTTAGGTTAAGGCACCATTAATCGATCACATTGAGATGGTAATGGATATGGGTATGGTTACGACTATGGCGTTAGGGTTAAGGAAGTTTAATTTGGCTTTATCTTATGAGCTATTTGCACTGTGTCGCCGGCTACGAAAACAGCTGTTAAATGACGAAAAAGAAAATGAAAAAAATTGCAGCGCTGACAGCTGTCCAGTTCTCTTTCAGTTCTTGAAAACACGTGGTTGCACATGTACGACTTTTTAAGACATTGTAGTAGGAACGGTTTTTTTTTATATACAACCAATATTTTATTTTGAAAAGGTAAGTTATAAACTAGATAAAGTTTTTATTATAAAAAAGTTTAAAATTTGTGTAAATGAAAGAGGAGTATAATATGGTACACTCGTAACGGGGTAATATGGTATAGTGTACCATATTTCCCTCCCTATGTTCAGTAGGTCAGTATGTTAATTTAGTGGTAGAATTTTACAGCAAGAATGCCAAAAAGGGTGTACGAAGGCTATGGGCTGCAGAAAATATGCGCATGGCCATTGCAGCAGTGAGAAATGACGAAATGGGGATTTGGTTGGCATCAAAAAGGTTTGAAGTCCCACACACTACACTGCAACGCATGGCCAGAAGCCAAAAGCCGGTTGAGGAGCTTCTTTCAGCAAATTTATTTAATTTATTTTTTAATTGTAAGATTAGGCTGGTAATATGGTATAGTATACCATTTTAAACGAACCTATATACCAAATTACCCGCAAGTTTTTAAAAGTGACACTTTATGACTTTTTTCAAATTTTCCTCAAGATTTTTCTTTCATATGTTTTAGTGAACTAATTGTAAAATATCGTTGTAGCCCATATTTTAGCGATACTATGTACGAAATTTAAAAGCCCCCGGTATGTATATTATGAGTTATGACATAAAAAGAAATAGGTATTCCATAATACCCGAAGTTACTCTATGAATGTACATAGGTGGAAATTTTGTCTGAGATGGTAGAGCCCGCCGTTAAACAAAGATAATTAAAAAGCTTTAAGTCCACACAATGACATTAGTGTCACAAACAAAAAAAAAAAATAATCCCACTGGCATTGGAATATTTCAGATCGCAATCCTTACTTCAGCTGAGTAAAGTTGTATAACACAGTGCTACAAAAAAAAAAATATCTCAAGAACTTTTGTAGGTCTTGATGAGTAGATCAAGATGCCGTGTTTCAAAATTTTCTAACACCCCGAAATTTTCAAGTTATTGTTGAAAAACTGTTTTTCTTGTACCTCGCGCATTCAAAAATTCGTTACTCCGTCATTTTTCCATGAATTTTTGATTGCTGAACAGTTTTGGAAAGCTGAAAAATAGGGCTTTAAAAATATATATATTTGTCTACACTTTTTATAGCAAATTTTTGAGATTTTATAAAAGTTATCTAAAATTTTCTCGTTTTTTTTTATTTTTCAAAGTTTGACGGTTTTTTAATGTATCATTTCTGTAATGAATTATTTTTTTTCTTAAAGAGGTTGAGAGAACATTCTATTTCAAGTAAAAAAAGTACTCGTTGATCAAATTCGGTTGAGAATTGTTGAAATGACAACACTTTTTGTGAACAAGAAAATTTTGCTCTCATCGTAGAATCGATATCGCGCCATGCCAGGATTGAATGTATGATTTCAGTATATCACTGCCATCGTACTGAACATTCTTATCGTTTCTTTTATTCCACCCATTATTTTTGTTATAACAAAATTTCAATTATTGACTTTCATTATTTAAACAATTTCGATATTTTTTATTTATCTACATATATCATCTCTCGAGTAATTTTATTTCGCTCCTATGTTGGAGAGAAAAAATAAAGAAATAAATAGTTGCAAATATATTTACATAAAATTTTGTTTTATATTATGTACTTAATACAAAAAAAAAAAAAAAACTTCGAATTTCGATAGCTGTTAAAAATGTTTGTTAGATCTTCTACGTTTATAAGCCGCATGGTCAGTATCGCGTTTTAGAGACTAGCAATAATTTTCCAGCATTCTGATCTGACTTTTTCCGACAAAGCGTTTTTCGATCTCTAATAGTTCCTGATGGAACCGTTCTCCCTGTTCGTCACTGAATTGTCCAAAATTTTCAGGGAAGAAATCCAAATGTGAATGCAGAAAATGGACTTTGTGTTGTTGATTTCTAGGCCGTCAGAGTTTTCTTCATCATCAGCTTCTAATGAATTTTGCAGTTCGGAAATTGCATCACGAATAGTCGATATTTCTCCCTTGATTGGATGAGATACAGTTAACACATTAGCATATTGTATACGGCCACGGGTTTTGTAATGATGCCCAACAGTATTTGTTTTGCAGAAGTAGCAATCTTCTGGCTTATGGAAAAGTTGACGATGCCATATCATTGGAGTTGAGAATGGTAAAGATTGTTTTTTGCATTTCCCAGTTTTCCATTTTTTGAGTGCGCTGCAGCACTTCACACAAGCATACTCTGGTTCATACCAAACATTTTCACTATACACGCTATTAAAGATAGATGTGAAAGCTTCTGTGAGAGGTGTATTGGTTTTTATTTGTATACGATGTTTCGTATCAACGAATAACCCGCAGACGTAAGAAAACTTATTACGCTTATCACACATTTTTAAAAAAGTACCTTGTAGCAACACGTACAACCACTGACTGATTTGATTCTACCAAAATGACAGTATCCTAACTTTCGTCTTGTCATTTATCTTACAGAGGCAAAGAGGCAAATGTCTCGGAGAGCAATTAAATAACTGTGTATCTCATTTCCACAAACAAGAAAAACCGTTGTCAAAACCGTGGTCATATCAATATTTCCTAACACATTATTTGATGATAAAAGTAAATAATTTTGTTTATCTTTGTTTCATAATTAAATCATAAAAAAAGGTTAAACGGAGCATAGAGAATGCTCAAAACAACGGCGACGATATACTGAAATCATACATTCAATCCTGACATGGCGCGATATCGATTCTACGATGAGAGCAGAATTTTCTTGTTCACAAAAAGTGTTGTCATTTCAACAATTCTCAACCGAATTTGATCAACGGGTACTTTTTTTACTTGAAAGAGAATGTTCTCTCAACCTCTTTAAGAAAAAAAACTAATTCAGTAAAGAAATGATACATTAAAAAGCCGTCAAACTTTGAAAAATTAAAAAAAGACGAAAAATTTTTAGATAACTTTTAAAAAATCTCAAAAATTTGCTATAAAAAGTGTAGACAAATATATACATTTTTAAAGCCCTATCTTTCAGCTTTCCAAAACTGTTAAGCAATCAAAAATTGATGGAAAAATGACGGAGTAACGAATTTTTGAATACGCGAGGTACAAGAAAAACAGTTTTTCAACAATAACTTGAAAATGTCGGGGAGTTAGAAAATTTTGAAACACGGCATCTTGATCTACGCATCAAGACATACAACGGACACTAGGTCGCTATTAAAGTTCAAAATCAGTGTAGCACAGTGTAATTATTCATAACAACTCCATGATCAAGTCTGAAAAGAGCGGAGATTTTCAAGTTCTTATTTCATTCCATTGTTGCGTGATTTTCCGCAATAAATAAATAATCTTTTGATTAAGAACCCTCATAAATCCCTTGAAGGTCGCATAAAACTTTTGCTTTTGTGGGCCAGAAAATAAATTGCCCGTCAAGTTAAGCCATCAGAATCATTTCTTAGAATCAATCAATTTCCTGCTGTTTAACGTGCCAATATAATTTCATTACACAACATCATAAATATATTATTATAACTAATTGTTCTTGGATACGCCCACACATAATTTAGCATAAAAAAGTATAGAGGTTTTTTTGATTAATTTATTTGTTAAAAAAAAAAAATATTTGCTTCATTGTTCTTGTTACTTTTAGGGCTTTTCTATTGACAAATAATTGAGTGAATTGAATTGCTAATTTTAAGCTCATTTTTAATTCCATAATCGATTTCAACATACATACTGACATATTTATACCACTTGTATTTGCATACGTATGTATGTAGGTATGATCTATTAGCTCAAGTGCTCATGCGGCGATCGCTATCAAAAGCATTAGACATTGTGGCGACTTAGAAAAAAACTGATTGTATTACCGAGCAAATTGCTAAATAATGAACAAATTAATTGCATAATACAAAGAAATGTCATTAATAAAGTCATGAGAATGGTGGTATACATATATATATACATTAGGGTGGGTCGATTTGTATGGACGAAAGTTAACCGATATCGCGCTATCAATTTTTCGATAGGATTTGGGCTCAGGAAAAAAAGTTCCACTACGCATACCCAACAAAATAATTTTCGAGCCTGCGAAATTTCTTTTTTTTGACTTTTTTCGACTTTGATTTTTAAGGTTTTTTTCATGACCTACTAAAAAAGTTGTCATACATATGTATACCCAACAAAATAATTTTCGAGCCTGCGAAATTTCTTTTTTTTGACTTTTTTCGACTTTGATTTTTAAGGTTTTTTTCATGACCTACTAAAAAAGTTGTCATATGTATACCCTGTTCGACCCAAAAATGTCCGTAAGAACGTTGGCGATAACAGTTTTTTGTCCGTTTTTAGCGGACATTTTTCGGTCGGACAGGGTATACATGAAAATTGTACAATCAAATGATGAATGGTTTTTCTTCACAACAAATCTCGACTTTGCAATACCTGTTTTACAACAAAGATTACTTTTGGACATTTGAAAAACACCACAGTACTAGCAGCATAGTGATATATCGAAATGCTAATATTCGCCAAATTAATTATAAATTTAAAAAATTTCTCACACATTTTCCGAACTTTTGTTTGATCCCATATGAGTGGGTACGCCCATTCTAAGTGATCAAGAGCAGATATTCAAATAAGCTTAAGTGTGGAAATGTGAATTACCGGGATCACAATATCCCCTTATACTTATGGTTTTTTTTTTTAAAAAGCAGGTATTTTTCTATCTCCAATGAAACATTGATCTACGCTGGAACGGTGTGGTGCTGAAGTAGAAGGAAATGTTTCCCGCGCAGTGGCACGCGCCATAGGCCCGTTCAACTTTGTAGTCTCATTCAGCACGAATTCGTGTCTGTATGTATCAACGAATATCGTTGTCGTCGTTTTGTGGCAGCGCCAACAGGTAAACCGAGAATTAGACGCCCACACAAGACGTTGAGCTAATGAATTTTTGCTGCTAAGGCAGCCACCAACAGCAGTTGTTGTTGTCGCTGAATGAAGTTTAAAAAATTTGATTTTTTATGGTAGTCAATTATATTAATGTGCACCTTAATTGAGTTGTAAATGTGACATATGCATACAAGATTACAACAATTGGTGTATTTACATATCCAAACATATTTATAAGTAATGTGGGTGCTTTTAACTGTTCTGTTCATTCTCACTGATGACTTTGCTGATGAGGATGTTGCTGTGATGAATAAATTTACATGAATTTCATGAATGGTCGCCGTGGTTTGGAGGTAACGTTCTCCTACTAGGAACTTCGCTAAATATTCTCAATTATTTGACGAGGGTTTCAATATTTACCAAACAGATTTCATATATGAAGTAATTTATGTGATGGAGGTAGAATATATAGGGGCGGAAGTGAGAGTGGAAATGGGAATGCGAGTGAAAGTGGGAATGGCAATGAGTGTGGGGGTGGGAATAGGTTTGGGCGTGGAAGGGAGAAGTAGTATGAGAATGGAATGGACATAAAGGGAATTATGAAAGACCAGGAAAAAGAAGGAGAAATGGAAGGAAACGTGGGACATTGGTAGTCTAATCGATGATGTAGAGCATGATAGAGGAAAGAGAGGTCTACTTTTGAAAAGTAGGCAAATCAGTTTTGGGTGAAATGGGACAAGGTTGAATAGCATGACCGTTGCCATAGATCGACTACAGATGTGCATGCTATCCAAGATTCACACTCGTAGGACTCCCAATTTCACTATACCCGGTAATAAGAGCCCACAAAAGTCAGGGCGTTTCAAAGAATACTCACGTAATGTGGATGAGATTCGACGTGATAAAATCAAATTGTTCGCAGTAATAGGACTACCATCCTGATGTGTTATCACTGGAGCATACTGCTGAACAACTGATTGTTATGCTGATAAAAATCTTCAAAAATTTCGGAGATTATTTTTTCCGCTAAGAAAAGCAACAAAAAGGCATCGTGGCAATATTCAGCTCAAGAATACCAAAATACCATGCAGTTGATGCTCTTTGCGGGGGCCGCTTCAAAATTTATCGCACCTTGAATATCTGTTCGTCAATAGATTGACCAGAATGGGTTCAAAATCAGCCGGCCTTTGACGCTTGACTTTGGTCTTTCGCACAATACGGTGACTCCGTATTGGAACATCCCGGCAGGTAGTCTGTCGTTAGATAATCTCTTTTAACCGCTTTTTATTCCGTAGTCGGGATATTGCCATTCTCACTTTGCCATCGTCGATTGTCTGAAAATGTGTGACGTGCCACTAGAAAGAACTCCTAGGTTACGTTGGGTTGAACTGGCCGTTCCGTAGGAATAAGTCATTAGTGTTATCAGAAGTTTATTTAGCGACCAAACTGAAAAACCCTAACCAAGACCAGGACCTATAGCCAGCGCAGGGCACGAGCACAAATAGTGCTTGATCGAAAATAAAAAATTTTTAAGAACGAACGTTTTATTCCAAGAAATCTTGCTCTAGAAATTGGTAAAAACTGGAGATCGATATCTTTATTACTTTTTGAGCTATGAGCATACGAACCATTACGCGAAAGCTACTACATACGACCCACTATGCCTGATCGCCATGTAAAACCAGCGGAATTCGATTCAGGGGCGCTTTCTCGCTGTGCGGCACATATATTCCATCATTATTAATAGGGGTGCGAATCAATGTGGAGGAGGCACTCGCGTTGCCACACCCATACTCTGCTTGGCTGTATTGTTAGTCAAGGTAGCGCGATATTCTTTATCGTGCAAGTTGAATTTTTTGCGGGCTTCTGGAGACCTATCAAGTCCGCGAAAACGCTTCGTATTGAGAGAAAAATGGGCTCCCACAGCTCGGTTCAATCATAAGATCAAGGATTCTTCTCAGTGAGCAGGTGTGATAGGCAATGGGAATAATAATCAGGTCTCTGTATCGTGAGCAGCTTCATGACAGTAAACTTTCATTGAGCCACTATATGCACATTTTTCGCTGCACAGAGGCGTGTGCATATCCAAGATGTGTGCAGTCAATAACTAGGATATAAATTTGGTTTCATATTGTTTGATCAGTAGACAGCCAATTAGTTTATGCTGGGAGCTGGCACGTTTGAAGATTATATTTTGAGGACCGATGAAGTCCATCAAACTCAACTCGTTAGGCGTGCCATATCGTGGAGGGTAGCTTTTACGACTGAAGACTCCTAGCAAGCAAGATTTTGATATCATGGCAGGGGCTGTTATCGCACGACTTGTCTATTTTCTCATATAGAGAGCGCTTATCCACTTCTGACGCATTAAGCTGTTGGTGCGTAGGCTCGTTTAAATGTTATATTGAGAGACTTCGCTTCGGTGCGGGCAGACGATCATTGAAAGCTGTGAACGACAGTACTCCCTAAAGGTTTTGGGTACAATCCATGATGATGGTCATTTAGCGGACATTGTTCTATCTTGCCCCATCGTGCTTCCTAAGTGGGGGCATTGTCTGACTTTGCCTTCACGATGACATTAGTTATCCGCTAATTGTAAATTATCTTGTATATTCCATACACAAACCTTCATGTCTTAGTTCTCTGAATGTTTGGCACGGCCTTCATCGGAAAAAAATTAATTGCTTTTTATGTTTCATGTCTCGAAGTCCAGCGCACGACATGGGTACGCCTCTTATTTCAGGCATATTCTAGGCTTGGTATGTTTAAGCCCCCTAACCAGGTTTGGGGGGAAACTCAAGAGCACTCATTGGAATGAAGGTCCATGAGTATAAATTTGGCGCGCATGCGCACCACTTAAAATGCTTGACATAAAATCAAATCATTATTTGCAAATACAATTGCAGCACTGACATATTTGCAACAAATTATCGTAACAAAACTTACATGAAAGAGCAAAAAAAAAGAAAAATAAGAATTTTCAAAAACGAAATCAATTATAAATTCAACTCACATTTAGGAATGCCATTTCGGCTACACAAAAACGGGAGTGCGATTATGAGTGAACGAACGTGAATTGGAAGTAGCGGTACCAAATGTTAATGATTTGACCGATATATAAGTTTTTGTATGTGAGTTGTTATGTAGACAACCTGAAGAACAGTAGCACATGCGTAAATATGTCAAAGGCATTATAAAATCGTGTTTAAACTAGGCAAACCATTGGGTTTAGAGCGTCATTAAAAGTAGTGCAAAAATGCGAAAAAATTAACGAAATCAGATCAGAAGAAGTAAGTGTGTCTAAATTCGGGTGTAACCGAACATCGTGTACACAGCGTGAGCTTCAATTGTATAGTTCATTTCAGATAAATTAATTTCCTACATAACACGTGGTACCGCCCATTTAAAAAAAATGTCTCTCAATTTGCTCCTTTAATAAAACTCGGCAAGTGAAATATCATTGATACAAAACTATTTTTCGCTAAGATATAGCTTATTATTCTAGTTTGCGACCCTTTTAAACATCTTTTATATAACCGATCCCGTTCATTTTTACTAGAGATATTTCCTGCCATTAGCAAAATATGTGTACCCAATCTTATTACCATCCGTAATTTTTTTTCGAGTTATGGCCACCGAAGCTTGGTCAAAAGAGGTGCTGCGCCCATTTTAAACAATTTGAATTTTTTGCTTTTTGTTGTTATAATTTCACTTGAGAATTATAAAACGATTGATATAGAGCCCTTTTTTTGCTTATTTTATTCATCTACGGCACTTTCAAAAACTTTCACATAAAAGTGGACGTGGTTGTCAACCGATTTTGTAAATTTTTTTTCTAAGCATTTCTTATAGTCGAATGTTAGGTTTAACGGTTTTTGATTTAAGATTAATAATATTTGTAAAATTGATTTTATCACAAGTGGGCGGTGCCACGCCCATTTTCAAAAGTTTTTCAAATTTTTGTCAAGAGTCTCAATATCAATCCAAGCATAAAATTTCAATATTCTAGGTGTATTATTTACTTAATAATCAGATTTTTTGTGTGTTTCCAAAATATTGAATATGTAAAAAATGGGCTCGGTTATCATCTGATTTCGCTCATTTTAATAGCGATGGGAGATGAGTGTGAGTGAACCCATATACCAAATTTCAATAAGATATCTCAATATTTACTGAAGTTATAGTGTGCACAGGCATACGGACGGACATGGCTAAATCAATTCCTTTTTTCATGCTGAGCATTTTGATTTGTGGAAGTCTATATTTATCTCGGCGGCCACCGTGGTGTGATGGTAGCGTGTTCCACCTACCACACCGTATGCCCGGGCAAACCAACATCAAAATTTTATAAATAAGGTTTTTTAATTCGAAGAAAATTTTTCTAAGCGGGGTCGCCCCTCGCAGTGTTTGGCAAGCGCTCCGGGTGTATTTCTGCCATGAAAAGCTCTCAGTGAAAACTCGTCTGCCTTGCAGATGCCGTTCAGAGTCGGCATAAAATATGTCGGTCCCGTCCGGCCAATTCGTAGGGAAAATCAAGAGGAGCACGACGCAAATTGGAAGAGAAGCTCGGCCTTAGATCTCTTCGGAGGTTATCGCGCCTTACATTTATTTTTTTATATTTATCTCGATTTGTTTATGCTGTTACGATCAACCGCTATGTTATCAAATTTTATATACTGTGGCGAATTTAAGCATCACAATGTTGTTAGTAAATAAAGACACAACAACAATAAAGCAAGCTGCCACTCTTGTGTACATGTACAAAACAATCATCATTTATACACATACATACAAGGCAACGAAGAGATACTCACAAACATATGTAATCATCAGTCGAAGCAGTTACTCACGCATACACCCGCACATGGCTACAAGATAAACATAAGCTACAAATATAATTGTATATTTGTGGTAACCGAACAGAAGGTTCAAAAGTTCTAGAAGGCGAAACGTTTAGACCTTAGTAGAAATATGCGAACGAAACAACGGAGAGTATAAAAGCAGCGCAAGCTGAGTAATCAGTAATTAGATTGATTTAAACATACGCTATTAGTTGCGAAGTGAAGTTTAATTGTGAAGTATAATTGTACTACTCTCGAAGTAGGCTAATAAAGACCATTTTGCAATACAGAATTTTGGAGTTATTTGTTCGACAGTTCAGCGATCGAACGTTAGCAGAAGGTTTCAATAAGCGGAATTTCCCAAAATTCGCTCCAATACTCTATGTGCAAAGCACGCTGTGTATAAAAAGCAGGAGTGGCTTTGAAGTGATTTCGCTTGTTTTCAGAACAAACAATTGCAGCTATGAAAAAATGTTTATGCCAAGTTTCGCTCGGATTGGGAGATTTTTGTTCGACTTATGGCATTAAATGTATTTTGGAAAGAGTTACAAAAAAGGGGCGTGCCACGCCCATTTAAAATTTATAACACCTTGTGTACAAGTACAGCCGGGTATAAACAAAAGCTATAAATTAACCGTTACATGCGAGTATTCATTCAAATTGGATCAACGAATTAAGAACTGATATCTAAAAAAAAAAAGCGAAAAGCAGCTTGAATGCAGAACTGTGTAGGTATGTTTCATGTACTTGTACCTAAATCATGTATTTCCTGGTACATACATATGTACGTATGTATGTATGTATGAAGGTGAGTTCGATATGACGCTCGATCACTGATCGCAATGAAATGTTGCATGGCTCCAATTAATGCTCGTAAAAATTGAATGAAACACGACATTTTATTTTTTATTTTCTCTTCATTTGCATTGGTCTGGATCAATTTGGGCTTAGAACAATCGTCTCGTCTGAACTGGCTTACATAAGTAAAATGCAGAAGTAAAGTTTTCAGGTTTAATAACACGAGTTTTAAGTTTTTTAAGATGAAGCGTAGCTCGTTTATAATCCGTAAGAAAGGATTCGCGTCCATGCCACGAAACGGATGGGATCCATAACATAAAAAAGTCATATGAACCTAAAATTTTTCAAAAACCGATTAGTTTAGATGCCCGCGGTCTTGGTTAGGGGCAACACGATTGGCCTTTTTTTAACGTTCATTGTGATATCGCACGAGATGACGAGACCCATATCCCAATTCCTGACGACGAATACACTTTCAACCGCCCTTCTTTACCGAAGGGAGAATGGCAGCATATGAACTAAAGATCTGAATACCAATGAGTCCTCTCTGTTTATAGAGGTTTACACCACAACAGAAATACTCTACCAGAAAGAAAGGCTTTGTTGGCTTCTTAGCGACAATAACCGAACAAGTTGTTGTTTTATTATCGACTTATTCTCGATAGCGAATTGTTAGCGTCGCGTTAACGGTTTGTTATTAACGGACTTCTGTGTCTTTCTATAACATATTGATAACTTTTCGATAAACTACGGATAATTTTTCGATACCAGGTGTAAGTCTAGAAAACGAATGTTTATAAATTAACTAAAGCTCGGTCAGCGGTTAAAGTTAAAAAAACCACAGAGGTTACTTTATAAGATACATATTAATTCTTGCTATGTGAGAAGAGCTTAGTCGTCTTTTTAGCGGCAACAACCGATACCGATAAGTTATTGTTGTACTGCTGGCTTATTATCGAAAGCGAGTTTATCGTCGGTCTATCGGTTTGTCATCGACATGATATCGCGGCTTCTTTTCGGTTTCTTATAAGCTTGCTATCGACGCGTTACAGATGCGTTACCTTTTTTATATTGAAGCTTTATCGGTATCTGTCTCATCATATACCGATGAGCCGTCGATAACAAATAAAATATTTGCATCGCTGTGATAGCGAACAGTTATCTTTTTGATAACATTTCGCTGATTTTTCAATAAAAACCGATAAATTTTTAAAAGCATATTAGTAACATGCAGATAACTATTTAGTAATACTCCGATAACTTTCCACTAACTTATCGTCAATAATAAAAGGATATTTGTATAAGTTAAGCGGGGATTGCCCTTATTGCTTTAAATGTATGAAAACATTTATTTGAAACAATTTTCAATTTTTTAATTTATTTAATAATTTGGGAAAATTTTAAACAACGTGACTTCAGAACGGACAAGGTGACAGCTGTTTCGATTATACCTTGTAAATCTCTTCAAATCCTTTTCTACCGGGGGTGGGATTTGAACCCGCACTCCTACGATGGTTGAAGTGTTACAAACGCCTTCAGCCACGTCATGCCTTAGTTGTTGTAAACCTTATCCCAATTGCCTCATTTGCATATTTTCTTTATGCACAGTACATACTTCGTATGTAATCATGTGTTAAAGTTATGCGTTGGTAAGGCGGTTTCAAAGAAACTGGTATTGTTGCTGTTTGTTCTATTTATAGAACTACAACGAATTAACCAATGTTTACAAGGTATAATCGAAACAGCTGTCACCTTGTTCGTCATGATGCCACGTTGTTTAAATTTTCCCCAAATTATTAAATAAATTATAAATGGATATTTTTTCAATAAAAACTGATAAATCGTCGGTAAAAAATTAGGTAATTTATCGATTACCTCTGTTAATGATAGCAAATTTATAACAATTAGACAACGAATCGGAAACTAATACATACTTCGTCGATAGCACGCTGATTGTTTGTCGATAAGATATAGTATGTAAATAAAAAGCCCATTTGATTTTCATTGATAAAAAGCCGTTAAAGCTTCGATAGTAAATAGATAACATGCAGTCGATTTTCGTTCCGGCTTCGGTTTTGAATTCTTATCTTTCCTTGCTTCTCCCGTTCTTCCCTTTATTCCATCACTTTCCTTGCCTTTTATTGCCTTTTTTTGGCTTCACAACCGTAACGATTACCCACATCATTATCAATATTCTTATTATACTGCTTATTTTGCTGCCTACTCTTCTTCTGTTTCATATTCTTTACATTTACTTCCATATTTTGTGGTTTCACTTCCTCTTTTACATATCATCGATTTGTTTTTCTGCATTCGTAAATTACCATTAACTGATTTGTTGTCTGATTTCGCCAATATCAACTCTAACTACTACGTACATTGTGCCCACATTACGCTAGAGTGTAGTAACTACACTTACGCTTACACAATCCTGTATTTCGCTATACGGCATAACACTCCCACTTACTATGCCTACACTAACATTCAATATTCCCCCGTATAGCTTCCAAACACTACGCTTACGCTTACAATTACCTAATGCTTACATTCTGTAATGGCAATTGGCATTAAGTCAATTAACAGCTACAACTACAGTCAAAAGCAGGGGCAACACAGCTTAGGACAATCGCCATTAAAGCTACCGTTGTTGTTGTTGTTGTTGTTGTAGCGATAAGGCCACTCCCCGAAGGCCTTGGAGAGTGTTATCGATGTTGAAGGTCCTTTGCCGGATTCAGATCCGTTACGTTTCGGTATCAAGCCCGACCATCTCGGGAACGATTTGTTATGACACATTCGACCTTCTAGGCCATGCCGCCATCCCACCCCCTAGATCCATGAGGAGTTCGTGATCGCCAGAGCCTCGGATGTTAATGAAACAGGATTCGCTACGGATAGGTGAGGTGTAGTGGGTTTGGGGAAGCTATATATTGTGCTGGCAACCTGAAAGGGTTGCGCTACATAACCCCTTGAATGTATTTGGTACTTTAGTCGCCTGTAACAACAGGCATACCTAACGCAGGTATATTTTTACCCCCTAACCAGCCGGGCATTAAAGCTACGGTCACACCTACGGTCACAGTTACGGCTAAAACTAATACAGAATAGGCTGTGATTACGGCTGCCGTTACTTTAATGCTTTCTCGTGCAGTTTCGACCAGGATTTTAGTTATCGCTAGCTAACGCTGGAGAAAATGGTTACCAATTCGGCTCCGATATGTTGAGGCTTGTGGTTACTGTAACAGCTTTGAGTACCCACCTCACAGATTATTTAGAATTCGCTATTTTTAGTGTTGCACAGTGTAATTAGTTTGAAAAATATTTTGAATGATTTTTGGTTAGCATAAAATGCGAAAAACAATGATGGATTCACCCCGCATATCAAAGAGGAAGCAATTATCAATGAACGATAAGTTATACGATGTACCAATATTTTAATGTTGCGTATATTTATATTTTTAAAGCAAAAAAACAAGCTAAAATACCAACAAATAAACATAACAAATTAAATATAATTAGCAAATATATGCTGAAAATTAAACAAAAAGAAACAGCAATTATTTGTACAAAAGTTTCGCTCTTCAATTTTTATGGTCAATATTTATATTATACAAATAAAAACTTAAATTAAATAAAAGCTGCACAAATAGTACTTTAAGCTCTGAAACATACAGAAAAAAATTTTAAAGAGTAGGAATTGATGAAGTTTTCGTTGAACAAAAAGTTGTTCGACGTTCGACAGAAATAATTTGGCCAATCTGTATTTTAGAGGTCCGGCAACTTTGGAGTCATTCACCCATATCAAAGGAAGCACTTAAGCGGTTTTCATTAATTATATGCAACTCATCAAATTTTGTGTGATGAACTTTGATTGGCTCAGCCAAACGGTTATCAAACAATTTGATTATTATTTATGTATGTATATCTAAAGTAGCTAAGTTAATTTTGCACTTCTCTACACTCAAAGTAAAATCCTTACTCCATCTTTTTGTCACGCTAGGGTTTTCAATATGTACTTTGATTATATAAATTTTATCCTGTATATATTGCCGTTTACATAAAATAGTAGCGTTCCATTGTGTAAACGAGCTCTGGATCACGATGAATTTATCATTGGAATGAACGGGATCAGTACTATGAGAGTTGGCAGCACTCAACTAATGTGCACACATAATAGGGATCCTTTTATATCTATTTTTTCCGATTGCGCCATAAAACTTTACTTAAAAAGCTAAAACAAATTATTAAATTAATAACTAGTATTATTAGTTCTTTAAACCATGCCACAGATGCGATATATTTTCCCTATAAAATTGTTTGTGATTTTGCACTTAAAAAAAGCTAGAGTGCTAATGCTTAACAAAAGGGTCGGCAGTTAAAACACGTCCAAAAATGTCGGAAGAGTTACAAAGTTTTGAACTTAATATCTATCGTCCCAGGACCGATACTAGACATTTTACTTTTGTCACAAGCTTTTTGCAAAACGCAATGCACACTATGTTGTGGTTCTTGTATTTTTCAAATAAAAATTTATAGTTTTTGTATCATGTTTTAAAATTAATAAAATGTAATATTTTATGGCCTTAGTAATTTGTTTTCAGACTTAAAGTTTTAAATTTAAGGGCTGTCGAGTGGAAGAAGTATGTTATATATCGGTTGCCCTAGTGCATATATCTGTAAGTGGTACCAATTACAGAGGGTATATTGTCAACAATTTTCCACAAAAAACCAAATCAGCATAGCCCCCTGTTGATCCGAAATTGATTCAGATAAGTAACGTTCCACTGAGCATTGACCTCTGGATCACGATCAAATCTCATTGGAATAATCAGGATCAGTACTATGAGAGTTGGCAGCACTCAACAAATATGTACACATAATGAGGTACCTGTCATTTTCAACTTGTTTTTCTCGAATCGCTCCATAAAATTTTACTTAAAAAGTTAAAGCAAATTACCAAACTTTACTTACTTACTTAATTGGCGCTTAACCGTCTAAACGGTTATGGCCGTCCAACAAGGCGCGCCAGTCGCTCCTTCGCTTCGCCAACCGGCGCCAATTGGTCACACCAAGGGAGTTTAAATCGTTTTCCACCTGGTCCTTTCAACGGAGTGGGGCCGCCCTCTACCTCTGCTTCCATAGGCGGGTTCCGATAGAAACACTTTCTTGGCCGGAGCATCATCTTTCATTCGCATAACATGGCCTAGCCAGCGCAGCCGCTGCGTTTTAATTCGCTGGACTATGTTGATGTCTGCGTATAGCTCGTACAGCTCATCATTAAATCTTCTTCGGTACTCGCCATCGCCAACGCGTAGAGGTCCATAAATCTTTCGAAGAACTTTTCTCTCGAACACTCCCAAAGCCGCTTCATCTGCTGCTTCTGCCCCATATAGCAGGACGGGTACGATAAGTGACTTGTAGAGTATGATTTTCGTTCGCCGAGAGAGGACTTTACTTTTCAATTGCCTACCTAGTCCAAAGTAGCATTTATTCTCAAGATTGATTCTTCGCTGGATTTCAGTGCTGATGTTGTTGCTAGTGTTGATGCTGGTTCCCAAATAAACGAAGTCTTTTACTATTTCGAAATTATGGCTGCCAACAGTAGCGTGGTTGCCAAGGCACGTATGCGCTGACTCTTTGCTGGATGACAGCAGGTACTTCGTTTTGTCCTCATTCACCATCAAACCCATCTTTACCGCTTCTTTTTCCAGTTTGAGTAAGCAGAACTAACAGCGCGGGTGTTTAGGCCGGTGATATCAATAGCATCAGCATATGCCAGTAATTGCACGCTTTTATAGTATATTGTTCCAGTGCGGCTAAGTTCTGCAGCTCGTATAATTTTCTCCAGCATCAAATTAAACAAATCGCACGATGGGGGGTCACCCTGTCTGAAACCTCGTTTAGTTTCGAACGGCTCGGAGAGGTCCTTCCCAATTCTGACTGAGCTGATGGTGTTGCTCAACGTCATTTTGCACAGCCGTATAGGTTTTGCGGGGAAACCAAATTCAGACATAGGGGCATATAGGCAGCTCCTTTTCGTGCTGTCGAAGGCGGCTTTAAAGTCGACAAAGAAGTGATGTGTGTCGATTCTCTTTTCACGGGTTTTTTTCCATGATTTGGCGCATTGTGAAAATCTGGTCGATGGTAGATTTACCAGGTCTGAAGCCGCACTGATAAGGTCCAATCAGCCGGTTCACGGTGGGCTTCAATCTTTAGCACAATACACTTGAAAGGACCTTATATGCGATATTAAGAAGGCTGATTCCACGATAGTTGGTGCATTTTGCAGTATCCTCCTTCTTATGGACTGGACAAAGAACACTTAGATTCCAACCGTCGGGCATGCACTCGTTCGCCCATATTTTGCTAAGAAGCTGCTGCATGCGCCTTACCAACTCTTCGCCGCCGTACTTGAATAGCTCCGCAGGTAATCCGTCAGCGCCCACGGCCTTGTTGTTTTTCAATCTGGTTACTGCTATTCTAACTTCGTCATAATCGGGCGGAGGGACATATATTCCATCATCATCGATTGCGGGATCGGGTTCTTCATCTCTGCGCGGTGAATTGCTGCCTCCATTTAGGAGAGCAGAGAAGTATTCCCTCCATAATCTAAGCACTCTCTGGACATCAGTTACAAGGTCGCCGTTTTCATTCCTACAGGAGTTTGCCCCGGTTTTAAAACCTTCCGTCTGTCGCCGTATTTTTTGGTAGAATTTTCGGGCGTTATTCCTGGTGGCTAGCAGCTCAAGCTCCTCACACTCACGCCTTTCTTCTTCTGCTTTTTTCTTCCTGAAAAGGCGTCTCGCTTCCCTTTTCAACTCACGATAGCGTTCACACACTCCTCTTGTCGCGCTCGCTTTTAACGTAGCCCTGTAGGCAGCGTCTTTTCTTTCGGTTGCAACGCGGTATTCTTCATCGTACCAGTTGTTTTTTCGTGGCCGCCGGTAACCAATTTTTTCCTCGGCGGCAGTACGAAGTGCTTTGGAGATATGCTCCCACTGCTCCTGTATTCCTTTAGGATGAGTTGTGCTCTCAGAGAGCAGGTGTGAGAGTCGAGTTGCGAAATCATTGGCAGTCTGTTGTGATTGAAGCTTTTCGACGTCTAGCTTTCCTTTTGTTTTTTGTTCCTTGGTTTTAGCCGCTTTGAGGCGGGTGCGTATTTTGGCTGAAACGAGATAATGGTCCGAGTCGATGTTATGTCCTCGGATGGTGCGCACTTCTAAAACACTGGAGGCATGCCGTCCATCTATCACAACGTGATCGATCTGATTGCGAGTATTTCGATCAGGAGACAGCCATGTAGCTTGATGTATCTTTTTATGCATGAACCTTGTGCTGCATATGACCATGTTTCGAGCACCGGTAAAGTCAATCAGCCTCAGTCCGTTAGGAGAAGTTTCATTAATTAGTAATTAAAATTACCAAACTAATAACTAGTATTATTAGTTCTTTAAACCATGCCACAAATTCTATATATTTTCCATATAAAATTCTATGGGATTTTGCAGTTAAAAAAAGCTAGAAAACGTACAAAAATGTCGGGAGAGGTACCAAAAGAAAAGCTTTGAACTGAATAACTTTCGTACCAAATCTGATATTAAACATTTTACTTCTATGAAGAGCTTTGTGAAAAAAGCATTTGCAGATTAGGTTGTGCTTCTCGTATTTTTCGTATAAAAAATGTATAGTTTTTCTATCAAGATTTAAAATGAATTTAATGAAAGGATATGTTAAATATATGATGCCCTAGTGCATATGACTGTAAGTGTTATTAAAAACAGAGGGTATGTTGTAAAAACACAACTATGTTACTCTTCACTGAAAAACCGGGTCCAAGCCTTGTCGAAAAAGTAAATGCTTAATTTTTCTCAATGATTCATCTGCAATTACAGCAAAATGCAGACTGACTACGAGTACTACAACAACCAGCTTAAACAGTTTACGGGTCTAAAAGGATTATTATTTGTGCAGGAAAAAAAGAACCAATCAAATTCAAAATGTCAAATTAAACAATGGCTTGCAAAGAGGTATTTATAAAAGCTTCATAATTTTAATGTTTCTTAAAAACCATCAAGATTAATATCAGTGTATCAGTGCCAATTTGATGCAGCAACCATTCTCGTCGGCATAATTATCATCTCTACGCTTATTGAAATTCATTAACGCTCAAATTTAAAAATCAACAATTATTGGTATTGCCATCGACTGCAGCGCTTGATGTCAGCATCTCTTTGCGATTGCCATAAGGGGCGTTATCGCTCTTTACCAACTTAAATTTGCTAAGTAAACTTAAGCGTACGAGTTTGCATATTTGCTGTTTTTAAGCTATTGCATAGATTTTATCTCGGGCTTGGCGACTAAATCAAAAAAAAAAAAACCGTAACGGATATTTGTCAAAAAAGGTTCGAAAATGCTCGAAAGGGTTCGGAGTTAGCAACAGGCCAAATACATAAAATTGGGTCTCTATCATAAACAGCGGTGGGCACCCCTACATTTACACGGTTACCAAATTGAGAATGTGTTAGTAAACACGAACGCGTAGCGAGCACGAAAGCAAAATCTGTTATTTATTTAGTTTGATTTCAATGCTTGAACGGAGAACACGTGTCACACGCACTCTTTGGTACTCTGTTTTAAGCGCGCGTGCGACACTTCCTTACCGTACGACCATCGAAATCAAACTAAAAAAGCTGTCGTTGATTTTCACGAAGTAGCCATTGTGCTATCGCTTATCGTATACATATATGGTCGCTTACAAGCCAACCTAATAAAGCCGCACTGCGTTTTTTTAGCGCACGGAAACAACCGGCGTTTTTTGCCCTAATCCAAATAAGCATGCGTTGCGACAATGTAAAGCATGTGTGCAAACGTCAAATCTAAATGTCACGCAGAACAAAAATTGGAAATCAAGTTAGGTTTTCACGCAGCAAATTCAATTTGAGTTGCTCTCATACAAGTTGTATGTGCATGAGACATTTTTGACAGAAAATGAGTTGCGTGCGTTTATATTAGGTTGGCTTGTTAGCAGGTGCTAAGCTCACGCCCACCCCGGATCATAAAGTTAAAGTTAAAGTGAATGTTAAAGTTAAAGCGAAAGTTAAAGTTAAAAATAAAGTTAAAGTTAAAGTTAAGGTTTTTTTTTTTTTTTTTTTTTTTTTTTTGTGTTTCGTGGAAGGAGGAAATGCTTTATGCACTGACCGGGATATTTAAGCCTCACTGCGAGACTCTCCGAGTGTAGGACTCCCTTCTGCCATGAAGGCCTACCCACTAAAACCTAACCTCCCACGGCCCGCGCAAATCCCCGTACCTGGGACCGCGTTTAGCATTACTTCGGGTACGGGTGCGCGCTACGTGAGCTCTATGGCTACTCTCACGCTAATGGGCTAGGCATCCGTCTTCTCGTTTACTGGTAAGTATATGCCTCACATATGTGCTGACCGTATCCCATCTGTCTCTTCGACAGGTCATGTTATTAATGACACTGCCCGGGTATAGGTCGCCAAGTACCTCTTCTACCCTCCTTCGCTGATGGGAGAAGTGCCTGCATTCGAAGAAGGTGTGGCGTACATCGTCTATTTCCCCACAGTACAGACAGCTCGGGCTATCAACCTTACCCATTCTGTGTAGGTATTTGCGGAAGTAACCATGTCCCGTTAGAAACTGGGTCAGGTAAAAGTCTACCTCTCCGTGCGGTCGCTTCAACCATGGATCAAGTTCAGGGATTAGTTCCCTAGTCCACTTTCCTACGATGCTGTTGCTCCACTGATCTTGCCAACGTCGGATCGATTCTTCTCGCGCCTGCATGGCAACAGCAGCTCTACTTGCTTGCGATCCGTTGTCATATATTGTTTTTCTTTCCTCAACGAGAAGATATATCGGTATGGTTCCCGCAACGACCAGGACAGCTTCAGCTGAGACCGTGCGGTAAGCCGAAGATATTCGCAGCGCCCCTCTGCGTTGGACCGAGGTGAGGGCGACTCGGTTCTTCCGGTATTTCATTGCGTCCGCCCAGATTTCTGCACCATATAAGAGTATAGAATCCGAGGCTGATGCAAGCAACTTCCTTGTGCATGGTTTTGGGCCACCTGTGTTTGCCATTAATCTACTCAACTGCGCTATTATGCGCGCAGCTCTTTCGCAGGTCCCTCGTATGTGATCCGAGAAGTTGAGTTTGCTGTCTAACCTCACTCCCAGATATTTCGCTGAAGCGAGTGTTTCTATTCGCTGGTCCCCAACCATCATGTTCCTGGTAGTGGGAATACGTCTCTTTGTGAGGATGACGATCTCCGTTTTGGCTGTTGCTAACTGGAGACCGTGCTCAGCCATCCACCTATTTACATTACGCATGACCTGGTTTAATTTTAGCTGTGCCAGCTCGCAGCTTGGTGCTGTTATCACAGCTGCCACGTCGTCTGCAAATGCAACGAGGAAGGTGCTTTCTGGCATGTCTAACCGAAGAAGACTGTCGTAAGTTATATTCCAGAGATCGGGACCTAGTACCGAACCCTGGGCTGCTCCACCTGTTATTTTTACCTTTTTTTGACCGTGAGTACTTTCATATATTAGATACCTCTCTCTTAGGTAGTCCCTTAAAATTTCTAACAAATATTGCGGTACTTTGAAAGTGCTTTCTAGTGCCTCAAGCATGTCCTCCCACCTAGATGAGTTAAAAGCGTTTTTGACGTCCAGCGTGACCAGCAACACTATAGGTCTTGCTCTGTGGCACGCTGTCTCGGCTTTCTTGACTGCGTCTATAACTTCTGCTATGGCATCCATTGTAGAGTGCCCCCTCCGAAAACCATGCTGTCTGGGCGACAGTCCTCCGGCGTCCTGTAACGCTCTGGTGAGGCGTTGCTTCAGGAGACTCTCCATCAATTTCCCTGCTGTGTCCAACATACATAGGGGACAGTAGGATGATGGAGAGTTGGGATCTCCTTTCCCTTTTGGAATGAGAACCAGTCGTGCTGTCTTCCATATGGTGGGGAAAATTCTTTCTTCGAGACATTTGTTGTACATGCGCAACATAAGTTCTGGGCAGTCGTTTGCAGCTAGTCTTATTGCCTCCGCGGGTATTCCGTCGGGCCCAGATGCTTTCCTAGGTTTCATAGTTCGCACGGCAGTTTTAAGCTCTTCTTCTTGGAATGGTTCCACGTTGCGATCTTCATGGGTAACGTACCCGCCCTCCCTAGGCAGTTGGGTGGGAAACAGGCCATCCACAATGTTCCTTATTTGGTTCTCGTCCATCAGCTGGTTTGGCGGACGGAACTTCTTCATTACTATCTTATATCCCTGCCCCCATGGGTCTCGATCCACTTCCTCGCAAAGCGCTTTCCAGCACTTAAGCTTGCTTTGCTTAATGGCAGCACTAAGAGCTTTCTTCGCTCCTTTGTACGCTTCCGACTTTTCTAGAGCCTCAGGCCTGCCGCGCGCGCGAGTTGCTAGCCTTCGCATCCTGTGGCATATTTTCCGCAGCTCCGCGATTTCGCTATTCCACCAGTATACCTGCTTTTTACCCCTCCACACTCCCCTCCGTGGCATAGAGAGGTTGCAAGCGTGGCGAAGACAGCTCATTTTCTTTTCAACCGTCTCTTCCGTCGGACTGGAGTTGTTGATTATCCGTCGGGCATCCCCCAGTACTGATGCGGAGAACGTGGCAGAGTCGACCTTGGATGCGTCCCATGCTTTTGTTCTGCGTGGCCCGTTCGGAATCTGCCTCTGACCGGGATCGTTTAGGTGGAAAGTGATGTAGTTGTGATCGCTGCCAGTCAGATCCTCTATGACTCTCCATCCAGCAGCGGTCAGCAGCAGGCTTTCTGACACTAGTGTTACATCGGGGATCGAGTATCCAAAGCCTGGCCGTCGGTATGTAGGGGTCGTACCAGTGTTAAGCACGTTCAAACCGAGCCTGGCTGCCATCTCAAGGACTAACCTTCCACGGGTGTTAGTCTGCGGCATTCCCCATTCGACGGCTCTTGCGTTAAAGTCTCCCGCCACAACCAGGTTACTAGTTAAGTCCCTCAGGTCGTCTTCAATAAGTTCAAGCTTCTCCCTGAACGTTTGAATGGGATCATTCGGGGACAAGTAGCAGCTTACTATTGTGGTATTATTCGTAGTTAGGCGGACGTAGCCTTGTCCGGCAACACGGTTCACAATATTGGCGTTTGCATCTGTCATCCAGATTGCGGCGGTGCCGGTGTTGTCTATATGCCAATCATTTCGGGCTCTATAGGGTATATAAAGTTAAGGTTAAGGTTAAAGTTAAAGTTAAAGTTAAAGTTGAAGTTTAAGTTAAAGTTAAAGTTAAAGTGAATGTTAAAGTTAAAGCGAAAGTTAAAGTTAAAGTTAAAAATAAAGTTAAAGTTAAAGTGAAAGTTAAAGTTAAAGTTGAGGTTAAAGTTAAAGTTAAAGTTAAGGTTAAAGTTAAAGTTAAAGTGAATGTTAAAGTTAAAGCGAAAGTTAAAGTTAAAAATAAAGTTAAAGTTAAAGTTTAAGTTAAAGTTAAAGTGAAAGTTAAAGTTAAAGTTAAGGTTAAAGTTAAGGTTAAAGTTAAAGTCAAAGTTAAAGTTAAGGTTAAAGTTAAAGTTAAAATTAAAGTTAAGGTTAAAGCTAAAGTTGAAGTTAAAGTTAAAGTTGAAGTTAAAGTTAAAGTTAAAGTTAAAATTAAAGCTAAAGTTAAAGTGAATGTTAAAGTTAAAGCGAAAGTTAAAGTTAAAGTTAAAGTTAAATATAAAGTTAAAGTTAAAGTAAAAGTTAAAGTTAAAGTTAAGGTTAAAGTTAAAGTTAAAGTTAAAGTTAAGGTTAAAGTTAAAGTTGAAGTTAAAGTTAAAGTTGAAGTTAAAGTTAAAGTTAAAGTTAAAATTAAAGCTAAAGTTAAAGTGAATGTTAAAGTTAAAGCGAAAGTTAAAGTTAAAAATAAAGGTAAAGTTAAAATGAAAGTTAAAGTTTAAGTCAAAGTTAAAGTTAAAGTTAAATTTAAAGTTAAAGTTAAAGTCAAAGTCAAAGTTAAAGTTAAAGTTAAGGTTAAAGTTAAAGTTGAATTTAAAGTTAAAGTTACAGTTAAAGTTAAAGTTAACGTTAAAGTTAAAGTTAAAGTTAAAGTTAAAATTAAAGTTAAAGTTTTTTTTTTTTTTTTTGCGTTTCGTGGAAGGAGGAAATGCTTTATGCATTGACCGGGATTTTTAAGCCTCACTGCGAGACTCTTCGAGTGTAGGACTTTCTTCTTCCATGAAGGCCTACCCACTAAAACCTAACCTCCCACGGCCCGCGCAAATCCCCGTACCTGGGACCGCGTTTAGCATTACTTCGGGTACGGGTGCGCGCTACGTGAGCTCTATGGCTACTCTCACGCTAATGGGCTAGGCATCCGTCTTCTCGTTTACTGGTAAGTATATGCCTCACATATATGCTGACCGTATCCCATCTGTCTCTTCGACAGGTCATGTTATTAATGACACTGCCCGGGGATAGGTCGCCAAGTACCTCTTCTACCCTCCTTCGCTGATGGGAGATGTGCCTGCATTCGAAGAAGGTGTGGCGTACATCATCTATTTTCCCACAGTACAGGCAGCTCGGGATATCAACCTTACCCATTCTGTGTAGGTATTTGCGGAAGTAACCGTGTCCCGTTAGAAAATGGGTCAGGTAAAAGTCTACCTCTCCGTGCGGTCGCTTCAACCATGGATTCAGTTCAGGGATTAGTTCCCTAGTCCACTTTCCTACGATGCTGTTGCTCCACTGATCTTGGCAGCGTCGGATCGATTCTTCTCGCGCCTGCATGGCAACAGCAGCTCTACTTGCTTGCGATCCGTTGTCATATATTGTTTTTCTTTCCTCAACGAGAAGATATATCGGTATGGTTCCCGCAATGACCAGGACAGCTTCAGCTGATACCGTGCGGTAAGCCGAAGATATTCGCAGCGCCCCTCTGCGTTGGACCGAGGTGAGGGCGATTCGGTTCTTCCGGTATTTCATTGCGTTCGCCCAGATTTCTGCACCATATAAGAGTATAGAATCCGAGGCTGATGCAAGCAACTTCCTTGTGCAAGGCTTTGGGCCACTTGTGTTTGCCATTAAGCTACTCAACTGCGCTATTATGCGCGCAGCTCTTTCGCAGGCCCCTCGTATGTGATCCGAGAAGTTGAGTTTGCTGTCTAACCTTACTCGCAGATATTTCGTTGAGGCGAGTGTTTCTATTGGCTGATCCCCAACCATCATGTTCCTGGTAGTGGGAATACGTCTCTTTGTGAGGATGACGATCTCCGTTTTGGCTGTTGCTAACTGGAGACCGTGCTCAGCCATCCACCTATTTACATTACGCATGACCTGGTTTAATTTTAGCTGTGCCTGCTCGCAGTTTGGTGCTGTTATCACAGCTGCCACGTCGTCTGCAAAGGCAACGAGGAAGGTGCTTTCTGGCATGTCTAATCGAAGAAGACTGTCGTAAGTTATATTCCAGAGATCGGGACCTAGTACCGAACCCTGGGCTGCTCCACCTATTATTTTTACCTTTTTTTGACCGTGAGTACTTTCATATATTAGATACCTCTCTCTTAGGTAGTCCCTTAAAATTTCTAATAAATATTGCGGTACTTTAAAAGTGCTTTCTAGTGCCTCAAGCATGTCCTCCCACCTAGCTGAGTTAAAAGCGCTTTTGACGTCCAGCGTGACCAGCAACACTATAGGTCTTGCTCTGTGGCACGCTGTATCGGCTTTCTTGACTGCGTCTATAACTTCTGCTATGGCATCGATTGTGGAGTGCTCCCTCCGAAAACCATGCTGTCTGGGCGACAGTCCTCCTGCGTCCTGTAACGCTCTGGTGAGGCGTTGCTTTAGGAGACTCTCCATCAATTTCCCTGCTGTGTCCAACATACATAGGGGACGGTGGGATGATGGAGAGTTGGAATCTCCTTTCCCTTTTGGAATGAGAACTAGTCGTGCTGTCTTCCATATGGTGGGGAAAGTTCTTTCTTCGAGACATTTGTTGTACATGTGCAACATAAATTCTGGGCAGTTATTTGCAGCTAGTCTAATTGCCTCCGCGGGTATTCCGTCGGGCCCAGATGCTTTCCTAGGTTTCATAGTTCGCACGGCAGTTTTAAGCTCTTCTTCTTGGAATGGTTCTACGTTGCGGTCTTCATGGGTAACGTACCCGCCCTCCCTAGGCAGTTGGGTGGGAAACAGGCCATCCACAATGTTCCTTATTTGGTTCTCGTCCATCAGCTGGTTTGGCGGACGGAACTTCTTCATTACTATCTTATATCCCTGCCCCCAGGGGTCTCGATCCACTTCCTCGCAAAGCGCTTTCCAGCACTTAAGCTTGCTTTGCTCAATGGCAGCACTAAGAGCTTTCTTCGCTCCTTTGTACGCTTCCGACTTTTCTAGAGCCTCAGGCCTGCCGCGCGCGCGAGTTGCTAGCCTTCGCATCCTGTGGCATATTTTCCGCAGCTCCGCGATTTCGCTATTCCACCAGTATACCTGCTTTTTACCCCTCCACACTCCCCTCCGTTGCATAGAGAGGTTGCAAGCGTGGCGAAGACAGCTCATTTTCTTTTCAACCGTCTCTTCCGTCGGACTGGAGTTATTGATTATCCGTTGGGCATCCCCCAGTACTGATGCGGAGAACGTGGCAGAGTCGACCTTGGATGCGTCCCATGCTTTTGTTCTACGTGGCCCGTTCGGGATCTGCCTCTGACCGGGATCGTTTAGGTGGAAAATGATGTATTTGTGATCGCTGCCAGTCAGATCCTCTATGACTCTACATCCAGCAGCAGGCTTTCTGACACTAGTGTTACATCGGGGATCGAGTATCCAAAGCCTGGACCAGTAAAGTTAAAGTTATAGTTAAAGTTAAAGTTAAAGTTAAAGTTAAAGTGAATGTTAAAGTTAAAATTAAAAATAAAGTTAAAGTTAAAGTGAAAGTTAAAGTTAAAAATAAAGTTAAAGTTAAAGTGAAAGTTAAATATTAACTTCTCATTTATTCAATAAAAGTAAAAAATTTGTTTTCTTATCGGTCACCGTGGTGTGATGGTAGCGTGCTTCGCCTACCACACCGTATGCCCTGGGTTCACGCCCCGGGCAAAGCAACATCAAAATTTTAGATGTAAGGTTTTTCAATTAGAAGAAAATTTTTCTAAGGGGGGGGGGGGGGTCGCCCCTCGGCAGTGTTTGGCAAGCGCTCCGGGTGTAATTCTGCCATGAAAAGCTCTCAGTGAAAACTCATCTGCCTTGCAGATGCCGTTCGGAGTCGGCATAAAACATGTAGGTCCCGTCCGGCCAATTTGTAGGGAAAATCAAGAGGAGCACGACGCAAATTGGAAGAGAAGCTCGGCCTAAAATCTCTTTGGAGGTTATCGTGCTATAAATTTTGAACTTAGTTTGCAAATTTATTATTGGTCACTTATGTATATCCGTCAATTTAATTTTTTTCTGAATTAATTTCTAAATTGAATTTCTGTAAATTTTTTTCAGGTCAACCATTCACAAAAGACTACGCTGCTTTATCTGAACTTAAGCTCACCACAAAACTTATACTGCTATGCCTATTGGCCTAGCGATCGAGCGATTTCTTTAACCTGGCGCAGAATCGTAGCATACGATTACGGATCGAATACGATACAAAAGATTTATTTTTAATGAAGTGTTCTTTCTTGTACCAAAATTACGTTCGAACTTGTTGTAAAATCATAACAGATATAAAAAACGTCGAATTGGTTGTAAAAGAATCAAACAAATAATTCAGCGATTACGTTCAATAACTCGTTCACGTATATTATAATCCGAAAACCATGTTTTACGTGATGAGTTATTCGATCACGGATATTGCGATTTGGTCCATGATGCTGGAGAAATAATTCGTTATGATATAGTCTTAGCAGCCGATCTAAGCTCGTGTATGAAATTTGGTGAATATATCTCCATTTGGGCTTCTTTTTCTTGCAGCGATAAAGGGACTCTCTGACACGTTCCAGAAGACAGCAACATCATGGTACTAGCCCGATTAGCACGAGGACGATTTGATATGAACACGTTGAACTTTCAGGCAATCCCTTCCTCCTATGAGGAATTTGTGGTTGCCAGATCCTCGCCTGCTAAGTAAATTCGATTCCCGTGATAACATACACACATACATTGACAGTTGTGTTGGAAAAACTATACATTGCGCAGGCAATCCATTGAAGTGATTGCGCTACACAGCCATTCAAATCCTCTGCTCAAGGGTTAAGAAATGTTTTAAGAAGTGGGAGTGACTTCCAACTGATTAAGCCTATTTTCACAGCAAAGGGGTAAAAATCATAAAAAAAACATGTTTTACCAAATTTTATTAGGAGTGGCCAGTTTT
Source organism: Eurosta solidaginis (assembly GCF_040869045.1). Taxonomy (NCBI): domain Eukaryota; kingdom Metazoa; phylum Arthropoda; class Insecta; order Diptera; family Tephritidae; genus Eurosta; species Eurosta solidaginis. The sequence continues at coordinate 319,227,666 of NC_090319.1, read as the reverse complement.
CGCGCGATGTATGGCATTAATAGTATTAAAGGCAGCTTAAATAAAAAGGCCACGTCGATTTTCAAAAATTTGTTTACGCTTCTACCTTGTTGAATAATAATGTTATAAACCATTTGGATATTGAGTTTTTTGGTATACCCAATAAGACTTAAAAAAAAATAGTTTTAAAATTCGGCGTGCTCATCCACCAATTTTATTAAGTTTCACAAAGTGTATATATTGTAACGAATTTAGGGAAATGCTTCATAACTGTTACGGTCGTACTCTGGGATGGTCTGTAAGATTTCCGCTGCAGCAACTTTATCTTCAGCATTGCAGTTGTTCACTGGTGCGGTCTTCTCAAACTGAAGGTAAACGGCTGGAATGGAAGAGAACCGTCAGAGGATGGTGTTTTTACCTTTGGATTGCTCGCTGGAACAGCCGGGCGATTTAGTTGTAATTGCTCCATACGATCTTTTAAATCATCGACTTCTTCCTTAAATTGAGCAATTTTTGCATCCTGCGCTTCCAGCTTTGATGTTACCCTTGCTTCCTGTGCTTCGAACTGCGAAGACATTTGTACCACCTGCAATGATAAGCGCTCCTATTATTCTTCCATCTTGGATGTTATGCGTGTCTCCTGCGATTCCAGTTGGGATGCCATATATGTTTTCTGTTCTACCAGTTGAGCTTCCATCTTGGATGTAATCTGTGTCGACATTTCTGAAATACGCGTTTCTTGTGCTTCATCCTTCGATGTTATACGGTTCTCCTGTGATTCCAGTAGAGATGACATTTGCGACGACATTTCGGAAATACGTGCCTCCTGTGCTTCCATCTTGGATGTTACTCTTTGGATGTTTGTGCAGATATTGCAGCCAAAATCGTGTTCAAGTCTATGCTCGTAACTGTCTGCGATGTTTCGTTTTTCTCTTCAATTTTTGTCGTTGTCTCGTCCCCATCAGGATAAAAGACATAATCGTCCACATTAGTTCCTTCTGCTTCCATTGCCTCTTGGAGTCGCGCCTGAAGTTTGAGGTTATTGCCGGTTGTATTCAATCCACGGATCTCCAACTCCTTCTTCAGTTGCTGGATCTTTAATTCATTCCACTTTGCCATGTTCTTGTTGTATTCGAAGTCTTTGGAATTTATTCAACAATTGCTCTTCTGACACCAATTGTAACGAATTTAGGGAAATTCCGCTTATTCCAAATCTTCTGCTAACGTTCGAATGACTAAACTGTTGAATAAATAACTCCAATATTCAATAATGCAAAAATGTTCTTTATTAGACTACTTGAAAGTACTTCACAATAACACTTAACTTCACAACCAATAGCGTGCCTAAATCAAACTGACTCTGGTTGCTCAGCTTTTGCTCCTTTTATACTCTCTGCTGTGTCATTCGCATACTTCCAGACGTTTCTTCTTCTAGAATTTACTACTTATTTATCAGCTATAAACTCACCAGCTATAAGCTACAGATGCACGTTTATAGCTTCTCGCATAGCCATATGCGCGTGTATATGTGAGTGATGCTTCCACCGATGATTGCATATTTTTGTGAGTATCTCAGATATATGCGTGTGTTTGTGCATATCTCTACGCTTCTTGTATGTACATATGTTCAGACATAATGATTGATTTGTTTATGTAGATACAAGTGACTGCTTAGTATCGGCTTAGAAATGATAATATGCCTTAGTGTTGCTAATATTCGTCACAATATATTAGCTAAGAAAACCTCAATTCCAAATTTCAACATGATCCTCTCAATGGATTTTGATTTTCGGCTTTGAAAACTTTTAAACTTTCATCTCTCACTCAACAAATTTCCCCATTATATTGGTCTTTGGTAATAAATAATCGCATATTTTCATTTTTCGATATAGAAAAAGTGGGCATGTTTATCGTCCCGTTTCGCTCATTTTCAATACCAATCTGGATCAAAATAAACTAGTGTACCAAATGTCGTAAATACATTTCCATTTTTATTCAAGTTATTGTATTAACAAACGGATGGAGAGACTAAAGAAGAAGTCAAAATATTTTTTGTTTCATGATTAAGTAAGAAAAATAATAATAAGGCCATATGATAGTTTTGATTTATGTATATGGTTTACTAGGCTTATGCGTAAACCCATAAGTGCCTTGTTACAAAGCTTTATTTAAGTCTTGCCCTCCATTGCTCATCAGGATAATATATAAGGGTATCTATAAGAGAGGGTGAGAAAGAGTGCGCCGATTAATAGTGCCGTATTCAAGCCTTGTATTTTTGAATTAAACTGAGCTGCTTACAAAGTTCAGAATTTTGATAAAATCAAATAAGTCCTATTATACCTATATTTTATTTTGTCTTGGATTCCAAGCTTAAAAATACTAACGAAATTTTTTCGAAACTACAAAATACAAAAATTCCAACAAGACAAAGCGATACTACAATTTCTCCAAAATAAATGATTTCCACATGTTGTTGTTTATATTGTGGCGAATACTAGCATCACTATTCCGTTAATAAAAATAATCACAACAACAAAAACAGCAAGCAGACACACTTATTTACAAGGCAACGAAGAATATTCCATACACATAAGCAGGGGCTTGAAGCAGAGAGATTATGTAGCCGGCATCTAAGAGCAGAAGTTGTTACTAACACATACACATGTATATAGCTAAATAACCAAGCACGAGACACGAATGTTCTGAAAGGCATGTGCGTGTAACGTCTAGAACTAAGGATAAATAACGAGGCAACAGGGAGTATAAAAGCAGCGCAAGCTGAGGAATAACTAATGAGTTTTGATTTAAACACGCTATTAGTTGTGAAGTAAAGTATAATTATGAAGTACTACTACCAAAGTAGTCTAATTAAAGACCATTTTGCAACACTGAATATTGGGGTTATTTATTCAACAGTTCAGCGATTCGAACGTTGGAAGACAGTGCATAATTATCAGAAATTCAGAAAACTTCGTTATAATATGTTAAATTTTATTTTTCAACGATTTTTTTCACAATAAAAACCATTGTGAAAAAGACAAGTGTGATATCTTCAACAAAGACGTCAAATTAACGAACGTGGTCTGATCCTGCATCTCTTTTTAATACCCGCTGAAGATAGCCGATCTTATGTGCTGCCATATTGAACATCCTGGCAGTTGACAGATATCACACTTTTTTTGTACACAATTATAAAAACAATGAAAATAACACCGAAAAATTATTTCCCCCCCTCTTGGTTCACTTATTTCACAAAAATTTTGAATTGAGTTGTGTATTAGTGCACAAAATTTTCAAAATAAAAAAAATTTTCATTTGTCAGAATATCGAAAAAAACCTAACGAAATACAAACTGACTTTTTTATTTTTAATGAACTAGGTTGTATTATTTTATTGCGTTAGATTTTTAAAATATAGTGTACACACTTGTACCAGTACTGAAACCGTGTTAGGAGGGAAGGCCAGAAAAAATTTTAACAAAATATATAGAAAAAATTAGTAAATAAATAAGCAAAATATACGTTTGTAACTTTTGTTAAGTACTTCTTTTCATAGAGAAGATCATCTTATGATATATGACGCAATGTTTCATTTGATTTTTAAAGAGAAATTAAAGTAATTATAAAAAAGTAAGAAAGTCTTAGTTCCGGCGAAACGGAGCATTACATACCCAGCTGTGCACTTGCCCATGAAAGGGTGAAAGATTTTATTAATGCAGTTTTGTTGATTTTTCGACAGGGTGGATAAACGATTTATATTGAGACGATTTTCCGTCATTCCTTGTCAATTTTGATTTCGAGATAAACCAGCTTCGGCGTTGTGCCAGCGTTGTTCTCCAGCAAACATCAATAAAACAGTTAGGGTTCTTCACATGCAAGCAAAAGGCCGACGTCTGAACGTACTCAAAAACATGGAAATCTACAAATGGAAAACATTCGACGGTAGAATAATAAACGTACAGATAAACACAATTTCTGACACAATATTTTATCCTTTAAAACTTGTTTACAAGAAACAAAGTAATCACACAGGTACAACAGACAAACAAACAACAACAAATAAACACAAAACAAACATGTAAGGACGGGACTGTCTTCGGCTGTGCCGAAAACTTCATACCTTTCATGAATTGGGCTGAACAATAATCTTATCCTGTTCGCAATCCCCAAATAATCGGATGTATAAGATAAGAAATATATAGTGAACACATGTACCTACATACCTAAACGATTTTTAAGATAAATATAAAATAAAAAATGGCAAAAAACCCCCTTATCTGAACGATCGGGTGTATGGGATATATATTATATATAGCTCCGGTCGAAATGATTTTTACAGGAAATCTTCTATGATATATTAGAATAAATATCACCAAGTTTAACGTTTTTGTATTGGAAATTAAGGGAGAAATGGCTAAAAATCTTTTTATCTGAACAATCGGTTGTACGGGATATATATTATATATATATATAGCTCCGACTCAAATGATTTTTTCATGAAATCTTCGATGATATATTAGAATAAATATCACCAAGTTTCACGTTTGTATATTGGAAATTAGGGAGAAATGGCCAAAAATCTTTCTATCTGAACGATCGGTTGTATGGGATAGGTATATAGTATATACATATAGTTCCGATCAAAGTGATTTTTTCAGGAAATCTTCTATGATATATTAGAATAAATATCACCAAGTTTAACGTTTTTGTATTGGAAATTAAGGGAGAAATGGCTAAAAATCTTTTTATCTGAACGATCGGTTGTATGGGATATATATTATATATATATATAGCTCCGACTCAAATGATTTTTTCATGAAATCTTCGATGATATATTAGAATAAATATCACCAAGTTTAACGTTTTTATATTGGAAATTAAGGGAGAAATTGCCAAAAATCTGTCTATCTGAACGATCGGTTGTATGGGATATATACTATATATAGCTCCGATCAAAGTGATTTTTTCAGAAAATCTTCTATGATGTATTAAAATATATATCACCTAGTTTCATATTTATACTTTCTAAATTAAGGGAGAAATGGCCAAAAATCTTTCTATCCGAACGATCGGTTTTATGGGATATATACTGTATATAGCTCCGATCAAAGTGATTTTTTCAGAAAATCTTCTATAGTGTATTAGAATATATATCACCGAGTTTCACGTTTATACTTTCTAAATTGCGGCAGGAATGACCAAAATCGTCTTATCTGAACGATCGGTTGTATGGGAGATATATGTTATAGTGGTCCGATCCTACCGGATCCGACAAATGTCTAATATAATACAAAATGCAAAATTTCATTGAGATATCTCAAAATTTGAGGGACTAGTTTGCGTTCAAACATACTGACGGACGGACAGACGGACTTGGCTATATCAACTCAGTTCGTCGCCCTGATCAATTCGGTATACTTAATGGTGAGTCTATCTTCTATATATCTCAACGTTACAAACATCGGACCAAAGTTAATATCCCATTTCGTGTTCATGAAAGGTATAAAAATAGGTAGTACTTTGTGTGAGGATGCAAAGCTTCACGTTTTTTGTGGTCTGCATATAAAAAATATGGCTACAAATCATGTATTTCAAAAATATATGACGTAAACGTAACTATTTGATGAAATTTGATGAATTTTGAAGCTTTAGCCATAAAAAAGGCGCAAAAATTACAGTTTATATGGGGTATATAATATATACGCCACCGATCTCTGTGATTTTTTCAGACAACAATATATGCTATAAACGTAAGCATTTGGTGAAATTTGAAGCGTATAGCTTTTAAAACGGGGCTGAAATTTCAAAAAAAATTATATATATACTATATATATACTATATATACCATCATATATATATTATATATATCACCGATCTCTATGATTTTTTACACAACAATATATACTATTTATGTAAGCAATCCGCGAAATTTGAAGCTTATAGCTGTTAAAATGCGGTAGAAATTGCGAAAAGTTTCTTATCTGAACAATCGGTTGTATGAGATATATACTATATATACAAATGATCTCTATGATATTTTCAGACAACAATATATGCTATATACGTAAGCATTCGGTGAAATTTGAAGCTTCTAGCTGTTAAAATGGGGCTGAAATTGCGAATATATATATATAAACTTTATGACCATATATATACTATATATACAACCGATCTTTATGATTTTTTCAGACAACAATATATGCTATATACGTAAGCATTTGTTGAAATTTGAAGCCTCTAGCTCTTAAAATAAGCAGTAATTACGAAAAGTTTCTTATCTGAACAATCCGTTGTGGGGGATATATACTATATATACGACCGACCTCACAAAGTTTTTCAGACAAAAATATCTACAATATACGAAAGTATATGGTGAAGTTTGAAGCTTCAATCTGTTAAATTGAGGAAGATATGACAAAAATCCTCTTTTTCTGAAAAATCGGTTGTATGCTATAGTAGTCCGATCCGGCCGGTTCCGACAAATGTCTAATCGGACACCCAAATACACCCGCTCACCAAATTTTATCAAGATATCTCAAAAATTAAGGGACTAGTTTGCATACAAACATACAGACGGACAGACGGACAGCCGGCAGACGGACACGGCTAAATCAACTCAGCTCTTCATCCTGATTATTTCGGTATACTTAATGGTGGGTCTATCTATTTTCCTTTAAGGACTTACCATTTTGGGTTTCGTGACGAAATTAATACACCATTTCATTTTCATGAAAGGTATAAAAACGCACGAAAGCACCAAACCCACAAAGAAGGTCAAACGACTAGAATTACTGACTTTTACCTGCCTGAGTCAGCCACACAAATGGATCAGTAAAAACCACCCTCGGTTCTGAATAAACACACAGCATACACAAGTTTAAATTTTGACAATACCTGCTCATGTACCTACGAACTTAAATATAAGACAAACGACAACAACAGATCAGAACGAAAATCGACACTGATGATGGCACAACGGCGAAACCGGTTTGTTTCGAAAAAAATTTGACAAGGGATGACGGAAAGTCGTTCCAATTTCCTTTATTAAAAAGGTTTTTCGCTAGCGAAATGTAGCTTTTTGAATTTTAAATGTAGATTTTCAAAGGTAATATAAACAAGTAAGGAAGGCTAAGTTCGGGTGTAACCGAACATTACATACTCAGTTGAGAGCTGTGGAGACAAAGTAAGAGAAATCACCATGTTGTAAAAGGAACCTAGGGTATCTCTGGAATGTGTTTGTATGACATGTGTATCAAATGGAAGGTATTAAAAAGTATTTTAAGAGGAAGTGGGCCATAGATCTATAGATGGACGCCAATTAGGGATATCGCCATAAAGGTGGACCAGGGGTGACTCTAGAATTTATTTTGTACGATATGAGTATCAAATGAAAGGTGTTAATGAGTATTTTAAGAGAGCGTGGGCCTTAGTTCTATATGTGGACGCCTTTTCGAGATATCGCCATAAACGTGAACCAGGGGTGACTCTAGAATTTGTTTGTACTATATGGGTATCAAATGAAAGGTGTTAATGAGTATTTTAAAAGGGAGTGGGCCTAAGTTCTATAGGTGGACGCATTTCGGAATATCGTTATAAAAGTGGACCTGGGTTGACTCTAGAATGCGTTTGTACAATATGGGTGTCAAACGAAAAGTGTAATAAGTGTTTTAAAAGGGTGTGGGCCTTAGTTCTATAGGTGGGCGCCTTTTCCAGATATCGGCATAAAGGTGGACCAGGGGTGACACTAGAATTTGTTTGTACGATATAGGTATCAAATGAAAGGTGTTAATGAGTATTTTAAAAGGGCGTGGGTCTTAGTTCTATAGGTGGACGCCTTTTCGAGATATATCCATAAAGGTAGACCAGGGGTGACTCTAGAATTTGTTTGAACGATATGGGTATCAAATGAAAGGTGTTAATGATATTTTAAAAGGGAGTGGGCCTTAGTTCTATAGGTGGATGCCCTTTCGAGATATCGCCATAAAGGTGGTCCAGGGGTGACTCTAGAATTTTTGTGTACGATATGGGTATCAAATGAAAGTTGTTAATGAGTATTTTAAAAGGGTGTGGGCCTTAGTTCTATAGGTGGACGCCTTTTCGAGATATCGCCATAAAGGTGGACCAGGGGTGACTCTAGAATTTGTTTGTACGATATGGGTATCAAATGAAAGGTGTTAATGAGTATTTTAAAAGGGCGTGGGTCTTAATTCTATAGGTGGACGCCTTTTCGAGATATCGACATAAAGGTGTACCAGGGGCGACTCTAGAATTTGTTTATACGATATGGATATCAAATGAAAGGTGTTAATGAGTATTTTAAAAGGGAGTGGGCCTTAGTTCTATAGGTGGATGCCTTTTCGAGATATCGCCATAAAGGTGGGCCAGGGGTGACTCTGGAATTTTTTTGTACGATATGGGTATCAAATGAAAGGTGTTAATGAGTATTTTAAAAAGGACTGGGCCATAGTTCTATATGTGGACGCCTTTTCGAGATATCACCAAAAACGTGGACCAGGGGTGACTCTAGAATGTGTTTGTACGATATGGGTATCAAATTAAAGGTATTAATGAGGGTTTTAAAAGGGAGTGGCCCTTAGTTGTATATGTGAAGGCGTTTTCGAGATATCTACCAAAATGTGGACCAGGGTGATCCAGAACATCATCTGTCGGGTACCGCTAATTTATTTATATATGTAATACCACGTACAGTATTCCTTCCAAGATTCCAAGGGTTTTTGATTTCGCCCTGCAAAACATTTTCATTTGCTTCTACTTAATATGGTAGGTGTCACACCCATTTTACCAAGTTTTTTTCTAAAGTTATATTTTGCTTCAATAGACCAATACAATTACCATGTTTCATTCCTTTTTTCGTATTTGGTATATAATTATGGCATTTTTTTCATTTTTCGTAATTTTCGATATCGAAAAAGTGGGCGTGGTCATAGTCGGATTTCGGCGATTTTTTACACCAATACAAAGTGAGTTCAGATAAGTACGTGAACTGAGTTTAGTAAAGATATATCGATTTTTGCTCAAGTTATCGTGTTAACGGCCGAGCGGAAGGACAGATGGTCGACTGTGTATAAAAACTGGGCGTGGCTTCAACCGATTTCGCACTTTTTCACAGAAGACAGTTATCGTCCTAGGAGATAAGCCTCTACCAAATTTCACAAGGATTGGTTAATTTTTGTTCGACTTATGGCATTAAAAGCATCCTAGACAAATTAAATGAAAAAGGGCGGAGCCACGCCCATTTTGAAATTTTCTTTTATTTTTGTATTTTGTTGCACCATATCATTACTGGAGTTGAATGTTGGCATAATTTACTTATATGCTGCAAAGATATTAACTTTTCTTTAAAAATTTGAATTTAAAAACAAATTTTTTTAAAAAGTGGGCGTGGTCGTTCTCCGATTTTGCTAATTTTTATTAAGCAGCCATAAAGTAATAAGAGTAATGTTCCTGCCAAATTTCATCATGATATCTTCAACGACTGCCAAATTACAGCTTGCAAAACTTCTAAATTACCTTCATTTAAAAGTGGGCGGTGCCACGCCCATTGTCCAAAATTTTACTAGTTTTCTATTCTGCGTGATAAGCTTAACTCACCTACCAAGTTTCATCGCTTAATGCATATTTGGTAATGAATTATCGCACTTTTTCGATTTTTAATTATCTCATTTTTAAAATTTTTGATATCGAAAAAGTGGGCGTGGTTATTTTTCGATTTCGCTCATTTTCATACAAATCTATTCTGAGTCCAGATAAGTCCGTATACCGAATTCGGTGAAGATATCTCAATATTTGCTCAAGTTATCGTGTTAACGGACGGACAGAGAATGGACGGACGGACATGGCTTAATCAATTTTTTTCTTCAATTCAGATGATTTTGATATTTGGAAGTCTATATCTATCTCGATTCCTTTATATCCAACCGTTATCCAGTCAAAGTTGTAATACCCTGTGTACAAGCACAGCTGGGTATAAATATAAGACAAGTAATTCAGCAACGGCTAAAATACGTGTATGTTGTCGAGTGTTGAAAGCGCACAATTTTATAATAAGAATCAAGCTGTTAAAAACTGTTATTATTGTTTTTTTTTTTATCAATTTCGATGAGCTCAGCAGTGGGTTTCTTCGCTTCACCACAAAAAATATCGAAATTTGCCTGCTTTTAAGAATTTATTGTATTAACCTATAGGTACATACACACATAAGCATACAGAGTTCTGAAATCAAAGGCTTTGCCGTCTTATACTTATCTACGACTTAAAATACACAAACAAACAAGCACACATATTTAAAATTTAATTAATCGCAGATTTCGATTACGATAATTTTTTCGTTGACAGCATTCGACAGATTGCTTACTACTGTGAGGTTATCAATAAATGAATGAAATTTTTTCATTTTCAAATTTTGTTTTTGTTGTCCATGATGTGTTAAATAAATGTATACAGAATATTAAATGACATGGCAAAACGAGGATTTTCAAAATTAAAAAAATTAAATAACTTAGTAATAAAGTACAAGAAATATTTTCTGAAATGAAGTTCTTCTTTTATTAAGCACACTCGAGATAACGATATAACAAGCATATAAAAATAGTCATAAAAACCTTTCTTTCATACCCACTTATTGCTGGTTCAATCTTCTATCGACCAATCCAAAAATCCGAGTCGTCGGGGCTTCGATTTACAGAAAAGATCGGTTATTTCTTCAATGGCCGTTTCTATTTCTTTGTGGACGTTCCCTAGTGACGGATCAGTCAGTCGATTTTCAGACATGTTGACTCTCAAATAAGTCTTCAAGCGCTTTAGAACAGAAAAAGAACGCTCTGCGGTCGCTGATGTCACGGGGATAGCCGCAAATATTTGCAACAGTGCCGGCACGTTTGGAAAAAATGAAGAAAAGTGTGCTGATTTAATGATTTCCAGGGCATCAGTAGCTGTTTGAGCACTCTTGAATGGATCACTTATGCATTGGTTATGCCACAATAAAATCTCATTTTTCAGCACTGTCTCATTGTGACTAGTGAGACCTTCTTTATAAACTTTAGCAGCAAGTAAAATTTTTTCAATCGTTACTCCTGCAGGGTATGCTGGAATCCGTCCCTCCAGAGGCAGTATTTTCAAAAATTTACCTTTGAACCTTGACGTCAATGAAGAAATCATGTAGTCCAGGAAAGGGTAGTAAATTGTAGCTCTGTAATTCGGGTTTAGCCCCTAGCCCTTTTTTTGACCCTCTTTAAAATGTTTGCCTTTTTTTGGCTCCAAATCTATTTGGGCAACTCGCATTGTGAAATTTGTAATATGTGTATCAAATGACATCGACATTTTATTTTATTTTTTTCGTTATGATGATGTGGCAGCTTGGTAATCAGCTGATAATAAAACATTAATCGATTATCAAGTGTCATCACTTACACAACGTAGAAATAAAAAGGTAAGGAAATATTTTGCATAAAACGCCACAAAAGAATTTTTTATCAGATATTTAATAAAAAAACAAGTGCCAGCAACAACAGAAAACTTCGAAAATGAAGAAAGCGATGAAAGTGATGAAAGTCGTTTTGATGACAAGACGAGCCATGTGCGCCGACGTTAAGTTTTTTCTTATATTTGGCGGAACAAAGTAATTGCTGCTTACTTAACGTATTTTTATTATTAAAAAATATAAATATAATTATAACAAGTAAGGACGGGGCTGACAATATGCTGTTAAGTGTTTAACGAGTAGAGCCCTCTATGCCATTTATTTCAACTTTCAGAGCTTCCTAACCATAAGAAAGTGAGTTTAATTCAATTTCTCTAAAAAATGCGAGATGCATTCGGTCAAAATATTCATAGTAGACAATTTTTGGCATAAAAAATTTAAAACCATACCGTGTGTCCTCAGTATGCCGTTAGGTGCAAAATGCACGTAACTCGCACGTATGATACCTCAACCTTGCACGTAATGACTTAGTTCGAACGGAGGGGGGAGGGGCTTTAGCCCCCATAGCCCCCCCTAGATCCGCCACTGGCTAGAAATTACTTATTATTTGAAAGCGTCGCCGGAAATATAACATCAAGGATGTAGACAACTATTTAGGAGTAAGTTTAAAATCCCGACTAACATATTGGGCGTAAATTCAACATGCAACTAAGAAGGCATCTAAACAGGTATCGTTGTTAAGCAGGCTGATGGGACAATTGGAGGACCAACAAACGCAAAAGGGAAACTGCTGATGGACATCACCCTATCCACGTTACTGTACGGCTCCGAGTTGTAGACAAAACACACATCTTAAGCAGAATCGTTGTACGCTTCTAACAGCTGTACAGCAAACAGCAGCTCTGAGGGTACCCTCCGCTTATTGCACTATGACAGGATCAGCCGTACAAGTGATTAGTGGAAAAATCCCCAAGGAACTATTATCGCTAGAAAGAAGACGGTTATGGGACACGAAAAAGAAGACGTGTCAAAAGCCCATGAAAGTCGTTAGCAAAGAGAGCTAAAAGAACGGTGGGAAAATGAAGAACTATGGAGATGGAAAGTGAAACTAATAACAGATATTAAAACATTAATCACCAGAGGTTTGGCGAGGTAAATAACACGTTAATCAAATGCTCTACAGTACAGATCCTACAAAAAATATATGTATCGGATAAAAAAGGTCCAAGTGCGTTAACCGCGATGCAGATGAAGATGGTGCTGCACATACATTTACCACTGCAGGGTTATCTACTTTGTAAAATATACTTTAATTTTGTAAACTATTTTTATGTTATTTTACTTTTAATGTTATTTCAAAATAAAAATTTTCAAATCAGTTATTTTAGAATTGACAAAATGTGAAAATAATTAATTTGAATATCAAATAAATTTTTAATAAAAATATAGTTTAACACTAAATATTCTGGCGATCCTACCAACGATCCTTCTGACCTTCTGACCTATTCTCGATTTACGCGATAACAAAATTACGAAAATCCCGGATGAAATTTCGCTGTTAAATAATCTAATAAAACTTGATTTTACAAATAATTCAATAACTAATCTACCATTGTCATTGACCTTCTTGGCACACTTAGTTAACTTACAAATCGACGGCAATCCGATTAAATCCATACTACGCATATTCTATGAACATTACGTGAACGTGCGTGTGCCTCTATCGAAAAACAACAACATCTTTATCAAAGTGATACAAATTCTCTTTAATCGACATCATCGGCAATTTCATTTATACCAAATAGTTCATATAACATAATGGCAGATAGTTCGAATAGCCCACGTCGTCCAACTGACGACTGTAATGAGAATGCAATATTTCCCGATAAATAAAAAATGAGAAATACACACATATTTAATGTGACAATGCAATATCTTTCAACAATGCTTGATAAGGTATTCCAAACGGCATCAGAGGAGCATATTAGCTACATACATTAATTTATCTAAAAATCTTCTCGAAACGTTGACTGAATCGCTTCAATTTCTCAAAACCTATACTAAAATTTTTGTTACGGGAATTGAACATATGCAATAATCGTTTTAATCACATACAAAGCTGTCTTTATAAAACAAAAATTTTGAAATTCTATTAACCAGTGATAATCGTATCAATCATATAGATACTGAAATCAAAAACTATATAAATATATATATACATATATATGTTTAACATTACGAATTTTGGTCTACGACCACATGTATTTTATAATTGACACTAATAATCTACTACTAAATTGTTGTACGTTATATGACTAGCTATATAACGTACAACAGTTTATATTTAAAAATTCAACTTTTTTAAAATTTAAAAATATTAAAATAAATGTAACACATAAATTAGTAGTACCAGTGATCTTACCATTTAGTGAGCTGTATTATTCAAAATTTTTGCATTTTTCGACAACTAATACTCATATTTTATTTTAAAAAGTTTGTTTCTTCAATCAAATTTAATATAAACAAAATAATTTAATTTAGAATACTAATGTTACATTGTTTAAAAATTTATATTAATTGATTTAAAACAATAGTCAGTTTATTATTTATATTAATTATACGCACTTCTTATCCAGTTTATATTCAAGAATATATATCACCTACACATATAAAATATTTGACAACAACAGACATACAAACACCGCAATGAAAACTAATTCATATTCAAATCGAAAATAACACAATCCACTACAAAAAAAGAAAATAAAAATAACTTTGATTTTTAAAAACCAAACAAGTTTCTACAATTTCAAGAAATCTCTTAAAGATTTTTTAAAATAAATTTTAACGATATATTTTCCTAAATATCAATATTTCACATTGAAATGTAAATCATATTTAAAACCCAATTTATACTCATTAACATAACATGAATCAATGACAATTTCACCCTCAAACAATTAAAGGAATCAACTTTTCATTCCTTATCAACAACTTGGACATACATTATGCAGAGTACAATTATATATTGAACATATATTCTTCATAATACAAGTTTTTAATTTTTTAATGATTATGCACACAAAGTTGCAATCTACTATTATTCAACCTCATCCAAGGTTCTTCAATCGCATTAATATAAATAACAATATATATATTATATTATAAATAACTAATATTAATTCACATAAAACTACTACAACAAATAAATACTAACAACAATAACAACTTGTAATAATCAATATACACTGTAAATTAACATTAAAAAAATAAATTTTTCGTTTCACTGGAGGGGAGTATATGTAGGGTTATCTACTTATAATAAATATACCTTGTTAAATTTAAAAGTTTATTATTTTAAGATTGTTTATGGTTAATTATCAAAAATTTTAAATATTTTGAGTCGTCAAAAATATCTTTTTAAAAAATAAAGTTTAAATAAATTATTAAAAATTATATAGAAAATTATTATTTTCTATATCTGGGGGCGTATATGTAGGGTTATCTACTTTGTAAAATATACTTTAATTTTGTAAATTATTTTTATGTTATTTTTCTTTTAATGTTATTTCAAAATAAAAAATTTCAAATCAGTTATTTTAGAATTGTTAAATTGTATCAAATAATTTTTTAATAAAAATATAGTTTAACACTAAAACCACCTCTTAGATATTACAACAAAATAATACTTTTCGCATTCTATTGTATATTTAACAGAAGAATCGCTTTAGCCAAGAAGTACCACTTTGGATTATCTCGGTTGCGAGAGGGGGCTTTACTTTTAATCGTGCTCTATAATACACTTATCGTGCCCGTCCTGCTATATGGTACAGGAAAGAGGACCATGACAAAAACAATTGAAACGGATATGGGAGTATTCGAGAGAACAGTTCTCCCTGTAAGATTTACGGACCTCTACGTGTTGGCAACGGCGAGTATCAAAGAAAATTAAATGATGAGTTGTTAACTAAAACCTAACGACTACCCTGGCTATGTCAAGTTATGCGAATGAAAAATGATGCTCCGACTTAGAGTATGTTTATCGGAAGCCGCCTATAGAAGAAGAGGAAAAGGGTGGTCTCTTCTGCTGGAAGGACCAGTTGGAAAACTATTTATATTCCCTTGGTGTGACCAACTGGTGCCAGTTAACCCAGCGAAGAAGCGACTAGCCCGCTTTGTTGGGCGCCAACAATCATTTAAACGGTTAGACTACGCTGGCTGGCACATGTTATGCGAACGAAAGATGATGCCACGGCTAGGAAAGTATTTTTATCGGAACCCATCTGTGGAAGCCGAGGAAGTGGGCGGCCTCCACTACGCTGGAAGGGCCAGATGAGAGTTTATTTAAATTCCCTTCGGAATGCCAAACGGCATCTGTAAGCCAGACGAGTTTTCACTGAGAGCTTTTCATGACAGAAATACAGCCGGAGTGCTTGCCAAACACGGCCGGGGACGACCCCGCTTAGAAAAACTTTCTTCTAATTGAAAAAACTTGTTTTAAAAATTTTGATGTTGCTTTGCCCGTGGCGTGAACCCAGGATACGGAGCACGCTACGATCACACCATGGCGACCGCCGATGGTTTTGTACTCACTTTTAATATACGTAAAACCTGTTTTTCTGCCGATCGTGCATATATGGTAGGATTGTGCAAACCTGTGGTTAACCACGACTATTTTCAAAAAGCCTATGCGGCTCCTACCAGAAATTTAACAAGGAATAGTTTGAACTGGCCGGTCAATAAAGACCTCACATAGACTGAATGTGCCCATAGTGTTTATAAAATGAATAAATCACAATAAAAAGTTTTAAATGCAGCGGAAGTCGGTTCTATATATCTGCTTTAGATTGACAGCGTGAAATTGAAAGCGTGTAGCTGGGTATATAATATCCCATTCTACCCCAAACTTTTGCTTCCTTACCTTTCTTAAATATTTGCCGTTACCGTCGTTTTTGTGAAGTTAGCATGCATTTTTAGCGCGGCTGTTAATTTCCAATATCAATAAATTTTTATTGATATTTAAAAATTAAAGGGTTGACGCTGCTCCAATTTTCAAATGGCTTTATTTCCGCATTAAGATAATCAACTATCCACCTGCTTTTTATGGACTACTGAGAAAAATTGCGTTTGTTTTTTCATAAAAATAAAGCGAAAAGCTAAAAAAGCGCAGTTCTTCTGAAGGCGGTTAATGAACTCAAAAGGGAAGTGTCAACTTGTGTTTTAACTGATTTTATGACTATTTTATTATTTTCCAAGTGCTTTAACACCTCGTTTAGTTGGTTGGTTTAAGAGCTAAGATGATAGTTCCCCTCTTTGCTTTTACTTAACATTTAATCGTAAGCATGGTTGCCACTTTGGTCCATTTAGATCATAATGGACCCTTCCAACCCCATTGGGTCCGCTGGTCCCTTTTTTTTTAAATTTTGGTCCTTTTTAAGTAGTAGCCACGATTAGCACTTTTCTTTCTTTTTCACTGAGGCAAAAATTCAAAATTCTGCTCCCAAATTTGCCACACATTCACTTGCCACACATTCATTCCATTTACTTCAATGGACATCTTACCACAAAAATTGCTCAAGTAATAAAATGATAGATTTTTGTCAAGAGTTGAGCTAAAAGAATTTATTTTAAAAACACGTAAGAAATACGACAGTGAACTGAAAACTAAGTAAAATAATAAAACTAATTTGCTTTATATTAATTGTAGTTTCCATTCAAAAAGTGCCAAACAAAAAGTAACACCTTTAAAATTATTTTACAAAAAAAAATGTATGCAAAAATTTTGAAAACGTTACTTCTCGTTTGGAATATCGGTACTTAAATCATTCTCATCTAGCTCAAAGCTGCTCAAGGAGTTCCAGGCTTATTTTGTTTTGTTGACTTTCCGACAGGGTGGATAAATGATGTTTATTGGAAGGATTTTCCGTCATCCCTTGTCAAATTTGGTTTCGAGACAAACCGGACTCCAGGACTATTTTGGTGTAAAGCCACGAAATATACTTGAAAACTAAGTATATTTGCACAAGAAATATTTAAACTGGAAATAGCACAGAAATACTGTTTAAAGCGATAAATTTATAAATTTTCAAGGAATTAGCTTTTGAAGCTGAGCAAAGGAGATTTGATTCCGGAGGAAGTGTTTTGTGTAAGTTTATTCCCGTAGGTACTTTGCAGAACCCCATAAACTTCAATAGCAACACTGCTAACTAGTTTCCTGTACCTGACTACATGTAATCCGGCTCCGTTATTGCACAGTTGAAACTTTTAAGACGCTTGATTTTTAATCAGAGGCCTCAGGCTAAGTTCAGTAGATGTGAGTTCAAAATTCAAACTTACTGAATCTAGGCTCTGGTATGAAGTTTAAACGTTTAGGAAAAAACTTAGCATCTATAAGGAGTAAGGAAGGCTAAGTTCGGGTGTAACCGAACATTACATACTCAGCTGCCAAATTACAGTTTGCAAAACTTTTAAATTACCTTCTTTTAAAAGTGGGCGGTGTCACTCCCATTGTCCAAAATTTTACTAGTTTTGTATTCTGCGTCATAAGGTCAACCCACCTACCAAGTTTCATCGCTTTATCCGTCTTTTGTAATGATGAATTTCGATATCGAAAACGTGGGCGTGGTTATAGTCCGATTTCGTTCATTTTAAACAGCCATCTGAGATGAATTCACAGGACCTTACATACCAAATTTCATTAAGATATCTCAAAATTTACTGAAGATATCATATTTAAGGACAGACGGACGGACAGACATGGCTAAATTAATTTCTTTTTTCGCCCAGATCATTTTGATATATAGAAGTCTATATCTATCTCTATTAGTTTATGCCGTTACGGGGTACCGTTATGCGAACAAAATTAATACACTTTCTGAGCCCTGCTCAGCTGAGTATAAAAATAGCATTAATTTCGTCGCTTAGTTAGTCCATAAACGATTTACTGAGTTTGCCACAAAGTACATTTTTGGACAGTTCCCTACTCAAATCTAACTGCGCCATACATTTTATTTCATTGAAATTAAGTAAAATTAGGTTCACAACGTTTGCTTGGTGAAAGTCATATACTTATCCTAGAAATGCGAAAATGTAATACCTAAAACATTATTTTTGTTTGTGTAGTTTGAATTCAACCAAAGTGCCTCCTGTTCGCTATATTTATAAAATTTATATATAGGAAACCATGGAAACATCCTAAAATTTTTACATTTTACAACGAATATGACACTTTAGTAAATTGCCGAATTGTTGGTATACCAATAAAAAAAAAAAAAATAAAAATTTGGTCCTTTTTTCGATGAACTTTTGTCCCAAATGAAAACATGGCGTGGCAACTGTGGTCGTAAGCAAGTACGAGCGCTCGTGGTCACACGCCGAAATTAGTTCGAAGATGTGAGTGTGCATGTGTGTGTGCGTGTGTCTTTTAGTTTGGTATAATAAATAAGACTTTCAACTTTATATTTAATTTAATTAAATTTTGTTGCTTCCCAGTATTGTTGGCCTGCTTGTTTTTGTTTATTAGACGTTCTTTTTATATTTGAGAATTTTTCTTTGATAAATTCAAACTTTCCCAAGTTCTTTATTGGTATTGTTGTTGTAGCTCATGTTATAAATGATTTTACTTTTTCTTTTGCACCATAATTTTTTTTTTTTTATATTTTTTCCACTGTGCTTACGGTTTAGTAGAGTCTGCTTACTTGTACCTCCTTAAATTATACCCAGCTGTACTTGTACATAGGGTATTATAACTTTGATTGGATAACGGTTGATTGTACAGGTATAAAGGAATCGAGATAGATATAGACTTCCATATATCAAAATCACCAATCGCGAAAAAATTTGATTGAGCCATGTCCGTCCGTCCGTCTGTCCGTTAACACGATAACTTGAGTAAATATTGATATATCTTCACCAAAATAGGTACACGAGATTATCTGGCCCCAGAATCGATTGGTATTGAAAATGAGCGAAATCGGATGATAACCACGCCCACTTTTTATATATATATAATATTTTGGTGAACACAATAAACCTGATTATTTAGTAAATAATACACCTAGAATATTGATATTTGACGTGTGGACTGATATTGAGACTCTTGATAAAAATTTGAAAAACAATTTTAAAATGGGCGTGGCACCGCCCACTTGTGATAAAATCAATTTTACAAATATTACTAATCATAAACCAAAAATCATTAAACCTATCGTAACAAAATTCGGCAGAGAGGTTGTCTTTACTATACGGAACTAGCAGACCTGGCAGACGTTGTTCTGCCCTAAATTTGGCCTATCTGCATTTTTAATAAGCTTTTTCCGTCTAACTCTGCCCTCTCCCACCCCTCTTCACTTTTTCCTGATCCTTTTATTCACTTCTCTTTCCGTCTTTTTCGCTTCATCTATCTCCATATTCGTCTCATTCTATTTCTTTCTCAGTATCCTTCTACTTCTCTCTTTTCTCTTCTCTCACCTTCTTCTCATTCTTCTTCATCTCTTATTGCCTGTCCCAGAGGGTAGTATGTATTTTGTTTCAGTCCAAGTCCCAGTCCCACTCCGAGTCTCAGTCCCGGTCCTAGTTCTAATCACAGTCCCAGTCCGTCTCTGGTTAACTTCCCGGAAAAAAGGATCGTGAATACTAATATTGGCAAATTTATATATCAAATTTTAAAATTTTGAATTTTTTCTAAAAAAAATCATAACTCCAGAATGGCTAAATCACTTTGGGATTTCAAAACAAACTAACCATCATCTCTCCTTCCTGTATCTTTCCTAAAAATTGTATGACAATCTTTCTATCCGTTCTCGAGTTATGGAGTGACAATCAAAATGTACACTTCTTTTTATATATATATAGATAGATAAGGAATGCTTTGAAGAAAAATTTACGAAATCGGTAAAGGACCACGCCCACTTTTATACAAAAGATTTTTAAAAGGGTCGTAGACGAAAATAAAAAGCTATATCTTAGCGAAAAAGAGCTTTGCATCAATAAAATTGTATTTCTAAATTGAATTATAACATTAAATTGGAAAACACTAAAATTTTCGATAATGGGTGTGGCACCGCCCCTTTTTTGCCTAAGCAATTTTCAATGTTTCGGGAGCCATAACTCGAAGAAAAATTTACATATCGTAACAAAATTGGTTACATATATTTTCCTTATAGCAGGAAATATTTCTAGTAAAAATGGATAAGATTGGTTAAGTACCACGCCCACTTTTATATAAATGACTTTAAAAAGGGCCGTAGGCAAAAATAATAAGTTAAATCTTATCGAAAAATAGTTATGTACCCATTGCATTTTGTGCCATTATAACAAGAAATGGGAAAAAATTCAAATCTTGAAAAATAGGTCTGGCACTGCCCCTTTCTTACAATGCATTTTCCAATCTTTCGGGAGCCATAAATCGACAATAAATTTGGTGTTTAACAGAAAATATTTTCAGTAAAAATGGACTAAATCGGTTAAATCGCCTTCTTTTATATAAAAGATTTTGTAAAAGTGCGTAGATGTAGGTAAAAGCTATTTCTGGTAAAACTTGGAGAGTTTCGTTAATAACCTATTTTTGTAATAACTCATTTTAGTATATTGGCACTTGTGAGTTTATGTTTATTATTCTGTTATGTCTTTATTTTAAAATAAACAGTAGGGAAATCACCATATCTGAAGGAAAACTGCATTATTACCTGCTCAAGGTCATTGGTGTTAGCTTCTGTATCCTTTTTGCTTCTTTTAAACGAAAATTAGTTAAGAATAGAACCATATGTATGTATAGGTATTATTGCGCAGCCTTGTAACACTATTAAGCACACAAAACAAACAACAACAGCATTTGAAGTGTACAGCTGGGTGTGCAATGTTCGGTTTCACCCGAACTTAGACTTCCTTACTTGGTTTTTTGTAATAATAATACTTTTTTTCGTTGTAACTTGTTGTTTGCCAAAATGCATACGAACGAAGAACTTATAAAATGACTCATAACTAGTGCGGCTGGATATGTGAAAACCTTGTAGAGCTTTTTAGTCTATATTAAATAATGAGGTAGAAGACGTACATGCAGGTAAATATTAAAACTTTAGTAGTACGGAATGAACAAAGACTTTTCCAATGTCGTACTAAGGCTCTTACCATACAAAAGCCTTTTTTGTTTTGTTGAGACAGGTTGGATCGTAAGGTATATTTGTAAATTTTGGTTTGTGAACAAATCGGGAGACTTCTGTGTAATTGTTTTTTTCATTCTGATAGTCAAAGCGTTCAGATCAGAACGAAAAATTACACGGAAGATGGCATAACGCCGAAATCGGTTTGCCTTCAAACCAAAATTGAGTTGACGAAACATCGTTCCAACATATGCGCATCAGTTATTTTTGCCTAAAGTGAATGTGCCTACAGAGAGTGACGAGCAGGTTCATATATATACAACGGGTTAAGGGGTTTAGAATAATAACACGATAGGTATGCCTGCTGTAAGATGTGACTAACAATCACAAACTAAGAAGGCTCGAAGTGGTCATAAAAAATTGGTCCCGAGATGTGCGGTACAGTATATTAATGGTGCGGATTTCCAGATTTTACAGGCTCAATATCTAACAAAATACCGGCATAATGTATAATATTCTCCAAAATCTACTCTATCGCTATATGAAGAAGAAGAAGACTTATTATTCATCCAACCAGATATTACTAACTACTGCCTAGCACATCTATTTTTTATATGAACATAAGTGAGAGCAAAGGATCCAACTTGTTTAGATACGCCGGCTGGCAAACAAAAAGGTATGCACCTTAGGGTGGGTCGATTTGAATGGACGAAAGTTAACCGATATCACGCCATCGATTTTTGGATAGGATTTGGGCTCAGGGAAAAAAAGGTGCACTATGCACACCCAAAAAAATTATTTTCGAGCCTGCGAAATTTCATTTTTTTGACTTTTTTCGACTTTTTTCGACTTTGATTTTTAAGGTCCGACCAAAAAATGTCCGCTAAAAACGTTGCCGATAACAGTTTTTTGAAAAAAAAAAATAAAAAATATTTTTACAATCAAATGAAATTTTTTTTAGTAGGTCATGAAAAAAGCCTTAAAAATCCAAGTCGAAAAAAGTCCAAAAAATGAGATTTTGCTGGCTCGAAAATTATTTTTTTTTTCGACCCAGTCTAATATACATAGCTGCGCCTTATTTTGCACGAGTTATAATTCGCCATCAAAATTTATTAGCGAATTTCAGAAAAGCTTTTGGGCGAACGCAATTTTGATGGAGAGTGTGAAATAAAATTTGCAGGGAGATTCTAATCTGCGAATATCAGAAAATTTTGAATGAGAGCGAATGCTCCAGAAGTAGTTGAATTTTGTAACGAGTTTCAGGGCGAATTCAGCGGTGAATTTTCGTTTAAAGTAGCTTGCAAACCTCAAGGAGAGAATATTATTTTGAACGAATGAATCTTCGCTATCTAGTTTCTCTAGCGATTCTCAAACAAATATTTGGGAGGGTAAGACTTCTGTGCTGTAAAGTCCGTTTGTCGGAAAATTGGTTAGGAAGATTTCGAGGAGTAAATGAGAATTCGAATTCTCATAAGTATTTAACAAAATTATGAAAATTTATTAACTAATCTCTTACCGAAAAAATTTGCAGGCGAATTCTCGGGCGGAACAAATTTGCAGGCTTATTTCCGGATAATTAGATTGATATTCATCAGAGGGATAGTTATGTGGGGTTAATATTTTGTGTTATCATATGTATCTGAAGGTTGTCATTAAATTGTCGTCAATGTCCTATGGAAGTCCAAGGAATTTGGCAGTGTACACATATCGCAAGCATGATATACATTACGTATATTACGGTTGATTCTAGACAAGTAAGAGTTTAACCTGTTATAGTATCCAGAACTAAGTTGGGAGGAAGATACGTATCTCCCTTGGTAGTGTGCTTTTTTCTTCTGGACGAGGATATTGTATATTAAACTTAGTCGATTTATTAAGCGATATCACGCCATCGATTTTTCGATAGGACTTGGGCTCAGGAAAAAAAGTTCCACTACGCATACCCAAAAAAATAATTTTCAAGCCTGGGGAAAAAAGGTGGAAAATCGATGGCGCGATATCGGTGAACTTTCGTCCATACAAATTGACTCAGGTTATTGTATATCGATGACTGGGTTCATCGTACGCGACCTGCAAAAGGCGTTTATCGAGTCTGTGTGGATTTTGCCTAGGGCCTCCTTATGCTTGTCTGGATGAAACGGCTGTGTTGGCAGCTGCTCAATCTCTCCATTGTGCTGATGTATATGGCCCATTAACCCTCATGAAAGTGGGACTAGATCAAGCAGTAGTTTGCTAGGGTGTCTCGGTTTGGGACAATTTAGCAAAAACTGCCTGTTCAGCATTTTGTAATGATCTTTATTGTTGAGCTTCTAGCTTTACTATTTAGGTGATGTTCAGTGGTCAAAAGGAGACATGCCGTGGCAGTTTTGATTGCAGCATTTGTTGTTCTGAAGGTCAAGTTCTAAAACGAAATTCGCATGTATTTCGTATGTCAATTCAAAGGTATTCCTTTTTGAGTCATACATACCATTTTTTTACAAGATATCACAATCCACGAGCATCTAATATTCTCCACTTTCATTTCGACTGAGAATGGTTCTACAACATTGGAAAGCCTAAAAACGCATAAAACTTTTCCTACAGGTAATTTTTCATAAATGAGTGATTATACTCACCCATACTCTTCATTGACGCATTTTTATTTCTGCTTAAACGTGAGTTATTTGGTGGAGTGAATGTCTGCATACTAGTTAAAAGGGCATTGACTAACGATGCCAGCAAAATTTAGCAGCCACAACATAAAAATGAAAAAAGAGAAAGAGAAAACATTCACGCGTACGTAAGCAAAGATTCTGGTAGATAGCTCTTAAAATCATAATACTTTTGTTTTTGTTGTTATGCAAAATTCTTACGCCAGATAATAACAGTTAAGTATGTAAATGCGCAAAGTATAAACGTACATATTTAATTTTTGTAAGAAATTTATAGCCGAAGACTTTGGTGCTTTTAGGTGTCCGGGTCAATGCCATCCATCGTCAGTAGCGCAACCGGTAAACGTTCGTTGTTTGCTGCTTATAAACTTTTTTATATTTTTGTTTGATTTAAATGAAAATGTGGTGTGGATTTTGATGATATTACGGATTTAAACGCAAAAAATCACATAACTGTTTTCATTGGAAAAATTAGAGTTTAAACGGCACAAAAAAAGCAAAGAAAGGAGATACTGGAAAATAAAGGCTTGCTATTTTTTGTAATTTCAAAAAATGCTGTTTATGTATGTGTGCATAGTCTATGTATAGTAGCAGTTTGGTTTATAAATATGATATTATTTAATTCTAAAATTTTGCTGGTAATCATACACACCGGCACTTTAATAATTTATTTTCGAGTTCGTTTCTTAAGTCTTTTGTTAATTAAAAAAATTTCCACTAGCAAATAATCTTATTAAGCTTTTTGGATTTATTTTAAGACTATGCTAGTTAAGATATTGTTGTTACGGTTAAATTTGGTTTTGTATGATACATTCATGTCTTTCGTAAGAATTAAAATTTCACTAGCATGCAGGAGTCTCTTCAACAGCATACAGCAAGTTCAGGTCAATGGATGTATTGGCAGCATCGGATCAGGATGGCAGTGGTGGGATCAGCAGCGATTGATCGGCAGTAGGGTAGCGGACGGCCAACGGCCTTCGTAGTGGTGGCGGGATCAGCAGGACGGCAAGGTAGTGGACGGCCCATGGTCGTAGTAGCAGCGGAGGGATCAGTACGGCGGTAACGGTGGCGGCACCAGATAGGTGGCGATACGACATCGGCGACAGTGTGCTACCGAGCGCGTACCAGGACGTAGGCGGAAGCGGATGAATACCGGTGGCCAGTTTTACCTTTGCAGCGGCGGTTATTCCTTCAGGGGTAGTCGTTGGCGGTACAAGCGGGATCAGACAGGTCGGTGACCTGCAAAAGACTGTGAGGACTGTGTTAATGCTGGCTCCACCAATGGATACCCCACCTCATATATGCACGCTATGGGGAAGGTACTGAAGGGGGGCGGGACTACACCAGCCGAGCCATCGTGGATCCCCAGCGGGTTAGGGGGTCAGAATATACCCGCGGTAGGTATGCCTGTCGTAAGAGGCGACTAAAATACCAGATTCAAGGGGCTGTGTAGCGCAACTTTTCAGGTTGCCAGCGCAACATACAGCTTCTCCAGACCAAATTGTCAACCTCACCTATCCGCGGCGAATCCTGTTTCACTAACAGACGAGGCTCTGGCGACCCAAGCTCCTCATGGAACTTGGGGGTGGGGAGGGAGGGATGATGGCCTGAAGGTTTAATGTGGCCATATAAATCGTTCCCGAGATGGTCGGGCTAGCACATTAATGGTGCTGTGTTACCGGAACGTACCGGATCTGTATCTGGCAAAGGACCATCACTTCGATAACACTCCCCAAAGCCTTCGGGGAGCAACCTTATCGCTACAACAACAACAATAACAACAACCACCGTGGATCGAGGCGAAGTGCACCCTAAAGGCACAGCGGTAGCACCTTGTGCGCACGCACCAGTTCAGGGGCGAAGCCAGAGCCGCTGCCAGGTCGTGTGGTCATTCGGATGGCGGGCGAATCCTCACCCGACCAGGGAGACGGGGGCAAAAATAGCCCGAAGGCGCCGCTCATAGTCCAGGTAAAGCGAGGGGTGACTCACGTCGCAACCCCACCCCATTATCCCCAGCTAGGTAGTGGGGCGGTTAGATATGCCCTAGGGCATCCGCTCCGGCTAGCTTAACAAAAGTACTGGCTTCGTCACTGGACACAGCCGCCTCCAGGAATTGCACGATAGTTCGCAGGTGTCGGTCTGGAAACGGCGTTGCACCCGCTCGAGCAAGTATGCTCGTCCAGGTGAGCGGGGGAGGAGTGTATTCCGAAGAGCAAAGCAGTCCCACCTGCTCAAACGGACCCGCTTACGGCCGAAGCCAGAGCTGAGCGGAAGGGGTTATGTGGTCATTAAGGCGTCGTGTCGCTCAACACCTAGGCGGGTGATGGGCGGCAAAGTAGCACGAATGCATCCGCATCGTCGTCCTTACATAACTGAAGGGTGACTCGCGCCATGGCAGCGCCCCCTTCCACTCAGCTAACTAGCAGGAGTAGTAATTATGTCGTTATATCTGCGGAGATAATCAAATATTGCGGCGAGGAGTTGGTAAGGCGCATGCCTCAGCTTCTTTGCAAAATTTGGTAGAACCTGTGCATGCAAAAGAGTTAGCGCATATGCGCCTTTGCAACCACGCCATTGTTGGTAGCCAAAGTTTCGAAATAGTAAAATTCTTTGTGCGTGCAATTACTGGCATATGCTGATGACATTGATATCATCGGCCTTAACACCCGCGCTGTTAGTTCTGCTTACTCCAAACTGGAAAAAGAAGCGGTAAAGATGGGCTTGATGGTGAATGAGGACAAAACGAAGTACCTGCTGTCATCGAGCAAAGAGTCAGCGCATACGCGCCTTGGCAACCACGCTACTGTTGGCAGCCATAATTTCGAAATAGTAAAAGACTTCGTTTATTTGGGAACCAGCATCAACACTAGCAACAACATCAGCACTGAAATCCAGCGAAGAATCAATCTTGCCAATAAATGCTACTTTGGACTAGGTAGGCAATTGAAAAGTAAAGTCCTCTCTCGGCGAACGAAAATCATACTCTACAGTTCACACATCAACTTTGAAATACATCAAAGAATCACCCTTAACAATAAATGATACTTTGGACAATGTAAGCAATTAAAAAGTAAAGTCCTCTCTCAAAAAACGAAAATCATGCAGTCACCAAGTCACTATTCGTATCCGTCCTGCTATATGGTGCAGAAGCATGGACCATGACAGCATCGGATGAGGCAGCTGTGGGAGTGTTCGAGCTAAAAGTGTTTCGAAAGATGTACAGACGTCTACGCGTTGTCGATGGAGTGAACAGAAAAAGTTTTAACGATGAACTGTACAGCATCACCACAGTGCAGCGAATTGAAAAGCAGCGGATACGCTGGCAGACATGCACTCGTGTTTGAATAGCTCCGCAAGCAATCCATCGGCGTCCGCGCCCTTGTTGTTTTTTAAATTTGGTTATGGCTATTCTCACTTCGCCATAATCGGATGGGGGGCCAAAAATTTCATCATCATAGATTGCGGGATTAGGTTCATTATCATCTCTGGCCAGAACAGCACTGTCTACATTTAGGAGAGCAGAAAAGTGTACCTTCCGTAATGTAAGTACTCTCTGAACATCAATTACAAAACCACCGTTTTCGTTTCCACACGAGTTTGCCTCGGACATAAATTCTTTGTTCTGTCGCCGAATTTTTTGGCAAAATTTCCCTCACTACTTCTTTGAAATTTATGAGCTGTTTATGAGGGCCGCCAAATTTTTGTTGTTGTACCACTGATATCAACTGCCCGACTTATTGCGTCTTGGTTTCGTAGAAAGGAATAACAAATAAGTTCTAGAGACTCTTTTCAACGGCCAAAAACAACTGTTCAAATTTCAACCACCTCAATGATGTAAAATCCATCGAAAGCTCGAATTCGTATCATTTTATTATGATTGTTGATGTATCATCATCGATTACAAAACATAAGACCTCCTAGGTGCCAATGTATCATCGTTGGAGCATGGGTAGATCCCTGAAAATTGTGTTTGATTTTATACCGGAATTCCAGATATAAATTATGTTTGTTCGCCTAGAACCCATTTTACTAACGTTAGACAAAGCCAAACCTATATAAGATTGCTGGCGTTGTTGCTGTTGATACACTGGCAGCCAACGTGTTAAGATCCGTATAAGCCCTGGTTATTGATTTGGTTTAAGTCACTTGCAAACATTTCTACGTCTAAATAATGACATATTCAATTAACAGTTAAGTAAACATTTTTCAATAACAAATTGACACAATTATAATTTAGTAAATTTTTTTAAGATAGAAAATGAGGTCAGCGCCACTTAAGCAAGTGATGATTGAGCGTAAGAGTGTTATGTGGTAGCTACTAGCCTAAGGCACAAAGTCTTATGAAATTACACAATATATATGTATATATGCACATAAGGGTAGACTTCATAAATCTAATAAACTAATTTTGCTAGTCTCACCAATTCAGATGTTATAACCTAGATCAAGAATATGACATATAAATTTCGGTCTAGACCGGAGGCACCTAAAGGGTGTCGAACAGTTAAGACGGCTGTCGTTGTTGTTATTGTAGCAATAAAGTCACTCTTGGTACGTTTGAGGGAGTGCTATCGATGCTAGTGGTCCTTTACCGGATATAGATCCAGTCCGTTCCGGTAACAAGCACCATTAAGCTACAAGCCCGGTCATCTCGGGAAAGATTTTATATGACCACCCCTCAGTTCCATGAGAAATTTGAGCCTAGTATACTAAGTAATCAGAAAAGGATTTGTCATGGTTAGATGAGGTTGACAATTGGGTTGAAGAGGCTATAATTTTCGCTACTGAACCATGTCGGCATTTTAGTCACCAGACAGACTTGCATATTGACATCCAAGCAGTTATTAAAGCAATAATCTCGCATGCGCAGCATCTAAAAGTGTGTAAGAGTGCAAGCAATCCCGGGAAATATTCGAGACAGGGAAAACATACATCTCTATTGAATCCCAGGGTATATGGGAATATATGAGAAAGAAAAATCGCATGAACTAGCTAAAAAGGGCGCATCCCTAGAAGCTTGCTCCGTAGACGTCGCAATTACATTGAGTAAGATTGAGGATAGACGAGAGTTGCACATGATCGACCCAGCGGGAAAGGCGTGGACTCAAGCGTAGGACTATAGAGTGTGGAATATCATGTGCAGGTCTTATAACCTTAGCACAAACCTTAACAAAGTTGATCTATAATTAAAAGAGAGCACTGTAGACTAATGACGGGTATTCTGACTGGACACTGCCTTGTAGCATTACATGCTTGGTCAGAGAAAGCAGATGTAGGAATTGCGGGTTGAATAAGGAAAGATGGAGCACGTTTTGTACTTGTTCCCTGCGCTAGCCCCGCTAAGACTGCAGTTATTAGGAGTGATACAGCTGTCAGATCTAGAAACAACAAGTGTCATAGCTCCTTGAAAGCTTTTAGTATTTGCCAAGAGAACGTAGTTACCGTGGTGTGATGGTTGCGTGCTCCGCCTACCACTCCGAATGCCCTGGGTTAACACCCGGGCAAAGCAACATACAAATTTTAGAAATAAGGTTTTTCAATTAGAAAAAATTTTTATAAGTTGGGTCGCACCTCGGCAGTGTTTGGCAAGCACTCCGAGTGCAATTCTGCCATGAAAAGCTCTCAGTGAAAACTCATCTACCTCGCAGATGCCGTTCGGAGTCGGCATAAAACAAGTAGGTCCCGTCCCGCCAATTTGAGCTCAAATTAAAAGGAGCACGACGAAAATTGGAAGAGAAACTCGGCCTTAAATCTCTTCTGAGGTTATCGCGCCTTACATTTATTTATTTATTTATGTAGTTATTTTATAGCATGAGTCCTGATTTTTGATTTACGTCGTTAAAACCATATCGGGTAATATTACAGACTCATCCAGTCTATGTGAGGTCTTCATGAACCGGCCAGTTTAACCTAACCTAACCTTAAATACCTGCCTCGGCTACATCCTAAGCCCCATAACCCGCTAGGGGTAGTTAAGGTACCTTTAAGGAGACTCAAAAAAGTTAAAATTTAATGTTTAATGGATAGAATTAAACGGTTTTTGGCAACGACAAGTGTCCTAAAGTGATTAAAGCTCAGATTTAAATGCGTTGAGTCTCTATTACTTAAGCAACATAAATTTTGACCCCTTTACTACACCCCACATAACCCACTCCAATCGGGGGAAAAAATGTATATGTCATACTGTTGACCTAGATTTGCGAGGTGGGACTGGGAAAAATTGTTTATTTGATTTATAAGGACCACCCTTATAAACATATGAGCAGTTGAATCTGTAGGTGAAGCTGAAAAAATAACATCGCATAGTAAATTGCAAATTCACTGATGTATTGTGTTTAGGTGAATTTTTTTTGTGATTTTGGTGTCATGCCTTTTCTCCTCCACTCTTTATGATTCCTAAGCTTAAGAAAGGCAATAAAAAGTAAGTTGATAACAACAGCAAACGAACGAGGATTTTTTCTTGTTGCCTTCCGAAAACTAATGCAATTTATGTTAGCAATTAATGTGTTAAATTGACAAGAAACGTGCAGCGCAGAATTTCTACGTTACAATTTTATTGCTTTTTCCGCAAGCCATTATCGAACTGAGATCAGACATTAGATAATCCATCAATCCCAATTTCGGTCAAATACACCATCAACATGAAGTTGATGCAATACATACCCTATAGGCAAAATCTTTAGTTCAAAAATGGTGCGCTTCTAATGCATTCGGAACCACTACTAGTTCGCATCTAACTCTTTTACATGCTTTCAACTGAAGAATTTAACATGGCGATGTCTTAGGCGGTGGAAATTGTTCCCACTGAAGTGACATGTCTCGTCTCTAGTTTCGAACTAGCTGAAAATTTCCAACTTCGAAACCACACCTATTACAGTTTTAGTTCAGATATTTGCAATTGAAGATCAGAAAGCAACAATTGATGTTCAGAATTTTCAATTTAAGTTCAGAAAATTACAATTGAAGTTCAGAAATTTAAAATTGAAGCTCAGAACTTTAAATTTAAGTTCAGATAATAATAACTGAATTTCAGAAAATTTAAACTGCAGCTCAGAATTTCTATTTGTAGTTCAGAAAATTACAATTGAAGTTCAGAAAATTGCAATTAAAATTCAGAAACTTACAATTGAAGAACAGAAAATTACAACTAAATTTCAGAAAATTAAAACTAAGCTCAAAATTTCTATTTTTAGTTCAGAAAATTACAACTAAAGTTCAGAAACTTACAATTGAAGAACAGAAAATTACAATTGGGGTTCAGAATTTTCCACTTAAGTTCAGAAAATTGCAATTGAAAAAACAGAAAATTACAACTGAAGTTCAGAGTTTTCAATTTAAATCCAGAAAATTATAATTGATGTTCTGAAAAATACAATTAAAGTTCAAAATTTTCAATTTAATTTCAGGAAATTACAATTGAAGAACAGAAAATTTAAATTGAATCTCAGGATTTCTATTTGTAGCTCGGAAAATTACAATCGAAGTTCAGAAAATTACATTTGAAGTTCAGAATTTTCAATTTAAGTTTAGAAGTTTCAATTTTATTCACAAAATTACAACTAAAGTTCAGAATTTTCAATTTAAGTTCAGAAAATTATAATTGAAGTTCAGAATTTTCAATTTTAATTCAGAAAATTACAACTAAAGTTCAGAATTTTTTTAATTTAAGTTCAGAAAATTACAATTGAAGTTCTGAAAAATACATTTGAAGTTCAGAAAATTACAATTGAAGTTCAGAAAATTACAATTGAAGATCAGAAAATTACAACTAAAGTTCAGAATTTTCAATTTAAATTCAGAACATTACAATTGAACTTTAGAAAATTAAAATTGAAGCTCAGAATTTTTATTTGAAATTCAGGAAATTACAATTGATGTTCAGAAAATTACAGCTGAAGTTCAGAAGTCTCAATTCAAGTTCAGATAATTTCAACTGAAGTTCAGAAAATTGAAACTGAAGCTCAGAATATCTAATTGTAATTCAGAAAATTACAATTGAAGTTCAGAAAATTATAACCAAAATTAAATTGATAACTTGAACTTTAATTGTGGTTTTCTGAACTTCAATTGAAAATTTTGAAGTTTAATTGTAACTTTCGGAACTTCAATTGCACTTTCTGAACTAAAACTGAAATAGGTGTAATTGCTTTATTGGCCCTTTACCTATACCTACACAGAATGGGCAAGGTTGATAACCCGAGCTGCCTGTACTGTGGGAAAATAGACGATGTACGCCATACCTTCTTCGAATGCAGGCACTTCTCCGATCAGCGAAGGAGTTTAGAAGAGGTACTTGGTGACCTATCCCCGGGCAATGTCATCAATAACATGACCTGTCGAAGAGACAGGTGGGATACGGTCAGCACATATGTGAGGCATATACTTATCAGTAAACGGGAAGACGGGTGCCTAGCCCATTAGCGTGAGAGTAGCCATAGAGCTCACCCGTACCCAAAATAATGCTAAACGCGGTCCCAGCTACGGGGATTTGCGCGGGCCGTGGGAGGTTAGGTTTTAGTGGATAGGCCTTCATGGAAGAAGGGCGTCCTACACTCGGAGAGTCTCGCAGTGAGGCTTAAATATCACGGTCAGTGCATAAAGCATTTCCTCCCTCCACGAAAGGCAAAAAAAATACATCCGAACGGGTGGGAAAGTGTGGGATAAAAACGTATACTTACTCATAGTAGAAGCTCCTCAAGCTGATAGCAGTTTAGTTGTTGGTGGTCTATTTCTTAAATGTATGTTAAATATGAAATACGAAAATCCAAACTGTAGATTTTAAAACTGCAGAAAATCTAGTTACTAAAGAACTAGTACTTATTTGGCACTTTAGGTCTAGCTCCGAACCACACATTTGTGTCAGTAGTTAATGGCTTCCCGCCAGGGTAAGTGAATATGTATTTGTGTGTAAGTAGATACCTTTGTATCTTTATTACCAAGTGTGACTGAATAGTTGTTACAAAAAAAAGTAGCATTCACATAAAAATGATCAGAATAAATTTTAATGTACAAATGCCCTACATTGAGCGAATGATTGTAAATTGGAACGTAACTGTAAATGAAACGCTGATAGCACAACTCGTTGCAAATATAATTTTTATGCACATTTACTTATGCTTCTTAGAACATAAATTAAAAAAGAATTTAAGGAATTTGCGAGGTTATACAAAACGATTTTCTATGCTATCACTGAATTTGTAGACATTTATCTATTGAAAATTTTAGCGTTTAAGAAAATTACATTTAAGAAACTGTATATATTTTTTTTATCACAATAAGGAAGAATTAAAACAACTAACTATGCCGCTTTCCTTTGTTAAATTATGTACATACAGCTACGTGTACGAAAATAGCAGTGTCAAATTTTTATCAAATTTCGTTTATTAAATTACTCTTTTACTTTTTTTTTTGATAACTGAAGAAAAAGCTTCCATGAATTTTGTAACTGCAACAATGCAAAGCAAACGGAAAAATGTTTCCAAAAAAATTCGAAAAATTTAAAGAACCTTACGAAAATTTCAAACTTTTTTTTTGAGTTTTCAGATTTTTTCTTTAATTTGTAATTTTGTAGCCCTATCATTTGTAGTCTGCTTAAGTACTTGTTCTATCCCTCAAAATTCGTATTGAGTTTCGAAAATATGTGATTGAAGTGTGCTTAATATTAATATCTTTATATATAAAAATCACGTGTCACATTGTTTGTCCGCGATGTACTCCTAAATTACTGAACCGATTTTAAATTTGTTTTACACCCCGTGTGTAGTTTGATCTAACTTGAAACATAGGATAGGTTATATCTCAGTTTGTGATCGCAATATTATTTTATTGCAATTTTTTTTTAAATGTTTGCATGTATTAATAAAATGTTACGTATACGCACCGGCACTCATATTTTCAGGTGGTACTTCCGTGTAATTGGTTGGTGTTTAATTAAACAACGTGCTTATCAATAAAAAATATTATAGCGTATGATATCAAGTATAGCACATCACCAGGCCCGTCGAGACGGGGGGAGGGGAATCTGGGGATTACCCCGGGCCCGGGGTATCTGAGGGGCCCGCGGCTTAGAGGTACTAAGAAATTTTTTTTAGTTCAGGAGAGTCTCTAGTTGTTCCATGTGCAATTTTTAAGCCGAATTTCAAAAGCAGCGAATATCTGCATTTCGTTTTGATATTATAGTGAAGTGTGAAAAATAAAAATCTATATATATAACAAGTAAGGAAGGTTAAGTTCGGGTGTAACCGAACATTACATACTCAGTTGAGAGCTATGGTGACAACATAAGGGAAAATAACCATGTAGGAAAATGAACCGAGGGAAACCCTGGAATGTGTTTGTATGACATGTGTATCAAATGAAAGGCATTAAAGAGTATTTTATGAGGGAGTGGGCCATAGTTCTATAGGTGGACGCCATTTAGGGATATAGCCATAAAGGTGGATCAGGGTTGACTCTAGAATGCGTTTTTACGATATGGGTATAAAATGAAAGGTGTTAATGAGTATTTTAAAAGGGTGTGGACCCAACTTCTATAGATGGACGCCTTTTCGAGATATCGCCGTAAAGATGGACCAGGGGTGACTCTAGAATGCGTTTGTACGATATGGGTATCAAATGAAAGGTGTTAATGAGCATTTTAAAAGGGAGTGGGCCTTCGTTTTATAGGTGTTCGCCTTTTCGAGATATCGCCATAAAGGTGGACCAGGGGTGACTTTAGAATTTGTTTGTATGATATGGGTATCAAATGAAAGGTGTTAATGATTATTTTAAAAGGACGTGGGGCTTAGTTCTATAGGTGGACCCCTTTTCGAGATATCGCCATAAAGGTGGACCAGGGGTGACTCTAGAATTCGTTTGTGCAATACGGGTATCAAACGAAAGGAGTTAATGAGTATTTTAAGAAGGAGTGGGCCTTAATTCTATAGGTGGACGCATTTTCGAGGTATCGCAATAAAGGTGGACCAGGGGTGACTCTAGACTTTGTTTGTACGATATGGGAATCAAATGAAAGGTGTTAATGAGTATTTTTAAAAGGGAGTGGGCCTTCGTTTTATAGGTGTTCGCCTTTTCGAGATATCACCATAAAGGTGGACCAGGGGTGACTTTAGAATTTGTTTGTATGATATGGGTATCAAATGAAAGGTGTTAATGATTATTTTAAAAGGGCGTGGGGCTTAGTTCTATAGGTGGACCCCTTTTCGAGATATCGCCATATAGGTGGACCAGGGGTGACTCTAGAATTCGTTTGTGCAATATGGGTATCAAACGAAAGGAGTTAATGAGTATTTTAAGAGGGAGTGGGCCTTAGTTCTATAGGTGGACGCCTTTTCGAGATATCGCCATAAAGATGGACCAGGTGTGACTCTAGAATGCGTTTGTACGATATGGGTATCAAATTAAAGGTATTAATGAGAGTTTTAAAAGGGAGTGGTGGTAGCTGTATATGTGAAGGCGTTTTCCAGATATCGACCAAAATGTGGACCAGGGTGACCCAGAACATCATCTGTTGGATACCTCTAATTTATTTATATATGTAATACCTGCCAAGATTTTAAGGGTTTTTTATTTCGCCCTGCAGAACTTTTTCATTTTCTTCTACTTAATATGGTAGGTGTCACAACCATTTTATAAAGTTTTTTCTAAAGTTATATTTCGCGTCAATAAAGCAATCCAATTACCTTACCATATTTCATCCCTTTTTTCGTATTTGGTATAGAATTATGGCATTTTTTTTATTTTTCGTAATTTTCGATATCGAAAAAGTGGGCGTGGTCATAGTCGGATTTCGTTCATTTTTCATGCCAAGATAAAGTGAGTTCAGATAAGTACGTGAACTGAGTTTAGTAAAGATATATCGATTTTTGCTCAAGTTATCGTGTTAACGGCCATGCGGAAGGAGAGACGGACGACTGTGTATAAAAACTGGGCGTGACATCAACCGATTTCGCCCATTTTCACAGAAAACAGTTAACGCCATAAAATCTATGCCCCTACCAAATTTCAAAAGGATTGGTTAATTTTTGTTCGACTTATGGCGTTCAAAGTATCCTAGTCAAATTAAATGAAAAAGGGCGGAGCCACGCCCATTTTAAAATTTTCTTTTATTTTTGTATTTTGTTGCACCATATAATTACTGGAGTTGAATCTTGACATAATTTACTTATATACTGTAAAGATATTAAATTTTTTGTTAAAATTTTACTTAAAAAAAATTTTTTTTTTAAAGTGGGCGTGGTCCTTCTCCGATTTTGCTAATTTTTATTAAACGTACATATAGTAATAAGAGTAACGTTCCTGCCAAATTTCATCATGATATCTTCAACGACTGCCAAATTACAGCTTGCAAAATTTTAAATTACCTTCTTTTAAAAGTGGGCGGTGCCACGCCCATTATCCATAATTTTACTAATTTTGTATTTTGCGTCATAAGTTCAACTCATCTACCAAGTTTCGTCGCTTTATCGGTCTTTTGTAATGAATTATCGCACTTTTTCGGTTTTTCGAAATTTTCGATATCGAAAAAGTGGGCGTGGTTATAGTGCGATATCGTTCATTTAAAATAGCGATCTGAGATGAGTGCTCAGGAACCTACATACCAAATTTCATCAAGATACCTCAAAATTTACTCAAGTTATCGTGTTAACGGACGGACGGACGGACGGACGGACATGGCTCAATCAAATTTTTTTTCGATCCTGATTATTTTGATATATGGAAGTCTATATCTATCTCGATTCCTTTATATATGTACAACCAACCGTTATCCAATCAAACTTAATATACTCTGTGAGCTCTGCTCAACTGAGTATAAAAAGGAAGGCTAAAATGTGTGCTAGTTGGTCGCCGGTGTTTGAAGAGATGCGTTGGTCGATTTTGTGCAAGCTTTCACTCAAGTTGCGTATACCTCGAGCGGTGGTTATTACATAGCTTTGGTTGCGATCGACGTACAGGGTCTAGAGATATAGACCGAAAAATGGACCCGGGTACCCCTAGATGTGTGGGTAATATGGATATCAAATGAAAGCCGTTGCTGAGAGCTCTAAAGTAATTTTCATTGTGATATTCGATTTAGATGCATCAACCTGGCAAAACTGATAGATATGCATGCGAAGCCGAAATTAAGACATGAATTAATAACACCCACATACCTATTTGCATACGTCCTATGCGATTTGCCTGAAATTTGGTATACAAATTTGCCTACATTAGTATTTACGACCCTTTTTTCCGGGAAGTAGGCCAGAAACGGACTGGGACTGAGACTCGGAGTGGGACTGGGCCTGGGACTAGAACAACCCATACCAACCTCTGGGACAGGCAATAAGGGAGAATGAGAAGAACTTGAGAGGAGAGAAAAGAGAGAAGGAGGAGACTGAGAAATAGATAGAAAGAGACGAAGATGGAGATAGATGAAGCGAAAAAGACGGAGGGAGGAATGAATAAAAGGATTAGCAAAATGTTAAGATGGGGGAGGGTAGAATTAGACGAAAAAGCTTATAAAAATGTATGCATATAGGCCAAATGTAGGGCAGAACAACGTCTGCCGGGTCTGCTAGTTAATAAATAAAAATTAAAAAAATGTCAAAAATTAATGAAAACTTTGGGGGATCTATGTATGGCTTGTACTTTGCTAGATTAAAATTAATAGGGCTACAATACTGCGTGCTCAGGAAAATTCAGAAAGTTGTAAAGATAAAGTTTGACATTTTCCAAATATTTTCTTCAACTTTCGAATTTCATCGAAATTTTGAGACAGTTTCAATTAGAACATTTGTGGACTTGGGACTTTACAAAAACAAAAACTACATAACACACAAATTTATATAGAGACAGAATGTCTCAATTGTGTTGTTAGTGTAGAAATGAGATAAACTGAATTAAGCAAGGAAACAAATAAAAGCAGGATAGCCTAGTGGTTAAGACAACTGCAGTTTCGCCAGGTGTTTCGCGGTTCGAATCTCGGTGAAACCTTTGATAACATTACGAAATTGCCTGATGATGATTACGTGGCGGTTTTCGAAATAGTACCATCGCAATATGCCAGTAAATGTTTTTTTTCTTTTCAGTTTCTCTTAGAAAACATAATAATTGAATATTCAATTATTATAAGCCGGTGTTAAGCTCATGAATTCTTAAATAATAAGTTAAATTTATGGATCTTTTTCTAAGCATATCGAAAATGAAATATAAGGAATTAATTTAACGTGATTTGATAAAAATTTTCACTACAATTTTCGCACTCACAACTGTATACTTTTATATAAATGTCGAACAAATCTTATAAAAATTATATATGCTTTGGTCTTGTACAGAAAGGGTTACATGAAAAGTGCATAACTGTGGAATCGCTTTGTTTGTCGCCGAACCAGCACAAATTCTTAAGCATAGCTATTTCCATCGAATTTAAATACAAGTATTTAGTGATGCAGTATTTGGAGTTGTTACTTATCGTAATTTAGTAAACAGTTTTGTGAAAGTCGGAAAAAGACAAAGGCAAAGTTACCGCAATAAAAGCTTTGAAAGAACTGCCCCTCGGCAGTGATTTGTAAAACAATCCGAGCTTATTTCTGCCATGAAGAGCTTCTTCGTGAAAATCAATTTTTCTTGCAACTGCCGTTTGGAGCATATATTTCGCATATTGTCTTCATCCCCTTTACTTTTGCACCCTTGTCTTTCCTGATCAATTTCTTCATAAAGCTTTTTCCAGTATTTTTGCTATTTTGCGCGGTTCACTCGTTCTAGAACGACCAATCGTTTACATTCTCGCGTTACCAGCCTTCACGTTCTGTGGCATACCCCCCGCAGCTACGTAATTTGATTATTCTACCGGTACACTTTTTTTTACTGCCCAAAGTTCCTTAGCGTACCATCGAAGTATTGCAGAAGAGCTCAAACAGTGCATGCAATTTTCTACCGCTATTACAATATCAGCGTACGAGGCCATCTATATGTCGTGGCCTTGCCGGTCAGCCTTCTCTAGAATAAACTTACTTTTGTTATTATTATTATACAGATATAGATATCTAGAAACAACTGTTGAAACCACATTAGGATTCCCATGCATTTGGGTGCATGGAATACAATTCTGCCATAAAAATTGTCTTAGCGGTTCGAGGTTCTGCCCTAGCTTCAAAAAACGCAAAATGCACTGTTCTTGAGGTTAGAGCCGAATCAGTATACGTCTTCCCAATTCTTTTAGTGGATTTGGATTCAGCGTATCAAAGTGCATGGGGAGAAATTAAGGCAATAATCTCGCATAGCACAGCATCTAAATGCATGTTAGAGTGTAAGCAGTCTCTGGAGAGAATCAGGGCAGGGAGAATCATACATCTATATTGGGTCCCAGGGCATATCGGAATAGATGGGAATGAAAAAGCGGATGAACTAGCTAAAAAGGGCGCATCCCTTGAAGCTTGCTCCGTAGACGTCCCAATTAGACTGGGCGAGATTAAGCGAAGGCGAGAAGTGCACATGATACCAAGCAGGAAAGGCGTGGGTTCAAGCGCGGGGCTGTAAAGTGTCGAAGATTATGTGCAGGTCTTACAACCTTAAACTAACAAAGTTCATTCTATCATTGAAAGCTAAGACTCCAGCTATTAGGAGTGATACACCTGTCAGTTCTAGGAGCAGGAAGTGGCTTAAGTCCTAGGAAGGTTCTAGTGTTTGCCAAGAGGACAGATTTATTTTATAACATAGGTCCTGGTTTCTGTTAGGTTTTTCAGTTTGGTCGTTAAAACAAACTTCTGGAAATACTACGGACTCATTCAGTCTATGTAAGGTCCTCATGGAACACCCAGTTCAACAAACCCTAACCTATAGTGCATGGGAATCCCTGTGTTTTTGTGTAATTTATCGTTTCTATTTACTTTACAAATCGTTTCAGGATGTTTGAGCGATACCGAAAAGTTATTGTTTTATTTTCGACTTTTTATCAAAAGCGCAGTCGCTAAACCTTCGCTAACAAATCGATAGCTTTACGATTGCGCATCGATTAGTTGCTCAATTACACATCAATAACATTCTGATAACAAGTCGATAACTTTTTTGTCAAGTTGGCGCACAGGTTTCGAATACAAAACAATAACTTTTTGATAAAAAGTCGATTACTTTTCGACATTATATCAATAATCAGAATAATATATCGATACCATATCAATTCGATAACATATCAATAATAAATTGCTGCCACGCCAATAAGAAGTTGGTGACAAATTCATAAGATTTCGATAGCGTTTTCAAGACATATCAGTAACTTCTCGTTAATTGATTGATAACGTTTTGATAAAAAATTGATAACTTTTTGCAAAAAACCAAAAAAATCGATAACCCAATTAACGTTTGCTATTGAAAGCAAATTTGCTGCCTTTTGGCAGCATATCGATTTCCGTCTATACCTCGTCGATAACACGCCTATAACAAACCCTTCCTTTCCTTTCCATGCCTCGATTTGTCGCCTGGTGTCGCTCATATCAACTCCACCACGTGTATTGTTTGTAAATTATGCTACACTTATGCTTTTATTCTGTATTCTAACATACGGCATATCGATTCCACTTACTACATCTACACTTATATTCTAAATGCTTCCTTGGGAAAGCTTGAGTGCAGGCTATTGACCATAGCAGTATAGCGCCATCTAATATCGAGAAAACGGAGTATATGGTCCCATGCTTTAGCTTCGAAAAGGATATTGGGGTCAGAATTGAGCCGGAGGGTTGGTGCCAGGATGCAGAAATGGCAGAACATACTATACACGTGTATACCGATGGTTCTAAATTAACGGAACGGGTCGGGTCTGCTGTTTACTGTGTTGATACGAAAATAAGTAGATTCTAAAGGCTACCAGAATACTGTAGCGTTTTTCAGGTGGAAAATATAGCAATGCAGAAAGCAGAAGAAGTTCTGGAGGAAGCGTATTACAATATATATATTGATAGTCAGGCGGCGGTCAAGGCGTGTGCTGGAATGCAGAGAAGCAACAAGAAAGCGGATGGCTTGGCAAAGAACGGTGTATCACTCGCTGAATCAGCAGTAGATGTCCCAATCGGTTTGATAGAAATAAAAATTAGACAGTACGTGCATATGATCAATCAAGCAGAAAATGCATGGACAGAAGCGCGGGACTGTAAAATTTCTAAGATCATGTGCAAATCCTACAACATTAGACTCACAAATTGTTTCATATCTCTGAAGAGAGAAGACTCAAGGCTCACGATGGGCATATTCTTTTGGTGTCACATGCTTCAGTAATGGCAGATGTAGAAAGTGTGATCTGAAGGAAAAATGGTTGAGCACGTTCTGTGTTCGTATCCTGTGCCTTGTTGCAGTTGCTAATCGATGTGGTTAGCCATTAGGTTTGCAGGCGGGATGTGTAGAATGGCGTGCAGTGCTTCTGTAGGGGTAGTTTTTAGGGCCCCACCTAACCTAACCTCTATATAGCAATCTGGATTCTTCCATACCTTGAGCAAAGAGCCAATACATCCAAAACTGTTCTCTTTAGTTTTTCGTAGTCGTTTAATATTCCTTAGAATGACCAAATGATGGGATCATTTTTTAATTTAACATAAAATTTAATTAGCCTTAAAAGCACAAATTTTGCTATGTATATCTCAGAATTATTTGTTTTGAACCTTACATTATTGTTTAATATAGAAGCAACCAAAAACTGCCCTAGTGCGCTCTTAAATTTATTTATTTCACATAATAAAACAAAAATAATAAAATCTTAACTATCCACGTCATGCAAGATGGATTTTGGGTCTAAATAAAGTAGGCCATAATTAAATTATATTAATTGTCTGTAGCGACTTAAGTTCTGTACGCTAAAGCTTTGCTGTTGATATGTTATACATACATGCACACATACAAGTAATTTGTGGGCTATTTATGAGTGAATTTGACGAGATTACAATTTATAGGTTGTTATAAAATTTTTATTCTATTTTTATATTTCTGGAAGAGAACGTTTTTTAATTAGCTCATGAAAAATGAGAAAAAAATGTAAAAAAATAATTTTACAAATTACATTTTTTATTAATTAAGGCGAGTAAAATAGAAAAACACAGAAACGAAATAACAAAATGTTTGCTGATTTTGACAATATCGCGAATAAGTCAAAAATTAAACCAATTTATTTTCTTTGCGTCCGCTTAAGCTGTTTGTAAAGTAAGAGACGTCGATGGCGAGGTGAAGAAATGAAAAGAAGCTAAGCAAAAAAATAATTAAATTCAATTTATAACAATAACAGCACCTAAAACGAGTCCAATATACGCAGAATAGTTCAATAACCTATTACCTAATATACATAGATAAATATAAATACGTATATACATATGTTACTTTGTTCTTTTCTCTTTATCATTTTTACAATATTATAAATTTCGCTTTTGTAATTTTTTTAGAAAACCCTCGTTTGTCTTTCTTTGACATTAGCAATATTTTCATAACAAATTGACGCAATATTTCTAGAATATTTAATTTCTCACAGCACATTATTAAAATGACTCAATGGTACAGTGCGTGAAATTTATTGGTAAACTTTCTTTTGTCGATAATTATTGGCGTTACTAATTAGTTGTAGTATTTGTGTGCATTTGTATATTACATATGTACATAATATGTTCTTTTAATTTCTAACCACAGCACCACATCACCAAAATGTGAGGCAACGAAAGACTTAGGCAACGAACTTGATTTATCAATATTTCTGTTATGAACCTGATTTTGTATGGTAATTTTATTTAATATTTTTTCAGCAATTTTGTATGCATATATTTCATAGTAATTTTACCATGAAAAATACGAATGTGTGTTTACTGAGTGAATTTAATTTAATGAAAGAATTTCTCTCGGAAACGACATTTTAGGGTATACATTGGACTGTGTCGATTTATTAACCGATATCCCGCCATCGCTTTTTCGATAGGATTTGGGCTCATGAAAAAAAAGTTCCACTACGCATACACAAAAAAATAATTTTCCAGCCTGCGAAAAAAAAATCGAAAATAATTTTTTTGGGTATGCGTAGTGGAACTTTTTTTCCTGAACCCAAATCCTATCGAAAAATCGATGGCGCGATATCGGTTAACTTTCGTCCATACAAATCGACCCAGATTAGTATACATACTGTAAAGAATTTTGAGAAATTCTGAATATTTATCACCTTCTGTTAAAGTTCGAATCTCTGAACTGTCGAATAAATAACTCAAATATTAAGTATAACAAAACGTTATTTATTTAGAATACTTTGGGAGTAGTACTTTACAGTTACAATTATGGCGTACTTCACTAAAGTGTGCTAAAATCAAACTGTTCGATTCTCGCTTGCACCGCGCTGCATTTATACTCTCAGGAAGTCTCTTTCACCTATTTCTCCTAAGGTCTAGATTTTTCACGAACATGACTTCTGGAACAGTGTATATCATATTTGGTTATTTAGTTATATACATGTTTACTGTAATTTATGTTTTTCTTCGAGCTAGATGCGTGTGTATGTGTGAGTAGCAAATTCTGCTATTAGCTTATGATAACGCGATATGTGGTTGTTTCTTTTTCTTCTTCGCTCTTATCTACTGATTACATATGTGTATGTGAAATAATCTCTTTGATTGAAGCTGGTGGTTATGTGTGTGAAATATTCTTCGTTGCCTTCTATGTATGTGTGTAAATGGCATACAGTCATTGTTTTTATTTATTAACAGCATAGTAATGTTATAAATGCTAATATTAGCCACAATACATACAAAATATACGTGATAAGCAAGTACTCGTTCGATGTATAATTTCGTGTTTTCTGAAAAAATCTTCAACGGCTTCTCATTTATGGAAGTCAATACCGGCAAGTTATTGTTTTAACATCGTCGAATTTTCAGTTTGTTAGCGCGGAGTCATCGCTCCTTATTTGTTCCTTATTGACTTGACGATGGGTTACAAATTTTTTATTTAGTATATACTGAAGTTTTATGCGTATCTGTTTCATAACAAACCAATGAGTCGGCGATAGCAAATTGATAACACTCCGACAGTAAACCGCAAACTTTTTGATATCAAATCGTTGATAATATGTCGATAAATTTTCGAGATTAAATCGTTAACTTATTGATAAAAATCGATAAGCAATCATAAATTTTCTATAGTAAATTGGTAGCAATCCAATAACAAAGCGATAGCTTTTTGATGACATATCCATAACTTTTCTATAAATAATTGAAAACATTTCGATTATAAGTTGGCAACTTTTCTAAACTGGTAACAAATCGATAACTCTTCGATAGCAAATCGACAACTTTTCGAAATCAAACGATAATCTTTTTTATGACAAATAGA
This sequence comes from Eurosta solidaginis, assembly GCF_040869045.1. Taxonomy (NCBI): domain Eukaryota; kingdom Metazoa; phylum Arthropoda; class Insecta; order Diptera; family Tephritidae; genus Eurosta; species Eurosta solidaginis. Next base: position 319,183,172 of record NC_090319.1, on the reverse strand, counting down.
TGACCTTTCGATAACACATCGTTATATTTTTGGGAAATAACCTATAGGTTTTCCATAACGTTTCGTTAACAAATAGAAAAACTTTCAATGAAATACATTCAGCTTTTTGATAAATAACCGATAATTTATACCAGCTGTACCACAGAGCTTTTACTCGCCTATATCGCGTTAATGGCGAATATGCATATAACTACCTGATAACTCGTCGATAAGAAATAGATAACACTCCCAAAACCCTTCTTCAAGAAACCGAAAGCTCATTGCTAACAAACCGTTAACACTTCTCTAGCGAATTGGTAAAATACCATGTTTCGTTTACGGCTTAGGTCTGAACTTCTAATCTTTCATTTCCTCTCCCCTCCTTTTCTTTTTACCTTTCTTTCCTGATCGTTTTATCTATTTCTCATTGATGATTTTCCGGTTTGTTATCGCTCCGTTACAGACTATCGACAAGTTATCGGTTTGTAATCGAAAACTTATTGACTTGTTATAGAGGAATTGTCGACTGTTAACGGAAAAGTTATTAGAAAGTTTCACATATATGCTACCGAAAATTTTTCGACTTTTTGTCAGACTGCTACCAGTTATCGATGTGAGGTGTTCTGATTTCTATCCGCATTAGCCTATAAGTATGTAGTCTGTTACGCATTTGTATTATTGTTGTTTTCGTTGGGCCTCGAGGCACTGTGGTCTATATTTAGATTTATTGTGCTTGACGTTGTAGCCTATTACTGTGCGTGGAGGCCTTTAATGTATTTAAGTAGCTCTTTAAGCTTTATACTCCATAACAAGAGGGAGACTCAGAGTTACGCCACCTAGTTGGCAACGCATTCGCAGAGAATGTGAACTGGCGTTTCGTACTCCAGTTCGGAAAAGGACATATTTATTTTTTGTATAGATTTAACTTACCTCGGTGATTTTGCGGACGACCGTGTTCCGTATAGTACCCAGTGCCAGTTCATAAGTCCCTCACAGTAGGGCTCTGAAATGTAGAATGCTGCTACAGCACCCTACATATTAGCCTATTTAAGTGTTTTTGTTCTAATCTTTGCATATGAAAACTATTTCTAGGCAGGCCCCAACACCCTTAGCATAAATTGGAATTAATTGGATGATGCCAGCTGTGGTGTGGTGATAGGGTGCTCTGCCTATCACACCAAAGATCTTGGTTTCACGCCCCGAGTAAAGCAATACAAAAAAATTTGGAAATAATTTTTTCAATTAGAAAACAAGTTTTTCTAAGCGGGTTCGCACCCGGAAATGATTTGCCAAACACTCCGAATGTATTTCTTCCAAGAAACTTTTTCAGTGAAAATCCATCTGCCTTGTTGGAACAAGAGAAGCGCGGTCTCAAATCTTATGGGAGGTCATCGCGCCATGCATTTTTTTTTTTTATAATTGTATGCAAATTCATTTCACGAAATGTATTCCATACCATTTCTTTTCTTAATTTATAATAACTTTTGCCTAAATTGTTTTCCACCACCCAGAGTGAAAATAACATTTTAATTTACTTATTACCTTATTACTAATTAATAGTATAACAGATATAGGCATGCAGAACTTATTTTGCTGCGCTTCGTATATTCTGATTACGATATTTTCTAAAATTTCTACTCTCCTCAATTAAAGGGCTACAATTAACACAGCTGATATGACTTGTTTTGGTATCTTCAATTTAAATTCTATGAGTTAAAAGTAAAATTAAGAAATTGGAGAAATTTAGAAATCACTTCCTAATGGAATATTTTTCGGTCAAGGTCATAATTGTTAGAGGTAATTACATGCAGAGATGCATGCAAGCGTTGTGCGTGTGCTGACTCATTAAACATACACTGGCGTGGAAATCATATAAGACTTATAAGCAATAATTCAGAATATCGACAGCTTAGAAGAAAGTAAGTACGCATAGCTCAAGTAATTTATTAATTTTGTAGTATTTCCTATCATAAACAAGTGAAGGTGGTTAAGTTCGGGTGTAAACGAGTTTATAATACTCAGCGTGAGCTTCAATTGTACAGTTAATTTCAGATAAATTACCTTTCTGCATAACACGTGGCACCGCCCATTTAAAAAAAAATGTCCGCCAATTTCCTCTTATAATAAAACTTGGCAATTTAAATATCATTCATACAATACCATTTTTCGCTAAGATATAGCTTATTATTCTACTCTACGAGCCCACCTTTTTATACTCAGCGTGCTTTGCACACAGAGTATATTAACTTTGATTGGATAATGGTTGGTTGTACAGGTATAAAGGAATCGAGATAGATATAGACTTCCGTATATCAAAATCATCAGGGTCCAAAAAAAATTTGATTGAGCCATGTCCGTCCGTCCGCCCGTCTGTCCGTTAACACGATAAATTGAGTAAATATTCAGATATCTTCACCAAATTTGGTACACGCGCTTATCTTGACCCAGAAGAGATTGGTATTGAAAATGAGCGAAATCGGCTGATAACCACGCCCACTTTTTGTATATAAAACCTTTTTGGAAAACCCAAAAAACCTGATTATTTAGTAAATAATACACCAAGAATATTGAACTTTGACGCGTGTACTGATATTGGGACTCTTGATAAAAATTTTAAAAAATTTCATAAAATGGGCGTGGCACCGCCCACTTGCGACAAAATCAATTTTACAAATATTATTAATCATAAATCAAAAATCGTTGAACCTATCGTAACAAAATTTGGCAGAGAAATTGCCCTTACTATAAGGAATGCTTTGAAGAAGGTTAAGGACCACGCCCACTTTTATATAAAAGATTTTTAAAAGGGTCGTGGACGAATAAAATAAGCTATATCTTTGCAAAAAAGAACTTTATATCAATGGTATTTCATTTCCCAAGTGGATTTATAGCAAAAAATAGGAAAAACTTCACATTTTACAAAATGGGCATGGCACCGCCCCTTTTACGACTAAGCAATTTTCTATGTTTCGGGAGCCATAACTCCAAGAAAAACTAACGGATCGCAATAAAATTGGGTACAAAGATTTTCCCTATAAGAAAGATTTCTAGAAAAAATGGGCGAGATCGGTTAAAGACCACGCCCACTTTTATATAAAAGATTTTTCAAAGGGTCGTAGTCGAAAATAATAAGTTATAACTTAGCAAAAAATAGTTTTGAATCAATGATAATTCACTTATCAAGTTTTATTGTAAGAGGAAATGGGGAGAGATTTTTTTTAAACGGACGGTGCCACGTGTTATGTAGGAAAGTAATTTATCTGAAAAGAAATATGCAATTTAAGCTCACGCTGAGTATATAATGTTCGGTTACACCCGAACTTAGACACCTTTACTTGTGTTATTGGTCGTGGGGGGGGGGGGGGGGGGTAGCGCATTACCATCAAGTGTCCCAATGAAACCCGACTTATCCTGTAAATGTGTCCGCACCCCGTGGGCCGCCGGGAGGGGGGAGGGGGGGGGGGGGGAGACAATTTATTGGCCACCACTTCGCATGCATTTTTCTCTGAGCTCCTTTTCAGCATGCATGAATTGCGTCATAACTATAAAACCCATCTTGCTGCTCACAGCAGTCCAAGAATCTAGAGTGTCTTTCGCCGTAAACGCGAGAGCAGTGAAACATTACGTGTTCTGCGCTTTACAATTCGGAGGGACAGTGTGGACAGAAAGGATCCTTCTCTATCCTATATTCTGAACTAACATGAAGGTCCAGCGCCCTTTTCTCGTTTCTTCCCACCGTTCTTGCCACCTAACTGTTGCTCGTGACCTTACGCTTTTCTTAGCATCTTCAGATGGTCAGCTGATTCCAATACTATACAGATCGGCCATTTCAGCTGAGAGTAGATCTACTGAGATTTTCCTAGATAAAACATTAATCGCCTCGTCGGAGACACACGTTTGGTAAACTATTTTAGATCCTTGCCATACTGGTGCTGCATTAATATTATCGAGCTGGTTACGTTAGATAAAAGCTGATGGGAAGCTTCGCCTAGAAACTTTCTCCCCCACTGCCCTGAAGTTATCCTTAAAAGTAAGTTTTGAGTCAACGCTTACTCCTAAATACTTGAAGAAAGGATTTGAGTTTATTTGATAATCTGCTATGGTTAGGAATAACTCATCCACAGTCCGTTTTGAGCTCACCAAAACAACTTCTGTCTTATTGCAAGGCATCTCCAGTCCCATGTTCGTCAGCCATTCCTTTATTTTTCTCACGGCGTCATTACATAATGCTTGGAGTATATCAAGCTTCTTGGCCACTGCTACTACGATATCATCTGTATAGCGGACAATTTTCGTGCCTCCGGGAAGGTCAATTTGTAGCACACAGTCATACATCGCATTTCATAGCGTTGGACTAGAACAGATCCCTGAGGGACACCGCCCGTGATGATGTGCATTCTTGGTGCCTCACCCGTATCAAAAAAGAGTAATCTGTCGCTTAAATAGCTACCAATTACTCTGAGCAGGTAAGTAGGTTTTGGACACCTTTAAACTTCTTTTATATATATATGTGTATAAATATGTGTACCCAACCTTATTACGATCTGTTAATTTTTCTCCGAGTTATGGCTCCCGAAACATAGAAAATTGCTTAGTAATAAAATGCGCGTTGCCACGCACATTTTCGAAAATTTTAATTTTTTCTACTTCTTGTTATAATTCCACTTAGGAAAAGAAATATTTGATATAAAGCTCTTTTTTGAAGAGATATAGCTCATTTTTTTCGTCCACGACCTCTTTAAAAATCTTTTATATAAAAGTGGACGTGGTCCGTAACCGATTTTATTAATTTTTCTCGAAGCATTCTTTACAGTAAAGGCAATATCTCTTCTGAATTTTGTTATGGTAAGTTTATTTATGAGTAATAATATTCGCAAAATTGATTTTATCACAAGTAAGCGGTGCCACGCCCATTTTCAAATTTTTTTTAAATTTTATCAAGAGTCTTAGGCTGGGTGCGAGTGCGTCTAAACTTTAGGTACCTAAACTAATATTCCGCTTGAACTTTCCAGCACTGCAACAATTTAGGAAAAAAATGTCCAAACTGTGCGAGTTCATTTGACAAACTGAATTGTAAGGAGGAAGTATCCCTACGTATAAGTGAAAGAAAATGCAGCGTTTCCAACTTATACGGTCTTTTATGTGTCGTAAAGGACGTGCACGGGAACGTTTTCCACAACCTCAACCTTGTATACAAGCCTGTTACTGCAATTCGGCAACTTATTTTACGCCAATGGGTCACACCGCTACCAAATAGCCACGATCCAATTTTTATACCACGGGCGTCAGCGAAAAGCCCTTTGGGACCACTTCGACGCCATATTCAACCATCGATCGCACATTGATCATCACCCTCTGATCTATACATGATGTGGTACTTGTATGGTCCATTCACGAGCATATTATTTGCAGATTAAAAATTTAAGAACAATAATCAGATTTTTTTGTTTTATTAATTTTACATTTTAATATATGTTAAAACAAAACGTTTTATATTTCAATAAAACTATTTGTACTTTATTTGAAAAACATGTGCCCAAACGCACATGCTCGTACACTGAACCACTGCAAGCCTGGTTTACTAAAGAGCTAAAAGCTTTAAAAAAAAATAAGAAATCACGTTCATTCAAATTATATAGGAGAACCGGCTTACATTCTGATTATGCACAGTACGCTATTTGCCGTCATAAGTATTTTGAACTTAATAAAAAGTGTTATAAAGCTTACATATGTAAAATTAAAAAAAACATTATTTGCAACCCGAAGTCTTTTTATGATTTCGTAAATTCTAAACGCAGAACTAACGGGTTTCCTTCTGCCACGAAGTTCAGAAATAGCATTTCCAGCGACAATCAAGAGATTGCAAACTTCTTCGCTTCCACTCTAATTACTCTTCTGTGGTTGATTCATCACCTACAAATAGGTGATCACCTACAAATATGAGCTCCTTTCTAGTAACTCGATATATGCTCCACATTTGTTGGCTGAAGATGTTCTATTACATCTAAAGACCCTAAAAGAATCCTTCAAATACGATCCCGATTTGATCCCAACCTGTTTTCTTAAAAAAGGTGCGGAATATATTTACCAGCCCCTTACTGATCTGTTTAACCTCTCTTTAAAAAATGGAAATTTCCCGACCGCGTGGAAGGAATCATTTCTTATCCCACTCCATAAAAAAGGAAGCAAGCCGTCTATTGAAAACTATCGTGGAATAGCAAAGCTCTCCCTAAGCTTTTCGAAGCAATCGTTACTAATCACCTTACATTTTCGATTTCTACATTTATAGATAGTTCTCAACATGGCTTTTGTAGAGCCAAATCAACTACAACCAATTTGCTTGAATTTACAACTCACGTCTTTAATGGGTTTAGAAACAATCATCATACCGGCGTTATATACACTGATTTAAGCAAAGTATTCCACAAAGTACGCCACTCATTATTTGTTTATAAACTCGAATTGCTTGGATTTCAACCTGGCCTAACTCGCTGGATATCCTTCAATCTTTGCGGTAGAATTGAAAGAGTCATTTTTAAAAACATTTGTTCGAATGTCATAGGTGTTCCCTCCGGCGTGCCTCTGGGCAGCCATCTCGGTCTTATTCTGTTTTTGCTCTTTATAAACGATATTCCAACAACTATAAAATATTCTAAAATTTTAATGTATGCCGACGACGTTAAACTTTTTAAGTCATACGCGTCGTTTGGAGAACGTTCTTTACTCCAGGCGGATTTAAAATGTTTAGTTACTTAGTGTAATGCGAATTTTATGCCGCTCAACATAGAAAAATGTAAATTCATGTGTTTTTTACGAGGGAACGTACAGCCAGCTTCTTACACAATTAATGGCCAAGATCTTGAAAGCGTTGATGTTTTTGTCGATTTGGGAGTTACAATGAATTGCAAACTTAGCTTCAACCCTCATATTAATGCCACAGTCAATAAGGCTAGAGGAGTTTAAGCATTTGTGAAAAGATGGGCAAAAGAGTTTAGTGATCCTTACGTTACAAAAACCCTTTTTACATCATTGGTGAGGCCGATATTAGAATATGGATCAATAATTTCGAATTCACGTTATCAAGTTCATGCGGATAGACTAGAATCAATTCAAAAACAGTTTTTACTTTCGCCTTGAGAAATCTTCAATGGAATTCTCCGTATAATCTTCCACCTTACACTAATCGGTTAAAACTAATAAATGTTCCTACCCTTGCAAGTCGTAGAGAAATGCTAGGTGTACTATTTATTGCTAGACTTTTAAATGGATCGATTTCAAGCCCATTTTTTTAAACAAAATATACTTGAATGTTCCATTCCGAGTTTCAAGGTATTATAAATCTATAATTCTTAAACAATGCAGAAGCACTTTCCAACTAAACGAACCTTTTCTATGTTTGTGTGAAGATTATAACTCTCACTCGAGAATAATTGATGTTTGGGACTCGCTCTTTGCCATAAAAAACAGTTCTTCTTCTCTTAATAATTAAAAAATTATATTTATACTTTTAATCTATTGTATTTTGTGAATCTATATTTCTCAGCTGATGAGTTTCTCTGTAGCAGAGCGGTTTTAGATCTCGGCGCTTAAGAAGCCATTGCCTCTCTCAGTAACAATAAAAATTATAAATTATAAATCTTAATATATAAAAAACACGTGTCACACAATTGAGGCCAATGGATTCCTAAACTACTGAACCGATTTTGAATTTGTTTTGCACCCCGTGTGTAGTTTGATCTAACTTGAAATATAGGATAGATGACTGGGTGACTAGGGTCTCGAGATATAGGCCAAAAGTGGACCCGGGTACCCCTAGAGTGTGTTTATAGAATATGGATATGAAATGAAAGCTGTTGATGAGTGCTTTAGTAGAGGGTAATTTTCATACCCCTGGGTGACTAGGGTCTCGAGATATAGGCCAAAACGTGGACCCGGATAACCCTAGAGTGTGTTTATAGAATATGGATATCAAATGAAAGCTGTTGATGAGTGCTTTAGTAGAGGGTAATTTTCATACCCCTGGGTGACTAGGGTCTCGAGATATTGGCCAAAACGTGAACCCGGGTACCCCCAGAGTGTGTTTATAGAATATGGATATCAAATGAAAGCTGTTGATGAGTGCTTTAGTAGAGGGTAATTTTCATACCCCTGGGTGACTCGGGTCTCGAGATATAGGCCAAAACGTGGACCTGGGTACCCCTAGAATGTGTGTATAGAATATGGATATCAAATGAAAGCTGTTGATGAGTACTTTAGTACAGAGTAATATATTATCCAGAGACGGACTGGGACTGGGATTAGGACTAGGACTGGGACTGAGACTCGGAGTGGGACTGGGACTGGGACTGGAATAAAATACATACCACCTTCTGGGACAGGCAATAAGGTATGCAGAGAAGAAATTGAGATAAGAGAAAAGAGAGAAGGAGATTGAGAAAGAGATAGAATGAGACGAAGATGGAGATAGATGAAGCAAAAAAGACGGAGGGAGGAGTGAATAAAAGGAATAGGAAAAAGTAAAGAGGGGGGGAGGGCAGAGTCAGACGGAAAAAGCTTATTAAAATGTATGCAGATTGTCCAAATTTAGGGCAGGACAACGTCTGCCGGGTCTTCTAGTAAAACATAAATAGGAATTAGGAGAAAAAAAAACTATGTATGAAAAAATAATAATAATAATAACAGGATTAGCCTGGTTTCATCGGGCCACTTGAGGGCAGTGCGCTGCCACAACATCCGAGAAAAAAAACAAAAAAAAGTATCCTCATAAAAATTCTAAATTTTTTATTCGCACTGCCTTGCCGAAAATTTCCAGTGATTTAGACTTTTCCTCTACTTAGGTAGTAATTTAGGTTAACTCGCACCCAGACTTAATATCAGTCCACACGTCAAATTTCAATATTCTACGTGTGTTATTTACTAAATCATCCGGTATTTTGTGTTTTCCAAAATGTTGTATACATAAAAAGTAGGCTTGGTTATCATCCGATTTCACTCATTTTCAATACCAGCCTATTCTGGACCCCGATAAGCCCGTATACCATAGTTGGTGAAGATATCTCAAGATTTGCTCAAGTTATCCTGTTAACGGACGGACATACTAACGGACAGACGGACGGACGGACATGGTTTAATAACATTTTTTTTGATACTGATGATTTTGATATATGGAGGTCTATATCTATCTCGATTCCTTTATACCTGTAGAGCCAACCGTTATGTAACGCTGAGTATAAAAGCACAGCAGTTAGATCACAATGTTCAGCCGCAAATCCTCAAACTCACATCTGAGTAGCTAAATATGCAATTGATTTGCAATAAAATGTAAAATTAATTAACATTGTTGGCAATATAAATTTAATAAATAAACAAATAAAATGTTGATTCCGGGTTTATAGCTAAATAATATTACAATACATGTAGGCACAATAACAACGTCAAATAGCTTGACTTAAGTCGGCAATGTCAGCATCTAAAAATAGCTGCACGAATATTCAGTAACTTGCAGCATCGGTTTTTTTTTCAGCGCATTGACCATCAACAGCAAATGACAACAACACTACGGGATAGTTGCAGACGTCCAATTAGCAAATACAATTAAATGTTGGAATCACAAATGCAAAGCCTACTTGAATGTTAATGTTGTACGGTGGGCGAGTTTTACACAATTTTTTAATAAAAAAATTCCATCTTTTGTTAACACAAATATTAACAATTTTCAATAGCAGGGGGTTCCTAGGTAATAAGCGATCAACAAAGAATTAATGCAAATAACGCAGATGTAATTAAAAGGTGCAGTAAGGGACGAACGACGGCGTTCCGTTGTTTCTTCACACAATTCATGGCCACTTCCTTATAAGTGATATCTCAAAACCATGACCTGCTTATCAAAAGAAGAAGATATTTGCGACAGAGTTGGCTCAGGAGTTGGCCGACTCTCGAACAGAAACATGCGAGGTAAGAGAGTGATTTCGCTTGCTTTTCTTGGTGGCCAAACGGTGACGATGAAATCATCGGCGCAGTACTTCGGCTATTAACTAGCACCAAATTTCGGGGATATTTAATACATTACAAAAAAACAAGAACAAGATGTCGTTATAGTACTCACTACAAATTCAACGTCATACTGTCAATGCAAAAGTCAGTAGGAAGGTTGTACGTTTGCAACCAGGACAAAAGCCCTCCTCCGATAGCAGTTGCAATAGAATATCGCTATCGCTGAGCTAATATCTTATTCAAAGTTTTGGCCGGGATGACAACGACTACTCCGTTAGAGTCGTGCGTTTCAACTTCTTTAAATACGGCGATTTTTTGATCCAGAACTTAAGTGTCAGGTTTAGTATGTGCGAAGGGTATGTGGAATGGTATGTTGTAGGAGGACAACAGCATATACATGAGTGTAGAATAACTATAGGCATAAAGTGCTGAAGTGGTGGAAGAAAATGAAATATCGGTTTGATATCGGCGTGTTATCGACGAGGCATATACAAATAATTGATTTGTTGTCGAAATGTTTAAAATTTGTTATTAATAACAAACGTCATAGATGAGTTATCGAAATTTTATCGAAAAATCATCGAACCGTTATCGGTAAGTTACTGATTTGTTAACGAAAATTTATCGATTTCAGATCGAAAATTATTGGTTATTTATCGGAAAACTACCGATTTTGAATGAAAAAAATTATAGATTTGCTACCGAAAATTTTTCGATATATTATCGAAAACTAATCACTTTATTATCAGAGTGTTAACGATTTGTTGAGCTTTGATTATGTGTACATTTGTTCCTGGTAAAGTTACCTCTGTTGTGGTAGGTAGAGCTCTAGTTAATTTAAAACAAATAAGAAAGTCTTAGTTCGGGTGAACCGAACATTACATATCCAGCTGTGCGCTTGATACCCTGAAGTAGGAGTGGATTTTAGGCGATTTCACTCATTTTCAGAGCAAACAGTTGTAGCTATGAAACAAATGTTAATGCCAAATTTCGTTCGGATTGGGAGATTTTTGTTCGACTTATGGCATTAAAAGTATTTTGGAAAGAGTAATAAAAAATTGGGTGGGTCACGCCCATTTTCAAAATTTGTTTAAATTGAGAGTTATTGTAAACTTTGTAAAGGTTAGACCTTTAGGAAAAGAGGGAGTGGTCTTTAAGTAATTTTGATTATCTTCACTCAGCCTATATAATTTGGTTATGTGTTCTGCCAAATTTCAATGTAATATCTTTAACGGCTTTTGATTTATAGTTTGTTAGTCTTCCAAATGTTCTTCTTCTAAATATGGGTGGTGAAGCGCCCATAATTCAAAATTTTCGGGAATTTATATTTTGCGCCATAAAATCAATCGGCTTACCAACTCTCATTAGCTTAGCGGTATTCGTTTCTGGATTATCTAATTTTTTCCATTTTTCAAAATTTTCGAAATCGAAAAAGTGGGCGTGGTTATCATCCGGTTTCGCTCATTTTCAATACCAACCTATTCTAAGTTCAGATAAGCCTGTATACCGAATTTGGTGAAGATATCACAATATCTGATCAAGTTATCGTGTTAACCGGCAAGACAGATGAACAGACGGACGGACGGACATGGCTTAATTAAATTTTCTTTACTGATGATTTTGATATATGGAAGTCTATATCTATCTCGATTCCTTTATACCTGTACAACCAACCCTTATCCAATCAAAGTTACAATACCCTGTGTACAAGTACAGCTGAGTATAAACATCAGTTCCCTTGAAGCACGTCTGTATTTCTACACGTCGAACTTCACGAGTATTTGGTACTCATGCCTCTTTTCCAATTTCAATTCCAAAATTTGACCCATATTATAACTCTCATGAACACTGTCAGCGAAGAAATACTTCGGGAGCTCACTGCTGCATCTTCAAAATTTTTCAATAAAAAAATCTATATTTTAAATGCAATAAAAAGCTGCTGCTTAACATCAACAGAAAAATTTGCAATGGTTATATCTATTCAAGCTTTAACTAACAAAATCAACTTGATTAGTCATTAACAACGTAAAATTTCAAATTGAATGATCATCTGCCGACAGACAGAAATGTCGTAGCGTTTCTAATGATATGCAGCTGTGCGCCTTGGAATAATCAGCTAAACTAATTTAGCAACTTGCAGAATTGTAAAACATCAGCAATACAAGAAACATTTAAAGCAATGTAAAATTAATATGTAAACGTGTATGTAATTTGGAAATTTTTCACATCGATCACAGTAAATTAGCTTTGGCTCTACTAAGCGCCACTCAACATGACATCGTTCATAAATTTATTTGCATCATATTTGATTTACAATCGATTTGCAAACAATTTTCGCTGACGTAAAAATGATTCATAGCCTGAAGTTAGTTCTATGGAAATCTGCAATCTTTGCACGCGTGAAACGCCTTTTTGTTAATCGAACAAAATTGCCATCAATACATTGCCTATTGGTACACTGCAATGACAACGTAAACAATTAAATTTGTTGTTGTTTGTATGTGCAATTTATTTACGAATATATAGGCTTATCTTTCTATATATAATATACAAATATTAATATTTTTTGGTGTGAAAATATTTGAGCACGATTTGACTTTGTAAGTACATCCGCCCCATCTGCCACCTTAGTCATTGTACCAAAATAGTCTAAATCATTATTAAATATTTTATTGGAAATAATTATAAAATCGCAAATTTTGCATATAAGATAATTTTATAGTATTTCTTTGGTGTTTTTTTCTTTATTATGAAATTCGATTTATTTGCTGTTTTTGACTCATTGGGAATATCCAATGTGCATGAATAATTTAAGTCTTGGGATTTTCTTAAGTTATATACACTGAAAGAAATGGTGCTAGTCATCAACAAATCGGTTCCGTTGTTCTTAACTTAACGGAGATTCGGGGAAATTGATCGAACTATGGTTAATTCGACTGAGTTCTTTGTCAAGCGAACAAATTAGTTTAGTCATTTCAACAGAAGAGAAATTGTCGCTCTTAAGTTAATAAAATTCTAATCAATATAACGGATTTTTTTGTTACCACAACTGATCTCACTGGTCATTACAACAGCGATCAACAGCCAATAAATGAGTAAATTTCAAAGAGAATTTTACGCTCACTGCGCTCTCTAATTTGTACTTATGACGATGGTGCCACTTAAAAAAAAAATAACACTAAAATAAGAAAATCACCAAATCGAAAAAACACACAAAATGGGAAAACTACAAAAAACTAGTTTTCAGTTATCAATACAAACCGAAAAACCATTTTTTGAATTTACTGTGCATAAAATTATGAGATACGGGGACACCTATTTATCGGGTATAATTTTGCAACTTCTCCTCTAAGCGAAATGCAAAATTGCGCCCTCTCGTTGCAAAAGTTTTGTTTGAACGAACAGGATATTTCCAAAGTTAGTAACAATTTGTTCAAGTTTTTTCAGTCACGCGAACAAATTTAACAAGATAATAAAAAACATTCTTTTTTAATGTTGATGTTTCCGACAACATAAAAGTTTGAGTTGTTTTGGAATCGTTTCAACTTAAAGTGTTACGAAAATTAAACTTGCCAAATTACATGCAAAGTTACGCCAGTGGGGAATTAACTACCTTCCTGCGGTTTGATTCTTTACTTGTCTATAACTTACAAGTTCTCTATTTAAAATGTTATGTCAAACATATATACTACAAGTTTTGATCGAAAAAATCAAGTGCGGCAACTAAATGCGAGAAAAGAAATTGAGAATGAGCTGAGCTGCAACTGAAAGAATTGAGAATCAGTTTTGTGACTATTACTTTCATTTCTATTTGCAAAGCGAAATTCCAAATTATAAATAAATTATAAAATATAAAATTTGGTGAAAGTGCGTTTAATAAAACAAAATAATAAAGTGTATAATGTTTAAAGTGTGCCAGCATATTTGATGTACACCCTATTGAAATTCGGTTAGTAAGTGCGTACATATGTATGTATATGTAGCAAGCATGCATATTTATGTATTCACATATTTACGTATATATGTATATGGCAACATAGGTACTTTCGTACAAAGCTGTCGCAACAACTTTTTTTTGTTCATTTGACTACTAAAACGGTCAATTACGAATCAACGATTTGTGAGCAGTTGATTCAACATCTTGTTGCGATGAATAAAAATTGACAGAAATTTCGGTTGCATTGACCCGTATTTTCTTTCAGTGTAGAAAGAATTCGAAACATTTAAGTTTCATTGAGACTTCTTTTAAGTGGATTCTGCATGAGAGAAAATACTAAGACACAATTTCTTTTGATTATACAGAAGATCTTAATTTAATTCTAACTACTTTGTAAGATCTGAAAAATCTAAGAAAGATTACCCACCCTTTAAACTAAAATAACATAAAATTAATTATTTAATTAAAATTAATTAATTAATTATTCCTACAAATTGGCGGGGCGGGATCTACTTGTTTTATGCCAACTCTGAACGTCATCTGCAAGGCAGCTAAGTTTTCACTGAGAAGCCCTTCATGGCAGAAATACACGCGGAGTGCTTGCCAAACTCTGTCGAGGGGCGACCTCGCTTAGAGAAATTGTCGGCTAATTGAAAAATTTTGTTTCAAAAATTTTTGTTGTTGTTTGCCCGGGGCGTGAACCCAGAATCTTCGTTGTGGTAGGCGGAGCATGCCATTACACCACGGCGGCCTGCGTTCTATAAAATAGGAATTCATCAATAATACTTAAAGGTAGAGCCTAGCCCCAGAAGGATGAAGGGCAGGACATTCATCTAGTCTAATAAATCTTAAATCTTAACGGCTAGTAAACCGCCTGCCTTACAATGGCTTGACATGGCTAGGAACCCGCGTGTTTTAAAGATGCCTTCTATGTATCTGTTGGAAGTGGTTTGGTGAGTGAAGAATTATATTTGTTATTTTTGTAATCTAAACGATTTTTGTAAATAATATACATCAATTCACGTCGGCTATATCTGTTTTATCGAGAGCACCAAGGAAATTGATTTTCGTTGCTGTATTTGGGCATATTAATCGTTCGCGAGATGGTCGGGCTAGTACCTTTATGGTGCTTGTTACCGGAACGTTCCGGATCTGTATCCGGGAAAAGACCACCAAAAACTATAACACTTCCCAAAACCTTCTGGGAGTGTCTTCATAGTTAATACAACAACAACACCAAAGCACCGTGGGAGGTCAAGGCTCATTCCACCTGCCTCTCTCAACTCAGTAGAGATCTTCTCCTTCCTCTACTTACAAATACAGCTTGGCCAGAGTGCCACATGACATAGTCAGCGAAACCTTCTGACCTTTATTCATTGCATCTTCGTGACTGCGTAAAGCTCCCACAGCTCATGACTCGCCGTCAGGAACACGCAAATTACTATAAATCTTCCAGAAAACGTTTCTCTCGATCACTCCAAGAGCCATTTCATCTTCTCTTGAACCATACATCAAAGCAGGTATGATGAGCGAGTTGTAGAGTGTGATTTTTTTGACGAGATAGGATTTTTCAATTGACTTCTCAGTCCAAAGTAGCACATGCAGCCAAGAGTCATTCTCCGTTTGATTTCAAGGCTGATATTGTTTTCATTTTTAATACTAGTACACATATAGAGGAAGCCCTCCACTGATCCAGACAGTTCGCTTACTTTGGGGTTCAGTCTTTCGCACAGTACGAAATACAGACCCAATACGCTGTATTAAGTAGACTTGTACCGCGGTAGTTTGCACTGGCTGTTGCATCACCTTCTTGTGAATTGGGCAGAGCGCACTTAATTTTCTATACCGTGGAATGCGCTCGTCCGACCATATTTTGCATAGAAGTTGATGAGTGCTCTTTACCAGTTTTTTGCTTCCTTGTTGAGCAGCTCGTCTGGTAGTCTGTTGTTATTCGGTACTTTGCTATTCTCGCTTCGTTTTAGTCGCGACTAGAGTCTCGGGCTCGTTTTCGTAAAAGTGCTCCTTCCACATTTAAAGCACACTCAGTTTGTTAGTAAACATTTTGTCAATTTCATTCCAACCGTAAGTTGCCCCGGTCTTGAAACCTTCTGTCATTATCCCAAATTTTATGGTGGAATTTTCGGGAACTACTCATGCAGCGTTCCTTTTTTCCAAAGTAGCACGAAATTCCTAACCCTTAGCAGTCACAGCAAGTAAATGTCAATTTGATATCAAGACATCAAACACACTTCACACAGATGCATAGATCACATATCCACACCACCACAACTTGGCACAAAATTGTAGCTGTGGAACAACAAACATCCAAACATGCCTGAATTGCTTTTCCACAATGGCGGCCCACACTGACTAGACCTAACTAAATTCATTTGGCACAGATTTAGACATACCAAACAAACACACTACATATTCTTCGACAACTTGTACCAAACATGATCGCAATCAAACTCAAGCACATCTCAAACGATTGCAGGATTTTTCATATCCAGTGCACAAAAGTACTAACACCAAATCCAAACTCCCTCCCCTCTAATACCAGTCTCCAACATTTAAACGATTATGAAATTATACAAATCGTCTTAACAGTACTTAAAAGTCGTGATCGTAAGGTATGGAGCCAGGATGAGGAGGAAGAGGAGTCGATCTACCGCTTTCTCTACTTATGTGCGGAGCTTCAAAGAATAAGGCTCCGATAATGGGGTCACGGCTCTTCGAAAGCCTGACAGAGGTTGGGAAGGCGGACGTCTCGCTCCCACTTCGGTTCATCAGGGAAAGCAAGTGCTTCGTTGAGGACCACTAGGAGATAATGTGGTTAAACGAATGTACCGCGACCCTGAACTTACTGAGGGCACACACAAGGGACAAAAATGGCTCCGGTGGAGGTGTGGGTAACACACACCCACGCCCTTTTAACCTAACCTAACCTAAGTTATTGAGCTGTACTTATTGAAAACTCTACAATTGTTTATATAAATATGTAGAAACACATACAAAACTAGTGGGTTGAACTCGCTGAATGAAAAGGCTGAATGTGTCCATAGAGATAGAATTTGTTTGCCGACTAAACGGAAAAACCCGATCTAGTTACCAGGACTTATGTTGCAAACCAGCTTTGGCCTTTTGCCAAATAATAAAAATTTTCTCGGGCCTAGTTTAACATCTGCCTCGAGATCTTGCAAATCTGTTGCTTCTAGTAGCTGAGCTTTGACCTGGCGAGCACAGAATATAAACACAGAATATGCTCAATCGTTTCTTCCTGCAGCTCGCACCTCCAACATCTGCTGTTACTGACGGGACCTTACTTATATGCATATGACGCCAGAAGTCAGTTTTCGGTTAATATTCCCATTGTGAGTAACTATGTAGAGATATAAGCAACTTTGCCAGTCTAACGTCGTAGAATTTGCACGTGATTTTAGAAATTTTGCAACCCCTCGCTTCTGTACACGCCTTTCCTGCTTGATGGATCATATGCAATTCCTGCCTCCTCTTGATTTCTTCCAAAGAGCTTGGGAAATCTGCCATCGATTCATCGAGTGCTGAACCTTGCTTTACAGTTAAACTGAATTCATCCATCTGCATTTTATAAGGGTTCTTGGTATTCCCCATCCATCCATATTATATTTATCGTATAAACACATTTATACATGTATTAGTGAAAGTCTTAGTTAAGGTTTTGCTTGCATATCTCTATAGAAACTATTATCAATCCCAATGCCTTGATGCCTCCGCCAAGAATCTGTAATTTTTGAAGGACAATGTGAAAGGTGCATAAAATACTTCGAAAAAGTCATGAAATATTTAGGAGTCATATATGACTCTTTTTAAGCTTTATATGATATATGAAATTTGGTTTATATTGGACAATTAGTTATCGTAAGAAGAGGAATTTTTTCATTTTTAACTCCTCAAGCTGCTCATAAAAAGCGTTCTGAGTATTTCCTAAGTCGACTTAGGTTGTTTTCGCTTATGAACACAGATATATCATCACGGTATTTAGAAATACTGATGACTTTAGTTGCAACTTTCCATCAAAAAACTTTCGCTGCCTAAGTAGAGTTATATTTTGACCGAAGTCATATCGATGTATACAACCATTTAACAGTTAAGTATCTGCCCTGCAAAAAAAATGGTGTGATCAATCCCTAAAGAGATTGATCTCCGATTGAGCTCTTTTGTAGCCCATTTTAAGAAATGTTAAAAAAAAAACCGGCAACGAAATGAGTAAAGACCACAGGTGATTGAATCGAATTGTTTAAGAAATATACGGAGCCCTATATCGAACCTAAATTACTAGAGCCTAACAAATACGCCGGAGTTATGATTAAATTCGGAGAATATTCTTTATTCCTTTTTGAAAAACTGGCGAACAACTTTCATCAAATAGATTTGGTGGCTTGGCAAACCCTTCGATTTGTTTTTCTGCCATGAAAAATGCGACTGGTTCCTATTGCAGTCCTTATTGAACCGAAAAAGGACTGGTCTTAATATGTCCCCATATGGGTACAAAAGGGAGCGGTCCTATCGATCCCTTTCGGGTATAAATGCGTACAAGTAGTCTCTTCATAGGACATGCTCAAACAAAAGGGAACAGTTCAACTCATACAAAGAGATCAAAACTGGCATTGGTCGCATACTGCTTTACGACTCATCCCGGATTCATCCCAGACTAATCGCATTTTTCGCAGGGTATATATCCATATACACAAATATATGTATATATCCGTGTAGTGCATATGTGTAATATTTGTTTATAGAACTTTTATGCATTCATATATATATACAAATAAAATACCTGCATTTCTTTACCAATGTTGTTGTAATTAATATTTGTGGTATGTTGTTGTAATGTTTGGAATGTGTTAAACTGCTAAGTAAATATGTTTACGGTAAATGTAGGCTTTTTCTATTTACCCAACCACAACAACAATAAAACAAATATTCGTGAACAGAACGCCGTTATGATGCAACAACCAAGGCAGGAGGAGGAGAGAATGTTACGCGAAGATTCAATTCAACTTATAGAAATGGAAAAAAGAGAGAAATTACATATGGAATGTTTGTTTGTTTTGTTATTCGGGTCAGGCGAGTCATGCGTTTCAATTACAATATCCCTTTTTCCGTATGATTTTTTCTAGGTTTTTTTTTCACAAATACAAAAAACAGGCCAATATTGGTAAATAGTACACGCAAATAGGGAGGTGAGTAGCTAGATACATATTTTTATAGTAGACTGTTTTGTTTTTTCTTGAAGCCTTTTTTGTATGCAAAACGAACCCAGAAAATATTTTTTTAAATTTTATTTGTTAACGATGCCAGTTCTAAAAAAATTAAACGAAATACTCCGACTCGGTAAGCTTTGGGTACAGTTATGGTTATTAACTCGACAGTCCGAAGTACCATCGGGCTATCTGTGAGAAAAACTGTAACTTGCCGTAACCAGTAATATCTTGCAGGTCCCCTAAATAGTCGAAACGTTGCATTGATTGAAATGCATTATTGGAATGCTCACAATATTCGGAGTGAAAAATAACACTGAAGATACCACAATTCCTGAATTGGCTTCTTTTCAACACAGATCGATTACTTTTCTATGAATTATCGATAATAAATCGATAATTTTCTGATGACCAATAGATTATTTTATTATAAATCAACAATGCGTTTTTCAATCGATAACTTTTTGATAATAAATCCATAACTTTTCGATTTTTGATAACCAATCGATAACCTTTTGATTATAAATCGATAACAAACCGATATCTCGCCAATAAAAAATCAGTTAATCATTGAAAAACTCTGTTAAAACAAATGTTTAACATTTCGATGACCTATCGATTACTCGTCTATAATTCAGCGACGTCTAACAAACCGATAACTCATCGATAACAAATCATTACCACTTCGATAACAAATTGATAACACACCCTGCCTTGCGTAGCCTTAATTTGCTATTTGATTTCGTTCATATCAATTGTGCACATATGTATGCTGTATAGCAAGGCGAATTCATATCAGGTGGTGGCAAAACGAATTCCGCCAATTCGCCGTGCAGAAGAATGTCAAGTCAAAAGAAAATTTTCATTAATTCCGATTAATTTACATATTGTAGTACAAGGCGTTGTTTGTATCATTAATGAAGAACGTAGCTTTATCCGACAATGTCCTTGCGGATACAAAGGCAACCTTAAAGAGAATAGCAAACTCCAAAACAAACTGTTATCTCCCTTGTCTCTCCAGATACATATATATCGCGAAGTGCATATCACAGAACACCCAAAAATCGGGGTGTTAATTTCGATGATTTGCGGTAACACATATGCAATTGCAATTGCCTCCAAAGTGCAGAGTGACAAAAAAAAATCTTAAAGTCGTTGCCGTCGACATATACAGTAATTTTCCTCCTGATATTGTGCTACGATTATCCAAAATGGGCTCTTGATCTACACAAAACCCACTGGAGAAATATTGTAGGTCAGTGTGTCTCCTTGTGAATCGCAAAACCGCCCAGATAGCGAGGCGGAAGTTCTCTATATTAAATACCATTATGAGAAGTTGAGCGAGTAGTCCTTCCTTAATGCTCCAAACCGAGGCATCACAGAATAAGAAATTACACATTCCAGGAAGAGACGCGTGTTTCCCTGCCTTCATTTTGTTTTGAGTACTTATGCCTGCTGTGTACATTTCTATTCAAACTTGATTAATTCTGTAATGCGGAGCCAATGCATTAAACAGTGACCCTTTTATGGTCTAAACCTGTTGAAACTGCTAGTTTCTCTGGATGTCAGCTAGAAAAACTATGAAAATCCCCTGAGTAGTCGATCGTACAGAGCGGAATAATCATCGTTATAACAACCACAATACGATATGCGGGCTGGAAAGATATCCCGGCAATAAGTCTGTTGACGCATACAAGGACAACTTTTATTGTTAACTAGAAAAGACACACAAGCTCTGCATGACATCAAAAATGGGCTTTTTAACTTAACGCCGGTATAAGAAAACTGAGTCATTGATCGGAAAATTCAGCCTCCAAGAAATATTATCCCTTGATTTCTGCTGGTGTAGGCGAATTATGGCCAGTCGGGAAGGTCCTGTGTAACCCTACTAAACGAGCAAACCATAACCCTTGATCAACCGGAAGATGGTTTTAATCGGCAAAATATCCTTAGTCCGCCGAAGAATAATGTTAAGCAACGAACCAACGTATACCCGGGGACAGAAAGAAAGAGTGAATTACTTGCCGTCTTCACCAAAGAAGCAACAAAGTTGAATCCTTTAAATTCACAAAAAAAAAAAAACGAACTTTGCAAAATTGAAAACATGTTTTTTTGTTATGACTATAATTTCTTTATCTGACATTTGCAGGAAGAAAAAAATGCCAAACATGCTAAAATTTCTGTTAGTTTCCTTTGCTTTGGTATTTCCACAAAATTTTAAAGAGGTATGGCTGCCAAAAGAGTTATGGCTGCCGCGAAGAGAGAATGGTCTTACTTTCTAATACTATAATTATAATTTATTCATAAAAAATGTAATCAGTCCCCAGCAAACATTCGGAGTCAAAAAGGAGTCGGAAAAGAGTCTTCATTCAGCTCATTCACGCTCACTATGAGCTTATTGATGAATACGAAATAAATATGTATATTTCCTTTCCTCCGATGGTCGACAGATATGAGCTTAATTTTATGCATTGTATAAGCCTTGATAAGAGTCCAATATGACTCCTAATAGGCTCATAATTTGCTTCTTATATGACTCTTTTCGGAGACATTTACAAACTTGATATAAGGGATAACATTGGTTAGATCAGGGCGGATTTTGAAAACATAGCATTAAAAATGTGGAACCATATCATCAATATTGGTTGGAAAACAAGTATTTCGGAGGAAACTTATAAATGTTGAGCATACCGACGCCATTTAATAATTAAAAAAGACTGGATTGACAAACCAACTAGTGCATAACACGAGGGTAGTTTTGCTCGAAATACTTACATTGTATAAATGTCGGAATTACAAAACACATTATAGAGAACTGTTTTTTTTCAAAATAAAATATGAATATTTGTTCAAAAGTTGCTTTGTTTGCTGAACATCTTTGGAATATAGGTATAGCTCATAATTTTCATCATATCAGAGTCACAAAAGATTCCTATATTTGAGCGTCTAATGAAAATATATATGACAAGAATTTCTAGTGAACAAGTGAAGGTGCATTTACATTATTAGGGCGTGTGCAGAAGTATGAGTGCTTACTGTATGTTTGTGGGTATGTTTGTGCATACTTTTATTTACTTAAATGTACGTTTGTATGTACATTATGTTTGTACGCGAAATTGTATTCAACTCTTTAAACATATTTGCTTTGCAGCATTTTTCATATTTTTCTTGTTCGCTTTTTATTTGCATTGAATAAATGTGTCAAAATAATTGAAATGCATAAGTATATACCTACACACGTTGCATTGGGTTTTTCACCACAATCCAACATACAGACACACATACTTTTAAGTACAATTGAGCAAATATACCCTGCAAAAAATGCTTTCAGGCTAAGATCAATCCGAAAGAGTATGCGTCCAATGACAGTGTTGATCTCTTTGTATGAATCGAACTGTTCCTTTTTGTTTGAGCATGTCTTATGAAGAGACTAATTGTACCCATTTAACCCGAAAGGGATCGATAGGACCATTCCCCTTTGTACCCGTATGCGAACATATCGGTTTTCGATTCAATAAGGACTCAAATAGGGAACAGTCGCATTTTTAACCCCAATGTTGTAGAATGATGCTCACCGATGTAATTCATTTTAAAATAAAACAATAATTAAAATTGTTTAAGTTTCATTTCCGGTTAATATTGAAATAAGCAAGTTAAACAAGTAACGACGGGACTGTCTTCAGCTATGCCGAAGACTTCATATCTTTCTGGTGGCCTAAACAAATGGGGCTGAACAACAATCTTATCCCGTTCGTAATCTCCAAATAATCAGATGTATAAGATAAGAAATATATAGTGAACAGATGTACATACCTAAACGATTTTTAAGACAAATATAAAATAAAAAATGGCAAAAAACCCCCTTATCTGAACGATCGGTTGTATGGGATATATATAGTAAATATAGCTCCGATCGAAGTGTTTTTTTCAGGAATTCTTCTATGATATATTAGAATAAATATCACCAAGTTTAATGTTTTTATATTGGAAATTAAGGGAGAAATGGCTAAAAATCGTTCTATCTGAATGATCGGTTGTATGGGATATATATTATATATAGCTTCGATTGAAATGATTTTTTCATGAAATCTTCTATGATATATTAGAATAAATATCAAAAAGTTTAATGTTTTTATACTGGGAGAAATTGCCAAAAATCTTTCTCTATGAACGATCGGTTTTATGGGATATATACCATATATAGCTCTGATCAAAGTGATTTTTTCAGGATATCTTCTATGATATATTAAAATATATACCACCGAGTTTCACGTTTATATATTCTAAATTAAGGGAGAAATGGCCAAAAATCGTTCTATCTGAACGATCGGTTGTATGGGATATAACTATATATAGCTCCGATCAAAGTGATTTTTTCAGGATATCTTCTATGATATATTAGAATATATATCACCGAGTTTGCGTTTATACTATCTAAATTGCGGCAGGAATGACCAAAATCGTCTTATCTGAATGATCGGTTGTATGGGAGATATATGTTATAGTGGTCCGATCCTACCGGATCCGACAAATGTCTAATATAGTACAAAAATACATCCTTGTGCCAAATTTCATTGAGATATCTCAAAATTTGAGGGACTAGTTTGCGTTCAAAGAGACAGACGGACGGACGGACATACGGACATGGCTATATCAACTCAGTTCGTCGCCCTGATCAATTCGGTATACTCAATGGTGAGTCTATCTTCTATATTTCTCAACGTTACAAACATCGGACCAAAGGTAATATACCATTTCATGTTCATGATAGGTATAAAAATTCAGTCGTTAAGCCCTAGTAATTTAGGTTTGGTATAGGGCTCCGCATGTTTCTTAAATAATTCGATTCAGTCACCTGTAATCTTTTTTATTTTACTCATTTCGTTGCCGTTTTTTAACATTTCTTAAAATGGGCTACATAGATTTCAAACTGATTTAACCCAACTGTACCCGAAAGAGACTAAACGGGTCAATTATGCCCAAATGTAGACAAAAGAGAACAATCGGAGAACAATCTCTCTAGGGAGTAATCACACGATTTGTTGCAGTGTACATATACTAAAATTCATTTCGCTCAAACACTCACACATACACACAGGCAAACATTTAAATACTTATAAAAGAATCTGTATAATTATTGTTGCAATCGACTTCTAGGTGTTGCGATTGGCTTTAACAGGTGTTAATATGCCAAGTTTCATACAAATATACCTACATACAAACACGTATATATATTTAGTGCATACATTTTCACGCACGTATGAAATACAATTCTAAGTCAAGCTAATGCTGCTAATTGGCGCCGGTGTGGTCGTTGGAAAATCAACGTAATGACAAAATACAGTGGAACCTTTCATATGGAATACAAACATTTGTATATATGTACCGTTACAGAAATAATTAAATAGATTCTGTTAGATCTCTCTTAATTGCATTGAGTTCGGTAATAAAATTAGTTTATTTAGCATTTCGAATACAAATCTATTCAAACCTTTTCAAATACATAACTACAGACATATGCATTTCCGTATGAAAATTAACAGAAATTTGAGAAACAAAATCAAAGTTGGCTGAAAAAGCTTCTGGCCTAAGGGCTGTGTAAGAGAATTTTAAAAGATGCGGTATTGCATCTTTGAATTAAAAATTTACGGAATTATAGGAACAAGTTGGAAAGAATTCTTTATAGCTGTTGTTGTTTTTAGTGTAGTGATAAGAACTCTCCTTGGGGAGTGTTGTCGACGTTGACGGTCCTTTGCACCATTCAGGTACTAGGTCGACCATCTCGGGAACGATTTGGTAATCCACATTAAACCTTTTAGGCCAATTTCGCCCTCCCTCCCATTCGACCCATGAGGAACTTGGCATTGCCAGAGCTTCGGCTGTTAAAGAAACCGGATTCCCCACTGGTAGGTGAGGTTGACAATTGGGTTGGATAAGCTATATATTGCGCTGGCAACCTCTTGAATGAGTCACCTGTTACGGCAGGCGCACCTGCTGCGGGTATATTCTAAGCCCCCTAACCCGCTGGGGATGCTGAATTTGGTAGAGACCTTGGGTACTCCAAACAACTTCTGAATTATGCACAACTACAACACATTTATACCGTTTTTGTTGACACGAGTTAGAATTATTTTGTATTCATATAATTCAAATAACGTATAGTTGATTGACCGTATATAACCAAATGTATAAATAACCAACTGGGAACTCCCAAGAGCCATATCATCATTGAACCTTCATACGGCTTACTCTACAAGTATTTATGTTACTTATTTTAAATCTGCCCATTTGGAACGAGTAAAAGAAGGGCTCTAACTGGGGTTGGTAGCGGAAGTATTAGTGGTAGTGATAGTCGTAATTTTAGTGGTTGGTAGTGGTACTGGTATTGTGATAGCTATATTGGTAATGGTAATGGTAGTTGTTGTTATAGCATTAGTGGTTGTTGTAGTTGTAGTTATTGTGGTATGGGCAGTGGTAGTGGAAGTGGGAGTAAAGGTAAATACATAAATAAATATATGGTGCCATAACCTCCGAAGATACTTAACCCTCCCATTAGCGGTGAATAAATTCAACACATCTTAGCATGGTCGTCGGGTCAGACGAAATTTTACACTTTGAACTTTATCCACAAATAATTGAATTTTTATTTAAATTTTGAAGAAAACTCGTCGCACACCGTGACTACCCAGAAATAAGTTTGAAATTTTATTGATAAATGTTGAAATGAATACGAACTATGAGGTCAAGTTATTCACGAAAATAAAGCCTTCTCGTCTGGCCAGACGCCACAATCTAATGGAGAGTTAAGGCCGAGCTTCTCTTCAAATTTGCAAGATTATAATTTGTTTTAATGTTTAAACGGTTAATGCCGATCATTATCAGTTAAGGGCTGTCTTCTTATCCGAGGCCTTTTATTATTTTTCATTGGAGTGTAACTTGACGTGGTGGGTAACAAGCCCAGCGTACAGCCCGCTCAGCGGGAATGGAAATGTTACTTGCCCGTTTATACAGCAAACCGCTTAATCCAAGGCAGACGCCAGCTTGCAGTCGCACCTTGTGTTGGACAGACGCTGCCGATGAAAATCCCCCAGCTAGCCCTTAAACCGAGTATATCAGAGTGGTAAGGTTGTCACCTCACATAAGCTCACCACTGAATGGATGTTCGGATGGCCGTAAGTGCAGGGGCGTAGTGAGGTTTTCTTGCTTAGTTTTGTCCGGCAGCTTCATGGCTCTGCGAATGCAGACTGGAATCAACAAAAGAAAACTATACTGTAAAATAAGCCACTACTGTAGAACTCCAACAACTTTTGGTTGTGACGTTCGAACACCCCCCCAACTTCAATACAAATGCATCCGAAATTGCATACTATCCACAAAGATACATCAAACTCTTCAAATCGCTCCAACAGAGAAAGTTGCAGGGCTGTCAAATTTCCCACTTGAAACTGCCACGGAATATCTTCTCAAGATATCTGAGCACCGAGACATCATAAAAGACAATTGATTTATGTAGTTGCGCCTCCAAGGCAGATAAGAAGACATCTGCATAAGCCCTATGACGAGACCTAGTGTAGTATGATCCAGAGCAAGACGAAGTCTGTGATTTCCTTCAAAGTCAAGTTCCCACTTCCAAAGAATATGCCCATTACTCTGCCCCAACTTCGACCTCTATATATAGTATGGTGTATACCACAAATCATCTATTCATCTGTAATGTGGAATAAAAATCTGTAATAGCAATTTCTTTTTGGTAAAACCATATTGAAACTGCTTGATTCCTTGGACCTTCGTTATTGTTCTAGCCTCCCCAGGCGAGGGATTTTTACAACAAAAATAAGAACCATACATGGACGGACGGGAAAAAGACTACGCCGCCTAAATCTGTCGATGATAAACAGGAAAATGTATATTTGCGCTGCTCTCTGCAAGTCATCAAAACAAAACCGGGATGCCCCATTAAAGCCAAAGTGGGGGAAAAAGGTGTCGGAAAAATTCAACCTATCACGCAGTTGGACTAGGTGATTCGTGCAACTGCAAAAACCTTCAACATCTCTAACTTCTATCAAGCGGAACGGTGGTACGAGCAAATTATGACCAGGCATGGTTAAATCGTACAAATTAAAAAAAATTTAACAAACTACAAAACCGAACTAAAAACAAGTAAGGAAGGTTAAGTTCGGGTGTAACCGAACATTACATACTCAGTTGAGAGCTATGGCGACAACATAAGGGAAAATAACCATATAGGAAAATGAACCGAGGGAAATCCTGGAATGTGTTTGTATGACATGCGTATCAAATGAAAGGCATTAAAGAGTATTTTATGAGGGAGTGGGTCATAGTTCTATAGGTGGTCGCCTTTTCGAGATATCGCCATAAAGGTGGACCAGGGGTGACTCTAGAATGTGTTTGTACGATATGGGTATCAAATTAAAGGTATTAATGAGGGTTTTAAAAGGGAGTGGTGGTAGTTGTATAGGTGGTCGCCTTTTCGAGATATCGACATAAGGGTGGAACAGGGGTGACTCTAGAATGCGTTTGTACAATATGGGTATCAAACGAAAGGTGTTTTTGAGTATTTTAAAACGGAGTGGGCCTTAGTTGTATAGGTGGACGCCTTTTCGAGATATCACCATAAAGGTGGACCATGCGTGACTATAGAATGTGTTTGTACGATATGGGTATCAAATGAAAGGGGTTAATGAGCATTTTAAAAGGGAGTGGGCCTTAGTTCTATAGGTGGACGCCTTTTCGAGATATCGCCATAAAGGTGGACCAGGGGTGACCCTAGATTTTTTTGTACGATATGGGTATCAAATGAAAGGGGTTAATGAGCATTTTAAAAGGGAGTGGGCCTTAGTTTTATAGGTGGACACCTTTTCGAGATATCGCCATAAAGGTGGACCAGGGGTGACCCTAGATTTTTTTGTACGATATGGGTATCAAACCAAAGTTTTTAATGAGTATTTCAAAAGGGCTTGGGGCTTAGTTCTATAGGTGGACGCCTTTTCGAGATATCGCCATAAAGGTGGACCAGGGGTGACTCTAGACTTTGTTTGTACGATATGGGTATCAAATTAAAGGTATTAATGAGGCTTTTAAAAAGGAGTGGTGGTAGTTGTATAGTGAAGGCGTTTTCCAGATATCGACCAAAATGTGGACCAGGGTGACCCAGAACATCATCTTTTGGATACCGCTACGAACAGTATTCCTGCCAAAATTTCAAGGGTTTTTTATTTCGCCCTGCAGAACTTTTTCATTTTCTTCTACTTAATATGGTAGGTGTGACAACCATTTTATAAAGTTTTTCTAAAGTAATATTTCGCTTCAATAAAACAATCCAATTACCTTACCATGTTTCATCCCTTTTTTCGTGTTTGGTATAGAATTGTGGCATTTTTTCGTTTTTGGTAATTTTCGATATCGAAAAAGTGGGCGTGGTCATAGTCGGATTTCGGCCATTTTTTATACCAATACAAAGTGAGTTCAGGTAAGTACGTGAACGGAGTTTAGTAAAGATATATCGATTTTTGCTCAAGTTATCGTGTTAACGGCCGAGCGGAAGGACAGACGGTCGACTGTGTATAAAAACTGGGCGTGGCTTCAATCGATTTCGCCCTTTTGCAGAGAAATTAGTTATCGTCCCAGAATCTAAGCCCCTACCAAATTTCACAAGGATTGGTAAATTTTTGTTCGACTTATGGCATTAAAAGTATCCTAGACAAATGAAATGAAAAAGGGCGGAGCCACGCCCATTTTGAAAATTTCTTTTATTTTTGTATTTTGTTGGATCATATCATTACTGGAGTTGAATGTTATATACAGTAAAAATATAAATTTTTTTGTGAAAATTTGACTTTAAAAAATTTTTTTTTTAAAGTGGCCGTGGTCGTTCTCCGATTTTGCTAATTTTTATTTAGCATATATATAACCCATTTCGTTCCTGCCAAATTTCATTATGATGTCTTCAACGATTGCCAAATTACAGCTTGCAAAACTTTTAAATGACCTTCTTTTAAAAGTGGGCGGTGCGACGCCCATTATCCAAAATTTTACTAATTTTCTATTCTGCGTCATAAGTTCAACTCACCTACCAAGTTTTATCGCTTTATCCGTCTTTGGTAATGAATTATTGCACTTTTTCGGTTTTTCGAAACTTTCGATATCGAAAAAGTGGGCGTGGTTATAGTCCGATATTGCTCATGCGATCTGAGATGAGTGCCCAGGAACCCACATACCAAATTTCATCAAGATACCTCAAAATTTACTCAAATTATCGTGTTAACAGACGGACGGACGGACAGACGGACATGGCTCAATCAAATTTTTTTTCGATACTGATGATTTTGATATATGGAAGTCTATATCAATCTTGATTCATTTATACCTGTACAACCAACCGTTATCCAATCAAAGTTAATATACTCTGTGAGCTCTGCTCAATTGAGTATAATTAAGGTGATTTGGTCGTGTAAATCTTGTACGTATTTCTTCTTGCATACGATGAAGTACACTTTTCATAACGCAAGAAATTTCACATTCTGCGGAAAGACCAATATCTCTAGCCGATCCTTCGGGCATTTTCTTCTTACACGTTTTACTATATCGTGATGAATATTAGCATCACCAACCTGATATTAGTATCACTAATCAGCCCCTCGTATGTACGTAAACAAATCAATCATCATTTACACACATACATACGTAGCAAGGCAACGTGGTGATACTCGCAAACATATGTAATCATCAGGCGAAGTAGTTCTCACGCATACACCCGCATATGGCTATAAGAGGGACATAAACTACAAATAGGTATACATGTATATAGCTAATAACCAAGCAAAGGATACCATTGTTCTGAATATGGTTTCGCGAAATGACTACATCTTAGGAGAAATGGATGAATGAGAAAACTGAGAGTATAAAAGCAGCGCAAGCTGAGGAATCAGTAATCAATTTGATTTAAGCACGCTATTGGCTGTGAAGTTTAAGAGTTATTGTCTAATAAAGACCATTTTGCATTGTTGAATATCGGAGTTATTTATTCAACAATTTAGCGATTTGAACGTTAGCAGGAAGTTTGGAATAAGTGGAATTATATAAAATTCGTTACAGTATCAATATCCCATTTTTCACAAAGTGACTTCGCTTTTTCTTTTGCTCCTTCACAGAGAGTGTCTCGAATTTCAGTCGCTAATGATTTAAGATCGTGATACGCTTCTCTAAAATTCATCTCCGGATCTTGTAATCTGAGCTGCACACCATCAATCCTCCTTAAGATTTCATACCAGAAATTCACTAGTGTTATGGAACTAAAATTTAGTATATTTTGCAACAGAACTGTAGTTTCGCTTCTGGTGTCACTTGTGGTGTTAGTGTTCTCCGCTAATTGCTCTAAGTGTTCTACTACATTCTACTAGCCCATAGACGATAACGCTAAACGCTTGTATTCTGGCGCTCCATCGTGTCTCAGATTCACGTTTGACAGTTTTTGCTAAAGCATTTTTTAATAATTCCTATCGTATCGTTGAACGTGAGAAAAAAAGATATATGCCTTTAATTATTCCACAACCTCTCGCAAGAGTTCCGGATATATGTATGCATTTTTTAGTATAGCAAATTTTTTCCCGAAATCAATATTTTCCAGAAATCAGTTATAATAAAAATACAAATTATCCAGGAAGTTCTGCTTGCGGATTATTTAGCGCCCACCTGTGAGTAGCGCCCGGGGAAAGATGATTTTGGGTATTAGATAACAAAAATTCAATTTAAATTTTTTGATCCTTCTGCGACACCCTTTAACCGTCTATAATCGGGATCAAAACTTTGTATGTAGATGTGTGATACTTTTAACTTGGTATTATCGTATTACGATGCGACACTGGAAAAAAAATCGCTAATTTCAGATATGCGGACCACCCTAATATATGCTGATTATGTTCAATCAATTTTATTAGCATTATAAAACTGAAAGCAGTTCAGTGCGTGTACTTCAATAATATAAAGTAGTCGAATTTTAATTCACATAAAGTTATGACTTTACGACATGAAATTATCGAAGCGTTAAAATCTGTAGAGAGAGGAATTTTCTGTGGTCAAGCTCTTCAGTTGACCTTATATAGAAAAATACAAAAAAAAAAAAAAAAAAAAAAAAAAATAGTAATATTAATTCGCAAGACGGTCGAATGCCATGGTAATGCTTAGGAAGACACTCTGATGTAGCTTTTCATCACCACCCTATGTAGTACGATATCTAACGATTTGCCTTTGGAATGATCTTCTTTTGTTTAAGATAATGACTTTCGACCTATATTCGACTTTTTAAACAAATCTATTAAGCTCTTTGATGTTTTGAGTAAAAAATATACCAAACTCATACGTCTGTAGCCTTCAGGGTGCTGGTTACCAATTTTTTCCGTCCTTCGTATGAAGACGACTCGGGCAGTTTTACAAGAATGCTGAATATTGTTCACTTTGATGCAACCCTAAAATTTCGTTTTGAAACATATCACCCCTGGACCCGGCAATTTAAACTAGGCAGACGTTTTTACCGCTCATTAAATTTTGATATTTGTCAATAACGCTGGTCAGTTCGATCCGTTTGTGCAGTATTGATGTTGCGTGACAGCTTTTTTGAGGTACCCGCTGCTTTTTCGTCACCATTTCTCTTTATCTTTCTTTATCAATTCCTGCACTATACCTCCCGTAGATATGACTTTTTCCAATATTACTGTTCCGCTAAAGTATCCGACGTCCGCACAGAAACTTTTTCATGTTTCCATATATAAAACTTTAGTTGCTCCCAAGAGCACCACGGTTGGAAATTTCGTACCTTAAAGATATAGCTGGTATCCAAGGATTTCAGGTAACCGCTGTGGTGTAGTACCAGCGTGTACCGCCTACTATACCGAAGATCCTGTGTTCACGCCTAGGGCAAAGAGACATTACAATTTTAGATATAATTTTTTTCAATTAGAAGAAAGTTTATCTAAGCGGGGTCGCCCCTAGGCAGTGATTTGACAAGCACTCCGAGGGTATTTCTGTCATGAAAAGACTCTCAGTAAAAACTCATCTGGCCCACAGGTGCCATTCGAAGCCGGCATAAAACGTATAGGCCCTGCCCGCTCCAATTTGTAGGAGACATTAAGGGGAGCACGACGCAAATTGAAGAGAATCTCGGTCTAAAATCTCTTCGGAGTTTATTGCGTCTTACATTTTATTTACATCCAATGATTCTAACCTTTCCATTGCCGAAATCGATTTCTTTATTTAAAAACGGAGTTATCATCCCCGGCATACATTATAATAAAAATGTCAAAGAAAATCCGAATCCATCAAGCTTTAACCGATCGATCGAATTATTCTTAATAGGCTTACATGACCCTAAACCGATCTTTCCTAGGCTATATTCAGGATGATCCGAAATTG
This sequence comes from Eurosta solidaginis, assembly GCF_040869045.1. Taxonomy (NCBI): domain Eukaryota; kingdom Metazoa; phylum Arthropoda; class Insecta; order Diptera; family Tephritidae; genus Eurosta; species Eurosta solidaginis. The sequence continues at coordinate 319,150,595 of NC_090319.1, read as the reverse complement.
CAATTCAATTCTTTGCGCACGCATTCCTGGATTCCTGGGACCGACGCGAATAAAAAAAGTTGGAATATTTTTTTGAGTTTCTATCTAGGGTCCGTCGCAAAAATTTGTAGGAACAATTAGAATGGAGCACGACGCAAACTGAAAGGGAAGCTTATCTTTTTTTGTACCATGCGATCCAGTATTACTTGTCCCACCCGTCACAAACTAAAACGAGATTATAACTAGTTGTTCTTTGTACAGCATAAAAGTTGCGCTAAAGTGAAAACCGGAGATTAGCTTCTCATTCGATGGTACGGTGCAACCGAGTTTGAAAAGATTTTTTAGTTTTTCTGAAATTAGAAAGAGATCATCCACTTACATAGGCCGATGATTTCGAAGTGCCACCTATTACTCTGAGTTAATTGTAATTTATTGAGTAAAATTCATACATATATACATTGTATATTTCCTTTGATTTACTCATTGATACCCTTTGTTATCGATAGCAAATGAATTACAATTCGATAACAAACGCGTCTGCACCGCTAAGAGTCTTAAAGCAAAACGATTACTCATAGATAACATACTGTCACCACATTGATAACAAATTAATAAAACACTTAAACTTCGATTTTGACTTCCAATCTTACCTCATCCCATTTTCTTTTTCTCTTTCCTCTACTTTCTTTAACTTGCCTTTTATCGTTATTACTATTCACCTTATTATCAACATTGTTTTTATTTTTTTATTTTCCTTCCATCTCTTTCGTTTCATCTTCTTTACGTTTGCTTCTTTTACTTTGTCTCCTTTGTATGTATAGTATATCATCAATTTCTGTCGTCGTTTATTTTCATTAATTTGTTTGCTATCTGATTTCCCTCAAATGGCGTATATTGTTCTCACATTACGCTACAGTGTACTGACTAGATTTACGCTTACGTTCTCGAATCCCCCATACAGTGTACCAGTCTCACATAATACGCTTACACTATAAACTTCGGCTACACTACAAACTACGTTTACATTCTTCCTTATAGCATACCACTTCTAAAAACTACTCTTACGCTTACGCTTGTGCTAACACTACGCGAACGCATACATTCGGAGTTTCCCTATACCGTAAGCAAAGATTTTTAGACATCAAAAATTCTTTAAGATGGGACAGATATTTATAGATATTAAGAAAATCCATACGGAGAATGTGGATCTTACAATCGATTTTTTAGGTACCTTCTCATTGACAACACCGTTCACTTACGGTTATTTCTTTTCTAACTAAAATAAGTCACATTTATTCTGCATAGTTGTTTTTGTTGTTATAGCGATAAGGATACTCCCCGAAGGTTTTGGGGAGTGTTATCGATGTTAATGGTACTTTACATAGATGCGATACTTTCGGGTAATAAGCATCAATAAGGTACATCCCGATCATCTCACGAACTATTAGATATGACCACATTGGACTTTCTTGGTCATCCCGTCCGCACTTTCTCTAGTACCAGAGCCTCGCCTGCTAATATATGTATGATATTAGTATAATGGTAGCAGAATTCGCCTTGCGTAGGTGAGGTTGTGTCGCGGAAGCTATGAATATCCTTAAATCCCATGGCGATGTTGCCATATTTCGTTTTTGTAATTAACAAATTTTTACACGGTGGCTTTTTCGTTTCTAAAAATATTACACTGCAAACGTTTTTGAAAGGGAAGGGTAGCCGGTTTGCCAGTTGATATAACGTATGAAATATGGGATTTTTTACGGTTACTTTTCAATGAACTTACTAAGGTAGATTTTTTCTATAAAAATTAATTTATCCTTGTGAACGAAAATAGTTTAACAGCAGAAGTGTGAGGGAGTAGTACATTTTAAGCTATTGTGGCGAATGTTGACATCACTAGGCTGTTAGTAAATATCACGGAACAACAAAAACATGAAGCAGCCACTCTTATATACATGCCCACGTTAAAGCTAGCAACACTTATGTAGAAGGCGACGTAGAGATATCTCACACGCACACTCATGAAGTCATCAGCCGAAGAAGTTACTCACACATACACACGCATATGGCTATAAACTACAAATCTGTATGTATAGAGCTACAAGAGTTCTAGAAAGTGAAGCGTCTAGACCATTTGAGAAATATGCAGACGAGGCAACAGAGATTATAAAAGCAGCGCAAGCTGAGTAATAACTAATCAGTTTGATTTAAAAACGCTATAAGTTGCGAAGTGAGGTATAATTGTACTACTCCCAAGTAGACTAAAGATCATATTGCAATACTGAATACTGGAGTGATTTGTTCAACAGTTTAGCGATTCGAACGTTAGCAGAATGTTTGGAATAGGCGGAATTTCCCCAGAATTTGTTACACTATATTCTGTCATGAAAAATTCAAAATTGTTATTATGCCTGTATTGTAGTTGCACTTAATAACACTCCTCGAGAAAGGGGCGAATTATGCAAAGAAGTTTTGAGAAATATCCCTTTGAGCTAAAAACTTAAAACCTTACGATTTCTCAGGGCACTGTGACAGTGCACCAAAATGGGAAAAAGCGAAATGTAAGAAAAATACTAGGACCCTTTTTTGCATGTACAATTTTCAGCGGAGTTGATAGATCAGGTTGAGTAAGCGTGGAACCCCTATAAAAATAAGTGGTACCCTGATATATATGTATACCTGTGTGTTCTTAATGCAGAAATATACAGAAAATCTCAGTGCAATTTAATTAATGAAATGCGCGAAGTGATTATATTAATGTAAACTATAATTATAACATAGGTTGTAAAACAAGTAGTTGTAAAATTGTACAATACATTTTAACGCCTAACTTCCAAAAGGGGCAATTTTAAGTGCGTCATTGCTTTGAGTCACTTAAAATTTAGTAAACTTTGCTACCAAAGTCAGTCTAAAAGATATATTTATTCAGTGTAATACAAATAAGTTGAACAATGTTAATCATTATAATTATTTCTCAGCTTACAACAAGTTTTACGCTATTATTAGCTCATCCAATATTAAAGTGGAATATACAAAAGAATTTCTCCAACATAAGTACCATATTAAATAAAATTAGTTTGGAGAATAAATTTGATAGAATCACTTTAATCAGTAGCTACAATTCAAGCATTTATTGCCTAAGTGATAATGATTTCAAATATATCAGTAACAAAAGCACAATAAAATTAATGCGAGGCGAAATTTATAAAAAAAATAACAATTCTAAAACAACAAACACGCTTCTAATACGCTGCATATCAAAACCTTTCGAGCTTGAGAAAATGGATACAATGGTTGCGGGACTTGGGGAGCATCGTTATAGACGCATACTTTTCATTTGGAACACGTCATATACCAGCGCCAGAACAGCACAAGAGCGCCGAGAGATACAGCTACAACAAAACGAACTCTTCAAATATTGCGATGATAAGCGTTTATTAAATATAATCGCTATATATAGAGATTATCTAAATGATCGTTATTTTTATACATTTAGATATTTTCCTGTATTTCATGTGCAACGAAAATCATTGGATGTTGATAAATGCTTTCCGAATCGTTTGAAAAATTTAATGGGATTACCATTGACAGTTTACCCCAATCAAGTTGAGCCATGGTCACTTGTTTGGCGTGATGGTAATAAAGGCTTACAAAGCGGCGGATTTGTAATGAAAGCTCTGCAGCTTATCGCTGATCCTCACAATGCCACTCTAACCTATCCAATACCAATTTTGCTAAATAAAATAGATTATTTTGAAAATTTTTTTTCTAATGATACAATAGATATTGTGGTGGGATTAACAAAATATAGCTCCGAGAAAATATCGACTTCAGATACATGGTTAACAGTAGGTTGGTTAATTTTTTGGATACTAATGAACTCAATACTTGATATATTTTTGTTGTTGCTATTATTTGTATTCTCATCTATATATATAAGAATCAAATTCTGTGTGTGTGTCTGTTTGTAAGTATGTTCCCTATGAAAACGTATTTCCCACACTTCAATCATCACCAAATTTTGGCTATAGGTTCCGTCGCTGACGACGAATGGTTTTCATATTTCAGAATTAAGAATTTTAAATTAAAATTTTTTTTTTCAATTTCACGTACTGGGTGGTGCGACAAATTTTGTATGTTCGCAAAAGTTACTTATACGCCATGTACGTACTTAAGTGCAGAACTTTTGTTTGAATTGAATTGAATGCATTGAATTCACAAAACGTTAAAGCGATTGCATTGAGTGATTTAAAAGTTTTTATTAAACTTAAGCATTCCATTGCAAAAATAGCTTTCTATATGAGATGATTGACAAAAATTGTGCATTAAAAATATTTTTATTAAGTTATGAGATTTTGAATATGAATTGTATGTGTCAAAATAAAATTTGAAAAATAAAAAAAAAAAATATATAGATTCGCTCTCCTCTCAAGGTCATACCATAATTCTAAGGTATAAACAATTAAATATGTATCTACAGGTCTTGTTAAGAAGAACTGCAGGCAATTAAAAAAGTTTCAAAAAATTTAAATACAACTCTAAAGTATTAATTTAAAAATGGCACCACTAACAATACCAAAAACGTATTAAATTTTTTTTAATGTTAACACTCACACTACGAACGCAACTTATGTTTGATATTGTTGTGTTGAGAAAACCAGCCAGTCTCACGCAAACAAACTCAGATTCGATCTCGCGAGCAAATCAACGAAGAGTGTGCAAATAGCTGTTTCATAGGAAGTCTAGCGCGAGTGTAATTTGAGTAAATATGTAATTTTCTTTGCTGATATTCAAAGTGTTTACAAAAACAAATGCGAATATTCATACTCCAATATTTGTACGTTTTGTTGGTTGCAGCAATTTTTTGTGTGTCACTGTAAAAAGGAAAAAGAAGGAAAGGAAATTTAGGGAGAGCTATAAGTAAGGCAATAAGAAGACGTAGGATCGTTAAGCTAACAAAAGGATTTTAAAAAATATTATTATATATATGATTGTAACCGGAAAAGTATCAGCAAATGGCAAAAACGTAATGGCCGAGACACAATGAAGTTTTTCATATAAATGTGTTCAGCGCAATTTTATGCATTCCAGTAACATCGCCACAATCGACCAAGATGTTGCGTTTGTTAATATAAAGGAACTTTAAACTGGCTTGGCTCTAACAAATCGCCCTTAATATACTATGCAAAATATGTAGTCGTTGCACAATTCAGAATATCGATATGTTTGTTTAGCACTATTTAAAAGGTTTATGGTCCTGTGCGTTATGCCGATGGCGAGTATTGAAGGTGGTAATTCAGTCGATACCGCAGTTTGGAAGCAGAGCAGTTGAAAGAGGCAGGTGGAGGAAGTTTTGATTCTTTTGGTGCTCTCAATTAGCGTCAGTTATCGCGAAACAGGAACAGCTGGCGTGACTTGTTACGAAACGGCCAAAATCGGCTTTTTGTGCACGCAAGAAATTTTTTCTCGAACAAACTCGACAATTCGTAAACTCTACAAGAAATATATATAGGTACGTAATAATAATGATATATACTAGAGCTTGGAGTACTCGAGTTTCTTCGAGATACAATTTTTGTGAGTTTCGAGATTCTCGATATTAAATTTAATCGCTGCACTGCGAAAATTTCCACAAAACCACAAATAAAAAACACTGAAATACATTTAATACTACTAATATTAAATTAAATGTCGAGAAAGTCACGAGATTTACGAGTATTTCGAGAAACGAGAATCTCACGAGAAGCCAAATTCCCGATTTCTCGGTTCTCGAAATTCTCGTTTGTGTTCGAGAAGAAATCGTTAGACCAAAAATATTCATTTACATATAAGTTTATCTTTGCACATAATACCAAAAATACAAAACATAACATATCGACTGCTGTGTGGAATAACAACCTTTCTCGGCTGCCGTTTCGAAAACGTTCTATCGCAGAAATCATTTGAATAACGCTCCAAAAACGGTCAATTTCAGAATTCGATTGAAAAATTCCCTATCTCAGAATTTTATTCACAAACACCCCATTATTGTGGCTCAGATAGGTCATATTTGAGGGTGTTGTTCAACCGAATTCTGAGATAGGGCGTTTTCGAAACGGTAGCCAAGATAGGTTGATATTCCACTCAGCACATGTTTAAATTCAAGTTTAAAAAGATTTCAATGTAACTTAAATGTTTGTAATAAATAATAAAAACTTAAGAAAACAGACTAAATATTTGTTTATTTCAAAAACTGAGCCACAAAATCATGGAGGTGGGAAATTAGATTACAGTAAATATGACAAAAAAAAAAAAAAAAAAAAAATTAGGTTCATTATTAAAAACAAATTTCACTACTATCATTTACTTTAAGTAAGGCAGGGTAACATACTATTGGATCTATCTCGATGAGTAAAATAAAAACTTATTTGGGAAAACATGCAAAGCAGTGCACTCCAAATTCGAAAAGGATTTAATTTTTTAGAAAAGCTTTCACTTTGTTGAAATTTGCCGAAAGCATTCCAAAATTTAAATAAACTACAAAACAAATAAATATGACACTATGGCATCATTGTCATGAAACAAGTCCAATTTTCACATCGTTTCTGCAACAGATATCACAGCCTAGTGAAAACCAATTCTCAAGAAAGAAGGATAAATAAAATAAAAATAAATGTAAGGCGCGATAACCTCCGAAGAGATATAAGGCCGAGTTTCCCTTCCTATTTGAAGGAACAGAAATAATGAAGGCAAACAAATAACCGCTGTGACAGCTGAATGGTTAGAGCAGTCGTAGGCTGAAGATATCATCTATAAGTAGACTCAAATACATTCTTCTATTATATAAAAAAGTTTTTTTCTTCCGGGAATATTTTATTTCAGTGGTATGATATTTCTGTAGTATGCACTGTTTTTTTTTTTTAATTTATAGAAAGAAAGGAAAAATGAAAGGAAAGGAAATGAAAGTAAAGGAAAGGAAAGGGCTTCACTGGAAATAGCGAAGTTGTCGGAAGATGGGGTGGGGGTTGGCGAGCGTAGCGAGCAGGGGGCAAAACCCCCTAGTATTTAATAATAATATGATTATAATACATTAGTAAAACTAATATCTATGTATGTGCAAATTTTGCTTATATCAATGATATCATAAAAATTTATCATTTCAAATTTTCCTTCTTCCAGACTTATTAATGTGAGGTCACTTAGGCGATCAGCGATGGGTCTGGTCGTAAATATATCAAAATCAGTTTTAATTTGCTGAATGAACGGTCGCAACTAGTAATTGATACTGATATAGTCAAGAGTATTTGAAGTGCCAGCCGCAAGTTTGGAAAATCATCTTCCTTATTCGAGTTTATAAAATTAAGTAATTCTAACGGAGTTTTAGATACAATTTATTATCTACTGCGAAGTAATATTTTGCAGTCACATATTTCGATAAAAAGTTCTGTTTCTTCGAAATCCGTATTATAAAATTCATCCTAGTTCTTACAATTTCTTTCTAAGTCGTTATTATCATTGTCTAACAAGGTCTTAGGTAAATCTAAATTTAAAATTAAGGTCATTTAGTTGTGTAAATCTTGTACGTGTTTCTTGTTGGAGACGATCGAGAATAATTTTTGCAACACACGCAAGAAATTTCACATTCTTCGGGCATTTTGGGGCGCATTCCTACACGTTTTACTATATCAATATCACATTTCTCACAAAGATACTTCGCTTTTTTTATTGCTTCTTCAAAGAGAGTGTCTCGAATTTCGGATAGTGCAGTCGCTAACGATTTAAAATCATGATGTGCTTCCCTAAAATTCATCCCCGGATTTTGTAATCTGAGCTGCACACGATCGACCCCCCTTAAGATTTCATACCAGAAATGAACTAATGTTATGAAACTAAACTTTAGTATATTTTGCAACAGAATTGTAGCTTCGCTTTTGGTGTCACTTGTGGTGTTATTGTCCTCTGTTCTAAGTGTTCTACTACATTCTCTAGCCCATCGACGATAAAGCTAAACGCTTGTATTCTGGCGCTCCATCGTGTTTCAGATTCACGTTTTTGTTAAATAATTTTTCAGTTATTCCACGACCTGTCGCAAGTGTTCCGGATATATGCATGCATTTTTTAGTATAGAACATTTCAGAAATTAATACTTTCCAGAAATCAGTTATACAAATACAAATTATCCAGGAAGTTGTGCTTTGCGGACCATTTGTCGCCCCCCTGTGAGTAGCTCCCGGCTCGAAAATTATTTTTTTGTGTATGCGTAATGGACCTTTTTGTCCTGAGCTCAAATCCTTTCGAAAAATCTATAGCGTGATATCGGTTAATAAATCGACCCAGTCTAGTACACACTCATAGTTCATTTGCTCCCGAGATCGAACCTGAGATCTTTTGCATGAGACCTGCTGACGTAGCGTCCGTAGTGTGCGTGACAACAGCCTCATAGATTAAATACGTGTTTGCACCCTGCAAAAAATGCGATTAATCTAGGATGAATCCGGGATGGGTCGCAAAGGAGTATGCGACAAATGCCAGTTTTGAGATCTTTGTATGAGTTGAACTGTTCCCTTTTGTTTGGGTATGTCCTATGAAAAGACTAATTGTACCCATTTATACCCGAAAGGGATCAATAGGACCAATCACATTTGTGCCCATATGGTAACATATGAAGACTATCCCCTTTTCGGTTCAATAAGGACTCAAATATGGTACAATTGAATTTTTCATGGCAGAAACACAATCGAAGGGTTGCAAAGCCACCAAATCTATTTGATGTAAGTAGTTTGCCCGCTTTTAAAAAAGAAATAAAAAATATTCTCCGAAAACTTAATCCTAACTCCGGCGTAGTCGTTAAGTCCTAGTAATTTAAGTTCGGCATAGGGCTCCGCACTTTTCTTAAATAATTCGATTCAATCAACTGTAATCTTTTTTATTTTACCCATTTCGTTGCCGTTTTTTTTAAATGGGTTAAATAGATTGCAAACTGACAAATCCCGGAAGGGACTAAATGGGATCAATTATGCCAAATGTAGACAAAAGAAATCAATGGGAAACCAATATCTTTAGGGATTAATCTCAAGACTTTTTGCAGGGTATTTAAATGTCATGTTTCCCTTTTTTAAATTGTTTCAATATTCTGTACAGCTCCTTGTTGGGAATACCTAACGATACATATATAATTATTTATACCTTAGAATTATAGTTTGGCCGTGTAGGGCTGTATAATTTTCAACTTGTCTATTTATATAATAGATTAATAATTGCTTCAAAAAATTGCGCTATTACATAAAGCTGGCCCAACCCTAATTTGCACCAACAACTTAAGTGCATTGGAGTTAGTTGGTGGCGTATTTAATGATAAATTAATTTAAAATATTTCTCAACACATTTGCCAAAGTCAATTGTAAAGTTTTACAACTCTTTTATATGCACGACCTTCCAATAATTTCCTTATCTCAGGGGAAACATTTTCTAATCACAAAAACCAGGAAAAATTAAGTAAAATACTAAGAGCGTATTTTCGGAGAATGCAGTTTTAAAAATATTTTTGTCTAGTTTAGTTTAAATCGGAAAAAAATATTATACAATATTCTGCAATTAATAAGCAGTTTTCCGCTATTGTTTGCGTATTCCATATTGAATGGAAATATCTACGAAAAGAGTTCTTCTATAAGCACAATCATAAATAAAATAAATTTGGAGAAAAGATTTGATAAAACCATAATTGTCAGCAGCTACTTTTCAAGTCATTATTGTATATCAGATGAAGATCTCAAGTATATCAGTAATAACAGCACTATTTATTTGGTACGAGCGCGAAATCTTTGCGATGAACATAAGAGAAATGTTTTCCTAATAAGTTGCTTCTCGAGCAATATTGATTTTGAAATACTGAATACGACGCTTGCATGTCTGGGTCACACTAGCAATGGACGTGTAGTTTTCATTTGGAACACGCATTACGCTAACGCCAGAACAACACAGGAACGTCGAGAGCTTCAATTACAACAAGAACAACTCTTCAAATATTGCGCTCATAAAAATGTATTAAATGTGATCGCCATTTATAGAGATTATCTTAACGATGAATATTTTTATACCTACAACTATTTTCATAAATTTTATGTGCAACGTAAATCACTGAATGTGGATAAATGCTTTCCGAATCGTTTAAAAAATCTAATGGGATTTCCCATAAGAATTTTAGCCTACGAACTCGAACCGTGGACGCTTCTTTGGCGTGATCGTTATGATCGCACACACATTAGTGGTTTTGTAATGAAAGCCTTGCAGATATTCGCTGATTATCACAATGTCACTCTCACTATTCCAATAAAAGTACAACAAAATCAGCCTATACAGTATGAACCATTCTTAGAAAATCGTACAGTAGACATAATAGCTGGAGTAACAGTTTGGAACAGTGCAAAGTTCTCAATTTCAGAGATCCACGTATCATTCATATCAGATTTTATAATTATGCTACCTATGCCACATGTTATACCAAATAGCGTTGCATTTTGGATATTATTGAATTCAATATTGGGTGTATTTTTGTTGCTGCTTCTATTTGCGTTTTCAATGTTGATTACAATGGAAGATTTACTTTGGCAAAGACACAAACGTCATACATTTTCCAATAGTTTAACATATTTTTCATGGATTTCCATCAATGTTGTGCTACGTAGCATAATAGGGTTGCCATCGTGTGTGCATATTTCAACACAAATTTTAGTGCGTTTTATATATTTATTATTATTTATTAGTGGAGTTTTTATGAATACTTTCTTAACTGGCGGTCTTCATCCTTATCTAACCACTTCTGTTCGTTATCCACGTATAAAAAGCATCGATGGCCTCCTCAATTCCGGCTTAACGGTTAAAATTACCGAAAGGGCCCATAAGAGATTGTTCTTAAATACAGATTTTGCTCATGGAAAATATGAAAAGTTGACGAAAATATTCTCAACAGAATCGAGGGAGAGCTTCTTCGCAAAGCGTGACGCTCTTGATACTCGTTTGAGTTTGAGAAACATCAATTTCATTTAATGCAACCACTTTTTTATGCTAATGAACATTTTTATCTAAGAAAATATGTCCTATTTCGTATACCAGTACAGAAAGATTCCATTTTCTTCGAAGCATGCAATAATATGCTGAATCGTATGAAAAGCGTTGGATTATATAGCCATTGGTATAATGAGCTTTACAGCGATATGTTAGCGGCAGGAAAATTAAACAAAACTTCATTGAAAGATCCTTTAAAAAGTGGGCCATTAAATTTAAGTGATTTCTGTTGGGTCTGGTGGTTTTATGGTATTGGTGTTTGCTTGTCTTTTTTGGTATTTTGCTGTGAAGTTTGGTACAAAAGAAAAACAAGACGCAATAAAATCTTAAATATACCAAGATTTGTGAAAAAGGAAATTAAGTATGGATAAAGAGGAACTATTAATAAAGTAATAAGGCGACGTAGGGTAGCAAACCCACTAAAGATATTTAAAGAATATTACTATAAACATTGAAAATTTCATAGCATTTACCACTGGCTTAGCATCACCTTCAACACAATCTAAAATAAAGTATATCGTTGTAAAACTAATTTTAATAAACCCAATAATATCTTCAACAAAACCTTTTAATAATGATCTCAATGTTTTATTATTTGTCATATAGATTTTGAAGTTCATTAGTCAGAACACACGACTCTGCTACAGTGCACTTAGATACTACATATCGGATCATTCAATTCGGAACAATTTCATTTCAACGGCTATTTACGCAACATAGCAATTTTATTCATGTACTTCGCCAATTTAATGTTAATAATGAAAGAATAAATGTTTTATATATATAACAATCTTAATGTCTGTAATTAATTATGAATACTTTTGAAAAAGAGATTTTAATACTTGTTAACTTTTTGGACAGCTATGCACAAAGTTTTACCGAGTATGAAATTTGAGCCTGCACAAAAATCAGTTAGACTAGATTTAAAAATGATCCTTTCTCCCCTCCTTATCGCTTTTTGATGTGTAAACATCTTTGCTCATGGTATGGGGAAACACTGAACGTAAGCGTAGGGTGTAATTGTAAGCGTAAGCTTTAGCGTAGGAGTAGTTTAGCATGCTATATGGAGGACATACATATGTATAATGTAATTGCAGGCGTAGTTAGTAATGAGCATGTACAAAAAGTATGCATATGCCTGAACAGATAGATGTATAAACTACTATTTTGTTGGAAATAAAGAGCTAGAGCACACATGAGCAAATGCGTGGTTTTTATTACTGATTAACCAAAACAAAGCACGTGGTTACGTAATTAGTTTCAAGGGCCGTTTTCTACATCTTCAGTTAAGTTAAATTTTCCCTGGAGGATAGCAATCTATCGGATAGTTTCATTTGACATTAACTTTTTCACCAATACAGGATGATGATCACCCTGTAAAATCGATAATTGTAAATATTTTGTAGAGAAAATCGGAAAAAACAGTTGTAAATTTACTAAAACTTGCCAAATAGCTGACTTTCGCTTACAATTTTTCCGTGGACTTAGCTGAAACGCAAATTTTGAGTTAGCAAGAAAACGGCCATATGTTAAAATTTGTCCCTTTTTAGGGTTTTGTAGGTCCTTATATATTTGTACATTATTTAGTTGCACTTATATGAAGTATCAAAGCTACAAAAAAGAAAAAAATTAGAAAATTTTTATTAGATTAAACAAGATAAAAAAAAAAAAAAAATAAAAAAAAATAAAATAAAATGAAATAAAACAAAATAAAATAAAGTGAAATAATTAAAATAAAATAAATCAAATAGGCTGGATTTAGGTAAATTTTCGTAAAAATAAAACACAAGTGGTTTTCTTCTAACCAATATATTTCGGTTAATCCACGGTAACCGTCTTCAGGGTAAAACTGTTGATAAAAACATAAATAAAACACAAATTAACAAACTTCAAACGTAAGAAAATAATAAAAAATTAATTAATTAAAAAATAATAAAAATACATTATTTTTCCACATACATTAATTTTCACGTCTGCCCTGTGTGACGCGGAGTTTGGTACACTTTATTAGTTAATAAGTGCTTATATATATGCGCGCAGTAGGAGCTATCACTCTTAAAGTTCAGTCGTATATCCGACGGTGTGTTTACTATATGTAACATTGACCTAAAGCCAGCCTAACAACAAGGTTTAGTTACATAAAGGTCGCCAAATACATTTATTTAAAATAAAATAAAATAAAATAACATAAAATGAAATAAATTAAAATAAAGTAAATCAAAATAAAATAAAATAAAATAAAATACATAATTACTAAAAACGAAACAAACAAAATTGGATACCGAGCGAAACTACACGAAGCTTTTCAAAGGGCTTTCCCAGATGTTCAAGTTTCAGTTCAAAGGATAGGCGATCAACGAAGTGAAATAGTAAGAAATAAATATGTATCTATCAGGAGGCTGAATGAACTTAAACAAGAAGCGATAAATAATTAACTATAGAGGCTGCAACCATCAGGCCAAATGAAAATGCCATAGTTAACAATACGATCGAAAATATAGGCACGGAGGAATAAAATCAAGCGGATGCCGTCGTTAATGTTATTGTTGAAAAGTTTTAAAATTTGAGTTCCAAAGCGCTCTGCTAGAGTTTTATGGTACGGACCCACTACTAAGACCAATTTTACCCAGGCAGAAAGCCACGAAGAATTTGGCGATTGCTGTTGTATGTATGAACACCGAAATCCTTCCAGCGTGCATACAACAAAATATAAGTTCATTTGAAGAACTTCAGACAGCAATATATGCAGCTGCAGGAGCAATAATTCGTTCCACTGGCGGTAGGCTAGTCCGCCGAAAAGCATACGGTAAGCCTAAGTCCTACACCCAACCTGTTTCCAAGGTAGGCTGCTTAATCAAATAAAAGAGCTAAGGGCTGACCTCGGTCGACTTACGCAATACATAAAGGGCAATTGCTCTAGAAAAGTTCTGAAATGGCTTGAAGGTTTCAAAGTTGAGTATAAAACGCACTCCAGACAAGATGCACCAAACAACACAATAGTCCAATACCTAGGCACTCTACGGCAAAAATTAGCCGTTAAATCGAGCCGCCTGCGAAGATATCTACTCTCAGAAAAAAGGAGGACGGAAAACAAGTCCTTTCAAAATAATGAGAGAGTATTCTACAGGAAACTTAGAGAAAACCAAATTAATGAAAATATTGGGCCACCAAATATTCATCGAGTAGAGGCACATTGGCGGTCCATATAGTCGGTGGATAGCGAGCATGCCAAAAACACCGCGTGGATTGGAGAAGAACGTAGAAGGGTGGAAAACCTAAGCGAGATGAGCAACATAACCTTAAACGAAGAAGATGTGAGAAAAGGAGTGCGAAACGCACATAATTGGAAATCCTCAGGACCAGACGGTATCCATAACTTCTGGTTGAAAAAATTTACAACAACACATTGTGCATTAGCTCGCCACTATACAACTTTCCTGTAAACAGGATTAATTATCCCAGCATTTTTAATGAAAGGCCAAACATATCTACTTCAAAAAGACCCAAAAATACAGAAGACCCATCCAAGTATAGGCCAATTACATGTCTCTGTACGCTGTACAAGGTATTAACATCCTGCTTGGCCGATAAAATCTACCACCACATCGAGGCCAATGAAATCATGTACAGCGAACAAAAAGGGTGTACAAAATCAAGCAAAGGTTGTAAGGAGCAGCTCATCATTGAATCTGTTGTTATGGAACAAGCATATCACAAGCAAAGGAACATCTATACCGCCTATATTGACTTTGCTAAAGCTTTCGACAGCGTTCCACACTCCTGGCTGCTTGAAGTACTAGACATATATAAGATAGCACCGAATATTAAAAAACTCCTGCGCCATCTCTCCTCCTTGTGGGAAATTACTTTAAATATAAGTCAAAGAAACGGTCTCATAAAATCGGCTCCTATCCCTATTCAAAGAGGAATCTTTCAGGGAGACACATTGAGTCCACTATGGTTCTGCTTCGCTTTAAACCCATTATCAACCATCCTAAAAGAAACCAACTATGGGTTTACCATTAAATCTCCACATCTGATGCATTACAAACTGTCACACCTGCTATATATGGATGACATTGAGCTGTATGGCGCAAACGAGCGTCAAATAAACACACTGCTGGAGCTTACAGAGGATTTTTCAAATGATATTGGAATGTCATTTGGAATTGATAAATGCCGTAGACTGAGTGTAGAAAACGGGAGACCTGTACTGCGAAACTTTCATCTATGCGATAGCCAGACGATAAATGGCATGTCTGAGAGCGAATGTTACAAATACCTTGGGTTGCTTCAGGAACGAAGGATTCAGCACAGTGAAATAGTGCTAAACACAACAAATGAATACTTGGATAGGGTCAAGAGCTTACTTAAGTCATGCTTAAATGGAAACAACCTTTTTAAAGCCATTAATACATACGCGATCCCCGTACTTACATACACTTTCGGAACAATCAAATGGTCGGACACAGAGTTGGAGACCGTGAAAAGAGCAACAAGGACGCTGCTAACAAAAATTGGTGCACATCACCCTAAATTTGCGAGAGAACGCCTCTACTTGCCATGCCAGGATGGTGGCCGAGCATTGTAGATATAAAACATCTGCACAAGAAATGTTTTCATAAGCTACGCATATACTTCCAAAACAAACACAGCCCCCTCTTAGAAACGATATGCAAGGCGCATTTGAAGTATTCTCCACTAAATCTGCATGATGTTACGACGCACGAGCTCCCCTCCGATCGAGAGCACATAGAGTCTCTGATACAAGAGTGGAAAAAGAAAGCTATTTACGGAAGACACGCATATGCTCTGGA
Organism: Eurosta solidaginis; assembly: GCF_040869045.1. Taxonomy (NCBI): domain Eukaryota; kingdom Metazoa; phylum Arthropoda; class Insecta; order Diptera; family Tephritidae; genus Eurosta; species Eurosta solidaginis. The sequence continues at coordinate 319,134,759 of NC_090319.1, read as the reverse complement.
ATATGCAGAAATTGACAAATCAGCATCCAATGAGTGGTTAAGTCACTCTGGTATTTACGCTGAAACCGAGGGGCTCATGCTGGCCATCCAAGACCAGGTTATTGCAACAAGGAACCACTGCAAATATGTAATGCCTATTGAAAATGATAATTTTAGACGATGCCAAAGACATCCCGAAACAATTCACCACATAACCGGTGCATGTGTTACATTGGCAGCTACCGAATATCTAACAAGGAATAACCAGGTAGCAAAGATCATACATCAAACACTAGCTATGCGTTATGATCTAATTACAGCGGAATGCCCATACTACACATATACCCCAGAGGCAACGCTAGAAAACAGCGCTTTCAAAATGTATTGGGACCGGTCTATTCTAACAGATCGACCCATGCCACATAACCGACTTGATATAACGATCGTAAATAAGCAGGGGAATCAGGCTTACGTAATAGACATAGGTGTTCCAAATACACACAACCTACAGGAGTGCTATGCGGAGAAACTCAGAAAACATCAAAGTCTGGCACACAAAATTAAGGAGATGTGGGAACTGCACAGAGTTGACATAATTTCCATTATAATATCCTCAACAGGAGTTATCCCAAAATCACTAAACTGTAGTCTTGAGAAACTTCAACTCACCGAAAAGCGACGAGCGATACAGAAGGCTGTGATTTTATCGACAAGCTCAATAGTTAGCAAATTCTTAAGCATACACTAATCTACGATGAATTATATAAATTTAAAAACCTGATACATATGTAGTTATTTATAGAAAATCTTACCAATAGCTGTATAACCAAACCAATGTAACTAGTTAATAGAATTAAATAGCACTAAGTATCTTGTTGTTTATAACCGATATTTAATGTAAACCCTCAAAGGAGAACATTTAGAGTAAATAAAATAAAATAAAGTAAAACAAAATAAAACAAAACAAAATAAAATCAAAAAATAAAAAAAAATAATAAAATAAAATAAAATATGTTAGCGGCCCGTAAATTGAATACATATTCAATAGTGGTGGAGCCATTAAATACTCCATTAAGTGTAGAAGATTTCTATTTTTAGTAATTGATATTAGAGAAAAATTGTAAGTTTACAAACGGCGATGGTTACTAGGACATGTTTCTGAATTTCACTTCTTCATCAGCTAGCTTTTCGGGAGCTGAGCGTTGAACTGGAATCTCCAACATTCATATCAGTGCAAGCCTTCAGCTGCTAAGCCATATGAATGTCCCGTTGTTCGCTGTACAATTGGTCTCTAAGAGTTGCCTTTTTTGTTTATATTCCTTTTGATCACCATTTAGGTGGATATGATTTTTAGGCGCGGTTTTGAAAGCTTTCTATTTTTGGTGGTGTATATATGGTTTTGGAGTTTGTCTATCGATTTAAGCATTTAGTGCTGAGATTTTGTATAAATATAGAATAGGAAAGCAGCAAGTACAATTAAAATCAAAAACTCTACGAAAGAAAATAAATTATCATAAGAGAAGAATTTTAAAAAGCGTACGATAAGGCAAACAAACTATTTTTAATTAAAAATGTAAATGAGTGTAAGATTTTTGTATTTTCTATCTATCAACGCTGTTCACGTAATCACCTGCGAAGATAGACCTTAAAAAATTATATTTGTAAAAGCTAATTCACATAGAGTCCATTCGAAATCAGAGTGTAAAATCTATAAATAGGCAAGCTAAAAATTTCGCCCCCCTTTCAAGGCCACATCATAATTCTAAGATATAAACAATTAAATATGTACCTATGGGTCTTGTTCAGAAGAAAATGGCAACACTAACAATGCCAAAAACGTATTAAAACTATTCTGATCCCAGTAAGAAAAAGTAATAGATAGGAAATAAGTTGGTAATAGCCAAATTGAATTTTAACACAGCGATGTCCTACGAAATTCATACCTGAACGACTCCCTTACCCGTGGATATTAACCAGTCAATTATATGAATTACAAACTCACATACTTGGGTAAATGAATTGACCAGCTGTTCACCTTACCGACTCAAATACTTTGATATAAATAATTTTGTTCAAAATAACAACAACGATTTTAAATTGAAATTTATTTCTTCTCTTACCCGCTACTTATTACCAACTCGCTTACCTTTTTCAGTTCTGAATTTTTTTGCTGCTGGGATGTTAACACTAACAATAATGTTTGATATTGTTGTGTTGAGAAACCCCCACCACCCTCACGCAAACAAACTCAGATTCGATCTCGTGAGCAAATCAACGAAGAGTGTGCAAATAGCTGTTTCATAGGAAGCCTGGCGCGAGTGTAATTTGAGTAAATATGTAATTTTCTTTGCTGATATTCAAAGTGTTTACAAAAACAAATGAGAATATTCTATACTTCAATATTTGTTTAATTTGTTGATTGCAACAAGTTTTTTGTGTCACTGGAAAAAGGGGGGAAAGATAGGGGAAAGGTAGGGAGAACTATAAGTAAGGTAATAAGAAGACGTAGGATCGTTAAGCTAACAAAGGATTTTAAAAATATTATTATATATATGGTTGTATCAACAAAGAGCAAAAATGTAATGGCCAAGACACAATGAAGTTTTTCATATAGTTGCGTTCAACGCAATTTTATGCATTCCAATAACATCGCCTCAATCAACCAAAATGTTGCGTTTGTTAATATAAAGAAACTTTAGACTGAGCAATTGAAGTCTATTTCGCCTTGCCCATTCACATGCAAAATTTCGCGAAGTACTGTTATAAACATTCTCACTATACAAGAAAAATACTTTCTAACATATTTTGTGTTCTATTCATTTGAAAAATTACTGTTTTTGACTGTGAAAAATTTAAGAAAAGTACCAACAAGTGGGAAAAATTATTTCAGCCAATTCAAAAGTAAAATTCTTGTTGTTGTTGTTGTTGTTGTTGTAGCGATTAGGTTACTCCCCGAAGGCTTTGGGGAGTGTTATCGATGTGATGGTCCTTTGTCGGATACAGATCCGATACGCTCCGGTAACACAGCACCATTAAGGTGCTGGCCCGACCATCTCGGGAACGATTTATATGGCCACATTGAACCTTCAGGCCATCCCTTCCTCCCCACCCCCAAGTTCCATGAGGAGCTTGGGGTCGCCAGAGCCTCGTCTGTTAGTGAGACGGGATTCGCCGCTCGAAGGTGAGGTTGACAATTGGGTTGGAGAAGCTATATATTGCGCTACACAACCCCTTGAATCCCAAGTAAATTCTTCTTCTTATGCTTTGCTTGCAACAAAAGTTGGAAGATGGCTACCTTTTCATGTCAGATGGCGCTGGTGTCGCCCGATCTGCCGTTATCCATAAAAATATGTTCAAGCTACTCATCTTGTGTTAAACCCATCTATATGGAAAACTGCTTATGTGACGGGGCTTTAGAGCTTTGCCTAGGAGAAATTTATAGATGTCGATGGAATGCTTCTTATATCGCCCTCTACGATGTCGAATATTGGCCCGATTTGTTGGCTTGTATAGAAGATATTAACGGTTTTATCAAAAATACTTAATTACTTAAAAAAAAAAATTAAGCTTAGCTCTAACAAATCGCCCTTAATATATGCAAAATATGTAGTCGTTGCATAATTCAGAATATCAATATGTTTGTTTAGCAATAAAAGGTTTATGGTCCTGTCCGTGCCTCGTGGTGCTACCAATTAGCCTCAGTTATGGCGAAACAGGAATAGCTGGCGTGATTTGTTAAGAAACGGCCAAAATGGGTTTTTTTATCGCGCAAGAAATTTTTTCTCGAGCAAACTCGACAATTCGTAAGCTCTATAAGAATTATATATACATAATATAAATGATATATATGTACTAGATCTTAAGAATTCTCGAGATTCTTCGAGAAAAAATTTTTGTGATCGCTGCACTGCGAAAATTTCCACAAAACCACAAATAGAAAACATTGAAATACTAGTAATATAGAGACTAAATTGAATGTCGAGAAATTCACCAAACTAACGAGTATTTCGAGAAACAAGAATCTCACGAGAAGCCAGGTTCCCGGTTTCTCGGTTTTCGAAATTCTCGTATGTGTTCGAGAAGAAATCGTTAGACCTAAAATATTCATTTACATATAAGTTTACCTTTGCACAAAATACCAAAATTACAAAACGCACCTAACATATCGAGTGCCGTGTGGAATATCAACCCCTCTTGGCTGCCGTTTCGAAAACGCTCTAACGCAGAAATCATTTGAATAACGCTCTATTTCAGAATTCGTTTTAAAAACGGTATGCTTCAGAATTCGGTTGAAAAATGCCCTATCTCAGAATTTTATTCATAAACACCCCAGCTAATGTCAAAATGTATTTAGGCTCAGATAGGTCATATTTGAAACAAAATCTGAGTTAGGGCGTTGTTCGACCGAATTCTGAGATAGGGCGTTTTTGAAACGGTAGCCGATATAGGCTGATATTCAGCTCAGCAATATGTATTTTAGAATTTGTATTAGAAGAAAATTTTTCTAAGCGGGGTCGCCCCTCGGCAGTGTCTGGCAAGCGCTCCGATTGTATTTCTGCCATGAAAAGCTCTCAGTGAAAACTCATCTGCCTTGCAGATGCCGTTCGGAGTCGGCATAAAACATGTAGGTCCCGTCCGGCCAATTTGTAGGGAAAAATCATGAGGAGCACGACGCAAATTGGAAGAGAAGCTCGGCCTTAGATCTCTTCGGAGGTTATCGCGCCTTACATTTATTTTATTTATTAATATGTATTTTCTCTTGCACAACTTTAAATTGAAGTTTAAAAAGATTTCAATGTAACTTTAATGTTTGTAATAAATAATAAAAAGTTAAAAAAACTAGTAAATATTTCTTTATTTAAAAAATCAAGGAACAAAATCATGGAGGTGGCAAAGAAGTCTGCAGTAAATATGAAAAATAAAACAGTTTAATTATTAAAAACAATTTTCACTACTATCATTTAGTTTAAGTAACGATTTGGATTGTCTGTAACGGGCAGGGCAACATGCTATTGGATCTATCTCGAAAACTAAAAAAACTCATTTGGGAAAACATGCAAAAAGCAGTGCAGTTCAAATTCGGATAGCATTTAATTTTTTCGAAAAGCTTTCACTTTGCTGAAATTTACAGAAGCTGCCGAAAACATTATAAAATTTAAATAAACTGCAAAACAAATAAATATGACACTATGGCATCATTGCAATGAAACAAGTCCAATTTTCACATCGTTTCTGCGACAGATAACGCAGTGTTGTGAAACTCAATTCTCAAGAAACAAGGATAGAAGTAGAAATAATGAAGAAAACACACAACCGCTGTGATAGCTGAATGGTTATAACAGCCAGTGGCGTAGTGAGGTTTTCTTGCGCCCGGGGAAAACAATATTTTTTTGGCAATGGCGTGGCGGGTCACAAGTCCCACGCACAGCTCGCTGAGCGGTAATTGAAATAGTTCTTGCCCGTTTATACAGCAAGCAGTTTGATCCAAGGCAGATGCCAGCTTGCAGCCGCACCTTGGGGTGGACAGACACTGCCGATGAAAATTCTCCAACTAGCCCTTAAACCGAGTTTGTCAGAGTAGCCAGGTTGTCACCTTCTCATATAAGCTCACCACTAAACGTATGTTCGGACGGCTACCAAGAGGATACTTGGCCGCAAGCGACCGGAAGTAGTGAGTTACTTGAACCGTATTCAAAAGAATAGCTATTACCATTCCTTTGTAAATGACGGTCCGAAGCATTCCCCGCTTACGTGGATTTGTACATGGGACGGCACGCGTCCTACATGTTTTACGCCGACTTCGAATAGTATATGCAAAGGTGTGGTAGGCGGAGCACGCGTCACCATTCCACGGTGGTTGCATTTAGTATTATCTTTTATTTTTATTAGAATACTCTTCATAGGATTTGAATGATAACTTTTTGTTGTTGGTGCCATATATTTCATTTGTTTTGTTGATGTTATCACGGAAGATTTCGCCAATGATTCTTTTCACGCTTTTTCTATTTGACATGATTGCGTCTTTTGTTTTACCCCACAGTCATCTTTTTTATATAAGCCAATCTTGAATGATTGGTCAAATTCCACATCTTAAATTGATGCTGAAGTTATCCAGAAATGATTCTGAAGTCAACCTGAAACGTTCACGTCAGTATAGTCCAAGAATAACGATACAGTTCCATCACAATAGTAGCACTTAGCTCCCTATCAGTTGATTTCATGAACACCTTAGCGTGTTTTGTTTTGTTCACGGCACTCATATTGCACTTATGATTCATAATAAGGATTGCACCAACATCAAAAATTAAGCATGTTAATAATTACTGCAAAGAGGCGGAACCACGCCTCGCCGTTTCTAGAATATAAATCTGTGCGTAAAAATTTGCAATTAAGTCCACTTTTCCATGGTCGTTGAAAACTGTAATCGCGGGGAGCACGAAACTCCAGTTGTGATATGTGTATAATGTATAATGTGTTTATTGTAGACTTATGCACAAGTCTCATCTCCTGTTTTTGGATTCTCCAACCAAGTGGGAGAATCGCGGATGCTGAGGTTTCAACTCAAATGCGAGAGTTCACTCATAGATTCGCTCTAAGTAGGCCATAAACTTTTTCCTTTGATGTGCGGAACCAGGGCAATTCGGTATCTTGCTTGTTTCAAAAACCGCAATCATTGAAGACTGACCCTGGGGAGCAGATGAAATGATTGGTCACATCCCATAATTGTCACAATCGGTGAAAACCGTACTGAAACTGAGAAACGATAATTGTACGAGTGAGCCAGTGCTCATCTTGTCTTTTGAGACATTTAGAATGGATGCCTGAAAGAAGATGCTTGAGTAATTTGGCTGAGTATGTTGGTTGATAGCAGTGGACGAATTGTTTTTGCGAAGATATAGTTTAAGCGAAAACACGTTGTTGTACAGGGCTGTGAGATGAAAGGGTTGTCCACTTCACTTTATTGTAGTTAAGAGGACGAGGGATTGAATAAGAAACATTGAGGTATTAACGTGGGAAAGCGCACGGCGTTGGGCAAAATTGTTTTGTGTAAATAATATCGAAGCAAAAGCAGTTTGTTGTAAACAATGTATCATGCATTGTTGCAACGGGTGAGCAGTTTCCTAAATCCTGATATACGCACACATATCTCATCCTGATTACTAATTTAATCAGATATTAAGATGACAATAATCAATGAAAAATACTGAGCCAGGCACACGCGGTGGAGTTGCCGATCAAGTGCCGTTTGCATAGAAATGGAACGGCGGGGAATAGATAAGCCCCGACCTCACAAAGTATGGGTGACTTAAAACCCAACTTCAGATCATTTGTACCAAACTAGTTGGGCCGGTGATCAATGGATATCGATCTATGTGTTTTCGCACACCATGGGGCTGAGTGATTCATGACAGATACCCACGTAAATTTTTACACACTCTTTCAGCATATGGTGGCGAATGTTGACATCACTAGGCTAGTTGATAATAACGCAACAACAAAAACATGAAGCAGCCACTCTTATGCACATGTACACATTAAAGCTAGCCAAACTTATGTACAAGGCAACGAAAACCTATCTCACACACACAGATCTAGTCATCAGCCGAAGTAGTTACTCACACATACACATGCATATGGCTATAAACTACAAATATACATGTACTTATATAGCTGGTAACTAATCAAGCATGAGCTACAACTATTCGCGAAATTACTAGACTTTAGGTGAAAGAGGAAACCGAGAGTATAAAAGCAGCGCAAGCAGAGTAATAACGAATAAGTTTTAATTTCAACACGCTATTGATTGTGAAGTACTACTCCCAAAGTTATATAAATAAATACAGTTTGCTATACTGAATAAGCGGTATTTCCCTAAATCCGTTACAATAATGTCTCAAGCTTTTGCTTTCTAATTTATATTGTAATTCGTGCGTATGTGTGCGAACGCCGGTAATGGAGACTTTCTGATCTATGCCTGACCGCATCTAAATCAGCAGCTTTGTCAATTTTTCACAAGCATACACAATATCATCAATCCCGCTGGAATGAGAGGATACAGAATAAAAAAATAAAAAAAATGTTAAGCATTTCCTCTATATAAATGGACAAAAATCAGCGCAAAATGTTTATGAAAAATAAAAATATAAAGGTGGAGCCCAATTAATTGACTATATATTGATAAGACAACTCCTTTTCTGCCAACTTTCCAATCCATTGCGGATAAAACAAGTGTGATAACTTATCCGCGAACTGCCTGACAGAATGTTCAAGATGGCTACTTTTTAGCGTTTTGGCAGCGTTTTGACAGGATGTTCAATATGGCGGCGCATGGATCCGGCAATTTTCAGCGGGTGATAGAAATAGATACAGAATGAGACCACGACGTCTATGCAGAAGTTATAACACTTGTTTTATCCATAATGTTCTAATCCAAATAATGTGCGCTCCACTTTTTTAATATCAAAGTTCAGCAAGAATATATCCTTATATAAGGACACATTTTTCGCTAAATTTTATCCATTTATATAGAGGAAATGCATAAAATTTGTTTTTTTTTCTTTTTTTCTACTTTTTACTTCTAGGAGGAAAAGAGCAGTATCTTATTTATAACAAGGTGAAAAACTTACTTTTATTAATTCAAAATGTATACAATAATTGTATGTATATAACATAGTTGAATACGTAAAGCTATCTTAGTTTTTAAGCTACTAGAAAATTGTTCATATGTGCCAAACTTGAGTTCTTACAAGTGAGTATGTGGATGCAGTTTTAGCTCAATGGGAAGTCTCTTGAAATTTGATCGCAATAATCCCCCCGTTCCGTACGATTTTTCTTAATATCCCAATTCGTGCGCCACTTATCGCAACTTTTTGTATTGTGTTTTATAGTTTTATCGACCTTTGAATTAAGTTTGAAATTTCAAGTCTCTAGCTCATCAAGAAGTTACTTAAAAATCAGTTTCAAATTTACAAATACTCATCTAATTATTTCGATGCGCCACCTAATGGAATTTTTTCCCTTTTGTTCCTTTGTCACTGTGTCTTAACCTATAAGTGAAATGTCACTTTTGTAGCTCAATGAGAAGTTACTTAAAAATCGATCTCAAATTTCTCAATTTCTCTTATCCAATTATTTCGTTCCGTGCGCCACCTAACGGGTTATTTTCCTTTTTGTTGCATTGTCTCGGTGTCTTAACGTATATGTGAAGTTTCACATTTGTAGCTCAATAAAAAGTTACTTAAAAATCGATTGCAAAATTTGTATTGAAAATGCGGACAAACATACAACAGAGCTAATATAAAGAAAATAATAAAAAGAGTAATCAAAACAAAGAACTTAGTATTGGCAGATGTCAGTGATCGTGCAAGGAAAACTCAAGCCAAGGAATTAAGTTAAGATTTAGCTCCAAAGCAAATATTGGTTTTGCCACTTGTTACTCCACAAAAACTTTGGTCAATTTTAACAGGCCTATCTGCCAAAAATTACACGCCCATTGCCATTTCGATCGATATGTGATATTTTCAACTAACAGAGTTCAAAATAACTTCAAATCTCCAGCCCTTTTAATATGGTCTTTTTATTAACAATACTACAGTTCGCCCACTGAATGACTTAATACTTTGACATTCAAATAAAGAATGATAATCAATGCTAATCAAATCAACATCAATTAACTTACCAAACGAAATCAATAAAATGCTTCTATTAAACCATATGACCTTTATATCATACAAATTATAAACAAACATCCGATAGCAATTATTATTGATGAACTTAAAATTATTAAATATAATATGCAAATTAGTTAACGAAGCGTAAAGCATTGAGTGCATCCGCTGGTCATTCATGACACTTCTTCAACTGACATCAGCGAAGGCAGAAATCAAAGAATGAAATTTGGCGCAAACTGTTTAATTGAGTTATCACTGAATAGATTCATAGAATGTGTACTGCAGCGAATACAAAAATAGCAGTGGTAATTTTTAACAAGTCTCCTCAATTCGATTCTTCTTTTTTTATTTTACATAATTTAAGAAAAACTTCTATGAATTTTGTAACTGAATCTCAAAAATGTTTTAGAATTCTAGAAAATATTATATACAATTATAAAAAAGTTGTATAAAAGCTAGACGTGATGATGGTTGGATGCGTTTGTAAACAGTCCGATCATCGCAGGAGTGCGGGTTCAAATCCCACTCCCGGGATAAAAGGTTTTGAAGAGATTTACAAGGTATAATCTAAAAAGCTGTTGCCTTGTCCGTCCTGATGTCGAGTTGTTTAAATTTTTTTCCAAATCTATATATATAAAAATCAAATTCTCTATGTGGGTGTTTGTTCCCTATGGAAACTTATTTCCCACACTTCAATCATCTCCAAATTTTGGCTATAGGTTCCTTCGCTCAAGACGAAGGTTTTTCATATTTCAGAACTAACAATTTTAAATAAAAATTTTTTTTTCAATTTCACGTGCGCCACTGGGTGGTGCGACAAATTTTGTATGTCAGCAAAAGTTACTCATACGCCATGTAAAATTTTAAAAGTTTCTTTTAATTTTAAGAATTCCATTGTAAAAATAGCTTTCTATATGAGATGATGACAAAAATTGTGCAGCTAAAATATTTTGATTAATTTATGAGATTTTGAGTATAAATTGTGTGTGACAAAATAAAATTTGAAAAATAAAGCAAAAAATGGTAAATTAGAGGAACGACGGATTCAAGGAAAAAGAAGGAGAGAGGTAGAAGGTGTAAAAAAAGAAGAGGGAGAGATAAGGAAATTACAAAGGGTAAGAATGGAAAAAATTTGGATATACATTTTGAAGAAGATCAATAAAATCTTATATATTGATTGCTTGCTTTGCGTTATTGCAAGGAATGCGTTAAAATCCACCTTCTTTTTTAGATTAGTATCTGCCCAACACGAGCAACGCCGGGTAACCTGCTAGTGTTTTGTAAAATTTCAAACTTTTTATTTAGGGTTTCCGGAACGCTTTTGAGTATGTAGTTTTGTAGCCGAATCAGTTTTAGTCTAACAGAGAACAAGTTGTAGGTCTCCAAACACTCGTACTAATTTCTGAGAATTTTTTCCCAAAGGGTGTTTTATATTTTCTTCGTATGAAGGTCGTACAGATTAATTTTTTATATGTAAGAAAATATAAAGGACCCTTGGAAAAAATCTATCTAAATCAATACGAATTTTGAGACCCGAAAATCACTTACTTTGTGATACTGAAATTTGCAACAAAATTGCATAATCAAAAAAAATTCAGAAAACTCAAAATGAAAATTTAGAACTTTTTGCAGAATTTTCACAAATTTTCGAATTTTTACATATATCTACATAGTTTCAGTCAAGGCAAACCAAACAAGGTAGAAGTGAAAACTGAAACATTTTTTTTTGTATGATTTCTTACTTTAAAAAATTGTAAACAAGCGCATTAGCTTTTTGTGGCCCAAGCATATTTTCTGGGAATATATACATATTTAATTCAAAAACCAGATTACTTATGTAGAAAGAACTACTTCGTTCCATGGCAACCATCATTATCAGCTAAAATAATTTTGCCTTAGAAATACCAACCCCCTTCCTAACAAGTGCTAATTTGAACTGTGGAGAGAGTTGAGAAGTAAGGTCCTCGTTATCCAAACAGAAGTCACAGAACAAATTAGTATTAGAGGATTCGAAGAAGGTCCCTTGAAAATTATTTCTGCTCTATAACTGTATTAACTTATAAAGTCCCCAACGAATAAAATTCACTGATTAGCTTTGATAATGGTGGGAAATATTTGTCATGCATTGAATGAAAAATAGACGATTAACTTGGGTAAGACTCTATTTGTATCGAATTAAAATTTGAACAAAATCGGCGGATTCGTTTCGAAGTCCTTAAGCTACATATGTGCATACACCATAGCACAATGTGATCTTAGAACTTTCACTCACTCAGTCTGCGTCTACGCATCGCTGTACAATGGCTCTTTATTAAATTATAGAGGCAGTGCATTTAAAAATATTTTTTGGATGTTAAGACTGCGAATGTCAAAGGGTGTATACCGCTCTGGGGAACCAACGCGCCTTCTTAAAAGTACTTGTCTGCGTTGAGAAGTCAATAAATTTTTTAGAACTAGAAGAGTTGCTTAGCGCCAGGCGACATCCCATTTTGCACCGGTGTCGCCTTTCATCAGAACTAGAAGCCTTAAAGCAACGAAAGGCTGCGATATTCTAGCAACCTACGTAAACAGCTAATGGCGTCAATGTTCTCGATCTCTTACTTTTTTTATATATTGACACAAATATTCAAAATTTCATTTATTGTGTGCACCAGAGACCCTTAGACTTGATTATATACATTAGACTGGACATATGTGTAACATTTGTATAAAAAAAATAAAAGTTTTTAAAAAAGCGGTACCGCCCCCTCAAATTATTCCTTTGTATATAGGTAATTAATTTCCAAACTCTTGGGCAGATAACTTAAGGTTAAGGCGTGGCACATTTCCATTGAAAATGCCCAGAATCGGGTTTTTTGTTATTTTCGAGAGCCATGCCCGACAAAAACTTATAAAAATTGTTAATACGCTATTTCTTTCTAAAGTGTATTTATAACAATTAAATGAATGACAAAATTTTTTTTGAAATAGGCGTGGCACCATCTCTTATTTGTTCATGTATTGGCTACGGTTACTTGAGCCATAACTCGAAGACCGATTGTGGTAACTTAAACACTTTTAAATGGGGGCAGAAATCCTTTACACTTATTTCCTGTACAAAGAGGAATACTTTTTATAAAAGACTCAAAAAATCAAAATCATTTCGATAATACTTGTGGCCAAGAAACTGAACTAAAAGAACTGTGTGATAGATCTCTAGCAGGGTTTGATGGTGAATGAAAAACGAAGTACCTGCTGTCATCGAGCAAAGGGTTAGCGCATTTGCGCCTTGGCAACCACGCTACTGTTGGCAGCCATAATTTCGAAATAGTAAAAGACTTCTTGAAAAAACCCCCTAATCTTGGAAAAAACCCGTGAAAAGAGAATCGACACACATCACCTCTTCGTCGACTTTAAAGCCGCCTTCGACAGCACGAAAAGGAGCTGCCTATATGCCGCTATGTCTGAATTTGGTTTCCCCGCAAAACTTATACGGCTGTGCAAAATGACGTTGAGCAACACCATCAGCTCAGTCAGAATTGGGAAGGACCTCTCCGAGCCGTTCGAAACTAAACGAGGTTTCAGACAGGGTGACCCCCTATCGTGCGATTTCTTTAATTTAATGCTGGAGAAAATTATACTAGCTGCAGAACTTAACCGCACTGAACAATATACTATAAAAGCGTGCTATTACTGGCATATGCTGATGACATTGATATCATCGGCCTAAACACCCGCGCTGTTAGTTCTGCTTACTCCAAGCTGGAAAAAGAAGCGGTAAAGATGGGTTTGATGGTGAATGAGGACAAAACGAAGTACCTGCTGTCATCGAGCAAAAAGTCAGCGCATATGCGCCTTGGCAACCACGCTACTGTTGGCAGCCATAATTTCGAAATAGTAAAAGACTTCGTTTATTTGGGAACCAGCATCAACATTAGCAACAACATCAGCACTGAAATCCAGCGAAGAATCAATCTTGCCAATAAATGCTACTTTGGACTAGGTAGGCAATTGAAAAGTAAAGTCCTCTCTCGGCGAACGAAAATCATACTCTACAAGTCACTTATCGTACCCGTCCTGCTATATGGGGCAGAAGCAGCAGATGAAGCGGCTTTGGGAGTGTTCGAGAGAAAAGTTCTTCGAAAGATTTATGGACCTCTACGCGTTGGCGATGGCGAGTACCGAAGAAGATTTAATGATGAGCTGTGCGAGCTATACGCAGACATCAACATAGTCCAGCGAATTAAAACGCAGCTGCTGCGCTGGCTAGGCCATGTTATGCGAATGAAAGATGATGCTCCGGCCAAGAAAGTGTTTCTATCGGAACCCGCCTATGGAAGCAGAGGTAGAGGGCGGCCCCCACTCCGTTGGAAGGACCAGGTGGAAAACGATTTAAACTCCCTTGGTGTGACCAATTGGCGCCGGTTGGCGGAGCGAAGGAGCGACTGGCGCGCCTTGTTGGACGGCCATAACCGTTTAGACGGTTAAGCGCCAATTAAGTAAGTAAGTAAGTAAAAGACTTCGTTTATTTGCGAACCAGCATTAACGCAAGCAACAACATCAGCTCTGAAATCCAGCGAAGAATCACTCTTGCCATTAAAAGGAACTTTGGACTAGTTAGGCAATTGAAAAGTAAATTCCTCTGTCCGCAAACGATAATAATGCTCTACAATTCACTTATCGCACCCGTCATACTATATGGTGCAGAAGCATGAATCAGATGAAGCGGCTCTGGGAGTTTTCGAGAGAAAAGTTTTCAAAAGATTTATGGACCTCTGTGCGAGCTTTACGCAGACATCAACATAGTCCAGCGAATTAAAACTCAGCGGCTGCGCTGGCTTGGCCATGTTATGCGAATGACATAAAATCATTTTATCGGAACCTTGCTAGGAGGTAGAGGGCGGCCCCTACTCCGCTGGAAAGACGAGGTGGAAAACGATTTAAACTCCCTTGTTGTGACTGATTGACGCCAGTTAGCGGAGCGAAAAAGCGATTGGCGTGCCTAGTTGGACGGATATAACCATTTAAACGGTTAAGCGCCAATTAAGTACAGTTAATTTAGTTTCAGTTTTTGACACTAAGTGTTTTTAAATGGGAGATGTTTATTAAATTTTGTTTTCCAATAATGGCTATCGAAATGCAGTATAATAAATTACCGAGAAAGGAGGGGTAAAACACCCATTTCAAATATTTTATTTCTTAAATTTTTAGTTATAATGGTATTTTGAAAGTAAAATGCGATTGATATGATCCTTTATTTAAATAAGCAAAATGTTGATTGAATAGGCGTGGTCCTTAGCCAATGTGGGAGAAATATGTGTACCTGATTTTGACGTCAATTGGTCTCATAAAAAAAACGTTGGAGAAGTCTTGATTGAAAAATGGGAAGAGCACGCCTATTTCCAAAAATTATAAGTAAAACAGCATATTTACATTTTTTATAAGATTTGTCAGGCATTATTCTCGAAAATTAAAAAAAAATGGGTTTGGACATTTTCAATGGGAATGTGCCACGCCTTATGCTGGTGTAATCTGCCCAGGAGTTGTGATATTTATTACTTAAATACAAAGGAATAAATTGCGGGGGAGGTACAGTCCTTTTGCAGAAAGTATATTTTTAAAACCACTCTAATATACATGTATGATTCCCGTAATTCAGCGCTATATATTTAAAAATAATTTTTCGGACGAACATTTTTTATGTAAAACTTAAAAAAGGGTTAGATATTTTTTTCATTTGACGCAAGAACTCCTACAGAAAAGAGAAAACTTTTTACTTTGTTTAATATAATTTGGTTTCAGTTACGGAAATCTTATGCATTTTTTCTTAAATTATCGAAAAAAACAGAATTTAACTGACGGAATTTAAAAGAAGACTGTCACTGCTTTTTTTGCGTTCACTACTGTTTGTAAAAACAGATGATGAGCAAAAAATTTTAAATGAGCAAATGCAACAAAATGCGAACGAAGTATGCAATAGGAATGTGAATAATTTAATAGCTAACGAATAACAACAATAATAAAGACATTATAATGTTGGGGAAAATTAAAAATGAATATTAAAAATACAAATTACCAGCAGATTATTAAGCGCAACGATAATGATTACAATTAATTTAAAACAAGTTATTAAAATATAAAAAAGTAAGCACTGATTCTACGATCTGCCGCTGCATGCTGTTATACATACATACATATGTAGTACAAAAGACTTAGGAAACGAACTTGCTTTCGTTTTTTGTTGAGAGAAAATGCAGATTAATTGCACGGGAAATTTGTTTTTTATGCAACTTTTTTGTTGCCTATTTTGTGAATTTTTGCAAACTTTTTTAGTGCTAAAGAAAGCATGCAAATTTTTTTTGTGTGTACATTTTAACAAGTTAAACATGTCTGCTTAGTTCATTACAACATAATAAACTTTCATATATAAATAAGAACAATAATATGTAATGATGTTGTAGTGTCATTGAAAAAAAGATGAAAGTTAAGCGAAAGTAAAGCTGTATTACAGAAACAAAATTTCAAAAATTTTGTGTTGCTTAGCAAGTGTCGACAACAACAGCGTTGATAGGCTGCTTGATGAACTAAGTAAGAAAAGTAAAAGCTCCAATAAATGCACGCGCATTACACGCAGGTTATGCATATGTCATAAACGGTTCACTACCGTTACTTTCTGCATATTTTTATTACACCTTTCATGCTACAACTAGATTTTGTTTAATTCTTTTGTTCAACATCCTTTGTTTGATTTTTTTTTTTTATTTTGCTTTCAAAAGTTTTTTTGTTGATTAGATCGTCAGCGTTTGTATGCGATATGATCAGCAGAGGGTCTTTAATAATTTCATTGGACTTTATGGTTTAACTAAATTTGCATATGTATTGTTACTGTCTCTGCCATTTAGATAATAACATTACTGAGCTTGGCAAAATTTTACTCATAAAAATATAGACTTTATGCGCGATAATTTGGATATTTTGATTATCGTCATAATTTGTTTTTATTGTTCCTACTTTTTATTATCACACTTGCTTTCGTTACATTTCTAAACTTTTCCAATTGAAAGGTTATTGCTCTTATAAATTGTTTGGTTATAAATGTAAAGTCACCTAATTTTAGCCATTGTAATTTTTTCAAAAGCTGTCACAAAAAAATCATGCAGTTTTATACGGCCAATCAAAGTATCTGCGTTAAATAAATAAAAAATGTAAGGCGCGATAGCCTCCGCAGAGATTTTAGGGTAAGCTTCTCTATCAATTTGCGTCGTGCCCTTTTTATTTATCCTAAAAAATTGGCTGGACGGGTCCTACCTGTTTGACGTGCGCCATTGCAATCAGGCCTATAATTGATTCAAACACGTAGATATGCACCAGATTTGGATAATGTAGCAATACTACAACAAGAGAGGCATTATAACAAAAGATATACATTAGAGATGCTACATATAATTAATTTAAGGAGAGAACATAGTATGAATTTCAAATCGGATACCGAAAAATGTGCTTCCTCGTATAGACATTTAATAAATAGTACTAAACATATCACATAATGTAATGTTTGCATGTACGATAACGGCGTTTTAGACCCTAAGATAGATTCGTTAGGTTTTAAAAATATTTTAAATTGAATAGATTTTACCATTTACACAATAGTTTGAAAACAGTTTTCTCATTATGTTACATATATAACAACCAATGAGATGAGCACGGCTCACTATTGATATTCAATGTATAATTGTTAGTGTATTATTTTTGTGTACAATTACTGTTTGTTTGTTTGCATATTTCTATCAACTTGTTCTTCTGTATTTTAATATTGTTAAACTAGTCGATCAGTGACACTGCTGAAGAGTGGAGGTACATGCTTATGCATTATTATATGTTTTTATGATTTAAATTTTTTGATGTTTTTATGTTTAGTTACAGTCTTGATAATGAGCTCAGAATGAACTCCAAATATCGACACAAAAAAAAATCATGATATATATTGATAAAGCAATCGTGTTTTAATAATATATATGTATTTGGCCTCGAGCTCGAATAATCTTCAACAATCTTTTTAACTTTAATTTATCTAATTCCATGACCAAACATCCTTAGCCCGTTTAAATTAAATACCGAAATTTGCAATAATGAAATGCAAACAAATGCCGCCAAAAAATTTTCAATTCAGCATAGCAAAAAATCAAGTGCTCATGCATTTCTTACCACCAGCCAATATATTCGAAACGCAATTAAAAGAAAATCAAATGTAACAAGCAAGGACGGGAATCTTTTCGGCTGTGCCGAAGACTTCATACCTTTCTTGAATGGGGCTGAACAATAATCTTATCCAATTCGTAATCTCTAAATAATGCGCTGTATAAGATAAGAAATATATAGTGAACAGATGTACATACCTAAACGATTTTAAGATAAATATAAAAAAAATGGCAAAAAACCCCTTATCTGAAAGATCGGTTGTATGGGATATATATTATATATAGCTCCGATCGAAATGATTTTTTCAGGAAATCTTCTATGACATATAAGAACAAATATCACCAAGTTTAACGTTTTGATATTGGAAACTAAGGGAGAAATGGCAAAAAATATTTCTATCTGAACGATCGGTTGTATGGGATAGGTATATACTATATACATAAAGCTCTGATCAAAGTGATTTTTTTGGGAAATCTTCTATGATATATTAGAATAAATATCACCAAGGTTAACGTTTTTATATTGGAAATTAAGGAAGAAATGGCTAAAAGTCTTTCTATCTGAACGATCGGTTGTATGGGATATATATTATATATAGCTCCGATCGAAATGATTTTTTTATGAAATCTTCTGTGATATATTAGAATAAATATCATCAAGTTTAACGTTTTTATATTGGAAATTAAGGGAGAAATTGCCAAAAATCTTTCTATCTGAACGATCGGTTGTATGGGTTATATACTAAATATAGCTCCAATCAAAGTAATTTTTTCAGAAAATCTTCTATGATACATTAAAATATATATCACCGAGTTTCACGTTTATACTTTCTAAATTAAGGGAGAAATGGCCAAAAATCTTTCTATCTGAACGATCGGTTGTATGGGATATAACTATATATAGTTATCAAAGTGATTTTTTCAGGATATCTTCTATGATATATTAGAATATATATCACCGAGTTTCACATTTATACTTTCTAAGTTGCGACAAAAATGACCAAAATCGTCTTATCTGAACGATCGGTTGTATGGGAGATATAGGTTTTAGTGGTCCGATCCTACCGGATCCGACAAATGTCTAATACAATACAAAAATACATCCTTGTGTCAAATTTCATTGAGATATCCCAAAATTTGAGGGACTAGTTTGCGTTAAAACAGACTGACGGACGGACAGACGGACATGGCTATATCAACTCAGTTCGTCGCCCTGATCAATTCCGTATACTTAATGGTGAGTCTATCTTCTATATTTCTCTGCGTTACAAACATCGGACCAAAGTTAATATACCATTGCGTGTTCATGAAAGGTATAAAAATAGCCGCTTGCGGTAACAATTAAGCTTATTAAAACGTTTGCAGCAGGTTCTTTGAAATTTTTGCATGCACAATACAAATTTGCATAACAAATTTGACAGCAATTAAAGTAAGTGTAAATATGACCGGAAAATAAAGCCAGCCAAGAATGACAGCTATCTTTGAAATCCAACAACTTGCCAAAAATACTAGAAATTATGATCGCAGTCGGGTATTTGATGGTAATAAATCACAATCAATTAGCAACTGTCATGTATGGACGTAGTTACTGCTGTTGTTAGATTGTTTGCAATATCACACCTTTAAGGCGATTTTAGATTTTAGCTATCTTAGTGATATTTAGAAGCAATGTTAAACAAAAGCGATGATTGTTTTTCCCCTTAGGCAAACAATAAAAGCTTATCGCCTGATCAGTTTGGCCATCAAAATGAATCAAACAAAACGATCGATTAGTGATGAATTAATGCCAAAAACATTTTGATCATAGTTTAGCATATCGATTAGCAATGCCATACATACTAAAGATTTAAATTTTTTTGTTTTCCTCGGACCTACGCGCTAAAAATTTGGTTAAGTTACAGCAGCGGCCTCTAAAAATATGAGGCTCTACATTTTGGAGAATTTGCAACTGCAATTGTTTCTAAAATCCAGAGCCGTAATAAAATCCTCAAATCTCTTGGCGGCAGCACTTGGGGTAAAGATAGCGAAACGCTCATTACCACTTACAAAACAATTGGCCGGCCTATTGCATGCTACGCGTCCCCGTTATGGTCGCTAAGTCTAAAGGTTACTCACTGGAAGAAAATACAGGCCTGCCAAAATACTTCCCTTAGCACCCGTACGGGCTGTTTCCTTTTGTCCCCAGAGCACCATCTACACAATGAGGTGAGAGTACCCCCCATTAGGAAGAGAAATGAAATGCTGAACAAACAGTTTCTGTTGAATACCTAGAAACCTGGGCATCCCAGCAGATATCTGATTGATGAGGCTACACTTCCCAGGGGTGTTAGTGGTCATCTTCGTACGCAGTATGAGGAATACACCTGAGAACACAGCCGTATGAAGCAAAAAGCACAAGCAGGTCCTCAGTGATATCCACAAACAGGCGTCGAACCTATGTGTCGGGAATTGTCCGGCAAATGAAGCTCTTAAAGAAAAATAAACAGAACTTGCAAAATGGGAATGCATTCTCCTTAGGGAAACACGCGTCACGCTAGCTCAACTTCAATCTGGGTACTGTAACAGGTTAAACTCTTACCCATCCAGAATTAACCCCGACAAACAGAATATATGTCCTGCTTGCAATGTGACCCACATGACACCAACCACCTCTTTAATTGTAATGTGGAACTAACGCCTCTAACAAACTCTCATTATGGTCCACCACTGTTGAAACAGAAAGTTCCTTTGGACTCCCGTTGGAGGACATTGATGGCAATTTTGATCAGTCGCACCTATTGGATGGGGCGAAGCACTGCTACAACAACAATAAAAATATGAGCCCATGTTATTTAAATTTATTTGGTTGAAAGCAGAGTTTTCATAGTGATTCTGGTAGATGGCAAAACCAAAAGAGGAAGTATGAGGAGAATGCAGAACAAGACATAACGATGCTGTAGATTAAGGAAGCAAAAAATCAGTTTAATTTTGAGGTATGAAATAGAAAAATAAATAAATAAATGTAAGGCGCGATAACCTCCGAAGAGATCTAAGGCCGAGCTTCTCTCCCAATTTGCGTCGTGCTCCCCTTGATTTTCCCTACAAATTGGCCGGACGGGACCTACATGATTTTATGCCGACTCCGAACGGCATCTGCAAGGCAGATGAGTTTTCACTGAGAGCTTTTCATGGCAGAAATACACCCGGAGCGCTTGCCAAACACTGCCGAGGGGCGACTCCGCTTAGAAAAATTTTCTTCTAATTGAAAAACCTTATTTCTAAAATTTTTTTTTGATGTTGCTTTGCCCTGGGTTTGAACCCAGGGCATCCGGTGTGGTAGGCGGAGCACGCTACCATCACACCACGGTGGCCGCCATATGAAATCGAAAGCTTTCATAAAATATCTCAGAATTAAATATGTCTCTAGCTTTAAATTCAACAAGACAATAAATTTTGAATATGCAACAAAACCAATTTTTAGGTAAAGGGAGCTTCAGGAAGGTTAGGTTACGCGGTAACCAGCCCAGTAGAGAAACTTCAATGATGACCCTTCAATGATGATCATTTCGTTACCTAGCTATAGTTTCAAATATGATCTAGCGCGACCCTGAAAAATCCTTCGGAGGTCTTAGTGAGCCGAATTCTTAATACATATTTCAAGTACTCACAAACGCTAAACAGTGTCTCGATGATTCCGTCACATTATCCTTCATGCAGCTGCAGATAGCAGGGCTATCCAATATATTAAGATACAGCATGTACCACACACCGCGTCCTTAATTGTGGCAATTTTCGCCTGCATGGTTTATGTTCAACTTTTGGCCTAAAATCGCCATTAAATTTTCCTTATTACTTCGGCCCATCCTTGAATCAGTTAACTTGCCTGCTGCGCCCAAATGATTCTCTCGCCGAAGCGACTGTTGTAAAAATTGCACAAAGAGCAGTGGTCGGGATACAATAGAGCTAATGTAACAAGTAAGGAAGGTTAAGTTCGGGTGTAACCGAACATTACATACTCAGTTGAGAGCTATGGTGACAACATAAGGGAAAATAACCATGTAGGAAAATGAACCGAGGGAAACCCTGGAATGTGTTTGTACGACATGTGTATCAAATGAAAGGCATTAAAGAGTATTTTATGAGGGAGTGGGCCATAGTTCTATAGGTGGACGCCATTTAGGGATATAGCCATAAAGGTGGATAAGGGTTGACTCTAGAATGCGTTTGTACGATATGGGTATCAAATGAAAGGTATTAATGAGTATTTTAAAAGGGCGCGGACCTAAGTTCTATAGATGGACGCCTTTTCGAGATATCGCCGTAAAGATGGACCAGGGGTGACTCTAGAATGCGTTTGTACGATATGGGTTATCAAATGAAAGTTGTTAATGAGCATTTTAAAAGGGAGTAATCCTTAGTTCCATAGGTGGACGCCGTTTCGAGATATCGCCATAAAGGTGGACCAGGGGTGACCCTAGAATTTGTTTGCACAATATGTGCATCAAACGAAAGGTGTTAATGAGTATTTTAAAAGGGAGTGGGCCTTAGTTCTATAGGTGGACGCCGTTTCGAGATATCGCCATAAAGGTGGGCCAGGGGTGACTCTAGAATTCGTTTGTGCAATATGGGTATCAAACGAAAGGAGTTAATGAGTATTTTAAGAGGGAGTGGGCCTTAGTTCTATAGGTGGACGCATTTTCGAGGTATCGCAATAAAGGTGGACCAGGGGTGACTCTAGACTTTGTTTGTACGATATGGGTATCAAATCAAAGGTGTTAATGAGTATTTTTAAAAGGGAGTGGGCCTTCGTTTTATAGGTGTTCGCCTTTTCGAGATATCGCCATAAAGGTGGACCAGGGGTGACTTTAGAATTTGTTTGTATGATATGGGTATCAAATGAAAGGTGTTAATGAGTATTTTAAAAGGGCGTGGGGCTTAGTTCTATAGGTGGACCCCTTTTCGAGATATCGCCATAAAGATGGACCAGGTGTGACTCTAGAATGCGTTTGTGCAATATGGGTATCAAACGAAAGGGGTTAATGAATATTTTAAGAGGGAGTGGGCCTTTCTGGACCAGGGGTGACTCTAGACTTTGTTTTTACGATATGGGTATCAAATGAAAGGTGTTAATGAGTATTTTTAAAAGGGAGTGGGCCTTCGTTCTATAGGTGTTCGCCTTTTCGAAATATCGCCATAAAGGTGGACCAGGGGTGACTCTAGAATGAGTTTGTACGATATGGGTATCAAATTAAAGGTATTAATGAGAGTTTTAAAAAGGAGTGGTGGTAGTTGTATATGTGAAGGCGTTTCCAGATATCGACCAAAATGTGGACCAGGGTGACCCAGAACATCATCTGTTGGATACCGCTACTTTATTTATATATGTAATACCTGCCAAGATTTTAAGGGTTTTTTATTTCGTCCTGCAGAACTTTTCGTTTTCTTCTACTTAATATGGTAGGTTTCACAACCATTTTATAAAGTTTTTTCTAAAGTTATATTTCGCGTCAATAAAACAATCCAATTACCTTACCATATTTCATCCATTTTTTCGTATTTGGTATAGAATTATGGCATTTTTTTAATTTTGCGTAATTTTCGATATCGAAAAAGTGGGCGTGGTCATAGTCGGATTTCGTTCATTTTTCATACCAAGATAAAGTGAGTACAGATAAGTACGTGAACTGAGTTTAGTAAAGATATATCGATTTTTGCTCAAGTTATCGTGTTAACGGCCGAGCGGAAGGACAGATGGTCGACTGTGTATAAAAAATGGGCGTGGCTTCAACCCATTTCGCCCTTTTTCACAGAAATCAGTTGTCGTCCTAGAATCTAAGCCTTTACCAAATTTCACAGGGATTGGTAAATTTTTGTTCGTCTTATGGCATTAAAAGTATCCTAGACAAATTAAATGAAAAAGGGCGGAGCCACGCCCATTTTTAAATTTTCTTTTATTTTTGTATTTTGTTGCACCATATCATTACTGGAGTTGAATCTTGACATAATTTACTTATATACTGTAAAGATATTAAATTTTTTGTTAAAATTTTACTTAAAAAAAATTTTTTTTTTAAAAGTGGGCGTGGTCCTTCTCCGATTTTGCTAATTTTTATTAAGCGTACATATAGTAATAAGAGTAACGTTCCTGCCAAATTTCATCATGATATCTTCAACGACTGCCAAATTACAGCTTGCAAAAGTTTTAAATTACCTTCTTTTAAAAGTGGGCGGTGCCACGCCCATTGTCCAAAATTTTACTAATTTTCTATTTTGCGTCATAAGTTCAACTCATCTACCAAGTTTCGTCGCTTTATCTGTCTTTTGTAATGAATTATCGCACTTTTTGTGTTTTTCGAAATTTTCGATATCGAAAAAGTGGGCGTGGTTATAGTCCGATATCGTTCATTTTAAATAGCGATCTGAGATGAGTGCTCAGGAACCTACATACCAAATCTCATCAAGATACCTCAAAATTTACTCAAGTTATCGTGTTAACGGGCGGACGGACGGACGGACGGACGGACGGACGGACATGGCTCAATCAAATTTTTTTTCGATCCTGATTATTTTGGTATATGGAAGTCTATATCTATCTCGATTCCTTTATATATGTACAACCAACCGTTATCCAATCAAACTTAATATACTCTGTGAGCTCTGCTCAACTGAGTATAAAAATTGGTAGACTGGATTTTGGCGTCATCATTATTTTATAAGGCTAGTGTAGGAAGGCAATAAATGCCTTACTAATTCAGTCTTCTCCTCTTGCGCTGCGGGACTGTTCGCAGTTTAATATAGTCCTTAGATATTTGAACCTTTTAAATAGTAACAGCGGTTTTCTAATCGAGAGAGACATGCAAACGAAGATCTGATATATCCTCATAAAAACTAGTTGTTTATTATCAGAGTCGGCAAACAGTCGACATGCTTCAGCGCACCTAGCAACCGTACGCAGATAACTTTGCAAAACATCATGCACATAGACATTCAAAATTCGGGCGGGTGGCTTGGCAACTCGTACAATCCAACCTCTTACCCAGTGCATATCTTACTGTGATCTAATAATTGTTTATATGTGTCCCTCGGAATCATATACCTTCCGACAAAGCCCTAAAAGGTTGAATGTGGCCAGATTAAATAGGTGGTGATCATTAATGGACCGTACTAGATCTATATCCGCCAAAGGACGTTCAACAACGATAACACTTTCGGAAATCTTTTTTATCGCTACAACAACAACAACAACAACAACAGCAACCCAGCGGTATAAAGTGCTTAGAATATACCCGCAGGTGAGCTTTCCTCTAGTAAGGCTAGAGTCCAAAGGCCCAAAGTCTTGACGAATTAGACAAATTCTTTGCCAGAAGTTGTAAATTCCAGAGCGTATTGGAATCATATCCGGTAAGGAATTACCCATAATACAAAAACCTGTTTATAAAGAATTTGCCAGCAGCAACGGGTAGCCTTTGTACATGCAGTTATAAAATGTTCTGTACCATTGTTTTTGGTTCGAGCCCCAACTCCTGAGAGAATAAGAAGATATTTACCGTCGATAATCGGAACAACTGTCCATCCTGTCGCTTTGTCCGTAAATACTTAAACTTTCCCCAAAATATTTAGTAAATTAAAAATTAAAAAATCGAGCTCCCCGCTTAACAAGAACAAGTAAAATTCCTGGTTTGTTATTGTGCTTTCAAAAAGTACCGAATAAGGTTTGGCGATGAAGTCCCCCAGCGGATTAAGCGGCTTAGAATATATCCACGGCAGGCATATCGTGAGAGGCGACTAAAATACCCGAATGAATAAAGGAGTTTTGTGACACAAACATTCTAAAGAGTTGCCAACGCAATTTATAGCTTTTCCAATCCAATTGTCAACTTTACATACCCGTGGCGAATACTGTTTCTTTAGGATCAGAGGCTCTGGTGACCTCAACCTCGTCATGGAACTTGAAGGTGTGGGGGAGAGGCAACCTAGAAGCTTCAGTATGGTCATACTAAGTCGTTCCCGAGATGGTCGGGCTTGTGCCTTAATGGTGCTTGTTAATGCAACATACCGCATCTATATCCGGCAAAGGATCAACAACAACGATAACATTTCTCAAAACCTACGGGCGTGTCTTTACGCTACAACTACAACAACATGAAGTCCGAAAGCTTTGTGCAATAAAAACTTGGCAGATAGAAGAGATTTTGGCTTCCATTGGTGTTTACGGCTGATGCATGTTACCCAACCAAAGATTATTTTACTTTGCTATATTAAAGATTAAAGATGTAAAGCAATCCGTAACATCAAGTTTTCACATAATCGTTTCGTGGTAAGTTTTTTAAATAAAAGATCAAAGAAATCTGAAGATTCATTAACTCGTGACGATAAAGTGAACCAAAATCGAAAACAAATAACAAATAACAAATCAATGAACCCGTGGTGTTGGGTCAACCAAAAAACGTCAGTAAATAATTTTAAAAGAAAACGACATTGCAAAAACAAAGCTCATCTACAATCATAGCAGCGTTCAGGTTAAATACTTTCTCTAAAATTCTGCTTAATAAATGTGATTTCAGATGAGATTTTGATAGTTTAGGGAACAAAGTTGATTTCGATGGTCGTTCACCTCTGAATCTGTGGTGCTCTTTTGCTATGCGACGCTTTTCTGCACTTTTAAGATATTTTCGATTTTCGTTTTTATTTTAGTTCGACATCGTTTCAAATTTCATGTATGCGTAACTTTGTCTATATATTTTCTCATTTAATTTCTCTAGAAATTAACCTTTTCGAAGAACAATATGCATGGTTTAAAAGAGTTTTGTTTTAATGTTGCGCATGCGCAAACAAAAAACTGTCACGGGCAAGTTTTTCCTGTTTAAGTTTTGTGTAATTTTGGCTTTCTTGCATGGTTCACATAAGTCTATATAGTTCATATGTACATATATATGCATGTATCTTAATTCAAATGCTTATGCATATACACTTGAGTTAAGTACATAAAATGCATTTTTTAATTTAAAAACGAGTTGATTTATTTAAATTTCAGTTGCAACTTCTTTTAAGCGCTGTTAACGGCATTTAAAATTTGTATTTGGCTACATTTCTTGTAATAAAGTTGTTAGTAGAATTGCAGTTAAATTTTTTATGAAAGGTCAGTATCGCTGGAAGTTTTGTAAGTTTAGCAATTATAATTGAAGAGCAGATCATTTCGATGTAGTCTTTATTATTTATAGGTACTAACTTCCTTTTTGCTTTAGCGCAATTTATAGCCCTAGAATTAAGGCTCAGCTTGTGGTATGATGTTTTTATTTTGTCCTACAAATCGGTGGTACTTATTTATATTGGTCATACCGACCTAGATCCGCAGATGCAATCTTGAAAGGAAGGCGTCTTTGGTCCTACAGTCGCCAAATTCAGCCTACACTATGCAACATGCCCGAACATGTAGGGGCTTATTGTCTTTGCTGCGTTACGAGATATTGTCAAATGCAGTACCAGGTTCTAGGTCAAAAATTTACATCTACACATATTCAACCCAGTAATGACAAAACGTAAATAATATTAAATATTAGAAGGCCCGGCAGACATTGTTCTGCCCTAAACTAGGTTTATCTGCATACATTTTAATAAGCTTTTTCCGTATAGCTCTTCTTAATCCTTTTATTCGCTCCTCCCTCCATCTGTTTTGCTCCATCCATCTCTATCTTCGTCTCACTCTATTTCTTTCTCAGGCTCCTTCTCCTTCCCTTTTTTTTCTCTTCTCTCAAGTTCTTCTCATTCTTCTTCATCCCTTATTGCCAGTCCCATAGGGTGGTATGTATTTTGTTCCAGTTTCATTCCGAGTCCCAGTTCCACTCCGAGTCTCAGTCCAGTTCTAGGCCTAATCTCAGTCCCAGCCCGTCTCTGGTCTACTTCCCGAAAAAAGGATCGTAAATACTATTATAGGCAAATTTATATACCAAATTTCAGGCAAATCGAATAGAAAGTATGTAAATAGGTATGTGGGTATTATTAATTCATGTCTTTATTTCGGCTTCACATGCATATTTATCAGTTTTGCCAGGTTGGTGCGACTAAATCGAATCTCACAATGAAAATTACTTTAAAGCTCTCACCAACAGCTTTCATTTGATATCCATTTTACATACACGTTCTAGGAGTATCCGGGTCCACGTTTTGGCCTTTATCTCGAGGCCCTAGTCACCAATAGGCATGATAACTACTCTATACTAAAGCACTCATCAACAGGTTCAATTTGATACCCATTATGTAAAAACACATCCTGGTGTTACCCTGATCCACGTTTTGGCCTATATCTCGAAAGCCTAGTCACAAAAGGTGTGAAAATTACCCTCTGCTAAAACACTCATAAACAGCTTACATTTGATAGCCATATTGTATAAACACATCCCAGGATTACCCAGGTCCACGTTTTGATCTCAAGACCCTGTCATTGTAGTTAATTTTTTCTCAAACCAATTCACAAGTTCTCGTCACAAGTTTTCGTTTTCTCGTTATTGGCTGTCACTTGATTGAAGAACACAAAACCGATCAAGTCATAATCTATGTCAGGCAAAGTTCCAGCGCGCTGAAGGTGCACGCTCTACTAAGTCTAAATATCGACATGACCCATTACCTTGTGGCATCCAAGAAGCGGATACGCCTCTGTGCTTAAGACAAAGAAGAAACTTTAAGCAGAATGGTGCGAGTATAAGGAGCTTCAGGTTATGGCTGACAGGGATAATGTCCAAAAATTCTACCAAAATATCCGGTGAATAACGGAATGTTTTGAGACCGAGGAGATTGATTTGTTTTCTTGTGTATACTTTCCGAAAGGTTGGATAATCGATGAATATTAGAACGATTTTCCGGCATCCCTTGCCAAATTTGGTTGGGATATAAACCGGTGTTGGCGAAAATCGACACTGATGATGGCACAATGCCGAAACTGTTTTGTCTCCACACCAAATCGCTCCAATTTACACCGAGTGGGAATAATAATGGCGACCTGGTTACTGACGTACAAGGGACAGGCAATATCGCCGCTAACGAAAAACAAGGAAGCGAGTAACGACACACTACTCGCCAAGCTGCATGGCTTCAAATTGGAGTTAAACAGTGTTCTACCCAATTCACCTAAAAGACTGTCCGGCAAGCTTCGCTAATTACTACCTTATATCACATGTAAAACTCTTCTAATGCATTGTGCGAAAGACCGATGCCCAAAACCAACAAATTGTCAAATGACGTTAAGCAACACCACCAGCTTCGTAAGAGATTCAAGGGGTTGATTCAAAGCTTCCACAACCAAATTATCAAGCTCACCTGCGCGAGGGAAATCATGTTACAAATATGAATTTATCATACATATATTTAATAGGCGATGCTCTGGCGACCCCAATTTCCTCATGGAATGGGCGTTATGGCCAAGAAGTTTTAATGTGACCATATTAGTCGTTCCCGAGATGGTCGGGCTAGTACCCTAATGGTGGTACCGGAACATACCGCATCTATATCCGGCAAAGGACTATCAAACACTCCCCAAAACCTTCGGGGAGAGTCGTTACAGTTAACACAACAACAACCAGCTCAGTAAGTATTGGGCCAGATTTTCCCGAGCCATATGAACTAAAACGGGGGCTTAAGGAAAGAAATTGCCTTTTTCCTATCGTGAGATGTTTTTAACCTAATGTTGGACATATTTTCCTAGCAACAATCAAACCGCGATTTTACAATGTGTTATAAGATCGTATAATTTTTATTGTTGGCTGATGATAATAATGTTATTGGCCTTAATATATGCCCCTTAAGTTCTGTCTTCGCTGGATTGCATAAAAAGGCAAAACAAAGTGGGATACTGTGGTTTATGAGGACAAGATGAATTACTTGCTGTCATCCAAGAAAGAATCAGCGAATTCGGCCGATGGGAATGACTTAATTAATAACGGATATATATTCGACACTGTGGGAACAAGCATTAACAGCGAAAACAAGGTTTACGGTGTCAGTGTTGCCGAAAAAGCCCAAAGGCTCACTGGCTATATTATGTTATGCGAATGACGAGAAAGACTATTAGTGAGATGGAAGAGGAAGGTGGAGGAAGACGTGATATACCCTGGGGTCCCAACTGGCGTCAGCTATCGCAAAACAAGGATAACAGGTGTTATTGTTACGAAAGGGCTAAACGGCTTACTCAAGAGCCTTACTCCATTGTAAGTGCTCTAGTAAATCACACAGTACTTCATCAAGAAGTGGTCTGAAATGCAAGGAAGCATTGGAAAAACTTCGCTCAAGCCGGACCGTACATCTTTACTGGGTTCCCGGTCATAAATGGATAGAAGGAAAGTCGTGAACAAAAGCGCGGGGCTGCAAAATTTCTAAGATCATGTGCAAAGCCTACGATATTAGACCCACAAAGTGGCTCAAATCTCTGAAGAGAGAAGACTTAAAGCTCGCGATGGGCATACTGACTGGACACTGCCTTTTGATGTCACATGCTTATAAGTTAAGTTTCGTCAGTAACAGCAAGTGTGGGAAGTATGAGCTGCAAGAAGAAAAGGTTGAGCACGTTCTCTGTTCATGTCCTGCGCTCGCCAGGTTAAGGCTTCAGCTATTAGGGGCGGCAGAGTTGCCGGCTGCAATTAAGCTGGGTCCTAGAACACTACTAGTATTTGCCAAGAGGATGGAGTTATTCTAAAACATATGACCTGGCTGGTGATTGGGGTTATTCTCTTTGGTCGGCAAACAAATTCTGGTACCTCTATGTACACATTCAGTCTATGTGAAGTCTTTATTGACCGGCCGGCTCAACCTAACCTAAGTCAATAAGAAAGACGGTTCCGGAAACCACTTTTGGTTAGTTAAAAATTTGCCATGATTTTATGTATTACCATCAGTTACGTGTGAACAAATGAGTCGACGCGTAACCAAGAAATTAGAAAGAGTATGAGAAATTGAAAAAATAAGAAATTACCCACACGTATCATGAATGGCGCCAACGTGCATTTTACAAACCACCAACATTATCTAAAAATGGACATGGCTAAGTAACTATATTAGGGAAGGTCAGTTTAAAGTCAACACACAATTCTATTCGACTGAAGCTTTACTACAACAACAACCACAACTGAAGCTTTGCTTGGGTGTGTGTGAATAAACGAGATAATTCCACTCTTTGATATTTTGTAGACGTAGTTTTAAGGGTAAAAGTTCTCTGAAACCAATATGCTCGACTTAAAAAGTAGTATCAAAGTGCTTCCAAAAAAGTTATCTAAATGTGGTCGCCCCAAAATAGTGGCTTGGTAAATTTTCCGATTGCCGAAATTTGAAATAAAAATGCATCTAGCAACGTATACAGCTGCCAACTTTGAAAATAATTAGCAAATTATATAAAATTTTGTAAATTTAACTCGTTAGTTTTATTTTCGATAATTTAAGGAAAAGCTCCTATGCAAACTAATATGAAGAGAGCTTTCGAAAATATGTTTAGAGTATGCATTTCGTAGTCCAATCCATTTCAACCTAATAAAGTAAAAGTAAAGCTGTGCCCTTCTTATGAAAGAAAATATGAAACACCCAACTGCATACTCAAATAATTATGAAAAATCGTACTTAAAAATTAGAATTTTTACGAAAACGTTTCTGAGATTGGTTATCATAGTTTCAGTTGCAAAGGTTATGAGCGTTCAACCTTGAACTATCGCTAATAAAAAAAAGAAGATGTATCAATTTAAGGGCATTATTCTGTATTGCTCAGTCGAACGATTCGTCTCTTGACGATTTCGTCTAGCAATGACGTTCTCGACCGCTTTCGTTCGCCCTTTCACGTTTCTTACGTAATGCCAAAGTAAAGGCGAGCGAACTTTTCAAATATTTTGCCAGATGTGATTTATATTAGAACTTTTAAGAATCAGTTAAGATTTTCAAATTCCTATATTCTATTTTGCAAAATTTAAAAGTTCTGGAGCACTGAGCTTTTAGGTTGACATCTGTATTTATTTGAAAATCAAATATCATGTTTATTTAGGGCCTCATTCTCTATTACGAAACGAACGTTCGTTTCGCCTCAGAGACGCGAGTGTATTTACAATATGTTAAGCGATGGCAACATATTATTTTACAATTGCTTTCACCTTCCTCTTTGACATAAAGTAAGAAACGTAAATGCCGAACGAATATGATAAAGAATACCAATGCTAGACGAAAATTAATATAGACACAAAATGTCTCAATTGTGTTGTTAGTGTAGAAATGAGAAAAACGGAATTAAGCATGAAAACAAATACCAGCAGGATAGCCTAGTGGTTCATTTTCTCTTAGAAAACATAACAATTGAAATTCAATTATTTTAGCCGGTGTTAAGCTCATGAATTCTTAAATATAAGTATAAACTGAACACACCATTAAACAAACATACATAAAAAAAAATCCGTTGGCCTATAAGAGGGTTGCTATTGATTAAACTTCCTCTAGCTGGTCTGACTCAAGTAGCGAAGGCAGGTGTCTGAAAGAGACCTACTTTTACCGGGATTTACCAGGATTGATCCAACGCGATCGTACCGAGATCTTTAATAAATTGTTCTGTGCGAGAAGATTTATGGAATGGCATACACTCTATTTGAATCACTAACTGAACCGTCTATCATGAATATCTTGGTGCCATTAATTCTAAGGCGGGTCCCTAAGCAAAGCAGGCAAGTCCTAATAGCCAACCTCGGCAGGAATTGGGGGTCTGGAAGGGTGGTTTTTTCATTGGAACGAACAAAGAAACGCGAGTAAAATCGAAGACGCCAGCGAAGAAACTGTCGATATCAAAAATTGGAACCTTCAACCTTTCTATACAATCTCACCGAATCGTGTAGGAAAGAATTAATGAAATATTAAACAGCGTCTGCTGATTACTGTGTCAATCCAGAAAAGATCCTACAGACTACCAAATTACTACAGTGTCTTTAAGACGGAAAGCGTAGCCGTTAAGAAAGCAGCGGAAATTTTGGAGAAAGCGTGCCTTAGCTGCAGTCGCGTCAATATATGTGTTTTGACAGGCGATCAAGGCAATAATCTCGCACAGTACTACCTGCAGAAGTGTCCTGGAATGCAAAGAAGCATGAGAAACCTCACTTCTCGCCCAGACCATACATCTACACTGAGTTTCCGGCCATAAAGAATTAAAAGGTGATGAAAAGGCCGATGAGTTGCCAAAGGAGGGTGTAGCACTCTATGAGTCGATGGTGGTTGTCCCAATCCATTTGGAAGAAATCAAAAGGAGACAGGGAAAGGAACAGGAAAAGCGTAGACATAAGCGTGGGACTGCAAAATTTCTAAGATCATGTGCAAAGCCTACGATATTAGAGCCGCAAAGTGGCTCATATCACTAAAGAGAGAAGAATTAAGTATCACGATGGGCATATTAACTGGACACTGCCTTCTGGCCTCACATGATAATAATTTTGGGCATCGTCAGTGTAACAGTAGATGTAGGAAGGG
Source organism: Eurosta solidaginis (assembly GCF_040869045.1). Taxonomy (NCBI): domain Eukaryota; kingdom Metazoa; phylum Arthropoda; class Insecta; order Diptera; family Tephritidae; genus Eurosta; species Eurosta solidaginis. The sequence continues at coordinate 319,101,479 of NC_090319.1, read as the reverse complement.
AAGAAACAATTGAGAACGTCCTGTGTTGGCCAGGTTAAGGCTTCAGCTACTAGGAGTGGCAGAGTTGCCAGATCGCGTGTCAGATATTAAGAAAACTTTAAGTATTCGCCAAGAAGATAGAGTTACTTTATAAAATAGGTACTGATACTTAGTTCGGGCTTTTAATATTTGATCGTCAAACAAATTCTGGTACCTCTATGAACAAATTCCGCCTATGTGATGCCTTTATTGACCGACCAGTTCAACCTAATCTAAACAGCATTTACTTAGCTGATCGCTTGGTTTAATGTGTATAAACTTGACTTTACATTTTCATCATTTCCGGTATCGTTGTTGAACCACCCTAAAGTTTTACCACGTAAGTAAGTACTTGTACGTGTGATTGCTAGAAAAGTACTTGGCATTGAATTAAAATGCATTTAAAATGCAATTCTGCTCAGAATAAGAACTAAAATAGAGACATGTAATGGGAAGCGCGAATTTATGCCATTGACGGAATGTGTTCGGTCGAAAATTAGCGAAATGTAGGAGGAATGTTTAATTGAATTGTTTTGTAGTAATTCAAATGCCTCACCCGAAACTAAGTTCCCACATTTATTAAAAAACAATGAAGCGAATGGAAATTTGTTTGAGCAGAGAAATTGATGTCATTGAACACTTTAAAATATGCCTTTTATTGCAAGCAAAAATATACTGAAAATAAAACATTTAATGGCAACTAAAAAACAAGTAAGGAAGGTTAAGTTCGGGTGTAACCGAACATTACATACTCAGTTGAGAGCTATGGTGACAACATAAGGGAAAATAACCATGTAGGAAAATGAACCGAGGGAAACCCTGGAATGTGTTTGTATGACATGTGTATCAAATGAAAGGCATTAAAGAGTATTTTATGAGGGAGTGGGCCATAGTTCTATAGGTGGACGCCATTTAGGGATATAGCCATAAAGGTGGATCAGGTTGACTCTAGAATGCGTTTGTACGATATGGGTATCAAATTAAAGGTATTAAGGAGGGTTTTAAAAGGGAGTGGTGGTAGTTGTATAGGTGGTCGCCTTTTCGAGATATCGCCATAAAGGTGGACCAGGGGTGACTCTAGAATGCCTTTGTACGATATGGGTATCAAATGAAAGGTGTTAGTGAGTATTTTAAAAGGGAGTAATCCTTAGTTCCACAGGTAGACGCCGTTTCGAGATACCGCCATAAAGGTGGACCAGGGGTGACCCTAGAATTTGTTTGTACAATATGGGTATCAAAAGAAAGGTGTTAATGAGTATTTTAAAAGGGAGTGGGCCTTAGTTCTATAGGTGGTCGCCTTTTCGAGATATCGCCATAAAGGTGGACCAGGGGTGACTCTAGAATGCGTTTGTACGATATGGGTATCAAATGAAAGGTGTTAAAGAGTATTTTATGAGGGAGTGGGCCATAGTTCTATAGGTGGACGCCATTTACGGATATAGCCATAAAGGTGGATCAGGGTTGACTCTAGAATGCGTTTGTACGATATGGGTATCAAAAGAAAGGTGTTAATGAGTATTTTAAAAGGGAGTGGGCCTTAGTTCTATAGGTGGACGCCGTTTCGAAATATCGCCATAAAGGTGGACCAGGGTGACTCTAGAATGTGTTTGTACGATATGGGTATCAAATTAAAGGTATTAATGAGAGTTTTAAAAGGGAGTGGTGGTAGTTGTATATGTAAAGGCGTTTTCCAGATCGCGACCAAAATGTGGACCAGGGTGACACAGAACATCATCTGTTGGATACCGCTAATTTATTTATATATGTAATACCTGCCAAGATTTTAAGGGTTTTTTATTTCGCCCTGCGGAACTTTTTCATTTTCTTCTACTTAATATGATAGGTGTCACAACCATTTTATAAAGTTTTTTCTAAAGTTATATTTTGTGTCAATAAACCAATCCAATTACGTCACCATGTTTCATCCCTTTTTTCGTATTTGGTATAGAATTATGGCATTTTTTTCATTTTTCGTAATTTTCGATATCGAAAAAGTGGGCGTGGTCATTGTCGGATTTCGTTCATTTTTCATACCAAAATAAAGTGAGCTCAAGTAAGTACGTGAACTAAGTTCATTAAAGATATGTCGATTTTTGCTCAAGTTATCGTGTTAACGGCCATGCGGAAGGACAGACGAACGACTGTGTATAAAAACTGGGCGTGGGATAAACCGATTTCGCCCGTTTTCACAGAAAACAGTTAACATCATAAAATCTATGCCCCTACGAAATTTCAAAAGATTGGTTGATTTTTGTTCGACTTATGGCGTTAAAAGTATCCTAGACAAATTAAATGAAAAAGGGCGGAGCCACGCCCATTTTGAAATTTTCTTTTATTTTTGTATTTTGTTGCACCATGTCATTACTGGAGTTGAATGTTGACATAATTTAATTACATATATACTGTAAAGATATTAAATTTTTTGTTAAAATTTTACTTTAAAAAAAATTTTTTTTTAAAGTGGGCGTGGTCCTTCTCCGATTTTGCTAATTTTTATTAGGCGTACATATGGTAATAGGAGTAACGTCCCTGCCAAATTTCATCACGATATCTTCAACGACTGACAAATTACAGCTTGCAAAAATTATAAATTACCTTCTTTTAAAAGTGGGCGGTGCCACGCCCATTGTCCAAAATTTTACTAATTTTCTATTCTGCGTCATAAATTCAACTCATCTATCAAGTTTCGTCGCTTTATTTGTCTTTGGTAATGAATTATCGCACTTTTTCGGTTTTACGAAATTTTCGATATCGAAAAAGTGGGCGTGGTTATAGTCCGATAGCGTTCATTTTAAATAGCGATCTGAGATGAGTGCTCAGGAACCTACGTACCAAATTTCATCAAGTTACCTCAAAATTTACTCAAGTTATCGTGTTAACGGACGGACGGACGGACGGACGGACATGGCTCAATAAAATTTTTTTTCGATCCTGATTATTTTGATATATGGAAGTCTATATCTATCTCGATTCCTTTATATATGTACAACCAACCGTTATCCAATCAAACTTAATATACTCTGTGAGCTCTGCTCAACTGAGTATAATAAAACTCATGCTTACCGATGATTCACAATTATCTGCTTGTGCTTTTGCTTCTTCTTCTCCTTATTTTATACTCTATATTCCAGCAACTTTGTGGGCTAATCAAATAAGAGAAATCCGAGTTGAAAGAACAAAATTCTCACCATTCACTTGACTGCACCTTTCTTTTCGTGTGCCAACTTTTAAGTTGATTTATTATGAAAGCATAAAATTATGTTGCATGCAGCTTTGTGTGGCATATTCTGTATGTACGATGTATGTGGGTTGTAGAGTATTGACCGATACGCACACACATACATGTGTACATTCCATTGATGCCAAATAATGTGAGATTACAACAGGGATTGCGAATAATTGTTATTGGTTAAAACTTAAACCGAAAAACCCATATTGAAGGGGCAATTCCACACTAATACATTCCTTATTACACAGCCTATTGATAAATTGATTGCTTCTCATTTTATTGAGCTGTTTTTATAGTTTTTTTTATTTCTGTGGGAAAATAAGAGCTATTTTTAATTTTTTTTGTATATTAAAAAACTTTTATTTTCATAAGCAAATATTTTTGTTGTAGAAAATGGTATACAAGATGTGGCAATTAAATTCCGCGCTTAACTGTTTAAATCATAATGGCTGCAAAACAAGTTAGGTTAGGGTACTACTTTTACTATTACTAGTTCAAATAAAATCAAATTTAAGCCTTTTAAAGTTTGACTTAATGACTTTTTAGGATAATTTCGTTTAATCTTTTGACTATTGCGGTAAAATAAGAGTTCCCCTTAAGGTTAGGTTAGGTTGAAGTGGCCGGTCAATAAAGAAATCATATAGGCTGAATGTGTGCATAGTGTTACCAGAATTTGTTTGACGACCGAACCGAAGAACCCGAATCAGTTGCCAGGACATATGTTATAGAATAATTCCGTCCTCTTGGCAAATACTAGCAGTTTTCCAGCTTAATTGCTGCCTCGAGATCAGGCAACTCTGCCGCACCTTATAGCTGGAGCCTTGACCTGGCGAGCGCGGGGCATGAACACAGAGCCTGCTCAAGCGTTTCTTCCTGCAGCTCACACTTGCTTTTACTGACGAGGCCTAACTTAAACCCATGTGACGCCAGAAGACAGTGTCCAGTCAGTATGCCTATCGTGAGCCTTAAGCCTTATCTCTTCAGAGATATGAGCCACTTTGTGAAGTCTAATATCGAAGGCTTTGAATATGATCTTAGAAATTTTGCAGCCCCGCGTTTTTGTTCATGCCTTTCCTGCTTGATGGATCATATGCCACTCCTGTCTGTTTTGATTCCTTCCAAAGGGATTGGGACGTCTATCGTTGACTCAGAGAGTGTTGCACCCTCCTTTGCCAAGTCATCGGCCTTTTCGTTACTTTCTATTCCTTCTGCCCTGAGAGAAGTTTTTCCAATGCGTCTTTTCATTCCAAAACACTTCTGGGTGAAGTGAGACTATTGCCTTAATCGCAGTCTGACTCTCAATATATATACTGACCCGACTGCAGCTTAAGCACGCTTCCTCCAGAATTTCTGCTGCTTTCTTCACGGCTATAATTTCCTCTTGAAAGACACTGCAGTAATCTGGCAACCTATAGGATCTACTTATTTCTGGCTTGAAACAGTAAACAGCAGACCCAACATCTTCCATTAATTTGGAACCATACGTATACACGTGTATAGTATGTTCTGCCATTTCTGCACCCTGGCACTAACCCTCGGGCTCGATCCAATAAGTCACACCAGGCATTTCTTCGCTGCGTTAACTGCCGCCAGTTGGTCACACTAAAGGACTTTAAATCGCTCTCCACCTTATCCTTCCATCGAAATGGGGGCGGAAGAGGGCATAGATGGGTTCCAATAAAAATACTTTCTTAGCCGGATCATCATCTTTCATTCGCATAACATAGCCTAGCCAGCGTAGCCGCTGCATTTTAATTCGCTGAACTATGTTGATGTCTGCTTAGAGCTCGTACAGCTCACCACTAAATCTTCTATGGTACTCGCAGTCGCCAACGTCCGTAAATCTTTCGAAGAACTGGCCAGCGGGAACGTATTCACGATTAACTATGCCATCGATATCGGAAAAAACAGTTAACATTGCCTTCAGATGTGACTTTGATATAATCGCTTTCGTTGGCCGCTCCCCACCCCTTTACACCCACTGTTGACACATTTTCACTACGCCGTTAAAAGAGTTACACTGCAAAAAATACGCATAAAACACAAAACAAACGTGCTATCCAGTTAAACTTTGAACTGTATCTAAAAGAAAAGTCCCTGTTCTCAGACAGATTGTGGCGAATGAAAAAGTATTGACAGTTTTTGACTTAAAACTAAATTTCCGGTCAATTCCCTTTTTCATCCTCAGCATTTTGATATACATATGGAATATATGTATGTATATTTACCACGATTCGTTTATGCGCCGTACGATCAAGCGTTACGTCATCAAAGTAAGTATATTCTGTGTGCAAAGCACGCTTAGTATAAAAAGGAAAAGTGAAAAATAATGAATAGTTTTCCATCAAAAGAAAAAACTCGAAAAATAGCTTTAATTTTCCGACCGAAATTAAAAAAGCTTAAAAAATAACTGTTATTCACCGGACGATATGAAAAACTCAAAAGTAATCTTTTGTTTCCGAAAAAATAAAAGAACTCAAAAAATAGGTTTTATTTCGGGGCTTGATAAAAATCTCCCAAAATACTGTTACTCACTGAGCAAAAAAAGACTTAAAAAGGTATTATTACTATCCGAACGGAAGGAAAACCTCAAAAAATTCTATATCCGAGTGAACAATAAAACTAAAGAAATAACTGTTTTTGATTAAGCGAAATAAAAAACTCAAAATTATGTTTATTATTTTCCGATTGAAATTAAAATCTCAGAAAATAACAGTTATTTTCGAGTGAACTAAAAACAAAAGCAACAACTTTTATTCACCGACCGATATGAAAAAACTAACTGTTATTCTCGGAACTAGATAAAAAACACAAAAATAGCTGTTATTGATCAAGCGAAATAAAAAACACGAAGAATATTTGTTACCTTTCGAACGAAAGCAAAGCCTCAAATTAAAAACACAAAAATAACTGTTATTCACCGAGTGAATAAAAAACAAAAAGTTATTCCTTTCGAGCGGTATAAAATTATTACAAAATGACTGTAATATTCTGACCGAAATAAAGGACTCGATAAATAACGGTTGTTGTCCGAACAAAATAAAAACTTCGAAAAAATTATTAAAAACAATTTTTATAATAAAACTTTTAACTGTTACGAACTCTGAATTACTCATTTAGAATTCCATTCTACCATCTCACCACATTGCCAAACACGCAATGTGACGTCACACAAAAATGTTATGCTTCAGCGCTTTAAAATAAATATTGAGAATGAAATTCCATGAAAAATTTCACTTGACATCATTTTTCAATATTCACACTAAGGGGCTTGGGTTTAACCCAATGAGCGATGGACCAATTGCAACCTAACTTATCTTAAGTATGTGAGTGCGAGTATACGTCATCGCTGACCAGTGGCATGGTAGGCTTAAGAAAGAATAAAGTCAGCGGGAATACATTATTTGGGAGCGTCTCATATGTAGTGGAATCCCTGACGTAGGTACTTTCTTATTACATTTGTCAGTTGACAAATTGCATACTTTTATAAATTTTGTTTTTGCAGATAGTTACTTAATCCTTGCACCGCATTTCTGTCATGCATGCAAAATTATGACTTATACGATCGGCTTAAATTTCGTTACACCAATGATGCCGGCTTCGTGATAAAAGGTAAAGAATTTCGCAAAACAAATTGTTTACGCTGAGTAATAGTGATTAACAATTATTTATTGTAATTTTAAGAATTCAATGATATCAAGGATAACCTTTAATTTACGTCCTTTCGCCATCAATTGCACGCTTTTATAGAAGATTGTTCCACAACGGTTAAGTTCTGCATCTAGTATAATTTTCTCCAGCAGAAAATTAAAGATAGGTGGTCACCCTGTCTGAAACCTTGTTTCTTTTCGAACGGCTCGGAGAGGTCCTTCTCAATTCTGACTGAGCTGATGGTGTTGCTCAACGTCATTTTGTTCAGCCGCATAAATTTTGCGGGGAAACCAAAATCAGATATAGCGGCATATAGGCAGCTGCTTTTCGTGCAGTAGAAGTCGGCTTTAAAATCGACGAAGAGGTGATGTGTGTCGATTCTTTTTTCGCGGGTTTTTTCCAAGATTTGGCGCATTGTGAAAATCTGGTCGACGATATATGTATTTGCCAGGTCTGAAGCCGCACTGATAAGGTCCAATCAGCCGATTCACGGTGGGCTTAAATTTTTCGTCGCACAATACACTTGACAGAACCTTGTATGCGATATTGAGAAGGCTGTTGCTGCGATAGTTGGCGCAGTTTGCACTAGCCCCTTTCTTGTGGACTGGGAAAAGTACACTTAGATTTCAATCGTCGGTCATGCGGTCGTCCGACCATATTTTGGAGAGAAGCTGATGCATGCGCCTTATCAACTCCTCACCGCCGTATTTGAATAGCTTCGCAGGCAGTCCATCAGCACCCGCGGCCTTGTTGTTTTTTAATCTTGTTATTGCTATTCTGACTTCGTCATAATCGGTTTGGGGAACTTTAATTCCATCATTATCGATTGCGCATCGGGTTCGTCATCCCTGTGCGGTTCATCGCCTACTTCATTTAGGAGAGCAGAGAAGTGTTCCCCCTATAATCTACGTACTCTTCGGATAGGGGTTTCAAGTTCGCCGTTTTCTTCTTCTTACAAGAGTTTGACCCGGAGTCAAAACCGTCCGTCTGTTGCCAAATTTTTTGGTAAAATTCTCAAGCGTTATTCCTGGTGGCTAGTAGCTCAAGTTCCTCACACTCACGCCTTTCTCTCTCTGTTTTTTCTTCCTGAAAAAGTGCTTCGCTTCCCTTTTCAACTCGCGGTAGCGTTAATACAGTCTTCTTGTTGCGCTCGCTTTTCACATAGTCCTGTAGGCAGCGTCTTTTTTTTTGATTACGTCGCGGCATTCTTCATCGTACCAGCTGTTTTTCCCTGGTGGGCGGTAACGAATTTTTTCCTCTGCGGCAGTACGAAGTGCTTTGAAGATATGCTTCCATTACTCCTGCATTCCGTTATGTTGACTTGTGCTCTCAGAGAGCAGGTGAGTGAGTTGAGTTGCGAAATAATTGGGAGTCTATTGCAATTGCAGCCTTACGACGTCTAACTTTCCTTGTGTTTTTATACTCAGCTGAGCAGAGCTTACATAGTATACTAATTTTGTTCGCATAACGGTACCCCGTAACCGCATAAACTAATCGAGATAGATGTAGACTTTCTAAATATCAAAATGATCTGGGCGAAAAAAGAAATTCATTTAGCCACGTCCGTTCGTCCGTCTGCCCGTAAACACGATAACTTGAGTAAATTTTGAGCTATCTTAATAAAGTTTCGTATATAAGTTCCTTGGCACTCATCGCAGATTGGTATTTAAAATGAACGAAATCGGACTATAACCACGCCCACTTTTGCGTATCGAAAATTTCGAAAAACCGAAAAAGTGCGATAGTTCATTACCAAAGACGACTAAAGCGATGAAACTTCGTAGGTGGGGTGACCTTATGCCACAGAATAGAAAATTGGTAAAATTTTGGACAGTAGGCGTGGCACCGCCTACTTTTAAAAGAAGGTAAGTTGAAAGTTTTGCAAGCTGTAATTTAGCAGCTGATATGTAATGTTCGGTTACATCCGAACTTAGCCTTCCCTACTTATTTTTTTTGGTGTTTTTTGTTTTGACACGTTTGTCTTACTAAACGGATAAAAACAGTTAAAGCACACACCAATTTGTCTTTGTTCCTGCCACCCTCATCAATTGGTCCTTGAACTGTACATTGACCAATATTTTTTCCTCTTTTTTCATAGTTAAAGTTAATTTTTCAATATCATTCCGTAACATTTAAACTGACAAGAAATGAAATTCCTGCTGTTAATGTCTGCAAATCACAATTTTACAATGTGTAATGTGAGGGGACTTGTAATGACCAAACACGCAACGCACATGGGAGTACGTAAGAATGTATGAATAAACTAAATTCAGCCTAGGAATAGAACAACCTGTTGTAAAAAACATGCGACTATACAAAATATAAAATGCCTTGCGGGTATTTTTAGACTTCCAATCGCTTAAAAATAGACATTGCTGACTACAAATAAACATAAACTTGCAATTCCTACTACCGACGCATAATAACTTGCACACAAACAAACATATTTAACAACATTTTACACGAACAACTACAAAGTGCACGCAATGTAAACTCATCGCACAAATGATGATAAATACTTCTACTTATTACCCAGAGTACAAATAAAAAAAAAAAAAAAAAAAAATTATATGCATCTTCAATAGGCTCGAGTAAGCACGCCAAATGTACCAAAGTACTAAGTCAAAGACAAACAAAATAAGTAAGGATGGCTAAGTTCGCGTGTAGCCGAACATTACATACTCAGCTGAGAGCTTTGGAGACAAAATTGTCTTTGTCATGGATATATACAAATGGTTATACTAAAAAGTGTAGTAACTTGCCTTTGCTATCTTTCTTCAGCTATCAATTCGTTTTATTTGAATTTTTTTTAAATATGAAAATTTGGTTAAATATGAACGCATTTCTTTATAATTTTGTGTTAATCACCCCTGAAATATTTTCGAAATGTTCTTAATTATGAGTCCGATAAAAGTCCGAAATTGTTGACCAAGGGTGACGTTTTTTGGAACGAATTTTCTTCATCCTTTGTCAAATAAGGGAAAATCACCACGAACAGTATTCCTGTCAAGATTCCAAGGGCTTTTGATTTCGCCCTGCAGAACTTTTTCATTTTCTTCTACCTAATATGGTAGGTGTCAAACCCATTTTACAAAGTTTTTTCTAAAGTTATATTTTGCGTCCATAAACCAAACCAATTACCATGTTTCATCCCTTTTTTCGTATTTGGCATAGAATTATGGCATCTTTTTCGTTTTTCGTAATTTTCGATATCGAAAAAGTGGGCGTGGTCATAGTCCGATTTCGGCCATTTTTTATACCAATACAAAGTGAGTTCAGATAAGTACGTGAACTGAGTTTAATAAAGATATATCGATTTTTGCTTAAGTTATCGCGTTAACGGCCGAGCGGAATGACAAAAGTCGACTGTGTATAAAAACTGGGCGTGGCTTCAAACCGATTTCGCCCATTTTCACAGAAATAGTTATCGACATAGAAGTTATGCCCTTACCAAATTTCACAAGGATTGGTAAGTTTTTGTTTGACCTAAGGCTTTGAAAGTATTCTAGACAAATTAAATGAAAAAAGTGCGGAGCCACGCCCATTATGAAATTTTCTTTTATTTTTGTATTTTGTTGCACCATATCATTACTGGAGTTGAATGTTGACATAATTTACTTATATACTGTAAAGATATTAAATTTTTTGTTAAAATTTTACATAAAATTTTTTTTAAAAAAGTGGGCGTGTTCGTCATCCGATTTTGCTAATTTTTATTAAGAACACATATAGTAATAGGAGTAACGTTCGTGCCAATATCTTCAACGACTGCCAAATTACAGCTTCCAAAACTTTTAAATTACCTTCCTTTAAAAGTGGGCGGTGCACAACCAATGTCCAAAATTTTACTAATTTTCTTTTCTGCGTCCCAAGGTCAACCCACCTACCAATCTATCGCTTTATCCGTATTTGGTAATGAATTATCGCACTTTTTCGGTCTTTCGAAATTTTCGATATCGTTCATTATAAATAGCGATCTGAGATGAGTGCCCGGGATACCAAATTTCATCAAGTTACCTCAAAATTTACTCAAGTTATCGTATTTACGGACGGACGGACGGGCGGACGGACATGGCTAAATGAATCTCTTTTTTCGCCCAGATCATTTTGATATATAGAAGTCTATATCGATTAGTATATGCCGCTACGGCGTACCGTTATGCGAAGAAAATTAATATACTCTGTGAGCTCTGCTCAGCTGAGTATAAAAAAGATGTGCGGCTTCAGTAGGCTCAAGTAAGCACGTCAAACATACCAAAGTACTAAGTCAAAGACAAACCAAACAAATAAAGTAGAGTCCAAAGCAAAGCTCGACTAAAGGAAGAGTACCAGAATGTGGTGAATGTACACTTGAACTAAATTGATTGAGCATGCGTGAGCGCTGAGGGTGAGAGGAGGACGAGTTGCTGATGAACAAAGTGTTGCATTCATGCATTGGTTGCTTTAGGGATAAGGGCAGCAAATGACACCTAGCGAAACAGTGAACGAACATTTATAAAACCATATGTGGTGTGTGTAATTCAACTGTTATGATAAACCCGCAAGCGAGCTCAGGTGGCAAGCGTAGACTTTGCAGATTTGTGGCAAATTGCAAATGAGCATGGCTAAGGCAAGTCGATGGATGAGGGAGAATATGGCGAGACTTGAAAAAGTTCGATAAGTTATGTATATTGGGAGAGACGGCCACATGTTTTTATAATCTTCTCTGTTTTTTATTGCACCTTTTTTTGAAAATAGTTATTTTAATCACCCCAGCTAAATAAGTCCTTTCTCGGTGAACAAGAAAGAATTTCTACCGACATAAGTTGAGCCGAATTCCTTCACAGCTGCTAATAAATCTCGCTTCGTTTTCTAGCAAGATCGACATTTTATTCCACTTTTTCAAAGATGCGGAAGGACCCACTTATATCAGCAGTTGTATGCTCTTATAAGATATTGAACTGTTGTGGTTTATGTATGCCGCCAGAGTTATTTTCTCTAGTATCAGGCTTTAATCCTCGTTTGGTTTTCAGTGGTTCTAAGAGTGCTTTCATTAAATTCTGACGGAACAGATGGCGTCGCTCAACGTCATTTGGCAAATCAAAATAAGCTCCTCTTCGCGCTTTCATATCCATTGGATTACAGAAAAAACTGGCAGGCTTTTTGGGAAAATCACCTACTCTGTTAAGCGTGAATTAATGAAATTTATAAAAAATGCTATACATTTCGAGCTATCGTTATACCATCGAACTTTTGTTAGTCCCCACCACATATAAAGTGCATACTGTGCTGATGACAATGGACGGCGCTTGTCAGTGTTGAATTCCACAGCTACGCCAATGGACTTGGCGATCAATGTGATGGTGTTGCTAACAGACGAACGATAGACGTTGTACGCTCTTGGCAAGGTGCGGTCTGAGCAGCGAAAGAGTTGAGGTTGACATCAACTGTTGGTCGACTATCATAGTAGTTGGATAGTGTTGCTATTTGCTGATGGCCAATTCTGATGACGAAGGTAAGTTGACTAAATTAAACTGAACTTGTTACCAATCTAAAAATGTATAAATAGACATTAAGAAGCACGCAAGGCGCACAATTATTTACAATAACTGCCAATACATAAATAAATATTGTATAACAACTTACATACATACTTACATTAACACATGAACGTATTTAGTTATATAGAAAATACTTTAATAAATATGTATGTATGTATGTGTCTCATAAAGTGGCGGTAATTCAAGTCGCACTTTGTTATTCGCCATAAATCGGTTGGTAGCCACAAATTGATAGCAACAGACCAAGAGGAGGTATAAAATAAGTTACAACAACAACAATTGATACCATACAGCAACACAGCAGGCGCTCAATTATGTTGCATGTATATAATACAAAAACAAATAGCCTACGTACGTACAAAATGTATTTATGAAGAACTTTGATTATGTGGCGCTAGAATTCAACATCGCTATTACAATACCTTCACTACACGTCCTGCAACAACTAAAAGCGTTGCTGATTTGCTAGTGAGTTGGTGATGATGAAGACGACGTTAGCGTTGGCGCTGATGGGCCACTATTGACACTGCTGTTTTACGGGGTTTTTTCACTAATCGAAACTATTAAACTCATAGCAAAATTGTAAGCCTAAAAATCAAATGAAGAAGAATGTCAGAATATCGTGCCAAATGGAATGCACGCAGCGAATGCCAGACGCATTTGACTTAATAAAAATCGAAACTTGCAACATGCGCATGCGCATAAACACATAACACCATGCCGTGCAGTTTGTTGCGTCAAGAAGGCTAAAATCGCACGCAAAATCATTTATAATATAAAACTTATCACAAAACAAGTCGGAATTTTCTTGAAATATTTTCTTCTACTTTGTACTTCATAAATAAAAAAAACTAAACAAGTAAGGGTGTATAGGTTCGGGTGTAACCGAACATTATATACTCAGTTACAAGGGAATCATTTTTTTGAGGCTCTAGAAATATTGTGTAATGCTTTATCGGAAAAACTATTTTTGCTAATATAGCTAATTAATGTAGTCTACGACACTTTTAAACATCCTCTATGTATCGTCGCCCGCTTGCCAGAAGCATGAATGTGCCAAAATGAAAATATTGAGAAATCGAGTTTCAAAGTTTATTGCTCCCTCAAAATTAGAAGAATTAGTTTCTAATGTAAAAATGTATCTATATATTATATTTACACTATGCTCTTTCAACTGAGATAATTTCTCTGCTCCCATCCCTTCTATTTTCAGAGATTTAGCACATTCATTTTTCTGACATAACAAAAATTAAAAAAACTGATCTAATTTTTTGTAAACACAGCTATACAAAAAAATTAAAAGTAGTCGAATCAGGTAATGCGACTCATGTTTTCTATACATTTATATGCGCTGAATCCAAATACGCTATAAAAAATTGGTCCAAGTGGTCAAGGTATGGCCTTAACCTCAAAACATGTAAAAAAACTCACTGCAGATTGATTTTTAAATAATGTTACGACCAAGCCAAGACCTGCTACGCCAATTCTGTTGGCGGATTAGGATTCGGAGCATCATCCATGTGCGTAGGAAGCTCTAGATTTAAGTATGTAGAACCTAGAGAACCTAAAGGGTAATATTACGAGGCATATAACACAAACTCGGAAAAATTGCACATTCATGTTTCTGGTTAGTTGGCGACGATATAAAAGCGGGCGATGTCCTTAATCGATCCCGTCCATTTATACTAGAAATATATCCTCCTATAAGGAAAATGTGTGCATCCAAACTTATAACGATCCATTAATTTTTCTTCCAGTTATGGCTACCGAAACATAGAAAACTGCTTGTTAAAAAAGGGGCGGTGCCACGCCCATTAAAAAAATTTAATTGTTTGCTTTTTCTTGTTATAATAAAGCTCTTTTTTTGCAAAGATATAGCTTGTTTTATTCATCCACAACCCTTTTAAAAATCGCTTATAAAAAAGTGGGCGTGTTTCTTAACCCATTTCGTAATTTTTTTTTGCAAGCAATTTTTATAGTAAAAGCAACCTTTCTGTCGAATTTTTTATGATAGGTTTAATCGTTTTTGATTTATGATTAATACTATTTGTAAAATTGATTTTATTACAAGTCCATTTTCAAAAAGTTCGTAAAATTTGTATCAAGAGTCTCAATATCAGTGCAACCATCAAATTTCACAACATTCTAGGTGTATTATTTACTTAATAATCAGGTATTTTGTATTTTCCAAAATGTTATGTATGTTAAAAGTGGGCGTGGTTATCATTCTATTTCGATCATTTTAAATAGAGATAGGATATGAGTGCCAAGGAACCCATGTACCAAATTCAATCATATATCCCAACATTTACTCAATGCCGTTACGATCAACCGTTATGTTACCGAAGTTAAGTGATCGCGTATGCAGATGACATATGCGTCACCATGCGGGGGAAATTTCCCCAAACCCTTTGCAACCTAATGGAAGGGGCACTATCCAAAATTTCGCACTGGGCCACAGCGGCAGATTTGGAAGTCAACCCGGATAAATCCGAGCTTGTCCTCTTCATGAGGAGGTACAAAGTACCAAATCTAACACCGCCAAGAATTGGGGGTACGTTCTTAGCGTTTAGCGATCAAGTCAAGTATTTGGAAGTCATTCTGAATAGGAAGCTATTATGGAGTGACCATATAGTGGAGCGATGCAAGACCGGGGCTCTCGGCTCCACTCCATCTGAAGCACTCAACACAATGCTATACCTTCCACCTCTTGACCTGGACTCTAGTGGACACGCAACAATCCTGGGCACGAACGCCTCAGTCACAATACCGGTGCGCACTGACTACTGCACGCCAAAGGACGTCTTCGTTAAAAACTATAGTATGTATATACCATCGCGATAGGACTGGAATACCAGACAACATACGGTACCGGGTGCCATCAGAATATTCACGGATGGTTCTAAGCTTGACGGGAAGGTGGGAGCAGGCCTCTTTTCACCGGATCTGAGTCTAGATGTCTCTTCTCGCCTACCAGAACATCGTAGTGTTTACCAAGCGGAAATGCTGGCAATACACAGGGCTGTGAACCATCTTGGGTCTTTGCCTAAGAATGGTAAACGGGTGTTTATTTTCTCAGACAGCCAGGCCGCATTAAAGGTCCTGGACTCATTCGTCGACAACGCAAAGTCGGTCACTGAATGCCGCAGATCTCTTAACGAGATGGCTCAGCACTTCAGTATCAGCCTTATATGGGTACCTGGGCACAGGGATATTGAAGGCAATTGCAGAGCAGACGAGCTGGGCAGAAGAGGCACCTCCATATCCTTTAGAGAAATGATTCGGTAGGTATACCCATGGCCACTTTCAGGCTTCGTGTGAACACAAGCACTATAAGAATTGCAAATGGACTATGGTCAGCCATATCATCGTGTGAGACATCCAGGCAAACCTGGCCCTCATATGACAAGGGGCGCACAGAAGCGCTTCTGATTTTAAACAAATCAGTTCTATCGTCCCTGATAAGGGTTCTAACAGGGCATTGCTTAATAGGCACGCATGGTGCTAGAATGGGGGTAACGACCTTCGACTATTGTCGCAGCTGCAGATGTACAGAAGCGGAAGAGAGTGTCTAGCACCTTCTTTGTCATTGTCCAGCGCTTAGTAGGCGTAGGTTGGCCATCCTTGTTAAACCTTTTCTACATGACCTCGCTGAGGTCTGTAGCTATGAAGTAAAGGCTCTTATAGATTCCACGAGGTGGTTAGACCCGCTTTAGGCAGGGTAGGGGTCCTCTTTGAGACCCTATTAGGTATTACAATGGGCCCATTGGTGGCCTAAGTAGTGAGCTGTTACCATAGTGTCCAGCTCAGTCCTTGCAACCTAACCTAACCTAACCTACCAAAGTTAATATATACTGTGTGCAAAGCACGCTGAGTATAAAAAGTAGGAGTGGCTTTCAGGCGATTTCGCGCATTATCAGAGCAAACAGTTATAGCTATGAAAATCATTTTTGTGCCAAATTTCGTTCGGATTGGTTAATTTTTGTTCGACTTATGGCATTAAAAATATTCTAGACGAATTAAATGAAAAGGGGCGGAGCCACGCCCATTTTGAAATTTTATTTTATTTTTTTATTCTGTTACACCATATCATTACTGGTATTGAATGTTGACATAATTTACTTACATACTGTACAGATATTAAATTTTTTGTTCAAATTTGACTTAAAAAAATTTTTTTTTTAAAAGTGGGCGTGGTCGTTCTCCGATTTTGCTAATTTTTATTAAGCATACATACAGTAATAGGAGTAACGTTCCTGCCAAATTTCATCATGATATCTTCAACGACTGCCAAATTACAGCTTGCAAAACTTCTAAATTACCTTCTTTTAACAGTGGGCGGTGCCACGCCCATTGTCCAAAATTTTACTAATTTTCTATTCTGCGTCAGAAGTTCAACCCACCTACCAAGTTTCATCGCTCTAGGCGTCTTTGGTAATGAATTATCGCATTTTTTCGGGTTTTCGAAATTTTCAATATAGAAAAAGTGGGCGTGGCTATGGTCCGATTTCGTTCATTTTAAAAAACGATCTGAGGTCAGTGCCCAGGAACCTACATATCAAACGGACGGACGGACGGACGTACATGGCTAAATTAATTTCTTTTTTCGCCCAGATCATTTTGATATATAGAAGTCTATATCTATATCGATTAGTTTATGCCGTTACGGATTACCGTTATGCGAGCAAAGTTAATATACTCTGTGAGCTCTGCTCAGCTGAGTATAAAAACAAACAAAAAAATCAGCAAAATCTGAGAATTGATAAAAATCAATTTTTTTTTTTATTTTGACTTGATACAGACATTTCCTCGAGTCTGCCTGCAAAAATTCAGCTCGATTGGATCACGGAAAAAGGGTTAAAAATCAGTCCAAAGTCTTTCACACAGGCGATCAGACGGATACTACGAGTTTTATACTAAATACATAAAAAAAATGCTGACGTGTACATGAAAATCGCCGATACACGTGTATTTTTATATTTTCTTCCCTTTCCGCAAACGTATATTTGGTTCATAGGACAGAACTAAAGCTCGTTTTTGTAACGCAGCGTAATAAATGCGGGCACAAGTACCTGTCGATGAAATATAAATAGATACAGTTTACTTGCGCTTTTGATTGGTTTTTTATTTCTTCTGATTGCGCTACAATAATAAATACAAACTGTTTTGATTTATAAATAAAAAGTGAATGATGATCGTAAAAATGTGTGGCCACGCTGCGCTTTGAAAATCGTTCTCGCTTCATACTCAATGGGTCTAGCGATGATTAGACAACAATTTGTAAGTCATTGTATGCGGACATATCACAGCGGGTAGCATATCCTGTTTTTGTTTGATGAAAAAGCATGAGCATCAATTAGAGGCTCACGATGTTTATATTAGCAGTGCCCTGTATGCTGTTATGTCTGCACTTGAGATCACAGCTTATAAGCGCCTCAGTCAAATGACGTTGAGCAACATCACCAACCAAAGGGAAGCACCTCTTCGTGATATTCGAAACAAAAGACCAGGCGACTTCCTATCGTACGTACATATTTAACAAAATGCTGGAGAAGATAGTTCTACCAGAAGATATAAGCCGCGATGGTACAAACCCTATTATAAGGTGTTCAAATTTTGGGTAATGTTATTATCGGCCTCAATAAACGCGTCGTAAATTATGGCATCTCTGTATTGTTCAATGAAGGGACAAAATGTTATTGCGGTAAATGAGGACAAGTGGAATTACAAGAAAGCATCGGCGCTTACGCTCCAATAACAACGAAAACATTGCCAGCTTAGAATTTAAAAGGTGCTACTTTGGTTTGAAAAAGTAAAGTAAGTCACTCTCTACAAGTTGATCATCACACCTATCTTGAGGTACGCCTCGGAATCATAGACGTTTTGGAGAGATCCTGGGATAACCCTTGTATAGTATATTAATTACGTCTTTTTCGACACCAAACCACGAAACTTGCTTGCGTCCATGATAGAGCGTGACGTCGTACTTAATACCCTTCCCTCAACGTACTTAACTGATATCATAATTAACTATTTTGGCTCTATGCAAACAGTGCAATATATACAAGTTCAAAGCTTTCGTTGGCTAGGTTTTGTTATGCAATAAGACGAAGAGGCTCCAGCCAAGAAAAAAATCCCATCGACATCCGTATTTGCAAGCAGAAGAAGGGGAGACTCACATTAAGTTAGAAAGACAGGTGTAGAAAGAGCTGGTTTCCCTTGGTACTCCCATTTAATCCATGAAACAGAAGCGACATAGAGTCAAACGCCAGGCTGCAAAATATCTAAGATTACGTGCACGTTATACGACTGCGTTGCTCCTCAAGGGGTAAGACCTTACGTTCCTCGATGGGCATATTTACAGTGCACTTCCCTTTGGTGTTTTTCAATAAGGGTTAGTTTGGAACAGCATTTGTATTTATCAGGTGGTTTTAGACGAAGTATTGGGCAGCACTCAGTCAGTCCAGGGTAAAGTAGATGTGCAATTAGTTCCCAATGAAAAAAAATACAGAATTTTCCTGTAAAGCCTAGACAAGAGCATACCTTGAAGTCTTAGGTAGGCAGCGTCGACGCCTGCCAGTAGAAGGAAGTGAGTGACGTCACGTAGGAAGGCTCTTTGTGAGAGATCGATAGGTCGATATACATCAGATCAATGTTTAGCGTCCGGAGGCAGCGTCCTTTTATTTGGTGCGTCGCCTTAAGCAAAGCGGAGTGGAAATAGCCTATTTCAGTAGCCATGCTTAAACAGAAAAGGATTACAGCTTTTATGCTCTGTTAATTCATAAATACCGATGGGTTGTTTCGACCTTAGCATTGAAACTTGGCCGCCATCTGTTAACTTAGGAGAGATCTCCGACGAAGCAAGATGAAACTTCTTATTAGTGCAGATACGAATGTACATTATAGTCTGGGGTAGCTCGGACACCAATGCCAGTGGTGAGTTTATAGGGGGCTCTGTAGATTAATGGCTCTGTAAAATGGGAGGAACCCGATACAGAGTTCTAATACTTTTATACACAGTGTCCCAGATATTGACAGATAAGTGTCCATGGAAACTTAAACAGATGGTTTAGCTCTACATTCCCTTCACATTAATGGTTCATTAATGGTCTTTGACAGCAGGAGTTTGGGTTGAAACTATTTCGTACACTGAAAGAAAAAGACTGGTAAAATCAACCTAAATAGGGGTCAATTCAACCGAAATTTCTGTCAATTTTTATCCATCGCAACAAGATGTTGAATCAACTGCGCACAAATCGTTGATTCATAATTTACCATTTCAGTAGTCAAATGAACAAAAAAAGTTGTTGCGACAGTTTGTACGAAAGTACCTATGTTGCCATATACATACATACGTAAATATGTGAATACATAAATACGCATGCTTGCTACAAATACATACATATGTACGCACTTACTAACCGAACTTCAGTTGGGCGTACATCAAATATGCTGGCACACATTAGACATTATACACTTTATTATTCTGTTTTATTAAACGCACTTTCACCAAATTTTATATTTTATAATTTATTTAATTTCTAGTTTTGAACTTCACTTTGCAATTAGAAATGAAAGTAGTATGTTTTTTATTACCTTATTAAATATGTTCGCGTGATTGAAAATTCGTAAAAACTGGAACAAAATGTTACTAATTTATTTAATAATTTGGGAAAAAGGGACAAGGCGACAGCTGTTTCGATTATACCTTGTAAATCTCTTCAAAGCCTTTTCTCCCGGAAGTGGGATTCGAATCCGCATTCCTACGATAGGTTAAATTGTTACAAACGCATTCAGCTACGTCATGCCTTAGTTGTTGTAAAGTTTTTCCCAATTGCCTTTTTTGCATATATTAATCTTCTACACACGACATACTTCGTAAGTAATTATGTGTTGAAGTTATGCATGTTTGTAAGGCGGTTTCAGAGAAACTTGGTATTATTGCTATTTTTGGTTCTATATGAGTTAATCGAGGAGTGCCCGTATTGCTTTAAATGTATGAAAACAGTTCAATCTCAAATTTAACCAATATTTTAATTAGAACGCATTTTACCTTACGACCATGACTACGAGCCATTAGTCCTCCAGCGGGGTAAAATTCCGAGGAAGGTTTCTTGTTCTGAGGATGATGGAGATGTCAACAAGAACCGTTCACGGTGCAATCGGGCTAGTAAGGTATTTGTACCGGAGCGTGCCCGATTTGCAACACTCCTCTAAAGCGATCAAACCGAGCCATCATGTTTTCACAGCTTGGGTACATACATACACTTCGCGGTATGCTTAAAATATTTTCAAAAATTTTAAGTTTACAGATCTTAAGTCAGGAAATGGAAGATTGGAACTAGTGTATACGCGGAATATCTTGTTTCTCAATAGACTGGTGGTAAAGTTGAAATTCACTGTATTAAAAAAGTACGTTTAGCTGGAAAGGAAAGTTATTTTGTATAATTTTCTATAATCTGGTTTGCAGTAAAAATAATTGGAAAAACGCTTTTAATATTTTATTGCCGACGTTTCGACCGTTTATTTTGATCTTCTTCAGGGCCGAGTTACAATTTATAAAGAAATTAAAGTAACTTAATCTAGTTTCGCAGTTCTATAGAGTTAAAGTTACATATATATATATATATATATATATATATGGACATTCAATTGACAAAACATTTCTTACTTAAAAATCTATGCGTTCTTTTTCGTCAGGTTTTTCTTTATATATACGTGTTTCTAAATAAAACATAGTAACTTTAATAAAGGCGTTTTTCCAATTATTTTGACTGGAAACCCGATGGTAGAAAATTATACATAAAGATAAAACAGTCGGTAGTATCAACAGGAAAGTTATTTTGTTCACGGAGTTCATCTTACGTCTTAAGCTCATGGAAGGATCCAGGATTTAAGCTTTTCTGATAGCATTGAGTAGATGTTTTTTACAATCTGAGCCTTCTCCGATCCGAGCAGCTTTATAGCTTCATCCCGACCCATATAGATCATCGTTACATCTTCACCGATAGTTACTCGTCGTCACCATAAATAATTCGTTGAAGAAATATTTCGTCTGCTTGGAGAGTTTCCATGATATCGATTTCCTTATTAGATCGGGAAGGATAAACTTATTTTTGCTTGATATACTTCCTTTAGAGATCTTTACTTGAGTTATGTGAGACAATTCAATGTACTTGACAAGTCTCTGTATGACAAATATATTTCTCGTTTCGAGGTGGAGCTAAAGGAAAATCCTAAGTCTTTCTGGAACTAAGTCCGATCGAAAAAAAAGGCTCATCTAATATTCCAATCTGCGTCAAATTTAATGGTAAGAGTTCAAATAGTTTAGCCGAGACAGTGAATCTTTTTGTCGATTTCTTCAAATCCAATTTTGTGATTGAATCTAATATAACTGATAATAGTGATTGCATTGACACTCCAAAATCGTTAGACTTTGAGTTGTTGTCGATATCTGAAGCAGATATTATTAATGGGATATCCTTCTTACAAGCCTTTATAAGAAATGATATTGATGGTTTGTCCTCCTTTTTGTTTAAAAAATGCAGTAGTTCTCTGAGTGTTTCGCTCTGTCTTATTTTCAATATCTCGCTCTCTTCGGGCACCTTCATTGATCGATGGAAATTGGCATCTATTTCTCCAATATTTAAGTCGGGAAATAAAAAAGAAGTCACAAACTATAGGCCAATCTCTAAGTTGTCAACTTGCTCCAAACCTTTCGAGAAAGTATTAAAGACAAATTAGCTTTTTCTATAAAAGGGATAATCGACCCTTGTCAGCATGCATTTGTTGAGGGTCCTTCAACTATTACAAATCTTGTTGCTTTTTCGCAGTTCTGTGTTTCTGCTTTCAAGGAAGGGTATCAAATTAATACCATATATACCGACTTTTCCAAGGATTTTGATACAGTTTCCAACAAATTACTTCTTTTAAAACTTAAAAATATAGGTTTCCATTCAACATTTCTGTCTTGACTTGAAACATACCTGTCAAATATAACATCTTTTGTTGAAATTGAAAATATGAAGTTGTATGAGTTTTTAGCAACAACCGGAGTGCCACAAGGTATCATCATCGGCCCAATACTTTTTTTAATCTTCATCAATGATGTTGGTTTAAGTCTAAAGCGCTCAAAATACTTACTTTATGCAAATGACTTAAAACTGTATAGAAGGATAACATGTCCATCAGATACATTACTCTTACAGGATGATTTAAATTCTCTTAATTCCTGGGCTCTCCATAATGATCTGCATGTTAATATAAGTAAATGTTGCCATATGAAGTTTTCTAAATCTATAAGTGCGCTTTCGGCAACATACTTTATCTCAAGTATAGATCTTGTTTCGGTTAACGAATTTCGTGATCTCGGTATAATTTTTGACTCTTCTTTCACTTTTGTAAACCATGTTAGCTATATCATACCGGAGACCTATGCTAATTGAATTAATTAAAATAGCTAAATTAAGGCGGTACGCGAAGGACTTTAAGGACCCATATACTAGGAAAATGTTGTATAGTGCTTTAGTGCTATCCAAGTTAGGATATGGATCTGTCATTTGGAATCCAATTATCTTCGGCATTACTTACTTACTTACTTTGAGGGCGTTCCAGGTGTATCTTCAACATTATCGCTGGTATAATTGACTGCCCAGCTCTTCTTGGACAAATTTGTTTTAATGTTCCCTATAGAACTCTCCGTTCTTAAAATATATTTTTCATTGAGTTCGGAGATCTCATTATCTTAACTTTGCTCCTCTTGTTAGAGGACTTGAAGAGTTTAATCGGATCTCTAGAAGTCCGAATCTTGACTTTACGCTGTAAAAACCTTTGTTTAAGTTATTGATTGAGTCTTACTACCAAGCAAATACAACTATTCCCTAAACTCATTGTTAATTAGTTTTAAGTTAATTTATAATAATATTGTAAATCTAGTCAGACCTTGCCATTGACTTAATAAAGATATGAATATGAATATGAATGATGTGAATATATATTTTACTTACTGTTTTTATCCGGAACTAATTTCTCTTCCTTCTTTTCTTTGTCGCAGATGCATACAAATATACGCATATAGATTTTCTATACCGCCTTTTTTAAGTGCAATTAAAAGCGTAACCGAGAAAATATTTTACAGCATAATTTAGCAGGGTGCGCCAACTAAATTGCAGCACAATTCCTGCTGTGACGAACTTCAACCAAACTACGCAATGAGCCGTAGTTTAATAATGGATCTAAGACAGACGAACTACTAGAAACAAAAGCACTTTGCAAAAAAATTAATGTAGCAAAACCCACGCACATGCAAAGGCACATCACACACATCGTCCAAATACACACATGGGAAGTAAAGGCCAACAGACGGCGGTTTAAAGCGCTCAAAGCGCTTGGCGCAAATCGGTCAAATACCTCGGCAAGTCTTAAAATTTCAACATTAATAACGTTCATTCATGTGGATCTGTAGATGTGCTTAAGCATGTGTGTGTTTAGAACTGATGGACAAGCAGCAGCAACAGCAGCATAAGAAGCTTGGCTAAGGTTGGGTGGCAATGCAGGGGTGCAGAAAATTTTAATTGAGCATGTGCTGGTGGAGCCGCGGTCCACCGTCACTGTGCGATCACAGAAGCCCAGAAGTAGAAATTTGCTTAATGCAACAGAACAAAGCAGACGCTGTGTATGATAGCTAATATGTTGCTGTTCCGTCTTTGGTTGATCTTGATGTTGATGAGCTGATGATGAGAGATGGCGAGACATTGATTACGGTGTTGGCGCATGAGCGAATGCTTACATGAACCGTAGGAAGAGGTATAAAGACACTTCTTGGTATCGTACGCTAATATTTACAAATATATTATTATACATATATATTACTGCTAGGGTACCAATAAAAGTTCGTTTATTCGGTGCATCTTGAGTGTTAAAAAAAAATTTTTTTTTTAAATTTTAATCCTTTGAAAAATGTAACGAAAACTTCAGAAAGATTGGTCGAAATGGACAGGAGAAAAGCAAAATATCTAAGAGTATAGCAGAAGTATACATGTTCGCTACGAAATACCACCGAGTCTCTTTCTACTCTAACTAGAAAGGAAAAGTTACACCTGGTACATGACCCAAACTTTACCATGCTAAGTCTAGCCTGAAGTTATTACTGCTGACTTCAGATTACAAAAGTCGCGTAACTATTAGAGAAGATAGCTTTTCGGAGTATTGCGGCTACCATTTTTGCGTTTTTTTGTTCTGCTCCTGTAAATCTCTGAAAGAATTCACTTTCTTCCTAATTATTCCTAGAGAAGGAGTCGCTAATTTGTATAGAAGGTAGGTAAAATCAGACGCAGCTTTTTAACTCTTCCTAGAAAGATATTTATATAGCTTAGCCTGACTGCTTTTCACCACAATAAGATCGGCCCAAATGCCGATTTGGCGAACCATGGCGTGACTAGGACTTCGCTGTTTGTGCGAATAGAGCGCGAAAACAAGGTTATTACTAGCAACAGGTTTTGAGCATAAAGATATTGGTACATCGACTATCTCTGAGTGGCTAAAGGCAATCAAAGCAAAAAACACAAGGACTGTTAGACGTCAAAAGGCTTCAGTCGCAACATATTCTCAGAGACTTCACAACTCGACTCTCACACCTGCTCGCTGAGAGCACACGTCAATCTGATGGAATACGGGAGTAGTGAGCGCATATCTCTTCGTGTGGCCGCCTTGGAAAAATTGGTTACCGGCAAGCACGGAAAGCAACCGATATTATGAAGAATGCTGCGTTGCAACCGAAGGAAAGGACCCTGCCTACAGGGCTGCGTTAAAAGCGAACGCGACAAGAAAAGTGTTTCCGAGCTACCACGAGTTGAAAAGCGAAGCGAGACACCTTGTTTTAGTTCATTAAGGACAACACTGAAATCAAACAGCAGTACAAGTTATGGTGCCCATTGATAATATACCTTTTTCGGACAGCTAGAAGAAGAAGGGAGAATTGAAGCGACGTTACTGACCGAGTCAGTTAGTTTGAGTTGACTTTCAATCATGATTCCAAGGTAGCTTTGTCCGTTGTCCGATATATTGTGGTCCTAGTGGGTGGAAAATCTGTATTTCAAAAAGACGCAGTGGATGTATGGATATAACAGACGGACTACGAGCTCTTCATCCTGCTACTGCGCTGCGCTTGACTGCGCTGTTCATGCAATGAGGTCTTGTTCACTAGAAATGGTTGGCGTATTAGATTCCCTTTGGCCGTTTTGGTTGTTATTGTTGTTGTTGTTGTTGTTGTTGTTGTAGCAGTGCCGTTTTGGTGTGAATTGATTATTGCCGCTGAGAGTTTTACAGCTCTATGGTCTAAGCTATAGTGTCCCGGTAGGTCAGACCAAAAGTTATATATATTTGTAATTTCGAGATCGGCAATCATCCAACACAACAACTGTAAATTGACACTCTAAGGTGTTGGGCTTACGACCGATATGAGAGTTGGCTGGAGTAAACTGACCAGTGTGGTAAGCAATAAATGGAAGCTCCCTCAAAGAGGCACAAACATAAATCTGGTTATCCCCTTATGATGCCAGAGCTTCTTTTAGGTACTTATTATCTGAAAATTTCTTAATGTTAAAATTGCACCAAAAGCGTAGCTTTCGTACAAGCTAACATACAAGGAATGTATTTTGTATTATTTTCACTTAACTATGAAAAGAAGGCAATAGGAAAAATTTGCAGAACAACCAAGGCATGGCTTTGGCTGAATGTGTTTGTCATAATTCAAACATCGCAGGCGTGCTGGTTTCTTATCCCACTACCGGGAAAGAAGGCTTTGAAGAGATTTACGAGATATAATCGAAACAGCTGTCCATCACGATGTCACGTTGTTTGAATATTCCCCAAGTAATTTATTAAAATAAACGAACTTTTGTTAGTCCCTTCGAAAAAATAAACGATACCAAAAAATTTAAGAACTGCAACTTCCAATTTTATTATGCTAATCTGTCAGTCATGAGCTGTAAGTCAAGATCTATATGAATATAACTACTTAACAAATTACGAAGAGCCGTGTATAGTTTAAGGCAAGTACTGCAAGGAGTTGCGAAAGGAAAAGGGAATGAAGGGAACAGAGGACTTTGTCTAAGACTGAACAGGTGATTCAACTTATTAGAGTTAAATGTCTTAAGAATATCTGATACCAGTCACTTTTTAGACGGAAGTGAAAAAGCTGCAATGTGCCGTAAAGCAACAAGTTATGCAAGAATTTACAATTTACAACAACAAGTACTTACTAACTGAAATTTGCATAGATAATAGTATGAATTTTAATAGACAGGATGTTTTCTGAGAATACGGTATAGCAAAGATTCAAGGAGTTCTGTCATACCGAATTTGACTACAGACAGTACCAGTACCCGTATAACTCGAGTTTTAATCTCGAAACATAAATACCTTAGATTGCATAGCAAACTTTTCACCTTCATGCAGCAGACTTTCCATTCAACGTTATCGTATGAACTGCCATCAAAATAAGGAATACTTCGTACTTCGCCTACGACATAGAAGGCCGTGGACTCAAGTCTCTGGCAAAGCGACATCAAGAAAAGAGGAAGAAAGGATGTAGAAGGAGAAGTAGATACAGATCGGATCGCAACGGGGATCCACTTCCGAAACAGGAACCAGCATTGGAAACGAAACTGTTATAGTGACTGGACCAACTACGAAAGCCACGCAGAACCCGAAACTAGACGAAAATCGACACCCAAAGCGGATTTAAAACCGAAACCGTAACCGGGATCAAAAACGGAAATCCAATTCAACATCTCGCTCGAAACCGGACCAAAAACCAGAAACAGAACTAGTACGTAAACGCCAATAGGTGCATCGTAGCAACCTTTTGTATGCATACAGTGCCGCGGAGACTTTCTTCGCTCCCTATTCCGCATGGAGTTTGCACAACAACTTACTATATAGTATAGTATAGTATTCTTAGATATGTTGCGCCATTCATGAAAAGTTACCCCTACAAGCTCGGTTTTTTTCGCATTGGCGGTTAATTCGACTGCAGATGCCCAGGCATGTATATACATTAGACTGGGTCGATTTATTAACCGACATTGCGTCATCGATTTTTCGATAGGATTTGGGCTCAAGAAAAAAAGTTCCACTAATCATACCCAAAAAAATAAAATTACGAGAATGTGAAATTTCATTTTTTTTTTTACTTTTTATCGACTTTGATTTTTAAGGTTTTTTTCATGACCTACTAAAAAAATTTTCATTTGATTGTAAAATTTTCATGTATTTTTTTGTTTCAAAACTGTTATCGACAACGTTTTCAGGGACATTTTTGGGTCGGAAAGGGTATACATATGAAACTTTTTTAGTAGGTCATGAAAAAAACCTTAAAAATCAAAGTCGAAAAAAAGTCAAAAAAACAAAAAAAGAAATTTCGCAGGCTCGAAAATTATTTTCTTGGGTATGCGTAGTGGAAATTTTTTTCATGAGCTCAAATCCTATCGAAAAATTGATAACGCGATATCGGTTAACTTTCCTCCATAGACCAGAACCGGAACTAAATTCGAAACCGAGATATGGCCGAAAATGGAATCGGAACCAAAACCGGAAAAGCAACCAGAAGGAAGTTGGAACCGAGACCAGAATCAGCACCGGAACAAAAGCCGAAACTGAAATCAGGCCGAACCGTACCTCAACCGGTAATGAAACTGCAACTGAATTAGGAGTGAAGGAAAACTAATACTACCGAATTCGGGAAAATTTTAACCGGAACCGGTGAATAGTAACCGAAATAAAAGAGCAAATGAGAATGTATGTGCAAGTCGGATGTTAAATCAATGTACAGATCGGATTTATGGTGTAGCCTCAGCTGAACTTATGCAAAAAGGAAAGACACTACAGCCAATTTTATTGTCCGAAAACTATGAAACTGAATTTGGGCGCGAAAATGATGTAATATCAGGCTATGGTATTGTAAATAATTTAAGGAAAGTCTCGTTTCTCTAAACTGTCAAATAAATAACGCAAATATTCAGTATAGCAAAATATTCCTTATTTACACTACTTTGGTAGTAGTAATTTACAATAAGATTACTAGCACACTTCACCTATGGCGTGTTAAAATCAAACTGAGTCCTTACTCCCCAGCTTGCGCTGCTGCTATACTCTCACCGTTCGCCAATTTCTCCTAGGGTCTAGACTATTTACGAACAGCCTTCTTGAAAAGTTGTATCTCGTAGTTGGTTATTTAGCCATAAATATGTTTATGTGTAAGGAATGTCATCTTCGCCCTTCGCTGATAATTATATAATGTGTGACCGTTTCTCTTTCTTCTTCGGTCTTAACTACTGACTACATATAGGCGTGTGAAATATTTTGTAGCTTTGATGTTTACAGGTATGTGTGGCTGCTTGCTTTGATGTTGTTGTGCATAGTGATGTATCGAAATGCTAATATTTGCCACATTATATTAATCCATACTATTGTGTTGGAATTTGAAACCTCTCTGTTTCCATTAAGTTTTTTCCGTCTCTTGTTTGCCTTTCATTTTTTCTTTCCCTTCAGTTTTGGGGTTTACTAATTTTTGTTTAATTGTGATTGTTCTGATTGTTTATGTACACTCACTGAGCCCTTCTTTTATTGTTTTGCGCATATGCAGTAAAGTTTTGCGACGTAATGTCCAATCGATCAACTAATGGCCATCCTCCAATACGTCCGTAAAGTAATACATGTTGTGGTTGTGGGTTTTGTGGAGTGTTATTGATGGTTATGATCCGTTTCTGGATATAGATCCGGTACATTCTGGTAACAAGCACCAATAAGGTAAAAGCCCAACTATATCGGGAACGATTTAATACGACCACATTGAATGTTCTAAGCCAACCCACTTCCTCACATCCTAGTTCCATAAGAAGCTAGGGGTCGCCTGAACCACGTCTGCTTAAAAAACAGAATTCGCCACATATCAGTGAGGTTGACTGTCGGGCTCGATAAGCTATAAACTGCGGTGGGAACCTAGCACGCCGAATATCCTGACCATTTCGAATTGAGTAACATGAGTACTGTGGACCTCAGTGCACCGTTGACAGCTCAATATTATAACCAGAGCAACGATTCCATTTGGGTCATTTGCTAAAACTTTTTGTAAGAATTATTATGCACCAACTGAAGAAATTCATGATCCTTAGTTATTTGTATATATATGTAAATAAATGGTTTCAATGTAGCGGCATTTTGTTGCAACTTCTGAAGCAATGAATGCCGCTGACCGCTTGAACTTCCTACGGCTGCGGATGCATATCTGTAAGAAAAACTTAAATTTCGCCAAAATATTTGCCTCTGTAATAACACAACATCAGCGCAGGCGCAAAACCCAATACATACAATTAGTACTACAATGTTGTAACGATTTGCATATTATGTACCTATAATCAGAGCTCAGACAGTGAGTTAATTTCACCAAAAGAAGCAATATCTTTTTCTTCTTTCCATAAGTTTTTGCAAACTTTTTTATACTCAGTTGAGCAGAGCTCACAGAGTATATTAACTTTGTTCGCATCACGGTAATCCGTAACGGCATAAACTAATCGATATAGATATAGACTTCTATATATCAAAATGATCTGGGCGAAAAAAGAAATTCATTTAGCCATGTCCGTCCGTCCGTCCGTAAACACCATAACTTGAGTAAATTTTGAGGTATCTTGATAAAATTTGGTATGTGGGTTCCTGGGCACCCATCTCATCGCTATTTAAAATGAACGAAATCGGACCATAACTACGCCCACTTTTTCGATATCGAAAATTTCGAAAAACCGAAAAAGTGCGATAATTCATCACCAAAGACGGCTAAAGCGACGAAACTTGGTAGATGGGTTGACCTTATGACACAGAATAGAAAATTAGAAAAATTTTGGACAATAGGCGTGGCACCGCCCGCTTTTAAAAGAAGGTAATTTCAAAGTTTTGCAAGCTGTAATTTGGAAGTCGTTGAAGATATGATGATGATTGGCAGGAACGTTACCCCTATTACTATATGTATGCTAAGGAAAAATTAGCAAAATCGGATTACGAACACGCTCATTTAAAAAAAAATTTTTTTTTTTAAGTCAAATTTTAACAAAAAATTGAATATCTTTACAGTATATAAGTAAATTATATCAACATTCAACTCCAGTAATTATATGGTGCAACAAAATACAAAAATAAAAGAAAATTTCAAAATGGGCGTGGCTCCCCTCTTTTTCATTTAATTCGTCTAGAATACTTCTAATACTATAAATCGAACAAAAATTTACCAATCCTTTTGAGATTTGGTAGGGGCATAGATTTTATGACGCTAACTGTTTTCTGTCAAAAAAGGTAAAATCGGTTGAAGCCACGCCCAGTTTTTATACACAGTCGTCCGTCTGTCCTTCCGCTCGGCCGTTAACACGATAACTTGAGCAAAAAGCGATATATCTTTATTAAACTCAGTTCACGTACTTATCTGAACTCACTTTATCTTGGTATAAAAAATGGCCGAAATCCGACTATGACCACGCCCACTTTTTCGATATCGAAAATTACGAAATATAAAAAAAATGCCATAATTCTATACCAAATATGAAAAAAGAGATGAAACATGGTAATTAGATTGGTTTATTACGCAAAATATAACTTTAGAAAAAACTTTGTAAAATGGGTGTGACACCTACCATATTAAGTAGAAAAGTTCTGCAGGGCGAAATCAAACGCCATTGGAGTCTTGGCAGGAATACTGTTCCTGGTATTTCATATATAAATAAATTAGCGGTATCCGACAGATGATGTTCTGGGTCACCCTGGTCCACATTTTTGTCGATATCTCGTAAACGCCCTCACATACACAACTAAGGGTCACTCCCTTTTAAAACCCTCATTAATACCTTTCATTTGATACCCATATCGTACAAACACATTCTAGAGTCAACCCTGGTCCACCTTTATGGCGATATATCGAAAAGGCGTCCACCTATAGAACTAAGGCCCACTCCCTTTTAAAATACTCCTTAATACCTTTCATTTGATACCCATTTCGTACAAACACATTCTAAAGTCACCCCTGGTCCACCTTTATGGCGATATATCGAAAAGGCGTCCACCTATAGCATTAAGGCCCACTCCCTTTTAAAATACTCATTAACACCTTTCATTTGATACCCATATCGTACAACACATATTCTAGAGTCACCCCTGGTCCAACTTTATGGCGATATCCTGAAATGGCGTCCACCTATAGAACTATGAGCCACTCCCTCCTAAAATAATCTTTAATACCTTCCATTTGAAACACATGTCATACAAACACATTCCACGGTTACCTAGGTTAATTTTGCTAAATTGTGATTTTCCCTTATTTTGTCTCCAAAGCTCTCAGCTGAGTATGTAATGTTCGGTTAAACCCGAACTTAGCCTTCCTTACTTGTTTTTTTTCTTTTTTTCTTGCCATCACTTGCGAATAATTCTTACTTCACGCTTCTACGTACTTAACTCATTTTGCGCATCATTTACTTTTCGGTTATTGGCCCTCAAATTCATTGTGGTGTTGTTGCTGATAATACAGCTGCAGCGTCAATTTCGCATTTGTGCGTTAATGGATGAGGCGACAGTATCGGGCGGTATGTAGACGTAGCAGCGGTGACAGCAAAAGAGGCGGCACGGTGCATTACATTTGCGCATGCGCAGCCGATTTGCAATACATCGCTACATTCATTGAGTGCTTTGGCTTATCGTGAGTTCCGGAATATTACGTGCAGCGCAATTCTGTTACTTTCGCAATGCGAAGATTATAATCTTTTATGATTCTTGCGTTATAAGGCACTTTCATAATTTTTGTTACCAAAAGAAGCTTTTGAATGAGCATGGGCTTAGCTGGGTCGAGGGGAGGGGTGGTAGTTTGCACCTTCTGAAGTACAAATAAATGAAGGAGAGATCTTGGCAAAGCTCTTAAATTATTTTAAAAAAATCTTAAGATTATACCATACAAGTTTTTAAAATTGCCACCATCTCAAATTGGTCCTATCGAAGACTTAAAAACAGTACGTAAATCACGTAGCTAGCGAAATTATTTGGCAAGAATTTCATACTCATCATTAATTGACGCTAAGCCGCCTCAGAGTTTTTGACCGTTTCGTAACAAATTACGTCCCCTGTTTAGCGATAAGTGGTGGCAGTTAAGCGCAGCAAGGGGGATCAAATTTTCCTTCGCCAGCCTTTCCCATTTCAATGGGGTTTCCAAGTTTTTATAGCTGACGTCTCATACTTATGTGGTATTACAACGGACCTACATGCATTCCAAATGAGTTTTATCTACCGGGGTAGTTATCAAAAAACCTAACTTAACCTTACCTCATTGGTGCATCACCAAAGAGGTAGCTCTTTTCCTTACGATTTTACCTTCACCGCCAAATTGCGTACTTAGACGCATCATGTTGTTGTTGTTGTTGTTGTAGCAATGCTCGCCCCACCTAATAGCCGCGACCGATCACAAATTGTCATCAATATCCTCTAACGGGAGTCCAAGGAAACTTGCCGTTTCAACAGGGGTGGACCATAAGGAAAGGGGTGTTAGAGGCGTTGGTTCCACATTACAATTAAAGAGATGGTTGGTGTCATGTGGGGACACATTGCAAGCAGGGCATACATTTTGTATGTCGGGGTTGATTCTGGATAGGTAAGAGTTTAACCTGTTACAGTATCCAGAACGAAGTTGAGCAAGAGTGACACGCGTTTCCCTGGGGAGTATGCGTTCCTTTTCTGCGAGTTCTGGATATTTTTCTTCAAGTACTGGATTCACCGGGCAATTCCCGACATAAAGGTCCGACGCCTGTCTATGGAGTTCACCAAGGACCCGCTTGTGTTTTACCGCTTCATACGGCTGGGTTCTCAGGTGCCGTATTTCCTCAAAATGCTTACGGAGATGACTCCTTAGGCCCCTAGGCGGTGCTGGTTCGTCAATCAGATGTCTGTTGGGATGCCCAGGTTTCTGGGTATTCAACAGAAACTGTTTGGTCAGCATCTCATTTCTCTCCCTGATGGGGAGTATTCTCGCCTCATTATGCAGATGGTGTTCTGGGGACATAAGAAGACAGCCCGTGGCGATTCTGAGAGCAGTATTTTGGCAGGCCTGTAGTTTCTTCCAGTGGATGGTTTTTAGGCTTGGCGACCATATGGGTGACGCGTAGCACGTAATCGGCTGGCTAATTGCTTTATATGTGGTCAAGAGCGTTTCTTTATCTTTTCCCCAGGTACTGCCAGCAAGGGATTTGAGGATTTTATTACGGCTCTGAATTCTTGGAACAATTGCGGTTGCGTGCGCACCAAAATGTAGATCCTGATCAAACGTCACACCCAAGATTTTGGGGTGTAGGACAGTCGGTAGCGTAGTGCCATCGACGTGGATGTTCAATATGGTCGACATTTGGGGCGTCCATGTTGTAAATAAAGTCGCGGAAGATTTAGTCGGTGACAATGTCAGGTTTCGCGAAGTGAAAAAACTGGAGAGATCAGGGAGATAGCCGTTTATTTTATTGCATAGCTCATCGATCTTTGGGCCTGGGCCTGTGGCCATTATTGTGCAGTCATCGGCATAGGAAACGATTGTGACTCCTTCCGGTGGTGAAGGTAGCTTAGATATGTAGAAATTAAACAAAAGCGGGGATAGGACACCACCCTGTGGCACCCCTTGTTTAATTCTCCTTTGTTTTGATGTTTCGTTTCTGAATTGCACCGATGCCTGCCGACCACCCAGATAATTTGCGGTCCACCTTTTAAGACATGGGGGAAGGGTGGACCCTTCCAGGTCTTGCAGTAACGAGCCATGGTTGACCGTATCAAAAGCTTTTGATAGGTCTAACGCTACAAGTACTGTTCTATGGTGGGGATATTGATTCAAACCGCAATTTATCTGGGTGTTAATGACATTTAGCGCGGAGGTAGTGCTATGGAGTTTTCTGAAGCCATGCTGATGAGGGGCTAGCTGCAAATGTGCTTGGAAATAAGGGAGCAAAATGGCTTCAAGCGTCTTTGCCACTGGCGATAGGAGAGATATCGGACGATATGACTCACCTACGTTAGCTGGTTTCCCAGGCTTTAGTAGCGGGACCACCTTGGCCATTTTCCATTTCTCGGGTATGACAAAGGTGGAAAGAGACAAGTTGAAGACATGTGCCAAATATTTGAAACCCTCTTTCCCTAGGTTTTTAAGCATCGGCATGGCTATGCCGTCTGGGCCCACTGCTTTGGATGGTTTAGCGCGACCAATGGCGTCCTCAACCTCTCTAGCGGTGATGGTAATTGGTGACGCGCTGAGTTTGTGTTTATGTGCGTGTCTATTGGCTCTCCGTCTATCTTTGTCGACCGTAGGATGCATTATATATTGTCGGCAGAAAGCGCTCGCGCATTTTTTCGCATCCGACAGCACCTTATCGCCAAAGGCGATGGAAACTTTGTCTTTGTGCTTAGTCGGATTCGATAGGGACTTTACGGTGGACCAAAGTTTACCCACACCGGTAGAGAGGTTACAGCCTCTTAGGTGCTCTTCCCATTTCGCCCGCTTGTGTTCGTCCACAAGCAATCTGATGCGTTGGTTTATATCCCTTATTTGGGGGTCGCCTGGATCAAGCTGTCTTATAAGGTCGCGTTCCCTCGCTAAGTTCGCGGCCTCCGCCGGGAAGTGGGGCCGGATTTCGAGAATTCTCCCGGCGGGAATGAAATGTGCCGAGGCGGATTCAATGACCTTACGGAAGGCACGCTCCCCTTGGCGGGCATCAGTCGGGATAGGGAGGGCAGCAAAGCTGCTGTCTGTTGCAGATTTATATTCTTCCCACTTTCCTTTTTTGAAGTTTATGAAAGTGCGTTTTTCGGTGACGATGAAGTCGGCGGTACGCTCGAACGAAATAAGTATGGGCAGGTGGTCGGATGCCAATGTTACCATCGGCTGCCAGTTGACGCAGTTTACGAGTTCTGCGCTCACGATTGAGATATCTGGCGAGCTATGACAGCTTCCTACCATACGTGTGGGGGCGTCTCCGTTTATTGTGCAGAACGTCGTTTCGTCTATTTGATCCGCCAACATCTCACCCCTACTGTCCGCCCGCAAGTTTGAATGCCATAGGTCGTGATGGCCATTGAAATCGCCTAAGATAATGCCATTGTTGCCAGTGAGTAAGGCCTCGATATTAGGGCGGTATCCACTGGGGCAACAGGTGACAGGAGGGATGTAGATGTTGATGATTTCTAGATTTGCATCGCCTGACCGGACAGATAGGCCTTGACGTTCTAAGACATTGTCACTGCGGTCGATGCCAGGATCAAATATATGATATTGCACAGAGTGGTGTATAATAAACGCGAGGCCGCCTCCATTTCCGCTCTCGCGGTCTTTCCTGTGGACATTATAACCAGAGCAGGTCTGCAACGCAGATCTTGCTGTGAGTTTAGTCTCTTGAATCGCAGCAATGCGGATGTTGTGCCGCTTCATGAAATCGACTATCTCCGTAATCTTCCCAGTTAGTCCATTACAGTTGAACTGCAGAATTCTGAAATGCATGAGGGGTGACGCCGCCACTCTAGGGGTAAGTGAGGGGTGACTACGCCTAGGTTGTGGAAGGCCAGGACGCAATTGCTGTTGTGGCCTTGGGACTGGGCGCCCTTGGGCAAGCATTGGGGCACCCTGATGATTTGGGTTTGCGACCTGGCAACATGGCGCGATGAAACCCGTCGGGGGGTTGCCGTCGCGGAGACCAGAACATCTAGGAAAGTGGCACCACCCAAGGCAGGAGCTGCATTGAGCGGATGTCGCAAACCTATATATTCTGTGCTGGCAGACGGTGCAAACGGAGGCAGGGACTAAGAGTCTGTTTCCCTGACCTGCACGATTGCTGCCAGAAAAGAGGGGGGAGAAGAAGACGGGGGCAGGGGCTGATGCTCAGCATTGCAACCAGCTCTACTACGAAGGTAGTAGTTATGAGTGGTATCAGCTGTTTGAGTTGTTGGCGCCGTGGGGCGCGAGCAGCAGCGGGTACTTGTTGTGGCTTGCTGAGCAGCGAAGCTGCTGGAAGGTAGTGGGGATACGCTTAGGCGTAGACTACGGGACGCCCTTGGGCGTGAGCAGCGAGGAGCCACAAAAGATTTATAAAAGTTACGTGGACGTCGGGTTTTGGGATCAAGCCCAGAACAACCTGTCCGATGCAACCATCCCTTGCACGAGACACACTGAACAGAGTATGACCGTCCTAAAAAGATTCTTTTCTGGCAAATGCAGCAAAACCATTTCTCATGACCGGGGTCAGGAGACGGACCCGGATTGGGTTCGATACCTTCCCGGAGTAAGAGAATATGTAGCAGTCCTGCTGCAAGGAGCTGCTGGGAGGATGACAATTTGTGGGAGGGACGAGACAAATTAAATGGGGTGACACTGAAATGACAGTCCTTGGTCGGGAAAAATCCCGAGTCGCTCTGGTACATAGAACCGACTGCCTTGGGAAGCGCCAAGACGCATCATGTCTACCGACATCATTCTCCAGTAGCAAAAGCGCTTGTAGCACAACTAATTAATAGCATTTCTATCAAGAGATCGCTTAGTAGCGTGTTATTTATTGCAATTAGACTCTCCCCGGACGAATTTGTAGTAAAGAGCTAATATTTCATGGGCTGAAGCAGTATGACGAGATATTAGAGTGCAAAGTACGTACATAAATGTGTGAATATTAGAAATTTAAACATATCTAGGCATATTTAGAAAAAGGAAAGATTGAATCATCTTGAAGTTTCGACATTTTCAAAGAAAGTTCTTCGTCCGACAGTGACACAGGTGCCTAAATGTGCTAGCACAAGAGAATACAGGACTGATAGCAGTCAAAGAAGGGACTTAAGTCTAAGTTCTACTCTGCTTTGGTCATATATTCCCACTCATTGTGTAGAGCGTGGGGATTAACCCAATTGTTCGAATTATTATCATTAAACTTGTGCTTTCAACCTCCAAGCAGACATCCAGGCACAAATATATTCGCTGTTGCGGCAAAAACATCAGCTCCAACTCGCAGAAATGACTAACTTTCAATTTTGAACTGCAACTTTAAAATCCACCACCCATCCCAAATTTACCTATGGAGACGCTCATGTTTCTACGTGGAAGTCAAGTATTGTCATAAAGATGTGAACCTGCTTTTGGATGAAATTGCACAGCAGCCGAAAAGGCGTAATGATTAATTACAATAATGTTAATAGCTTTTGTGTGCCCTATTTACTTAAGTAAATTCAAATATTGTGCCACAAGTGCATTACACTTCAAAGCCATGTAAATTTGTATTATCCCGCAAACGGTTTCAACCCAGGGATGATAAATGGATTTTTTCATTTTGTACCAAACGAGGAAAAAAAATGTACCAAATCATCCAAAAATGTACCAAAAGTCTTCGAATGTGAATTTGA
This sequence comes from Eurosta solidaginis, assembly GCF_040869045.1. Taxonomy (NCBI): domain Eukaryota; kingdom Metazoa; phylum Arthropoda; class Insecta; order Diptera; family Tephritidae; genus Eurosta; species Eurosta solidaginis. The sequence goes on along the minus strand of NC_090319.1, from coordinate 319,063,601 downwards.
ACCAAACTAGACCTATATTCTGTTTCTTTATCCAAAAACTGCTTTTAATCAGGAAACCTTCTAACACACTTAGTTTTAATTAAATTTTGTATAAAAAATATCCTTTCTACATTTGTGGATGATTGTGGATTCGACAATATGACTTAAACTATTCTATAAATATTGGAAAATATTTGCCCATTTAATTTATTTTTAACTGATTTTAATTCTTCCCAAAACTGCATATATTTGAATTCTTGAATTTTTTAAGGATCTCAAGCTCTGCTAAAGCTCTAAATTCAGAATTAATTTTCTCTATTTTATCAAATGCAGATTTCGGAAACAAGTCCATAATTAAAGGCACAATAACAATATTTGTTTCACCGCTTAAAATACTTTCTGCTGAAAGCTTTGTAGTCCACAACAAAGTTTTGTAATTCAAATTTACTTTCTTTAATAAAGTACTACAAAATTGTATACAAAACTGTTTAGCACAGCTCTTAAATATGTGTATGTCATCTTTCTCGAAAAGGTTATTTGATAGAATAATATCCACATTAACCCGCAGTAAACTTCATCTGGAATTAAGTGATTTTGGTCGGAATCAATATTTAACATCCAAATAGGACTGGAGTCTAAATAGGATTTTTTTTATAAAATTTTCAATTTGGTAATAAGTAAAAGTATGCGAATATCTTCAGACTGCATTTCTATATTCACATTATTTATTTTATTTAAAATATAAGAAAGTAATGTAAAATATACTTTATAAATAAGACTTTGAAAATTTTCAGATATAACATTAATATTTTGATTACTGCTTTTATTTTCAAATACGTAAAGATTAAAATAATAAGTGAGGGCATCCCGTTGCGCAAGAATTCTATCTATGACTGCTTGTCTAGAAAGCCAACTTGTGGGAGCGTACTTTAGTATAACATGCATTTCTGTACCGAAATGTTCTTGAAAACTCTTAAAGTCTACCCTCCTAAGGGGGCTGTTACAAAAATGCTAGTTTACGTCTTTTAAAGATTTATCAATTTTGTTGGCAAATACATCACAAGCGGCCATTGAAGCTAAATTTAAAATGTGACAAACACATCCATTAACATGCAGATTTGGAACAACTTGCTTCAGCTTTGCTTATACTCCGCCTTTTGCTACCGTCATCAGTGATCAAATTTTCGGTAGTGAAACCAATCAGTTTTTCAAGTGGTATTGAATTGTCTTTCAAGGATTTAATAATGGTATTAAAAATGCCTTCCGTGCTACTATCGGTCAAAGGTATAAAATCTAAAAATTTATCAATGCACTTTTTTATCAAAAATTCGAATCGAAACTGCCAAATTTTTGATACACATATTGGGTTGGGTCGATTTGTATGGACGAAAGTTAACCGTTATCGCGCCGTCGATTTTTCGATAGGATTTGGGCTCAGGAAAAAAAGTTACACTACGCATACCCAAAAAAATAATTTTCGAGCCTACGAAGAAAAACCCGATTTTTGTACCAGAATTCTTCTAATTTTCAAAAAACTGCATTTACCAATTTTGCAGTTGCCAATTTACACCAAAAAAAAGACATAAAAAATGATTTGGAGCTTTGAAAATGAAAAATAAAAATAGGTACATGAAAAATCGAAGAAACAGATGAAATTTCGCAGGCTCGAAAATAACTTTTTTGGGTATGCGTAGTAGAACTTTTTTCCTGAGCCCAAATCAAATCCAAAAATCGATGGCCCGATATCGGTTAATAAATCGACCCAGTCTAATACATATATCAGTCGTTTCATCTCTTATTAAGAGTAAAAATTCTTCTGACAAAATGCAATTATGAATTTATAATTTTCTGGCCCTGATATTTGAGTTATTATTTTCTGTGCTTTAATTCTATTGATGCAAAATTTGTTTACAATTTTAGAAACAGTTATGCTATTTTTCATATGCATATTTAAATGATCCATAATTGCAAATGGCAAATTGTGCTCGGCAACAAAACCACTTAACTATATATTTTCTTCGAAAAATTTTAATTTTTTTTGTACATTCAGAGCTGCTTTGCAAATGACTTGAAGTGTAGTAATGTATTTTACAAAAAAGGTACTAAATTTATCAATGTAGTACAAACGTACTTTCGGGAAGCGAAATGTACCAAAAAAGTACAAATGTACCATGATTATCATCACTGTTTCAACCATGATACAAATATTACAAAGTAAAGCTGGTGAGAGTCAAGTGACGTTTAAAAAAATTTTAAAATTCTCACGGCTCTCATATTTTGTTATTTTATTTTGATTTTGATTTCATTACAAAATAAAATAATTTAAAAAAAATGTTTAAGTTAAACGGTTTTATTGAAAACAATACTTACATGAAATAATAATAATACGAAAAGCTAGAAAATAATTAGGTAGGTCCTAGGTACTAGTCATCACACTCCTTATCAATCTAGGGCGTTGATCAGACAATTAAATAAAAGCGTTGGGCGCGTGAAATTTCTAAAAATGTATTATTGCATTGTCATCGGGTTCTGAACTATATTCCAAGTTTCAAGCTTGTAGCTTATCGGGAAGTTACTTAAATTTCAATTACAAGATTCGTTCACAACGGCCGGCCTGTCAACTCAAGCTAAATAAAACCGTTTAAAAATTAACATAAGCAAACATTATAATTTTATTTTATCTTATTAAATCGTGATTCAATTACTAGAGGCATAATGTAATGATAGAAGGTGGCGGAAGATTTGACAGCTCTCATATCGAACGTCCTTAGCTCCAGTGAGCTCCAGGTTGTATTTTGGAAGTACACGAGAAAGAGGGCATAAAAGAAGGGCCCTCTTTAAAATAGTACTCAAATTCATACTTTTTCAATAATGAGAGAATACAGAACGGAGTGTATGTAACTTGAATGTAATGCAATTTTATGATAAAAATCATGAAATGAAGTATGCTTTATTCTCTTTTGAAAGGTTTGCAGCTTGTCAATTTCCTCTGAGCGCATCAATTTTACTGGTAATACTCTAGGACAGGGGTCGATGTGATTATGTATCCTGTCTCCCGATATTATTGGACGTATTTTAGAACTCTTCTCCTGCAGTATTAACGAAAGCAATTTTTTTTATATTACAGTTTGAGTGAAAAAAAAAATTAAACCACAACAGTAGGAGCAAAAATGTAAGGTAAGGTAAGGTTCTGAATTTGACGCGTTAACCTGAGATGATTCGGATATAAGATATATTGTTTGTCGCCTACCCTAAAGTTCAACGCACAGGCCAACTGTAGGCATGGAGTCCGAAGTTAAAGGGAGCATCGGTCACCGATCCACACATCTAGCTTTTGCTGACAGTAAAAATATCAAGCGAGCTGCTAAAATGGCAGCCGCCGTGGTGTGGTGGAAGCTTACCCCGCCTACCACACCGGAGATGCGGGGAGAAGTTTGGAAACAAGTTTTTTCAATTAGGCAAAAGTTGTGCTAAACGGGGTCGTCCCCCGGTAGTGAATTAGCAAATACTCCGAGTGTATTTCTGCAATGGAAAGCTTCTCAGTGAAAAATCAATTCCTTTGCAGCTGCTGTTCGGAGTCGACATAGAAAAAAATTGAAGGTGTCATCCTGCCTATTTGTAGGAAAAATTAAATAGGAGTACAATGCAAATTAGAGGAGAAGCGTTGTTATAACTAGCACTACGTCTACATTATATAGTGAAAGTTGTTGTGGTGTTATCCTTTGCAGGATGTACTTCCCGTACATTTAGGTAACTAGTACCATTAAGGTATTAGCAGTACCATCTCGGGAACGATTTGATATGAGCAAGTTGATCTTTATAGGTCATACCACCCCCTCCACAAAAGTAGAAAAGCTTCAGATCGTCATTCACCTGGAAAATACCACCATGGGCGGCTGACTTATAGATCAATCGGATCACTATTCAAAGGTATAATGTACTGGGCGTGGGGCGCGCACACATAAAAGAACATTAAAATAACAACAAAAGAAAAGTTACTTGGCTTACAGAGGGCGTGGTATATCCTATGAGAGAATCAAATAAGAATATCTCACGCATATATTTGGACAGCCGTCGATAGATGTAAGAGGGCGGTACCCGAAGCAGAAAATTTTGCACTTAAACTCACTGGATTACTCGGTCACAGGAACATTGACGGCAATGAAAAAGTGGATGGACTAGCAAATGCCGACAAACATTTCTGAGGCAGAAACGGCGCACGAAGTAAACTTGGCCCTTCAATGGGAGGAGTAGAAGCTGTAGTGAGGAAAATCACCAATTTCCTCTGCGAGAGTCGAGTCCTAGGAAAAAGTAGGTGCTGAACTTTAGGCAGTATGTGCTACCTGATTAAAGGGGAATCAAAATGCCCCATACAGAACATCAGCAGGTATATTGATCTAACCAAACAGTTCGAGTAAACAGTAACAAAGTCTATTAAGCATGGTTGCTTAAACCACCACAGAAGCTACGGCTACTGCCACTTTTGAATAAGAAGGAATGTGCTGGTATTTTGATTAGGTCATGATTAGCTCGTGATTTATTGAGGCAACAGTACGGTGTTTAGCGCTTTCGCTGCAGACAAAGGTAGGAATATCTATCGATTTGATTCAGCTGAAAACATTCGCTGATACATTCGTTGATAACTTCCTCACAGCCAAGAAGGTTGATGAGCCATATGGGGACGTTTGTCTTTACGAAATAAGCACATAAATTTCCGCGAGAGCATATCGCAGTGTTGATATCAATGTTGAGTTTCTTATTTTGAAAATCACGTTGGCTGGAGTGGGGAGGGCAGCGAAGATGATCTTCATAGATTCTAGGAAGCTATCTCAGGGGACGAATACGGTTAGCTGATCACTTTAGAAAGCACGATGCAATATAATGTATTTGTAGCCAGTAAACGCTATTCTCATTCGTGGTCCTGGGTGCAAAGCGTGTCTTTGGACACCACTCCCAAAATTTTTGGACGACTTTTAGCAGTTGTAGCTAAACTAAAGAATTACCGCAAAACCGAAAAGGAAACCTGCCAAAATATATTTAAAACATTAATCATCGGTTTTATATTAATATTGCAACATCTTACCATCATTTAATGCAGAAAATATGCGAGTTTTAATAATTTTGTTCAAATAAACAAAATTATTAAATAAGACAAACACAATATAACACAAAACGGAACTTGAGAAAAAAAGTGATGCCGTTGTATATTTTTTCAGAAAAAACCCATTTGTATACTTTTACATAAATTTTTTCCTCTGAATAAAAAAGTACTTTTGTAAAGCGACTACATTCTTATTTCTAAGGGCGTTCAAGATGGCGGCGTGAGAGCGAGAAACTGCTTACATCCGCCACCTTCTATAATTCCATCATGTACTAGAAGTTTCTTTTTCAATGATGACAGAGCTTTGATACTCCCAAATTGAAAAATTTGGACGGGTTGTTTTTACGAAGTACGGAAAACATGTAATAACTCAATCCCCTCTAGCGAAAATTGTAGTAGAAAAGTGCTTTTAGTTGCATATTAGTAGTGATAATACATTTGTAAATGGAGGAAATAGTTCATTTTCTACTAAATATTGGTTTAGAATTTTATTAAAAAATACACTATATCAAAATATGTTTCAAAAACTGCCTATATGAGCATAAGTTCGATGCATTTTAACATAAGAGGGTGTTAATGAAAATCATTTTGAGGCGTTCTTCAATCTAATTTAATATATGGCGTTTTTGTAACAAAGCATGAAATAGGAAGTTTTTGAAAAATATTTTGAGATAGGACGATATTGAAAAGGCAGTCGACATGGTCTGACAAAACACAAAAAAAAAAAAATAAAAGAAAAAGGCTTATTCCGTTCTTGATTTTGACAGAAGAGTTCAGCTTTTCTGTGGTCCTGCTACACATGGAGTATTCACCTTTTTATTCTGAATTTGCGGAAAACTCTTTTACGTTAAGTATTCATGGAAATGTTCCGGATAAACCGTTCATTTAGAATATTCGGAACACGTTCGTTTGATAATACTTCACGAGCTCCGAATATACATAATATTCCAAATATAAACCGATTCCCCAAATTCCTTAATGGAGACGAATGAATAAGTTAACATGCTCAATGAGTGAGTATATTTCGTTATGGCATCTCCATTATTTACTAATGTCATTTTTACGTGAATCGATATACTAGGCGATTTTCGACGTTGAGCGATGAATTTTGAATTGGCTCAGATTTCGTATGTTTATAGGTTGACGAAAGTACACGATTCCTTGGTGTCCGTACTTTTCATAAAACCTATGTTCGGCCACACTATTAGACCATGGCATAGTTAATAAATTCATCATAAAATTTAAAAAAAATTTTCTAAGGAATTATGCAGTTCAGTACTTATTGGGTATTAGTAAACTGATTGCCTCCTATTTCTACTACTAATGTTTCTCGAAAAATCGCAAAGAAACAACACAGTTAACGGATGAGCTTTGCAACAGAATAAACGGCTGCCTCCCTGATCTCTCCAGTTTTTTCGCCTCGCGAAGCCTGGCATTATCACCGACTAAATCCTCCGCGACCTTATTTAGGATCTACATTTTGGTGAGCATGCAGCCGCAAGTGTACCTAAAATCCAGAGTCGTAATAAAATCCTCAAATCCCTTCCTGGCAGTACTTGGGGAAAAGACAAAGAAACGCTCATTACCACATACAAAGCAATTGGCCAGCCGATTGCATGCTATTCGTCCCCTATATGGTCGCCATGCCTAAAAACTACTCACTGGAAGGAGATACAGGCGTGCCAAAATACTTCTCTAAGAAACGCCACGGGCTGTCTTCTTATGTCTTCATAACACCATCTACATAATGAGGCGAGAATACTCCCCATCAGGGAGAGAAATGAGACGCTAACCAAACAGTTCCTGTTGAATACCCAGAAACCTGGGCATCCCAACTGACTTCTGATTGATGAGCCAACACCGCCTAGGGACTTAACGAGTCATCTCCGTAAGCATTATGAGGAAATACGGCACCTGAGAACTCAGCCGTATGAAGCAAAAAAATACAAGCAGGTCCTCAGTGAACTGCACAAACAGGCGTCGGACCTTTATGCCAGGAATTTCACGGTGAATCTAGTACTCAAAAAACAGTACCCAAAACTTGCGGAAGAGGAACGCATACTCCCCAGGGAACGCGAGTCACTCTAGCTCAACTTCGATCTGGATTCTGTAACAGGTTAAACTCTTACCTATCCAGAATCAACCCCGACATACAAAATGTATGCTCGCTTGCAATGTGTCCCCGCATGACACCAACCATCTCTTTAATTGTAATGTGGAACCAACGCCTCTAACACCCCTTTCATTATGGTCCACCCCTGTTGAAACAGCAAGTTTCCTTGGACTCCCGTTAGAGGATATTAATGACAATTTGTGATCGGTCGCATCTTTTAGGTGGGCCAAGCACTGCTAAAACAACAACAACAGTTATCAACGGTATCAATTCGATTTGGGAGAAAAATGGCTGCAATTCCCAAAAAATTTGTCAGGCGAGCAAACCTTTTGTGATTGAATCATGATGTTAAATATTTTTACGTTAAGCTCAAAATTTTTTATGAGAATTCTCTCTTCCGAATTCTCATTGCAGTGTAATCATTTTGGTGGGCAAGTCCTCATAACGATGGGGAAGTTATCATACCTCTGCCACCATCGTTCTGAAATATAGGAAACATTGCCCTCGTTGCTGAAGGACAACAGCGGGGGGAGTTTCATTCCCAGGCGGGTTGAAAGGCTTAGAGGAGGAACTTACTTTTATCCGGCAGCTTCATGGCTCTTGAATGCAGACTGGAACCAATAAAAGAAAACTGTGTTGTAAAATAAAGATTTATATCCCTTGTCTCTTCAAATTTTTCACATCACAGGACTTCGCACTGATTTAATGTACATACGGCCATATTGTTCACGACTTGGACGTTGGACATAACACAAGAACTGGACAGCCACTTCGATGGCATAACGTTACTACTGTGGAACACCAACAACTTTTTGTTCTTACGTTCGAACACAGTCTCTGCTTCGAAACAAATGCATCGAAATTGCTTACGATGCACAAAGATGCATCAAAATCCTCAAATCGCTGCAACGGAGAAAGTTCCAGGGCTGCACCGAGGCATCCCAAAAGACATTTGATTGATGTAGTTGCGCCCCCAAGCAGATAAGAAGACATCTGCAGAAGCCCTATGACGAGATCTGGTGTAGTATGATCCAGAGCAACACGAACGCAGTGTCTGTGATTTCCTTCAAATTCAGGCTCCTGCCTTTGCAGACATCGTCGAAGAAGAATACACACATCCGAAGGATATGCGCAACTTCGATCTCTATGTACGGCCCCAGCCTGGTGTATAGCACAGGTCATCTATTCGTCTGCAATATTGAACAAAAATCTGTAATAGCAACTTCTTTTTGATAAAACCATATTGTAACTGTTCGATTCCTTGGACCTCCGTTAGAGGATTTTATTTAAATTTTCTTGAGTTTTCTAGCCTATTAACCCATGCGAGGGATTTTTACAACAAAAATAAGAACCATACATGGACGGACGGGAAAAAGACTACGCCGCTTAATTGTGTCGATGATAAACAGGAAAATGTATATGTGCGCTGCTCTCTGCATGTCATCAAAACAAAATCGGGATGCTCACTTAACGCCAAAGTGGGGGAGAAAGATGTCGGAAAAATTCAGCCCCCACAAATTAATATCCCCAATTGGACTAGATTAATCATCCAGCTGCGAAGACCTGCATCATCTCTAATGATGGAAGTAAGCTGGATGCTGGTTTGAGAAAATTATGACCATGCATGGTTAAATCGTACAAATTAAAAAAAAAAAACAAGTAAGGAAGGCTAAGTTCGGGTGTAACCAAACATTACATACTCAGTTGACAGCTATGGAGACAAAATAAGGAAAATCACCATGTAGGAAAATGATCCTAGGGTAACCCTGGAATGTGGTTGTATGACATGTGTATCAAATGGAAGGTATTAAAGAGTATTTTAACAGAGAGTAGGCCATAGTTCTATGGATGGACGCCATTTAGGGATATCGCCATAAAGGTGGACCAGGGCTGACTCTAGAATTTGTTTGTACGATATGGGTATCAAATGAAAGGTGTTACTGAGCATTTTAAGAGGGAGTGGGCATTAGGTCTATAGGTGGACGCCTTTTCGAGATATCGCCATTAGGGTGGGCCAGGGGTGACTCTAGAATGTGTTTGTATGATATGGATATCAAATGAAAGATGGTAATGAGTATTTTAAAAGGGAGTAATCCTTAGTTCTATAGGTGGACGCCTTTTCAAGATATCGCCATAAAGGTGGACCAAGGGTGACTCTAGAATGTTTGTACGATATGGGTATCAAACGAAAGGTGTTACTGAGCATTTTAAGAGGGAGTGGGCATGAGGTCTATAGGTGGACGCCTTTTCGAGATATCGCCATTAGGGTGGGCCAGGGGTGACCCTAGAATGTGTTTGTACGATATGGGTATCAAATAGAAGGTGGTAATGAGTATTTTAAAAAGGAGTAATCCTTAGTTCTATAGGTGGACGCCTTTTCGAGATATCGCCATAAAGGTGGACCAAGGGTGACTCTAGAATGTTTGTACGATATTGGTATCAAACGAAAGGTGTTACTGAGCATTTTAAGAGGGAGTGGGCATTATGTCTATAGGTGGACGCCTTTTCGAGATACCGCCGTTAGGGTGGGCCAGGGTGACTCTAGAATGTGTTTGTACGATATGGGTATCAAATGAAAGGTGGTAATGAGTATTTTAAAAGGGAGTAATCCTTAGTTCTATAGGTGGACGCCTTTTCAAGATATCGCCATAAAGGTGGACCAAGGGTGACTCTAGAATGTTTGTACGATATGGGTATCAAACGAAAGGTGTTACTGAGCATTTTAAGAGGGAGTGGGCATGAGGTCTATAGGTGGACGCCTTTTCGAGATATCGCCATTAGGGTGGGCCAGGGGTGACTCTAGAATGTGTTTGTACGATATGGGTATCAAATAGAAGGTGGTAATGAGTATTTTAAAAAGGAGTAATCCTTAGTTCTATAGGTGGACGCCTTTTCGAGATATCGCCATTAGGGTGGGCCAGGGGTGACTCTAGAATGTGTTTGTACGATATGGGTATCAAATGAAAGGTGGTAATGAGTATTTTAAAAGGGAGCAATCCTTAGTTCTATAGGTGGACGCCTTTTCGAGATATCGCCATAAAGGTGGACCAAGGGTGACTCTAGAATGTTTGTACGATATGGGTATCAAACGAAAGGTGTTACTGAGCATTTTAAGAGGGAGTGGGCATTAGGTCTATAGGTGGACGCCTTTTCGAGATATCGCCATTAGGGTGGGCCAGAGGTGACTCTAGAATGTTTGCACGATATGGGTTCCAAACGAAAGGTGTTACTGAGCATTTTAAGAGGGAGTGGGCATTAGGTCTATAGGTGGACGCCTTTTCGAGATATCGCCATTAGGGTGGGCCAGGGGTGACTCTAGAATGTGTTTGTACGATATGGGTATCAAATGTAAGGTGTTACTGAGCATTTTAAGAGGGAGTGGGCATTAGGTCTATAGGTGGACGCCTTTTCGAGATATCGCCATTAGGGTGGGCCAGGGTGACTCTAGAATGTGTTTGTACGATATGGGTATCAAATGAAAGGTGGTAATGAGTATTTTAAAAGGGAGTAATCCTTAGTTCTATAGGTGGACGCCTTTTCGAGATATCGCCATAAAGGTGGACCAAGGGTGACTCTAGAATGTTTGTACGATATGGGTATCAAACGAAAGGTGTTACTGAGCATTTTAAGAGGAAGTGGGCATTAGGTCCATAGGTGGACGCCTTTTCGAGATATCGCCATTAGGGTGGGCCAGGGGTGACTCTAGAATGTTTGTACGATATGGGTATCAAACGAAAGGTGTTACTGATCATTTTAAGAGGGAGTGGACATTAGGTCTATAGGTGGACGCCTTTTCGAGATAGCGCCATTAGGGTGGGCCAGGGGTGACTTTAGAATGTTTGTACGATATGGGTATCAAACGAAAGGTGTTACTTAGTATTTTAAGAGGGAGTGGGCATTAGGTCTATAGGTGGACGCCTTTTCGAGATATCGCCATTAGGGGGGGGGGCAGGGGTTACTCTAGAATGTGTTTGTACGATATGGATAGGTATTAATGAGGGTTTTAAAAGCGAGTGGCCCTTAGATGTATATGTGAAGGCGTTCTCGCGATATCGACCAAAATGTGGACCAGGTGATCCATAAAATCATCTAATTTGCTAATTTATTTATATATGCAATACCACTAACAGTATTCCTGCCAAGATTCCAAGGCTGCTGATTTCGCCTTGTAGAACTTTTTCATTTTCTTCTACTTAATATGGTAGGTGTCACACCCATTTTACAAAGTTTTTTCCAAAGTTATATTTTGCGTCAATAAACCAATCCAGTTACCATGTTTCATCCCTTTTTTCGTATTTGGTATAGAATTATGGCATTTTTTTCATTTTTCGTAATTTAGATATCGATAAAGTGGGCGTGGTTATGGTCGGATTTCGGCCATTTTTTATACCAAGATAAAGTGAGTTCAGATAACTACGTTGGCTAAGTTTAGTAAAGATATATCGGTTTTTGCTCAAGTTATTGTGTTAACGGCCGAGCGGAAGGATAGACGGTGGACTGTGTATAAAAACTGGGCGTGGCTTCAACCGATTTCGCCCATTTTCACAGAGAACAGTTACCGTCATAGAATCTATGCCACTACCAAATTTGAGAAGGATTGCTAAATTTTTGTTCGACTTATGGCATTAAAGGTATTCTAGACAAACTAAATGAAAATGGGCGGAGCCACGCTGTAAAGATATTAAATTTTTTGTTAAAATTTGAATTAAAGAAATTTTTTTTTTTTAAAAGTGGGCGTGTTCTTCATCCAATTTTGCGAATTTTTATTAAGCGCATATATAGTAATAGTAGTAACGTTCCTGCCAAATTTCATCATGATATCTTCAACGACTGCCAATTACAGCTTGCAAAACTTTTAAATTACCTTCTTGTAAAAGTGGGCGTTGCCACGTCCATTGTCCAAAATCTTACTAATTTTCGATTCTGCGTCATACCGTCAACCCACCTACCAAGTTTCATCACTATATCTGTCTTTGGCAATGAATTATCGCATTTTTTTTGGTTTTCGAAATTTTCGATATAGAAAAAGTGGGCGTGGTTATAGTCCGATATCGTTCATTTTAAATAGCGATCTGAGATGAGTCCCCAGGAATCTACATACCAAATTTCATCAAGATACCTCAAAATTTACTCAAGTTATCGTGTTAACGGACAGACGGACGGACGGACGGACATGTCTCAATCAAATTTTTTTTCGATACTGATGATTTTGATATATGGAATTCTATATCTATCTCGATTCCTTTATACCTGTACAACCAACCGTTATCCAATCAAAGTTAATATACTCTGTGAGCTCTGCTCAACTGAGTATAAAAATTTAAAAACTATAAATCCGAACTAAAGAAATTTCATACCAAATTTTTGATGTAGTTAATTTTGTTTTTTTTTTACCGGGCATTTGTAAAAGTTAAATATGCTAAAATTGTTGTATCCTTAGGTTTGGTATTTAGACAAAGTTTTCGAGAGAGATTTACAAATTTTTTTAAAAAAGCCGCCGAGAAGAGAGAATGGTTTTACCCTCCTATATTTTTATCATGGTTTCAACGATTTGCATGCATTTTTAAGATTTCCCATATAAGTGTTGGTACAAGGTTGCCACTTGCTAGAATAACAAGGTTGCCAGTAGCTACAATTTTTTTAGAAATTACTATGGAATAACGTATGAACACGTATGTTCTATCGTGTATATCACCAAAGGTATTTTGAAATGGTGTGATCGGATCCTACTGCGCAATTCTGAGCTCTCTTATTTATGTGTTGTAACTAATGTTGTTTTCACAAGATTACCACCTATTTGAACTTAAAAAGGTGCGTGTAGCATGTAATAACTAGTCCAGTTGGATATGTAAACATATGTTTTGAGAAAACTAATATTTTTAAATTAGCTAGAGATCGCCTAGGGGTTTAAATAAACCAAAATAACTTTACCAGAAGCAAATAATTTCAGCCTTTTTGAGAAGAGCTTTGCCATTTTCTTATCGGTAACAACCGACACTGATAAGTTATTGTTTTTATTTCTATGAATAGCTAATTGTTATCGTGGAGTTATATGTGTGTTATCGGAGAGTCATCAGCGTCTTATTGGTTTTTATATCGGTTTAAAGGAGCGCTATCGTCAGTTTGATAACAAACCGATAACCGTTTGATAGCATATCGATAGCTTTCGAATAACAAAGAGCGAGCTTTCCGAAAACAAATCTAGTTCTATACAATAACAGGTCGCTAACTTGTTGATAACAAATAATAATATAACATAGAAGTGCCATCGATGTTATATTGAAGATTTATCAGTATCCGGTCAAAACACTTAATGACTAATAAGCACAGCAGAAGCATTCCGATCAACGCAGTCAAAAGAGCATAGAAACACATTTCCAGTGCTTCAATCGAACCATGCACGCCACTCCCGCCTGCACAAAAGTTAGAGCATATTGCAGTATTAGCACTAGCTTGGCGCTTATAGCCCGGATAGGCATTCACAAACACCTGGACAAATACATATCGCGTTTGAGCAAAGCGCTGTAACACATAAGGGCTAAAAAACCATGGACCTCATCGCATTATGTACATCTCGGCTTACAGATATCCTTCAAAGCACTCACACCGACCGGGGCTAGCATGCGCGCCCCAACCATAGCTACAAATCGGTTTGTATATCTGTTGTCACAAATAATAATCCCCTAAGTCCCATCCTTTTACATGGGACTAAGACAACTTTTGCTTACGACCACAGGAAAATATCCGTCACCCCAATATCCTTCGACGCACTTACAGCGCTCCTATGGTACACAAAATGCTGAGTCTGAGTACTCAGGGGAGCATATAAAATCGATCTCATTGTCCACTGTTGTATTTCTAATACAACCAACATTGCATGTGCACTTATTTGATTCAGACCAGCGCATATTGATGACGCATTTGCCGCCTCATTGTGGTTCACATACACCACTGTTGCGCAAATAACCTTTAAGGCATTCGCAATGCTACGGTGACACTCACTGGAGGGACCAAATTTAGTTCAATATAATGTCGTTTTTTTCTACAAAGATGTCGCCTGTTGGTTCTTATCAGCTTTTTAGTAAGTGCTCACTTAAAAGGAGGACTCGTCCGACAGTACCCGTAGGTGGAGAAAGTGGACCTGTCCTACAGCGCGCGTAGGGGTACGAATAGGATCTGTCCAACGGAACCCGTAGGGGTAAAAATAGGACATGTCGAATGGTAGCTGAAAGGGTTTAAAGGAAAATAGAAAAAGTATTTGTCCGACAGTACCAGTACTTATATAAAAACAACCCATTCAAGCATAAATAGGTACTAGGGTGGGTCGATTTGTATGGACGAAAGTTAACCGATATGGCGTCATCGATTTGGGATTTTATTTAAATTTTCTTGAGTTTTCTAGCCTATTAACCCATGCGAGGGATTTTTACAACAAAAATAAGAACCATACATGGACGGACGGGAAAAAGACTACGCCGCTTAATTGTGTCGATGATAAACAGGAAAATGTATATGTGCGCTGCTCTCTGCATGTCATCAAAACAAAATCGGGATGCTCACTTAACGCCAAAGTGGGGGAGAAAGATGTCGGAAAAATTCAGCCCCCACAAATTAATATCCCCAATTGGACTAGATTAATCATCCAGCTGCGAAGACCTGCATCATCTCTAATGATGGAAGTAAGCTGGATGCTGGTTTGAGAAAATTATGACCATGCATGGTTAAATCGTACAAATTAAAAAAAAAAACAAGTAAGGAAGGCTAAGTTCGGGTGTAACCAAACATTACATACTCAGTTGACAGCTATGGAGACAAAATAAGGAAAATCACCATGTAGGAAAATGAACCTAGGGTAACCCTGGAATGTGGTTGTATGACATGTGTATCAAATGGAAGGTATTAAAGAGTATTTTAACAGAGAGTAGGCCATAGTTCTATGGATGGACGCCATTTAGGGATATCGCCATAAAGGTGGACCAGGGCTGACTCTAGAATTTGTTTGTACGATATGGGTATCAAATGAAAGGTGTTACTGAGCATTTTAAGAGGGAGTGGGCATTAGGTCTATAGGTGGACGCCTTTTCGAGATATCGCCATTAGGGTGGGCCAGGGGTGACTCTAGAATGTGTTTGTATGATATGGATATCAAATGAAAGATGGTAATGAGTATTTTAAAAGGGAGTAATCCTTAGTTCTATAGGTGGACGCCTTTTCAAGATATCGCCATAAAGGTGGACCAAGGGTGACTCTAGAATGTTTGTACGATATGGGTATCAAACGAAAGGTGTTACTGAGCATTTTAAGAGGGAGTGGGCATGAGGTCTATAGGTGGACGCCTTTTCGAGATATCGCCATTAGGGTGGGCCAGGGGTGACCCTAGAATGTGTTTGTACGATATGGGTATCAAATAGAAGGTGGTAATGAGTATTTTAAAAAGGAGTAATCCTTAGTTCTATAGGTGGACGCCTTTTCGAGATATCGCCATAAAGGTGGACCAAGGGTGACTCTAGAATGTTTGTACGATATTGGTATCAAACGAAAGGTGTTACTGAGCATTTTAAGAGGGAGTGGGCATTATGTCTATAGGTGGACGCCTTTTCGAGATACCGCCGTTAGGGTGGGCCAGGGTGACTCTAGAATGTGTTTGTACGATATGGGTATCAAATGAAAGGTGGTAATGAGTATTTTAAAAGGGAGTAATCCTTAGTTCTATAGGTGGACGCCTTTTCAAGATATCGCCATAAAGGTGGACCAAGGGTGACTCTAGAATGTTTGTACGATATGGGTATCAAACGAAAGGTGTTACTGAGCATTTTAAGAGGGAGTGGGCATGAGGTCTATAGGTGGACGCCTTTTCGAGATATCGCCATTAGGGTGGGCCAGGGGTGACTCTAGAATGTGTTTGTACGATATGGGTATCAAATAGAAGGTGGTAATGAGTATTTTAAAAAGGAGTAATCCTTAGTTCTATAGGTGGACGCCTTTTCGAGATATCGCCATTAGGGTGGGCCAGGGGTGACTCTAGAATGTGTTTGTACGATATGGGTATCAAATGAAAGGTGGTAATGAGTATTTTAAAAGGGAGCAATCCTTAGTTCTATAGGTGGACGCCTTTTCGAGATATCGCCATAAAGGTGGACCAAGGGTGACTCTAGAATGTTTGTACGATATGGGTATCAAACGAAAGGTGTTACTGAGCATTTTAAGAGGGAGTGGGCATTAGGTCTATAGGTGGACGCCTTTTCGAGATATCGCCATTAGGGTGGGCCAGAGGTGACTCTAGAATATTTGTACGATATGGGTTCCAAACGAAAGGTGTTACTGAGCATTTTAAGAGGGAGTGGGCATTAGGTCTATAGGTGGACGCCTTTTCGAGATATCGCCATTAGGGTGGGCCAGGGGTGACTCTAGAATGTGTTTGTACGATATGGGTATCAAATGTAAGGTGTTACTGAGCATTTTAAGAGGGAGTGGGCATTAGGTCTATAGGTGGACGCCTTTTCGAGATATCGCCATTAGGGTGGGCCAGGGTGACTCTAGAATGTGTTTGTACGATATGGGTATCAAATGAAAGGTGGTAATGAGTATTTTAAAAGGGAGTAATCCTTAGTTCTATAGGTGGACGCCTTTTCGAGATATCGCCATAAAGGTGGACCAAGGGTGACTCTAGAATGTTTGTACGATATGGGTATCAAACGAAAGGTGTTACTGAGCATTTTAAGAGGAAGTGGGCATTAGGTCCATAGGTGGACGCCTTTTCGAGATATCGCCATTAGGGTGGGCCAGGGGTGACTCTAGAATGTTTGTACGATATGGGTATCAAACGAAAGGTGTTACTGATCATTTTAAGAGGGAGTGGACATTAGGTCTATAGGTGGACGCCTTTTCGAGATAGCGCCATTAGGGTGGGCCAGGGGTGACTTTAGAATGTTTGTACGATATGGGTATCAAACGAAAGGTGTTACTTAGTATTTTAAGAGGGAGTGGGCATTAGGTCTATAGGTGGACGCCTTTTCGAGATATCGCCATTAGGGGGGGGGGGGGGGGGGCAGGGGTTACTCTAGAATGTGTTTGTACGATATGGATAGGTATTAATGAGGGTTTTAAAAGCGAGTGGCCCTTAGATGTATATGTGAAGGCGTTCTCGCGATATCGACCAAAATGTGGACCAGGTGATCCATAAAATCATCTAATTTGCTAATTTATTTATATATGCAATACCACTAACAGTATTCCTGCCAAGATTCCAAGGCTGCTGATTTCGCCTTGTAGAACTTTTTCATTTTCTTCTACTTAATATGGTAGGTGTCACACCCATTTTACAAAGTTTTTTCCAAAGTTATATTTTGCGTCAATAAACCAATCCAGTTACCATGTTTCATCCCTTTTTTCGTATTTGGTATAGAATTATGGCATTTTTTTCATTTTTCGTAATTTAGATATCGATAAAGTGGGCGTGGTTATGGTCGGATTTCGGCCATTTTTTATACCAAGATAAAGTGAGTTCAGATAACTACGTTGGCTAAGTTTAGTAAAGATATATCGGTTTTTGCTCAAGTTATTGTGTTAACGGCCGAGCGGAAGGATAGACGGTGGACTGTGTATAAAAACTGGGCGTGGCTCCAACCGATTTCGCCCATTTTCACAGAGAACAGTTACCGTCATAGAATCTATGCCACTACCAAATTTGAGAAGGATTGCTAAATTTTTGTTCGACTTATGGCATTAAAGGTATTCTAGACAAACTAAATGAAAATGGGCGGAGCCACGCTGTAAAGATATTAAATTTTTTGTTAAAATTTGAATTAAAGAAATTTTTTTTTTTAAATAGTGGGCGTGTTCTTCATCCAATTTTGCGAATTTTTATTAAGCGCATATATAGTAATAGTAGTAACGTTCCTGCCAAATTTCATCATGATATCTTCAACGACTGCCAATTACAGCTTGCAAAACTTTTAAATTACCTTCTTGTAAAAGTGGGCGTTGCCACGTCCATTGTCCAAAATCTTACTAATTTTCGATTCTGCGTCATACCGTCAACCCACCTGCCAAGTTTCATCACTATATCTGTCTTTGGCAATGAATTATCGCATTTTTTCGGGTTTTCGAAATTTTCGATATAGAAAAAGTGGGCGTGGTTATAGTCCGATATCGTTCATTTTAAATAGCGATCTGAGATGAGTCCCCAGGAATCTACATACCAAATTTCATCAAGATACCTCAAAATTTACTCAAGTTATCGTGTTAACGGACAGACGGACGGACGGACGGACATGTCTCAATCAAATTTTTTTTCGATACTGATGATTTTGATATATGGAATTCTATATCTATCTCGATTCCTTTATACCTGTACAACCAACCGTTATCCAATCAAAGTTAATATACTCTGTGAGCTCTGCTCAACTGAGTATAAAAATTTAAAAACTATAAATCCGAACTAAAGAAATTTCATACCAAATTTTTGATGTAGTTAATTTTGTTTTTTTTTTACCGGGCATTTGTAAAAGTTAAATATGCTAAAATTGTTGTATCCTTAGGTTTGGTATTTAGACAAAGTTTTCGAGAGAGATTTACAAATTTTTTTAAAAAAGCCGCCGAGAAGAGAGAATGGTTTTACCCTCCTATATTTTTATCATGGTTTCAACGATTTGCATGCATTTTTAAGATTTCCCATATAAGTGTTGGTACAAGGTTGCCACTTGCTAGAATAACAAGGTTGCCAGTAGCTACAATTTTTTTAGAAATTACTATGGAATAACGTATGAACACGTATGTTCTATCGTGTATATCACCAAAGGTATTTTGAAATGGTGTGATCGGATCCTACTGCGCAATTCTGAGCTCTCTTATTTATGTGTTGTAACTAATGTTGTTTTCACAAGATTACCACCTATTTGAACTTAAAAAGGTGCGTGTAGCATGTAATAACTAGTCCAGTTGGATATGTAAACATATGTTTTGAGAAAACTAATATTTTTAAATTAGCTAGAGATCGCCTAGGGGTTTAAATAAACCAAAATAACTTTACCAGAAGCAAATAATTTCAGCCTTTTTGAGAAGAGCTTTGCCATTTTCTTATCGGTAACAACCGACACTGATAAGTTATTGTTTTTATTTCTATGAATAGCTAATTGTTATCGTGGAGTTATATGTGTGTTATCGGAGAGTCATCAGCGTCTTATTGGTTTTTATATCGGTTTAAAGGAGCGCTATCGTCAGTTTGATAACAAACCGATAACCGTTTGATAGCATATCGATAGCTTTCGAATAACAAAGAGCGAGCTTTCCGAAAACAAATCTAGTTCTATACAATAACAGGTCGCTAACTTGTTGATAACAAATAATAATATAACATAGAAGTGCCATCGATGTTATATTGAAGATTTATCAGTATCCGGTCAAAACACTTAATGACTAATAAGCACAGCAGAAGCATTCCGATCAACGCAGTCAAAAGAGCATAGAAACACATTTCCAGTGCTTCAATCGAACCATGCACGCCACTCCCGCCTGCACAAAAGTTAGAGCATATTGCAGTATTAGCACTAGCTTGGCGCTTATAGCCCGGATAGGCATTCACAAACACCTGGACAAATACATATCGCGTTTGAGCAAAGCGCTGTAACACATAAGGGCTAAAAAACCATGGACCTCATCGCATTATGTACATCTCGGCTTACAGATATCCTTCAAAGCACTCACACCGACCGGGGCTAGCATGCGCGCCCCAACCATAGCTACAAATCGGTTTGTATATCTGTTGTCACAAATAATAATCCCCTAAGTCCCATCCTTTTACATGGGACTAAGACAACTTTTGCTTACGACCACAGGAAAATATCCGTCACCCCAATATCCTTCGACGCACTTACAGCGCTCCTATGGTACACAAAATGCTGAGTCTGAGTACTCAGGGGAGCATATAAAATCGATCTCATTGTCCACTGTTGTATTTCTAATACAACCAACATTGCATGTGCACTTATTTGATTCAGACCAGCGCATATTGATGACGCATTTGCCGCCTCATTGTGGTTCACATACACCACTGTTGCGCAAATAACCTTTAAGGCATTCGCAATGCTACGGTGACACTCACTGGAGGGACCAAATTTAGTTCAATATAATGTCGTTTTTTTCTACAAAGATGTCGCCTGTTGGTTCTTATCAGCTTTTTAGTAAGTGCTCACTTAAAAGGAGGACTCGTCCGACAGTACCCGTAGGTGGAGAAAGTGGACCTGTCCTACAGCGCGCGTAGGGGTACGAATAGGATCTGTCCAACGGAACCCGTAGGGGTAAAAATAGGACATGTCGAATGGTAGCTGAAAGGGTTTAAAGGAAAATAGAAAAAGTATTTGTCCGACAGTACCAGTACTTATATAAAAACAACCCATTCAAGCATAAATAGGTACTAGGGTGGGTCGATTTGTATGGACGAAAGTTAACCGATATGGCGTCATCGATTTGGGCTCAGGAAAAGGTTTCACTACGCATACGCAAAAAAAAATAGTTTTCAAGCCTGCGAAATTTCATTTTTTTTTACTTTTTTCGACTTTGATTTTTAAGGTTTTTTCATGACCTACTAAAAAATATTTTTTTATACTCAGTTGAGCAGAGTATATTAACTTTGATTGGATAACGGTTGGTTGTACAGGTATAAAGGAATCGAGACAGATATAGACTTCCATATATCAAAATCATCAGTATCGAAAAAAAATTTGATTAAGCCATGTTCGTCCGTCCGTCCGACCGTCTGTACGTTAACACGATAACTTGAGTAAATTTTGAGATATCTTGACGAAATTTGGCATGTAGGTTCCCGGGCGCTCATCTCAGATCGCTATTAAAAATGAACGATATCGGACTATAACCCCGCCCACTTTTTCGATATCGAAAATTTCGAAAAATCGAAAAATTGCGATAATTCATTACCAAAGAGGGATAAAGCGATCAAACTTGTTATGTGGGTTGAACTTATGACGCAGAATAGAAAATAAGTAAAATTTTGGACAATTGGCGTGGCACCGCCCACTTTTAAAAGAAGGTAATTTAGAAGTTTTGTAAGCTGTAATTTGGCAGTCGTTGAAGATATCATGATTAAATTTGGCAGGAAAGTTACTCCTATTACTATATGTGTGCTTAATAAAAATTAGCAAAATCGGAGAGCGACCACGCCCACTTTTAAAAAATTTTTTTTTTTAAAGTGAAATTTTTACAAAAAATTTAATATCTTTACAGTATATAAGTAAATTATGTCAACATTCAACTCCAGTAATGATATGGTGCAACAAAATACAAAAATAAAAGAAAATTTCAAAATGGGCGTGGCTCCGCCCTTTTTCATTTGATTTGTCTAGGATACATTTAATGCCATAATTCGAACAAAAATTTACCAATCCTTGTGAAATTTGGTAGCGGCTTAGACTCTAGGGCGATAACGGTTTTCTGTGAAAAAGGGCGAAATCTGTTGAAGCGACGCCCAGTTTTTATACACAGTCGACCGTCTGTCCTTCCGCTCGGCCATTAACACGATAACTTGAGCAAAAATCGACATATCTTTACTAAACGTAGTTCACGTACTTATCTGAACTCACTTTATCTTGGTATAAAAAATGGCCGAAATCCGACTATGACCACGCTCACTTTTTCGATATCGAAAATTACGAAAAATAAAAAAAATGCCATAATTCTATACCAAATACGAAAAAAGGGTTGAAACATGGTAATTGGATTGGTTTATTGACGTAAAATATAACTTTAGAAAAAAACTTTGTAAAATGGTTGTGACACCTACTATATTAAGTAGAAGAAAATGAAAAAGTTCTGCAGGGCGAAATCAAAAGCCCTTGGAATCATGGCAGGAATACTCTTCGTGGTATTACATATATAAATAAATTAGCGGTACCCGACAGATGATGTTCTGGGTCACCCTGGTCCACATTTTGGTCGATATCTCGAAAACGCCTTCACATATACAACTACCACCACTCCCTTTTAAAATTCTTATTAATACCTTTAATTTGACACCCATATTGTACAAACACATTATAGAGTCACCCCTGGTCCACCTTTATGGCGATATCTCGAAAAGGCGCCCACCTATAGAACTAAGGCCCACTCCCTTTTAAAATACTCATTAACCCCTTTCATTTGACACCCATATCGTACAAACAAATTCTAGAGTCACATCTGGTCCACCTTTTTAAAATACTCATTAACACCTTTCGTTTGATACCCATATTGTACAAACGCATTCTAGAATCATCCCTGGTCCACCTTTATGGCGATATCTCGAAAAGGCGTCCACCCATAGAACTAAGGCCCACATTAACACCTTTCATTTGATACCAATATCGTACAAATTAATTCTAGAGTCACCCCTGGTCCACCTTTATGGCGATATCTCGAAAAGGCGTCCACCCATAGAACTAAGACTCATTCCCTTTTAAAATGCTCACTAACACCTTTTATTTTGTAGCCATATCGTACAAACTAATTCTAGAGTCACCCCTGGTTCACCTTTATAACGATATCCCGAAAAGGCGTCCACCTATAGAACTAAGGCCTACTCTCTTTTAAAATACTCATTAACACCTTTCATTTGATACCCATATCGTACAAACAAATTCTAGAGTCACCCCTGGTCCACCTTTATGGCAATATCTAGAAAGCGTCAGCCCATAGAACTAAGGCCCACTCCCGTTTAAAACACTCATTAACACCTTTCGTTTGATACCCTTATTGTACAAACGCATTCTAGAGTCACCCCTGGTCCACCTTTATAACGATATCCCGAAAAGGCGTCCACCTATAGAACTAAGGCCCACTCCCTTTTAAAATACTCATTAACACCTTTCATTTGAAACCCATATCTCACAAACAAATTCCAGAGTCACCCCTGGCCTACCTTTATGGCGATATTTCGGAAAGGCGTCCACCTATAGAACAAAGCCCCACTCCCTTTTAAAATACTCATTAACACCTTTCATTTGATACCCATATCGTACAAACAAATTCTAGAGTCACCCATGGTCCACCTTTATGGCGATATCTCGAAAAGTCGTCCACCTATAGAACTAAGGCCCAATCCCTTTTAAAATACTCATTAACACCTTTCATTTGATACCCATATCGTACAAACAAATTCTAGAGTCAGCCCTGGTCCACCTTTATGGCGATATGTCGAAAAGGTGTCCACCTATAGAACTATGGCCCACTCCCTCTTAAAGTATTCTTTAATACCTGCCATTTGATACGCATGTCATATAAACACATTCCAGGGTTACCCTAGGTTCATTTTCCTACATGGTGATTTTCCCTTATTTTGTCTCCATTGCTCTCAACTGAGTATGTAATGTTTGGTTACACCCGAACTTGGCCTTCCTTACTTGTTTTTTTTTTTAAACTGTTATAGCCAATGTTTTTAGAAGAAAATCAATGTCGAAAAAAAGTAAAAAAAAAAAAATTCAATTTCGCAGGCCCGAAAATTATTTTTTTGGATATGCGGAGTGGAAATTTTTTTTCCTGAGCCCCAATCCAATCGAAATCTCGATGGCGCGATATCGGTTAATAAATCGACCCAGTCTAATAGGTACAATTGATCTTTCCATAAGCCATGTTCAAACAAAAGGGATCACTTCAATCCTTATAAAGGATGGCAATAGTCCTACATTCCTTTGCGACTTATCTCATACATCCTAGACCAAACGCATTTCTTGCAGGGTATATATCCGTATTTATTGCCAATATTTTTTTACTACACCAAATATTAAAGCTACAATTATATTTTATCAACATTTTTGCACAACCTCATGATAAGACGGCGGCGATTTATTGCTCGCTTTTGCATCAGACCAACTTTCATTTATAAGCTCTGAATTCTGCTCATTGGATCGCGGCTGATAAGTGATTACGTAAGAGTTCGACGGAAGTGTTGAGTTATTCGCATTGTACTGGGAAATTTTATGATGCCACCAAATCTGCAATCCCTTAACGAGCAATGAACAACGCAGCAAAAAACTGATTAGCGCTCCCATCACAGCAGAAAAAAGAATGGGAGTCACATCACGCGAAATAACTGATGCTGCAACTAATTCATGAGAACCTAAGTCAAATAGTACGATTAGAATCGATTTGGCGCTTATAACCGGGTAGGCATTCACAAACGCCAGGACGTACACATTTCGCGTTTAACCAAAGCTCCTCATCACATATGGGCTGACAAAGATCGTTGTTACCTTCATCGCCTGTTGAACTTTTAATATATCTAAAATTGCATTTGCACTTATTCGGTTCGGCGCAATGCATTTTGATGCCGCACGCATCGATACATTTTGGTTTACATGTACCGAATACACTGAAATATCTTTCGACACACTCACACCGCTCAGGTGCTACACATACAGCATGCGCACCACAGTTATCGGTACATTTAGGTTTACAAATATTATTGACGCGAAAATAACCTCCGACGCACTCACAGCGCTCCGGTTCTATACACAACTCATGCGCACCACAGCCAGCGCTACATAGTGGTGCGCATATACCACCATCTAACCGATACCCGTCCATGCACTCGCAACGCTCCGGTTCTACACACAACTCATGCGCGCCGCATGCATTTATGCAAACTGGGGAGCAAATAGAACTATTGCCATTACCATCTTTCCTCGTATATCCAGTGTTGCATGCACACTTATTTGGTTCAGCACAATGCTCGTGATCTCCACATTTCTTACCACATATGGGCTGACAACTGCTGCTGGAGTTAGTTTGCTCATAGCCTAACTTGCATATGCATGTGTTGGGTGCAGCGCAATAGCTGCTGTTGTCGCATTCCTTCTCGCAAACGGGCTCACAATATACGTCATGGTTAACACTTCGCTTGTATCCTTTATTACACGATTATGAGATATTTCGCCATACACGCACGAACAGTTCGCGCAAATGTTCGCCAAAAATTAAAATATTTTGATTTTTGGCGAACATTTGCGCGAACTGGCAAACACCACCATACACGACAGAAAAGGTCGCAGAAACATGACATAACGGGAATGTTCGCGGAAATGTTCGTGTCGTGTATTTGGCGCTTAACTCAAAACTCTAAAATTTAAAAGTTGTAAGTAACTCTGACCTCCTACACTAATCACCAAGAAAATACTTTGTAAAAAATAAAAATTGCATTGGCGTATATGGGAGAGGCAGTCAGTTTTTCACGTCTTCTGAACATTGCGATTTTTTTAGTTGATCGCTGTTTTGATCTAGGTGTGCGATACTATTAGTTTTTTGGACTTAATGCTCCATAAATGCAGCATTAACGATTACCTTTAAAATATAAATTTTTTTGTATCCATGGCCAATATAAATAATTTTTTCTGTGCAAAAATTTGAAACCTCTGGAACATAAAAAATTTGGTTTTGTCATCTAGGAGAATCCTTCAATTAACTCTTATTTATATTTATTGTCAGAGCTTCGTGCACTAATGGAAAATTATTCCCGTTTGTTGTTGACGTATTATCGTTTTGTTATCGATAACCACTTATATTGCAAAGTTATCGTTAAATTATCGACAAGCTGTCGTTTAATTATTGAAAAGTTATCGATTCGCTATCGATTCGGTTTCTCTCCTTTCCTTTTCTCTCCCCTATTGACGTTTTCCCCTGCCTCTCATTTCTTTTTTATACCTTTCATGAAAGTGAAATGCTATATTAAGTTTGTCACGATTCTCAAAAATCTAAGTCCTTAAAGGAGATGATATAGACCCACCATTAAGTATACTGAATTGACCAGGATGACGATCTGGTTTGTTTTAGCCATGTCGATCTGTCCGTCCGTCTGTATGTTTGAACGTAAACTAGTCCTTCAATTTTTGAGATATCGGGTATGCCGCATTGGACATTTGTCGAAACCGACCGGATCGGACCACTATAGCTAATATATCCCATACAACCTATTTTTCAGAACAGAGGTTTTTTCTAATATCTTCCTCAATTTATCAGTTAAATAAAAAAAATAAATGTAACGCGCGATAACCCCCGAAAAGATCTAAGGCCGAGCTTCTCTTCCAATTTGCATCGTGCTCAAGGGCGTAGCTACCGCCGTATCACCCGTATCAGTCACACGGGGCCCCCAAACTACAAGGGCCCCAACGTGCGTGCAAAAATTAATAAAAATGTATTTTACTTCTGAAATGACAAGATTGATTATTAATTTAATTGTGCATTACATTGTATTACAATACAAACAATTCGTTCTCCTTAAAATAGTGTTAGTAGAGATTTGAAAAAAAAAACAATGAGTGAAAGGAAAAGAGATTATCCCAGCGGAGCTACGAAAAGAAAAAATAAACAGAAAAGTGAGGTCATAAAAAAGTGCCCATAATTTCTTCATTTTTTCAGACACCTTCTGTAAGTGATTGCAAAGGTAAGTCATCATCAAATAAAAATGATTTAATATATCCGTGAAAATTATGTACAATATGGAATTTTTTTGTCGCAGACGAAGAAGCCTAATTATCGCTAAAGGTTACAATTAACTTATAAAGTGTTATATTTCTTTATAGTCAATTTATTTTTTACTTTTTAGATAATTTTATTTACCAGTAATAAAAGCTTATTTTTAAAAAAGTTTTTTTCTAAAATTTTTTTTTTAATATCATTAAAGATAACGAAGATATGGACGTTTTAAATCACTGTTAGAAAGAGACTGCTATTATTAGAGTGATAACGTCACTATCATATAAATCCATATAAATCTTGTACACTTTTCAAGTGTTTTGTATGAGGATACGTGACCGTGACGTCACAATCCGTTTTTCCAGAAAGGGATAGAAAACCCATAAAAGTAAACTTTGTAAGGCTATAACTAACTTTGTTATTTTACACCCGATTTTAATAAAAATAAATGAATTTTGACAAATTATGAAAAATATTTTCACATTTAGGTCAATAATTTATTAAATTCAAGGTCAGGAAACACGCCTATTATGTACGATGAATAAATATTTCTTGTAATTTTATGATTTTTTTTGGAAATCTGTATCCTTCCTGAGGGCCCCCAAATAAGTTTTTATACGGAGCCCCGCCAAGGCACGCTATGCCACTGGTCGTGCTCCTCTTGATTTTCCCTACAAATTGGCCGGACGGGACCTACATGTTTTGTATGCCGACTCCGAAGGCAGATGAGTTTTCACTGAGAGCTTTTCATGGCAGAAATACACCCGGAGCGCTTGACAAACACTGATGAGGGGCGACCCCGCTTAGAAAAATTGTCTTCTAATTGAAAAACCTTATTTCTAAAATGTTGATGTTGCTTTGCCCGGGGTGTGAACCCAGGGCATACGTTGTGGTAGGCGGAGAACGCTACCATCACACCACGGTGGCCGCTTCAGTTAGAAGATTCCCAATTCACCAAATGCTTAGCTATATGTCATATATTATTGTCCTGAAAAATTGTATAGATCGGTGGTATATATAGCATATATCCCATACAACATTTACAGGATATATGCTTACGGAATAAGATTATTGCTCAGCTCCATTCATAAAGGTATGAAAACAGTTCCGACTTGACTTTTTTCTTTTCTTTTCTTTTCTTTTCTTTTATTTCGAATATAGAATAAGGAATACTTGCACTGGACCACTTCACAACCAACGTAACAAGCCAACAGGCCAAAGGAGGTATCCAAGGCAAGTAAAAACGCCAGCCGCCATCATAGGTATGGGAGATTTAATGTCCAAATCGTACAGAGCCAGAAGATGAAATGCTAAATTAGCTTACCTCCTTCCTTCCTACAGTGGCGGATCCAGGGTGCTTTTTGAGGAAGGGCGATTTCAGTCAGTAATTTTTTCTCCCAATAGCTGATGTGTTTTGAACAAAGTTCACATCAAGATACTTTATACGTGAAAATGCAAGACGTATAGCAGACCGTTATTTTTTAGGGGTAAATTTATTAGTATTTTTTTATATCGTTTAATAATATCATACACATATTTGGTTTCATTTAGTTATTCAAATTAAAAATAGTACATCAAATTTTTTGACATCATTTTTATTTTCTGATAGTTCATATTCACACAGTAAATTTAATTCTATGCTTCCCTTTTTTACATATCTTTCAATTATATGATCAATATCCATCTCAATATCGAAATGGGTATTTAAAAGTGCAAGACCAGTGAGTCTGTTCTCGGACATTGTGGACCGTAACCACCGGCGAAGTGTCGAAAAACTCCTTTCAGCACAATCATTGCTAGCTAAAAGCGTGGCCAGAATTTTGATAAGAGCATTTATTGATGGAAACGCATATTCATTGCAATCATTTAAAACTTTTTCAGCTGATAGTGGAATTGATTTTTTGTGTGCTTATCAGACCAGCGTTCTGACCACACTTCGTACTCTCAATCTAGATTAATTTTATTTCCCCCAATAAGAGATGCGTATCCTTTACCAAGATCTTGGACAAGCTCTTTAGACACATTTTTTTTTGCAGTGTATTATCTTTGATGATTCGCGATGGGCGTAGCAAATTAAAATTAAAAACTTGCAATGTATCTTCAGGTAATCTACCTTGTGAATCAAGAATGATATGATCCAGAAGAGGCTTTTCGATAATACTCTTCAGCGTCTGATGGAGTGTAATTCGCTCGATGTATTTGCTTTTTAGCAATTCGTGGGAGGACAGTATCAAACTTCAACTCATCTTGCTAAAGCGACTATTTTTTTTGTAAAGTCCCGAAAAACGACTTTCTGCTACAAGTCTATGGCTTTTTAATGTTCGCAAATTGTCACTCAATGCTTCAGAAGCTTGATTCAAATCTATTTACGGTGTTTGCAAAAGTAAGCTTAGTGGTCGTGTAACAGAAATTACATTGCTCAAATAAATAATTGAAATCACGAACTCTGTCTCGCAAATAGATTTCAACATAGAACGGGCCTCAGAACTTGTTGTTGAGTCTTGCCAAGTAGAAATTTCTTGAAACGAAGCAACAATTTTTGTGATGTTTTCTTCAAACTGCATTATACAATCATGTTTTTCAGACCAGCGCGTTTCACAACGTTCACTTAATGATTCCTGCAGATGTTTTTTGAAAACTATGGTACGTTTCGGATACTGATTTGGAAAACTGATAATTTTTTTCATCAACGCAATAAAATCCTTTGTTTGAAGAACTTTCGACGTTTTCGCGAGCGAGTTATTACGACAATGGTTGAAACACGGGCAATGATTAGCATTGGTACATATTTTAATAAGTTCTTGCACAGCTCCCTTAACTACTGATGTTATTACAGAACATCCATCCGTTCCCATTCCAACGCAGTCTTCGAAGGGTAGTCCTAAGTTAGTAGATCACTATGTGTGCCAAGGCTAAACCTGTCAATTTTTTTTCTCCATTTATAACATCCTCATCTCGGATCGAATCGTACGCATCAAGGAAAGTTACAAAATCTTCTCTTATATTGCCATTATATAAGATTCTGAATAAACTTTATTCAATAAAGTAAGGCTATAGTCAGTATGTTATCAACAGCACAAATATTTCTGAGCATTGGACTGATTTGCATGAGCATTCTTTCTTTTGAGCGCTTAAGTTATTTGAAAATTGATACTCAATTAAAGCATACATACACAAACTGCATTATGAAGAGTAAATATCAAATATCCATCATTATATTTACACAAATAGTGCATACAAATAGTGTGTTCCTGGGAATGTTGTTCCGACTAAATTTTGGAAATAAAAAATCTAGTCTGTGGGAGGAGGCGATCGCCCCGCTACCGCCTTCCTAAGTACTGGCGATTGAGCTGCGCCGCAACAACAAATTGTCATACCGTCACCTACTGAAGTCTGGTAGAGCATCCGCCGAGCAGGTACGAGCAGCGCGACGTGAATGCACGTCATAACCGCGCAATAGCGTGATGCGGGTAAACCGCTAACGAGCCGGGAAAGCCCTTACACCAAATCAATAGTAACCTTTTTTGCGATACATTTTATAATTATTCTAAATTCGCATATAGCTTACCAATATAAATTTATGAACTGACACAGCGGTTTCCAAAGCATAAAATCCTTTTACAAGAACCCTGAGGACGGCTAGGATACCTCAGTACTAGAGTGTAATGGGGTGCGGCTGTAACGCTGGGTAGCAATTAAGTGACGCGGTCATGCTTAATCCTGAACTCAACCAACTACTTCGAGCACTCTGGGGAATCTAAGTTTTGACTTTAGTTGAAGGGTATGAACCTAGCCTATGCTACTCATAAAAAATGCCGAGCTACGAAGAAACAAAAAATAGTTGGTTTTTTGGTGGGAAAGATTCTGGGGCCCCTAAGTACTCTTCTAAATCTTCCTTCGAAACTCATACAGAGCAGGCATGCCGCTCAAGACACAATATATGCCAATATAGAAAAATAAAGCTAGTGTGAACAAGGAAAATGTCTTTGATCATATAGTCATCAGCATCACAATATACAATATACAAAACTTCACAAAGAGTTGTAGCGCTCATTAGCGCTGGCGGGGTACTCTGTATGCTAATCACAACTGAGTATACGAAAAAATGAAGTGTGCTTCAGGAGATTGCTGAGAATTCTTCATACATGCAGGGCCGCAGAGAGCCGAGCCGGGCCCAGGGACAGTTCGCGGTTACGTCCCCTAAAAAATAAACCCAATCCAGTAAAAAATAACACATTCTCAGTTTTATATCATATAAAATAAGATTTCACTGGAGCACTTTTATAAATGAAATGTTAGATTCCATTGTTGGTTTGCTTACATTAACTTGTTATAAATATGTACATTTTAAGAGCTTGAATCAGCCAAGGAAAACCTTCCGTGCCCTTTGGTCTGCGAATATGGAAATTACCGATTCAAAACTAATGCTACGAGCAAGGCTGAACTCCAACGCCAATGTTCCAAGGCTTGTCAAGCGATTTTGGCTCATAGTAGAACGAAAAGAATTTTTCACGCGAGACAATAGACTAAAAGAACGCTCCCCTTCAGCCACACTGACTGGACGTGTGCAAAATATTCTTAATGCTATGCAGATGTTAGGAAATAATACTTCCATATTCAAGTCATGCAATTTGTTCAGAAGTTGAAATGGTGGCAGCGAATCACATCCCAAATTTGCTGAGTGGATGGCTTTGAAATGAATGATTTCATCTATTACATCTGTAGAAATATAGATGCCATAAATCGTGAAGAATGCCGCTGCCTTTTCTCTGGGCTCTTCTTCCGTCAGATCCTGATACTTCCACAAAAAACTAAATTTAATCGCAATGTCATTTACGGCTTCGAAACGTCTTGTCATGTCACCAACCAAGCAGTCCAAAAGAACGTAAAATACTTGCTGTTTGAATCAGTTTCGGAATCACACTCAGGTGATTCGCAAGGTAATTCATCGAATTGGCGCTTTCTTATCTTCCTTCTTTTCTCTTCGAAGGTATTCACAACTCTTAACTCCCTGCCAGAACCTTAGATTCTTGAAATATGATCGACCATTGATACTGAGCTTCTTCAACTCATCAATCAGGCTACGTATATTTTCTGTTTCCACGTCCAGTGTGACATTTCTAGCTTGCAGTATCAGGTTGAGGACAAAGCGAAGTACCTGCTGTCATCGAGCAAAGAGTCAGCGCATACGCGCCTTGGCAACCACGCTACTGTTGGCAGCCATAATTTCGAAATAGTAAAAGACTTCGTTTATTTGGGAACTAGCATCAACACTAGCAACAACATCAGCACTGAAATCCAGCGAAGAATCAATCTTGCCAACAAATGCTACTTTAGACTAGGTAGGCAATTGAAAAGTAAAGTCCTCTCTCGGCGAAGGAAAATCATGCTCTACAAGTCACTTATCGTACCCGTCCTGATATATGGGGCAGAAGCATGGACAATGACAACAGCAGATGAAGCGGCTTTGGGAGTGTTCGAGAGAAAAGTTCTTTGAAAGATTTATGGACCTCTACGTTTTGGCGATGGCGAGTACCGAAGAAGATTTAATGATGAGCTGTACGAGCTATACGCAGACATCAACATAGTCCAGTGAATTAAACCGCAGCGGCTACGCTGGCTAGGCAATGTTATGCGAATGACAGATGATGCTCCGGCAAAGAAAGTGTTTCTATCGCAAACCGCCTATGGAAGCAGAAGTAGAGGGCAGCCCCACTCCGTTGAAAGGACCAGGTGGAAGAAGATTTTAACTCCCTTGGTGTGACCAATTGGCGTCGATTGGCGGAGCGACTGGCGCGCCTTGTTGGACGGCCATAACCGTTTAGACCGTTAAGCGCCAATTAAGTAAGTAAGTAAGTACCAGATTTCGATGGTTGATTGCCGTCAACACTTTGAGCCAAATGGAGGCTGAGGGATACACTCAAATTTCCCCATATATGCTTCAATACCTTTCAAATCCGTTACTGTTTCTGAACTCAGATTCAAAAGCTTGATTTCATCAATAGCTTTCAAAATTTGGGGAATATGAGTTGCGAAAGGTTTCACACTATCCACACGAGCAGACCATCGTGTTTGTGACATGCTGTGCAAGGAGCAATTTGTTTTTTCCTTGAGAATTTCCGATCTGTGAGGGCTTGCGCTAAAGAATTATACAATTTCTGCATAATACCGAAAAATTTGATGACTTCTGCACAACATTCAGCAGTTTACACTCCACATAAATTTAAACTATGACAAGCACAAGGTGCAAATATTGCCAGGGAGTTATCTCTCAGGATATGACTCTGCGCTACTTTGTAATGACAGCTCATATTACTGCCATTATCATACCCTTGCCCACGGCAGTCATCCAGTGGAATATTGTGCTTTTTTAGAGTGCTGCGAATCAGCTCAGCGATAGCTTTTTCTGTTTTTGCGTTACAATCGACAAACTCTAAGATGTGTTCTTGGATTTTCCATTTTCCGGAATCCCTGTGTAATAAAACATAACGCAATATAAAAACAGTCTGCTCAATATGCGCCGAATCAGGGGTTGCATCCACTATTACTGTGTAATACTTGACGGACTTTCCTCGCTTTCTATCTTTCTAATTACTTGACTTGCGCAGATTTCTATGAACTCATTATATATTCCGTCAGACAAATAATGTGCTTGGAGACGATTCTTTTTCGTTTGAGATTCCCTCACTTTCTCCAAATGCTCATGCAATAGTGGGTCATAATTGCTGATCAGTTCCAAAATAACAAGAAAGTTTGCATTTTTTGGATTTCCGATCAACGACAACAAAATATGTATGTATCTATGAAATCCTAGTTAGAGTACTGTCAATACTGCTTTTCCTTGCCTGGCCCCCAACAACCTTCCGGGCCCCAGGGCAATTGCCCTGGCTGCCCCCCTCTTCGCGGCCCTGCATGAATGCGATATCAGTTTTCGGAATAACTGTTAAAGCGTTCTCCGAATTCGTTTAACTTTTTCTTTCAATACATATTTAGGTATGTATTAAAAAATCTTATCGCTACTTTTTTATGCGAAGTTGTTCGATGTAGAAATAAACGCGGGTCGTTCTCTTGGCAGGGGCGCGATAGGCTCGTTCGTGACATTTGAATCAAAGACCCACTACCACCCTGCTAAGTTCGCATCCCATTAGTAGCGGTTTAGTCTGAAGTCCGAAGTCTGAAGCTTCTACTTATCTCTTGCATGAGCAACTCCATAAGACTTTTAGCCAAAAATTTTGTTTGCATCATAGATATGTTCCTGGTGCTGAGAAAGTTTTGAACTTGGAATTAATGATACAGAACCTTAAACTTATTTCATCTGCTCCAGTGTGCCCAGGAAGGCAAATGCATAATAACAGAAACCATGGATCGCTTATTGTAGCAATGCATTTCTATCTTAAAACCCGTTTCGGGCACTCGATTGAAGATCTCTCAAATCGGCACTGGCATAGCTTGTCTTCAATCATTGTTCTACGCATAAACAAGATTAACCCCGGGATGAACTTAGTTCACTTGTTCGAGGTGCGTTTTGCAGTTGCTGGAACACTCGTGAAAGGTCTCTCGTTATACGCATTAAAACTGTTCCGTTTGTTGCTGTGCAAGGGCATATTAGCGTGAGTTATTTCATGTTACACGATCACCGCCTCAGGCTTCGGGTTTGTACTCAGCGAATAGAGAAAGCGAGGATTTTTTGTACTATTTAGAAGCTACTGTGAATGGTACACTTTCTGTAGGTTGTTTGAGAAGTACGTCGACTGATGCCCGTGCTTGCATGAAATAGCGCCCGGATCTTTCCTCATAAATAATGAGAGGGGCAAGAGGTTACTTATATCTATAACAAAGAAGTGGTTAGGAGCAAAAATGATCGTCAAGCGGTACCAAGATGATCCCGATACTGTACGTGGATTTAGTACACGAAATATATCGAACACAATTTCCAAAGAGTCCTGAAGATCGCCCGCCATATGAACCTGTGTTCACCAAATTATAATCAGTCGCAAATTGATCTCAAAAACATATCTAAAATAGTTTTTACGTGCCATGAATGCAACACAATTTGAATACGAAATAAAACTTGACGGTATAGCAGAAGGAGCCGGATGGCATTGTTTGTTCCTTCGAAATATGAACCAACTATAAGAACCATACACCGAATATTATTTGTCGAGGTCAAATTGCTCCAAATTATAAGCCCAACTTTCCAAAAAATATAAACCGTTGGTTCTATAAGCTCATGATCTGTGGGCCCTCAAGCCTGAAAAATTCGGCCCACACCCTTCTCTAGTTTAGAGTAATCATACAATGTTTATTTTAAGCTTCTTCCAGCATATTTAGAGTTTTTGAAGGCAAGGGATTGTAAAAGTTGTAAATTTCGGAAAAAATAGTAAATTTTGGAGCTCGGCATATAATAGGTATTTTCAGAATAGCAGTTATTTCCAGTCCCTCCTGTATACTCAGCGTGTTTTGCCCACAGTGTATACTTACTTTAGTAACACAATGGTTGATCGTAACGGGATAAAAGATTTGAGATAAATATAGATTTCCATGTATCAACTTGATCAGGGCGAAAAAGGGAATTGATTCAGCCATGTCCACCCGTCCGTCTGTGTGTGCACGCGATAACTTGAGTAAATATCGAGATATCCTATTGAAATTTTGTCTACTCATCCCTCATTGGAAAACAAAAAAAAAAAAAAAACCCTGCCACACCCATTTACAAAATTTTTAGTGTTTTCCAATTTAATGTTGTAATACAATTTAGAAAGTAAAACTTATATGATACAAAGCTCTCTTTCGCTAAGATATAGCTTATTGTTTTCGTCTACGACCCTTTTAAAAATCTTTTATATAAAAGTGGGCGTGTTCTTTAACCGATCCCGTCCATTTTTACTAGAAATATTTTCTGCTATAAGGAAAATATGTGTACCAAATTTTAATACCATCCGTTAATTGTTTTCGAGTTATGGCTCCCAAACCATAGAAAATTGCTTCGTGATAAAAGGGGCGGTGCTACGCCCATTTTTTAAAATTTGGAGGCTTTCCTATTTTTATACTCAGTTGAGCAGAGCTCACAGAGTATATTAAGTTTGATTGGATAACGGTTGGTTGTACATATATAAAGGAATCGAGATAGATATAGACTTCCATATATCAAAATAATCAGGATCGAAAAAAAATTTGATTGAGTCATGTCCGTCCGCCCGTCCGTCCGTTAACACGATAACTTGAGTAAATTTTGAGGTATCTTGATGAAATTTGATATGTAGGTTCCTGAGTACTCATCTCAGATCGCTATTTAAAATGAACGATATCGGACTATAACCACGCCCACTTTTTCGGTGTCGAAAATTTCGAAAAACAGAAAAAGTGCGATAATTCATTACAAAAGACAGATAAAGCGACGAAACTTGGTAGATGAGTTGAACTTATGACGCAGAATAGAAAATTAGTAAAATTTTGGACAAAGGGCGTGGCACCGCCCACTTTTAAAAGAAGGTAATTTAAAATTTTGCAAGCTGTAATTTGGCAGGAACGTTACTCCTATTACTATATGTACGCTTAATAAAAATTAGCAAAATCGGAGAAGGACCACGCCCACTTTAAAAAATTTTTTTTTTAAATTAAAATTTAAAAAAAAAATTTAATATCTTTACAGTATATAAGTAAATTATGTCAACATTCAACTCCAGTAATGATGTGGTGCAACAAAATACAAAAATAAAAGAAAATTACAAAATGGGCGTGGCTCCGCCCTTTTTCATTTAATTTGTCTAAGATACTTTTAACGCCATAAGTCGAACAAAAATTAACCAATCCTTTTGAAATTTGGTAGGGGCATAGATTTTATGACGTTAACTGATTTCTGTGAATCGGTTGATGCCATGCCCAGTTTTTATACACAGTCGTCCGTCTGTCCTTCCGCATGGCCGTTAACACGATAACTTCAGCAAAAATCGACATATCTTTAATGAACTTAGTTCACGTGCTTACTTGAACTCACTTTATTTTGGTATGAACAATGAACGAAATCCGACTATGACCAAGCCCACTTTTTCGACATCGAAAATTACGAAAAATGAAAAAAAATGCCATTATTCTATACCAAATACGAAAAAAGGGATGAAACATGGTAAGGTAATTGGATTGTTTTATTGACGCGAAATATAACTTTAGAAAAAACTTTATAAAATGGTTGTGACACCTACCATATTAAGTAGAAGAAAATGAAAAAGTTCTGCGGGGCGAAATAAAAAACCCTTAAAATCTTGGCAGGTATTACATATATAAATAAATTAGCGGTATCCAACAGATAATGTTCTGGGTCACCCTGGTCCACATTTTGGTCGATATCTGGAAAACGCCTTCACATATACAACTACCACCACTCCCTTTTAAAACTCTCATTAATACCTTTAATTCGATACCCATATCGTACAAACTCATTCTAGAGTCACTCCTGGTCCACTTTTATGGCGATATTTCGAAACGGCGTCCACCTATAGAACTAAGGCCCATTCCGCCACCTATGGAACTAAGATTTACTCTCTTTTAAAATACTCATTAACACCTTTCGTTTGATACCCATATTGTACAAACGCATTCCAGAGTCACCCCTGGTCCACTTTTATGGCGATATTTCGAAACGGCGTCCACCTATAGAACTAAGGCCCCCTCCCTTTTAAAATACCCATTAACACCTTTCGTTTGATACCCATATCGTACAAACAAAGTCTAGAGTCACCCCTGGTCCACCTTTGTGGCGATATTTCGAAACGGCGTCCACCTATAGAACTAAGGCCCGCTCCCTTTTAAAATACTCATTAACACCTTTCGTTTGATGCCCATATTGTACAAACAAATTCTAGGGTCACCCCTGGTCCACCTTTATGGCGATATCTCGAAACGGCGTCCACCTATAGAACTAAGGCCCACTCCCTTTTAAAATACTCATTAACACCTTTCGTTTGATGCCCATATTGTACAAACAAATTCGAGGGTCACCCATGGTCCACCTTTATGGCGATATCTCGAAACGGAGTCCACCTATGGAACTAAAGATTACTCCCTTTTAAAATACTCATTCACACCTTTCGTTTGATACCCATATTGTACAAACGCATTCCAGAGTCACCCCTGGTCCACCTTTATGGCTATATCTCGAAACGGCGTCCACCTATGGAACTAAGAAATACTCCCTTTTAAAATTCTCATTCACACCTTTCATTTGATACCCATATCGTACAAACGCATTCTAGAGTCAACCCTGATCCACCTTTATGGATTACTCCCTTTTAAAATACTCATTAACACCTTTCGTTTGATACCCATATTGTACAAACGCATTCCAGAGTCACCCCTGGTTCACCTTTATGGCGATATCTCGAAAAGGCGACCACCTATACAACAACCACCGCTCCCTTTTAAAACCCTCATTAATACCTTTAATTTGATACCCATATCGTACAAATACATTCTAGAGTCACCCCTGGTCCACTTTTATGGCGATATTTCGAAACGGCATCCACCTATAGAACTAAGGCCCACTCCCTTTTAAAATACTCATTAACACCATTCGTTTGATGCCCATATTTTACAAACAAATTCTAGGGTCACCCCTGGTCCACCTTTATGGCGATATCTCGAAACGGCGTCCACCTATGGAACTAAGGATTACTCCCTTTTAAAATTCTCATTAACACCTTTCACTTGATAACCATATCGTACAAAGAAATTCTAGAATCACCCCTGTCCCAACTTTATGGCGATATCTCGAAAAGGCGTCCACCTAATAGAAGTAAGGCCCACTCCCTTTTAAAATACTCATTAACACCATTCGTTTGATGCCCATATTGTACAAACAAATTCTAGGGTCACCCCTGGTCCACCTTTATGGCGATATCTCGAAACGGCGTCCACCTATGGAACTAAGGATTACTCCCTTTTAAAATACTCATTCACACCTTTCATTTGATACCCATATCGTACAAACGCATTCTAGAGTCAACCCTGATCCACCTTTATGGCTACATCCCTAAATGGCGTCCACCTGTAGAACTATGGCCCACTCCCTCATAAAATACTCTTTAATGCCTTTCATTTGATACGCATGTCATACAAACACATTCCAGGATTTCCCTCGGTTCATTTTCCTACATGGTTATTTTCCCTTATGTTGTCACCATAGCTCTCAACTGAGTATGTAATGTTCGGTTACACCCGAACTTAACCTTCCTTACTTGTTTGTTATAAATCCACTTGGGAAATGAAATATCATTGATATAAAGATTTTTTTTGCAAAGCTATAGCTTATTTTATTCGTCCACGACCCTGCTAAAAATCTTTTATTTAAACGTGGGCGTGGTCCTTAACTGATTTCGTTAATTTTCCTTCAAAGCATTCCTTATAGTAAAGGCAACCTCTCTGCCGAATTTTATTTACGATATGTTTAACGATTTTTGATTTATTATTAATAATATTTGTAAAATTGATTTTATCACAAGTGGGCGGTGTCACGCCCGTTTTAAAAAATTTTTTCAAATTTTTATCACGAGTCTAAATATCGGCCCACACGTCAAATTTCAACATTCTAGGTGCATTATTTACTAAATAATCAAGTTTTTTATGTTTTCCAAAATGTTATATATATAAAAAGTGGGCGTGGTTATCATCCGATTTCGCTCATTTTCAATACCGTTCTATTCGGGATCCAGATAAGCTCGTGTACCAAATTTGGTGAAGATACCTCAATATTTACTCAAGTTATGGCTTTAACGGGCGGACGATCGGACATGGCTCAATCAAATTTTTTTTCGATGATGATGATTTTGATATATGGAAGTGTATATCTATCTCGATTCCTTTATACCTGTACAACCAACCGTTATCCAATCAAAGTTAATATACTCTGTGTGCAAAGCACGCTGGGTATAAAAAGAAACAAATACAATTTTTGAAAATGGGCCTGGCACCGCTCCTTTTTTGACTAAGCAATTTTCTATGAAAAATTAAAGGATCCTGATATGATTGGGTACACATACTTTCTTTATAGCAAAAATGGACGGGATCGGTTAAGTACCACGCCTACTTTTATATAAAAGATGTTTAAAAGGGCCGTAGACTAGAATAAGAAGCGATACCTTAGCGTAAAATAATTGTGTATC
Source organism: Eurosta solidaginis (assembly GCF_040869045.1). Taxonomy (NCBI): domain Eukaryota; kingdom Metazoa; phylum Arthropoda; class Insecta; order Diptera; family Tephritidae; genus Eurosta; species Eurosta solidaginis. The sequence continues at coordinate 319,023,793 of NC_090319.1, read as the reverse complement.
AAAGATATTTCATTGTAGGAGGAAATTGGGAGACATTTTTTTTATTGGCTGTGCCACGCTTTTATTCCTATCAAACATTTCACGACATATTTAGAGCCTCAGAAAAAAAAAAAAACAATAAACACTCGTAACAAAATTCGAAAAAGTAATTTATCTGAAATGAACTGTATAATTGAAAATCACGCTGAGTATATAATGTTCGGTTGCACCCAAACTTAACCACCTTACTTGTTAATTTTAAATATATATAAACATTTATTATCTTAATCTTTCTTCTTTCAGGGTTGTGAAGTTTTCTTATTTTTAAACTAGATTGATGATCTTCAATACCCAAATTTTTAAGCCTTATATGTATATGAAGGAGCTTTGCTCACGGATTTCAAAACCTGATTAAAAGCTCAAAAGTTATTTTTACATATTAGAACTTTCCAGCTCAAATTATAGTACAAATAGGTTGGGTTAGGTTGAACTGGTTGAACAGAGCTAACGAACCACTTGCTTTCTCTGATGCATTCAAGTTGGAGTGAGACGTCCGTCTTTCCAACATCTTCAAGGCTGTCGCAGAGCCTTGCAGCCAGAAATCTGAGCCTTCTTCTTTGAAGCCACGGACATCGGCAGATCCTGACATCTTCTGCAGTGGGAGCTTGTTAGTATTCACCACCGTCGGAGCAATGGTGCGATAGCACAATGACCTTTTATGACACCCGTATGTACACTCACCGCGGATTTGTTCAGTGTGAGAAGAAAGCTGGTGCCTTTCTTATCCAAGCATGGCCGTAAGGACCTTGTGACTTCGCAGTCAACGCGGTTGATACATAGCAAGTACGTTGCCCTCTTATCACATTCCTCGATTCACCCCAGGAGATAACCAAGCGCTGGTCGGACGGAGCTGTCCACTTCGCTTTTGTCCATATCGGAACCTTTCCTGTTTACCCTAACTTTGGTCTATCTGCATTAATTTTAGGAAGTGTTTACGTCTTACTTTCCCTCCCCATGTTCTCCCATTTTATTCACTCCTTCCTCTGACTTTCTCTGCGTGTCTTTTTCCATCACCGTTTTTTTCCTTACTTCTTTCCTCTCTAGCTCCTTACCCTACTCGATCTATCACTATCTCTCTATCTTCGTCTAACTCTCCTCTTTTTTAGTCTATTTCCCTCTTTTTCTTATCAGTTCTCCTCCAGCCCTTCCTAGTCCCAGTTCAAGTTACAGTCTCAGCTCAAGTCTCAGTCGCAGTCCCAGTCCCTTTCCAACTTACATTTCTACTCCTACTCCTATTAGGGCTGTATGCATTTTTGAATGCTGCTTCATAAAAAAATAACAACAAAATATTTTGTCGAAAAAAATTTAAATAAAAGGTGGACTAACTTTACCATTTTGGGGTATGAAATATAGATTTTTGCCGAATCTCAGACTTACTCAATATGCTCACAAGTTTCATAAATAAGCCGTTTCGAAGGAGTTCAAGCACTGTGACCCCAGAATTTTATGTAAAAGATATATATGAGAGCACACAACTGGCTATATAATGTTCGCTATCGCCCGAATTAAAACTTCTGACCTTCGGCAGTATCTGGCAATCACTCCTAGTGTATTTCTGCCATGAACAGTTCTCAGTGAAAACTCATCTGCCTTGCAGATGTAGTTCAGAGTCGGCATAAAAAACAAGTGGGTCCTGTCCCGGCAATTTGTAGGAAAAATCTACGTAACCGCTTGCTTTATTCACAATACTATTAAATCAAACCTGATAGATCGTCCGCGTGACGTGGACGTGATCAATTTTATTTGTGTTTTTTTATTATCAAAACAAGTTGGTTACTCTGTCGAATTTTCAGGGAACCTATATATAGTCCATGCGATGTCTCAGAGTTTTTAAACTTAACATCGAGTTTTACAAAAAATAGTCATAAAAAATGTTGAGCGCTAAATTCGGTTGTTTTTTGTTTTTAATATTTATTTTCAATTGTACTTTCGGCAAACGTAGTGTAGGTTTGCCGAAGGTGTGTCACCTTTCACCAAATACAACTAGATTGGAATGTTTTCGAGTAAAACGAAAGGTCGTAGAAGGCAAATTTGTAAACGATTGTACCACTGGCTGTCCACCAAACTCCACCGGCATAAACGAAACAAACAAATGTACCTGTAATAAAGGATACAAGCGAAGTGTTAACCATAACGGATATTGCTAGCCCGTTTGCGAGAAGGAATGCGACAACAGCAGCTATTGCGCTGCACCCAACAAATGCATCTGCAAGTTAGGCTATGAGCAAACCAACTCCAGCAACAATTGTCAGCCCATATGTAATACGAAATGTGGAGAGTACGAGCATTGTGCTGAACCAAATAAGTGTGAATGCAACACTGGATATTCGAGGATAGCAGATAATGGCAATAGTACTATTTGCTCCCCAGTTTGCGCAACTGCATGCGGTGCGCATGAGTTGTGTATAGAACCGGAGTGCTGTGAGTGCGTCGAAGGTTATTTTCGTAACGGTGATTATACATGCACACCAAATTGTGATGAGTGCGCCACTAATGAGCATTGCGTTGCACCAAACAAGTGTGAATGCAACACTGGATATTCGAGGATAGCAGATAATGGCAATAGTACTATTTGCTCCCCAGTTTGCACAACTTCATGCGGTGAGAATGGATTATGTGTAGAACCGGAGCGTTGTGAGTGCATGGACGGATATCGGTTAGATGGTGGTATATGCGCACCAAATTGTTACGATGAGTGCGGCACTAATGAGCATTGCGTTGCACCAAACAAGTTTGAATGCTTACAAGGATATACGCGTTAAAATGGCTCTGCCGGTGATATCAGTGATAAGTGCGTGCCAAAATGTATCACTGAATGTGGCGCCAACGCGTATTGCACAGAAAAGAATGAATGTAAATGCATTAAAGGTTTTGCGATAAAGGAAGACGAAGAAAATTGTTCTCCGATTTGCGAATGCCCACTTATTGCCCGGTGTCTCGGATTAAACGAGCGTAAATGCCCTACTGACTATGAGCTAAATGATGACACGTGTTGTTATCCTGTTTGCAATCCACCGTGTTCTGACTATACCAGTTGTGTTGCACCTAATTCCTGCCGCAGCGTTAGACACTACTCAGAAAGTGATGAACAAAACGACTCAGAGCAATCAGAACCAAAGTATAACTATTCGCATATGGACTATTCGTGTAATTTGTGCATCTCTTTTAATTTGTGAAAAACTCCAGCGTTACTAGCGGCATAAACATTTACAGAGCGTCATTCAGTTCATCCGAGTACTTACGGAATCGCACTATGGCTAGAATGCTGAACAGCAACAGTAAATTAGTCTGAGTTAGATAAAAGCAATGGTCCCCTGGCTCCTTATCATGAAGTTATGCAAAAATGTTGATATAAAGTATTTGTTGCTGTTATTTTAAAGTTTACATATTACATAATTTATAACTGAATTACTAAATTAAGATTTTTATAAGTATTTGAGTAGCCAAATTGTTTACATAAAGCCTTTGTCCACGTACTCGTGTTCAACATCTAATTTCGTCTTATCTACTGTATAAATTTCTTTTTATAATGATTTTAAGACCAATGAAAATTGTTGTGGAACCATAGTGACGACTTGATCACCGACTTTCAAAGTCTACTTAAGTTATGGTGAGAATACTTCTCCTCATTGATGTAAAGGGAGGATGGTGATATCTTAAATGATACTCGAACAGGTCAGTGACTTCGGATATTGCCACAATATGCATGCTTATCTTAAGAAACGACTAAAGTTCACAGTTAATCCCGAGATAATCGAGATAATAATACCTTCTGGGAGTGCCTTCATCGCTAGAGAAAGAAGAAGATGCCCTAACTGAGCATTGTGGAGCCTTAGTTCCACCATCAGACTAGGAAGAAGTGAAAATAACAATGTTTAGACTAGGTTGAACTCCATACTCCGCAAGGCTCTCAGATAAACGACATAAGTCCGTAGTATAGCAAAAAGTTTTTTCGATGACCACAGCTCTCTTTGCTTGTTTTCCTTACACTCTATTTTCTTGAGGCGTATATAAACACGGGTCGGGCTTAACTATATTTTCTCAAGCTGTGGGTGCAGCATATCTCTTGATTCCTTATTTATTTGAAGGAAGTCGCGCGACCCTCCTTCTCAAACTGTGCTCATTGCATAGGAAGGTATGGAAAAACTTCCCTCGGTAATTTTGAGTTCGCGTTATTGGTGCAAGTCATCAACTTTGTCCCATGCACACCTTTAAATCGAAAGAAAGTGTTTGTTTGATTCATCCCGTATAATTTTGATAACAATAGTAACCAGCTGCCGTTTTACGGATATCTCTGTTGGAAGGCATTTGCCCACCAGGTTTGCTGCAATCTGTTACAGCCACAGTCAGTGACTGCTTCTTTATTTCGTTCATCATACAAGTAAGCTGTAGTCTCGTTTTTAGTTACCTTAAGCTTATCAACTACTTCATCTCTTATGAGTATAATACCATTACTCTCCTCTTTTTGCTTTGCAGCTTCTGATTTATAAGGTTTTTCGATATTGGACTTCTCTGTTGTTCTTGTTATTGTAGCGATAAGGACACTCCTCGAAGGCCTTGGGGAGTGTTATCGATGTTGATGGTCCTTTGCCGGATGGAGATCCTGACGTTTCAGTACCAAGCCCGACCGATGTGGTACTACCACATGCGGCCTTCTAGGACATACCGCCCTCCCACCCCATAGATCCATGAGAAGTTTGGGGTCGCCAGAGCCTGGGCTGTTAATGACACAGAATTCGCTCCGGATAGGTGAGGTTGACAATTGGGTTTGGATAAGCTAGATATTGCGCTGGCAACCTGAAAGGGTTGCGCTACACAATCCCTTCAATCTATTTGGTATTTTGGTCGCCTCTTAAGACAGGCACACCTACCTCGGGTATATTCTAACCCCCTAACCCGCTGGGGTTGGACTTCTCTGTTCGCTTTGACTTGCGCAGCAACATTTGTGAGTCCTGTCCTTGCGGCAAGATTTCACGGCTGTTTCAAGGCTTACGCGTCTTAAACGCAGGCTAGTTGCATTTAGCGGAGCATTGTCTCTTCTTCCAACCTTCTTCTTTCTAAATAGGGCTGCAGAATCGACGATTTTTCATAGCGGAGGTTTTTTGGCGGCCACCGTGGTGTGATGATAGCGTGCTCCGTGCGCACCGAATGCCCCGGGTTCACACCCCGGGCAAAGCAACATCAAAATTTTAGAAATAAGGTTTTTCAATTAGAAGAAAATTTTTCTAAGCGGAGTCGCCCCTCAGCAGTGTTTGAAAAGTTCTCAGTGAAAACTCATCTGCCTCGCAGATGCAGTTTGGAGTCGGCATAAAACAAGTAGGTCCCGTCCCGCCAATTTGTAGGAAAAATTTAAAAGGAGCATGACGCCAATTGGAAGAGAAGCTTGGCCTAACATTTCTTCGGAGGTTATCGCGCCTTACATTTATTTTATTTTTTTTTAGGTTTTTTCAGCGAACTGCTTTCGACCTTCTGCCACTGAGACACGGGTCCTTGCCAAGCGCTTTTTCTCGCCTGATCCATCACCGAGATTACTTGTTTAACGGTTTCCATAGTATCCATGTCGCAATTATCACTTTCTTCTTCTCCGTATTTCTACGCTTTTATTTTCATCCTTATATTCCTTGGAAACTTTTAAATTTATCTTGGTGGTACGATCACCTGTACTACAAGGCGAGCTCGACGGTCTAATATTAAATGTGGAGATAACTCTGCCACCTCTTGTAGCTGAAGCCTAGAGGGCAGGACACGAAGAGAGAATGTGCGCAGCAGTTTCTTCAAGCAGCCCACACTTCCTACATCTGTTGTTACTGACGAGGCATAATTTATATGTTTTTGATACCTGAAGGCAGCGCGCTACTGCTACACCTGTCATAAGCCTCAACAGCAAGCTCCCAATATTTGTCACTGAAAACAAGGCTAGTCGGCATATGACTTGCGGAATCTTTGTGGATGTCTCTGAGGCGCTTTTATTGCACTTTTAGCTCAAACGACTGAATTCTGGTGTGCCGGAGGGGGGGTCGAGTATTATTCTGAGTATTCAACAGAAACGGTTAGTTTAGCATATCATTGCTCCCCCTACGGACAGTAATCCCGCCTCACTGTGTAGATGATGTTGTGGCGACAAAAAAAAAAAAAAGATATCCCGTGGCAGTTCTGAGTGCGGTGTTTTGACAGGTCGCTCCAGTGTGTTCTTTTTAAGCTAAGCGACCATATCGGAGCCACGTAGCATACAATAAACTTCTAAATGTATGTTTGTACATATTCGAGCGTTTTCTCTTCACTTCGAACGAAACTAAGTAATTTATTTTCTCCATTTAATTGAGTTAAAGCCTTAAAAACCTACTTCAAATCTACTGCAATGCCAACAAGATATGTGTGCTAGTAATTGGCAAGTTTTCACACAATTTCGGTAAAATTACACTTTAATGATGATGCATTTAACAATATCGCTCCCAAATGACAAAATGTTGTTGTGTCTCTCAACCAACAACTTTGAATACATAGAATAAGAATTCCCTACATAATTGCTTGGAGGAAAAAATACATTATATTGTTGTTTGTGTAATGGTAAAAAGCAAGTGTCGGAAATCCTTTAAAATAAAAACAAATATTCGTATATACATTTGTGTGGTTCATTCTCTTATACTAATTAGACAGTCCCTTTATTCAAAAGATCAAGGCACACAGAAATATTACTTAAAGGATACAAACTTTGCGCCAGATCGCGCAAGGGTCAAGATAATTAGAAAATTTATACAATATTCGGAATATTGGAATTGGGTTTTAACTAGATTCATAGTGAGTTAGTTGTCCGAACTTTAAATTGGGCTTCAAAGCTTAATGAAAGTTAAATTCATATGACAAAAGATTTCGCCAGGTGTCTCAAGGATATAAGTATTTAAAAAAAAAATCGTACGGAAGGACGGAACCAAAATTTATATGAGATTTTTTTGGCTTAGGTATTACCATCTGAGGTACTGACACTGGAAAACATGGTTTATTTCATTTAAATGCCTCACCCTAATGTTCATACCTATAATGGAAGTATTAAGTATCTATTTCCCGTAGCATTTACTTGCAAAGTGGATTTATCATGGAAGAGACAGATAGTGCTTTACTATCACATTTGGATGGGTTGTAGGAGTTGTGAATATTTTTTGGTTTAGGGTGCCATGTGTTAGTATGTGTGTTGACAACATACAACTTTTATTATACCTCTAAGGAAACGAATTTTGGTGTGTGTTTGTTTTTAATGGATGTGCGTTTTTATAAAGCAAAAAAATGGAAAAGTCTACGAAAAATATCAGTATCATGTTATAATTAATTTGGATTCATGTGGATGTTAGGTACTATGCATGTGAGTTTAGCGAGTTTTTAAGTAGTTTAGTATTTTCAAAAATCCTTCTGAGTATAAAAAAATAAAATAAATGTAAGACGCGATAACCTCCGAAGAGATCTAAGGCCGAGCTTCTCTTCCAATTTGCGTCGTGCTCCTCTTGATTTTTCCCTACAAATTGGCCGGACGGGACCTACACTACTCCTTCTGAGTATACAAGACCGAAAAAACTATTAACTTAATTTTTAAATGGCATAAATCATACCTTGTTTGTTTCCATTCAATGCTAAAACTTCTTTTGTTTTGTGGACTTCGACATAAGCAATAATTCTTTACAGTTTCTAACAGCATTTATTTTAAAATAAAATAAAATTAGAAAATAACCGGACATTATATATTCAGCGTGAGCTCACTTCAGATAAATTACTTTTCTACATAATACATGGCGCCGCCCGTAAAAAAAAAACGTGTCGATTTCCTCTTATAATAAAACTTGATAGGTGAAGTATCACTAATTCAAACCTATTTTTGCTAAGTAATAGCTTATTATTCTAGTCTACGACCCTTTTTAATTTTTTTTATATCTAAGTTGCCCACGTCTTTAACCGATCCCGCCCATTTTTAGTAGAAATATTTTCTGCTATAAGGAAAATTTGTGTACTCAATTTTATTACGATCCGATAATTTTTCTTCGAGGAATCAAAATAAAATAGAATTAAATACATAAAATAAAATTTAAAGAAATAACCAGAAACAAAATGAAATAAAATAAAATAAAATAATATAAAATAAAATAAAAAATAAAATACTGTGACGAATATTAGCAACACTAAGGGATACTAAGCCGATACTAAGCAGTCACTTTTATGTACATAAACAAATCAATCATTAAGTATACACATATATACATACAAGCAGCGGAGAGATACTCACAAAAGTATGCAATCATCGGTGGACGTGCTACGTACTACTCACATATACACGCGCATATGGCTATGCGAGAGGCTATAAATGTGCTGGTAAGTTTATAGCTGGTAACCAAGTAGAATATTCTAGCAGAAGAAACGTCTATACATTTGGGCGCAGAGTATAAAAGCAGCGAAAGCTGAATAATCTGCATCAGTTTGATATAAGCACGCTATTGGTTGCGAAGTATAAGTGTTATTGTGAAGTATTTTCAAAGTAGTCTAATAAAGACCATTTTGCACTATTTAATTTTGTAGTTATTTATTCAACAATTTAGCGATACGAACGTTAGTAGAAGGTATAAAATAAGCGGAGTTTCCCTAAATTCGTTACAATTGTTTTCAGTAGAAGAATTGTTGAATAAATTCCGAAGATTGCGAATACAACTTGAACATGGCAAAGTTAAGTGAATTAAGGATCCAGCAACTGAAAAAGCAGTTGGAGAACCGTGGATTGAGTACAACCGGCAATAAGATCGAACTTCAAGCACGGCTACGATCTGCTATGGAGTCGGAAGGAATTAATGTTGAACAGTACGTCTTTCATCTTGATGGCGACGAGACAACAACAAAAATTGAAGAGCAAAACGAAACATCGCAGACAGTTACGAGCACAGACTTGAAAACGACTTTGGCTGCAATATCTGCACAAACCTCGACAGTAACATCCAAGATGGAAGCACAGGAGGAACTCATTTCAGAAATTTCGTCGCAAATATCGTCTTAGCTTGAAGAACAGAAGACATATATGGCATCCCAACTGAAATCGCGGGAAACACGTATTAAAGAAATTTCGTCACAAATATCAACCAACATGTCAACTCAACTGGAAGAACAGAAGACATATATGGTATCTCAACTGGAAGAGCAAAAGACATATATGACATCTCAGTTGGCTGAGCAGTTGAAAGCACAGGAGGCCCGCACATCCCCGCAGCTGGAGGCACAGGAGTTAAGGGTATCATCGAAACTGTTGCAGTTTCAGCGAGTAATTCAAAGGTAAAAACACCATCTTTTGACGGTTCTGTTCCTTTCCAGGTATTCAAGCTTCAATTTGAGAAGACGTCAGCAGTGAACAACTGGAATGCTGAAAATAAAGTTACAGTATTGTTCCTGGCTTTAAAAGGACCAGCTGCTGAGATCTTACAGACCATCCCAGAGTACGAACGTAACAGTTATGAAGCATTGATGGCTGCTGTAGAACGACGGTACGGAAGCAAATACAGGAAGCAGATCTACCAAATAGAATTGCAAAACCATTACCAAAAAGCTAATGAGACTTTGCAGGAGTTTGTTTCGGATGTTGAAAGGTTGGCTCATTTGGCAAATACGGACGCACCCGTGGAATACACCGAAAGGGCAAAAATTCAGTGCTTTATCAATGGAATACGAGATGTTGAAACGAAGCGTGCGACATAAGCAAAGGCAAAACCCACGTTCGCAGAAACGGCATAACATGCATTGACTCAGGAAACTGCCTCCCTATTGAGTTAACCAGCATACAAGGCTCATCGCGTGGAAGTAGAAAGATCAGCGTGGGTAGACACGATTTTGGAAGCACTGAAGGGTACGCAGCAGAAGAATAACAATGCAGTCAAATGCTTTAAGGGTGGAAAGCCAGGGCGCTTAGCGCGTTATTGTAACACCCACCCCAATAGTTCCAACAATGTTGGTGGTCGTAATGGCAGAGCTGAAGGAGATGAACAAATCTCCAAGTCCACTCAATCGCTAAACTAAAGCGAGTCAGCCGCAAAGGGCGACAGCTGGCTCTCGCAATTGAATGCCCCATAATCTCTATCTCGTAAATTGGAAGAAGGTCGAGCAATGTTACTGTCGGAGGACATGTGGATGGAAAGGAACGTTTACTGACTGTAGATGCGGACGCATCTGATTCCATTATTCGATCGCATTTAGTCAACAAAAATATAAAACCATTGCATGGAGCAAGATTGCGCACAGCCACTGGTGAGGACACCCAGGTAATTGGAGAAATAGCATCTGATGTAGCAATTGGGAATGTCACGGTACTACACAACTTTATAGTGATAGAGATTGTTGATGAAATCATAATTGGAGTGGACTTCTTAATCGACCAAAGCATCAAGATCGATATGCAAACCAAGACGATGCGATATAAGAACATGGATGTGTCACCTAATTTCGGCAACGAGAGAGGCTCAGAAATAAACGAGTGGTGGTGGAAGAGAGTCAGCAAATACCACCAAAATCAGAAGCAGTAATCTGGGCAAAGGTTGATGGAGATTGTGGGACAAACAAATTGTGGGTTGTCGAAGCAGCAAACAAATCAGCACCGAACGTACTTGTAGGAAAAACCCTGGCTATGACAAAACAAGATGAGTGAATACCGGTGAGAGTACTCAATGAGTTCCAGTCACCACTCAAACTGACCAAAGGGGCTATATTGGGAAGATGCCAAGAGGCTTAAGTAGTTATTAACTGTGAACAGCTCCAGGAACACGTTTCAACTAGTAACACTGATCTTTCAAATGATATCACGGCATGGACGGAGGGGCTAGAGGAAGACTATTAGAGTAAGGTAAAACAACTGATCCTAAATTACGCGAACATATTTAAACAAGATGGCTCCAAACCAGGCCGCACCAACGTTGTGAAACATCAAATTGACACTGGAGATGCGAGTCCGATCGGTCACGCTCCACGTAGTGTTCCACTAGGGAAGCGGGAAGTTGTGAGTCAAATCATACAAGAAATGAGCGACAGCGGCATCACCGAACCATCAGCTAGTCCGTGGATCTCACCGGTAGTACTTGTAAAGAAGAAGGATGGAAAAATGAGGTTTTGCGTGGACTATCGGAAGGTGAATGACGTTACGAAAAAGGATAGCAACCCATTGCCAAGGCACTTTGGACTCGGTCTCTGGTACGAAATGGTTTTCCACACTGGACTTGAAAAGTTGCTACTGGTAAGTGGAGGTGAAGGAGGAAGACAAAAAGAAAACAGCCTTCAGCGTCGGAGATGGTCTTTGGCAATTTACAGTAATACCCTCTGGACTATGTAATGCACCAGCTATTTTCGAGATACTCATGGATCAGGTATTGAAAGGACTACATTGGAAAACATGCTTGGTGTACCTGGACGACATCATCGTATTGGGCAAGAACTTTGGTGAACATCTTGAAAACTTGGAAGAAGTTTTCCAGAGCATAGCTGGCGCTGGTCTGAAACTAAGTCCCAAAAAGTGTTCGCTATTTAGAAAGGAAGTAAAGTATTTGGGTCACAAGGTAAAGAAAGAAGGCATCTGTTCAGCGAATGAAAAGATAAAGGCAGAAAAGGATTGGCCAAGGCCACAGAACTTGTATGAATTAAGAAGTTTCCTTGGGCTGTGCACATATTACCGGCGACTTGTACCAAAATTTTCCAGCGTAGCCCATAGCCTCCATGAGCTTACAAGAAAAAATAAAGCTTTTGAATGGAAGAAGGAGCAAGAAGTGGCTTTCCAAACATTGGCATATCCGATTCCAGGAGCAACGTAAGTTCTAGATACAGATGCGAGCGGATATGCTATAAGAGGCCTTTTGCTTACAAGTGGTTGATAGACAGGAGAAGGTAGTTGCATATTATAGAAGTTCAATTGGAAAACCAGAGAGGAACTACTGCGTTACACGGAGAGAGCATTTGGCATTGGTAGAGTGCATTAAACATTTTCACAAGTACCTCTACGGGCGGCGATTCCGTGTCAAGACAGATCACGCAGCGTTGAAATGGCTCCTGCAGTTCGGTAATCTGAAAGGTCAATTGGAACGGTGGATCGAACGACTCCAAAGCTATAATTTTTCCATTGAGCATCGAAAAGGCAGTACCCATGGAAATGCTGATGCAATGTCAAGTAGACCATGTAGTTTGGAATGCAAACACTGTTCAAAAGCTGAGGCTAAAGAAGATATTATAGATGTTCGGCTAATGACTATAACGTGTACGGATGAATGGGACAGATAACAATTAAGGAAGTGTCAGCTAGAAGAGACAAGTTGTGCAAGGGCTCTAAAGAAACTAAAGACCAAATAGAGAGGAGATGTCAGCAGAGAGTCCCATTACAAAGTCATATTGGGCACAGTGGAGCAATTTGGAATTGATATCCGGTTGCTTGCATCGAGTATGGGAGAGTGAGGATGGTCAAAGTAAGAAGAAACTGATAGTTGTTCCAAGGAAAAGGATTCCCGACGTTCTCAGTGAGCTACATAACGATCCAAGTGGAGTTCATCTTGGAATTACGAAGACGCTCGAGAAGATTAAGCAGAGATTCTATTGGTTTGGTTGCTGTCAGTCGGTCACTGAATGGATTGCCAACTGCGAGGTTTGCAGCAGAGCGAAAGGGCCCAAAACCCGAAGTTATGGCCAGATGAAGCAGTATATATCAGGTGCACCATTTGAAAGGATCGCCATGTATGTCGCAGGTATATTTCCTACTAGCAATCGCGGAAGCAAATACGTACTTGTGGTTATGGATTATTTCAGTAAATGGCCAGAGGTATACCCAATCCCAAATCAAGAAGCGGAAACAGTAGCAGAAGTGGTTACAAACGATTGGGTTGCAAGGTATGGTGTACCAATGGAGTTACAATCTGACCAAGGCAGGAATTTCGAATCAGCGGTGTTTCAAGAAATGTGTAAGAAATTGTGCATTCGAAAAACGATGCATTGCATCCTCAGTCCGATGGTATGGTGGAACGTTTCAATAGAACCTTGGAGGAACACTTAAGGAAAGTAGTCGACAAGTACTATAAAGAGTGGTATACATACATAGCATTATTCTTGATGGCCTAACTATCGGCAGTGCATGGGACAACGAGCCAAACTCCCGCAAAGGTAATTTTTGGGAATCACCTTCGACTGCCACCTGATTTGAAATTTGGGATATAGGCCGATGCGGAGAAAAATGCCAAGAAATCCACTGGTGTCTTGGAAGAAGAGATGAGATAAATAAACGATCTTGTAAAGCAACGATCAAAAATGATGAGTGACAAGATGAAAGCCAGGTACGATTAAGGAATTAATTCGGAAGGCTTTCAGGAAAGAGATTTGGTGCTGTTATGCAACCCACAACGAAAAAAAAGTTTGTCCCCGAAATTGCAGTGTAATTGGGAAGGCCCATACAAAGTTGTAAAACGGATTAGCGATGTAGTGTGCTGCATACAAACCTTTGGCAAACCACGAACCAAAATGAAAGTGGTTCGTTTGGAAAGCCTGGCAGCTTTAAGATAGAGAGTTTTGTCTGATCGCGACGATAAGGCTTAGGTGGAGGGTAATGTGACGAATATTAGCAACAATAAGGGATACTATCATCTCTAAGCCGATACTAAGCAGTCACTTTTATGTACATAAACAAATCAATTATTTTGTATACACATATATACATACAAGCAGCGGAGAGATACTCACAAAATAATGCAATCATCAGCGAAGTAGTTCTCACATATGTACACACATATGGCTATGCGAGAGACTATAAATTAAAATATACATACATATATGTGAAATACTCACAAAAGTATGCAATCATTGGTGGAAGTATTACTCACATATACACGCGCATATGGCTATGCGAGAGGTTATAAACGTGCATCTGTAGTTTATAGCTGGTAAGTTTATAGCTGGTAACCAAGTAGAAAATTCTAACAAAAGAAAGGTCTGGACATTTGGGCGCAGAGTAAAAAGCAATGAAAGCTGAATAATCTGCATCAGTTTGATTTAAGCACGCTATTGGTTGCAAAGTATAAGTGTTATTGTGAAGTATTTTCAAAATAGTCTAATAAAGACAATTTTGCACTATTGAATATTGGAGTTATTTATTTAACAACTAGCCTTTACCCGCGGCCCCGTCCGCAAGGAGAAAATGAAATATGTGGGCTATTCACGTTAGCCTGCTTATAAAGTTATCTGTTTAAAATTTTTTTTCTGTCGAATGCATTTTATTTTTGTAATTGAGTAAAAAAAAGAACTCTATGAGCTGATAACCTGATAGGATCCCAAAATGATAACGAAATTATCCAGAAAAAGCCACGAAATGACCCCGACGCTATCGCGGACGGATCCCGAAAACCATCCAGAAACGCCCCGGAAGTGTTTCCAAAAGTTCCCGAAGTAGTCCCAAAAAAACCCGAAAGGACAACGACACGATTCTAGACTTATCCAGATAACCACACAGAAATGATGCCTGAAGGGTACCAAATTGATCCCGAAATAGTCCCGAAAAAGTTTCGAAATTACCCTGACGGGCTCCCGGACGGATCTCAGAAACCATCCAGAAAATATCCAGGAAGGGTCCCTAAATTATCCCGACTAACTCCAGAAAAAGTTCCGAAATGGCTCCGAGGGGATGCACGATGGATCGCGAAAACCATATAGAAATGATTCCGGAAGGATTCCAAAATGATCCCGAAATAGTCCGGAATTGACCCAGATGGGATCCCGCACAGATCCAGAAATGATCCCGGAAGGGTGCAAAAACTATCCCGGAAAAGTAAAAAAAAAATCCCGAAATGGCTCCTACGGCATCCCGTACGGATCCAGAAATGATCTCGGAAGGGTCCCCAAATGATCCCAAAATGGTCCCGAAATGACCCTGATGGATCCGGCAAACCATCAAGAAATTATGCCGAAAGGGTCCCAAAATGATCCCGAAATAATACAGAAAAAGTCACGAAACGACCCTTAGAGGATCCGCAAATGATCCCGTATTAGACCCGAAAAGGTCCCGAAATAACCCCGACGGGATCCCGGACAAATCCCGAAAACCATCCAGAAATGATGCCGGAAGGAATCCCAAATGATTCCGTAAAAGTCCCGCATTGATTCCGACGGGATCCCGAACGGATACCGAAAATCATCCAGAAGTGACGCCGGAAAGGTCCTCAAATGATCACCTAATAGTCCCGAAATGACCCTTAAGTGGTCATGGACGGATTCCATAAACCATCCAGAAATGATCCCGATATATTCCCGAAGAAGTCCCGAAATGACCCTGATGGGATCTCGAACGCACCCCTAAATGACCCTGACGGGATCCCGGACAGATCCCGAAATCCATCCAGAAATGATCTTGGGAGGGACCCCAAATGATCCCGAAAAAGTCCCGCAATGATTCCGAGGGGATCCTGATCGGATACCGATAACCATCCAGAAGTGATGCCGGAAAGTTCCTCAAATGATCACCTAATACCAAAATGACCCTGACGGCATCCCGGACTGATCCCAAAATCCATCCAGAAATGATCTTGGGAAGGTCCCAAAATTATCCCGAAATAGTCTCGGAAAAGTTCAGAAATTACCCTGACGGGTTCCCGGACGAATCCTGAAAGCCATCTCTAAATGATCCCGAAAAAGTCCCGAAATGACCCTGACTGGACCCCGAAAGGATCCCGAAAACTATCCAGAAATGATGCCGGAAATGTCCTCAAATGATTACCTAATAGTTCCGAAAAGACCCTGACGGGATCCCGAACGGATCCCGACAACTATCTAGAAATGATGCCGAAAGGGCCCGCAAATGATCCCGTATTAGTCGAGAAAAAGTCCCGAAATGAACCCGACGGTATGCCGGACGAATCCCAAAAACCAGCCAGAAATGTTGCCGGAAGGGACACCAAATGATCCCGAAAAAGTCCCGCAATAATTCCGACGGGATCCTGAGCGGATACCGAAAACCATCCAGAAGTGATGCCGAAAAGGTCCTCAAATGATCACCTAATAGTCCCAAAATGACCCTGACGGCATCCCGGACAGATCCCGAAATCCATCCAGAAATGATCTTGGGAGGGTCCCAAAATTATCCCGAAATAGTTTGGGAAAAGTCCAGAAATTACCCTGACGGATACCGGACGAATCCTGAAAACCAATCTTAAATGATGCCGAAAAAGTCCCGAAATGACCCTAATGGGACCCGGAAAGGATCCCGAAAACTAACCAGAAATGATGCCGGAAAGGTCCTCAAATGATCTCCCAATAGTTCCGAAAAGACCCTGACGGGATCCCGAACGGATCCCGACAACTATCCAGAAATGATACCGAAAGGGCCCGCAAATGATCCCGTATTAGTCGAGAAAAAGTCCCGAAATGACCCCGACGGGATGCCGGACGAATCCCAAAAACCATCCAGAAATGATTTTGGAAGGGACCCCAATGATCCCGAAAAAGTCCCGCAATTATTCCGACGGGAATCTGAACGGATACCGAAAACCATCCAGAAGTGATGCCGGAACGGTCCTCAAATGCTCACCTAATAGTCCCAAAATGACCCTGAGGGCATCCCGGACAAATCCCGAAATCCATCCAGAAATGATCTTGGGAAGGTCCCAAAATGATCCCGAAATAGTCTCGGAAAAGTCCAGAAATTACCCTGACGGGTTCCCGGACGAATCCTGAAAGCCATCCTTAAATGATCCCGAAAAAGCCCCGAAATGACCCTGACGGGATCCCGAAAGGATTCCAAAAACTATCCAGAAATGATGCCGGAAAGGTCCTCAAATGATCCCCTAATAGTTCCGAAATGACCGTGACGGGATCCCGACAACTATCCAGAAATGATGCCGAAAGGGTCCGCAAATGATCCCCTAATAGTCCCGAAATTACCCTGATGGGATCCCGGACGGATCCCGAAAACCATCCAGAAATGATGCCGGAAGAGCCCCCAAATGATCCCGAAAAATCCCCAAATAACCCCGACGATATCCCGGACGGATCCCGAAAACCATCCAGAAATGATGCCGGAAGAGCCCCCAAATGATCCCGAAAAATCCCCAAATGACCCCGACGATATCCCGGACGGATCCCGAAAACCATCCAGAAATGATGCCGGAAGGATCCCAAATGATCCCGAAATAGTCCGGAAATGACCCAGATGGGATCCCGGACGGATACCGAAAATTATCCAGAAATGATGCCGGAAAGGTATACAAATTATCCCCTAATAGTCCCGAATTTACCCTGATGGGATCCCGGACGGATCCCGAAAACCATCCAGAAATGATGCCGGAAGAGCCCCCAAATGATCCCGAAAAATCCCCAAATGACCCCGACGATATCCCGGACGGATCCCGAAAACCATACAGAAATGATTCCGGAAGGATCCCAAAATGATCCCGAAATAGTCCGGAAATGACCCAGATGGGATCCCGCACAGATCCAGAAATGATCCCGGAAGGGTCCAAAAACTATCCCGGAAAAGTAACAAAAAATCCCGAAATGGCTCCTACGGCATCCCGGACGGATCCAGAAATGATCTCGGAAGGGTCCCCAAATGATCCCAAAATGGTCCCGAAATGACCCTGATGGATCCGGCAAACCATCAAGAAATTATGCCGGAAGGGTCCCCAAATGATCCCGAAATAAAACAGAAAAAGTCACGAAACGACCCCTACAGGATCCCCAAATGATCCCGTATTAGCCCCAAAAAAGTCCCAAAATGACCCTGACGGGATCCCGAAAGGATTCAGAAAACAATACAAAAATGATGCCGGAAAGGTCCTCAAATGATCCCCTAATAGTCCCGAAATGACCGTGACGGGATCCCGACAACTATCCAGAAATGATGCCGAAAGGGTCCGCAAATGATCCCGTATTAGTCGAAAAAAAGTCCCGAAAGGACCACGACGGGATCCCGGACAAATCCCAAAAACCATCCAGAAATGATGCCGGTAGGTATCCCAAATGATCCCGAAATAGTCCCGAAATGACCTCGTCGGCATCCCGGACGGATCCCGAAAATTATCCAGAAATGATGCCGGAAAGGTTCCCAAATGATCCCCTAATAGTCCCGAAATTACCCTAATGGGATCCCGGACGGATCCCGAAAACCATCCAGAAATGATGCCGAAAGGGTTCCCAAATGATCCCGTATTAGTCGCGAAAAAGTTCCGAAATGATCCCAGAGGGGGAAATAAAGGGGGCGGGCGGAGGGTGTCACTGCTTACTTTGTAAGCCCTCGACTTATTTGACCCCTTGAGTCTGTGATATTGGTGAAGGCCAGTATACGTAAAGTTATAATGTGTAAAAATTATGAAAAATAATTTCTCGAAGGGTCGTGGGACCCCCACCCCTCTTTCCATGTTCGAAAAAAATTTCGCTAGTAGACTACTGTCTGTGTCGCAAATTTCATCAAAATCCGTGTAGCCATTCTGGCGTGATTCTGTCGCAAAGACGAAAAAATATAATAATTACATTATAACTGTACCTAGGGGGCGGGGACCACGCCCCTTTTGAAAAATATATAGCTAGTAGATCCTTCTAGACTATTGGCTATATGTGTGCAAAATTTCATCCAAATCGGTCCAGCCGTTCTTGCGTTATTGAGTCACAAAGACAAACGTCTGGACAAACATCCAAACATCCAAACATCCAAACATCCAAACATCTAAACATCCAAACATCCAAACATCTTAACATCCAAACTTTCCCATTTATAATATACTAGCCTTTACCCGCGGCCCCGTCCGCAAGGAGAAAATGAAATATGTGGGCTATTCACGTTAGCCTGCTTATAAAGTTATCTGTTTAAAATTTTTTTTCTGTCTAATGCATTTTATTTTTGTAATTGAGTAAAAAAAAGAACTTTATGAGCTGATAACCTGATAGGATCCCAAAATGATAACGAAATTATCCAGAAAAAGCCACGAAATGACACCGACGCTAAACGCGGACGGATCCCGAAAACCATCCAGAAACGCCCCGGAAGTGTTTCCAAAAGTTCCCGAAGTAGTCCCAAAAAAACCCGAAATGACAACGACACGATTCTAGACTTATCCAGATAACCACACAGAAATGATGCCTGAAGGGTACCAAATTGATCCTGAAATAGTCCCGAAAAAGTTCCGAAATTACCCTGACGGGCTCCCTGACGGATCTCAGAAACCATCCAGAAAATATCCAGGAAGGGTCCCTAAATTATCCCGACTAACTCCAGAAACAGTTCCGAAATGGCTCCGAGGGGATCCACGATGGATCGCGAAAACCATACAGAAATGATTCCGGAAGGATTCCAAAATGATCCCGAAATAGTCCGGAATTGACCCAGATGGGATCCCGCACAGATCCAGAAATGATCCCGGAAGGGTGCAAAAACTATCCCGGAAAAGTAACAAAAAATCCCAAAATGGCTCCTACGGCATCCCGGACGGATCCAGAAATGATCTCGGAAGGGTCCCCAAATGATCCCAAAATGGTCCCGAAATGACCCTGATGGATCCGGCAAACCATCAAGAAATTATGCCGAAAGGGTCCCAAAATGATCCCGAAATAATACAGAAAAAGTCACGAAACGACCCCTAGAGGATCCCCAAATGATCCCGTATTAGCCCCGAAAAGGTCCCGAAATAACCCGACGGGATCCCGGACAAATCCCGAAAACCATCCAGAAATGATGCCGGAAGGAATCCCAAATGATTCCGTAAAAGTCCCGCATTGATTCCGACGGGATCCCGAACGGATACCGAAAATCATCCAGAAGTGACGCCGGAAAGGTCCTCAAATGATCACCTAATAGTCCCGAAATGACCCTTAAGGGGTCATGGACGGATCCCATAAACCATCCAGAAATGATCCCGATATATTCCCGAAGAAGTCCCGAAATGACCCTGACGGGATCTCGAACGCACCCCTAAATGACCCTGACGGGATCCCGGACAGATCCCGAAATCCATCCAGAAATGATCTTGGGAAGGTCCCAAAATTATCCCGAAATAGTCTCGGAAAAGTTCAGAAATTACCCTGACGGGTTCCCGGACGAATCCTGAAAGCCATCTCTAAATGATCCCGAAAAAGTCCCGAAATGACCCTGACTGGACCCCGAAAGAATCCCGAAAACTATCCAGAAATGATGCCGGAAATGTCCTCAAATGATCACCTAATAGTTCCGAAAAGACCCTGACGGGATCCCGAACGGATCCCGACAACTATCCAGAAATGATACCGAAAGGGCCCGCAAATGATCCCGTATTAGTCGAGAAAAAGTCCCGAAATGAACCCGACGGGATGCCGGACGAATCCCAAAAACCAGCCAGAAATGATGCCGGAAGGGACACCAAATGATCCCGAAAAAGTCCCGCAATAATTCCGACGGGATCCTGAGCGGATACCGAAAACCATACAGAAGTGATGCCGAAAAGGTCCTCAAATGATCACCTAATAGTCCCAAAATGACCCTGACGGCATCCCGGACAGATCCCGAAATCCATCCAGAAATGATCTTGGGAGGGTTCCAAAATTATCCCGAAATAGTCTGGGAAAAGTCCAGAAATTACCCTGACGGATACCGGACGAATCCTGAAAACCAATCTTAAATGATGCCGAAAAAGTCCCGAAATGACCCTGAAGGGACCGGAAAGGATCCCGAAAACTAACCAGAAATGATGCCGGAAAGGTCCTCAAATGATCTCCCAATAGTTCCGAAAAGACCCTGACGGGATCCCGAACGGATCCCGACAACTATCCAGAAATGATACCGAAAGGGCCGGCAAATGATCCCGTATTAGTCGAGAAAAAGTCCCGAAATGACCCCGACGGGATGCCGGACGAATCCCAAAAACCATCCAGAAATGATGCCGGTAGGTATCCCAAATGATCCCGAAATAATCCCGAAATGACCTCGTCGGCATCCCGGACGGATACCGAAAATTATCCAGAAATGATGCCGGAAAGATCCACAAATGATCCCCTAATAGTCCCGAAATTACCCTGATGGGATCCCGGACGGATCCCGAAAACCATCCAGAAATGATGCCGGAAGAGCGCCCATATGATCCCGAAAAAGTCCCCAAATGACCCCGACGATATCCCGGACGGATCCCGAAAACCATCCAGAAATGATGCCGGAAGAGCCCCCAAATGATCCCGAAAAAGTCCCCAAATGACCCCGACGAGATCCCACACGGATCCCGAAAACCATCCAGAAATGATGCCGGAAGAGCCCCAAATGATCCCGAAAAAGTCCCCAAATGACCCCGACATACTCCAGAAAAGGTTCCGAAATGGCTCCGAGGGAATCAACGGCGGATCGCGAAAACCATACAGAAATGATTCCGGAAGGATCCCAAAATGATCCCGAAATAGTCCGGAAATGACCCAGATGGGATCCCGCACAGATCCAGAAATGATCCCGGAAGGGTCCAAAAACTATCCCGGAAAAGTAACAAAAAATCCCGAAATGGCTCCTACGGCATCCCGGACGGATCCAGAAATGATCTCGGAAGGGTCCCCAAATGATCCCAAAATGGTCCCGAAATGACCCTGATGGATCCGGCAAACCATCAAGAAATTATGCCGGAAGGGTCCCCAAATGATCCCGAAATAAAACAGAAAAAGTCACGAAACGACCCCTAGAGGATCCCCAAATGATCCCGTATTAGCCCCAAAAAAGTCCCAAAATGACCCTAACGGGATCCCGAAAGGATTCCGAAAACAATACAGAAATGATGGCGGAAAGGTCCTCAAATGATCCCCTAATAGTCCCGAAATGACCGTGACGGGATCCCGACAACTATCCAGAAATGATGCCGAAAGGGTCCGCAAATGATCCCGTATTAGTCGAAAAAAGTCCCGAAAGGACCACGACGGGATCCCGGACGAATCCCAAAAACCATCCAGAAATGATGCCGGTAGGTATCCCAAATGATCCCGAAATAGTCCCGAAATGACCTCGTCGGCATCCCGGACGGATCCCGAAAACCATCCAGAAATGATGCCGAAAGGGTTCCCAAATGATCCCGTATTAGTCGCGAAAAAGTCCCGAAATGACCCCGACGGGATCCCGGACGGATCCCGAAAACCATCCAGAAATGATGCCGAAAGGGTTCCCAAATGATCCCGTATTAGTCGCGAAAAAGTCCCGAAATGACCCCGACGGGATCCCGGACGGATCCCGAAAACCATCCAGAAATGATGCCGGATGAGCCCCAAAATGATCCCGAAAAAGTCCCCAAGTGACCCCGACGAGATCCCGGACGGATCCCGAAAGCCATCCAGAAATGATGCCGGAAGAGCCCCCAAATGATCCCGAAAAAGTCCCCAAATGGCCCTGACGATATCCCGGACGGATCCCGAAAACCATCCAGAAATGATGCCGGAAGAGCCCTCAAATGATCCCGAAAAAGTCCCCATATGACCCCGACGAGATCCCGCACGGATCCCGAAAACCATCCAGAAATGATGCCGGAAGGGTCCCCAAATGATCGCGAAATAGTCCCGAAATGATTCCGGAATAGTCCCGAAAATGTTCCAAAATAACCCCGACGGGATCCCGGACGGATCCCGTAAACTATACAGAAATGATACCGGAAGGGTCCCAAAATGATCCCGAAATAGTCCCGAAAAAGTACCGAAATTACCCCGGCGTAATCCCGGACCGATCCCGAAAACCATCCAGAAATGATCCCGGAAGGGTCTCGATATGACCCTTACGGGATTACAAATAAGGTGAAGCTAATTATAAAACCATGTTAATAAGGCAGCAGGCGCATTGGAGCGAATAAAAAGTTAGATAGAAACATACAGGTAAAGCTAATAAAAGCGTGCTAATAAAAACAATTGATGGAGGGCGGATGGCGGGAGTAGAGGAGAGGACCACTGATCGTTCCTCCAAAATTGTCTAGATCTCGTTCTGTATGTACCAGATACCAAAAACTATTGATTTAGGAGAAAATTTAGATTGAGTTATAACAATTTATGGATTTTACACCAGAGGGGGAGATAAAGGGGGGCGGGCGGAGGGTGTCACTGCTTACTTTGTAAGCCCTCGACTTATTTGACCCCTTGAGTCTGTGATATTGGTGAAGGCCAGTATACGTAAAGTTATAATGTGTAAAAATTATGAAAAATAATTTCTCGAAGGGTCGTGGGACCCCCACCCCTCTTTCCATGTTCGAAAAAAATTTCGCTAGTAGACTACTGTCTATGTCCCAAATTTCATCAAAATCCGTGTAGCCATTCTGGCGTGATTCAGTCGCAAAGACGAAAATATATAATAATTAAATTATAACTGTTCCTAGGGGGCGGGGACCACGCCCCTTTTGATATATAGCTAGTAGATCCTTCTAGACTATTGGCTATATGTGTGCAAAATTTCATCCAAATCGGTCCAGCCGTTCTTGCGTTATTGAGTCACAAAGACAAACGTCTGGACAAACATCCAAACATCCAAACATCCAAACATCCAAACATCTTAACATCCAAACTTTGCCATTTATAATATACTAGCCTTTACCCGCGGCCCCGTCCGCAAGGAGAAAATGAAATATGTGGGCTATTCACGTTAGCCTGCTTATAAAGTTATCTGTTTAAAATTTTTTTCTGTCTAATGCATTTTATTTTTGTAATTGAGTAAAAAAAAGAACTTTATGAGCTGATAACCTGATAGGATCCCAAAATGATAACGAAATTATCCAGAAAAAGCCACGAAATGACCCCGACGCTATCGCGGACGGATCCCAAAAACCATCCAGAAACGCCCCGGAGTGGTTCCCGAAGTAGTCCCAAAAAAACCCGAAATGACAACGACACGATTCTAGACTTATCCAGATAACCACACAGACATGATGCCTGAAGGGTACCAAATTGATCCCGAAATAGTCCCGAAAAAGTTCCGAAATTACCCTGACGGGCTTCCGGACGGAACTCAGAAACCATCCAGAAAATATCCAGGAAAGGTCCCTAAATTATCCCGACTAACTCCAGAAAAAGTTCCGAAATGGCTCCGAGGGGATCCACGATAGATCGCGAAAACCATACAGAAATGATTCCGGAAGGATTCCAAAATGATCCCGAAATAGTCCGGAATTGACCCAGATGGGATCCCGCACAGATCCAGAAATGATCCCGGAAGGGTGCAAAAACTATCCCGGAAAAGTAACAAAAAATCCCGAAATGGCTCCTACGGCATCCCGGACGGATCCAGAAATGACCTCGGAAGGGTCTCCAAATGATCCCAAAATGGTCCCGAAATGACCCTGATGGATCCGGCAAACCATCAAGAAATTATGCCGAAAGGGTCCCAAAATGATCCCAAAATAATACAGAAAAAGTCACGAAACGACCCCTAGAGGATCCCCAAATGATCCCGTATTAGCCCCGAAAAGGTCCCGAAATAACCCCGACGGGATCCTGGACAAATCCCGAAAACCATCCAGAAATGATGCCGGAAGGAATCCCAAATGATTCCGTAAAAGTCCCGCATTGATTCCGACGGGATCCCGAACGGATACCGAAAATCATCCAGAAGTGATGCCGGAAAGGTCCTCAAATGATCACCTAATAGTCCCGAAATGACCCTTAAGGGGTAATGGACGGATCCCATAAACCCTCCAGAAATGATCCCGATATATTCCCGAAGAAGTCCCGAAATGACCCTGACGGGATCTCGAACGCACCCCTAAATGACCCTGACGGGATCCCGGACAGATCCCGAAATCCATCCAGAAATGATCTTGGGAGGGACCCCAAATGATCCCGAAAAAGTCCCGCAATGATTCCGAGGGGATCCTGATCGGATACCGATAACCATCCAGAAGTGATGCCGGAAAGGTCCTCAAATGATCACCTAATACCAAAATGACCCTGACGGCATCCCGGACTGATCCCAAAATCCATCCAGAAATGATCTTGGGAAGGTCCCAAAATTATCCCGAAATAGTCTCGGAAAAGTTCAGAAATTACCCTGACGGGTTCCCGGACGAATCCTGAAAGCCAACTCTAAATGATCCCGAAAAAGTCCCGAAATGACCCTGACTGGACCCCGAAAGGATCCCGAAAACTATCCAGAAATGATGCCGGAAATGTCCTCAAATGATCACCTAATAGTTCCGAAAAGACCCTGACGGGATCCCGAACGGATCCCGACAACTATCTAGAAATGATGCCGAAAGGGCCCGCAAATGATACCGTATTAGTCGAGAAAAAGTCCCGAAATGAACCCGACGGGATGCCGGACGAATCCCAAAAACCAGCCAGAAATGATGCCGGAAGGGACACCAAATGATCCCGAAAAAGTCCCGCAATAATTCCGACGGGATCCTGAGCGGATACCGAAAACCATCCAGAAGTGATTCCGAAAAGGTCCTCAAATGATCACCTAATAGTCCCAAAATGACCCTGACGGCATCCCGGACAGATCCCGAAATCCATCCAGAAATGATCTTGTGAGGGTCCCAAAATTATCCCGAAATAGTCTGGGAAAAGTCCAGAAATTACCCTGACGGATACCGGACGAATCCTGAAAACCAATCTTAAATGATGCCGAAAAAGTCCCGAAATGACCCTGATGGGACCCGGAAAAGATCCCGAAAACTAACCAGAAATGATGCCGAAAAGGTCCTCAAATGATCTCCCAATAGTTCCGAAAAGACCCTGACGGGATCCCGAACGGATCCCGACAACTATCCAGAAATGATACCGAAAGGGCCCGCAAATGATCCCGTATTAGTCGAGAAAAAGTCCCGAGATGACCCCGACGGGATGCCGGACGAATCCCAAAAACCATCCAGAAATGATTTTGGAAGGGACCCCAATGATCCCGAAAAAGTCCCGCAATTATTCCGACGGGAATCTGAACGGATACCGAAAACCATCCAGAAGTGATGCCGGAACGGTCCTCAAATGCTCACCTAATAGTCCCAAAATGACCCTGAGGGCATCCCGGACAAATCCCGAAATCCATCCAGAAATGATCTTGGGAAGGTCCCAAAATGATCCCGAAATAGTCTCGGAAAAGTCCAGAAATTACCCTGACGGGTTCCCGGACGAATCCTGAAAGCCATCCTTAAATGATCCCGAAAAAGCCCCGAAATGACCCTGACGGGATCCCGAAAGGATTCCAAAAACTATCCAGAAATGATGCCGGAAAGGTCCTCAAATGATCCCCTAATAGTTCCGAAATGACCCGGACGAATCCCAAAAACCATCCAGAAATGATGCCGGTAGGTATCCCAAATGATCCCGAAATAATCCCGAAATGACCTCGTCGGCATCCCGGATGGATACCGAAAATTATCCAGAAATGATGCCGGAAAGGTCCACAAATTATCCCCTAATAGTCCCGAAATTACCCTGATGGGATCCCGGACGGATCCCGAAAACCATCCAGAAATGATGCCGGAAGAGCCCCCAAATGATCCCGAAAAAGTCCCCAAATGACCCCGACGAGATCCCGCACGGATCCCGAAAACCATCCAGAAATGATGCCGGAAGAGCCCCAAATGATCCCGAAAAAGTCCCCAAATGACCCCGACATACTCCAGAAAAGGTTCCGAAATGGCTCCGAGGGAATCAACGACGGATCGCGAAAACCATACAGAAATGATTCCGGAAGGATCCCAAAATGATCCCGAAATAGTCCGGAAATGACCCAGATGGGATCCCGCACAGATCCAGAAATGATCCCGGAAGGGTCCAAAAACTATCCCGGAAAAGTAACAAAAAATCCCGAAATGGCTCCTACGGCATCCCGGACGGATCCAGAAATGATCTCGGAAGGGTCCCCAAATGATCCCAAAATGGTCCCGAAATGACCCTGATGGATCCGGCAAACCATCAAGAAATTATGCCGGAAGGGTCCCCAAATGATCCCGAAATAAAACAGAAAAAGTCACGAAACGACCTCTAGAGGATCCCCAAATGATCCCGTATTAGCCCCAAAAAAGTCCCAAAATGACCCTGACGGGATCCCGAAAGGATTCCGAAAACAATACAGAAATGATGCCGGAAAGGTCCTCAAATGATCCCCTAATAGTCCCGAAATGACCGTGACGGGATCCCGACAACTATCCAGAAATGATGCCGAAAGGGTCCGCAAATGATCCCGTATTAGTCGAAAAAAAGTCCCGAAATGACCCCGACGGGATCCCGGACGGATCCCGAAAACCATCTAGAAATGATGCCGGATGAGCCCCAAAATGATCCCGAAAAAGTCCCCAAATGACCCCGACGAGATCCCGGACGGATCCCGAAAACCATTCAGAAATGATGCCGGAAGAGCCCCCAAATGATCCCGAAAAAGTCCCCAAATGACGCCGACGATATCCCGGACGGATCCCGAAAACCATCCAGAAATGATGCCGGAAGAGCCCTCAAATGATCCCGAAAAAGTCCCCATATGACCCCGACGAGATTCCGCACGGATCCCGAAAACCATCCAGAAATGATGCCGGAAGGGTCCCCAAATGATCGCGAAATAGTCCCGAAATGATTCCGGAATAGTCCCGAAAATGTTCCAAAATAACCCCGACGGGATCCCGGACGGATCCCGTAAACTATACAGAAATGATCCCGGAAGGGTCCCAAAATGATCCCGAAATAGTCCCGAAAAAGTCCCGAAATTACCCCGGCGTAATCCCGGACCGATCCCGAAAACCATCCAGAAATGATCCCGGAAGGGTCTCGATATGACCCTTACGGGATTACAAATAAAGTGAAGCTAATTATAAAACCATGTTAATAAGGCAGCAGTCGCATTGGAGCGAATAAAAAGTTAGATAGAAACATACAGGTAAAGCTAATAAAAGCGTGCTAATAAAAACAATTGATGGAGGGCGGATGGCGGGAGTAGAGGAGAGGACCACTGATCGTTCCTCCAAAATTGTCTAGATCTCGTTCTGTATGTACCAGATACCAAAAACTATTGATTTAGGAGAAAATTTAGATTCAGTTATAACAATTTATGGATTTTACACCAGAGGGGGAGATAAAGGG
Source organism: Eurosta solidaginis (assembly GCF_040869045.1). Classification (NCBI taxonomy): domain Eukaryota; kingdom Metazoa; phylum Arthropoda; class Insecta; order Diptera; family Tephritidae; genus Eurosta; species Eurosta solidaginis. The sequence goes on along the minus strand of NC_090319.1, from coordinate 318,995,743 downwards.
GGGCGGGCGGAGGGTGTCACTGCTTACTTTGTAAGCCCTCGACTTATTTGACCCCTTGAGTCTGTGATATTGGTGAAGGCCAGTATACGTAAAGTTATAATGTGTAAAAATTATGAAAAATAATTTCTCGAAGGGTCGTGGGACCCCCACCCCTCTTTCCATGTTCGAAAAAAATTTCGCTAGTAGACTACTGTCTGTGTCCCAAATTTCATCAAAATCCGTGTAGCCATTCTGGCGTGATTCAGTCGCAAAGACGAAAAAATATAATAATTAAATTATAACTGTTCCTAGGGGGCGGGGACCACGCCCTTTTGAAAAATATATAGCTAGTAGATCCTTCTAGACTATTGGCTATATGTGTGCAAAATTTCATCCAAATCGGTCCAGCCGTTCTTGCGTTATTGAGTCACAAAGACAAACGTCTGGACAAACATCCAAACATCCAAACATCCAAACATCCAAACATCCAAACATCCAAACATCTAAACATCCAAACATCCAACCATCCAAACATCTTAACATCCAAACTTTGCCATTTATAATATATATTAGATATTAGATTAGATATTAGATTAGATTAGATTTAGCGATACGAACGTTAGTAGAAGGTGTAAAATAAGCGGAGTTTCCCTAAATTCTTAAAATATAAAAAAATAAAAAATTAAAAAATATAAAGACGATAAAAAAATTTTAAGGGCTACCTTTATATAAATGTACCAAAAAATAGAAGGCAATTTTTCCTTTAATACGTACATAGTCTTGTTGAATTTTGACTAAAAAACTTTAACAATAGCTCTTGTAATATAATTTTGTGATTTAAAACTATACAGGTGGAGCGCAATCTTTCAATTCAAGGCAAACCATGTACTTGGGATTAACTAATTGAATATTTAAAATTTAAACACGCACTCTACCTTTATAAATTTAAATACCAAAATTCTTGTGTAAGAGCCATTGTTAAAGTTTTTTAGACAAAATTCAACAAGGAAAAATTGCCTTCTATTTTTTGGTCCATTTATAAAAAGGTAGTCCTTAAACTTTTTTTATCATATTTTTTTTTTTTCAATTTTGGGCCCTTAAGGCCCAACTCCATGCGCGTCCTTTCAAACTTTCAGGCGTATGCGACTTTCAATACGATTTTTAGCTGTGTAGATTGAATAGCTAACAAACGAGGTGGAATTCTAGAACGCCTGCAACGAGGCTATCCATGGAGTTCTGGCTTAACTCAATAAGCATAACAATTTTGTGCCGGCAGATTTTAGAAAATTTTAAAGTCTAGTAACAACATAATTTGCTTAGAGAAATACCTCTTGGCTGTGGTGCATCACCACCACTAATAGTTGGTCATTGCTCCCAAAAATTCACCAAAGAAAATCAAAGTACAAGAAGCTTCATGATAAAGAATAGTGGGTTAAGCGGCTGATAGACGAACGAAAGTCCGAAATTAACTGCCTTGTTCGGAATTAACTTGAAGATAATCCTCATAGTTAATTCCCAAGAGTTAAGAGAATTAGTGGAATTTTCGCTGACAACACTGGCGAAAACAACAGAAATCCACCTCGCAACATAACAAGAGAATTCCATCTCGTTTGTCAGCTACTTAATTTGCACAGCTGAAAATCGTGGTGAAATTCGCATACGCCTGAAAGTCTAAAAGAATCGTAGTGAAAGTCACGTACGCCTAAAAATATGCAAGGACGTGCATTGCGCTGCACCCAACAAATACATCTGCAAGTTAGGTTATGAGCAAACCAATTCCAGCAACAATTGTCAGCCCATATGTAATACGAAATGTGGAGAGTACGAGCATTGTGCTGAACCAAATAAGTGTGAATGCAACACTGGATATACGAGAATAGAAGGTAATGGCAATAGTACTATTTGCTCCCCAGTTTGCATAACTGCATGCGGTGCGCATGAGTTGTGTATAGAACCGGAGCGCTGTGAGTGCGTCGAAGGTTATTTTCGTAACGGTGATTATACATGCACACCAAATTGTGATGAGTGCGCCACTAATGAGCATTGCGTTGCACCAAACAAGTGTAAATGCAAGGGGATTGAAGGTAATGGCAATAAATAGTACTATTTGCTCCCCAGTTTGCACAACTTCATGCGGTGAGAATGGATTATGTGTAGAACCGGAGTGTTGTGAGTGCATGGACGGATATCGGTTAGATGGTGGTATATGCGCACCAAATTGTTACGATGAGTGCGGCACTAATGAGCACTGCGTTGCACCAAACAAGTGTGAGTGCTTAAAAGGATATACGCGTCAAAATGGCACTGCCGGTGATATCAGTGATAAGTGCGTGCCAAAATGTATCGATGAATAAAGGAAGACGAAGAAAATTGTTCTCCGATTTGCGAATGCCCACTTATTGCCCGGTGTCTCGGACTAAACGAGCGTAAATGCCCTACTGACTATGAGCTAAATGATGACACGTGTTGTTATCCTGTTTGCAATCCACCGTGTTCTGACTATACCAGTTGTGTTGCACCTAATTCTAGCCGCAGCATTAGAGACTACTCAGAAAGTGATGAACAAAACGACTCAGAGCAATCAGAACCAAAGTATAACTATTCTCATACGGACTTTTCGTGTAATTCGTGCATCTTTTTTAATCTGTGAAAAACTCTAACATTACTAGCGGTATAAACATTCACAGAGCGTCATTCAGTTCATCGGAGTACTTACGGAATCGCACTCTGGCTAGAATACTGAACAGCAACAGTAAATTAGTCTGAGTTAAATACAAGCAATGGTCCCCTGGCTGCTTATCATGAAGTTATGCAAAAATGTTGATATAAAGTATTTGTTGCTGTTATTTTAAAGTTTACATATTACATAATTTATAACTGAATTACTGAATTAAGATTTTTATAAGTATTTGAGAAGCGAAATTGTTTACATAAAGCCTTTGTCCACGTACTCGTGTTCAACATCTAATTTCGTCTTATCTACTGTATAAATTTATTTTTATAATGATTTTAAGACCAATGAAAATTGTTGTGGAACCATAGTGACGACTTGATCACCGACTGTCAAAGTCTACTTAAGTTATGGTGAGAATACTTCTCCTCATTGATGTAAAGGGAGGATAGTGATATCTTAATTGATACTCGAACAGGTCAGTGACTTCGGATATTGCCACAATATGCATGCTTATCTTAAGAAACGACTAAAGTTCACAGTTGTTCCAGAGATAGTCGAGATAATATTACCTTCTGGGAGTGCCTTCATCGCTAGAGGAAGAAGAAGATGCCCTAACTGAACATGGTGGAGCCTTAGTTCCACCTTCAGACTAGGAAGAAGTGAGAATAACAATGTTTAGACTAGGTTGAACTCCATACTCCGCAAGGCTCTCAGAGAAACGACATAAGTCCGTAGTATAGCAAGAAGTTTTTTCGATGACCACAGCTCTCTATAATATGCTTGTTTTCCTTACACTCTATTTTCTTGAGGCGTATATAAACACGGGTCGGGCTTAACTATATTTTCTCAAGCTGTGGGTGCAGCATATCTCTTGATTCCTTATTTATTTGAAGGAAGTCGCGCGACCCTCCTTCTCAAACTGTGCTCATTGCATAGGAAGGTATGGAAAAACTTCCCTCGGTAATTTTGAGTTCGCGTTATTGGTGCAAGTCATCAACTTTGTCCCATGCACACCTTTAAATCGAAAGAAAGTGTTTGTTTGATTCATCCCGTATAATTTTGATAACAATAGTAACCAGCTGCCGTTTTACGGATATCTCTGTTGGAAGGCATTTGCCCACCAGGTTTGCTGCAATCTGTTACAGCCACAGTCAGTGACTGCTTCTTTATTTCGTTCATCATACAAGTAAGCTGTAGTCTCGTTTTTAGTTACCTTAAGCTTATCAACTACTTCATCTCTTATGAGTATAATACCATTACTCTCCTCTTTTTGCTTTGCAGCTTCTGATTTATAAGGTTTTTCGATATTGGACTTCTCTGTTGTTCTTGTTATTGTAGCGATAAGGACACTCCTCGAAGGCCTTGGGGAGTGTTATCGATGTTGACGGTCCTTTGCCGGATGGAGATCCTGACGTTTCAGTACCAAGCCCGACCGATGTGGTACTACCACATGCGGCCTTCTAGGACATACCGCCCTCCCACCCCATAGATCCATGAGAAGTTTGGGGTCGCCAGAGCCTGGGCTGTTAATGACACAGAATTCGCTCCGGATAGGTGAGGTTGACAATTGGGTTTGGATAAGCTAGATATTGCGCTGGCAACCTGAAAGGGTTGCGCTACACAATCCCTTCAATCTATTTGGTATTTTGTCTTAAGACAGGCACACCTACCGCGGGTATATTCTAACCCCCTAACCCGCTGGGGTTGGACTTCTCTGTTCGCTTTGACTTGCGCAGCAACATTTGTGAGTCCTGTCCTTGCGGCAAGATTTCACGGCTGTTTCAAGGCTTACGCGTCTTAAACGCAGGCTAGTTGCATTTAGCGGAGCACTGTCTCTTCTTCCAACCTTCTTCTTTCTAAATAGGGCTGCAGAATCGACGATTTTTCATAGCGGAGGTTTTTTGGCGGCCACCGTGGTGTGATGATAGCGTGCTCCGTGCGCACCGAATGCCCCGGGTTCACACCCCGGGCAAAGCAACATCAAAATTTTAGAAATAAGGTTTTTCAATTAGAAGAAAATTTTTCTAAGCGGAGTCGCCCCTCAGCAGTGTTTGGCAAGCACTCCGAGTGTATTTCTGCCATGAAAAGTTCTCAGTGAAAACTCATCTGCCTCGCAGATGCAGTTTGGAGTCGGCATAAAACAAGTAGGTCCCGTCCCGCCAATTTGTAGGAAAAATTTAAAAGGAGCATGACGCCAATTGGAAGAGAAGCTTGGCCTAACATTTCTTCGGAGGTTATCGCGCCTTACATTTATTTTATTTTTTTTTAGGTTTTTTCAGCGAACTGCTTTCGACCTTCTGCCACTGAGACACGGGTCCTTGCCAAGCGCTTTTTCTCGCCTGATCCATCACCGAGATTACTTGTTTAACGGTTTCCATAGTATCCATGTCGCAATTATCACTTTCTTCTTCTCCGTATTTCTACGCTTTTATTTTCATCCTTATATTCCTTGGAAACTTTTAAATTTATCTTGGTGGTACGATCACCTGTACTACAAGGCGAGCTCGACGGTCTAATATTAAATGTGGAGATAACTCTGCCACCTCTTGTAGCTGAAGCCTAGAGGGCAGGACACGAAGACAGAATGTGCGCAGCAGTTTCTTCAAGCAGCCCACACTTCCTACATCTGTTGTTACTGACGAGGCATAATTTATATGTTTGTGATACCTGAAGGCAGCGCGCTACTGGTACACCTGTCATAAGCCTCAACAGCAAGCTCCCAATATTTGTCACTGAAAACAAGGCTAGTCGGCATATGACTTGCGGAATCTTTGTGGATGTCTCTGAGGCGCTTTTATTGCACTTTTAGCTCAAACGACTGAATTCTGGTGTGCCGGAGGGGGGGTCGAGTATTATTCTGAGTATTCAACAGAAACGGTTAGTTTAGCATATCATTGCTCTCCCTACGGACAGTAATCCCGCCTCACTGTGTAGATGATGTTGTGGCGACAAAAAAAAAAAAAGATATCCCGTGGCAGTTCTGAGTGCGGTGTTTTGACAGGTCGCTCCAGTGTGTTCTTTTTAAGCTAAGCGACCATATCGGAGCCACGTAGCATACAATAAACTTCTAAATGTATGTTTGTACATATTCGAGCGTTTTCTCTTCACTTCGAACGAAACTAAGTAATTTATTTTCTCCATTTAATTGAGTTAAAGCCTTAAAAACCTACTTCAAATCTACTGCAATGCCAACAAGATATGTGTGCTAGTAATTGGCAAGTTTTCACACAATTTCGGTAAAATTACACTTTAATGATGATGCATTTAACAATATCGCTCCCAAATGACAAAATGTTGTTGTGTCTCTGAACCAACAACTTTGAATACATAGAATAAGAATTCCCTACATAATTGCTTGGAGGAAAAAATACATTATATTGTTGTTTGTGTAATGGTAAAAAGCAAGTGTCGGAAATCCTTTAAAATAAAAACAAATATTCGTATATACATTTGTGTGGTTCATTCTCTTATACTAATTAGACAGTCCCTTTATTCAAAAGATCAAGGCACACAGAAATATTACTTAAAGGATACAAACTTTGCGCCAGATCGCGCAAGGGTCAAGATAATTAGAAAATTTATACAATATTCGGAATATTGGAATTGGGTTTTAACTAGATTCATAGTGAGTTAGTTGTCCGAACTTTAAATTGGGCTTCAAAGCTTAATGAAAGTTAAATTCATATGACAAAAGATTTCGCCAGGTGTCTCAAGGATATAAGTATTTAAAAAAAAAATCGTACGGAAGGACGGAACCAAAATTTATATGAGATTTTTTTGGCTTAGGTATTACCATCTGAGGTACTGACACTGGAAAACATGGTTTATTTCATTTAAATGCCTCACCCTAATGTTCATACCTATAATGGAAGTATTAAGTATCTATTTCCCGTAGCATTTACTTGCAAAGTGGATTTATCATGGAAGAGACAGATAGTGCTTTACTATCACATTTGGATGGGTTGTAGGAGTTGTGAATATTTTTTGGTTTAGGGTGCCATGTGTTAGTATGTGTGTTGACAACATACAACTTTTATTATACCTCTAAGGAAACGAATTTTGGTGTGTGTTTGTTTTTAATGGATGTGCGTTTTTATAAAGCAAAAAATGGAAAAGTCTACGAAAAATATCAGTATCATGTTATAATTAATTTGGATTCATGTGGATGTTAGGTACTATGCATGTGAGTTTAGCGAGTTTTTAAGTAGTTTAGTATTTTCAAAAATCCTTCTGAGTATAAAAAAATAAAATAAATGTAAGACGCGATAACCTCCGAAGAGATCTAAGGCCGAGCTTCTCTTCCAATTTGCGTCGTGCTCCTCTTGATTTTTCCCTACAAATTGGCCGGACGGGACCTACACTACTCCTTCTGAGTATACAAGACCGAAAAAACTATTAACTTAATTTTTAAATGGCATAAATCATACCTTGTTTGTTTCCATTCAATGCTAAAACTTCTTTTGTTTTGTGGACTTCGACATAAGCAATAATTCTTTACAGTTTCTAACAGCATTTATTTTAAAATAAAATAAAATTAGAAAATAACCGGACATTATATATTCAGCGTGAGCTCACTTCAGATAAATTACTTTTCTACATAATACATGGCGCCGCCCGTAAAAAAAAAACGTGTCGATTTCCTCTTATAATAAAACTTGATAGGTGAAGTATCACTAATTCAAACCTATTTTTGCTAAGTAATAGCTTATTATTCTAGTCTACGACCCTTTTTAATTTTTTTTATATCTAAGTTGGCCACGTCTTTAACCGATCCCGCCCATTTTTAGTAGAAATATTTTCTGCTATAAGGAAAATTTGTGTACTCAATTTTATTACGATCCGATAATTTTTCTTCGAGGAATCAAAATAAAATAGAATTAAATACATAAAATAAAATTTAAAGAAATAACCAGAAACAAAATAAAATAAAATAAAATAAAATAAAAAATAAAATACTGTGACGAATATTAGCAACACTAAGGGATACTAAGCCGATACTAAGCAGTCACTTTTATGTACATAAACAAATCAATCATTAAGTATACACATATATACATACAAGTAGCGGAGAGATACTCACAAAAGTATGCAATCATCGGTGGACGTGCTACGTACTACTCACATATACACGCGCATATGGCTATGCGAGAGGCTATAAATGTGCTGGTAAGTTTATAGCTGGTAACCAAGTAGAATATTCTAGCAGAAGAAACGTCTATACATTTGGGCGCAGAGTATAAAAGCAGCGAAAGCTGAATAATCTGCATCAGTTTGATATAAGCACGCTATTGGTTGCGAAGTATAAGTGTTATTGTGAAGTATTTTCAAAGTAGTCTAATAAAGACCATTTTGCACTATTTAATTTTGTAGTTATTTATTCAACAATTTAGCGATACGAACGTTAGTAGAAGGTATAAAATAAGCGGAGTTTCCCTAAATTCGTTACAATTGTTTTCAGTAGAAGAATTGTTGAATAAATTCCGAAGATTGCGAATACAACTTGAACATGGCAAAGTTAAGTGAATTAAGGATCCAGCAACTGAAAAAGCAGTTGGAGAACCGTGGATTGAGTACAACCGGCAATAAGATCGAACTTCAAGCACGGCTACGATCTGCTATGGAGTCGGAAGGAATTAATGTTGAACAGTACGTCTTTCATCTTGATGGCGACGAGACAACAACAAAAATTGAAGAGCAAAACGAAACATCGCAGACAGTTACGAGCACAGACTTGAAAACGACTTTGGCTGCAATATCTGCACAAACCTCGACAGTAACATCCAAGATGGAAGCACAGGAGGAATTCATTTCAGAAATTTCGTCGCAAATATCGTCTTAGCTTGAAGAACAGAAGACATATATGGCATCCCAACTGAAATCGCAGGAAACACGTATAAAAGAAATGTCGTCACAAATATCAACCAACATGTCAACTCAACTGGAAGAACAGCAGACATATATGGTATCTCAACTGGAAGAGCAAAAGACATATATGACATCTAAGTTGGCTGAGCAGTTGAAAGCACAGGAGGCCCGCATATCCTCGCAGCTGGAGGCACAGGAGTTAAGGGTATCATCGAAACTGTTGCAGTTTCAGCGAGTAATTCAAAGGTAAAAACACCATCCTTTACGGTTCTGTTCCTTTCCATGTATTCAAGCTTCAATTTGAGAAGACGTCAGCAGTGAACAACTGGAATGCTGAAAATAAAGTTACAGTATTGTTCCTGGCTTTAAAAGGACCAGCTGCTGAGATCTTGCAGACCATCCCAGAGTACGAACGTAACAGTTATGAAGCATTGATGGCTGCTGTAGAACGACGGTACGGAAGCAAACACAGGAAGCAGATCTACCAAATAGAATTGCAAAACCATTACCAAAAAGCTAATGAGACTTTGCAGGAGTTTGTTTCGGATGTTGAAAGGTTGGCTCATTTGGCAAATAAGGACGCACCCGTGGAATACACCGAAAGGGCAAAAATTCAGTGCTTTATCAATGGAATACGAGATGTTGAAACGAAGCGTGCGACATAAGCAAAGGCAAAACCCACGTTCGCAGAAACGGCATAACATGCATTGACTCAGGAAACTGCCTCCCTATTGAGTAAACCAGCATACAAGGCTCATCGCGTGGAAGTAGAAAGACCAGCGTGGGTAGACACGATTTTGGAAGCACTGAAGGGTACGCAACAGAAGAATAACAATGCAGTCAAATGCTTTAAGAGTGGAAAGCCAGGGCGCTTAGCGCGTTATTGTAACACCAACCCCAATAGTTCCAACAATGTTGGTGGTCGTAATGGCAGAGCTGAAGGAGATGAGCAAATCTCCAAGTCCACTCAATCGCTAAACTAAAGCGAGTCAGCCGCAAAGGGCGACAGCTGGCTCTCGCAATTGAATGCCCCATAATCTCTATCTCGTAAATTGGAAGAAGGTCGAGCAATATTACTGTCGGAGGACATGTGGATGGAAAGGAACGTTTACTGACTGTAGATACGGACGCATCTGATTCCATTATTCGATCGCATTTAGTCAACAAAAAAATAAAACCATTGCATCGAGCAAGATTGCGCACAGCCACTGGTGAGGACACCCAGGTAATTGGAGAAATAGCATCTGATGTAGCAATTGGGAAAGTCACGGTACTACACAACTTTATAGTGATAGAGATTGTTGATGAAATCATAATTGGAGTGGACTTCTTAATCGACCAAGGCATCAAGATCGATATGCAAACCAAGACGATGCGTTATAAGAACATGGATGTGTCACCTAATTTCGGCAACGAGAGAGGCTCAGAAATAAACGAGTGGTGGTGGAAGAGAGTCAGCAAATACCACCAAAATCAGAAGCAGTAATCTGGGTAAAAAAGGTTGATGGAGATTGTGGGACAAACAAATTGTGGGTTGTCGAAGCAGCAAACAAATCAGCACCGAAAGTACTTGTAGGAAAAACCCTGGCTATGACAAAACAAGATGGGTGAATACCGGTGAGAGTACTCAATGAGTTCCAGTCACCACTCAAACTGACCAAAGGGGCTATGCCAAGAGGCTGAAGTAGTTATTTACTGTGAACAGCTCCAGGAACACGTTTCAACTAGTAACACTGATCTTTAAAATGATATCACGGCATGGACGGAGGGGCTAGAGGAAGACTATTAGAGTAAGGTAAAACAACTGCTCCTAAATTACGCGAACATATTTAACCAAGATGGCTCCAACCCAGGCCGCACCAACGTTGTGAAACATCAAATTGACACTGGAGATGCGAGTCCGATCGGTCACGCTCCACGTAGTGTTCCACTAGGGAAGCGGGAAGTTGTGAGTCAAATCATACAAGAAATGAGCGACAGCGGCATAACCGAACCATCAGCTAGTCCGTGGATCTCACCGGTAGTACTTGTAAAGAAGAAGGATGGAAAAATGAGGTTTTGCGTGGACTATCGGAAGGTGAATGACGTTACGAAAAAGGATAGCAACCCATTGCCAAGACACTTTGGACTCGCTCTCTGGTACGAAATGGTTTTCCACACTGGACTTGAAAAGTTGCTACTGGTAAGTGGAGGTGAAGGAGGAAGACAAAAAGAAAACAGCCTTCAGCGTCGGAGATGGTCTTTGGCAATTTACAGTAATACCCTCGAGACTATGTAATGCACCAGCTATTTTCGAGATACTCATGGATCAGGTATTGAAAGGACTACATTGGAAAACATGCTTGGTGTACCTGAACGACATCATCGTATTGGGCAAGAACTTTGGTGAACATCTTGAAAACTTGGAGGAAGTTTTCCAGAGCATAGCTGGCGCTGGTCTGAAACTATGTCCCAAAAAGTGTTCGCTATTTAGAAAGGGAGTGAAGTATTTGGGCACAAGGTAAAGAAAGAAGGCATCTGTTCAGCGAATGAAAAGATAAAGGCAGAAAAGGATTGGCCAAGGCCACAGAACTTGCATGAATTAAGAAGTTTCCTTTGGCTGTGCACATATTACCGGCGATTTGTACCAAACTTTTCCAGCGTAGCCCATAGCCTCCATGAGCTTACAAGAAAAAATAAAGCGTTTGAATGGAAGAAGGAGCAAGAAGTGGCTTTCCAAACATTGGCATATCTGATTCCAGGAGCAACGTTCGTTCTAGATACAGATGCGAGCGGATATGCTATAGGAGGCCTTTTGTTCACAAGTGGTTGATAGACAGGAGAAGGTAGTTGCATATTATAGAAGTTCAATTGGAAAACCAGAGAGGAACTACTGCGTTACACGGAGAGAGCATTTGGCATTGGTAGAGTGCATTAAACATTTTCACAAGTACCTCTACGGGCGGCGATTCCGTGTAATCTGAAAGGTCAATTGGAACGGTGGATCGAACGACTCCAAAGCTATAATTTTTCCATTGAGCATCGAAAAGGCAGTACCCATGGAAATGCTGATGCAATGTCAAGAAGGCCATGTAGTTTGGAATGCAAACACTGTTCAAAAGCTGAGGCTAAAGAAGATATTATAGATGTCCGGCTAATGACTATAACGTGTTTGGATGAATGGGACAGATAACAATTAAGGAAGTGTCAGCTAGAAGAGACATGTTGTGCAAGGGCTCTAAAGAAACTAAAGACCAAATAGAGAGGAGATGTCAGCAGAGAGTCTCATTGCAAAGTCGTATTGGGCACAGTGGGGCAATTTGGAATTGATATCCGGTTGCTTGCATCGAGTATGGGAGAGTGAGGATGGTCAAAGTAAGAGGAAACTGATAGTTGTTCCAAGGAAAAGGATTCCTGACGTTCTCAGTGAGCTATATAACGATCCAAGTGGAGGTCATCTTGGAATTACGAAGACGCTCGAGAAGATTAAGCAGAGATTCTATTGTTTTGGTTGCCGTCAGTCGGTCACTGAATGGATTGCCAACTGCGAGGTTTGCAGCAGAGCGAAAGGGCCCAAAACCCGAAGTCATGGCCAGATGAAGCAGTATATATCAGGTGCACCATTTGAAAGGATCGCCATGTATGTCACAGGTATATTTCCTACTAGCAATCGCGGAAGCAAATACGTACTTGTGGTTATAGATTATTTCAGTAAATGGCCAGAGGTATACCCAATCCCAAATTAAGAAGCGAAAACAGTAGCAGAAGTGGTTACAAACGATTGGGTTGCAAGGTATGGTGTACCAATGGAGTTACAATCTGACCAAGGCAGGAATTTCGAATCAGCGGTGTTTCAAGAAATGTGTAAGAAATTGGGCATTCGAAAAACGATACATTGCATCCTCAGTCCGATGGTATGGTGGAACGTTTCAATAGAACCTTGGAGGAACACTTAAGGAAAGTAGTCGACAAGTACTATAAAGAGTGGTATACATAAATAGCATTATTCTTGATGGCCTAACTATCGGCAGTCCATGGGACAAGGAGCCAAACTCCCGCAAAGGTAATTTTTGGGAATCACCTTCGACTGCCACCTGATTTGAAATTATAGGCCGATACGGAGAAAAATGCCAAGAAATCCACTGGTGTCTTGGAAGAAGAGATGAGATAAATAAACGATCTTGTAAAGCAACGATCAAAAATGATGAGTGACAAGATGAAAGCCAGATACGATTAAGGAATTAATTCGGAAGGCTTTCAGGAAAGAGATTTGGTGCTGTTATGCAACCCACAACGAAAAAAAAGTTTGTCCCCGAAATTGCAGTGTAATTGGGAAGGCCCATACAAAGTTGTAAAACGGATTAGCGATGTAGTGTGCTGCATATAAACCTTTGGCAAACCACGAACCAAAATGAAAGTGGTTCGTTTGGAAAGCCTGGCAGCTTTAAGATAGAGAGTTTTGTCTGTTCGCGACGATAAGGCTTAGGTGGAGGGTAATGTGACGAATATTAGCAACACTAAGGGATAATATCATCTCTAAGCCGATACTAAGCAGTCACTTTTATGTACATAAACAAATCAATTATTATGTTAACACATATATACATACAAGCAGCGGAGAGATACTCACAAAATAATGCAATCATCAGCGAAGTATTTCTCACATATATACACACATATGGCTATGCGAGGGACTATAAACTAAAAATTCACAGAAAATTCTAGCAAAAGAAAGGTCTGGACATTTTGGCGCAGAGTAAAAAGCAATGAAAGCTGAATAATCAGCATCAGTTTGATTTAAGCACGCTATTGGTTGCAAAGTATAAGTGTTATTGTGAAGTATTTTCAAAGTAGTCTAATAAAGACCATTTTGCACTATTGAATATTGGAGTTATTTATTCAACAATTTAGCGATACGAACGTTAGTAGAAGGTGTAAAATAAGCGGAGTTTCCCTAAATTCGTTAAAATATAAAAAAATAAAAAAATTAAAAAATATAAAGATGATAAAAAAATTTTAAGGGCTACCTTTATATAAATGTACCAAAAAATAGAAGGCAATTTTTCCTTTAATACGTACATAGTCTTGTTGAATTTTAACTAAAAAACTTTAACAATAGCTCTTGTAACAGAATTTTGTGATTTAAAACTATACAGGTGGAGCGTAATCTTTCAATTCAAAGCAAATCATGTACTTGGGATTAACTAATTGAATATTTAAAATTTAAACACGCACTCTACCTTTATAAATTTAAATACCAAAATTCTTTTATAAGAGCCATTGTTAAAGTTTTTAGTCAAAATTCAACAAGGAAAAATTGCCTTCTATTTTTTGGTCCATTTATAAAAAGGTAGTCCTTAAACTTTTTTATCATATTTAGTTTTTTTTTCAATTTTGGGCCCTTAAGGCCCAACTCCATGCGCGTCCTTTCAAACTTTCAGGCGTATGCGACTTTCAATACGATTTTTAGCTGTGTAGATTGAATAGCTAACAAACGAGGTGGAATTCTAGAACGCCTACAACGAGGCTATCCATGGAGTTCTGGCTTAACTCAATAAGCATAACAATTTTGTGCCGGCAGATTTTAGAAAATTTTAAAGTCTGGTAACAACATAATTTGTTTAGAGAAATACCTCTTGGCTGTGGTGCATCACCATCACTAATAGTTGGTCATTGCTCCCAAAAATTCACCAAAGAAAATCAAAGTATAAGAAGCTTCGTGATAAAGAATAGTAGGTTAAGCAGCTGATAGACGAACGAAAGTCCGATTAACTGCCTTGAGCGGAATTAATTTGAGATAATCCTCATAGTTAATTCCCAAGAGTTAAGAGAATTAGTGGAATTTTCGCTGACAACACTGGCGAAAACAACAGAATTCCACCTAGCATCATAACAACAGAATTCCACCTCGTTAGTCAGCTACTTAATTTGCACAGCAGAAAATCGTGGTGAAATTCGCGTATGCCTGAAAGACTAACAGAATCGTGGTGAAATACGCGACTATGCAAGGACGTTCATTGAGTTAGGCCTTCAACGTGGTGAAATTCACATACGCCTGAAAGTCTTAAAGATTCGTGGTGAAAGTCGCGTACGCCTAAATGTATGCAAGGACGAGCATTAAATTGGGCCTTTAACGAGGTGGAATTCTACAATGCCTGCAACACTCAGGAGGCTAGCCATGAAGATATGGCCTAATCTTCTAAATCGTTCGACTTGTGCGTTACGTAGCTCACATTTTTTTTTATCAAACATTGCACTGTCACCGAGTTTAAAACAATATTTCAGTTTTCAAGTCCCTAGATATCCAGGAAGTTAGGTAAAAATCGATAGCAAGATTCCCAATTGAAAATTAGTTTTCTGAATATCTCGATCCATGCGCCACATAGCGGATTTTTTTTTGATAAAATATTGCATTGTCACCGGGTTCTGACTTTCGGCCCAAGTTTCATATCTCTAGCTCATCGGGAAGTTACTCGAAAATCGATCGCAACATTCCCCCCGTTTTTAAAGGATTTGCAGTTTTCTTGACTAGCGCGCCACCTAGCCGAACTTTGTTTTCTATGAGTTGTATGTCACCAGGCTTCTAACTAAGCGCCAAGTTTCAAGTATCTAGGTAACCGCGAAGTTAGTTAAAAATGGATTGAATATTCCCAAATTAAAATTAATTTTCCTAATATCTCGATCCATGCGCCACTTAGCGGAATTTTTTTGATAAAATATTGCATTGTCACCGGGTTCTGATTTACGGCTCAAGTTTCATATCTCCAGCTCATCGGGAAGCAAGATTCCCTGTATTTTTTCAAGGATTTTCAGGGATTTTCGTTTATTTCGATTCGTCTGCCACCTGGCGAAATTTTGTTTTCCACGAATTGTAGTGCCATCGACTCGCAAACTATGTGCTAAGTTTCAAGTCTCTGGATTACCGAGAAGTTAGTTAAAAGTCCATCGTAAAACTTTCATTTTAAAATAAATTTTCTGTATTCACCACCTAATCCACCTAGCGGATTTTTTCACTTGCATTGTAATCTCCCCCAGATCTGAGCCATGTTCTAAGTATCATGTGTCTAGCTCAACGGGAAGTTGCCGAAAAAGACTTTTCCGTGGGTC
The DNA here is from genome assembly GCF_040869045.1 of Eurosta solidaginis. Taxonomy (NCBI): domain Eukaryota; kingdom Metazoa; phylum Arthropoda; class Insecta; order Diptera; family Tephritidae; genus Eurosta; species Eurosta solidaginis. The sequence continues at coordinate 318,980,139 of NC_090319.1, read as the reverse complement.
AAAAATCCGTATGGAAATGAGGGGACAAACATGAAAGGGAGTTAATAGAAAGGTAGCAAAATGGGCGAAATCCGACTATGACCACGCCCACTTTTTCGATATCGAAAATTTTGAAAAATGAAAAAAAGTCATAATTCTATACCCAATACGAAATAAAATAATTTAAAAAAATTTTAAGTTAAACGGTTTTATAGAAAATAGTACTTACATGAAGTAATAACAATACTAAAAGCTAGAAAATAATTAGGTAGTTCCTAGGTACTAGGTCATCACACTCCTCACCATTCTAGGGCGTTGATCATACAAATAAATAGAAGCCTTGGGCGCTTGAAATTTCTAAAAATGTGAGGCGTAGCATAAGCTAATTAAGGCTCAGTTGGTCTTACTTATGAATATCAATAGAAATTTGAAGCGTCCAACGGTTTTATTTAATGTTCTGATCAACGCTCCAGATTAATGAGGAGTGTGATGACCTAGTACCTAGGAACTACCTAATTATTTTCTAGCTTTTATTATTGTTATTACTTCATTACATTTCGTATTTGGTATTGAACTATGGTGCTGTTGAAGGGTCTTGTGCAATTCTAGCCAATTTTGTATCTCACCCAATTTGACTTGTGTACTTTTCCTATCCCTAATTGTTTTAAAATAAGGGTTTTTGTATTTCCTCTTGAAGTATGGCCTCTCTATTTTTTAGGGTACATCAAATTGCAGCCGCGAGGTAGATGGCATCTCCTTGCGGGATGCCTATAAGTCATGGGTATCTAAAACAAAACGATTGTGTCATTTTAGCCACCTTCGAATCAGGGATAATGTCAAGGCGGCTGACCGGACACTGTAAGAGGTGCCATATCAAGTAAATCTCCAAATTAAAAAGGCTCTTTTCAACATTAGTTCTTTTCACGCGCGCAGTTACTCCATATACCTTCTTTAGAGTAGCTAATAAATATAAGCTACGGATGCAGCTTAAGCGTTATTTATGCATTTAGTAGCTTCTCCAGAGTTCTACGCGAAAAGAAAGTAAGAAATATCGTGCAGGGGATCATTGGATTTGTGTGGTGATTCCTTCTCCTAGCAAACGCTTCGACTGAGTTTCCTTGGAGTTGAAGTAAAAATTGTAGGAACACGGGTCTAATGTTCGAACTGTAGCTGGCTTTTCTGGTAGGCAAATTTACCCCTGCGTTAGCGAATGCCGTTCGGAGTAGGCACAAAACTGTAAATCTCACCAGTATGAAAGTAATATAAAAGTACCACACCTCATTTTTCAAGTAACGCTTGGTCATAATCTATTTAATATGAAGATAAAACTCGGAAGAGCGTGGAACTTGCTATTTCTGATTTAAAAACTCACGGGTTGGTTAGGTTGAAACGGCCGGTGCATGAGGACTTCACATAGACTGAATGAGCTTGAAACCAAACTGAAAACCCCTATCAAATAACTAGGACTTATTTTATAAAATATATCCGTCCTCTTGGCAAACACAAGAAGCTTTCTAGGATGCTGCCTCACGTACACCCCAGCATGCTGCTTCTATGTAGATCTGACAACTGTATTACTCCTAATAGCTGGAGTCGTAGCCTGGAAAGTGCTACACACAAACACAAAACGTGCTCGATCGTTTTCTCCTCCAAACCGCAATTCCTACATCTGCTATCACTGACCAAGCCTAATTTAAAGGCATGTGACGACAGGAGGCAGTGTCCAGTCAGAATAACCGTCATGACTCTACAGTCCTCTCCTTTTAATGATAGAAGCAACTTTGTTAGTCTAAGGTTTTAAGATCTTCGATATTTTACAGCCCCGCGCTTGAACACACGCTTTCCCGCTTGGTCAAACATGCTTACCTCTCGCCTTCTCTCAATCTCGCCCAATCTAATTGGGACGTCCACGGAACAAGAAAGGTATGCGCCCTTCTTAGCTAGTTCATCCGCTTTTTGATTCTCATCTATACCCATATGCAATGGGGCCCAATATATATATCTGCATCTCCCCGACCCGATTCTTTCCAGGAACTGCTTTTACTCTAACAAACTTTAAGATGATGCGCTTTGCGATATTATTGCTTTAGTTGCTGCTTCGATGTCACGGCTACAGTTAAAGCTATTCTTATCCAGTGTTTCTATTGGTTACGGCTAATATTTCCGCTGGAAAAACGATGCAGTGATCTGTCAGTTTGTAGGATCTCTCTATTTTATTTTCCGATAGGCACAGTATACCGTGGACCATACGCCTTCCACTACTTTGGAACCGTCTGTGTACACGTGTATCACCTTGCCCGCCATTTGAGCACCCTTGCGCCAACCATCCACTTCTATTGTGAGTTTGAAGTTCTCCTCGAAGCGCAGAAAGGGAATCAGGTAGTCTGTTCGCCCTGCAATTGATGACGCTTTACTAATATGGTCATATGATCTGCGCTCAAGCTTCCCTGAGGCACTGATCCTCGTTGGGCTCTCGCAATGCTAAGCATTGACAGCCTGCATACCCCCTGTAAATTTGTGAGTCAGGTGTTTTTTGTGTGGCTGTCCACCAAATAAGAACTCCATAGTATAGGATAGGGCTTACAATCGCTCTAAATACCCGATAAGAAAGAGAGGGCGATAAACCCCACGTATATTCCAGCATTCTTTTGCATGCATAAATTGCTGTCGAAGCCCTCTTCACTCTCTCCTCCACATTGAGTTTGAACTGCAACTTACTGTCTAGGATGGTTTATAGATATTTTGTGCAAGGTTTCCCATCCTAACTTAAGCCTGATCCAATTTGAGACCCTGAACCTCTAAGTAAACTAGACCATATCCGTCTCCTATGCGTTGGCTGTCAACCCGAAATTAGATGCCCAGGTATGAGTATACCGAAGGGCCTGATACATTAGAGAGCTAATCGTTGGAAAGTAATTTCCACTTATGAAAATTGCAGATGTCATCTTCGTAAGCCGTAAGTTTTACGGGTCTCCCATCTAACCGCCTGAAAAGTTGGTTGATGACCAGCGTCCACAGCAGAGGTGATAGCACCTCACACTGCATCGTGCCCCTGTCCACTGATTTCCCGGCCTCATACAATTTCCATTGTAAGTTAATCTACATGCATTTAACTTTAATGTAGTTAAGAACATCCATGATCGCCCATTTAGAAACATTGTTGAAAGCCCCGGCAATGTCTAAGAAAACTCCTATTGTATACCCTTTATATTCCAGGGCTTTCTCTTTGCTTATTACTACCCTATGCAGTGCAGTGTCTATCGACTTGACTCTACGCATGTTATGTTGCGGAGAGCAGTTTTTCATCCACGTTGGATTTTATGTACACATCTATCAGGCTCTCACAGGTTTTGAGCAGAAATGATGTTAAGTTAATGGGCTTGGTATACATGTGACTTAATTTCTCCGCCTTTTGGTAGGGAAGCTACAAGAGTAGTTATCCAAAAGCGGTACAGGATTCAGTCTTATGCACCCATCGAATATTATTTTAAGCCATTCCACGACTGCTCTACTACTCAGGAGATGGCTCATATATAAAAAAATTTTTAGTTCATACCATTCCCATTCTGCGAAATCCAACTATGTTAATAAACAGAATTTTATAGAAAGTGTCGTTCGTTTGTTAATCTATTTGTCAGTAAGCAACTGACTTTACGAAAAGTAACAAACATTAAAAACTAAGCATCCGTAGCGTCTAGGGAAACATGAAAAAGGAAAGAAAACCTCGTTGAACATTCAAAATAATTTACAACTTATGTGACGCTCCCTCAAGACCCAAACTTTGGATATTGTTTGTTGGACGAAGCTGTCAATCTCAACTACGCCAGACATTCATTTCGGAAGCTGTCAACATTCACTTGCTCTACCAGTAGGATGGTGGTTACCACTGCATGGCATGCTGAGCATAGGTTCCCAACATAGCCCCCGTTTGTTTTTTAAGCTTTTTGTTTTGGCTCTACTTAAAGCAAATAAATTCGGAGTTCTTGTTTTGCTTTTACTTATTTTCATATCATTCGTATATTTTAAATTATTTAACTTAAATGAGCGCTTACTAATACAGACATACAAACATAGGACTATATAAAGGAAATATCCTCCGTGTCCTTGCTGCTATGGCCGCGTCACAATGAACTTTTTCATTTAGATGCGTTCTACGTAATCTTAGGCATGACAGTAACATCGCCACAATCACACAAGATATTGCGTTTGCAAATATAAACAGCACTTCAGACTTATCGGATGGAATTTCGCGGAGCACTGTTATAAACATTCTCAATATAAAAGGAAAATTCCTGATAATATTTTGTGGCGAATATTAGCAGTTCTATACGTCACTATGCTCTTATAAAATAAATGCACAGCAACAGCAAAGTAAGCAACCACACATATGTACATGCAAAAACATCAAAGCAAGCAGCCACACATACATGTAAACAGCGAAGCGTACTGCTAAGAGAATATTTCACATACACACATGTAGTTAGCAGCTAAGAGCAGAAGTTGTTACTCACCCATACACATGCATATAACTAGAAGAAAAACGTAAATATGAGATACATAAAGGAGACATAAATGAGCAACTTTTCGCGAAAAGTCTAGACCTTGGGAGAAATGGGTGAACGAGGTATCCGAGAATATAAAAACAGCGCAAGCTTAGAAATAATGAATCAGTTTGATTATAAACGCTATAACTAAAGATCACGAGTACTGTAATACTGCCACAGTATAGTTGTAAATAAAGGAGTTACTGCTATACTGAATATTTGAGTTATTTATCCCAAAGCTCAGCGATTCGAACTATACACAAGCACGGTTGAAAAAAGTCCAAGGGGAAACATAGTCCAGGGACTAATAAAGAAAGAGAACGAGGAACATCACTCACATTTCGATCACGGAGAGGGTTGTGCCGGGCTTGGTGAACGATACCAAGATCGAATGGGCAGTGAAGACCTTTTCTAAGTTTAAATCGCGAATTGCTCGTGTAGCTTTCCTACCAAAGGTCGGTCACGTGCCTGTCGTAAGAGGCGACTAAAATACCAGATTCAAGGGGCTGTGTAGCGCAACCCTTCAGAGTGCCAGCGCAATATATAGCTTCTCCAAACCCAATTGTCATCCTCAACTATCCGCGGCGAATCCTGTTTTACTAACAGACGAGGCTCTGGTGACCCCAAGCTCCTCATGGAACTTGGGGGTGGGGAGGGAGGGGAAGGTCGACAGGGGCACGGAGGAAGGTGGAAAGGGGAACGCAGCAGGGGGGGTGCTATCACCTGTGCTGTGGACGGTGGTCATCAACCAACTGCTAAGGCGATTCGATGAGGGACCAGTAAAACTTACGGCTTACGCAGATGACGTTGGAATGGTCATAAGTGGAAAGTGCCTTCCAGCGACTAGTTCTTTGATGGTTCGGGCTCATAGCTGGGCATCTAATGTCGGGTTGAAAGCTAATGGGGAGATGACGGATGTGGTCTTGTTTACAAAGAGGTAAAAGGTCCCAAATTGGACCAGGCCTAAGTTAGGAGGTGTGACCTTACAGGAGAAACCTTGCAAAAAATATCTAGGAATCATCCTAGAAAGTAAGCTGTCATGGAAGCTCAACGTGGAGGAGAGGGTGAAGAAGGCTTCAACGACACATTATGCATGTAAACGAATGCTGTGGTGCACGTGGGGTAGACGTAGAGCTTATCATCCTCTTTTCTCATTGGGTTTTTACAGCGATTGTAAGCCCTCTTCTATACTATGGAGTTCTTGTTTGGTGGAAAGCCACACAAAAAACAACATACCTTAAACAATTATAGGGGGTATGTAGACTATCGGTGCTTAGCATTACGGGAGCCCTGAAAACAACCCCGACGGCTGCACTCTATGCCATTCTGCACATTCCACCTGTAGACCTGGTAGCAAAGAATATAGCACTAACAACTGCAACCAGGCTCGGTGCCTCGGGGCATCTTGAGCGCCAACCATATGGCCATAGTAGTATAGCGTCATCAATCACAAGACGAACAGACTACTTGAATCCCTATCTGCGCTTCGAGGGAGATCTTAAGGCCACAATAGAGGTCGGCGGTGGGCCAAGGGTGCGCAAATGGCGGACGAGGCGTTACATGTGTACACAGATGGTCCCAAAGTATTGGAAGGAGTAGGATCTGCAGTATACTGTGCTGATCCAGAAATAAGCAGATTCTACAGGCTTCCGGATTACTGTAGCGTTTTCCAAGCGGAAATATTAGCCGCAACCGAAGCAGTAGAAACCCTGGAAGAGAATAGCTTAAGCTGCAACCGTGTTAACTTTTATATTGACAGTCAAGCAGCAATTAAGGCAATAATCTCGCACAGCACAGCATCTAAATGCGTGTTAGGGTGTAAGCAGAAGAGAGAATCGGGACAGTGAGAAGCATACATCTATATTGGGTCCCAGGGCATATGGGAATAGATGGGAATGAAAAGCCGATGAACTAGCTAAAAAGGGCGCATTCCGTAAAGCTTGCTCCGTAGACGTCACAATTATACTGGGCGATATTAAGCGGAGGCGAGAGTTACACATGATCCACCAAGCGGGAAAGGCGTGGGTTCAAGCGCGTGTCTGTAAAGTGTCGTAAATTATGTGTAGATCTTACAACCCTAGACTAACAAAGTTGCTTCTAACATTTAAAAGAGAAGACTGTAGGCTCATGACGAGTATTCTGACTGGCCACTGCCTTCTGGCGTCACATGCCTTCAAATTAGGCTTGGTCAGTGATAGCCCTGCTCGTGCCCTGCACTTGCCAGGCTAAGACTCCAGCTATTAGGAGTGATACAGCTGTCAGATCTAGAAGCAGCAAGTGGCTTAAGTCCTAGGAAGCTTCTAAAATTTGCCAAGGGGACGGAGTTATTTTATAACATAGGTCCTGGTTTTTGATAGGGTTTCTCAGTTTGGTCGTTAAAAACATACTTCTGGTAACACTACGGACTCAATCAGTCTATGTGAGGTCCTCATGGACCGGCCAGTTCAACCTAACTGCATTTGACTGATATTTTACCTAAGTCAGTGGCGTAGATAGCTGTTTGTGATGGTGGGGATTTAATTTGACAATTTTTTTTTATTTTCAAGTTATTTTTATTCGTTCTTTTATATAATTATGAGAGCAACTTATTATATCGTCAGTACAATGCCAAATTCACGAATGTGCCATTTTTCAGGGACGGAAAATAATAATTATTTTTTGTCGGAGTTGAAAATGTTCTGGTCTTAAAATTGCCCTAGGTGAAAATGTTTGAGTTCCCAGGTATCCCTATAGCAATATCATGTCGAGTCATGCATCCTTTTAATTTTTTGAACTTTTCCCATAAAAGTTCACATATAAAAGTAAAATCTGTATTTTTATTTTTTGAGTCCGATAGAACTAGTTAAACTCGGACTTTTAAAAATTAAGGTCCGGAAATAATAGTTAAATCCGGACTTAAATAAATAAAATAAAAATAAATAAAATTTTTTTTAAATTCTGATAACCTGTTTCTTTGTTATCAAGCCGGACGTTGGTTTTGGCCTAAAAAAATAAAAGTCGGGATTTAACTTTTATTTCCGGACTTTTATTTTTAAAAGTCGGAGTTTAACTAGTTCTATAGGACTCAGATAATAAAAATCCGAAAATAATTTTTATCTTGATCCAGAAGAATCAAGTACGTTATTACTCGGTCTTATGCCATGCTAGCGTTCATTCGTAGAAATTGTTCTGCTTTCACTAACACTCTCACCCTCAAATCTCTATATTGCTCTTTTGTCAGATCGAGACTGGAGTATGCTGCTATAATTTCGTATCGAGAGAGTTCAAAGTTTTTTTACATTTTACTCTCCGTTCTTTGAATTTTTCTGATCCTTTACCGTCATATGAATCGAGATGTCTTTTAATTGAACTAAGTACGCCTGAAAATAGACGAACCATCTTATCGTGCTCGTTTATCATTGGCTTAATTTCTGGAGCTGTATTTTGTCCATCGCTCCTGGGAAAAATTCAGTTCAATGTTCCCTGCAGAAATTTGCGGCACTTTGAGACCTTTAAAATTAGTTTTGCAAGGACCAACGGTAAACGCGCCTATTGCGAGTGCTTGTGCGGATCTCAATTTGTTTTTTAGTTCTTCAGATGCTGCACTTCTTTGTATGTAACCCTAATTAGTCATTTAAGATCTTTCTACTCTTAATATTATGCTAGTCTGTAAAAATTTGTAAATTTGAATTGAATAAATAAAAAATAATAAATATATTAAAAGTCCAAAATTAATAGTTTTGCAAAGGAATTATATTATAAAAGGAATAACAGTTTCGGTCCCTGCCATTTTGGTTTAAACGAAATATTATATATGTAAAATTTTGCAAAGCCAAAACAACAAATGTGCATTTTTTTGAAAAAGAATAAAAAAATAATTTTTCAATTAACATTACTTAGTGGTTTACAAAAGTAAACCCTCCAATAGTGGTTGAAAAATACAAAATTAAATCTCTATTAATAAAATATCTATTTCTAACAATGTCTTACGCGTTTTTCTCAACACATCTATTATGCACATTCGTGACTTTGGCATTGGACTGACTTGTATAAAAACAAACAAAAAATAGGCATACATTTTTGACTTGGATGCCTTCAATGTGCGAAAAAGTCTTTCAATAATTAAAGAAAAAAAAAGTTTTGGAGATTTTTTCGATAACTTATCTATGACATCATCAGCTGTGAATACAATGCCATGATGAATAGCCAGAGCAATCAGCCAGAAAATTTTCTTCTGGAGATTGATCAAACGCATCCAAAGAGTTTCCAGGTTTGATATCGCCTCTACGAAACAAATATCTTTGCACGCTTCTAATTCGGCAAAAACAGTAAGTGGCCCCGCTGTGAGAAATTCCTGATAAAACTCGACTGTCTTGATGAATTTATCTGCCACTTTTTCGATTTCATTCAAATCGTGCTTGTATAGAGCCAAAAATCCTTCTAGTTTATTCTCATGTTTAGTGAATCTTTCTCCAAGATCAGTGATGTAAGAATCTAGGAAAGGATGGAATACTGTTACACGAAAATAGCCTTTTGTACTTTGAACTTCAGAATTTGCCCGATTTTTTTGTTTACGCGCTATTCTTTTGTGTTTAATCTCAATGTCAGGAGTTTTAGCAATTATTTTCGAAGTTTCGTTAGTTTCAGAAAAAGCGCTTTTTTACTTCCTCTCGGAGATCATTGGCGAGATCCATGGCTTGAACCAAATCTAAATTAACCTTTTGCAATTCGTGACTCGAAGGCGACATAAGTTGTAAAATTTCATTGATAATTTGTAGATATGTATATTGAAAATTCAAAATCCACAGCGTTTTTTCAAATTTTTAGCGTCTTTTTTGAAGGTTCGCATTTCATTTAGACTCCTTCGTTCATGAATGCGATTCGGAGACGCGCAACGAGGTCGACTGAACTTTGTGTGTATTAGTGTAGTCGGGTGGCGTCGTGGTACAAATTCATAACTGACATAAAAAGATTTTTTTCTTTCTAATTTCAGAGTGATATAAATGATTTAATACTTCAAGAAAGTTAATGGCATTTCGAGAAATGAAGTACAATTTTTCAAAAATTATAGTTTCAATTTCCCATGGTGGGATTGATCCGGCATTTATATGAAAAAGTTCATTGTGACGCGACCATTCGTTTTTTTGGAAAATATGTATGCGTTTGAAATAAAGCTTCCTTTTGTATCTACCCTCACTATTTTGCTCTTTATTCACTTATGTTGCTCCCTAATCCTTATATACCCTTACATACATATATACATATTTGTTCAACGTAATGCTTGATGCCGTGAAAATGAAAGAGAAGAAAAAATTTCGAAAAATTTCAATTAAATAGCATTTAACTAATCCACATTAAACACCAGTTTGTGTCGATGTGTTGATAAAGCTTATTTGGAGCAGTGCTTATTTCTATCACATAATATTTTGAAGGATAGTAAACCTCCTGCTGCCTGCAAACAAATGGATTGCATAGCACAAGGATTTGAAGAAGTTCACAGGAATAAATGTTGCTGGATTGGAAGTTGGTGATGACTATGATGACAAGCATGACAAGCATGAGGCTAATAATGATATTTATTCAAAATCAAGAGCTTATCGGAATTTGGTTTCGAAACACTAACCTAAGGAAATTGGAAACTGAAAAAATCGGAATGGAAACAGCGTATCAAACGACCGATTGAACAACCTTTTCGATAAGTGGTTTATTAAGTAAATATCATCTGCTGCACTCATATTCACTGTTGTCTTCTATGTATATTAGGGCTGGGACTATCCGCATATTCGACTATCCGGATATCCATACGGATATCCGTTGCCACGGCTAAAATCCGGACGCAATGGATATCCGGTTAATATACCATATATGTTTATTTAACATTAATAACAATAAATTCGTGGGGCATTTAAATCAATTAACAGCGTTTTTTCACAATATAAACAAATGCCACTGTTCTTATTTTAACTTGTTTGTAAAATTGTAGCTTTTTAATTTCTGACGTTAATTTAATAATCTACAAACATATTTTGTGAATAATTTTTCGATGTTTGCTTCGTTCAATTCTGATATGCATATATTAAACTTTTATATTCCAGTTCGGGAGATATCCGGAATTTTCGTTTGCGTATCCGGATAGCCGGATTTTTTGCTAAGCTATCCGGTTATTCGAATATCCGGTTTATCCGGATAGTTGAAAAATCCGGATACAGTTCACAGCCCTAATGTATATGTATGAGTGATTTCATATGCGCTCTTTGCTGCTATGCTCATGTATGCGTCGCTATTTGTTATCTCATCTGCTTCCATTGCTGTTGTAGTTGTGCAGCATTTATTTATTAGCGGCATAGGGATGTGAGAACGAGCTAATATTCGCCACACTATTATATATATATTGTCTTATGTCGACTCCGAAAGGCATCTGCAAAACAAATGCATTTGCACTGATTTATGGCAGAAATACACTCTGAGTATTTGCCAAATCACTTTCGAGGGCCAACTCCAATTAGAATTTTGTTACTTTTCTCGGGAGTTTAACCCAGGATCCTCGGTGTGGTAGGCGGAACCCACTACTACCACACCACGGCGGTCGCCCTAGTTCTTATATTTTCAAGAGAAGTTGATACCTAGGGATACCACAAATTCTTATCAAATAATGTATATGTATATTCCTTTGTTTATCTACTACTACTATGAAATATTTCAGTATTTAAATACTTTTTGGCTACGATAAAAGGCGTGCTCAAATTTTGCTCAGGGATGGCCAATTCCTTATTTGCTTTTGAAACGGGTATATTTTTGGAACTTTTGGTTCATTGGTACGGTGCAATTTTCGAAAAAGCTTAATTTTATTTGAACCAGTTACTTTCTTGTAACCGGTTTCTTTATTAAAAACCTGCAGTTTTTTTCGAACCGGTAATTTTTTTTTTTTTTTAATTTTTTGGGACAGGTTGTAACTATTTAAAGCTCACGATTTCTCGCATTAATTCTAAAAGAAATTTCTTTCGATTTCTCAATGGGAATTGCGACTAAATTGAATGTAGAGATGCGTGCGAGCTTTACGCGCATTTCAAAATTCGAGAATATCGCGAAGAGTCGAACTCTCGATTTCTCAAGCGTTAACTTTAGTTTTAGCTGGATACTTTCTGGAAACCAGTTACTTTTCTCAAACCGTAATTTCTTCTGGAACCGGTTACTACTTTTTAAAATCAGCTTCTTTATTAGCAACATGTAGATGTTTACATATGTGTTATGCATATTTTTACAAAATCGTGACTTTTTAGAAGTGAAGCTTCTTTTAAGAGAACCCGTTTGTTTTTTCAGTTTTTTTCGGTTACCTTCTAATATGCCTTTTATAAGAGATTACTATTTGCAATCGGTTTTATTTTCGGAGCCTCTTACTTTTTTGTTTTTAACCTGTTGTTTTTTTGGTACCGATTATTTTTGTTAGAACCGGTTACTTTTTTGATCAGCTTAGATTTGTGAAATCGTTAACTTTATTGGAACCGGTTATTTCCTTGTTGAAATCGGCGCTTTTCCGGAAATGATTTTTTTTTTGTTAAAATTGGTAGGAGTGGGAGCGTTACTAGAAATGGAAGTGGGAGTGAGAGTTGAAGTTGGATTGAGAGTGGGAATGGAAAAACTAGCAGAGGAAGTGGGAGTTGGAGTGAGAGTAGGAGTGAGATAAATGGAAAAAGGTAATGACATGAGAAGACAAATTGAGGATACAGTCGACGATAATTCTATAGAGAGAGAAGAAGAGAAGCGAGGCTCGCGTTTAGAATGAAAAAAAAAAAAAATATATGTAAGGCGCGATAGCCTCTGAAGAGACTTTAGGCCGAGCGTCTTTTCCAATTTGCGCCGTACTCCTTTTAATTTTTCCTAAAAATTGGAGGGACGCACACTGGTCGGTTCCATAGGCCAAAAATAAAAAACTCTAAGTGAAAAGTTTGTCACCAAATGTGTCTTTAGTATCTCTTATTAGAACAGCCTTTTAAAATGTATATTTGTTTTTGTTGTATTCGAACTGTATCCTTTAAGAATAGCTTCAAAAGTGAGGTTATGGTATTAGATGGTTTTTGCAGTGTGAGCAGTTAAAAATAAAGTGCAAGTTTAGGCTATTTAAAAATATATACAGTATCATTGTATTGAAATAAATAAAAATGAATATTAAAGTCAAGGGTATTTACTTAATTTTGAAATAATTTTACTGTCTTTAGCTTGCTGTGTTTTTTTTTTTTTTTTGTTATTTAAAATTTCACCAGTGCCTTCATTGGTGTTTATTTGCTCTAATATTTCAATTTCAGCTAATGTTTTAGTTGGGTTCCTCACCGAATCTCACGTTGGAACTTCTATCTTGTTATTAGCCAAAGTTTTCAGAGTCTAAAGTGTTGATATCAGCTGCCACTTTCCACCACTGACTATGGTTTGCGATAGTTTTCTGATAGCGTCACACAGATAAATTATTGTCGTATGTTATTTGTGCTCACATGTAACATACGATATTATTTTATCCAGTCGACGATATGCAAATGTAAATTTTAGTGTGTGTTTGTTGTTTTGTTATTGTTATGTATGCAAGATCTTTTAATAACTTTAATTTCTTTATTTAATCATATTAAACACTGTATTTGCGATAGACACATCTTACTACTTTTGCCCCTACATCTACTTACTTTTTGTATGCATGCGGTCAAAGTGGGTGGTTGTGGGTCGGTATGAAGGTATCAACCGCACCAATTTTATGAGAAAATAATTCTCAAATATTTGTAAAGCCGTGACCAAAGTTTGACTTTGATGTCTGTACTGGAAGTATTTTTGGCCACCAACTCCATATAAGACCGAACACTGTGGGACGGGTCTTAATTTATTTATACCGACAGCGAACGGCATCTGCAAAGCAGATGAGTTTCCAATGAGAACTGTTCATGGCATAAATACACTCGGAGTGCTTTCTAAACACTGCCGAGGGGCGACCCCGCTTAGAAACATTTTCTTCTAATTCAAAAAAAAAAGAAACTTATTTTCTATGATTGTTTTGATGTTGCTTTGCGCGGGGCGTGAAACTAGGATCTTCGGGGAGGATGGCGGAGCACGCTACCATCACCACACATCCGCCAGTTTGAATGTAAGGAAACCAATTTTCGGGCACAGCAAAGTCGGCCGGTTAAACTTAAACCTTATAAAACATCAAAGTTCAATCATTCGTGAAACGATGCTCTAAAGAATTTTGTGACCCTTATGTAACTAAAGCCCTTTTTAGCACATTAGTTAGACCGATACTAGAATACGGATCAATAGTCTGGAATCTGCGATATCAAGTTCATGCAGATAGACTACAGTCAATACAGTAGCAATTTTTACTTTTTTCTTTAAAGAATTTTCACTGGGACTTTGCGTATATTCTTCCACCTTATACTAGTCGGTTAAAGCTTATCAATCTTCCAACTCACGCAAGTCGTAGAGAAATGCTAGGCGTATAATTCATGGCTAAACTACTGAATGGACTGATTTCTAGCCTCTTTCTTTTGAACGAAGTAAACTTCAATGCCCCCTCACGAGTGTCAAGGCATTACAAACCTCTTCTTTTGGGGCAGTGTAGAACTAATTTCGAATTAAATGAACTTTTTCGGTGTTTGTGTCATGATTTCAACTCTCATTCGAACTCGTTTTATATAAAAGATTCACTATACTATAAAGAAAACTCTCCTATCCTATCTTAACTCGTAACAAAATAAAAAAAATAAATAAATAAAAAATGTATATAAAATGTTCACTTATTTAACAATAGCTGTATTTCGTTGCTAGCTAGTACAATTCAAACACTAGCTAGCTTACCGAATTGCATGGAAAGCAACAATAAAAAGTAATCGAGTTGAGTTGGCTAAACGCTTTCAGTTGAAACCTCTTAGGTAATTGTCGACCTGATTGTAGTGTTGTATAGTGTTGCATATTCAAAAATAGGGCACTATTGTGAACGAACGAATGAAATGAACACACGAATGTGCAGATAAACAAAAATAACAAAATAACAGCGTGGCGGCGGGTGACATACATACAAACAAACACACGCATTTCATGTATTTTGTTTTTTAATTCTCTGGTTGAGTGTCAAAAACATACTGCGCTAGAAGTAGAAATGTCATAGCAGCGAAAAAAAGTAACAATTAGCTGATAAACCTCCACCATCTGTATAATTTTGGCATAATGAAACTGTTTAGCTAGTTGAAGCGTTTTCTTCAAGCTCGCTTGAAAAAAAATCCACCTAATGTAGTATATGTATTATTTCCAACTGTTATGTATAATACTCAGCTGATGATATTTATTCTGTAGCTGCGGAGTTTTAGATCTCAACGCTTAACAAATCTCCACCTATCAATAACTCGGGAAAAGCAAAATCCGTGCGTCATGCGGATGCGCCCCTCGTGTCGGTTGGGCGTGCTTTGGAGGGTATTTATCCATTAGGTTTATTATTACTATTATTTTTATTATTATTATAATTATTATTAAATAAGTTACTTAAGTCTAAAATGTCAAGCAAATTAAAAATAAGTTTCAGAACCTATTGAAAACCATTTTGAAATGAACCTACTCTTTCTGTGTACATTAGTTTAAATGCAAACCAAAGTTTTAACTGGGATTAATGTAACGATATCATTAAGTTTTATAATTGAGAACAATTGTTTCTGGCATCTTGTCCTTTAAGTGAGGAAATTTCCACTCATTTTCGCAGGAGTGTCTCAAGGTTAAACCTATTCGAGGCCTTCTAGCGGATATTTGCGATGTCAATGAATTACATACTAGAAGTCCGTCGATTGATAAATGATCATGTATCTAACAAGTAAGGAAGGCTAAGTTCGGGTGTAACCGAATATTACATACTCAGCTGAGAGCTTTGGTGACAAAATAAGGGGAAATCACCAATTAGCAAAATTAACCTAGGGTAACACTGGAATGTGTTTTTATGACATGGGCTTCAAATGGAAGGTCTTAATGAGTATTTTAAAAGGGAGTGGGCCTTAGTGCTATACGTGAACGCCTTTTCGAGATATCGTCATAAAGGTGGACCAGGGGTGACTCTAGAATGTGTTTGTACGATATGGGAATCAAATGAAAGGTGGTAATGAGTATTTTAAAAGAGAGTGGGCCTTAGTGCTATAGGTGGACGCCTTATCGAGTTATCGCTATAAAGGTGGACCAGGGGTGACTCTTGTATGTGTTCGTACGACACGGGTATCAAATGAAAGGTTTTAATGATTATTAAAAACATAGTGGGCCTTAGTTCTATAGGTGGACGCCTTTTTGGGACATCGCCATAAGGGTGAACTAGGGGTGACAACAGAATGTGTTTGTACGATATGTGTATCAAATTAAAGGTATTAATGATGGTTTTGAAAAGGAGTGGCCCTTAGTTGTGTATGTGAAGGCGTTTTCGAGATATCGACCAAAATGTGGACCAGGGTGACCCAGAACATCATCTGTTGGGTACCGCTAATTTATTTATATATGTAATACCACGAACAGTATTCCTGCCAAGATTCCAAGGGCTATTGATTTCGCCCTGCATAACTTTTTCATTATCTCCTACTTAATTTGGTAGGTGTCACACCCATTTTACAAAGTTTTTTCTAAAGTTATATTTTGAGTCAAAAACCAATCCAATCACCATGTTTCATCCCGTTTTTCGTATTTGGTAAAGAATTATGGCATTTTTTTTCATTTTTCGAAATTTTCGATGTCGAAAAAGTGGGTGTGGTCATAGTCGGATTTCGCACATTTTTAATACCAATATAAAGTGAGTTCAGATAAGTACATGAACTAAATTAGTAAATATATATCGATTTTTGCTCAAGTTATCATGTTAACGGTCGGGCGGAAGGACAGACGGACGACTGTGTATAAAAACTGGGCGTGGCTCCAACCGATTTCGTCCATTTTCACAGAAAACGGTTATTGTCATGGAAGCGATACCCTTACCAAATTTCATAAGGATGTGTAAATTTTTGTTCGACTTATGGCATTAAAAGTATTCTAGAAAAATTAAATGAAAAAGGGCGACGCCACGCCTATTTTGAAATTTTCTTATATTTTTTTTTATTTTGTTGCACCAAATCATTACTGGAATTCAATGTTGACATAAAATACTATTATACTGTAAAGATATTAAATTTTTTGTTAAAATTTTACTTTAACAAATTTTTTTTAAAGTGGGCGTGTTCGTTTTATGATTTTGCTAATTTTTATTTAGCGCACATATAGTAATAGGTGTGACCCTCCTGCCAATTTTCACAATGATATCTTCAAGGACTGCCAAATTGCAGCTTGCAAAACTTTTAAATTACCTTCTTTTAAAAGTAGGCGGTGCCCCGTCCGTTGTCCAAAATTTTACTAATTTTCTATTCTGCGTTATAAGCTCAACACTCCTACCAAGTTTCATCGCTTTAGGCGTCTTTGGTAATGAATTATCGCACTTTTTCGGTTTTTCGAAATTTTCGATATCGAAAAAGTGGGCGTGGTTATAGTCCGATTTCGTTCATTTTAAATAGCGATCTCAAATGAGTACCCAGCAACCTACATACCAAATTTTATCAAGATACCTCAAAATTTACTCAAGTTGTCGTGTTTACGGACGGACGGACGGACATGGCTAAATGATTTTCTTTTTTCGCCCAGATCATTTTGATATATAGAAGGCTATATCTATCTCGATTAATTTATGCCGTTACGGATAACCGTTATGCGAACAAAGTTAATATACTCTGTGAGCTCTGCTCAGCTGAGTATAATAAGTTCAGCATATTTGTATTTTGTTGTTGTAACTTCACAAATCAGTTGATTTTTTTCATTCATGAAAGGTATACGTAATATGGCACACACGAAAACTGTTATGTTCTTATATATTTCTGATTAACGTGAGAATTGATTAAGACGGTCACTTACGGTTCCTTTTTTGTCTCTTTGCAGTGAAAGCAGTCACGGCCTGAGGCAATTATGTATTTGGCGCTAGAACTTCATCGCTCATAATTATACCTAAAAAAATATAAATAAATTTGTCTAAGTGGATAAGTATTTTTAAATGTATTGAGTGTGTCTGCTGGTCGTTATAAGCAAACAAATATAAATTTATGCGAGTGCACGTTACTTTTGTTTAGACCATTTTTTATTTTGCTGATTTGCGCTTTAGGTGTTTAACAATAGAGTTTGATTGGCAATTTAGCGAGAATCGATGGTGTCTTAAATTTTTTTTTATAAAATATGGATATTCCCTTATGCGGTTATTGTTTGCTCCGATGTTGTGAATTTGTCAATCATCAATACGGGTGGTCATATTCAATTTCATAAACATGAAGCTGTCAGGTGATTTTTGTGTGGGCGTTGAAGACGGACCCGTTAGCGAATAGCGACAGTCAATGAACTTAATTAGACTTTTATGTCGATTTGGAATGTTTATCTAAACAACGCTTCTTAATAAACACAAACACACATACATACACTTTTACAATGAAAGACCCACAAAAGTGGTAGATCAAACATCTAATCTCTATTTGCTTTCCCTCAATTTCGCTTTAAGTTTTTATTCCACAGCAAAAGTTGAGCTTTCAGTTGGTGCGTAGAAGGTCGGTAGCCAAATGCGCTTGAGTCAAAGCTTTTGCGAGACTACTTAAGCGCATGCATAAATGACTCGCAGCAATTCCGCGTCGTGTCGCTGAAAAAGATAATTGTCTACTTACCTAGTCATGTTTATGATAAGGTTCTTATGAAACTGATGATGGTGAATGAGGACAAAACGAAGTACCTGCTGTCATCGAGCAAAGAGTCAACGCATATGCGCCTTGGCAACCACGCTACTGTTGGCAGCCATAATTTCGAAATAGTAAAAGACTTCGTTTATTTGGGAACCAGCATCAACACTAGCAACAACATCAGCCCTGAAATCCACCGAAGAATCAATCTTGCCAATAAATGCTACTTTGGACTAGGTAGGCAATTGAAAAGTAAAGACCTCTTTCTTGGTCTTATTATATTGAAGGCAAGTGAGATATGTAACTGCCTCAGACTATTGAACTTTGAGCGGCGCCAGCGAACTAAAAAAAAAATACGCAAGTTGAGTGCGGTAATTTTAAAAGATTGTAATATAACCCCGCTTCGTATAACATTGGATCCAGGTAGCCCGTCTTTTTACATAGTTCAACATGATCCCATCTCTAGCTCTTCCTCTACATCGAATTGTTTGCAGGCTCTAAGCTTTAGTCAACTAGTCCAAATTTCCCTTTGGTATACTGCCCAGAGAAAATTATTTAATTAAGTTAGTACGAAATGTTTTTGTTTTATTGTCGGCTTATTTTTAATAAAGAAATATTATCATCGAGTTATCGGTTTGTTATCGGCCTGTTGCCACCAATTCATATGCATTTTATTGCTTTTATTGACTTGTTACATATATGTCATCGAATATCTTTTGAAGTTTTATCGCTATCTCTCTGATAACAAATTGAAAACCCTCCGATAGCAAATCTATAATTTTTCGATAACAAATCGATATATTTTAGACAACAATCGATAAGCTTCTGATATCATACCGATAACATAGATTAATAATCATCGTAAAATAGATAGTCGTTCAATAAAAAATTGATAATTTTCGACAGCTAATCGATATCGCACCGGTTAAGTATTGGTAACATTCCGATAACAGAACGAAAACTGTTTGATTACTGGCTCCCTGGCCATAGTGATATCCCGGGCAACTATCAAGCGGATCTCGTGGCCCTCATAGATAAAACTGAACCTGATGAAGAAGGCTGTAGGGATTTCGGGATTCCGCTGGCCACATGTGGTTTGCTCCTGCATAAAAGGAACTCGAGTCAGCTCAGCAAACATTAGGCAAGCAGGGTAGCAAGATATTTCTGTCCGATGACAGGAGGTCTGCCGAAATAATTGGGTTCATTAAGGCTTACCTATCAATGGTCATTGGGGTTTTGACAGGACACTGTCCCATTTGAATCCATGCGGTATGTCTCAATATACTGGAAACCTCATCCTGCTGTAGCTGTATGGAGGATGATGAGGTGCAATCATAGAAACACTTTATGCTTGTTTGCCCAGCTTTTGCCTGAACTAGGTGAAAGTACTTCCGTCGCGACTCGCTTGGATATCCGGAGGATTTGTCGAAGATTAAGATCTATATCATTCGGAACTTTCTCGTTGTCACGCAGCGGTTCTCTATGTACCTATATCTACGTCACCGTTTTTGTATTGTATGTGACAGCTATCACAGCAGCTACCATCTAACCTAACCTAAGGCAATTATAAGTTTTGGAAACAATGCAATAGCAAATATAAGTTACGGATCGTGAACAACTTTTTTAATTTCAGTTTTTCTTCGAACAATTTTGTTGGAATTGACAGTTGCTGACTTGCTTTTCTATGTTGAGACATAAATCTACAGATTTTGATGTTGCGTATTTGCAAAGACGTATATAATGCATAGCCGGATATTTTGATTGTGTGTTATGTAAGTATCCTACACCAGTTTGCAAATGCCATGATGCTAGACCATTTTCAAAAAATCCTGAACTCCCTTATTAATTTTGAATTTTTCCTCCCGCTATACAAACTAGCTAAAAAATTACGATTTTTCATGGAATGCGCCATAAATGAGAAACGTATGTTTAATACTGTTTACGTAGTGCATTTTGCTTGAGGAACTGAGTGCAGGAAATGTGTTCTCAGTATCAATTCATTCAATGCCAATTAGATTTATTGCAAGGCACTCGTACACACATAAACCATCTTTTTACAAAACAACAAAGTGTGGAGCATTCAAAGTTGCACTGATGCTGTTGGCATCGGGTTGACAGCTTATGAAGTGGTGGAGGAGGAGTGCAGCATTGCGTTTTTACCAACAAAAATAAAACAATTTGCGCTTCAACACGCACCGTAATTAAAGGCCGCGGCACAATGATATTTTTCATATAGATGCGTTTAACACTTATGCATCCCAATAACATCGCCACAATCAACCAAGATGTTGCGTTTGTAAATATGAAGAAACTTCAGACGTGGCAATTGAAGTTTATTACGTCTTGCTCATTCACATACAAAATTTCGCGAAGCACTGTTATTAACATTATCCCTATACAACAAAAATACCTGCTAACATATTGTGACGATTATTAGCAACACTAATACTAGGTTCAAACACACACCAAATTGGCAATTTATACTATTTGGGCAATTTATTACGCAATTTATCATATAATAAATTGTAATAATAAATTGCCAATTTAAAAAAAATTGCGTAGTAAATTGTTTCAAACTGCAAATACAACCTTGTAAAGTGTGTTTATTGAGTAGATTTCAACGTCAGTTGCGCATGGCTGAACTATATGGTTGGCTCATCTCATCAGCTGATTTTATGTCTTTCATTTCAATGGAGTAGGGATTGTCAAAAGAAGATGGCAAACTCAAAATGAAACCAAAAAATTGAACACATTTTTTACAACACACAAAAATTTCAAAGTTTTATGTTTTCATTACATATCATTCACCTAATACCAACACGCACATTTTGACAGTCTGAACAAAGGTATGCTCTTGCTGTAGAGATGAGCCAACCAGCTATCAAATTACTATTGTGTAAGCTAAATCGAGTTGTATGAACAGCACTCAATTCAAATCGAAATTTCCTCAATTTATTTTTCTGTTTGAACATAGTATAAGGCATACTATCATCTCTAAGCCGATACTAAGTAGTCACTTGTATCTACATAAACAAATCAATCATTATGTCTTCACATATGTACGTACAAGCAGCGGAGAGAAACGCACAAACACATGCATATATCTCAGCTACTCACAAAAGTATGCAATCATCGGTGGGAGTATCACTCACATAATAATCGTTCATCTGTAGTTCATAGCTGGTAAATTTATAGCTGGTATATTGAATATTAGAGTTATTTATTCAACAGTTTAGCGATACGAACGTTAGTAGAAGGTGTAAAATAAGTGGAGTTTCATTAAATTCGTTACAATATTTTGCGTCGTAATGGATTGTTATATTGCAATTTTTAATTGCGAAGTATGTTAGAAAATTTACCAACCAGTGGGAAAAATAATTTCACTTGCAAAGTGTGCCAACACCCTTAGCCAAAGCAAATGTCAAATTCTTCTTCTTATGGTTTGCTTGGAACAAAATTAGGGAGATGGCTACTTTTCAATATCAGATGGCGCCAGTGTCGCTCATTCTACCGTTCTCCATAAAAATACGTGCAATCTACTCATAATGCATAAGCTTGCGTTAAAATCATCTATATGAAAAACTGCTTATGTGTAGGAGCTATAAATGAGTGGAACCATGCGGGCATCAATGCACTGCTGTTGTATCAACGGCAACAGCTACAATGCGCTAAGGTGGTCTAACTTACAGAACATTTCGATATTGTTTGGGACAGCATCTACTTGAAATTTTGTTGTTTTTTCGAAAATGGTTTCCACATGGGTTTGCTGGTTTAAGTTACAAGATTTGTGAATATTTTATCTTAAATTATCGAAATGAAAAACAATTAAACTTAAATGACGAAATTCATAAAAGGTGCTACTGCTATTCGCTGTTGTAGGGCAGTATACTCTTCCTATTACTCTGTTTTGATAGGGAAATTTCTAAGGACTATAGGGCTATTTGCTTCACAAAAGTTAGAGTCACCTTAATATGTTTACCTAGTTACACTTTATATATTAGTTACTCGTCTAGTTGCAGTTGTGCCACTTCCGCAGGCATCTCTTTTGCCAACACCAATTTGAGAGGTAAGTTCTCTAAGTAATACCACCTTTTTAGTTCTAGTCCAATTAGCTTTAATATCAGTGCTAAATATGCATAGTTACATATTCCCCTGTTTGAACAGGTTTAATGCTCAGGCGGAATTACTAGATCTTATTTAATGAAAGAAATTTTTCTTTTAAATTAACTTGAAAGCTTTAGAAGAATTATGGTATTGTGAACCACTTCTGAATTTTCTTCTTTAAAAGTACCGATCTCAGCAGCTTCTTTACTACAGAAACCCGAGTCAGCAACCTCTGTATTCTGCCCAAAAAACAACAAACCGCCCACTTTTGAAAAAACGGACAACTACTAAGTCACTTCCATGGATGCCACCGCAAACAAAATAATGGTGGTTCTCAGTGTCACTATCGAGCCTCGGAGGTACCAACAGACAGTGCCATATTAACCGATCAACGATCACACTCCAATAAGTAGCAGAAACTTGGTGATCTGAAGATTCTATGGCTGTAAAGGGTTTATGCGCAGGCTGAAGATCACTTTCACTTATATTCCACAACACCATAGGAACACCGAGTTAATCTTCTAACCCAAATCAGAAAAAACGAATATGCCAAATGCTGGTTAACACAATCATGCAAGCATACATTCGCTTTTCCCAAGAACTACTTACATTGGTACCGAAATAGAGAGCTAACTGAACTTTTAGAACATTGAGAGTCTAGTACGGAAGGCTTATATCGCCAACTGCCTGCATGGTCAACCTGTTTAGGCGTAACAGGATTACTATGGCTGTGTCCAACATATGCACTTAATGTTACATTTGTTCATTGTCTACTATAACTTTAAGCACGCATTAAGATTTCTTCCTATTGTGCTTCAGATTTTTTTTTTATTAATTTTCCTCCTCTATTGCTATTTTGCTCTTATACATCTTTTACACAGAAATAAATGATTTATTTGCCAGGTTTTAATTAAGAAGCTTACATTTTCCTATTTTTCAAATCATGCTCTAATTGCTTATATTAAAACCGGTATTTTTATTACGAAACTGTAGTACAAATAGTTTTTGTTAATCTAAAAATATATTATTTGCACTTAGTCACTTGTGGGTGACATTTAAATAAAATTGCATCTTTATTTTGGGCCAATTTTTCCAAATTCCAGTTTTTCTAAACAAAATTTTCTTAGCGGAGTCGCCCGTCGGAATTGATTTGGAAGACACTGCGAGTGTATTCCTGCCATGAAAACTTCTCAGTGAAAACTCATCTCCACTTCAGATGCCGTTCGGAGTCGGCGTTAAAATATATAGGTCCCGTCCCGCTAATATGTAGGAAAAATTAAGAAGGGAACGACGTAAAGTGGAAGTGAAGCTCGGCCTAAATTCTCTTCGGAGGTATATCGTATATTTTATTTTATTTATATTTTTATGTTAAAATATTCAGTTTCCCTGATGAAGATGGAAAAATGATAGAAACGTGTATTGGTAAAAGAAAAACTTTTGATTTGCCTACAATTTCTTGCACTTTGACAATAACTGCATATTAGCCACAAAAAAGTTTAATACAGCATAACTGTTGAAAAAAAAAACCATGGCGTATACGTAACTTCAATTTCAACTCCTTTCAATATCAAACCAATTCTTTCAATAAATATGTTGGCTTATATTTTCACATAAATGCATATCAGTTTATGTATAAATGCGTTTATGCCGTTATAAAATGTCTTTAATTGGCATATCATTGCTTGAAATAAATGATACATTAAAATCAATAAATTGACAAGGTAATTGTGCGGAAGTATTGCCATTACAAATGTCACATTAATATTCAAAAATATGCTTTATATCAGGGATGGGCCTATTTTCGGCCCCTAAATCAGTTTCAGTGACAGCGTGTGCTAGGTGAGACGCTTGTGTGTTTTGAGGTGTTAGGGTAGTAAAAAAATACATTAGAAATATCGCACACTTCGTCTCAAACGATATTCATCGCAAGAAGGTTGCACTAAAAAACTTAAATAAAAATATCCTCTCTCAACCTCGAAAACCAATTCCCAAACTGTGCTGCAACCAGTGCACGGACTTTTAAAAAGAGAATGTTGGTAGACGAAAATTAAAATAGTGGTAGAAGTTGATAGATTTTTTTTCCAAGAAAAAAATAGATACAGTTTATATTTGTACAAAACAATTCATATTTTATTGTAAAACAAATAAAGCACATGTCACGGAAATAACACTTTTAAAAAAACATGTAAATAAAACGAAAAAAAAAAAACATTTCAATTTGTGTATACATAGCTTATGCATATATGATGCTTGCTGTATTTCGAGCTTGAAATACTGACGAAAATTTACCGAAACGTCTAATTACAACAACATTTTTCCAATGTACCAAAAATACTGCCACAAAATAACCCACTTTGGTATTTACTTAAACCTTTTTTATTTTTGTTTAAAGTTATTCACCAAAAACTGATGAAAATAGCGCAGGGAAATATTTGCGTGCTCATTTACCACATTTATTTCATAAACAAATTTATTTCTTGTATGAATTCGTACACAAACTTTTCAAAATAAAAACCGAAAAAAATGTAATCTTCGTTTGAAATAGCAATGGCAAAATTATTATATACCTAATGATCGCAGTATTTGGTTTCAATGCGAATATGTATGTTGAAATGTTGATAGATTTTTGGGCTTTGGTGGTTGAAGTGGTAGAAAATGAAAATGGGCTAAAAAGTTGGTAGATCTACCAATAAAGTGGTAAAGTTCGTGCACTGGTTGCAACAGTACGAAAACAAAAACATACATTTTTTGGCAAGAAATATGAAAAACGGAATAACCAGTGACTGAAGTCGACTTTATGTTAAGCAGCGCATTATTGATATTCATTTCGCCTTCACATACATTTAATTATATGCAAGCCGAATCATTTTGCAACATATACATAAAAGGATTTAAAAAAGTAGTTTTAAAGTAGCAGCATTAGAGGAATACAATCGTGTGAAAACGAAACCATTTTCAGACTTGTTGGCTGTGTTGCCGTGAGCCTAGATAGAAATGTATCAGTTTACAAATAAAAAAGGTACCAATCGCATAAACAACGACTTATTTTACCAGTTTTATTATAAACATTTCTGCTTTCATTTATACATTTCAAATTATGGAGAAATTTTCAAATTTCTTCAGCTCACATACATATATCGTTAAATCCACACTGCAAGAATTGTTGTAGCATGTGTTGCATGTGTGTTTAATTTAAGGCGACCATTTTCTACTTTTAAAACTTGCTTTGTTTATGATTTCAATCATAAAGGAACTTTTAAAATTAAAAC
The DNA here is from genome assembly GCF_040869045.1 of Eurosta solidaginis. Taxonomy (NCBI): domain Eukaryota; kingdom Metazoa; phylum Arthropoda; class Insecta; order Diptera; family Tephritidae; genus Eurosta; species Eurosta solidaginis. The sequence goes on along the minus strand of NC_090319.1, from coordinate 318,954,525 downwards.
TGAAAATTCAGTTCGAGTTGTGAATCACAAAAGCGACATTACATATTTGTGGCCTTTAGTGCGAGCGAAGCCGCCGGTAAAGGATAGTTTATCCTAAAACGCTTAATAATTTGAACATAATAGAGCGGTGGACTGCTAAGCAACAAACTTTAAATACACCTCTGAAATTGCTACGCATAAAATTAGTACTACTAAAATTCAATACGCATTATACTAAGATGTAACTGAAATATGTGTCTATATTTCACCCTCTGCACTATTTCTAAGTATTCTATGCGCGTCCACTATTTATCACAACTCATTCAGCTATATGTTATACACAGAAATACAACAGAGGGTTGTACCTCCGCTTTTCGGTACAACCTGTGCTGTAGCTAGTTATTTAACCACTGCCGCTAGATGGGTCTCCTAAGCATTATCTAAGCGAGGATAGGCGTTTTTTTTTTTTCACGCGCAAACGAAACGTATACGCGTGTAAAAAAAAAAACACGGCTATTATTCTCTTCCTGTGTTCTTCACCCCACATACTTGCACGTGATCGTCCCTCACCCAGCACTTAAATATGCAAAGCGTGCCCGTATGAGCAAAAGGCTCATACGAGCCGTTTTGCCCATCGCTGCTTTATATGATATCAGTATATAAATGTACGCCTATAACCAAACCAAACACTCTCGAAGCGGTCACAGCTTTGGATTCAAAATTAAGTCCGAAATATGAGAAAGATATGTGCTGCAGAAATGTTATCTCGCAGAAGTCTTTTATGACTCAAATTTGATAAAATTATGAGCAAACGAAAATTGGAAAAATTACCAGGCGGCTTCGGAATAGAAATGAAAACATTTTTATTTCAGACATTTTATTTTAAACAAAAATTCAATTATAATTAAATAAGCTTATTGCTTTTGCAATTATAATTATTGAAACATGGCTATAACCTTAATTGTTCCTTTTATATTTTGCATAAGCGCTTTTTCATTCCATGGCCAAAAATGTGTTGTTTGGGTCTAAAATATGTGTCATATATGACCTTTATTCGCCCTCATAAATAATAAATAAAAATAAATAAATGTAAGGCGCGATAACCACCGAGGCCGAGCTTCTCTTTATTATTTATGTCGTGCTCCTTTCAAATTTTGACTACATGTTTTGTACCGACTCCAAACGGCATTTCAGTTTTTACTGAGAGCTCTTCATGGCAGAAATACACTCGGAGTGCTTGCCAAATCTCTGCCGAGGGGCCACCCAGCTTAGAAAAACTTTCTTATAATTGGAAAAGCTTGTTTCTAAAATTTTGATGTTGCTTTGCCGGAGGTGTGAACCCAGGATCTTCGGTGTGGTAGGCGGAGCACGCTACCACCACACCACGCCGGGCGCCATACGCGCTCATATAACAAAAAAAATTACGCTTATATCGGGCGACCATCGCAAGAAGGGAAATCGGACTCTAAAATGAGTTCATAAAGAGCGTAAACACACCAATCAAGGTCAATTTTCTGATTTTTTTAAGACTGAATGTTTGCTAGGTTAGTTTTAATGTATGTATGTAAATGAGTCCGTGTGCGGTTCGTTGCAAAATGACATTGGCCGCTTTCAGCGAACACCATTTTTGTTGATACGTTGCACACATGTTTTTGGAAGTTGAGTGATAGAAAATTTGTTCTCGGAATGGCGAGCTGAGCCAACTGTCAAATGAAATAATTATTCTTCAATTTTTAGGAAAAATACTTCTTAAACTATTTTTCACACTTTAATATATATAATATTAAAAAGAAAAATTGTATTCATAACCAACACTTAAAAATATCAAAGAACTGTCAACTTAGTCGATTAAACACGTTGAGCGAATGTGGCGGAAAATGTATGCTCAGTAATTTGAAAAATATTCAAATTTCAAATAATTCAAAGGTGGGTTCTGAAAGTTATTACGCACCGTTGGTCACCAGCTGTGTTCGCTAAAAGGCCTGTAATCGCTCTATGATGATAAAATATAAGTTATGGACAATATCAATAAAAAGGGAAGTGCTATACGAGCCATACAATACACGGAATCACTAAATCCCTCCTGCAAAAAGTTGAGAAAGACAATGATGAAGTTAAGAGTGGTTTCTAAATTGCCCTTTAAAATATACATAAATTCATATATCAGTTGTAGAGTACACAAACTAAAACACATATTGTCGGCTTAAGGACTGGTACAATAAGTTCCGCAAATTGAAAAATGCTCACAAAGTTTTTACAGTTTCTTTGTTTGTATTGTTGGTTTTTATAATGATGGAAACACATATTTATATCAATGACAGGTAAAGAATTTTAAAAATTTATTCGCTGCTGTCCGTATAACAGAACCTTTCTGAATTGAGCCGGCACCAAGTTTTTTGCAACGGTTTTATTCACTTTTAGCGGATCTTTCACCACAGTTTTTATACTTCCGTCGCGGTTTTTGTTGGTTCCTCTATTTTAAAAAGTTTTGCTTTCATCAGAGCCTAATACCGCTAAATTGGATACAACTCAGGCACGCTGGGTGGATTCAAGTGTTTCCTAACATATTTTACATTGGTATCTTCGAGCCACTTTTGGGCGACACGTGCGTAATGTGCAGGATCCAAGTCCTGTCTAGATATAGGCAAAAGATGTTTCTAAAGACCCTCTTTCACGTAATTGTTTGCATTGATGATTCTCATCGTAAGGAACGGCGTGGATTTCTGCCCGAATTCACAAATAGCTTGCCGAATCAGAACCTTTCTACTAAACGTTTCAATCTGGTCGGTTTCTTCGAATAAGTTATATCCTTTTGAGACTGCAAGCAGTAGAACTGCGTACCTGGCAACGTTCTTAGGTCCATTTGCAAGTAGGTTTCGTCGTCCAAAAACACACAAACATCTTTAAATTTCTTAAATCTATCATTATTTGAGGTAGTAAATGCCGGGGACCCCTGTTCCGCGGCTAATTCACAACCGGTCACAATTCGAAATCCGGTATATAATATATGTGGGATATTTGTATCCACTATTAGTTTTTTCCGTTAATTCAATAAATTGAAACAGTTTATTGAATATTGGAAAATTTATTTAAAAATGAATATATTTTTTAATAATTTTCCAAAGAAAATTTTCAAATATAAAACAAAAGTTTGCTGAGTTCAAAACTACGTTTACTTGACTGTACGTTTATAAATCAACTCTCTCTCCTTCATAGTTTACGATCGAACCTTCATTTCATAGCTATTAATTCAGTAATAATACAGCATAATCGAATGAGCCAAGATCCCGCATTCCGGAATTGATGGCGTAGCGCTTTTGAAATTTTTAGATTTATTCCATTTCGCTCATGTTTCGCTAGCAGTGTTCGGAGTATTTAAAACTGTTACCTGAGTAAACGACTACGCCGGAGTAAAAATTAAATTTTGAGAGTATATTTTTTCTTCCTTTTTGAAAGCGGTCAAACAACTAACATCAAATTGATTTTGTCGTTTGGCAAACATTTCGATTGTATTTTTGCATTGAAATGTTTCTCAGCAAAAAAGTTATCTGCCTTATCAGATGCACATGGAGTCGGCCTTAAACGTGCAGGATGACGAATCAATGTTCCCATTAACGCACCCCATCCTACCTCCCCGGATATTTATTGCGAAAAAATATTATTATTATTATTTTCGGTTTACCAATATCACGGCTAAAAAAGGTGCCACGTAATGACGGGATACCCACCGGGCTGTTCAAACTTGGATGCTAAGAGTTGGTATAAGATAAAGAAGCAGAAAAATGTGGGTATTGCAGTAAACTTGGACAAAACAAAGTACTTGCGGGATTCAAGGCGCACTATATAGATTCTCCAACCCAATTGTTAACCTCACCTTCGAGCGGTGGATCCCGTTTCACTAACAGACGAGGCTCTGGCGACCCCAAGCTCCTCATAAAACTTGAGGTTGGGGAGGGAGGGATGGGCTGAAGGTTTAGTGTGGCCATATAAATCGTTCCCGAGATGGTCGTGCTAGCACTTTAATAGTGCGTGTTACCGGAGCGTACCGGATCTGTATCCGGCAAAGGACCATCACATAGATAACACTCCCCAAGGCCTTCGGGGAGTAACCTAATCGCTGCAACAACAAGGAAGTACTTGCTGTCATCGTGGCCATTGTAGCCACGTCACTGTTGACGGATATGAATTCGAGACTGTGAAGTATTTCGTTCAATTGGGAAGCAGCATTAAAAGCAAAAAAATGGCGGCCTAGAAATCAAACGGAGAATAACTCTTGCCAACAAGTGCTTCTTTAGGCAATTGAAAAGTAAAGTCCTCTCTCGACGAACAAAATTCTCGCTCTACAAGTCACTCATCATACCTGTCCTGATGTATGGCTCGGAATCATGGAAAGTGTCGAGAGAAGATGAGATGGCTCTTGGAGTATTCGGGAGAAAATTTCTCGGGAAAGTTTATGGTCCTATCTCCGTGATGTAGACGGGGAGTATAAGGAGGTATAATGATGAGCTATATAAGCTTTACGCAGACATGACGATAGTGCAGCGATTGAAAGTGCAAGGGCTTCGTAAGCTAGGGAATGTTATGCGGATGAACGAATACGCTCCGGTAGTGTGTTAACAGAAGAAAGAGAATACCCTCACTAAGTTGGGAGAGACAGTTGGAGGAATATTTGACCTCACTTGGTGCCCACAATTGGCGACTGTTATCGCAAAAGAGGGTTAGCTGACCTCACTGACTCAACCTACTTAATTTTTATATAAAACTTCAAGAAGTCTCTATGTTGAATTTTGGCAGGATTTAAAGATCGCGCTCGGGCAAATTTTTTGCTTACATTTTACTCCTATTCTCATTCCGTACGAAAAAAGTACAAAAAGTGTGAATAAAATGGGAACAAACATGTCTTAAGATACGAGAAATGAATTCACGTCATTTCATCTAATCGTCACTTGTAAATAATCAGCTTTTCATACGTATACAATAAAAACTTCAACCAAAAGATATTCAGTAGTATTGCTATTTCCGACCCAAATAAACCTTTGAGATAAAAACTGTAGTAGGAGGTAAGAGCGAAGTAAAATACTCCGGGCACCGAGTCGCATGTGCTCGACAACTCGCTTTGCATTGTCTTGTTTTATCTAATTTTTGTAGGATTTTCATTACTCCTTTCAAAATTGCTACTATTTTTGCATTAATATTTAATTTTTATTTGAAACTAGCAGACCCGGCAGACGTTGTTCTGGCCTAAATTTGGCCTATCTGCATACATTTTAATAAGCTTTTTCGGTCTAACTCTGCCCTACCCCTCTACACTTTTTCCTAATCGTTTTATTCACTTCTCCCTCCGTCTTTTTCGCTTCATCTCCATCTTCGTCTCATTCTATCTCTTTCTCAGTCTCCTTCTCTCTTTTCTCTTCTCTCAAGTTTTTCTCCTTCTTCTTCATCTCTTATTGCCAGTCCCAGAGGGTGGTATGTATTTTGTTCCACTCCCACTCCGAGTCGCAGTCTCAGTCCCAGTCTTAGTCCTAATCCCAGTCCGTCTCTGGCATACTTCCCAGAAAAAAGCATCGTAAATATTAATATAGGCAAATTTATATACGAAATTTCAGGCAAATCGAATAGGATATATGTAAATAGGTATGTGGGTATTATTAATTCTTGCCTTTATTTCGGCTTCGCATGCATATTTATCAGTTTTGCAAGGTTGATGCGAATAAATCGAATATCACAATGAACTTTAGAGCTCTCAGCAACAGCTTTTATTTGATATCCATAATACACACACATTCTAGGGGTATCCGGGTCCATATTTTGGCCTATATCTCGAGACCATAGTCACCCAGCGGTGTAAAACTTACTCTGTACTAAAGCATACATCAACAGCTTCAATTGGATACCCATAATGTAAGAACACATTCTAGGTGTATCCGGGTCAGCGTCAGCAATGAAACATGTTGTCAAAAGCGTGACGTCACGCCGAAAAAATGTATTTCACAGCCAACTATGATTTTGTGCTCTCTCATTTTTTAATGAGGGATCTGTTTATTGGTTCATGATAAAACAGTATTAATTTGTAGAGTGGTTTTCCTCAATCCCACAATTCGGCCATCCTGCTGAGCATTCGACCTCGAATGCCTCGTCATCGTCTTTACCATAATTTAACCATGGCTTTATGAATTCGGCACAAGTGGAAGTTCGATTTGGACCTTCGCACTTTCCAACTTTAACAACGTCGCAAGAATCGTTCGGCTTTATCTGTACAATACGATAAGGACCGAAATATTTTGCTATTAATTTGAGTCCCCCACCAAACTGCGATTGTTCGCATCTTCACGCCTATTAACAGCTCAAACGGTGTCATGTCAATACTTCGATTGAATGTAGAGTTAATGACTTGCTGTACCCTGTCTACAAACTTATACCACTTTGTAGTAATTTTGGCTCAGCTTCGCTAAAACGCTACTGATAACACCCATTAACCGCTCTACCTGACCATTGATACGAGGTAGACCAGTTGCTATTGTCAAATGCTGAATATTTTCTTCTTCACAGTAGCACCGAAAATCATCGGATGTAAATGTGCAGCCACGGTACGAGATAATCCGAACAGGACTACCAAACGTTGTACTTTGTAATCTCAAACAATTAATTGCTTCTTGTGCTGATGTGGTTTTTGTTGGATACAACCACACAAATTTCGTAAAAGAATCGATTACGGGGAATATGTACTTATAAGATTTATTTTTAGACTCCAAACCAGCAAGAAAATCGATGTGGCATGTTTGAAGTGGTACTGCTTCTTTTTGAATGGGGTGCAATTTTCCATCTTGCTTACCTAATTTCCGATTCGAAACAATACATGAAACACAATTGGTAATGTGTGCACGAATCGTTTCTTCAAGTTTCGGATTGAAAAATTCTCGGCAAATTAACTCTTTCGTATTTTTTTTACAGCAAAGTGACCTTTTTCGTGTGCACGTCTGATTACGTCTCGTTGCATGCATTTCGGTACCATAACTAATTCGATATCGTCAACAAGCTTATGAATAATACCTCCTTTCTCAAAGTAATCATTGTATGTTTGTTTTTCTTTTATAATTCCAGCGTCCTCATCTTTCTGTTGCGCTCTACGTATAGAAACTAAGAAATTAGTATCTGTTACCATCATGATTGGATAACGACTTAAGACATCTAAGTGCCTCCTTTGAAGACCACTTCGATGCTCAACTTGATAGTCATATTCTTCAAGAAATAATATCCAACGAGCTAACATAGTACTCAAATCCATTTTCTGTAACGTCTTAGTCAAAGCGTTATAATTAGTAACTAATTTAAAATGCAAACCCAGCAAGTACACTCGAAACATTTTCAGCGCTTCTATAACAGCTAAAATATCTAATTCCTAACTTGAATATTTTCGCTCTGCATCGGAAGTTTTTTTGCTCATATAGTAAATAGGGTGTAACTGGTTGTCATCAGGAAATTTTTGAAAAAGTACTGTTTGTCAATAGTGGCATCAGTATGAACTTCAGTTTCATATTGCTGATTACACTGGTCAACAAAAAAAAATTCTGTTTGCACATGGGTTTTGCCCTATATATGTATACGGATTCTATGTTCAATTCTATAAAAAAAAATGCAATTACGAATCAAAAATATTTGGTTTTGTAGAAGTTATAGCGATTTGAAAATTTTGCATTTTTGCACCAGGCTAATGTAGGTCCTTTCGCTCTATTTCGGTCGATAGAGGGCGGCGGGTAGCTACCTGATGCAGTGATGCATCGAAAAAAGATCTACTTAAAGCACAACATACTCATCTTAAAAAAAAACCAAAAAAATGTGGCTGAGAAACAGTAAAAAGGAGATAAAAGGTCCCAGATACACATGATTTTAGGTAGATTTGGCAATTCGTTAAGTACATATTAAGAAACTCATCGAAACTTTTACTGACGGATTGGCAGGCCTACCAATACAGCATGCCAGCTACTTGAAAGAGTTTTTGCAAGTAAAATTTTTTTAAGAAACTGTAGTTTCTTGTGTCACTCGTTGTGGGCGACACTATTTTTTTTGCATATCTCAGAGGAATGATGTCTTCGAAAAGTTGTAAACGAGCGGCTAATTCGTTTTGCTATATATGTGGCGAATGTATTAAAAGAATACAAAAAAGTTTGATTTAATTAAAAACACAAGGATTTGCGAGACCTACCTAGCCTACTTCGGTCTACCTGTTAAAAACCAGGACAAAAAATGAGCTCCACATGTTTCATGTAACTCTTTAAGAAGCATTCTGGAGCGTAAGTTTATTTTCTCTTTTTTATTGTACTAACTGTGTCATATACATATACATATATCTACATATATATAATTGCATAATAACTGAAATTGTTATGAAATGCTTTACGTTTTATTATAGTTTGGTACCAGGGTGAGAAAAGAGCCATGAAGTTCGCATTGCCGAGGATATGGAGGAAACCGAGTAATCATGACACTGATCTGTTATTTTTGTGTAGTGAAACCACTGAAAGGGAAACCTTTAAGGAAAACACTATATCCGGAACTACCATCGACATCCGCTCCAGTACCACATTCGGAAAAAAACCTGTGACTGATCCACCTGTGTTGGAAAAGCAACTATTCCCTCAAGGCAGTTTTTAAACACCGAGTTCATCTGCATCCGTACATTCCGAATTTGTTCCTCAATTTGAACCAGGAATACCACATCTCATCAACTCTGAAGATCTCAATGACTTAATAAGAGACTTAATCTGTCAAAAGACAAAGCAGAGTTATTAGCATCGCGACTTAAAGAACGAAATTTACATACTTCTGATGTTCGAATATCTCGGCAAAGAAAGCGTCATGAAGAATTTTCTTGTTTCTACAGTAAGGAAGATGAACTCTGTTTTTGCTATGACGTGAAAGGTTTATTTGAAGCAATTGGTATTCCTTGTAATACAAATGAATGGCGCCTCTTTATCGACAGCTCAACAAAAAGTCTAAAAGCAGTTCTAATACACATTGGGAATAAATTTCCATCTATTCCACTGGCACATTCCATACATCTCAAAGAAAATTATGACAGTATTGAAATGCTATTAACTGCAATCAAATATACGGAATACAAGTGGGAAGTTATTGGAGATTTCAAGATGGTTTGTTTTTTTACTGGAATGCAAGGTGGATATACGAAATACTCCTGTTATCTTTGCCTATGGGATAGCAGAAATGATGCCGCCCACTATCGCCAAAAAATTGGCCTGAACGTACTGAGTATGGAGTGGGAAGATTTAATATTATACATGAAGCAATTGTCGATCCTTAAAATATATTGATGCCGCCATTGCATATTAAATTAGGCCTTATTAAACAATTTGTGAAGGCTCTTAATATTGAGTCTAAAGCTTTCAAATATTTGCAGACTTTTTCCAAAGCTGTCAGAGGCGAAAATTAAAGCTGGAATCTTTGTTGGCCCTCAAATAAAAAAAGTTATGAACTTCGATATTTTCCCGGATCTACTTAGCAATGAGGAGAAACTAGCGTGGAACATTTTTAAGGCAGTACTTCATGGTTTTCTTGGAAATCATAGGGATGAGAATTATGATGAGCTGATAAATGGCATGATTACGAATTTTTCCGCCATCGGATGTAGAATGTCGCTAAAGATGCACATGTTACATTCACATCTGCATAAATTCAAAGATAATATGGGAGCTTATTCAGAAGAACATGGGGAGCGATTCCATCAAGATATAATGGAGTTTGAGAAACGCAACCAAGGCCAGTATACGGAAAGCCTGATGGGGGACTATATTTGGACGTTAATAAGAGAAAATGTTATCGAATATGGCAGGAAAAGCAGGAAAAGGCATTTTTAAACATTTAAACTGTATTCTAAAACTAAATTTATAAGAATAAATCTTAAACTGATTTTTACTATACTAGAATAAATCAAATCTATGTCAAATTTTGATGAATTTTCATGTTTTTCGTTTTTCTCATTTTTTTCGAACAAAACCAAATCAAAAACTTTTTTATGTTCATATTCTTATTTCTGGGTGAAAAAGCATTAAAAAATTATGCGCACGACCCATGTACAAAAATGTTGTTGACCAGTGTTGTAAATACCCAAAACTGGTTTTTCGCTTAGTATTTTCTTAATCGTATCAGATGCTAAAATTTTTTCGGCGCCTATTTCGAACTTCTTACCTTGCTTAGTCAAATCAGTCAATGGTTTCGCGATTAAAGAAAATGAAGGTACACATTTTTTAAATTCCCCGAGAGACCCAAGAAACTTTGCAATTGATTCACATTTTTCGGCAATGAAAACATAATCAAAGCTTCAACTTTGGATGGAGACGGAGAAATCTTTTGACTTTCAATAACATGGCAAGAAATTCTATTTGCTTTTTCAAGAAATGACATTTTTTCAAATTTAACACAAGTCCATAATCTTTACTTTGCTTCAAGACTATTTGTTTTTTTACCTTTATATTAAGTCGCTTTCATGTTTGTCCCCTCACTTCCATACGAATTTTTGGCCCAAGGAAAAGTCTTTTCCGGTAACTTCCCGTTAAACTAGACACTTGATACTTAGAACATTCTTCAGATCTGAGAGACATTACAATGTAAGTGAAAAAAAAAATCCGCTAGGTGCGCACGGATCGAGATATTAGGAAAATTAGTTTTAAAATGGAAATTTTGCGATCGACTTTTAACTAACTTCTCGGTGATCCAGAGACTTCAAACTTAGCACATAGTTTGCGAGTCGATGGCACTACAGTTCGTAGAATACAAAATGCCGCCAGGTGGCAGACGAATCGAGATAAACGAAAATCGCTGAAAAAACCCAGGAAATCTTGCAATCGATTTTTGAGTAACTTTCCGGTGAGCTGGAGATATAAAACTTGAGCCGTAAGTCAGAACCCGGTGACAAGTCAATATTTTATCAAAAAAATTCCGCTAGGTGGCGCATGGATCGAGATATTGGGAAAATTAATTTTAATTTGGAAATCTTTCAATCCATTTTTAACTAACTTCCCGGTGACCTAGAGACTTGCAACTTAGCACATAGTTCGAGACCCAGTGACAATACAATATAGAGAAAACAAAATTCCGCTAGGTGGCGCGCTAGTCAAGATGACTGCAAATCCTTTAAAAACAGGGGAATCTTGCGATCGATTTTCGAATAACTTTGCGATGAGCTAGAGACGTGAAACTTGGGCCGTAAGTCAGAACCGGGTGACAATGAAATATTTTATCAAAGAAATTCCGATTGGTGGCGCATGGGTCGAGATATTGAGAAAACTAGTTTTAAATTGGGAATCTTGCAATCGATTTTTAACCAACTTCCTGGATATATAGAGACTTGAAACCTGAAATATAGTTTAAAACTCGGTGACAGTGCACCGTTTGATCAAAAAATTTGAGCTACGTAACGCACAAGTCGAATTATTTAGAAGATTAGGCCACACCGTCATGGCTAGCCTCCTGAATGTTGCAGGCGTTGTAGAATTTCACCTCGTTGAAGGCCTAACTCAATGAACGTCCTTGCATAGTCGCGTATTTCACCACGATTCTGTTAGTCTTTCAGGCATACGCGAATTTCACCACGATTTTCTGCTGTGCAAATTAAGTAGCTGACTAACGAGGTGGAATTCTGTTGTTATGATGCTAGGTGGAATTCTGTTGTTTTCGCCAGTGTTGTCAGCGAAAATTCCACTAATTCTCTTAACTCTTGGGAATTAACTATGAGGATTATCTTCAAATTAATTCCGCTCAAGGCAGTTAATCGGACTTTCGTTCGTCTATCAGCTGCTTAACCTACTATTCTTTATCACGAAGCTTCTTATACTTTGATTTTCTTTGGTGAATTTTTGGGAGCAATGACCAACTATTAGTGATGGTGATGCACCACAGCCAAGAGGTATTTCTCTAAACAAATTATGTTGTTACCAGACTTTAAAATTTTCTAAAATCTGCCGGCACAAAATTGTTATGCTTATTGAGTTAAGCCAGAACTCCATGGATAGCCTCGTTGTAGGCGTTCTAGAATTCCACCTCGTTTGTTAGCTATTCAATCTACACAGCTAAAAATCGTATTGAAAGTCGCATACGTCTGAAAGTTTGAAAGGACGCGCATGGAGTTGGGCCTTAAGGGCCCAAAATTGAAAAAAAAAAAATATGATAAAAAAAGTTTAAGGACTACCTTTTTATAAATGGACCAAAAAATAGAAGGCAATTTTTCCTTGTTGAATTTTGTCTAAAAAACTTTAACAATGGCTCTTACACAAGAATTTTGGTATTTAAATTTATAAAGGTAGAGTGCGTGTTTAAATTTTAAATATTCAATTAGTTAATCCTAAGTACATGGTTTGCCTTGAATTGAAAGATTGCGCTCCACCTTTATAGTTTTAAATCCCAAAATTCTTTTACAAGAGCTATTGTTAAAGCTGTTTAGTCTAAATTCAAAATTCAATTTTGTTATCATCGTTTTATTAAATTGTACAAACTTCGTGTTCATTTTTGGCTGGTATAATTATATCGTCTGTATATAAACGCAGAGCAATTCTACGTCGAGTAAATTCACGAAAAACTGCATTAACGTGTCTTTGGAAAACACCCGGGGAGTTAGATAAACCAAATGGTACTTTACAGAATTGATACTGACCACCATGCGCCACAAAAGAGGTATATTTTCGACTAGATTTAGACACAGGAACATGGAAGAACCCATTTTTTTGATCAATAGTCCTGAATATTTTCGCCTTTTGCAAACAGTCTAACTGGTCCTCAATCAAAGGCATGGAAAACAATCTTTGATGATAAATTTATTAATCTGCCTATAGTCTATGCACAACCGATGACCGCCGTCTTGTTTCCCAACCAGAACTACAGGACTATAAAACTCAGACTCCGAACTTTCGATTACACCATCTTTCAACCACTATTCTATTTAATCATCTACTACTGATCTTTGTGTTAATGGAAGTCGCCGCGGTCTAAACGATATGGGTGTTTCAGTCCGTAGAACAATTTTAATTTCAACGTTAGTTGACTTACATTTCTCTGGCTCTACATTCATCATAGGGAATACCAATTCGTTGCCAACGGTGTTTTTCTTTATAAAAAGTCCACCACTATTTATATGTATTTCTGCTGAGAACAAAACTCTTTTCCAATTATTACGTCGACGTCCATACACCTGTCAGATACTACCAAAAAATTTACACAAAATATTTCGTTATCAATTTCAATATCTATTATCAGTTTCCCTAAAGGTTTAATTTTGTTTTCATATTTTCGTTCGCCAAAACCTACCAAACAAATGTGTGTTTGTTCTAACATTCGTTTACCCAAGGAATTATAAACACAATCGGTCATTATGTTAAACTTACTGCCTGTGTCAAAGAGAGCAAAATATTTCTGATTTCCAATATTCACAAATTAATTCATAATATTATATTTAATACACAGGTATCGCGAATTGCTTTTTTTATTTCGTAGTTCAGAATCTGGACAATTTCTTGAAATATGTCCAATTGTTTTGTAATGGAAACATTTCGTACCTTTATTTTTGTCTTTCCAGTCAACACATTTGTGCTCTCTCACATCGCAATTATAACAAGTAAATCTATCTTTTTCATTTTTAAGGACTTTCCTTTCCTCTGTATTGAAGCCATTTTTTTTCTTACTACTCTTTCGCATTAATTCGTAGATTCTGATTTCTTCGCTGAACTCTTTTAGGTTGTGTGCACCATATAAAACAGCCTTATTTATACTTACATCGCGAATAACTTCCATAACATACTGCATTAAGGCATTTTCTTCAATATTACCACGCAGTGCGAGCTGTTTCATGCACAAAAAATACTCTTGTACACTCTCTTCAATTCTCATGCTCTAGTTTAGCCGGTCCTCGTAATGACTTTTTTGCAAATATGAACATTTGCAACTCATCCCAACCCATCAAAATTGCCATTTCCTCGAAATCATTTAACCATACATCTATAGAAATACTTCCGCTTCCATCAAAATATCGAACAGAGTCTTCCACGTCTCTAAAGTTGATTGAAAATCGCGACATTTGTGTCGGTTCTAAACATGAGGTTGTTCTTGTAACCACTCTTGCATTCAATACGTCGATTTCTTCGAAATTTTCAGTATTCCTCCTTCCCGTTCGCATACTCTCGCTGCTTCGTGCATTCGTTCTTTTTTCAAAATTGATATTATTTGGTTCATCGAAACTACGCATATCTCCATTATCATTTTCGCTATTTTTGTCGTCGTTATTCTGATTATCCTCTACTGCTGTAGATAGCAATGTCACATAAACTACATTGCTACTTAAGCCCAATATGTTACAAATTGATATTAAATCATCCTCGGTCAAATTGTTCTCAATATACGCCAGCTTTTGCTTGTAGCGATCGTCATGCTCGTCGAATTGAAATCCTTTGAATTCACGCAAACGTTGTCTATTTGATCTATCGCCTTCTGATTCAAATAAAAATTTATGAAGAGCGGATATACTTTCCTTTTTGCTTGTACGTAACTTCTCTTGTACAAATTCAAATGTTTGCAAACTAGCCCTTGAAGCAAAATTTTTATTCAATTCTGCGCTATTGGGTTGAGCCCCCAAATATGTGGGATATTTGTATCACCTATTAGTTTTTTCCGTTAATTCAATAAATTCAAAAAGTTTATTGAATATTGAAATATTTATTTAAAGATGAATATATTTTTTAATAATTTTCCAAAGAAAGATTTCAAATATAAAACAAAAGTTTGCTGAGTTAAAAGCTACTTTTACTTAGCTGTACGTTTATAAATCAACTCTCTCTCCTTCATAGTTTACGATCGAACCTTCATTTCATAGCTATTTAGTTCAGTAATAATACAATATTAATTTGTAGAGTGGTTTTCCTCAATCCCACATATATGCTCTCGAAACTAAATGTCGTGTGGCAACTATGAAAGTGCTACTATTGTTAGCGGTGAAGTTAGTTATCGTAAGGAGTTATCGTAAACATCATTTAGCGAACCGATCAAATATTATGCAGAATTCATCAAATTAGTCTGAATATAAGAGAACGGCCGCCGTGGTGTGGTATTCTATCATACTGAAGGCCCTGGATTCAACTCCCGCGCAAAATCACATAAAAATTTTCCATTAAAAAAGATATTCCAATTGGGAGCGGCCCTCGGCAGTGATTTGGCAAGCACTTCGTGTGTATTTCTGCAATGAAACGCTTCTCAGTGAAAATTCGTCTGCCTTGCAGATGCCGTTCGGAGTCAACGTAAAACATGTAGGTCCCGTGTTGTTGTTGCTGTTGTAGCGATAACGACACTCCCGAAGGCCTTTTATAAGAAACTGACTGAAATTTGAGCGATTATGTAGCTCTCTCTAAGTCTCTTGGGAGGTAAATCGAGCACAGTATTTATTTTTTATAAGAATATTCAAACAACAAAAACAGCGTTTTTGTAAATATAAGATACACATACATATTTTTATATAACTTTTTTTATTATATTCAATATAATTAGTACATTGTTATTAAATACAGAAAAAATGTGAATTGCAAAGCCACAGATAAGTGGCGAAAAATAAAGCTTCATCAGTTTTTAGGTATATCTCCATTTGTGCTAAAATGCGATTACTATATTTGTGCTGAAAAGTTCATATTTTTATTTAATTACATTTTCACAAAAAAATTTGTTTTAATGTCTATTTTTTGGTTATTTTTCTATTTTTACACAAAATTCCAACGCCAAATACTAAAATCGATCAGGCTACACCAACCCATAGATCCACTCGGAAAGCCTTGTATGTAGTTATAAAGTTCATCAGCAGCATATATGAAAGGTCGGCGATAAAAAGTGTATTTATTTTAAGAATGAATAAGAGCAAAACTTGTAGTAATTTCCCTAAAACATGCACACATCGATTTATACAAAAAAAAGTGAACTAAGATAAACAGATAATTCAATTCGGAACAATTTCAGAATCACTTCGGGATATTTTATTTTTTACGAAAAATTTCAATACCATTTCGAGACGGTTTCTGGACCGTTTTGGGGAAACTGGAGCATCCTTTCGGGTACACTGCGGGATTTTTTAGGTATCATTTCATGCATAATATTTTAATATAAAGTATAATATTGTAAAATTTTACAAAAGTAACAAATTTGGTCTTAAAGACAACAAATTAATATGATAATTAGTTATTTACAGACCAGCAAAACCAAACATAGCTATTTACTTTAATTTTTATTTTGTATTTTATTTGACATTTATTAACTTTTTAATTTTATTTGATTTTGTTTCACTCTACTTGGTTTTATTTTATTTTATTTTATTCTATTTTATTTTATTTTATTTTATTTTATTTTACAATTGTTTTTGTTTTATCGGCCTATTGATAAAGGATTCAAGGTTCGAAACGAGCTCAAGGCCAGAACAATAATTTTTGTAATGATTATTATTTTTTAAATTTTTCTATAATTGAAAAATTGTATTTAGTTTTTGGAATAGTAAAAACAAAAACAATTGTTAATAAACCAAGAGCACTTGGGAAATGTCAAACAAAGTAATTGACAATAAAGAAATCCAACATTATCAGTGTCTTGCAACAGATGACGCAACGCTGATCAAATATAGTTGGTAATACTATGTTCAAACAGAAAAATAAATTGAGGAAATTTCGATTTGAATTGAGTGCTGTTCATACAACTCGATTTAGCTTACACAATAGTAATTTGATAGCTGGTTGGCTCATCTCTACAGCAAGAACATACCTTTGTTCAGACTGTCAAAATGAACACGCACATTATTAGGCGAATGAAATGGAATGAAAACATAAAACTTTGACATTTTTGTGTGTTGTAAGAAATTGTGTTCAATGTTTTGGTTTCATTTTGAGTTTGCCATCTTCTTTTGACAATACCTGCTCCAGTGAAATGAAAGACATAAAATCAGCTGATGAGATGAGCCAACCACATAGTTCAGCCATGCGTAACTGACGTTAAAATATACTCAATAAACACACATTACAATGTTGCATTTGCTGTTTGAAACAATTTATTACACAATTTTTTTTAAATTGGCAATTTATTATTACAATTTATTATATGACAAATTGCGTAATAAATTGCCCAAATAGTATAAATTGCCAATTTGGTGTGTGTTTGAACCTAGTATAAAAGACGAATAGAAGTAGCAATTTATCAGTCAAACCAAACACCGCTGTAAAGCTAAATCGTTAACGCAGCGTGCCTAAAGCGTACTGATGATGAAGGCTTAGCACTCTTCGAAATGGATCTATCTGCGCAGCTGTGGCAGGATGTCTGAAAAATTTTATACTTACTATTCCAAAAACTAAATACAATTTTTGAATTATAGAAAAATTAAAAAAACAATAATCATTACAAAAAATTATTGTTCTGGCCTTGAGTTCGTATCGAACCTTGAATTATTTTATTTTAGTTTATTTGATTTTATGTTATTTTAATTTATTATAGTTTGCTTTGTTTTGTTTTGTTTTATTTTATTTTACTTCACTTAATTTTTTTAGTTTATTTCATTTCATTTTATTTTATGTTATTTTGTTTGATTTTATTTAGCTTGGTTTTATTTTATTTTATTTGGTTTTATTTTATTTTATTTGGTTTTATTTTATTTTATTACATTTTTTTTAATTTTATAGTATTTTATATTATTTTATTTTATTTTATTTTACTTTATTTATTTTATTTTATTTAATTTTAATTTAATTTATTTTATTTTATTTTAATTTATTTTAGTTTAGTTTGCTCTATTTTGTTTTGTTTTATTTTATTTCATTTAATTTTTTTAATTTATTTCATTTCAATTCATTTTATTTTATTTTATTTTACTTTATTTTTATTATTATCTTAAAATGTGCTCCTTTGAGGGTTTACATTAAATATCGGTTATAAACAACAAGATACTTAGTGCTATTTAATTCTATTAACTAGTTACATTGGTTTGGTTATACAGCTATTGGTAAGATTTTCTATAAATAACTACATATGTATCAGGTTTTTAAATTTATATAATTCATCGTAGATTAGTGTATGCTTAAGAATTTCCTAACTATAGAGCTTGTCGATAAAATCACAGCCTTCTGTATCGCACGTCGCTTTTTGGTGAGTTGAAGTTTCTCAAGACTACAGTTTAGTGATTTTGGGATAACTCCTGTTGAGGATATTATAATGGGAATTATGTCAACTCTGTGCAGTTTCCACATCTCCTTAATTTCGTGTGCCAGACTTTGATATTTTCTGAGCTTCTCCGCATAGCACTCCTGTAGGTTGTGTGTATTTGGAACACCTATGTCTAATACGTAAGCCTGATTCTCCTGCTTATTTACGATCATTATATCTGGTCGGTTATGTGGCATGGTTCGATCTGTTAGAATAGGCCGGTCCCAATACATTTTGAAAGCGCTGTTTTCTAGCGTTGCCTCTGGGGTATATGTGTAGTATGGGCATTCCGCTGTAATTAGATCATAACGCAGAGCTAGTGTTTGATGTACGATATTTGCTACCTGGTTATGCCTTGTTAGATATTCGGTAGCCGCCAATGCAACACATGCACCGGTTATGTGGTGAATTGTTTCGGGATGTCTTTGACATCGTCTACAATTATCATTTTTAATAGGCGCTCGCATTACATATTTGCAGTGGTTCCTTGTTGCAATAACCTGGTCTTGGATGACCAGCATGAACCCCTCGGTTTCAGCGTAAATACCGGAGTGACTTAACCACTCATTGGATGCTGATTTGTCAACTTCTGCATGTTCCAGAGCATATGCGTGTCTTCCGTGAATAGCTTTCATTTTCCACTCTTGTATCAGAGACTGTATGTGCTCTCGATCAGAGGGGAGCTCGTGCGTCGTAACATCATGCAGGTTTAGTGGAGAATATTTCAAATCCGCTTTGCATATCGTTTCTAAGAGGGGGCTGTGTTGGTTTTGGAAGTATATGCGTAGCTTATGAACACACTTCTTGTGCAGATGTTTTATATCTACCACGCCTCGGCCACCATCTTGGCGTGGCAAGTAGAGGCGTTCTATCGCAGATTTAGGGTGATGTGCACCAAGTTTTGTTAGCAGCGTCCTTGTTGCTCTTTTCACAGTCTTCAACTCTGTATCCGACTATTTGATTGTTCCGAAAGTGTATGTAAGTACGGGGATCGCGTATGTATTAATGGCTTTAAAAAGGTTGTTTCCATTTAAGCATGACTTAAGTAAGCTCTTGACCCTATCCAAATATTCATCTTTTGTGTTCAGCACTATTTCACTGTGCTGAATCCTTCGGGCCTGAAGCAACCCAAGGTATTTGTAACATTCGTTCTCAGACATGCCATTTATCGTCTGGCTATCGCATAGCTGAAAGTTTCGCAGTACAGGTCTCCCGTTTTCTACACTCAGTCTACGGCATTTATCAATTCCAAATGATATTCTAATATCATTTGAAAAATCCTCTGTAAGCTCCAGCAGTGTGTTTATTTGACGCTCGTTTGCGCCATACAGCTTAATGTCATCCATATATAGCAGGGGTGACAGTTTGCAATGCATCAGATGTGGAGATTTAATGGGAAACCCATAGTTGGTTTCTTTTAGGATGGTTGATAATGGGTTTAAAGCTAGGCAGAACCATAGTGGACTCAATGTGTCTCCCTGAAAGATTCTTCTTTTAATAGGGATAGGAGCCGATTTTCCCCGTTTCTTTGACTTATATTTAAAGGAGGAAGAGAGATGGCGCAGCAGTTGTTTAATATTCGGTGCTATCTTATATATGTCTAGTGCTTCTAGCAGCCAGGAGTGTGGGACGCTGTCGAAAGCTTTAGCAAAGTCAATATAGGCGGTATAGATGTTCCTTTGCTTGTGATACGCTGGTTCCATAACAACAGAGTCAATGCTGAGCTGCTCCTTACAACCTTTGCTTATTTTTGTACACTCTTTTTGTTCGCTGTACATGATTTCATTGGCCTCGATGTGGTGGTAGATTTTGTCGGCCAAGCAGGATGTTAATACCTTGTACAGCGTACAGAGACATGTAATTGGCCCATACTTGGATGGGTCTTCTGTATTTTTTGGGTCTTTTTGAAGTAGATATGTTTGGCTTTTCGTTAAAAATGCTGGGATAATTAATCCTGTTTGCAGGAAAGTTGTATAGTGGTGAGCTAATGCACGATTTGTTGTTGTAAATTTTTTCAACCAGAAGTTATGGATACCGTCTGGTCCTGGGGATTTCCAATTATGTGTGTTTCGCACTGCTTTTCTCACATCTTCTTCGTTTAAAGTTATGTTGCTCATCTCGCTTAGGTTTTCCATTCTTCTACGTTCTTCTCCAATCCGCGCGGTGTTTTTGGCATGCTCGCTATCCACCGACCATATGGACCGCCAATATGCCTCTACTCGATGAATATTTGGTGGCTCAGTATTTTCATTAATTTGGTTTTCTCTAAGTTTCGTGTAGAATACTCTCTCATTATTTTGAAAGGACTTGTTTTCCGTCCTCCTCTTTTCTGAGAGTAGATATCTTCGCAGGCGGCTCGATTTAACGGCTAGTATTTGTCGTAGAGTGTCTAGGTATTGGACCATTGTGCCGTTTGGTGGATCTTGTCTGGAGTGCGTTTTATACTCAACTTTGAAAACTTCAAGCCATTTCAGAACTTTTCTAGAGCGATTGCCCTTTATGTATTGCGTCAGTCGTCCGAGGTCAGCCCTTAGCTTTTTTATTTGATTAAGCAGCCTATGTTTCCAAGGTTGGGTGTAGGACTTAGGCTTACCTTATGCTTTTCGGCGGACTAGCCTGCCGCCAGTGGAACGAATTATTGCTGCTGCAGCTGCATATATTGCGGTCTGAAGTTCATCAAATGAATTTTATTTTAATTTATTTTATTTTATTTTAATTTATTTTAGTTTAGTTTGCTCTATTTTGTTTTGTTTTATTTTATTTTATTTCATTTAATTTTTTTAGTTTATTTCATTTCAATTCATTTTATTTTATTTTACTTTATTTTATTTTATTTTATTTTATTTTTTATTATTTGATTTTATTTAAATTTATTTTAATTTATTTCATTTCATTTTATTTTATTTTAATTTGTTTTAGTTTATTTTATTTTTTCCTTAAGCTCCACTTTGGGCTATACATTATACATGGGTTGTATACAACAAGACATATAAAGCTATTTATACTAAATATAGGTACATTCATAATAATCTGTAAATTACATGTCAATGTCTAAAAACGAAAGAACAATGTATGTTGTTGATAGGATTGCTGCCTTTTGAATAGTTAGAAGCTTATTTTCTAATTGTAGTTTCTCCAGAGTCGTCATAAGGGATTTGGGTATCACGCTTACTTTATCAAGGTGCCATAACCGCTTAATTTCCTGAGCAAGTCCTATTGTACCCCAATATCAATTAATTATTTTATTTTATTTTATTTAAAAATCGCGGGTTCCAATCGAACTCAAGGCCTATATAACAACAAACAATATTTTATTTTGTTTTATCTTATTTTATTTTATTTTATTTTATTTCAATTTATTTTATTTTTTTATTTTAATTTATTTTATTTTAAAAACTGATTTTCAACAGTGTTCATTATTTATTAAAAAAAAAAAAATTTAAAAATTAAAATGATTATATACATAAAATATTTTTTTTTTTCATTATTAACATTAAATTGACGAA
Organism: Eurosta solidaginis; assembly: GCF_040869045.1. Classification (NCBI taxonomy): domain Eukaryota; kingdom Metazoa; phylum Arthropoda; class Insecta; order Diptera; family Tephritidae; genus Eurosta; species Eurosta solidaginis. The sequence continues at coordinate 318,932,821 of NC_090319.1, read as the reverse complement.
GTTCATGAATAAAATTGCTATGTTGCCTAAATAGCCGTTGAAATGAAATTGTTCCGAATTGAATGATCCGTTATGTAGAGCCGTGTGTTCTGACTAATGAAATTTTAAATCTCTATGACAAATAATAAAATGTTGTAAAAAAGAACTTATGACATGCAGCACTTTTCACAATTGATTTTTTTATATTAACAGCTATAAGTTTAAACATTTAAGTTGTTTTTTCAAAAACAGATGTGTCTACAAGCTTTGAGTTTTCGATTTTTCACACTTTTTGCTTTTATTTTAAAACAACTTCGAGATTTTAGACTTATTAAGTATAGTATAATATATATGTTAAGTATAATATAAAAAGCCAAAGGAACTACAAAAATGTAGTAGGAAATTGCATAAAAATATTGAGATCATTGTTAAAACTAAGGTTTTACTGAAGAATTTATGACATGCAGCACTTTTCACAATTGAGTATTTTTATATTAAAAGCTGTAAGTTTAAAAATTTAAGTTTTTTTTCAAAAACAGAAGTGTCTACAAGCTTTGAGTTTACGATTTTTCACACTGTTTGCTTTTATTTTAAAACAACTTCGAGATTTTAGACTTATTAAGTATAGTATAATATATATGTTAAGTATAATATAAAAAGCCAAAGGAACTACAAAAATGTAGTAGGAAATTGCATAAAAATATTGAGATCATTGTTAAAACTAAGGTTTTACTGAAGAATTTATGACATGCAGCACTTTTCACAATTGAGTATTTTTATATTAAAAGCTGTAAGTTTAAAAATTTTATTTTTTTTTCAAAAACAGAAGTGTCTACAAGCTTTGAGTTTACGATTTTTCACACTTTTTGCTTTTATTTTAAAACAACTTCGAGATTTTAGACTTATTAAGTATAGTATAATATATATGTTAAGTATAATATAAAAAGCCAAAGGAACTACAAAAATGTAGTAGGAAATTGCATAAAAATATTGAGATCATTGTTAAAACTAAGGTTTTACTGAAGAATTTATGACATGCAGCACTTTTCACAATTGAGTATTTTTATATTAAAAGCTGTAAGTTTAAAAATTTAAGTTTTTTTTCAAAAACAGAAGTGTCTACAAGCTTTGAGTTTACGATTTTTCACACTTTTTGCTTTTATTTTAAAACAACTTCGAGATTTTAGACTTATTAAGTATAGTATAATATATATGTTAAGTATAATATAAAAAGCCAAAGGAACTACAAAAATGTAGTAGGAAATTGCATAAAAATATTGAGATCATTGTTAAAACTAAGGTTTTACTGAAGAATTTATGACATGCAGCACTTTTCACAATTGAGTATTTTTATATTAAAAGCTGTAAGTTTAAAAATTTAAGTTTTTTTTCAAAAACAGAAGTGTCTACAAGCTTTGAGTTTACGATTTTTCACACTTTTTGCTTTTATTTTAAAACAACTTCGAGATTTTAGACTTATTAAGTATAGTATAATATATATGTTAAGTATAATATAAAAAGCCAAAGGAACTACAAAAATGTAGTAGGAAATTGCATAAAAATATTGAGATCATTGTTAAAACTAAGGTTTTACTGAAGAATTTATGACATGCAGCACTTTTCACAATTGAGTATTTTTATATTAAAAGCTGTAAGTTTAAAAATTTAAGTTTTTTTTCAAAAACAGAAGTGTCTACAAGCTTTGAGTTTACGATTTTTCACACTTTTTGCTTTTATTTTAAAACAACTTCGAGATTTTAGACTTATTAAGTATAGTATAATATATATGTTAAGTATAATACAAAAAGCCAAAGGAACTACAAAAATGTAGTAGGAAATTGCATAAAAATATTGAGATCATTGTTAAAACTAAGGTTTTACTGAAGAATTTATGACATGCAGCACTTTTCACAATTGAGTATTTTTATATTAAAAGCTGTAAGTTTAAAAATTTAAGTTTTTTTTTCAAAAACAGAAGTGTCTACAAGCTTTGAGTTTACGATTTTTCACACTTTTTGCTTTTATTTTAAAACAACTTCGAGATTTTAGACTTATTAAGTATAGTATAATATATATGTTAAGTATAATATAAAAAGCCAAAGGAACTACAAAAATGTAGTAGGAAATTGCATAAAAATATTGAGATCATTATTAAAACTAAGGTTTTACTGAAGAATTTATGACATGCAGCACTTTTCACAATTGATTTTTTTTATATTAACAGCTGTAAGTTTAAACATTTAAGTTTTTTTTTTCAAAAACAGAAGTGTCTACAAGCTTTGAGTTTACGATTTTTCACACTTTTTGCTTTTATTTTAAAACAACTTCGAGATTTTAGACTTATTAAGTATAGTATAATATATATGTTAAGTATAATATAAAAAGCCAAAGGAACTACAAAGATGTAGTAGGAAATTGCATAAAAATATTGAGATCATTATTAAAACTAAGGTTTTACTGAAGAATTTATGACATGCAGCACTTTTCACAATTGATTTTTTTTATATTAACAGCTGTAAGTTTAAACATTTAAGTTTTTTTTTTCAAAAACAGAAGTGTATACAAGCTTTGAGTTTACGATTTTTCACACTTTTTGCTTTTATTTTAAAACAACTTCGAGATTTTAGACTTATTAAGTATAGTATAATATATATATGTTAAGTATAATATAAAAAAGCCAAAGGAACTACAAAGATGTAGTAGGAAAATTGCATAAAAATATTGAGATCATTATTAAAACTAAGGTTTTACTGAAGAATTTATGACATTGCAGCACTTTTCACAATTGATTTTTTTTTTATATTAACAGCTGTAAGTTTAAACATTTAAGTTTTTTTTTTTTCAAAAACAGAAGTGTATACAAGCTTTGAGTTTACGATTTTTCACACTTTTTGCTTTTATTTTAAAACAACTTCGAGATTTTAGACTTATTAAGTATAGTATAATTATATATGTTTAAGTATAATATAAAAAGCCAAAGGAACTACAAAGATGTAGTAGGAAATTGCATAAAAATATTGAGATCATTATTAAAAACTAAGGTTTTTACTGAAGAATTTATGACATGCAGCACTTTTCACAAATTATTTTTTTTTTATATTAACAGCTGTAAGTTTAAACATTTAAGTTTTTTTTTTTTTCAAAAACAGAAGTGTATACAAGCTTTGAGTTTACGATTTTTTCACACTTTTTTGCTTTTGTTTTTAAAACAACTTCGAGATTTTAGACTTATTAAGTATTTGTATAATATATATGTTAAGTATAATATTAAAAAGCCAAGGGAACTACAAAAATGTAGTAGGAAATTACATAAAAAAAATATTGAGATCATTGTTTAAAACTAAGGTTTTATTGAAGATATTATTGGGTTTACTTGAATTGGTTTTTACAACGATATACTTTGTTTTAGATTGTGTAGAAGGTGATGCCAAGCCAATGGTAAATGTTATGAAAATTTTCAATGTTTATAGTAATATTTTTTTTAAATATCTTTAGTGGGTTTGCTACCCTACGTCGCTTTATTACTTTCCTCATAGTTCCTCTTTTTCCACACTTAATTTCCTTTTTCACAAATCTTGGTACATTTAAGATTTTATTGCGTCTTGTTTTTTTTTTTTTTGTACCAAACTTCACAGCAAAATATCAAAAAAGACAAGCAAACACCAATACCATAAAACCACCAGATCCAATAGAAATCTCTTAAATTTAATGGCCCACTTTTTTAAAGGTTCTTTCATCGAAGTTTTGTTTAATTTGCCTGCCGCTAACATATCGCTGTAAAGTTCATTATACCAATGGCTATATAAACCAATGCTTTTCATATGTTTCAGCATATTATTGAATGCTTCGAAGAAAATGGAATCTTTCTGTACTGGTATATGAAGTAGGACATGTTTTCTTAGATAAAAATTTTCATTAACATAAAAAAGTGGTTGCATTAAATGAAATTGATGTTTCTCATATACTTCCCAAAGGCTACTGAATATGGCGTAGGCAAAACGAGTATCAAGAGCGTCACGCTTTGCGAAGAAACTCTCTCTCGATTCTGTTGAGAATATTTTCGTCAACTTTTCATAGTTTCCATAAGCAAAATCTGTATTTAAGAACAATCTCTTATGGGCCCTTTCGGTAATTTTAACAGTTAAGCCGGAATTGAGGAGGTCATCGATGCTTTTTATACGTGGATAACGAACAGAAGTGGTTAGATAAGAATGAAGACCGCCAGTTAAGAAAGTATTCATAAAAATTCCACTAACAAATAATAATAAATATATACAACGCACTAAAATTTTTGTTGAAATATGCACACAAGATGGCAACCCTATTATGCTACGTAGTACAACATTGATGAAAATCCATGCAAAATATGCTAAACTATTGGAAAATGTATGACGTTTGTGTCTTTGCCAAAGTAAACCTTCCATTGTAATCAACAATGAAAACACAAATAGAAGCAGCAACAAAAATACACCCAATATTGAATTCAATAATATCCAAAATGCAACGCTATTTGGTATAACATGTGGCATAGGTAGCATAATTATAAAATCTGATATGAATGATACGTGGATCTCTGAAATTGAGAACTTTGCACTGTTCCAAACTGTTACTCCAGCTATTATGTCTACTGTACGATTTTCTAAGAATGGTTCATACTGTATAGGCTGATTTTGTTGTACTTTTATTGGAATAGTGAGAGTGGCATTGTGATAATCAGCGAATATCTGCAAGGCTTTCATTACAAAACCACTAATGTGTGTTTGATCATAACGATCACGCCAAAGAAGCGTCCACGGTTCGAGTTCGTAGGCTAAAATTCTTATGGGAAATCCCATTAGATTTTTTAAACGATTCGGAAAGCATTTATCCACATTCAATGATTTACGTTGCACATAAAATTTATGAAAATAGTTGTAGGTATAAAAATATTCATCGTTAAGATAATCTCTATAAATGGCGATCACATTTAATACATTTTTATGAGCGCAATATTTGAAGAGTTGTTCTTGTTTTAATTGAAGCTCTCGACGTTCCGGTGTTGTTCTGGCGTCAGCGTAATGCCTGTTCCAAATGAAAACTACACGTCCATTGCTAGGGTGACCCAGACATGCGAGAGTTGTATTCAATATTTCAAAATCAATATTGCTCGATAAGCAACTTATTAGGAAAACATTTCTCTTATGTTCATCGCAAAGATTTCGCGCTCGTACCAAATAAATAGTGCTGTTATTACTGATATACTTGAGATCTTCATCTGATATACAATACTGATTTGAAAAGCAGCTGCTGACAATTATGGTTTTATCAAATCTTTGCTCCAAATATATTTTATTTATGATTGTGCTTATAGAAGAACTCTTCTCGTAAATATTGCCATTCAATATGGAATACGCAAACAATAGCGGAAAACTGCTTATTAATTGCAGAATATTGTATAACATTTTTTTCCGATTTAAACTAAACCAGACAAAAATATTTTTAAACTGCATTCTCCGAAAATACGCTCTTAGTATTTTACTTAATTTTTCCTGGTGTTTGTGATTAGAAAATGTTTCCCCTGAGATAAGGAAATTATCGGAAGGTCATGCATATAAAAGAGTTGTAAAATTTTACAATTGACTTTGGCAAATGTGTTGAGAAACATTTTTAATTAATTTTTCATTAAATACGTCACCAACTAACTCCAATTCACTTAGGTTGTTGGTGCAAATTAGGGTTGGGCCAGCTTTATGCAATAGCGTAATTTTTTGAAGCAATTATTAATCTATTATATAAATAGACAAGTTGAAAATTATACAGCCCTACACGGCCAAACTATAATTCTAAGGTATAAATAATTATATATGTATCGTTAGGTATTCCCAACAAGGAGCTGTACAGAATATTGAAACAATTTATAAAAGGGAAACATAGCATTTAAATACCCTGTAAAAAGCCTAGAGATTAATCCCTAAGGAGACTGGTCTCCGATTGATCTCTTTTGTCTACACTTGGCATAATTGATCTCCTTTATTCCCTTTCGGGATTAGTAAGTTTGAAATCTATTTAACCCATTTTAAGAAATAACAAAGAAAAAACGGTTACGAAATGGGTAAAATAAAAAAGATTACAGATGATTGAAACGAATTATTTAAGAAAAGTGCGGAGCCCTATGCCGAACCTAAATTACTAGGACTTAACGACTACGCCGGAGTTAGGATTAAGTTTTCGGAGAATATTTTTTATTTCTTTTTTAAAAGCGGGCAAACTACTTACATCAAATAGATTTGGTGGATTTGCAACCCTTCGATTGTGTTTCTGCCATGAAAAATTCGATTGTACCATATTTGAGTCCTTATTGAACCGAAAAGGGAATAGTCTTCATATGATCCCATATGGGCACAAATGGGATTGGTCCTATTGATCCCTTTCGGGTATAAATGCGTACAATTAGTCTTTTCATAGGATATACCCAAACAAAAGGGAACAGTTCAACTCATACAAAGATATCAAAACTGGCATTGGTCGCATACTCCTTTGCGACCCATCCCGGATTCATCCTAGATTAATCGCATTTTTTGCAGGGTATCAATTTCCAAATTAGACTAACACAGATGCCAAACACGTATTTAATCTATGAGGCTGTTGTCACGCACACTACGGACGCTACGTCTGTTTTATGATGTTGTATTGGGAAAACCAGCAGGTCTCATGCAAAAGATCTCAGGTTCAATCTCGCGAGCAAATGAACTCTGAGTGTGTACTAGACTGGGTCGATTTATTAACCGATATCACGCTATCGATTTTTCGATAGGATTTGAGCTCAGGAAAAAAGGTCCATTACGCATACCCAAAAAAATAATTTTCGAGCCGGGAGCTACTCACAGGGGGGCGACAAATGGTCCGCAAAGCAGAACTTCCTGGATAATTTGTATTTGTATTATAACTGATTTCTGGAAAGTATTAATTTCTGAAATGTTCTATACTAAAAAATGCATGCATATATCTGGAACACTTGCGACAGGTCGTGGAATAACTGAAAAATTATTTAACAAAAACGTGAATCTGAAACACGATGGAGCGCCGGAATACAAGCGTTTAGCTTTATCGTCGATGGGCTAGAGAATGTAGTAGAACACTTAGAACAGAGGACAATAACACCACAAGTGACACCAAAAGCGAACCTACAATTCTGTTGCAAAATATACTAAAGTTAAATTTCCTATCATTAGTTCATTTCTGGTATGAAATCTTAAGGGGGGTCGATCGTGTGCAGCTCAGATTACAAAATCCGGGGATGAATTTTAGGGAAGCACATCATGATCTTAAATCATTAGTGACTGAACTATATGGAATTCATAACACTCTCTGTGAACAAGCAATAGAAAAAGCGAAGTCTCTTTGTGAGAAATGGGATATTGATATAGTAAAACGTATAAGAAGGCGCCCCAAAATGCCCGGATAATCTGACATTTCTTGCGTGTGTTGCAAAAAGTGTTCTCGATCGTCTCCAACAAGAAACGCGTACAAGATTTACACAACTAAATGACCTTAATTTTAAATTTAGATTTACCTAAGACCTTGTTAGACAATGATAATAACGACTTAGAAACAAATTGTAAGAACTAGGATGAATTTTATAATACAGATTTCCAAGGAACAGAACTTTTTATAGAAATATGTGACTGCAAAATATTACTTCGCAGCAGATAATAAATTGTATCTAAAACTCCGTTAGAATTACTTACTTTTATAATCTCGAATAAGGAAGATGTTTTTCCAAACTTGCGAGTGGCACTTCAAATACTCTTGACTATATCAGTATCAATTGCTAGTTGCGACAGTTCATTCAGCAAATTAAAACTGATTTTGATATATTTACGATCAGCCCCATCGCTGATCGCCTAAGGTCGCCTAAGTGACCTCACATTATTAAGTGTGGAAGAAGAAAAATTTGAAATGATAAATTTTTATGATATCATTGATATATTTGCTTCCTCAAAGTCAAGCAAAATTTGCACATACATAGATGTTAGTCGCTACGCTCGCTAACCCCCACCCCAACTTCCGATAGCTTCGCTATCTCCAGTGAGGCACTTTCCTTTCCTTTACTTTCATTTCCTTTCCTTTCCTTTCTTTTCCTTTCATTTCCTTTCCTCTGCTTTCCTTTCCTTTCCTTTCCTTTCCTTTCCTTTCCTTTCTTTTCCTTTCCTTTCCTTTCCTTTCCTTTCCTTTCATTTTTCCTTTCCTTTCATTTTTCCTTTCCTTTACCCACTTCTTTCTATAAATTAAAAAAAAAAAAACAGTACATACTACAGAAATATCATACCACTGAAATAAAATATTCCCGGAAGAAAAAAACTTTTTTATATAATAGAAGAATGTATTTGAGTCTACTTATAGATGATATCTTCAGCCTACGACTGCTCTAACCATTCGGCTATCACAGTGGTTATTTTTTTGCCTTCATTATTTCTGTTCCTTCAAATAGGAAGGGAAGCTCGGCCTTAGATCTCTTCCGAGGTTATCGCGCCTAACATTTATTTTTATTTTATTTATCCTTCTTTCTTGAGAATTGATTTTCACAACGCTGCGATATCTGTTGCAGAAACGATGTGAAAATTGGACTTGTTTCATGACAATGATGCCATAGTGTCATATTAATTTGTTTTGTAGTTTATTTAAATTTTGGAATGCTTTCGGCAAATTTCAACAAAGTGAAAGCTTTTCTAAAAAATTTAATCCTTTTCGAATTTGGACTGCACTGCTTTGCATGTTTCCCAAATGAGTTTTTATTTTACTTATTTAGATAGATCTAATAGTATGTTGCCCTGCCTTACTTAAAGTAAATGATAGTAGTGAAATTTGTTTTTAATAATGAACCTATTTTTTTTTTTTTTGTCATATTTACTGCAATCTAATTTTCCACCTCCATGATTTTGTGTCTCAGTTTTTTAAATAAACAAATATTTAGTGGTTTTCTTAAGTTTTTATTATTTTTTACAAACATTAAAGTTACATTGAAATCTTTTTAAACTTGAATTTAAACATTTGCTAGAGAAAATACCTATTGCTGAGTAGAATATCAACCTATCTCGACTACCGTTTCGAAAACGCCCTATCTGAGAATTCGGTTGAACAACGCCCTCAAATATGACCTATCTGAGCCTCAATAATGGGGTGTTTGTGAATAAAATTCTGAGATAGAGAATTTTTCAACCGATTTCTGAAATTGACCTTTTTTGGAGCGTTATTCAAATGATTTCTGCGATAGAGCGTTTTCGAAACGGCAGCCGAGAAAGGTTGTTATTCCACACAGCAGTCGATATATTATGTTTTGTATTTTTGGTATTATGTGCAAAGATAAACTTATATGTAAATGAATATTTTTGGTCTAACGATTTCTTCTCGAACACATGCGAGAATATCGAGAACCGAGAAATCGGGAATTTAGCTTCTCGTGAGATTCTCGTCTCTCGAAATACTCGCAAATCTCGTGAATTTCTCGACATTCAATTTAATATTAGTAGTATTAAATGTATTTCAGTGTTTTTTATTTGTGGTTTCGAAACTCACAAAAATTGTATCTCCATGAAACTCGAGTATTCTAAGCTCTAGTATATATCATTATTATTACGTACGTATATACATTTCTTGTAGGGTTTACGAATTGTCGAGTTTGTTCGAGAAAAAATTTCTTGCGTGCACGAAAAGCCGATTTTCGCCGTTTCGTAACAAGTCACGCCAGCTATCCCTGTTTCGCGATAACTGACCTAATTGGGAGCACCAAAAGAGTCAAAACTTGCTCCATCTGCCTCCTCCAACTGCTCTGCTTCCAAACTGCGGTATCGACTGAATTACCACCTTCAATACTCGCCATTGGCATCACGGGCAGGACCATAAACCTTTTAAATAGTGCTAAACAAACATATCGATATTCTGAATTGTGCAACGACTATATATTTTGCATAGTATATTTAGGGCAACTTGTTAGAGCCAAGCCAGTCTAAAGTTCCTTTATATTAACAAACGCAACATCTTGGTCGATTGTGGCGATGTTACTGGAATGCATAAAATTGCGCTGAACACATTTATATGAAAAACTTCATTGTGTCTCTCGGTCATTACGTTTTTGCCATTTGCTGATACTTTTCCGGTTGCACCCATATATATACTAATATATTTTTTTAAATCCTTTGTTAGCTTAACTACTCGACGTCTTCTTATTACCTTACTTATAGTTCTCCCTAAATTTCCTTCCCTTCTTTTTCCTTTTTACAGTGACACACAAAAAATTGTTGCAACCAACAAAACGTACAAATATTGGAGTATAGAATATTCGCATTTGTTTTTGTAAACACTTTGAATATCAGCAAAGAAAATTACAAATTTACTCAAAAGCCACTCTCGCGCTGGACTTCCTATGAAACAGCTATTTGCACACTCTTCGTTGATTTGCTCGCGAGATCGAATCTGAGTTTGTTTGCGTGAGGCTGGCTGGTTTTCTCAACACAACAATATCAAACACAAGTTGCGTTCGTAGTGTGAGTGTTAACATTAAAATAGTTTTAATACATTTTTGGCATTGTTAGTGGTGCCATTTTTAAATTAATACTTTAGAGCTTTATTAAAATTTTTTGAAACTTTTTTAATTGCCTGCATTTCTTCTTAACAAGACTTGTAGATACATATTTAATTGTTTATATCTTAGAATTATGGTATGACCTTGAGAGGAGAGCGACATTTTTAACTTGCCTATTTTTATATAGATTTTACTTTCTGATTTCGGATGGACTCTATATTAATTAGCTTTTACAAATATAATTTTTTAAGGTTTATCTTCGCAGGTGATTACGTGAACAGCGTTGATAGATAGAAAATACAAAAATCTTACACTTTCTTTTTACATTTTTACTTAAAAATATTTTGTTGCCTTACCATGCGCTTTCTTAAAATTCTTCTCTTCCCGTAATTTAGTCTCTTTCTTAGAGTTTTTGATTTTAATTCTACTTGCCGCTTTCTCATTCTATATTTATACACAATCTCAGCACAAAATGCTAAAATCGATAGACAAATTCCAAAACCATATATACACCACAAAAGATAGAAGTCTTCTACACTTAATGGAGTATTTAATGGCTCTACCACTATTGAAGATTTATTCATTTTACGGGCCGCTAACATATCGTCATAAAGTTGATTATTCCAGTGTTTAATCAATCCCATATCATTCATTTGTATTATCATTTTGTTGAACTCTTCCAAAAAAATTGAATATTTCTGCATTGGCATATACAACAGAATATGCTTTTTCAAATATAAATTTTCGCTAACATAAAAACGTGGTTCCTTCAAATGCGATTGATGCATTTGCAAAACATCCCAAAGACTGCTTTGCACTAAATATCCGAAATGGGTATCCAAAGAGTTACGCATTCTGTTAACATCTTCAAACGAACCGATAGAAAATATTGAAAGCAGATCTTCATAATGTTTAGAGTGAAAATCTGAATGCACATTATTCATGTCAAGTTCGTTTATTTTAAGTTTTAAGCCAGAATTGAAAAGTTCATCAAAAGTTTCTAGACGTGCATAACGAACTGGACTGGTTAGATATGCTTGAAGACCGCCCGTTATGAATGTATTCATAAATATTCCAGTCAAAAATAATAGCATATATATGAAGCGTGTTACCCATTTAGTAGAACGATGTACATTGTCATATGATGGCCAACCAATTACGCTGCGTAGTACAACATTTATAAAAATCCAAACAAAATATTTGAAATTATTTGAAAATGTTGAACGTTTGTGTCGTTGCCATAGTAAGGCTTCCAGTGTTATAAGTAATGAGAATACAAATAATAGCAACAACAAAAACATACCAAGTATTGAACTCATTAGTATCCGAAAAATGTGGCTATTTGGTATAAGCTCTGGTATTGGTAGCATAATTAACCAATCGACGGTTAACATTGTATCTGAAGTCGATATTTTCTCGGATCTATATTTTGTTAATCCCACCACAAAATCTATTGTATCATTATAAAAATAATTTTCCCAAAAAGCTATTTTATTTAGCACAATTGGTACTGGATAAGTTAGAGTGGCATTGTGATGGTCAGCGAAAAGCTGCAGAGCTTTCATTGCAAATCCGCCGAGTTTTAAGTCTTTATTACCATCACGCCAAACAAGTGACCATGGCTCAACTTGATTGGGGTAAACTCTCAATGGTAATCCCATTAAATTTTTCAAACGATTCGGAAAGCATTTATCAACATCCAATGATTTTCGTTGCACATGAAATACAGGAAAATAACTAAAGGTATAAAAATGATGATCGTTTAGATAATCTCTATATATAGCGATTATATTTAATAAACGCTTATCAGCGCAATATTTGAAGAGTTCGTTTTGTTGTAGGTGTAGCTCTCGGCGCTCTTGCGGTGTTCTGGCGTTTTTATATCGCGTGTTCCAAATGAAAAGTATGCGTCTATAACGATGCCCCCCAAGTCCCGCAACCATTGTATCCATTATCTCAAACTCGAAAGGTTTTGATATGCAGCGTATTAGCAGCGAGTTTGCTGTTTTATAAATGTAATTTTTTTTATAAGTTTCGCCTCGCATTAATTTTATTGTGCTTTTGTTACTGATATATTTGAAATCATTATCACTTAGGCAATAAATGCTTGAATTGTAGCTACTGATTAAAGTGATTCTATCAAATTTATTCTCCAAACTAATTTTATTTAATATGGTACTTATGTTGGAGAAATTGTTGGGTATATTCCAGTTTAATATTGGATGAGCTAATAATAGCGTAAAACTTGTTGTAAGCTGAGAAATAATGTTAATGATTAACATTGTTCAACTTATTTGTATTACACTGAATAAATATATCTTTTAGACTGACTTTGGTAGCAAAGTTTTATAAATTTTAAGTGATTCAAAGCAATGACGCACTCAAAATTGCCCCTTTTGGAAGTTAGGCGTTAAAATGTATTGTACAATTTTACAATTACCTGTTTTACAACCTATGTTATAATTATAGTTTACATTAAAATAATTACTTCACGCATTTCATTAATTAAATTGCACTGAGATTTTTTGTATATTTCTGCATTAAGAACACACATCTATACATATATATAAGGGTGCCACTTAGTTTTATCGGGGTTCCACGCTTACTCAACCTGATCTATTAACTCCACTGAAAATTGTTCATGAAAAAGGGCTCCTAGATTGTTATTACATTTCGCTTTTTCCCCTTTCGCTGCACTGCCACAGTGCCCCGAGAAAGCGTAAGGTTTTAAGTTTTTAGCTCAAAGGGATATTTCTCAAAATTCTTCACATAACTCCCCCATTTCTCGAGGAGTGTTATTAAGTGTAACTACAATACAGACACAATAAAAATTTTGAATTTTTCATGGCAGAATAGAACTTAAAATATATTACTCTCTCACAGTTCTGCTGTTAACCACATTCGTTCACAAGGATAGATCAATTTTTATACAAAGTAATCTACCTTAGTAATTTTATTGAAAAGTAACCGTAAAAAATCCCTTATTTCATACGTATTATCAACTGGCGAACCGGCTACCCTTTCGTTTCAAAAACATTTGCAGTACAACATTTTTAGAAACGAACAAGCCACCGTGTAAAAATATCAAGTCGCCATAGCTCCGCAACCTAATTGTCAACCTCACCTACGCGAGGCGAATCCTGTTACAATTATGCTTATATCATACATATATTTAGCAGGCGCGGCTCAGGAACTAGGGGTAGACGGGATGGTGTAGAACGTTAAATTTGATTATATTTAATCGTACCCGAGATTATCGGGCTGTACCTTATTGGTACCCCCTGTGGGTTAAGGGTAGTAGATTATGCCCACGGCAGGCATGCCAGTCGTAAAAGGCGACCATAATCCACAAAGGGGTGTAATGTTGGTTTTCTAATTAAATTGGTTTATGTCGATCTTCGGATTTTCATACTCCAAGCCGACAGTGCACCTCTGTAGCAAATTGCCGTCATCGTATTAGTGACGAAAAGGGTGGATAGACCACCCTGACAAAATTGCCGTCATCATATTAGTGACGAAAAGGGATTGTACTGTAATGGTTTAATTGGTTTGTGGTTGATCTTCGGATCTTCATACTCCGAACCTATCAGTGCACCCTAAAACAGTAACGAATGTCATCTTATTAGTGACGGTAAGGCTAACCAATCCTCAGTGGCTTTACTCAAAAGGGAGCAGGGTGGGCACTTGTATCACCCCGTGGGACCCCAAGCATGGTCCTTATAAAAAGTGCCACCGCGGAAGCAGGAAAATAAGGCGGGTGATCTGAATTATTCAGGTCTCACCTTCCTGTCCTGGGATGGCCCCCTTGTGGGAGCACCGCAGTGGCTGTGATTTCATATCGTAATTCTGGGAGGGTAACCCAGAATGCGTAGGATCGCCTCCGTGGAAATTTGCTTCTTCGTTGGAGTTGACAGTATTCTCTTCGGAGTAATGCTGTCTCTCCAGCCGCCGAATCAGGCAATTAAGTATTCTCTTCGGAGTAATACTGTCTTCTTTGGTGGGAGGTGGGCAAGAAAGTTTACTCACGTACTTCTCACATGGAGTAAGCTGCCCGAGTATGTGCTAATCTGCGCACAAGTAATTCAAAGACGCTTCTGCGGAACGTCAAAGAAAAGGTTGGTTACATCCTTAAATTGTGCATGTTGTTTAAAATGGATGTATAATATGAAGATTAAAAAGCATGAATAACAGGAAGAAAAATATGGTGGATATTCCAATGAGGAGTTTATTAGAGTTGGATAAATGCAGCAAATAATGTTGAGAATAAAGTGGAAGGTTGCATCTAACTGAACTAGAAACGTTTAGCTGGTAGTTCGGTTGCAACAGGGTCCCTCGTCGTGAAAAATTATGGATAATTGTAAGGGTGGGTATTTCCCACGCTTCTTTTTGAAATTTTTGGAAACCTCGTTGGACCTGCTATATGATCAGGTTTGCTTTATAGTACGGCGAACGTGCGTATAAATGAGCGAACGTAGTACCTATGACTAGATGTATGTTAATGTGCAAGTGGTTTAGTAATATGATTAATGAAGATGAATCCTGCGAGTGTTTGCGTCGTAAGTACTTGTGAGCATCACTGTCTATTGCGTTGACAGTTTTATTCATAAGGAATTATATGACGCTCTCACTTTAAGGAACATTTAAGTAGTTATTCATAAAGAAAGACATTTGCACTGTTAGATTACATCAATATTTAGTTCATGGCGAATGTGCGTTGTGGATCATAAGGCTTTAAAAGGTTGTGTCACATCCCTAAATTGTGTTCCAAATTCGTGGTGCTTAGAAAGGGTTGCTCACAATGCCTCTAATACTTGTATTTAAATTGTGGTAATGTAGCATGTATCTGATTTTTACACACAGAACATGTTGCAGGCGAATTGCTTGTGAACAGAGAAGAACGTACTATAATCTGGGGTGGAGTTACCTAACAACCGGATGCCATTAACCATAAAATGGCTGGAGCTTGATACACTCCTACCTTAACAAGATAAGGGCTTGTAATTGAATCGCCCGATTACAAGCAAATTTGTACCAAACGATTCGGCTAAGAAGTGTTGAGAGAAGACAGCATGGAGCCTATAGTTTGGGCCATTGATCGTGCAGTAGATCCGTGTTTGACACCGTGGAGTTAAGTCTACAAAGACAGGTATTTGCGTTATAATTCACTTCGACTGTACCTTATTGGTGGTTGTTATCGGAACGCATCGGATATACATAAAGTACCATTAACATTGATAACACTCCGCAAAACCTTCCTTATCGCTATAATAACAACAACTGCACCTATGCAGAATAAATGTGATATATAAGTCAGAAAAGAAATCACCATAGGTGAACGGTGTGCTCAATGAGAAAGTACTAAAAAATCGATTCCAAAATCCACACTCTGCGTATGGATTTTCTTAATATCCATGAATATTTCGATCCCTGTCCCTTGAAGAATTTTTGATGTCCAAAAATCCTTGGTTACGGTATGGCGAAACTCCGAATGTATCCTTTCGCATAGTGTAACCATAAGCGTAAGCGTAAAAGTAGTCTTTAGAAGTGGTATGCTATAAAGACAAATGAGACAAAGTAAAAGAAGTAAACGCAAAGAAGATGAATTGAAAGAAGATGAATGGAAAGAGGTAGAAGGAAAATAAAAAAATAAAAAGAATGTTGATAATAAGGTGAAAAGTAATAACGATAAAAGGCAAGGTAAATAAAGTAGTGGAAAGAGAAAAAGAAAAGGGGAGGAGGAAAGATTAGAAGCTTAGGCGTGTTATTATAATGTTATCGAATTGGTGATAGTTTGTTATTGATGAGTATGCAAAAAATACTGATTTTAGGCGCTTAAAAAATGCCTCTAAAATGTAAATTTTTGTCTAAAAATATGCATTTAACGTCCTTTTAAGTTGTGAACTATGCTTTAATAGGTCGAAAGTATCGGGTGGACCAAGAAGAATCACGCTATTGTAAATCGATAAGACTTTTGTAAATGGCGGCAAAAGTCACTTCGGGTTTATTGTTTTTATACTCAGCGAGCTTTGCACACATAGTATATTAAATTTGATTGGATAACGGCTGGTTGTACAGGTATAAAGGAATCGAGATAGATATAGACTTCCATATATCAAAATCATCATTATTGAAAAAAAATTTGATTGAGCCATGTCCGGCCGTCCGTTCGCCTGTCCGTTAACACGATAACTTGAGTAAATATTGCGACATCTTCACCAAATTTGGTTGACGATCTTATCTAGACCCAGAAGAGATTGGTATTAAAAATGGGCGAAATCGGATGATAACCACGCCCGCTTTATATATATGTATATATAGCATTTTGGAAAACACAAAAAACCTGATTATTTAGTAAATAATACACCTAGAATGTTGAAATTTGACATGTGGACTGATATTAAGACTCTTGATAAAAATATGAAAACATTTTTTTAAATGGGCGTGGCATCGCCCACTTGTGATAAAATCAATTTTACAAATATTATTAATCATAAATCAAAAATCATTAAACCTATCGTAACAAAATTTGGGAGAGTGATTGTCTTTACTATAAGGAATGCTTTGAAGAAAAATGTACGAAATCGGTTAAGGATCACGCACACTTTTATATAAAAGATTTTTAAAAGGGTCGTGGACGAATAGAAACAGCTATATCTTGCAAAAAAGAACTTTGTATCATTAGAATTTTACTTTCTAAATTGAATTATAACATTAAATTGGAAAGCACTAAAATTTTGGAAAATGAGTGTGGCACCGCCCCTTTTATGACAAAGCAAATTTTCTATGTTTCGGGAGCCATAACTCGAAGAAAAATTAACGTATCGTAATAAAATTGGGTACACAAATTTTCCCTATAGCAAAAAATATTTCTAGTAAAAATGGACGGAATCGGTTGAAGACCACGGAAACTTAGATATAAAACAAGTTTAAAAAGGTCGTAGACTAAAATAATAAGCTATACTTTTGCAAAAAATATATTTGAATCAATGATGCTTCACTTATCAAATTTTACTGTAAGAGGAAATGGGGAGACATTTTGCTTTTAAACGGGCGGTGCTACGTGTTATGTAGAAAAGTAATTTATCTGAAATGAAATGTACAATTGAAGCTCACGCTGAGTATATAATCTTCGGTTACACCCGAACTTAGTTACTTGTTGAAGTTAACAAACACACTCTAAATTTGAATAAACTGGCTTCCTCTTAAGAACGTGAAATATTCTAAATAAAGCACTTCCGCGTCGCTTAGTCACTTGCTTTGATGGTTTGCACTAACCGAACTAGACTTCTTTTTATGTTTTTTTTTTTAGTTAGGCCGTATGTGAGTATAGTCCTCAGACTCTCAAAGCGCTTAAGATAATTTTTCGCCATGGATAATAGAACCTATCTCCTAAGTTCTAGAAAAAATCCCCATAAAACGGCTCAACAACTCTTCTTTGCTTTATTTAATAAATTCTAATCGATTAAGTGAACCCAAAACACAAGCCGAACCAAAGTTTTTCATTAAAAATGTAAAAGTGAAAAATCATCGGCTGATACCTGTTTTTGTCAAAGAGGCTAAAAACTTTCGTTGGCTTCAGCGAATAAAAATTTAATATACATATTTTTTCATACACGTTGAAACTTTTTTTTGCATTACTTAAACTTATATTTTAGCTCTGGCTGCTAGAAATAAACAGCAAATACAATTAAATATAAATATTAATTGTAAAATATGCAAAAATATGCTATATAAAGTATAGCTCAAACTTCATATTCCTTTGTGAAATGTATGCATATTTGATTAGTTTAATAGTTACGAGTCATATAAAAAATATGCTATTGCATATTTTGGGTTGCCCTGTTGATGAGTAATCGTTTTGTTATAGGAGTGTTAGCGACAAGGTGTAGAAGCGTTATCGGTATCGTTATCGAAGTGTTATTCATTTGCTATCGATAACAAAGGGTATCAATAAGGAAATCAAATGATATAAAAAAGTATATATGTAACTTACTCGAAAAGCACAATTTACTTAGAGTAACAGTTCAGTCTAATGAGAAGCTAATCTCCGATTTCCACTTTAATCCAACTTGTTTACTGTACAAAGAACAACTATTTATAATCTTGTTTTAGTTTTTGATGGGTGGGACAACTAACACTGGATCGCATAGTACAAAAACAGCTAAGATTCCCCTTTCAGTTTACGTCTTGTTCCTTTCTAATTGTGACTACAAATTTGCGGGACGGAACTTAGATGGAAACTCAAAAAATTATTACAACTTTTTTTGTTCGTGTCGGTCCCAGGAATGCGTGCGCAAAGAATTGAATTGCAATTTCGAATCATCCTGAATATAGCCTATGTTTCGTCCAGTGGCTAAATGCAGCCGTAGTAAAAGAAGGATCGGTTTATGACCAAAAATAAGTCTATTAAGATTAACTAGATCGATCGTTTAAAGCCTGATTCGGATTTTCGTTAACATTTTCATTATAAGTATATGCCGAGGATAATAAGTCCGTTTGAAGAAAAATAAATCGACTTCGGCATGGAAAGGTTGAAATCATTGGATATAAAAAATAAATTTAAGACGAAATAGCCTCCGAAGAGATTTTAAGCCATGCGGGATGCGACCTACATGTTTATGCTAACTTCAAACGGCACCTGCGAGCCAGGTGAGTTTTCACTGAGAAGCTTTTCATGGCAGAAATACACTCGGAGTGCTTGTGAAATCACTGCCGAGGGGCGACCCCGCTTAGAAAAACTTACTCCTAATTGAAAAAAACTTGTTTCTAAAATTTTTATAGGCGGAGCACGCTACCACTACACCACAGCGGCCGCCTGAAATCATTGGATACCAGTTATATGTTTGAGGTACGAAATGTTCGACCATGGTGCTCTCGGAAGCAACTAACGTTTTATATATGGAAGCGGACATCGAATTATTCAGCGAACCAGTAAGATTGGGAAGGTATAGGGCAGGGATTGATAAAGAAAGACAACGAGAAAAGGTCACGAAAAAGAAACGCGTACCTCAAAAAAGCTGTAACGCAATTTCGAACTGACCAGCGTTATTGAGAAATACCAAAATTGTATGAGCGGTACAATCATCTGCCTAGTTTAAATTTTCGAGAGGTGATATGTTTTAGAATGGACAATACTAATACGAATCCGCCAAGGATGGGGTGCGGAAGAAGAGCGCTTTTGATGGAAATCCGTCAAATCAATCTTCAGCACTCTAAGGCGGCTTCCGCAAATTTGTTGCTCTGCCTTGAAATAGGCGGAGTGGATATAGTCCTTGTCCAGGAGCCGTGGCTGAGTAGTAACGGCAGTAAGATTTCTGGATTAAGGACTGGAAAATTCAACACCTTGGTGCATGGGGAGGCAAGTAGGCCTAGATCCTGTGTGCTTGTTAAAAAAGAGATTAAAGCTTTTATTCTCTCTAATTTCAGCAATGCTGACGTAACCACGGTCTGCCTCGAGCGAGGAAGTAATGAAATGTGGGTGGTCTCAGCGTACATGCCCCACGGGGACGTAGTGGGACCACCACCTGCGATACTGGGTGAAATTACCGCTGAAGCAAGGCGGAGAGGTGTTGGCGTGATCATCGGTGCCGATGCAAATGCCCACCATAGCATTTGGGGAAGCTCGGATACCTACACTAGAGGTGAGTCTTTATTTACTTTTATTGTAGATGAGGGACTTTGTATATGTAATAGGGGGAATGACCCGACTTTTATTACTGCGTTAAGGGAGGAGGTCCTAGACCTCACCCTGGTTAGTAGAGAACTGGAAGGTCGGATATCTGGATGGAGGGTTCTCAACGAGCACTCCTTCTCTGATCACCGATATATTCAGTTCTCAGTGAACGAAGAACGTCCCGGTAAAATATCTTTTAGGAACCCTAAAAGTACTAACTGGGACTTGTATTGTAGGAAGCTGGGAGAGCTACTGCCTGCGGTGCCTATCATTAGTTCGGGCCTGTCCGAATCTGAGATAGACGTTCTGGTGGAAAACTTCACCTCGGCAAGCAATAGCGCCTTTCAGCTGTCCTGCCCATTGAAAACTTACAGGGGGAAGGGCAAGCCGCCCTGGTGGTCGGATTCTCTTGACGACCTAAGAGCGTCCAGTCGGCGGCTCTTCAACAGAGCCAGGAAGAGTAAATTACCCTCGGACTGGGAGCTCTATAAGGTGAGTCTGGGGATTTATAAATATGAAATAAGGATAGCCAAGCGAGATGCATGGCGAAGCTTCTGCGAAAACGTAGAAGGCTGCAATGAATCCGCGAGATTTAGAAAAATACTCTCTAGGAACCCCGCTCCTCTGGGGTATCTGAGAGATGATGGTGGGGACTGGTCGATGAGTAGCGAGGAGTCCCTAAGGCTTTTACTGGACAATCATTTTGCCGATGTCCCAGTTGCGCAGGGATCTTCGCCTGCATGGTCGGCGGTCGTTGGCCATGCAGAAGTGCCTGCCATTCCAATACGGGAAAGTCAGATAACCTGGGCTATAGGGTCGTTCAAGCCCTATAAGTCTCCGGGCCCGGATGGAATCATTCCTGCGCAGCTTCAAAGGTCTTTGGGGATTTCCTGCCGCTGGTTGGCCATCATATATACTAACTGCCTCAGGCTTAACTATATCCCGAAGTCTTGGCACACGGTTAGGGTTATTTTCATTCCGAAGGCCGGCAGAAGCTCTCATGTATCACCTAAGGATTTCAGGCCAATCAGTCTCTCGTCGTTTCTTCTTAAGACGTTTGAGCGGTTGATTGACCTGTACCTACGGGAAAGGATACCTCGGGGGTTACTGTCGGCTTCACAACATGCGTACTGCAAGGGCAGATCGACGGAAACGGCTCTCCATTCGATTGTAAAGCAAATAGAGGGGTCCCTAGAACACAAAGAGTATGCTCTGGGTGCCTTTCTAGACATCGAGGGAGCTTTTAACAATGTCTTACCGGGGTCAATCGAAAGAGCTCTGGTGGGTTTAGGAGTCGAGGCGGCTCTGGTTGAATTTATTAGCAAACTTCTATGCGGCAGAATTGTCGCAGCGGAGTGGGGAGGGGCCATAATTAAGAGGAAGGTGTGCAGGGGCACGCCACAGGGGGGTGTCCTATCTCCTCTCCTCTGGGTTGTGGTAGTCAATGAGCTTCTTGTGGAGCTGGAAGCCAATGGTTGTCGGGTGGTTGCCTATGCAGATGACCTCGCTATCTTAGTCAGAGGAAAATTTCTGGGCGCCCTGCGCGATGTTCTTCAGGGCTACCTGGATACTGTGGCTGGGTGGGCTGAATCATGTGGGTTGGCGGTCAACCCGGGAAAAACGGAATTGGTCCTTTTCACAAGAAGATATAAGGTGCCCGATTTCAGAACTCCCTCGATTGGAGGGGTACCGTTGGTACTTTCTGATAGGGTTAAATATTTGGGGATTGTTTTGGACAAGAAACTGTCCTGGAGACCCAATGTGGAAGATCGGGCCAGGAAGGCCGCCATTGCCTTGTACTGCTGCAGAGAAGCTATCGGAAAGAGATGGGGACTCTCGTCAAGAATAGTACACTGGCTTTATGAGATGGTGGTCAAACCGATTCTGCTATATGGGGTGCTGGTCTGGTGGAAAGCACTGGACACGGCGAGTACCTCCAAAATGTTATTGTCAGTGCAACGGACGGCGCTGATCGGTATCAGTGGCGCTCTCAGAACAACGCCTACCTTGGCACTGAACGTCATGCTGAACATATATCCAGTAGATATTGCGGGAAAGGCGGCCGCGGCAAGGTCGTTGGTCAGGCTTCGTGATATGGGATATAGACTTTCTGACCGCGGACACTCTAGCCTTCTTACCAGTTTCGACTTCATCCCGGACAGAACAGACTACTGTATGCCGATAACAGCTCCCTATACAACCTTCACCCCAGTTATTCCAGAGAGAGAGGATTGGGGAAGAGGAATTATCTGGGGCATGGGACCGGTTAACTTGTTCACGGATGGGTCGAAGCTGGATGGAAAGGTTGGTGGGGGGGTCTTTTGTCAAGAGCTAAATTTAAGCCGCAAGTTTAAGTTGGCTGATCACTGCAGTGTATTCCAAGCGGAAATTGCTGCGATTAAGGATGCGGTGGATGGAATGCTATCCAGTGCTACCACGGTTAGGGAATCTAACATCTACTCTGATAGCCAATCGGCTATCAAGGCCTTGAGCTCAACTACAGTGCGATCGAGGGTGGTCTGGGAGTGCCTGACCTCGCTTGCGATTGCATCGAATTATTTTACAATTAAGATTATCTGGGTCCCGGGCCATAGTGATATCCCGGGTAACTGTCAAGCGGATCTCTTAGCCCGCATCGGTACAACTGAACCGGATGAAGATGGCTGTAGGGACTTCGGGATCCCGCTGGCCACCTGTGGATTGCTCCTCCATAGCTGGGCCTCGAATCAGCTCAGCAAACGTTGGGCGGGTACCACGTCTTGCAGGGTAGCAAGATCTTTCTGGCCGAAAGTGGATGGCAGGAGGTCTGCTGAAATAATTGGGTTCACTAAGGCTCACCTATCAATGGTCATTGGGGTTTTGACAGGGCACTGTCCCATGGGTATCCATGCGGTACGTCTCAATATACTGGAAACTCCATCCTGCTGCAGCTGTATGGAGGATGATGAGGTGGAATCACCAAATCACTTTATGCTTGATTGTCCAGCTTTTGCCAGAATTAGGCGAAAGTACTTCGGTCGCGACTCACTTGGATCTCCCGAGGATATATCCAAAGTTGAGATCGGTATCATTCGGAGCTTTATCGTTGCTACCCAACGATTCTCTAAGTAGCTGGATCTAGGTCACCGTTATTTTTGGTGTATGTGGTATCACAACGGACCTTCGTGTTGTCCAAGTGAGCTATCCTTATCAGGGCAGCTACCACCTAACCTATCCTATCCTATATGTTTCAAAACAAAATTTTAGGGTTGCATCAAAATGAGCAATGCTCAGCATTCTTGTAAAACTGACCGAGTCGTCTTCATACGAAAGACGAAAAAATCGGTAATCAGCATCCTAACGGCTACAGACACATGAATTTGGTGTATTTTCTACTCAAAACATTAAAGAGCTTATTAGATTTGTATGAAAAATCGAATATAGGCCAAAAGTCGCTATCTTAAACAAAAGACGGTTATTCCAAAGGCAAATTATTAGATATCGTACTGCATAGGGTGCTGATGAAAACCTTAATACATTAGGGTGTCTTCCTAGGTATTACCGTGGCAGTCGACCATCTTCCGAATTAATATTACTATTTTTATACTCAGTTGAGCAGAGCTCACAGAGTATATTAACTTTGATTGGATAACGGTTGGTTGTACAGGTATAAAGGAATCGAGATAGATATAGACTTCCATATATCAAAATCATCAGTATGGAAAAAAAAAAATTCGATTGAGCCATGTCCGTCCGTCTGCCGTTAACACGATAACTTGAGTAAATTTTGAGGTATCTTGATGAAATTTGGTATGCGGGTTTCTGAGCACTCATCTCAGATCGCTATTTAAAATGAACGATATCGGACTATAACCATGCCCACTTTTTCGATATGGAAAATTTCGAAAAATCGAAAAAGTTCGATAATTCATTACCAAAGACGGATAAAGCGATGAAACTTGGTAGGTGAGTTGAACTTATGACGCCAAAAACAAAATTAGTAAAATTATGGATAATGGGCGTGGCACCACCCACTTTTAAAAGAAGGTAATTTAGAAGTTTTTCAAGCTGTAATTTGGCAGTCGTTAAAGATATCATGATGAAATTAGACAGGAACGTTACTCCTATTACTATATGTATGCCTAATAAAAATTAGTAAAATCGGAGAACGACCATGCCCACTTTAAAAAAAAATTTTTTTAAGTCAAATTAAAAAAAAAAAAAGTTATTATCTTTACAGTATATAAGTAAATTATGTCAATATTCAACTCCAGTAATGATATGGTGCAGCAAAATACAAAAATAAAAGAAAATCTCAAAATGGGCGTGGCCACGCATTTTTTCATTTAATTTGTCTAGGATACTTTTAATGCCATAAGTCGAACAAAAATTTACCAATCCTTTTGAAATTTGATAGGGGCTTAGATTCTAGAACGATAACTGTTTTCTGTGAAAAAGGGCGAAATCGGTTGAAGCCACGCCCAGTGTTTATACACAGTCGACCGTCTGTCCTTCCGCTCGGCCGTTAACACGATAACTTGAGCAAAAATCGATATATATTTACTAAACTCAGTTCACGTACTTATCTGAGCTCACTTTGTATTGGTAAAAAAAAATTTCCGAAATCCGACTATGACCACACCCACTTTTTCGATATCGAAAATTACGAAAAATGAAAAAAAAAATGCCATAATTCTATAGCAAATATGAAAAAAGGGATGATAATTGGATTGGTTTATTGACGCAAAATATAGCTTTAGAAAAAAACTTTGTTAAATGGGTGTGACACCTACCATATTAAGTAGAAGAAAATGAAAAAGTTCTGCAGGGCGAAATCAAGAGCCCTTGGAATATTGGCAGGAATACCGTTTGTGGTATTACTTATATAAATAAATTAGCGGTACCTGACAGATGATGTTCTGGCTCACACTGGTACACATTTGGTCGATATTTCGAAAAGGCCTTCACTTATACAACTACAACCACTCCCTTATTAATACCTTTAATTTGATACCCATATTGTACAAACACATTCTAGAGTCACCCCATGTCCACCTTCATGGCGATATAGAACTAAGGCCCACTCCCTTTTAAAATACTCATTAACGCTTTTCATTTGATACCTATATCGTACAAACAAATTCTAGAGTCACCCCTGGTCCACCTTTATGGCGATATCTTGAAAAGGCGTCCACTTATAGAACTAAGGCCCACTCCCTTTTGAAATACTCATTAGCACCTTTCGTTTGATACCCATATTTTACAAACGCATTCTAGAGTCAACCCTGGTCCACCTTTATAACGATATCCGAAAAGGCGTCCACCTATAGAACTAAGGCCCACTCCCTTTTAAAATACACATTAACACCTCTCATTTGATACCTATATCGTACAAAAAAATTCTAGAGACACCCCTGGTCCACCTTTATGGCGATATCTCGAAAAAGCGAACAACTATAGAACTAAGGCCCTTTTAAAATACTCATTAGCACCTTTCATTTGATACCTATATCGTACAAACAAATTCTAGAGTCACCCCTGGTCCACCTTTATGGCGATATCTTGAAAAGGCGTCCACCTATAGAACTAAGACCCACTCCCTTTTGAAATACTCATTAGCACCTTTCGTTTGATACCCATATTTTATAAACGCATTCTAGAGTCAACCCTGGTCCACCTTTATAACGATATCCGAAAAGGCGTCCACCTATAGAACTAAGGCCCACTCCCTTTTAAAATACTCATTAGCACCTCTCATTTGATACCTATATCGTACAAAAAAATTCTAGAGACACCCCTGGTCCACCTTTATGGCGATATCTCGAAAAAGCGAACACCTATAGAACTAAGGCCCACTCCCTTTTAAAATACTCATTAACACCTTTCATTTGATACCTATATCGTACAAACAAATTCTAGAGTCACCCCTGGTCCACCTTTATGGCGATATCTTGAAAAGGCGTCCACCTATAGAACTAAGGCCCACTCCCTTTTGAAATACTCATTAGCACCTTTCGTTTGATACCCATATTTTACAAACGCATTCTAGAGTCAACCCTGGTCCACCTTTATGACGATATCCGAAAAGGCGTCCACCTATAGAACTAAGGCCCACTCCCTTTTAAAATACACATTAACACCTCTCATTTGATACCTATATCGTACAAAAAAATTCTAGAGACACCCCTGGTCCACCTTTATGGCGATATCTCGAAAAAGCGAACACCTATAGAACTAAGGCCCACTCCCTTTTAAAATACTCATTAACACCTTTCATTTGATACCTATATCGTACAAACAAATTCTAGAGTCACCCCTGGTCCACCTTTATGGCGATATCTTGAAAAGGCGTCCACTTATAGAACTAAGGCCCACTCCCTTTTGAAATACTCATTAGCACCTTTCGTTTGATACCCATATTTTACAAACGCATTCTAGAGTCAACCCTGGTCCACCTTTATAACGATATCCGAAAAGGCGTCCACCTATAGAACTAAGGCCCACTCCCTTTTAAAATACTCATTAACACCTCTCATTTGATACCTATATCGTACAAAAAAATTCTAGAGACACCCCTGGTCCACCTTTATGGCGATATCTCGAAAAAGCGAACAACTATAGAACTAAGGCCCTTTTAAAATACTCATTAGCACCTTTCATTTGATACCTATATCGTACAAACAAATTCTAGAGTCACCCCTGGTCCACCTTTATGGCGATATCTTGAAAACGCGTCAACCTATAGAACTAAGACCCACTCCCTTTTGAAATACTCATTAGCACCTTTCGTTTGATACCCATATTGTACAAACGCATTCTACAGTCAACCCTGGTCCACCTTTATAACGATATCCAAAAAGGCGTCCACCTATAGAACTAAGGCCCACTACCTTTCAAAATACTCATTAGCACCTTTGATTTGATACCCATATCGTACAAACAAATTCTAGAGACACCCCTGGTCCACCTTTATGGCGATATCTCGAAAAGGCGTCCACCCATAGAACTGAGGCCCGCTCCCTTTTAAAATACTCATTAACACCTCTCGTTTGATACCCATATCGTACAAAAAAATTCTAGAGACACCCCTGGTCCACCTTTATGGCGATATCTCGAAAAAGCGAACACCTATAGAACTAAGGCACACTCCCTTTTAAAATACTCATTAACACCTTTCATTTGATACCTATATCGTACAAACAA
Source organism: Eurosta solidaginis (assembly GCF_040869045.1). Classification (NCBI taxonomy): domain Eukaryota; kingdom Metazoa; phylum Arthropoda; class Insecta; order Diptera; family Tephritidae; genus Eurosta; species Eurosta solidaginis. The sequence goes on along the minus strand of NC_090319.1, from coordinate 318,905,426 downwards.
ATTCTAGAGTCACCCCTGGTCCACCTTTATGGCAATATCTTGAAAAGGCGTCCACCCATAGAACTAAGGCCCGCTCCCTTTTAAAATACTCATTAACACCTCTCATTTGATACCCATATCGTACAAAAAAATTCTAGAGACACCCCTGGTCCACCTTTATGGCGATATCTCGAAAAAGCGAACACCTATAGAACTAAGGCACACTCCCTTTTAAAATACTCATTAACACCTTTCATTTGATACCTATATCGTACAAACAAATTCTAGAGTCACCCCTGGTCCACCTTTATGGCAATATCTTGAAAAGGCGTCCACCTATAGAACTAAGGCCCACTCCCTTTTGAAACACTCATTAGCACCTTTCGTTTGATACCCATGTTGTACAAACAAATACTAGAGTCAGCCCTTGTCCACCTTTATGGCGATATTCCTAAATGGCGTCCACCTATAGAACTATGCCTCACTCCCTCATAAAATACTCTTTAATACCTTCCATTTGATACACATGTTATACAAACACATTCCAGTGATTTTAACTTATTTTATCTCCATAGCTCTCAACTGAGTATGTAATGTTCGGTTACACCCGAACTTAGCCTTCCTTACTTGTTATTTTTATTTTTCTATATAAGGTCAACTGAAGAGCTTCACCACAAAAAATTGTTCTCTAGAGATTTTAACACTTCGATAATTTCTTGTCGTAAAGGCATAACTTTCTGTGAATCATAAAATTCGACTACTTTATATTATTGAAGTACACGTAACCAACTGCTTCCAGTTTTATAAAGCTAATAAAATTGATTGAACAAAATCAACATACATTAGGGTAGTCCGTGCATCTGAAATTAACTATTTTTTGCAGTGTAGCACCGCAATACGACAATACCACCCTAAAAATATCACATATCTACATACAAAGTTTTGATCACGATTATAGACGGTGAAGGGGTGTCGCAAAAGGGTCAAAGTTAAGATTCCTCTATGGAGACTCCAAAAATTTAAATTGAATTTTTTGTTATTTAATACCCAAATTCAATAACATTATGGAAAGTGACATCAAATGTTTGTAAGCTTTGGTTTCGAATGGAAACGGTTAAGGGTTGTCGCAGACTGATTAAAGTTCATGTTTAAATATTTTGAGTCCTCATTGGATAATCTGAACCTAAGCCTGTGTGTAACACGCCTTAACTCCTTTCAACCGAGACCAAAATTCATAAGTGAAATCGCCAATTAATATCATTTTTTTGATTCTCCATAAAGAAATACTAATTTGTACCCCTGTGCGATACCCTTTAACAGTTTCCACTCGCGAATAAATAGGATTATGTGATATTTTTGACCGTGGTATTATCATTTGAAGGGATAAGACTGGAAAAATAGGTAATATGAAATATAAGGACTACCCTAGTATGTATACACCTTTTATCGGATGCTACCTTGTAGCTATTACCTTGTTATATGTGTGGGCGTTTCCATATTATATAACTTCAAAAAGTTGGGAAGTTTATCTGCGATTGCAATGTTGCCTTAACGACATAGTTCGGTTCATCTATGGAATTCGGACAGGTGGTCCGCCACTTTAGTAAACTAGATTAGGATCTGCGGTGGTACAGGATCTGTTGAGATAACTCTTCCTGTAATGCCTTTCGAAAGCAATCGAGCAGCATTGATACAGAAAGATGACGGCCAAGAAAGTTAATTAACGGGCTGGCTGAATCGACAAAATAAAAAGATTGACTTAGTCTGATCTAATTTCTAACGGCACGCGCTTATTTATGTAACCAGATCACACTCTTGGTAAAAGCTCGAATTGTTCATACGTATCTTTTTGGGCTACAATCACTTTGCTCAACAACGAATGAGGGTAAGGACACACTAGGCTACCTATCCATGGGCTATGTTCTCCATTGAATGCATAAGAAACGAGAAGATGGTTACTTAATAAAGTCAAAGTAGCCGTAGACCTCATGTATGGCACTTCTGTACCAGAAGTAATGCTAATTGTGGCGAGTGGTGCGGAAAAATGTTAAAAGAAATCATTTGTCGATATCACTTCGATAAATTTTTGATAATAAATCGATAACTTTTCAATAAAAAGTTGACAAATTTTTGATAACCAATCGATAAATGATCAATAACACATTGACAACCTTTGATATTGATGAAAAATTTCTAACAAATTGATAACACGCCATCTGGTCTAGCTATAGAATAAGAAATACACTTACATACGTATGCTGACCACTAGGTGACCTCAGTCGCCCACAACTTTTTTGTGTGTCCGGAGATTGGGAGTAAAGGAACGTAGTTCTCACCCCTTCCTTCTCCCATACAACACATGTGAGTCCACTGGCGCTGATAATCCACAAGTACGTCGCCTGAAACTTTCCGGATATCGATTTCACCAACCTTTAGTTGCTTGGAAATCGACCACAAATCCGCCGATTCATCACTCCTAGCCACAGACATCCACCAATCCACTAATTCGTTAACTACGACTAGCGGGGTATAGATTTCATCAACCACCGGTTGCTTTGAAATCGATCCACCGCTTCATCGATTGTGGCTATCACATCCCCTAAGGCATGAACGTCATCAGTCGCATATTCAACTATCGTAACCCCCGGTATATATAACGCTAGTCAGCTGCGAACCTCGTCACCGCTCACTGATTACATCAACAACCGTAAGGAGTCCGCCAACGGATTCATCGTTCACCCGTTTCCGCTTGTGAAGCCTTCTTTAAATCCTCCATTGGTGACAGTTCCCCTACATTTTACTATTCTCAGCAACGTGAGGGTGCGTGTGTGCACGTCTGAAACAAATACCACCAACAATGTGGCGTGTATTTATTAAGAAAGGAAATATATTTCAAAGTATGGGTAAAAGCTGCGTTCGCTGGAGGCAACACATTATTATGTCAAGAGAAGGCTAATATGAATAAATACCATTGACGGATTTACATAAAACGTTTTGTTGCGTTGCTTCGCCTGACAGATGAGTTAAATGCCTGGCCGCACGTACAACTTGCTACACAAAGTTTATGAAACGCTGTAAATGCGTCAAAACGAAGCAACGCAGCAAGAGTCCTGTGTAAAATCGGTTTTAGGGCCATGTTCACCATCTCTAGTTAAGTTAGAACTTATCTGGGGGATTATGAATCTTCAGGTAGTTTCATTCGGCATTTTCATTTTTACGAACAAAGGGCGATCAAATCCCTGTTAAAACAATAAAAGTGTGAATATTTTGTAGAAAAAATCACAAAAATTGATTGTAAATACACGAACATCAACAAAATAGCAGACTTTTGTTTAAACTTTTGCCTTGCACTTAATTGATAGTCGATGTTTCAGTTGTCATCAAGAAAACGAGACTTTCGATAACTTGAAGCTTAGAAACTAATTAAGGATGGTAAAAAGGCTCTCAGTCGAATGTGAGGAGGTGAACTGTTATTTTCCAATATTACATTTGCAGTTGTGTTGAGGGGTTCGGCAACTATGATGGCTAGGGTGATGGTTACGGTTGCGGTCAGGATTATGATTACGGTGACGACTTGGCTAAATGTTAGGGTTAGGTTAGGTTAGGTTCAAGTGGCTGCCGTCCACATTGGAGCGGCACACTTAGGCCTTTATAGGCCCATTGTGAAACCACACGGATTTGTTCCTACTCTCCTAATCAAACCCCTCCATTGAGTTCATGAAGCTAACTAAGCGTCGTGTATTGACCTCAGCTATATCAGTCAGATCTACGAGAAACATCTTGCCCATAAAACGTTTCCTTCTTCTACCGAGCGCTGGACATTCACAGAGTTGATGCCTAATAGTTTCAGGTTCTTCTTCGTTGCCGCAGCTTCTACAATAATCATTAAATGGAGCGCCAATCCTTTCCGCATGCGGTCCAATAAAAACATGACCCGTAAGAAGACCTACAGCTAAGGAAATATCCCTCTTACGGAGGGTGAGAAGCTCTCGCGTTCTCTTCTCATTCCACTCCGGCCATGTGAGTTTTGCCGTGTGGTATCTATGATGATGCTTCCACCTGGCTCCCGATTCCATCAGTAGAGCCTCCTTTATCTTGAGCTTGCAGGTGGAGAGCGGCATTCCCAACCTCTTCCAGGATGGCGAAGGTGGAAGGGATGTACCCTTTCTTGCAAGCTCATCCGCCATCTCATTACCTGGTATGCCCTTATGTCCCGGAACCCATACCAGATGCAGAGTAAACTGTTCAGCCATCACGTTAAGTGATCTGCGACAGCCTACTACAGTTTCAGAATTAGCTGTGACAGAGTCAAGGGCTTTCAGTGCTGCCTGACTGTCTGAGAAAATATAAATGTGTTTCTGAGAGACTGCCGTCTCCCTAAGGCAGTCCACAGCGTCTTGCATGGCCGCAAGCTCGGCCTGAAATACGCTACAGTGATCCGGAAGGCGAAACGATCTTTGTATCCCCAATCGTTCCGAATAGACACCCCCTCCGACCCTGTTATCCAGTTTAGATCCATCTGTGTATATCTGGATGCTGTTAGTGGGCCAATCAGAGTCATTCGCCCACTGTTCCCTTGTTAATGTTGGTATGTGGTTTGCAGAAATCTGTCCATTCTGGTATGCAGAATCTGTCGAGAATTTCAGTATGTTTGCGGTGCGACCATGTGGTCAGTTTCCTCAGCCTGATGGCTGCACATGCTGCATATTTAATGCCTACTATATCTATGGGTAGTAGGTTCAGTAAGTGTTACAATTTCAGTATTCAAAACTGCGTTGCGTAACAACCTACGTCGTTATGGTTACGTTGAGTGCTCTCTTGTGTGTCACGAGTGCCGCTATGGTTGTGGCATAGGCTTTGCTGTTATAATAACAAATATGGTTATAGTTGTTGTTTTATTGTTTAATTTATGGCTGAATTCTGTAATTCAGTCTCATCACAAGTCTCTAAATTTGGGATTTTCCTTTAGAGACAATTTTTGTGACTTGAGATGATTTCTGCATTCAGTAAACGAAAGTCACAGAAACAATTCAACATATCGACGAAATTCACCAAAATGACATTTTACTCATACATTGAACAAATAATATAGCATTGCATTTTGTCAACGTAGCGTTGGGTAGTATTGTGGCTGAGCTTTAGGCCGGGTCGATTTGTGGGGAGGCAAAAAAATCGCCCATTGCTCTGTGAAAATCATATTCTAGGGATCAAAATAAGAAACCTTGCCGAAGGAACCATACCTCTAAAGTGAATTCTGATGGCCCCCCACCCCTTTTGGGTCGTATGGGAAATTTTTGAAAAATCCCACTTTGAAATGCCTATGTTTTTTCTTTTTGGAGTTTATTTTTCTCTTTAGAAATTGATTTAGTCAGAACATATGTAAATGAGAAAATGAATTTAACTTAGTAATAGAAAAGAAATTAAAAAAAATGATTAGAAATTAGTGTTTTTACAACCCCCTTTTAAAACCAACGCATCACTGTGATGCTTTTGCATGTCGTAAACATAGTTGTGTGGGTTTTTTATTCAACCGTTTTAAAAAATGAAGGTATCACTGTGACACAATTGCAGATCGTAAAATTGCTTGTGTTGTTTTTTTTTAAGCCACCACAAGACACAGCAAGTAGAATTGAAATTGTCCCTACCCAAAAGTTCGACCTAAAGGGGGGACATCAGAATTCATTTTAGAGGTATGTTTCCTTCGGCAAAGTTTCTTATTTTGATCCCTAGAATAAGATTTTCACAGAGCAATGAGCGATTTTTAAATCGACCCGCCCTACTGAGCTTGCTAAGACGCCGATCACAATTTTTATAGAAAATCCCAAAGTGTGTAGGTTCGAATCTGAGCGGCGCCACATAGAGTTCGATGTTTTTTTTAAGTATTTTCTGTTTTTTAATTTTTTTTATGCTTATTTTAATTTTAGGAATAAAAAAAATATATTTAAAGCGTTTTTCGCAAATAATTTTCATACTTTTTCTGAAATTTTCACGTTTGTGATCTGCCCCGGCCCAGCTCACAAATTAGTGATTGCTTTTGTGAGGCTGGAGAAGCGGGACAGCTTACAGAATGGCAAATTGTCTCAAAAGTGATTTTCACCCCAATTAGTCTCTAATAGTGACTATAGATGGCTTACTGAATTCAGCTGTTAATTGTATTGCAGCGAATATTATTAACACGTCACTATGACTCTAGTAATAAATGCTAAATAACCAAAACAGCAATGTAAGAATGTGGGACAACAAATAGTCTCGCACACGTGTATATAGCAACTAAGAGCGTAGACAACAATACACATACACATGTACACAGCAACAAACAGAGCAGATGACATTACTCACGCATATAAACTATGCCAGGGCGAATATGAAATTCAGCTCATGAAATAAGCAAATAAGCAACTACACGAGAAGGCTGTTCGCAAAAGGTCTAGACCGTGGGCGAAAAAGGCGAACGAAGCAACTGAGAGTATATAAGCAGCGCAGTATAGTTTTTTCTATGAGCAGTTAAGTCTAAGTGAAATACGCGAATACATTGTGAAGATTTTCTACCAGAGTAACGTTGGCAATAAAAAGCATTTTATATACAGAACAATTGAGTGTATTTATTATATTGTTTAGTGATTGAAACTATAATAGTAGGCGCAAATTAATCGAGAATTTATTAAGATCCGCTACGATGTGGTTCACGGCTGCGCATATGATTGCGGTTAAGATTGAGGTCACGTTCAGGATAACGCTAACTGGACCGTTAATTCATACTACTCATAACTTGACATTCTCTTATTTTATTTCTCATATATCTCGTTCTGTATGTTGATTTATTATTTTGTGTTCTCTTTTTGCACCAAACTTCAGCTCCAAATACTAGAATCGACAAGAAAACGCCAACACCGTACAACCACCAAACCCAATAGAAATCAACAAACTGCAATGTAAAATCCTTCGTATCCTCTTTTATACCAGTTTTGTTTAGTTGTTCTGCCGCTAGCATATCATTATAGATCTGATTAGTCCAATGTTGAATTATTCCTACACTATTCAAATTATCCAACATTCTGTTAAATTCTTTCAAGAATATCGAATGATTTTGCATTGGAATACTCATTACATGATTTTTCAAAATATTGATATTTTCACTGACATAGAAATATTTGTGCTTCAAATGGGACTGATGTATTTTAAAAACATCCCAAGAGGAGCTGAGAGTTGTATAAGCGAAATTCGTATCCAAAGATCCCCGCATAGATTGTATATTTTCTTGGGTATCGATAGAAAGTGGTAGCCTCTCATAATATTCATTGGGAATGTATACGTTTAAATAACGGTATTCGAGCTCATTTAGTTTTACAAATATTCCAGCATTGATGAGTTCTTCAAAATTCTGTATATGAGGATAGCGTACTAAAGTGGTTAGATACGAGTTAAGACTGCCCGTTAGAAATGTACTAATGAAGATTCCACTGACAAATAACAATATATATATATAACGTGTTATAAATTTCGTAGACCTATGCATGCATGATGGCAACCCTATTATACTACGAAATACAACATTCGTGAAAATCCATGCAAAATATGTTAAGCTATTAGTAAAAGTATGACGTTTGTGTCGCTGCCAAAGAAAAAATTCCACTGTGAGAAGTATTGAGAATACAAAGAGTAGTAATAGCAAATATAGACCAAGTGCAGAATTTATTACCAACCAAAATATAACGCTGTTTGGAATAAGTGGCGGTATCGGTAACATAATGGTAATATCTACTATGGCTAAGATGTTTGAATATGATATATTATCAAAACCATAATATTCCAATCCAGCTATTATATCGATTGAATCATTTTGCAATAAATTCGGCCAACTACCAAATGTATATGGTTGATCGCGTAGTGGATAAGTGAGAGTGGCATTGTAGCGCGCAGCGAATAAATTTAAAATCTTAACTGCAAAACCACTCACTTGCTGACGATTATTTCGATCATGCCAAACCAGAGACCATGGCTGCAAATTATTTGCACAGACTCTTATTGGAAAACCCATTAAATTTTTTACACGATTAGGAAAACATTTATCCATATCGAACGATTTGCGTTGTACATGAAATTGTGGAAAATAGCTGTAGGTATAGAATGTTCTATGTGTAAGATAATCTCGATATATGGCAATCACATTTAATAAATGTTTATGAGCGCAAAATTTGAAGAGTTGTTCTTGTTGTAATTGAAATATTTGATGCTCCTGCTTTGCTGTGACGTGTGATTCTTCTTGGTCCCAAATGAAAAGTGTGCGTATTGTACGTGTATCACGTAAACAAGAGACCATTTTATCCAAAAACTCAAATTCTAGTGGTTTTGTTAAGCAACGTATTATGAGAACGCTTGGTAAAAGAGAACGGCTTCTATGACAAGTATCGGCGTTGAGTAGTTTGGTCGTTTTGTTGATACCAATATTTTTGAGATCCTCATCAGATACACACTTGTTGCTTGAATTGTAGCTATTAATTATTATGAGTCTGTCAATTCTTTTTTCCAAACTAATTTTTTTTACTAAAAAGCTTAGGTTGGAAATATTTGTTGAAACATCGAGTTTGAATGATGAATTAGCAAGCACTAAAGTGAAGCTGCTTAGCAGTTGAAAAATTATGCTTATAATTAGCATTCTTTTTCAAATTTGTATGACTTTACAAAGCAAATGTGATTCTAGAACTAATTTTTCAGCAGTCTGTAGTATGCACTTTAATTGATTTTCTTCTTTAAGTGCATGCATGTACAGTGCTGCGAATAAATATGTAGTCAATAATACCATTAAAGGCCAACAATATTATAGAAGCTTTGATGTGGTCATATTAATCGTTCCCGAGATGGTCGGGCTAAAACCTTAATGATGCTATGTTACCGAAGAGTAACGTATCTTTATCCGGCAAAGGATCATAAACATCAATAACACTGCCAAAAACTTTCGGGGAGTGTTGTTGTTGTAGCAGTGCTTCGCCCCATCCAATAGGTGCGACCAATCACAAATTGTCATCAATGACCTCTAACGGGAGTCCAAGGAAACTTGCTGTTTCAATAGTGGGGGATCATAATGAGAGGGGTGTTAGAGGCGTTGGTTTCACAATACAGTTGAAAAGATTGTTGATGTCCTGTGGGGACACATTACAAGCAGGACATACATTTTGTATATCGGGGTTGATTCTGGATAGGTAAGAGTTTAACCTGTTACAGTACCCAGATCCAAGTTGATCTACAGTGAAGCGCGTTTCCCTAGGGGAATGCGATCCTCCTCTGCTAGTTTTGAGTAATGTTCTTTAAGTACTGAATTCACCGAGAAATTCCTGGCATAAAGGTCCGACGCCTGTTTGTGGATTTCACTGAGGACCTACTTGTGCATTTTAGCTTCAGGACAAGGCCGTCCTAAAAAAATTTCCTTAGCCACAAAATGGGTAACCCTTCGGGAAATATCATCGTCATCGAAGGTGGTAAGGCGATTGAACTTAAATTGTCATCCTACAACCATGAGAAAATGAACTGCATCTAGCGAAAATCTGCAATATATAAATAGCATTTAAAAACCGCCTTGAAGACAAACGCATATTGAGGTAAGGCTAACATTCGTGGACGTATACGTACAAAACGGAACCATCTGATCTCACATTATATTCAGTAATGAAAAAAATTTTAAATTTTGATGGCTCAGATAGATATTGCTGCTACTGGCATGTTTTACGCAACGATGTTCGTATAATGTCTAAACGTGTGTAGGGAGGATGGTCTAAGCAGCACTTAAGAGTGAACTTAAGTCCGACATTGCATTTATTTCTGGCAGAAAGTATGCGCTATCATACAAAGAGACATTACTTGAATACCTTCTTGCTTCTCCTAGCGTGGCTAGATTTTTAACCCATAAAAAACTTGTGGGGAATCTTGACAAGAAAGGTTAACGATCCGGAAAGACCTGCTACTGAGACCATGACTGAACTCAAGGAAAAGAGCTCAAGGTTTTGGAGGGAGATTCCTGGTAGTCCTCGAAATAAACATATTCAAAATATTCCATGCCGATTAGTCGCTATACTCAAAAGCCAGGGTTGGTAAACAAAATGTTAGGCAAAAATAATATAGTGGGTTTATACGAAAAAACCGATTCTGTTTAGTTTAAAAGAAAAATACTTAAATGTATTAATTTTTATTAATGTTACTTTATTTAGTAAGTCCACAGCTCCAATTATTTCCTTAATAAAAGAATACATGACGAAGTAAATTTGAGTTTACATTTATTGGCAGCACTGTATTTGAATTAGTGATGCATATTTTTTATATAATTCACCTGAAGAAATGAAGCTAGTGAAATAAAACAAGTAAGGAAGGTTAAGTTCGGGTGTAACCGAATATTACATACTCAGTTGAGAGCTATGGTGACAACATAAGGGAAAATAACCATTTAGGAAAATGAACCGAGGGAAACCCTGGAATGTGTTTGTATGACATGTGTACCAAATATGAAAAATGAAAGGTGTTAATGAGTATTTTAAAAGGGAGTAATCCTTAGTTCCATAGGTGGACGCCGTTTCGAGATATCGCCATAAAGGTGGGCCAGGGGTGACTCTAGAATTCGTTTGTGCAATATGGGTATCAAACGAAAGGAGTTAATGAGTATTTTAGGACGGAGTGGGCCTTTTTGGACCAGCGGTGACTCTAGGCTTTGTTTGTACGATATGGGTATAAAATGAAAGGTGTTAATGAGTATTTTTAAAATGGAGTGGGCCTTCGTTCTATAGGTGTTCGCCTTTTCGAAATATCGCCATCAAGGTGGACCAGCGGTGACTCTAGAATGAGTTTGTACGATATGGGTACCAAATTAAAGGTATTAATGAGAGTTTTAAAAGGGAGTGGTGGTAGTTGTATATGTGAAGGCGTTTTCCAGATATCGACCAAAATGGGGACCAGGGTGACCCAGAACATCATCTGTTGGATACCGCTAATTTATTTATATATGTAATACCTGCCAAGATTTTAAGGGTTTTTTATTTCGCCCTGCAGAACTTTTTCATTTTCTTCTACTTAATATGGTAGGTGTCACAACCATTTTATAAAGTTTTTTCTAAAGGTATATTTCGCGTCAATAAAACAATCCAATTACCTTACCATATTTCATCCCTTTTTTCGTATTTGGTATAGAATTATGGCATTTTTTTCATTTTTCGTAATTTTCGATATCGTAAAAGTGGGCGTGGTCATAGTCGGATTTCGTTCATTTTTCATACCAAGATAAAGTGAGTTCAGATAAGTACGTGAACTGAGTTTAGTAAAGATATATCGATTTTTCCTCAAGTTATCGTGTTAACGGCCATGCGGAAGGACTGACGGACGACTGTGTATAAAAACTGGGCGTGACATCAACCGATTTCGCCCATTTTTACAGAAAACAGTTAACGCCATAAAATCTATGCCCCTACCAAAGGATTGGTTAATTTTTGTTCGACTTATGGCGTTAAAAGTATCCTAGACAAATTAAATGAAAAAGGGCGGAGCCACGCCCATTTTTAAATTTTCTTTTATTTTTGTATTTTGTTGCACCATATCATTACTGGAGTTGAATCTTGACATAATTTACTTATATACTGTAAAGATATTAAATTTTTTGTTAAAATTTTACTTTAAAAAAACTTTTTTTTTAAAAGTGGGCGTGGTCCTTCTCCGATTTTGCTAATTTTTATTAAGCGTACATATAGTAATAAGAGTAACGTTCCTGCCAAATTTCATCATGATATCTTCAACGACTGCCAAATTACAGCTTGCAAAATTTTAAATTACCTTCTTTTAAAAGTGGGCGGTGCCACGCCCATTGTCCAAAATTTTACTAATTTTCTATTTTGCGTCATAAGCTCAACTCATCTACCAAGTTTCGTCGCTTTATCGGTCTTTTGTAATGAATTATCGCACTTTTTCAGTTTTTCGAAATTTTCGATATCGAAAAAGTGGCCGTGGTTATAGTCCGATATCGTTCATTTTAAATAGCGATCTGAGATGAGTGCTCAGGAACCTACATACCAAATTTCATCAAGATACCTCAAAATTTACTCAAGTTATCGTGTTAACGGACGGACGGACGGACGGACATGGCTCAATCAAATTTTTTTTCGATCCCGATTATTTTGATATATGGAAGTCTATATCTAACTCGATTCCTTTATATATGTACAACCAACCGTTATCCAATCAAACTTAATATACTCTGTGAGGTCTGCTCAACTGAGTATAAAAATCAGGTTTGTTTGTTTTGAATGAACAATTACTCAGTTTATTGATAGCATTATCGTTAGTTCAACCGAATTTTTTTTGTCAAGAGTACAAATTTGTATAGCCATTTCAACAGAAGAAAAACCTTTGTTCTCAAGTTAACAATATTCTGTAAACATGACAGGTTCTCAATCAATCAAACTGATTTTTCTGTTAAAACAACTGTTTTCTTTGGACATTACAACAGCGAGCCACTTTTAGTATTATGTAAATGCATCAGCTAATTTTAAAGAGAAACTTACACTCACTACTTTGCTCTTAGGACTATTGTGCCACAGAAATATCTGTAATATCAATATCCACTGCTGTATGTTAACATTTCCATTGGTATTTTTGGGGTGACATTAAAAATTTTTAATTAACATGCCAGCGCTAGGCGGCCACCGTTGTGGGATGGTAGCGTGCTACGCCTGCCACACCGAAAATCCTTAGGTTAAGACCTCGAAAATGCATCAATAAAAATCTTTAGAAAAACGTTCTTTATTTGTTGTTTTTTTTAGCAGCGTTGTGGCTTACATTTTTAAACTTTTTTTGTTGATTGGACTGTTAAAACCAATGTGGATATGACAAGCGTGATAACTTCTGCATATACGTCAAATTGAGAAATAGAACCGATCACCTGATCTTTAATTGACTATCGTGATCTCATTTTGTATCTCTTTCTATCACCCGCTGAAGATAATCGACCCTATACGCCAGCATATTGAACATCCATTCAAAACGCTGGCAGAGCGCTTAAAAGTAGCCATTTTGAACATCCTGTCATGCATTTGACGGACAAGACAACGCATTTGTTTTATCCACAATGGTTAAAAGGTTTAATTCAGAATCAACAATTTGTGCAAAGATGATTTAACAGCTTTTTGTGATAGCTAAAATTTGACGGAAGGATCGGTTGAAATGAATTGTAGTTCGGTTAACTTGATGATTTTGGTTTTTTTTTTTTTTTAGTGCTGTGATATTTATATAATAGCAACTCATGTTTTTTTTTCAGTTAAAATATTTTGTATATTCGCGAAATGGTATATTAAGTTTTTAACGAATCTAAAAATTGTAAGTCCTTGATGAAAAATAGACAGACCCACCAATAAGTAAACCAAAATGATCAGAATGTAGAGCTGAGTTGATTTAGCCATGTCCGGATGTTCTTCTGTTTGTTTGTATGCAAACTACTCCCTCAACTTTTGAGATATTTCGATAAAATTTGGTGAGCGGCTATATTTAGGTGTCCGATTAGACATTTGTCGGAAACGGCCGGATAGGGTCACTATAGCATATATCGCCCCTAAAACCGATGTTTCAGAAAAAAGCAGTTTTGTCTTATCTTGCTCAATTTATCAGATTGAAGCTTCAAACTTCAACATGTGCTTACGTATATAGCATATATTTTTGTCTGAAAAAATCATAGATATCGGTCGTATACGTGTTATGTATCCCATACAACCGATTGTTCAGATAGGAAACTTTTCGTAATTTCTGCCCCATTTTAACAGCTAGAAGCTTCAAATTTCATAAAATACTTACGTTTACGTCATATATTGTTGTGATAAGTGATTCATTGTCATAGCTATTTCATGCAGACCACAAAAAACGTAAAACTTTGCATCCTCACACAAACTACCTACCTATTTTTTATTTTATATTTATCTTAAAAGTCGTTTAGGTATGACATCTGTTCACTATATATTTCATATCTTATACGGCCGATTATTTGGATATTACGAATAGGGTAAGATTATTGTTCAGTCCCATTTATGAAAGTCCCGTCCTTACTTGTTTAAATAGCAATTATTTCGTTGCTATCGACGGCAGTTTAAATTTTGTGCAAAAATATTTGAGAAAGTGAAATTTACTTGTGCAAATACGAACTAGACATAAAATTTGATTAAACAATTAATGAAAAATGGAAACAACGCGACATCAGAACGAACAAAGTGGCAGCTGTTTGGATTATACATTGTAAGGCTTTTCAGAGCCTTTTTCCCCCGGCAGTGAGTTTCGAGCCCGCACGCCTGCGCTAATTAATCAACAGATGCGGCCAAAGCCACGCCTTGTTGTTGTAGAAATTTATCCCTATTGCCCTTTGCTGCACGTCTCTACAATTTGTATAGAATATAATTTATGTATTCGCATGTAGGAAATCTACGAATTATTGTAACTTATCAGAAGTGCGTATTCGAATAACATTTGAAGTTATCAAAAATAATAAATAACATACTCCGGGATTGTTTGATTTGAAGCCCGAAATTTTCAGGACTTAAAAACACAGAGATTGGCATCCCCTTTGGGCATATATACGTATATGTCTTACCTATGAAAAATTGCACTCTTGAGATATGTTATAACTTAGAAAATTTCTACAGTTTAAATTCATTGCTAAACCATAAAGTTTTACTATTAGTCCCTTTACAAGCTGGGCGGCACGTTTTGACGAGAAGGGACAGATTGCCAACTGTTTTAAAAAAGGATATATCCAAATTATTTAAATTGAAAAGAGTTTACAGTAACTGAAAAATGTAAGTTTATGGATATGCTTTCACATTTATTTAGTGGCAGATCAACAGGCGGGAACTAGGGGACTGCGTTTTCCTTATGGTTAAATGAAACAAGTAGAGCCGAGCGACAACCTTCCCAAAACACCGCTCTCATAACTGACAGGGGACGGTCCTCAGAACTTTATGTTTGAAGCGATTTTGCATGCTCCTCTCTAGACATATCGGAAGCTTAATCAACCCTCTTCGCAGATGAAAGCTTGGGCTATCGGGTGAGATGCACGATACAGTGACACAATCTCGCTCTGGATGATGAATATATTTGTATAGAATAGTTGTTATTTTATAAAAGCCCAGGGTTCCTTCTTACACCTAAGCTAAACACTGAATAAAGCATCGAAGGGGAAACTGATCGAATTCTTCATCCAAAAAACAACTTCACAGGGTAGTTGGGTCTCTGGAAGGAGTCTAAGAACATCATCACCATAATCATTATTAATTGGCGCTTAGCTGCCTAATTGACTTTGGCCGTTTTGTAGCAAGTCACGCCAGCTATCCCTATTTTGCGATAGCTGACGCCAATTGGGAGCAACAAAAGTGGTCAAGTCTTCCTCCACCAGCCTCTACCAACTCAGTGGAGGTCTTTCTCTTCCTCAGTTTCCGAGCTAAGGTATACCGACTGACACAATTTCTTGCCATGAGCCTTTTCTTCCATTCGCCTAACATGACCTAGCCAGCGATGCCTTTGGGTTTTTATTCACTCCACTATCGTCATATATGCGTAAAGCTCATATTGTTCATCATTATGTCTCCTTCGATACTCGATGCCAGCATCACGGGCATGACGTAGTTTTTTTTTTTCTTATTATTGCACTGTCATCGGGTTCTGAACTATATTCCAAGTTTCAAGCTTGTGGCTTATCGGGAAGTTATTTAAATTTTAATTAAAAACTTCGTGCCGGCCGGCCTGTCAAGTCAATCTAAATAAAACCGTTTAAAAATGGATGAGATTGGTGGTGTATATAGCTTTACCCTCACAACCGATTGTTCAGATAAGAAACTTTTCGTAATTTTTGCCCCATTTTAAGAGCTAGGAGCTTTAAATTTCACCAAATGCTTACGTTTACATCATGTATTGTTGAGACAAGTGACTCATGGTCATAGCTATTTCATACAGACCGCAAAAAGCGTGAAACTTTGCATCCTCTCACAAAGTACCTACCAATTTTTATACTCGCTGTACTGGTACCCCGGGTATTATAACTTTGATTGGATACCGGTTGGTTGTACAGGTATAAAGGAATCGAGATAGATATAGACTTCCATATATCAAAATCATCAGTATCGAAAAAAATTTGATTAAGACATGTCCGTCCGTCCGTCTGTCCCTTAGTATGTCCGTCCATTAACACGATAACTTGAGCAAATCTTGAGATATCTTCACCAAATACACGAGCTTACTGGATCCAGAATGGATTGGTATTGAAAATGAGCGAAATCGGATGATAAATACGCCCACTTTTTATTCTCAGCTGAGCAGAGCTAACAGAGTATATTAATTTTGTTCGCATAAAGGTAATACGTAACGGCATAAACTAATCGAGATAGATATAGACTTCTATATATCAAAATGATCTGGGCGAAGAAAGAAATTTAGTTAGCCATGTCCGTTCGAGGTATCTTGATGAAATTTGGTATATAAGTTCTTGGGCACTCATCTCAGATTGCTATTTAAAATGAAGAAATCGGACTATAATCACGCCCATTTTTCCGATACCGAAAATACGAAAAACCGAAAAAGTGCGATAATTCATTACCAAAGACGGATAAAGCGATGAAGCTTGGTAGGTGGGCTGACCGTATGACACAGAATAGAAAATTAGTAAAATTATGGACAATGGGCGTGGCACCGCCCACTTTTAAAAGAAGGTAACTCAAAATTTTGCAAGCTATAATTTGGCAGTCGTTGAAGTTATCGTGATGAAATTTGGCAGAAACTTTACTCCTATTCCTATATATGTTCTAAATAAAAATTTTCAAAATGGGATGGCGACAAAAAATTTAATATCCCTACAGTATGTAAGTAAATTACGTCAACATTCGATTCCGGTAATGATATGGTGCAACAAAATACAAAAATAAAAGAAAATTTCAAAATGGGCGTGGCTCCGCCCTTTTTTGTTTAATTTGCCTAGAATACTTTTAATAAGTCGAACAAAAATTTACCAATTCTTGTAAAATTGGGTAGGGGCACAGATTCTATGACGGTAACTGTTTTTTTGAGAAAATGGGTGAAATCGGTTGAAGCCACGCCCAGTTTTCATACACAGTCGACCGTCTGTCCTTCCTCTCGGCCGTTAATATGATAACTTGAACAAAAACCGATATATCTTTACTAAACTTAGTTTACGTCACTTTATATTGGTATAAAAAATTACCGTAATTCGGAAAATGAAAAAGGTCTGCAGGGCGAAATCAAAATCCCTTGGAATCTTGGCAGGAATACTGTTCCTGATATTACATATATAAATAAATTAGCGGCACCCGACAGATGATGGTCTGGGTCACCCTGGTCCACATTTTGGTCGATATCTCGAAAACGCCTCCACATATACAACTAAGGGCCACTCCCTTTTAAAACCCTCATGAATACTTTTAAGTTGATACCCATATCGTACAAACACATTATAGAGTCACCCCTGGTCCACCTTTATGGCGATATCTCGAAAAGGTGTCCACCCATAGAACTAAGGCCTACTCCCTTTTAACAGGTTTCATTTGATACCCATATCGCACAAAAAAATACTAGAGTCACCCCTGGTCCACCTTTATGGCGATATCTCGAAAAGGCGTCCACCTATAGAACTAAAGCCCACTCCCTTTTAAAATTCTCATTAACACCTTTCACTTGATACCCATATCGTACAAAGAAATTCTAGAGTCACCCCTGTCCCAACTTTATGGCGATATCTCGAAAAGGCGTCCACCTAATAGAAGTAAGGCCCACTCCCTTTTAAAATACTCATTAGCACCTTTCATTTGATACCCATATCGTACAAACACATTCTAGGGTCATCCCTGGTCCACCTTTATGGCGATATCGCGAAAAGGCGTCCACCTATGAAACTAAAGCCCACACCCTTTTAAAGTGCTCATTAACACCTTTCATTTGATACCCATATCGTACAAACACATTATAGAGTCACCCCTGGTCCACCTTTATGGCGATATCTCGAAAAGGCGTCCACCCATAGAACTAAGGCCTACTCCCTTTTAACACGTTTCTTTTGATACCCATATCGCACAAAGAAATTCTAGATCCACCTCTGGTCCACTTTTATGGCGATATCTCGAAAAGGCGTCCTCTTATAGAACTATGGACCACTCCCTTTTAAAATACTCTTTAATACTTTCCATTTGATATCCATGTCATACAAACACATTCCAGGGTTACCTTAGGTTGATTTTCCTACATGGTGATTTTCCCTTATTTTGTCTCCAAAGCTCTCAGCTGAGTATGTAATGTTCGGTTACACCCGGTTATATATATATAACACTAGAAGGTCCGGCAGATGTTGTTCTGCCCTAAATTTGGCCTATCTGCATACATTTTAATGAGCTTTTTCCGTCTAATTCTGCCCTCCCGCCCTCTTCACTTTTTCCTAATCCTTTTATTCACTCCACCTCCGCTTTTTCGCTTCATCTATCTCCATCTTCGTCTCATTCTATCTCTTTCTCAGTCTCCTTCTCTCTTTTCTTTTCTCTCAATTCTTCTCATTCTTCTTCATCCCTTATTGCCTGTCCCAGAGGGTGGTATGTATTTTGTTTCAGTCGCAGTCCCTTTCCCAGTCCGAGTCTCATCCCCAGCCCGTCTCTGTTCTACTTCCCGGAAAAAAGGATCGTAAAT
Source organism: Eurosta solidaginis (assembly GCF_040869045.1). Lineage (NCBI taxonomy): Eukaryota > Metazoa > Arthropoda > Insecta > Diptera > Tephritidae > Eurosta > Eurosta solidaginis. The sequence continues at coordinate 318,886,754 of NC_090319.1, read as the reverse complement.
ACTAATATTACTAATATAGGCAAATTTATATACCAAATTTCAGGCAAATCCAATAGGACGTATGTAAATAGGTATGTTTGAACAAAATCGATCGACGCATCTCTTCAAACACCGGCGACCAACTAACACACATTTAAGCCTTTCTTTTAATATATATAGATTTTTATTTTTCACACTTCACTATAATATTAAAACGAAATGCAGATATTCGCTGCTTTTGAAATTCGGCTATATATATATGTATATAAAGCTAAATAATAATATAATAATATATATATATATATATATATATATATATATATATATATATATATGTAAAGTTAAATAAGCACGTGCACAAACATATTCATACCAACTGAAAAGAGGTGCACCACTGCGTATACGTAACATTTTATTATTACGTATAATAAATAAAAAAAATTGCAATAAAATAATATTGCGACTATAAACTGAGATATAACCTATCCTATGTCTCATGTTGGATCAAACTACACACGGGGTGCAGAACAAATTCAAAAACGGTTCAGTAGTTTGGGAGTCCATCGCGGCCGAAAATGTTGGGACACGTGTTTTTTATATATTAAGATTTTGGAAAATACAAAAAAACTGATTATGTAGTAAATAATACACTTAGAATGTTAAATTTGACGTGTGGACTGATATTGAGGCTCTTGATAAAAATTTGAAAAAGTTTTTTGAAATGGGCGTGGCACCGCCCACTTGTGATAAAATAAATTTTACAAATATTATTAATCATAAATCAAATAGCGTTAAACCTATCGTAACAAAATTCGGCAGAGGGGTTGCCTTTACTATAAGGAATGCTTTGAAGAAAAATCAACGAGATTGGTTAAGGACCACGCCTACTTTTATATAAAAGATTTTTAAAAGGGTCGTGGAAGAATAATAATACAATTAAAAATAACACAGGCTAATAAAAATAACACAGGCCAATATCCTAACCTAAAAGTGGAAAAAACACCGTTTTCGCCCATATTTGAGGTTATGTAGCCTTGCAGATGTTTTCTTTCACCAAAATTAAAGGATGGCGTCTTTAAACACAAGCCTTCTACTTTCAAATGGCGTTGAGTTTGCTCAAATATCATTTCTTTGGCTGAGATATCGCATTTTGAAATTTTTATGTTTCTAAATTTTCCTACACCTGAAAATCGATTGAGATAACACAGACATGATATAGTCGATTACTAATCTTCTTAAATTGAGTCTTATTTTTCTTAAAATCTTCTCTCACACCATAAGTGTGCTAACTCACCACACAACTATACTGTCAATTGGTTTTTGATTTCTCGCCATATCCATAACCTAAAAACATTTGAGTTGTTGAATTTAATAACGTTTTGCATATTTTATTCATTGTTTTGGATACGTTATCACTAAGAGATTTATTTTTTGTAAAATATGTTTGTAATTTTTGCGTTTTCTTCATTTTTATGAAATTTTCACGATTTTTAGGTTAAGGCACCATTAATTGATCACATTGTAGATGGTTATGGATATGGGTATGGGTACGACTATGGCGTTAGGGTTAAGGAAGTTTAATTGGCTCTTAAGAGCGTAGACAACAGTACACATACACATGTACATATAAAAAATAAGGCAACAACGAACATGAGATTCAGCTGATGAAAAAAGCAAATCAGCTACTACACGAGAAGGCTGTTCGCGAAAGGTCTAGACCCTGGAAAAGGCGAACGAGGCAACTGAGAGTATATAAGCAGCGCAGTATAGTTTTTTTTCTGAGCAGTTAAGTATAAGCGGCCACCGTGGTGTGATGGTAGCGTGCTCCGCCTACCACACCGTATGCCCTGGGTTCGCACCACTGGCAAAGCAACATCAAAATTTTAGAAATAAGGTTTTTAAATTAGAAAAAAAATTTTCTAAACGGGGTCGCCCCTCGGCAGTGCTTGGCAAGCGCTCCGGGTGTATTTCTGCTATGAAAGGCTCTCAGTGAAAACTTATCTGCCTGGCAGATGCCGTTCGGAGTCGCCATAAAACATGTAGGTCCCGTCCGGCCAATTTGTAGGGAAAATCAAGAGGACCACGAAGCAAATTGGAAGAGAAGCTCGGCCTTAGATCTCTTCGGAGGTTAACGCGTCTTACATTTATTTTTTTAGTTAAGCATAAGTGAAGTACGCGAATACATTGTGAAGTTTTTCTACCAGAGTAATGTTGTAAATAAAAAGCATTTTATATACAGAACAATTGAGTGTATTTATTAGATTGTTTAGTGATTGGAACTATAACAGAAGGCGCAGATTAATCGAGAATTTATTAAGATCCGCTACAGTATGGTTAACGGCTGCGCATATGATTGCGGTTAAGATTGAGGTCACGATCAGGATAACGCTTACTGTGACCGTTAATTCATACTAGTCATAAATTTTCCTTCTCTTATTTTATTTCTCATATATCTCGTTCTGTATGTTGATTTATTATTTTGTGTTCTCTTTTTGTACCAAACTTCAGCACCAAATACTAGAATCGACAAACAAACGCCAAAACCGTACAACCACCAAACCCAATAGAAATCAACAAAATGCAATGTAAAATCCTTCGTATCCTCTTTTATACCAGTTTTGTTTAGTTGTTCCGCCGCTAGCATATCATTATAAATTTGATTAGTCCAATGTTGAATTATTCCTACACTATTCAAATTATCCAACATTCTGTTAAATTCTTTCAAGAATATCGAATGATTTTGCATTGGAATACTCATTACATGATTTTTCAAAATATTGATATTTTCACTGACATAGAAATATTTGTGCTTCAAATGGGACTGATGTATTTTAAAAACATCCCAAGAGGAACTGAGAGTTGTATAAGCGAAATTCGTATCCAAAGTTCCCCGCATAGCTTGTATATTTTCTTGTGTATCGATAGAAAGTGGTAGCCTCTCATAATATTCATTGGGAACGTAAAGGTTTAAATAACGGTATTCAAGCTCATTTAGTTTTACAAATATTCCAGCATTGATGAGTTCTTCAAATTTCTGTATATGAGGATAGCGTACTAAAGTGGTTAGGTATGAGTTAAGACTGCCCGTTAGAAATGTACTAATGAAGATTCCACTGACAAATAATAATATATATATATAACGTATTATACATTTCGTAGACCTATGCATGCATGATGGCAACCCTATTATACTACGAAATACAACATTCGTGAAAATCCATGCAAAATATGTTAAGCTATTAGTAAAAGTATGACGTTTGTGTCGCTGCCAAAGAAAAAATTCCATTGTGAGAAGTATTGAGAATACAAAGAGTAGTAATAGCAAATTTAGACCAAGTGCAGAATTAATTACCAACCAAAATATAACGCTGTTTGGAATAAGTGGTGGTATCGGTAACATAACTGTATAATCTACTATGGCTAAGATGTTAGAATATGATATGTTATCCATAAAACCATAAGATGCTAATCCAGCTACTATATCGATTGAATCATTTTGCAATAAATTCGGCCAACTACCAAATGTATATGGTTGATCGTGTAGTGGATATGTGAGAGTGGCATTGTAGCGCGCAGCGAATAAATTTAAAATCTTAACTGCAAAACCGCTGACTTGTTGACGATTATTTCGATCATGCCAAACCAGAGACCATGGCTGCAAATTATTTGCACAGACTCTTATTGGAAAACCCATTAAATTTTTTACACGATTAGGAAAACATTTATCCATATCGAACGATTTGCGTTGTATATGAAATTGTGGAAAATAGCTGTATGTATAGAATGTTCTATGTGTGAGATAATCTCGATATATGGCAATCACATTTAATAAATATTTATGAGCGCAAAATTTGAAGAGTTCTTCTTGTTGTAATTGAAATATTTGATGCTCCTGCTTTGCTGTGACGTGTGATTCTTCTTGGTCCCAAATAAAAAGTGTGCGTATTGTACGTGTATCACGTAAACATGAGACCATTTTATCCAAAAACTCAAATTCTAGTGGTTTTGTTAAGCAACGTATTATGAGAACGCTTGGTAAAAGCGAACGGCTTCTATGACAAGTGTCGGCGTTGAGTAGTTTGGTCGATTTGTTGATACCAATATTTTTGAGATCCTCATCAGATACACACTTGTTGCTTGAATTGTAGCTATTAATTATTATGAGTCTGTCAATTCTTTTTTCCAAATTAATTTTATTTACTAAAAAGCTTAGATTGGAAATATTTGTTGAAACATCCAGTTTGAATGATGAATTAGCAAGCACTAAAGTGAAACTGCTTAGCAGTTGAAAAATTATGCTTATAATTAGCATTCTTTTTAAAATTTGTATGACTTTACAAAGCAAATGTGATTCTAGAACTAATTTTTCAGCAGTCTGTAGTATGCACTTTAATTGATTTTCTTCTTTAAGTGCATGCATGTACAGTGCTGCGAATAAATATGTAGTCAATAATACCATTAAAGGCCAACAATATTATAGAAGGTTTGATGTGGTCATATTAATCGTTCCCGAGATGGTCGGGCTAAAACCTTAATGCTGCTATGTTACCGAAACGTACCGTATCTTTATCCGGCAAAGAACCATAAACATCGATAACACTGCCAAAAACTTTCGGGGAGTGTTGTTGTTGTAGCAGTGCTTCGCCCCATCCAATAGGTGCGACCAATCACAAATTGTCATCAATGACCTCTAACGGGAGTCCAAGGAAACTTGCTGTTTCAATAGTGGTGGATCATAATGAGAGGGGTGTTAGAGGCGTTGGTTCCACAATACAGTTGAAAAGATTGCTGATGTCCTGTGGGAACACATTACAAGCAGGACATACATTTTGTATATCGGGGTTGATTCTGGATAGGTAGAGTTTAACCTGTTACAGTACCCAGATACAAGTTGAGCTAGAGTGACGTGCGTTTCCCTAGGGAGAGTGCGATCCTCCTCTGCTAGTTTTGAGTAATGTTCTTTAAGAACTGAATTCACCGGGAAATACCTGGCATAGAGGTCCGATGCCTGTTTGTGGATTTCACTGAGGACCTACTTGTGCCTTTTAGTTTCAGGACAAGGCCGTCCTAAAAAAATTTCCTTAACCTGGGTAACCCTTCGTCATCGTCATCGAAGGTGGTAAGGCGATTGAACTTAAAGTGTCATCCTACTACTATGAGAAAATGAGCTGCATCTAGCGAAAATCTGCAATATATAAATAGCATTTAAAAACCGCCTTGAAGACAAACGCATATTGAAGTAACGCTTAAATTTGTGGAAGTACACGTACAAAACGGAACCATCTGGTCACACATTATATTCAGTAATAAAAAAAAATATCAATTTTAATGGCTCAGATAGATATTGCTACTACTGGCATGTTTTACGCAACTATGTTCGTATAATGTCTATACGTGCGTAGGTAGGAGGATCTGTCATGGTCTGGGCAGCACTTAAGAGTGAACTTAAGTCCGACATTGCATATCATACCAAGAGATATTACTTGAATACCTTCTTCCTTCTCCTAGCGTGACCAGATTTTTAACCCATAGAAAACTTGTGGGGAATCTTGGCAAGAAAGGTTAACGATCCAGAAAGACCTGCTACTGAGACCGTGTCTGAACTCAAGAAAAAGAGCTCAAGCTCTTGGAGGGAGGTTCCTGGTAGTCCTCGAAATAAACATTTTCGAAATATTCCACGCCGATTATTCGCTGTACTCAAAAGCCAGGGTTGGTAAACAAAATGTTAAGTAAAAATAATATAGTGGGTTTATACGAAAAAACGGATTCTGTTTAGTTTAAAAGAAAAATACTTAAATGTATTAATTTTTATTAATGTTACTTTATTTAGTAAGTCCACAGCTCCAATTATTTCCTTAATAAAAGAATACATGACAAAGTAAATTTGAGTTTACATTTATTGGCAGCACTGTATTTGAATTAGTGATGCATATCTTTTCTTAATTCACCTAAAGAAATGAAGCTAGTGAAATAAAAAAATTATGTTTGTTTTTCTTCAATGAACAATTACTCAGTTTATTGATAGCATTATCGTCAGTTCACCCGAATTTTTTTGTCAAGAGTACAAACTTGTATAGCCATTTCAACAGAAGAAAAACCTTTTTCTCAAGTTAACAATATTCTGTAAATATGACAGATTATCAAACAATCAAACAGATTTTTTTGTTAAAAGAACTGATTTCTATGGTCACTAGAACAGCGAGCCACTTTTAATATTATGTAAATGCATCAGCTAATTTTAAAGAGATACTTACACTCGCTACTTTGCTCTTAGGACTATTGTGCCACAGAAATATTTGTAATATCAACATCCACAGTTATATTTCAACAGTTTTCATTGGTATTTTTGGGGCGACATTAATAATTGTTAGTTAACATGACAGCGCTAGGCAGCCACCGTTGTGTGATGGTAGCGTGCTACGCTTGCCACACCGAAAATCCTTAGGTTAAGACCTCGAAAATGCATCAATCAAAATCTTTAGAAAAACGTTCTTTATTTGTTGTTTTTTTTTCAACAGCGTTGTGGCTTACATTTTTAAACTTTTTTTGTTGATTGGACTGTTAAAACCAATGTGGATATGACAAGCGTGATAACTTCTGCATATACGTCAAATTGACAAATAGAACCGATCACCTGATCTTTAATTGTCTATCGTGATCTCATTATGTATCTCTTTCTATCACCCGCTGAAGATAATCGACCCTATACGCCAGCATATTGAACATCAATTCAAAACGCTGGCAGAGCGCTTAAAAGTAGCCATTTTGAACATCCTGTCATGCATTTGACGGACAAGACAACGCACTTGTTTTATCCACAATGGTTAAAAGGTTTAATTCAGAATCAACAATTTGTGCAAAGATGATTTAACAGCTTTTTGTGATAGCTAAAATTTGACGGAAGGATCGGTTGAAATGAATTGTAGTTCGGTTAACTTGATGATTTTTGTTTTTTTTTTTTTGTTTTAGTGCTGTGATATTTATATAATAGCAACTCATGTTTTTTTCAGAAACTTTGCTATGAAAAAGTTGGTTCATTTAGCTCTACATGTGCTGGTAAAATACAGTTAAAATATTTTGTATATTCGCGAAATAGTATATTAAGTTTTTAACGAATCTAAAAATTGTAAGTCCTTGATGAAAATAGACAGACCCACCAATAAGTAAACCAAAATGATCAGAATGAAGAGCTGAGTTGATTTAGGCATGTCCGGATGTCCTTCTGTTTGTTTGTATGCAAACTACTCCCTCAATTTTTGAGATATTTCGTTAAAATTTGGTGAGCGGCTATATTTAGGTGTCCGATTAGACATTTGTCGGAAACGGCCGGATAGGGTCACTATAGCATATATCGCCCCTAAAACCGATGTTTCAAAAAAGAGGAGTTTTGTCTTATCTTGCTCAATTTATCAGATTGAAGCTTCAAACTTCAACATGTGCTTACGTATATAGCATATATTTTTGTCTGAAAAAATCATAGATATCGGTCGTATACGTGTTATGTATCCCATACAACCGATTGTTCAGATAGGAAACTTTTCGTAATTTCTGCCCCATTTTAACAGCTAGAAGCTTCAAATTTCATAAAATACTTACGTTTACGTCATATATTGTTGTGATAAGTGATTCATTGTCATAGCTATTTCATGCAGACCACAAAAAACGTAAAACTTTGCATCCTCACACAAACTACCTACCTATTTTTTATTTTATATTTATCTTAAAAGTCGTTTAGGTATGACATCTGTTCACTATATATTTCATATCTTATACGGCCGATTATTTGGATATTACGAATAGGGTAAGATTATTGTTCAGTCCCATTTATGAAAGTCCCGTCCTTACTTGTTTAAATAGCAATTATTTCGTTGCTATCGACGGCAGTTTAAATTTTGTGCAAAAATATTTGAGAAAGTGAAATTTACTTGTGCAAATACGAACTAGACATACAATTTGATTAAACAATTAATGAAAAATGGAAACAACGCGACATCAGAACGAACAAAGTGGCAGCTGTTTGGATTATACATTGTAAGGCTTTTCAGAGCCTTTTTCCCCCGGCAGTGAGTTTCGAGCCCGCACGCCTGCGCTAATTAATCAACAGATGCGGCCAAAGCCACGCCTTGTTGTTGTAGAAATTTATCCCTATTGCCCTTTGCTGCACGTCTCTACAATTTGTATAGAATATAATTTATGTATTTGCATGTAGGAAATCTACGAATTATTGTAACTTATCAGAAGTGCGTATTCGAATAACATTTGAAGTTATCAAAAATAATAAATAACATACTCCGGGATTGTTTGATTTGAAGCCCGAAATTTTCAGGACTTAAAAACACAGAGATTGGCATCCCCTTTGGGCATATATACGTATATGTCTTACCTATGAAAAATTGCACTCTTGAGATATGTTATAACTTAGAAAATTTCTACAGTTTAAATTCATTGCTAAACCATAAAGTTTTACTATTAGTCTCTTTACAAGCTGGGCGGCACGTTTTGACGAGAAGGGACAGATTGCCAACTGTTTTAAAAAAGGATATATCCAAATTATTTAAATTGAAAAGAGTTTACAGTAACTGAAAAATGTAAGTTTATGGATATGCTTTCACATTTATTTAGTGGCAGATCAACAGGCGGGAACTAGGGGACTGCGTTTTCCTTATGGTTAAATGAAACAAGTAGAGCCGAGCGACAACCTTCCCAAAACACCGCTCTCATAACTGACAGGGGACGGTCCTCAGAACTTTATGTTTGAAGCGATTTTGCATGCTCCTCTCTAGACATATCGGAAGCTTAATCAACCCTCTTCGCAGATGAAAGCTTGGGCTATCGGGTGAGATGCACGATACAGTGACACAATCTCGCTCTGGATGATGAATATATTTGTATAGAATAGTTGTCTACCAACTCAGTGAAGGTCTTCCTCTTCCTAAGTTTCCGAGCTAAGGTATACCGACAGACACAATTTTTTGCCCGGAGCCTTTTCGTCCATTCGCCTAACGTGACCTAGCCAGCGATGCCTTTGGGTTTTTATTCACTCCACTATCGTCATATATGCGTAAAGCTCATATTGTTCATCATTATGTCTCCTTCGATACTCGCTGTCAGCATCACGGACATGACCACAAAAACAACTTTTTTGAATATCTTGATCCGTGCGCCACCTAGCAGCGATTTTTCTCACAGGCCGTTTTCTATTCATGTATGTATTATGTGTTCCAAATATGAACCAAATCGTACCAGAAATACGATTTTTTTGAATATCTCGATCCTTGCGCCACCTATCGTAGTTTTTTTTCTTATTATTGCACTGTCATCCGGTTCTGAACTATATTCCAAGTTTCAAGCTTGTGGCTTATCGGGAAGTTACTTAAATTTTGATTTAAAACTTCGTGCCGGCCGGCCTGTCAAGTCAATCTAAATAAAACCGTTTAAAAATGGATCAGATTGGTCGTATATATAGCTTTACCCTCACAACCGATTGTTCAGATAAGAAACTTTTCGTAATTTTTGCCCCATTTTAAGAGCTAGGAGCTTTAAATTTCACCAAATGCTTACGTTTACATCATGTATTGTTGAGACAAGTGACTCATGGTCGTAGCTATTTCATACAGACCGCAAAAAGCGTGAAACTTTGCATCCTCTCACAAAGTACCTACCAATTTTTATACTCGCTGTACTGGTACCCCGGGTATTATAACTTTGATTGGATACCGGTTGGTTGTACAGGTATAAAGGAATCGAGATTTATATAGACTTCCATATATCAAAATCATCAGTATCGAAAAAAATTTGATTAAGACATGTCCGTCCGTCCGACTGTCCGTTAGTATGTCCGTCCGTTAACACGATAACTTGAGCAAATCTTGAGATATCTTCACCAAATACACGAGCTTACTGGATCCAGAATGGATTGGTATTGAAAATGAGCGAAATCGGATGATAAATACGCCCACTTTTTATTCTCAGCTGAGCAGAGCTCACAGAGTATATTAATTTTGTTCGCATAAAGGTAATACGTAACGGCATAAACTAATCGAGATAGATATAGACTTCTATATATCAAAATGATCTGGCCGAAGAAAGAAATTTAGTTAGCCATGTCCGTTCGAGGTATCTTGATGAAATTTGGTATATAGGTTCTTGGGCACTCATCTCAGATCGCTATTTAAAATGAAGAAATCGGACTATAATCACGCCCATTTTTCCGATACCGAAAATACGAAAAACCGAAAAAGTGCGATAATTCATTACCAAAGACGGATAAAGCGATGAAGCTTGGTAGGTGGGCTGACCGTATAACACAGAATAGAAAATTAGTAAAATTTTGGACAATGGGCGTGGCACCGCCCACTTTTAAAAGAAGGTAGTTCAAAAGTTTTGCAAGCTATAATTTGGCAGTCGTTGAAGTTATCATGATGAAATTTGGCAGAAACTTTACTCCTATTCCTATATATGTTCTAAATAAAAATTTTCAAAATGGGATGGCGACAAAAAATTTAATATCCTTACAGTATGTAAGTAAATTACGTCAACAATCGATTCCGGTAATGATATGGTGCAACAAAATACAAAAATAAAAGAAAATTTCAAAATGGGCGTGGCTCCGCCCTTTTTTGTTTAATTTGCCTAGAATACTTTTAATGCCATAAGTCGAACAAAAATTTACCAATTCTTGTAAAATTGGGTAGGGGCACAGATTCTATGACGGTAACTGTTTTTTTGTGAAAATGGGTGAAATCGGTTGAAGCCACGCCCAGTTTTCGTACACAGTCGACCGCCTGTCCTTCCTCTCGGCCGTTAATATGATAACTTGAACAAAAATCGATATATCTTTACTAAACTTAGTTTACGTCACTTTATATTGGTATAAAAAATTACCGTAATTCAGAAAATGAAAGGGGTCTGCAGGGCGAAATCAAAATCCCTTGGAATCTTGGCAGGAATACTGTTCCTGGTATTACATATATAAATAAATTAGCGGCACCCGACAGATGATGGTCTGGGTCACCCTGGTCCACATTTTGGTCGATATCTCGAAAACGCCTCCACATATACAACTAAGGGCCACTCCCTTTTAAAACCCTCATGAATACTTTTAAGTTGATACCCATATCGTACAAACACATTATAGAGTCACCCCTGGTCCACCTATATGGCGATATCTCGAAAAGGTGTCCACCCATAGAACTAAGGCCTACTCCCTTTTAACAGGTTTCATTTGATACCCATATCGCACAAAAAAATACTAGAGTCACCCCTGGTCCACCTTTATGGCGATATCTCGAAAAGGCGTCCACCTATAGAACTAAAGCCCACTCCCTTTTAAAATTCTCATTAACACCTTTCACTTGATACCCATATCGTACAAAGAAATTCTAGAGTCACCCCTGTCCCAACTTTATAGCGATATCTCGAAAAGGCGTCCACCTTAGAACTAAAGCCCACTCCCTTTTAAAATTCTCATTAACACCTTTCACTTGATAACCATATCGTACAAAGAAATTCTAGAATCACCCCTGTCCCAATTTTATGGTGATATCTCGAAAAGGCGTCCACCTAATAGAAGTAAGGCCCACTCCCTTTTAAAATACTCACTAGCACCTTTCATTTGATACCCATATCGTACAAACACATTCTATGGTCATCCCTGGTCCACCTTTATGGCGATATCGCGAAAAGGCGTCCACCTATGAAACTAAAGCCCACACCCTTTTAAAGTGCTCATTAACACCTTTCATTTGATACCCATATCGTACAAACACATTATAGAGTCACCCCTGGTCCACCTTTATGGCGATATCTCGAAAAGGCGTCCACCCATAGAACTAAGGCCTACTCCCTTTTAACACGTTTCTTTTGATACCCATATCGCACAAAGAAATTCTAGATCCACCTCTGGTCCACTTTTATGGCGATATCTCGAAAAGGCGTCCTCTTATAGAACTATGGACCACTCCCTTTTAAAATACTCTTTAATACTTTCCATTTGATATCCATGTCATACAAACACATTCCAGGGTTACCTTAGGTTGATTTTCCTACATGGTGATTTTCCCTTATTTTGTCTCCAAAGCTCTCAGCTGAGTATGTAATGTTCGGTTACACCCGGTTATATATATATAACACTAGAAGATCCGGCAGACGTTGTTCTGCCCTAAATTTGGCCTATCTGCATACATCATAATGAGCTTTTTCCGTCTAATTCTGCCCTCCCGCCCTCTTCACTTTTTCCTAATCCTTTTATTCACTCCCCCTCCGCTTTTTCGCTTCATCTATCTCCATCTTCGTCTCATTCTATCTCTTTCTCAGTCTCATTCTCTCTTTTCTTTTCTCTCAATTCTTCTCATTCTTCTTAATCCCTTATTGCCTGTCCCAGAGGGTGGTATGTATTTTGTTTCAGTCGCAGTCCCTTTCCCACTCCGAGTCTCATCCCCAGACCGTCTCTGTTCTACTTCCCGGAAAAAAGGATCGTAAATACTAATATACTAATGTACTACTAATATAGGCAAATTTATATACCAAATTTCAGGCAAATCCAATAGCACGTATGTAAATAGGTATGTTTGAACAAAATCGACCGACGCATCTCTTCAAACACCGGCGACCAACTAACACACATTTAAGCCTTTCTTTTAATATATATAGATTTTTATTTTTAACACTTCACTATAATATTAAAACGAAATGCAGATATTTGCTGCTTTTGAAATTCGGCTATATATATATGTATATAAAGCTAAATAATAATATAATTATATATATATATATATATATATATATATATGTAAAGTTAAATAAGCACGTGCACAAACATATTCATACCAACTGAAAAGAGGTGCACCACTGCGTATACGTAACAATTTATTATTACGTATAATAAATAAAAAAAATTGCAATAAAATAATATTGCGACTATAAACTGAGATATAACCTATCCTATGTCTCCAGTTGGATCAAACTACACACGGGGTGCAGAACAATTTCAAAATCGGTTCAGTAGTTTGGGAGTCCATCGCGGCCGAAAATGTTGGGACACGTGTTTTTTATATATTAAGATTTTGGAAAATACAAAAAAACTGATTATGTAGTAAATAATACACTTAGAATGTTAAATTTGACGTGTGGACTGATATTGAGGCTCTTGATAAAAATTTGAAAAAGTTTTTTAAAATGGGCGTGGCACCGCCCACTTGTGATAAAATAAATTTTACAAATATTATTAATCATAAATCAAATAGCGTTAAACCTATCGTAACAAAATTCGGCAGAGGGGTTGCCTTTACTATAAGGAATGCTTTGAAGAAAAATCAACGAGATTGGTTAAGGACCACGCCTACTTTTATATAAAAGATTTTTAAAAGGGTCGTGGAATAATAATAATACAATTAAAAATAACACAGGCTAATAAAAATAACACAGGCCAATATCCTAACCTAAAAGTGGAAAAAACACCGTTTTCGCCCATATTTGAGGTTATGTAGCCTTGCAGATGTTTTCTTTCACCAAAATTAAAGGATGGCGTCTTTAAACACAAGCCTTCTACTTTCAAATGGCGTTGAGTTTGCTCAAATATCATTTCTTTGGCTGAGATATCGCATTTTGAAATTTTTATGTGTCTAAATTTTCCTACACCTGAAAATCGATTGAGATAACACAGATATGATATAGTCGATTACTAATCTTCTTGAATTTAGTCTTATTTTTCTTAAAATTTTCTCTCACACCATAAGTGTGCTAACTCACCACACAACTATACTATCTAACCCTCGGGAACCGAGTCACACACAGTCCGAACCCCTAGAAACCACCCCTATCATACCGCAAGCAGGCTAACCCACGTAACCTTGGGGACAGCGTTTACTCGCATATTTTTCTTTAAATAAGTCTTATTTATCTAGATATCTCACACCACAAGTGTTCTAACCACCTTAATTGTTAACCCATCAACTCCCGTATCCCCTAACCCCTAGAAACCACCGCTACCACACCACAAGCAGGCAAAGCCACCTAACCTTTGGAACAGGGGTTAGATAGTGTTGGGGTGTGGTGAATTAGCACACTTATGGTGTGAGGCAAAATTTTAAGAAAAATAAGACTCAATTCAAGAAAACTAGTAATCGACTATATCATGTCTGTTTATCTCAATCGATTTTCAGGTGTAGGAAAATTTAGAAACATGAAAATTTCAAAATGCGATACGGTGTTTTTTGCACTTTTAAGCAAGGACATTTCGAAAACCAGAGCGAGCTGATAGAGCAATTTTGAGGCCAGATTTCGATTCATCGCATCAAAATCCTTTAAATTCAACCACACATATGAAAGAAAGCTCAAAATATCACGGAAGACGAGAGAGTATTGAATTATGCAACGCCGAAAACGAACATTCAAAGCTGATGCAGTTATACAAGTTGTTGTAGTCCCAACACCAGTTACGCAGTGGATTATTTTTGGCAAAATTTTGCCGGCAAAGTGGGCGTTCTACAAGAAACAGCAAAATTTAGTCGACTTACAAGATCAGTGGAGTCAATCTCGCCCTTAATGAGCTTATGAATGAACATTACCCCGTGTAAAGTTCTTCGATCTTCTAAAGTTGGGAGATTAATAAGAAGAAGCCTAATTCTATATGGTGGCAAATGCACACTAGAATCCCAGTTAAGACCACGTAGTGCAAATATAATGAATTGCTTATGTACTGACTCAATACGCTGTATAAAGTTTTGATACTCTGGGCACCAGAAACACAAACAATACTCTAAGATTGGTCGTACCAACGATGTGTAGAGGGTCTTAGTCAGATACGGATCACTCAACTCCTTAGGAGATCGCTTCACGAAACCGAGTGTACCCGTTACTTTGCTTAGCATTGATGAAATATGCGTATTAAAAGTCAGTTTTGGATCAAAAAGAACCCCTAGATCACGTACAATATATTTGCGCTCCAAAGGCGTGCTGTTTAGCGTATATGATGTCAAACTTGGATTCACTCGGTGAAATGTCATTAGTTTGCACATCGAGCAGTTCAAAACTAGTAAATTTTCACTTAAACAAGTATTCATGGTGGACTACCGATTCTGCCGATAGTTTGCCCATATTAGCTCTTAAATATACATATGTACCTAAAACTATTCGAACTCCCATGGAAGACTAGCACATTTTGGTGTTCACGTGGAAAACTAGAAGAACTCAGACAGAAGACTAATATGAAATTTTAATAAATTGAATGAAATGGTTCAAACGTATGACAAAAAACGCGTAAATTGCAAGCTCTCGTGAAGTTCGATGTATTAACATCTAGAAACCTTATTGGTTTTTAATTAACAATAGCTCGCTCAAGGGATGAAGTTAAACCACAATTGAAAAAACCTTACCAAAAACAAATTTTATTTCGAGCTTTTTGGGAACAGCTTTTTAACGACGGGTTGAAGTTGTGTCATCGGTTTAATATTGAAATTGTATCCATATCTGTTTAATAACAAACCGATTAGTTGTCGTTCACAAATCGATAACATGCCGATTACAAATTAGTAGTACACCAATAAGAAATCGATAGCTTTTCAATAGGTTAGGTTAGGTTGAAGTGACTGTCCGAGAGCACACTAAGGCCCGTGACATTGGACCCGTTGTGATATCACCAAAAGACACCATGAACTTTCCCCATCAAACCATTTTGAAGACCTTATAAAGACTACCCGTTATGGTTGTGGCATAGTCTTTGCTGTTATAATAACGAATATGGTTATAGATGTTGTTTTATTGTTTAATTTAATTGTATTGTGTCGAATACAATCAACACGTCACTATGCCCTCTAGTAATAAATGCTGCAAAACCAATACAGCAATGCAAGCATGTGAGACAACAAATAGCCTCACACACAATTATATAGTAGCTAAAGGGCCACTTAATGGTGATATATAACCATAAAACCATAACCAGATAAAACAGCTGATCGAACCTACCTTATGGAAATCAATGTAATCGATTAATGGTGCCATACCATAACGCTAACGCCATAACCATACCAGAAGGGCTAATTAAACTTCCTTAACCTGAACGCCATAGTCGTAACCATACCCATATCCATAACCATCTCCAATGTGATCGATTAATGGTGCCTTAACCTAAAAATCGTGAAAGTTTCATAAAAATGAAGAAAACGCAAAAAATTACAAACATATTCCACAAAAAATAAGTCTCTTAGTCATAACGGATCCAAAACAATGAATAAAATCTACAAACAGTTATTAAATTCACCAACTCAAATATTTTTAGGTTATGGATATGGCGAGAAACCAAAAACCAATTGGTTGGCTATGATATGGTTATGGCGTTAGCGTTATGGTATGACGCACTTAATCGATTACACTGATTTCCATAAGGTAGGTCCGATCAGCTGTTTTATCTGGTTATGGTTTTATGGTTAAAAGTCATCATTAATTGGCCTCATAGCCAATCAATTGGTTTTTGGTTTCTCACCATATCCATAACTTAAAAATATTTGAGTTGGTGAATTTAATAACTTTTTGTAGATTTTATTCATTGTTTTGGATACGTTATTACTAAGAGACTTATTTTTTGTAGAATATGTTTGTAATTTTTTGCGTTTTCTTCATTTTATGAAATTTTCACGATTTTTAGGTTAAGGCATCATTAATCGATCACATTGGAGATGGTTATGGATATGGGTATGGTTACGACTATGGCATTCGGGTTAAGGAAGTTTAATTGGCCCTTAAAAGCGTAGACAACAGTACACATACACATGTACGTAGCAACAAAGAGAGCAGCTGACATTAGATACTCACGCATATAAAAATAAGGCAACAGCGAATATGAGATTCAGCTCATTAAAAAAGCAAATAAGCAACTACACGAGAAGACTGTGGGTGAAAGGGCTAGACCCTGGCGATGGATGGAAAAAGGCGAACGAGGCAATTGAGTGTATATAAGCAGCGTAGTTTAGTGTTTTTTTTGTGAGCAGTTAAGTTTAAGTGAAGTACGCTGTTGTGACGTTTTTCTACCAGATTAATGTTGTAAATAAAAAGCATTTTATGTACCGAACAATTGGGTGTATTTATTAGATTGTTTAGTGATTGAAAATATAACAGAAGGCGCAGGTTAATCGAGAATTTAGAGATCCGCTACAGTATGGTTAACGGCTGCGCATATGATTGCGGTTAAGATTGTGGTCACGATCTGGATAACGCTTACTGTGACCGTTAATTCATACTAGTCATAAATTTTCCTTCTCTTATTTTATTTCTCATATATCTCGTTCTGTATGTTGATTTATTATTTTGTGTTCTCTTTTTGTACCAAACTTCAGCACCAAATACTAGAATCGACAAGCAAACGCCAACACCGTACAACCACCAAACCCAATAGAAATCCACAAAATGCAATGTAAAATCCTTCGAATCCTCTTTCATACCAGTTTTGTTTAGTTGTTCCGCCGCTAGCATATCATTATAGATCTGATTAGTCCAATGTTGAATTATTCCTACCCTATTCAAATTATCCAACATTCTGTTAAATTCTTTCAAGAATATCGAATGATTTTGCATTGGAATACTCATGACATAATTTTTCAAAATATTGATATTTTCACTGACATAGAAATATTTGTGCTTCAAATGGGACTGATGTATTTTAAAAACATCCCAAGAAGAGCTGAGAGTTGTATAAGCGAAATTCGTATCCAAAGATCCCCGCATAGATTGTATATTTTCTTGTGTATCGATAGAAAGTAGTTTTAACAGCCTCTCATAATATTCATTGGGAATGTAAACGTGTAAATAACGGTATTCAAATGCGTTTAGTTTTACAGATATTCCAGCATTGATGAGTTCTTCAAAATTCTGTATATGAGGATAGCGTACTAAAGTGGTTAGATATGAGTTAAGACTGCCCGTTAGGAATGTACTAATGAAGATTCCACTGACAACAAAATATGTTAAGCTATTAGTAAAAGTAGGACGTTTGTGTCGCTGCCAAAGAAAAACTTCCATTGTGAGAAGTATTGAGAATACAAAGAGTAGTAGTAGCAAATATAGACCAAGTGCAGAATTTATTACCAACCAAAATATAATGCTGTTTGGAATAAGTGGCGGTATCGGTAACATAATGGTATAATCTACTATGGCTAAGATATTAGAATATGATATATTATCCATAAAACCATAATATGCTAATCCAGCTACTATATCGATTGAATCATTTTGCAATAAATTTGGCCAACTACCAAATGTATATGGTTGATCGTGTAGTGGATATGTGAGAGTGGCATTGTACCGTGTAGCGAATAAATTTAAAATCTTAACTGCAAAACCACTCACTTGCTGACGATTATTTCGATCATGCCAAACCAGAGACCATGGGTGGAAATTATTTGCACAGACTCTTATTGGAAAACCCATTAAATTTTTTACACGATTAGGAAAACATTTATCCATATCGAACGATTTGCGTTGTATATGAAATTGTGGAAAATAGCTGTATGTATAGAATGTTCTATGTGTGAGATAATCTCGATATATGGCAATCACATTTAATAAATATTTATGAGCGCAAAATTTGAAGAGTTCTTCTTGTTGTAATTGAAATATTTGATGCTCCTGCTTTGCTGTGACGTGTGATTCTTCTTGGTCCCAAATAAAAAGTATGCATATTGTACGTGTATCACGTAAACATGAGACCATTTTATCCAAAAACTCAAATTCTAGTGGTTTTGTTAAGCAACGTATTATGAGAACGCTTGGTAAAAGCGAACGGCTTCTATGACAAGTGTCGGCGTTGAGTAGTTTGGTCGATTTGTTGATACCAATATTTTTGAGATCCTCATCAGATACACACTTGTTGCTTGAATTGTAGCTATTAATTATTATGAGTCTGTCAATTCTTTTTTCCAAATTAATTTTATTTACTAAAAAGCTTAGATTGGAAATATTTGTTGAAACATCCAGTTTGAATGATGAATTAGCAAGCACTAAAGTGAAACTGCTTAGCAGTTGAAAAATTATGCTTATAATTAGCATTCTTTTTCAAATTTGTATGACTTTACAAAGCAAATGTGATTCTAGAACTAATTTTTCAGCAGTGTGTAGTATGCACTTTAATTGATTTTCTTCTTTAAGTGCATGCATGTACAGTGCTGCGAATAAATATGTAGTCAACAATACCATTAAAGGCCAACAATATTACAGAAGGTTTGATGTGGTCATATTAATCGTTCCCGAGATGGTCGGGCTAAAACCTTAATGCTGCTATGTTACCGAAGAGTAACGTATCTTTATCCGGCAAAGAACCATAAACATCGATAACACTGCCAAAAACCTTCGGTAGTGTCTTTATCGTTGATACAATGACAACAACAACAACTACAACAACCACTCTATCTCACCGAAAGCCTTTACCCAGTAGAAATTGTTCGTTATTTTAACAAAAATTAAGGGTGAGGAAAGATTTTTGTTGAGAATAATTATAAACTCTATGCGTAATTAAATTCTGTAACTGCAACTAAGTTTTAGAAAGATGCTCGATTGAATGGTTGTTATTACCATTGCTCTTTTAGAAATAAGTGCCGTGTTATTATTATTTTGCACTTTACTTGCCTGGTTTATCGAAGAGTGCCATGCTATGTGGAAAACAGTTGGGTGAAATTGAAACGCAAACAATTTTAGACTTTCGAAAATTCGGAAAAAACGCAAAGACAAATCGCATTCGAAGCAAATAAGTCACAAGGTTTTGTGAGAGCCTTAGTTCTATAGGTGGACGCCTTTTCGAGATATCGCCATAAAGGTGGACCAGGGGTGACTCTAGAATGTGTTTGTACGATATGGTTATCAAATTAAAGGTGCTAATGAGTATTTTGAAAGGGAATGGGCCTTAGTTCTATAGAGGACGCCTTTTCGAGATATCGCCATAAAGGTGGACCAGAGGTGACTCTAGAATGTGTTTGTACGATATGGTTATCAAATGAAAGGTGCTAATGAGTATTTTGAAAGGGAATGGGCCTTAGTTCTATAGGTGGACGCCTTTTCGAGATATCGCCATAAAGGTGGACCAGGGGTGACTCTAGAATGTGTTTGTACGATATGGTTATCAAATGAAAGGTTTTAATGAGTATTTTAAATAGTAGTGGGCCTTAGTTCTATAGGTGGACGCCTTTTCCAGATATCGCTATAAAGGTGGACCAGGGGTGACTAGAATGCGTTTGTACGATATGGGTACCCAATTAAAGGTATTAATGTGTGTTCTAAAAGGGAGCCCTTAGTTGTATATGTGAAGGCTTTTTCGAGATATCGACCAAAATGTGGACCAGGGTGACCCAGAACATCATCCGTTTGGTACCGCTAATTTATTTATATATGTAATACCACGAACAGTATTCCTGCCAAAATTCCAAGGGCTTTTGATTTGGCCCTGCAGACCTTTTGTCATTTTCTTCTACTTAATATGGTAGGTGTCACATCCATTTTACACAGTTTTTTCTAAAGTTATATGTTGCGTCAATAAACCAATCCAATTATCATCCCTTTTTTCATATTTGATATAGAATTATGGCATTTTTTTTTTCATTTTCGTAATTTTCGATATCGAAAAAGTGGGTGTGGTTATAGTCCGGTTTCGGCCATTTTTTATACCAAGATAAAGTGAGTTCAGATAAGTACGTGAACTAAGTTTAGTAAAGATATAGCGATTTTTGCTCAAGTTATCATGTTAACGGCCAAGCGGAAGGACAGGCAGTCGACTGTGTATAAAAACAGGGCGTGGCTTCAACCGATTCCGCCCATTTTCACATAAAACAGTTATCGCAAGGATTGGTAGATTTTTGTTTGACTTATGGCCTTAAAAGTATTCTAGACGAATTAAATGAAAAAGGGCGGAGTCACGCCCATTTTAAAATTTTCTTGTTTTTTTTGTATTTTGTTGCACCATATCATTACTGGAGTTAAATGTTGGCATAATTTACTTATATACTGTAAAGATATCAAATTTTTTGTTAAAATTTGATTAAAAAAAAATTTTTTTTTTTAACGTGGACGTGTTCGCCATCCGATATTGCTAATTTTTATATAGCACACAAATAGTAATATGAGTAACGTGTCTGCCAAATTTCATCATGATATATTTAACGACTTCCAAATTACAGCTTGGAAAACATTTAAATTACCTATACCATACCAAATTTCATTAAGATACCGCAAAATTTACTCAAGTTATCGCGTTTACGGACGGACGGACGGACGGAAATGGCTAAATGAATTTCTTTTTTCGCCCAGATCATTTTGATATATAAAAGTCTATATCTTCTCTCGATTAGTTTATGCCGTTACGGATTGCCGTTATGCGATCAAAGTTAATATACTCTGTGAGCTCTGCTCAGCTGAGTATAAAAACAGTCGCTTTCAATGCCAGCTTAACACGAATTTTGCGTCACTCAATTCTCCAAGTTATTAAACCAAAACACTAAAAGAAAAATTATATAAAAAATTTAGATACTCACTTTGTGTAATTTTTTTAAAAAATTAAGAAGGAACAACGAATTCAAATAAAATGACCCAAATCGAACATGTTTTTAAAATTTTCCTTATGTTGATAAAAAAGCAAGTTACCCGACAAAAATGCTGATTCTTTCGAAAATTCTATATTCCGATTGGCGTAAATAATAAGCGAAATCAGTTATGTAAAATCCTTAAGTAAGTAGGTCGCAAGGGTTGAAACTCTCCTTTGAAATGATTCTCACTTCATACTTAAGTTGGAGAAAGAAGGGTTTGAAAAATCACTTGGCCTTATATTCAAACATCTGTTGTTTATTTGCGAAACTTTAAAATAGCGTCTGATGTGTTAATTTTGATTTTCACACTTCATCAGTCAACACCCAAGTCTCGCTTTTTGACATTTCCTAAAGTTGACGGCCCTATCCCCAGCTAGTCCCTTGGAGTGAATCACAGTGATTCTAGCCTATCAACCAAGTTTAAATATCACCTACACGCTCCTGTTACATAAGTGAATACGTAGGCACATACATTTACCAGGTGAGGATTTGTTCTTCGCAAGAACACTAAAAGTGGTGAAGAAAAAGTTTTACCCAGACAGTCGAACAAATGACCGCATGCGCTACTAATCTAACGTAGTGGACAGACAAACTAGTTTGAAAACTGAAGCTACGCGGTTATTCATAATGAATTCTTGTATCAAAAGGCCGGAAAACAACAGTTTGAACTGAGCGTATAACCTTAACATCTTTCAACTTAAAATCGGTCCACTTTCATTTTAGATCCTTTTGGTTTAGCGAAGACTATTGAAATCAATGTTTCGAACAGAAACGTCTTCAACTTTGGTCTACATTAAAAAAAAAGGTATCCAGGGTCTTTGTGAAACTTAAATTATGTAGGATTATACTATTTTGACACATGAGTTACGCAATAATATCCACTTGGACTACTTATGATTTCGAGGGCGGCATCCTTGACCGAATAGTTATTCCCTAACATTTCAAGGTGTTTCTCTGGTAGTGCTCCGCAGTATAGCGCGACAAAAAAAATCCTTTAGAAAGTCTTCGGAGCTATACATAGAGCGTCTAGTGACGTTCACGAAGGTATGAATTCAAAGTCGCAGTCCTATAATTTCTGTGCTGGCATGTTGTATGAGGGCCAGGAGGAGTGGTAGCGACTGGTGGTGGAGGGGATTGCTACTGTTCGCACTTCGCGCATTGTAGCTCTTAAAACAGCGGAAAATCTAGATACCCCCTTTGACGCGATTAAGAATAGGCCAGCGTTGGCGCTCATCGTTAAAACTGTGCCATGAGAGCCATGAGTATTAAAATACCATTAATGGTCTGGACAGCACTTAAAAGTGAACTTAAGTCCGACATTGCATTTATTTCTGGCAGAAAGTATGCACTATCATATCAAGAGACATTACTTGAATACTTTCATCCTTCTCCTACCGTGGTCAGATTTTAACCAATATAAAAACTTGTATGGAATTCTGGCAAGAAAGGTTAACGATCCGGAAAGACCTGCTACTGAGACCATGTCTGAACTCAAGGAAAAGATCTCGAGCTCTTGGAGGTATATTCCTGGTAGTACTTGAAATAAACATATTTAAAATATTCCACGCCGATTAGTCGCTATACTCAAAAAACAGGTTTGGTCGATAAAATGTTAGGCAAAAATAATATAGTGGGTTTATACGAAAAAGCGGATTCTGTTTATTTTAAAAGAAAAATATTTAAATGTATTAATTTTTTTAATGTTACTTTATTTAGTAAGTACAGAGCTCCAATTATTTCCTTAATAAAAGAATACATGACAAAGTAAATTTGAGTTTACATTTATTGGCAGCACTGTATTTGAATTAGTGATGCATATCTTTTCTTAATTCACCGAAAGAAATGAAGCTAGTGAAATAAAAAAATCAGGTTTGTTTTTCTTCAATGAACAATTACTCAGTTTAGTGATAGCATTATCGTTAGTTTACGCGAATTTTTTTGTCAAGGGTATAAACTTGTATAATAATTTCTACAGAATTACAGATTCTCAGTAAATCTAACTGATTTTTTTGATAAAAGAACTGATTTCTTTGGTCATTACAACAGTGAACCACTGTCAATATTATGTAAATGCATCAGCTACGCTCACTACTTTGCTCTTAGGACTATTGTGCCACAGAAATCTATTTAATATTAACATCCACTGCTATATTTTAACAGTTTTCATTGGTATTTTTGGGGTTTTATTAATAATTGTTAGTTAACATGACAGCGCTAGGCGGCCACGCCAAAAATATTTAGATAAAGGCCTCGAAAATGAATCAATAAAAATCTTTAGAAACACGTTTTTTGTATATTAGTTCGTTGTTTTTTTTTTAACAGCGTTGTGGCTTACTTTTTATGAACTTTTTTAGTTGACTTGACTGTTAGAATAAGACTAGTATGATAACTTCTACATAGACGTCAAAATTACAAACAGAACCGATCACCTGATTTTTAATTGACTATCGTGGTCTCATTCTGTATCTCTTTCTATCACCCGCTGAAGATAGCTGGCCCTATACGCCGCCATATTGAACATCCTGTCAAAACGCTTAAAAGTAGCCATCTGGAACATCCTGTCAGGCAGTTGACGAATGAGATATCACACTTGTTTTATCCACAATGGTTAAGACATTTAATTCAGAATCAAGAATTTGTGCAAAGTTGATTTAACAGATTTTTATGGTAGCTAGAAGTTGACGGAAGGATCGGTTGAATTGAATCGTAGTTCGGTTGATTTGATGATTCGTTTTTTTTTTGTTTTAGTGCTGTGATCTTTGATATTAGCAACTCGGGTTTATCGGAACTCGTGTTTTTTTCAAGCAACATTACTATGAAAATTTAATATATTTGGTTCTACAAGTACTTGTACAATACAGTTAAAATATTTTGCATGTTTTTTAAATAGCAATTATTTCGTTACTATCGGCACCAGTTAGTTTAAATTTTGTGCAAAAATGTTAGAGAAAATGCAATTTACTGTTTGTATAAATGTGGAAAATGGCCAGGGTGGTTCCGGTATTAAAGCCTGGGAAACCAGCCAACATAGGAGATTCTTATCGTCCGATATCTCTCCTATAGCCAGTAGCCAATACACTTGAAGCTATTCAGCTTCCCTATTTCAATGCAAATTTTCCCCCATTGCCCCTTGCTGCATGTCTCTATAATTCATACAGAATACCCTTTTTATATTCGCATGTACGAAATCTACGAATTGTTGTTGGGAAGTACTTTGTAATGTATTATGCTTTTCTGTAGCGTAACAAGTAGCTCATTAAAAGTGCGTATTCGATTAAATTTTGAAGTTATTAAAAGTAATAAAGAACATACTCCGGGATTGTTTGATTTCAAGCCCGGAATTTTCAGGATTTAAAAACACATTGGCATCCCTTTTGGGCATATATAACCTTGTACATATGTATGTCCTTCCTATGAAAAACTGCACTCCTGAGATATGTTATAACTTAGAAAATTTCTACAGTTTAAATTCATTGCTAAACCATAAAGTTTTACTATTAGTCCCTTTACAAGCTGGCCGGCACGTTTTGACGAGA
Organism: Eurosta solidaginis; assembly: GCF_040869045.1. NCBI lineage: Eukaryota > Metazoa > Arthropoda > Insecta > Diptera > Tephritidae > Eurosta > Eurosta solidaginis. The sequence continues at coordinate 318,861,679 of NC_090319.1, read as the reverse complement.
AAGGACAGATTATCAACTGTTTTAAAAAAGGACAAATAAAAATTACTTAAATTAAAAAAAGTTTAAAGTAATTGAAAAATGTAAGTTTATGGATACGCTTTCAAATTTATTCAGGGGCGGATCAACAGGGGGAACTAGGGGACTGCGTTTTCCTTATGGTTAACTGAATCAAGTAGAGCCGAGCGACAGCCTTCTCAAAACACCGCTCTCATAACTGACAGAGGACGGTCCTCCTAACTTTGTGTTTGAAGCGATTTTGCTGGCTGCGGTATATTAGAAATCATCTCTAGATATATCGGAAGCTCAATCAGCCCTCTTTGCAGATAAATAGCTTAGGCTATAGCGTGAGATCCACGATATTTTGATACAACCTCGCCTTGGATGAAGATTAAATTCGTATAGAATAGTTTTTATTTTATAAAAGCCCAGGGTTGCTTCTTAAACCTAAGCTAAACACTGAACAAACCATCGAAGAGGACACTGATCGAACTCTTCAACCAAAAAACTACTTCCTACTGGATTTCGCGCTCTGAAAAGGGTGCGCAAACATTATCATCATAATCATCATTAATTGGCGCTTAGCCGCCTAAGCGATCTTGACCGGTTTGTAGCAAGTCACGCCAGCTATCCCTATTTCGTGATAGCTGGCGCCAATTGGGAACATCAAAGGAGGTCAAGTCTTCCTCTTCAAACTCAGTGGAGGTCTCCCCCTTCCTCAGCTTCCGAACTGCGGTATTGATTAAAACACTTTCTTGGCCGGAGCCTTTTCGTCTATTCGCATAACATGACCTAACCAGCGAAGCCTTTGGGTTTTTATTCGCCATGAGCATCACGGGCAGGACTATAAATATTTCGGAGAACTTTTTTCTCAAAAATACCAAGAGTCTTATCATCTTATTTCCACACCGTCCATAATTCCGAGCCATACATCAGGACGGGTATGATGGGCAGCTTGTAGAGTGTGATTTTGTTCGTTGAGAGTGGACTTTAACTTTCAATTCCCTACTCAGTCTAATGTAGCATTTGTTGGCAGGAGCTACCCTTCGTTTGGTTTCTAAGTTGACGTTGTTTTTTCTGTTAATGCTGGTCCCCAAATAGGCGAAATCCTTCACATGGCTGTGAAAGCACGAATGCGCCGTTATTTGCTTGGATGACAGCAAGAACGTCTTGTCCTCGTTTGCCGCAAGACCCAATTTTTTTTATCTAATACCGCCCAGCTCGTTCGGTGCTACATACGATCACGCCTTTTGGGAACTCAGTGATTTTGTGTTTATCTGAGATTTTCACTATCCAAAAGGCATATGGAAAGGGTAAGGCTACCCTAGCCATCTTCGCCAAGAGCCAAGTGGCTCTTTGAGCTCTCTGTACGAGCTCTCTGTTATACAGCGCAAGCAGATCGCTAATGGCTTAGCACGACCTGAATCCACTAGTGATGTCGCATCTCTCAGCTCTGGCTTAACGATGTTAGGTTTAGTTGAAAAACGTTGTAGTTCTGTGGCCAACATACAACAAAATACAATATTAGGAAAAATAATTCATGACGCAGCTGCAATCTTCCAGGAGTGAAGGCAACTGTGGGGAGCGTACTGTATGACTGTTGAAATAGAATACAGTTCCTTGAATGAAGTCTCAAGGATGATCCATCGGCGGAACTTCTTAAATATATAAACAGGATGCATATAAAGGTCGATATTCGTAACGGAGTTTTTAAGCACTCGCCAATTTTCTTAAATTTTTTTGTTGGTGAATTCTCGAGCTTTGGTACCAAAATGGCGTATCACAGCTAATTGGACCCAGAACTATCCAACAACACCTTAGATGGAGACTGATGATATTTGTTCCGACGCGCTTGCGTGGAAAACTAGAACACTTCAGACAGCAGACTAATATGAAATTTCAATAAATTGAATCAAATAGTTCAAACGTCGGACAAAAAAGGCGTGAATTCTAAGTATTCGTGAAGTTCAATGTATCAACATACAGGTGTACATCTAGAAAACTTATTGGTTTTAAATTAACAACAGCTCGCTCAAGGGATGAAGTTAAACCACAATAAAAAAACCTTACCAAAAAAAAATTATTTCGAGCTTTTTGGGAACAGCTTTTTAACACGGGTTGAAGTTGTGTCATCGGTTTAATATTGAAATTTTATCGATATTTGTTTAATAACAAACCGATAAGTCGTCGTTAAAAAATCGATAACATGCCTATTAGAAATTGGTAGTACTCCAATCAGAAATCGATAGCTTTTCGATAGGTTAGGTTAGGTTGAAGTGGCTGCCCGAGAGCACACTAAGGTCAGTGACATTGGACCCGTTGTGATATCAAGAAAAGACACCATGAACTTTCCCCATAAAACCATTTTGAAGACCTGGTAAATACTATCTAGTATCTGATATCATACTTCATGCTCTGAAGCAGATAATCCAGAAAGGAAGTTCCCAGAAAGCGCTACCTTGCGACAATAAACGCCGGACAATTGCAGATGAGGTAAACCACATTTTTTTCTTCATTATCTTTCCTGCAGCAATAACGATAAGGCACTGTTAACCTTTCTGCAAGCCTTCTAATAAGGCAGTGCTTATTTAGTACTCCTAAAAGTGTGAAAATATTAATCCTAATTAGAGTGTAAACGTGGCGGGATCTTTAAGTATCCCATTTTAGCCCGATATCCTTCGATATGCGATTTCTCGGTATTTGTAGCCATCGTTCGTCGGCTTTACGGTGGATGTGCTCCTTTAGCATTAGCATGCTTGTTCTTTGTCAAGAAGAACCTGCTTTGTCGTACCCTGCCTGGCGAGTTCGTCTGTTGTGCGCTATCTCTTGAAGGGATCGGCTACAATTTAGTGTAAATTTAAAATTAAACCAGTTAGAGTCAAGAGATTCGATAGCACCCTGGCATTCGCTGAAAAAAGATTCCGTTGCCGACATTGTGTGTCCCCATCTTTACTGCGGCTTTCTTCATGGCTAAAAGACACTACAATAATCATTTACTCAGGACATTAAGTGCAAAGTTTTACATGAGTACCTGCCATTGTTGACCTAACCTCACGGTGCATCCAAGCATACATGTCCAACCCAATAATCGCTTCCTTGGTCCCAATCGATGATGTGAGTGTACACACCATCTCCTTGGTGGGACGGAGGCCTATCTAACACCTCTTCCATTCTAAGGGTCATGGCATCCGGATGCTATGCAACTCCACATTCGAGATGACCAAGTCGAAACGGAGGAAGCTCCGCGGGTACCATATTAAAGCCGTGGTACGACTTTCGCAGCCGAAGCTACTACCGGTTGAGTATCCACCTACTCCGGACGGCGTCTAGAAAAAATAAAAAGAAAAACGAGATGGGGTTGGAGCCTCCCCTCATACACACAGACACACAACCAATGACCCTAACCACCAATTTATTCCGGACAGTTGGAGTTCTAGGTCCCTTGAATAGACTCCACTCCAACTTTGCCGTTTAGCTAAGAACCGTTGGTGTATATGGAAATGATGCCGCCAACAGCAAGGCTCTTATCCGACTCCGCCAAATCATCCCACATGGGAATGTTTACCATAAAGTTGCTTTTCGCAACAAATCGATAACAGGACAGAAACAAATACTCGGATAACAAACCGATAAATTTTCGATAAATAATCAAGAAAATAATAAATATAAGGTGTGGAAACGTCTGACGACATTTAAGGCCGAGTCCCTTTTCCAATTTGCGTCGTGCTTCTTTCAGTTTTTCCCAACAATTGGCGGGACAGTACCTACATGTTTCGCGTTGACTCCGAACGGCATTTGCAAGGCCGATGAGTTTTCACTGAGAAGATTTTCATGACAGAAATATACTCGGAAATTGAACCCAGGATCTTCGGTGTGGTAGGCAGAACACCGCTACCACCACATTTAAAAAGTGTTAGATAGTAAATCGATAACTTTTCGATAGAAAACCGTTAATTTTATAAAAAATAAATAATCGAGCAACTTTTAGTAAAATATCTATACTAAATCGATATACTTTCGATAACAAACCGATAATTCGGCAACAAAAAACCAATAACTCATAACAATCTTTATTATCGATGGTTAATTTAAAACAATCCGATAACTCATCTGCACATCGTCGGTAGCACATCTACATAAAACCTTTCCTACCTTTTCCTCTCCTTGCCTTTGCTTTCGAGTGCATTTCTGCCATGATAAACTGCTCAAAAAAAAAAATATTACTTGGGGTTCGGAATCCTCATAAAGTATGTAGATAGGTCCCCTCAATTTTCGGGACCCTCGACCTTAATTTAATGGCTTTAAATGTGTTTGCTCCTGTTGTAAAAACGTTGGCCATAACAGTTTATAAAAAAAAAATATTTTTTTGGGTTTTGGGAATTGTTTTGGTCGAAAAATTGACCCTTTCGCCATTTTTTTTTCGCAGGCTCGAAAATAATTTTTTTGAGTATGCGTAGTGGAACTTTTTTTCCTGAGCCCAAATCCTATCGAAAAATTGATGGCGCGATATCGGTTAATAAATCGGCCCAGTCTAATGTACATACCTTTATAAGTAAATAAATTGGTAATAACAATCCGTAACTCTGCTAACACAGCACGTACAGCTTATTATTATGCTTTATTGTGATGTTGATTTGATAACCATTTGATGTGATATTCATTTGTTAAGTATGATAGGTGCTTGAAGACATTTATCATTTGCTTGCTTATTTGAATTCTGCAAACTTTCATCGCGCATTGGCACAAAGTGTTGAAGAGGTACACATGTAAGTTTGTGTGTTTGTATGTGCTTTAAACTCTTGGTTGGTTATCTAATTTGCCATCCAAAGAAATTGCGAATCAGAGTCTGAAAAACCATCAAATGTGATGAAATAAATCGGCAAACTTATTTTTTATTGCATAACTTGACCGCAATTTTTTTATTGATTTTTATGGAACAACCAAATTCACAAAATACAAACAATTCCAATGAATTAAAGACTAGTTTTATAGAAAATTATGTAAATTAAGTTGAAAAGATGGTTCTCTTTTAAATAGAGCTTATCGAAGATTTGCTATGTAATAGGTTGTGGTGGTACCGCTGGGTATGTAGTCTTAGTGGCTCTCAGAGCTTACGCGTTACAACTAGCACTCCGCCGTCATCATAATCAAAATCAACACTGTTAATAATTCCGCCGTCGTCACTCTCTGGTGAGGACCAACGTCTTTAATATCCTCTCTTCTAGCATCCGACATCGCTCTCTCAAGCTTCACCGTTAGTAACTCAGTCTGGTGAGAACCAACATCGTGAATATCCTCTCTCTGAGGCTCCGGTATCGCACTCCGAAGCATGTCTGAAACTAATTCCGCCTGTTGTCACTCTCTGGTGAGGACCAAAGTCATTAATATCCTCTCTCCAAGCGTCACCAAAACTAACAGTACACCGTCATTTCTTCTCAAGAGCCGCGTGACTACAACCACCGCTGGCTAGTACGCTATCTCTTTTCGGAGAGAACCGTCACAGTCCTTGGATCCCCCAGCGGGTAAGAGGATTACATTAAAAGGCGATTAAAATGCCCAAATGATTCCAGTAGTTTTGTAGCGTAACCCTTTCAAGAAGTTTCCAGCATAATTTAAAGCTTATCCAATAGTCAACTTCACCTAGCCGTGACGAATCCTGTCTCTTTAGCAGTCGAGGCTCTGGCCATCCCAAGTTCCCCATGGAACTAGTGGGTGGTTCAATGTGGTCATATTAAATCGTTTCCGAGATGGCCGAGCTTGTACCTTAGTGGTGCTTGTTTCCGGAAGAAAGCGGATCTACATCCGGCAAAGACTATCAACTTCGATAAAACTTCCGAAAATTTTGGAGGAGTGTCTTTATCGCTACAATAACAAAAACAATTACCATACTTATATAGCTATATACTCGGCGGCATTAGCTACGACAAGCTGCCCTCCTACTCTCTCCATCTCTTTCTGTCTTTTTTCAACTGGACAACCTTAGTGTGGATTCTGGTTTGATTTACCTCAGCCTTTGACCAAACCCACCTCATACGTTTTTATGGTTACAAAGGTGCAAATGCGCTGACTCTTTGCTTGATGACAGCAGGTGCTTCGTTTTGTCCTCATTCGTCATCAAACCGATTGTTTTCGCTTCTTTTTTCCAGTTTGCAGTAAGCAGAACTTACGTTGCAGGTGTTTAGGCCGATTATAACAATTTCGTCAGCATAGTTATTGTACGCTCTTATCGAACATTTTTCAAGAGCGGGAAAGGCATGGAGCTAGTATAATTCTGTCCAGCATAAAATCTAAGAAAACACGCGATAGAAGGTTACTCTGGCCTGAAACCTCGTTTAGTTTCAAACGGCTCGGAGGGAACCGTCCCAGTTCTGTCCTAGTTGATATTGTTGCTCAAATGCATTTTGCACAACCGTATAAGTTTTGCGAGAGAATTAAATTCAGAGATTGCAACATATAGGCTGTCGAAGGCGGCTTTAAAATCAACAAATAGATGATGTGTGTCGATTCCATTTCCGCGGAAATATTACAAGACTTGGCGCATAGTAAAAATCTGTTGATGGTAGAATTACTTACCAGGTCAGAAGCCGCACTGCTAAGGTCAAATCAATTTATTCCCGGTCAATACGGTTTACAGGGCCTTATAGACGATCCTAAGATGGCTTTTACTGCGGTAGTTGACGCAGTTTGCAGTATCCCCCTTCTTGTGAACTGTGCAAAGAACTTTTAGATTTCAATCATCAGGCATACACGTGTCCGGCCATATTCTGAAGATGATGCATGCGTCTTACCAACTTCTCGTCACTGCATTTGAACAGCTCCGCAGGTAATCCATTAGCGCTGGCGGCCTTGTTGTTTTTCTTTTATTGCAGGCTCGGCCTCATCGCTCTCTTTAAGATCTCAGTGAAATGTTCCCTTCCTTACCTTTTGAACATCGCTTACCAGGTCGCCATTTAGGTGCTTATAGGAGTTTGCTCTGGGCTCCGAACTTTAAGTCTGTCGCCTAATTGTTTGCTAAAATTTGTGAACGTCATTCCTAGTAGCGACCAGCTCATGCTGAGTTCGGCTACAATTCTGTTTAAACCCATTCAAAGCGGTTCAGTAGTACATTTCAAATGATAACCGAACAGCAGTTCTGAGCATGGTTAGCACTTGAGTTGCACTTCGACTTAACTTTCATTATTGCAATAACATAAAGAGAAGGACATAGACAACCTCAAACAATAACTTTAAATAGATACCCCAAAAAAATATAGCCCAAAGGTTATGTTGAACTGATCCAAAATGTCAATAAAACATCAACGTAACTAGTAAATAAATCAAACTTGAGTCAATAAATAAAACAAAGCTTCTTCTATACATAATTTTATTGTTGTTGCTATTTTGGTAGCAAATGTTGTAGAATCGTGTGTTCCTAGCAATTTCGTGCCAAATCACTCACGCACTGTTTGATTGTTGATGGCGATGGAGAAGCGTAAGCCGGAAAGTTCTGATTACGTATTGTTAGCTGACTTCCTATGTGTTGTTGCTTTTATTTTTGTTGTTAATAGAAATTGTGTCACAAAAGTACTTGATTACACGTACAGAATTTCTTTCGATATAGGAAATCTTATCGACTACAAACAAAGAAAACAACAAATAATTTGAACTAAATAAACAAATTTTGCGAATATGAATGGAGCTTTGGATGAACAAGAGATTTTATACATATACTAGAAGACCCGGCAGACGTTGTTCTGCCCTAAATTTGGCCTATTTGCATACACTTTAATGAGATTTCTCCGTCTAACTCTGCCCTCCCCCGTCCTTCTTCACTTTTTCCTGATCCTTTTATTCACTCCTCCCTCCGTCTTTTTCACTATCTATCTCCATCTTCGTCTCATTCTATCTCTTTCTCAATCTCCTTCTCCTTCTCTCTTTTCTCTTCTCTCAATTTCTTCTCATCTCTTCTGCATCCCGTATTGCCTGTCCCAGAGCGTGGTATGTATTTAATTCCAGTTCTAGTCCCAGTACTACTCCGAGTCTCAGTCCCAGTCATAGTCCTAATACCAGGATAATATATTACTCTGTAGTAAAGCACCCATAAACAGCTTTCATTTGTTATCCATATTCTATAAACACATTCTAGGGGTACTCGGATCCACGTTTCGGCTTATATCTCGAGACCCTGTACGTCGATCGCAACCAAACCTATGTAGTAGCCCCCGCGTGAGGTTTGCACAACTTGTGGTGAATTTTGAAAAAAATCGACCGACGCATCTCTTCAAACACCGGCGACCAACTAACACACATTTTAGCCTTTCTTTTATATACAGCGTACTCTCTCTTAAGCGGACACCTAAGAGACTGTCAAATTTGTCCGCTTAAGAGAGGTGTCCACTTATATGAAAAGTATTATTGATGAATGTTTAAACAGTTTTATTTCCAAAACAAGAATATTAATACATACAATTAGGAAGTTCATAAAGCTTTGCTCATAAATTAAAGAATAAAGCTTTGTGTACAAAATATCCAAAATAATTGTACGGAAAGTTTTGTTGTGACGTTTTTTGAACCTTTCCAGCCAGCCGGATGATGCATTAAAATCGTCGTAATTGAGTCTCACTGCAATTTCTTTAGCTTTGCTCCTTACAAGTGTTCCTGACAGAGGAATGCTGTTATTTCGAGCCTTCACTAACCATTCGTAGCACAATTTATCAATATTAAGGCCTTTGGGCCTTATAGGTTATAGGGCCGAGGTCGAAATTGATTATTTTGGCTTTGTTACTGAAAACTATCATTTCCGTCTTGCTCGTTAGACAGAAACACAACCAAATATGGGAAAATGCGATGTATCGACAAATAACCTCTTTAGAATATTGATGTTAAGCCTTATAAATTCGTAATTTCAACTATATCTAAAAGCTTTTTAAATAGTAAGTCGTTTACCCCAAATGGGGGTTTCGAAAATCAAAGTTGAAGAGTTTAGTTAACATCGGCGAAACCTTGGAATCCTTTATGAACTTCTTATTTCTCAATTTTATAATACTTCTTCAAAATTTTTATTGAACTCTTCTCGCAAAACCGTACGTAGTTTAAGAAAAGTCTTCCCAATACAAACTCTATGATTGGTTGTATCGCCTTTCTAAAAATTCCCTTCAGAAAGCCCATAAAGTTGCATACAAGCAAGTTAAAGAAAAAATTGTTAGTTTTATAAATGCACTTTTTTCAATAAGGGAGTTATGGATCTTATGCATTTAATAAAGTGCACTTTTGCTGTAGGCTCATTCCATTTCAAGACACCCGGTCCGGACATGATTTTTGATTTCGATGAAATTTTAACATGTTGTTCTTTGGTCAAAATAATGAAAAACATGTTCTTTTTTGCCTCAAAACAATTTTTTTTCGGATTGACCGGCAATTGAATTCCATAAAATGCAATCGATATTTTATATACCTATTTTTTCAACTGTCAATAACTTTGTCAAAAATTTACCTATTCTCATGATTTTTTCTTTGAAATGTTCGCTATTACTTTTAGTTTTATATAAATTTATAAACAAATGCATATAGTTACAAACAAATTATTTTTTTAGTATGTAGTAAAAATGTATGACTTTTTTTTAATTAATATTTCAAATAACGGTTATTCTATATCGAGCGAGCAGTTTGTATTTCGACTTGGGTAAATATCCATTGGCCAAAGCTCGTTATTTTCGAAATATGAACTCAAACATTGTGTAAACGACAAAGATCTTAAATATATGAGCAACAACTACACAATAAAGCTTAAGGCAGCGGGTAGTATTTGCAATAACACTGGTTTATCCAACAAGGCACTTATAATACGTTGTTTATGGGAACCTCTTGATATTAAGTCATTCGATTTGTTGGTCGAATGTTTTGGTAGTACACGTACAAGACGCATACTTTACATTTGGGACAAAACATATTACGTGGATACAAAACAACATGAAGTGCGCGAGCATCAAATGCAGCAAGAACAAATTGTTTAAATATTGCGCGAAAAAGCGTTTATTGAATGTAATCGCCATATATAAAGATTATACAAAACAGAGATTATTCTATACCTACAGCTATTTTCCGGAGTTTCATCTGCAACTCAAATCTTTAGATAAAGATATTTGCTTTCCACATCGGTTGAAAAATTTGATGGGATTTCCAATAAGAATAGCGCCAAATCAATTCGACCCGTGGTCACTTGTTTGGCATGATCATAATGATCGTTTACAAATTGGTGGTCTTTCAATGAAAATTTTGAAATTAATCGCTAAACGTTATAATGCAACCCTTATTTGTCCAATAACAGTACAGCCCAATAACTTTGTGTATGTGGAAGATTTTCTGAAAACAGATACAATAGATATGGTAGCTGGTGTGACATGGCTTAGAAATGCTGACACATCAATGTCGGATGTTTTATTTTTAGCAGACTGGTTACTTATGCTACCCATACCGGCACTTATTCCCAACAGCGACATATTATGGGTATTATAGAATTCAGTTTTAGGTATATATTTGTTGTTGTTACTGTTTATTTTCTCAGTACTCATCACAATGGAAGGATTACTCTGGCAGAGGCATACACGTTATACTTTTTCCAATAGTTTCGAATATTTTGCATGGATTTTCACTAATGTGGCACTACGTAGTATAATAGGATTGCCATCGTGTTATAATTTGCATACTTCTACAAAATTAATAACACGTTTTTTATATACGTTGCTATTCTTTAGTGCAATCTATATTAATACATTCATTAATACATTCATTGTTGCGTCTGATATGAGTAGTGCATTTCGTTACCTTCTTATAAGAAATTTTGATGAAATTTTTAGCTCTGATATATCTATTAGGTTTTCTCTGCTAGAATGGGAAATATTAAAATCATTTAATAAATGTGAGCATCACGATCAGCTTGTCAATAAATTTTCTATTGCACCGTTTAATGAGGTCTTTACACAACGGAGCTCTTTTGATAAACGTTTCTCATATGCAATGTTCAGCCCGCTCTGGACGATCTATGAAATGCATCAATCTCATTTAAGGCAACCACATTTTTATGTTAGTGAAAATATTTATTTACGTAAACAAATATTACTTCATACATCAATGCAAAAACATTCAATATTTTTAAGTCCTTTCAACCAAATGGTACATGAAATGAAAAGTGCGGGGTTAATTCAACATTGGACCAGTCAGCTTTAGGATGATATGCTAGCGGCCGGAAAGTTAAATAATCTCTATCTATCTTCTATCTATAAATCTTATAAAATAAAGTCGCTAAATGCCATGTATGCACATAACTTCACACAGAATGCTCCGATTTTAAAACGGTTTTTTGCATTTGAAAGCTTAGCTACGTGAGATGGCACAGTTTATATAATTTGAAGATATATATTATAGAGGCGTGGCAAATTGCCAAAATGTGGTAAAAAATCATAAAATTTTTGTTTACACAGCTATAACTCATAAACGGATGGATGGATTTAAAAATTCTACTTTTCAGTAAAACCTTGAAATATTTACCTTCGATCTGCATCAAAAAAAATTCTTGATCCATTTCTTATATCAGCCAAATTGTTTAAACAAAAGTAACATTTTTACCAAAAAAATGTGTTTTTGTGGTTGTTCGCTGTGAACTGTGCGCGCTAATTGCTTTTGTGTGGAGCATGATGCGACACATACATACGTACATATATAGCATTCTCTGCGTTATTTAACTTCGGGCGTAGGTTTATAGGTATGTATGGATGTACACAACTACATAGTATAAAACAAAGTCGCTTTTTCTGTCCCTATGTCCAATGAATGCTTAAACCTTGAAAAATACGCAACGGATTTTGATGCGCTTTTTTTAATAGATAAAGAGTGATTGAAGAGAAAGGAACGGATGAACATATATGGCTGAAAATTGGTGGAGGGGTAGCTTAGAACCAGGAGACAGACATAGGATAACTTGTATCACGTTCTGGCTAGGGTCTTGAGATCAAAACGTGAACCTGGGTAATCCTGGCATATGTTTGTACAATATGGGTATCAAATGTAAGCTGTTTATGAGTACTTTGATACGGGATATTTTTCGTACCCGCGGGTAACTAGGGTCTCGAGATATAAGCGAAAACGTGGACGCGGGTACCCCTAGAATGTGTTTATAGAATATGGATAACAAATGAAAGCTGTTGATGAGTGCTTTAGAACAAGGTAGTTTTCGTACCTATTTGTGAAGGGTCTCGAGATATAGGCCAAAACGTGGACTCGGGTACCCCTAGAATGTGTTTATAGAATATGGATATCAAATGAAAGCTGTTGATGAGTGCTTTAGTAGAGGTTAATTTTCTCACCCCTAGCTGACTAGGGTCTCGAGATATAGGTCAAAACGTGGTGCCCGTGAACGCCTAGATAGTGTTTTTACATTATGGGTATCAAATTGAACGCCGTGAACGCCTAGGTAGTGTTTTTACATTATGGGTATCAAATGGAAGCTGTTGCTGAGAGCGTTAAAGTAATTTTCATTGTGATATTCGGTTCAGTCGCATCAACCTAGCAAAACTGATAAATATGCAGGCGAAGCCGAAATAAAGACATGAATTAATAATACCCACATAACTATTTACATACGTCCTATTCGATTTGCCTGGCAATAAGGGATGAAGAAGAATGTAAAAACTTGAGAGAAGAGAAAAGATGGAAGGAGAAGGATAATGCGAAAGAGATAGAGTGAGACGAAGATAGAGATAGATGAACCGAAAAGACGTAGGGAGGAGTGAATAAAAGGATTAAGAAAAAGTGAGGGGGGAGGGAGCAGAGTTAGACGGAATAAGCTTATTAAAATATATGCAGATAGACCTAATTTAGGGCAGAACAACTTCTGACGGGTCTGCTAGTACTTCAATAAGAGATAATCCGTTTTATGTTTCATTGAAGTTTATAGATTTCTATTGGGTTTAGTGGTTGTATGGAATTGGTGTGGCCTTATCGATTGTTGTATTTGGCGTTGGAATTTGGTATAAAAGTAGAACCAAAACTCAAAAAGTGGCATCGAAGTCACTAATTTTGCAAAAGAAAATGACAAGGCGTCAAAAAGTAGAGCCCTTGATATAGATCAGTAAACATTTTTAAGACTTTGATGATAAAATATAACCACTTATTCGCATAATCGGGTGGCTTCGTGCACTTTCTAGCTTCCATGCATAAGGCCCAGTTTGACTATCAAATTTAGACAAAATATATTTCTAAGGTTATTTGTTGTAATATTTGCCTTTAATTTAAAATAAGTATCATTGCTGTTGATATTAAATATTCTAAAATAAACTATGAAATGAAGAAATGATATTTTTTATTCATATAAGAGAAACATTTTTCTTAATTTATACACGACGATGGTTACTAGTACATGTTCCTGAGTTTCACTTCTTCATTAGCTGGCTTTTCGGGAGCTGTGATTGAACTCGAAATCTCCAACATTCACTCTTTGCACTGATGTTAAGGCTAGCTACTATCATTATGCCTCGCTGCATGCTTTGTAAACTGTCTCTAAGTATTGCCTTATATTGATATAACAGTGAACATTGGAAGTAGTGCTCATAAAGTAGTGCCCAAAATCCTATGTTACTAAGCTTTTGAAGCCCTCCTATAAATATTCCACGCAATTTTTATTAACAAACATATAGAAAGCATGCATGTGTTCCAAATTGTTCGAGAGAAAAGTTCTCTGGAATGCCGACGGCGAATATTTAAGGAGGTATGATGAGCTGTATAAGCGTTATGCAGATATGACTATAGTGCAGCGTATAAATATCCAAAGGCTTCGCTAGCTAGGTCTTGTTATGCCAATGGTCGGAGACGCTCCGTCCAAGAAAGTATTCCAGTCGCCACCACAGTGGAAAGGAGATACCTCCACTGAGTTGGGAGAGACAGGTGGTGAAAGACTTGACCTCCCTTGGTGCTCTCAAATGGCGTCAATTATCGCGAAACAGGGATAGCTTGCGTGACTTTTTACAAAACGGCCATAGTCACTTAGGTGGCGCCAAGTAATGATGATAATGGCGTCTTCGGCGAACACAACATTTAATTCGCTTTTTAATTAATTCGTTGCAGACATTTTCCCGCTACCTGATTACCAGGTCCACATTAAGATAAATATACAAGTTAATAACTCTTATATTATAGTTGTATCTCGGAAATTCATTCAAGGTCCACAATAAGGACTATATATCGTAAATGGGTCGAGTTACCAAAATGTTGACTTTCATTTGGTGTCCATATTGTATATAGAAATGCGATCAGACTCTAGGTACCTAGGGGTACTCTTAACAAACTATAACAACGTCATCGGTTCTTGATACGTGTGCGAAGTTTCAAATTAATTAAACTTCTGGAAATTGGTGAAAGCTATGCTCAAAGAATGCCATTACTTATATACAAACTAAACATATAAAATCGAGGTAAAAAGTCTCATGCACATATAAAATTGTTTTGCCCGGTATCCGGATTAAATAGGATATCGAATCCCCAACGCTCTTACGCTTCTACTTAAATTTTTGCAAACAATTTGGTTAAACGAAGGTGTGCCTCACCCAACCCTTTGTAGGGATACGCTAAAAAAAATTAAGGGATAAAGAAAATCTAAATTGTTGGACAATTTTCAAAAGGCCGTACCATCGAGAAATTTGTTTAGTTTTTGGATTATAACCTTAAAATTGTGTAACGTTTGTGGTTTTTGACCTAAGTTTGATAAACCAACAGAAAAAAAATGTCAATTTTTTTAGTTTTTTTGTTCTGGTCTGCGGGTGTGAAAATGTATTTGTTTTTTTTTTTTTTGTGTAACCACTAAATATATTTTTTTAGCGCCGTGAAACATCGTCTTCTCGCCCAGATATCGGTCTTCTAATAGAAAAGGATCCTCTTGTCTTTGATTATCGTTATATCAAAGATACGTGTGCACCGAGAATTTGAACGACGTTTCGTGACAGCTATACATTCCGTTCCGTTTTCTGAAATAGTTTTTTTTCCTTTTATCGCATGAATTTGAAAATGCAGCAAATAGGAATTTTTGGAAAATCATACGCTGGATTGAAAATATTGAGGGAACCACTAATGTCAAGTGTGCCTTTTACAGTTCGACAGTCCACAAAAACCTTACAAATATCCCAACTAATCCAGCCAGCGGTTTTGTTGTTTCAGTCGATCAAATTGATGTATTGACTTAGGTTAGGTTAGTTTAGAGTGGTCACCGGTGCGAGCACCAGTGCATTTAGGCCCAAAAGGTCCCATTGCGATACCACGTGGATATCTCCCCTACTCAAACCAACAGGTCGATTCAGCAAACGTCAGGAATTTCTTAGGTTCCAACTTAGCCAGATCACAATGATCGTCAAAGAAGGGAGATCCCAGCGACTCCTTCCTCTTGCGCCAAACCGCAGGACAGTCGCACAGAAAATGCTTCACTGTTTCTATCTCCTCTTCGTCTTTGCAGCTCCTGCAGTAGTCATTATAAGGAGCACCCAGCCGTTGTACTTCCCGATTGCTATGTGGGCGGTTATAAGTCCAACCACCAGAGATATGTGCCCTCTTCTAAGAAGAAGGAGACTTCTTGTACGTCTCGCGTCCCATTCAGGCCACACGAGCTTAGTGTGGTAGCAGGATACGAGATTGCTCCATCTCACGCCCGCTTCCCTAAGGAAAATTCCTTTCAAACTGAGCTTACAGGTAGCGAGCGGCATGCTCAATCCCTTCCAGAACGACGAAAGCGGAACGGATGTTCCTTCACTTGCAAGTTCGTCAGCCATCTCATTGCCCGGTATTTCCGAGTGTCCAGGCACCCATACCAGACTGAGGGAAGTTTTCACAGCGCTCGTTAAGAGATTTGTGGCACTTGTCCACTGTTCTGGACTTACATGTGACCGATCCAAGCGCTTTTAATGCTGCCAGGCTGTCAAAGTAAATACAAATTTTATTATAGCCGTGAAAATCATTCCTCAGGTGATCCACGGCCTCATTTATAGCAGCCACCTCCACCTGGAAGGCGCTACAATGATCGGGTAGGCTAAAGGATATGTTCCACCCTAATTGAGGTGCAAAGATCCCGCTGCCCACCTTTTTATTCAGTTTGGATCCGTCAGTATAAATCAGCAGCCTATCGCTCAGGTCCGGCGGCTCCTTCGACCAACAATCCCTGTTCGGGATAACAACCTCGTACTTCATATCGAAAAATGCAGTCGGAGCGCAATAGTCCGATGAAGGCGAATACAAATTCTTAAGGATGGCTGCATGGCGAACCACATTATCTCTCCAGCCAGATAACTCCCGCAGCAGTAGAGCAGAAAAGGCCGCATATTGCTTGCCCATTAAATATATTGGCAACACATTAAAATGAGTATCCAGCGCCTCCGCAGGGAGTTGCGTAGAGCAGTGTAGAGCCACAGGGTAATATCCGGCTATAGTCTCCATCTACGTGCAACAGCTCCCCTACAGCTATACAGTGCCACCGTTGCTTTCCTCACACGCTCCTGAGCCTTTTCCTCCAGGATAGTTTCCTATCCAGAATTACTCCTAGGTATTTGGCAAAGTCCCTAAGAGTCAGGGTCGTACCCGCTAGCACCGGCAGCTGCAACACAGGAATTTTATATTTCCTAATTAACAAAACCAGTTCAGTTTTGGCTGAATTGACCAATAGACCTTTACTCCTGGTCCAGTCCTCCACCAGTCTCAGCTTAGTTTGCATTAGATCGCATAGTGTCTGCGAAAACTTCCCGCTAACTAACAGAGCGAGGTCATCTGCATATGCGATTATTTTGCTGCATCCGTCCTTATCAAGAAGAACCAAGAGGTCATTAAGTGTGGCAACCCATAGAAGTGGAGAGAGAACCGCCCTGCGGGGTGCCTCTCCTTATTTGTTTGACCACCGTTGAACCAGCCAGGTCGGAATGAACCTTTCTTCGCAACAGCAACTGCTGAACAAGTTTCACTAGCTCTGAATCGGCCTCCAAGCCGCTTAGTGCATCAGTTATCGCAGAGGGCGCAACGTTGTTAAAAGCTTCCTCAATGTCGAGGAAGGCTATGACTGTGAATTCCTTGAACGCCAA
This sequence comes from Eurosta solidaginis, assembly GCF_040869045.1. Classification (NCBI taxonomy): domain Eukaryota; kingdom Metazoa; phylum Arthropoda; class Insecta; order Diptera; family Tephritidae; genus Eurosta; species Eurosta solidaginis. The sequence goes on along the minus strand of NC_090319.1, from coordinate 318,844,598 downwards.
GGATTTCTCAACCTGGGAGACAACTGCATGCAAGGCTGTCTCTGTGGCTACTAGCACAAACTCCTTTGAAGATGTTATACAACCACAAAGAGCTCAGCTCGATTGTTTGCTGGAGTTGTACCGGGGCCAATCCACCCGGCTCTGGCGCTTTGAAGGACTTGAACGACATTATAGCCCATTTAACTTTTCCCATAGTAATGAACTCCCCCTCAAACGGTTCGCCAGTATGAGTTTCCCTCCAGTTCATTTCTTCATCACTAGCGCCCGGAAAGTCCGTACTCAGGAGGAGGCGTAGGGTGTTCTCTGCCGAATCCTTCCATGTCCCATCAGATCTTTTCAGGCTTCCAGGGTCACTTTTTGGAGCACCAGAGAGCACCTTTCTGAGCCTGGATCCCTCAGAAACCGTCTCCATTTCGCTACAAAACTTCCGCCAGGAGATCCTCTTCGACGACCTTAGCAGTTTCTTATAATCCCCGAGCATTATTTTGTATGCATCCCATTTTTCAGCCTCCCTGGAGGCTTTCGCAAGATTGAATGCTTTCCGACAAGCCTTGCGTAGATTGTCTAGGTCCGCGTTCCACAATGGTGGTTTGGCTTTACCCATAGATTTCCTCCTAGGACAGGCCTTATTTAGGGCCTCGCCGCAAGCCTTCGTATACAACTGAACCACATTATCCAGCTCTGCAGAGTTTTGGGGAATATGAACACTAGATCCTGAGAGCCTCTTTTGAAGCTCCTCACAATATAAACGCCAATTGGCGTTTTTTAGGTTTCTGTGCCAACCAGTTCTAAGCGCAACCCCGCCAAGGTCGAAGCGAACAAATCTATGATCCGAAAAGGAGTGGTCTTCAAGCACCATCCAGTTTTTTAGGATTCCCCGCTACCCGATATCAGGGTACGTCCAGAACCGGCTGTCTGCTCCTAGTAACAGACGTGGGGACCGAACCCCTATTGCAAATCTTAAAGTTATCATAAATAAAAAATCAAGGGGTGACTCACCCCCCTCTCGTTCGTGTCTCCGCTGCCCCATTCTTCGTGGTGCGCATTGGCATCTCCCGCTAGCACTATTACTAGCGGGAGGTTCTTCGCCTCCCGAGCTATCTTACAGACTAGCTCCGTCGGAGCCGTCACCTAAGGGGGGAAGTAGAAGGATGTCAGTGTAACATCCGTACCACCAACCGTCAACATCAAAGTTGTAGCTTCCTCGTCGCTAAACTGGGGAAGAAAAAGAAAATTTATATTAGATCTTACCAAGATGCAAGCTATCAATTTCCCACCTGTGGCACCACTTACCAACGTCAATCCTGCTATCTTCAGCCCGCATATCTTGTGCCCTACTACCAAAGGCTCCTGGGTAAGGGTTATGTCAACCGCCCCACTGGAAAACTGGAGCAGCAGCGCAACAGATGCTGCTTTACAGTGATGGAGGTTTATTTGTAGGACTCGCACTAAGCCGAGCACCGGCCAACTGCACCACTGTCGAATCGCCGTCTTCATCAGACATTGGCTCCTCTCCAGTGTAAGCACTGCAGCTGTGCAGTGTTTGCGAGGAGAGCGAAGACGCGTCCCCGACCAGCGTGTCATCCGACGGACTGACCCTGTTAGGTTTTGCGTCCTCTTCCTCCTCGCTCTCCGCTTTTTCAAGCTCTATCTCCTGCTCCGGATCATAGGCCGCCTTTAAATCATTGGAGTACACCTTGACCTTCACCGCGTCAAAACCAAATTTAATACTGCCATCCGTGCGCTCCAAAAAAAGGGAGTGACTCCTTGTTGAGCAGGAGCATCGCCTGACGCGTCGCCCTGGTGCTATGCTCCAGCTTCAGGACTTCCAAACCCGAGCAAAGTAGCTCTGGGTTGAAGGTCCTTATGATCTCAAGGACTCCCTCTGGATCATCCGGCTTCACTGGAATCCATACCATAGCTCTCGGCCTAGATGGGATGTCCTTAAAGTCTGCAGCCCTGAGCATCGCACCAGGGTAGAACTCACCCAAACTAGCCACCGCCTTTTTATATAAGTCGGCTGACCTCTGGCCATCGCAGGCCACCAACTTAACTTGCCCCTGGTACCAACCCACCTCTTTGCAAACAGGTGGAGTTCCAGGGTTCCCCGTTACCAAGGCGATTGCAAAATAGGCCATTTCGTTCCTTATCCAGTCCCATTTGCCTTTGAAGAACTGCTCCTTCTCAGGATTAGATTCAAAGACCCCCACAAGGATGCTACTTTTAGCAGCATCAGCGAATGAGGGTCCTTGGACTCTTACAATTGTTTTTGTTTTTAAAATCCATAAGTGAATCCCACGATTTGCGGAAATCGGGGTCGTCCACCCCACGCAGAGATCCCCCGTATCTGGGGTAAGCCTAAATAACAACTGGGTATGGCCTGGTTCTTAGAGGGCTCCGTTAGCGACTGGGCTATTTGAGGGGGCCCGCAGCCAGGCTGATCGGCACGGCAACGCATATCACCACCGGTCCGGCCCCCACCTTGAGGCCACGTTCAAGAGCCACTACCATATGCCAGAGCTCTTGAGGAGCTAAGGCACTAATGGCATTGATTCCTGAGCTTAGCTAGCACTCCCCTAGCGGGAAACTGTAGTGACTATTACCAGCCGGCACCATCGAGGAGGGTTCAGCCCAAGATTTTCGCCAGCCAAGTATTGACTTACACCCACCCACTTGGAGGCCAACTGAGCGTTGCCTGTTACCTACGTGAATAAGAGTAATAACCGAGCAACTTCCACCTCCGATTAATGTCGTCTAACCATGCTAAAAAGTCA